>NC_136916.1:142459294-144955732 GCF_949752795.1 Hyperoodon ampullatus
AGTGATATCACTTGATGTTTGTCTTTGTCTGATTTACTTCATTTAGTATGATAATCTCTAGGTCCGTCTGTATTGCTGCAAATGGCATTATTTCATTCTTTTTTTATGGCTGAGTAATATTACATTGTATATGTGTATCACATATTCTTTATCCATTCCTCTGTCGATGGACATTTAGGTTACTTCCATGTCTTGGCTATTGTAAATAGTGCTGCAGTGAACATTGGGGTGCGTGTATCTTTTCGAATTATGGTTTTCTCCAGATATATGCCCAGGAGTGGGATTGTTGGGTCATATGGTAGGTAGCTCTATTTTTAGTTTCTTAAGGAACCTCCATACTGTTCTCCATAGTGGCTGTACCAATTTACATTCCCACCAACAGTGCAAGAGGGTTCCCTTTTCTCCACACCCTCTCCAGCATTTATTGTTTGTAGACTTTTTGATGATGACCATTCTGACTGGTGTGAGGTGATACCTCATTGTGATTTTGATTTGCATTTCTCTAATAATTAGCGATGTTGAGCATCTTTTCATGTGTTTTTTGGCCATCTGTATGTCTTCTTTGGAGAAATGTCTATTTAGGTCTTCTGCCCATTTTTCTATGGGTTTTTTTTTTGTTGTTGAGTTGTATGAGTTGTTTGTATATTTTGGAGATTAATCCCTTGTTGATTGCATTATTTGCAAATATTTTCTTCCATTTAATCCATTTCTTAACCCTTGGCTCTGTTGTGGTGGTGGATTGGAGGAACAAACTTATTTTTGCACTTATTAATGATTTGTAATTTGACTAGATTCACTTGTCCTGGTCAGCTTCCTCATCCACCAGTCTACATTTGCCAGGTCCTACCTGCTTTACCAGGAAAGTCTTGAGGGTGGGAAGGTAAAAACTGCTCCTTTTCCATTAAGCCTGTTAGGACAAGCCTTGCTTTTTTAGATTCCCCTAGACAATTAGTGACTGCTGTCAGTTATGCATCCTGAGCACACTGTTCCTGTCTCTGGAAAACTTTTCCCACTTACTCATCTTTACATCCTTAGTAACTGATAGAGTGCCTGGCAAGTAGTAAGCACTCAGTGGATATTTGTTAAATGGATGAATTAATATGGTCTCATGTAGAACGCTCAACTCTACATGAATTTAGTTATGTTTGTATAATATCTATCTTAAGCTTGAGTAGTAGAATAAAATTTGGTCAGAAAACTTCTAAGTTAAGCAAGAAACTTAGCAATTATATATGTGTGATTGAGGGCTGTAGTGGGACTTGGTCACTATAAGACAAAATGGACCCTTATCTGAAAAAGGTTAATTTTGTTTATTTCCTCTGTAAGAACACAGTTAAAGAGAAAGAATGGGTACCTGGCCAAGCAGCAGCTAGTGCATCTGTTGATGAAGACGTGTGTAATTTGGGTTGGTTGTAGTAGTGCAGGCCAAATGGGAAAAGCAAATAACTCTTCCTTTTCCCATTTTTAATAGCAAATTAATTTCTGAGTGTGAAAACATTTCTGCAGCTGCCACTAAAATTGGCAAATATTTTTCTAAATAAATAATACATTTCAGAAACAAACTTCTCATTTTAACAGGTAACATATTTCTGGCTGTTGTATTTGCTCACAAACATTTCAAATTTGGAAATATTTATTTTAAATATCGTGGAGATACCAGTGTTTGGAATTTTGAAGACAACAAATCTTTCATCAGTGGGGAAATGCTACCCAACAGAAATGTGTAAAAACGCACGTACAGTTATGTTACTTGAAACACTTGACAAAAGTACTGTTATAATCACAGTGAGATCCTGCACATATTTTCCCAAACGTTTCAGTCATTTCAGAATTTTGCCAGTGACTATGCAACCATTTTGGCCACAGCTCAGTAGGACTAGTTCAGCTTTGTAAATTTAATAGAATTCCCCCAACTTCTCCATCCCTTCTTTCCTCCAGAATAGTTTGGGACCACAACTCCTCTGAAGCCTTAAAAATCCAAGAGAAAAAATCATTATAAATAGAAATAGGCATTTTACCTTAAAATACGTCTAGGAAGACATTTAAGAGCAATTCAGTTTTTTTGTGGCCAAGGATTCTGGCCATTTGGGGAGAAAAAAAATCTTGTCAAAAGTGGAAGGAGGGGCTTCCCTGGTGGCGCAGTGGTTGAGAATCCGCCTGCCAATGCAGGGGACATGGGTTTGATCCCTGGTCTGGGAAGATCCCACATGCCGCGGAGCAACTAAGCCCGTGAGCCACAACTACTGAGCCCGCGTGCTGCAACTACTGAAGCCCGGGCGCCTAGAGCCCATGCTCCGCAATGAGAAGCCACTGCAATGAGAAGCCCAAGCACTGCAACGAAGAGTAGCCCCCACTCGCCGCAGCTAGAGAAAGCCCGTGCACAGCAGCGAAGACCCAACACAGCCAAAAATAAAAAAATAAAATAAATAAATTTATTTTTTAAAAAAAGTGGAAGGAAGGGGAACAGTTCAAATGGAGATATCAAAGAGGAAATTGTAACTTTCTTTTTTTTTTTGTGGTACGCGGGCCTCTCACTGCGGTGGCCTCTCCCGTTGCGGAGCACAGGCTCCGGACACGAAGGCTCAGCGGCCATGGCTCACGGGCCCAGCCGCTCCGTGACACGTGGGATCCTCCCGGACCGGGGCACGAACCCGTGTCCCCTGTGTCGGCAGGCGGACTCTCAACCACTGCGCCACCAGGAAAGCCCAGGAAATTGTAACTTTAAAAAAATACCCTGTGACTCGGGAACACCTGAATTTCAAAATTATTTTCATTTTTATTTGTGTGTGTATTAAAAAACATCCTTGTCGGAGGCGTGGCAGCAGCCCGGGAGCCTGAGGCCGGGGCGTCGTGCGCAGGCACTACCCAGCTGGGCTGTGAGGCGGCTGAGGCCTCGGCTGCGAGGCCTTCCCGATGAAAGTTGGGGCTCTGCGGAGCAGAGCGGAGGCTGCGCCCGGCCCTCGGGCGAGGTAGAAGGCCGGCAGGCCCGCTCCCCTGCGCGCTGTGGAAGCGGCGGCGGCGATGGACGCCCTAGAGGAAGGGAGCTTTGCGCTGTCCATCTCTTCCGCCTCTGATGCAGAATTTGATGCTGTGGTTGGATATTTAGAGGACATTATCATGGATGATGAGTTCCAGTTATTACAGAGGAATTTCATGGACAAGTACTACCAGGAGTTTGAAGACACAGAAGAGAATAAGCTCACCTACACACCTGTTTTTAATGAATATATTTCTTTGGTTGAAAAGTATATAGAACAGCTGTTGGAGTGGATTCCTGGATTTAACATGGCGGCTTTCACTACAACTCTACAGCACCATAAAGATGAAGTGGCCGGTGACATTTTCGACGTGCTGCTCATGTTTACAGATTTTCTGGCTTTCAAAGAAATGTTTCTGGACTGTCGAGCAGAAAAAGAAGGCTGGGGACTGGACTTAAGCAGCGGTTTAGTGATGACTTCATTGTGCAAATCATCTTCTATGACAGCTAGACTATGACTATGACTCCTACTATCACAGCTAGTCTTGGCTGTTGGAATCAATTTAGAGAGTTGTCCTTTACCTAAAAGGTACTTGTGAAAATCAATTCCTAGTCTTACATGTACAGTCCTTGTATCACTTCACTGTCTTCTACTGGTCCCGATGTAGTCCCATTGTTTCTATAACTCTCATTTACGTGTTTTTGAAAACATATTTTTATAGATGAATACTCAGGCTAACCTAGTAGGTATTATCTTGGAACTTCCATGATTACTCACTTCAAGATCAAAGTATTATATGCTGTGTGCTTTTTAGCTGTTGGTGCTATGAAAGCAAAAATGCTTTCTGTGTTGGTGTTCCTATTTTACTGGGCACCAATGAACGTATGCTGGAAGTAGTCTAAAAGTTTTCCTTTTCTTACAGCATGTTAGTGTTTGTGCAGGTTTGCTTAAAACCTTTTCTATGTAAAACAGCTCCTTAGGTTTTCTGTTGGGGTAGGGGCTCTGCACTTCCTTCTTGCTGTCAAAATAATCCTACCAAGATAGTGTTCCACTGGTCTAGCTCAGTAGGAGATAACAAACAGCTTTACTGGTCATCTTCCTGCTTGGATTTAGTACACTGGTTTACTACAATGTTTGATAGAACATTACTGACCAGAAAACATGGATGTCACATCTCTAGAAAGAAAAACTATAGTAGTTCAATTCCCAATGTGTACCTTAGTTGTTTTTTTGTTGTTGTTTTTATTTTTATTTTTCAAGTAAAAATAAGAATCTCTACTGACTTTTCACTTGGCTGTTCTGGTTTTAAAGGATGAGCTAGCTGTAGGCTGTGTGTTTTTCTGTACCAATGTGGCGCTTATTAAATACTTTTGTGCCATGAGTAAAATTTCAGGAGTTTTGCGGAAAAAAAAGAAAAAAGCATCCTTGTTAAATATACTTTCTGGGACTTCCCTGGTGGCACAGTGGTTAAAAATGCCAGTGCAGGGGACATGGGTTCGATCCCTGGTCCAGGAAGATCCCACATGTCGTGGAGCAAGCCCGTGTGCCACAACTACTGAGCCTGTGCTCTAGAGCCCGTGAGCCACAACTGCTGAAGCCTGAGAGCCTAGAGCCCATGCTCTGCAACAAGAGAAGCCACTGCGATGAGAAGCCCACGCACCACAATGAAGAATAGTCCTCTCTTGCTGCAACTGGAGAAAGCCCACGTTCAGCAACAAAGACCCAATGCAGCCAAAAAAAAAAAAAAGTGTGTGTGTGTGTTTGTGTGTGTGTGTGTGTGTATATACTTTCTGAGTTATGGTTTGCTTGCTTATTGGGTTATTCAGTTTTTTAATTTGTTCATTCCTTTATTCACAAAGGATTTAAGATGACTGCAACAAATACATATAAGAAAGCTATTATATGTCAATAAAAAGTAAAAACAAAAAATGAGACATAGGGCAGGGAAAAACAGGCATAACTTTGACTGACATAATTGCTACGATTTGACCTCAGAGTTAGCTCTGTGTTTCTGGACATCCAAGGTGAAAAAAGGAACACTTATTATATGGTTCTTATTTTCAGAAAGGAAAGCAAGAACAGAAATAATATAGAAATAACCACAAAAAAACCCAACTTGTGTCTCCAAGGAAATGAAGTATTTTCCTGGCATTAAATGGTTAAAAAAAAAGAAAAAACAAAGTTGAGTGGAGGGCTTCCCACAGGGCAGCTGAGAGTTGTAGAAACAGTGTCCTCCATAACTTTGCTCCAGTTTGTTCATTTGTTCACTCTTTTACTCTTTCCTCAAACATTTATTATGTACCTACTCTGTGCCACATCCTGTGCTAGATGATAAAGATACAACAGTGAACCAAACATAGTCCCTTCTCAGAGCTTGCAATCCAGAGTCTCAAAAAGACCCAGGGCCAAAGGATCTGCTCCAGAAGGACAGGTAGGCTCAGTGGTGGAACTTGTGAGGATTGGGTTTCTCCATGTTAGCAGGCATTTCAAGTTGACATTCAGGACCTACAGCCTCTACTGTGATCCTAGGATGCTTGCAGTTTACTCCAGTGTGAAATGCTGGGAAGAGGCTAACAAGAATTAGGTGACCGATGGGAGTCAGGGCCCTAGCTGGTCTGGCTAGGCACAGGGCTGAAGTTATTCCTGGAGTCAGGACCAGAGTAAGTGATCTGTTAGTCACACAGCTACTTCTTGGGGAAGAAGGCCAATCCACCTAAAGCCAGTTTCCTGAATGGCAAGTGGACCTACCTAATTGCTTGTGTCTTTTCACTGTTTGGAAAATGTAAACAATTCATATACAATGGTTTTAACAGCTTTTTGAAGATGTAGGTGATGTTTAAGTTGTCCTCTTTTCATTTTTATATGCTGGCATTTTATGGAACCTTCAGTTTTTGTTTGCCCTGTTGTAATGGGAGGGGTCTTGGACAGGGAGAGAGAAAAACACCCCGCAGAGCCTGGACTGCTGATCTTCAAGAGAGAGGAGGTTGATGGGCAGGGAGTGGGGACATGGGGGAGAGGCAGAGTAAGAATATATTCACCAAGAGTATAATCATTGAAAAAATATATTCTTGAGTGCAAAGAATTCTTAGGAATATATTTTTCTTATGAATAATAGCAAACCAATTTATGCCCTTTAGTACTTCCTCACCCGCCCTCTGCCTGTTCTACCTCCCACTAGAGGCATTGTTAATCCATTGCTTCCAGGCAAGACTCCCCATTGAGTCAGGGTCTCCATGGGAATGAGGCTACAGGGGACATGCACTTAGTTCAAGAAGATGGGACAGGAACAGACAGAACCTGGCAGAAATGATAGAGTAAGTCACAAAGTCATTCATAGTGTTTTAGGGATGCTTCACTGTGTTGTCTACAAATTAGATCTCTTCCTAGAGCTTAGAACTGCAATCTGGATGTCTTCAAGCGACTTGACATTGAAAAATATTAAAAAGATCTCACTTACTGAAAGCACATAAATTTTATTTTCCACTAGTAAATTTTTCTTTCTCACCAATGGAGAACAACTTGCATTTGTATCTCATTTTGTAATTTTCAGCATGCTACATGCTATCTCATCTTGTCTTACAGAAAGTCCGAGTTTGTTTAACTCACTTATTTGTACCCTCCTTTATTGTAGAGAAATTTTGAGTTAGTTTGCATAGAAACATAAAATTCAGTTGAATAGAAAAATAGATGAGGATATTGCAGCGAAGGAAAAATAAGAGTAGATGAATAAAGCCAGTGGGATAGCACCTTGTTTTCCATAAAGTCATTTGTAGTTGCTAGATCCAGGCTATACCAGCCAAAATAAAGAGAGGGAAACTTTGTTTATAAAAATAACATGGTCATTAGATTAAAAGAATAAATGCTCAGGATCACAGTTTTTCTTGGTACTGAGACCTGAGAATTTTCCACAGCTTGTTCTCATAAATGGAACACTGTGTGGCTTACAGACTATCTTCCTGAACTCCTGTGTAAGAAGTACAATGGTAGGTCTCTCTTGACTCTTTCCTATAATATCCTGCTTGGTAAGGTTTATGGGATTATGCCAGAATACATTTTAATAAAAGCAGTTCTCTAGGGGGATAAAACAATGCAATTCAGGTTCACAGCTCCCTGATGGCTGGACAGAATCCAAAGACCACATCCAGGAATGGGTGGACGTTCAGTCTTTTAGGCGTTCCTCCAGGAATATTATTTCTTGTAATCCAGTGCTTTTAAATGCACAGCAGAGAACTTCGGGTTAGATTCTTTGGCAAGAACCCGAAAGTGTGAGTTGGCTCAGACAAAATCATTTCACAGATGAAGAAACAGGACCTTTCAGAGGCTGATGATTATCCAAGGCTTTGAGGTCAGTGGCAGAGCTGGGACCAAGGCCAGATTCTTCCGACTCTTAAGTCTAGGGTTCTTGCAACCATTTCATCTCTCCTCTCTAACCTAAGTAGAATTCTATTACAATTTAAAAATGTTAAGAATGGAATTTCTTAATGATGTTTTGTTAAATATCATATTTGCCACTTACCATAAACTTTATTAATAACTTGATTCATAATGGGTCAACAGATGGTAAAATAGTTTAAAATCTGTAAATGTAAAATGATCTGGGAAGAGGAAATCAGTTAAGATACCTGTTTTAGAGAATCATTTAATGTGTTGTTCAATAAAATAATTAGAAGTTTGGTCTGGAAAAAAAGGATGACTATTTCTAACATCTGCAATGTAATCCTACTTGGATGTTAACTTTTTTAAAAAATTAATTTATTTTTGGCTGCGTTGGGTCTTCATTGCTGCACGCGGGCTTTCTCCAGTTGCGGTGAGTGGGGGCTACTCTTCGTTGCGGTGCGTGGGCTTCTCATTGTGGTGGCTTCTCTTGTTGCAGAGCACGGGCTCTAGGCATGTGGGCTTCAGTAGTTGTGGCTCACGGGCTCTAGAGCGCAGGCTCAGTAGTTGTGGTGCATGGGCTTAGTTGCTCCATGGCATGTGGAATCTTCCCGGACCAGGGCTCGAACCCGTGTCCCCTGCATTGGCAGGTGGATTCTTAACCACTGTGCCACCAGGGAAGTCCTAGATGTTAACTTTTTAGAAGAATGAAACGTTAGCTATAGAGCTGAAGTCCCGCCCTCCCACTCCTTTGCCCTCTACCCTGAAGTTGTGGGTATCACTCCCAAGCCTGTTTCTGTTTTTTTACCATATATGTATGTATGTGTTTAAAATTTACATAAAGTACATAAATGACTTCATAGTGTATCAATCCTTTTGGACTTGCTCTGTCCTCCACCCCTGAACATTTTAGTTTTGATATTTAACCTTGCTGATACTGGTCATTCATTTTAGCTGTGGAATAGTCTTCCCTCGTATGACTCAACTACAGTTTATCCATTTTCCTACTGATGGGATTCGACTGTTTCCACTTTTTCTGCTATATATAGTTCTTCCATGAACATTCTTGAACATAAGTCCTTGTGTCCATGAGCAATTTTAGAACATTTTTTAGTTGGCAGAAATTTATTAAGTCACCAGCTGTTGCTACTCCTACCTGAGCATCAGTCACATCCTGGGTCATCCTGGGAGATCCTTGCACCCAAAATGCTGTTTGGGTCCAGTTGCAGCCAGTGCTGATCCAGTCTTTGTGTACCTTCAATGCCTTCCAACTCCTTGTATATGTTTCTGCTTGGTTTGCTCAGGTTCTCTACTAGGACCTGTTCCAAGAACCTTTCATTTCTCAAGGACCCTACCCTTCCCTAGCTTCCTCACACCTAAGAGATGATCTGACTTCTTATTTTCCTGAGAAAAATGAGGTCATCTGGTGAGAGCTCCCTCGATCCTTCTCTCCCTAACTTCTCAGCATTTCCACTTAGAAGAATGGTGAACATGTGCAAATCACAAATTCTTTGTGGAATGAATGGAGGTAGGAGTTTTTTTTTTTTTTTTTTTAAGTTTCTCAGACACCCAAATTGGAACTTTGTCTTGCCAGGAGCTACACCATCTTCAAAATCACTAATTCAAATACCCTCTGACATCAGCCTCCAGTTCTTCTAGCTTAACATCCAAAGTACGCTCACTGTGATGGTTCTTCAGTTTCCCTCAGACACCAGTCTGTGTGCTCCTTCATTCTATCTGCTCACCTCTTCCTGTCTTCACATCCCCTCTTTCTCTTTCATCCTCCCCGCAGCTCCCACCCTGGCCCTCTCTCCGAGAGCCCTACTTTTTCCTGCTCCGACCTGCTGCATGGCGGTCATCCTGGCAACTTCTCCTTTCGTTTTCCTGTGTTCAATGTCTAGTCCCCATTTTTCTCATGTTTAGTTTAGTTTTCAGTTTTGTTGGAATACTTCCCATCCTCTTTCTTGTTTTACTGTCTTATTTTTTTGGAGTAACTTTTCCAGTAGCTTTCTAAGAGTGGGAGCATAGGACATAAATTTTTTGGAGACTTGCATGTCAAGAAATGGCTATTTTCAACCCGAACACTTGATTAATACTTTAGGTGGATATAGACTATAGGTTGAAAATAATTTTCTATCTCATTTAAAAAAAATTATAGTAATACACATAACATAAAATTTACCAATTTAACTATTTTTAAGTGTAAAGTTTGGTGGTATTAAGTACATTCACATTGTTGTGTAACAACCATTACCACCATCCATCTCCAGAACTCTTTTCATCTTGCAAAATTGAACTCTACTCATTAAACAATGGGTTAATTTAATTCAAAGTTAATTAAAACAATTAATGTCCCACATACCCTCCCTCACCCCTGGCAACCACCTTTCTATTTATGTATCTATGAATATGAATACTGTAGGTACCTCATGTAAGTGGAATCATCAGTATTTGTCTTTTTGTGACTGGCTTATTTCACTAAGCATGGTGTCCTCAAGTTGCAGCCATGTTGTAATATGTGTCAGAATTTCCTTCTTTCTTAAAGCTGAATAATATTCTGTTGTATATACATGCCACATTTTGTTTATCCATTCATCCATGGATGAACACTCGGGTTGCTTCCACCTTTTGGCTATTGTGAATAATGCTACTATGAATATGGGTATATAATAATCTCTTTGAGACTCTGCTTTCAATTGTTTTGTGTATGTACCCAGAAGTGGAATTGCTGGATCATCATATGGTAATTCTATTTTTAATTTTTAAAGAACTGCCATAGTGTTTTCCATAGCAGCTGTACCATTTTTACATTCCCACCAATGGTGTGAAAGTTTTCCAATTTCTCTACATTATTTTCTGTTTTTTTTTGATAGTAACCATCTTAATGGGTTTGAGGTAGTATCTCACTGTAGTTTCGATTTGCATTTCCATTATGATTAATAGTATTGAGCTCAAGTCCTGTGCCCATTTTTAACTGGGTTGTTTATTTTGTTGTTGTTGAATTGTGGGAGTTCTTTATGTATTATGGATATTAACTTCTTATCAGATACATTATTTGTAAATATTTTCTCCCACTCCATGGGTTGCCTTTCGCTCTGTTGAATGTGTCCTTTGATGAACAGAAATTTTAAATTTTATTGTAGTTCAATTTATTTTTTCTTTTGTTGCTTGTGCTTTTGGAGTTATATCCAAGAAATCATTGCCAAATCCAATGTCATGAAGCTTTTGTCCTATGTTTTTTTCTAAGAGTTTTATAGTTTTAGCTCTTATGTTGTTTTCCTAGAACTTTAAAGATATTCCTCACTGTCTTCTGTTGTACAGTATGGCTAATACAGAAGTCTGATGCTATTCTAATTCTTGTTCCTTGGTGTGTGGTTTGGTTTTTGTCCTCTGGGAGTTTCTTTATTCTTGCTATTCTGAAATTTTGTAACCATGTGTTTTGCCGAGGGTATTGGGCACTCATTGTGCTCTTATGTTCATCCTTCAGCTCTAGAAAATCTTCTTTTATTAATTCTTTTTTTAACAACTTTATTGGAGTATAATTGCTTTACAATGATGTGTTAGTTTCTGCTTTATAAAAAAGTGAATCAGTTATACATATACATATGTTCCCATATCTCTTCCCTCTTGCATCTCCCTCCCTCCCACCCTCCCTATCCCACCACTCTAGGTGGTCAAAAAGCACAGAGCTGATCTCCCAGTGCTATGCGGCTGCTTCCCATTAGCTATTTTACGTTTGGTAGTGTATATATGTCCATGCCACTCTCTCACTTTGTCACAGCTTACCCTTCACCCTCCCCATATCCTCAAGTCCATTCTCTAGTAGGTCTGTGTCTTTATTCCCATCTTACCCCTAGGTTCTTCATGACCATTTTTTTCCCCTTAGATTCCATATATATCTGTTAGCATATGGTATTTGTTTTTCTTTCTGACTTACTTCACTCTGTATGACGGACTCTACATCCATCCACCTCACTACAAATAATTCAATTTCATTTCTTTTTATGGCTGATTAATATTCCATTGTATATATGTGCCACATCTTCTTTATCCATTCATCCGATGATGGACACTTTGGTTGCTTCCATCTCCTGGCTATTGTAAATAGAGCTGCAATGAACATTTGGTGCATGACTCTTTTTGAATTATGGTTTTCTCAGGGTATATGCCCAGTAGTGGGATTGCTGGGTTGTATGGTATTCTATTTGTAGTTTTTTAAGGAACCTCCATACTGTTCTCCATAGTGGCTGTATCAATTTACTTTCCCACCAGCAGTGCAAGAGTGTTCCCTTTTCTCCACACCCTCTCCAGCATTTATTGTTTCTAGATTTTTTGATGATGGCCATTCTGACTGGTGTGAGATAATATCTCATTGTAGTTTTGACTTGCATTTCTCTAATGATTAATGATGTTGAGCATTCTTTCATGTGTTAGTTGGCAATCTGTATATCTTTGGGAAAATGTCTATTTAGGTCTTCTGCCCATTTTTGGATTGGGTTGTTTGTTTTTTTATTATTGAGCTCCATGAGCTGCTTGTAAATTTTGGAGATTAATTCTTTGTCAGTTGCTTCATTTGCAAATATTTTCTCCCATTCTGAGGGTTGTCTTTTGGTCTTGTTTATGGTTTCCTTTGCTATGCAAAAGCTTTTAAGTTTCATTAGGTCCCATTTGTTTATTTTTGTTTTTATTTCCATTTCTGTAGGAGGTGGGTAAAAAAGGATCTTGCTGTGATTTATGTCATAGAGTGTTCTGCCTATGTTTTCCTCTAAGAGTTTGATAGTTTCTGGCCTTACATTTAGGTCCTTAATCCATTTTGAGTTTATTTTTGTGTATGGTGTTAGGGAGTGTTCTAATTTCATTCTTTTACATGTAGCTGTCCAGTTTTCCCAGCACCACTTATTGAAGAGGCTGTCTTTTCTCCACTGTATATTCTTGCCTCCTTTATCAAAGATAAGGTGACCATATGTGCGTGGGTTTATCTCTGGGCTTTCTATCCTGTTCCATTGATCTATATTTCTGTTTTTGTGCCAGTACCATACTGTCTTGATTACTGTAGCTTTGTAGTATAGTCTGAAGCCAGGGAGCCTGATTCCTACAGCTCCATTTTTCGTTCTCAAGATGGCTTTGGCTATTCGGGGTCTTTTGTGTTTCCATAGAAATTGTGAAATTTTTTGTTCTAGTTTGGTGAAAAATACCAGTGGTAGTTTGATGGGGATTGCATTGAATCTGTAGATTGCTTTGGGTAGTAGAGTCATTTTCACAATGTTGATTCTTCCAATCCAAGAACATGGTATATCTCTCCATCTATTTGTATCATCTTTAATTTCTTTCATCAGTGTCTTATAATTTTCTGCATACAGGTCTTTTGTCTCCTTAGGTAGGTTTATTCCTAGATATTTTATTCTTTTTGTTGCAGTGGTAAATGGGAGTGTTTTCTTAATTTCACTTTCAGATTTTTCATCGTTAGTATATAAGAATGCCAGAGACTTCTATGCATTAATTTTTTATCTTGCTACTTTACCAAATTTATTGATTAGCTCTAGTACTTTTCTGGTAGCATCTTTAGGATTCTCTATGTATAGTATCATGTCATCTGCAAACAGTGACAGCTTTACTTCTTTTCCAATTTGGGTTCCTTTTATTTCTTTTTCTTCTCTGATTGCTGTGGCTAGAACTTCCAAAACTATGTTGAATAAGAGTGGTGAGAGTGGGCAACCTTGTCTTGGTCCTGATCTTAGTGGAAATGCTTTCAGTTTTTCACCACTGAGGATGATGTTGGCTGTGGGATTGTCATATATGGCCTTTATTATGTTGAGGAAAGTTCCCTCTATGCCTACTTTCTGGAGGGTTTTTATCATAAATGGGTGTTGAATTTTGTCAAAAGCTTTCTCTGCATCTATTGACATGATCATATGGCTTTTCTTCTTCAGTTTGTTATCATGTTGATTGATTTGCGTATATTGAAGAATCCTTGCATTCCTGGAATAAACCCCACTTGATCATGTTGTATGATCCTTTTAATGTGCTGTTGGATTCTGTTTGCTAGTATTTGTTGAGGATTTTTGCATCTGTGTTCATCAGTGATATTGGCCTGTTTTCTTTCTTTGTGACATCTTTGTCTGGTTTTGGTATCAGGGTGATGGTGGCCTCAAAGAATGAGTTTGGGAGTGTTCCTCCCTCTGCTCTATTTTGGAAGAGTTTGAGGATAGGTGTTAGCTCTTCTCTAAATGTTTGATAGAATTCGCCTGTGAAGCCATATGGTCCTGGGCTTTTGTTTGTTGAAAGATTTTTAATCACAGTTCCAATTTCAGTGCTTGTGATTGGTCTGTTCATATTTTCTATTTCTTCCTGGTTCAGTCTCGGCAGGTTGTGCATTTCTAAGACTGTGTCCATTTCTTCCAGCTTGTCGATTTTATTGGCATAGAGTTGGCATAGAGTAGTAATCTCTCATGATCCTTTGTATTTCTGCAGTGTCAGTTGTTACTTCTCCTTTTTCATTTCTAATTCTATTGATTTGAGTCTTCTCCCTTTTCTTCTTGATGAGTCTGGCTAATGGTTTATCAGTTTTGTTTATCTTCTCAAAGAACCAGCTTTTAGTTTTATTGATCTTTGCTATCATTTCCTTCATTTCTTTTTCATTTATTTCTGATCTGATCTTTATGATTTCTTTCCTTCTGCTAACTTTGGGGTTTTTTTGTTCTTCTTTCTCTAATTGCTTTAGGTGCAAGATTAGTTTGTTTATTTGAGATGTTTCCTGTTTCTTAAGGTAGGATTTTATTCCTATAAACTTCTCTCTTAGAACAGCTTTTGCTGCATCCCATAGGTTTTGGGTTGTCATGTCTCCATTGTCATTTGTTTCTAGGTATTTTTTGATTTCCTCTTTGATTTCTTCAGTAATCACTTCGTTATTAAGTAGTGTATTGTTTAGCCTCCATGTGTTTGTATTTTTTACAGATCTTTTCCTGTAATTGATATCTAGTCTCATAGCGTTGTGGTCGGAAAAGATACTTGATACGATTTCAATTTTCTTAAATTTACCAAGGCTAGATTTGTGACCCAAGATATGATCAATCCTGGAGAATGTTCCATGAGCACTTGAGAAAAATGTGTATTCTGTTGTTTTTGAATGGAATGTCCTATAAATATCAATTAAGTCCATCTTGTTTAATGTATCATTTAAAGCTTGTGTTTCCTTATTTATTTTCATTTTGATTGATCTGTCCATTGGTGAAAGTGGGGTGTTAAAGTCCCCTACTATGAATGTGTTACTGTTGATTTCCCCTTTTATGGCTGTTAGTATTTGCCTTATGTATTGAGGTGCTCCTGTGTTGGGTGCATAAATATTTACAATTGTTATATGTTCTTCTTGGATCGATCCCTTGATCATTATGTAGTGTCCTTCTTTGTCTCTTATAATAGTCTTTATTTTAAAGTCTATTTTGTCTGATATGAGAATTGCTACTCCAGCTTTCTTTTGGTTTCCATTTTCATGGTATATCTTTTTCCATCCCCTCACTTTCAGTCTGTATGTGTCCCTAGGTCTGAAGTGGGTTTCTGGTAAACAGCATATATACAGGTCTTGTTTTTGTATCCATTCAGCCAGTCTGTCTTTTGGTGGGAGCATTTAACCATTTACATTTAAGGTATTTATCGATATGTATGTTCCTATTCCCATTTTCTTTATTGTTTTGGGTTTGTTATTGTAGGTCTTTTCCTTCTCTCGTGTTTCTTGCCTTGAGAAGTTCGTTTAGCATTTGTTGTAAAGCTGGTTTGGTGGTGCTGAACTCTCTCAGCTTTTGCTTGTCTGTAAAGGTTTTAATTTCTCCATCAAATCTGAATGACATCCTTGCTGGGTAGAGTAATCTTGGTTGCAGGTTTTTCTCCTTCATCACTTAAAATATGTCCTGCCATTTCCTTCTGGCTTGCAGAGTTTCTGCTGAAAGATCAGCTGTTAACCTGATGGGGATTCCCTTGTGTATTATTTGTCGTTTTTTCCTTGCTGCTTTTAATATGTTTTCTTTGTATTTAATTTTTGATAGTTTGATTAATATGTGTCTTGGTGTGTTTCTCCTTGGATTTATCCTGTTTGGGACTCTCTGTGCTTCCTGGACTTGATTAACTATTTCCTTTCCCACATTAGGGAAGTTTTCAACTATAATCTCTTCAAGTATTTTCTCAGTCCCTTTCTTTTTCTCTTCTTCTTCTGTGAACCCTATAATTCGAATGTTGATGTGTTTAATGTTTTCCCAGAGGTCTCTGAGACTGTCCTCAATTCTTTTCATTCTTTTCTCTTTATTCTGCTCTGCAGTAGTTATTTCCACTATTTTCCAGGTCACTTATCTGTTCTTCTGCCTCAGTTATTCTGCTATTGATCCCTTCTAGAATATTTTTAATTTCATTTATTGTGTTGTTCATCGTTGCTTGTTTCCTCGTTAGTTCTTCTAGGTCCTTGTTAAATGTTTCTTGCATTTTGCCTATTCTATTTCCAAGATTTTGGATCACCTTTACTATCATTATTCTGAATTCTTTTTCTGGTAGACTGCCTATTTCCTCTTCATTGGTTAGGTCTGGTGGGTTTTTACCTTGCTCCTTCATCTGCTCCTTCATCTGTGTGTTTTTCTGCCTTTTCATCTTGCTTATCTTACTGTGTTTGGGGTCTCCTTTTCTCAGGCTGCAGGTTCATAGTTCCCGTTGTTTTTGGTGTCTGTCCCCAGTGGCTAAGGTTGGTTCTGTGGGTTGTGTAGGTTTCCTGGTGGAGGGGACTAGGGCCTGTGTTCTGGTGGATGAGGCTGGATATTGTCTTTCTGGTGGGCAGGTCCACATCTGGTGGTGTGTTTTGGGGTGTCTGTGGCCTTATGATTTTAGGCAGCCTCTCTGCTAATGGGTGGGGTTGTGTTCCTGTCTTGCTAGTTGTTTGGCATAGGGTGTGCAGCACTGTAGCTTGCTGGTCGTTGAATGAAGCTGGGTCTTGGTGTTGAGATGGAGATCTCTGGGAGATTTTCCCCGTTTGATATTACGTGGAGCTGGGAGGTCTCTTGTGGACCAGTGTCCTGAAGTTGGCTCTCCCACCTCAGTGGCACAGCCCTGACGCCTGGCTGCAGCACCAAGAGCCTGTCCTCCACATGCCTCAGAATAAAAGGGAGGAAAAATAGAAAGAAAGAAAGAAAAGAAAGAAAGAGAGAGAGAAAGAAAGAAAGTAATAAAGAGAAAGGGGATAAAATAAAGTAAGATAAAATAAAATAGTTATTAAAATTAAAAAAGTATTAAGAAAAAAATTTTTTTAAGTAAAACAAAACAAAAAACCGGACGGTCAGAACCCTAGGACAAATGGTGAAAGCAAAGCTATACAGCCAAAATCTCACACAGAAGCAGATACATACACACTCACAAAAAGAGGAAAAGGGAAAAAAATAATATATCTTGCTCCCAGAGTCTACCTCCTCAATTTGGGATGATTCGTTGTCTATTCAGGTATACCACAGATGCAGGGTACATCAAGTTGATTGTGGGGATTTAATCTGCTGCTCCTAAGGCTGCTGGGAGAAACTTCCCTTTCTCTTCTTTGTTCGCACAGCTTCCGGGATTTGGCCCCGCCTCTGCGTGTAGGTCACCTGAGGGCATCTGTTCTTCTCTCAGACAGGACGGGGTTAAAGGAGCAGCTGATTCGGGGGCTCTGGCTCACTCAGGCCGGGGGGAGGGAGGGGTAGGGATGCGGGGTGAGCCTGCGGCTGCAGAGGCTGGCATGACGTTGCACCAGCCTGAAGTGCGCCGTGCGTTCTCCCGGGGAAGTTGTCCCTGGATCACGGGACCCTGGCAGTGGCGGGCTGCACAGGCTCGCTGGAGGGGAGGTGTGGTGAGTGACCTGTGGTCGCACACAGGCTTCTTGGTGGTGGCAGCAGCAGCCTTAGCGTCTCACACCCGTCTCTGGGGTCCGCGCTGATAGCCGCGGCTGCGCCCGTCTCTGGAGCCCCTTTAAGCAGCGCTCTTAATCCTCTCTCCTCGCGCAGCAGGAAACAAAGAGGCAAGAAAAAGTCTCTTGCCTCTTCGGCAGCTCCAGACTTTTTCCCGGACTCCCTCCTGGGTAGGTGTGGTGCACTAACCCCTTCAGGCTGTGTTCACGCCGCCAACCCCAGTCCTCTCCCTGGGATCTAGGCTCCGAAGCCCGAGTCTTAGCTCCCAGCCCCCGCCTATGCCCGGCGGGTGAACAGACAAGCCTGTCGGACTGGTGAGTGCCGGTCAGCACCGGTCCTCTGTGCGGGAATCTCTCTGCTTTGCCCTCCGCACCCATTGCTGCGCTCTCCTCCGCGGCCCCGAAGCTACCCGCTTCCGCCACCCGCAGTCTCCGCCCGCGAAGCGGCTTCTAGTGTGTGGAAGGAAACGTTTCCTCCTTCACAGCTCCCTCCCACTGGTGCAGGTCCCGTCCTTATCCTTTCATCTCTGTTTATTCTTTTTTCTTTTGCCCTACCCAGGTACGTGGGGAGTTTCTTGCCTTTTGGGAGGTCTGAGGTCTTCTGCCAGTGTTCAGTAGGTGTTCTGTAGGAGTTGTTCCACGTGTAGATGTATTTCTGATGTATCTGTGGGGGAGGAAGGTGATCTCCACGTCTTACTCTTCCACCGTCTTCTCCAGCCACTGTATTAATTCTGTGATAATTTTCTCCCTCTGCTTTCTCATTTGGATGTTAGATCCACTGGATTGGGCTTTAAGTTTTATATTTCTTTTCTGTTTTTCTCCCTTTTGTTTATGGGAGATGTCCTTATTTTATTTTCTAACTCTTTTTTTGATCTTTTAAAATACAGCACTTAAATATTTTTTCATAGTGCCCTGTTCCTATCTTATTGCCTTGCCAAACTCCATCCTCCTGGTTCTGACTTGATCCTGTTGGCTTAGTTTCCCACGGGACATGAAGCATTTACTTTGAAAAAAAAAGTGGAGTATGCACAAGTTACCTGGCTTCAGAACTGATGTCTGATGTACATCTGAAATGTCAAACCTGGACTCCTGCTTTGCCCTCAAACGTGCTCCACCTGCAGCCTTCTCTGGCTCAATTCATGGCTTCTCCATCCTTCCTGTTGTTTACGTCAAAAATTTAGGAGTTATTTTTTATTCTTCTCTTTCTCCTATGACATATGACATCGAATCAGTCAGGAAGCCTTGTTGGTACCATCTCCAACATATATTCAGAATCTGACCACTGACCACTTACTCCTTCTACTTCTGCAGCCCTGGTCCCAGCGATCATCACCTGGATTACTGTAATAACCTTTTCCTCCCGGCATTTTATTATGAAAATTGTAAAATATACAACAAGGTTGAAAGAATTTTACACAAATAGCTGTATTCTCAACACCTAGATTCCACCCTTAACATTTTACCATGCTTGCTTTCTCGTGTATTACCCATCTGTCTATCCCTCTGTCCAACCATTCTGTGATAACCTTTTAACTAGTCTCCCTGCTTCATTCCTTGTCCCATGTGTTGTTCCCACACATCAGTCCAAATGATAATTTTGAAACATAAGTCAAATTATATCTCTCCTCTGCTCAAAACTCTGCTATGGCTGCCCATTTCACTATTACTAACTCTGTAGACTTTGTAATCCTCAAAAGGAAAATTGCCTTGGTAATTTTCAGATTCCTGTGGAATTGTGAATTCATACTGAGTTTCTGTGTAGTATTACCATTGTATCACTGAGGATGGAATTGACTTTTGTCTTTTGGAGGAAATAGAGCAAATGGTAGTGCTTGCTTGTTCTGAGGGCTACGATTAAAATCTTTAAGCATTCGTTCCTGCCAAGGTAGTTGTCTTTCATTTTGCTTTCCATTTCAGCATATGGTGGGTGTGGATATTTATAAACAAGACTAAGTCTGATTTTACAAGGGCTTTCCAAAATTAATTGTGTCCAATAGAATATGACTTTTTGCTTTGATATTGTTAAAAATCCAATGGTTAAAGAAAAAGCTAGTGAAATGTGTTAGCAGCATGCAGAACAAAACTTTAAAATATATCTCTTGTTATATAGTGCATTGTCATGTGAAGGTGTAAAATGGAAGAAATGTTGATTCTGTTTGTAACTGATATGGTGAATTCTTTTATAAGCTTTAAAATAGAGTTCACCTTATGGTGTTGTTTCTAAAAAATTTCAATTATCAGTTTCTTTTTTTATTTTTCTTTCCTTTCCTATGTTTGCTGGTTCCTCGGGGTTCCTCTTTTGTGTTTGTTTTGATCTCTTCCTTTCATTCTTGGAGGCTCTCCTTAATGTCTCGTCATCTTTGGCTGTCCAATCATATTCAAGAGTGAGGAACGAAAAAGCCAATCAGTGGAATTTCACAGCTGGGTGATTTGGCATGGAACTGACTTTTCTATTGAGGAATCCCAAATATCAATCTCTAGAGGTCTTTTCTAGGGGCTTTACTTTCTCCAGAAAAGCATCCTCTGAAATCCCACCTGTGGGTGGAGCAAGGGATCGGGGCATGCGTCTGGCTCCAGTGCTTGTGGAGAAGGTGGGGTTGGTGAGGGCTAGGGGTCCCCCTGTTGAGGTGTATACTTGTCTAAAGTCTTGCTATCGGTCCTGATCTTCAGCACACTCAGACCTCTGTCTCATCCTCAACTTCTGTAGTATCTCTTGCCACCAATCCCAGACCTCTCTGGGATTCTTTAAAGATAGGGGTGGAGAAGCTAGAGTTAATAGGAAAGCCAGGAATCTTTGGTAGCAATTTAGGGACAAAGTAATTGGGTCACGGACAGAAGGACTGAAGAGATATATATGGGGAAAAGCCCCCAAACCATTGCCAGTACTAGTAACTTAAAGATCTCTCTAGGTTTTTTGGGAGACTGGTGACGTGGTAGTAATGAAGGCAGGGAACTTTTGCTGGGGGTATTATGAGCTTTAAAAATTGGAGTGTGGGTGCAAGGGCAGAATTTCTAGGTTAAAATGAGCTGATGAAAATTAAAAGTAATTACTTCCTGAGTGCATGCTTTCTAGATTTGTGCTGATTTATTAACACATCCAGTTTTGTGGCTTTGGAAGTTTTTATCCTTAAGTTTTTATACTCTACGTTTTAATATTGTGATTAGCTTTTAATTTTTACTGCTGATTAAGAAATGGGATAATCCTGATGAATTCATTTCACAGATTATAGTAAATACAATTTATATACTGTAGTACATCTACTATAGTAAGCACAGCAATAAATGTTAGTTGCTACTGTAGTTTTCAGTTTCATGTGCTTCACTGAAATCCGTGTAAGATATGTATCCCTTTCTATAGCTGTGGACACTGCAGTTCAGAGAATTTGGGACTTGGTCAAGGCCAACAGAAAGCTCTTTTAGGGAAGTGGTTACATTTACTTAAAATGCTGTTATCATGGTTGAAGTGGGTGGTTTAGCAGTACAGTTGGGATTGGCTGGGGAGTGACACTGCTTTGTTGTGAGGTAGCAAGTGTAGCAATATCATATCCAGAGAATTGCTATGTGTTTGTGTTCCAAAAGTGTGGTGAATAGTTAGGATTGATTGTTGTGGCATTTTGTGGTGATTATTAGAAAAATAAATTGCCTAAAAGGAGATAGAAGAGTGGATCTTAAAAATCAATGGATCTGGGAATTTACACCAATTGCTTCTGGTCAAGTGATGATGAAACATAAGTAATAACAGTCAGGAAAAGTTAATGGGAAAAAGATGGAGAAGCTTATTATGGCAAGTGTGTCACCAGCTTTCTTCTGTGAGCTTGGAGGCAGATCAGAGTTAACAACTTGTCAGTTGCGATGACAAGCTCTATAACTTAACAGACAGAAGGGAGATCCTTTAGAATTCCTAGCTCGACTGTAAATAACCTGGTACAGCTGAAGAACAGAAGAAAGAACAGGGAATTTACGCCAGGGAAAATGGTAATATTTAAACCACTCTGTTAAAGAACTACCTAAATGTGTTTAACATGTCCTGCTATGGTACATACACCTTCCGATCAAATTTTGAAGGTGACATAGAAGTCCCTTTCTCCCCATTGACAGTGCTTTTTTCAGTGCTGTTAGAACAGCAGGGCTCATTAACAAACTATCTACTAATGAGAAAGTGAGACCTCTTTAGCTACCGAAAAGGCTTTTAGGAGTACTTTCTAAAAATTTCTGGCAAACCCAGAGAAGTTTTCTAGTATTTTATTTGTGTCAAGAGAGTATTTTTCTCATTATACAGCTATAGATATACAGTTTCCATAGCATATGGATTGGAGAACTGACCCTGAACTAAATAATACCTTATTCCCCATTTGTTGTCATTTCACCAAAATAAAAGCAAAAATGTTTTTCTTATTGCAGCAGAAATAGGCATTCATCATTTGAAACTTTAAAAATGAAGATAAGCAAAAGGAAAAAATAAAAATCACTAATAATTCCACTCATTAGAAATGATCTCTATTCAAATTTCACTTTTGAATTGTAAAAATTCTAATCATAATAATCCAAAGTATATGCCAAGATTTCTTTTAAAAGGGAAATACTCTAGTGTTTTGAGGTTTTAGAGAAACCAGACACATATTAAGATGTATTGCATTAGCAAACCACAGTTGTGGTTCATCTTTATCAAAATAGCTTATGCCATTTATAAAAGCATGTGTATTAATTTACATGGATTTTAAAAACACAGTTCCACATGATTCTACTTGCTCTTCGAATCTTTAATGCCACTGCATTAATTCTTTACCTAATCTTTTGTATGTGTCTGAAGATGATCTATTATTTTCATTCTGAACCCTGATGTTACATAATTGTACATAACTTTTATTTGAAAAGGCAAAGTGAGGTGATGCGGACCGCCTGGGAAGAGGGGCTTGTCTGTGCTGTGATTCCACTTGGGCAGGCAGCCCTCATGCTCCCCACAGGGGAGTCAGAAGGCAAATGATAGGATGGCCCTCAGGATTTGGTTGATAGACCCTTGTGACTGACTCATTGAGCCCCTGGCCAAGCCTCATTCCTCTTTCTGCCTTCCTTGCTCATATTCTTTCTAGCTTCTCAGTTAAGATCCTGAGAAGTCTCTCAAAGCTTGTCTTCTCTACTGTGTTCCAGTTTTTCATGAGCCCTATTTAGCAAGTAAATTCCTCTCTGGAGATGTCAACTGTTTCTCACCAAAAACAATTATGTTGGAAATGTCATCATACGTTGTCTTCAGTCAGATCCTCCTGACCTCTGTAGCATGTTTTGATAAATAATTGTACTAAGACAGTATTGGGATCAATAATCCAACACTTGCAGTTGATTCAGTCTTCATAGCTTGGTTTTACTTTTTTTTTTTTAGTTTTTTGGCTGCACTGCACAGCTTGCAGGATCTTAGTTCCCAGACCACGGATCAAACCTGGGCCCTTGGCAGTGAAAGCCCGGAGTCTTAACTGCTAGACCACCAGGGAATTCCCTGGTTTTACTTTTTTTTTTTTTGGTTTTACTTTTGATTTACATTTTTTAGAAGCTCTAGGAAATTCTTAAGTAAATAAAACAATATTATATTTTACTGACTTGTTTGTTAATAAATTTTCACTGTTAAAAACAGAAACCTCTGAGACACATAAGTTATTTTAAGGTCTAGACTTTTTTTTTTTTTTTTACAAATACTAATTTTTTTTTCTACGACTTTAATATAGAATATAGTGGATTCCACATGCCAGTCTAGTCCAGGAACGTTTCTTGATTTTCTGGTTATCAAATTTTTGCATATTATTCTGTTTTTATTTTAAGTTCTTTCCCCTACATTTGATAACTTATATTTATTTAATATTGAATGGCAATGAGTGGCCCTCAGAGACATTCTTATTAAATTCAAGGTATCACCCGCATAATGCTTACAGGACTCTTTGGAGGGAGATGCTGTTTTATGTTAAGTACACTCCTCTAATCACATCTATCTCCAGATTCAAGCGATAGGACATGCCTTCTCCTGTGCTTCCATAACGCCTTCTACATACGTTTCTTAGAAGATTTCACTCAATATGTGTTTATCTGTCATTCTCAGAAGATTGAATTCCTTGAGAGCAGCATATAGCATATATAAATGCTTGCTGAATAAATGAGTAAAAGAAGGAATTAATAAAATCTGGCTAAGTTTTAGCTAGCTCTAGCTGGCTCTGTGAGGTACCAACCTGTATTGGCTAAGAGCATGGACTCTTGAAACCCAAACCACCTGGGTTCAAATCTTAGCTCCATCATTTATTAGCTATGTGTCCTTAGACAACGGTATATGACATTTGTGCGTCTCAGTTTTGTCTTTTCAAATATGGGATAATTACGATACCTAACTCATGCTTAGAACAGTACCTATATATAGTAAGTGCTATATAAGTGTTTGCTACTATCGTTATTATCCTTTTATTTAATAGCCCTGGCATGGAATAGTGGGTGCAATTAGGAAATTAATTCTGGAATTCAGTTTTTCTCCCTGTCATCATGAAGAAGTGCGTTGCCTTCACTTTGGGTTCAGGAGCTCTCAGCATGGGAATGGGTAGTGGAGGTCTTTAGTCCACCAACAACTGAGGACATTTGTACCTTTATCAATCAGAAGGCTGCACAGGCTCATTGAACGAACAAGAAGCTTTTTATTTTGATTAGAATTGCATCAACTCTGTATAGGAACAATGTTACCTCAGGCAGGCTCTGATTCATCTTACTTCAGAGGATAAAACTAATTATTCATTGATAAACATATTAATTAATAAACATAGTTTATTTGGTAGGTAAAATCTTTAACAACAGTGATCCATGGGAGAGATGATAAAGAAGTTTTGGATGATAAACAGAGTGGGAAGACAGGATTGAAAGATTTTCGAAGTCTGGCTCTAGCATTAGATGTTTAATGATTTTTGTTCTTTGCATTTTTTTTAAGTGGTCTGTTGGATATGACTGATTGTATCTAGCTCTTGGCCTCAGGTTTATTTATTTTTTAGTCTCTCCCCACCCCCAACATTTTATTATGAAGAATTTCTAATACACAGCAAAGTTAAAGGATTTAACAGTGAACACACATATTCAACACACAGATTCTGCCATTATCGTTTTGCTATACTTTGTTGATCACGTGTCTGTACACTTATCCATTCCTCTATCCATCCCCTGATACATTTTATGTTTTTATGTACTTGGTTAAGTTTATTTTGCTAAGGAAGTCATCATCTGTATGGGAGAAGACAATGATTTATTCTCAGCCCCCAGAATGCTAATAGTGGCATACACATACACGAAGCAGTACTTTTAAAGAGTTGCTCAGTAAGAATTACTCTTACTAGAAGGATTCCTTAAGAGTCAAAGTAGGGGTAGAGAAAGAAACGTGTAGGTGGAAAAATAAGGGCGTAGGAAAATAATTCAATGTCATAGATAACCCATGAAAACATTCTTTTTGATATAGTTTTTTTAGTTTCACTTTGCAGACTATGCAGACCCAGTTCTTATTGTTTCCAGTAAATGGCAACAATCATGGAGCAGAAAAGGAACTAAGTTAAATGAAAAGCTTTAAAGAAAATCCTTGCATGTTGAGGCTAATAATATAATACACACAAAACCTAAAATATCAGTTCGTGTCAGCTTTACATCCTCTGGGCAAATTATAAAATATAATTGCGTAGCTTTCCTTTTCACCGCTAGTATAGAATCTGCAGTGCTAGCTCTTGTGGAGTTCTGCCTGCAACTCTAAAGGGACTGAATAGGTCCTAGGGCAAAATTCTGATTATGATTCAAAAAAGAAGGCGTAGTCACTTTGTTCCATTTGAACTAAGCAACACTTTCTAGAAAGCTGTGATTCTTTTGGAGGGCAGTTTCTGGTTGCTGTTGTTTTCTGGCAATGCATGTTTACTGGAAATGCAGAGCTGCAGAGATACTAATGAGCATTTATCCCTTCTATTTTTAGTTCACTTCTTTAACTGAGATGGACATGATATAATCTCCATTGAGTCAAAGGATGGCATCTAGTCCTGTGCTTCCCACCGAAGACGAACAGGTTTCCTTGGGCATCGATGATCTCCATTTTTCATTGCAAGGTATTAAGATTAGGTGTGGTAACTGTGAGAACCTCTCATCTATTCACAAATTGTATTGCTTTCTGTCTCTCTTATGGTAAAATATATACATGTATCTGTATTTTTCCAATTGTAGAATCTTTCAGTATACTTCAATATCTTTATTGCTATCTCAGCTACTTAGGAAAGTAAGGAATACCTGGAAGGAACTTGGTATCTCGGTTTCTCAATCTGAGTGCATGTGGTTTATTTGCAATGAAAATTAAATAGTTAACCATAGTTTGCTTGGCATTGTTTGCACTTATTTTACATCTTTTTGAATGTACATCCTTATTTTGCCCTAATAAAAAGGAATAGTAGTAATATTAAAAGTGAGTGAACTTTCAGTCCCATGAATTATGTGTGCCTTTATGCAAATAAGTACTGTCCATATTTTTTAATGTTTCTTGTCAACATTTGTTATGTACTTTGAAAATTCTTTAGCCACTAGACTTTACATCTCTGTTGCATATCTTGGAGCTGAGTAAAGTCAGCTAGTGTAGAATAAATAAGGGTATGGCAAGTCTTTGAAAATATTTATGTCACTGTGTATTTAAAAGTAGTTGAAAGATTATTGACAGTATTATGTAACATTCTTAGAATGTTATTTAGAGGCCATAGCTTTTGAGTCACTAATTTTTTTATTTTTAATTTATTATTAGAAGAATTGAAGTATAATAGACATACAACATTATATTAGTTTCAGGTGTACAGTATAACAGTTCAGTATTTGTGTAGGTTGTGAAATGATCGCCACAATAAGTCTAATTAACATCTGTCACCATACATAGTTACAGAATTTCTTTTTCTTTTGATGAGGACTTTTTAAGATCTACTCCTTTAGCAACTTTCAAATATGCAGCACAACATTATTAACTATAGTCACCATGCTGTGCATTATATTTATTTGTGTCATGTATGATAAAGATCCCCAAAAGACTTTCTTTTTGATATCTCTCTTTTTTTTTTTTTTTTTGTGGTATGTGGGCCTCTCACTGTTGTGGCCTCTCCCGTTGCGGAGCATAGGCTCTGGATGCGCAGGCCCAGCGGCCGTGGCTCATGGGCCTAGCGGCTCTGTGGCATGTGGGATCTTCCCGGACCGGGGCACGAACCCGTGTCCCCTGCATCGGCAGGTGGACTCTCAACCACTGCGCCACCAGGGTAGCCCTCTGATATCTCTTTTTAATTAAACATGGTTTTGAATGATTAGCTTCTTGACTTTGGGGTCAATGGCTTTTAAAAATAAATATCATGTAATTTTTATAGACTCAAGAAACATATTTTGAGGGATAATACTTGAGGTAAGAATTTTAAAAATTCTCAGTAAGTGCATTTTTATGGTGTCATATACTCGTCATAAGTTGTTTGAATCAAATTTTCATTTTTCGGAAAAAACCCAATGTTCTTATTTTTCTCTCAAGTTTTGGTTGCATATGAGTAGTAATTAATGTGCCCTAAAGTGTATCAGGAAGATAGTGCATCAATAAATGGTCGGTAAATCTAATTTCTTTCTTTCTTCCTTCCTTCCTTCCTTTCTTTTTTTTTTTTTTTTTTTTAATAAATTTATTTATTTTAGTTTTGGCTGTGCTGTGTCTTCGTTTCTGTGTGAGGACTTTCTCTAGTTGCGGGGAGCGGGGGCAACTCTTCATCGCGGTGCGCGGGCCTCTCACTGTCGCGGCCTCTCTTGTTGCGGAGCACAGGCTCCAGACGCGCAGGCTCAGTAGCTGTGGCTCACTGGCTTAGTTGCTCCGCGGCATGTGGGATCTTCCCAGACCAGGGCTCGAACCTGTGTCCCCTGCATTAGCAGGCAGATTCTCAACCACTGCGCCACCAGGGAAGCCCCCTTCCTTCCTTTCTTTCTTTCTTTTTTCTTTCTTTCTTCCTTCCTTCCTCCTTCCCTTTCCTTTCCTTCCCTTCCTTTCTCTCTTTCTCTCTTCCTCCCTCCCTTTTTTCCTGAATCAATTTATCCTGATAAGTATTTATATATGCATTTATTTAATTTTTCCTTCCAGTTTTATTGAGATATTATTGGCATACAGCACTGTATAAGTTTAAGGTGTACAGCATAATGACTTGACTTACATACGTCATGAACTGGTTATCACAATAAGTGCAGTGAACATCCATCATCTCAAATAGATACAAAATTAAAGAAATAGAAAAAAAATTTTTCCATATGATGAGAACTCTTAGGATTTACTCTTGACAACTTTCATATATAAAATAGAACAGTGTTGATTATATTTATCATGCGTACATTACACCCCTAGTACTTATTTATCTTGTAACAGACTGTAACTAGACTTATTCTGGTGATCCTTTTGAAATGTATAGAAATATTTGAACACTGTGTTATGTAACAGGAACTAATATAGTGTTGTAGGTCAATAATACTTCAAAAACAAACAACCAACCCAACATAGAAACTCACAGAAAAAGATCAGATTTGTGGTTACCAGAGGCAGTGGTGGTGGTGGAGTTGGCTGAAAGCAGTCAAAAAGTGCAAACTTCCAGGTAAATCTAATTTCTCATGCTGGCTCTGCCACTTACCAGTTCTTTGAACTTGGATAAGAGACTTTATCTTTTTTGTCTCAGTTTCCTCATATTTAGAATGTGGGTGATAATGCCTATATTGCACCTGTGCTTTGAAGATGAACCATAATGCATGCAAAGGGCTTAGCACCATGCCTGCCTGACACAGAGTAGGAGCTCAATAAATGCATCGTAATTTCTTTGTAGATATTACAGTTAAAGTCTTTGTCCCAAAGGATTTCTTGTCCAGGAGCACACAGCTAGAGTAGAAATTGCATGGTGGATAGGAAAAAATGGTAAACCAGATGTCTGGTTTTCAGTTTTGACATTTCTGTTCAATGGCTTCCCATCACATATGGGATAAAGTCTAGACTTCTTGGTGTGGCTCACAGGCACTTCCTATCTGCTGCTCACCTTTCTCTCTGCCCTCATCTCCCACAAGCACCCTGTGCTCCAGCCCCATGGCTCCTTGAGGGGCCATGCTCCCCTGCTTGTGTGCTTTTGTTCAGGTGGTTCCCCCTGCAGCTCTCCTGTCTCCTCTTTCCACTGGAAGAGTCCAGCTCATCTAGTACTCCTCTATCCCTATTCATCCCAAACTTAGCCAGACTCGGCCCTCTCCATGAGCCCCACTCTTTCTTTGGCTGAGATTCACACTCTCTCCTCTGTTCTCCCATAGTACCTATTTTAGCACTTATAATAATATTATAGGTGTTATATTTAAAAATGTTTTCTTCCCCACTGTAGAGTTTTATGTAGCATGCTCTAGCTTACACAGCACCCTTACGTACATTACCTCATTTGATCCTTACAACCACACTGTAAGGTAGATATTTTTATCTTCAAGATACAGAGAAGGAAGCTGTGGCTCACAAAGATGGAATTACTCCCCCAGAGTCACACAGTTCGTGAGCAGCAGAGCTCAGTTTTGACCTGGAGGATAGTTTTCTTTCCACTGCACCACAGCCACTCCGACATAGTTCAAAGAACAATTTGAAAGAGGGAATTTCCCAAACAACTTCTCTGGAAAGTACACATAAATCTTAGCCTTATCCTAGTTAATCCACGCAAACTTTTATATTTTTAATTTTTATAGCAATCTTTCACATCCTGAATATGGATGGGCATTTTCAAGTAACATTAATCTCAGGTTCACAAGTAGCTCAAGATAATTGGCAAATTACTGATAAATGAGTATTTTCTTATAGCATGTTTTGAATTATACTAGGTTATACAATCTGCTCTACAGTAGGAGATGAGTATGGGCTGCTTGGCAATGGAAATGTGATATACATGTGCTGCCGGTGTGAATGATTTTCCTTCATGGTCTCTTTAGAGGAATATGCTGCTGGATGCATTGCTCTATAGGGGGAGAGGTGGAAAACCAATACTATACTATAGTCAGCTTTACACTGGTCAAGGGCTGCTCACATTAGCCAAGTACTCTCAACTGAGGAGTTCCCATGACTGTAGAATGAAGGCTTAACCATGAAATGAATGGATTTCCCAAAGTTAAGTTCTGTATTGTTATCAGCAGATTTGTAATGATTCTTTCGGCCTGAGTTGCTGAAAGAAAGAGAGAAAGAAAGGAGGGAGGGAGGAAGAAGGAAAGAAAGAAGGAACTTGTATGTATTTCTGAAGGTAACTTTGGTTTCATTGCACGGTTATTAGCTATGTAGACAAAAACATTGATAGACAATATTATGAACCTTAGCAACTACTGAACTGCAGGCTGTTGGCAATAGTCTTAAAAGCATTTGGCTTTGTACACCATATAAGCAGACTTGTATTTCACAGAATTCACATGTGCTTAGTGATCCTTGGAGTAATATGAGTAAAGAGATTTTATGTCATATGAAAGGCTCAGGATGACCGCTCATAAGAAAGGTTTTTTCTCCTCATTTCAGAACCTTTTTTAAAAGGAAGAAAGAGGCCTATTTAACTAATAATGCCTATTTTATTTTAGCCAAAAACTTATATAAGGTGAGGCAATTATGGCCATACCTTGACTGAGAATAATACGCTTAAGAAAAGATTAAAACGTCTGCATTGAAATATGGTGAATCATTGTTGATATGCTATGAAAACAGGTATATTATGTGTGCAAGGCCAACAAGGCATCAGACCTAAGGAATCAGGCCGTGCTTTGCTGAAATTCATAGAGCAGGACAATAAACATCATTTATTGTTCATCATTTGTGTGATCTTTGAGGAAATGTCTTTATGAAGGGATTTTTTGTTTTATTTTTTTCTTTGCGGAACGCGGGCCTCTCACTGTTGTGGCCTCTCCCGCTGCGGAGCACAGGCTCCAGACGCACAGGCTCAGCAGTCATGGCTCACGGGCCTAGCCGCTCTGCGGCATGTGGGATCTTCCCGGACCGGGGCACGAACCTGTGTCCCCTGCATCGGCAGGCGGACTGTCAACCACTGCGTCACCAGGGAAGGCCATATGAAGGGATTTTTAAAGGCACTTTTTGTAGAGAGATATTTGTGATCTCTTAGTCTAGTGAGGATAGTAATATTGAAATGGTTGGATTTTAGGGAGGAAAAAGAAATGACATTTGTGAATTTGAACAATTTGAGCAGATTAATGTAAAAACTGGAATTTATTTTAGTTTAGTGCATTTTGTACTACCATGGATGATCCACATTTTAAGTAAATTATAGATATGAAAGTTTAAGCTATTAAAATGATAAATAAATGGTTGCTTTTAAAAATTATTTGCTTTACTGAGGTTTCCATTATAGAATTTCTTTACATCTTTCCATTGGATTTCTTACCTGGCAAAATAATAGGTGCTTCCTTCCCTTTTATCCTAAGAGAATAGTAACTACATATTTTGTCTGAAATAACATCTCTGCTAAGCTCTTCAGGTGGGAACGGTATGTTCAGGGAATACTTCTTTGATGTATTGGGCAGATACGATTATGGAAGCAGTAAAGGGTAAAGCTGGATAATACCACAGAGTTTTCAAGTTGGAAGGGACTTTCTTTGCCATTCCATTTAATTTGAGACCAAAGGAGGAATCCCTTCAGTAGTATTTCTGAGATGAAGATCCTTGAGGGAGTTGAATTCAAGCCCAAGAAGTTTGGGGATTTTGCTTTTAGGCAGCAGGAGCTATTGGGTCTTGGGAATGAGAGGACAGGGTCCATGGTCAGAGTTGTGCCTTAGGAGATTAGACTGGGTTTGAGGTATAGGAAGACTTGAAAGGGGTGAGAAAGTGAAATTGGAGAAACTGATTAGAAAGCTTTGCAAATATCTGGGTATTGGGTAATGTTAGCGTGGATTCGAGTTATAGCAGTGAGTAGGAAAGTATGGGACAGTTAAGAAACCTTTAAGGTGGAAGACTCAATAGAACTCTGCAGTTATTGACTATGGAAAATAAGGTGGAGAAGCTCCAAAGTTAGAAGCTGAGCTGCTTGAGATAATAGTGGTAGCAACTATAATGTCCAAAGTATTAACTTCCCTTTTATTTAGTGTCTTTTCACCAAGTATTTTAATAGCATCAAATAATAAGACCATTAAATACTATTTTATATCAATATGCTTAAAATAAATTGTTGTAGATAAAAAATCCCGTTTTCAAAGAAACTCTTGAGAACTTCCTATGTCATGGAAAGCTTAATAGCACGACACAGGTAGAGGGCCCATTTGAAAGTCAAATTAATAATGAGTGAAATTGATACCTGGAATTGACATGATATTTTAAATCAACTATAGTTCAATTAAAAACAATGAGTGGGGCTTCCCTGGTGGCGCAGTGGTTGAGAGTCCGCCTGCCGATGCAGGGGACACAGGTTCGTGCCCCGGTCCGGGAAGATCCCACATGCCGCGGAGCAGCTGGGCCCCTGAGCCATAGCCGCTGAGCCTGTGCGTCCGGAGCCTGTGCTCCGCAGCGGGAGAGGCCACAACAGTGAGAGGCCCGTGTACCGCAAAAAAAAAACAAAAAAAAAAACAATGAGTGAAATTGACTGACTAGGCTGACTCATCTTGTGATATTTTAAGTGGTAGCTACGCAATTTTGAACTATTTTGGACACTTTATACATTTCAGATTTAAGTTTTTTCTTTTCTTTTTTTTTTTTTTTTTTTGATGTGCACCACTTTTAAAGTCTGTATTGAATTTGTTAGAATATTGCTTCTGTTTTATGTTTTGGTTCTTTGGCTGTGAGGCATGTGGGATCTTAGCTCCCCGACCAGGGATTGAACCTGCACACCCTGCCTTGGAAGGTGAAGTCTTAACCACTGGACGGCCAGGGAAGTCCCGATTTAAGTTGTTTCTTTTTAACACATAAATTTAATATTTTTTTTGGCCATAAAAGGACACAATAATTTTATGTACCAGGAGCACATTATTTTGTTTTCAAAAACGAGGTAAGCCAGTGGTAGCTCATTAGAGCAACAGCATCTGAATACAGAATGTTATCATCAATTAGACAAAGGACTAGGAAGGAGTGTGTATTCTGTTACCTTTGCCACCACACGTGGAGTTAACTTTTATGCAGTCCTGCCAAAATGCTGGTGAATGGTTAACCATCTGCAACGAACCTGTATAAAACCATGTCCAGCCAAGTTACTGTGTTGTTTCAAACAATGCTCATATGTTTTATTTAGTGCTGTTATCTTCTAGATGACATACTTTAAAAGGTTAAAAAGCCCTTTATGCCTTCTGGGTAGATATTGCTTGGTAGGGCTGAGCAGTGAAATGTAAGTCTCTGTAGTTAGGTTATTACTCCATTTAAATTTATTCATGATTTACTGAGTATCCATCTGAAGGGAGGCTTTCAATTTATGTATTCCTTTTAATAATATTAGAAAATATTTGTGTTCGTTGGGTTAGATTACAAGAATAATTATGTGATGTAATGTTGAATTTTATTCACTTGTCCAGTAAATATTCGATGGCAACCATAGGTAGGGTGTTAAGGATGCAAAGATGAATAGATTGAACACCTTCAAGAGGCATGTAGTGCAGCTGTGCTTTTGCCTGTTGACATCACGTGAAAGTGACATCAACAAGTAAGACAAATAAGAACTTCCGGGGAGTTTGTTTTCTTGCTGAACCCTGTGTAATTGTTCCTTATCCTGGAGTTTCCTTTTGTCTTTGGACATCTCTTGCTCTAATAAGCCATCTGGGCTCCTCTAAGTATGTTAGGTGCCCTGCATAGGAAATCTTGTATCTTTATTGCCAATGAAATTTCTGACGTGTTTTAGGCTTTCAATAAAAAACTGTGTAATGAAAAACTGAGTGGCCATTCCACTATAAAGATATATATTAGGAGTTTGGGATTAACATAGACACACTAGTATATATAAAATAGATAATCAACAGGAACCTACCGTAAAGTACAGGGAGCTCAATATTCTGTAATAACCTATACGAGAAGAGAAGCTGAAAAAGATGGATATATGTGTATGTATAACTGAATCACTTTGCTGTACACCTAAAACTAACACAATATTGTGAATTAACTATACTCCAATATAAAGTAAAAATTAAATTTAAATTTAAAAAAAGAAAAAAATATATATAAAGTATCCTGAATTAGAAAAATTGTTCAGTGTTCAGGAAAATCAGACAGGATGGAAACAAAGATTTCTTTAGACATGAGGCAGTGAGGTATGTATATGGTGCTTAGGGGCTCATTAGTGTTTTAGTATCATGTTTCTGAGAGAAATTCTGTTCTACCTTGTGGCAGTGAGTGAATGAAACTGTGAAGACTGAGAAAGAGGAGTGGATTTAATAAAATGCTTCTGGGTAGGATTTCTGCCCTTTTGCACCTAGGTCCCCAATGTGGGATTTTGATGGAAATGATGAATGAAGAATAAGAAATATGCAGACAGTAGTTTTGCTTCTTTAACAAAGGCAGACTGCTTTGTTATTATGAATAAAAGCAAATCATCTCTGGGTTTCTTTGTTTTTGTTTTTTTGCCAATTAGGTGATTATTACACCCGGAGAAAATAATCAAGTTGTAGTCCTTCACCAGCTATCAGTGCTGTACTGTCCCAACAAAAAAGCTTCCAGAAAGTTCCTGATATCATAATAGCTGATACTGTCTTCTGCTGTGTTTTTTTGGAGGATTATTTGCCTTCATATTGTAAAGCTTCATAATCTTAAAAATATCCCAATTAAATGAAAAACAAAATAGCTCTGGAAGCAGTGGTGTTTGCAGTGAACAATGTTTTTCAGGGAAAGTTTTTTTCTTTTTCTTTTTTTTCTTTTTAGGTTGTATATACGGTTTCGTCTTCTGGGAACTTTGGTTCTGTTTTTGCCAGGAGTTTGGGGATAAGCTTACTTTATTCTGGGTCAGTTACATTTTGAAAAGTAGGGCAAGATAAATCCAGGGTCATTTAGAGTCCTGTTAAAGTAGGTTAACAAAGATCTCATTCATTCCTTATAGAAATCAGAATCCTTTTTAATTAGCCCCGTGGGAGATACAAGATTTTTCTGAGCGTTTGTTGTGTATGCATGTGTGTTGGGAAGCGGTGTAATTATTCAGAGCTTGAAGTAATATTTAGGAAAAATAAAACTCAAAATAATTTCCCCTTGGAAATGGGAAAATTTGAAGTAAATATGAGATTAATTTATAACCATCTGGTGGGTTTAGTGTGTGACTTTATACTCTAAAAATCAGAGGTCATTCTAAATGTGCCTCTTCAAGAGATTACTTCCCTCATCTGGTTTCAGCATTGGTGATTTTAATTTCTCCAAATGGCTCCATTTTTCTAAAACGTTCAGCAGGGAAATTTGGTAAAAGGTAACTGTATTTGTTGTTCTCAATATGTATGAGAGCTGAAGTTTACTAATAACCACCAGGTATTTTTAGAGTCATTTAAAAATGATAGATAAAAAAGCTATGAATGGTTTATTAGAGAAATGGAATGTTTGACATTATCAATGTGTGTATCTTTGCAGGAGAGATATGAGATTCTGGGTGAATAATCTCTCCTGGTCATTGATGGTCTATGAGGCAACATGTGTTGAATGAGCACTGGAAGAAAATGGGAGAAGAGCAGCCACACACACTTGCTGTCTGCCTCTCGGGTGGAGCAGCACCCACGGGTCACGCCTTGGTCTTTTTAGCCTTTACTACAAAGGGGACTACCAATTACACGGGCAGCGAAATGTTACAAGATCAAGGGCACCTGGCTCAAATACAGAACACCAACGGCCCTTCTCAAATTTGAGTAACATGTAGGATCTTTCCAGAACGTGGGCGTTGTTGGCCTCATCTTCAGTTAAGAAGGATATTCAGAGTGCGAACTAGTTCTGCTGTATGTGTCTGTCTGCCTCAGTCTGAGTGTTTACTTGGCAGAACTTCCAGGGTGGTTTGATGTCTTCAAAACAAAATGTTTCAAAAGTACAGGTGAATTCACACTTAACCACTTTATCAGGTAATTATGGTTTTTATGAATACAGGTAAATCTGTTCATTGATATATTCATGCAGCATGTGTTCCCTGAAACCCCACCTTGTATCAAGCACTATTTTTTTTTTTAATCAAGCACCATTTTGGGTTGAGAAGTTATCGAGGTGAACAACTCCAGTAAGCTTCATGTGCCCCACGAGGCTTGCATTTCAGTTACAGAGACAAAGAATAAATCATTAAGAAAAATAGCAAATATCAAAAACAGATTTATGCAAAAATGGATTTATGCTTGGGCATCTTCTTTAGATCAGGTGTCAGAGAGGGAAGAGGAGACACTTAAGGAGCAATTGAATAACACAAAGGAGCTGCTGTGCAAAGAGCTAGGGAGGAGCATTCCAGTATGAGACAGTGGCTCAAGGAAGAACTCAACACGAGAAACAAACATGGTGAATTCATGGAGCAAAGGGAGCCTGGTGTGGCTGGATTGTGGTGGATGAGGGGCAGCATGATGGGAGAGCAAGGCAAGGCAGAGCTGGGTTAGGTAGGGATTCATCAGCTTTAAGCTAAGGTGTGTGGATGGGAAACCTTTGGAAAGTTTTAATCAAGGGAGTAACATGATCTGATTTACATTTTCCACTCTGGCTTCTGGGTGGAGAGGGGATTATCTGGGAGCAGGAGGGGAAGCAGGAAAGCCAGTTAGGATGCTTTTGTTGTAGCCCTGGTGAGATATCATAGTATTTTGGACCCAGGGTGGTAGCAATGGGATGAAGAACCACGGTATTTTTTCAAAGGACGTTTGTGAACATTGGGATGATTGGGTGATTAATAAGAGAAATTAGGGATAATTTCTAAATTTTTGCCTTGAGCAATTGAGCAGTTGGTTATGGAATTTATTGCGATAAAGATTGGCAGATAAACTAGTTTTGGGGGAATCAACCTTGTATTTTTGCCATGATAGATATGAAATGCTTATTTGATATCCAGATGGAGATGTCAAGTAGACAGTTGGATGTCAGGATTCAGAGTTTGGCAGCCATCAGCATATGGCTGGTATACTTACATTTAAAGCCACGGACTGGATGAGATCACCTATGGAATATGTAGCTAGAGCAGACCTTTTAGGTCTTGCAGTGTTCAGAGGTCAAACAGAAGAGGAGGAGCAAGCAAAGGACACTGAGAAGGAGTGGCCAAGGCCAAAGAAGGAAGACCAGGCAAGTGTGATGGCCTGGAAACCCCTAGATGAAGATATTTCAAGAAGGGGGTATGGTCAACTGTGTTAAGTAGAGAAATGGCCATTGGATTGGGTTCATAGTGTCAGTTGGTGGCTCTAATACATTCGCCACACTCAGATAGTAGAGATGGAGGCCTGACTGGAGGGGGTTGAGGAGATAATGGGAGGTGAGGGAGTAGAGACAGTGACTTAACATTTCAAGAAATTTTGTTGATGTCAGGTACTTGTTGAAGGGAAAGGTAGGATTTTTTAAAGTAAGAGATACTGCTCCATTAACTGTTATGCTTTTCCTAAGTTAGGTTCATTTATTGCTAGAGCCCCATTCATTTATTTGTTCATTCATTATTCAACAAGTGTTTTAAAATACCTATGGCGTATGACACTGTGCTGAACACAGGGGATGGCACATGGCATGTGCTGTCCTGAAACGTATGTTCTGATTACAGGGATACAGACAATTATATCAACAGTAGAGTATGATGTGTGCTGCAAAGAGGGCTGACATGGTGCTATAGAGGTACAGAGTAGGAATACCTCACCCAGACTTGGGAGTGAGGGAAAGCTTCCCAGAGGAAGTGATTTCTAAGCTTAGACCTAAAATGTGTTAATTGATGAGCAGGCATTGAAGGTGGAAAGAGTGCTCCAGGCTGTGGTGATGGCATATAAAAGCCAGAAGATGAGGCTGAATGTGGCACATTCCAGGAAACGGATGTTTAGCAAGACTGAGGATTACAGTTTGAAGGAGAGTGTGAAAAGATGAAGTCATGTAAATGTATAGGGGTTTGTAGATTTTCTTAAGACCAAGGGGAAGCAACTGAAGGATTCTGAGTAGAAGCATATTCAGAACTAGTGATTTAGAAATCACCCAGGGGGCACTGTGGGGTGTGGTCTTATGGGACTGCGTGTGGAGACAGGAAGACCAGCTGAGAGATAATGGTGTCCTCATCTAGGAGGTGCCAGTATGGATGGAGAGAAATGGGTATCCAGAGATATCTAATAGATACAATTTTCAGGGCTTTAAAATTTTTTAATTTTTATTTTATTTTTAAATTTTTATTGGAGTATAGTTGATTTACAATGTTGTGTTAGTTTCAGGTGTACAGCAAAGTGAATCAGTTATACGTATACATATATCCACTCTTTTTTTTAGATTCTTTTCCCATGTAGGCCATTACAGAGTATTGAGTAGAGTTCCCTGTGCTATACAGTAGGTCCTTGTTGATTATTTTATATATAGTAGTGTGTATATGTCAATCCCAGTCTCCCAATTTATTCCCTTCCCCATCCCCTGCTAACCATGTTTGTTTTCTACATCCGTGACTCTACCTCTGTTTTGTAAATAAGTTCATTTGTACCCTTTCTTTTTAAGATTCCACATATAAGCTATATCATATGAAAAAAATTTATTTTCAGCTTTATTGAGGTAATTATCAGGACTTTTTGATTGACTGGGTATGGGAAAGGGAGGGAGAGGGAAGTATCAAAGATGACTCAGGTTTATTCTTGGGCAAATGAGTGGATGATGCAACCATTCACTGAAAAAAAATGCAGGAGAACAACTTTGGTAGGAGAGGGAGTTGATTGAGATGGTAACTCAGTTCTGGAAATGCTGAGTTTGAAGTGTCCCTGGAATAAGTAGGTGGAGATACCCAGAAGATAGTGGAATAAACATATGCACAGCTCAGGAGAAACAGACACCTGGGCTGAAGGTAAAGATTTGGAAGTGATTAGTATATAAATGGTGATTGGTTCCCTGGGAGTAGATGCAGGTATCTAGAGAAAGAGAAGAAGGGCCTAGGCAGAACATTCCAGAGATAGAAAAAGGAAAACCAGCCCATAATAGGGCCTGGGTGTCCAGAGAAGTAGAAAGACAACAAGGTGAGTGTGGTACCGTGGAATCCTAAGAAAGAGAATATTTCAAGAAGGAGAGGGTAGTAAACAGCATCAGAAGTTTCAAGTTATCCAAAAAGTACTGAGAAGTATCCATGAGGTTTAGCAATGAGTATATTATAAGTGGCCCTGCTGAGAATTAAGTGGAGGGGCTGGGGTGGAAGCCAGCTTTTTGTAGGTTGAGAAGTGAGTGGTAGGTGAGGAAGTGAAGACAGCCAGGGTAGACAGTTCTTTCAAGAAGTTTGCGTTTGAAGGGGAGGACAGAGATAGGGTGGTAGCTGGAGGGGCCACGGATCTGGCACTTCAGCTGATTTTTAATTATAATGAAAAGAACATGGATTTTGGTATCAGACACGTCTGGATTTGAATTTCTCTCTCACCAGATGTGACATATAGAGCACAGTATCCAGGGCACAGTAGACCTTCAATAAACGCTTATTGAATGAGTGACTAAAAATCCTTCATCTTCTGGGAGCTATAGTTTTCTCATTTACAAAATGCCTGCCTGACCACTTGACTAGAAGCTTTAATGAAACAGTGTCATTGTTCCTTACCCTTGAGTCCTACTTATTCCTGGACATGGCTTGTTTCAGCAAGCCTTCTGAGCCCCTCCAAGCCTGTCTTAGGATACCCATAAGTTAGAATAGATCTACATTGCATTACATTATGTTAATATCTCAGTTTATTATTTCATTACTATTTTTGCCAGGCCCTTCCTGTTCCCTTGTGTTGTCTCAAGAATAAGTCACACATGTAAACCAGTCTAATTACTTTACCTAGAGTTTCTGAGCGTGAGCTATGTGAACCCCCTCAGTCAGGATCTCTGGGAATTGGGGCACAGAACTGTGCACTTAAACCATGACTCGCTGGCGTTCAAAAGTGTAGGAATCCTAGATTTGTAATCACGGCACGTATCTCCTTAGTGCAGTCTGGCTCTTTTGCACTCAGAAGTCAGAGGTGCTTGGACTGCTGCCCCAGTGGAAGGTGTTTAGGCTCACACCTTGATTTTCACAAGAAAAATACTCACAGTGTTAATGTGGTTGGTAAAAGGCAGTAAGGAGTAAGAAATATGTGCTAAAAGAAATGTAGTCATTTCTTTGATTTATTCATGCCACAGATGTTTATTGAGCAACTCAGGTGAGTCAGAAGAGGGTAAGAAAGAAGAGAAAAAAATAGCACCCCAGATCCTAGGCATTTTATCTGTATTGTGGGCTCATTTTCATGTGCTAGAAATACAAGATTTGCTTACGCAGAGAGCCAGGAACTATGTTCCATGGGACTGGAAACAAAAGCCTCAGTGTGAAAGTCTCAGGTGTTTGCATAAGGGTGTGGTTGCCTCATGTGGCTACAGGACCTTGCTGGATCCTACGTGCCAAGGCCCTAAGCAGAAATTCTTTGCTGTGTGTCATAGATTTCCCCAACAAACTAAGTACTTAAATCTGCGGGTTCACTGGGGAAAAGTAGCAACAAAGCCCCTCTCGCTCCTGCCCCAGCCAAATAACCATTCATTCAACAAATGCTTTCTGAAGTCGCACAACGTGAAACGCACTGTGTACAAGCTGCAGGCAAAGTGAGGCGCTAAATCAGACCTGGCCTCTGCTCTCCTAGAGCCCATAGGCTAGTGAGGAGGCAGATAGTAATCAAGTTAGCTCACAGATGTTAGCTAATATTTTTTTAGGAACGGCTTTATCGAGATATAATTCAAGATGTGATTCACATACCATGCAACTCGCCCATTTAAAGTGTACCATTCAATCATTTTTAGTATACTCACAGAATTGTGCAACCATTGCATTTAATTTTAGAACATTTTTATCACTGCCTGCCCCCCCACCCCCCAAGAAACCCCATGCCCTTTATTCCCATTTTATTCCAAAACCTTCTACTCCTCCCTGCATCAGGCCAAGGCCACCACTGATCTACTTTCTGTGTCTATAGATTGTCCTATTCTGGACATTTTGTACATGTGGAATCATATAATATGTGGTATTTTGTGATGGCTTCTTTCAGTTAGCATAATGATTTCAACATTCATCCATGTTGTAGCTAATATTCATTTGTGTAGATCAAGCGTAATCTTGCCAGGGATTGATAAACATTTTTTTGTAGAGGACCAGGTAGTAAATATTTTAGCTTTGAGGTCCATATGGTCTCTGTTGCAACTACTCAACTTGCCATTTTAGTATGAACATAGCTACAGACAGTATGTGAACAAATGAGTGTGTCTGTGTTCCAAGAAAACTGTATTTACAAAAATAGGTGGTGGGCTACATTTGGCCTTTGGGATTATCTGTTGTTGATCTCTGATTCTACATCAGTACAAGTACTTAATCCTCTTAGCAACTCTGTGAGGTAGGTACTGTTATCCCCATCTTACAGATGAGAAGACTGAGGCACATAGCAAGTAGGTGGCAGATACGGGATCAAACTCAGGTAGTCTGGCTCTAGAGCCCATGCTCTTAACCTTGTCAGTGATTATAAGTTGAGGCAGGTGCTAAGTAGTGGAGGAAGACAGATTGACTTAGGTTTCCTTCGGGATGCAACAATTGAGCTGAGCCCTAAGGGTAATTAGAAGTCAAGTAGGCAGGGTGGTGCAAACAGCTGTGGCAGGAGGGAACATAGCTTGTAAAGGCCCTGAAGGAAGATGGAGTGGCTGGAGCCCTGGGCATGGAGGAGAGCTGTAAGTGCCGAGGCTGGAGAGATGCTCTGGGGTGGACCATGCAAGCCTCACAGGCTGTTTTGCTTTTGATCCTCAGAGCAGAGAGAAACCATCAAGGGTGGAAAGGGTACTGTGGTCAGATCTACTGGCTGAAGTGGAGAACAGATTGAAGGGAGCAGAGCAGACCTGGTTGGCCATGGACATGGTCCAGGCCAGACCTGACGGTAGATCAGGCAAGAGGGCCATCAGATGTAGAGAAGGAAGCGCATACCAGAGCCATGTGGAGGCGAATTTGCAGGATTTGGCGGTAGGCTGTACTTGGGGCTGATAAAGGATGGTGGTGTCAAGTCCATAAGATGAAAACACAGATGAGCACAGGTTTGGGGAGAAGTAGGGAGGTAGAGTGTCATTTCAGTCCTGGAATGCTGAGTTTGACAGGCAAGTGCTGTTTTTTCCATAGTGACAACACAGATTCTCCTGGGAGGAAATATGTGAATGAAAAGAATTTTGAAGTAGAGACGTGGTTGCACATTGAGTTTACGAGATGTGTTAGCTAGGACTTAGCTTCTAAACTCACTTTTCTGGTTCAATAAGTGAGATCTCAGTCCTGGTACTATTTATTTTTCTTTCTTACTTGCTTATTCGTTTGGCTTATGGTTGGTCACAAGAAAATGTGTTGTAAATTGTCCCCCTGCTTTCTCTGTTGGTTAATAGTCTCCCCTTTTGTAGTTCAGTAACAGGCCTTTTCCTGTTTATTCTTCAGATATTTTAGGCTTTTCTTGTTTTCATTGTGCATGCCTGTGTGTTTTCATTCATTTATTTGTTTGTTATCGCCGCCATGGGAAACAATAGAAGAGGTGGCCTTATTATTTTTAGTTCCTTTTCTATTGGATAACAGCTTGGGTAAGATTCTTTGGGATGGCTGTTGGAACACATGGCTAAAATGTGTTGCATTATTGTCTGAATTTAGTTATTCTTACCTTGTCTAACAGAGAGTTGGCAGCATTGTTTCAGGGGAGAGCAGCAGGGTCTCATTAGTGCATGCCCCCTTTTTTTTTTTTTTTTTTCCGGTACGCGGGCCTCTCACTGATGTGGCCTCTCCCGTTGCAGAGCACAGGCTCCTGACGCACAGGCTCAGCGGCCATGGCTCACGGGCCCAGCCGCTCCGCGGCATGTGGGATCTTCCCGGACCAGAGCACGAACCGATGTCCGCTGCATCGGCAGGCGGACTCTCAACCACTGAGCCACCAGCGAAGCCCAGTGCATGCCCTTTTTGTTCAAGACATTTTCTTAGTAGAAGAAAGAAATTACCCAGGGGTTTTTGTTTTGTTTTTTGGTTTTGTATTTTATTTATTTTTCTTATACAGCAGCTTCTTATTACTTATCTATTTTATACATATTCGTGTATATATTTCAATCCCAATCTCCCAATTCATCCCACCCACAGCTTTCCCCGCTTGGTGTCCATACATTTGTTCTCTACATCTGTGCCCAGGGGTTTTTAAAACAAGGATTAGGATAAGACATAGGCCTAGTAACTGTTGCCAATAAATTCTTCTCCATGCAATAAGTCAGTTTGAACCTCAATCTTTTAATATTTACTAAGTCTTTCAATCAGCAAAATGTATTGAGTACCTCTTCTCTACATGGCACTGGTCTAAGGGGAAGCAAAAACACAAAAGCATAAGGGTTTAATATTAAGGTTGATAACAATGAGTAGGAGAGAAACCACATAGAGGTACATGACTGCAGTACATGAGCAGCAAGTTGTAATTACCATAAGATAGAAACAAAACTGTTGGTTATTCATGTAGCTATCCTTTCATAAAAATACAGGTAGAATGATGATAAACATGCTGTTTTATAATTTGCTCTTTTTCACTTTAGAATATACCTGCATCGGCACATATGTATCTACTTTGTTCTTTTTACTGGGTAAATGATAATTTTCTTCCTTTCTGGTAATGTGGAAGGTTTATGATCTCCTTTTTAAAAATTTCTTATGGCTTAACAGATGCTTTTAAACTTTAAATAGTGTACCTAAATTGCTGCTTTTTGAATTATCAACTTAAAAAATGAAACCATATCATGTGTAGTAATTTAATTTACATATACATACATTCATTCTTTCATTCGACAAGTATTGACTGAGTGCCTTCTACTTGTGAGGTATTATTCTAGGAGCGAGGAACCCAGTGACTGACCAAAACAAATCCTTGCTCTTTAGAATTTATGTTCTTTGCCTGTCTAATCTAGAAGGATGCACAGGAAATTGTTAATTAATGTTGTCTCTGGGGAAGGAAAATGGGTGTGTGGGGAAAGTTAAGGTTAACTTTGAATTCTGTTACTGTTTATAAAACATGTTTTATGAGGATTATATATTACTTCCTAATAGTAATAATGATTAAAAAAAAAAAAAGACCCAACAAAGTATTGTGGTAGGCCAGAGCCAGAAGAGATTATTTCTATTTCACAAAGGGGACATTTGAACAGGATATGTCTTATTTTAACAAATGTTGATCAAATGCCCCCCATGTGCATTGTGCTGGGTTCTGGGGTTTCTGTGAATGCAGAGGGATGCAGGAGGATTAGCCAGTCCAGAGGGTACATAGCATGTTGATGCAGAAAAGAGAGCAACTTAACTGGGGAACTGCATATATTCTAGTTTGGCTAGAGAAGTAGGATGTAAGTGGGGAAGTCATGGGGGATGAGTCAGGAAAAAGTTGATTGGAGTCAAATTCTGAATGACCTAGAATGTTAGGCTAAGAATCTATAATTTATTCATTAAGGAATTAGGGGGTGATCAAAAGATTTTAATGAGGAGAGTGAAAGATCCAAGTAATAAATCTGGTGCCATGTGCAATAAACCTGTTATCAATAACCCAGCAATAGAAAGGGAAGAAGGGAAATTCCTGGATAGAGAAGGTTGCAAAGCCTCCTTGGTGACCTCATGCAGTAGAGAACATTCTTGGAGAAGCCACATTGTAATAACGTGTTGCTCTGTGTTTAAGTGAAAATGTCAATTAGAGATTCTCATGCCTGGGTAACTGCCTTTGAACTCTTACTACCAGGGAGGACTGCTGGAGTCAACATTTTAGATGAACTTTTGTGGAGACTGGACCTTGCTGAGACCCAGTGGCCTTGGTAGTTTAATAATGAGATTTATAAGGAACTTAAAATCTACCCTCTTTAATTGCGCTTAACTCAATTTGTTTTCATTTAAGTTCTCTTCCAGCTAAGGATATGAGTTGCCAGCTCACAAAAGGCAGATTGAATAAGAACAAAGTCAGGGATTAAATGTATTTTTATGGTAATGACACCTAGAGAAAATCTTTTCCTTCTATGCCTTTCTGAAACTCAGCCAGATATTTTCCAAGAATGATAATCAAGGAAACCCATATGGGCGGGCCTGAATAAAATTCACTGACTACATTTTCCTGCATTTTATATATTTCTTATTTGCCTTAAAAATCAGAATAGAGAATTTCTCATTCTCTATTCCTTGGCATTTTAAGAAACTCATCATTATGATAGATTTTATTATTTTCTGTCTGTTTTTTTCTTTTTCTGTCCCTGATGTCTGCTGATTAAATGGTCTTTTTCTCATTACTCAGCCATAAAAAAAGAGTGAAATAATGCTATTTGCAGCAAAATGGATGGACCTGGAGATTATCATACAAAGTGAAGGAAGTCAGACAGAGAAAGACAAATTTCATATAATATCACTTAAATGTGGAATCTAAGAAATGGTACAAATGAACTTATTTACAAAACAGAAACAGACTCACAGACTTAGAAAACAAACTTATGATTACCAAAGGGGAAAGGTGGGGAGAGAGGGATAAATTAGGAGGTTGGGATTAACAGGTACACAGTACTATATATAAAACAGATAATCAACAAGGACCTATTGTATAGCACAGGGGAACTCTACTCAATACCCTGTAATTGCCTATATGGGAAAAGAACCTGAAAAACAACAGATATTTGTGTATGTATAACTGAGTCATTTTGCTATACACCTGAGACTAACACAACATTGTAAATCAGCTATATTCCAATATAAAATAAAAATTAAGTTAAAAAATAAAAAATAAAATTAAATAAATAAAAGGACCTATTCTCTTTATGCCATTTTGAGAAGAGTTTTATTATTTTATTAGGAAGTTACTCTGGAAATTAAAAAATAAAACCCAACATTAAAAAAAAATCTCACCCACTCAAATTAAGTTGCTTTAAAGCATGTGGCTCTCAATTATTTTTTCCCCAACGGGTCAGCCTTTGAAAAGAACAAAAGGTTACTTATCCTGACATAGGGCGAGCTATTTGGCTCTGGTTCCTGTTGAATTAATACCACTTTTCAGGGATAAGGCAGTATGAAAATGTGAGAAAAGTGTGTCAAGGGATAAGTGACATGGCACAGACGAAACCATTTAATTGAGTAGTCATAAAGGTGTTTAATTGCACCTCGGACATCTTTGTTTGCTGTTAGCAAGGGTCCTTGTTGCATTTGAAGGGTTCTGATTTCCAGGATGAAGAGGTGGACAGTGTGTTAGTTAAAAGCCATGAAGTTTAAAAACCTTTTCCTGAGGGTTTCATTTGCTAACTGGAGAGTTCGGGTTGGGATTTGTTCTGCCTGCTCCTCTTATTGTTTTTCCCCTTGTTTCTATTAGATTTTAATCAAATTAGGACAGGGATAACTTAAGGTTTTTCACTGGAAATTTTTGGTTATTTTAAATATATGTCCCTATCAGAGGTCAGTCCAACCTATGTGAAACTAGGTGCTCCAAGTTGAGCAGTCCATATAGAGCCCTCATATGCTGCCTGTTTTCTCAGCCTAGGAAAGTTCACAGTCCTCAGTTTGCTCAGTACCAAGACCCCTTTTGTCCAGCATCACAGGGAAATGATCATGTGATCCCTCATCTTTCTTGGAAATAATTCAGAATGACTGAGGTTTCCAGGTGGATGTGCAATACTCAAACTCCTTGGGCACACAGTGCTCCTTTACATTCCTTTTTGTGCCAGCATTTCACCCCCTCTATGGTTATTCCTTTCTCCCACAATAATTCCCCTAACGTTAGTGTAGACTCCCTGTCCTGGACCTGGTGGTATTCCTGGTTAGTTTCTTCTCCATACTTTACACCTAGAAAGAAAAAAAAATCTCTCTTGGCTCCTTAAGGATAAAGAAGACAGCCCTCTTTGTTTGTTTTCATTGTTGTTTGTTTTGTTTTTTGTTTTGAATTTCTGCTTTTTTGTAATAATGAAATAGTCCCTTCCTGCTTATACACATGGCCTTGATTAATGTACTTTGTGTGCATGTAACTTGATCCTGAAACATAAAAACTTGTTCTCTAGTTTTCTCTATTGAGGAACAAAGTTAGCTCTCAACACATTTTTTGGTAAGCGTCAGTATATGTTTAAAATTTATTGTCTTATCATCTGCTGATTCTAGGGAAACAAACAATGAAAACAGTAACATTTTGAATTATAGGACAAAATTATGGTTCATTATAATTCTTTTTTAAAAATATTTATTTATTTATTTATTTTTTGGCTGCCTTGGGTCTTCATTGCAGCGCAAGAGCTTTCTCTAGCTGTGGTGAGCGGGGGCTACTCTTCATTGCGGTGCACGAGCTTCTCATTGCGGTGGCTTCTCTTGTTGCGGGGCACGGGCTCTAGGCATGCGGGCTTCAGTAGTTGTGGCACGTGGGCACAATAGTTGTGGCTCACGGGCTCTAGAGCGCAGGCTCAGAGGTTGTGGCACATGGGCTTAGTTGCTCCACGGCGTGTGAAATCTTCCCGGACCAGGGATTGAACCCGTGTCCCCTGCATTGGCAGGCAGATCCTTAACCATTGCACCACCAGGGAAGTCCCTAGTTCTTTATAATTGCTTTAAATGAAATTTATAAAAACAGAAATAACTCTCAAAAGCCTAAACTATCTGGTTGGCTTGTCAGAACTCAGTTCAGTTCAGCTAACAATTATTGAGCACCCTTTAATGTGTAAATCACTGAGCTATAACTAATTTCAGCCGGTAATACAGAAAAAATGTAATGAATTTAAAAAGTTAAGGAGAAAATCCGATGAGGTTAAGTGCATCTTTAATTTCTACTCAGTCAAAATTGCAAACACCCTAAAATTCCATTTACTCAGATTCTTTTCATTTTCTCAACCTGAACTCTCATCAGATTAAAACATTTTTGAGAACTCAGACTAGATGTCATGCCAACAATTTCAGTTCAACTGTGTTAGAGATTCATAAGGGAGAATGGGTAGAGTGAAAGGAAAACAATGTATTAGAAGGTAGAACGGACATCATTTAAAAGAAGGAATGTAAACGCATAAAGGTAGATTTGACCTTCTCACTACAGCAAATAAAATATAACTAATAATAATTAATAAAATTACTGTTATTCCTACTTTTTAAGCAAATATTTGCTTAGAGCCTGTTCTGGGCCTGACTCTTCTAGGCCCCTGGAATATATCACAGATGAAACATCTTGCTTACGTGGTGCTTACATTCTGTTGGGAGGAGAGTAAGGCATTAGATGATAACCATACTACATATATAGCTTACCTAGAATGTTAAAGGTGGTAAGTACTGTAGAAAAAAAATCAAGCAGGACAAGAGGAAACAGAAGTGGGGTTGTTTCAGTTTAAAATAGGATGGTCAGAATAGATATTACAGATGAGTGCCATCACTCTGTCTGCTGTGTTGAGAATAATATTCAGAGGGCAAGCCTGGAAGGAAGGAGACCTGTTGGGAATCTATTGCAGTAATATAGGGAGAGGTGGAGGTGCCTTGGACCAGTGGTTGTAGTGAAGGTGGTGAGAAGTGGTCATATCCTGAATATATATATATATATATATATATATATAATTTTTTTTTTTTTTTTTTTTTTTTTTTTGCGGTACGCGGTCCTCTCATTGCTGTGACCTCTCCCGTTGCGGAGCACAGGCTCCGGACGCTCAGGCTCAGCGGCCATGGCTCACAGGCCCAGCCGCTCCGCGGCATGTGGGATCTTCCCAGACCAGGGCATGAACCCATGTCCCCTGCATTGGCAGGCAGACTCACAACCACTGCGCCACCAGGGAAGCCCCCTGAATATATTTTGAAGGTGGATGTAAGAGGATTTCCCGAGGCATTGGACATGAAGTGTGAGAAAGAGAGAAGCCAACATGTGATGGAGGAGGAAGACAGAGAGTATGGGGCCTGCAAGCAGAAGGAGGGAGTGATCATCTGTACTGAGTGCTGCTGATTGCTCCCGAAAGATGAAGACTGAGAATCGATCATTGGTTTTAGTGGGGGCTGGGGGGTCGTTGATGAACTCGATTCATGGTGACCTTGATGAAAGAGTAGTTTCAGCGGAATGGTAAGGGCATGATTGGTGTGGGTTAAGTTAAGAGAGAAGGAGGAGGGGACCTGGAGACCAGGAACATAGACAAATCTATTTGAGGAGTTTTGCCACAATGGACCTGTACCTGATGGGGTCAAGAGAGGGTTGTTTTTTGTTTTTTTAGTTTTAGATGAGCGAATTAATAGCATGGATCAGTACTAATGGGAATAGTCTTGGGTGGGGGAGAGGATAATACAGGAGAGAAAGGAGTAAAAGGTCCTGGAGTAGCTCCAAAGGGATGAGACCTGGTGAATGAGTGAAGGAAGGGATTGGCTTTAGGTCTGAGCGAGGCTGGCTCACCCATGCTAACAGGCTGGAGGCAGAGCCTTTTGATAGGTTACTAGACAAGGAAGTAGATGATCCCTAAGTGTCCTGGGGAAGCAAGGTCTCAGCTGAGAGTCAGGATGGGAGGGGAGGCGTTGGGAGTTTGAGAAAGAAGGAGAGGGTGTGAAATTGCTGTCTAGAGGAGTGGGAGAGGGCAGTGTATTATGACTTCCAGGCAGCATTGGGGGCCTACCTGGCGGTCACGATGAGACTGGTCAGCAGTTACGGATTTCCTTCCAGCCACATTCAGCAGCATGTGTGCAGGTATGGGTGAGCAGAGAGTGGTGATGAAGAGCGCACAGCAGAGTGAGAGGTGCCAGGGAGTGTTTGTAATAATTGATCGTGGAATTTACGATGGATAAGGATGAAAGGAAGGAGACCAAGGGGGCGAGGGACAGTGTAAAACTGGCAGAATTGATGGCTTGGAGTTGCTGATGGACTCCAGGGATTGTTGGAGTTGAGACACTAGTGAGAATGAACGGAAAAGATAAGGAATGATGTTCAGAGATGGGGATGCATGAACTCAAGATCATGAGTTGTAGTTATTAGTCATGACAAGGTCAGGGTATAACCATGACAGTGAGTGGTTGAGGCAGGGCAGAAGACACATTTATTGGAGAAGAATTCAAGAAACAGAGAGGCCAGAAGGTTGGACGTTTCACCAGTATGTGTATTGAAATTACGAAGAATTAGGGGTCACACCGGAAAGAGCAACAGTGGGGAAGGAACTAAAACCTTTGAGAAATGATGAGGAATGACAGAGGTAAGTAGATGACTGTAATTGTGGGGACTGTCTGATGCCATGAGCGTTAAAGCTGGAGCATTTCAGGGACAAAGAGAGTGGAAATGATCTGGAAGTAGCAGCAAAGAGCAAGGAACTAGTGGTCCAAGATCTGTAAGAGAAAGCAGTGCTGTCACTTGGGAGGGCTGTGGGGAAAGCAGAGTTCTGGGTTAGGGTGGAGGTTCAACTAGAGCAGAAAGGTGAAGAGGGTAGTGGGCACATAAGGGGATTTTGCTGATGGTCTGTTATGGATTTCAGCATCAGTGAAGGGTTTCAGGAGTTAAGGAGAGGTGGGAGATGAGAAAAATTGGGGGACGTGCAGAGTCTTTTGGAAATTAGAGCGAGAATGGAGGGGGACCTGAGAGTGTGTGAACTGTGTGTGTGTATGTGTGTGTTGATGGGATGTAAGCAGGGACAAAGGCACAGTGAGATGAGATCTGGTGAGCCCGCGGTAGGTGGTGGGGACAAGGCTGTGAGCATTAGGCCCAGGGAAGAGTGGGTGTCTGGATTGCTCTCACCCCTGTGCAGTAGGATGAGGAGATCTGGGGAAATGGAAAGACAGTCCCATGTGCAGGGTAACCCCTGGCCTCAGGGTTGAGAGTGCCTGCTGGAGCCGAGCGAGTGGAGGTGAGGGGAAGAATGGTGTCGGGATGGAGCTCTTTCCTGCCCTGGGGAGGAAGGGAGGATCCACACCGAGTGTTCTGATCTTTCCCTGGACTGCTGCCTGGTTAGTAAGAGTGAGAGCTGGCACTTCTCCTGTGTTTCCTTGGTGCCAGGGTCTGTTCACTCGGAGTGAACCACTAACAGACTCTAGCGGTGAGTGCTTCTCACCTTATTCCACGAGGAACCTGCCCCACGTCACACAGCTACTCAGTTAACAGAGGCAGGATTTGAACTCAGGTCTCTCTGACTCTAATTGCAGCTGATTTACAGTTAATTCAGTGACAATATATTCTTCATGATAAATGTCAAGACTAAACTGCCGCAACTTTGTGAGCCCTTTAAAATGTATTCAGATGTTCTGGGGTTATCTGAAGTACTGTGTGGTGTTGGCTTAGACTGCAAGTCCATTTGGATTAGAAACTCTTTTTTTTTCTTCACAGGTCCTTGTACAGCACTGTCAAGGTCATGTAGGGGCTAATTCTTTTGTCGGTAAAATATTAAAAACCGTTGTCTCTTGCAGTTAAACGGTGGCTTTCAAAAATATCTCATTTCAACGTGCTATATTTCCAAAACACTTCTTGGACAAACACCTGAAATTTAAACTAAGACCTAGAATGTTTATAAGATTGTGAGATACACACACGTACCCAGAGTGACAGACCTTTGAAACGTTGATTTGTTCAAATGGTTTCTGAGGCTTCTCGTTTTCTAACTGCTATTGTCCTTTTTAAATAGCTGAACAGGAAGACACTCAGAAGAAAACCTTCACATGCTGGATAAACTCACAGTTGGCAAAGGTGAGGAAAAAGAGAGCAAATCAAGCTATAAATATATATTTAAGTGATTCCTCCTGTTCCCTCAGTTTTGGTCCCCAAAATGGCACTGGTGACATGTAAAAGGTTGAAAAAATGTGCTGAATGTCACCTTGATCTTGTTTTGATGTATCTGTTATTCTTTCCCAACACGAAAAGGGGGCATTTTTGTTAAGGACATGGGAGGCAGTGCTAGAAAATATTTAAAGCAGTAACATCTCTTTTATCAAATGAAATTGTAACAAGAAGTCATATATGTTGAGTGTTACGTTAGACACTGTTGTAAGTACTTCAAATGTACTGACCACTCGTTATGTTTCAGTGACTTCACAACATCCTATGAGACAGATAGTATTGTTTGTGTTTAAAGAACAAGGAAACTAAGGTACAGAGATGTTGTGTGACTTCTCCAAGGTCCCACAGCTTACAAGTGATAGTGCTGGGATGCAAACCCAGGCAGTCTGGACCCAGAGGCCTTGATCTTAATCTCTGTGCTATCCTGGCCTTCCGTGATCCAGGTGCCTGGAATAACCTAGATACAAAATGAATGAGCCTCTTCACCCAGGCTACCCATCCCAGCACAATGCTCGTCATTCTAAAAAGAGGAAATTCATAAACAGGTTACTCCAGAAATGTAATCTCCCCAAATGGGTCACTATTGGCTGATTCTGAGCATCTTGAATGCCACTTCACTGCACAAGTTTTAAGCTCTCAATGAAAGCTGAATGAGTGTTGTGTTACTGGAAATTTGCTGTGAGATAAGTTCACTACTTTCCTTATCATGTTTTGATGTGGAACTTTGTGTGTTTTCTACATTCTGTTAATTAAGAAGAAAATCACTACTGAATCTTAGCTTTTGCAAAGATGCAAAAGCACATTTATGAGATTCTTAAAAGTTATTGTGTTTTTGGACCAAAGTTTCAATGATTACTTTTCTTGTGACCTTTTGTAGCACACCCCTCCCTCAGTTGTATCGGACCTATTCGCAGACATTAAAAAGGGGCATGTCCTCCTGGACCTGCTGGAAGTACTCTCGGGACAACAGTTGGTAAGCTTTTAAAACAACATTAAGAAATTTTGTGGATTAAAAAAAAAATCACATTTCTGAGTAATATATTTTGCTTGAATTTCATAGCCTCGAGATAAAGGATCTAATACATTCCAGTGTAGAATCAATATAGAACATGCCCTGAGATTCCTAAAAAAGCAATCAGTGAGTATGAAATTCACATGAAAATTCATTGGGGAGATAAATGCTGTGAAATATTTTCTCCTTTTAACATGCATTCCTTTTTTTTTCCAGATCAAGCTAATAAATATTCACGTTACAGATATTATAGATGGAAACCCATCCATTATTCTTGGCCTAATTTGGACAATTATACTACACTTTCATGTAAGTAGTTTGATGATATGAAAAGTATTCCTGTTCTAATTACCACAGTATGAAATAAGTGTAATGCAATAAGTGTGACTTGATGCTAGAGCTTCTTCCAGAAATAGGACCCTCTGGAAGTCTTGTCAGGTGGAAAATATATAGCAGACCCTTTGCCACTTATGTTATTCTTCAATTGAAAATTGAATGCTGAATTATCATGATATCCTGAAATATCCATGGTATCAGCACCAGTCTGAATAGAACTTGCCATGGTAAATTTTTGCTTATTATTGTTTATTTACTCTGTCAGAAGAGAGAATAGGAAGCTTCTGGAGTAAATTCTTGAAAATTAACCCATTAAACTTGGTTAAATCTCCCTATTTTTGAGGTCCCTTGTCTAATCTAATAATCCTGCAACATCTAGTTCTGTCCCAAGACTGACTCATAGCTTTCATTTCATTCCACAAATATTTTTGGGCACCTACTTTGTGCTAACTTTTGTGCTAGGACAGTAAGAAAATAACAGGGGGCACTTCCCTGGTGGCACAGTGGTTAAGTATCCACCTGCCAATGTAGGGGACACAGGTTCAATCCCTGGTCTGGAAGATCCCACATGCCATGGAGCAACTAAGCCCGTGCACCACAACTACTGAGCCTGTGCTCTAGAGCCTGTGCGCTGTAACTGCTGAGCCCCACATGCTGCAATTAATGAAGCCTTCGCACTCTGGGCCCCATGTGCCGCAACTACTGAGCCTGTGTGCTGAAACTACTGAAGCCCACACACCTAGAGCCCATGCTCTGCAACAAGAGAAGCCACGGAAAAGAGAAGCCCGTGCACTGCAACAAAGAGTAGCCCTTGCTCACTGCAACTAGAGAAAGCCCACACGCAGCAATGAAGACCCAATGCAGCCAAAAAAAAAAAAAAAAAAGAAAGAAAGAAAGAAAATAACAGAGAATAAGTAGGTTATAGTCCTGGTTTTATGACACTTACGACTGATAAATACATTCTTTCAGGCCTGGGATTTTGAATTAGTGCATGTTTTCTGTAGCTACTTAAAAAGTTACATGTTCAGGGGCTTCCCTGGTGGCACAGTGGTTGAGAATCCGCCTGCTGATGCAGGGGACACGGGTTCATGCCCCGGTCCGGGAAGATCCCACATGCCACGGAGCGGCTGGGCCCGTGAGCCATGGCCGCTGAGCCTGAGCGTCCAGAGCCTGTGCTCCACAACGGGATAGGCCACAACAGTGAGAGGCCCGCGTACCACAAAAATGTCTCCATAATTACTTTAAAAATAACTTTAAAAATTATATGGGAAACAAATGCTTATTTTAGGAAAACTAGAAAATAACATAACTAATTTATATAAAATTTCAAACATACAAAATGAGACTTTATATCATTCCTGGATACCTATATTTGTAGTGATAGTAGCATAATATATGTGAGGATGATGAAAACTAAATTTAGGATTTTGGTTGTCTTCCTTTGGGAAAGGAAGGAAATGGAATCGAAGGGGGAAAGACAGAAGGCTCAAAGTGTATTTGTGTTTTATTTCTTTAAAAAGTTATGAACCAAATGTGGTAAAATGTTAAAATTTGATAATTCATAGGCATTTTTAATATTTTTCCATACTTTTTAGGACATTTGAAATATAATTTGAGATTTCAATATAGATAACAAAAAGAAAATAAAGTCATCTCTAATTCTGCCACTCACAGATAACCACTTCAATTAATTTGCTGTACAGTCTTCATGACATATACAGTGGGAATTAATATATATATTCATGCATGTATGTCTTAAACAAAATGGGGTCATGCTATCCATTACTGTTTTCAAGCAATTCTAATTAAAATCTTTCTGAATTTATATGTATTTTAATGGAAGTATGATGTTCTGTTGTAAAGCACTGTTGTTTCATTAAGGGACAGTCAGAATGCTCACAGTTTTTTATGACTGTAAGCAATTCCAAAAAGACTACCCTTAAGATAAAACTTTTGCATATAATCTTAATTATATCCATGGGCCAAATTCCTAGAAACGGCATTCTTGGGCCATAAGGTTTGCAAAATTGTAGCTTTTTAAAGTTTTGTTTTGGGCTTCCCTGGTGGTGCAGTGGTTAAGAATCCACCTGCCAGCGCAGGGGACACGGGTTCGAGGCCTGGTCCTGGAAGATCCCACATGCCGTGGAGCAACTAAGCCCATTCACCACAACTACTGAGCCTGCGCTCTAGAGCCTGCGAGCCACAACTACTGAACCCGCATGTGACAACTACTGAAGCCCACGTGCCTAGAGCCTGTGTTCCACAACAAGAGAAGCCACTGCAATGAGAAGCCTGCACGCCTAAATGAAGAGTAGCCCCCACTCGCCGCAACTAGAGAAAGCCCGCACGCAGCAACGAAGACCCAACACAGCCAAAAATAAATAAAATAAATAAATTTAAAAAAAGAATCAATTTAAAGTTTTGTTTTAATATTGTAAATAAACTTTTGTTAAAAGTATACGACACAGAGAAAACTGCACAAATCTTAAATGTAGAGCTTGATGAATTTTTGTAAATTAAACACATCCACGTAACCCTCATTTAACTGAAGATAAGATGATAGAATATTGCCAGCATCCCAGAGCCCCCAGGTCTTTCTCCCAGTCACTGCCCTCCTTCCCTAAAGATAACCGCTACTTTGATCTTTTTCATTGGTTAGTTTAGCATTTTAAACTCCATATAAACAGAATTATAATGGAATTATTTTACATACACTATATAATAGTCTTTTCTACCTGACTTATTTCACTTAACATCATGTCTGTGAGATTCATCCTCGAGGCAGTTATCAGTGGGTCTTTCCTTTTTATTGCTGTATATGAATATACCATTGCATGAATATACCAGAACTTATTTACCATTCTACTGTTGACGGACATTTCTTTTGCTGCCAATTTTAAGCTATTACAAATAAAACTGCTAAAAACATTCTTGTATATGCCCTTTGGTGGTACAAGCCCTTATTTCTGTTGCATATTTATCTAGGACTGGAACTGCTGGGCTGCAAGGCATGTGATCTTCAGCTTTAGTAGATACTGCCAAACAGTTTTTCAAACTTGTTCTGATTTACACTGTTACCAGAGTTTGAGTGTTGCTTGCTCCAATCCTTGCTAATACTTGGCATTAAAAACTTTTATTTTAGCTATGCTGTTGTGTGTAATGATTTATAGAAGTTTTAAAATGTATTCTGGATACAAGTCCTTTGCTGGGTATATATAAATTGCAAATATCTTCTCTGACTCTGTGGCTTGCTGTCTCAAATCTTTAGTGAACAGACATTCATAATTTTAATGTAGTTCACATTTATCAGCTTCTTTTTTTTTTTGGTGGCTAGTACTTTTTATGTCCTTTAAAGAATTCTTTCCCTTTGCCAGTACCATGGAGATATTCTCTTATGTTATTTTCTAGAATAGTTCTGTCCAGTAGGACTTTCTGCAATGATGGAAGTGTTCTGTACCTGCACTGGACAGAACAGTAGCCACTAGCCACTTGTGGCTATTGAACACTTGACATGTGACTAGTATGACTGAGGAACTAAATTTTAAATTTAATTTAAATTTAAATAGCCACATGTGGCTAGCGGCTGTCATATTGGACAGCACATTTCTAAAAGCTTAATCATTTCACAGTTTACTTTTAGCTCTACAATCTTTCAAGAATGAACTGATTTGTTTGAGTATGTGATGTTAAGGCAGTTAAGATTTTGTTTTCCATACGGCTATCCAGTTGACCCAACACTAATTATTGAAGAGACTATCATTTTCCTACTGCACTGTAGTATCACCTTTATAAATCAAGTAGTCATATAGGTATGGCTCCATTTTCAGATTGTCTATTCTGTCCCATTATTTATCCTTGTACCAATACTAAACTACATTAATTTCTGTAGCTGTACAGTCAGTCTTGATATCTGAGAGTGTGGTTGTCCAACTCGTTCTTCAAGATTATCTTGGCTTCTTTACTCTTTGTATTTCCATATATATATATATATATATTTGAGATGTAACTGACATATACCATTGTGTAAGCTTAAGGTAGATAACATGTTGATTTGATAGTCATACAAATTTTATAAGTACGGCTTCCCTGGTGGCGCAGTGGTTGAGAGTCCGCCTGCCGATGCAGGGGACATGGGTTCGTGCCCCGGTCTGGGAAGATCCCAGGTGCCATGGAGCGGGTGGGCCCGTGAGCCATGTCCGCTGGGCCTGCGCGTCCGGAGCCTGTGCTCCGCAACGGGAGAGGCCACAGCAGTGAGAGGCCCGCGTACCGCAAAAAAAAAAAAAAATTTATAAGTAACTTGTTAATTTACACACACGCAACCTGCTGGAATTTTAATGAGGATTGATTGAATGTATAGAATCATTTGGAAAAAGCTGGCATCTTTTAACCCATGAATATAACATTTTCATATTTGTTCTGTTCAAAATATTTTCAAATTTTCATTATGATTTCTCATTTGACCCATGGGTTCTATCACAATCTATGGCTTAATTTCCAAATATTTAGAGGTTTGTTATATCTTCACTAGTACTGATTTCTAGCTTAATTTCAGTGTGGTTGGAAAATATAATCTGAATTATTTCAGTCCTTCAAAATTGCTGTGGCTTGCTTTATGGCTCAGCATGGTCAATTTTGGTAAATATTCTATATGCACTGGGAAAGAATGTTGATTCTGCCATTTTAGGTGCAATGGGGTATGCCAACCAGATCAAATTTGTTCATTGTATTGGTCACACCTACTATTATTGGTTATCTGGTGAGTCTGTCAATCATTGAAAGAAGTGTACATCTTTCAATAATACTTCTATTATGTTTCTGGATTTATCTTTTTGTTTTGTTTTGTTTTGTTTTTGTTTTTGTTTTTTTTTGTGGTACGCGGGCCTCTCACTGTTGTGGCCTCTCCCGTTGCGGAGCACAGGCTCCGGACGTGCAGGCTCAGCGGCCATGGCTCATGGGCCTAGCCGCTCCGCGGCATGTGGGATCTTCCCAGACTGGGTCACGAACCCGTGTCCCCTGCATCGGCAGGCGGACTCTCAACCACTGCGCCACCAGGGAAGCCCTGGATTTAGCTTTTAACGTTTTCTGTAGGTATTATCATATAGCCCTCCAAAAAAATCTGAACCAATTTACGTGTTTCCAGTTTCTGGTATTCACACCATCACTGACTGTTACCTTTAAAAAATTTTTGCCTGTGTTATGTATGAAAAAACTGTTCTCTAGCTGTATAAATTTAGATTTCTGAAATGACTAATGAAGTTATTTTTCATATACTTAAGGGCAGTTTTCTCTTGCTTGGGATTTACCTCTTCATGTTTGACTATTTTTTCCTGTATGTATATTTGTTTCTTAATGATTTATAATCAAGGATGCATTTTAATTGACCCAGTCTCTCCAGAGAGATTCTCGACTAGCAGTTCAGTTTGGCTCAGTTCAGTTTTGATGGACAGAGGTGGAGCACCAGTGAAGTGCTCTATAAGCATGCTGCGGGGGGTGAATAGATGCCTGCCCTTGATGTGGAACGCCATATGCTTGGGTGAGAGCAAGTCCCAAAAGCCAATGTGTAGCCCCAGATGGCAAATGCTGTTATTCAAAGGTTTGTCCAGTGCTCATTTTACCATGAGTAAACTGTCACTGTTATATGATAATTTTTAGGTCTTGTTCTGGCTGAAGGTTTTGCCTCAATGCTGCTAACCTATGATTCCATACACTTTAACAATTATTATGTCTTCCTTAGATTGAGGAGCTTGCCCGGACTCTTTCTTGCAATTACAATCAACCTTCCCTGGACAGTGTGAGTGTGGTCGACTCATCTCCTACCTCAAGTCCTCCAGCTAAGAAATGCTCCAAAGTCCAAGAAAGATGGCAGATGTCTGCAAAGAAGGCTCTTCTCCAGTGGGCTCAGGAGCAATGTGCCATGTAAGTAGTTTGCTCCACCAGAGGAGACACACAGGGCAGCTGTACCCACCAACACAACCTTACCGACCTCCAGGTCTGAAAATCAGGCCAAATAGGAGTAACACCCACCTGAACACTTCCCTCTCATGAAAAGAAAATGCTCACTCTCCCCCTTCCTCTCACACTGAATCTTCCATATGTGGACCTCTGTGAGCTCAGCCACACTTGGTTTTGAAGACCAGAAGGTGGTATCATCTGGGTAACTTACCTCACTCCCACTCCCATGTATAGGTGGCCATTACTGTGTGCAAATAAAGTAGTCTTTAAATATCTTTTTCTTTAGGCACAATTCCCCTATGCATCTGGAAGGTGGATTTAGATTCAAAAAGTTTTGCCATACTAGAAGCTCTTTAAAAGTCGGGACTCTATCTTAGTTGACTGTGTATTCCCTTAATTTTAGCCTAATATGTGTTCTTGGTAGGTGCTCCATAAATGTGTTGAGTGGATGAATGAAAAATGAGTGAATGAGTAGCCAACTCATAAAATTATCCCTTGGAACTCTATAGGGCTGCATGAAAGACCATGGTCCCCATTGTTTAGAAACTTGTAGCTCAATTAGGAAACAAAGAAACAAGAGAGTAGGTGTTTTAAAAAAAGGAGATGATAAAGGGAAGTTAATGCTTATAATTTCTTTTTTTTTTAGTTTTTTTTTATTATTAATTGTTATTGGAGTATGGTTGCTTTACAGTGTTGTGTTAGCCTCCAATGCACAGCAAAATGAATCAGCCATACACATGTAGTTATGCCCTCCCTTTTGGACTTCCCTCCCATTTAGGTTACCACAGTGCACTAGGTAGAGTTCCCTGTGCTATACAGTGTGTTCCCATCAGTTGTCTATTTTATACATAGTGTCAATAATGTATATGTGTCAATCCCAGTCTCCCAATCCTCCCACTATAATTTCTTTTTTACATAGGAAAATGTTTTCTGCTCTTGGGATACATTTACTTTTTCAATTTAGCCAACTGCTTGGATGGAGTTTAGGAAACTAAGGAATTAAGATGCAGGAGATCCACCACAAAAAGACCTATAGAGTTCAAAAGGCATTCTTTGTCACATCATAGCATTGTCCAGATAAACAGAGGCATAAAAATGTTGCTAAGCCCTCTCAAATGTTGGGCTTCTGAGTAACTGCTTCCTAATGAAAGGCTAAGATGTTAATTTCTGCCTTACCTTTCTGTAGTTGTCATTCATCCTCTGTATTCTGTGAGGGGACACAAATATACATGCATATCTTACAGGTTTTAAGTATATTAAATGAACTTTTTCTTGAATTTCCTGGAGATAATTTTACTTCCGTTTCCTAAATTTTTAAAAACCAAAATATAGCATGTGTGAAAAGCATTATTACACCATATTCAGATTTGTTTCACTTGCTTAAATATGCTTCAAACCCTTTCAAAGTCCACATATTTTACCAAGGTTTACCTTTTCCTCATGTCTGTCCTTATTTTTCAACTATAGAGCTTATGCTAAACGTATTAAGATGTAGTAGGTCATTCTTAAGTATTTCATCAGGAGTTTATTCTAGTTTTGGCTGTTATTGGTGGTATTACTGGGTGACTTTTGTTTGAATATTCTGTAATTCTCTAGGGCTCAGATGTAAGGCTATGTTGTAAGAAATATGTGGGTTTTTTTTTCATTTCTGAAGGAGATGAATTGGGTCCCCATTTGTGATGTCTGCGTGAGCCTAGACCCTGCCAGTCACTCTGGAGCCAGCCCTGCCCTCTCCAAGGCCCGGCAGCAGCACGTTCTGTGTGGCACTTGTTTTGGCCCCTCAGGGCAGAGCTGAGTTCCCAGCCTGGTGCTGTATGGAGCGCGGTGCCTGCTGGTCGGCCCTGAGCCGACTCTGGCCCCCTTAGCGCTCTGGCGGGTCCGGCCCCGCTCTCAGCCCCACCGCCACCCCCGTAGCCATCAATTTAGTTGAGTACTTACACGTGCACGCTGAAGCTGGAATACCAGGTTTTGAGTTCTGGCTCCCAGCACTTTCTAACTGGTAGCCTTAGACACTTAATCTCGTTGTGTTCAAGTTTCCTTAATCATAAAACGTGGACAATACTAACACTTACTTCATAGGGTTATTATGTGCATTACAAGAATTGTGTTTTTTTTTTTAAAAAAACATTTGCAACAGTTTCTGGACACAACGGGTGCCATATAAGTGTTTGGTAAATGACACGAAAATCACTGCCTACTATGTAGTTTGTCATAATCATAGTTTAGGCTTTTTTCCTAAGGGATCCAGGAAAGCCCAGGTCATCTGAAGCAGATTATTTCTTGAGTAGCTTTTATCATGTATACTTTTGATGTATACTTAAATTAGTCCATTGAATTTCCTTGTGTTTTTATGGGATATTAAAGGAAACTATAGTTGTTTTTGAATATTTCCCACACTTTGTAGGCAACTATATGCTTTTACAAAATCTTCAGTGATCTCTTGTTGAACACAAATTGAGTGGTTTGAGATATATATGTTAAGCACCTTTTTATGTCAGGCACTGTTTGCAGGGTGGGTGAGTCTAACATGATGGGCAAGAAAGAAAGGGCCCCTTTTCTCAAGGGGCTTGCACCTTAGTGGGAAAGGCACATGAATAAATATGATAATTATAGTTGGCCGTAAAGTTAGGAAGGACTTATGATATGGTTGAGAATGTCAAGGATAGGAAGAGGGTGCCCTTATCGTAGGTGGTCATGGAGTGCCTTTCTTTTTTTAAAAATTTTTATTGAAATATAGTTGATTTACAATGTTGTGTTAGTTTCAGATGTACAGCAAAGTAATTCAGTTATACATATATATATAAATATGTATATTCTTTTTTTACATTCTCTTCCATTATAGGTTATTACAAGATATTGAGTATATGGTTCCCTGTGCTATACAGTAGGTCCTTGTTGGTTACCTATTTAACATATAGTAGTGTGTACGTCTTTCTGAGGAGGAGACCTTTGAGCTGAGACCTGAAGGAGAAGGCTTTAGGTGTATGAATCTCTCGGAGAAAGAGTGTCCAGGCAGAAGGATTAAAAAGGCTGTGGAGAAGCAGAAATGAAGCCAATGTTACTGCATGTTGGAAGGTGGAGATATTGAATAATGTCCTCTGAACTGAGAAGGAACTTTAAGGCTGAAGAATGAAACAGGCAACTCCATAAAGTGCAGTTATGAAATTTATTGTGGGTAACTTATAGGCAGGATCAGGCAGACAAGGATCCAGAGGCATTCAGAGCTGCATTCACTCCATGCCCTCAAAAGGGATACAGGGAGATTTAAAGGGGCCAAAGCTAAAACAGAATCTGACTATGAAAGGAGAAGTATGTCTGCACCAACAGGAACCGGGGGTTTTTCCTCTCCCTGGGGTCTCAAGACCATTAACCATCTGTGTCAGCAAAAGGCGTTCTTGCAGTTTTCATATCAGATGGGGAACTTATCTGGCTTGGGCACATTCCTTGTGAGCAGGCTAAAGCTTGGTCATGCAGAGAGAACAGGTGGGTAGGACTGTGGGCCTAAGATGGAGCTGACAAAATGGAGTCAGTGTGGTCTAGCCACATACTGCAACATTGTAAGAGAGGGGAGATGTAAAGGTGGGAGAGGTAAACAGGAAACAAAGCTTGTCTGGCCTTGTGGGCCAGACTGTGAGATGTTATTCTAAATATAATGACAAGCTATGATGGGTTTTCTTTAAATAACTTTTTTTTTTTGCGGTACGCGGGCTTCTCACTGTTGTGGCCTCTCCCGTTGCGGAGCACAGGCTCCGGACGCGCAGGCTCAGCAGCCATGGCTCACGGGCCCAGCCGCTCCGCGGCATGTGGGATCTTCCCGGTCCGGGGCACGAACCCGTGTGCCCTGCATCAGCAGGCGGACTCTCAACCACTGCGCCACCAGGGAAGCCCTAAATAACTTTTTTATTGTGATAAAATATACATAACAAAATTTACCACTTTAACAGTTTTTAAGAGTACAGTTCAGTGACATTAAGTACATTCACGGTTGTGTAACCATCCCTGCTATCTGTCTGCAGAACTTTTTTCATCTTGCGAAACTGAAACTCTGTATCTAACACCTCCCCTCCCTATTCCTCCCCCCCCTCAGCCTTCCCCTGGCCACCAGAGGTCTACTTTCTTTATCAGTGAATTTCACTCTGTTTGGTACCTTAAGAGAGTGTAATCATATAACATTTGCCCATTTGTGACTGGCTTATTTCATTCAGCATAATAATAAAATAGTTTCATCCATGTTGTAGCATATCTCAGAATTTCCTTACTTTTTAGGGCTGAATGATATTTTATTGTATGAACACACCACATTTTGTTTATGCATTCATTCCTGATGACCGGTTCTAAGCAGAGTAGTGACAAGGTCTATCTATTCAATGAGCTATTGGCCAGTGACTTGGCACAATGTATCATTTAATTGTTTCCAGTGAGAAATAAAATTAGTCCCTCTAGTGAAAGGAATTTAACAATTAGTAGAGGCCCAGCTTAGTCTTGAGCCACGGATTGCTGAATGAAGAGCATTAAACTCGAGTGAGAATTGTCACGTGAAGGGCTTGTAAGACAGATTTCAGGCGCATTTCCAGAGTGTGATTCAGTGGACCTGGGGTTGGGCCTGAGAATTTGCATTTCGAGCACGTACAGCCACGTGACGCTGCTGCTGCTGGGGCCACGCTTTGAGAAGCAGTGCTCTGGAGCGTCGCGAGCCTCATCACACTTGGCATTTTACTTTAATTTGACCCCATGGTTCAAATAAAATATATTCCTAGAAGGATCGATTTGATTTATGTGATTGGCAGAAATTAGTTTTAATTCCTGATGAATAGAGTGGAGGTGCTCTGATACAGTCTTTTAGATAGTGTTTATCGTGTTTTTATTCTTTTGTCATAGGTTTGAGTCTGTCAGTGTGACAGATTTTAAGACAAGCTGGAGAAATGGGATGGCTTTTTTGGCTGTCATTCACGCCTTGCGACCAGACCTGATCGACATGAAGAGTGTGAAGCATAGATCCAACAGAGACAATCTGAAAGAGGCCTTCAGAATTGCAGAACGAGAATTAAAAATCCCCAAAATGCTGGAACCAGAAGGTAAAGAAGCTTCTTTCTTTGTAAAACAATGTCCAGTGTGAAGTGGATTTGAAAACAGTACCCACATGTGAGCAAACATAACAGCATTATATTTTAGTCCTGAAGGGTTTAACTTTAAACTCTTTATTAAGTTTCATGAAATTAAGAATTCCTGCCAGTTAGTTAACCTCAGTAATTGCAGGGAGGATGTCACAGCTGAAACCAAACGATGCTGTTTTGGGGAATAATTTTGAGTCTTTGTCTTAATTTTCTTTTATTGTGTTCTATATTTCGTCCTCCTTGATTCTATTATTCTTTTCTAAAATATCTCAAGTAAGATATTTCTTTGAGTGGGTTATCTATGTCCCCTTTCCTATTCCCTCCCCCTAGTTAAAGCTGAGCCTCTATGAGGACAGAAACTGCTTTTTCTGTTTTTTCTCTCTCTATGGCTGGCTCAGCTTTGCCATTGATTGTGCTAAATCAGTTTTGTTGGATTGTTAGGGACTTCCCTGGTGGCCCAGTGGTTAAGACTGTGCACTTCCAGTGGGTGCAGGTTTGATCCCTTGTCAGCGAACTAAGATCCCGCCTGCTGCACGCCGCATGCCGCACGAAGCAGCCAAAATAATAATAGTTGTTTTGTTGGATTGTTAACAACATTAGCGAAATCCTAAATACTGGCTATATTCAAAGAGATAATTACCTGGTTATACTTTAACTTACTAAAATTAAGATTTAAATAATTCAGTTCTTCTGGAAAAGAACTTTACTTTGGATTGTGTTGTTTCATAATTTACCCAAAGCTTGTTAAAAAAACCCACAAAAACCCAGTAAGGTCATAAAAAAGGCATGTAGGATTAGTGAAAGTTATAATGAACTAACAGGTCAAGAGGTACAAATTCTAGTCTCAGCTCTACAACAGGGGTGTGTAGGTCAATGTTTAATGTTAGGCTCTCTGAAACAGTGTGTGTGTGTACATATACATGTCTATTATAAATTTTACAAACATAAATGATGTGTAGCACACAGTTTACAAATAATAATAAAATATATGATGCACTTTGTTATAACTTCCATATAGCCCCCAAATGCTTTTGTTGATTTTTGCCAAACTCTTGTATCAATCTGTAGCCAACTTAAGGTACAGTTGCTGAACCAGTGCAGTTCTGACATGCGTGTTGGTGGATAACTTCCTTTGCATTAATGAATAAGTGTAACAGCAAAGAGGTATGTCAGAGCTGCACTTGTTCTTCAGTGATGTGAATGACTTCTTTGCTGGGAGAATACTGGACGAATTCGATGTTTGTTCCATTCACAATTTGACAGCTATAGACAGGACATGCTTTTAAGATTAACCTGCATTGTTAACAATATCTCCATCCTTTTCTTGGCACTCAACAAAACAGCAAATCAAGCCCTCATCTGCTGATTTTCTGTGGTATAAATCTTGCCACCAATGTGAAGTCACTGAATACATTGGGAAAAGATGCACAGTAGCACACCATTATAATTTCTATCATACAGATACAATAGACATAACCTTAGAGGTATGGATAGTAGTAAAATGCAGTGAAATGCTTGGGAAGTGATGAGTTTTAATTATTTATTACCTTTGTTTTTATATAATGTATGTAATTGTGCATTTATAGAATTTAAATTTTAATGCTGACTAAAATTTTCAGCAGTTTCATAAGCCAATTGTTAAACAATCAGCTCTCAAGCTGCTGTGAGCACACCACTGACTGAGTGACTGTGGCTTTGTCACTTAACCTTTCTGGTTTTAAATGCTGTATTGAAATATAATTCACATACCATACAGTTTACCCATTTAACTGTACAATTGAATGGTTTTTAGTATATTCACAAAATTTTGCAACCATCATCATAATCAAATTTAGAACAATTTCATCACCCCCCAGAATAAACCCCGAGCCCATTAGCAGTCCCTCCCCATTTCCCCCATCCCCCATCCCCCCACACAGCCCTAGGCAACCACTAATCTACTTTCTGTCTCTATAGATTTGCCAATTCTGGAGATTTAACATGAACGGAATCATACAATACTGGCTTATTTTTTTTTAAATTTATTTTATAAATTTATTTATTTACCTTTGGCTGCGTTGGGTCTTTGTTGCTGCACGCGGGCTTTCTCTAGTTGCATGAGCGGGGGCTGCTCTGCGTTGTGGTGCGCAGGCTTCCCACTGCGGTTGCTTCTCTTTGTTCCAGAGCACAGGATCTAGGCATGCGGGCTTCAGTAGTTGTGGCACACGGGCTCAGTAGTTGTGGCGCACGGGCTTAGTTGTTCCGCAGCATGTGGGATCTTCCCAGACCAGGGTTCGATCCCATGCCCCCTGCAATGGCAGGTGGATTCTTAACCACTGCGCCACCAGCGAAGTCCCTGGCTTCTTTAAATTAGCAGAATGTTCAAAGTTCATCCATGTTGCAGCACTTATTGTTAAAAATAATGACAAAAATTTTTTATTTTTAGATTTACTTTATTTTTTAGGACAGTTTTAGATTTATAGGAAAATTGGGAAGACAGTACAGTAGGTTCCCATATACCCCACACCCAATTTTCCCTATTGTTAGCATCTTACATTAATACAGTATATTTGTTACAATTAATGAACCAGTATTGATATAATAAAGACAATACTCCATTCACATTTTCTTTGTTTTCCCCTAATGCCCTTTTTCTCTTCAGGATCCCATCCAGGATATGTTACATCTAGTCATCATGTCTCCTTGGGCTCCTCTTGACTGTGACAATTTCTCAGACCATTTTTAAAAATTTTTGATGACTTGACAGTTTTGAGGATTACTGGTCAGGTATTTTGTAGATGCTGGAATTTGTGTTATGCTTTTTCTCTTAATGCCAACTTGACATCACTGTTGTTGTTGACGTTGATCACCTGGCTGAGATAGTGTTTGTCAGGTTTCCCCACTGTGAAGTTACTCTCTGTTTCCCCCCTTTCCGTACTGTACTCTTTGCAGGGAAGTCACTATGCACAGCCCACACTTAGGAGAGTTATGCTCACTCTCCTTGAGGGCAGGTTAGCTACATAAATTGTTTGGAATTCTGCACAGGAGATTTGTCTCTTCTCCTCCATTTATTTACTTATCCAACTATTTATTTGTATCAGTGTAGATTCATGGATTTTTTTTATACTTTGGGTTGTAATCCAATGCTACTTTGTTTATTTTATTGCTCAAATTAAAAAAAATTTTTATACCTGAGTTTTGGCTATTGAGAGCTCTTTCAGTCAGCTCCTGTGCTCCTTTGCCATATCCTCAGTGTGGGGTTGGCTTGTTTGTTTTGGCACTACAAGATGCTCCAGGCTCATCTTGTATACTTCCTACTGTAGTCTTGGATCAACCATTCCTCCAAGGAGCCCTGGTTCCTTTTACTGAAGAATGGTATTAGAAACCAAGATCTGGGTGCTAGGTGTGCTTGTTGCTACTGGTTTCTAGCCTTTTTGGACCTCAGTTGTTTTTATAAGAGTTAATTATGTGATATTCCCAAGTTCACAGTTAGCCTAATGATTTCATGTTTCTGTATATCAGGTTTGTCATTAGTTTGGCTTCATGTTGCTTGTTAATAATTCTGCTTGTTTAACTTTCCCCCATCTCTTTGTTTTTTCTCCCTCCTTTCCACCCCCCCTTTTTTTTTTGCCCAAAAAGGAAAGAACCTTTTTGTCTTTTCATTATCTTTTCAAAATTTCTTCATTTCCCCCCATGCTGTGCTCTATTCCCTATTTCTGTGTTTTCTTTTAACACTTCTTTCATTGTGATTCACCAAGTCTTTATTATTAGTGTAAACTATTTTCTCTATTTTAGTATGTGAAAATAACTAGGCAATTAGTGGAACAGACAATTTAATGAAAACAAATTTCCACTTTGTAAATGATTGCCCATAATTCATTTTACATAGCTTAAATAATAGCTCAAAAACATGAAATACGTGATGATTTTTTTTTAAAGAGGGGGGACCTTTTTTCTTAGTTTTAATTTTTTAAATTAATTAATTAATTAATTGGGCAGCATCAGGTCTTAGTTGCGGCACGCGGGATCTTCATTGTGGCATGCAGGATCTTTTATCGCAGTGTGCGGGCTTCTCTCTAGTTGCGGTAAGCAGGCTCTAGAGCATGCAGGCTCAGTAGTTGTGGGGCGCACGGGCTCAGTTGCTCCGAGGCATGTGGGATCTTAGTTCACCGATTGGGGATTGAACCTGCATCCCGTGCATTGGAAGGCATATTCTTAACCACTGGACCACCAGGGAAGTCCCCATCATGATTATTTATGCAAACCAAATACCACAGTCATACTTGAATAAGGGAATTATCTTTTGACACAATTTTGTTAACACATTTAATCATTATGCATAGCCTCATATACAATGAGAAAATTTAAAAGAGAGGTATCCAGCTAAGCCAGTATCATTATTTTATGTATCTCTTGATATTTATACTTTTTTCAATAAAAGATAGAATAACTTAACTCTTAGGGATCCTTTCTTTATGGAATCCCTACTCCCACCTCTTTATTGATATGTTTAATGTGCTTACTGCCTTGGGTTTTATCACTTGGTTATAGATTAGATTCAATTCCTCCCTCAACTGACTTAGAGCACTCACTGGGCCCAGTAAACATGCTTGCTAAAGCATGCATAGTGTGTTGTATTTGTTTATTTGTTTTTCTCCTAACTGCAAGCTCCTCAAGGGGCAGATAATGTCTTAAGGCATCTAGCATCTACTCAAGGGTCTAGCATCTACTTGCTGAATGAAGGGATGAAACATAAGCCCATAAGGGCAAGGACTGAGTCTTACATATCCTGCTTGTGACCTGCATTTGTTGGCTCTCTATAAATACGTGTTGAATTGCATTTAACAGAATTAATAAATAAACACAGATTTCCTTGTCAATATCATCATTGGTTGTTTTGGTGGCATAGCAAAAGACATCCCCAAATTATGTGTTCATTTTGTCTGTAACATATTGTAATCTCTTCTTTGTGATTTTGTGATCTACTTAATTTATTATATGCCTGGAGATGTTCTGTACTTAATGAATTTATAATATTTTTAACTTTGTTTAAATCAGCATTTTCCAAATTTATTTCACCATGGGCTCTTTTAATGCAAAACAAAGATTGGTCCATAGAAGGCTCTCAGTAAATGTATTTGCTCCACAAATGAATGAATAAAATCTTGTGGATGTCTTGAACAAATCTTGTAGACAACATATACTTTTGGAAATGCTTTACTGCACAAATGCTGAGACGAATGTGTCAGGAGTGGATTCCAGTTGCTCTATGTTTCTGCATTCCTGGAGGACTTTCTGCACTGTGTCACCAGAAAGAGGAAGGCTTACCTTTCTCCTATCCACCTTCCCTGACTACTCATGCCCTCATACATACAACATGTACAGTGACATTTTATTATTAGGAAACTGAGTCTGTGCAATACTCCTGCCAGGATTCAACCCAGCTCCATCTCACTCTGGATCTAAGCTCTTAACCACTGCATAACCTTGGTGCAAGGGTGAGTGAGCAGAGATTGCTTGGCTGGTTGACTACTTTGGTTCATTTCAAGTTCATTTCAATACTGTTCTTGAGTATTAATTATAGTAAATCACACCTATAGCTGACTGATAGTGTGGCATATCTTGCAGATGTGGATGTTGTTAATCCTGATGAAAAGTCAATCATGACCTATGTGGCACAGTTTCTGCAGTATTCAAAGGCTGCACCTGGGACTGGAGATAAAGCCCAGGTATGTCTTTATAAGTACAAATCAAGCTCATTTTTTTTTTGTACCCTACTAATAGTTTAATTTTTAGCATCAAGGCATAATTTGCACACAGAACTTAAATGTACAGTTCAATGAGTTTTGGCAAATGCATACCCCATATAACCATACTTTAATCATGATGTAAAACATTTCTATTGCCCAGATTGTTCCATTGTGCCTCTCTTCTGTCTGTACTCCTCCACCTGAAGCAACCAATATTCCAATTTCTTTCACTATAGATTAGTTTTGCTTGGTTTTTTAAAGTTAGAAGTGGTAGTTTATTAAACTTTGTTGAATTATCTAAAACAACATTTAGATACGTACTATATAGGACAAATTAAGTTTAGCAGGCTTTTAAAAAAGTCTAGAGATATCAGATTTTTGTCTATTGTAATTTTTATCAGCTTTATTGAGATACAATTCATATACTGTAAATTAAGTCATTTAAAATTTACGATCAATGGTTTTTAGTATGTTTACATAGTTGTGCAACCATCATTACAATCTAATTTTAGCATATTTCCATTTTACCTGTTCTTTAGCTTAGTATAAATGGAATCATATAATCCATATAAACAGAAGCATTGTGTTCCACTCTTAATCCTTGTTTGTTGAGATACTGTTGAATTACCATCAGACTGCCATTTGTTTATTCAATTTTTTTCCTTTGACTTTCAGTCAGTTGCACAGAATATTGTGGGTGGAAATTTCTTAAAAATCACTGAGCTGAAAATAAACATTTTTTCTGCATCTATAAAGATGAATGAGTGCTGTGAGTTTAGTAAAATGTTTTTGAATATTATTTTAAAATTTAAACTACTTCCTCAGACATGTAAACATGTAGTCATATTATCACATTTGCTTTGACATAAAATTTAGGCCTATGTTTTTCCAACTGTTATGTTTGAGGCACCAAGCCAGATTGTTGCTGACTCTGGAAGAGAGACTCAAGCTGAGACACGGGCTTATAATACACTTCACTTATTTCTGACCTGCTGAGGAGCTCCTGTGTTCTAATTAATTTTCTTATCAAAAAATAAAACTAAAAATTCAACTGTCCATGAAATCAGTTGCAAAAATATATAGAAAGCACTGTTACTTAATAGAAGGAAAAAAGTAAAGGAAGGTTAAAGGAGAATGGAAATAAGATGCAATTTCTTTTGCTTTATCCTCCGCCTGTAAAATTTGCCTCCAAATGTGTGCAAGCTTACCGCCTAAACAAGAATCTAAAGAAGAAATAATTGTTGCCCAATTTCATAGGATAGCTTAACCAAAGCTTTTAGTAGTGTTATTTTTAGGATCTTTAAATTGTTCAAGATATTTTTGATGTCAGTATATTTAGTAGATGTAAACATCTGTTAACCCATGTTTAGATTTATTGGAAAGCAGTATTCTGAAATGCCTACTATAAATAAATAATTCAGAATAATGTTCTCTAAAATGGAAGAATAATGAAAGTGGATAAGCCAAAAAAATAGGGGCTTGCTTGCCCTGTTTCTTTAGCACGTTATATTCAGATGGTAGTTTCAATCCATTTTAAAGTTTTAGGTGTTACATGAACAGGCAAAATTCCTCTTTGGCACAATGAGTCATTGGTGTGTAGCGATTACACTATTTCACTGATGTTTGAAGTTGTTAATTTTATTGTTTAAAAAAATCACGAAGTATATTTAGGCTAGAGTTTTAAATGTGTGTGTGTGAATTACAGGGAAAGGTGAAAGATGCTATGGTCTGGTTAACTCTGCAAGAGAAAAAGCTACAGAAAATGCTAACGGATTCAGAAAATGAGACCTACTGTAAGAAGTATGAAGTAAGTATGACTTTAAACAGTAATTTATTTGTAGTTTACTCTTGGGGAAGAGTAGGATGTTTTTAGAAAAAAACTTTCAGAGTTAATTGTTTAAATACTAAATTAACTCTAAGTTTTAGTGTTGAGTTCGAAGGACCGAGCTTCTCAAATTTTAATGTGCATAGGAATCACCTGGGGAATCTTGTTAAAATGCAGATTCTAACTCAGTAGTTCTGGGATGGGGCCTGAGATTCTGCACTTCCCACAAGCTCCCAGATGGTGCTGATGCTGGTGGTCCTTAGAGAACTTTGAGTAATAAGGTTTTAGAGTGGGGACTGGCAAACTGATCTCTGGGCCCCAGCACCTGTTTTTGTAAATACATTGTTATTGGATACATTATCTTATGTATTATATATTATATATTATAATATATATTATATGTGAGCCAGGCCCATTAAGGTATTGTTTGTGGCTGCATTCTCACCACATTGTTGAATAGTTACAGCAGAGACCATATGGCCCACAAAGCCCAAGATGTTTGCTATCTTACTTATCTTATAGTACACGTTTTCCAATCCCAGGTCTAGAGCAGAACATGCTTTTCAGAATGAATATTGAAGGGAAAAAGATTAGGAAATCAGAAATGGAGCCATCCCAGAATTACAGTTCAGGGCTTCAACTGAAATGTCCTGTAATGACAACTGTTACTGTCACCACGTATTGAACATTTGCTATATATCAGGCACCTGCTGACAAGCGTTTTCCAGGTTACAACATCTTGCTGAGTATGGCATGGTTATTCCAGTTTTACAGATGAAGACAAACAAGACTAAGTGATTTATCTAAAGTTATATAGCTACTGAAAGGTAGAGGTGGGATTGGAATGAAGTCTAGATTCAAAGCCGTAGCTCTCTTTAGTCCTGATGCTTCTCCAGGGTAAGCAGTTATTCCCCACACCATTTTGAAAGATACTGTCAGGAGCCAAAGTGAGGGCTCCATAGTCTTCTTTCTTAGAACCCAGTCTGTGCAACACTGTGCCCCTCACCTGGTCTCCATCCTGAATAAGGAGGAGATACACTCCTGGGCCTACACAGCACTTAGCACTTCTAGACCTTCATCCCCCACATCAGTTAAGAGAGGGAGTCGGATGAATCCAGTCTTTCCTGCACTAACATTCGGTGGATTGTGTGACTTGCTCACCACACCATTCTTTTAGGTTTGGAGCCATCAGGGAAGGAAGACATTCTCATCTTCCTTTTTTCTGAACTACATAGGCTTCTTGTGCTTTTTGCCTCTTAGCTCTGGCCTGAAATTTTTTTCATTGACAAGGTGCTCAGCGTCCACAGGAAGTGCCTTGCTCTCACTTGTCTTTTATTTACTAATGTACCACAGATTCAGGTTTCTTAAATGAAATGCTTTATGGAGTTATTTTAATTCTCAGAAAGAATCAAATTACTTATCCCTTAGTTTGTTCACAAAATTTAATTAGAAATGCGGCCAATAATTATGGGTAATCTTAAATAACAGTTATGGAATTGATGACTCAAACACCAATATTTCACACAAATACAAACCAAGAAAAGCTCTATTTATTAAATTTTTGAGGGCAAAGACAAAGTATATTCTAAAGTTTGTATAAAATGACTTGGGAAGAATGGCTCAAGCTTAGTTAATCATGGAAACTTCAAAAACCATTTATACATGATGACTGCTGTCATATAATTCTCACTTCTACTCATTCTTATTTTGTTGTGAACACATATTTGGGGAGGACAAACTCACATTTTCCATGGGGCATTATGATTTGTCCTCTAGAGCTGGGTGGCCTTGCTGCCCTATTCCAGTAGAAATCCAACCATAGTGACATGAGACGCAAGCTGTGACCTGTGTCACTATGGGGGCACCCAGATCATGAGGGTGCACTGGAGAAAGAAACTGGATTGGTGAGAGGATCCTGAATTCAGGGAATTTTACGTTTATCTAAGTAAAAGTTTAAATATAACCTACAACTATTGACCTGCAAATAGCAAATTACATTTTATAAACTGGTTTAAACGTTTCAGTCTTTAAAATACCCTTCTAATTGTAGAGCCTGCTGTCCTTTTTGAAGTCATTCAATGAAGGAAAAAAACGCTTTCTGGATATCCTGTCGATAACAAGGAATCTAGATGAACTGAATGAAGATCAGTTAAAGCTGAGAGAAGCCTGGGATGGTCTCAACTGCCAGGTTACTGTATTGTGTTGATTAGAACATTTTCACGGGGCAGCTTTGTTTGTTGGATGAGAACTTTAGACTTCCATGAGGAATTCTGTAAAAGACAGAGTAGATGCTTCATCAGAAAGTTGGGAGAGCGTTATATTTTCTCCATGATCTCATTTGGGTAGTGGTTGATATTGAAATAGGAATGTATAACATTCTGTTTAGAGAAATTGTGGGCTTATACAAAGTTTATATATTTGCCATCAATTCTTGGTTTGCCATAGTAGATTATCCATATTCTGATTGACATGCAACCTCCTCTCTGCTTTGGACCAGTATCATGTATCACTATCAATAGATGCTTGAAGTGGGTAGGGACAAACCCAGAGAGAATGTGTAATGATGAATGTGTGTATGTGTGTCTGAATATATCTGTATGATTTCAGTCGTTTTAAATTTATTGAGTCTTGTGTTATGGCCCAGGATAATATGGTATATATATACTATTTGTACTTGAAAGGAACATGTATTCTGTAGTTATTGGATATAGTATTCTATAAATATCAATTAAGACAAGGTGGTTGGTAGCATTCAGATTATCTATGTCTTGACTGACATTTTGTCTAGGTATTCTATCAATTTCTGGGAGAGACCTATTAAAATCTGTAGAATCCTTCCTTTAATTTAGTCAAATTTTGTATCATGTATTTTAAGACTTTGTTATTAGGTGTGTACATTTATGATTGTTATGTCTTCGTGAATCAACACTTTTACCATTATGAAATATTCCTGTTTATCTCTGGGAAGACTATTTTTCTTCATGTCTACTTGATCTTATATCAGTATGATAATTGCATTCTTCCTGTGCTGTGTGGCACATCTTTTTCCTTCATTTACTTTCAACCTATTTGAGTCTTTATATTAAAGTGTAGATAGCATATGGTTGGATCTTGCTTTATTATCCACTCTGACGATCTTTGCCTTTTCACTCGAGGGTTTAGACAGTTAATATTAAATGTAATTATTGTTATGGTCCGATGTGGATTTACCATCTTATGCTTTTTTTCTGTTTATTCCCTCTGTTTTTTGTATCTCTATTCTTTCTTTTCCTGCCTTGTTTTAGATTATGTTAATATTTTTAGAATTCCATGTTAATTTATCTATTGGCTTTTTGGCTCTACCTCTTTCAAATTTTTACTGTGATTACAATGTACATTATAAAATTTTTATAGTCTACTTAAAGTTCTACAACTTCTAAGTTATTGTACAACTTCTTATAATACGTGGAAGTCTTGCAATCAAATCTCTCATTTTTTATGCTTAGTTGCTTTATATATAAATATATATAGGACACAAACATATGTTTTAAAGTCCCCAAGACCATGTTATACATTCTTGCTCAAAACAGTCATGTATGTTAAAGAAATTAAGGAAAAAAGTTAGTCTTTCATATCTGTATAGCTATTTATCATTACCATTTTTCTTCGTTCCTCCCTAGAGATTTGAGTTTCCATCTGAACTCATTTCCATTCAGCTTGAAAAACTTCCTTTAACTTATCTTATAATGCAGATCTGTGGATGGCAAATTCTCTTAGTTTTCTTTGATGTCTAAATGTTTTTATTTTGCTTTCATTCTTTTTAAACATCTTTGTTGAGGTATAATTTACATATCATAGAACTTGCTCATTTTAAATGGCTAATTAAATGACTTTTAGTGAATTTACAGAGTTACAACAGAGATTGTATAGTTTGTAAGTCAAAAATACTCTTTGGCCCTGGAAAAGTTTGCCAATTCTTGCTCAAGCCTCTTGGCCATCAAGAGCGACACCCTGTTTTCAGAATATATTTATCATACCATTTGTATAGTGTGTTAAACACTAGCACAGTGGCTTAAAAGAGCCACCCTTTCAGTCCCTATTTTTTTTTTTTTTTTTTTTTTGCGGTACGCGGGCCTCTCACTGTTGTGGCCTCTCCCGTTGCGGAGCACAGGCTCCAGACGCGCAGGCTCAGCGGCCATGGCTCACGGGCCCAGCCGCTCCGCGGCATGTGGGATCTTCCCAGACCGGGGCACGAGCCCGTGTCCCCTGCATCGGCAGGCGGACTCTCAACCACTGCACCACCAGGGAAGCCCCTCAGTCCCTAATTTTGAAGAACTAGTGCAGCTTCAGAAATTTCCCCATCAAGTGGCAGCGCTCATTGCAATTTCAGCTTCTGTTCCGACCACAGTTTGACAGAACTGATCCCTGTGAAGGGCAGGAAGTCTCTGTTACGAATCCTCAACAAAACAGAAGGAGAGGAAGAAAATACTGTCTGTATAGTTCAGGCTGTTCCAGGCCAAAAAGACCCAGTCTAATTTTGCTGCCTGTGATTTGGAAAAATCACCCAAAATAATGAGAAAAACCATTAAAAGAACTATTTTGCAAGATGAAGTGCTACAAATTGATAGTAGTTTGAAAATCTGTTCCGTAGGTGGAGTTCTGCTCATTTTCTTGGTGTTGCAAAATGAAACTTATTGATTTTAAAGTCATCAGGTGTATAACAGTCAATACCATCCAGACAGATTCTGGTTCAATTGGTTGAGGACACAGATATCTCATAGCATCTTAATAAATGATTTCATTTTAAGCCTGCGATAGGAAATAGCCACATTACGTTATTTTGACCTGACAAGATCTTATATAAATTTTCATCCAAATTCAAAGGTAATTTCCAACACTGAGAAAGAAAGTGTAGAACTAGTTTTCTACATTAAGACTGGAAAGAGGGCTTCTCTGGTGGCGCAGTGGTTGAGAGTCCTCCTGCCGATGCAGGGGACGCAGGTTCGTGCCCTGGTCCGGGAGGATCGCGCATGCCGCGGAGCGGCTGGGCCCGTGAGCCATGGCCGCTGAGCCTGCGCGTCCGGAGCCTGCGCTCCGCAACGGGAGAGGCCACAGCGGTGAGAGGCCCGCGTACCGCAAAAAAAAAAGAGTGGAAAGAGAGGAATGAAAGATAAATACCGCCTTCTATCTTTCCTCTTCCTACTGCTGCAGAGAGTACAGCCCGCAGTCAGAAAGCCCACATTTGGTTTCATGCAAAACATATACAGCTTTCTTTCATTTGTGAGAAGAATAACTGAGTTAGAGGTATCGTTCTTAGCTTCTCTTTTGCTCAGTCATTTGCCAGTTTTCTGGGTTTTTTGTTTGTTTGTTTATTTTTTGGGAAACTCACAGATAATTCAGATATATATAATAAAAGCACATGCTAACTTGTTCATATTAAAATTCATAGTAGTGAAAACATTTTTTCATTCTTTTCCGACTGGAGGCTTAATGGTATGTAGTTAATGATTTAGGATTGTAGAGCTGTCTTTTGTCTTACGCCTTTTGAGAAAATAAACTTGCAAGGCAATTAAAGCAAAACAAAATACTACATGGTGTCACTTATTTGTGGAATCTTAAAACAAAGTTAAACTCGTAGAAACAGAGTAGAAAAGCGGTTGTTCGGGACTGAGGGTGTGGAAAATAGGAGGAAGTTGGTTAACGGGAGCAAACTTTCAGCTCTAAGATGAATAAGGTCTGAGGATATCATGTAAAACATGATGACTATAGTGATAACACCATATTATATCATTGAAATTTTCTAGAGAGTAAAAACTTAAATGTACTTGCCCCCCCAAAAAGATAAATATGTGAAATGATGGATGTGTTCATTAACTAGATGGTGAGACTCCTTTTATGAAGTAAATGTATATCAAATCACCATGATGTACACTTTAAATATCTTACAATTTTATTTGTCAGTTATGCCTCAATAATGCTAAAAAAAGCAAAACAAAATGCAAAAACTGTAACACTTAACGTTTCTGGTTTATGAATAGTCCCGTTTGACTGCCTTGAAGGAGGCTAGCTTTGTCCTCATTTAGCATCTTTGTACTTGGGTTGTTCGTTTAATGGGTTTTTTTTTTTTTTTTTTGATACTTTGCTCTGCATATAGTGGGCACCCAATAAATGTTTTTCAATGAATTAATAATGAATCAAAGAACCCTACACTTAAAAAATAACATAATTTTGCCTATTCTTTCCTCTAAAAGTGATTTAACTCTAAGAATAGTGACAACTCCTCTAGTAGAACTAGAATGGTAAGAGAGAATACAGACTTAAAACTCGTACTTTCATCATCAGGGTGGGGTCCTCCCCACTGGCTCTCTTATATTGCTGACCACACTTTACTGTAATCGTGTCCTTGTCTGCTTCCCCCGCTAGGTGGTTCAGGCAGGAGCTGTGGCTGTTATTTATCTGATTGACCCTTAGATGTGGAGGGTTGTGGTAAACTTACTCTTGCCTTCATGACACATGGATCTGGGCAAGGCCCTACCCCTATTTTTATTCCTTTATTAAATTCTATGTTTACTTCCTTTTATCCCCATACCCTCCTTCCATCCCTCTTTCTCCTTAGGCTGCCATTGTGATGTGCTTAATGTGTATCTTTTTGTTTTATATGTTCTTGCAAAATGCAGTATTGTATTTCTGTGTCTGTGTATTTTTAGGTTGTGTGAATTGATATTGTATTTTATTCTGCTCCTTACTTTCAGTTTTGAACACATATATTTAAATAAGGTGCCTCCATGTTGCCCCTCATGTACACCTAACTGGCATCTAACCGCTGCACAGCCCTCTGTGGTGTGTGACCACTCCCCCCACCACATGTCCTTCCTCTACTCCAGAAGCCTTCTGTGTCTTTATACCCAACTCTTAGCACAATTCATAAATGTTTGCTCAATGAGTGAATGAGAGTGTGTGAGGTTTTTTTTTTGAATTTTTGAATTTATTTTTTTATACAGCAGGTTCTTCTTAGTCATCCATTGTATACACATCAGTGTATACATGTCAATCCCAATCTCCCAATTCATCACACCACCGCCCCCCTCCCCCTGCTGCGTTCCCCCCTTGGTGTCCATATGTTTGTTCTCTACATCTGTGTCTCAATTTCTGCCCTGCACACCGGTTCATCTGTACCATTTTTCTAGGTTCCACATATATGTGTTAATATATGATATTTGTTTTTCTCCTTCTGACTTACTTCACTCTGTGTGACAGTCTCTAGGTCCATCCACGTCTCTACAAATGACCCAATTTTGTTCCTTTTTACGGCTGAGTAATATTCCATTGTATATATGTACCACATCTTCTTTATTGCTTCATCTGTCGATGGACATTTAGGTTGCTTCCATGACCTGGCTATTGTAAATAGTGCTGCAATGAACATTGGGGTGCATGTGTCTTTTTAAATTATGGTATATGCCCAGTAATGGGATTGCTGGGTCATCTGGTAATTCTATTTTTAGTTTTTTAAGGAACCTCCATACTGTTCTCCATAGTGGCTGTATCAATTTACATTCCCACCAACAGTGCAAGAGGGTACCCTTTTCTCCACACCCTCTCCAGCATTCGTTGTTTTGTAGATTTTCTGATAATGCCCATTCTAACTGGTGTGAGGTGATACCTCATTGTAGTTTTGATTTACATTTCTCTAATAATTAGTGATGTTGAGCAGCTTTGCATGTGCTTCTTGGCCATCTGTATGTCTTCTTTGGAGAAATGTCTGTTTGGGTCTTCTGTGCATTTTTGGATTGGGTTGTTTGTATTTTTAATATTGAGCTGCATGAGCTGTTTATATATTTTGGAGATTAATCCTTTGTCCGTTGATTCGTTTGCATATATCTCCTCCCATTCTGAGAGTTGTCTTTTCATCTTGTTTATGGTTTCCTTTGCTGTGCAAAAGCTTTTAAGTTTCATAAGGTCCCATTTGTTTATTTTATTTTATTTTTTTTTGCGGTACGTGGGCCTCTCACTGTTGTGGCCTCTCCTGTTGCGGAGCACAGGCTCCGGATGCGCAGGCTCAGCGGCCATGGCTCGTGGGCCCAGCCACTCTGCGGCATGTGGGATCTTCCCGGACTGGGGCACGAACCCGTGTGCCCTAAATTGGCAGGCGGACTCTCAACCACTGCACCACCAGGGAAGCCCACCATTTGTTTATTTTTGTTTTTATTTCCATTACTCTAGGAGATAGATCAAAGAAGATCTTGCTGTAATTTATGTCAAAGAGTGTTCTTCCTATGTTTTCCTCTAAGAGTTTTATAGTGTCCAGTCTTACATTTAGGTCTCTAATCCATTTTGAGTTTATTTTTGTGTATGGTGTCAAGGAGTGTTCTAATTTCATTCTTTTACATGTAGCTGTCCAGTTTTCCCAGTACCACTTATTGAAGAGACTGTCTTTTCTCCATTGTATATCCTTGCCTCCTGTGTCATAGATTATTAGTTGACCGTAGGTGCGTGGGTTTATCTCTGGGCTTTCTATCTTGTTCCATTGATCTATGTTTCTGTTTTTGTGCCAGTACCATATTGTCTTGATTACTGTAGCTTTGTAGTATAGTCTGAAGTTAGGGAGTCTGATTCCTCCACCTCTGCTTTTTTCCCTTAGGACTGCTTTGGTTATTTGGGGTCTTTTGTGTCTCCATACAAATTTTAAGATTTTTTGTTCTAGTTCTGTAAAAAATGCCATTGGTAATTTGATAGGGATCGCATTGAATCTGTAGATTGCTTTGGGTAGTATAATCATTTTCACAATATTGATTCTTCCAAGAACATGGTATATCTCTCCATCTTTTGGTATCATCTTTAATTTCTTTCATCAGTGCCTTATAGTTTTCTACATACAGGTCTTTTGTCTCCCTAGGTAGGTTTATTGCTAGGTATTTTATTCTTTTTGTTGCAATGGTAAATGGGCGTGTTTCCTTAATTTCTCTTTCAGATTTTTCATCATTAGTATATAGGAATGCAAGAGATTTCTGTGCACTAATTTTGTATCCTGCTACTTTAACCAAATTCATTGATTAGCTCTAGTAGTTTTCTGGTGGTATCTTTAGGATTCTGTATGTATAGTATCATGTCATCTGCAAACACTGACAGTTTTACTTCTTTTCCAATTTGGATTCCTTTTATTTCTTTTTCTTCTCTGATTGCCGTGGCTATGACTTCCAATACTATGTTGAATAATAGTGGTAAGAGTGGACATCCTTGTCTTGTTCCTGATCTTAGAGGAAATGCTTTCAGTTTTTCACCATTGAAAATGATGTTTGCTATGGGTTTGTTGAATATGGCCTTTATTATGTTGCGGTAGGTTCCCTCTATGCCCACTTTCTGGAGAGTTTTTATCATAAATGGGTGTTGAATTTTGTCAAAAGCTTTTTCTGGGGCTTCTCTGGTCACGCAGTAGTTGAGAGTCCACCTGCCAATGCAGGGGATGCGGGTTCGTGCCCCGGTCCAGGAAGATCCCACATGCCGCGGAGCGGCTGGGCCCGTGAGCCATGGCCGCTGAGCCTGCGCGTCCGGAGCCTGTGCTCTGCAACGGGAGAGGCCACAACAGTGAGAGGCCCGCGTACCACAAAAAAAAAAAAAAAAAAAAGCTTTCTCTGCATTTATTGAGATGATCATATGGTTTTTATTCTTCAGTTTGTTAATATGGTTTATCACATTGATTGATTTGCATAATTTGCATATATTGAAGAATCCTTGCATCCCTGGGATAAATCCCACTGGTTAATGATCCTTTTTACGTGTTGTTGGATTCTGTTTGCTAGTTTTTTGTTGAGGATTTTTGCATCTATAGTCATCAGTGATATTGGTCTGTAATTTTCTTTTTTTGTAGTATCTTTGTCTGGTTTTGGTATCAGGGTGATGGTGGCCTCATAGAATGAGTTTGGGAGTGTTCCTTCCTCTACAATTTTCTGGAAGAGTTTGAGAAGGATGGGTGTTAGCTCTTCTCTAAATGTTTGATAGAATTCACCTGTGAAGCCATCTGGTCCTGGACTTTTGTTTGTTGGAAGATTTTTAATCACAGTTTCAATTTCACTACTTGTGATTGGTGTGTTCATATTTTCTTTTTCTTCCTGGTTCGGTCTTGAAAGCTTATACCTTTCTAGGAATTTGTCCATTTCTTCCAGGTTGTTCATTTTACTGGCATAGAGTTGCTTGTAGTATTCTCTTAGGATGCTTTGTATTTCTGTGGTGTCTGTTGTAACTTCTCCTTTTTCATTTCTAATTTTATTGATTTGAGTCCTCTCCCTCTTTTTCTTGATGAGTCTGGCTAATGGTTTATCAATTTTGTTTATCTTCTCAGAGAACCAGCTTTTAGTTTTATTGATCCTTGCAATTGTTTTCTTTGTTTCTATTTCATTTATTTCTGCTCTGATCTTTATGATTTCTTTCCTTCTGCTAACTTTGGGTTTTGTTTGTTCTTCCTTCTGTAATTCCTTTAGGTGTAAGGTTAGATTGTATATTTGAGATTTTCTTGTTTCTTGAAGTAGGCTTGTATAGCTATAAACTTCCCTCTTAGAACTGCTTTTGCTGCATCCCATAGGTTTTGGATTGTCCTGTTTTGTTTTTTTTGTTTTGTTTTGTTTTGTTTTTTTGCAGTACCCGGGCCTCTCTGTTTTTTGGCCTCTCCCATTGTGGAGCACAGGCTCCAGGCGCGCAGGCTCAGCAGCCATGGCTCACGGGCCCAGCCGCTCCGTGGTATGTGGCATCTTCCTGGACCTGGACACGAACCCGTGTCCCCTGAATCAGCAGGTGGACTCTCAACCACTGCGCCACCAGGGAAGCCCTGGATTGTCCTGTTTTTGTTGTCATTTGTCTCTATGTATTTTTTGATTTCCTCTTTGATTTCTTCAGTGATCTCTTCGTTATTTAGTAACGTATTGTTTAGCCTCCATGTGTTTGTGTTTTTTACGTTTTTTTCCCTGTAATTAATTTCTAATCTCATAGCATTGTGGTCAGAAAATGTGCTTGATATGATTTCAATTTTCTTAAATTTACTGAGGCTTGATTTGTGACCCAAGATGTGATCTATCCTGGAGAATGTTCCTTGCGCACTTGAGAAGAAAGTGTAATCTGCTGTTTCTGGGTGGAATGTCCTATAAATATCAATTATATCTATCTGGCCTATTGTGTCATTTAAACCTTCTGTTTCCTTATTTATTTTCATTTTGGGTGATCTGTCCATTGGTGTAAGTGAGGTGTTAACGTCCCCCACTATTATTGTGTTACTGTCGATTTCCTCTTTTATAGCTGTTGGCAGTTGCCTTATGTATTGAGGTGCTCCTATGTTGGGTGCATATATATTTATAATTGTTATATCTTCTTGGATTGATCCCTTGATCATTATGTAGTGTCCTTCCTTGTCTCTTGTGACATTCTTTATTTTAAAGTCTATTTTATCTGATATGAGTATTGCTCCTCCAGCTTTCTTTTGATTTCCATTTGCATGGAATATCTTTTTCCATCCCCTCACTTTCAGTCTGTATCTGTCCCTAGGTCTGAAATGGGTCTCTTGTAGACAGCATATATATGGGTCTTTTTTTGGTATTCATTCAGCAAGCCTGTGTCTTTTGGTTGGAGCATTTAATCCATTCACGTTTAAGGTAATTATCGATATGTATGTTCCTATTACCATTTTTTAAATTGTTTTGGCTTGGTTTTTGTAGGTCCTTTTATTGTCTCGTGTTTCCCACTTAGAGAAGTTCCTTTAGCATTTGCTGTAGAGCTGGTTTGGTGGTGCTGAATTCTCTTCGCTTTTGCTTGTCTGTGAAGCTTTTGATTTCTCCCTCAAATCTGAATGAGATCCTTGCTGGGTAGAGTAATCTTGGTTGTAGTTTCTTCCCTTTCATCACTTTAAGTATATGATGCCACTCCCTTCTGGCTTTTAGAGTTCCTGCTGAGAAATCAGCTGTTAACCTTATGGGAGTTCCCTTGTATGTTATTTGTTGTTTTTCCCTTGCTGCTTCCAAAGTTTTTCTTTGTCTTTAATATTTGCCATTTTGATTACTATGTGTCTCGGTGTGTTTCTCCTGTATGGGACTCTGTGAGTGAGTTTTGATGGTGTTTAGCACGGGGGAAATCCAGGTAGAAGGGGCAGCAAGGGCGAAGACCTGGGAGAGTAATCAGGGTTTGGGGCAATAAGTAGCTGGTATTTATGTGACTCATATATTTAGGGAGTGGTGGGAAGGCTGAGGAAGGAGGAGGTTGGCTGGATTGAGGGGCGGGGTCTTTGATGAAGCACAGATATTCAGGAGATATGGTAGAGATATCTAATGTAAATATATGATTAGGGCGCCTGAGGAAAGTAATCTATAAATCTGCTTGTGATGTATAGTTGTAATGTCAGAGAACACAAGGGCATACAACATTTCAAGTGATGGTCATTTAGTGCAGTAGTCTACCCCTGCTTCGAGGGGTGCTTTAACTATTTCTAATTTCCCTCTCATGACTGATTATGGATTTATCAAAACATTTGTTTTTATTCTTGTGCTCTCTTCTACTTTTGAACAAATTATGTTCTCGATCAGCAACTAGCCAACTGATACTTAGAACTACGAAATTTACCTATCGATCAAGATTTCCTTGTCTAACAAACGGATCAGAGAATTAAAATACTATTTTTAAAGAGTGGTTTTAAAAGAATTCTTTAAAAATTTAAGCATGCCGTATGTGAAGAAATAAACTATAGAAGTGTCTACTGAAGAACATCTCTCCTTTTTTTTTTTCAGATTAATGTGTGGAAAACAGAGTTGAATCATGACTTGCCCTCACCCCTCTATCAAATAGAAACTTGGCTCCAGGGGGTGGAGGAGCTTATAGATGAAGATTTGCCAGCCTCCCAGGATTACTATGAAGCCATGGCTCTAATGCAAGAGAAAATGACTTTATTCCAGGTTGGAAAAGAAAAAAGAAACATGGAAAAATCTGTGCTTTGTTAGGAACTGTTCTTGAGGAAGATGTTCCTAGAAAGGAGGGAAGGAAGTATAGTGGGTATTTGAGGATGGTTTAGGTGATTCCCCTGGAGATTTTTGGGTCCCAAAAGATACCTTCAGTTTCTTGATGAGCATTCTGCTAGTTTAAGGTGGAAACAATAAGAAGAGTCCAGTAAAGTCTGGACTCTGTAAAGTCTGGCAGAAAAGGAGAGGGGAGGTTGTTTTAAAACATAGAAGATTGGGTTCTCACTAAAATGATATGAAAGAATTTGATAGGTGAGATTTATAGCATTTGAGCCCACAAAGGAATGGAAAATACATCTGAAAACAAAAGATTTTGATAAAGCTATTACCAAAGAAACTGCAGTCTGCCTCTCTGTAAAATGGTCCAATTTAAAACATTTATGATGAAAATATTTATTTACAACATTTTAGTTAAAAATGAAAGGGCTTTTTGATTTTTGTTTTGAGAAAAGATGCAATGCATGCACAGAGCAAATGAGATTAACAAGCCTTCAGTTACAGTGTTTGGCAATAAATCTGGTTATATCATGCTACATTTCTTTTCAGAGTCTGATGGATAAATTTGACTGTCATTTGAATACTCTCCTGACATTTGAAAATAGAGATGAAAAACATTTGCCATTGGTACCACCTAACAAACTGGAGGAAATGAAAAGACGGTTTGTACCACTATCCTTTCACAGCTGCTGACACCTTTGTGTTTGAGCACTAACATGGTGCTATAGGGACCAGAAAATACAAATTTTTCGATAATTTCTGACAATAGGTCTTTAAGTCTTGATAACAGTTCCTTCATGTTTTATGTAATAGTAACATTATATCATGCTAACATACTTCCTCTTTTATTGCCTGTTAGGATATGGTGGTGGAAAAAGTTCTGGACGTATAGTCAGAAACTGAGCTCTTTATCTTGGTTGTGGCCAAGTAACTATGTCTTTCTGTATGTTTCTGTATGGTAATCACTCTGTTCATGTCTCACAAGGATACTAGGTGAAATGTGAGGAGGTGTATGAAAGCACTTTATAAACTCAGAAAAACTACAGATATGAAGATTATTTAATTTGTGGTTGTCCACATCATCTTCTCTTTTCTCATTATTCATAAGCAGCTTATTTGAATGATATTAAGAGGGTATTAGCCTTAATAATGAAAGCTGTTAATGTGTAAATGTTGAAATTACAGTTGCATTAAGTTATATGGAAGTTTTCAAATTTAGTAAAATATTTTAGAGATTAACATTTTATTATAGAATTTCTCAATAGGGGAATAGTTTCTTCAGAAAATGTTCTGTTAGATATTTTTATCTTAGAAATAGCTGTTTTATATCTAGTCACAATGTTTGTTTTACTTTGTTTAAAAAAATATGTGAGGATTCATTTGAGTTCCATGTGTTTAAAAGAAAAAGTTAAAGCCCCAATATTTTTAAAAATGCCAAACAGATTTCTCACATTTGGCCAACAATATTAAATTAAATTCTAAAACCTGCACTATCTTCCAGAATCAACAACATTTCGGGGGAAAAATTCATTGCACTTCTAGAATTTCATTACTATAAGTGCTCAGTTCTTGGTTTGCTAGATGAAGTGAAATCAAAATTGGTTGTTTGGAACATCAGATACGGGAGCAAAGAATCTGTGGAATTATTGCTGGAAGACTGGCATGTAAGCTGCTTTATTTCATGTCTCAGACAACTGTTCTCCATGGTGCTGGGTTTGCATTTTTCCTTAGCACAATTTCCCTTACCTTTTCAGGTTTTGAGATGAGTTTTCTTGGTAGCTTTCACTAGCTTAAACATTGCCTAGAGAAAAGAATTACCAGTAGTCAAATAACAGACATTGGGAAGAGTAAGAAAGAGAAAACATTATTTAGCACAACAGAGGAGATTGAGTTAACTGGACTAAGTTACTTAATAGAGAAAGTTTCAATGTTCAATGTTATTTCCTTTAAAAAAATTCCTACTTTCACTTACTGGACATCTTGTTTAATATTTTTCCCCACTCAGATTTATGGTTTTAGTCAAAATTAAATTTTTCCTTGAACATTTTAATCTTAGCCTTTCAAGTTTTAAGAGTGGGAAAAACAGTGTGTTTTGTCTTGAGGCTTTCTGGGGGAGGGGGTTTAGCTCTTGCAATTTATAGGGAAAAAATGTTGCAAATGATTTAAATGTGTGTGTTTATTTGTTAAATTAACACTAAAGCAGACTGGCCATGTCATTTCTACAGTTAGGCCTTATTATCCTTCTTTCTGTTACTCTGTCTTTCTTTTTTTTTTTTTTTGGCCGCACTGCGTGGCTTACAGGATCTTAGTTCCTCGAACAGGGATTGAAGCTGGAGCCACAGCAGTGAAAGCACTGAGTCCTAACCACTGGACCACCAGGGAATTCCCTGTTTCTCTGTTTTTGGAATGAGGGGCAAAAAGAAAAACCCAAGATTGTAAACTTCAGTGTAAAATTGGAAAAACATGATGAAGAAAGATTTATTTACAATTTATTATTTAAATACTGTACATTCCTAAACAGGAATCATCATTCTATATTAGACTAGATTTTGAATATTTTAATTTCTTTTTCCTACCTTGATTTTTCATTTTTCCATTTAAATAATCATACCATTGGCACATAAGTGTACAATGAGTTTTTAATTAACTGTCTATTTTTCCATAGATTTTACTAGCTTAAGGCACATAATAACTTGGTTAATAGTATTTCTCAAGAGTTTTTGTGTGATGGATTGTATCTATTTATAACATACTCAACATACCTAATAAAAATTATTCAATATTAATAAAGGCATATGAGATAAGAGAAACTGATATAAATTATGCAATATTAATAAATATGTGTGGTAGGAGTTGTTGAAATTGAAATAAATACTTGCCTTTTCTCATGAGAGGAAAGCCATTTTAGAACTATGTCACTGCATTAAGATAAACTGTCAGGTCTCATACCTATATATTGCTTATGTCTCTTAGACCTTAACTATCTCTCTTCATGAACTACTTACTCTTCTTCTTTTCCTACCCAAATATGTAGTATTAAAACTGTAAAGAAATTTTGGTGCCTAAGTGCTTCATCAATGTGTATATGTCTCTATCTGGATTTCTTGACACACTTTTAAAAATAAAAACTGTCAATATGTTTTATTTTCATTTTTTTCCCCAGAAATTTATTGAAGAAAAAGAGTTCTTAGCTCAACTTGAAACCTCTTTTCAAAAATGTGAAGAAATTCATAAGAATTTGGGTAAAGCTATACAATTACTTTTTGATGGAATGACCATCACTTAAAAATAGCATTTCATTTGTTTTGCTTTCTTTATGTACCTTAATGTTTTAGAAATTGGTTTTATATATGTGTTTTCTTTAGAAAATTCTTGCATCCACTTTTAATATTGTTAGTGTACATATTTATTTCACCACTGTCAATTAGTATGCAAGTATTTTTCTTAGCAGTATTATTCTATTCATGAAAAACTGTTTTCTAAAATTACTTTCTTGTTTTGTTAACCTTATAGCTGGAGAATATCCAAATATTAGTAAACAATATACAATGGTGGAATATCATTTTTGCATGTATAGAAAAAATATATGTAATGTGAAGTCCACTCTACGAAAAGTTCTGGCATGTTGGACAATTTATGTGGAAAAGCTTCGTTTACTAAAGGCTTGTTTTGAGGAAACAAAGAAGGAACAGAAGAAAGAGGTATTTTCAGTCTAATGGTACCTGCTCAATTTTACTTTTTTTCATTTTGTTTGGAGACTCTCGTTTTCAATCAAGAAATGAGAGGCCAGGAACAAGTAAGCATGACTGTCAGAAAAATCCTCCAAAGTTTTGGAAAGAGTTTAGTTTCTTTCTCATATAATTGCTAAAAGGAATTTTTCTCTTTGTTGTAGGTTTTACACATACGTGCGCACGCACACACACAAACACACACACACACACAGCTTTATTGGGGTATAATTTACATACACAGTATGGCTTTTGGAAGATATATTGCTAAGTTCCTTGGAAGGGAAATAAAAGATGTGGAGTAGTAGATAGCTTATAGATACATTTAAAATAAATGAATGTTTTAGAAAGTTTTTGTTTTTCCATTTGGGTGCATACCTTTCAGTTCTAAAACCTTTCTGACTTTCTGGAGGAGGAAAAACAAAATAGCTTACTTACGTGGAGAAGTATAGAAGAAATTTTGGAGTAATTCACTATTGTTTTTATTTGCTATTTATGTAATAACCTGTTTTATGATTATTCTCTGAGGTAGTTTTTCTTTCTTTCATTTGTTTTCCTCTGTTGTAAATAAATGTAGACAGCCTCTCAGATTAAACATTTCCCAAATAGAAGCTAAAGTTACTTAACAGAAAACAGGCCATTCATATGAAAGTAAAGTTTCTGATAAGTATATGAGTATAAGAAGAATATTTGAGTGAATCATTATTTCTTCCTGTCACCTCTGTTGATACCAGAATTTCACATCTTTGGCTTTCAATAGCTCTTCTGTCTTTAAAGTTCTTTTATTGAAATTCACATGTCTCTGAGGAAATAGCACTTTAAGCCTTAGAATTTCCAAACTCTGTGCTGAGGTGACCTGAGTTGCCAAAAAGAACTCTCAAAGTAATTTAAAATTTGAAGGAGACAAAGCAACATCTGTCTGCTGGACACCACACAAATTACTACTAAGTTGTTTGGACCTGACTACTTAACAATGAGAAATGTTAGATAATTCTTCTAGCCTAGGGAACCCATGAAAAACTTACTGAGACATTAAGGGGGCCATGAACTGAAAAAGTTTGAGAACCTTTGCTATAAGTTCATCAGCCACTTAGAAAGATAGAAGATCAGATGCTTCCTGAAAGTCCGGGACCAAGAGTGATAGCAGGTAGCCAGTGCCTGCCAGTTAGTGATCAGGGATGAAGCGCTCAACCAACAGGGAGAGTCAAAGTCTCTGCAAAAACCTCACTCTCACTTTTTTTTTTAAACTTATTTATTTTATTTTATTTTTAGCTGCATAGGGTCTTCGTTGCTGCACGTGGGCTTTCTCTAGTTGCGGCAAGCAGGGGCTACTCTTCGTTGTGGTGTACCGGCTTCTCACTGTGGTGGCTTCTCATTGCAGAGCACGGGCTCTAGGCGTGCAGGCTTCAGTAGTTGTGATGCGCGGGCTCAGTAGTTGTGGCGCACGGGCTTAGTTGCTTCTCAGCATGTGGGATCTTCCCGGACCAGGACTCGAACCCATGTCCCCTGGCAGGGACCCATCTGGAAGGCAGTTTCTTAACCACTGCGCCACCAGGGAAGCCCCCTCACACTCACTTTTGCTTTACAGTCAACCTTGGTGAAGATCTATTATAAATAATGAAAAGACAAATAGTATGTCATTAAAATATTACATTGCTTATATGTTTTGTAGGTTCCCTTTGAGACACTGTCCCAGTGGAATCTAGAACATACTACTTTAAATGAAGTGGGACATTTCTTAATTCAAGTCAGCAATGATGAAGTTGGATCGTCTATTTCTAAAGAACTGAGGAGGCTGAATAAAAGATGGAGAAAGTTTATTACAAAAACTCAACTTGTAAGTTTTTTTTTGGTAACAGCTTCATTGAGGTATAATTTCCATACATACAATTCACTCATTTAATCTGCATAACTCAGTGGTTTTCAGTTGAAATATTTAGAGTTGTGCAGCCATCACCATGATCAATTTTAGAACATTTTCATCACCTCATAAAGAAACTTGTACCCATTACCAATCACTCTTCATTTTCTCCCAATGTCCCCAGTTCTAAAGATTTCCCTATTCTGGATATTTCACATAAATGGAGTCATATAATACGTAGTCTTTTGTTTCTGGCTTTTTTCACTTAGTGTAATGTTTTCAAAGTTCATTCATTTTGTAATGTATCAGTACTTCATTCCTTTTTATTGGCAAATAATAATCCATTGTATGGATATGCCACATTTTATTTATTCATTGATCAGTTGATGAACATTTGGCTTCTTTCCACTTTTTTGACTATTATGAATAATGCTGATATAACCATTCATGTACAGGTTTTTGTGTGGATATACAGCATACGGATTTCTAGTTGAAATTCATTTACCATTAAAGAATAACGTTAAGCATTTTTGCCTACTAGATTTCAAGGTCCTTGAGAACATACACTAAGCTTTATTTATCTTTAGTATAGTGCTTCATAGAAGCATACCTTTAATAAATAATTTTTTGAACTTGAATTATTAAATTATTCTATTTCTTATTCGTAACAATTTGAGACCGAGGTGTTGTATGGGAAATTTTATAATGTTGTTACTAACTGATAAATCCAAAAAATATATTGAATATATTATGTGCATTTATTGTTTTTAATCATATATCTTAGCATAAAAATATAAACATTATATTTCATGACATTAATTTTTTATAGGAAATGAACCTGCCCCTTACAAAAAAGCAAGATGAGCCCTTTCTTGACAATTCTGGAAATATTCAACTATCTAAAGAAGAGAACCTAACTGCTGATTTTTCAACAGATATGTCAATAGAACTTCCTGAAAATCACAGTCAGAATATTATGGTAAATAGTCATGCTTTATGTATTTCATTTGTAAATAGAAATAATTTAATTTTGCTGTTTTTCTTTTGAAAAAACCATATTGTTGAAACTGTGGTAAATGGGATCATTAGATAACATTTAAAGTATGGTCATTTTCCAATAAAACGCCTAAGTGGTTCCCTCACGCAGTGGTCTTCAGTGTTAAAGCCCTGGGTGTCTCACTCACTGGGGAGTTTGCAGACATGCAGAAGCAGTCATGACTTCTGAGCTGTGGAAATGGAGTTGATTTTTTTTCAGATTGCTTCTGACTAGTATTCAGAAATTGTCCAGCTTTAGGCTAGCCCCTGGCCTGTGTCTTGCTTCCTTTCTGTAAAATGGAGGGAAATAAAATCTTTATTTCTTGCTTTGTTGGGTAATTCAGAGGATGACTTTAGATTATAGATAAGAATATGGAAAAGAAACGACAACAAAAAAATCATACACATGTAAGGTGTAACACCTATGATTTTGGAAGTGTGCCTCCTTCAGAATAGTAACTTATATAGTTCTAAGGAAGTAATTTTTAACTGGCTTTGGCCAGTTGCCATGATGGGGTGCCCATGTTTTCCTACCGTGAAAAGACATAATCATAGAAGATCTTGAAAAATCTGAATTTGTGCAATATGCTTTTAGAATAGAAGAATATAGAATATTTTTCTCAAACATTTAAAATATGATCTGATTAAAAACAACTTTAAGGGCTTCCCTGGTGGCGCAGTGGTTGGGAGTCCGCCTGCCGATGCAGGGGACACGGGTTCGTGCCCCGGTCCGGGAAGATCCCACATGCCGCGGAGCGGCTGGGCCCGTGAGCCATGGCCGCTGACCTGCGCGTCCGGAGCCTGTGCTCCGCAGCGGGAGAGGCCACAGCGGTGAGAGGCCCGCGTACCGCAAAAAAAAAAAAAAAAAAAACAACTTTAAGAACGTGTCTGTCATGTAAAGCTGTAGCATATCAACCTGTAGCATATTGAGAGATTATTAATGGGAAAAGCCTTAATTTTGTTGAAATTTGATTATGGTGTTTCACAACTACTATTGCTAATAGCTGTATTTAATTAAATTGTATACAAGTTTTAGAAATGTGTTTATAGAGTCAATACCCTAATTTTCTAAGCTCTAATCTTATCTGTAAAATGGAGATAATAGTAACTGATAGGGATGATATCATCCTTAAGAAAATTTTTGTGAACAAATCTTTTAATTTTTAAAGTGATATATGCTTAGATAACTAATGAGAACATACTGTATAGCACAAGGAACTCTACACTTAATGCACTGTGGTGACCTAAATGGGAAGGAAATCCAAAAAAGAGGGGATATATGCATATGTATAACTGATTCATTTTGCTGTACAGCAGAAACTAACACAACATTGTAAAGTAACTATACTCCAATAAAAATTAATAAAAAAAATAATAAAGCTATATATGCTATCATTAAGTACTGTTATCATTGTCCAAAAAGTAGATCTTAAATCATTAAAATATGTTGACTTAGCATTTGTTTTTATTTTTTTATTTGTTTTGGCATGATAGTTTAGTATGCATTTTAACTAAACTTTATAAAGATAATATTAAAACATTGAGTTTAAAAAACAGCCATTGTTTTTGAGATTTTCATTGTTCAATTAATTTACTATAGGGATATAACTTTTTTAAATTGAAAATTATAATGTAAATGGTACCATTTTCATAGTGATAATTTTGAATATTGTAGGCTGGGGAAGAACATGAAAAAGAAAATGAAGAATTTACAGGGACACTGAAAGTGGCTGAAGAGGTTGAAAAACTGATTGGACACATGGAAATCTGGGAGGCGGAAACCACATCTGTTTTGGATCTTCTGAAACAGCAAGGTGATGTAGATACCTCAGTGGAAGAATCTTTGCAGGTATGAGTGGAAAAAGTATTTAAAAGACAGCTTTTATGGTTGTAGGCTTATGTATTAAGATAAAAAGTTTTAAAGGAAACAGTAATAAGACTACTGTTAGAATTTTCTTTGTTGGGGTTTTTAAAAAATGGCGTGGAATCTCAACCCTGGATCATTTGCTGTGATTTTGCTTGAAGAGAGAGGATAGATTTGAAGACTAATAATAGCTTAGGATTTTAAATTCTTGAACTAATTTTCCCAGCTACAGGATGGAGATTAAAATATTCTCTTGTATCAGAGGGCAATGAGATGAGTAAGTGAGTTCAGTCTCCTATAGCTCAGTGCAGTGCGAATGTAAGAGATTGTACAATGTATGCTTTGAAAGATCACCCCCGTATTAAGCTTTCCCTTCCTTACCTGATGCAGGGAGGGGATGAGTGTTGTTAAAACTCTGTTCTGTCTTTATTCTCAGGCAGTGGACTCATTGAAAAGCAATGAGGCAACAGTGTATTTTAATATCGCTCAGTTCTCCCTGGAAAGAAGTTACAGTTGAGGTTTTACTGAGTTCCAGCTCAGCTATAAAATTTATAGAGCATGTCATAAGTTACAACCAGATGGAAAGTTCCTGGGATAAAGGAACATTTGTGTAATTCTTTTAAATCTACGTTTCTGAAAGGTGTATGTGTAGAATTTTGTGTTTTCATTGTTTATAAGAGTAATACTTTTTATCGCTTTGAAAATATTATATAAACTTACCTGTGCCATCTGCCAGTGCTTTTCTAATTTTATTTTTGTATTTATTTATTTGCTGTATCTGGGATTTATTTTAGTGAAATAAATGAGTAAGAAATGAGAAATTCAATATTTAAAAAATATTTCAAAGCTATAGCAATGATCCCTGTTATAAACAGTGAAAACACAAACAAGCTGGAATATACTTCCATTAAGAAGAAATTAAGTAGATCTTTTTTGGATCAAGATATATTGTAAAGTAAGAAACGCAAGTTGCTGAATAGTATGGGTGATGTAATCCTTTTAGTATTTTTAAAAACAGTTGCTTTTTTAAACTTTATGCATTTATATCTATAGAAAAATATCTATAAGCATATACAAATAGCTAACTCTGTGTATCTTGATCCTGCATTATGCCCAGCTCTTAGTACATTTCCTGGTACCTAGTAGATATAAAGTAAATATTTTTTAAATGAATATGTGAATGATTGATTAAATGACAGTTAAGGGAGGGATGGGGAAGAAGAGGAGCTTTTTCTTTATGTACTGTATACCTCTCCATTCTTTGAGTTTTTTACAGGAGCTTTTGTTACTTTTATGATTCAAAATAGAAAAATTTGAAGTTACAAATGAACGTGCTAACTTTAGAACATTTAAATAATGTATAAAAGTATAAAGAGGAGAATAAAAATCACCATAGTTCCACTGCTCTAAGATAAATAAGGTCAACATTTACATAGTTGATATCACACAATATAATTTCTATTTTATCATACCCATGCCACCTCTGAGTTGTAATTAAAAATTTTTTTTGTTAATTTGATAACTGAAAAGTGGTAACTCATTATTTTCATTTGTACTTATTTGATTACATGTAAGATTGAACTGTCTTTCATGTATTCATTAGCCATTTGTTGCTGTGAATTATATCTGTTTTTGTATTTTCTGAATTATCTTTTGATCTTAGTATTTTTCTTACTGAATTTATAAGCTCTCTGAATCAGGACCCATTTTCATTTGTGTGGCAAATATTTTTACCAAGTTGTTGACTTTTAAGTTGTTTATTTTATTTCACATAGGAAATTTGTATTTATTTAGTCATTTCTGTCTCTTATGCCTAAAAAGGCCCTCCGCACGCAGGGAGCAGATCCATTTTCATGGATAATTTCTTCTTTTCTAGCTTCATATTTCATATATAATTTTCTAATTCATCTGAAATTTATTTTTGGTATGTTGTATAAAACATGGTTCTAAAAAGATGTTTTCCAATAGCCAGTTCCTCCAATAACATTTATTGAACTCCCTTCTGACTGATTAGGCTTACAACAATTTCTTTTTAAGGTTTATTACTACTCTCTCAACTTATTTTCTCTCTATTGGCATTGTATTTCTTCTAGTCTTTATTTTATTGAAGTGCTTAGTATATTAAAAAAATCTATAAAAGACTGTTGCTCAGAATCTGATTATATTAATATAAAATTTCAAAATGAATGTTTAAAATAACATTTTTTAGACTATAAATTTGCATCATTTTGGATTAATAGTTAACTTTTTATGATTTCCTGATGAGATTGTTAGGGTTAATGTTTAACATAATCAGAATATTTATTGTGATCTCACTTTAATTTGTTTTAATAGCATCTTATTGCCAAAGGCTCTATGTATGAAGAGCTTGTGTCTAGAACTGAAGACACTTTACAAATGGATGTGCAAAATGTTTCAAGCCAGGAGTCTCTTCAGCATGTGATCACAGCTGGGCTTCAGGCAAAGATTCAAGAAGCTAAAGAGAAAGTCCAGGTCTCTCTTTAATATTCCCTATTTAGTGAATTTAGTCTTTAAAACTGAGTGGTCAGTGAGAGGGCAGGGAAGAGGGGGGGATTGCCTTGTAGTTTGGAAATGTTTTGTAAAATATTAATTTTGCCTTATATTTTATTTCTTTTATTATTTAGAGCATGTTGGAAAATATCAATATAATAAATAGGATGTTCTTATGTCTAGTGGGAAAATATGAGTTGCTACTCAAAGAAAATATTTATTAACTTATGAGTTTTCTAAGAAGTTGGGCTAAGTGTTAAGTTGAGAATTTTTTTGTCATCACAGATCAATATGGTAAAATTAGTAACAGTGTTGAAGAATTCAACTGATGTTTCCCCAGACCTGGATGTCAGGCTGAAGGTGGAAGACTCACAGAAGGAACTTGAATCATACATTACAAGGGCTGAACAATTACTTGGCCAAAGAGAGAGCCAGAGAGGACTAGTTTCAAAATACAAGGTGCGGCTCTTTCAACCATCAAATGTAGGACATTTATCATTAGTAGATATAAATCTACCTCATTTGAAATCAAGATGTTTCCATCACTGTAATTATAACAAAGTTATTATAACATTTAAAAATTTCCAAGTTTTATACATTGTTCCCCAGAAACTCTTAAAAATAAAAATTCAAATGAAGATTTTTTTTAATTCACATTTTACTGTATGAATGAACTCAGTGGTATAGTGTAAAAAGCACGGCTGACTTCTATGACACTGAGCAAGAATCTAATTTCTCTGGCTTTTTTAATCAAATAAAATGGACATAATAATTCTAGTCCTATCCAGCTGCCGATAAATGAAAATAAGGTATGTGAAGAAACTTTGAGTGGTTAAAATTCCTCAAATGTAAAATAAAGCCTTTATTATTAAAGTGCTTTGGTAAAAGCTACTTATGAACATATGCTTATCAGCAGTTAAAGATCCAATAGTGTTTTGTATGGAGACAGCTTTAGATTGACTTTTCATGGTCTGATAGGCAGCTTAAAATGTATCGAAATCAAGAGGTACAAACTACTGTGTATAAAATAAATAAGCTCCAAGGATATATTGTACAGCACAGAAAATATAGCTATTATTTTATAACTTTAAATGGAGCGTAATCCATAAAAGCATCAAATCATCATGTTGTACACCTGAAATTAATATAATATTGTAAATCAATTATACTTAAAAAGAAAAAGATGTGTCCAAAGCAGACTCACTATTAACTAACACTGGAGGTACTTGGGGATATGAAATAAGAGTAAAACAAGGTCTCTACCCTTGGAGGTTGGACAGGTAGAGAAATATGTGGTCTTTCCTTCATTCATTTATTCAGCATTTAACAAGTTTATTGAACATTTAAAATGAGCTAAGCATTTTGGGGGAGATAAAGATGAAGTAAGTCCAGAACAGTAATAGACTAACAGACATAGAAAACAAACTATGGTTACCAAAGGGGATAGTGGTGGGGTATGGGTGGGGAGATAAATAGGAATTTGGGATTAACGTATACACATTAAGTATATATAAGAATAGATAATCAACAAGGTCCTATTGTACAGCACAGGGAATTCTACTCAATATCTTGTAATAACCTATAATGGAAAAGAATCTGAAAAAGAATATATATGTATGTATATTACTTTGCTGTACACTTGAAACTAACACAGCATTGTAAATTAACTATACTTCAATTTTTAAAAAAAAGATGAAGTAAATCAATACTGCCAGCGCTACTGCGCACAATTTTTTCAGAAAAAGGAGCTCCTACAGGAGCCTCTCCATTCTCCTTGTGGTCTCCTTCTCTTGTCTGGGCTCAACCCTCTTCTGGCTTTCTGGACTGTTAACCGTATTGGACCCTAATATCAGGTATTTCAGCTTTGCTTTTCCCACAGCCATCTTATGCTGCTTGCACCTTGCCAGCCACCAGCTTTGACCAATTCCCACTGTCTTTTTTCCTCTCTTTTACTCCCATATGCTGAGAGTGCTGAACTAAACTTAAGAGTCAGTTGTTCTTTTAAGTAATCACTAGGCTGAATTTCAAAAGGACAGATATGGTCAGCTGCGGAAAGAGGGAAGAAAAAGAAAAAGCAGAGGCCGCAGGCCCCTCCTCTACCAGAGAGAGGAGTTAGTGTCAGTTTTTGCACCATTTTCCTCTCCCTGACCATCTTCCTTTTGGAATCTGAGGCCAGGGATTTCCACCCTTTTGTCTCTGGCATTTAGCAAAGTAGATCCATTTTCACAGCAGAAGCAGAATCCCTGCCCTGCCAGGTATTGCCCTGAGACCCTCTGGGACTTCTGGGACACATGGGTGGTAGGAGCCCCCTTCCTGCACACAGGGCTAACATGTCTTCCCTGGCCGTAAATCTAGCAATCTTCACAGAGGCCTTGGAGGAGATTCCTGGGGGCTCAGGTTGTACCTTTTCTGCAGGAGACCCATAATAAATATGTAATAAGTATATGAATGACTTCCCACCCTGCTTAATTGCCTTCTCCCCCAGAATTACTTTCATCTTCTTGTCTCTTATAGATTTTTCTGCCCTTTCACAGACCCCAGACTATTTTTGTTCTGTCATTTGAGAGTTACCTAAGCCAGGTTTCTGTCCTTATAGAGTATTGCCAGGTAATATTCTATAAGAGTAGGTAAGCGTGGAGTAAGGGACGAACACATTCCTGGGAAAGCAGATCCCATCCCCATCTCCTGCTGCTCCTTCCCTGGGATGGGACTGCGATTATGGTTGGCCCTGGGCAAAACTTTGAAGTCCATGGTAAGGGGACGTTGCCTCCTTGCAGTATAAAATGCTTATGCACAATATTAAATATTTGCTATCTTAACCCTACTATAAATTGTGTCTTATTGCAACACTGATCTCTAATACAAGCTGGTATACTCTTAATATTGTATTACTTATGAATTGTGGCCGTCTGCTCAATGCTTAAGAATTTTAGAGGATACTTTGCCAGTGGCTCATAATAAGCCTTTCAGTAAGCCTTTTAAATATTTATCAAAGGGGTGCCAAAAACCATGCTGAATATCTTAAGGAAGTCTTTATCCTGGCCTCAAATATGTAACTACATTTGAATAATGAATATTTTGCAATTCTTTTCAAAAGAATTCAAGGGATACAAAAGGGAGATCAGCCACAATCTACCAAGAGAAGTCTCCTCTAAATCTTCAAATAGTCTTCATGGAGTCCTTTCCTGGTTCTACATGTTAAAGACTCTAAAATTCTACCTGTTAAATTACCTTTGAGGACGTGGCAGTAGAATAAGGCTTTCATGTTCTTGTTTGTGGTTTTATTTTTAGGAAGCACTAATAATTTATAATACTAAAAGTCTGGCCAAGTATTTGAAAGCTGTTGAAGAATTGAAAAATAATGTAACTGAGGATGTAAAGCTGTCTTTGGAAGAAAAGAGTAGAGATATCTGTGCCAAGTGGGAGGTAAGAACATGCATATGTGTCTGGAGCTTATGCTTATAGATCTGACCCTGGACTTGTTTGTCATCTTTGGTGGTTCCTTGTCTGCCCCGTATCATGGAGGGCTGATCACTGTAGGCTGTGGTTCTCAGGCCCGGCATCAGCTGGCTTCTGTCTGTGTTCATCCAATGACAACAGTGTTTGGAGATTAAAGGGTGAATCGCAGGTGGAAAAGGGAGAGTCCAATGGCTTTCTTTCCCTTTCTCTCTTGCACAGTGCCTCTGGCAGCTGTGTCTTCTTCTGGCTGCAGGTTCCATGGATCCAGCTTCTGATGGGTGACCGTTCTGCCTGGGCTCCGCTGAAGCCTCCAGCCTAGGGTGGTAGCAGCTTTCTGCCAATGCTAATCTCTGGATTACCTTACCGTCCCCTCTTTGGCTTTCATCTCTTATAATCGATTCCCTGCATTTAATTCCCTCTGAGTTAAATATTTAATATTTTCTGGTTTCCTGGTTGGATCCTGACTAAGACAACTTATTGACACATGTAAACATATAGAGTTTCATAGAAAATAGGCATAGGCTTTGGTGGCTGACAGACCTGGATCCAGCAGCTATGACCGTGGGCAAGTTGCTTAACTACTGGGAGCTTCAGTGATAAGATGGGAATAATTCCACCTACTTGGCAGGATTGTTGCAAGGATTTATATAAAGCACCTACCACAGAGATTGTGTTTAGTTAATGGTACTTAGTATTAAGTGTGTGCATGTGTGTGTGTGAATATATGGAGAGAGAGAGAGAATAAGGTAATATAATTGAATATCTACTGTTAAAGGCCTTCTTAAAACACATTTTTAAAAAAATTATTTATTTGTTTGTTTTTTTTATTTTTGGCCGTGTTGGGTCTTCATTGTGGTGCACGGGCTTCTCATTGTCGTGGCTTCTCTTGTTGCGGAGCACGGGCTCCAGGCGCGTGGGCTTCAGTAGTTGCGGCACATGAGCTCAGTAGTTGTGGCCACAGGCTTAGTTGCTCCGCGGCACGTGGGATCCTCCCGGACCAGGGCTTGAGCCCTTGTCCCCTGCATTGGCAGGCGGATTCCCAACCACTGCACCACCAGAGAAGCCCTAATACACATTTTAAAATAAACTTTTAGAACAATTTTAGATTTACAAAATTATTACAAAGGTAATACAGAGAGTTCCAATATACCCATGAACAGTTTCCCCTGTTATTAACATCTTATATTAATATGGTACCTTTGTCACAATTAAAGGACTAATATGGATAGATTATTAACTGAAGTTTATACTTTATTCATATTTCCACAGTTTTCCCCTAATGTCCTTTCACATCTGTTCTGGAATCCCATTCAGGATACACATTGTAGTTACTTGATATTTCTCCATAGGCTCAGATACGTGTTTTATAATATTTTCTCCCAGTCTGCAGCTTGTCTTTTAATTCTAACAGTGTCTTTCACAGCTAAAACACATTTTTAGTTATTAGAAAGAAAAAAATATGTTTCTGGTATATTTTAAAACATCCTCCCCAAAGATACATGGATGAATCAGAATTTCACATAAGCTCTATTTCTATCCTTTGTTACAACAAATATTTTTGTGTTTCTAATGGAAATCTTTTCAGTATATCCTATTATGGTTAATGTGTGCCTTTGGTTTTTTTTTTTTTTTTCTTTTCTTGGCAGTCGCTTCATCATGAAATGTCTTTGTATATTCAGCAACTAGCAATAGACATTGAAAAAGAAAAACTTAGTGACAATATTGCAAAACTCGAAAAACAAATAAATAAAGAAAAGAAACTAATTCGCAGAGGAAGGACCAAGGGTCTCATCAAGGAACATGAGGTAAAAACCTGTTCCCATTCACATTTTGTTATCATTGTGGGGCTTATCTTAAATGGTTTAGTATGCCCTTGGCTAGGGTTAAATCTGCTCTGAAAATTACTTTAGCCCTTTTGTCCCCTGGGGATCATCCCTTCTGCAGTCCAAGCTCTAACTAGAGCCCGCGCTTCCTGTTTTTGGGAAGTGAGAAAAATTCACAATTGAGTTAATATTTCATCTTTATATATCTCAGTGGCCCCTGTCCTGAGACTCTGGTTACAAGATGTGTCACCCGCTATTGAAGTTCCCGTAGTTACTTTTGTAAGGACACGATGTCCTCAGAAACACGGCTTTTGTGAAAGATACCAAATCAGGATATAAACCAGCCGGGGCAAATCTAATGGTCTCTTTTTGGTCCTCATCCTGTTTGATTTCTTCTGCATATTTGACAGTCCTGACCCCTCTTTTCATTTCTTTTAAACTTTCTACTGTGGGTCTCTCGATACAAATCTCTCTTGCTTTTTCTTATTTTATTATTTTGGGGGGAGGCCTTCATTTTAGTGCCTTTCACTAATTTTCCTTTTTTATTGTGTTACCCTGATGTCTTAGTTTTGGGGTCTCAGTTTTTGGCTAATTTCATGCTTGCTCCAGGTACTTGTATGCACTTGGGCGTTTTAACTGCCCTCTCTACAATGATAGTACCTATCATTATCTCCAGCCTAGTCCTTTCCCCTGACCTCCAGATTGTGTTTCTAACCAAGAAGTAGATATCACCATTGTTTCCCAGAGACCTCCACTTCAGCATGTCCAAAACCAACCAATAATATCTCCTCTTGAACTTTTCTTCCTCTTATGTATCCTGGTTATGAAAGGCATTGCCATCTCAGAACTCCCTCCCCCCTTCCCCTTTGCTTCTCACTCAGCCTTAGTGTAGTCCGTTGCCAGCTCCCATCTTCAGAAGAGCTGCTTCTTTTCCTTCCTTTCCACCAGTGTTGCCACTTCCCTTAACCTGGGGTCATTTTCTCCATATGATGGTGGTTGCACTGTCTTCCAGCCCCATCACCAGAGTGATCCCTTTGAACCCTTTGAACAATCCCTTTGAACAAATCTTATGTCACTGGTTCACCATTACTCCCGGGACATCTCCATACTCCTCAGAAGGCCACACAAGGCCCCTCACGTGTGGCCCCAGGACACGCCTTCATCACCCCTCCAGCCATGTCCTTTCAGAACTTCTGGAGCTTTTCTTCTCTTGGCTCCTTCTGCTAGGCATGACCTCTCTCCCCTTTTACTTGGAAGGACTCGTACGTGTTCTTTCCACCTCTAGGTCAGATGGCTCCTCCATGTGAAGGAGGCTTTCTCTGACTCCTTAAGGCAGGTAGTGGCCCTGTCATAGCACTTGTCATGTGGTATGCTCATTACTTATGTGACTACTGCTGGGGAGGAACAAATTTTCCTCTACCCTTTAAGATCCCTGGCTGGGTCTGGAAATTGAACTGACAAAGACAGATTAACAGGAGAAAAGCATACACATTTTATTGAATTTTTATATGCATATGGGAGCCTTCACAAGAGCATGATGACCCAAAGAAGTGACCAGAGCAGGAATCTTTTATACCTTTTAGACAAAGAAACAATACATTTGTGAAGAATTGACAAGACAAAGGAGTTTGGGCTAGGGATAGTAAAAAGGTGAAGAAGAAACTAGGAAGATAAGGGTTAGGGTACAGGGTTTGTTTGCAGATTCTTTTGGTCCCATCTCTGGGCTGATAGAACTCTGTCTTCAGTAAAAGAAACTTTATTTCTTGCCTTTAGGCAGAAAAGGGGAAACCTTTTCTGTTTCGTTTTTTTTTTTTTTGGCCATGCTGCGTGGCTTGCGGGATCTTAGTTCCAGGACCAGGGATTGAACCTGGGCCCCAGCAGTGAAAGTGCCAAGTCCTAACCACTGGACTGCCAGGGAATTCCCTCTGTGTTTACTGCTTCTTAATTGCCTTCAGTTCAAAATTATTTTCACGTCCTAAACCATAATGGAAAAGAATATGAAAAAGAATGTATACATATGTTTAACTGAATCACTTGGCTATACAGCAGAAACTAACACATTGTAAATCAACCATACTTCAACTTAAAAAAATAATTTTCACATCAAAGAGGCATACGCTAGGTTGACGTGTTCTGGTTTCCTTCACTACATCACTGGGCTGCGGCGAATCCCTTTAGGGCTGACTGCTCGTCTTCATTTCCAGTGCCCATTCCTACACCAGGCACACAGTGGACGGGCTTATAAAAGAAAGTGTTGGGGTTTTTTTTGTTTTTTGTTTTGGTTTTTTTCCTTTTTTTAAAAAACATCTTTATTGGAGTATAATTGCTTTACAATGGTATGTTAGTTTCTGCTTTATAACAAAGTGAATCAGCTATACATATACATATATCCCCATATCTCCTCCCTCTTGCATCTCCCTCCCCCCCTCCCTATCCCACCCCTCTAGGTGGTCACAAAGCACTGAACTGATCTCCCTGTGCTATGTGGCTGCTTCCCACTAGCTATCTATTTTACATTTGGTAGTGTATATATGTCCATGCCACTCTCTCACTTCATCCCAGCTTACCCTTCCCCCTCCGTGTGTCCTCAAGTCCATTCTGTATGTCTGCATCTTTATTCTTGTCCTGCCCCTAGGTTTTTCAGAACCTTTTTTTGTTGTTGTTGTTTCCATATATATGTGTTAGCATATGGTATTTGTTTTTCTCTTTCTGAATTACTTCACTCTGTATGACAGACTATAGGTCCATCCACCTCACTACAAATAACTCAATTTTGTTTCTTTTTATGGCTGAGTAATATTCCATTGTATATATGTGCCACATCTTCTTTATCCATTCATTTGTCGATGGACACTTAGGTTGTTTCCATCTCCGGGCTATTGTAAATAGAGCTTCAGTGAACATTGTGGTACATGACTCTTTTTGAATTATGGTTTTCTCAGGGTATATGCCCAGTAGTGGGATTGCTGGGTCGTATGGTAGTTCTACTTTTAGTTTTTTAAGGAACCTCCATACTGTTCTCCATCGTGGCTGTATCAGTTGAAAGTGTTGTTAAAGTCACACACATCTGTTAGTTTCTAATCCTCATGGACTAATCATGTAAGCTCATTTGAAACACATTTCCTGCTTTATTTCCTCAATCAGGCCTGCTTTTCGGAGGAAGGCAACCTGTACCAGCTTGATCACCACATGGATGTCCTGCGGGAGCTGTGTGAAGAGCTGACTTCACAGAAGAGTCAACAAGAAGTGAGGAGAGTGCTCAAAGATTACGAACAGAAGATAGAAAGGCTTCGGAAATGTGCTTCCGAGATTCATATGACACTGCAACCCACTGTGGGAGGCACGTCGAAAAACAAGTTAGTGCCTCGTGAGAATAGCTGCATGTAAGGGAGAAATGAGATAAACCCTCTCTCGAAATCAAATGACACTGAGTATTATTCATTCTCTTTTAGGCTTTGTTTTTCTCCCTGTATTTTAATACGCAATTTTGATTCCTTCCTAGGGGTCCTGCAGACACATCTGAGAATGGAGGAAGGAATGCCCTCAGCGAGGTGCCATCTGCAAAATCAGACAGTCAGCCATCAGCTGAAAAGGTGTTAAATTTGGATAATGTATTTTAGAAGTAAACCCAATGAAAAAAGCCAGGTGTACAATAATCCACTTCTCATTGAGTGTTGCATTTAATTATCTGATTGTTTCCATCAGCTGAGAATTCCCACTCAAGTAATATAAGGAAGATTGCTTTTCAGAGAATTAGAATACAACAGACCAAAGCTATGGCAAGCATAACTTAATCTTCCTCTGAGGATACCAACAGTTCTTTCCAAAAGACACCATTTTGAACCATTATGAATACACGCTGTCTGCGTGTTACTATTGAGAGCACAAGAGGCTGAGCTTCAACTGCACAGATGCTTCAGTGTCATTGAGATGAACTAGTTCATTTGTCATTTGTCTTTTTCTCATTATAATGTCTTTTAATTTCCTTGGGAATTGGATTTTCTAAATTGTTAAATTCTAAGAGTGTGGGGATTTGCTGTATTTCACAGCCCAGACTGCCTGTCAGAAGGGGTAGGGAAGGAACAAGGTGTATTTTTTTTCAGAGGTCTGTTCCTGCATGCTAGGCTTCTGTCTGCCTTGGACCATGGCTATGTGGTCACAGGCAGAAACAGCACTTAGGGGCTGGGAGAACTCCTTTATCCTGCTGACATACCAATTAGAAGGTGAGAATCAGTCTAATAAATCTCTGTCCTATGGAAAGACCTTTCCCTGAGCTGAGAAACTTTAAATAAATTGTATTATCTCCTGGTTTGGGGTATAAAGAATCAGTGATATCCCTTTTTATCACAAAATGTTTGTCTTTTCCAGACAATTAAGTATATTGAATATAATATGTTTACTATTTTGCATATTTGCTTAGGCAATGGAATCGATTAAGGATGTTAGCCTGGAATCCAAGTTAAAGCCTCAACAGGAGGAAAGCGTTATGGAGAAATATGAAAAGGATCACAGTGCATCTATAAATAGTTTACTAGAGAGGTAAACTCTTTTTTAAAAAAATTATTTTTATTGACATACAGTTGATTTACAATGTTGTGTTAGTTTCAGGTGTATAGCGAAGTGATTCAGTTATACGTACACACACACATATATATGTATATATATGATGTATGTTTGTATGTATATATCCTTTTTCAGATTCTATTCCCTTATAGATTATTACAAAATATTGAGTATAGGTCTCTGTGCTATACAGTAGGTCCTTGCTGGTTATCTATTTTATGTATAGTATTGTGTGTATGTTAAGGAGAGGTAAACTCTTTTAAACAACTAGAAAATCCAGCAAAAATCTTTCATCAGTGCAAATGTTATACTTCAATAAGTAAGTTTTTATTTTCCTTTAGTCATAATTTTTGCATGTGATCCAGTAACTTAAGCAGAAATTCTCTGGGATTTCCTCATGAACAATTGACAGTAATTAAAAAAAAAATTTGAGGGGCTTCCCTGGTGGCGCAGTGGTTGAGAGTCCGCCTGCCGATGCAGGGGACACAGGTTCGTGCCCCGGTCCAGGAAGATCCCACATGCCGCGGAGCGGCTGGGCCTGTGAACCATGGCTGCTGAGCCTGCGCGTCTGGAGCCTGTGCTCCCCAACGGGAGAGGCCACAACAGTGAGAGGCCCGTGTACCGCAAAAAAAAAAAAAAAAAATTAATAAATAAAAATTTTTTTTAGTCTTTTTTTTTTTTTTTTTCGGTACGCGGGCCTCTCACCGCCGCGGCCCCTCCCGCTGCGGAGCACAGGCTCCAGACACGCAGGCCCAGTAGCCATGGCCCACGGGCCCCGCCGCTCCGCGGCACGCGGGATCCCCCTGGACCGGGGCATGAACCCGTGTCCCCTGCACCGGCAGGCGGACCCCCAACCACTGCGCCACCAGGGAAGCCCTAGTCTTATTTTTAAAATTAAGTAACACTGCATTTAATTTTTTTCCAGGTATGATACACACAGAGACAATCTTGAACTACACCTGCAAAACAACATTGTCACGATTATTTCTGATTTCTCTAGTGACAAGGAAAGGAGTAGTGTTTGTCTACAGGATAAACTGACAGATCTACAGGTAAATACTGAAAATATTACTAGAGGAGTTTTATCTTTTATTAGAAAATAATACCGCCTTAAGTATAGACTTCACCATTTTTGTTGCGGTCTCATATGCTAGATGTTTCTGAAGAACTCTCCGTCACCAGATTTCAGGAAGACATCCAAACCCAGGAAGGAGTTTGTTCGGGGTGCTAATTTATTGCTCATGCTCTAATTTGATATTCTATATATTGTGGCTTGCAGAAGTTTAGATTGTGTTTGGGATGGGGATGAAGACTTCAGATGAATTGGTTGAAACAATGTGTTTGAAGGCGATTTCAGTCAGCACAGCTTCTGGTTTGCTCCAAAATTAACAATATGTGAAAAACCAGTGACTCTGAATTTTTGTTTCAGTCATCTGTCATCTTAACCAAATCGTCACATTATCTGTCTGATGTTGAGTAATAAGAAAGGGGGAGGTCGTGGAGGGAGTTTTCTCTGTATGTGATGGATGATCTTGTGGAGAGCTGTCAGAGGGTGTCCTGCATTTGACTCAGGAGCTGCAGAAAAACAATCTAGTGATGGGCACACCAATCGTTAAGTTCTACAAATAAGTATCTTCCTTATTTTGAAGATAATCTGTGCATTGAAGTACAACACCCTCATATACTTGGATGTGCATTAGAGTGAACCCTTACAGAAAGCCCATCAGGTGGAGAAAAGGTCATGGGTGCTTCCTACAATGCCCTCTCATATTTTCTAGTTATCTTCCTTTCATGATGCCAGTTCCTGAGTCACACTCTACCAAATGGCTCTTCTCTATTTTCTATCTGAATAAGCAAAATTCACGTGTTAAAATCTCTGTTGTTCAAGTAGTGGATGTAGCATGTTTTCATCACAATTAAGAAGCTGTCTTGAGACCTTACTCCTGTGACTGAATAATAAGTTGGTTAGAAAAACTATACAAGTCCTTGGGGGAAGTGAAGAACAAATTATACTGATGAGCACTCAGATTCTATAGCAGTGCCTTTTTTTAAAAAAAAGAACCAAGATAAGGAGTTGGAATAGTATAGAATTTTAGATGTTTAACTATAAATCATAAATTAATTTTACTCACTTCTCATTTGATGTAAATGATTTTGGTTCATTGCAATTTTAGTTTAAGGAGAAAAAAAAGACTAGAGAAAATAGAATATCTAATAGAATATGTTCTTATATCTCTGTGTATCTTTCTGAATTGTATTCTGTGTATCTAACTTCAGGGAAGGGCATTTGGATTCCTTTGAAAGCCATGTTGCTGATTCCCTTGATTTCATTCAGTGGATTCTCCGAGAGCACAGTTAATAGCATTGCTCTCTGAAGGACAGTTTACATGTAAAATATCTTTTCAAATGTATTTTCATGTGAAACTTTGTGTTTGTGCCCACAATTGTAAATGTCTCATTTTGTAAGAACAGAATAATTGTGCCTATTAACCCATTCATTGAAAAATTAATTTACATGTTTCATCCAGATCTTAAAAAATGAAACTGAAGCTTGCTGGAAAGAGTTTGAAGTCACTTCATTGAAGTTAGAAGAGCTGGAAAGTGACATTAGGAAGCCTTTTCTAGTTAAGGCAAGAGATAAATTAAAGGAGAAAGAAAGAGAGCTTCAGATGACTCTTAATACCAGGTATAATTCTGGGATCTATTAACCATGAGTTTACTAAATTTACTAAATTTTAAGAGAGGCTAATATTATACTAAGTATGTTATTTTATTTAGTTGTCACAACAACCATAAGAGAAGCTGATGAGGAAACTGCTGCTGGGGGAGGTTAAATCACATAACCAAGCCACACTACAGGCCAGAGACTTAAGTGGAACTTAAAGTCTGTTGAGTTCCAAAGGCCGTGCTCTTCCCACTGTCTCCCCTTGAGCCTGAATTTAGCCACGTCACGTAACTTCTCTGGGCCTTGATTTCCTCATTTTTAGAATGAGAGTGCTATTGTTATCCCTTTACATAGGATGTGTACCCCCCAGCACATCTCCCCATTTTACATAGGAGGAAACTGAGGCTCAGAGTCTATATGTTATTTATCCAGGGTCACACATTTCAACTTATTATTGGCCTAGACTTTGAATCCTAGTATATTTCCACTAATAAGATAATTAGTATGCATAATGAATTTCTTTGTCATCAAGGCAAGTTTCAATTACATTTAGTATTTTGTATTTCAAAAGAGAGAGAAAGGCTTAGTATGCTTTACAACAGTTTTCCATTTAGCGCAGTATCAGTTAAATTATCGAGAGTACTTGGATATAGCAAACAACTCATTCTTTGCCATTGTGGATCACTGGGTTTGGGTTTTAATGTGATGATCTATACATATCATTGTATGTATTTTTATTGAATAATTATTTTCTGTTCTTGGTTAAATAATGGCATTAATATTAAATGTTTTATAAAATATCTTTCTGCTGTGCTTTCCCCTCATGTCTGATTTATTTTTCACCCAGAATGGAGTCTTTGGAGACTGCGCTGCATATTGTGTTACCTGTGGAGAAGGAGTTGCTCCTTCTCTGTGACTCAGACCTGCTCCTCTGTGAAATGGCCATTCAAGAATTTAATCTCACTGATGCTGATGACATTTATCGAAACCTGAGGGTAAATATAAATTCTCACGGTGTATTTATAGAATAAACAGTTCTTTAGAGATTTATACATGTTTATGCATTTTTTTTATTATACATCCATAGTATTTATTTCAAATATAAGCCATGGCAGAAAAATCTTCAATAATTTAGACTTGTTATTTATTTCTCAACTCTTTAATTCCTTGCCAATTTGAAAGTATCAGTAGGTACCATGGAGTAAATAATGACGTATTTTCTTTGAATTAAAAATGAAGGCTTGCTTATGAATGCCTTCTGCAATGACTGAAATCCTAATTTTCTCTCTGTACTAAGATGCTTAAATTGTCATATTCTGTAGTTTACTTATTCCAAATCTCATCTTAAAAATATTTTTTTATTTTTCAAATTATAAACAGATGTCTTAATAGTTCAACCTGTAATTATTTTCATTGAATCAATAGATTTATATACCTCTCTTCTTCTTGGGATTGAAATATCAGGAAGGGTATCAGATAATGAAACAGCTGGGCCATCTGATTATTTGTAATTAAAGTGTTCCTTCTGTCAAAACTGTCAGCCTTGGTTAGACTGAGAAGCAGTTTTCTAGATCAAATCTAGTGACATAATTTGAGGTTAGTTTCTGCTGTGCAGTTTTTATTTTTTCTGCCTCAGTCTTTCAGCGTTTCTTACCTTTATTGTAGAATATCCAAGATTCCATAGTAAGACAGATGGAAATATGTAATCATTTGGAACAGTCAGGCAACTTTGCATTAAAGGAATTACACCCACTTGACCTGCATGCAGCACAGAATATTATCCTGAAACACAGAACACAACTCGAAGAAATGAACCACAGAGTCCAGAGGAGTAAAGATGCCCTCAAAGCTCTGGAAGATTTTTTGGCTTCTCTGAGAGCAGCTGAACTCTCTGGTGAGCTTCTTATAGACCTTTCAGCCTCAGGTTCACAGGTGGTACCAGGAAATACTTTGACAGTGGAAAATAAAGAGGAAAGAATTCATCAGATGAAAGACAAGGCCAGACATTTGGACGAACGTTTGAAGGTACTCGGTATAAGCATTAAAGATGCTGAAAGGGGTGAAAACACCTCCTGTGAAAAACTTCTGAATGCTTTGTCCAGAAGCTTATCTGAGACTCATGGCTCTGGCAGACAGGAGGAACTCATGGAAGAAGATGAATTATTAGAGACTTGTATTTTCAAAAATAATGAACTCCTGAAAAATATTCAAGATGTACACAATCAAATCAGCAAAATAGGCCTGAAAGATCCAACCGTTCCAGCTGTAAAACAACGGTAGGTATCATTTTCGTCCATTTCCACGCACGATGACGATTTTCTGTTTTTTCCTTTTCCCAAATATTTGTTAGGTGAAACAAATGCTTCCTGTGTCTTTCTACTTCTGTTCCATCCCCCTCTATTCAGGGTTCAGCATTCTTTTTTGTAGGCTTTTTCAAACAAGCTTTCTTTTTGTTGAGATTGTGCCTTTACAAAGTGTTATATAATATTTTCCTCTAAAGTTTTCATTCTTATGGACAGAGGAAGAGTACAATAAGATATGTGTGAAGTCCATGAGTTGCTTCAAAGTCTCTTTGCTGCTGTTTATTTTATTTATTTATTTATTTTATTTATTTATTTATTTTTATAAATAATAAATTAAATAAATAAATAATAAATAAAATAAATTTATTTATTTTATTTAAATTTATTTTATTTATTTATGCTGTTTATTTATTATGGAGTTCTCCTGATGGGGGAAAACCTGGGAAACTCTACACATTTGATAATAGAGAACAAGTGGTGGAAGATGCACATACCACGCCTCGTCCCTACTTCTTCCTTCATTATTTGTCCTCTCCCCTCCTCCCGGCAGGATTAGATGAGGGCTGAGTTTAAGAGGTAGACTTAGGTTAGTGTTGATTCTGACGACTCAGCAGAACTGGGGTTACCTGAGGTTCACAGCCATCTCTAGGAGTGCTGCTATTGTCATTCTGGCATTCAGCGTCAGCCTCCAGGTCCTGAAAATGAAAATGTTAGCAAGAGTTAACAAAAGAGTCACTTTTGTGAACCCCCATCCCCCTTCTAAATCTCACCCACTTCTCGTCTCTTCTTCTGCCCACTTCTAATCCCTCAGGCTCAATGCTCTCTTGAGGCTGTTTAGCTGATTAAGCTCTTCCCTCTGAAATTTCCCTGAGCCCTCCGTCTCAATGAGACTTCCATTTCAACAGCGCTCCAGTTCTTTCTGAGGTGTGGAACTGGTTTAGTTATTAATTTGATTGTTAATGCATTTATTATAGATTTATAAATAATTAGTAGTAAATTAACTTATTAATTTATAAATGAAAACTATACTTTGATAGATAGTAAATTGCTTTGATATTTAATTGAGTTACTAATAGAATAAGCCAGGCACTGTTTTAGGTCCTGGGGATACAGCAGTTAACAAAACAGACAAAAATTCTTGCCCTTGGTAGAGCTTATTATCTAGTGGGACAAGGAAGATATGCAGTAGGTTTGATGGTGATAAAGACCATGGAGAAAGAGTAAGTAGAGAAGGAGGTGGTTACAATTCACACAGGGTCAGCAGGCACAGTTTTACAGAGAAGGTGATGTGTGAGCCAGATGGGATGAGCAACAATCCAAGTGACAACTTGGAGGAAGAGTCCCAGGCTGAGGGGCTATAGGTACAAAGGGCAGGTGTCGGACTGGGCCTGGCATGTTTGAGGAGAGGTGAGGAGGTGAGCAGGTTAGCAGGGAGGGGGTCACAGGGGTCACGGGCAGGATGGAGCTTAGCTCCTGTAGGAACCTGTGGGCCATGTGTTGACTTTGGTTTCTTTGTTGAGTGACATGGGAAGTCACTGGAGTCTTCTGAGCAGAGGGAAATGATTTGGATTTCATTGTAACAGGCTGGTGTATTGAGAATAGACTCTAAGAGTCAAGGGAAGACTCAGGAAGTCTAGTTTGACCTGTAGCAATAATCCAGGTGAGGAATGATGGTGGCACGAACAGCGGTGAGGTGGCAAAAAATATTAAGATTCTGTATGTATTTTGAAAGTAGAGTCCACAGGGTTTGTTGACACATTGGACACGGGGTGTAAAAGAAAGACTGGAGTTACCGTTAACTGGGCTGATGAAGACAAGTTTATCAGGCATTGAATGAAAGATCAGGTGTGCTCAGTTTTAGACACAATAGGTTCAAAATATTTATTGAATGTTCAAGTAGCACTATCAATAAGACTGTTAAAAACAGGTGGATGGGCTTCCCTGGTGGCGCAGTGGTTGGGAGTCTGCCTGCCGATGCAGGGGGCGCGGGTTCGTGCCCCGGTCCGGGAGGATCCCGCGTGCCGCGGAGCGGCTGGGCCTGTGAGCCGTGGCCGCTGGGCCTGCGCGTCCGGAGCCTGTGCTCCGCAATGGGAGAGGCCACAACAGTGAGAGGCCATGTACCACAAAAAAAAAAAAACAAAAACAGGTGGCATCAGATGTCAGGAGAGAGGTCTGGGCGAGGTATACATCTGAGAGTCATCAACATTTTAGAATGCTGTTTAAAGCCATGAGATGGATAAGATTGCCATGCTGTGTACTCTGGGGCACTCCATGTTAAGAGGTCAGGGAGATGACAGGGAACCAGTCAAAGATACTGAGTGGCCAGTATCATAGGAAGAAAATCAGGAGCGTTCTGGGGGTCAAGTGAGAAGGCTTTTCAATGAGGAGAAGTGATCACCTTTGTCACATGCTGCCGACTATTGAAGGAAGGTGAAGATGCAGATTGGGACATGGATTAGCAATGTGGAGGTTACTGGGGATCTTGACGAGCAGTCTTGGAGGAGTGGAGGGAGTGAGAGCCTTATGGGAGTGGACTCGAGAGAACTGGAGGGGCTTCCCTGGTGGCGCAGTGGTTGAGAGTCCGCTTGCCGATGCAGGGGACGCGGGTTCGTGCCCCGGTCCGGGAAGATCCCACATGCCGCAGAGCGGCTGGGCCCGTGAGCCATGGCTGCTGAGCCTGCATGTCCGGAGCCTGTGCTCTGCAACAGGAGAGGCCACAACAGTGAGAGTCCTGCGTACTGCAAAAAAAAAAAAAGAGAGAGAGAATTGGAAGAGTTCTGATGAAAGCAATTTAGACCTAGGTGAACAGAGTTAATCCCACCAGGATTAATTTGCAGGTTAAAACCCTTAGTTCAAATGACTCTTCTTCGGTATGGAGGACCTTTTTGTACACAGGGTAGAAACGCAAGATTTCCTTGTATTTCCCTTTCTTCTTGCCCCTTCTGCCCTGCCTGAGGAGCTTGCAGTGTTCTATCAGCCGTCTCGTCTTCTCTCCATATCAAACTGTCTTCCCCACACGTGTACACACATACTCTTCCTCTCTTTTCTCTCATATGCATATACACACCCTTTACAAGTGTGTTCATCACTGAGAAACGTTACCGCTCGTGGTTTTGTATGTCTGTTCTATTTAAAACACCAGCTAGTATTCTGGAAATGCAGAGCCTCCTGACCTCTGTCATAGGAATGTGTGATTTAGGCATAAACCTCATGAGGACAAATTAAAGTTAGTGTGCTCCCACAAATTACCCATATTTGTGTTGAATCAAATCGCCTAATTGGCCATTAAATTTTTCTCTCTCATAATCAAGGAAAAAATCGTTACTCAGACTAGATAAGGATCTAGATGAATGTGAAGAAGAGAAGAAACACTTGCAAGAAATGGTGAATTCACTTCCACAATTCAAAGACGGCAGAGAGAAAGCTCTGAGTCAACAGTGCCAAGACACAGCACTCTTGTGGGAGAATACAAAAGCTTCGGTCACTGAATGGTAAGGAAAAAAATTCCTCCCAAATCTGAAAAATTGTCTGTGGCACAATTAACTTTTTGAAATTTGTATGTTGAAAACACATTCCAATGGGCCTCAAGGAGAGGCCAACTGAAGAGTTTCACGCTCGAAGCTCACTGGGCCAACGTCTGGGGCAAGACCTGGGATCCTAGATTACGGACAAATGACTTTAAGAGGTTGTCTAAGAGGGAGGACAAATACATAGTGTATTTATAATTATTATTGCCCCACCTATATTAGCTTTCTATTGCTCCCGTAATAAATGACCACAAATGTTGTGGCTTAAAATCGGCACAAACTTATCTTACAGTCTGGAGGTTGGAAATCCTAAAATGAAACTGCATTCCTTTCTGGACTCTCTGGGAGAGAATCCGTTTCCTTGCCTTTTCCATCCTCTAGAGGCCACCTACTCCATTCCTGGGCTTGTGTCCCCTTCTTCCATCTTTAAGGCCAGCAGTGCAGCATCTTCAAATCTCAATCTCTCTCTGTCTTTCTGTCCCACCTCTGCTTTTGTTATCACATCTCCTTCAGACTCTGACCCTCGTGCCTCCCTCTTATAAGGGCCCTTGTGATTATCTTGCACCCATTCAGGTAATCCAGGATAATGTCTCTATTTTAAGATCCTTAATTTAGTCACATCTGTAAAGCCCCTTTTGCTATGTAAGGTAACATATTCACAGGATCCAGGGATTAGGACATGGACATCTTTGGGAGTTGGGGGCATTATCCTACCACACTCCACTTAAATGGCAGATGTTGCCAGTCAGTTACTGCCATCTTTCCTACAGAGCCTGGACAAGGCTCAAAAGTTTTCTTAATTCTGTGGCAGCCCTTACCTATCAGTCCTGGTTGGCGATTCGGCTGAAGAATCTCCACCCCTGCCTTCTCCCTTTACTCTCTGCCTGGGGGTAGGAGTAGTTGAGAGGGCTGACTCCTACAGGCTGTACCACCCAAGCCAAGGGTTCCAGTTGGGTTAGGAAGTGGGAGGTACTAGTATGAGATTAGAAACCAAGAAGAGACAGAAGTCGGGGTGGTCTTAACCCCCTCCCTTTTCAGCAAGTGGTTCCAGCAGCTCCTAATGACCCCTCTTTGGCTTAGGGCACTTTCCCTCTTTCCCCTTGAGCCCGGGTGCTGTACCTATTTTTGGAAGGGTTAGTCTCTGGGTGTCTCAGCTCCTTGGTGGTTTCGCTTAACTTTACTGTCAGTGGTCCTTTAACCACAGAACTCCATCTGTGGAGTTACTGCTTCCTACTGCAACCTGAGTATACAGTAGTCAAGATGAAGTCTGTCTGTGGATTTGATCTAGTCTACCCTTCGATTTTTTTTTTAATTAATTAATTTATTATTTTTTTTTTTTTGCGATACACGGGCCTCTCACTGTTGTGGCCTCTCCCGTTGCGGAGCACAGGCTCCGGTCGCGCAGGCTCAGCGGCCATGGCTCACAGGCCCAGCCGCTCCGCGGCATGTGGGATCTTCCCGGACCGGGGCACGAACCCATGTCCCCTGCATCGGCAGGTGAACTCTCAACCACTGCGCCACCAGGGAAGCCCTACCCTTCGATTTTACAGAGGAAAGAACTGAGGTCCAAAGAGCCTCAAGTAACTTATCTAAGGTCACATGACTAATTAGTGCCCAACCATAACTAGAAACCAGGTGTCTTAGCTGCCACATCATCTGTACTAAACTTTTTTTAAAGGGCTAAATCTAGAATGAGTTGAAATAGACATAATTGAATCATATTGAATAAACACTGAAGCAATCTCTAAGAATAATGCTGGGGAGGCATTGTTTTCCAAGTTATCATTTAGTTAATGATGAAATTGAAGTGCTGATTCCTTATGGTTACGGATCCTGTGTTTCTTTCCAGAGGTTATATCTGGTGACTCTTTAATATTGACCTGGTGAAAATAGTCACCCAGTGATTATTTATGCCATCTGTTTGTCAAATAAATATATATGCCATCATTCTTAGGTTAAATTGTAAAACAATATATATATATATTTTTTTTTGCGGTACACGGGCCTCTCACTGTTGTGGCCTCTCCCGTTGCGGAGCACAGGCTCCAGACGCGCAGACTCAGTGGCCATGGCTCACGGGCCCAGCCGCTCCGCGGCATGTGGGATCTTCCTGGACCGGGGCACGAACCCGTGTCCCCTGCATCGGCAGGCAGACTCTCAACCACTGCGCCACCAGGGAAGCCCAAATTGTAAAACAATATTATAAACCATGTCTAGAGGAAAAATCCTTCTATAACTTATTAGTCATTATTGTAGGATACTTACAAGGAGAAAGAATGGTTTTGTTATTTTCAGAAATTTAGCTGTTTTACTTTTTTTCATAGCCTTGACCAATGTGAAAGAGTTTTGGAGCTCTTAAAACAATATCAGAATTTTAAAAGTGTCCTGACAACTTTGATTCAAAAAGAAGAGAATATCATCTCCCTCCAGGCTTCCTACATGGGAAAGGAGAACTTGAAGAAAAGGATAGCAGAGGTGAGTCCAAATGCCAAGGGAAACTTTACATAGCGGCCCCGCTTGCAAGCCCAGCAATAGAGAGGATATTATCAATGGGGTCACTTTCGAAACCTGGTTTAGAAGAAGTTACTAGTGACTTTGTTTTACCAGGTGTCTAAGAATTTATTGAATTTATCCCCAGGGCTTGAAAAAGATTGGTCCCCAGGTTAATGCTGGGTTGCATCTGTTTGGGTTTTGATACTGATGGTGTGGTTCTTTTGGAGTCTGGGGTTGCCCCTGCTGCTACCTCTGAAAGGTTGGAACAGTTTGTGCACTGACTTTCCACATAAAAAAAACCCCTGAGACTTCACTGCAACCTTGAGAGAAAGAAGCTACTAGGAAAATCCCGTCTGTTGTTAGTAGATAAAGGCAAAATTATGTTTTTATTTCTTCCCCTTTATTTCTTCGTAAAGATGTGTGAGCTTATCTCCAAGTTGCTCCGTCTATGTTCATAGCCTCGCCAATCACAACTTCATAGTTTAAGAAGAATAACACTTCTGGACACTAGATGTCATTATTTTCTATGATTTTATGTGGTTATCAACCAGAGTGGCAGAAGAATGGAATAGTTAGAAAAGGATACACTACACTGTATTCCTGTAACCAGAAAGTTGCTTTTCCTCTTGGTTTTATGAGTACTCTATGCTGAAGTGCTGTCAAAATATCAGAGGCATTTGTGAAATATCAGCTACTTGATACACCTGGTTGCTAGAAAGCAATTTTATTAAAGTTCCCAATGGCTGAGAGCAACATCAGTGAGGCTTATATACAGACCTACCTCACTTTATCACACTTTGCTTTATTGTGTCTTTTACAAATTGAAAGGTTTGTGGCAACCCTTTGTAGAGCAAGTCTATCGGTACCATTTTTCCAATAGCATTTTCTCATTTTGCATCTCTATGTCACATTTGGGGAATTCTTGCAGTATTTCAAACCCTCCACCACCAAAAAGATTATGACTTGCTTAAAGGCTCAGATGATGATTAGTGTTTTTAGCAAATAAGTATTTTTAAATTAAGGTATGTACATTTTTAAAGACATAATGCTATTGCACACTTAATGGACTACAGTATAATGTAAACATAACTTTTATATATATCTGGGAAACCAAAAAATTCATGTGACTTGCTTTATTGCAATGCTCCCGTTACTGCCATGGTCTGGACCCGAACCTGCAATGTCCCCGAGGTATGCCTATAGACCAGATTCTTACAGACAATTTAGTCTTTGTCTAGAACTCTTATCCCTGAGGCTGAAGTGACACTCAGAGTCACATCAGTGCCGCAGATGAGGAGTAGCCCCTGCCTGCGGCCTCTTGTCTCAGACGCAGTTTCTTGGAACTGACCAATCAGAAAGAGCTCTGCTTGGACACCAGTTGTACAATATGTGACTGTTTAACTGGTTTCCCATCAGATTTAATCGAGGGAGACCACCATGCTAGGAGCAGGCTGGCAGTCGGAATCTCTTAGATGCCACCTGTCTGGTTCCATCCAGCAGAGACAGCTTCTGGGTTTGGCAGTCTTGGGATCTAGGAGGATCATGTCCTCATCCAAATGGATTAAGGAGCTTTGGTTCTCAGAGTATCCAACACGATCAGCTTTACAAAATCCCCCCAGCCTTGTGGCCCAGTTCACATCGCTACTTTTCTACTGTGCCCCTGATACCAGTTTCCCAGCTTGTACTCTTGTTTCAGGATCCAGGTCTCTGCCTTAGATACTCACAGATCCTGGGTCGCTGCCTTTCAAACTGACCAGATAGTGAATCCCTCTTGACGTGCAGCTGTTCTTGGTTTGTGCCAATCCTCCTCACTCCTGGAGTCCTGCCTTTGTCCCACTAAGTGGGATCCTTTTACCAGCAGAGCTGTTCCTTTCCTGATTAGGTGAGGTAACATCTGTAAAGTGCCTGCAGAGTGCCTAGGACTTAATCAACCCATTAATGGTAAACTGCACTTTCTGGACAAGTTATTTATTTGACTAATAAAACTTCTGTCACCTTTAGACACTTGACCCCTCTCCTGGGTGAGTCCCTGATGAGAATCTAGATCCAGGTCTTGACCCCTCTGCTATGATTAGTTCCTCTATGGCTGTTGTCTTTTTCCATTTGGGCTGCTATAAAAGAATACCATAGACTGGGGGACTTATAAACAACATAAATTTATTTCATACAGTTCTGAAGACAGTTCTCACAGTTTATAACATTCTGCCTTTGACCCCTCAAAACATGTCCCATCAGCCCTAAAAGTCTTAACTCGCTCCAGCTTAGTCCAAAGTCTCACCTAAATATCATCTAAATTAGATATGAGTGAAACTCAAGGTGCACTTCATCCTGAGGGAAATTCCTCTTGTTTATCTAAAACAAATAGACTGACAGATATTTCACCAGCAAAGAGGGATTTATTTGGGATCAACAGAGAATTGCATTTCAGGGTCTGCACCCATGGGAGCCATGTGCAAGTCCCTGCACAGCAAGGAGAGAAGAATGCTTTTATAGAGGGGAAAAGGACGTTGGATGGGCTGTAGTAGACAGAGTCCACGGCTTTTCATTGGCTGAGGCCTTGCCAATAAAGGAGCCTTTCTTCTTCCTATTGGGCTCTGCCACCCTATCTGGTCTCCCAACTCTGTTTAATTTAGGTTTCTGTTTATTCATTTTTTTACACTCTACAGCTGTGAACCCATGAAACCAAACAAATTATATGCTTTCAAAATACAGTGGTGGGACAGGTATAGGATAGACATATCCACTCCAAAAGAGAGAAATAGGAAAGAAGAAAGAAGTATTGGGTCCCAAGGAAGTCCGAAACCTAACAAGGCAAACAACATTAAACCTTAAGGCTTGAGAATAATCCTCTCTGGCTTGATGTTCTGCCTTCCAGGTCCACTGGGATGGCATCATCACCCCTGGCTTGGCTGGACAGATTAGCAACTTTCTCTGTAAACAAAGAAACAAAGTAAGGATAGAGGTTAAATAACTTTCCCAAGATTATATGGCTAATAAGTGACAGAATCATTATTTAAGCTCAGATTTATCTGACTACAGAGTCATGTTCCAATCATCATAATATTGCCTTCCCTGAAGACATATTTGAAACATGTATATTATAGAAGTAAAAAATGGCTAACTTTGCTTTGTCTGTACCCCTTTCTGAAATGTAAAGGTTTACTCACAAAAATATTTTAAAAATTAACAAAACAACTGTAATTACCTTTAAGAAATGTATAAATGCCCAGGCTTTTATTATTATGTTGAGAATCTTGTATCTAGTGTGGTATCTTTGTATATTTGCTGAAATAATATATCATTTTGCATGGAAGATACAGAAGTACACTTGTGTTTAATTATTTTCTCATATGCTTTTTTTAACTGTCTGAAAAAAGCAAATTTTAGTACCAATTGTTAACATAACTCTCAGTTAATTTTGTGATGACTTAGGTACTGTCTTCAGAAACAATCAGTTTCTGGCGTATGTATTGTCATGATGCTTTGCACCAGTGGCTGAAGTATGATACCACTGAGAACTTTTGTCCTTCAAAACCATAGAAACCTGGATGTTTATCTAGGATATGGTGCCAAATTTCCACCCTCTTTAATCAAAGGCAGAAGTGCAAAAGTAAGACTAGAAGGCTAGAATGTCAGGGGACTACTAAAGTTTGGGAAATGTCAGGGGGGGATCTAGTTTCCTTTATTTTACCCCTTCCATTCATTGTAGGACAAAGCCTGCAGTTCCTGTCAATGCTAAAAGTATCCTCTCCTGCTCTTTCTTTTCTCTTCACCCACTGGTAGCTTGTGTCAATGTAACAACAAAGTTCTTTGAATGTAATAAAAATTAGGTTACACACACACACATATATATATTTTTCATTTAATTGAACAAGCATTTATTATGCCCTATGCAAAATGTCCTGAACTGGGAGAAAAAAAACACCTGAGTCTGCATCTCAGCTCTGCCAGTGTATCAGTCAGCTTCCAGTCAGGAGACAGAAACTGCCCCAGTTATTTTTTTTTTTTCCACTTAAAACATTTAAGTAATTTTAATTTTTTAAATTAAACTTTTAAATTTGAGATAATTGTAGATGCATATGCAGTTATAAGATATAATACAGAGAGATCCTATGTACCCTTTACTAAGTTTCCCCAATGGAAATATCTTGTAAAACTGTAGTACAATATTGCAGTCAGGTTACAGACAATCATACAGTCAAGAGGAGGAACATTTCCATCACCAGACTATCCCTAGTTCTCTCCTCGGATAGCCCTACCACTTCCCTCTTGCTTCCATCCCCTCACAACCACTAATATGCTCTCCATTTCTATAATTTTGTCATTTCAAACATCTTATATAAATGAAATCATACAGTATGTAACCTTTTGGGATTGGTTATTTTTAACTCAGCATAATTCTCTGGAGATTCATTCAGATTCTTGCATGCATCAATAGTTTGTTCCCTTTTCTTGCTGAGTAGGATTCCATGGTATGGATGTACCACAGCTTGTTTCACTGTCACCTCTGAAGAACACCTGGGTAGTTTCTAGTTTTTGGCTATTATGCATAAAGTTGCTATAAACATTTGTATAGGCTTTTTTGTGAACATCAGTTTTTTTTGTTTTGTTTTTTTTACATTTTTATTGGAGTATAATTGCTTTACAGTGGTGTGTTAGTTTCTGCTTTACAACAAAGTGAATCAGTTATACATATACATATGTGAACATAAGTTTTTATTTCTCAGGGTTCATTGCTCTGGAGTACAGTTGGTGGGTTGTATGTTAATTATGTATTTCATTTTTAAAGAAACTTTCAAACTGTTTTCCAGAGTTGCTGTACCATTTTACATTCTCACCAGTAATGTATGAGTGATCCAGTTTCTGTACATCCTTGCCAGCATTAGATATTGCCTCTACTTTTTATTTTAGTCATTCTGATAGATATATAGTGGTATCACTTTGTGGTTTTCATTGGCATTTTCCTAATTGCTAATGGTATTGATCATCTTGTCTTGTGCTTATCTGCCATCTGTATGTCATCTTTGCTGAAATATCTCTTATATCTTTTGCTCATTTTCTAAGTAGATTGTTTGGTTTTTTTTACTGTCGAGTTTTGAGAGTTTTTAATATATTCTACACAGTAGTCATTTGTCAGATATGTGGTTTGCAAATATTTTCTCCCAAACTGTAGCTTGTTTTTCATCTCCTTAATGGGTCTTTTGCAGAGCAAAAGATTTAAATTTTGGTAAAATCCAGTTTATCAATTTTTCCTTTCATGGATCAAAGTCTAAGAACTCTTTGCCTAGTACAAGATCCTGTAGATTTTCTCCAATTTTTTTCCTCAAAGTTTTATAGTGTTATGGTTTACATTTAAGTCCATCATCCATTTATAAGTAGTTTTTGTGTAAGGTGTGAGACTTGGATCAAGGTTTACGTTTCTGTCTATAGATGTCCAGTTGCTCCAGCACCATAAGTTGAAAAGGCTCCCATTCCTCCTTTGAACTGCTTTTTCATCTTTGTCAGAACTCAGTTGTGTGTATTTGTCTGGGTTCACTTTGATCTATTGATCTGTGTGTCTGTCCCTCTGCCAGTTGATGTAATCTTTATTACTGTACCTATATGATGTTTTAAAATCAAGTAGACTGATCCTTCCCACTTTATTTTTCTTTTTTCAAATAGTTTAGCTATTATAGTTCCTTTATTATTCCATATAAATTTTAGAATGATCCTGTCTATATCTTAAAAAGTATTGCTGGGTTTGATAATAATTGCATTAAACCTGTACATCAATTTTGGGAGAATTGACATTTGTACTATGTTGTCTTCTGATCCATGAACTTAGTATGTCTCTGCATTTATTTAGATCTTCTTTGATTTCTTTAATCAGTATTTTATAGTGTTCAGCGTATAGTTCCTGTGCACGTTTTGTTAGATTTACACTTAAGTATTCGATTTTTTGAGTAACTGTGAATGGTATAATATTAAAAATTTGTGTCCATGTATTCATTGTTAATATGGAGAAGTGAAATCGATTTTTATGTTTATCTTGTATCCTGTGACCTTTCTGAACCCACATATCAGTTCTAGGGTGTTTTTGTAGATTCCTTGGGCTGTCTCACATAGATAATCGTGTTGTCTGCAAATAAAGACACCTGAGACAGAGGGTTCCTTGTTACTGCTGGTTGGGGGTGGGCATTCTGCTTCCCCACAAGGTCTCTACTGACACCTCCCTGGCTCCTCCTTACAGCTCCCTAGGTAGCCTCCCCTGACATCATGGATGTGTGTGTGTGTGTGTGTGTGTGTGTGTGTGTGAGAGAGAGAGAGTGTGTGCACTTGTTACTGCCCAGCAGGAATGAAAGTCCCAGGTCTACTCAGCCTTCTTTTCCCTGGTTGGGGGAGAGTGGGGCTCCTGTTACAGCCTGGAGATGGTGGCTGTCTAGACTCTACACTTGACCTTTGCTGGCACAGGTGGGCGTTGGGCCACAGTGTTTCCTATGGTATTTTGCTCCAGTGAGTGATTATTTCCTAAAAGTTTTCTGTCTTGCTAGGTTGTCCTATCCCTGGTTCTTGGGCTGAAGAGAGCAGGCTTTTCCTGGTCTGTGTCTGTGGATCTTGCCAGCTTCTGACTTCTCCAGCACACAGTCTGGGATATCCAAGGGAAAAAGAAAATTCAGGGAGCTCACCACCAGGCTGTCTTCAGGAGCTGGTGCCCCCAGCCATTCTCCCTCCTTGAACTCCTCACTTTTCAGTCTTCTTAAGTCTGTTTTGTATATGATGTCCAGGGTTTTTAGTTGTGCTTAATGGGAAAATTATGTCTACTGCATATTCCCAGAAATGGAAGTCCCTTGTGGGTATATAATTTTTAGTTTTTTATTTATGAGAAATCACTATTTTCAAATTTTATACAATCATTAAAAATGCTTGTATAAGATTAGTAAATTGAGTGGAAACATTAAGATTGCATTACTCGACACAAATTTTATTTTATAGTTTAAGATCATTGGCCTTTTGGTAAAATAGTGTTACACCTTCCATGTTAGAAATGACATGGAAGTTACAATCATGAAAGATTAAACTAGAAGTCACATTAAAGATGTTTTAGAGTTCTGTCTGTTTTATTCAGATGAGCACTTAGGTTCTACAGAATGACAAAGATGATTCCTATTTGAGGAGTCTAGGAACTGTCATTTTTTTATACGATTGAATAGAGGTGCTTTTTTTTGGTAGAATATTATTTCACATGCACTAGAAAGATGGTTTTAGATCATTATAAATATTTCATCATGCAGAGTGGGACAAGGAATTTGGGTGTAGGATTATTAATAAACCAGAGGGTTAGGATTCTAAAAACTTTTCATTGAGAAAGTGGGACAGTAAGTCTTATATTTGTCTGTATCAATATATCAAAACATGTTTCATATCATTTTTACAGATTGAAGTTGTTAAAGAAGAATTTAATGAACATTTAGAAGTTGTAGACAAGATTAACCAGATCTGCAAAAATCTACAATTTCATCTAAATAAAATGAGAAACTTTGAAGAGCCTCCTTTTGAGAAAGAGGCTAACATTATTCTGGATAGGTGGCTTGATGTAAGTGATAATTTAATTGACTAGAAATTCTATTTAATAACAAATTGATCTTTTCTTTTGTATCTTTAAAGTTTTCATCAATTACAAAATTCAAAAGTGCTCATTATAAAAAATGTTCAAATAATATAAAGTTTATGACTTGGGATTTAGCTTTACGCCCAGAGTTAGGTACTATTGTATTAACAAATGAGTCTACACTCTTTTAGGTATACAAGTGCATACTCAACTTATTTGAAATAAACTAGTTAATATATTATCCATCCATGCAGCCAGTTGATGTTCAACATTATATTTATTTAATATTTTTAAAATAATTTTTGGTTGAGTAGTAATGATATTTTTATGAATTATAAATTAAGAATATGTGCTATATTTTGATCTGGGTTTTTGATATTTAAATTAAAAAAAATTTTTTTTTTTTTGTCTGTGTTGGTTTTTGTTGCTGTGCACGGGCTTTCTCTAGTTGCGGCGAGCGGGGGCTACTCTTCATTGCAGTGTGTGGGCTTCTCATAGCAGTGGCTTCTCTTGTTGTGGAGCATGGGCTCTAGGCACGCAGGCTTCATTTGTAGCACGTGGGCTCAGTAGTTGCAGCATGCGGGTTCTAGGGCATGCAGGCTTCAGTAGTTGTGGCAGTGGGCTCAGTAGTTGTGGCTTGCAGGCTCTAGAGCGCAGACTCAGTAGTTGTGGCGCAAGGGCTTAGTTGCTTCTCTTTATGTGGGATCTTCCTGGACCAGGGATCGAACCTGTGTCCCCTGCATTGGCAGGCAGATTCTTAATCACTGCACCACCAGGGAAGTCCCTGCTCTGGGTTTTTAAAAGCATCTTTTATTATTGTGGTTTAGAAAAGAGGAAAACTATTGCTTTCAATTGAATATAAACTGCAGCAAACCGGCTAAGTCTTTTCTTTTTTTGTAGAAGAAAGAACTACACGGTATGTTAAAGCGAATTTTTTGTTGATGAATAAAGCAAATTATTTAGCGAGTAAAGATAATCTAAAATTTTATTTTAAAGTTGTGTTTGACTGAAACAATGGTTCTTATGCTTTTCACCACTAAATGTGTTACTTTTATTTTTTAATTTTGGTAGATAAATGAGAAGACAGAAGACTACTATGAAAATCTTGGTCGAGCTCTAGCTTTATGGGACAAGCTTTTTAACTTAAAAAATGGGATTGATGAGTGGACTGAAAAGATCCTTCAAAAAATGGAATTACATCCACTGACCGAAGAGGAAAGAGAAAAGCTGAAGGTTAATTAAGCAGAAATAAAATATTTGTTCTTTTTGTAGACAGTTGACATTTTAATATCAAGTCTGCTTTCTTGAAGAGGGGTAGAGTAATCACAAAGAAATCTTTTATTTCTTTCATTATTCCTTGAGTGAGACCTGAATTCCATCGTTTTCTTTGTGGTATCCAGGAAGATGTTAGCAGGTATTATTAATCTGTGCTGTATACCTGAAACGAACACAACACTGTAAATCAACTATACTTCAAGTAAAGTAAAAAGATTAGGAAAAAACACAAGGCTGAATATCAAAATCTTTATAGAGCTTCAAAAGAGGCTAGTTTTTTAAAACAGTGATCTCAGGTTTTGCCATTTAGAAAGAATTAAACTTATCTCTTGTAATGAAATAATACCATTTGCAGCTACATGGATGGACCTAGAGATAATCATACTAAGTGAAGTAAGTCAGAAAGAGAAAGACAAATACCATGTGATATCACTGATATGTGGAATCTAAAATATGACACAAATGAACTTATCTACAAAACAGAAACAGACTCACAAACATAGAGAACAGACTTGTGGTTGCCAAGAGGGAGAGGGGGCGGGGGAGGGATGGATTGGGAATTTGGGACTAGCAGATATAAATTGTTATATATAGAATGGATAAACAACAAGGTCGTATTATATAGCATAGGGAACTATATTCTGTATCCTGTAATAAACCATAATGGAAAAGAAAAAAATAATAGAAAATATTTTTAAAGTTAAAATATTTTTAAAGTTATCTCTTTTAACTCTAAAAAGAATTCTTTCTATTGCTGTTTCTTTGCATATTATTAGTTTGGACCATATAAAATTACAATCTTTGTATGTCAAAAAACAGTTAAGTCTGGCAGTTATATGTGGTTCAGTGTAATATTAAAATGTATGTATGTGTGCATGATGGCTTTGCAGTATGTCACGTCTAATGTCTCAAGTCTCATTTTTTTTTCTCTAATTTTGGTCACTTTATTCACTTTTAAATTCACATATCCATTTTTATACTTTTGGAAAAAGACTTTCAAAATGTGTGGAGATTTGTGAGTTTCCTGGGTATATTATGACAGTTGTGAAGTAAGATTTTGATTTTCTAAGTGAAATGAATTATCACTAAGTATCCCTTAAATTTGTCTTGAGATACAGGTTATTTAAAAATTTGAAGTTAAGGATTATAACGGCTACCGTGTGGGCCAAATTCTGCCAACATGGGGTGTGTGTGTGTGTGTGTGTGTGTGTGTGTGTGTGTGTGTGTGTGTGTGTGTTGGCTTTATATGTTTATGTGTATGTTTATATGTACAGAGCTATGAGATGTTATGCCTTTAGGCAGGCACTGCATTCTGCTGCGGTGCAAGCCTGGCCCCTCTCGTTTTATTGCTAGAGGGTTTCACTCAGTTATAACATATGCCTGATCCATGAAGACACTTAGTTTTGCAACTCCCAGGACTGTATCAAAAATCAAGTGATTAGGGGAAATTCAAAGGCTCTTTTAGTTTCTATATATTTTCAATAGCAATCAGGGGTACCAGAAAATAAGGTATAAAATAAAAAGATATTTTCCATTAACACTGTGTGTTTTAGGAAGAGTTACAAGTCCATGAACAAAAACCTTCAGAATTTTCTAAAAGAGTGGCTAAGATACAGTTCCTGCTTCAAAGCAGTGAAATACCTCTTGAATTACAGGTAAGAAAATTTTTATTTTAAAGTTGCAATTAAAGATTCTCTATATCCTCTAAAGTAATGCTCATAAACCATAATTCTAAAACTTAAACCTAAAATAAAATTAGGATCATTACTTGATTCATCTTTAGTCATGTCCAACCAAATTTTTAAAAGCCAGCATAGTTTATTATATTTGTCCCATTTTAGAATGAATAATTTTTTGCATTGTCTTATTCTCATTTCATTTATTTCACAGGCCTCTTGTGCAGAGGGGGAGATGTTACCTTGCTTCCATGTAAAGTAACAAGGGTTTCCTCATAAGTGTCTTGGGCATAGGAAGGAGAATATGGCTCAAGAGATTCCAAGCTTATTAGTTGCTAGATGGAGTAACAGGGAGATTGCCCCAAGTGTGATTTTCTATTGTGTGAAGAGATTTGTTAGACTTTTATTTAAATCAAAGTGCAAAGTGCCTGAATATAAGCTCTGGAGTCAGACTTTCTGGGAGAGGGCCTGGCTCTGCTGTCAGCCAACTTTGTGATCTTGGTCAAGTTACTTATCCTTCTTAAGCCTGTATTTTGTATATAAAGTGCTTACCATGATGTTGTGTACGTAATAAACACTTAATAAATGCTGGCTATTTAATTTTTTTTCTATATGTTTTCCAATAAGCACCATGAGATAGCACCTCAACTGGTATGCTAAATAAAACTTGTTTTAAGGGGAAGATCCACTTAGTCTCTTAGAAAAAAATAAGAATGTCAATTTCAGTTTTTTTCACTTTACTGTTTTTCTTTAAAGGCAATGTTTGAATTGTATCAGTGATGTAGAACAAGGAAGAATCAGAAAGAGAGAAGTTATTTCACGTTGAAATGAAACGAAGTTTCAACTCATTCTCCAGCAGTGCAGTTGTCTTATAATCTAGTTAAATCAAGTCCATTACAGTACGTCATATGTTTCATGATTTCAGGTCATGGAGTCCTCTATTTTGAACAAGATAGAACAAGTGAAAATGCGTTTAACGGGAGAATCCAACTGCAGTGCACTCGGTGGCAGCACAGCTGAGTTAAGGGAGGATCTCGACCAGGCTAAGACCCAGATTGGAATGACTGAGTCCCTCTTAAATGCCCTGTCTCCTTCTGACAGCTTGGAGATCTTTACTAAACTAGAGGTACTTCCCAGCTACTTCTCTTCTGTGGTTCAGATTTATTTTCACACTTGTTTCTGATGGTCTTGTCCTCTTGAGGTTAATAATTATTATAAAAATAGTTAGTATAAAAAAATGAAAGTCTGGGGGAAAAACTCAGAAAAACAATTTGTGTATATTTAACTGTTTCACCTTTGAATTGCTTTGTGGACAGTCATTATTTGATATTAAATTGCATTGCATTATACATTTACTAGCTAAGAGAAAGCAGGTCTACCCAATAAAAAATCATCTAGATTTCTATAGAAACAATGGATACCTAATATGTTTTGTGTAGATTGAGCCCATTTTTAAGACTTCAGTGTTGTCTGTTTGTTTATATATTTAGGAGATTCAACAGCAAATTCTACAGCAGAAACACAGTATGATATTACTTGAGAATCAAATAGGTTGTCTGACTCCTGAACTCTCTGAATTAAAAAAGCAATATGAAAGTGTCAGTGATTTATTTAATACCAAAAAAAGTGTTTTGCAAGATCACTTCTCTAAGTTACTGAATGGTGAGTGCAATGTTTCTCTTACTGTGCCTCTGGGAATCTTGAGGTATGAATAAGTACTGTAAGCACAAAGGCTAATTAATCTAAGCTTCACTTAGAGATGGCTGCACACACTCTATTTAAGGAAATAATATTCAGATAAATCTTTTAGGAGCAAACACTCATTGATCTACGCCTATAGTAAATAACATCTCTTTTGTTCAAGCACCTGATCTTTTTCTTGTGAAGGAGAGTCACAAAGGTCCTCGTGTTTGACCTGCTCCCTGTTGTCCGAGTCTGGGGACATGCCTGTGAGCAGGCTGCCCCTGCAGGTGTCTCTGGGTGTCCTGTATGCTTGGAAAGGAGGTTTGGTGTAGAAAATATGCCACAGTTATCACGTCGGCTCCATTAACCCTCAAAATTAGATTTTAGTTTATTTTCACTTTACAGTGACTCATACCCATGGCATGGGTAGCAAGTTTCAAAATATTTTACTTTAACAAGGTTTGTGACGTCTTCCTTGAATGAATATAGCTTCTTTTGTTTTTTTCCTGCAGATCAGTGCAAGAACTTTAATGACTGGTTTGGCAACGTTAAAGTGGACCTTAAGGAGTGTTTTGAACCATCAGAAACAAAAAAGAGCATGGAACAAAAACTACAAAAACTTTCTGTAAGAAGACGCGTTTAAATTTCAATCAAAATTTATCAAAATTAAAATGCTGGAGGTAGAACTATATATAAGTAGATAGAACAGTAATTATTTTGACTTAGTAATTTCCCTACATAGAGATAGTATTTCCAAAAAAACCTGGCCTTTCCCCAAATACGGGATTGGCCAAAAAGTTCGTTCGGCATTTTCCGTAACATCTATGGAAAACCCGAACTAACTTTTTGGCCAACCCAAAAAGTTGGGTGTTTACTGGGTAGAGGTGTAAGTGACTTTAAAAGGTTCTGTTTTCACAGCTATTCTAAGATGCTGTTTAACTTAATGTTTGCTGGTGAATTCAGTTGTGTTAAAATCATATTTGATTTAAAAAAAAGACTTTACCTAATTTGGACTTTGAAACCCCTTTACTTTCTATAAGAGATTGCTTGACTTTTTAAAAAGTTTTTTTCCCAGCCATATTTCTTTTAAAAATTGTAGTTGAACTGATGGAAGTGGGGAGGAAGATAGCCTGAAATAAGAGGCAATAATGTGGGCATTTCAAATGCGTATGGCACCTTTAACTCTTGATCACTTTATGGTAGATTATCAAGTACTTTAGGCTTTGGTGATAACTTATACTCTCAGACTTATCAGTGGCATTAAATGTTCCCGGTTTAATTCCTTGCTTTGATGCTACTATTCTTTATTGACAAAATCACCTTTCTTCTCTGCTTTTAAATTATAGTTCCAACTTTTTTTTTAAAACTTTGCCCATTGCATGGATCTCAACAATTGATGCTCAAACCTTGAAACACAAACATTGAAATAAAATTCTGATTTGGACAAAGTTAAATAGAGAATACGCTGTTTAGTTTTACATACTGATTGCCAGAAAGGAGCAAGTATTTAGGAGAAGCTGAGCAGAGCCAGGATAGGAAAATGTGGCTTTCCCGGTCTAACTCCCACTGACCCACATGGTGGCATCATTTTGCTTGATGTGATTCCCAGAAAGTCAGATGCAAATGCAAATGTACACACACATTCTAGAACCAATATAAATTGTCTTTTGATCATTTGCTATTGCACTTAGCCACCTCTCCATAGCAACTTCTTTTATATAGGATGTTATGAAGATGGCATGTCTATGTACCATCTTGGGAAAGTGTCACTGGGGTGGCAGGGACCATACTGAGACTTGCCCATAGGATATAATTGACTTTCTGTCTTTCTTAAGGATTTCTTGACTCTTGAAGGAAGAGGCAGTGAAATACAGCAGGTGGGAACTGTACTGAATCATGTGAAAAAGCATCTTCCCAAAGCACCTGTTAAGAAGCTTAACAGTTGGATCGTAAGTCAAGAAATTGAATTAGAAAAAATGGAGTCCATATGCCAGGCACGAGCAAAGGAGCTTGATGAGTGCTTGCAGCAGCTACTGAGGTAGGAAATAAAGATGATGTCTAATAGCATGTTTGCTAATGATATCTTCATACGTACTCTGCCTCAGTACAGCTAGCAGTGGGATACACGTACACACAAATTTCAAAAATAAAATATGTAGTTTCAAACCCAAGTTTGGCTCTAGGAATATAGAAGTTTGGAGAGTTCCTCAAATTATGGCCAAGGTTCAGGGGAGAGTCCAAAAATATTTTCTGTTTGTTTGTTTGTTTCATGTTCTTTATGATGTATATGTACGGCTCATTAGAATTCCACTATAATACATGTTATTATTATTCAGATTTTAATGTTACAAATTAAATTTTCTCTAAAGAAACCAAGAAAGAAACCAAAAAAATTTAGTAAAAAACCTGGTTGGCTCACAAGATTTGTGCCAACCTTCTCTTCAGATAAACAGTTTTCGCTGATTTTATATTCCAATGTGTGTGATATTGTTTTAGACTCCAGGATGACCACAGAAACCTGAGTAAGTGGTTGACTAATCAAGAAGAGAAATGGAAAGAAATGGAAGGAACAAGAGAGGAAACTGAGCTATTTTGCCAAGCTCTAGCTAGAAAGAGGTATAGCTGATCTTGCATGAAATGTATTTCTGGGGAATATGGTTTCTCAAGTGGTGTCGTGGCTCCTATAAACTTTCAGTGATATTTGGAATTTACAGGGAACAATTCGAATCTATGGCCCAGTTGAACAACTCTGTGAAGGAATATGGGATTACTGAGGAAGAAGAAATAGTAACGGAATCAACACATTTGATCAATAGACACCAGACCTTATTGGGACAATTATGTGAAATTGATGAAGAGGATAAGTTACCTCCTGCCAAGGACCAGAGCTTTAATGATCTTGCACATGATGTAATTCGTTGGATAACAGGGATTAAAGAGTCCCTGATGGTTTTGAATTCATCTGAAGGCAAAATGCCACTTGAGGAAAGAATCCAAAAAATAAAGGTATAACTGTGGAAAGTAAATTTCAGAGGTCAGAGTGAACTCTAATTTTGAAAAGATTTAGAGGAAAACGGCAAAGGTTTGTTTTTTAATGGAAAATAGGATCACTGCAGATTGGTTGAAGGAATTCAGATGACTGAGCTTGCAAAAGAGAAGGGCTATGATGGATCTAAAATTATTTTAATGCATATAGAAGGGAGAAAGTATATCCTCTCTTTGTGGGAGCAATGTTCAGTTATTGTCCATCTTCACTGAGTGCAGGAGAAATGAAATTAAAACTATAAATTAGAGCTGCAGCAGGTGGAAATTTGCTAGGATGTTAAAAGAATGTATGTCAGTACATCAGAGGCATTGGCAATGTCAAGGTGAGGGCTGGAGAAGAACTCGTCTTCAGAGTGGATGTGTGTAGTTCCTAAAGGATATTAGATACTGAGTGGGTTGTGTGGTTCTTAATTTATCAGATACCGAGTGCAGAGGATGATGCAGTCAAGCCGTAAGGGTTAGTTTGGCATACTGAAGTAATCAGGATCATTTGGGGTTATATCTGAAAGGTTTTCCCGGGAAGGTGAATCTGGAGTAGTGTTTCCAAGAAGGGAGGAACTTGATTGTTTGGAGGAAAATAAAATTACAGGGAATGAGAATTAGTTACGTTGTGGTGGAGAAACAGCAGTTGGTTTGAGGGACTCTGCATTTTCCTGTGGGAAGCCATAAACCCAATCTTGGGTGTATAGAAGTGTCTTGTTCAGGTTGTTACCCTAACTCTTTATTTATAAATAATGGTACAGATTGGAAGGAGGATTTGCCAGGGATTTTTTGGCATATAATTTCTTTGAGGGCAATTGAGAATCAAGAGAAGAGTAGGAATGCAATCAGATCAATGTGACAAATGCTTAAAGAGAACCAGTTCTATACAACGTGAAGGATGTCTTTGTATTTGGGGAATATATAAAAATGAAAGGGTAATTTTGAAATCTACTCTGCAGTTAGAATCTCTGAATAATGTTTATAAATAAAAACATATCATATGAAATATCCCTGAGTGGTATGAATGAGATTTTAAGATCTTTTTTATTTGATTTAGGAAATCATTTTACTAAAGCCTGAAGGGGACGCTAAAATACAGACCGTCGTGAGTCAGGCTGAGAGCAGCAAGGCTCCGATGGTTCCAAAGACCCTTACTGATATCAAAAACCAGTGGGACAACACACTCCACTTAGCCAACACATATCTAAGGTAAAGGGCATGCCTTCACCACTTTCATGGTTTTTCATTGCACAATGAAGCCATAACAAGTATGTTTTGTCTGCCTTCTGGATGTGGATATAATATATCTGTTGGAGAGAAAGTAAGTAATATCAGGGGCAATCACAATGTTGAGGCAGAAGCGAAGAAGAATAGTCCTCTGCATCAGATATGAAACATGCTGTCATAACTTGGTGGCAGTGTTTACTTTGGCTGGTGCATCAACCTGTGGGGCCCTTGGTAACAAATTAACATTGTCTACCTCATTCCACCTTCAACACGCCCCTTCTGTACCAAAACCCCCTTTCCCCAGACAACCTCAGTATCTTCCTGGTATTACTGCAGGATAATTTATGCTTTTAAATATATATGCTAAGAGATTCTTAAATGTGTAAACATTGATAAATGTTGTCTGAATGTAATGGGCATAATTCTGGTGAAAATTCTTAATTCATATCATGTCTTAAATGATACATTTAATATTTGGTGGAAATGTAAATTTTATATTTTTCTAAGAAAAACAGATCAAAACAAATTTAAGCTATAGAAAACATAAACTAGTTAGTTGACCAGTATACTGAATGCTTATTTATTTTACTTATATGAAAAAGAAAAACATGGAATATTATAGTTATATTTAAACAATAAAAACTGGAATAGTTTGAAATCTAAATTATTAAATATTTGTTCTCAGATCAAATTATGTGACAAAAAAACAATACTTTTTAAAAGTAATACTACAACTCATTTTAATCTTGATTTCTGAGCTAAACTTAGTGCTATTTAGAATGTTAGAATGCCAAAGAAGTTCCTGGGAGTAATGTACAGTAGTGTTATTTTAATGCTTTTTATAATAATGCATGTTGTATTATAAGATTTTGATGTATGATTTCATTTGTAAAATACTTTGTTAAATTTAGCCATCAAGAAAAGCTTCTACTGGAAGGAGAGAAGTATTTGCAAAGTAAAGAGGATCTGAGATTAATGCTCACAGAACTAAAAAAGAAACAAGAAGTGGGCTTTGCTCTGCAACATGGTTTGCAGGAGAAGAAAGCTCAATTAAAAATTTATAAGAAATTCCTCCAGAAAGCACAAGATTTGACATCCTTACTAGAGGAGTTAAAATCTCAAGGAAATTACCTCTTAGAATGCACTAAAAATCCCAACTTTAGTGAAGAGCCGTGGCTGGAAATAAAGCATCTACATGAAAGTCTTCTTCAGCAACTACAGGTGAAATGGTCAAAATAAAATTTTAAATGATTGTCTTAATTATGCATAATTATGTAATATTTGTATATAGGACCATTGTTTTGTTCTTTTGGCAAATCAAAAGTTTTAAAAATTTATCAATTTTAGATACAAATACTAACTACTCAAGATGGAGCAATCAATTTGGTCAGTTTTGCTAGAGAAATCCAGTGTGTATTATTTGATAATAGTGTTGTTTCCTCTCATCAAAGTTCCCCTCATAAGGGGTTGGAAGGATTAAGATATGTTTAGGCATCTTTGTGTAGGTAACAGTGTCAAAGTTGTCCATGCAGCATCCATCTATCCATCCATTCATCTATGCTTGCATTCATCCGTCCATCCATTCACATATCCATCCATCTATCATCTATTATAATAGTTATATCCATTATTCTGTATAAACCTTATCAGGGTTCTCCCTTGAGTCTTTCCACATGATCTGCAATAAAAGAATTAAGAGGTAAAATGTCATCTTGTCATGAGGCATATTATTCTCTTAAGAGAATTGTTTATAATTCTTTGCATACTGAAAGCCAGATTCAATATAAGGATTACCTGGATAAGAAATCTTGCTTATACAGATAGCAGGAGTTGTGTGGGTATAATCTTGCTTATACCCACTTGGCTGTAAGTTATTTAGTTTAATAATTGCTGTTCTTTTCTGATCAGGTGCAGTCACCTTATTTTCTTATTCCAGGGAGAGAAACTGAAGGTGGTTTTGCTCTTGAGTTAGGATTACTTTTTCCTAACACACAATTTTGGAGTTTGAGTCTTAGGAAAGGAATCTGAGGTTAGGTTGATTTCACATAGTCTCATTTCCAAGAGTGGGTACTTGCTTGTAGTAAGAAAGATAATTAAGGGAACTGCTTTGTTATGGGTGTTTGTGATTTGATGATATAATTTGTAGTCATTTCATTTTGTAAACCTCTTGACAAATTGTTTTCGGGAGTGGAATGAAGGCATAGAAACATGGGGGAAACAAATATCTCAATGCTAAAAACTTTACTTAAGAACTCTGGATGGGGGCTTCCCTGGTGGCGCAGTGGTTGAGAGTCCGCCTGCCGATGCAGGGGAAACGGGTTCGTGCCCCGGTCTGGGAAGATCCCACATGCCGCGGAGCGGCTGGGCCCGTGAGCCATGGCCGCTGGGCCTGTGCGTCCGGAGCCTGTGCTCCGCAACGGGAGAGGCCACAACAGTGAGAGGCCCACATACCACAAAAAAAAAAAAAAAAAAAAAAAAAAAGAACTCTGGATGATTTATGGCCATATTCCTTTTTCAAGATGAAACCTCATAAAACAAGTGTTTATGAACCATTTAATTATTTTCTGAGTGGGATAATTCAGGGGCCTAATGCATGCATTGTCAATGTTTTATTTTTAGGATTCTGTGCAAAAATTGGAAGGCCATGTTCAAGAACACGACTCATACCAGGTTTGCATCACAGACCTAAATACTGCATTGGACTATATCTCCAAGGAATTTGTCGGTTTTTCTGATAAGCCTGTGGATCAAATAGCAGTTGAGGAAAAACTGCAGAAACTGCAGGTATTAAACAATGTCCAGACATGATAGACATTTAAAAAAATCAGTATTAATTACAACTTGACAAATCAGGGTCTTTGATCAAAAATTCAAATGGTGAAAGAAAAGAAATAAAAAAAGAAAAAATTCAAATGCTGAAAATGCTATTCAGATGACTATTGGATAAAGTCCTGACCAGTCATAAAAAGTGGAAATGTTCTTCTTTAGTGAGCAAATCCATTTATAATTTGAGTTGAACAGTACTCTGTGCTCTGGACCCTCAGAGACAATTCCACCCATGAGCAGTCTATAGCTCCTGGAGATCTTTGTTTTAGAGACAGCACAGTGATTCCAGGAGATACTGGGTATTCAAAGGATATAACGAATGCAATAAGACCTAGGGGGAAATGATTCAATTTTGCATTCTTCATCATGGGTGGATGGGAGTTGTATAATTTTCACCTTATTAATTTTCATACTCATGGACTACCTTAGAGGTCTCTGCAGATGTAGGGCTTTTAAAATTCTCAGCCTCACTTCAACCCCTCTCCTTATACAGTAAGGATTGCAGCTCTTTACCCACATTCTCAAAACACATTCCTTGGATGCTCACTGTTTGCACGGCCAACATAAACAGACCCAATTGGCGTCCTCTAGAAGAAAACAGAGTAAAGCATTTTCTTAGCTGCTTCTTTCACAGTTATTTGACTGGAGATTGCATGGGGTGAGTCTCAGGGCAGCCCTGCTGGCATGAGCTTGGGAATTTCTTATCTCTTCTTTTTAGGAACCTGGGAATCAAGCAAGATTTCCCCTCCAGAACAGCTTGACATTGTGACAAGGCTACCTCCCTTTTAACAGTGATAATTTGACAAATGTTGAGGGCTCATCATGTCCAAGGCACTGTTTGGGTGCCTTGGATACTGAGAAAAGTGCAAGACACGAGCCTCACTCTGAGGAGCTCAGGCTCCTTTTGAAAAATTAAAATATAGCCTTCTGCTATAGCTAGAAGGAATCTCAGAAACCATCAAGTTCAGACTCCTCATTTTTTTTTAAAACACATCTTTTTAAAAATATTTATTTATTTGATTGCACTGGGTCTTAGTTGCGGCAGGTGGGCTCCTTAGTTGTGGCTCACGGGCTCCTTAGTTGCGGCTCACGGGCTCCTTAGTTGCGGCTCACCGGCTCCTTAGTTGTGGCATGCAAACTCTTAGTTGTGGCATGCATGTGGGATCTAGTTCCCTGACCAGGGATCGAACTCCAGCCCCCTGCATTGGGAGTGTGAAATCTTAACCACTGCACCACCAGGGAAGTCCCAAGACTCCTCATTTTATACATGATGAGCTGAGTTCCAGAGAGGCGAGGAACTTACAAGGACACCCAGGTTAAATGACAGAGTAGGTCTACAACATGGGTCTTCTGACCCCACTAGACATCTCTCCTTGGGTGCCTCATAGTTATTTGTGGTTCAGCATGTCCAGAAAATAACTCATCATCTCCTTCCCTTTCTCCATACCCCAGCTCCCTACCAATGAGCCTGCTTCTTCTTCTCTGACTCTGTGGGTATCTACACTATCTCTCTAGGCTGCCGGGTCAGAAACCTGGATATCCTTTCCCAGACTCCCCAATCTAGACAGACATCAAGTGCTGTCTCTTTCATCTCTGGATTATCTCAACAATTTGTCCCTCCACTGTTACCCCCATTACTGCTGCATTAGAGCAGATCCTCATCTCACAGATCCCTGCATTAGACATCTGAATGGGCTCCCTGCCTGCAGTATCACCCTCTCCAGTGCAGCTATCCCATGGCCACCTCGGGTCTATCCAAAATGCAATCTGGAACTCCCTTCTTCCAGCTAAAATGTTTCGATGACCTGTACATATTTGTTAGCATACATCTTTCCATATTCTGTTACAATTATCTGTTTATTTCTTTGTCTTTCTCACTAGACTATAGGATTGTGAAGGGACTGTGTTTTACTCTATGTAATTTCAAAACCTATCATAATACTTGCTGTTTGTTAGACGAATGAATGAATATTTATTGTATAGTCCATTAGAACAGTGACTAATAAATACTATATAGTTCACCTAGTAACTTTAAGGCTTATTCTATTTCAGTAGTAACATCAGTAGCTGCTATAGTTTATCAAATTCCTTTTGCATGTAGAGGTCTCAAATTAGCCTCATCCATTCATGCATTTAGTAAATATTGATTGTTTCTAATATATTTAAGATATTGCATTTGATAGATTGATTTAAACTTTGCTCTGAATTTTAAATATTAGCACTAGATTCATGCAGGCACACTCTAAATGATTCTTTTATTCTTTTTAGGGCCTTGCACGAAGTAGGCACTTATTATTTAGTGTTTTGATTGTGTTTGATTTTAGTATTACTTGTATATTATGTAGTATCTTGAACAAAATATGTACTCAACAAATATGTGTTGACCATTCCCTATGTTCCAGGAACTGGTTGTGAAAATTTTCTTTGTTACTTCTTACACATTTCTAGCATCTTATAAAATCTGTTAGAGAATTTGATCTGGGCTGCTACATTGGTTTAAATTTTGCCCAAAGTTCCTTCTTTGTGATATGGGTTGATAAGTTTTATATACTTTCCACTAGTGAAGCAGAACACGCTATGATTTACAAAAGTCAATTAACTCTTGTGACAATTGAACAGTGATACTTTTGTGACAATCTTTTCTCCACTCACAGGAACTAGAGAATAGTCTCCATTTACAAGATGACACATTAGAGAAGATTTTAGCTTTAGCAAAATCCATCAAGCAAAATACATCTTCAGTGGGACAGAAGATTATTAAAGATGATATAAAATCACTTAAGTGTAAACAAAAAGATTTGGAAAACAGACTTGAATCTGCTAAGCAGGAGATGGAAAATTGTCTCAACAGCATTCTCAAATCAAAATGCTCAACAGAAAAGAGAGAAAAGTTTCCTCTGCCAGGCAGAGAGGAGCAGGTCACTTCTGATGTACAGGAGTCCACTGAGAACTCAGCTGCAGTGGAAAAGTTGGAGGAAGACTGGGAAATAAATAAGGTAAGTGCTTGTGATTACATCTCTAAGACATCGTGTCTGCGAATGAAGAGGTGTTTTTGGACTCTGAAAAGAGGGTCGTGAATCAAGCCTTCTGATTTCATAATTAAACCCCTCAATCTGCTGGCTATTTATGATGCCCACTTGTCAAAAGAGCCCTTAGAAAACTGTCCAGGATTTCAGCAGTGAAATATTACTGTTCATCTGCTAAAAATGTCAGTCATCAATTTAGGTTTATTATTCTCTCTGATATGTAATCAGATACAGTTTCCTGGATCAGGAGCTCAAAGGCAAATTGGAAAAGGCAATAGAAAATGTGCTCTACCCACATTTCTTAGGAAAAAAATCCAACAGCCCTATTTTTTAGGGTCTTTTTTTTTTTCGGTTGATTTCATAATGAAATCAGAGACCATTTGAAAGGATAGGGGCCTTTCTTCTTATGTTAACCCTGTACTGCAAATGTATTTTTAAATGTTGTCAGATCATGTGGTGTGAGAATATCAACATTCAGCCTCCTGATTGTCCCTGTGGAGAAGAAGAAAGAATGTTGTTTTGTTTTCATTCTAAACATCCAAATGGGTACATTTTCCTGTAGCTCTTAAAGTGCTTTCTCATAGGTTAGAGATTGAAATGGAAAAGGCACAAAGAGCCACCCAGTAAGCTACATTTGTTAGTCAACCTCTCACAATCCAGGGTCCAGTGGGACAGTAGCAAAGGTAGACCATTCAGGTGTGGGTCCTCATCGGCTTTTTATGGAATACATGATACACAGGAATGAAGAGAGCCTGCACTTCTGTTGTCTTCCTAGAGCAGAAATCATGGAGGATTAGAGGAACCAGATAGAGTTTTCTAGAAATGTGTAAAACAAGGTTAAATGCCAACGGAACACCTCTCTGGCCATAGGAAGAGACTTCTAAATCCCACAAGCAGTGTTAGATAGAGCTAAGGAAATATGTCTTAAAGGATTAGGGCCCTGTGGTGAAACTCTTGAAGCTGTACGTGTAGAAGAAACTTTCTTAATGGTATATAAAGAGCAGTAAATAAGTAAAAAAGGAAAAATACCTGAGTGCTTTCTATCCTACTTCATGACATTGCTAAAGGGATTTGCTTAATAACTTTAAGATTAGCTTCTCAGACCAATTTTGGCTGTGAACCCTCCAAATTCAATAGAGTATATTGAAAACTATATAAAGATCATAACCCAATAAGATTTTTTTATTTATTAAGATTTCACTTAATCTTGAATGACGAGTTATTGATAATTTATGATACTTCATTAGAATGATTTTTTTTAGAGCAGATGGAGGGACTTAAGTCTTCAAATAATTTTTGCAGGTCTGACCTAGAGGAATCTAGTTTTAATTTCTAACAACATTTTACCTTTTTTTCCCCTCTTTTGTAACATGAATCTTTTTTCTTGAATCTGTTCTTATTTTCTCTACGCTAAGTACTGACTGTATTTACTTTATTCTATGTAACGTTAGACCAAGATCAAGAGCAGTTAAAAGTATTTTTTTAAATTTTCATTTTATTAAAATTTTTAAAGTTTTTTTTAATTGAAGTATAGTTGCTGTACCATATTATATAAATTGCAGATGTACAATATAGCGATTCACAATTTTTAAAGGTTATACTCCATTTATAGATATTATAAAATATTGGCTATATTCCCCGTGTTGTACAATATATCCTTGTAGCTTATTTTATACCTAATAGTTTGTTAATCCCCTATTCCTTCCCCCTAACTTCTCCCCACTGGTAACTACAAGTTTGTTCTCTATACAAGAGCAGTTTGAAAGTTGGACTACAACTGGTATAAGAGATCAAAATAAGCAGAGATAAATATAATACAAAGTGACAAATATAAGACGCAAGTGTAAATTACTTAAGCAAGAGTCTCTATATAATGAATACATAGAGCACGTAAAAGCACAATTTACAGAGTTATAAATGATTAATCAAAAACTATTGTGACAGTGAAAATAGCCATTTAATTCATTAAAAACATTTATTGAGACCTCTTTTGTGCTAGTCATTCAGCTAGAAGTGAGAATATAATTGTGACAGTTTAAAATCTAATACTAATTAAATATCTAATTAATGCTCATTTCTGTGCCTTTTTGGAGCCTAGAAGGGCTTTTATCAGATTATGTAAAGTCATCTCCAGAAAAAATTTTAGGAAGTTTTATTTAATTTTATTATTTCTTTAATAAATTGCATTTGGTCTTAGAGTTGCTGAAAGTGTGATTGCACTTTTCAAAAATTGCCATTTTAGCATGTATATGTTTGAATCCATTGCCAAGAATTTCAGTTTAGATGAAATTTAGGAGATATTTTAGATCCGGACCTTTGGCTGAATTTTTCTTTAATATCAAGAATATTAACGCAGACTTAGAGACAAAAGAAGTTACAAAATTCAGTCTGAAGGGTGTGGGTGCTTATGATCCAAGATCATACTGGATAATTTTACAGAGATGAATTTCTAAAATTTTTGAATATGAAAAGGCAAAACTGCCTTCCATTTCCCCCTTCTTATATAGGTTAAGTGAAGTAACAAATTAGGATATGATAAAAAATGAGGACTGACTAATCTCTTAAGATTCGAGGTGTCCATAAAAGGAAATGATAAAAAGGAAACACAGGGAAACTGATACATTCTTCATTTATTATTTTTCTAAAAATTCATAAAGCAACATTACGGCTTAACCTGTATTGAATGATCTTTTTTGCCCACTCCTTCCCAAATGTCAACCTACATGACATAATTGCTCTTAAAAAAAAAAAAGTTTGTCTATAATTACCTCTTTAATTTCCTTGTCATTAGGTATAATTTAGTATGTCTGAATCATTTTTTGTTCTTTTCAACATTTTCTGAGCATTTATAATTTCAATATTTAAGAAGGCACCCATAGAGAAATCCTGGAAGGTGGATGATCACAGATACAAAACATGCAGGGCGTCCAGCTGTGAGTGAGCGACCAGAAACTCAGGGGAGTCAGTACTAGAATGAAAAGGAGGAAAGAGTTTTCAGGCCTGGAGTAAATGATGTTTATCTCTGGTGTTGGTTATCCTAGTAAGTCAGTAAAAAAAATTTTGTAATGGAACATTTAGTTGGGCCATGTGTCAACTCTGTCTTCCAAGTGTATTACTTTGCTCTTCTGTCCAGGATGCAAATCTTGTTTCTTACTCTAGAGGTATTTTTCTCAATCCAAGATTTATTTCTTTACAGGACAAGTGACTTACATGGTATACATGGTATTAACATCTACAAGCAGCATGCATTTGAGAACGTGCTCCAAAGTCCTGAAATCTTAGGCTGAGAAACCTTAGAAAATTTCTATCCTAACCCTGTGTTTCAGGTTAGGGAATTAATGTCAGAAGATGTTAATCAGCCAAGTTCTCATTCTAGCAGAGCTGGGACTAGAGCCAGGTGCCTCTGCCCAGCCTGATGCTTGGTGGTCTACCTCACAGTTTTATTGAGTGTGTTATGTGGGTTGTTCATTGAGGTTTAATATGCCAGTATGCTGTTTGACTCCAGTTCTCATGCGTGTTTCAAACCTTCTCTACTCTCATTAAGCCCAACCAAGCCCTGTTCCTGTCATTCCTAACAGATCTCTGGTCCACAGCTGCTAGATTGATGGGTCCTCAATTTCTTTCCAACTCTACTTTATAAACCACAAATTGTTAATCTTGGCAATCGAAGACTAAATGAAATTCTCTTATTTATTTATTTTTTCTAATGTGAATTCATCTATACATCCAGTCAGTAAAAATTTCTTGAACGGGCAGTTAGGGTTCATCGGTGAGTGAAAATAGACGTGGTCTCTATTCTCATAGAGCTTCTGGTCTAGAGGAGGAGACATACATTAATCCACTAATTAACTGATGAGAGGCTAATTACAGCAACTAAAGGAAGGAACATGTTTCCATGATAATCTATAATAAAGGAGGCTGGCTTGAACTGTAGTTCTCTGAAGTTCAGAGAGCTTCTCTAAAGAAACAACACTTTACCTGAGACCAGCAGCGTGGATTGGAGATAACAGAGCTCAGAGCTGGGTGTCAGGAGCACTCTTGGCAGAGAAAGTAGAGTTTCCTCTTGTGGGGGGAAAAAGCATGCGGAGTCAGAAACTGGAATAAGGCCACTGCATAGGGGGAGGAGGAGGGGAGAAGGACAGAGGTGAGGCCTGGGAGGTAGGCAGGGCTGGCTGAGTCTCAAGTGCATAACATTTTAGACAATATGCTAAGAGAAAGAGGCAGCCTCTGAGATTAACCTGATCTGCCATTCGGTTTTGTCTCTAAAAATGATGGATGTTTGCTTATGCTTAGAATTGTTTTTTACTACTTCATGTTGGAATGCTTTAGAGAAGAAAGAAATATATCCTCTAGAGTATGTATGACACTGTCCCAATGTTGGCAGGTTATAAGTGATAGATGTAGCTTCTCAATGTCACAGAATTATTATAGCCACGGGGCCATTGCCCCTGTATGGGAAAAAGGATAGTGAAGCTGTCATGGTCTTTACCTCTTGACTGTGCTGCTAGGTTTGCGCAAGCCAGAGACAATGCTCAGTTACTTAAAGCTCAGTGTTTTAAATGTTAAAGTAAAATGTTTACTTTGTGAATTAAGGGACATAAAAATGACAGTATCACAGTCCTACCCTTTAGGAGAATTGATGATATTCTTTCTCACCTTCTGTTCTTTTCCAAACAGGCCAAACTCAAAGAAAAGATACATAGTTGAAAAAAAGCAACAGTTTTTTAAAAAGTAAATATATAGCAATATAACAGAACCAGGCTTTTGATAGAATCATCATTTTCTACTTTAAATTTATTATTAACTTTGAAAATTCCATTTATGCTCAGAGGTTCAATATGTATGCTTGTTAAGTTATACTTTGTCTTAAGTTTATACTGATCGTAGATTTTTTTTTTTTTTTTAAAGAGAAATTCCAGGAGAAGTGGAGAAAGGAAAGAATCAGATGTCCCGGGGCTTAGAGTTCATAAGGGCTCATGAGAGTCCATGCATTGGAGTGGATACTCCAGAATTGACAGGGCCCTTGAAGAGAAAGGGAGAAAGGCCAACAAGAAAATCTCTAACCCAGAGAAAGGACTGGGACCTACTTATTCTGACTGCGGGTGGGAAAAGAAGGTCTCCCCTGAGAATTCAGAACCACCCTATATCTCAAACAGGTTTAGAGTCCAAATCTATACTACTTGCATTGTGGAGCAATTCAAGTTAAGAAATTAACATGTAAATCAGCCTCTGTCTATTTATCTCCTTGCAGTACCTGGAAAAAGCAAACACAAATCTGCTGAAGGGGGCGCGGTCAGTTCTACCAATCAGGCCATAGGGATTCCCACAATGTAGTTTAAAAAAAAACAAAGTCTGATAACCCTGAGTTAGTATGAATCAGTCAATCAATCAATAACACAAAGGAACATTCCACCAGAAGAGTCCTCATCACTAAAATTGAGAGGAATTAATACACTAGGGTAGTGAGACAGTGCAGCAGTTTGAAAGATATTATACAATAATACATTTTAAATGGTTAGTGATAGATGGATTTGAAATCATAATGAGATAATAAAATACTTTGAGAAAAAAGGTTAGATTTGAAAAAGAACCATATGGAACTTCAATAATGTTTTTTAAGTCATTGAGATTAAGATTGCTCTGGCCAAGTAGCACACTTGATAACAGCTTGAAGAGAGAATTAGTTCGCTAAAATATGTTAGAAAATTACCCACAATCCAACACAGAGCTATAAAGAGATGGAAAAGAGGACAGAGATTTTGAGGACCCAGTGGCTATAATGAGATGGTCAAACATAATTCTGGTAGGAGTTCTAGAAGGAGAGAATAGAGAGAATGGAGGAAAAGAAAGGCTGAGAATTTTCCAGAATTGAAGAATAATATGAATTCTCAATTTCAAGAAGTACAGAGAACCTTGAACAGGCTAAATAAAAATAAATTATTATGTAAATTATTACGGAAATACATTATATTTTTGAGATCTCAGGGTATAGAAGATTTTTTTCTTAAAAAGGCCCTAAAAGCAGGGCTTCCCTGGTGGCGCAGTGGTTGAGAGTTCACCTGCCGATGCAGGGGGCGCGGGTTTGTGCCCCGGTCCGGGAGGATCCCACATGCCGCGGAGCGACTAGGCCCGTGAGCCATGGCCGCTGAGCCTGCGCGTCCGGAGCCTGTGCTCTGCAACGGGAGAGGCCACAACAGTGAGAGGCCCGCGTACCGCAAAAAAAAAAAAAAAAGCCCTAAAAGCAGAAGCCCAAACAGGAAAAGATTGATAAATTTGACTGCATTAAAACATTAAAGTCATATTCAACAAAAGATACCATATATAAAGTTTAAAGACAATCTACTGAGAGATAATTGCAGTACATAAAACGGTTAGAAGACTAGTATCCAGTATATAAAAGAGCACCAGAAATGATAACCAACCCAATAAAAAATAGTCAATGATTATGCAAAAGTAATCCACAGGAGGTAAGACTCATATGACCAGGGAGCATAAAACAATAATGATGTCAACTTCACACCCAATGTACTGGCAGAAATTATTGTCTGTTAGTACCAAATACCAGAGAGGATTAGGGAAAATACAAATTCTTTTACCATGCTGGTAGGAACAAATCAATAACTGTCTATCGAGAATCTAAAGGAATAATTTCAGTTCTAGGAAAACGTCCCAAAGAAACTCACACATATGTGCAAGAAGGCCTAAAACAAGGGTGTTTATCACAGTAATATCTATAATAGGAGAAGTTGGAAGCAATGATAATGTCCATAGTAGCCTGACAGACAAAAAAGTCGTGTTCATTCAGATAGCAGAACAGCATACAAACGTAAAATGACTGAATGGGATTTATATCTGACACGATGATAAACCTCAAAACATACCGCTGAGTGAAGAAACTAAGTTGTAAAATGATACATGTATGATTCCAATTTTATAAGAATTAAAAAAATATAAAACAATACTGTATGTATATTAACACATGTAGTCAAAGTATAAAGACAAGTATGTGTGGATTTTAGAATAGTGGTTAGTTCTAGGGAGGAAGAGATGAGAAAGGGTTGAGGACTGGGCTTTAAATTATATTTTTAATATAGAAAATTATATCAGTTATATCTGTGTCATGGGTAATGATTATCTGTTATACTCTGTTGTTTTAAATATATTTGAATTCTATTATAACTTAAAATAAGATGTTTCAAATGAGCCTGCAAAATAAAAATAACATACAGCTAAGGGTGATGAGCAAATGATCACTGGTTATGAAATATGAAAGAATCTTTCCAGGAGCCAATCAGGGCACGAGCCTGTGTTCTAACCTCTCGGACATGAGCAAAGGAATGTTACCTTTTAAATTTAAAATGTTCGTTTGAGGGATTCTGTTGCATTTTCTGCCAAAGTGGAAACATGGCTTTTGGATTTGTTAAACAAATGGTGTTATGGGATGATTTCAGGTTTTTTAGGATGCTCTCCCTGACCACGGAAGGCACATTACAAATGGCAGGTTATAAATGTGGCTAGTCCTTAAGTGACCAGTCCATCAGGTAAGAGAGACCAGGGCTCTGAATTCATAATAAATTATTGATAAGAAGTAAAGTTTTCCTGGGTTTACTATCTATGCCTAGCTCAGGAACTCTTGCCCTACAGGTGGATTTGTTGGGTGCTGTAAGCAACAGTAGCCATCAGATTAAAAGGAGGCAGGCGTCCACCTCATAGAATTGCAGTTCATGGCATAGAGCACCCATGGGCCAATGAAATCAGTGGTGTAGCACCTCTGTCCTTTCCTCTCACAGCCTTCCTGGATCTTCCCCCCCACAACCCGAGATGCTGCCTTCCATGGAGATTTTAACCATAGTTTGCACAAATAAATTGGAAATGGAGGAAATTTGCAAAATCATTTCAATTATTTGCAGCCTTGTAGACGAAGTGACTTTTGCTAAGTGCCAAGTAAATACTTCAAAACCAGTAACACTGGTCAGCTGAATTTTCTTACCAGTTAGTATTGGTGAAGCTCCAGACAGTATCTGTTTTATTTAAATAAACTCTAATTTTAGAATAGTTTCACATTGACAGAAAGCTTGCAAAGATAGTACAGATAGTTCTCATATATCCCTTATCCAGTTTCCCCAATTGTTAACATCTTACATTACTATCTAGTAATGTATCTACTATCTACTACTAAAACAGCAATTTCTACCTTATTTGGAGATGTGGACACATTTTATTCACAGACTTGATACCTCAAAGATTTTTACTGACATGAAAGTATATGGCAAAATTAAATGGTATTTTGCTTATAAAGTAACCTGAAAATAAAAACTAATACCTTAGCAAAATAATGGGAAATCTTTTAAAATTACTGATAAAGTTCCTGTTGTATGTAAGTGCTCAAAAAATATTTGCTGAAAGAATGAATAAATGAGTTGAAATGGTGTCTCTATATATCCTATTGAGAACCTCAATTTCCTAGAGCTTTCAGAAAAGATCAGATTACCCCATCTATAACCTGTTCTGCCATACCCAGAATTGGAATTATTGCCTTTACGTAATCTAAGGCATAACATTTTTTTTTTAAGAAGGAAATTCCTTTTTTTTTTTGTAAAGATTTTTTTGATGTGTACCTTTTTTTTTTTTTTTTAAGTCTTTATTGAATTTGTTACAATATTGCTTCTGGTTTTCTGTTTTTTTTTTTTCTGTGTTTTGTTTTTTTGGGCGAGGCATGTGGGATCTTAGTTCCCCGACCAGGGATTGAACCCCTACCTCCTGCATTGGAAGGCAAAATCTTAACCACTGCCAGGAAGTCCCTAGGCATAACATTTTTAATATCATGAAATTTTGGTATTTTGTGTTTCCTTCATCTATCCACTTACTATTTTAAACTACCAGTGGGTACCATTGAATGCCTATTTATTTGCCCAACCCTCTGCATTATGGTGAATACTAAGTATAAACTTTGGAACTTTTGCTTTTTCCATATCCGTTTTCTTTCTTTAAGACTGTAGATATTCCTCAGTATATAACTGAGCAATGCCAGATCCTATGCTGTCTTGTCAAAAAAGTTTCATTTTTCTTGGGATACCAATATTAGCATTAAATGTTGCATGGAAAAATCCTCTGGTAGTGGCCAGATATACTTGTGAAAAGTCTTTAATCCGAGTAAATAGAAGAAACTCGAAAATAAAAAATTATTTGGAAGGTAAACTGTTCAGCAATTAATCTTTTTATGTTTTCAGAATTCAGCTGTGGAAATGGTTTTGTCAAAACAACTTTCTCTTGATGTTCAAGAAAGCATGAAAACCACTGAAGATGAGCAGAAAGTCAATGAGCTGCAAAATCAACCTTTAGAATTAGATGTTATGTTAAGAAATGAACAATTAAAAGAGATAGAGGTATGGAAACAAGAAAAATACTGACAACATGATTGCATCATTTATCCAGTACAATACAATATATTTTAATTACCAAAAAATTGCTTCCACAGAATGAAAAGTCTTATTTAACCTTTGCCTGATGATCAGTTTGGTAACTGTATAATTATGTACTAATCAGTAAGTTGTATAAATCTTTCCATTTAAGAAGTGTAAGAGTTTAATGAACATTAGTCTTCTCTTTCACAGAGTTCCTAAAATCTTGCTTATTCAGTAAGAAAATTGGGAGATTCTTACTTGCCATCATTCCTTTTCTTAGTCCTATGTATTTTTCTGATTCTGACAAATTCCTTTTATTTTTCCTGATTATCAGCATTATGGGATACTCCTTCTTTGTTTTTACAGCTGTGTTTACATAGCTATGGAAAGGCATCTAAAAATCCAATACATGACCATGTTTTTTAAAATGACCCTTACAATTTTAGCTAAGTTTACGTAACAGTAAACATGTATTTTTTTTAAATGTATGTAAACATGTATTTTTTTTTAAATGACCCTTACAATTTTAGCTAAGTTTACGTAACAGTAAACATGTATCTAAAACAGGAAAGGGAGGGGGTGCATGTAAGTAATAAAAGAAGATAAATCTTCTTTAGACATTGTAGAATCTTTTAACATAATAGGGTGACCAATTTGCTATTAAACATTAGACCAATGGTGAGTGTTAGTCTACATTTTAACATGACTCTAGTAAAAAAAATCTTTTAAATGTCAGGACCTTAGTTTCTCTGTGTGCAAATGAAATATTTAAAACATCTTCTTGGGATAGAATGTGTTACTGAAAGGAAAGAGCAAAGGGAAAAAAAATAAATGAGTTAATTAATGAGTGAATGAGTGAGTGTATATTTATTGATTTCCTTGACTTGTTTTTAGGAATTATGTACCCAGTTGGAAGCAAAGAAAGCAGCCATTGAACCACTAGAACAAATTGAATACCTTAAGAAAGCAGAAACAAGTGCCTTGTTTCCCCACAGTGAAAGGTATTCAGTGCAGCACTTGGACAATCTGCTTCAGGCACTTATTACTTTGAAGAAAAAGAAAGAAAGCCAATACTGTCTCCTTAAAGATTTTCAGGAACACATCGTGGCAGTTGAATCCTCGATGAAAGCCTTGTTGAGAGAAAAGGAAAGTCTAAAAGTGTAAGTATAAGAATTTAGGATGTGCATTCTTTGTGTTCAACCATAGGCTCCACTGCCTTGGACAGGCCCAGGGTGTTAAGAGTTTATACTATTAAAGAATATTATGATTTTAATACTACAGTGTGGAAATTAATTTCATATGGAAACCATTGAAGAAAATTCTGTTGGTTTCATGCAAAAAATATTCATATTAATTTTACAATTAAATTATATTAATTTTACAAATTAATTTATTAAACTATTAACTCACACTATAAATATCTGCGAAATAAGTTTAAGTTCTATGGAATTTAGCATTTTTTTGCCAAGAGATTATTCTAAACTATGGGAGGGGGGCAGAAACATTATCAGTACAATTGTTTAATATTAACATGCTTGGTTTAAATAGTTTGGAACATAAGGAATATATATGTATTATAATGGTTTCTTTTTACATGTGTGTACTCCTTTTGGCGTTGAAAATGATGGCTGAAGATTGTAGATATAGTCATAACTTGTAAACATTTTCTCATTATTAAAAAGTTTTATTTTATACTTTTGCCTAAATGGGGTTCAATTTCAGTGACATCCTTTGAGGAAGCAATTTTATATTTAAAAGATTAGCCCGATGATTATACCTTCTTAGTCAATATCTTTATCATTTATTGTTGGTAAGATGATAACAAAGGGGTTGGATGTTGTAATTTCGCTTAGTCCTAGCCTAACTTTGTACAAGTACTTTACAGGTGACAGAGTACTTTTACATACATTCTTCCCTTCACTTTTCAGTCCCTTCCTGTGCTTCTGCATTTTTATGATACTCATTTTATAGACAAGCTTTCTACATTGTCACACATTAATTGAGAGCTACAGTAAGCAAGATTCTGATTTTTATTTTAAGGACAGAGTATTCTTACAGACAACCTAATCTTCTCTTCTGTGAATTCAAAGCAGAATTAATTTCTTTTAATGACAGCTAACCTCCTGTTGATGTATAGTATATATTAATCAGCTCAATTTTTCTTCTTTTGCTAGGGGACCACTGGACAGTGCAACCCATATGGACAAAATTAAAAGATTACTGGCGTCAATAGAAAAAGAGAAAGATTCTTTAAGCAAGTTGAAAATCGAATGGGAAAATTTATCAAACTGTCTGACTGACATGGATAAGAAGCTGTTGGAAAGCCAGATGAAGCAACTTGAACATGGTTGGGAGCAAATGGAACAACTGGTCCAGAAGAAGTATTCTCAGCAAGTGGTGGGACATGATGAGTTTACGCTTCTCATGAGTAAGATCCAAGACCTCGAAATTTCTCTGCAGCAGCAGCAGCAATGTCTGCAGTTAAGGCTGGACTCTCCAGAAGAAGAAGGGAATCAAAGCATGGTTGCCTTGGCCACTGAACTCCAGACTATCAAGCATAGATTTTCTGTGTTCAAGGGGCGAGCTGAACTTCAGATGAAGAGGATTTGGGGAGAAAAAGAAAAGAAAATTTTAGAAGATGCAATAAATAATTTGCAGATGCAATTGGAAGCATTGGAACCATTAAACATAGAGGTGGAAAATCAGATCAAGAAGTGTGAAACCAGGTACAAGATGAAAGAGGCTATCTTATGGGTCAAAAACCTGTTAGGTGAACTCGTCCCTACCATTTCCCTTCTCCCAGACAATATTCTTTCACAGATCAGAAAATGCAAGGTGGTGCACGATGGCATTCTAGATAAGCAGCAGGTTGTGGAGTCATTGGTTGAAGAGGTTAAAGGTAATATTCCTAACCTTACAGCATATGAGAGCAGTGATTTAAATAACCTCCTACAGGACTTACAGAATCAATACCAAATGCTAGTTTTAAAATCAACTCAAAGATCACAGCAATTAGAATTTAAATTGGAAGAAAGAAGCAAATTTGTTGGGATAATAGGGAAGGTTCAACTTTCACTTCAAGGAAATGAAACACTGATGATCCCCAAGATGCAAACAACCTCCACAGAAGCTGAACTAGAACATCAGTATGTCACTTTGACCATTTCTCTGAAGGAATTGCAGGAAATTGAGAGTGTAATAGCAACACATCTTCAGGAACAAACAAACATCTGTAAAGATCTAAGTGTATTTGAAAGATTATTTCTAGATGATCAATTGAAAAATCTTAAGACTAGAGCCAACAGAACACAAAGATTCATTCAAAATAAATGTAATGAAGTAGAACACAAGATAAATTTTTATAGAGAATTTCATGAAAAAACATCTGTGCTTCAGAAGGAGTTTGACCATATACAGCACAATGAACTGCTACTAAATGCAGAAATAAATCCAGATGTTAAAGAGGAGTTGTGTCATCTTAAAGACCAAATCACTGGTATTCGATCTAGTATCCTACAAGTATTGAAACTCAGAGAAGTGTTTGACTGTATAGGACTAAATTGGGATTGGTCCCAACTTGACCAAGTACAAACCCAAATACTTGAAAAAGAAAAGGAACTTGAAGAAAAAATTAAGCAGTTAGATACATTTGTGGCAGAATATGGCAAATATCAGGCATCACTCGGTAAACTGAGGGCTATGCATCTGCAAGTTAAGGAAAGGGCTGAAGCACTGCTAACAACGCCTAACACCCCACCAGAAAGCAGTCTGCTCCATGCTCAAATTTTGAGTCAGAGAATCAGGAAAGTCATGTGCTTGTATCATGAAATAATCAAGAAATTAAGTGAAAATAAGGACTTTGATGACTCTTTCAAAGAGAAAGAAATGCTACAAATAAAGCTGTATACAGAAGAAAATGATAAGTTACACAAGGTTCTCCAAAATATAGTCCTGGAATCCCAACCGAAAGAAATGGATGAAAAGAATTTTCAGGACAAACTAGGAAATTCCTTACATGTTTTAAATCAGATAAAATCTCAGTTACAACAGCCTTTACTTATAAATTTGCAAATTGAACATATTCAAAATGAAAAAGTTAATTGTGAAATGTTTCAAGAACAAGTTCAGGCAGAAATGGATAGCATTAAAGCTGTGACTGTTCTTGAGAAGCAAAGAGAAGAAAATTCTGAAGCTAGTGATGTGGAGACAAAATTACATGACATTGAAGACCTTCACATGCAGCTTAATGCAAGCATTGATTCGCGCACAGTAAGTTTTTTAATTAGGTGGTTAATGTATTTGTTGTAATTTCATGATTTTATGTTTTACTCTAGTTAATATCCACATTTCTCAAGAAGTTACACGTTCTATAGAAATATTCTGCACAGGAGAATAGCCATTTTAAAGAACTTCAAAGGTCCAGTTTATAATCCCAACTTATTCTACAATCTAAATACAGTTCCTTACAGTTTGGAAAAAGATGAGTTTGATACCTTTATTTCTTATTTATTTATTTATTTATTTGCCTTATGCGGGCCTCTCACTGTTGTGGCCTCTCCCGTTGTGGAGCACAGGCTCCGGACGCGCAGGCTCAGCGGCCATGGTTCACGGGCCCAGCCGCTCCACGGCATGTGGGATCTTCCCGGACCGGGGCACGAACCCGTGTCCCCTGCATCGGCAGGCAAACTCTCAACCACTGCGCCGCCAGGGAAGCCCTGATACCTTTATTTCTATATCCCTCGTAGCTTCTGTTGAGCTCAGAACCAAAAAGTTTGTGATTTTTGTTTGTTTGCTTTTCAGAAATAATAGAGTGTAGTGGAAGAAATATGGTATAAAGAACACAAGATAGGGCTTCCCTGGTGGCGCAGTGGTTGAGAGTCCGCCTGCCGATTCAGGGGACACGGGTTTGTGCCCCAGTCCGGGAAGATCCCACATGCCGCGGAGCGGCTGGGCCCGTGAGCCATGGCTGCTGAGCCTGCGCGTCTGGAGCCTGTGCTCCGCAACGGGAGAGGCCACAGCAGTGAGAGGCCCGCGTACTGCCAAAAAAAAAAAAAAAAAAAAAAAAAAAAAAAAAAAAAAAAAACCACAAGATAATAACTCCACATTTATTTAGAACTTACAGTGTCTAGGAAGTGTGCTGAACACTTTATCTTTAATCCTCATAGCAACTCTGTGAGATGGGTGCTATTATTAGCCCCGTTTTAAAATAAGGAATTTGAAGCTCAGAAACATCAACAGTTTTCTCAAGGTCTTGAAATAGTAACAGAACCAGGATTCATGTTGAGATCTGTGTTATTTTAGAGCAGAGGTCATCAAATTAAGGCCCATGGGCCAAATTTGCCCACGGCACCTGATTTTGTTCATAAAGTTATATTGGAGCACAGCTATGCCCATTCCTTACTGGCTTGTGTATGGCTGCTTTCCTGCTACAACAGCAGGGCTGAGTAGTTGTGATGGTCCGTATGGCCTGCAAAACCTAAAATATTCGTTCTGACCATTTACAGGAAAAGTTTGCTGATCTCTGTTGCAGAGCGACTACAACAAACTCCCTCCTTTCCTGTAATAATAGGGTAGATATCTTAGGCATCATTTAAACACACTGTTCTTAATATAATGCCCTTCACTGTGTTTTCAGAATTGTCACACTGAATTTCTAGAATGGGGACGTTAACTCCCTTCTTTAATTCAAAGAATTGTTAGATAATGTATATGAACTATTTTGCTAAGGTATAAATGCTATAGAAATATAAAGTCGTATGAACCCTAATACATTCTTTAAATTGGTACTTAACAAATTCTCTGCTTGATTTTAATACAGTTTCCAGAAATAATGTACATAAATCCCCAAAATGATATGTTTAGAGCTGGACTGGAAGGGACCTCTAAAGTTATTTATTTCAACTATTTGTTATTTCAGTGAGAAGACTTGAGGTCTGGAGACATTAAGTGATGTGCTCAAAACTAAAGTTAGTGGTAGAGCCATTAATTTAAAAATACAAGAGGTTTGGTGGGGGGGGTCTTTTCAGTTTTTTTCCCACAGATATTGCTTAAGGTTATATACATTAAATATATTCAATTGTTTTATGTAATTCATAGTCTAATACAAGAGTTCTAGAGCAGGAACATATATCATTAGACATGATTCATGAGATGTATTTTTAAATTTAGATTAGATTTCTTAGCAAATCTGGAAACCATTTCCTTTATGCAAAGAAAAACATTCATTTTTAACCATTAGTGTAATATTATTAAACTATAAGTGTGAGATGCTCACTCTTTATGACACAGAGACATATTATGAATGTATCACAAAAATTCAAGAATGACAAAAGTGTGACAGTTTTCATCACGACATTTAATCTTCCATTCACCAGAATGTCTTGAATGATGCTTATGGAAATACGGCACGCTATAATGAAGCAGTCTCCAGGGCCATGGGGCTCATCACTGCCCTTGAAGCCATCATTGCATCCCATAGAGTAGACCTTGATAATCCAGAAGAATCAATAGAGATGCCTCGCTGCAAGCAAGAGGAACTGAAGTCCACAATAGCAGACATCCAGGACCTCACTGAGAATTTGGGGACTATATCCAGCCCAGAAGCTAAACGACAACTTGAGTGTACTTTACAGGAATTAGTTTCTAGGAACTCAGCCATGAGGGAGGCAGCCAAAGTAAAGGAAGCTGAAGTAGAAAGGTAGGTACTTCTTTCTAAAGGTAATGCTTTAAGAACAAAATATAGATTTGTTTATAATGAACATGTACACATTAGAAATAATTTGGAAAATATGGAAAAGTAAGAAAAAATCACTAAGGAAAACCATGGCAAATATTCTACTGCATTTATTTCATTTTTTCTTAATTAATATTGAGTACTTAAAACAGAATGTTTATAGAAGTCTGAGTATGGTATAAAGAATGATGATAGGGCTTCCCTGGTGGCGCAGTGGTTGAGAGTCTGCCTGCCGATGCAGGGGACATGGGTTCGTGCCCCGGTCCGGGAAGATCCCACATGCCGCGGAACGGCTGGGCCCGTGAGCCATGGCAGCTGAGCCTGTGCGTCCGGAGCCTGTGCTCCGCAACGGGAGAGTTCACAACAGTGAGAGGCCCGCGTACCGCAAAAAAAAAAAAAAAAAAAAAAAGAATGATGATAAAACAAATACCTCCGTACCCAAAGGTTCAAAGATAAACATCATGATTTTTGAATTCTCTTGGGTACTCCTTCCTTCTCCTCTCAGAAGTAACCGTTATCCCGTTTTTCATTTACCATGCCCTTGCTTTTAAAGATATTTTTACTACGTGTTTGTGTCCTGTTTTCATGTATATGTATTCTTCTGTGACTTCATTTTTTCAAACTTACCATTATGATCCTGAAGTTTATTCATGTTTTTGTCTGTAGTAAAATATTCACTCACCCAGCTGTTGGTAAACATTTGGGTTGTTTCTAGTTTTTGCATTCACAAACAGTGCTTCTAGGAACATTTGCAAATGCAAGAGCTTCCTCTGGGTGTATAACTAGGATTGTGATTGCTGGGTCAAAACGTATGCACATCTTAAATTTTTAATTCCAAATGATTTTACCCATTTCTACTCAAACCAGCAACATATTAATGTTCCAGTTGTCCCATATCCTCACCAACACTTAATGTTGTGAGATTTAATTTTTGCCAGTCTGATGGTTAAGTGATACTTCTTTGTGGTTTTAATTTGCATCTTTATTACTGTTAATGAATTTGAACTTCTTTTGTGAATATTTCTTCATCTTTCACATTTCATCTTCTGAAAAATGCCTGTTCAAGACAATTTTTATTGGGTTGTCTAGCTTTTTCTTATTGATTTGTAGGGATTTATTCTACACTTTGGAGGCTGGTCTTTGTGTTATATGTGTTACAAATTATCTTTACCGAGGGGATGTCCTAATAAACATCCATCCTGGGTGTGCTCCGGGCTTTATCCTCTGTCCCCAGCATTCCAGGTGAAGGTCAACAAAATTGAAACTCGACAAATGTCCTCAAAGTGAAAAACTGGCCTTGGAGCTTAGCTTATTTCTCTGTATTTCCACTTTTACATAGTTTGGGGCCTCTGAATATTCCTTAATTCCTTGCCAGTTTATTATTGTGTTTTAAGAATTTTAAAAAATATATCTTTGATACCGAATTTTTTATTGTTTTCAGTGGGGGATTTAGGTTGTATCTATTTTGTATACATAATTTTATTCATAGTGATTTTTTTAATATAACACAAAATTGAACTATATAAAAATAGGCTGCTTTTGCTTTACTTTATAAAATGAACTCTTTTCCTTATTGTAACAAAACTTCATATAAAAGCAATTGTAATTATTATATAATATTTTATAAAACGGATTGTTGTAACTTACTTAACCATATCTTTTGTTAGCATAAAGTGTGTTCTGATTTTTGCCATTTTAATTAACAGTCTAATAAGTAAAAAGATTTTACTGTGTAAAAGGTTTTATAAGGTATAGGATAAATTTCTTACGTTAGGATTGATTCCTTAAGATTAATTGCAGAGTTGGATCAAAAGATATGAGCATTTTTAAGACTAAGTGGTTTTCTACAAGAACTGTACCAATTTACACCTTATTAGCAGTGTTCAAGAATCCAGTTTTCCAGTTTAGGTGTTTTAGGAACAGTTTTATCTGCCTGTTAAAGTTTGCATTAAAAGTCTCATGCAGGTCCTGTGAGGAGCAGGTAGTCAATAAATATTTGTTGAAATACACTGAGTAGCAAAAAGAGAATTACATTCTATTTTTTACTAAGTGTTCAGAATGCATTCTTGGAAGTTCAGAATTTATTGTACTAAATAAAATTTAACATCGCTTTTTTTTTTTCTAACTGTGTCTCACTAGGTGTCTTGAAGATTACAAAGGCTATAGAAAAATAAAAGAGAAAATTTGCACTAACCTCAGCCAGATGGAGACAGTTCTTGGGCAGTCCATGTCCCCATTGCCAATGTCATACAAAGAAGCTTTAGAGCGCTTGGAACAGAGCAAGGTAATAGAACTTGCAAATCTCAGTAAGACTGTGTACAAAAAATTGGCAGAAAGAGCAGGTGGTGGCATCAGGGGATGTGGCTCTGTTATGACCCACAGAAATCTTCAACCTGAGTTGTACACTCAACAAAATTCCTAAACCAAAAGCCATGGGGAAAATGAGGCATTGGTTCTGAGAAATTTAATCATTTGGGTTCACAGGACAGTCTTCTCCCCAGTAGCATCCTGTCCTTATTAATCATTCTTTCTAAAGCGTTACCTTGCATGTTGTTTTGTTGGACATCGCTGGATCAATGACAGAGCATTTAATGCAACTTTCAGAAATGCTAAATTCTGGTTACTTCTTATACTCTATTACTGAGCAGTTTTAGTTTTTGCATATATTCATCTGTCACAGTGTATGGTATTATGTTATTAGCATTTGGATGAGGACATTCTAAATCTTCTGTGCTTATCATCTACCACAAAACAAACAAACACAAAACCAAAAAATATAAATAATGTGTTGGTGGTTGATTATAGTAAGCATTGTACAAATTAGCTATCTAGTAAAATACGAGACTTACATTAAAATAGGAAAATGAACTTCTAGGATATTTACCTTGGAAAACACATTTTTACTTAGAAAAATTGGTTTATATGTCATTATTTGTCCCCACAGTTCCAAATTCATGTGCAATATAATAATACATAGATGCTTCTCATCTGTCTCAAATTGACTTCCAAAAGGACTAAAAAATGGATTATATAATACTTATGGATGATTTTTAAAACATTAATTGTTCAAGATTAAAATAGTTACAAGTTTCAGAATAGTTCTGACTTCAGAAAACTTCTATCCCTCCTATTCCTTTTCTTTTCTTTCTTAAGGCCTTGGTGTCAAATCTTACGTCAGCCAAAGAAGAGCTCATGAAAGTACGACAGGTCCTCAGACACCTGAGACCCATGTGCACAGATAGTGACAGCCTCTGTTTACTCAGAAGCACATCTGCTCTATGGGAGAGATGGCTGAGTTTGATGGAAGCTGTTAAAGAATGGGAGTTGTGGTGTGAAGAACTGAAGCAGGAGTGGAAATTTATCCATGAAGAAGTAAGTGCTTTATTTGCAACAGTCAAACCATACAGTTTACTAACACATGTCATTTAAATTGTTTTATTATTTTCATTTTTTTAAAATATAAAACAAGTCCTCAACCTGTACCATTTGTTTACATCACATGTATGGAACATGTAAATGTTTATAGAGATCAGGTCCTAGCAAAATAATCTCCAAGGAATTATTCAAGAATGATTCAGATTCTTTCATGACAGTGGCATTTTTTTGGTGTCAAATAATTCTTAGAAATAAGTGGCTACTTGCTCATAGGAGCTTTAAAATCTTTATCATGCAGATAAGCTAAGCCCTCTTAAAAATGTCTCTCCACCACACTAGGTTAGAATAAGGTAATATTCATAATAACCAATTAATTTTGAAATTAAGTACAGTGGTTAACTGTGGAAATTAACTACTATTGTTAATAAGTATTGACCTAAAAATATGTATGATGTTCTTTCTGAAGACTGTCTCAAAGAAAACCTCCATAATATGTATCGATCACAGATGTTAATTTAACCATGGTTGAGGCCTTAGGCATCCCATACATTTAGAAAGAAAATTTAAAATAGTATAAAAATATCTTAGGGTATTCTTTAATCTTTCCAAAAGACCAGGTGTAAATGAGGTACAAATCAGAACATTAAATGAAAACCCTTCTCTCTTATTCCTGTTAAAATTTCTGCTGAATTTACTTAAGACAAATATAATCAATACTTGATCAGCAGTAGGTCACATTGCCTTAGGATTTAAACGTTTAACACTCTCATATTTTCCTGCTTAAAACTTGTTATTCTTGAAAATGAATATCATTTTGATGGTGCTGTTGGGGTTTGGTTAGTAAATAGTCTCTTGAATGTTAAAACTCCAAGGAACTTTGTAAATTGTCCTTTTAGCAAGGCCGCTAGCCTCCAGCTCTTTCCCATCCACAATGGCACGGTTTACTGAGGTCCTTCTGTGCAGTGTGTTCCTGTGTGCTGTGCTAAGAAGGCAGTTCAGGGAATTCCCTGGTGGTCCAGTGGTTAAGACTTCACACTCCCACTGCAGGGGACACGGGTTCCATCCCTGGTCAGGGAACTAAGCCGTGAGGCACGGCCAAAAAAAAGAAGGCAGTTCACACATGATGCCACTGAATCTTGGCATGGCCCTCAGGAGTTACCTATTATCACCATTTTCTAAATGGAGAAGCTGAGGCACTGAGAGACTTAAGTTGGTACAAGCCTCCAAGCTAGTGATTAAACTGGGGCTATGGGCTGGGGCCACATCTATTTTGCTCACGCTGTAATTTTAGAATCTGAACAGGGCTTTGCACTTAGTGGGCACTTAGTATTTGTTGAGGAACAGCTCTTATTCACATCCAGGTTTAGGCTAATCCTAAGCTTATTGTTCTTTTTATTTTATTACATTATCTTTCTCTTGCCCTCTACCCACTGGCAATCATATTTTAGTAGTTATTTAATAGTAGCTATTTTTGTAGTTATCCATACAAGCATTGACAATATCTGCTAACAAAATGTGTTTTTCAAAGAATAACACCAACAAAATATGTTCTCACGTAATAAAAATAATAACAACAACTGCTAACACTTTATGGGCACTTAATTGAGCACGTGTCAGGCATAGTTCTAAGCACTTTACATGTATTTACATTTATCCTAGCAAGAATCCTATGAGGATGAGATTACCATTCTCATTTTATAGATGAAGAAAATGAGACACAGTGAGATTAACTTGCTTAACTTCATAAGTGATAGAAGATTCAAATGTACACTCTGTTTTTAACCACTAAACTGTCAACTTAAATGATTTTTACACATGCCAAATTGATGTAAGATTTTAAAATAGCTTTTATCCATTCAATAAAAATTATATCATCTAAATACCTGTACATGCAAGATTCTGTTGGCATGGTTGATGCCAACATGATTTTACATGTGACAAAATGAATTTCTGTTTTTAAAAACGTCTGTACTAATAAAACAATCCAGTATCTTTATGAAGAAAGGTTTTGTGTAAGTAGATTTTGAAAACTTAAATGCTTGTTTAAATTTACAAATTCAGGGCTTCCCTGGTGGCGCAGTGGTTGAGAGTCCGCCTGCCAATGCAGGGGACGTGGGTTTGTGCCCTGGTCCGGGAAGATCCCACATGCCGCAGAGCGGCTGGGCCTGTGAGCCATGGCCGCTGGGCCTGCGCGTCCTGAGCCTGTGCCCTGCAACGGGAGAGGCCACAACAGTGAGAGGCCCGCGTACCACAAAAAAAAAAAAAAAAATTTACAAATTCAAAAATTAATTTAAATTTTGATTTACCGTTTTTTTCCCCCTAAAATCTTACCTCCCTCTTTTCTTAAGCAGAATCTGCTTAGTTTAATTATTCATTTCTGGTTATTCAGGATCATCATTTTATGCCTCACTGATCACAATGTGCTAGAATAAAGGCATGTCTTCAAAGATATGGGAGGGGTAAGGCTGTCTTCTTCCCCTTGTACCAAAGATCCCAAAGTCTTTCCTGTTTTAGTTTCTGTTTTGGCTGCTTACAGGTTTTTCTGTCTCCTTCTGTGTTTACTCTTGGAACAACTGTGGTTCCTTCTCCCTTTCTAGACTCAACTTTATAACTGACTGTGAACCTAAAAGTTCTATAACCTGTCCAAGGAAAATCATCCAGGGGCTGAAGAGTGAATGCATAATCTTTGTGGCAACTATTTACTTATTTGGGGGCTGCCATCAGTCTTTTTGGTATAAAGTTTGCTGCGTTTTGACAAGTACATACAGTCACATGACCACCAATGAAATCAAGACTTAGAACATTTCCACCACCCAAGAAAGTTCCATATGCCCCTTTGTAGTCAGCCCCTTCCATTACCTCCAGCCTGTGGCAATTATTAATCTGTTTTGCCATCTTCAGAGTGTCATATAAACAGACTCGGATAGTTTGTGGCCTTTTGAGTTTGACCTTTATTCCTAAGCATAATGCATGTGAGATTCATTCATGCTGCTGCTTGTATCAGTAGTTCATTTCTTTTTATTCCTGAGTAATAGTCTGTCAGACTCATGCACAGCAGTTAGTTTATCCATTCACAATTTGAAGAATTGCCTGGCTTTTGGATAAAATTATTGTCCTAAAAAAAATTATTCTTCCCTCTTGTGTTCTCCTCCTAATGACTTACCAGCTTTACAGCAGAGAGCAGAACCTGAGACAGGGGCTTGTAAGCAGGTGGTTTATTTTGGAAAGTGATCCAAGGGAACAGGAATGGGAGATAGGAGAACTGACACAGGAAAGGTTAGAGCCTTTAGTCGCTTTACTGTTATTGGATCCTGGTTGCTGCAGTTGCCCATTTATGGTTATCGCTGGCCATGGAAGGACCCAGAGATGCTCCATTAAGTCCTGGATTACGGACATAGTTCGTTCAACCCCAGTGTGTATTGGAAACCCTAGGTGGACAATTACCTCTGTCAACATAGCAATTCCTTTCTTTGCATGCTTGTTCTTTGGTGGGGGAGTGAGGGGACTGCTAAATGACCCAGTGGAACCTGTATCCCATTCCCGGGTGGCAGTGTAGCTGCCTGCTTGAGACCTAGGACTTCAGTTCAACTGAATTTAGGTTTGAGGGGATGGAAAGCACAAATTCCATAACTGGGTCTCTTTTTTTTTTTTTTTTTTTTTTTTTTTTTTTTTTTTGTGGTATGCGGGCCTCTCACTGTTGTGGCCTCTCCCGTTGCGGAGCACAGGCTCCGGATGCGCAGGCTCAGCAGCCATGGCTCACGGGCCCAGCCGCTCCGCGGCATATGGGATCCTCCCAGACCGGGGCACGAACCCGTATCCCCTGCATCGGCAGGCGGACTCTCAACCACTGCGCCACCAGGGAGGCCCCATAACTGGGTCTCTTGGAGAGGGGCCAATCTACACATGTAGATTGGGTACACATGTACCCATGGATTCTAGTGATTGGGGACCCAGCTGGAACCTATGGCCCAAGTGACAGGGCAGCTTATGCCATAGCTTGGTCCTGCAGCACTGCCTCCTCAGCACTGGCGGCATTCTGATGAATGGATCTGAGCAATAGTCACCAGTATAGCATACGTGGCTGCCAAAATCCCAAAAGGCCCATCCAGTGCTGCACCTCTTTCTTGGCAACAGAGGTGCAAGACTGAACAACTTGATCTTTACCTTATAGAAGTCCCCTGGCATGCCCCAGACTACTGGCCCCCTGGGAACTTAATTGATGCTGGGGTTCCTGAATTCTCATAGGCTTTATATCTCACTCTTTGGCATGTCTTACTGGGCATCCAGGTCCTCATTTAACATTTCAGTTAGCATGATATCATAAATGTAGTTGACCTCTGTCATATTCAGTAATGTCAAGATTGCAGGATGCCTGACTCTGTCTGAACGTAGAGCAGGAATGTTGGCAGTGCTGGGAGAGAATGTGGTAAATGTACAGTGCTGCTGAGGAGAGGGCCAGAGGATTTGAAGAGGGAATAAGAGGGACCTGATTTTCTGTCTTTGTTCTGAGTTTCAGGGCTAGTAGAACTCCACTTTCTAGATATTTGATTTATTATTGATAGGTTATGTATTTCTGAGTTCTGCATTTAGCTGTGGTTGAGAAAGACATGAGCAGTCCAGTAATTTGGGCTGCTTTCCCATTGGTGTAGGTGAGTGACAGCGTATTGAGTGCTTACTTTTTTGAGCATTGGATGTGAAAGAAAAGAGGCCTGTAGAAGAAATGCCCAACCTCTTCTACTTCATGGATGCAGTTTGGTGGAGCTCATTCTAATTAAGGGGTATCTCAGTCAGGAGAAATAATTGCTTTAATAAAGCAACTGAAATTGGAAGGAGAAAGAAATTATGAAAATATTCAGTAGCATTTCCTTCAGCTCATAACAGCAATACTTCTTTTTTTTTTTTTTGCGGTACGCGGGCCTCTCACTGCTGTGGCGTATGGCTCACGGGCCTAGCCGCTCCGCAGCATGTGGGATCTTCCTGGACCGGGGCACGAACCCGTGTCCCCTAGCATTGGCAGGCGGATTCTCAACCACTGCGCCACCAGGGAAGCCCAGCAATACTTCTTTTTAATCACACATATACATGATCAATAGCTGGGAACTATGGGATTGGGATAGTGGAGAGATAATACTCCCAGCTGGACGAATACAAATATTACCTTGAACTGGGATGTGGCTTTGGGAATCCTTTGAAGAGCCAGTATGTAAAAATTACGATTGCTGAGTCCTGAAGTGGTAAGAGTATATTTTACTTATTTTAGCTCCCCCCCCTTTTTTTGCTTATTGAATTAGATTGAACGAGAAGCAATTATTTTAGATAATCTTCAAGAAGAACTCCCTGAAATTTCCAAAACAAAAGAGGCAGCCACCACCGAGGAATTCTCGGAGCTGCTGGATTGTTTATGCCAATATGAAGAGAATGTGGAGAGGCAGCAGCTGTTACTGGCCCTACTTCTGCAGCGCATAAAAAATATCCAGAACACTCCTGAAGGCTTAAGGGCTGTGGGAACTGTTTCTGCATCTCAAGAGATTATGTCTATGCAAGAACGTTGCAACAAGTAAGATTTATGAAAAACTATTAAGGAAATATGCTTGACAACTCAGGGAAAATTGAGAAAATATTTAATTTCTAGAATATAAAAATATTATAGAACAATGACAAATGATATGACAGAATCAAGTTGCATCAACACTGATAGGTATAAAAATGATGGAAATTAATTTTTTATTGGAGTATAGTTGCTTTACAGTGTTGTGTTAGTTTCTACTGTACAGCAAAGTGAATCAGCTATACATATACATATATCCCCTCTTTTTTGATTTCCTTCCCATTTAGGTCACCGCAGAGCATTAAGTAGAGTTCCCTGTGCTATACCGTAGGTTCTCAGTAGTTATCTATTTTGGAAAAGATTAATATTAACGATAATTAAAACAAGCACACATTTTCCATCCTGGTGTTTCAAATTTTTTTTAATGTTTGCTGTTTTTCTAACTTAGTAATACATATTCATTATAGGAAGTTTAGAGAATGTGGATAATTATAAAGATTAATATAAAAACCACATTTAATTTTACCACTCATCAACAGTCACTACCAATCACTCACCTTTCTTATTATGGCTGTACTTTTAAAAAAATTGTGATCATAATACTATACTGTTTTATATTCTGCTGAACCACTTATAAGCAGATTATATTTATTTTCCTATGCTATTAAATGTTCTTTAAAATGTAACTGTATAATATTTCACCATGTGGATATGCTATAATGTACTTAACCAAGTCCCTAATATAGAACCTTTAAACTATATGTAATTTATTTTACTTTTATAAAGCACTGGAGTGAATATTCTTATGCTAGAATCTCATTGTGCATCTGTGATTACTTCATTGAGAAAGATGCCAAGAAGTATGATCATCAGGTCAAAGGATATATCACTAATATCTTTATAGCTAGAAATACTTACCAGATAGCTCTCAGGAAAGATTTTGCCCACTTAAACTCCTCCAATAATATAATGGCTGCATCCACAGTAAATGGGGTCAGCTTGGATAGAAAGGCTAATTCCATCATCTATGACTCCAAGGGCCCATGCATGACTTCATTCACACCTCTGAGTCACGTTCAATTGAACTCAAGGATTACAAGGAAAAAAAATATGGCAATTGGAATGTAAAGTGTGAAAAGAAGATATTTTGGGATGAAAGTTTTAGAGAGTTTTTTTTTCTCTTTTTTTAAATTAATTTTTATTGGGGTATAGTTGCTTTACAATGTTGTGTTAGTTTCTGCTGTACAGCAAAGTGAATCAGTTATACGTATACATATATCCCCTCTTTTTTGATGGAGTGATAGAATTTGATGTATGTTTGTATATATAGTATATAAACCATTGAAAACTGGTACTTTTCTCTCAGGAAAAAAAACCTTTTGTGAGCTATGCAGACATTATATTAATTGTTGAAATAAAACTATTACACAGAAAAGTGGGATAGAGGAACAATTTTATTCTGATGCTATATTTTAGACTTTTCCAGAAGGCTCAAAAAAATAAGGAATTGATGCAGAATGAAATCCAAGAAAGACACGCCTTTACAAAAGAAATAATTACTTTGAAGAATTCATTTCAGCAGACTACAACCTTTTTCCAAAATATGGAATTACAAGACCACCCAGAAAAGGCAGAACAGCTTGAGGTAAGTGAGGAATGAACTAGTGAATGTGGCTGATACAGGTCTGAAATCTTGAGTCCAAAGTTCTTGGAGCAGAGGTAACCCTGTGGCTAGTGTAGAGGGAATCTAGAAGAAGAAGAAAATGTGGGCAAAGGCCCTGTGGCATGGTGTGGGCAGAGCCACAGGAGATCAATATGGCTGGAGTACAGAGAGCAGAGTTGGGACTAGGTCAGGAGGTAGGCCAGCAGCCCTTTTCCAACCACATTTCAAGTGTGTTTGGTGTACAGGGGTCTCAGACCACTCTTGAGTAGTATGTAGGACTGCTCACTTTATAGGATATAATATCTAGTCTCTGAGAGGGATAGAACTGTTTTTACTCACAGCACTTGCCACCAAATGTGTGAGCCTTTTTTCCCCCCACACCAACCTATTCCCCAACTCTCCAGACACCAACTGGGACACCAATTCAATTCTGCCACTAACTATAAAGAGTTAGTATTGACCCCCAGGTTAAGGGCTCAGTCCCACAAGTCTGCCCCTGCTTCAGATGCCACCCGTACTTCTTTTTTTTTTTTTTTAACATTTTGAGAAATGCTTTATTCAAAAAAATCATGTAAATATTGTCTTCCATAACTTTAAAAAGATGTTCAAACAGAAAAGAGTTAACTTGAAAAAGCTATTGCATAGAAAATGACACAATACAAATAACAGATTTTACTTTGATATGTAAATATAAACTAGAATAATCTTGATTACAGAGAGACAAAATCATATGCCTCCATAGAAGAAAATTCTTTGGTTAAAAATAGCCAAACTGCTTTTCCCTCATACTTTCCTTAAGACATGAAATCTATTTTTTTAAGTATTTGGATTCCAAGTAAAGAACTTCACTTTTTTCTTTTTAAATAGAAACACCACCCGTACTTCTGACCGACAGGCTATAAAACAGCAGCTCCCACGACCCCATCCTCAGGTTTATAAATTTGCTAGAATGGCTCAGAAAACTAGGAAGGCACTTTACTTACTATTACTGGTTTATTATAAAGGATACAACTCAGAAACAGCCAAGTGGAAGACATGTATGGGGGAAGGATGTGGAGCTTCCATGCTCTCTCTGGGTGCGCCACTCTCCCAGCACCTTGACGTGTCCATCAATCCAGAGCTCTCCAAACCTTGTTTAAAGGTTTTTATGGAGGTTCCATTAATAGGTATGATTGATTAAGTCATTGACAGTTGGTGATTAACTCAACCTCCAGCCCTTCTCCCCTCTGGAGGTCTGGAAGTGCGGTTGAAAGTTCTAGCCCTCTCTAATCACACAGTTGGTTCCTCTGGTACCAGCCCCATCCTGAAGCTGTCACCCCCCAGCCCCACCACCAAGAATCTTCTCATTACCATAAACTCAGGTATGGTTGGAAAAGACTTGTTGTAAATAACAAAAGACACTCCTTTCACCCCTATGCAGGAAATTCCAAGGGTTTTAGAAGCTGTGCCAGGAACCGGGATGAAGGCTAAATGTATTTATTGTATCACACTATCTGTGCATAGGCTAAGGGTCATTTTCCGAACAATCTCTTCTCATTCCACTAGGTGGTAACAGGCAAAAAATGACATTTGGCAGTTTGTTCAAAAGTTGCATGCTGTTATTCACCAGAGCTTTTGGTATCAATGTTGCAAAAGGGAACTTACTCTCCCTCACAGAGGCAGCCTTCATGGGGAAGCCATCTATGTGTAGCTCTGAATGAAGACCTGTACTCCGGGCTAGGTCTAGATAAACGAGGAGCACTCTGTACCTCAAACCCTACCTTTCTCTGAATGGCACTATTCTTTAACTTTTCCTCTAGACTTGTTCTCTGCTGAGGGCTAAGAAAAGGAAAGCAGTGACACATCACGGAGTCATTCAAAATTGTAATCATTCTTCAGTGTGGTGACTCAATCCATTAACACAGATAATGCTACTGAACAGCTACTGTAAAAACAAAAGAAAACCCAAAAAGCCACAGTAAAGTCAAGAAGTATTTTTCCACTTGATCTTTGGGAAACTTTCCCAAACAAATGAGTTTCTCCTTTATAATTAGTGCAGGAGTACGTAGATCAGATTCTGTTTCTAGGCCACGACCAATAGACTATTTGTTCAGGTTTCTTTTATCTCCTAAAAACCCACATTCTTTGCAAGGAACTGGAACCCTCCCTTTTGAAAGAAGTTGAGCTGTGCTGGGCTGTCTAATTACATGAAAGCAGACACTTCTGCTTCAAGCACAGGGCTTTTAGTGGCCTTGAATCATTGTGATGATAATGTAGGAAGAAGCAGAAATGGCAACAAGTTAATAATAAAATAAAACTTCTTTGAAACTTTTTGCTGCTTGCAGCTTTTTAGATCGAGACTGCTACTGAGATATAACTAAATCCTAGAGGTACTTTAGAAGCAGGAGATGTTGTAATGTCTTTTCAGGACAATGGTTTGACACTATGGAGAGATATCAAGTTTAATTCTTACAAATTAGAAAGCATCATCTGACCAAACTGAGTATCTCTCATGCTTAATCAGCTTGTATCAATAGTGAGGTTTTGTCATGCAAAGTTTGCTCATTTAAATCATAAAGATGTGCTGGAAAGCTGCTTTCATTTTTAGAGTTAAACTTTTTCTCTGTCCTGTGAGCATTTGAAACTCTCTTGATTTTTTAGGAGCTTCAAAGCATTCTTAAGAAAGGGAAGCTAACTTTTGAGAATATTATGGAAAAACTGCGAATCAAGTATTCTGAAATGTACACCATAGTCCCTGCAGAGATTGAATCCCAGGTGGAAGAATGCAGAAAAGCTTTAGAAGACGTAGATGAGAAGGTAATAATAATGTTTGTATTCGTGTTATTATTTATGGAGGTGAATGAATATAAAGAAGAACATATCATTTAAGATCACATTTTCATTTGCCTTGATTTCAGCTATGTCTGTTTTTATACAGTTTAGTTGAGTGATAATTTTGTGTATTGATACTGAGACGGAGTTGCTCTAAGTAAGTGACACAGGTAACAGAATTAGTCTATTAATTTTTAGCTGTCAAGATGCTTAGTTTTTCTTCTCTTGCATTTAAAAATAGAGTTACATATTGGCTTTTACCTGGCTTTTTTTTTCTCCGGAAAATCACTTTAAAATTTTGGTCATGAATAATACTTTGCTTTTAACATTTTGAAATTGCAACCAAGAACAATAAGAACACACATTTCATAACTTACTAGGAATAGCACTTAACACACAGTGTCTTTCTAATGATGATGGTAACATAATTCTCACAAAGCATACCCAGGCAAATCTTTATACCTGAAAGTCCAGGTTGGAAGAAAGAACGGGAAATGGTTCATAGTACTTGGAGACATAGGAGTTTAGCAAGACAATTTTATTGCGTTATTTAAAGGCTGCCCAAATCCAACAACAAAGAACAAAATTCTGTTTGGTCCAGAAGAATACAGAAGGATTTTTGTATTGCTTTTTGAAGCCTAAAATACCTATAATTTAGTAAATAAAACAGATATTAATTGCACACAAAAAATCAGGTTCAAACTTGTGACAGATTTCTTTGGAAAATCTAACCCATGTAAAAAACATGTAAACTCCTAATATATATTATAACAAATCTTGTTCATTTGACATACAAGATAATCTATTATGAGGAACTTCCTCAAGAATCATGCACTATTGATTTTATTTTAAGAGAATAATAAATGTTTTGAGAGAAACTCAATTGGTTCTCCTGACTACTTCATGTGAAAATCCCTAACAAAGTGAGTTAATAATCAAAATCTACCTTTTAAATTTAGGGTTGAAAATTTCAACAGTAACTTTGATATCTGTGTATATTTGTAACCAATAAAAACTTATTTTAATTGCATGATGTGACTGTAGGATCCAGGCAACAGACACAATACCATTCTGTGCAATTCAGTATGTTGGCTTCATACTTTACCTAAATCATGATCTCTCCTAATATACAAAAATGATAGGCATTTCTGCCAGAAGAGTAACTGCCCAAAATATCAGAAAGCTTCATTTTGTGGTAATTTGTTATGTAGCAATAAAAAGCTAATACAGTAATTAAAAAAAAAAAAACTAATACAGGATTAGTTTTTTTCTAAAAAATCTTGACTGTGGTATGGCCTGTGGAATAAAAACATTATATAAAAGTATCAACAACCTGATGCTGTGAAAAGAGCCTGGGGGCCTTGGCGTCTGGTGGCTCGGGCTTTTTGGGGTGAGTTCACCCACTACCTTGATGTATGACTTTAAGCAAGTCATACATGATGTATGACTTTAGCCTGTGTTTCAATTTCTGTATCTGTAAAGTATCTGCATTGGAAGGTTTAGTCTCAATGGTTGTACGGATATAGTGGTTTTAAAAAAATTAAAAGGATAATACAAAAGCATTAAGTATTTTTTGGTTATTCAGTGGCTGCTTGGAGAAAACCTTATCAACATAGCTTAAAACAATAAGAACATGGGGCTTCCCTGGTGGTGCAGTGGTTGAGAGTCCGCCTGCCGGTGCAGGGGGACACGGGTTTGTGCCCTGGTCCGGGAGGATCCCACATGCCGCGGAGCGGCTGGGCCCGTGAGCCGTGGCCGCTGAGCCTGCGCGTCCGGAGCCTGTGCTCCGCAACGGGAGAGGCCACAGCACTGAGAGGCCCGCGTACCGAAAATATATATATATAAGAACATGAACTAATCAGGCATTTGAAAAATGATACATTCAACATTCCTTTATTGTCTTTCCTAGCACAAGTTATTTTCTTCGGAAAATCATTCTGATAAAAAAAATTACACTGTTTAGCAGCTAGATTTCTAATTGCTGGGAAAACATACACTAGAAACATTCACACAGAGAAAAACTAAGATTTTCTGCTGCAAGAAATAGCCAGTTTTAGAAGGTTATTTCACCCAAATGAATATTAAGATGGGAATTACATCTTTTACGTCAAATTGAGAATGTTTATTTTTATTGAAAACAAATCTGTGCAGAGGATTCTCTCATAAAACATAGAAACTGGGTAATAAATAATTTTTCTCCCAGGAATTCTTTAATATCATTTGCTCCCTTGGGGTGTGTTTCAGACAGTCCCCTCAGTAGTTTTGCCCGACACATCACATATCTGTAGTACATACTGTGGATTACATTGAACAGATTTCTGTTGGTCAGTTTTCTTTTCTTTTTTTTTTTCCGGTTGGATTTGAACGGTCAGGTCAGCATAGCTGCCTTTTCCTGGTCTACTAATCTACCCTCTCATTAACGCATTAGTCAGTATGGTTTGGAATGTTCCCCCTAGCCCTTAAAAGATTTGTACAAGTAAAATCTCAAAACACTGTGACTACCCCTTTTATCATTTGAACCTCTGAATAGAGTGCGGCAAACATCTCCATTGTGTCTTTCTCCCTTTGAAACAGATCAGCAACGAAGTCTTGAAAAGCTCACCATCATATTCAATGAGTAGAAAAATAGACGAAATTAACAACGGGCTTCGGAATGTGGAAAAGATGTTGCAGCAGAAAAGCAAAAATATTGAGAAAGCTCAAGAAATTCAAAAGGTAACATCCTCCCTTAACTTCCTTCAGCATTTAGTATGTTCCCTGTCATCAGTCATCACAGGGATCCTAACCCTGATTCAGTGAGGGGCGCTCCTCACTGAGTGTGTCACCTGCAGAGGCTTGGTGGAGAAACTTACATTTAAGAATTGTTCTCAGTTTTTCCATGGTGGGAATATGCCCAAACTCCTGAGAGCCTATGATTGGGAACCAGCCTTTTCACTAGGGAAGGAAAGTAAGGATCTTGTCTTGGGAAGACTGATATATAAAAACATTTCAGTAAGATATGAATGGTATTAACAGCTTTTCTTTAGACTGCCAGGGGGAAACAGAGGAAAGTAGAAATTCTAAATTTATTTCACTTGTAAAATGTCTTAGGTAGAACTGTACATAAACATAATATTCTACCTCTTAACTTCCAAGTAAACTCCTGCATGTGGAAAACATTCTTATTCTACTTTATATTTTAAGGAAATATTCTAATATGAATGGAGACTTTTAAAAATAGGGCTAAGAGAATAGATCTTAAAAGTTCTCATTACAGGGAAAAAAATTTTGTAACTATATAGGGTGAAGGATTTTTAACTAGACTTATTGTGGTGATCATTTTATGGTAGAACCAAATATTGAACAATTGTGGGACTTCCCTGGTGGTGCAGTGGTTAAGAATCCGCCTGCCAATGCAGGGGCCATGGGTTCGAGCCCTGGTCTGGGAAGATCCCCTATGCCGCGGAGCAACTAAACCCATTAGCCACAACTACTGAGCCTGCGCTCTAGAGCCCGCGAGCTCAACTACTGAGCACACAGGCCACAACTACTGAAACCTGCGTGCCTGGAGCCCATGCTCTGCAACAGGGGAAGCCACCGCAATGAGAAGCCCATGCACCGCAAGGAATAGTGGCCCCCACTCACCGCAACTAGAGAGAGCCTGCACGTAGCAATGAAGACCCAACACAGCCAAAAATAAATAAATTAATTAATTTTTTTAAAAAAAGAACAATTGTGTTGTACACCTGAAACTAATAAAATGTTATATGTCAGTTATACCTCAAGTTTTAAAGAAGTTATCCTCAGAGAAGTCTCACTTATCACCCCCTTTCCCTCTGTTCCCTTCCTCCCTGCAGTTAAATCTCTCCTTTGGTTTCTAATTTAACTCGACTGTGTTTCTTTTGGTAAAAATAAACAAATAATTCTAAATATTAAAAGAAATAATTGTACCTATTGTATGTGTCCTTCTTTCATAGAGAAGACATTAGACTGTGTACTCTCTTAAAATAAGGTGAACAAGATTTGCTCACAATCATACCTGCCTTTGACTTTGCAGCCCCTTCTAAACCAAACAAATATGATGTCAAAGGATTAAAAAGATTAAATTAAATTGAAAAATAAAAATAGGTCAGACTATGGCTCGCCATTGGACAAAATCTTGGGCTCTCAATAAACACTTTAACTAGTCAGATTTTCCCATCTCTAGAAATTATGTTCTTACACAGATATTAAGTAATAATTGAATGTTGCCTTTGAGATTTCCTCTGCCCAGACAAGTGCAGGTTTCAATCCAGCCTATTGGTTTCTCGAGCTAAAAGCAGTTGCTACTAATACATGTGGCTAGAATTTTCTGCCAGTGCATTAGTCTGAGTCAGAGCAGATATTTTCTTTTTATCGGTTTTATTTTTGCATTTAATAAGAATTGTCTTCTAGATTAAGTAGATATATATACTGGTCTAAATAGGTTAGGTATTTACCCAAGCCCTTTTCAACGTAATGTTACCTCATCACTCTTGAAAGATTAGGGTTACGTTGACCTTGTTTGGTGTCATTCATCTCTGGAAATGTCCAGGACTTTCTGCCCCCTTACAGCTAATTTGTACTGAAATGAATACAGTAAGAGTTAAGAGACCTCAGAAAAAGTGTTTTTCAATTCAGGTCACAAGTGGTTTCTGGGCATAAGTGAAAAACTTTGCCTGGGATGTTGTCTCTGTCATGTCGTTTTGGTAGCATTTATAAGTACAGATACTGTGTAAAAACTTAGAAATCAACACATCTTCACTCAAATGGACTTAACGCTTTTCTTCCCCAGACAATGTGGGATGAGCTGGATCTCTGGCACTCCAAGCTAAATGAGCTGGATTCTGAAGTTCAGGACATTGTTGAACAGGACCCAGGAAAAGCTCAAGAATGGATGGATAACTTGATGATTCCTTTCCAGCAGTATCAGCAAGTATCACAGAGGGCAGAATATAGAACCTCACAGTTAAACAAGGTATGGCTGTAACACGCGATAGCTACACGGAGCCTGTGGTAGCAGTGAGATGGGTTTAAAACAAAACAAAAATACATATTCGGAGGCAGCCAGTTTCCCTTGAATTGCCAGTTTTAGGACCTGAAGCTAGAGCTACACCATAGGTTCGAGCGGGCATCGAGGGGACTGCTGGCACAGGCAGAAGCAAGAATCCAAAAGTCAGACCACAGTAGGAGTCCGGGTAAGAACTGGGCTTCTCAACAGGTAAGGGAATTTCAGGCAGGCAACCTCAAGGGTCCCAGGAGGGAGCCAGAGAAAGAACCTCATTTGGGAACAAAACACCCCTGCCCTCCCTTCCAAGTAGGGGTCACGGTGGGTGAGTTATGCATGTGATCTAGCAGCAGCAAGGCAGGAACCTACTCTCAGAGGGACTGGTACATATAGGACAAGGCCCGGTACAGGAGGACAAAATGTAAGTCCAGTTTTCAAAGGGGAACATAAAACGGGAACCAGACTGGTTGCAAAGCTAACTTGGAACCCTCGCTGAGGCCCATAGCGTTGGGGTAGAACTCCTTAAATCCTTCCCACCTGTGGTCAGGATTTGTTTTACAGGTTGAAGGATCAAAACCTGGAGGGGGTGGGCAAGTGGCCCAGCTGTGGGGTGTGGAGCCCTGCGAGGCCTGACACCACTGACCGACAGCAACCAGTTCTTCATTTAAGGATCATTCAACTCAAAGAGGAAACATCAGACTGAGTTTGGTACTGCCTGTCTTTCACAGGCCACAATTAAGCTGGAGGAGTATCACGATCTTTTGAAGAGTACTGAGGCTTGGATAGACAATACCAGTCGTTTGCTGGCTGATCCTGCAGACTATGACTCTTCAAAGGTGCTGAGTCACCACGCTAGCACCCTTCAGGTGAGTGTTCTTTCAGTGTTTCCTGGGTGTCATAGAATCTACGTAATGATTAGTGGCTTAGCTGATTGTCACGATGCTCTTTTCCCCCTTCTTTCCTGAAAAAAATGACCTTATCTTCAAGCATGCCCAATGGCAGAAGGAAGCTTGGAAGAGTGGCAGGCTCTAGATAGGGATCTAGTTCTTTCTGTCCTGATAACTAATTCATGACTTTTAGGATAATTTACTGTGTCCTCCATGGGCCACAGTTTCCCCGATCTCTGAAGTAAGAATGTTGCACTGAGTGGTGGTGATGGTTTTGGTTGTAGAATTCCAAGATGGTTCCCAATAGTCCTGTTCCCAGGTGTACACGACCTATATAATCCCCTTCCCTTGAGTCTGGGCAGGAATACGAGTAAGTGATGAGATAGTCACTCCATTGATTAGGTTACATCGTATAGCTGAGGATATGGGATAGTCACTCCCATGAATACATGACTGATCATGGATGTATCATTATAAGACTCCTTGGTAGCAGACTAGAGTGAGATTCTCCTGCTGGATTGAATAAATAAGCTGCCATACTATGAGAGGGCCATGGAGCCAAGACCCTAGGGTGGCCTCCAAAAGCTGAGAGACCCACAGTCAACAGCCAGCAAGCAAACTGGGATCTCAGTCCTACAACTAAATTCTACCAACAACCAGAATGAACTTGGAAGAAAAATCCACGCTCCAGATGGCACCTTGATTGCAGCCTTGTGACGTCCTGAGCTGAGGACCCACCTAAGCCATGCCTGGACTCCTGAGCCATGGAAACTATGAGATAATAAGTTTGTTTTATTTTAAGCTGCCACGTTTGTGGTAATTAGTTATCTGTCGTTCCTTCCAGTTCTAGCATGCCATGATTCCAAATTTCCTGTCCTTCCTGTTGCTCCACAGGTGCCCTGTGTCACCACGCTAACGTACAAAGGCAGAACAAATGAAAGCCTTTTCCTACTCAGGGCCATGACTACAAGAGATCTTCCGGATGCCAAATGTTGCCTTAAATTTTATTGTGAAGGCATATTTCCCTTCTCTCATATTATTCAGCCATGAGAAAGAATCTCTTAGGAAAAGGTTTATTGTATAACAATTCTTATTTATTTATTCATTTGCTTATTTATTTATTTTGGGGGCTGCGTTGGGTCTTTGTTGCTGCTTGTGGGCTTTCTCCAGTTGCAGCAAGCTGGAGCTACTCTTGGTTGCGGTGCGCGGGCTTCTCATTGCGGTGGCTTCTCTTGTTGTGGAGCACAGGCTCTAGGCGCTCAGGCTTCATTAGTTGCAGCACGCAGGCCCTAGAGTGCACAGGCTTCAGTAGTTGTGGCACGTGGGCTCAGTAGTTGTGGCACATGGGCTTAGTTGCTCCGCGGCATGTGAGATCTTCCCGGACCAGGGATCGAACCCACGTCCCCTGCATTGGCAGGCAGATTCTTAACCACTGCACCACCAGGGAAATCCCCTATAACAATTTTTAGAGTAATCAGACCTCAAAACTGATCCAACTCTTTTTTTTAATATCTTTAAAGTAGCACAATGTGTCCCTAAGTAACAACTGACTTCATACCTCCCCTGTGAGACTTCTTGGCACAATTTTTTCCTGTGGTAACAGTTGTAAAGATACTGCATCTTCACCTACTTGTTTCTTTTCTTCCCCTTGCCTGTGATTTCTGCCCCCACCTCTTGGGTTGACTTTCCACATCCCCAAAGCGTGTCATCTTTTTATTTTAAATCACCTGTATCTTTCATCATTTTCAAGAAGTTTGCAGACAGAAGAGAAGAATGATGCTTTTTTTTTCCTCAAATGCTTATTAGGAGTTTTTTTTAAAACTGTACAAGAATGAACATATGCAAAAACAGCTGAAGTTTTACTGCCTTCTTCTGACACAAATGTAAAAGTGTAAAAGTATCTCTCAAACTGTTCAGGACACCCTTCTTTGCTGACCTTTGTTTACATGGAACTGAGTAGAACTTAGGTTATTAGCTGGAGGAAGTAGGGACAAGGGGATATTCAGGCTGATGTCCACAGAATGTATTCTAATAAATCTTCCAATAGGAAATAAGTCATAAGTAACTAGTCCCATGTGAATACCCCACTTTGTTCCTATTTTGAAAATAGTTGTCCTACTTTAGGGCACCCTTTACCATTTTTCTAACATTACCTGGTATTGATTTTTAAAATGACTTAAAGAAGTATCAAAACTCTCAACTAAGGTTTAAAAGTCTGTTTTAATTGCACTATAACCTTCCACCTCGATTGCATTTGTTAAATTAGGTTTTCATAACCTAAAGATGATTCCATGAAGTCTGCTGTTGTAATGAAGACTCACTGAAACAGAAATTGTCATTGTAGAAAATAGGAAAACAACTTGTTCTTTAAATAAGCTTCATTAAAGTATAATTTACAGATAGTAAAAAACACCTAAGTGTACAGCTAAGTAAGTTTTGATAAAGGTATCCAGTTGTGTAACCACTACCACCATCAATACATAAAGACCATTTCCATCACCCCAAAAAGTTTCTTTATGCTCCTTTGCAGTCAGTATCCTTTTACCTATGTTCAGCCCTATGTAATCACTCATTGGTTTCTATTCCTATAGTTTTGTCTTCTCTACATTATCCAATGAATAGAATCATACAGTCTTTTGGGCCTGACTTCTTTTACTTAGCTTAATGTTTTCGAGATTCATTCAGGTTGTTACATTTATAGGTAGTTTATTCTTTTGACTGCTAAATAGTATTCCATTTGTGGAAATATGCAATATGTTTATTCCTTCACCAGTTAATAGACATTTGGGTTATTTCAAGTTGGGGGCTATGTATTCTGTATCTATTGCGTTGTGACACATCACTGCTGAAGTTAACAGCTTAAAACAAGAATTATGGAATCCAGGCATGGCTTACCTGAGTGGTTCTGGCTCAAGGTCTCTCATGAGAATGCAGTCAAGGTGTCAGCCAAGGCTGTGATCTCATCTGAAGGCTTAGTTTGGGTGAAGGAAGAGACAGGATGCACTTCCAGTCTCATTCACGTGGCTGTTGGCAGGCTTCAGAAGATCCACTTCCATTCACAGATGTGAGGGCCTCTCCACAAGACTGCCTTATGGCATGGCAGCTGGCTCCCTTCACCATGAACAATCTAAAAAAGAGTGAAAGAGCCCCCAAGACAGAAACGGTCTTTTATAATCTAATCTTGGAAGTGACATCTCATCATTTCTGCCATATCTTATTAGAAGTAAATCAATAAGCTCAGCCTGCATTCAAGAGAACTGATTATAAGGACATGAGTACCAGGAGGTGGGGATTATTGGGGGCCATTTTAGGAGCTGCAACAGCTATTATGAGCAAAGCTGCTGTGAGCATTCATATACAAATCTTTGTGTGGACATAGGTTTTCAGGTCATTTCATTTGATGAATACCTAGGAATAGATTGCTGGCTCTTATGGTATTTAACTAAGAAACTGCTAAATTATTTTCCAAAATTGCTTTACCATTTTTCATTCCCACTGGAGTTCTAATGACTCCATATTCTTGTCAGCACTTGATAGTATCTGTCTTTTAAATTTTAGCTACTCTAGTGACAAGTAGTAGTATCTCACTGTGGTTTAAATGGCATTTCTCTAATGTCTAATGATTTTTTTATTTGAGCATTTATTCATATGCTTATTTATCACTTGTACACTTCATTTGTGAAATGTCGGTTCAGTTTCTTGGGGGTTTTTTGCCTATTTTTTAATTGGGTTATTTGTCTTTTTATTATTGAATTGTAAGAATTATTTATATAATATTCTAAAATCCTTGTCACATATGTGATTTACAAATATTTTCTCCTAGTTTGTGGCTTGTCTTTTCATTCTCTTAATATTGTCTTTCAAAGAGCAAATGTTATTAATTTGAAGAGGTCTAATTTATCAATATTTTTCTTTTTATTTTTTTATTTTTTATTTTTTTATTAGTTTCTGCTTTATAACAAAGTGAATCAGTCATACATATACACCTGTTCCCACATCCCTTCCCTCTTGTGTCTCCCTGCCTCCCACCCAATATTTTTCTTTTATAGATTATTCTTTTGTGTTGTATCTAAGAAATCTTTATCTAACCCAGGGTCACAAGGATTTCCTCTTATCTTCTAGAAATTTTATAGTTTTAACTCTTACTTGTAGGCCTGTAATCCATTGACTTACATATACTACCAAATGTAAAACAGATAGCTAGTGGGAAACAGCCGCATAGTACAGGGAGATCAGCTCAGTGCTTTGTGACCACCTAGAGGGGTGGGGTAGGGAGATGCAAGAGGGAGGAGATATGGGGATATATGTATATGTATAGCTGATTCACTTTGTTATAAAGCAGAAACTAATGCACCATTGTAAAGCAATTATACTCCAATAAAGATGTTAAAAAAATAAAGTTAATTTTTGTATATGGTATGAAGCAAGAATCAAGGTTCATTTTTTTTCTATGGGATTATCCATGTTTTGAAAAGACTCACTATTGAATTACTTTGGTGCTTTGTTAAAATCAATTGACCTCTCATATATGTGGCTCTGTTTCTGGACTGTCTCTTCTGTTCTATTGATCTATGTGTCTGTTCTTTTACCAATATGACACAGTCTTAACTGCTACAGCTTTATAGTAAATCTTGAAATCAGGTAGTATAAATTCTACAACTTAGTCCTTTGTTCTTTTTCAAATTTGTTTTGGCTAATCTGGATCTTTTGCATTTCCATATAAGTTTTAGAATCATCTTGTCGATATCTATGCAGAGGTCTGTTTGAATTTTGGGAGGGCATTAAATCCAGATCAGTTTGGCAAGAATTTACCTCTAAACCATATTGGCTGTTCCCATCCAGGAACAGGATGTATCTCTCTATTTATTTTGGTCCTCTTTAATTTCTCTTTAATGTAAATTGTTAAATTTATTCCTGAGTATTTTATGTTTTTTTGATGCTATTGTAAATAGTATTATTGGAAAAAGGATTGGTTTTAAGTTTTGTTTTCCTTTCAAGTTTTCTCCTGCTAGGATTTGGAATACGGTCAATATGAAATTCTGAATGACCTGATTAATTTTGGGGACTCGTGACTAGAAGTCTGGTTGCATAAGTAAATGTTCTTTTTCATATCAGTTATTTTTTACGGGATTACCTGAAGACTACATTAGCAGGTTGAATATTTCCTATAGGTGGCTGAGATATTTTGAAATCTTAAGTTTGAAAGTTAATAATTATAATCATTAAAGGAAAAAAAGAAAAATTCTAAGGAAGAATGTCTAAGGAATTCTAAAAATGGATGTTTTCCACTTATATTTGGTTTTATCAGATAGAGCTCTTTTGGTATCAATTTATTCAAGTCAACTCAAGCTATAGGGGTGTTTCATGGAAGTCAGTGGTTCCAGATGGTAAGGCCAAGGAGGACACTGGCACCGGGACTGCCCCTTTGTTTCCCATCCCCACTTCACTTATCTATTTCTGCCAAACCCATTTCCCAAAATTACAAGTCCAGCCAATTGAATGGCTTTTTTTTAAACATCTTTATTGGAGTATAATTGTTTTACAATAGTGTATTAGTTTCTGCTTTATAACAAAGTGAATCAGCGATATATATATGAATGGCTTTCTTGACCCTAATTCCAAATTATAGAGGGATGAACTTATAGGTCAGGTGTTTCTGATTCTGTTAACGATGGCTGGAGGAGCAGGGCTACGTGGTATAAAATAGCTGCTGCAAGCCCACGAAAATGGGGTAGACATTCTATAGTCATATACTGCCATTGACAAGAGAGAATGTTCAATGTTTTATTATGAAATTGGGAATGAACAGGAGTTTGAAATGTTGAGACAAATTCAGATTTTCTCTGATTTAATTTTTTAAATTAAGGTATAATTCACATACAACATGTATTAGTTTCAGGTGTACAACAGAATGATTCAATATTTGTATGTATTGGAAAATGATCACCCACATTAAGTCTAGTTACCGTCCGTCACCATACATATTTATAGAATTTTCTCTGAAATAATTTCAATCAACTTGTTCCGGTATCTTGATGTTTCTCTTTTTTCATGTTTCCCATTATCTAGATGGCTTTGGAAGATTCAGAACAGAAGCACAGTCTTTTGCATTCAATTTTCATGGATCTAGAAGGCTTGTCAATAATTTTTGAAACAGATACTTTAGTACAGCCTATACAAGAGTTAAGTCATCAAATAGTAGCTTTACGACAAAAAATCATAGAAAGCCTTCCACAGATTCAACGAATGGCTGATGTAAGTTGGCACTATAATGATGTGACTTCTTTTTTTTTTTATTAGTTTCTGCTTTATAACAAAGTGAATCAGTCATACATATACATCTGTTCCCACATCCCTTCCCTCCTGCGTCTCCCTCCCTCCCACCCTCCCCATCCCACCCCTCCAGGCGGTCACAAAGCACCGAGCTGATCTCCCTGTGCTATGCAGCTGCTTCCCACTATCTATCTACCTTACGTTTGGTACTGTATATATGTCCGTGACTTCTTATTTTAAATTTATATTTCATTTAGTAAATTAGAGTTATACTACTAATCAGTTCTATGAAGACACAGTGATCTGGTACATTTTTCATTTATGTTATTTCTTGAATTACATTTTACTTTGTACCCTACAGTGCAACTACAACAAAAAATCATATCCCCATTCTCAGTCCAGAAGTGGTCTATTTAAAGGGAGGAATCCTGATCAGATAAGCTCAGTGTTTTCTCTTTGTCAGAGAGGAGATATTATTGATTTTATTTTTTATTAATAAATTTATTTATTTATTTATTTTTGGCTGCATTTGGTCTTCTTTGCTACACACGGGCTTTCTCTAGTTGCAGCGTAGGGGGGCTACTCCTCATTGCAATGTGTGGGCTTCTCATTGTGGTGGCTCCACTTGTTGCGGAGCACGGGCTCTAGGCATGCAGGCTTCAGTAGTTGTGGTATGCGGGCTCAGTAGTTGTGGCTCCTGGGCTTAGTTGCTCTGCGGCATGTGGGATCATCCCGGACCAGGGCTTGAACCTGTGTCCCCTGCATTGGCAGGCGGATTCTTAACCACTGTGCCACCAGGGAAGTACAATATTATTGAATTTAAAGCACAGATTAGCAAAGAGGGAATTAAAACAGATAACTTCCCAAGTCTTCAGTCACCAATAGCAAATATTTATTGAGGGGCTTCTGTATACCAGCCACTGGATTTTTTTTTTTTTTTTTGCGGTACGCGGGCCTCTCACTGCTGTGGCCTCTCCCGTTGCGGAGCACAGGCTCCAGACGTGCAGGCCCAGCGGCCATGGCTCATGGGCCCGCTGCTCCGCGGCATGTGGGATCTTCCCAGACCGGGGCACGAACCCGTGTCCCCTGCATCGGCAGGCAGACTCAACCACTGCACCACCAGGGAAGCCCCAGCCACTGGATTTTTAAATAATTTTATTTATTTTGGCTTGAAACATGTGAGGCATTTATTTAAGGATGGAGTCACACAGCAAAGGCAGATGCAGTTAGTCTTAATAATTTACCTTTTATTTCTCAGTTACATTCCCTGCACCGCACTTATGTAACTTCAGAGAATCATACTTGTTAAATATTCTTGGTTATTGAAGCTTATTCCAAAATTGTTAAATGCTTCTACAACTTTTCATGGAAATTACCATAAAATACATTGTATACATTTATATACTTTCTTAAACGTATGGTGTAGAAAATAATTTCAATATAATCGAATGTTTCATAATATGAAGATAAATTACTATAATTACTGCTTCATTTGCTTATATGAAGTTATGTTTGTCCTACGTTGAATGGCTCCAAGTTGTGATAATTTGAAATTCTTTGATGATTTCTATGTAGTTTTTCCTATTCCCTGCATTATTTTTGCTTCAGTTTATCTCCGTAAAGCTCTAAAGGTCAGAAGGCCCTCTTACAGTGTGAGTGGACTTCAATATGTAGGTTTTATAGCACATATTCATACATATGTAGGTTTGAGAGCACAAATTGCAGCATTTTCACTTTAAGTTTCTTGGCCACTTTCTAGAAGTTGACTGATGGGAGAATAGCCACTGGATAAATGATCTGTTGTTCATATTAATCTGAGTAGGTTATAAGGTAATTTAGTGACTCTCCACACAGCAAAAGTTTGTTAGGGAATTGGCAACAAAATCTGTCAATTTTCCAGCTCCTTGTGTGTTTGTTTCCCAAGGGTGACTTTATCGTTTTACTTAAAGTAGTGGGAATTTTTTCAGCGTTGACCCACTTGTATTCAAGTGTTTAAAGTGTTTAAAGACATTCCAAAGATAAATCTAAAGAGTTTGTAGATATTTGAGAATTTACTTAAAATTGTTCAGATGCATACTACTTTTGTTCTCATAGCATAAATAATTGAAAATTGGCCCCATGAGGACCTTTTAACGCAGTAAGTGTAAGCAATGCTTTATATTGTGGTATACTATTACTAACAGAACAACATTTTTATTGAAAACAGTCCACATTATCTGTGTAGCACTTGGTTAGATTTGAAGAGATATAAGTGGCAAACATATTTTGGTTAAATATGAGAATAGAATAAATGGCAGTAAATTGTGTTTTAGAAAGATTATTAACATATAACATATACTGCATGAGTGTGTTTTTTTGTTTCTGAAATTCTAGGATGTGGTTGCCATTGAAACGGAAGTAAAATCAATGGAGAAAAGAGTTTCAAAAATCAAAGCTATCCTGCTATCAAAAGAAATATTTGATTTTTCACCTGAAGAGCACCTTAAGCATGGGGAGGTAAGCATGGATCATTATTAAAAATATTTTCTCTTAATACTTACTATGCCTATTTTAAAATGTGTAATAATATGATGTGATAAAAGGTGTTTAATCTTGCTAAAGTAAGAGCAAAGTAAAGTTGGGAAATAGATATGATTGACTATAAATATCATATTTTAAATCATATTTCTAGTGCTATCTATGTATCTATAATTTTCCTATAGGTTATTTTTTCATTTAATTTCTTCCTAAAACTTCAAGGTTTGGTAGTTTTTCCTTCACGTCAAACCCAGGTTTTAATAGTCCAAGCACTTAAGCCTCTAAGTCAGAAGAACTGGGTTCCAGCCCCAACTGCCCTGCTTGCTGGCTGTGTGCCTTTGAGTGATTGGTTAACATTTCTTGGATTTGCTTTCATATCTGTACATTGGTATTGTGGTGATTATGTTGGACAATTATAATGTATATGGAGCCCCTAGCACAGGAGCTGGGACATACTAAACAGCATACAGATGTTGCTTCCCCCTCAGCCTACCAGTTAAGAGCATGGGCTTTGGGATCAGGCAGCCCTGGGTTCTAATCCTGACCCTGCCTCTTACAGTGTGCCCTCACCTGGATCTTCTAACTTCTGTGAACCCAATTTCCTTACCTGTGAAACGGAAATTATGATATCTACCTCCTAGGGTGGTTGTGAAGATTAAATGAAATAATACATATGAAGTACTTAGTAAAGTGACTACTCTCTCCTAATTTATTCATTATGTAAATCCAGACTTCTATGGATCAGATGTCATTAAAACAAAATAGAAGTGTAGTTTTGGGACTTACGAAATTTGGCAGGACAGTTCCCTTCAATTCAATAAGCATTTTTTGAGGGTCTATTATGTGGGAAGCCCTGTGCTGGGTGCAGTTGCTGTGAAAGTTAATAAGAGGCAGTACCTACCCTTCCACAGCTTACTGCCTGGTGACAACACACGAAGCACATAACAGTTCTACAGAGAGAGGCGGGAAGGAGAGAAAGAAAGAAAGGGTTGTCCAAATGCATCATGTAATACTGGGAGGGTACTCTTGCCCCAGGCATTCTTTCCTGAGACCTTATTTAAATGCCAGATCACAAGTAATATATTAGTTCTTTTCAACCTGAGCTAAGACACTGTTTTAAAACTCAAAACTATAAGGACTAAAGTTTAATTTTGAATAGATTTAGGAGTGGCCTTTTTTTTTCACTTGTGTACCATGTTTATCTAAGGTCATACTGGAAAATATACATCCCATGAAGAAAACCATTGCTGAAATCGTGTCTTACCAAGTGGAACTGAGGTTACCCCAGACAGGAATGAAGCCTCTGCCTGTGTTTCAGCGGACAAATCAGCTTTTACAAGATATAAAACTGTTGGAAAATGTGACTCAGGAACAAAATGAGTTATTAAAGGTGAGTGGTTTTTGTGATGACAGCCAACTTATTGGATGAAAATATTCAGCACAACCTGGTGTTGTTTTAAGGGTTGGGTGGGTCAAATTCCCATGACAATAAGATGCTGCCTGTGTTGATTCTTTTTGGTCTCTTCCAGTATTATCCAGGAGGTGGCATTTGATATAAGACAGTATCTTGTTGCTCAAATGAGGTTAAAGTGATTTTTCTCAGCTCTTATTCTTGTTCTGGTTGAAGACAGTAAAGTCTAGTTTTGTTCTATTTCATTCCATTCTTTAATTATTGAAGATCTACATGGGTAAAATGCTGTGGGAAGAGATTCAACCTGAACAGTGCATATGCAGTCTCATGAGACTGACAGACCCACAATAATCTCTTTATACCTCTCAGTTGCTTTCCTATTAATCATTTCAATTTGTTACCAACACGATACAGGTAGGGTAGGCACTTTGCCATTTTTATTTTTACACATTAGGAGACTAGTGTCCAAAGGTCAGATGACTTTCTGAAAGACCAGAGTTAACGTATGTTAAGATTAATTTGTGTACAGATAAGAAAAGAATTTGAGTTTCTAGACTCCTGTATTATTCTTCGTATCGAGGTCTCTTCCTTCTAACTGATGACATCTTCTAGCCTCTCCCTGAGGGCTTTTTAAAATTCTTTTGATTGATTGATCTCCTGTCTCAAGTCAGGAATTATCATTAGATAGAAATTACATTTTACTTTGGTTGGTATTCCTATATCAACAGCCACTCCTACAGGGAAAGAAAGTTGCTGAAAGAGCCACAGACTTTTCAGCCCACTTGGTAGACACCCCCTCCTGCCTACTTTTCTTGATTAGGTGTGTCAGGGTAAGAGGAAAGGTTATTTTTCCTCCTTCCCATCCATCCCCTGGTTATAAGAAGAAAACTGCTATCTCTTTCTCCCTCTTAAATTTCATTCACATTTGGTGGTCACTCTGTTCTCCTAAGATTTGAGGATATTGTAATCTCTGGTTTGAGTCTTAGCTCATGTAGTCTCTCTGGCCTGGCTACTGATCAGCTGACATCATTTCCTAACATCCACAGGGAGAAAAAAGATCTGGTACTCAATGTACTATTTTTTTAAATAATATAAAGAGAAGAAAAAAAAACCAAAGAAAATTTGATCTGTTACTTTTAATCTTTTTGTGCTTTATTGGTCTCCTGGTCAGAAAAAGAAAATAACAGTCCTAACTATGCTTTAAAGTGACTCCTTCACAAGATGAAAGGGGGGGCAGTAGAAGAGGAAATTAGGTTTTGTGCCAAGTTAGACATCAAACTGTGCTGCTAAAATTTTCCATCTTATTGTGTTAGTGGAAATCAGATGTCATCTCAGGTATTTCAAAGCTAAGTAAGCCAGTGGTAATGAAAATCATTAAAATATGGTACATTTCTTTTCATTTCTACGTTAGATAATTGTAAGTGCTCTCATTGTTGAAAATAAGACAAATTACTTTTGGGGGGAGTAATGGGATGTAGCTCATTACTGAGGGCTGGGGAACAGGTGTGTGCAGCAAACATAGTTATTGATTTCCAGCCTGCAGCTAAAATTATAGTTAAATATTAAAGAAAATACAAGGAAGAATTCTGTGTTGGCCAGAAACTTTGTAGTTTCAAAACGCATTTTGTTTCATTGTGAAGCATACAAGGAAATATCTAGATTTTCTTTTGAAGTCCATTTCTTTATCTTTCATCACACTTTGATCATATCATTTAGCACACAGGTAGTAGGTTCAAGCTGTACTATTCCCTTAACACTAGATTCCAGGTACTGTTCTGGTTTTGCCTTGTTCTGCAAACTCAGACTGCTCTCAAACCTCAACCTCTTACCATGAAATGTATATCACAGATCCCAAAGGGTACCAGGTGAGGATGTGTCTGGACCAGGAAAACCCATCATTTCTCAAATCACATGCCCTTTCCATTCTGAATCAGGATTGTCACCTTTCTGTGTATTGAAAGCCCTGCAAGGAATATGTATTAAAATGGTGTGTGTGACATATCAGTAATTCCATAAACTTAACAACTTTATGTTAACATGCTATAAAATGCTTCCCAGAATAAGCCCGTTAGACTGGGAATACTTAAGAACAAACGTATGTCTAATTAGACTTGAACCCAAGGTGCTCTAGCATCTAAGTGGAGCAAGAAGGTCAGGTGCCAGCTTTGCAAATGTTGTTCTCTGAATTGAGGTTACCATTTCCTATTGGAATCTGTATGGTTGTGTATTTATATAATTGATTGGAGTTTGTCATGGAGATAGACATTGGAAGTAGCCCATTGATCTTCTTTTGGGGGGGGTTATTTTATAGATAGTCATAAAACAGACAAATGAATGCGATGAAGAAATAGAAAAATTGAAACAGATCTTAAATAATTATTCAGCTGAATTCTCCCATGAACATATGTCACCAGACCGAGCTGCCAACCTGCCACAAGTACAGGTATATTTCTTACATTCATTTTTCCAGCAGTTTATTCACTTTCTAAGCTGTTGGTGTCTACAAGCCGTTTTTGATGGTACAGTGTATTTCCTACTTCTCTCTTTCAACTGAAGGTATTTTATGTGTGTATTTACTTTTCATTCCTATTACATAAAATAGGTTATATAATTATCATAATGGAAGTCTCTTCAAGTGTCTTTAGCCTCAACTTAGTGCATTCTGGCTGGTAGCAAAGAAACTGATATAACACATGGTATTTGGACAACCTGGCTTTCCAGCTAGCTTTCTGGCATAGGGGTCAGGCAGGCTGGGCTTTAGAAGTAAAGACTGAATTCTGTTGTAATAAAGAGTTCCGTATACTAAGCAGTCTCTCCATATGCCCTAATTAACAATGTCCTGTGGACCCAGTGACAGTGGTTTGCATGTTAACTCTCTATTACCATCAAGTTGATGTAGGCAAAAGCATCTTCTTTGATGTGTTCAAAGCCACGTTACACCACTTTCCAGCTGTGAGATGTAGAGCAAATTTCTTAATGTCTGAAGTGAAGTACAGAGGGGTCCAAGATGACACACAGTTATTAAGTGGTGGACTCAATAAGGCAGACTCAGGGTATTAAAGATTCAGTATTGTAAAAGTGTCAAATTTCCCTTTACATTAAAAAATTTAAGAACCCCAGGGACTTCTCTGGTGGTGCAGTGGTTAAGAATCTGCCTGCCAATGCAGGGGACACAGGTTTGATTGCTGGTCCGGGAAGATCCCACGTGCCGCGGAGCAACTAAGCCTGTGCACCACAACTATTGAGCCTGCGCTCTAGAGCCAGCAAGCCACAACTACTGAGCCCACTGCCACAACTACTGAAGCCTGTGTGCCTAGAGCCCATGCTCTGCAACAAGAGAAGCCACCGCAGTGAGAAGCCTGCACACGCATTGAAGAGTAGTCCCCACTCGCCACAACTAGAGAAAGTCCACATGCAGCAACGAAGACCCAACACTACCAAAAATAAATAAATTAATTAATTATTTTTAAAAAATTTATTAAAAAAAAGAGCATACCATGCATGGACAATGATGAAAACAAGTTGTGAAGCAGGGAGTATGATTAATCTAATTCTGTGTTTCTGAGGTCCACAAAATAAAATTTAAAAAAAAATTAAAGGACCCCAAAGAGCTTGTGTTTATATTAAAACTCAGAAATGTAAAATGTAGTGAGAAGAGTGACAGTGTTTTACAATTTTGCAAATCTCATTAGTCTGGCTTACTAGGAGACAGCTAGATTCTCATCTTCTGCATTCAATCTATTGAGGTATGTCGTTTTCTTTGAAGTATATAAAGACAATCTAACCTCTCAAAGACATGTACATGGAAAAGAGAGAAATATTTTAATAACCCTTTTGAATAATTGTGGACATTCTTTGAAACTACACTAATCTCCAACAAGTCGAATTACTCAGAGGTTCATTGTTAAATGGAATTTGAAGCCATGTCAGTGAACTTTTCATACTCTTACATTAAAATCCATTGGTCTGTCTTGTACTTAGAATGGATCTCCAACCATGCATGATTTTATAACATCATGTTTGATCATTTGGAAAATACTATTTGACTAGTCATGTAGATCCTCCAAATGATGACACATTCCAGTAGCCGATATTAAAAAATTCACATTTATTAATATTAACATCTACCTCTTCAGAAAAATCTTTATATATATATTACATATATATGTATGTATGTATGTATAGTTTAACAACCATCTTTTTTTTCAAGTAAAAATAGTATTCTATGAGAAAAATATGGATAGGTTAGCTTGAAACTTAATCACATGAGTGCTATTCCTCAACCATTAAACTTTGGTATATAACAGAAGTGCTTTATGCAGGCTCCCCACTTTGTCATACAGAATATTAAAAATACATGTTCTTTATCAAGGATATTTTTAAGTGAAGCTGGCTTTTTTTTCCAGTTAAATTCATGATAGTGAAGCATCTAGTAACTACTAATATAGTTGATATCGCTGCCTTGATTCATACTGTGTCAGTAGCTTTACCCACCATTGCTTTTGCGACATCACACAGAGAAAAATGTCAACACAGTGAGAAAGGCCAGTAACATTTTAGAATTATTATGAAAATGATCTTGACCTCATGGAGTGTGGACCCCCTAGGGTCTGCAGATGCCACTTTGAGAATGGCTGCTCTGTGCCCTTCTCTGTCACCATAATGCTAGTGGCTCTGCAGACTAGTCTGTTTCTGTAAGTGTTATTCTAATGGCTGTAGTATTACGTCTGTTGGGAGGCACTGTTCCTCTGAAGTTTAGTGTTTATTGAAAAGGGACACACCACAGCCAACTCAGATTTAATTAAATTATCATTTCCCAAAGCAATCACAAGAAGTTTAATTTCAGACAGAATAGGGGTATTGGTGTCGGAATGTGTGCAGTAGCATAAGAGCCATGGGGGCTGGGTGTCAGAAGTCCAGGTCTAGGCTCTGTCACTAGCTGCAGCCCTGGAAAAATCACCTTCTTTCTCTGGACTTCAGAACTCTCACTTATAGGTGGAGACATGTTGAGTTTCTTTGTCTCTAAAAAAAATTAATGATTCTATGAATATCTGTAGGATGGATGGATGGAAAAAAAGAAATAAGGAAGAAATGGGACTTCCCTGGTGGCACAGCAGTTGAGACTCCGAGCTCCCAGTGCAGGGGGCCCCGGTTCGAGCCCTGGTTGGGGAACTGGATCCCACATGTGTGCTGCAACTAAGAGTTCTCATGCCACAACTAAGGAGCTGACGAGCCGCAACTAAGGAGCCAGCGAGCCGCAACTAAGGAGCCAGCGAGCCGCAACTAAGGAGCCAGCCTGCCACTTAAACTAAGAACCCTGTGCAACCAAATAAATAATAAATAAATTTTTAAAAAAAGAAATAAGGAAGAAAGGAATGTATGAATGGACTGGGGGAGTTAAGGAATACATTAGGGACAAAATTCCAATATGTGAAAGGTTTGCTAAAAAGGAGCAGGTTGTCTTCTGATACAGCACTTGCTGTAAAGCTCAGGCTTTGAATGATGCCTTTTAGGGTGCTAAAGAGGAAGATGTCAGACAAGATGACACCTGATATTTCCTCCAAATCTAGGATTCTATAATTCTATAATCCTTTTAGACAGACAGTGGGCATCTGTACTTCTACCATGTATAAGAAATTTTATTCCCACATTGTCAATCATACAAAATTTTAAAGTAATCTTTTTTTTTTTTTTTTTTTGCGGTACACGGGCCTCTCGCTGTTGTGGCCTCTCCCGTTGCGGAGCACAGGCCCCGGACGCGCAGGCTCAGCGGCCATGGCTCACGGGCCTAGCCGCTCCGCGGCATGTGGGATCTTCCCAGACCGGGGCACGAACCCATGTCCCCTGCATCGGCAGGTGGACTCTCAACCACTGCACCACCAGGGAAGCCCTAAAGTAATCTTTTAAACTTGGAATCATCTGTTCATCATTCCCATAACAAGTTACACTTCACAGTACCCTTGTTGGCTTATTTATTCCCATTTGTTAGGATGCTTTGGCTGTGAGAAAAAAGTAAATGTATTTAGTAATACTAAAGAAGCCTTCAAAAATGTTAATAAAAGTGTGAGATTTCTAGCCTTGTTTTCTCTCAGCAGTTCCCAAGCATTAGTCTGCGTACAAATCTTCTGGAAACTTGTTAAAGTGCAGGTTCATGGCCCCTGACCCTGCAGATTCTGGTCAGTCAGTCCTGTGGCCACTGGAGTGGGGCAACCCTGGCTGCACACCACAGTCACCTGTGGAGATGGTTACAAATTTCTGAGCCACCGCTTGACCCCTAGAGATTGATTGATAAGGTGTCAGGTGAGGCTAAGGCATCCTATAAGGGAGCTTAGAAAACCGCCCCAGGTCATTTAGAAACACAGTCCGGATGGAGAGGAGCTCTACTGTAGCAGGGACTGGCTCCTGGCTCTGCCAACCACACAGCATAGAAAAATCTTCATCCCTTGTACCGATTGAAGTAGGCTCCTGTGGCAAAGGTATCAGACGTCCCAAAGGTATGCAAACACTCTTTCTGCACAGGGAGAAATCGAAGGTACGGAAAAGCAGATTCTGAGCTTGAACCAGAAAAAAGAAGACCTGTTGGTGGACTTGAAGGCTGCCGTACTAAAACTTCACCAGCATTTTCAGCAAAACCAGCAAGAATTAGAAAAGGAAATGCTGTCAGCCAAAGCATCGGACAAGGATGGAGGGGCTGAGAGGGATGCTTCTGAATGGAAGGTGGGTATGACATTAGTTAACGCTGGTCCCACATTCCACCAGAGCTTTAAATTGGTAGTATTTTTCACCTGGAAGGCCTGTGGCATCTCTGTATACGGCCTATAGTAAAAGAATTTTTAAAAGTGGAAATACTCTGCCTGAGATTATTCACTAGTGAATATTAATCCTTAGGGTGTTTCTGTTCTGGACTCAACCCAGAATTCTTATGCACAAGTTACTTAAGGAGGTGCTTGTGAAATTCCATGGGTAGGTGGGTGGCATCTACCCTTTGAAGTATCTTCCTACTAAACAGCCCATTGCAAACTCAAAAACGGGCCCAGCCCCTCTCTAAGCCCACTCTGAATCCACATCAATGAATCACATTCTTGAATTGTTTGATGAGGGACCACAGAAGGCAGTGCAAATGAAAGAGATCTAAGATTTGAGTGAGTCATGATATTCAGCTGGATGAGCTGAGAGTTGCTAGACCCCGAGGCTTCTTGTGTGGGTGGGCATCTTGGATAAAGTAAGTAAAAAATTAGCTACATAAAAATGCGGCCAGGCCAGGATCCTGGTGACATTGAACGGCAACCCGGCTGCAGGTCTTTGTGCTGTGCCTTTCAGTTGAACAGAACGGGCTCCATGTTCTTCCTGCCAGCAGTTGAGGAAGAAGCAGAAGAAACCTCCCTGAAGAGCGAAGTAAGGAAAATGATTTTCTCGTTCAAGTTTGTTAGAACAGTAATCTCTAAAAGGTCAATGAGAAGATCTTAAAATGAATGGAAACGTAAGGATTTTTAAATTCAATGCTGGTAGTTTGTAAGGGTGATTGAAGTAGTTGTCTTATGTTATTAATGTTTAAGTGCATCTAAACCTACTTCAGGCCAGAGTGGAATAAATGTAATTCAGACACACTTGTTGGCAGAAGGGAGAAGATGAAGTTCTTTGTCGTATCCTGACTTCTGAGTACTTTCTCTGGAGTTTTGAGTACTTCTCTGCTGTTTGATTGGCACTCCTAGTGTGCTTTATAGAACTTTATCTTTCCACATTTGAATTACTTTTTTTAGTCTGAAACAGCATTGCCAAGGACACAAAGAATGGTATTAGCAACTAACCCTACTATGAATCCTTATTACTCCATCAGAACTGGTTGGATGAGACCTTTACCAGTTGTCTTTCCTGATATCAATTTCCATTTCATACTTTAAGAATTAAAGTGATAGTGGGTCTTGTGCAAAAGGGAAGAAAATTGCAACAATTTACAATTTTTAATGTCTCACACGTAACCACCAGACATTCTCCCTGCTCGTTTTATAGATTGTTCAGTAGCTCCACGGTCACACAGAACAGCCTGTTGTCCTTCACGTGTATCACTAGGACACGTGGGGCTGAGTGGTCGGACAAGGAGAAGTGAGGCTTATTATACACTCTGACCATCAGACAACTTTATGATCTGATTATGCCCCTTCACAGCAGAGAGAATTGTGAGAGTGGAGGAGGTACCAGGACCAAAAAAAAGAGTGCACTTCAGTGCAATTCTAATTTGAGACCTGTATTTGCCTCTGAACTGATATGTTTATAGTATTCATTGTTTGTCTTTGACAACGATCAAAAAATACATGTTCATCAGGCTGTTATTTTAAAGATAGTGTTTGAGGTTACATTTACCAAAGCAGATCAAATTCCTAAAGCACTGTTTTAAAGATCCCCTTTGTGTGACATGAGCTGAATCCCAGCTTACAAGAATATTTTTTTAGGCTTTAGGAAGAGCAACCACATTTGGACTCCTGTGATGCAGTTAGCCAAAGAAATCGATGACAAATAGGGGGATGGGTGGAATTAAGGGCTGCAATAATACTCTCTGGTAAACTGAGTCATATAAAAGAGATGAGGAGGATGCTGTTATGATGGTAGGAAATCACCTCCCTTTGCTAATCAATTGATTGCTGTGTCAGAGTGGAGATAAGAAAGCAGAGCCATCTTCCGGGTCCCCATCTTTACTCTGGAAGCATGACAAGGATGTGGAGGAAGACAGGGCATCCTCGTCCTCTGGAACAATGGTTCAGGTAATACTGGACATATCACATTTGTTGGGGGTAGGGGATGAGCAGGGATAGTAAGCCAAAGCAAAGAATTTCTCATTGAAAGAATGCTTCAGGAGGGAACCTACATGGGTTGAAATTTTTTTAAGCTTCTCAGTGTTACCTCTGCACAAAGCAAAGACAACTGAGTACTTACCTATTACTTGCATTTCTTTTGTGCACTTAGTGATAATAGGAGAGTATTTTGCTGAGAAGCACTCCACATGTGAAAATCCAAACTGACAAAACAGATAACTGAAAGGTTTACCATTGTGGTTAAAGCATTTAGCATGCCACTCTTTGGGGAGCAGTTGGGGTGAGAGGTCTCCCCATCATTTTCTTTTTGAATAAAGTAGTATGGAAGGTAAATTAATAAGTCTTTTTGCTCCTTATGACCTTCTAAACCTTCTCCAGTCTCTCAAAATAGAGGGCAAATGCCCTCACTTTAGAAAATCATTATTACATGCTGATGTGAAGATGATGTTTTTCCCTTCCTCCTGAAAGATCTCTTCATCATTATGATCCACACACCTCCCGCACCTGCCTCCTGACCAGGGCTGACCCTTCCCCCAGCTCCCAGGCCAGTCCTTTCATTCGTCTTTGGCACAGGGCTACACTTGTACCTGCATCTCCAGTCTCTTTGTCTTGGTAGCTTCCTTTCCTCTCTACCTCAGAAGTATTCAGTTTCCCCTTCCCTAACAAATTCCCTCCCCCATGGCCCTACCCCTCCAAACAAGCTGAGGGACCCAGAGCCCAGACCATCTCTTCAGAAACTACTTTGCCTCCCTGGGGTGCCTTCTCTCCATATCTGCCTGTGGACTTCCTTCCTACCCATCCACAAAGGCCCATCTCAACTTCCGCCTCCTCCAAGAAACTGCCTGCCTCTTTCCCTTTGTTTTCCCATAGCATTTTGAACCTCCGTTATGACCTATCACTGTTTTATGCATAGACCTGACACAGTTTCATGAAAAGCAAGAACTTTATCTTCTACATTTTGACGTCCTGTACTGAGCTCAATATGCTACTTTAATGCATTGAATTTCTTTTTTTTACATCTTTATTGGAGTATAACTGCTTTACAATGGTGTGTTAGTTTCTGCTTTATAACAAAGTGCATCAGCTATACATATATATATATCCCCATATCTCTTCCCTCTTGCGTCTCCCTCCCTCCCACCCTCCCTATCCCACCTCTCTAGGTGGTCACAAAGCACCAAGCTGATTTCCTGTGCTATGCAGCTGCTTCCCACTAGCTCTAGATTTTACATTTGGTAGTGTATATATGTCCATGCCACTCTCTCACTTTGTCCCAGCTTACCCTTCCCCCTCCCCGTGTCCTCAAGTCCATTCTCTAGTAAGTCTGCATCTTTATTCGCATCCTGCCCCTAGGTTCTTCATGACCTTTTTTTTTTTCTTAGATTCCATATATATGTGTTAGCATATGGTATTTGTTTTTCTCTTTCTGAATTACTTCACTCTGTATGACAGACTATAGGTCCATCCACCTCACTACAAATAACTCAATTTTGTTTCTTTTTATGGCTGAGTAATATTCCATTGTATATATGTGCCACATCTTCTTTATCCATTCATTTGTCGATGGACACTTAGGTTGTTTCCATCTCCGGGCTATTGTAAATAGAGCTTCAGTGAACATTGTGGTACATGACTCTTTTTGAATTATGGTTTTCTCAGGGTATATGCCCAGTAGTGGGATTGCTGAGTCGTATGGTAGTTCTATATTTAGTTTTTTAAAGAACCTCCATACTGTTCTCCATAGTGGCTGTATCAATTTACATTCCCACCAACAGTGCAAGAGGGTTCCCTTTTCTCCACACCCTCTCCAGCATTTATTGTTTGTAGATTTTTTAATGATGGCCATTCTGACTGGTGTGAGGTGATACCTCATTATAGTTTTGATTTGCATTTCTCTAATGATTAATGATGTTGAGCATTCTTTCACGTGTTTGTTGTCAATCTGTATATCTTCCTTGGAGAAATGTCTATTTAGGTCTTCTGCCCATTTTCGGATTGGGTTGTTTGTTTTTTTGATATTGAGCTGCATGAGCTGCTTGTAAATTTTGGAGATTAATCCTTTGTCAGTTGCTTCATTTGCAAATATTTTCTCCCATTCTGAGGGTTGTCTTTTGGTCTTGTTTATGGTTTCCTTTGCTGTGTGAAAGCTTTTAAGTTTCATTAGGTCCCATTTGTTTATTTTTGTTTTTATTTCCATTTCTCTAGGAGGTGGGTCAAAAAGGATCTTGCTGTGATTTATGTCATAGTGTTCTTCCTATGTTTTCCTCTAAGAGCTTTAGAGTGTCTAGCCTTACATTTAGGTCTTTAATCCATTTTGAGTTTATTTTTATGTATGGTGTTAGGAAGTGTTCTAATTTCATTCTTTCACATGTAGCTGTTCAGTTTTCCCAGCACCACTTATTGAAGAGGCTGTCTTTTCTCCACTGTATATTCTTGCCTCCTTTATCAAAGGTAAGGTGACCATAGGTACGTGGGTTTATCTCTGGGCTTTCTATCCTGTTCCATTGATCTATATTTCTGTTTCTGTGCCAGTACCATACTGTCTTGATTACTGTAGCTTTGTAGTATAGTCTGAAGTCAGGGAGCCTGATTTCTCCTGCTTCATTTTTCTTTCTCAAGATTGCTTTGGCTATTTGGGGTCTTCTGTGTTTCCATACAAATTGTGAAATTTTTTGTTCTAGTTCTGTGAAAAATGCCAGTGGTAGTTTGATAGGGATTGCATTGAATCTGTAGATTGCTTTGGGTAGTAGAGTCATTTTCACAATGTTGATTCTTCCAGTCCAAGAACCTGGTATATCTCTCCATCTACTTGTATCATCTTTAATTTCTTTCATCAGTGTCTTATAGTTTTCTGCATACAGGTCTTTTGTCTCCTTAGGTAGGTTTATTCCTAGGTATTTTAATCTTTCTGTTACAGTGGTAGGTGGGAGTGTTTCCTTAATTTCTCTTTCAGATTTTTCATCATTAGCGTATAGGAATGCAAGAGATTTCTGTGCATTAATTTTGTATCCTGCTACTTTACCAAATTCATTGATTAGCTCTAGTAGTTGTCTGGTAGCATCTTTAGGATTCTCTATGTATAGTATCATGTCATCTGCAAAGAGTGACAGCTTTACTTCTTCTTTTCCAATTTGGATTCCTTTTATTTCTTTTTCTTCTCTGGTTGCTGTGGCTAAAACTTCCAAAACAGCATTGAATAATAGTGGTGAGAGTGGGAAACCTTGTCTTGTTCCTGTTCTTAGTGGAAATGGTTTCAGTTTTTCACCATTGAGGATGATGTTGGCTGTGGGTTTGTCATATATGGCCTTTATTTTGTTGAGGTAAGTTCCCTCCCTCTATGCCTACTTTCTGCAGGGTTTTTATCATAAATGGTTGTTGAATTTTGTCGAAAGCTTTTTCTGCATCTATTGAGATGATCATGTGGTTTTTATTCTTCAGTTGGTTAATACGGTGTATCACATTGATTGATTTGCATATATTGAAGAATGCTTGCATTCCTGGGATAAACCCCCCTTGATCATGTTGTATGATCCTTTTAATGTGCTGTTGGATTCTGTTTGCTAGTATTTTGTTGAGGATTTTTGCATCTATGTTCATCAGTGATATTGGCCTGTAGTTTTCTTTCTTTGTGAACATCTTTGTCTGGTTTTGGTATCAGGGTGATGGTGGCCTTGTAGAATGAGTTTGGGAGTGTTCCTGCCTCTGCTATATTTTGGTAGAGTTTGAGAAGGACAGTTATAGCTCTTCTCTAAATGTTTGATAGAATTCAATTGAATTTCTTGATCCTGCTTTCCAGATCAATTACATGGTGCTTCCTCTTTCATTTATGGCTAAATGTCTTTACTTTGGTGCTCCTCTTTCTTGGCCCCTTTTGTAATCAAGATTTTGTCCCTTGCTATACTTAAATTGCTGTTGACTTCTGCATATCAATTAAGTACCCTTTTATTAGTCCTAATCCTTCTTGATCTCTTCAGCACTAACCACCTCTTCCTTCTTGAAATGCAGTGTTTCTTTGGCTTTTTTAATTCTGTACTTTCTTGTCTCATCTACCTGCAGCCCCTCTTCCATCTCCTTCTCTTGACCCATCTCTGTGATGGTAGGCATTTCCCCCAATGTTTTGTCCTCTTCTTTCTTCTCTGTTATCTCTCATGGCAATTTCTTCCCCTCTCATAGGTTTGGTAGTCACCTGTATGACAGGGATTCCCACATCAAATCTCTAGTCTTGACTTTTCCTATAAATCTGTTCCTCATTTCTACTCTCCAGATAGATTTCTCTTTTTGAATGTATTTTCTTCATCTCAGATCCATTTACCAACTTTCCTTCAATGCTTGCTCTTCCTCCTAATTCCTCAGTGTCTGTTAGTGGCACCACTGTTTTCTCAGAGTCTGAGACAAACTTCAGAGTCGTCTCAGGTACCTCATTTGTCTTACCTTTCATATCCACTGGTCAAGTGATGTTCATTCAGTCTTTACATCCTTCTTCACCTCCCATTATTTTTGTCATCATCCTATTCCAGGCAATTGTTAACTTCTTCCCTAGACTTTTAGACTAGTCTTCTAAGTGGATTTATAGCCTCTAGTCATTTATATGTCTTATACAATATTAACTGATGGCTTTTCCTAAAACAGTTCATGCTAAGCTCCAGTCTTTCCTGGATTCTGACTATCTGCTGAATAAAATGCAATCTTCTTAGCCTGACTTCCAGACTTATCATGATCCCAACCTATCTTTCCAATTTTATCTAAGCTTTACCTTTGGTTTTTGGTTCATAACTTTCTAATAGCAGTTATTGTTTTCAGTATGCGGAGCAGGAAAGTAACATTTTCTTAGGAACTATGAGGTGCTTTGTATATGTCATCTTGTTTAATAATCACAGGAATGAGTGAGCTGGGTTATATTCTCACTTTGAAGTAAATGAGGCTCATAAAGTCCAGGTTAACTTGTCCAAGATCACACAGCTTGTAAGTAGAGCAATCAAGATTGGTCAATTACATCATCCACTTTTCCCACTGCATTATGTTAAATATTTGTGTACATTTCATTTTCCCATTGTTTAACTTTGACTGACCTAGTAAGTGGGTTACACTTACTAGGATCAAAGTGTACATCCATTTAAAATGTGACACACGGGCTTCCCTGGTGGCGCAGTGGTTGAGAGTCCGCCTGCCGATGCAGGGGACATGGGTTCGTGCCCCCGTCTGGGAGGATCCCACATGCCGCGGAGCGGCTGGCCCGTGAGCCATGGCCGCTGGGCCTGCGCGTCCGGAGCCTGTGCTCCACAACGGGAGAGGCCACAGCAGTGAGAGGCCCGTGTACCACAAAAAAAAAAAAAAAAAAAAATGTGACACACATTGTCAAACTGCCCTCTAGAAAGAATACATCAATTTTATTTCTACCAGGAATGCATGGAAATGCCTCTTTCCTGACCCTAGGCTGATATTGGACATTTCTTAGCCAAACATAGCCAGTGGCTTAAATTGCATATATTCTAAGAATTTTGAGTATCTCTTTAGATGTTCATTGGCTTTCATATTCTTCTTTTATGAATCACTTGTTCACGCCATTTGAGTTTTTCTTCAAACAGACTGGGATGTTTTCCCTATTGATTTATAACAGTAATAAACATATTAAGGATATTAACAGTTTGCAAGATGTTATCCCAGTCTGTTATTTCTCTTTTAACTTAGATTACAGTGTCTTTTGTGGTGCATGTTATTTTATTTATGTTGTTAATACTAATATTTTTTTCCTTTATTGTCATGCTTTAGAAGTCCCTCCCCACTCCTAGATTAGAAATAGATTCACTCATATTTTCTTCAAGAATTTTTATGGTATAACTTTTACATTTAAGTATTAGATACAATTAAAATTCATTGTTAGTAGTGAGGCGAGGATTTAGCTATGTTTTTCATGGATAGGTAGTTGTTCCCAATTTTAAAAATTCATCTTTCCCCCATTATTAGAAATGTGGGCTTTATCATATAATCTTATTTAATTTTAATTCTCTTAATTATCCATTTAAATACGTAATTCTCTAGATTCCTTATGTGTCCCTCATTAACTACAGAGCTTTAGAGAATTTGAGTCTTCAAAATAAAGACAAACCTGAGGAAGTTGATTTTTTTTTTTTTGCCTAATAAACAAACTTTTTTTTCTCAGTGCACCTGACTTCTCTAGACATTTTTAAAGCAGGTGATTTGTAACATGAGCAGGTCCAGGAAGAGGGACTTGCATGGCAGCAGGGCAGGAACTTTTCTGGACCTCTGATTCTTTTCTTTACAGGAGGCAGCTTGGAAAATAAGCATGTGTGATAGTTCCATGGCACCGATTTTTGCACAAGACTCACTAAACACTGAGCAAGGCCCAGAATTTTCCCTGAGCCCCAACCAAACACAAGAGGTAAGTCCCTGTTGGTGACAAGACAACTGCCCAGATACCTGGACTAGCCCGCAGAGATGACAAGCTCTCTGTGTTTTGCAATATTTTGTATTGCAAAGCAAGAGGTCTTTGAACTTTAACATCTTCATGTGCGCAGCCAAGCCGGAGCACGGGAAGGTTTGACATCAGGTGTTTACGTAGAGAGTAAGCGTGGTACAGAGCAATTAAAGATTTTTTACTCACTCATCGCTTGTGAGGGTGAACTAGCCTTTCCATTAGCAGCTCCTTCTTTCTTCTGTAGATATAACTTATGGGGGCGATGAAAGTGGAGGAGAGCTAATATTGATTAACTGCCTATTACATAAAAGGCATTTGTATTTGCTGTCTAATCCTCAGATTAAATAAGGTAGGTTAATATCTGCCATATGTTTACAAATGAGGAAATCAAAATTCAGGGAATAAAAGTACAGTTGGTAAATGGAGGAGTAAGAGTCAGACTCAGAATATTCCACTCTGCCTTCCTAAATTGAATATTTAGTATTGAAAGATGTGAAACCAAGGCAGATTTGGCCTCACAAAATAAACTGCCGCCACACCATCCCAGTGGCATATTTAGTATTTATGCAAATGCATTTAGGTAAGGCACTTTAGCCAGGCAGATTTGCATTTTATAAAATGGGGGGTGGGGCGGGGTGGGGTTTGTGCACCTGTTTGTAGAATTGACAGTAAAATATTTTTGATGGTTGGTATTTTGGCATGAAATATAGCTACAGCCAGAAAATTCATTTGCCTTTTAAATGGATCTTACTTAGATCAGCGATGCGTTATATAGAAATCAAGCAGTATGACATTCACTAACTGAGAGGCTAACTTGGATGCCAGAGGGTTGAGAGAATTATGTCAAGACTTGGGACTTCCCTGGTGGTCCAGTGGTAAAGAATCCACCTTACAATGCAGGGGATGCGGGTTCTATCCCTGGTCAGGGAACTTGGATCCCACATGCCGTGAGGCAACTACGCCCGTGCTCCACAACTACTGAGCTCATGCGCCTCAACTAGAGAGCCCCCATGCGGCAAACTACAGAGCCCATGAGCCCTGGGGCCTGCGCGCCGCAACTAGAGAAAGAAAAGCCGCACACCACAAGTAGAGAAAAGCCTGTGCCTCGACGAAAGATCCCACATGCCTCAACGAATATCCTGCATGCCGCAACTAAGACCCAATGCAGCCAAAAATCAATATAAATAAATAATAAATAAATAAAAAATTTTTTTTAATGTGGACTTGTAGACCCCCAGGCATAATGAAATCAGGGATTGGATTCTGGTTCTACTTACTAGTTGTGTGACCATAGGCAGTTTGACTAGCTTCTCTAAGTCTCAGTTTTCTCATCTGTGCACTGGGAATAATGGGTTTGGGGTGTGAAATATGAGATGGTCTTAGCACAGTGGCCTAGCTCTAGAGCCCAATAAAAGTTTGGGTATTATCAGTTTACATTAATGCTTTAGAGATGACATAATTCTCTAACAAGAAATACCTGTGGTCATATTTTTTTAGCCCTCCAAAATGTACAGTCATAAAACTTTCATTTAAATAACTTCTACTTTTAGAATTTGGGGTTATCATATGGAGAAGATATTCAGCAGGGGTGCTATTATGGAAAAAAATTGTGGACTCAGAATTAAAAGATCTCAGAGCTGTGTGACCTTGGGCAACTAATTTATATTTGGGCCTGAGCTTCTCAGAAGCAATGTGGTGGGATGGGAGGGGTGTGAACTGATTAAACATTAAATGTACTTGGATTTCTGTAACTATAAAAAGAGGTGAGTGAACCGATTCCTGGCACATTCCCCAGGCCACCTTCAGCTATTGAAGTTCTACAGTTACAAATAATCTTTTTTTCTTCTGTCACCTTTGGATTCTTTTCAGGTTCAAATAACTAGCAAATAAAGCCGAGATTAGTTATCCAGCTTCCGTTTTTCCTCATTAATTCAGTGAGTTAGTGAGAAAGCTAAGAAATTAAATATTGTCATTTTCTACATCTGTGTGGCAGATATAGGTGCTTGAATGTTTTTGAGTAAATAAGGCAGATGGTAAATCTGTTATTGCAGATTAATTAATTAATTAATCTGTATCAACAGGTTGTTATCTCAGGTGACAAAAAAGAGGATCCCAAATTCTTTGCCACTAAGATAGAAATATCTGAAAGCTAGAAAACAATCAGATAACTAGAAATTGGTGTCTGGAAGTAAAATCACATAACTAGAAATTGGTGTCTGTCAGTAAAATCACATATCTGTTGCTTTTTTAAAAATCAGAATTAAAAAAGAAAATTGAAACAGGTGAATCTAAATATAGATCTGTATATGAACTTCAGAGAAAGCAAGGCAATGGGAAGACTTCCTTAGGAAGGTGATTCTTGAAGAAAACACTGATAAAGGCAGGGGAGAAATAGCGTTTTGGCAGAAAAGGCAAACATATGTGAAGTTAATAGATGGTCAAGGGGAACGAGTACAACTCAGAGGACCCTTCTGCCAAACCAGCTTTCATAAGCCGTATCATTGTGTGTGAAAATGAGTGGTATTTTCATACCCTGCATATTTTTGTTACCACGTACCAATTTCGTCTGCTTCTGTTGTACCGAAAGTTCTATGTTTAAACAAAATTCCACAAATATTAGGAGATATGCATTTGAGTTGCATATTGCTCACATTTGTGAGCAGCTCCCATTTCTCAGTTAGCCAAAATAGTGCCTTATTAGATGCTGAGATGGAGTTAGCAAAGCCTTATATAGAAAACATTGTCATTTCATCATACTCAGGATGAATAAAATATTTACGGAGATCACTAATTTTGTAGAGCAAAACACAAATCCTTATTCCTAAAGAAATTCCTCTAGAGGGGTCGACAGTACTCTTTCACTATTCTGGAAGAAGATGTGGGAAGCAAATATATCTCTGTATCAATTCATCTTTTGCCTCCAAATTGAAAGTATCTATTATATAATTACTAGAATACTTTCACTTGGTACCTGGGAGAAATTTTTCTATCAGATCGATAAGCAACCTAGGTGTTTCAATATTAAAAAGAACACATCACACATCATACTTTCTTTATACTATACTATAAGCATCTAGTCCTTAACTCAGTAATATTTGAGTATTTAGAAGGTGAAAAGTAGTTTTAGAGACACTCTCTGAAGAATAGGAGCAAAGTTTCCAAATTACGCCAGTGAAGCTTATCACTTGACTCAAGTTATTTTTAATAGGGAGAAGTTCAGATAAGTACTAGCAGGGGTGGGGGGGAAGCTAAAATATTTTATAATCTAAACTACTTGAGAAGATGTTAAGTTAAAAGTGTGAGCTATATTTCCTTGTATCCCTGCCAGTGTGTAAAGATCTTTTTTCGTGTTTGAACAGAGCGCACAGCAATGCAAGCATTGCTTAATCATGCATCATGCAAATTTAAACACCAGCCAATTCGCTGAAATGTTTCAGACACACACCCACATGCACACCCTCTTGCTCACACTCACCTGTCTCCTGGGACCCACCGTTTAATGAACTGCAAGCCTGTTTGCGTCCTCTGTGCCCAGGAACTCTGTACCTGTGTACATGCAGATCAGCTGCTTGGAAACCTGGGGCGCCAGGTCACGTGATCATTGCTATGCCTGTGGAGGTGGCTTTTTCTTTTCTTTCTTACTTCTTCTGCCCTTATTTTTCTTTTAACTGGGGAAATGCTATAAGTTCACAGGTCTTTGCAAGTCCAAATCTGAATGTTTTGGACTCCTAACTTTTCACCGCTGGATTGCCTTTGGACTTATCATAGGGTACCACACCTCCTATCAAGGTTGCAGCTCCGGGCTTTTCTGATGAGCAAGGAGCTTTTGAGGCCACAGCGGAGAAAGCAAGGCCCAAGCCTGCGGAAGTCCTCCATGTCTGCAAGAACCAGGTGGCTGAGCTGGAGCTGTGGCTGCAGCAAGCCAACGTGGCATTCGAGCCGGAAACATTAGATGCAGACATGCAGCAGGTGGTGGAACAGCAGCTGGTAGGGTGCCAGGTAAGCCTAATGGGTCTGAGCTCGTGGTCTGCCTCTTCACCAATCACCTTCTAAGACTGGGTGAGTTTCTTTTAAAGCAACAGTGTGATTCTTCCTGTTACTCTGACCCCTATGTTTATCTTGGCCTCAACTTTTTGTTCTCAGGATAGTTCTTTGAAATGATTTATGTAAGCAGAATATTTGGGGAGACAGTAGTGGGTAAGATCTCAGAATCTAGAGTTCAGATCCAGTCATTAACTGTGAACTGGTAGGAGTTAACTTCTCACCTCGTTTTCCTCATAGAGTAGGTTATCTCCTAAGACTTTGTCAGGATTAAATGAGATAAATTATCTAAATCAGTGTCTGGTGTATGAAGTATATATAAAGTGCTCAATAAATACTAATTTTATGCATAATATTAAATTCTTTGAATTTTCATTCATCAGAAATGAAAATGAATATCCTGATTTGCAGGATTGCAGATGCAATATAAAAGGGCTTTGCTGCCGTGTTATTACAAATGCTCCTGCTCTTGTTGGGGAGGGGCAGGAATGTAAACTTCCTTGCCTGGGAGTCATTTTGAGTAACATTTGCTGGCACAGCCCAAAGGTTGGGATCTCTGTATCCCTCCAGGGAGGGGCAAGACGGACAACACTGCAGGAGCATAATTGAGCGTCACACACGACAGCCCAGCCCAGCCCAGCCGAGGCGCCTCCCCCAAAGGCACTTAAGACCTGCCTTGGCCAGATTGGCTCGCTTGCAGTGGTCCCAGGGACAAGGACTTCCTCTCAGAATACCCCAAGTCACTGGCCAGCCCACAGGGAGCTCCACCCACTATATCCCATTATGGGGTTGGGGAAGACCCACCTTGGCCCGAGGCCGGCACTCCTCCCCTTTTTCCATTCAGACCCACAGTCTTACAACATCCGGTGCCTGTCCAGTGGGACCCAGGTAAGCAAGCTGGGCTTCCTTCCTTGGGCAGCTCAGCACTTCTCACCCCAAAAGTCAGCTCCGAGGGCGGATTCACTCAAATACTGGCACTGCTACATGACCTAGCTGATGAGGCGCTTGAGAGTCTGGAGAAGACAGTGTAATTCAGCACAGAGCAGTGCTACTCTAACCTGAACCTGCAGTATTCCAGATGTTGAGACCTAGCCACTTAAGGCCATTCAGAAGCCATCTGCCAATTGATTGTCCTGCTGACTGGGTAGACCCCCAGAGCCAATTCCTTGGTCATTACCAAAATCTGGTCCTTGGGCCACTTGTAGTGAGTTCAAGGATGTGAGGGCTGCTCAAGGAAAAAACAGGACCGCAAGGTGGCAGTAGCTCGCAATGAGCTTTATTTGGGCAGCGTTTTGGTGGGACCTGGAGGGACTGGAAAGTCACTCATGGCAGGGGACCTTCCAGAGGCTTTGGCAAGGAGTGAGGGTGGGACCAACAGCCGGAAGGGGAGAGACAGTGGAAGTCCCAGGAGATGGACAGTCCAGAGGGGCTTGTGTCTAGGTGATGCCAGAGAGCTCTGAAGGATAGCAGAGGCTGGGGTCTTTAGAGCACCAAAGTTTGTCTTAACTATGGCTAACAGATATGGGGGTCCAGTTTTGAGTCTGGCACTAGCTAAATGTGAGCTGATATTTCTGCTGTGAAGAAATGAACAATATATGGGTCAATATACAGGGGCCAACTTTGGCTCATTTATATAACACCATGACACATACAGTTTAACTTTGAAACTTATAAAAAGCCTTACAGTGGTCTGTAAAAACACTGAGTTGCCAGAGGAAAAATGTCCAAAGGACAGGAGCAAACAGATCAGTCAAGAAAAAATTATATTCGGTAATTTAATATTTGAGAAGAATGTTTAGCCTTGATTATTAAAGACTTGTGAATCAAAACAGCTGTTGTTTTGTTCCTCCATTACCTTGACAAAAATTATATCATCCTGGAAAACTCTGGAGAAATAGATCCACTAATGTCTGTCTGATTGGTTCAATGTTTAGGGAAGTCAGCTGTCAGCAGATAAGATGTCCATCTTCTTTGACCTAATAATCCCATTACTTTAAATTTACCCTCTGAAAATAACCCAAAAGGAGAAGAATATTTATGGCTGCATTGATTACAGAAGTGAAGCACTGGAAGCAGTTTAAAGGCTTAACAATAGGGAGATTAAGAGAATTATAGAGTATTGACTTGTGGCTATTAAAATAGGAATCATTAAGTATATGTATGTAGACACATGAAAATGTATACATAAAATAGCTAAATGGAGAAAAAGTGCAGAATTATAGTATACTTTGTTTATAGCCACTTTAAAATCTATAAGTACATATTGTTTAAGCTTAGAAGAGTCTCTATATAGAGGATACAAGCACTTTGCTTGAATGGAGAAGTTATAAGTATGTTATGTGAAAATTTGTTTTAAGAATAGAGTTTTTCCTTAAGTTTCTCTCAAAGAACTGAACTTGTTCATAGTCACACACCATTTTAGCCCAAGCATTCACAGTGCCAGCATGTAAGGCTGAATGCTGCTGCTACACTCGTGTGCCCAGCCAGTTGACATGACTTTTGGGGCTCCTGAGCCCCAGGAGAGGGCAAACTTGATCTGTTAGGAGGAAAACAATGATGGTGACTTACTGGGAAACTTACTTCATCCTCCTGATTTATTTTTAGATCCGGGTGTAAGTTGGCCAGTTGTATCAATGACTAAGTGTTTTAGGTTCCAAATTATGTCTTCTGTAGTCGTCTTCTGATATTTGGGAAGCTTATTTGGCTTGAGGAAGCGAAGGAAAAGAGCAAAGGAAAGAATTTTCAAAGAATTATTTTTTTATTACTACTCAGCACTTGGATTGCAACAGAAAAAGGTTAGGAAGGTGGGAAAAAAAAATAATAGTTGGCACAGACTACGTATCAAGCCCTGGCCAAAGTATGTGGATTTAACTCTAGCTTCTCAAAGTGACCTCAGGAGGTAAGTTCTGTTATTATCCCCATTTTACAGATGACTAGAGGCACAACCATACAGTATAAGGTGCCCAAATTTTCCCAGCTACGAAGTGGCAGGGCTGGGATCTGAACCCAGGCAGTCTAGTTCCTGTGTCTGTGGTCTTAACCACTATGCTATAATGGATATATTAAGCTCTGTTTTCTAAGGTGAATATAGAATCACTTGTTTTAGATTATTTTACAAGCAATTTATTTATTTACAACCGATTTGGAGTTGATTTGGTTGTACCCTTATGGATAAGCACAGGAATTATGTGGAAGTTGTTTTTCTTTCCCCAGGGTCCCTTTCAACTTGTGTTTCTAGGACTTTATATATACACTTAGGTAGAGAGAGTGAATCTAACTTATTCTGGACTGTAACACTTGCTCAGGACCAAACCTATGATTAATTAAATGATTTTATTTCCTAGGCTATGCTAACAGAGATTGAGCACAAGGTTGCCTCTCTGTTAGAGAATTGCAAAGATCAGGGCCTGGGAGACAGTGGAACCACTCAACAGGAGGCTGAAGCACTTTCCTTGAAACTAAAAACCGTGAAGTGCAATTTGGAAAAAGTCCAGATGATGCTGCAGGAGAAATACAGCGAGAACCAGGTAAAATATGACTGTGTATATACATGTATGTAGATACATGCATATGGTAGACCCATCAGCAAAGAGCTCTGGGTGGAGGTAAGGAAACAACTACAGAGGAATTACAGTAAGTAAGGAAGAATTATGCCTCTTAAAACTGTAAGGCTTGGTTACACTGGCTTTTGTCATTGGTTTCATTTCGCTGTGTAGTTTTCCCATCTAGGTTGTCTTTAGTGATGGTGTTGGTTTGGTTAGAGTTGGTTTGACTAGGTTGATTGTTCTTGCTGATAATGAGCTCTCTGTAAGCCTTCTTCATAAAAGAAGGATATATTTTAAAGGAATTGTGTGACTGATTGACTGGAAAAATGAAGCCTTTATAGATAAGATTAAAATTTGACAATCAGAAACACAAAAACCTGTTTCCAGGGTACTTTTTGTTATTCATTTATAAATATTCACATATACTGATGAATGTATCATACAGCTAAAGTGTGCTGTGACTTTTAAAAGCATTCTGTGTATATAAATGCAAATGTTCATCTTGTGAGTAGGATCTTACTATGTAAGATTTGCATCCATACTTATGAGTTGGTGGTTTCTACTTAAGAGGACTTACATTCACAGAAATAAGATTGGCTCCAAATACACAGGCTGTATGGATCCCCTTTTATCCTAATACGTTCTCTCTCTTTTAAAACAACTATGTTTTAGACATAGGGGAAATTTGAGTTCATAAGCTTAATACCATGTCTGTTTTTTATATCCATTTCACTTTGTCCTCAGTAAAAAAGTGCAATAGATTTCCTAGCTTTTAGTAACTCATTGGATGAGTTGAGGAATGATAAAACGACCACTTAATCAAACATAGTGGTTTTTGAAGTTGTTATGAAATAAGTACATTAAATCATAGTGTATAATTCTTGTAATTAACAAAATACAGTCATTCACTTCACATAAAACTTTTCCATTGTGTAGTCACATTATTAGAACGGAAATAGGTCACCATTTTAAATAAATAGTCTGCCATCATAAAATGTTTTGCAGCATTCTACCATGCTAAAGAAATCTTCTGAGCATCAGAAAGTTCTCCAACCAGATAACCTTTCTGAATTTGAATCTGTTGTAACTGAAAGGCCACAGTTCAGCAGACAAAAAGATTTCCAGCAGCAACAGGTAATTTCAGCCCCAAACAGTTATAAAGATAAGAATAAAGCTTTCTTTATGGAATTTCCCATTGAACTAAATACTGAAAGGCCATTAGAGTGTTTTCTTACGTGACTGAATAGAAAGTGTGATGTGTGAGTGTTCCTGTGTGTGCAGCAGCTCTGAGTTTTGAGCGTTTACTGCAGTAGCTGCTTTGCTTTCATCTGCTACAGTTGGGGATACTGGAACTTGGCTGCCTTATTAACTTGCGTCTTATATCAGACTAAGCAAATATCTTCAGGGTGAACTTACCTTTGTAACTGCAACACTTCTTTCCCTATTGTTTCAAAATGTGTTAGTATATTTTTGGTATTTTCCATGTGCGTAGCATATATGTAACAATACTTGGTCATTGTGTGAATATTTTAAATAAGTTTTTGAAAAATAAAAGTTAACGAGAACAAGCAAGCCAAAAAGAGTAATAGTAAATAATGATTTAGGAAGTGATTCCAAATCAGCTGATCTCAACAGAAGAAACCCTTGGGTACTAACTGAAAACCTTGATTGATTGGACTATTTGAATCTTATTCAATTATAGGTTCTGGAGTTAAAACCAATGGAACAGAAAGATTTAATCAAATTCATAGAATTTAATGCTAACAAAATATGGCCTCAGTATTGCCAACATGATAAAGATACAACTCAGACATCATCTGTGAGGTAAAATATTTTTAAAGAATCGGACATTCGGTAGTATTGTGGTTGGGAGAGTTAACAGTGTTTCTTTTAATATCACTTATAAAACATTGTCTGAATGTAATAAAATTTTTGTATGTTGATTATTCTTTTCACCATTTGTTTTCCCTTAAAAGCAGTAAGGCATCTAGCCCTGAAAATGATGCTCCAGACTTGATCTTGTCAACCCAGGGCCAAAGTGGAGATAAATGGCAATATTTACATCATGAACTTTCATCAAAAATTCAGCTCCCTCTACCTCAGCTTGTGCAGCCCCAGGTCAGTGTGTATGTGCACACAGTGTAAATAAGTGTGTTTACCTTTGAAAATCCAACGAGCATTCATTAAACACACATGTATGTTCTGCATTATTTTCAAAAAGCAGTTTATTTATTTTCAGAAGGCAAAGATGCCAGGTGGATTTTCTTACTTAGCTGTCCTCTTTTCATCTTCCTGGAAATCTGCATTAAGTGCTTCCCTTTTGTGCTTCTATAGCACGCTGGGCTTCCCTGATCATAGCTCTTACTATACTATACACCTGCGTATTTGTCTGAACTCCCCATTAGATGGCATGAGAAGAAAGACCATGTCTGCCTGATTCACATTTGAGTGCCTGGCACAGTAGTAACTGGAACATCAAAAAATCTTGGTTACTATATGTTGAATGAATAAAGGAATGAATAATATATGTAAAAAAAACTTTGAAAATGATACGTTGCTATATGAGTGTCATTCATTCATCAAAATATTATTTGGGGGCTTCCCTGGTGGCACAGTCGTTGAGAATCTGCCTGCTAATACAGGGGACATGGGTTCGAGCCCTGGCCTGGGAAGATCCCACATGCCGCAGAGCAACTAGGCCCGTGAGCCACAACTACTGAGCCTGCGCGTCTGGAGCCTGTGCTCCGCAACAAGAGAGGCCGCGATAGTGAGAGGTCCACGCACCGTGATGAAGAGTGGCCCCCGCTTGCCACAACTAGAGAAAGCCCTCACACAGAAATGAAGACCCAACACAGCCATAAATAAATAAATAAATAAATAAATAAAAGCCAAGCATTAAAAAAAAAAAATATATATATATATATATATATATATATATATATATTATTTGGCATCTGCAGTGTGCTGGCCCCTTTGCCAATGGTACCTGTCTGTAGGTATTCTCACCAGCACACCTTATCACACCTGATTATTGCCATTACAAGGGTTTATTCATACTGTGCCAGCTACTGATGGATGTCTCTCTAAACAGGGAGCCCATGAGCAGAATAGCACCGTGGCTCCCAGCAGTCAAGCTTCTGCCTTTAACTTTGCACTCAAACTGCCGGGGCAAAGGTTTTCAATGGTTTCCCAATTCCCCAGTCTGGTGGGAACTTTTCCGTTCTCTTCTACTCTACCAAGAACCTTATTTGACCAATTAAAGTTGAATCAAATTCATTGGTAGGATTTTAGTCTTGGTTTCTCCTTGTCATATACACTATAACATGTAATATATCATTCTTTTTCCAGCAATAGAACAACATCCCTTGTTCTCCACCCTTCCACCCCAGCAGAGTCATCTACCATCCCATCCTGTTCCTTTATATATGTTAGTTTTCCAATTTGGGAAAGATATTAACTCTGAATCATTCTCCCTTCTGAAGTCACAGCTCATTTTCAGTACTTATTTAGCTTTTTAATAACAAATCAAGATGCAAATCTGTCCCTGGAGGTGACTGTATTCTATTGTAAGAGTTGGCTGTATGCCAAGAGTCTACCAATAAATGGGAAAAGAAACAGCTAACCTTGGAACACAGATAGATAGCATCCCTACAAATTGAAAGATTAGTGGTTTTATTCTATTTTTCAAATTATACTTTGTTTCCCCTCGTTTTGTTATCTAAATGGGCCCTCAAGTGTCTGTGTAAAGCCTGTCATGACTTTTCAAAGCCATCCAAAATATTTAAATTTTAATTTAATTATTTTTTTCTTATAAATGACAAGATAGACAAAAAACACTTTCCAAGAAGGTAAACTTGGAAGATAGCATGTTAAGGCATTTTTGATGTTTTATGTTAACATTCACAGGATCTCAAACTGTTTGTAATAGGGTTTCCCTTTTTCAAATAGGTTGCCACAAATATGAGTGTTCTACCCAGTGTGAGTATATATAACTTTAGATACCCAACAGCTGAAGAACTGAAAACTTATACCACCCAACTTGAAGACCTCCGTCAAGAAGCAAATAATCTTCAGACACAGGTAGCAGCTGCATGTTATATATTTTCCTCATTGCAATAACAAAAATGAGGGGAAATGTGATATTGTAAATTGGTCGTAATTTTCTTTACTGAACAAATAATAGGACACATAATGGAATGAGTCCTAGAATTGAAAATAGGATTTATCTCTCTTACTGACTCTGGTAAATTTGGTAGTGGTTGCGTAGAATACCATGTGCATAGGCTTCTAAACCTGGGTCCAGGATTGGCAGGAACAAGGATCTTGATTGATTAGTACTGTCTGCAGTGGGGCTCTGGGATTGCAAGGGTGAGAAGGGAGGGAGGGAGTAACTGCAAGGTTTCCAACCTTGAGTAGGCTTAACACTGAGGCGGTGTGCGGGATAGCTTAGGTACTCATCAAAGAACAGAGCAGGAAACAGCCCAAATTGGGGTAATCAGTAGCTTCGGCAGGCTCCTAATTTACTTATAGTCACCAGGCTGTACCATGCCTACCTTTAAGATGTTGTACCTTTTTCTAATGAACCCTTCAAGTCTCTTGACTTCTTTTCCTTCTCCAGGCCATACTTGATTTCATTAACCCACTTTCTCCTATGTTAAAATATGGGAGGCAGAGAACAGTGGGAAGAGGGATAGTGTGATTTATCTGGGACCGCACTTCCACCTGGATGGCCCCACTAAAGAAGTCCTTCATCTTTTGATTTACCTTTTAATTCCATTCAGTAGTCAACTCACTACCTAACACTGAGTTTCTTAAACTTGTTTCTCTCAGAGTTAACATCTTAATTTATTTATTCTGCTACCTAGTTCACAAAGCATTTGAAATGACTAACTATAAAAAAAAAGCATAACATAAATTGTAAACTATAATAGAAACCAGGGAAAATGTAGGCTTAGGAAGGCGGGGAATCTTAGTGATTTTTATTTTTCCTTTTCTCCTCTTGATTTAGGAAAACGTTTCAGAAGAAACATATGCGAATTTGGATAAGAAATTACTTGAACTCTTTCTGACCCTCAGTCAGTGCCTGGGCAGTGTGGAGGAGATGCTGCAGACCCCTTGGCTCTTGAGAGGGGATGTCAGTGCCCAGCAGGTGCACTACGAGGTAGGGAGCATCCATCAAGCCCATGTGTTGGCCATTACCACAGGCAGCCCACTAGTTAACTAGAGCTGAAACCTCTCAAGGTCAGACCTTGTTCACAGTGTCTTTCTTCCTCTCCACTTTGCAGACTCTGGCTCTTGAGTTGAAAAAACTTTGCTTAGCTATGAGTGACAAGAAGAATGATATTTCAAAAGCCATGACTTGGCCTGGCAAGAATGCCAGCCTGTTCCTTGACTGTTTTGATAACCTCCAAGTCTACCTGGAGCACATCCAGGCTGCAACTGCCTCTAGGAGCAAGTCCCTGAAAGCTGGCCTCGACTATAACCGCAGTTATCAGGTATGGGTCTGGGTGCTTGGCTGCTCTGACACTGTTTTAGGTCATAGCATGGACCTCTAATTTCCATTCATTCCTATTCCTGGCAGCATTCATGAGTGGGAATTGCTAAGGAAAGCGATGACCCTCTTTCTATGAAGGTCTTTAAGTTAGTTCAGCTGCTCATGGTGGGAGACCATTTGAAAGTGACATCCTTTCCAAACTCTCGGGTATGAATTTGTTAGGTTGAGCTAAAGTAATGTTTCTTTCCTGCGTTACATTCAGCCACTTAAAGAGCGTCACCTGGCAGGATTTCTAGGTAAGGGGAGCCATTACAGTTGTTTTGTTTTGTTTTGTTTTGCGGTACGCGGGCCTCTCACTGTTGTGGCCTCTCCCGTTGTGGAGCACAGGCTCCGGACATGCAGGCTCAGCGGCCATGGCTCACGGGCCCAGCCGCTCCGCGGCATGTGGGATCTTCCTGGTCCGGGGCACGAACCCGCGTCCCCTGCATCGGCGGGCGGACTCTCAACCACTGTGCCGCCAGGGAAGCCCGCCATTACAGTTCTTGAGCAAAGGAATGACAGTCTGTGTACATTTCCGGCAGATCCATGTGGCAGTTGTCTAATGGGGATTAGAGCAGAGACTTCAAGCAGGTGGACTAGTTAGGAAGCTACTGAAAACTATCTAATGAGAGAAAAATGAAACAGAACATCACTTAGGAAGGAGTCTTGCCCATAAAATCAAACCTGAATCTGATCAAGCCTCTAGAATCCAAGTCAAATAGACACAAGGGAGGAACATGTTGAGCGGCACCAAGGGAATGCAGTCAGCCAGGCCCAGGCAGTGGCAAGCTGCATAGAATGTGTGTATGTGTGCTTTTTTCCACGACCAGCCCGCCACCCCAACACCAAAAACTCCAAAAAAACAACAAAAGAGAGAGATGGGCAGGGAGCCTGCAGATTACAAGGGACTTGTTAATCCATTGCAGCCTATTGGACCTCATTTAGATCCCGGTTCCAACAAGCCAAAAGGAAAAAGTATAGGCAATTAGAGAAACGTGAACCCTGCCTACACAGTTAATAATACTAAGGAATTATTATTGATTTGTAGTATTTTTAAAGGGAGGAATCTTTATCTTTTAGGAAATACATACTGAAACATATACTAGTGAAATAATATGGTATCTGGGATTTGCTTCCAAATAATCTGAGGGAAGGAAGGTTAGGTACAGTCAAGAAAGCTCAGGGGAGGGTGCAGAAGAGAGACGACCAGCCCCAAGTCAGTAATTGTTAAAGCTGGATGGATGTTGGTAATGCAGGGATTCCTCCTATTTTGGCATATGTTTGAAATTTCTTATAGCACAGAAACTGAAGGACAACTGAATTTTTAAAAAGGTATTGAAGGCCTAAGTGAGATTCTCACTGTTTCCTGCATTTATCTTTTTATACAGAATGAAATAAAACGATTATATGATCAACTTATTAAGAATAAAACATCTTTACAACAATCTCTGAACGAAATTAGTGGCCAGAGTATTGATGAACAGCTTCAGGTAATCAAGTCAAAATAATTCAAACTGACTTAACCTTGAACCAGAGAGTCTTGTGTATAAGCTGTGTTTCTGAATCACTTCCCGAAATATAAGTTTGTTTAGTGTTGGGAAGGGTATTGAGAAATGAAACCCTCACCCTCTTTTTTTAAAAATTAATTAATTAATTAATTAATTAATTTGGTTGCACCGGGTCTTAGTTGTGGCAGGTGGGCTCCTTAGTTGCAGCTCCAGGGCTCCTCCTTAGTTGGCATGCGAACTCTTAGTTGTGGCATGCATGTGGGATCTAGTTCCCTGACCAGGGATCGAACCTGGGTCCCCTACATTGGGAGCTCAGAGTCTTATCCACTGTGCCACCAGGGAAGTTCCCCCTCACTCTCTTTGTAGGAGTGGCAATTAGTCTAACATCTAGGGATCATTTGTCTACATATCAAAACTTTAAGCCTAAATGCTCTTCCATACAGCAGCTCTTTCACTCCATTTATCCAGCAAGTATTAATTGAGGACCTACTATGTTCAGGCACTTCTCTGGGTACTGGACTTGCACTTATCCTAAAGAAAAAGGCAAGTGCATAAAGATAAATATGTTTATGAATATTCAAGGATGAATCTAGCTGCACTGCTTGAATTAAAGACTCTAAATAGCCCAAAAGTCCGTTAAGAGCAGACTGTTGCTAAAGCAGTGAGCAGCCTTACAATGGTATACTATATGTCCATTTAAAAGTCTCCAGATAACGTTTGTACTGATGTGAAGAGATGCTGAGGAGCTTGTAAGTGAGGAATGCAAATTGCAGAACACAATGATGTGTGCAATCTATTGTGTTTCAGGATGTGCACTCTACCTCTACTCAGTACATGCTTTGAACACATTAGGAACAAACTGTCAACTGTGGATCTTTGGGGAAAATGGAGAGGATAGAGAAGTGGGACTTTCACTTTTCCCTTAATTCTTTTCTATACTGTTTAATTCTTTTTAAATGAATATGTAGACTCCTTATTAAAGGGTTTTACTTTTTTGTATTGTCTCTCGCTCTAGAAAGCAGCTGCCTATACAGTGGAGCTGCAGAACTCTGAGAGCCGAGTGGAAAAACTAAGAGACGAAGGGGAGAGGCTTCATTTACCTTCTGTTCTACTCCAGGAGGTTTACAAATTAGAGGTATGTCTGAGCAGAAAACATAACTATGAATTATAAAGAGTATTACTCTTATAATTTACTCTCCGTGAATTACTGTGATTGTAAAGAGTAAGACTTTTTTCTTCTACCAGGGGAATTTAGATATGTTCTTCATTTGGGTTATTTTCATGGTTGGATGGAAAAGTCTGTGCACACCTGCTCTTTCTTTTCAGGATGTACTCGACAGAATGTGGGGAATCCTGAGAGCCAGGTACACAAAACTCAGCAGCCCTTTCATCACTGAGAGCCAGCAAGATGCTTTGTTGCAAGGCATGGTAGAACTGGTGAATATCGGAAAGGAAAATCTTGCTCATGACCACTTACAACAAACCAAAAGTAAAGTTGCCTTACAGGCTCAAATACAAAATCACAAGGTAAGACACGTGGGTCAGATCACCTTTTCATAGACTTTAAGTTTTTCTAAGTGTGAACTAAGAGCATCCGTTTTCTTCCTTGGTGAAATTTACATCATTCCTTCATTCTTTTAACAAACATCTATTACAGTGCTCACTGTGTACCAGGAACACTGCTAAGCTCGTAAGAATATGATTGTGAGTGAAAACAGACATAGTTCCTAATATTTATGGAGCTTTCAGTTGATTGAGAAGACATTACTTGTCAAGGAGTCATTCAAACAAATTTAAAATTAAACTTGGCATACACACTTTAAGAACATTTAATAGAGGGAATTGAATTCGGGGGTTAGGAGAGGCTTTACTGAGAACTGAAATCAAAAGAAATATTTAAATTACGTAAATGTATGTCTAGCGTAATGCTACAATAAATCCTTTTGTTTTCCATTCATTTCATTAAATAAACCCTCATGATCATCAACAAGAGATATGCAGTAATTAAGTGCTGATAATAAGAATGTATAAGACAGAGTTCCTGCCTTCAATAAGCTGAAGTCTAGGCTTTTGATTAAGTAGACCTTAGTCTAAGAAAAATTCAGAGGTAAATATTGTATAAAGGATGGCGGGAAAGAGGAGAAAATATATTAACTGATATATACAATGTGTCAGACCTTATGCTAGATGCTTTTATAAACCCTTGTATGTATCCTTTTCAAGGAACAAGAGAAGGGATTCTCCTAATAAGTCCCCCCCAAACAACTAGAGGGGGCAGCTGACTATCAATAGAGAGCCATGTGAAGGAAAGCCTTCCTCTTTAAAGGTCTTAAAGTGCTATTCTGGGAGCTTTTACCAACCACAATCCCAATAGACCCCATCAGCGAATTCCCTTTAGTTAACTATTTTATTGTGTAGAAGTTAGAACCAGAGTTTAGGAGCCCCTGGCTCTTGAATATGTGAGTTTCTTGGGCTCACACAACTATCCATCCAATTTATCATCTTGAAACTAATTAGCCACCTCAGTGGCTTTACCACTTTTTGTAAAGTTTCTTAAAACTTGGAATAACTGATATAGGAAGATCTCACTGGAAATTTAAATTGACTAATTAATCATGTTTGCCCTTTATTATTATTATTTTTTTTTTTTGCGGTACGCGGGCCTCTCACTGTTGTGGCCTCTCCCATTGCGGAGCACAGGCTCCGGACGCGCAGGCTCAGCAGCCATGGCTCACGGGCCCAGCCGCTCCGCGGCATGTGGGATCTTCCTGCACCGGGGCACGAACCCGTGTCCCCTGCATCGGCAGGCGGACTCCCAACCACTGCGCCACCAGGGAAGCCCCATGTTTGCCCTTTAATATGGACTGTTTTGTGGGAAATATTACCTAGGGTAATTTTTCTTTGTGATTTGTTAAAATTCCATTCGTACTCAAAGACTATGGACACATAGACAATTTTTATTTTGTTTTCTCGTGTGTTTGACTCTACATGGCTGTCCTGGGATTTTGTATTAAAAAGTAAATGACACTCTCACATGTTGAAGTAACTTGAATTTTAAGATTTTTCACAATGTAAAAATAAGTAAATATTAAACTCTTCCTCATTTCACAGCTTTTTTTCCGGAAGCTTGTTGCTGACATGCTGTTGATCCAAACATACTCCAACAAAATGCTTCCTTCTTTATTGCAAAAGAAAGAGACATTTTGGGCAGAACAAGAAAAGGAAGTTAAATTACTAGAAGAAAAGTCACACCAGTGTGGAATAAAGCTGCAAAGTTTATTGCAGGTATGTGGCTTTCATAAATTTTGTACTTAAGCCGGGAATTCTGGATTTTCAACCATCACCTCTAGGTTTGAAAACAAGTATCTGGTTGTTATTAAGCAGTAGTTAAGTGGGCACCAGCAGTGAGGAATGTGGAATCCTGTTCCAGCTCTGACTGCTACTCCCGGAATGAAATATTAGCTGAGATTTCTTATATGTTGGTTAGGGATGGCACAGCATCTTTCTACCTTCTAGCTTTGTGTACAAATAAACAAAATGGAAAGCACTTTGAGATCTTGAATGAGATCATTTGATGAAATAGTCAGTGGTTCAGAAATTGTGCATCCCGAAGAGGACAAGCCCAGATGTTCTGTTGCTGAAGTGGATTCATAACAGTCCTGTCCCAATTCAAAGAAAAAAATTAAGCTTACATAAAGCTCTTTCTCAATTTTAAGGTTTATTTCCCCTTTAACTTCTTAAACACGGTGGATGTTAGCACATACAGGAAATAAACAAAAAACAAAGAAATATTCAACTTTTTTTTTTTAATTTATTTTCTTTTTGGTTGCATTGAGTCTTCGTTGCAGCACGCGGGCTTTCTCTAGTTGTGGCGAGCGGGGGCTACTCTTCATTGCAATGCGTGGGCTTCTCGTCGCAGTGACTTCTCTTGTGGAGCACGGGCTCTAGGCTCACAGGCTTCAGTAGTTGTGGCACGTGGGCTCAGTAGTTGTGGCTCGCGGGCTCTAGAGCGCAGGCTCAGTAGTTGTGGCGCACAAGCTTAGTTGCTCCGCGACATGTGGGATCTTCCCAGACCAGGGATCAAACCCGTGTCCCCTGCACCGGCAGGCGGATTCCTAACCACTACGCCACCAGGAAAGTTCCAGTATTCAACCTTTTAATGTGATAATAAACTATGGTATTATTTTATGCTAATAAAAGTAATTTTCTAGTTAGTGTGTCAAGTTGATATTTATAGTAATAGTTCATCATATTTATAAAAAAGACTCCATGAGGGACTTCCCTGGCAGTCCAGTGGTTAAGACTCCACGCTTTCACTGCAGGGGGCACAGGTTTACTCCCTGGTCAGGGAACTAAGATCCCACATGCTCTGTGGCACAGCCAAATAAATAATAAATAAGTTAAAAAAAAACCCAAAAAAAACGACTCCATGAACCCAGTGAGTGCCCCTAACAGCCATGTCACCTGCTGTTTCACTAGCTATGAGAATTACTAAGGTGGTTAATTTTCCAGCAGGTAAGATTTCATGTCCCTAAGTCAGCTCTGTAGAGTGCTGAGACCCTAGGGGTGGGCTGCTATGGAAATGGAGAGAGCTAGGACAAGGCAGACTCAGGCTAAGGCAGTAGTTACTCCCCTGATGAAGCGTAAGCCCATAACTTCTCAAACAGCTTCTTCAAGCAGCACGGTAGGGTAACGGTTTGGGTTGTGTTTGTTGGGTAATGTTCGTGGGACTGGGGATTGGAGCAGGGAGCATTGGGAGAAGCCTAACAGAAGCTTCTGTTGAAAAAGACTTTACAAGTTAGCCCCTTCCTTTCCAAGTAAGAGAAAGGCTCTGAGGTCTCCACAGATGTGCATGCTGAGAGTATCACTTTAACTTAATCCTATTATTCCCTACTCGATTCGACGAGACAAGCATAAAACCCTAATATCAACTGGGTTTTTAAAAACCTTCTCCACAAAGCAGTGGAAGTGGAGTTGTTTCCCACCAGACACTGAGCTCTTACTAGGGTGGGTTATATCTCAGAAACCCCTGGAATCTGTGCTTTAATTTTGTACGGTCTCAGAGCTCATTTTTGTTTTTAGGATTAATTTTGTCATTATCTGGAACTAATCTAGAAAAAGCCCCCTGCTGATCATGTGTTCTTAATTCTTTAGAAATGGGAAGAGTTTGATGAAAACTATGCATCTCTTGAAAAGGACCTGGAAATTCTTGTATCTACGTTGCCCTCTGTGAGTTTGGTGGAAGAGACGGAGGAAAGATTAATGGAAAGGATTTCATTTTACCAGGTATTTTGCTTCCACTTAAGCCGCCAAAGTCATTGTCTGTAGCACTTTGTGTTTTTATTGTGTTTTGACTAAATTACTTGACTTTGAAGGTGAACGATTTGGATTGAAATGAAATATCATTCCTCACACAACTCACAGTGAGACATATTTGGGGTAACTGCAGATTTACTTGGGGGCTTCTTGACATAGCCACGTGTCTGACGTGGGGTCGGGACCTTGGTTTGAGTCCTGGCTCTCACTTATCACTTCGTCAACTTTCTGTCTCTAAGCCACAGTGTCTTTATCTGTAGCATGTAGGTAATCAAGCTGGTGCTACCAGTCTCTGGAGGTGGATGTCAGTGGGTGTGGACATGAGCTAAAGTATGGGAAGAACTTTGTAAACCACGGGCCTCTGAACATATTTTTAGTTTTATGACAACAGTGAAGCCCTGACTGGACATAGCCTATGAGACAAACAATAATCTGTTACCTGCCACCAGCGTTATAAAGAGACTTCAAACTTGAAATTTTTTCTTGTGTAATGTTTGATATTGTTATTATCAAAGTCTCTGTGTCTCAAATTTCAATGCCATAGAAAAGATAAAACCTTAAAATGGTTTTCAAGTGGTATTGAGAACATGACCAACAAGATAAAAACAAGTTTTAAATATTTTCTGCAGAGACTGAAAATACTTAGTTTTAACTTTAGAATGTATGTGGTCGGAATCTGAGTTGTGCAGCTAGAGGTTGCTATCAAATATCAACTTTAAAACTTCAAAGGCAGGTTTGTTGCCGGACCAGACCGGATGGAAGAAGAAGGCATGGAATACTTGGCAGGGTCCCACCATTCCTTGGAGGCACTTAAGCTCCTGTAAGGAACATTTTTCAGAGGCTGGAATGCTGTAGTTATTCTCTCTAGGTGTCTTGAAAGCTGCCATTGATGTCTTTGCCATCTTGTCATATTGAGTTGAACTCAGAGATAAAGCTGAATCTTTTGGGGGCGGGAAGCTGCTCTTTAATTCTTTGTTAGCCTAGGGGTGCAGAAAGTACCATCTGAACAGCTGAAAGAATGCAGCTGAAAACAGATCGGTTTTAAACCTTCTTATATTAAGAAACAGTTCATATTAGCCAACCTGATGGAAGCCTGAGTATTTCCCCAAGAGTAGCTGTATACCTTAAACTATAACCTGTGATTCTGTTAAGTTAGAAATATTTTAAAAATCAAAATAATTGTTCTAAGACTTTTAAATACATTTGCCAGACTAAAAGAAGACAGATATCTAGTAAAGCCCATCTCACTGATAGCGTTCCTTAGGTCATTATCGTCTTCTGCGTCATGGAGAGGTTTGTGTGTATCTTGATCAGGGGACGTCTGTGGGCCGGGAATGTCGGGTCAGTCCGTTGCATGGCCTCTGGTGTTGAACAAGCTGTGTTCCAATGCCGGTTGACACCTCACTGACCGAGTGACCAGTGCATTCTGACTCCCGTGTATAAAATGGGAAAATTAAAACTTCTCAGATATGAGGGCAACCCATGAAACAATAGCATTTCCATGTAACTGTAACAAAAGATATTTTGAAAAAAAAAAAAAACTTCTCAGAGATGCTCTTAAGATGAAGTGTCTCACACTGAAGGCTTAGAAAATTAGAACCTTTTTTTTTTAAACTAATGTTGGACATTTTATTCTAGCCTGTGGACTCAGGCAGGCAGAAGGAGTTGCAGCTAGGAGTGGTGGAAAGGGCATTGGAGGTAGACTTTTTTATTAATTTTTAAAAAAGCTTAAGTTAATTGGAAAATAGCAAATGTTCTGTTTTGATCATAATTTATTTTTTAAGATTAAATTTAAGTAACTGTCAGGATATGTGTCATTAGCTGAACCCAACTGCAGAAGATAATTGCCTTTAGACAGAGTTCTCTTCAGGGGGTCATCGCATTCACAGTTCTGAAGATTTTTATTTTTTCATGAAGTTGAATTAGCAATGTGTTGTTTTCATTTATTCTTCTAAAATCCTCTTCTTTTCTCCCTCCTGAATCCTTATATCCAGAAGACTCAAAAGGAGCTTTTCCCCCTACTGTTTGGGTCTAAAAGATGATAAAGAAATGTTTTCTTATTTATCCCTTTCATACCTAGGCCGCAATGTAAAATGCTTCCAGGTGCCCAGGCAGGAGAACGGAAATAAGGGTCACTGACTGGGTGGACAGTTGGAGGGCTGGTGGGGACATTGGTGGAGGAGAACCCAGGAGAACAGCCTCTTCCAAAGGAGCTTGCTAGAGCTTCCTGTTTTCCCCGAGTCACAGGAAATCTTGATTTCTATGTAAAATTTCTTGATTTTCAGAATAAGCTTTAAGTCACACAAAACCTCTCTGCAAGCTCTGCACCCTGTAGACCATCACCTTTTTAGTTTCTAGGTGAAAGAAGTAACGATCAGATCTAAATCTGTGAATTTTCATTTTATATTGCATGTATAATCTGTGCAGTAGAAATGCATTGGACACTCTCATTGTGAAAGATAATTAATAATCCATTAATCATGTTTGTTCAGCCAGACTGCAAGAGTCTTGAGGGTTTGGAAAGTGTTACTGTTTCTTCAGTAGCCTCTACTGTAGGTTTTTCATGAAGTATTTGTGAATTGACTGGCTGATTTAATTTTTAAATAATTCACTCTATGACTTTATTTTTATTAGCAAATAAAAAGAAACATCGATGAGAAGCATGCCCGGCTTTACCAGACTGTGAATGAAGGCAAACAGCTGGTGGTCTCCGTGAGCTGTCCTGAACTAGAGGGCCAGATTGCAAAACTGGAAGAGCAGTGGTTGTCCCTAAACAAAAAAATTGATCATGAACTACACAGACTACAAACGCTTCTCAAGCATCTGCTCAGGTGTGGTTTCTTAGGGATTGATTGGCTTCAGAAAAAGACCTCAGAGGGATTCTGCAGTCAACCAGATTTTACATGCCGTCCCCCTGTTGTATGGTTTTTGACAGTCTAAAGCAGTTGAGTCCCTCTTCCAGGCTAAATGGGAACTAGAGTCTCTGATGCTAGTTTGCAAGACTCAGGATAATGTGTAATCAGTCCTGTGGAAACTAGGAATTATGTTATAAAATTATACACATGTTACCTTTATGCCATGATGTTGCTCTTTCCTACACTCTTCCAAAATTTTTTTAAATCTTAAAAATAATTTTAGCTAATGGAATAGTTTGGAAAAGTCTTTGGAGTTCTTCAAAGAATTTTTTTGCTTTAACTAATCAAATCTTTAAAAAATTTTTTTTTCATTTTGTATTGAAGTATACTTGATTTACAATGTTGTGTTAGTTTCTGGTGTATATAGCAAAGTGATACATAATACATGTTCAGTAATATATGTTCAGTTGTATATATAATACATATATTCTTTTTCATATTCTTTTCCATTGTGGTTTATTATAGGATACTGAATATAGTTCTGTATGCTTTATAGTAGGACCTTGTTGTTTATCTGTTTTATATATAGTAGTATGTATTTGTTAATCCCAAACTCCTAATTTATCCCTCCCCATCCCTTTCCCCTTTGGTGGCCACAAGTTTGTTTTCTATGTCTGTGAGTCTGTTTCTGTATTGTAAATAAGTTCATTTTTATCATATTTTAGATTCCACATATAAGTGATATCACATGGTATTTGTCTTTCTCTTACTTCATTCTTGAAACCCTTGAAGAAGGTAGAAAACATAGAACATTTAGCCTCATTTTCTTTCCCACCTCTTAGGGAGGCTGTCTTAGCCTAGAGAAGTTTAGAAGTTACAAGAGGGACAGCATTTTGCTTGGATATTTTCATTCCATCAGATAAATATATTGGCATCCAGCCAATAGCAATTTGCTATTATACAACTTATACCAATGCTGGTTATATTTTTACTGTACACAAATCTATAGAGGACGTTTGATGAATAAAAATAATTTCTGTCCTTACCTATGGGTTTACTTTTGTATAGCTGTAATAAACTTTTAAAAGGCTATTTTAGACTTTAAAATGCCTCTTTGTTCTTCATTAGTCATTATAGAGTCATAGAAAATGACAGGAGCATCAGATTTGGGACCTGGGATTAAACAGGGTATAATTCTTTAAAAAAATCATGATTTTTCTGAATAATAGGATTGGTCAACACAAGAAAACAAATGGTGAAACAGAAGAAAATATACAGGGGATGCAATCATTTCTAATTTCCTTTCTCTCCCACTTTGCTCCTATTAGTTATAACAGAGATTCAGATCAGTTAACCAAGTGGTTGGAATCTTCTCAGCAAACTCTGAACTACTGGAAAGAGCAGTCCCTCAATGTGTCTCAGGACTTGGACACAATCAGAAGCAACATAAACAATTTTTTTGTAAGTTGTAATACAATAGGCTCAGGTAATTGTTGGTTAGAAAAAAATATCGGGGGAAAATTAGGAGAGTTGGTTTGATAGTTTCCATAATCATTTGTAGATAAGGGGTAAAACTTGGGCTAATAGCAGCTGCATTCTTCAAACTTAGAACTATTTGTTTATACTATTGATTTATATGCTTATAATAATAAAGTATATTTTAAATTGACACTACAAAATATATATATATATTTAAAACTTGCCCTAACATGGGGCATGTTTTACAAGTGCAGAAAATAACTCCCCTACCTGCCCCCTAAAACCTCACAGGATTATTAATTCATAAATGTAAGCTAATAAATACATGGTTTTAAATTGTTATATACAGAATTGATGTTTCTACTAAAATGTTATTGTTCTATTGTTTTAAGGGTTTTTTCTGAAGAAAAGAATGTATTAATTTTGTGATATAAATTATACTTTGAGACCTTTTCATCTTTTCCCTTAGTCTTTTCTCCATTTTTCATATTTTGTAGCTATGATTACTCACTTTGATATTAAAATGTAAATATTTTTAAAATATACTTGGAAAAAACCTGTAAGTACCAGGAACGATTTCAGATATTCTAGTTAAAAATTTGTTGTGGGGCTTCCCTGGTGGCGCAGTGGTTGAGAGCCCGCCTGCCGATGCAGGGGACGTGGGTTTGTGCCCCGGTCCGGGAGGATCCCACATGCCGCGGAGCGGCTGGGCCCGTGAGCCATGAGCTTGCGCTGAGCTTGCGCGGCCAGAGCCTATGCTCCGCAACGGGAGAGGCCACAACAGGGAGAGGCCCGCATACCGCAAAAAAAAAAAAAAAAAATTTGTTGTGTTTAGTTCATTTAATATGAACTTTTTAAAAAAATGAACTTTGTGCTGTGTTCCATATTTTCTTTTTATAGTTGAAATGATGATTTGTCTATTTTTAAAAATATTAATCCATTAGATTATAAGCCACTCAAGGGGCAGGAACTCCATCTCTTTTGTTCCCCACCGTATATCAAATGCCTGGAACAGTGCCTGACACTTAGCAGGAAAAATGTGTGTGTGTGTGTGTGTGTGTGTGTATGCGCTCACATGTAAGCACATATACACATGTACACATACATACATACACATATAAATATTTACTGTTTGAATTGAATTCATTTATTTAGTTTTGGGCTCTAACCAGTTATTCTGACTCTTAGTTACTCCATGCCTTATTTATTTATATTTATTTATTTGTTTGTTTATTTATTTATTTGGCTGTGTTGGGTCTTCAATGCTGGGCGTGGGCTTTCTCTAGTGGCGAGTGGGGGCTACTCTTCATTGCGGTGCGCGGGCTCCTCATTGCGGTGTCTTCTCTTGTTGAGGAGCACGGGCTCTAGGCGCGCGGGCTTCAGTAGTTGTGGCACAGAGGCTCAGTAGTTGTGGCTCGCAGGCTCTAGAGTGCAGGCTCACTAGTTGCGGTGCATGGGCTTAGTTGCTCCGCGGCATGTGGGATCTTCCCAGGCCAGGGTTCGAACCCATGTCCCCTGCATTGGCAGGTGGATTCTTAACCACTGCACCACCAGGGAAGTCCCTCCATGCCACATTTAAATTTTAAAAGTTTCTAAACTGTAAAACTGTTTCCTTTTAGGAGTTTTCAAAGGAACTTGATGAAAAGTCCTCCTTGAAAACTGCAGTTCTAAGTACTGGGAACCAACTTCTTCACCTGAAAGAAGCTGATACAGCGACACTGAGAGCTTCTTTAGCACAGTTTGAACAAAAGTGGACAATGCTCATAACTCAACTTCCTGACATCCAAGAAAAACTTCACCAGGTAAGTATTTAAAGACCCAGCGTTTGAATTAGCATTCACTTGTTAGCTCACAGCTCCTTTAAAATCATTTCTCTGACTCAGTAATTTTCATTGACACTGCCTATCTTTTCTCTGGCACCACTGAATATAGGTCTTAATTACTGGACTCTCCTCCAGTGGGATCTTTTTTAAGAGAGAAATCAGGCTTAATTACTTTATTTCCCAGTTTATCTGCACCACTGTGTTAGTTTATGTGAAGGTCATTGTCATTGTTTTGGGGTCACTTATTCTGAGCTTGAATGCTGGGTTTGTTTTTGTGAGTAACCTGCATAATTATGTGGCAAGACCTTTTATCAAACCAGATATTATCTTAAGTGATGCCCTGATTCATTTTGTTAACTGCAGGTAATTAAATAGAAATCATTTTGATTTTGCAGCTTCAGATGGAGAAATTGCCATCTCGTAAAGCAATAACAGAAATGATTAACTGGATGAACAATGTGGAACATCAAACTGCAGATGAAGACTCTGAGCATTCACTGAGTTCTGCATCTCAAGTTAAAAATCTTCTTCACAAGTACAAGGTAATTACACAAAAAAGCCAGAAGCCTTTTCATTAAATAAAGAAGGCAAGTGAGTTGGAAGGGAAATACTGAACAAAGAGACATGGAGGATATTATTTAGAAAAACGAATTCTAAGGGTGGGGAATGGGATGGTGGATGATTCTAGAGAGAGGAGTTAGTATACTTGCTCTTATTCTGCCCAGATTCCTTTGGTAGCTCCCATCACCACAGGACAGAATCCAAGCTTTTAACTGGCTCTGGCTCTTCATTTCCCCACATAAACCCTGGACTCTGCCTGAACCAAATCCTTTGCGGTCCCTCCACCGCTCCTGGCGCTCTCCTGCTCATGCTTTTGCTTTTGTACGTGCTGTACCTTTGGCCTGGAATTCCAGTGTCCCGCTTTTAGCTGTAGGAATCTTCTTAGTCATCCTTCAAGAGTTAGTTCAAGTAGCTTCTCATTTGGAAATCTACCCTGACTCTCCCAGCCAGATCAGTTTACTTTCCAGGATTAGGTGTCTCCATGGTGCTATCAATAGTTCCTGTCACCCGGTATTATAATTATTTTCTTACTTGCCTATCTCCCCACCTTGACTTAGCCTCTTGAGAGCAGGGGCTCCTCCTTTACCTCCCTGAAACAGCACACCTAGCCCAACACCTGGCATCCAATAGGTGTTAAGTAAATGTTCTTTGAATAAGAGAATGCGTAAGGAAAAGTTGATATCCTTCTACAAATAGATAGGAATGTGGCCTTCTCCACAATATTTGATTTCAGGTAGATTTAACTAACATTTAACAAGCCACGTCCCAACACTTATTGTGTGCCGGGCAAGGTGTTTGCCACTAGGAACACAAAGATGAATGAAGACTCTGATCCTTGCTTTCCAAGACCTCATAGGCTAATGGATCTAGCCTCTGGTAGGCAGAAGATGAATGGCTTAATCACAAAGCATGGTATTAGCAAGAATTTCCTATTTATATCCTATCCCATCCTAACTTCAGTGAGTAGTACAATCTGTAGAGGGTCTATGTGTATTTTTCTCACAGGCCCTAGTAACCTAGCACATAGTTTTACCCCTGGATGTCTCCTGTGGAGGTGCTAGAACTTGCCAGAATAAACCCAACAAGTATCAGCCTTAACAGAAACATGCTTGGCTCTGGGGGGGTTTAGGATTGCTCTAGAACTTAAAGTCATCCAAACGGGGAGGCCTAGACGGTCCGCAGAGGAACAGAGAAGCTGCCTAAACTGGCAGAGCTCCTTAAAGGCGTCCTGGGTTTTCTGGGAGAGTCTTAACTTCAGACCTCCCATCCTGTCATTCCCATGAGCCCACAGGATGGCTCTGAATTCCAGTGGAGCTCTCAGGAAGACTCTCAAAGGAACCCTTTGTCAGTCTCTGGGTCTTGATTTTGGTTCCTATGATGCAGCTACCGTACATGGTACCATCTTTGACGTTTCAGTCTGTTTGAAAGCGGTGAGTCTCTCTGTTCCCAGGAACGTGTAATTCCCCAAAAGTCTCTCCACTCAAATAAAGCAGATGTATGGTGGGGTTGGGGGAGGGTAGAACATAACTCCAGACAGGCGCCTTTTGATTACTGGGTGGGAGCCTGGCGCCCCCTACAGTGCACCAAAGGAGAGGTCCAGTTCATCTACTTCAATTCAGGCTTTGGTGGTTTAATTTTGTTTTCTTTGTTCATTTTAGGAGTTTAGAATGGAAATGGACTATAAACAATGGATAGTTGACTTTGTTAACCAGTCATTACTTCAGTTAAGCACCTGTGATGTAGAAAGTAAGCGCTATGAGAGAACAGAGTTTGCAGAGCATCTCGGAGAGATGAACCGCCAGTGGCACCGGGTCCACGGAACACTGAATGGAAAGGTGAGCTCATGGTCACAGCTTGATGTGTGATTTAGCCTTTGCAAAATACCACTTTCTGAAAAATTTTAAGACATTTGTGGGACCTCCCCGTTGGTCCAGTGGTTAAGACTCCACACTCCACTGCAGGGGGCATGTGTTCGATCCCTGGTCGGGGAACTAATATCCTGCATGCTGCATGGAGTGGCCAAAAATATTAATTAAAAAAAACAAAAAGACATTTGTCTGGTTAACTTACAGTTAAAACCTAATAATCATCTCAATTCTAGCCCCTTTTAAATCCTGTCCTCCATTGGTGCATATAAGAGTTGGAAATAGTTTTTATATTTCTTTGCAATTTCTTAGTGGGAAATTGACTTAGGCAAGTGAAGAGGAGAAATGTTATTTAAGAAGATGTCGAGTATTACATGAGGCTACTAAATGGTCACAACTTTTGACATTTTCTGTGAAAGTAGATGTTAAAAAGCAGCGAAGCTATTTCAGCTTTAGAAAGATTATTAAAAGGAAGAAAAATGTATATGGCTTCCTGGTAGATTTTCATTCCATGACCGAAAAGATTAAGGAAACTTATTCTTGGGAAAATATTTAATATTTATATACAATAGTGAAAATTGGTTGATTTCTTTATTGTGTGGAGAATGCATACAAATAGATCCATACAATTAAGATTTGAGTACATGCATGGACAAAGAACATGAGCAGATAATTCACAAAAGAGAAAATTATAATTGGCAAATAAATATGGAAAGGTTACCACTTTAATTGCCAGATATTTGGAATAAACATTAATAACATTATACACTTACTAAATTAGAAAAACTTAAGATAAAGATAAAAGCCCAAGGCTTTCACATTCATACACTGCAGATAATGGCTTACATACCCTTTTGGAAAGCATTCAGAAAATTTCAAGAACCATAATAATCATCTTATCTCTTAACCCAGCAGTCCACTTCTTTTACATTTATCTTAAGTAGATAGTTCTTCAAAAAGGAAAAGATATGTGCACCAAGTGTTCAATTCAACATTATTTATTCTGGTGAAAAATGTAGACTGCCTGAATTTCCAACTCGAGAGAAATAATTAATCAAATTATATGGTGTCCATTTGATGAAATACTGGGCAGCCTTTTAAGTTAATACAAGTCATGACATAGAAAGTGCCTATGGCATATGAAAAGAAGTATAAAACATTATATATACTATGATTGTAACCTAATAAACATTGTCAGCATTAGAAATGAGAAGAATCACAGACATTTAAAAAATATTACTTTATTAAATTGATGCATTATTTGTGATATTCTTTATATTGACAGTTTTTAAGTGAGTCTAATGAAGAGTCTAGGGGAAAAAAATTTTCTTAAGCTTTACATATATCAATAGATGATACAATGAAAAAATATTGAGTGTTAGCAACATGATTTTGTTTTGTACAGATATTGTGGAACTCCAGAACAGCCAGCTTTCTTATCAGGTTAGCTTTCATTTCAAATGTTAGATTTTTTTTAAAAAGGAGAAAATAATTCATATTTCCTGACTTATGAATCTTTATTCCAAAAGTTGTTGGGAAATCTTGTGCAATACGTTAGAAATCTGAGAAGAAACAAAATTATCCTATTAAAAATAACATATCACGACATTTACATTTTAAACATGTGGTTTAAAAACAGAAAATTTTATTTTCTTATTCATAACTGGTAGATACAACAATTAGAACAACTTTTGGAAAGTATCACTGAGAATGAAAACAAAATACAGATTCTGAACAACTGGATGGAGGCACAAGAGGAGAGACTGAACACTTTACAAAAACCTGAAAGTGTGATCTCGGTGCAGAAGACACTCCTGGATTGTCAGGTGAGAAGACACACAGCACCTGTCCAGTGTGGCTTGGTCAGGCTTTTAGTTACCATGCCTGCCCCAGGGAGCAGGCCAAGCTGCTATAGTTTCTGAGGGTTCTCCTCAAAGACCCCAGGTACTTACTTTCTTCTATAAAATAGATGTGTCCATGTGTTTTACAGAATTGCAAAATGCTGTTTTTAAATGATAAACAGAAGTATTTTTATGGTTATTGTAGCTCTTAAGAGATTTGAATGCTACTCCTAAGAAAAAAATATTGGGAGTTCCCTGGCAGTCCAGTGGTTAGGATTCGGTGCTTTCACTGCTGTGGCCTGGGTTCAGTCCCTGGTTGGGGAACCAAGATCTCACAAGCCGCACTGTGCGGCCAGAAAAAAAAAAAAAAAAAAAAAGTTCCACAGGAATTTTGATTTAGATGTTTTCCAGTTTTTGTGTTTTTATTAATTTCTCCAGTATTTACAAAATTACTCTGAAATCTCCATGATTTTTAGTATTTCTTTCTGTTTCTTCAGAGGAAAATGGTTTTATTTTACCTACTGTGTCATGTGTTCTCAAAGGACTACTTTTCCCTCAGAACCACTGTCTAAATCCCATTTGGGCCAGAGCATGTTGGCTGTGCCCTTTTTTCGTTCAGTCATCATTTGCCAGGTCACTTGGTCTTTGAGGTGCCCTCACCCATGGGTTTACTCCTCCCTCCCCACCACCCTGATTGTGTCACTCCTGTTGAGAGCAGTTCCACTGTCCCAGAGCTGTAGACGGCACAGGTTACGTGGGTTCTGCACCGCCTACAGGAAGGCGTGGCGCTCCTCACTGTTGGGGCTGGAAAGTCGGCTCAGACCCCTGTTCTACTTAGAAGGTTACAGAATGATACTGGATATAGTATATGGGCAGCAACACCTCCATAAGAGATCTTTTCAGATGGTCGTATCCTGTTTCTAACTACCCACTAGCCATTTCCATTTTAGAGTGTTTACAGCCACCTCCTGACTGGAAGGTCAGTGCTGTAGCACCCCCAGCTGGCCACCCTGCTTTCACCTGAGTGCTAAGTTATTCAGGCCTGGGATGTCATCACTATTTTCCAGATGGGAAAATGCAGACTTGGCAGTTTGATGACTTAACGCTTGGTCCAACAGCCAGTACAGGGCAGACGTGGAATGGAGACTATATCTCCTAGACTCTTTCTACTATACCATGATGATACGGACTTGCTACCTAGACTCTTCTAAAATCTAGAGCCATGTAATAATGGAAAGTATTGTAAAACCTCATTTTGTAATATTGTAAATTCATATTACAAAATTTCACTGTAAAAATTGAATTGAGAGTGTGATATGATTAAAATGTCTTCTGTGTAATGTTATTAAATTATATACTCTATCGGCATTATTACTTGAAAAGTGAAGACTCCTACCTCTTACCCCTTATTAATTGTTTTGTAATATTGTGCATATGAAAACCTTTTCCTTTTGCCCTTCCAGGATATAGAAAATCAACTTGCAATTAAGTCCAAAGCATTGGATGAATTGAGACAAAGTTACCTGACTTCAGAGAGTGGGACAATGCCATTGCTGGAAGATACAGCATCCAGAATTGATGAGTTATTTCAAAAGAAAAACAGTGTTATCAACCAGGTACTAGAATTCATTTACAGTGTACTATTTCTCTCCACGTATCCTTCTTTTGTCTTATTTCTTGTTTAATAATGGACACTCACTCCATACCAAAAACTGAAAAGTTGCTGTGAAAACTACTGAAGTGAAGTACAGAAAAACATTTCAGATCTCTCTTACTTTTTTCCTTCACTGGATAATCAGAGGCAAAGCCACCAAATTCCCACATCCTTGGCAAGCTAGAAATCCACCTGGTTATCTTTGTTTTGTCTAATGTACTCACACACACAAAAATGTCTCCACCCCCAACCCCAAACCCAACAGAGCATCTGGTGTTGTTTCTTGGCCAGATATACAGGAGCAGTTATGAAGAAGCAGCTCAGATTCCCCACACCCAGGGAGATGCCTCAGGGAGGGCGTGATCCTATCGCATGTAGCCTCTATTAAGCTAGAAGCATGGTCAGCATAGGGAAAACTCCAGAGGTGGGGAGAAACAGCATGTGGTGAGGAGAAAGCATAGAAGACTGTGGAAGACGTCTGGTAATTGTATGAAAGGCTTGTCAAAGTCTGCATTTACCCCTTCTGGGAGGAAGAACACCAAAAGACAAAGGACAGGCATCCTCAGACACTGCAACTTTGACATTTCCCCACAAATGGAGGGAGAAATTGTAAATACTAACCTATTATAGGTGTGTCCATGTTTCCCAGAGAGTCTTTATTGTGGATTATTTGTCATCTACTAAAATCTACATTCAACCATTTGTTCCAAGAGAGAATTGGGAATAACCCATGTAATTGAAATCCATAGGTGACCCTCAGCCTCATTCTTCCCCCAGGACTCAGGCAGAAAAGTAGGGGTGAGCTTAACATATCTGTGTGAGTCATTTGTTAACGTATCTTTTGTGAGGCACTGTGCTCACTGCCAAGGGTGCAATGATAAGAAAATAAATGGTTCTTACCCTCAAGATGCTCACAGGCTGCAGGAGGATAGCTGCAATAAAAAGACAGACAGTAACAAGTGTTGACAAGGATATGGAGACATTAAAACCCTCCTACACTGCTAAGAATGTTTGTGTATAGGTTTTTTTGTTTGTTTGTTTTGGTTTTTTTTGCAGTACGCGGGCCTCTCACTGTTGTGGCCTCTCCCGTTGCAGGGCACAGGCTCTGGACGCGCAGGCTCAGCGGCCATGGCTCACAGGCCCAGCCGCTCCACGGCATGTGGGATCCTCCCGGATCAGGGCACGAACCCGTATCCCCTGCATTGGCAGGCGGACTCTCAACCACTGTGCCACCAGGGAAGCCCTGTGTATAGGTTTTTTTTGTGAACATATGCTTTCAGTTCTCTTGGGCATATACCTAAGAGTAGAATTAGTGGGTCATATGGTAACTCTATACAGTATTTAACTTCTTGAGAGACTGCCAAACTTTTCTACAGAAGCTGCACCACTTTGAATTTCCATCAGCAGTGTATGAGCGTTCCAATTTTTCCATAGTCTCGCCAGTACTAGTTATTATCCAACTTTGATTATAGCCGTCCTAGTGGATGTGAAGTGGTATCTCACGGTTTTGATTTCTATTTCTCTAATGACTGTGGATGTTGAGTGTCTTTTTTTTTTTTTTTTTTTTTGGTGGTACGTGGGCCTCTCATTGTTGTGGCCTCTCCCGTTGCGGAGCACAGACTCCGGACGCGCAGGCCCAGCAGCCATGGCTCACGGGCCCAGCCGCTCCGCGGCATGTGGGATCTTCCCGGACCGGGGCACGAACCCGTGTCCCCTGCATCGGCAGGCGGACTCTCAACCACTGCGCCACCAGGGAAGCCCTGAGTGTCTTTTCATATGCTTATTGGCTGTTTGTATATATTCTTTAGAGAGATGGTTATTCAATCCTTTGTCCATTTTTGAGTTTGGCTGTCTTTTTATTGTTGAAATATAAGTGTTCTTTACATAATGTATAAAGATTTATATACTTGTATCTTCTCGATTGTGTCAGAGATCATTTAAATGCTTCAATTTTCAACCTTTCATAATTATCAAAACACATTAAAGAATAAAACATGGCCACCATTGCATTTCCTCCTACTTTGCACTTGCCCTTCATTTTGGCCAAGCATGATGCTCTCCAAGCTTTGCTTGCACTCCAGGAGCAACCAGACTTAAGTGCCAGGTAACACAGGTTAACACTTTACATTTATAATGCTTTACAGTTTTCAGAGCATTTTCACAGACACTATTTTCTTTATGTTTTCATTTATTATATCTGTTTTGTGGATGAAGAAATAGACTCAAGGATTAAATAACTTGCCCAAGGTCAGAAAGCTAATAGGGTGTCACTGAACTGTATATTCTGAGATTCTGATTCCTCACTCAGTGTTTTTTTTCCCTGGACTGTCCCTCTGTAGGCTGAACTCTCTCTGAGCTGATCTTTCTGGTCTCGGGGCTCTTTTCCATTCAGCTACTCTAAAACTTAGCCTTCTTTGATATTTCTTGTTCATTGACCCACCCTTCTCACCTTCACTGAATCACTGAAGCTCCACTCTCAAATAAAAATGCCTAAATTGGATACAGTGGTAGAGTCCTTAGGAGGGGGAAACAAAAAAGATGAGAGAGCCTCTTGCCGATGATTTCCTAAATATGTTTCTACTTTTTGTGTAGGTCAATGAGCTCAAGACCTCCATGCAGTCTGTTTTACAGGAGTGGAAGATTTATGATAAACTCTATGATGAAGTGAATATGATGACGATCCGATTCTGGTACTGCATGGAACACAGCAAACCTGTGGTTTTATCATTAGAGGCCTTAAGATGCCAGGTGCAGAACCTTCAGGTATATTAACCCGATCTTGGCACAATACATCATTGGCAGAAAATCTCCAATGGAAGAAAGCACAGAAATGAACACAATTACTGTTATGTTCTCCACAGAGAAACACGAAACAGTATTTTAAACAGCAGCATCAAAAGCATAACTTGAAATTTCAAAATGAATGACATGAACCAAATGAGTGAAACTTGGTACAAGTATACTGTGAATTTTTCTTCATCTTTCATGTCCATATTATTTCACAATTTAAAGGTTTGGGTTTGGGGTGTTTTTTTTTTTTTTAAGTGTGCTATTTCAAGTGCTAGCCCCATGAAAGAATGCCTTCTCAGTTTTCTTCTTCACATTTCTGATAATTGTTCCCTGTCCTATTAAAGTTTGAGTGTTAACATTATTGTGGTACAGAGGCAAGTGTTGACCAGCTGCTGCCTTCTTTGGACGAGGCCAGGCTGTTACGCAACTGACATTCCTGCTCTGTCCTCCTAGACTCTTCAAGACGAAGCTGAGAGCAGTGAAGGGAGTTGGAAGAAACTCCAGGAGGTTATTGGAAAACTCAAAGATTACTGCCCCTCAGTTGCTGAAATAATTCAAGAGAAATGCCAAAATACTCACACAAGGTACACTTTAAGATGCAATTTGAATGGTAGAGCAGATATTTTTATCTTAATGACGTGCGACAAATGAAGGGACGTAGGCTGGGTAAAGCCTTCTTAATCATCTGAGATAACTGGTTTCATACTATTCTGGTCTCTACTGCTTTGAAGGATCTCGTTCACGTAAGATTTGACATTGTGAAGGCTATTACTTGCCTTGTACAAGTGTTTGGTATAATCAATCTATAAATGTCCTACGTACAGCCCCAATGTAGCCACGTTCAGCGGGCATAGGCTAAATGCCCAATGCGGTCCTCAAGGGCACCAAAATCAACAGGCAGAAACAGGCTAAGGGGTGGCCAGATGGGCAGTCTGTCTCACTGGAAACATTATAAGGTGGAAGTAAGGGGATGTTAGAATACGTCTCAGGAGATATTTGTGAGGTTGGGAGGAATTCTTTGATGAACTACTTACGATAGAAAACTCCTTCTAAGGAGTGTGGGCCTAGTTGATTGTGAGGCTTTTATATAGCTGGATGGGATATGAAAGTTGGCCCAAAGCTGATTTGTTCCAGACAGTGGTGAAGAGATTAAGGTACCCTCAGTGGCCTTCTCCACCCTTCCTTCATGCAGATTCAGCCTCTCCTATAAACCAACTTTGAATATATGTTGAACAAGGGACACCACATTTATGTACCCTGCAGTGGTGTCCTCAGCCCTTGATCCAGTCCTTAGTGGAAGAGGGGGAGGAGGGAGGGTAAAGATAAGCACAGACACGTATCTAATTTCACACACAGTAATGGGGGCCTCCCTCAAAACATATGGTGGTTCAGGTTGCTATTAAAGGGATTCAGTTGTCACCAGTGCACATACACATTCAGTTGTTGGCACAAGAATATGTCAGAAGGCATATTGAAAAAGACTGAAGAAAATAGCACCAAAATGCCAACAGTAGTTATCTCTAGATTAATGAGATGTCAGGTGTTTTTTTTACTTTCTCTTTATAGACAGGTAGGTAGGTAGGTAGATGGGTAGGCAATCTCAATATAGGTATGGATAATTTAAACACACATGTTTTGTGGGGGGTTGTGAGCATATGTTGTATTTATAATTGGGGAAAATCTTGTTTAAAAGCAGGTGGTTCTGAGAAGATTTGTGAAATACAAAGAAGTAAAGCAATTATGCCATTTGTCACCTTTTTCGCCCACTTAGCGAGGTTGAGGATATTGTGAAACAAGCATTCTCATGTGTTTTGGGTGAGAATGTAAATATTATAATGCTTTCAGAAAGCAATTTGAACATATACCCATAACCTTAAAAATATTTACATATTTATATTCTTTGACCCAATAATTCTCTAAGAAGTCTAATTTAAGACCAATATCTTGAAATACAGAAAAAAGCCTTTGAACAAAGTTGTATCTGAGCATTCTTTTTGGAAGCAAAAATTGAAAATTATTCCAATATCCATACTAAGCTGGAATTTGGTAATTAAAAAAAGACCATTTATAGACCTTTATGTACAACCATTTAAACTTAGGCTTACTTATTTTTTATTAATAACATGGGAAAAATTTTTTAAGTTAAATGGGAAAGAAAGGCAAGATATTACAGTCCATAGTATGGAATAAAAACAAAATTTTTAAATTTGTACTTTTTTCTACTTTTCAATTTTAATAGAATGAAAAATGTATTACAGAAAATAACTTCTTATTTTTCTTATTATTACAATTTTTAGTTTTTGTAGCAGTTTAACAGTGCATATAAATGAGAATCCAAAAAACAAATCATACCACCAATGAATGTGCCAGCACCACAAAATTAGCTAATTTTCATGGATGCAAAAATACTTTTAATATTTACAGTTATTCATAACTTGGTGGTATCTACTCTAAAAACGAGGTCTCTAACTAGGTTTCATCAACAGCTCTAGTTAAGTTCGCCTGGACTCCAGAGTTGATTTTTAGCCTGGCCCCACCATGGAGACCAGCTATGTAAATCTGGGGCCTGGGTACTCTGCTGCTGCCTTCCCTCATATATTGTGTGCTAGCATCCTTTGAGGGGTGCACAATTTCTCTTCTCATGTGACTAAGATCAGTTTTACCAAGTGAGTAACTTTCTGATGCAAATTGGCCTAAGTAGAAAGAGAATACACAGGAATTAACTTTTCTCTAAAGAACAAATAAAATATTATCAAGTACCAGGTAATATCTGCCATTTTTTTCTCTCAATCCACAAAGAAATTAGTCCTACAACATACTGTATTTCTACAAAATGTTAAAACATTAGCAAATTTAGAACATAATAGAAAATAAATACCCTTTGCTGAGAAGTAGGAAAATACATTGTTTTTTATTTCTACTTTTATATAAGGAACATGTTGCTTTTGTAATTAGAAAATAAATTTGACATAAACACAATTTAAATAAGGCCTACTTAAAGACCCCCTCTATAAGATAGGAGGCCCTCCCATGTGGAGAAAGTTTCATCAGGCAAACAGTTCAGTACTTTCTTCACCTTTGCCTAAGAGACATTCATCATACAATAGATATTTCCTGCCAGTCACAAATTTTGCAGGTTTTGTTGAGAATTATAAAGTCAATGAAGTATCCTAATTTGGAATTCTATTTATATATTAATGATGGCATTAATTTTGAAAAAACATTAACGTGTCTTCTTAATCTATCTGCTCTTAACTTATGGGTAGAGTGTGGGCACTGTGCTTTTGCTGCAAAGGAAAGGATGGATGGGGTTCCTGTTGTTCATGTTGCCCTGACAGGTGGACGCAGGTAAACCAAGACATTGCAGACCAGTTGCAGAGGGCCCAGAGCCCACTACAGCTCTGGAAGGCATATAACAGTGCTCACGCTGAAGCTGCAGCAAGACTGGAGCAACAGGAAGCAAAGTACCAACAGCTCGCAAACATCAACACATCTGGAAACAACCTGGCAGAGATCCTGCCCCCAGCCCTGCAGGACATAAAGGTAGGTGTTAAGCCCATTGGGAAAACCAAGGCCAAGACAGCCTGACAGACAGGACCATGACCCAGGGACTAGACAGACCACAGGGAGGGAGGAGTGGGTCAGGACAGGTATGTGAGCAGACCATGTAGGACACAGGCAAGACAGGGACGTGTGGGGTTGGGAGAGCCAGGTGGTGGCTCAGAGTTGAGGGCCACACAGCAGGTAGCTGGGTCAGGGGCACCTGACACCACCTCCTTCCAAATCTCCCCTTTCACTATAGCAGGTAAATCTCTAAAGCCAAAGCTTCATACAAAGTCTCCAATAAAAGCAGAAATATATCCGCTGAATGTGGTCATCTAAGAATAGTAGATGTTGAATCTCTTGATTTAGAAATAATCATGAATAATTATCTAAATAATCTAAATAATTATCTAATCTAAATGAGTAATCCATGTTAATAAGGCTTTTCTGTGGATATAATGATTTTTAGACTATTATTTAAGAGTTGTATACTTTCCTCTGTGGTTTTATTCTATTATGTTAATGAATGCCTAGAAAGCAAATACTTTCTAGTTTTAAACTAGGTGACCGGATACATTTTGTATCTTTTAATACTATAGGTCAAATAAAGAAGTATTAACCAATTAAATTAGAGACAAGAATCCAACAGATATGAACCATATTTCTGATCAACTTCTATCTAATCTGTTGGCATTTAAAAAACAACAAAAACAAATTTCACACAGTTGCAATATTTCTGGAGTAGCCCTAAAATCGTCTTGGTCAATGAAATTCTACGCTCTCTGCAAATGAATCCACTTATGTCACGAAGTGTCAGGCAGAGGATGGGGTTGGACTGATTCTTAAAATGCATTGAAGCAGATCCTTAAAGTGTTCACTGATTAGAAATATAAAACATAAGACTGTACCCAAGTCATCTCCAGTTTCTGTACACTAGAAGCCCCAACTCTGTTTATCCATGGTTACTGTTAGCTCTGAACTGACAAATTTCAGAACAGCACCAGCGATATCATATAAAGAAGGCTTAGCTTTTTTATCTCTTTAAAATAAACAGTAACAAAAAGCCACACCCACTATTTCAGGGCAGAAGTTCTCCTAGATGTTGATGGAGTGGCATGAGTTGGGGATTTTTGTTGGGAAAGGAGGAGGAAATGTTTTGCGATCACTTTTTTCTTCTCCAGGAGCTGCATCATGATGTGCAGAAGACAAAAGAAGCCTTTCTCCAAGATTCCACTCTCCTGGATCGACTCCCACAGCCTGCAGAGCCCAACACCCACGTGCTCCTCTCTGGTCAAATGCACTCCCTCCAGAGGGCTTCCTACTTGGAAAAGATGCTGCTTATGAAAACAAATGAATTTAAGGTTCATCTTATTTTTCTATTCAAGTTGAAGTCTTGGACATTTGCACACTCCCTTCAATTCCTTATATCTTGAGAAGTGATAGTTATTAGTGCTTTGTGGGCTGCACCTTAGGGAAACCACAGAATAAAGATGCCCTGAACATATCTACCATTTGACATGATTCTTCAGTCATGTGATTCTTCAGTCACATGGGCAGTGGGCAGATCTTAAGCATACATTTCTTCTTTATTCAACATGTTAAAGTGATATATTTCATGCACTGTTCAGATCTCATAGTTATTTGAATTTCCAAGTGGGGTAATTGAGTCATAGAGTAGCTGCTTAAAGCACGGCCATTTGTTATGTATTTAATTCACTTTTTGAAAACCTTAATGCATGAACTATCAAAAAGCTGAATAGAAGGCCATGGGGCTCCAATATCACACAGTGGGGAAAAAATATTTAGCTAGCGGGATTCCTCTAGGTGCCCCTGTCAAGCAACTGATCTTTTCATCCCTGTGAAGGCTTCATACTTTGCCAAAGGCATAAAGTGAGTATCAGGAGTGTTCTGGATTCAAGATAATGAACTGCTTAGGGCTGAAAACAGCTTGGACTTTTATCACAAGGCTGCGCTTGATTCTGTTATAGATGCACATGAAAATTGTTTCTAATGAAAACTTCTCTTGTTCTAGTTTGTTCTATCACAGTTCAAGGATTTTGAGGACCAGTTGGGCTCTTTAAAAGGTCTCATTACGCATGAAGAAGAGAATTTGGATAAACTCTACCAGCAAGAAAAAGAAGGAAATCCTGACTTATTCCTGGTATTGCCAATATTTGTCATTCCTAAGGGCTCAGGTTCACCATAGAATAAAAAATAAGTGAATTAATGTCATCTATGTGCATCTTAACTCTTGAGCATAGTTATTGATATGCCATTCATTCTTGACCTGTTTTCCCTAAGATCTAGAAAAGTGTGACAACATAGGGATCTTTTTTTTTACACTTTTTTTTTTTTTGCTTTTTGCTTTTTTATTTTTTTAATATTTATTTATTTTATTCATTTGGCTGTGGCAGGTCTCAGTTGTGGCACGCAGGATCTTTAGTTGCAGCATGTGGGCTCTTAGTTGTGGCATGTGGGATCTAGTTCCCTGACGAGTGCTCGAACCCAGGGCCCCTGCATTGGGAGCACGGAGTGTTAACCACTGGACCACCAGGGAAGTCCCATACACTTTAAATATATACAATTTATTTGTCGATTATTTCTCTTTTTTAATTTTTTAATTTTTATACCTTTTTAAAGGTTACTTTCCATTTACAGTTATTACAAAATGTTGGCTATATTCCCCATGTTATACAATACATCCTTGAGCCTATCTTATACCCAATAGTTTGTACCTCCTACTCCCCCACTCCTGTATTGCCCCCCCGACTGGTAACAACTAGTTTTTTCTCTTCATCTGTGAGTCTTCTTCTTTTTCGTTATATTCACTAGTTTGTTGTATTTTTTAGATTCCACGTGTAAGTGATATCACACAGTATTTATCTTTCTCTGTCTGACTTGTTTCACTTAGCATGATGCCCTCCAAATCCATCCATATTGCTGCAAATGGCAAAACTTTGTTCTTTTTTATGGCTGAGTTATAGTCTATTGTATATATGTACCACATCTTCTTTATCCATTCATCTGTCGATGGACACTTATGTTGCTTCCATATCTTGACAATTGTAAATAATGCTGCTACGAACATTGGGTTGCATATATCTTTTCAAATTAGTGTTTTTGGTTGTTTTTGGATGTATACCCAGAAGTGGAATTGCTGGGTCATAAGATCTATTTTAATAATATGCCTCAGTAATTTTAGTAGACTTTTAAATCTTGAAGTCTTTACTAGTTAGCTTCAGTGAACTAAAATAATCCAGCAGTTGGCTATTGAGATGAATTGAATTTTTCTGGTTAGTTGAAGATCAAAAAGTAAAATGCCCTATTAAATTAATGGTATATTTTTTCCTTCTTTATTACCTTAGTAAGTTTAGTATAGTTAACATAGATGAATGGAAGAATTAAAGAATTCTGGATCTTGCAAACTCCTAAGGACCAATATTCATAACCTAGATTAAGAGTCAGCAAACTATGGCACATGGTCTAAATGCAGCCCCTCACCTGGTTTTGTAAATAAAGTGTTACTGGCACAGCCATGCCCTTCCACCATTTATGTACTGTCTATGGGAGTTTTCATGCTACAAAGGCAGAGTTGAATATTTGCAACAGAGATCATATGGGTCATAAAAGGCTAAAATATTTATGATCTCGCCCTTGACAGTAAAAGTTTGTTTACCCTGACCTAGACTATTGTGGTAGAGTTCTGTAGTGAGAGCGTGGATATGGTGAAGGATGTTTGCTTAATATATTGTTGTCCTAGAGGCTGTCCCTGGAATATTGTCTTAAAGATAAAATTTTGGTGAGTTTGCTTTCCTATGATTTCACCATAATATTGATGTATAACTACCATGCTTTGCTAGGGTTGTTTTAAGGATTGAATTTTCATTTACTTTGTAAATAAACTGCATGTTCTGTTGAAGGTCAAGTTGTTGGCAGACTAAGTGGGACTTGAAGGTCCAGAATGGGTCCTTTAAAAAAGAAAGCTCGGGCTTCCCTGGTGGCGCAGTGGTTGAGAGTCTGCCTGCCGATGCAGGGGACACGGGTTCGTGCCCCGGTCCGGGAGGGTCCTGCATGCCGCGGAGTGGCTGGGCCCGTGAGCCATGGCTGCTGAGCCTGCATGTCCGGAGCCTGTGCTCCGCAACGGGAGAAGCCACAACAGTGAGAGGCCCGTGTACAGCAAAAAAAAAAAAAAAGAAAGAAAGCTCACTTCCATCTTCTTCAAAGACAAAAATCTGAGATCACTTTCTATTTCCTGGGCTGTTTCAGTTCTGGCCATGTGTGCAGCTTGTTCTAGAAAAGGCACAGGGTTGAGAGATCTGAGTTCAGGTCCGATCCTGACACTAACTAGCTATTTGACTGTGGGCAAGTCGTTTACCTATTTAGGCCCCAGTTTTCCCTCTTCTTTGAGATAAGGAAGGTCTGTAGGATTTCTGAAGCCTTTTCATAATCCAGATATCTTATTGGCATCCAAAAATCTGGAATTTGATTTCTATTTCACAGAATCATGTGCTGGCACTGACAGCCCAGTCACCTGATATTGAGCATTTGAATGAAGTAAGCCTCAAGCTCCCACTTAGTGACGTAGCTGTCAAGACATTACAGAATGTGAACCGGCAATGGGTTCGGGCCACGGCGACAGCACTGGAACGCTGCAGGTCAGAACAGCCCAGCTCTCCCATTCTGTTTCAATTAAGGCACAATTAACAGTTGAGCCCAGTAATGTCATTGTTATATGGCTCTGTTTTGTTTGTTTTTAAACCTTCGTAGTGAACTTCAGGGGATCGGATTGAATCAAAAGTTTCTTTATTGCTGTGAAAAGTGGGTCCAGCTTTTGGAGAAGATAGAAGAGATGCTCAAGGTGAACATTGCTGACAGCCTCCCTGCTCTCCTGGAACAGCAGAAAACGTATGAGGTAAATAAACCTGTGCTCTCTGACACCTTGGACCCCTCACCCTGGGGCAGGACTCAGGGGAAGAGAGATTAAATAAAGTAAAATACAGAGAGTACCTATCAACCCTCAATCCCTAAACACAGAATATATGTCTTTGAGCAAATTCATTTGATTTTGGTTGATCATTTGTAAAATTTGAGCAAATTCATTTGATTTAGTTGATCATTTGTAAAATTCTCACACATTTCATAAATTTCAAAATTTTGTTTTGCTGCTCTATATTATTAATGACAGAACTCCTAGATTTTCTACAGTAGGTGGAAGCTTCTAGCACAACGTTGCTTTTGCATAAATGTGAACACGATACCACTTTACCAAGAGCATGTTAAAATACTTCAAGCCATCTTTGCATTTTCACTGAATAGTTTTGTAAAGTATTGAAGCGCCTGGTATAATTATAATTGTAGCATTAATAATCTCACAGAGGAGTTTCCCCATGCTGATGCTGACGTATATTTGAGAGTACTCCTGGTGGTTATAGGCAGATCCTGAATTTCCAAAATGTGCATGATTAGTGCATTGTAACTTTTTAGTGTAACTGATTTAAGTCTGCATTGTTACATTAAGATCATCCACTGAAAATGAAATCTGTCCAGGCAAAGCTGGGTGACTTTGATAAGTTACCGAACATCTTAGTTTCCTCCTCTTCAAATGAGTCTGATAGTATTTACTTAAGTCGTAAGGTTGAGGAATAAGTGAGACAATGCATGTTTTACTCCGTGCCTAACAAATAGAAAAAACCCAATAATGGGCCTTAGATGTAGTTATTATTAGACCTATTTGCTTCTAATTATATTCATAGGTGCTGTTGTGATGGTTAAGCATTTTTTGCAGTTAGCCTCAAATCTTTTGAAAATTAATCACCTCACATATCCTCTGTGAGCTTAGATTTTATTAGGAAATTCACAAAAACAATTCCCATATTTTAATTCATATACAGATGTTAGAAGCTGAAGTTTCTATAAACCAGACAATTGCTGACTCTTATGTCACCCAGTGCTTACAACTCCTGGACACAGCAGAAATAGAGAAGAGGTAAGCTCTTTGGGACTCGTAATGGTTGTGGGCATGTGGAAGGCAATGCAGCCTGGCGGGCCTTCCACCATGTGAATCTTGACCACATCAGTGCCTGCGGCCATGTCATTGGTAGACCACCATGGGGCCGGTCATCTCTCTTTATATTAGGATGGAGTCTTGCTTCATGGCCGTAAAAACATCAAGGGCCCTTTTCCCTATGGTAGATGGGTGGGCTTAGCAGACCAGATGCTTTGCAAGCACCCATCCAACTAGTACCATTAACTAAGTTTTTACCCCAAAGGATTTTTCTATAGTGTGTTTTCCTCTCTGCCTTCAGCCTCATGATGTTTTGCTATTCAAAAAATAAATTTCAGGGCTTCCCTGGTGGCGCAGTGGTTGAGAGTCCGCCTGCCGATGCAGGGGACATGGGTTCGTGCCCCGGTCTGGGAAGATCCCACATGCCGCGGAGCAGCTGGCCCTGTGAGCCATGGCCGCTGAGCCTGCGCGTCCGGAGCCTGTGCTCCGCAACGGGAGAGGCCACAACAGTGAGAGGCCCGCGTACCGCAAAAATAAATAAATAAATAAAAATAAATTTCAAAGTGCTGCTGTTCCCAGTAGGTAGCTATGTCACAGTTGTGAAAGAAGAGACTTCTTTCTATGATGTGTACATGAGGTTGGGGTCTCCGGGGAGTTCCAGTCAGGCTGAGCAGAGCCCCTTAGGCAGCCTGGTGACAGTAAATGTACCTGCTTGCATAGCTGCGGAAATTGCCGACAGAGCCCGAGGGGGCCTGGCCTTAAATGACCTCTCCAAATGTCTCCATAGGCATTATTTTCCTCCCCATGATCACCCATATACCTCTGAATCTTCTTTCAACATAACTAAGAAATATAAAACCCATTTCTCCTAGCTCTGAAGTAATAAAATCCAAGCCAATTTCAGGATGATTAACTAGTTTTGATCTGATCAGTACAACAAAGTGTGACTTTTCCATAATAAATAAAAGGCCTTATTTATCATGTGAAGGACGTTGTCTATCTGGGAAAGAAATAGTTGAGTAGTTGCAGAAAGCATGTTCTTTATTGCTGAAATTATGTAGCATACAACCCTCAAGTAATTGATAAAATTACAAGGGACCCATCTGTTCATCTGTTTCCCATTGATCCCGTGTTTAGTTTTCCATAAAGCACTTGGCATAATCTGTGTTAAAACAGCCTAAGTTTGTTTAAGGCAGTTGTCATGCATGCCAGCAAAATACTAGGCCATGTGCAATTCTCTTGTAATAAACACCTTTCACCAGCCCACACACTGCCCCTGCCCCAGCCCCAAGTTCCCCATCATGTTTACATTGAATGGTGCTCAGATTTAAAGAAGTTTTTTCCCCTGTAAATTGTGCACATAAATGGCAAATCTAAGTTCCTATTACACGTTGATAGTTATTTTTTCTACATGTTGATGTCAGCATTCTCTAACCATCTATTTTTCCCAAGACCGGAATTTGTTTGGAAGTTCACGAGGCTGAAGGAGCGGTGGCAGAGTGCTGCCCAGGGCGTTCGGCAGAGGAAGAGTGACATCGATGAGCTGGTGAGGCAGTGGCAGTACTTCACCACCTCCGAGGGGGACTTGCTCCGTCTCCTCACCTCCACCAGCCACCTGCTGTCTGCAGTGAAGAGCCAGGACTGCTACAGCCTCCACCAAACAAGAAGCCTGATCCATGAGCTGAAGGTAGGACATGCACAGCAGCAGTGTGGGAACTACAGGGTGCTCTTTATTTGGAAGATGTTCGTTCACCTCAGGTTTTGTGTTTTCTGTGACGTTCAAGTGTGCTTTCTGCGATGGGGAGGCCAGCTGGTCATGGGGACCCTACTCAGCCTTATCCTTAGCCTTGTGGGGTCAGAAACCCAATCTTATCCATTCATCCAGAAATAGTGAAGCTCTCTTGGGCTGTGGGAGTAGAGACGGACTGGAGATGGGTAGGTAGAGTGGGGAAGTTTGGGGTGACAGACTTTTAAAGCAGTGACTAATGTAGAAATGACCACCACAAAGTAGTAACTTACAGTGGGACTCCTGCTTACTCTTGAAGGGTGAATTCATTTAGGCAACAACGTTTCCAATCAGAAAGTTGCTTGATGAGCACAGGACTTTGAATAATTAGTTGGCAGTTCCCAGGGCATGTTGCATTGAGCTGTCGAACCACACTTCACTGTAGAGGGACAGCTAAACAAAACATCACCCTTCTGAAATCCTTTGCTTGCCTCATTCATTTATCTAGGCTTCAGATATTAACTGAACATCTGGTCTTTGCTGGTCACTGTTCTAAGTGCTAGGTATACAGCGTGGACCAAGAGAAGACCTCTGCTCCCGTGGGGGCAATCAGACAAACCAACAAACAAACAAGAAAATACTAATTTGCCTGATTGGTGGGGGAAATCAGACAAATCAAAAAATAAAGGAAATATCAGATTGCAACATGGCATATGTAGGTCCTTAAAACAGGGCCGGTGATGGAGAGGTTGGGTGACTGCTTTAGATTGGGTCATCTCTGGGGAGGCAACATTTAAACTGTAACCTGAACGACAAGAAAAGCCAGCTGCGCAAAGATCTGGTGGGAGAGCCTTCAGACAGAGGGAAGAGTTTTCCCGAGTCCCCAAGATGGGAACAAGTTTAGCAAAGCAGAGGAAGAAAGAAGGCTCGTGTGACGAGTGTAGCCAGTGATGGAAAATGGACTCGATAGGCAGTCAGGAAGGAGCATTTTGGAGGGAGGTGAGGTAGCTGGATGTCAGTCTGGATAACAGGAAGCCGTTGAAGTTGGAAGAGGAAGCAGCTCGATACGATTTGTATTTTTTAAATGTCCTCTGGCTGCTCTGAGGAAGATGGTTTGGGGGTCGGTGGGGGTCAGAGAAGAAGCAGGAATGCCAGTGTACTACTTCTTTATTGCTGCATCACAACAAACGTTTCTTATTCTCTCTCACAGTTCTGGATGTTGTCAGGGCTTTTAGGTGGCTCTTGCAGGGGGCTCTCAGGCAGTTCCGGTCAGATGACGGCTGAGGCTGGACTCATCTGAAGGCTCCCTCACTTTCATGTCTAGTACTTGAGCTGGAAAGGCTCAGACAGCCAGAAACTGGAGCAGCTGGGGCTCCTTGGGCTTTGTTCCCTGTGGGCTCTCCACTTGGAGGCTTTCGGTAGCCAGACTCCTTACATGGCAGCTCATGGCTTCAAAGATGCATGTCCCAAGAAAGATAGATCCAGAGAGAAGCTGTATTGCCTTTTTAGACCTAGCCTTAGACGTCAGCCACTTCTACCATCCTCTATTAATCAAGGCCATCATGCATGCCCACATGGGTTCAAGAGGAGGGGGGAGAGGGAAGGTTCTAGAAGAGCATGTGGGGCTGGTAATATTGTGGCCATTTTGTGAGAAATACAGTCTGCCATAGCTCGTTAGGCTATTTCAATGGTCTTGGGTAGTTTTTAGGATGGATAAGACAAGGGTGATCACAGTGAAGATAAAAAGACTATGTTTGTAGGTGGGGTTTACAAGACTTGCTTATGGTTTGGATGTGGCAGGTAAATAAAAATCTAAATCCAGATGACTCTAGGTTTGGGGTTGAGCATCTTGGTGAATAATGTGCTGTTCACCAAATCAGGGGAGACTAGACAAGAACCAGGTCTTTTGATGAGTTCAGTTTGAAATGGCTAACAGACATCTATCACAGTGGCTGTGTTGAGCAGTACTGCATATTAGAAGGACAAGTGTGGAGGGGCAGTGTGTTCCTTGAATTGCAGTTTTTCTTGTGTGTGTTTCTCCTTTGCATTTGGGTTATCCTGAGTATTCTCTGAAATATCTTTATAAATCAATGCTCTGTTGATTTTTTTTTAATATCAGCTTCCATTTTGGAAAATGCCCATATTATGTCTCCCTTGAGAAATTTGAAAATAAAGGAAATCATATATGCAACAGAAATAAAAGCTATTTAATTTTTTCTCCTGAAACCAAATGCTTTTGGAAATATAAAGTTTTTACTTCATTTTTGTATTATAAATTCCTAGTTTCAACCCCTTTTAAAGAAAAGCCTATGTGATATCCAAATGGAATTTTTTAAAGCTATTGCTTTAGTATAAACACTGATGTGTATATTTATGTTCTTAAGTGTCTATTTTTGTATTTTTACCTTTTTTATTTGTTCTCTCCTTTTAAATTTGTTTAGCATAATGTGCACATTCTAACCTTGTGGGTTAGGAGCAGCCTGACTCTTTATACTATAATGGTAATGGGTATTTGCTCTTAATATTGGATCTAATACTCCAGTCATTTTCTTAATACTCTTGGATTCATTTATATTGTAGTCTTTTATTCTGTGAAGTGTATTTTTAATTTCTCTATACTTCTAATCATTATACTAAAATCTTATCTCTTACCAACCCTTGGAAATTATTTTAAGAACACATCATTTGGTAGTATGCTGTCTACTCAATAAAAGTATTAGCCTTTGATGTGAATGAGTGTGTATGTATGTGTGTGTGTGTTCCAACCAGATTTGTCTAATTTATATCTAGTTTAACATTTAAGAGAAACTGAAGGAAATACACACAAATGCATGCAGAGAGTCACATTTTGATCACATCAGAGGCTTAAGCAAATTACTTTTTTTTTTTTTTTTTGAAGAATAAAGAAATTCATTTCCAGAGGTGGCAGACAACCTATGCACTAACCTTGGAAGCTGGGGGCAAGTTACTGAACACAACTCACCTGGAAACTAAAGAGTCAATTGACAAGAGAATCAGTCTACTTCAGGACAACTGGAAGGACACAAAACTCCAACTAGGAGAGATGATTAAACGGTTCCAGAGCACTGCAGAGGTAAACTCACCATTTACTTTTCTGTTCATGATATTCAAATGTAGTACATAGAATTTTTGTTTGCTGTATGAAGATGGGAAAGATTTTAGGAAATCACAATATTATGGGTTTTCCAAGGGACGTTGAGTCCTACTAATCCACAAATCATGGTAGTTACTTAATGTAAAATAATAATATAATACTGGAAAAGCTCAATGTTAATATCTAAATACTTGAGGTACTATTTTATATTTACCTTTATGAAACAGGAAACTAATTCATGTTCAATGGAAGTTCAACACCCAAAGCTAACATTCCACATATGGTCTGTCTTTGGGTATGGTATATGAAAATAAACACAGTGATACTTCATCTTTCTGCTGTCTTCAAAGAATACACTTTTCCATATAACTGAATTTCCCAAATAATTTATGATTATACCTTTAAGAAGCAAAATGCTTTCTTTTGAGTGATTATTAGGAAAATCATTAATATTTTATTATGCTAAAATATCCCAAGTTGCTCTCAAGGACTCTGAGCTGCTTTGAACCTAGCCCCTGCACTGCTGTGCTTTTTGAGTTCTTATGTGGTTTTTATTGTTTGTCTTTCTTTCTATTTAATTTTAAGCTGTCTATTTTTACTTTTTTTTTTTTTTTTTTTTTTGCATAACGCGGGCCTCTCACTGTTGCGGCCTCTCCCGTTGCGGAGCACAGGCTCCAGACACGCAGGCTCAGTGGCCATGGCTCACGGGCCCAGCCGCTCCACAACATGTGGGATCTTCCCGGACCGGGGCACGAACCCGTGTCCCCTGCATTGGCAGGCGGACTCTCAACCACTGCGCCACCAGGGAAGCCCTATTTTTACTTTTTATTTCTCTGAGCATACTTACTCCTTATAGCCCACTCTTTAATCTGTTGTGTGGGTACCAAAACCAGATAACCAAGCTTGTCAGAGATGTTTTTCTGAATACAGAATAAATATGTGCTGAGTTAGGGCCTGAACATCTCTCCTGTGAATAAAGTATCTGAATTTTATTTGGCGTATACGCTGTGAAATTCATTAACTTGCAAACATTTGTTGAGCACCTGCCGTGTTTGCAAAGCAAGGTGATAAATGCAAGTAAAGGTTTGGTGGAAGAGATAAGGACTCATAGTTTTGTTTTGTTTCTCCCTTCACTTTCTCCTTGGTTATGTTCCAGAGAGTTTATGTTGTGAGATAAGTGACCTCTCCTTAAGTGAGGTGTTAGCGTACAATTGGACCAACCCAAGAATATTTGTGTCAGTAGTACTGAGGAATAGAGTAGTGTTTGAGTCTGTTTGTCTATTTTTAGTAACTTCAGGAGGAGGAATTTTAGTAATATCAGGAATAGAAATTTATCCTAATGGATTAAACCCTCTGTACTTGAAAATAACAGGCAACTATTTGCTCAGTAATATAAGGTTTAAGGAAAAGAGCTGCTGATATGAAAGAAAGGCATCCACAGGGAAACTGTAGCCTTAGGTCGACTCTTGATTAAACTACTTCTAACTGCATGTCCTTGGACCAGTCGGTTTTCTCTGAGCCTCAGTTTTCCTATTTTAAATGTGATAGTAACACTTGCGTCTGTCTCCTAAGCTTATTATAATTACAGTGAGATAATGAAGTTGATAAGCTTTGTAAACTATAAATTACTTCAAGCAGGAGGCGGCAGTCAGAGCAGTGGTAAGAAATAGAGAGTGAAACTTGGCTGTGAAAGGGTCACTAAAGCCAAGCTATTTCTAGAAGGGGGAAGGGAGAGAGCAGAGGGATGACATTAAAAAAGAAGACAAGAAAAGTGGTTGAGTGCTTTTGCTTTTCAGTGCTATTAGAGCAAATACCCAAGACTGGAAATGCTAAAAATTATTCCTTCTAGTAGCCTTTTAAATGTGAACTTTTCCAAAACTAAAATAGAAATAAGTTAGCTAGGTCAGAGATGTGGGGAGGGAAGAAGAAGTGGCTCAACCAGTGGCTGAGATGAGCCACATGTAAAGCTGCAGAGAGGCGTCGAACCATCCTGCTGTCCCATATGCTCTTTTAGACCACAGTCTGCTCAAGACAAGGAACTGGCTTTCTGCGTGATTTACAAAAACACACTTAATAGAACAATCACATGGATTAAATTAATTATCCTCTTCCTACAATTCATTCTTAAACAACAAAGTACTTACCAGTTTTAATACTGTTTTCAAATAGACCTGGGACCAGTGTGAAAAGAAAATCAAGGAGTTGAGAAACAAGCTGCAAGTTTTAAAGGCACAAAGTAAAGATCCTCTTCCAGAACTTCATGAGGAGCTCCATCGAGAAAAAGAGCTGATTAAGGTATTGAAATCTGGAGTAGTGTTCAAGATATTCACTCAGCTGTTTTCTGAGACATTGACATGTTTGTTTGCCTTTCGATGTCTGTGTGAAACTAAGTCTTCGTGTCCAGTTGGAAAATATTTTGCCTATCTTCTCTCTAACACACCTTCTTGGTCACTAAAGCAATTAGAATCAATGCTTTTTGAGATCCATGTGTGAAGATGAGGAAGATTTGCAGAACTTCTTAAGATTTTGGGGGTTTTCTCCTTCAGGTCCTCTTTCTGTTTCTCCTCTGTAATTTAAGATGTGGCCTCTGAGATTCCATTGAAAGCTGCTCCCTTATCAAATGGTCTTGTCTTTGAAATGAGAGTAAAGTATGACTGAAGAATTCATTTTTTAGAAGACAGTAGGTTGGGGGTTTTGCTCAAATATAACAGTTTTTGTAATACCTTCCAAACTATATTCTGCCTAATGGATACCACACTAGCAAAAATTCCTGGGTATGTTAGGACTTTGCAGAAGACAAGGCAAACTTACTGATAGGAATGTGGACCAGTTAAATTCCGAGGTCAGGAACTCCCTACATCTCTTCCCTTTCTGCAGGTTTGATGTTGGAAAGACATCAATAGCCTAATGGAATAAGGTTTAAAAAAATTTTTTTTTCTTCCTTCAGTGACTTCAGGGGTCAAATTGAAAAAAATTAGGAAGAATTGAGTAGTCTCATACTTCAGGCTGTGCTGGAAATTAGTGTCCTCCATCCTGAACCTTTTTTCTTCATTGTAAACATTTCTAATGTGCAAAAAAATTCTAACAACAAATAATATGACAACTACCATGAAATCATCAGCCAGAAGAAAAATAAAACATTACAAATACAGTTGAAATGCCCTGTATGATCTCTAATGTACTTCCCCTCCCCAGAGGTATCCACATCCCTGAATTTGGTGTCCTGTCATTCTTATGCATTGCTTTATCATTTTACTACATGTGTATGTAGATCTCAGTGGAATGTAGAAGTACTACTTTTGTTTTTAAACTTTATATAAGCAGCACCATTACTCTATAAGTAAGTCATAAAGATATACTCCTACGTTTCCTTCTGAAAATTTTCAAATTTTGCTTTTTACATTTACACCTTTATTCAGTGAAGAACTGATTTTTGCATATGTTTTGAAGTAAAGAGCCGATTTTTGTTTTATTCATATGGATGACCATTATCCAGATGCCTGTTTACTGATTAGTCCAGTGTCCAATATCAGGTTTCCGACTATGCATGGTTTGATTCTTGGTTCTCTGCTCTATTCCATTGATCTGCTTATCTCAGCTTTTATACCAAATTATCCTGCATACTGTGTTTTATTAGAACAGATCTTCATTTCAGGTGTGAGGTACCCATCCCTCATTCTCCCACTCGAGTGTGGATATCCTTGGTTCTTTGATCTCCCACAGTTTTAGAAGCAGTTTGTCTATAAGAAATCCTGATAAGAGTTTTAATGGAATTGTGTTGAATTTATAGAATAATTTGGAGGAAATTAACATCTTTTTGACATTGAGTACTCCTGTTTCTGAATATGGCATATTTCTCCTTTTATTCATGTTTAGTGTTTTATAATTTTATGTAGTATTGTACATCTTTTGTTAGATTTATTTCTTGGTGTGTTACTTTTGAAGCTATTGAAAATACTGCCTTTTTCTAATTATACTTTCTGTTTATTACTGATGTCTAGAAATGTAACTAATTTTTGTGCATTGATATTATATTCAACCATCTTGCTAAACTCTTGTTAATTTCGATACATTGTCTGTCTATTCTTTTGGGGGTCTGTGAACACAATCACCATTGATGAATAATGACTTTTTTTGTCTCTTCCTTTTAATTCTTACACTTTTGTTCTGTTCTGTCTACACTGGTCAGTACCTCCAGAGCAGTGTTGTTAGAAGCGGTAACTGGCCCCTATGTGTCAGTCCTGATTTTAAAGAGAATGATTCTATCATTTCACCATGAAGTGTGATTTTTGGTGGTGATGTGTTAGTAGATGCCTTTATTAGGTTAAGAAGGTTCCTGTCTGTCCCTGATTTTCAAAGTTTTTATCATCTCTACTTTAGATCTAGACTTCAGTAACAGATGAGAGGATTTGGAGTCCCTCTCTGAGTTGACACATAGAGTTTCCTTCCATCAAGTCCAGAAACCTGTGTAGAATGTGAACCATAAACCCATGAGGAGGCATAATTTTTCCCAAGTAGGACACATCTCGGTTTCCACTGGGATCTTTTCAGCTTCCATAGCCTCAGCATTCTATTTCTCAGTGGAAAGAACTGGGGAGAGAGGCCAAGAGCATTGAGTTCATTCAACCTGTGACCATACTCCAGAAAGATCCCAAGTAACCTGAAGCCTGTCTAGAACAGTGTTTATCATCCCTGAGTCACTTGGGGAGATACCTAACCATTCGACCAGTCTGACCTTTACTTTCCTCCTTAGGAAATTACATTTCCCATCACAGCCAAGTTGATGTATGGAAAAACTGCTTTACATGTTTATATGTGTCTGAACATATATGATTTCTTTATATGTTTATAAAGAAATGCGTGTATGATTTCTTTATATGTTTTATATACTAACTTTCAGTATTATGAAAATTGCTATCGCTATAGTGGGCATCTATGTTCATAAAACTTGTCAAATGATTGAGTCCCTAGAACAGTTTTATTTTCTTAAATAATTGTTTACTGAAATATAGTTGATATACACTATTATGCTAGTTTCAGGTGTACTACACAGTGATTTGACATTTGTATATACATTATGAAATGATCACCACGATAAGTCTAGTAACCGTCTGTCCCCATAGAAAGTTATTACAATATTACTGACCATATTCCTTATGCTATATGTTACATCCCCATGGCTTATTTATTTTATAACAGGAGGTTTATACCTCTTCATAAAATAATTTTTGAATAAGTAATATGGTCACATGGTTCAAAATTCAAAAGGTACACGTGAAAAAATTTTCTCCCATCAGTTTCTCTCCACAGAAGCCGTGTTACCAATTTGTTGTGTATTCTTCCAAAGGTATTCTATGCATATGCAGGCCAATATTTATTTATATACACATTCATTTTTTGATCCTCTTTTTACCCAAATGGTAGTGTAGAGAAATGGAACTTGACAATCCCAATAGTAATTGAGTCCACAGGCAGACTTAAATGCTGTTGTGCTGTGTTAGAGTCCAGTCAAAACCTGTGCAACACACCACTTTATGTAGTCAAGTTTTAAATCACGTGTCATATAGACAATTGGAATTTTACAGGTACTTTTGCAATGTAGAAAAATTATCTAGTTAAATTAAGAAAGGGAAACTTGGGCTTCCCTGGTGGCGCAGTGGTTGAGAGTCCGCCTGCCGATGCAGGGGACACGGGTTTGTGCCCCAGTCCGGGAAGATCCCACATGCCGCAGAGCGGCTGGGCCCGTGAGCCATGGCCGCTGAGCCTGCGCGTCCGGAGACTGTGCTCAGCAATGGGAGAGGCCATAGCAGTGAGAGGCCCGCGTACCACAAAAAAAAAAAAAAAAAAAAAAGAAAGGGAAACTTATCTGACTGACGTGTTCTCTTTTGCAATTAGTTTGGTAGCAAATCTGGAGTATTTTAATTTAAAAACAGAAGCACAGTTTTTGAAATGTTTATAGAAATAAGTGAACGCCAGCCTTAACAGACTTCCACAGTAGACCTCAGTCTATATATTGTTTCATTCCTTGCTTTTTCACTTAATATTTATGAACATATTAAAGCACTTGATACATACTGCCAAATTCTTTCCTTTCAATCATACATTTTAATATTTGAGGACTTAATATACACCAGGCCTCTTGGTAGGTGTAAGGTCGGATCTTAACAAACGGCATCGCGAAACAGAGGAAAGCTTCAAGTGAGCTTTATTAGAGGGCGCTCCCGGGCGAGGTTCACTGGTCCGAGAGAAAGGGGCCAGAGAAGTCACGCCCGGGCGAGGGTTGGGCAAGATTTTATAGGGGAAGAAGGGAAAGGGGTGTGGTGAATCTGGGAGGGCGCAGGGTATTCCTTATTTGCCTTATTTGGTGGTCTCTTCGGGTATCCGTGGCGATATCTGGTGCCGGTTGCATCAGTCTTGGGACCGTTAGTCCCGCCCCTCGAAAGGCGGGAAGGCTGGGCCGGGTGGAAAGTCCCCAGGTCAGTTCCTGGAACTGGGTGGTCCGGAGAGTTTCGGTCTGATGCAACCTGTGAATCTGATTGTGTTCCCCTGCCTCGGGCCAGTTGGCCTTACAGTAGGTGCTTGGTGGGCAATGCATTGGTGAGCAATGTTGTCATGGCCCCAGCCAGTGTGGAGCTGATAGTCTAGGCTACTGGAGAGACAGACATTAACCAGAGTCCCACTGTATGCGTACATATATATGTGTGTGAATAACTGTAAGCATGGTGAGTGTTAGAGGGGAAAAGGACAGGGGGCTGTGAGAGCACAAAACAAGGGTCCCAATCTCATCCGATGACTCAGAGAAGACCCCTCTGAGGAATTACCTGGTCTGAGATCTGAAAGTGTCGGTAGGAATTAACTAAATATATCTGGGGAAGCATCAGGGTGAAGGACTGGGTAGCATTTCAGGCTAGTAACTAAAGAACAACAAATTTAAACAATAACTAGGAGTCATTACACATATAAACTTGCCCCCCAAATACATAAAACTCGACACCAAACAGGATGTGGAAAAATATAGTCATTCCTTTGAGGACACAATTTGGCAGTATTTATTAAGAATCATAAAACATCCATATTCAAAAGTTCTACACCTGTTAATTATCCTTTCAACTATGGGAGGAAACCGCGTATCCAAACCAAAATGGATTTAAACCCAGCGGTGGATAACTTACAGACGCCTCCCTCTGTGCAGGCATCTGAGCCCACACTTCTGAGCAGGAAACACTGTATGAAGTTCAGCGGCCTTCTGGTCTGTAGAGTCAGTGAGCGGTCAGCCTCTGTGTGTGACTTGCCCCCTTTATGTTATGAAGCTGGTAAAAGTGTTCCACTGCAGAATCTGCTCTCGTCCTCTTTACTAGAATCATGAAGCTAAAAGTAGGAAACAAAAATTTAAAGTGATGCTTTCTCCTCTGATAAAGGTGCTATTTCTGAATCTCCATGCAACCTTTAAAAAGAATCCTCCGAATTTACATCTTATTAAATGTAAATCCTTGTTGGCAAGTTATGAAATCATGCCAATGTAGCGTTTAGAACTCTGAAGAGCAATGGGAGTTAACTGATTAATCAGAAATCAGACTGATTTCTGATGTAAATGAAATACTCTCTTCTTTCAGATTTCAATAGACAGGTATGAATAGAGACCCTTAAAATGTGCCAAAATAGAAAGAATTGGAAGCACAATAAAAATCTGGAGATCTCTTGAGTGTTTGGGCTGTTTCATTTTACCTTCTCTCTTGTGAAAGTGATTATCTTGATTAAGTCCTGGAATTCAAAAACGTTTTAATTTGACCAATACTTAATTTTTTAAAAAATAAGTGTTTCCAGGGCCAGAGGAAATTTTCTGCTAATCCATCTCTGGCAATTATTAGGGAACAATTTTTTTTCTTCACTTACATTCATTCTTTTTGAGAGTTAACCAAAAGAATTCCCTTTGAACAGAAGCTGTTATATGATTGCCACATAGCAACAATGCATTTCTTAAGGTATTTTAAAAAATGGGAAATCACATTTTATACAACGTTCTGTAACACAGTTTCAGGATTAAAAGTGAGTGTGTATGTGAGAGAGAGATTGTTGCTAGACTCCGAAAATACTTTCCTCAAAATAAAGGTAAAGACCTACTTGAGTTTAACATAGAACTAAGTACATAAAAGTCTGAAATACCTGAGGAAGTGAAAATAAAGGTAGAAAAGAGTTTTCTTTTGAGAAAATAGGTGGTGAGGAATTGGCCAACCACAGCTGCAGACGCTGGCCCTGGGCTGTTTCTCATTCAGAAGGTCCCGCCCCCTTTCCTGGCCTCCCCTCCCCCAGAGTCCAATCAAAGTATTAGCCTACAGGTTTGGAAACAACAGCAGCTTGAGTTGAAGAGTTTTTTTCTTTCTTTCTTTCTTGTGTTTAAATGCAGGAACTAGAGAAGTCTTTGGCTAACTGGACTCAGAACTTGAAAGAACTTCACGCTATGAAGACCGACCTAACCCAGCACATTCTTGTGGAGGACGTGATGGTTTTGAAAGAGCAAATAGAGCATTTGCACAGACAATGGGAGGACCTCTGCTTAAGAGTAAGTCAGTTCACCGCAGGGCACGGCTGTTCTGAAGTTTATTGAAATGTCTCCGAAGGCCCGACAAAGTAGAAAGAAGCTTAATTTCATTGAACCGGGAGGCCCTTTTCAGTTGGAGCCCAGGCCGGCCGCTGCTCCTTTAGAAGGCAGCAACATTGTTTAACAGATTTGACCCTTTGTTTCTCCAGCGCTCAATGCTGGAACTTTGCACACTTTTAATGAGCTTTTTTAAAAATCACCTTAAGTGGTGGGGGAGGGGAGGATTGCTGTCTTGAGCAGCTGCGTGCACTCTGCCCTCTGTCTTGTATGGATGACAAGCACCGGTCGTTGTCTTAGAATCAGGACTTCAGCAAAGAGGTCTCGGCTGGCCTTAAGAGCAGTATCTCTGCAGTATCTGTTCTGGGCCCAACAAACAGTGGGAGATGTACATAGTGCCAGGCTTGGGGTCATTATATCTGAGAACTCTGCATTCGCATGCAATCCAGTGTTTACTTCAAGTAGCCGGCTTTGAAAACTCTCTGAGAGGAATGATCAGCTGCTACACTTAGTATCTCAGCAGATCACTTCTACGTATTAAGAACTGGATTGTGGTTAAGGTGACAGGATCAAGATGGAATTAAGGGTTCAAATAGATCTTTGTTTTAGGAACAATTTAATTCTAAGAAAAGTAAAGTCCTTAAACTCATTTTTGTGAATTAAGAAGAGATATACTTAAAAGTTGAAATTCACAGTTTTGAATGCATTTTAATAAAATAAAAATGTTTTCCTTCGTTTTAGTATTTAATATTCACCATATACACATAATTTTAAACGTCCTTTTAGAATTCTTATTCAAATTTTATATAAAAGAAAATATTTAGAATATGTTAAAGGTATTCTAAAAGTTAAGGAAAAAGCAGACTGGAGCCCAGATGTTCCTAATTGTTACCATTATGAAGCTAATCAGAATGATGCTGTGCAAAATGCCAGGCTTTTAAAAAGCTGAAATAAATAGATGCTCTGAAAAACAGAAACACAAAACTTGGTGTTTTAGGAATAGTTCTTTGAGCCTTCTTAACACATTTGGTGGGTGGATGTACAAGCATTAGATATTTTTGCCTCACTCTGAAAAGAGCAGAGGGTTGTTTTTGTTTTGTTTTTTGTACATAGCAAAAAAATCTCCAGGAGTTCAACCTTGGTTTCCCCATTTATAAAGTGGGATGTTAAAAGTTAACCGAAAGAACTCTTAGCTACCCCTTTTATCTCTAAAATTCTAAAGATTTCTAAGACCTGGGAATACCTTTGTACATTTGGAGAGGCTGATTTGCATTCTTTAAATTTATATTTATTTAAGTAATAAAGTTGAACCCTGTAAGGAGGAAGCGCCTTTGCTGATGTTAGCTTATGCGTAACGGAGCATTGGGTATTTGGGGATCAGCCTGCTCACTGCAGACCAGTATTTGATTCCATTTCCATGGTTTCCATCCAAAGCCATAGTGCATATTGGGAAGGTGGGTTAAATGAGTGATGCGTATTGTTTTTTTACTTTATTTTGCTTTGTTTTTGAAATTACCAGTAAGACATTTAAATGACTTTAATTTTCATGACCATTTGCATTACAAATGTTAGATTTGTGATCAAGATGGTAGTTTTTAAATTAAATAGGCAGGACGTTGACCTTAAGTAAGAATAAGGACTTGATCATTTTTAAAAAAGAAAGGATTGGGGCCATAAAGTTATAAGTTAGCATGTAGCAAGCAATAAATAAATGTATACTGAAAGAATAAGGAAAGAAGAAATTTGGGTGATGCTTAAAATGCACTCATCTAACCTTCATGTTTCTAACTTTTAATATACCTCAGTAATAATAGATATATATTGGATAATACTGAAACCTTTTGGTCAGTTACACTTCAGGTATAGTCTTCTGTTGTTACTGTCATTGTTGTTGCTTTTTATGGCATTTATCAAAGGTGTAAGGAACTTCTGTTGAAATTAAACCCTAGGTCTTTAAAAGGCAAAAACATAATAATGTAAGTCTATAGGACCTCTGATTAAAATGAATGAAATTCATAGTCCTTTTGATGGGGAGAAGGGAAGAGAAACTCCTTCCTTCCTTCCTGCCTATACTCAGCTGCCAAATGCATTTTCATTTCCAGGTGGCTATACGCAAACAGGAGATAGAAGACAGACTCAATTCATGGATTGTGTTCAATGAAAAAAATAAAGAGTTGTGTGCATGGCTGGTGCAGATGGAAAACAAAGTTCTCCAGACAGCAGATATTAGTATTGAAGAAATGATTGAAAAGCTTCAGAAGGTAAGCAGGAGTCCCTAGACGGGAACGGTTATGACCACCACGGTATCCTCTGCCTTCCTCACTCCTAGGCTCAGAGCTGTATGATGTCGTAGGCCCGTTTCCAATGAGATGGGAAAGGTGGGCATGGTGGTGTGTACCGAGGGGGGTTGCTTTCTCTTGGTTAGGAAGTCTGGCCAGACAAGGGGCTCGTGTCCCCTTAAGCTTCAGTTCACATCCCAGGTGAGTTACGGTTTCTCTAGTTGTGTTGTTAAGGAGCTCCCCTGGCCAAAGGAGAAAGACCAACAGCAGTGGGGCTCATAATTGTGAAAAGGTCGCTGATTCCCACAGGGAAAGGAAGAAAGAGCCTTCCGGCCACGGTCACCCCAAATGCCGCTCAGTTAGCCCTCAGGAAAACTCTTGCTGATATATTAGGCTAATTTAGTTAGACTCAGTAGTCCTCCGCTCCCAAGTAGCTTAGGTTAGAAGAACTCTGTGAGGGAAACCAGGGCTTTTGAATTAAGAAAGTAACTACCACCTTATATATCACACATGCGCTGAATGGGCGTTGTTTGACTTTTTAGCCGCTCTCAGGTGTGAGAAGTGTTTTTATTTTTTAAGAAACTTCAAGAGGCACAACTGTGTGTTTGTAGCTGACAAAGAAGTAAGTTTTCGGTAGTGATTCCGGCTTTGTGTTTTGGTGCCCTATGCCAGGACTGCATGGAAGAAATAAATTCGTTTAGTGAAAACAAGTTACAGTTAAAACAAATGGGCGACCGGTTGATCAAGGCCAGCAACAAGACAAGAGCAGCTGAGATCGATGACAAGCTCAACAAAATTAATGACCGTTGGCAACATCTTTTTGATGTCATTGGATCAAGGTAAGAAGTGGCCTAAAAATGGATTCCTACTCCCTAGGTACAGTGGTTACTTCACAGATCTAGAAACTGAGCCCCATCTTCCTCTAAGGTAACCCAGAAATTTTATAAACTTACAGATAAAGGCAAAGCTTGGTAAAAATGGAAATTCTTATTTCAACATTATAGGAAGATTATATTTTAGTATACCTCACTTTAATTTGTTTTTCTTTAGCTTAAAAGTTCACATGACTTAGACTAGGTTTCAGTGAGAGTTGTTCCTTATGGAGGTATTATTTAGCAGTTCTCACACTGCCTTAGGACTTGCGTGTCCCCCAGATGAAATCCTGCCTGCCTGCTCCTCCTTGTGTGTGACAAGTGCAGGTAGGCCAGGGCATAGGCCTGATTTCTAGGTGCTGCTTCTGGAGGTCCCCGACTGCCCCACACACACCCCCATCACCACCACCACGGGGGCTGGGCACACTCAGCCAAGGCAAGGCTTCTCTGCAGGTTTGCCGGGTGTGCCAGGTCCCCAGTGGGCATCTGGTCCTAAGATGTGGACTAAGGAGGCACAGCTGTGCCTATAAATCAAGGCTATCCAGTGCTTGTCAGAAACAAGGCTGATCATTTTATCTCCCCTCACAAAATAACGATGACAGTGCCACTCAAACTTTTAAATGTCTTCCGTCTTCAAATTCTCTGTCCAAAGACAGACCCCGACCAAAGTATTTTTCAGTTGTAACCTGGCACACAGAGAGCAGTCTCTTGGCTTTGGGGCCGTTCATACAGCTTTGTTTCCACTGGCCGAGCGAGTCTTTTACATAACAGAGTGCTTGGAAATTTTGAACACATATATAACGTGGACTATACAGGAGAATCCTGCAAGGTAAACGAAGAATCAGGGAGTACTGAAAATAAAATACTCTTAATAATTTGGCATTTCCTTTACCTCATTGTTTACTGTAAACCATAAATGAACCTAGTTCAGTCAGCAGATGCACCAGGCTAAGTGCTATGAGAATTACAGCCCGGCAAGTAAGATGAGTCAGTTACATTAATGGAAGCAGACATGCGGGCAGGTGTAAAGCCAAGTGGTCTGAGAGCTCCAACCTCATCTTCCTGGAGTGGGGCTGGGGATTGGGAGGGGCCTGCCTGATAGAAGAGCAGTGTCCCCGAGATGGTCCTGAATAAGGGGTTGGGATCCCAGCGCTACTGGTGGCAGAAGGGGGAGAAACATATGCTGTGAGCAAAAAGGTACAGGGTAGTGCAGAATAGAAACTGTCCAGGAAATTATAAGAAGCTCCATTGGCTCAAGTGCAGGAGATGAAGCTTTTAGAAAGGTAGGTTGAGGCTAAGTCTTAGAAGAGCTTAAATCTTAACTGAAGACTTGTCCTCCTAAATAAAGTTTGAGTCTTTCATGGTTTTTTTAGAAGGGAGGGTCTGTCGAGGATAAATATTAGGGTGATTTGGCTGGCAGCACAAGCTGGGCTGAGTTCAACTTCTATCTACTCCCAGTTGGGGGAAAAAAAATCTATGGAAATCCATGATGGTAACCCAAGCAAGGATTAAGAGCACAGATTTTGAGCCAGTCCTGACTTTACCTGACTTCCACTCACCATGGAAACTTGTAGTGATTTAACCTTTCTAAGCCTCAGTTTCTAAATCTGCAAAATGTGTCTCACAGCACTGATTACATCAGAGGCCGCTGTGGGGATGAATGACACATGTCTCGCATTTGGCCTGGGACCAGCATGTGGGAGCCAGTATTTATTGAGTGGTTATTATCATTGTCTTTCCCTAAGAAGACTTTAAGACTAAGTAACATGTTTTTTGAGTGGAAGAGGATTCCCTCGCTTAGATCTAATCATGAGAGGTCTTTCTTCCATGAGAACAATGTCTTTGACTATCTTATTTCCAGCGCTTAGAACAGTGCTTCAGATATTTGTTGAAATGAATGAATGTTTCAGGACATAAGATTGTCATCATTTCTGTTGGGTAAATTATGTCTGGTATGTCTTTGTTGTCATTGTCTTTATCTCCAAAGTCTCCTTGGGCACCTGGCACTAATCAAGAGTATGAGGACATCATACCTGTTCTCAGATCATTCACAAGTAGGATCTAGATTCTGCTTCCTGAGGACTAGAGTGATGATTCATTCTTACTCATTTGTGCTTTGGTTCTATCACTTCAGAGTTTAATAGGCTGCTTGCTTTCCTCCCTCCTCTCTAACTGCCTGTCTTCAGCCAGTTCCTTGGTGGGAAAGACAAAAAAACAGCAGGTGAAATTTCAGTGGTCTCTTTGGAAAGAGCAATTGGCAAAATAAGGAGTTGAAATAATAGCAAATATATTGGCTGCCGGCTGTATTCTTAACAATGTGCTTTTTATGTATGATTTCACTTAATCTTCACTATAATTCTGAAAGGTAGATATCATTATCCCATTTTACAGATGAGGAAACTGAGGCACTGAAGTTAAGTAACTTGCCCATGATTACACAGTCAGCACATGAGGCAACCAGGATTTCTACTCAAACAGTTGTGTTACCTCCCTGCTAACCCAGGCCCCTGTGTCTTGTTACATTGAAATGACTAGAACATTTTGAAAACCTAATCCCTTCGAAACTGAAGGACTAGGGAAGGAATAACTTGTTTCACCTTAAAGCAAAGGCCAGGGTGAGACAGATGGCTGACAGTCTAGGAAACTCTTAGTTGACTTTACGCTTTAGGTGAATCTGTGGGTTGAGGCAGCAAGCTTGAACCTGCCGTAAATTGGCCTCACATAGAATCAACTCCTTGTCTGATTGCTGACACTCATTGCATGGCCATCAGAAAATCAGGAGAGCACAGGCTGCAGAATTTGAACCATGCTGATCAGAGCCTGCAGCCCTGCAGGGTATACTAACGGCCTCATTTGCCCAAATAATTCTGGACACATTTAACCGTTCCTGTCCTGCTCACAGTGTTCTGCTACTTCATTCCTGTGTCAGGGCACAGCACCTGTTGTTAACAAGAGGGAAGATTGGGAGGGAGACCAATCTTGAAGTTATGAAGCAGGTATCCAGCTTCATGACTTCAAGATTTTAACTACAAGCCTTTAACTTAAAAGTTGGGGATGGGGCTTCCCTGGTGGCGCAGTGGTTGAGAGTCTGCCTGCTGATGCAGGGGACACGAGTTCGTGCCCCGGTCCCGGAGGATCCCACATGCCACGGAGCGACTGGGCCCGTGAGCCAGGGCTGCTAAGCCTGCCCATCCGGAGCCTGTGCTCCGCAATGGGAGAGGCCACAACAGTGAGACGCCCGCGTACCGCAAAAACAAACAAACAAACAAAAAGTTGGGGATGGTGTTCAGAAGTTCAAGACCTCAATAAATCAGGTTTAATTCACTAGAAAAAAAAAATGAAAAAAGACCTGTTGTTTTGGGTTCATTCTCAGCAAAACAGAGGTAAATTTCAAAAGAATTGATAAGACATGGAGGACAAGGTTACTTAAATGCACATTAAATTTACTGATCATTTCAGATAGTAGGCTCCGTTATTTGGTGGATAGGGGAAGAACCCAGTGTTTATTTTTTTAAGGGCCAGGCTCATATATATTATTTCATTTCATCCTTGCAGCAACCCTGCAAGGTCAGTATTATCCATTTTACAGAGAAGGATGCCGAGCTCAGAGAGGGTAAATAACCGAGCCAAGGGCAGAAGCAATTCTGCACATGGTGGCACGAAGCCAAGGTCTTTCTGTCCCCCTGCACCATGCATCAGAAGAGTACTTGGCTCCTTTGAGACTTTTAAAGGTGGTTTAGGTCTTCCCTGGTGGCGCAGTGGTTAAGAATCCGCCTGCTAATGCAGGGGACACAGGTTCAAGCCCTGGTCTGGGAAGATCCCACATGCCGCGGAGCAACTAAGCCCATGCACCACAACTACTGAGCCTGCGCTCTAGAGCCCGCGAGCCACAACTACAGATGCCTGTGAGCCACAACTGCTGAGCCTGCGCTCTAGAGCATGCGAGCCACAACTACTGAGCCCATGTGCTGCAACTAGTAAAGCCCGCGCACCTAGAGCCTATGCTCCACAACAAGAGAAGCCACTGCAATGAGAAGCCCGTGCACCGCAATGAAGAGTAGCCCCTGCTTGCCACAGCTAGAGAAAGCCCACGCACAGCAACAAAGACCCAACGCAGCCAAAAATTAATTAATTGATTTTTTTGGGAAAATGTGGTTTATCAGAATTTTTCTAAAATCTAGTACTCGATATAGACTTTACTGTTTACTCTAGAGCAGTGGTTCTCAAACTTAAACATTCATCAGAATCCCTGGAGGGCTCCCGAGAACATGGATGGCTGGACCCCACCTCCAGAGCTTCTGATTCCATAGGACTGGGTAGGGCCAAGAATGTGCATTTCTAACAAGTGCCCAGGTGTTGCCAGTAGTGCTAGGACAAGCAGCAGTATGAGGCGACACAGTGGACTTGCCACTTACGATAACCCAAGTCTTGCAAGCTCTGTAAGCCTGTCATCTTGTTGATAAACTATGGACAAGATTCTGGATGAAAAAGTACCAGGACAACGATGGGTCTGTCTATACACACGCATGCCAGCCTCTGGTGCAGTGCAGTATGGCTGTGTGATAGGGGAGGAGAGGGAGGGTGCTTAGACCCAAACCACTGTTTTTCCTCTGCTTGTAAAGTGTTTTTCAGCTTCTGTAAAAATCCTTAAAGAATCTAAAGGACACATCTCCTGAAATAACCAGATCATCAAGGGGACTGGGGTGCCTAAGTCAGTCTTAATGCTGATTTCCTCACATAAGGTCACATGAGGCCCTGATGTGGGCACTAAAATGCACAGAACTGGCTCTCCATCAGAATTGCCGCAGGAGCTTTTAGCATTCCTCATGGGCCCTTGGGCAGCTTCTTGCATTTGTGACATCTGAACTTTTATAAAACATGCTATTAATTTCTTCCACAGAAAGGCCATTTGAAGCACTACATATTTTTTGGTGAATGGTGTGATTATTATAGAACCCAATCTGATTTGATGACAAATACTAATTATATCCTACTATGTTTCTTGACAGATTAAATGAAGAGTTAACTTTTTTTAAAGGCCGTTTCCTATATTAACTTTCTTTTTTAATTAATTTTTATTGGGAGTATAGTTGCTTTACAATGTTGTATTAGTTTCTCCTGTACAGCAAAATGAATCAGCTGTTCATATACATATATCCCCTCTTTTTTGGGAGAGTTACCTTTTTTTTTAATTGTAACTGTTGCCTCCTCTCTTGCCCATGTTTTCTTAGATAATATCTTTGAAAAGTGACACAGCAAAACCTGAATGCAGGAGAGATGACTAAAGTACAGAAGTCGTTTTTCAGAACGACTGATATGTGTGATCCGTGTTTTGGAGGCAGCTAGGTTACCTATTAATAAGAACAGCTTAGGCACAGGATGTTGGGTGATGGACCAAAGGATGCAAAGTTGACCTGCTTCAGCCAGCACAGACTAAAGCTCTGAAAAGAGGGTCCCTGGCCATCAACAGGACTGATGCCAAAGAAAGCCTCAGCTCGACACATAACCTCACTTATATGTACCTTTGATTTCAAAATCCCAGGAGTTGAACTCCTTAAAGATTCATCTCCTTTTGTTTCCCAGAACCCCCTCCCCATTTCATTCATTAAAGCCTTCACCTTGTCCCATGGAGCAGGGGCCCTGTATCCTCAGTGAGTGACTGTCTGGTTGTTCATCTTGGTGGAGCCTCTTCAGAGACATGGGGTTGGGGAGCTCTTTTTAACGACTCTTTCTAGCAGCTTGTGAGGATGATCTGGTCAAAGCTTTCAGTGCCTAAAAGAGATGAGACAACTGAGTGGAAAGACATATCTGTTGGTGTTGGCATCATCGGTGATTTTAATTTTCTTTTTATCTGTATTTACTAAATGTTCATTATGGAAAAAGGAACACGGGAACTCTTTTTTTTCTTCGTAGAAAATGTCATGAATGTTGTTACCTTTCTCCTAATTTCTCTTTGGTGGTAGCATCATTTAATAGACTTGGCATCCTTAAGCCAGTGCTATGAAGGAGGGACACACTCAGATGTACTACCTTATGGTCCCTTCCTGTTTAGACTAGATAGCTCTCTTGCTATCAGAAAGATCAAGTCCATGAAAAAGCTTTTTAACTAAGCATAATTTTCACATTTTATCTACCAACGTGAAAAGCCCACCTGCTTTATAATAGTAGCAATTAAAATGTTGTCATTTAAGCTCAGCAGTTATTACCATGGCAACTGTGTGTTAAGATTGTTTTTCCATCCCTTGAAGAATGGGCAGAGAGATGTGTGCCTTTTTAAGCTGATACGTTTTTCATTGCTTTCCTTTTATCTGTATTTTCTCAAGGTTACTTTGGAAGACCAAACAATGCCGCTAGTCATAAAGTTGACTTGCTCTGGTCTTAGCAGGTTGCCTGATTCAGTGGGACTAGAAGCACTTAGCGATTTGTCGCACAGGGAGAGCCAGATATGAGGTCAGCCTCCCCACTTTCCTTTTTCCTTCCCATCACAAATCCCATCGTTCCACCTCTGGAGCAGGTGGCTCTTGCTCCCGGGCCCTGCAGAAATGCCTTCCTGAGGGTCGGGGAGCTTCTCCAAGGAGACAGCAGCCATCACAGCAGGATCAATGAGCAGTCAGGAGCCTGGTGTCCAGCATCAGGCAGGTCCAGCATACTGAGCCTTGGGGTAGCACCAGGGACGGCCAAGCATGTGGACACAAGTTAGATGCTGCCTTTGGGGAGAACTATTTCCAAATCTTTATTCCTAATTTCACTGGTCTAGAATGTGCTTGGTGTGTTTCAAGGTGGGGATGTAATAATGGCTAAATGTTGGGCTTTGGGGACCCATGAGAAATTACTGATATCACTGAGTCTCCAAATAAGGCTGAGACTGAGCCTGAAAGGGGCTTGGACACAAACCAAGGGTGCTTCACTAAGCAGAGCCCCTCAGGGTCATGTAGAGAAGCACGGATAGGGACGTGGATGAATTTTCAGTTACTCAAATTATGGTAAAACCTAGGAGGGACTAGCAAGGAAAACTGCAAAATTTCTTCCTCTGCAAAGTGTTGAACTCCATTGTACTACAAGATAGTAGTGTTACTATTATTATTATTATTGTAAAAAAGCAAAGAAATGGACTAAATAAACTCCCTGCCCCTCCCAAGCCAGGATGCACAGGACTGAAAAGGCAGGGCAGAAAACCTCCTGGGGAAATTTCTTTTTTAGGAGGAAGCCATTCCTGTTGGACTCGGGGCTTCAGATTTCACCATTGCTTTTAAACCTGAAACAGAGACATTTAATTTGATGAGAGCAGAAATCCTCGTTTCTGTGCCCCAAATCTTAAGTGTTTCTTCCCTGCGTTTATAGCACTTCATAAATAACCCATAGCCAAGATAACACTGGGACTTTCTTCCCCCAGCCTTGCAATCCTGTAGCGTCAGAACAAAGACTGTGTGTGTGTAAGAGAGGCAAGGGCTAGAGATATTTGTTTATTGGAAGGAAGAAAACTGAGATTAAAAATTGCAGTTAGCGGAGAAGCAGGTCTCTTCCCTGCCTACCCGCACTGCTCCGTAGCAGCGAGTGAGCTGTGCCCGCGGGAGCCTGCGGGAGGGCGGCCTGTGCAAGATGCTGAACCAGTGAATGGAGAGGCCGCCGGGCGGGGGAGGGGCCGCCTCGTCCCTGGGAGGTGGAGGTGCAACCGGGGACTTGGAGGTTTCGCTCAACCTAAGGAATGATTTGTTTCTCATCAACAGTAAGTGCCATTTTGGTGATCAGTCCTACATCTGGGAGCGGCGGCTGCTGTCCCTGTGGGTCTCGTTTTCTCGCGCTCTCATGTTGGTTACAATAGAAATTACCGATGAGATGGTGGCTGCGGAGTGTGTGTGCTCGGCCATCGGGGGATGGGTTCTTTCCCAGTGTCAGCATGCGTGTGGTGTCTGCAGCCAGCCTTTGACAAGCAGGGGAGAGAAGTGATTATGCTGTGTGGAAAATGGAAGTCCTCTGGCGACATAAATGCTTCAAAGAGGCGATTAGCTCAAATGTATTGTAATGTCCGTGCCCTCAAATCAGGGCTTCAAGATCGTGGAGTAATTGATTATCTTACTACAAAGATGTTTAGTCATTTACAAAGATGCAATTGTGCAGAATTTGCACAGTGTTTTTAGCAACTGACAGCTGCCCACAGGTCTGAGTATCTGTTTGTTTCAATACAAATGCAGATACTCAACCATCTCAGCTTTCCTTTTTAAGTTACGCTGTCCACATGGGCATGGGAATTTTTTTTAACTTACGCTGGTCCAGGGCCTTAATAATTTAACTGTAGTCCCTTTAGCATGGAGAGAATAGGAATGAAATGTAAACTCTTCCGTATACATGAATTTGATATTTAAAGCCTCCCTCACACACAGTAAGACTTAGGCCTGAATCATGAAGTGATATTAACCTGGCTTGATTTTTGTTTTGGAGAGGGAAGAGGGTTCATAAGTATTAAATTCCCATCCATCGCTAGATGAAGATAAAGGAAAAACTTTATTCACCTTGATTATTTTCTGCATTTCTACCCGCAAGCCCCACAAAAGAACTGCTAATTTGTATACTCTTTGTCAAACTCCTTATTTTGTTTGGTATCATATAAAAATGTTTTCGTTTTATTTGGGTCTTTCAATAGTCCATACAGGTGAAAAACTTCCTCTTTGCGGCTAAATATCTTGTTTTTCCAGTCCTCAGAACTGGAATTCAGCTCAGGGAATCATGCTTATTTTTTCTGGAGAAATATGATTTGTTGAAATATATGTGTGATTAGTATTAGTCAAGCACACCTGGGTGAAGCATGGGCCAGTACAGAGATGGTGAGCTACTTAAGCTGCCTGGGTGGTTGATGTAATGCAGAATTGTGCTTGCTCCCCTGTGACAACAGTCTGGTTTCTGAATGGATTTCCTTGTTCCCAATATTAACTCGAGATTTAAAATTTTCCAAGAGCAATATTAATAACAAGGCCTAACTAGGAGGTCGGTTGCCTGGGTTAGCAAATGACGTGTACTTCCTGACCTGGGAAAGGTGTTGATTAGGTAATTAGATTAGTGTCTGCACAATCAATATAGACTCAGCAGTACATCTGATGGTTCCCAGAGTAAGTCGTAACATGATTATCTGAGGAGGAACATTTATTTATGCCACTGTGCATTTGGGGATATTTCGCCTTCAGTCAGAGGTTGGGACATAGAAGCAGGTTAAGTCCTGACTGGATGAATGTTTTGTAGCTTCTTTTCTTTCCCTCCCACCCTTCCTTCCTCTTTTTTTTTTTGCCCTAAGCGTGTGTGTGATGCGTATGCTTGTTTTTAAGTACTTCACTTATCCAGTATGGAACCAATGTCTAGGAGCATGTGTGGCCCATAGTGTGGCAGCAGATTGTGGCAAGATGGCTCGGAGGTGCTCTGATCGTCACCTCTTTCCTTTAAAATGTAACATGACCACCTCTTTTATGAAAAAGACAAATTTGAGGGGATGTGTGAATGTCACTTGTTCATTCAGAAGGTATTTATTGAGTACCTCCTATAATATTATAATGTCTAAATTAGATCTAAATTAGATCATGACCTCTGGGAATAAGTTATCTTCAAATCCTCAGGATCTGCACAGGACCCAAGACAAAGTGAGTGGTTAAATGTTTATTGAAAGGAAATCATGGAGGGGCAAAATGGGCACCCAAAATGCCACACTTGTAGGATGGGCTTCTACCCGCCAGTGTGTCCTAGAGCCGTGAGTCTAGACTCCTGATCATATTCCCTGACAGCGCTGGAAACCGTCCTGTACCCACCCCCCCATATGTGTCCATTATCATGTGCAGGTTTATATAGGATACCACAAGAAAAGTGCTTAAGAACAGTAGCTCCAGGAGACGTAAGAGGGAAGAGATATGGAAACATGTATATGTATAACTGATTCACTTTGTTATAAAGCAGAAACTAACACACCATCGTAAAGCAATTATACTCCAATAAAGCTGTTTAAAAAAAAAAAAAAAAAAAGAACAGTAGCTCCAGCCAGACTGCCCAGGTTGGAATCCTTCCTCTGCCATTGACTGGCCATGTTACTATGGTAAATTATTTAATCTCATTGCCTCAGTTACCTCATCTGTCAAATGGGGATGTTATTAGACTGATCTCACAGCATCGTCGTAAGGATTAAATGAGTTGCTGACTTATATATAAAGCACAATAGGCCTGGCACGTAAAGATGTCGGCATGTTCTGTAGATGTTCCATTTTAGTAATAAAGTTTTGTGAATTTTAAAGCATACCCAATGTAGAAATGTTAAAAGAATGGGATAACAGTAGAAAGTCTAATATTTTCTTCCCACACCCCATTTGTTTGGCCACCAATGGGCTTGAGCCCCACATTTGGGACGCCACTGGCCTGGAGTACCATAGTTCCGGGGAAGCCAAGCTAATTATTCATCCACCTTCTCCATACTCCCCCCTCTGCTTACTGCACACCTCACCCCTCGGGATTAACAGGATTCAGGATCACTGCATCTCAGTATTTTTGCACCCAGGTTATTTTATTACTTGTTAGCTCTCTTCATTTAAAAAGTTGCATTCTGGCCCTCTTCTTTCAAAATAAAGAGGCTGAGAGCCTTATGATGGACTAGGGTCGGGTGCTCGATGAAGCAGTGGGGGCTGCCATTCTGGGAGGAGAGAGGAGGAAGGATGGGGAAGCAGGAAGCAGGAGGGCTGTGCAGAGGCTGCTGGCCTGAGCGCCTCTCCCCACCTACAGGAAGCTCTCAGGGCGGAGCTTCTCCAGCCAGAGCCTCCCAGGAGGGTAGCCCCTTGCAAACTGCATGCAAGACTTTGTCCCATGGGGCCTGGGGTTCCCAGCTGCTCTGGCATTGTCTGGAGTGTTCCTTCTGTTCCCTGGGCAGTCAGGCTGACAAGACATTGGGGTGAGGAGGGTATAACTTGAAAACCAGGGGAACAAAGGAAGTATCTAGGTTACAGCTGCATCCCGGCCTGGCCCTGGATTCTGTTACTTCCTTTTTAATAAATCATCTTGTGGCTTTGAAGGAAACTCCTTGTGATATTTGCAGTAAGAATGTAATTTGGAAAATAGACCATCTTAAAATCATTACAACCACAATCTCTGGGCATTTATCTCTGTCAGACGCTGTGCCAAGTGCCTTTCACGCATGTATATCTCATTCTGCCCTCCGCCACCCAGTGAAGGAAGGTACCACTGTTGATGCCGTTTGACAGATGAGATTAAATAGAGCCAGGATTCATACCCAGACCCTGACCACAAAGAGTGTGCTCTTCATCACCAGGCTCCACGGCCTCCTTCCAAGCTTGCCTACCTCACGGCACTATTGAGGATAAAATATTTATAAAAGGACTATGTGAGAGCCAATACCGTGTAAATGAGGCATTATTATAGCAGTGTGTGATCCCAGTCAGCAGTAATAAGAACTAGTATTATAGTGAGTGCTTACTTTATGCCAAAGGCTTTACATGCATCCTCTTGTTTCTGTCTCAGAACCCCCTACAAGGTGGATAATTTGAAGATTAACAAGGAAACTGGGAATCAGGACCATTAGGTACCTTGCCGGGTACACAGCTTAGAGATGGTACAGTGGGGATTAGATCTGGGTCTGCTCACCTCCAGAGCTCTGGCCTGAATGTCGCCCAGATGCTACCGCCTCCCTGAGGCTGGAGGGACCTGAGAGGCCTGCTAGAGATGAGGGGCTGAGGTAGAAGGATTTTCTCTAAATTATAAAGTTAATTGGAAATAGAGCTGGAGCTAGAAGTCATTCCCCAAGGTTGATTGGGTTGATAGTAGGGTGCAAAAAGATAATAGTAAAAATAAAAGCTACACACAACTCTCTGGTTTACTTTTTTTTTTTTAACATCTTTATTGGAGTATAATTGCTTTACAGTGGTGTATTAGTTTCTGCTTTATAACAAAGTGAATCAGTTATACATATACATATGTTCCCATATCTCTTCCCTCTTGTGTCTCCCTCCCTCCCACCCTCCCTATCCCACCCCTCTAGGTGGTCACAAAGCACCGAGCTGATCTCCCTGTGCTATGTGGCTGCTTCCCACTAGCTATTTATTTTACGTTTGGTAGTGTATATATGTCCATGCCACTCTCTCACTTTGTCCCAGCTTACCCTTCCCCCTCCCCATATCCTCAAGTCCATGCTCTAGTAGGTCTGTGTCTTTATTCCCGTCTTACCCCTAGGTTCTTCATGACCTTTTTTTTTTTCTCTTAGATTCCATATATATGCGTTAGCATACGGTATTTGTTTTTCTCTTTCTGAGTTACTTCACTCTGTATGACAGACTCTAGGTCCATCCACCTCACTACAAATAACTCAATTTCGTTTCTTTTTATGGCTGAGTAGTATTCCATTGTATATGTATGCCACATCTTCTTTATCCATTCACCTGGTGATGGACACTTAGGTTGCTTCCATGTCCTGGCTATTGTAAATAGAGCTGCAGTGAACATTTTGGTACATGACTCTTTTTGAATTATGGTTTTCTCAAGGTATATGCCCAGTAGTGGGATTGCTGGGTCGTATGGTAGTTCTATTTGTAGTTTTTTAAGGAAGCTCCATACTGTCTCCATAGTGGCTGTATCAATTTACATTCCCACCAATTGTGCAAGAAGTTTCCCTTTTCTCCACACCCTCTCCAGCATTTATTGTTTCTAGTTATTTTGATGATGGCCATTCTGACTGGTGTGAGATGATATCTCATTGTAGTTTTGATTTGCATTTCTCTAATGATTAATGATGTTGAGCATTCTTTCATGTGTTTGTTGGCAATCTATATATCTTCTTTGGAGAAATGTCTGTTTAGGTCTTCTGCCCATTTTAGGGTTGGGTTGTTTGGTTTTCTGTTATTGAGCTGAATGAGCTGCTTGTAAATTTTGGAGATTAATCCTTTGTCAGTTGCTTCATTTGCAAATATTTTCTCCCATTCTGAGGGTTGTCTTTTGGTCTTGTTTATGGTTTCCTTTGCTGTGCAAAAGCTTTTAAGTTTCATTAGGTCCCATTTGTTTATTTTTGTTTTTATTTCCATTTATCTAAGAGGTGGGTCACAAAGGATCTTGCTGTGATTTATGTCATAGAGTGTTCTGCCTATGTTTTCCTCTAAGAGTTTGATAGTGTCTGGCCTTACATTTAGTTCTTTAATCCATTTTGAGGGTATTTTTGTGTATGGTGTTAGGGAGTGTTCTAATTTCATACTTTTACATGTACCTGTCCAATTTTCCTGACGCCACTTATCGAAGAGGCTGTCTTTTCTCCACTGTATATTCTTGCCTCCTTTATCAAAGATAAGATGACCATATGTGCGTGGGTTTATCTCTGAGCTTTCTATCCTGTTCCATTGATCTATATTTCTGTTTTTGTGCCAGTACGTACTGTCTTGATTACTGTAGCTTTTTAGTATAGTCTGAAGTCAGGGAGCCTGATTCCTCCAGCTCCATATTTCGTTCTCAAGATTGCTTTGGCTATTCGGGGTCTTTTGTGTTTCCATACAAATTGTGAAATTTTTTGTTCTAGTTCTGTGAAAAATGCCAGTGGTAGGTTGATAGGGATTGCATTGAATCTGTAGATTGCTTTGGGTAGTAGAGTCATTTTCACAATGTTGATTCTTCCAATCCAAGAACATGGTATATCTCTCCATCTATTTGTATCATCTTTAATTTCTTTCATCAGTGTCTTATAATTTTCTTCATACAGGTCTTTTGTCTCCTTAGGTAGGTTTATTCCTAGATATTTTATTCTTTTTGTTGCAGTGGTAAATGGGAGTGTTTTCTTAATTTCACTTTCAGATTTTTCATCATTAGTGTATAAGGATGCCAGAGATTTCTGTGCATTAATTTTGTATCCTGCTACTTTACCAAATTCATTGATTAGCTCTAGTAGTTGTCTGGTAGCATCTTTAGGATTCTCTATGTATAGTATCATGTCATCTGCAAAGAGTGACAGCTTTACTTCTTCTTTTCCAATTTGGATTCCTTTTATTTCTTTTTCTTCTCTGATTGCTGTGGCTAAAACTTCCAAAACTATGTTGAATAAGAGTGGTGAGAGTGGGCAACCTTGTCTTATTCCTGATCTTAGTGGAAATGGTTTCAGTTTTTCACCATTGAGGATCATGTTGGCTGTGGGTTTGTCATATATGGCCTTTATTATGTTGAGGTAAGTTCCCTCTGTCTACTTTCTGCAGGATTTTTATCATAAATGGGTGTTGAATTTAGTCGAAAGCTTTCTCTGCATCTATTGAGAAGATCATATGGTTTTCCTCCTTCAGTTGGTTAATACGGTGTATCACATTGATTTATTTGCATATATTGAAGAATCCTTGCATCCCTGGAATAAACCCCACTTGATCATGGTGTATGATCCTTTTAATGTGCTGTTGGATTCTGTTTGCTACTATTTTGTTGAGGATTTTTGCCTCTGTGTTCATCGATGATATTGGTGTGTAGTTTACTTTCTTTGTGACATCTTTGTCTGGTTTTGGTATCAGGGTGATGGTGGCCTCATAGAATGAGTTTGGGAGTGTTCCTCCCTCTGCTGTATTTTGGAAGAGTTTGAGAAGGCTAGATGTTAGCTCTTCTGTAAATGTTAGATAGAATTTGCCTGTGAAGCCATGTGGTCCTGGGCTTTTGTTTGTTGGAAGATTTTTAATCACAGTTTCAATTTCAGTGCTTGTGATTGGTCTATTCATATTTTCTATTTCTTCCTGGTTCAGTCTCAGCAGGTTGTGCATTTCTAAGAATTTGTTCATTTCTTCCAGCTTGTCCATTTTATTAGCATAGAATTGGTTGTAGTAATCTGTCATGATCCTTTGTATTTCTGCAGTGTCAGTTGTTACTTCTCCTTTTTCATTTCTAATTCTATTGATTTGAGTCTTCTCCCTTTTTTTCTTGATGAGTCTGGCTAATGGTTTATCAATTTTGTTTATCTTCTCAAAGAACCAGCTTTTAGTTTTATTGATCTTTGCTATCGTTTCCTTCATTTCTTTTTCATTTATTTCTGATCTGATCTTTATGATTTCTTTCCTGCTGCTAACTTTGGGGTTTTTTTGTTCTTCTTTCTCTAATTGCTTTAAGTGCAAGGTTAGGTTGTTTATTTGAGATGTTTCCTGTTTCTTAAGGTAGGATTGTATTGCTATAAACTTCCCTCTTAGAACTGCTTTTGCTGCATCCCATAGGTTTTGGGTCGTCGTGTCTCCATTGTCATTTGTTTCTACGTATTTTTTGATTTCCTCTTTGATTTGTTCAGTGATCACTTCGTTATTAAGTAGTGTATTGTTTAGCCTCCATGTGTTTGTATTTTTTACAGATCTTTTCCTGTAATTGATATCTAGTCTCATAGCCTTGTGGTCGGCAAAGATACTTGATATGATTTCAGTTTTCTTAAATTTACCAAGGCTAGATTTGTGGCCCAAGATATGATCTATCCTGGAGAATGTTCCATGAGCACTTGAGAAAAATGTGTATTCTGTTGTTTGGGGATGGAATGTCCTATAAATATCAATTAAGTCCATCTTGTTTAATGTATCATTTAAAGCTTGTGTTTCCTTATTTATTTTCATTTTGCATGATCTGTCCATTGGTGAAAGTGGGGTGTTAAAGTCTCCTAGTATGATTGTGTTACTGTCGATTTCCCCTTTTATGGCTGTTAGTATTTGCCTTATGTATTGAGGTGCTCCTATGTTGGGTGCAGAAATATTTACAATTGTTATATCTTCTTCTTGGATCGATCCCTTGATCATTATGTAGTGTCCTTCTTTGTCTCTTGTAATAGTCTTTATTTTAAAGTCTATTTTCTCTGATATGAGAAATGCTATTCCAGCTTTCTTCTGGTTTCCATTTTCATGGAATATCTTTTTCCATCCCCTCACTTTCAGTCTGTATGTGTCCCTAGGTCTAAAGTGGGTCTCTTGTAGACAGCATATATACGGGTCTTGTTTTTGTATCCATTCAGCCACTCTGTGTCTTTTGGTTGGAGCATTTAATCCATTTACATTTAAGGTAATTATCAATATGTATGTTCCTATTCCCATTTTCTTAATTGTTCTGGGTTTGTTATTGTAGGTCTTTTCCTTCTCTTGTGTTTCTTGCCTAGAGAAGTTCTGTTAGTATTTGTTCTAAAGCTGGTTTGGTGGTTCTGAACTCCCTCAGCTTTTGCTTGTCTGTAAAGGTTTTAATTTCTCCATCAAATCTGAATGAGATCCTTCCTGGGTAGAGTAATCTTGGTTGTAGGTTTTTCTCCTTCATCACTTTAAATATGTCCTGCCACTCCCTTCTGGCTTGCAGAGTTTCTGCTGAGAGATCAGCTGTTATCCTGATGGGGATTCCCTTGTGTGTTATTTGTTGTTTTTCCCTTGCTGCTTTTAATATGTTTTCTTTGTATTTAATTTTTTATAGTTTGATTAATATGTGTCTTGGCATGTTTCTCCTTGGCTTTATCCTGTATGGGACTCTCTGTGCTTCCTGGACTTGATTAACTATTTCCTTTCCCATATTAGGGAAGTTTTCAACTATAATCTCTTCAAATATTTTCTCAGTCCCTTTCTTTTTCTCTTCTTCTTCTCGGACCCCTATGATTCGAATGTTGGTGCGTTTAATGTTGTCCCAGAGGTCTCTGAGACTGTCCTCAGTTCTTTTCATTCTTTTTTCTTTATTCTGCTCTGCAGTAGTTATTTCCACTATTTTATCTTCCAGGTCACTTATCCGTTCTTCTGCCTCAGTTATTCTGCTATTGATCCCTTCTAGAGTATTTTTAATTTCATTTGTTGTGTTGTTCATCATTGTTTGTTTCCTCTTTTGTTCTTCTAGGTCCTTGTTAAATGTTTCTTGCATTTTCTCTATTCTGTTTCCAAGATTTTGGATCATCTTTACTATCATTATTCTGAATTCTTTTTCAGGTAGACTGCCTATTTCCTCTTCATTTGTTAGGTCTGGTGGGTTTTTACCTTGCCCCTTCATCTGCTGTTTGTTTTTCTGTCTTTTCATTTTGCTTATCTCACTGTTTGGGGTCTCCTTTTCTCAGGCTGCAGGTTCATAGTTCCCGTTGTTTTTGGTGTCTGTCCCCAGTGGCTTAGGTTGGTTCAGTGGGTTATGTAGCTTTCCTGGTGGAGGGGACTAGTGCCTGTGTTCTGGTGGATGAGGCTGGATCTTGTCTTTCTGCTGGGCAGGTCCACATCTGGTGGCATTTTTTTGGGTGTCTGTGGCCTTATTATGATTTTAGGCAGCCTCTCTGCTAATGGATGGGGCTGTGTTCCTGTCTTGCTAGTTGTTTGGCATAGGGTATCCAGCACTATAGCTTGCTGGTCGTTGTGTGCAGCTGGGTGTTGGTGTTGAGATGGAGGTCTCCTGGAGATTTTCGCTGTTTGATATTACGTGGAGCTGGGAGGTCTCCTGTGGACCAGTGTCGTGAACTTGGCTCTCCCACCTCAGTGGCACAGCCCTGATGCCTGGCTGGAGCACCAAGAGCCTGTCCTCCACATGGCTTTTGGGAGGTTTGAGGTCTTCTGCCAGCGTTCAGTGGGTTTTCTATAGGAGCAGTTCCACATGTAGATGTATTTCTGATGTATCTGTGGGGAGTAAGGTGATCTCCGCGTCTTACTCTTCCGCCATCTTCTCAAATCTCTCTGGTTTACTTAAGTAATAAACACTCACAGCCCTGTGGTTTTGTTAAATAATTACATGGAGTGGATTATTACACACATTTATTCATTCAGTAAATGCTTGTCAAGGCCTCTGAGCCACCAGGCAGTCTTGGGGGTACTGTGCACGCAGAGGGAGCCCCATGCAGCCTGGCTGGTGTGGGCTCTGTCCAGATGGGCACAGTCAACGAGGGGTGCAGACACAGGGCTGCAGGAGCACGTGGGCGAAGGGCCCTCAGCTGATCTTGGAGGGAACAGTGGTAGAAGCTGCAGGAGAAGGGAGGGGAGCCACTTTGCAGAGTGCAGGGCTGGAGGCAGAGCGGCCACTGACCGCTTGAGGAACTAGAAAGGTCAGGGCGTTAAACTGCTATGTCGGGGTCGGCGAGGACTGCGGAAGAGTTTGAGCGAGAATCAGACTTGCTGTACACTTCGGCTACAGAACCAGAAGCTGGGAGGAGGGTGAGGGGGGCAGCAGGAAGCTGTTCCCAGGCAGTCAAGGAAGAGATGCTGCTGTCAGGGAAGGTGGGCACTTCCTGTGAGTTACGGGTCAGTGCCCCAGTTTCTCTTTCCAGTACCGTGGGATGCAGTTCTGATAGCACTTTGTAACATGAGTATCGGTAAGCGGGAATTTTCCATTGTAGCCATTACTGCAAGTCTCTGGGATTAACTAAAAAGCCCACAGATCACCAGAGCAAGCCTTCACTCCCTCTGCTTGAGGATTTTCACATTTTCTTTCAGGATCTCTATGGAGATCATTTTTCATCAGCCTCTGCATCATTTCCCCGTGACAGCACTTTGTCATGCCCGGGAGCTCTCGTGGATACTGACGCCATGTGTCTCAGTTCAGATCCACTCCATGCTGAGCCAGGCAGATTGGTCAGGTAGATGGAGCTGGAACTGTGCTTGTAGATGATGTGTCCACCCCTCCCTTTTTGGCTGAGACAGCTGCCCTAGTGTGGGCTGGTTCCATGTGTACGGCACCCCCAGCCCCTCAGGCTGGATGTGGTGGGGTTTGGCACAGGCTCTGTACTTGCTTAAGAAGAGGGTCCCATGAGAAGCATCGCAGGCCAGGTACCACCAATGAGCCACGTGTGTAACGTCTTTACCCATCAGGAAAGGTCCCTGGATGCTGTGGTCTTGGTGATACCCAAGACAGAAACTGGACAGGTCACATGTGGTGATCTTAACCTGGAAAGAAAGAAATGGCATCTCCTATCACCTCTGGAGCCCCAGAAAGATGTTCTGGGTCTCAGGGGATCCCACCCTGAGAATGATAGGACTTCATACTTGCATGGGTAGATTATCTCTTAGTCCATTTGAAAATCAGCCAGAACAGTAATTCTGTAAATTGTCCCATACTGTATAAAAACTCTTATCTGGTGACGTGAGCATTAGTCCCTGCTATAAAATCAGTAACCGGTGATGATTACTTTTTAACCTCCAACACGCTTATGGGTGCCTTCTTCTCACCACTAAACATTGTGCTTTTGTTTTCCACCTCTTTTTTGCTGCAAATATGTTTAGGGTGAAGAAGCTGAAGGAGACCTTCGCTTTTATTCAGCAGTTAGACAAAAACATGAGCAACCTTCGCACCTGGTTGGCTCGGATCGAGTCTGAGCTTTCTAAGCCTGTGGTTTATGATGTCTGTGATGATCAAGAGATTCAGAAGAGGCTCGCTGAACAGCAGGTGGGGAAGTGAGAATGGGCTTTTGTCAGAGCCTAGGTGTTCACAGGGTCTGCTAATGCAAACCATCCCTGCACTGGCTGTGCATTTTAGTGGGTTCACATTTCATAATACTGGTATGTTTTTTCCAGAGAAAGCTGACCGCCTGTCTGTGCTCTTGGCGGTGTGAGGCATCCATCTCTTGAGTGCCCACCCCACCACCACCATTCATGTAGCTCTTTGTGAAATACTTTGAATAATGTTTAAGATGCAGACCTTAATCTTAGTGGTAAATAAGGTTTTTTTAATCTCTGTTTTTGTTACTATAGTTTTGGCAATGAATTGAAAGAAAAATAATTTTTCCAACCAAAGAAGGTTTTCATGGGACAACACTTGATGGGTCTGATAGAGCTTCTAGAAAAGGGGGGCGCTCGGGGGGGGTGGGGAAGAAGGAGCATGTTTGGACCAATAGCTTAGGAAGCGTCTCCTGCAGTGTTCTGTGCATTTCTGTCATCAGTTATATCCCCTCTTAGCCAACCCTGGAAATTCCACAATTTGAACACCACCGAATCCTGCCGCTAACCTGGCGGGTGCTTTTTGGTCTCACTGACTTGTCAAATCCACTCTCCTACCTTCCATGAGCTCACGTTTACATGCTCATTCTCTTATGCAGTGCCTGAGCTTCTCCATGTATATATATATATATATATATATATATATATATATATATATATATATATATATATATATATATATATATTTTTTTTTTTTTTTTTTTTTTTTTTTTTTGCTGTACGCGGGCCTCTCACTGTTGCGGCCTCTCCCGTTGTGGGGCACAGGCTCCGGACGCGCAGGCCCAGCGGCCATGGCTCACGGGCCCAGCCGCTCCGCGGCATGTGGGATCCTCCCGGACCGGGGCACGAACCCGTGTCCCCTGCATCGGCAGGCGGACTCTCAACCACTGCGCCACCAGGGAAGCCCCCTCTTTATTTTTAAAATAGCTAAGCTTATATTATTCTTTTAGTAGCTTTCCTTCACTTGTTTTTCTCAACCCTGTGAGCAGATTCTGTTTTAACCATATGAGCAATATGGTCGCTACCAAGTTCACAGCCTTGTATCTGTTTTCTTCATGTTCCCTTCAAAGCCTTGGTGTTTGTTGTCTGTCAACACACTGGGGCGATTCACTCATACATCCCAGCTGCTTGGAGACAGAATTGGGGGGCTGAAACTTTTTCATCAGATTATCAAGGCCAGAAGGCCACTCCTTGATGATAAATTCTCTTGAGGTCAGGTCAGTCCTTCTCATGATAATAAGCAACATCTCATGCTACCATGAAATAGAGCTAAGTATTTGATAATACTCTGGACTGAGATCTTTATTTAATCCTATTACAATTACTGTTTGAATAATGCCTGTTCTCTGATTTTCAAACTAGTATGATTTAGCAATGCTGCAAAGTAAAAATACTGGTTTTTCCACTTAGCCTCAGAAATTTAAGTATGTCTTTTTCACTGAGCTCATCTATATTCTGTCTTTGCTTTGTGGAGAAATGAATATTGATATAACTACCATGTTAATGGACACTGCAGAGATTTTAATGCCATTATCAGTAAAGGGCTACTGGACATCATCAGCTTTATTTACAAGATTGATCCATTAGGTTGAATTTCTTGAATAGTCTCTTCATAGACAGGCCTTGCAAATAACCATTTACCCTGACTGGTGAGTCTTTTTAGGTAAATAGAACAAAAGCTGACAACATTTTTTCCTTTAGCCCGTGGCTAAATTTGGCAGGGGCTAATAACGTGTGTTAACATTTTATAAATCTGATGTGTGACAAAACATCATTAAATTGCAGGGAATTTATTCCCAAGAGTGTACAATTTGGAGCAGCTGCCATTCTTTTGGCCATGTGTGTTCCTGTGCTGAAATGGTATATAATTTCAGTCTGGTTGATTTGAAGGTTTCCAATTTATAGAATTTAGAATCACCATCATGGAATTCTTATTAAAAAAAAACATTATGGAGTTAGTATTCAGGACCACTTTGCTGTGAAGAAGTTGGATGTATTAATTTTCTATTGCCACTGTCACAGATTAGCACAGATTTAGCAGCTGAACACAAATTTATCATCTTATAGTTCTGGAGGTCAGAAATCTGACACAGGGCTGAGGTCAAGGTGTCAGCAGGGCTGCTTTCCTTTCTGGAGGCTCTAGGGGAGAATCCATTTCTTTGCCTTGAAGTCCTAGAGGCTGCCTGCGTTTCCTGGCCCATGGCCCCCTTCCGCCATCTTCAAAGCCAGCAATGGTGCATCTCTCTGAGCCTTTCTCCCTCTGATTGACTCTTCTTGTACTTTTAAGGACCCTTGGGATTCCATTAGGCCCACCCACATAATCCAGGATAATCTACCTATCTTAAGGTCAGCTGATTGGCACGCTTAATTCTCCTTTGCCATGTAACCTCGTATAGTCACAGGTTCTGGGGATAAGGACATGGTTCTGGGGATGCCAATATTCTGCCTACCACAGATGTCCTGAGGAAACCTGTAGTATTTTTATTAAAAAAACAAAATTATAACTAAACCTAGACCTTAAATGCTCCACCAAAAACAGAAAATGTGTCACACAAAATAATTATTTATGGGCCATTTTAAAAAAACCTTGCCTGTGTTTCTGTCACTGATTTAAATATAATAAATTGCTTGATTGCTTCCAGAAATAAGACCCAAACTCTTGGGATCATCTAGTAGTGCCTTCTGCAAAAGCCCTCAGGCCCCAAAAGTGATAAAGTGCCATGATGTCCCTGGACCCTCATTATAACGTCCTTGGGGGCCTGGTGCAGAAGGGGTCAGACCTTATAAAAGTCTTTTTTGCTTCTCTTCTTTATGTGAAACTCCTTAGGTAATAAGCGTTGTATTGTTATTCCTGTAGAATAGATCATCTTCAAAATGCAAAGGAAGTGGTGGCCACCTTGTGACACGTTTAAACCATGGACCGCTTTCATTGAGTCTTCAGCATCTCTCTCCAGTTTTCTTTGGTTGCCTGGTTCCCAGGCATCCCAGGGGTGCCTGATGGTGGCTTGGGGGGTTCGTTACCCCCACACCCTATAGTTACCAGTAGTCCCCTCCCCAGTGGCCAAGTCAGCTTCATGCCAAAGCCCCATCCACTGCCCAGGACCACCCTGCTGGACTTGCTTGACACACCCAGCCCCTCCTACGGAGACACTCTGGAGCCACCACCTGGGTTCCCACAACACACGACATGGGTTTCTGCCTTCTCAGCCTGGTTTTCCTTTTTTCCCCTCTGTATCTCATTTTTTTCTAGTTCCTTTTGTATTCTCATTCTTCCTGGCTGCATTCTCAGCTCTGGTTTCCTGTTTCTCCCCTTGTCCTCTCACTGATCCTCAACTTCCCTCAGCCCTTTCCCAGCTTCAGTGCTCTGTGTCACCTACTCAGGAGCAGAAAAACAAAGTAAACAGGCACTCATGTTTCCAGAACCGTTGGCAAAAGTCTTTCACATTGTTTTACGTTGTTTCTTAAGTCGGATTCGTCTCTGCATTTGAACACTTTTGAAATCCAGTCATTGTGCAAACTTGGGCCTCAGTGGGTACTAGTGGTGGGATCATTTCAGTTTGCAAAATGTCACTTGTCCAGTACTTCAGTGGTTTGTGTTTTAAAATATGGTCCACTACTTTATATTTTACAAGACAACTAACTAGTTCATACTACACCATCAGTAGGCCATTTTGTGGTGTATTAGAAGTTTGTTTTGGAAATTTTGAAAAACTCTGGACTCCTTTTTTAGCCAAGGTGTTCATGGTCTTTTGTAAATTATCAGAGAGCTCATTTCTTGCCATCCTTTACCCTTTATATTCATCAGTTTTCTTTAGCTGTTTCATTCAATAAAAGCTGAGTAAAAAATGTAGAGTAACTGCAAAGAGGCTATTAAAATACATGGCATTCGTGTTTATCCATAGACTAGACTTTCTCAGTGCTTTTCAACCAGGTCCTACCCAACCCTACCAGGTGAGGTCGGGGGCAGGCACCATTTTTCAATGATAATTGTCAATATTACTTATTTAGCACCAGTGTTAGGATTCCTTATTTATTATTTTGGCAAAATAAAGTTAAAAAGGTTGTTTATCAATACCTTTAAATTTTAGGAAAGCCTGTGGCAATTCTGTGAACGGGTAAGAATTCTTAAACCTGGAATTCTATTTAAACCTATTAATTATAAAGCTAGTCCCCTGACCCCAAGATGACTGCCCCCACTGCAGCATTTCAGACATTTGTCCTAGACTGCAAAGCTTAAAAAAAAATCACCTGCACATCTCTCTACATAGGACACACAGGCTGACAAACTGAAAAGCACATTTTCTTCTGAATATAACTTTGAGGTGCTCATTTTTCATCAGTTAGGATCTGTGTTGAGAACTGCTTGATTTAAAACTTGATTGGAGTGTTAGCATTTTATTCTTTCATTTCCACCTGGACACAGAATTATCCAAATGTGCATTTATCAGAAGAAAAGTAAGAAAACATTAGTCCTGTCTAGTAATCCAGTCGTAATCTCCAGAATTGTTAAATATTGAGGTGACCTGGAATGAACTTCATGCTGCTTTTCTGTAGACAGTGGCAGCCACTGTTTATAAAATAATCCCTCCTGTAAAATGAACTATGCTGAATCCAGGGAACTTGTATAATTAGTAGCGGCTTATTTAACTTTGTCTATTTCCCAATGTAATTTGGCTACTAAGGTGAGTGGTGTAGTCTCATGTCACTCATCACAGAATTTGGGTATCAGGAGAGGTCTGGCTCATCCAGAATGACAAAAGAAACAAGCACCTTCCCTCGCCCTCCCCTCAGCCCTGCCCTTGTGTGTAGAAGAAACACTCCCTGGGTGATAACTGAAAATGCCATGTTTATACTTAAACAAGTTTTCCACTTTTTCCTATGACCGTGCATGTTTTTCTTGGTGACCCTTCGTTTTTCTGAATCAGTAGCACTCTCCCCATCATGGGACAAGGCTCCAGAGACCCCGCCCCCTCCCCGAGCTACAGCCGTGACCGGACTCCATCAGCTGGGGGGCAACGTCTCTACCCCTTGGGCCCATGGAGCCAGGATAGGCTCCTGGGGAGGCTGTGGACACGGTGCAGCTGCGAGCACAGTTTGGGGGGTGGAGGTGTATGAAGATAGTACAGAGGTCTTAGGAGATTTAAGAATTCTGTGACCCATAAAAGGTTAAGAGTTTCTGTTGCTGAAGTTTTAGGTCCTGTTGAAGATAAGTCAGTTTTCCAAGGAAGACCTCCCCAAAGCCAAGTCTAAATTGGAGGCCCTTGGGATCAGGTGGTACGGAGTAGATCTCATGCCTCCCCAGAGTCTGGGGGGGGTGGGCTCTCAGGGGAGGGAATCCCCACCCTCCTACCCCCTCACATAGTTCAACAGATCAATCCCATTGTTGCCCGCAGTAAGGCCTTGTGTCAGATACTGTCGCACAGGGGTTGACCAAAGGTGAGAGAGACTCAGCCTGTGTTGCCGAGTCCCAGGTAGAAATGCACGCAGGACTGTGCCCCCCGGGCTGGAAGAGGGTCGGGGGGAACCTTCCTGCTACCGCCACCAGCACCTCAAGGTGCTTCCTACTCTCCCATCGTTGTAGGACCTGCAGCGAGACATAGAACAGCACAGTGCAGGGGTGGAGTCTGTGTTCAACATCTGCGACGTCCTCCTGCACGACTCCGATGCCTGTGCCAATGAGACTGAGTGCGACTCCGTCCAGCAGACCACCAGGAGCCTGGACAGGCGCTGGAGGAACATTTGCGCCATGTCCATGGAGCGGCGGATGAAGTAAGGGCCGAGCTGCCCCTGACTGACCTACGTAACAGTGACTGTTCTCTTGGCTTCACTGAGGGGCGTGCCAAGTACGGGCGGGGAAGGCTCAGTAGGTGTGGCCTGTCCTTATTAAGGGGATCATTCAAGGAGAGTACGGGCAGGGTCACGTCTCTCCCCAGCCCTCCTGTGTCTTGGGGGGTAATGGCGGGTGGCCACCGTGCTGATGTGTCCCAGCTCTAAGTAGTGGGGGACGCCTGTCTCCTGTTGGGTGACCTCTGCGAAGCAGAAGCTCTGAGGGGCCTGGCGCTCCCAGAAGGGGGGTGTCCTGACCACAAAGTGATGTCTCCGGGTATTTCCTGGAAGGGGTAGCAGGGTCTCTCCCCCTAAATATTTAGTGCCAGTGCAAGGGGGGCTGGGACTGGGACCAGTCAGGGGAGAAAAAGCCATGTAAAAGCTCGACTTGACGTGGACAGCTTGTACTGAGTTGCTTTCCTCCTGTTAGAATTGAGGAGACATGGCGGCTTTGGCAGAAGTTTTTAGATGATTACTCCCGCTTCGAGGACTGGCTCAGGTCCGCCGAGAGAACGGCGGCCTGCCCGAATTCCTCCGAGGTGCTGTACACCGTTGCCAAAGAAGAGCTGAAGAGGTTTGAGGTAAAGGCCCTCCCCAGCCCAGTGGTCCTGATAACCAAGGATCCGGCGGGCTCAGGGCTGGCTTAAATGACTTCCCATAAGTGGCAGGATTCCCCACCTCTGGCCGCGGCCGCCCAGTCCCCAGCCCGCCCTCAGCTGCTCCAGCGGCTTTGTGGGGCATTACCAATTCATGCCAACCGCAGGCCGTGAGCTTGAAAGTCTGTTCTTCAGTAGTGTCAGAAGAACGGATGAAGCCAGCCCTCTGTGGCCATTCCACTGGGGGATGGACGCTTGAGGCAGGTGGTCTGGGGCCTGGAAGGGGTGTCCCGGCGCCCTGCAGCTATGGCACTGACAGGGCCCCCCCATGCCATAGGCCTTCCAGCGGCAGATCCACGAGAGGCTCACGCAGCTGGAGCTCATCAACAAGCAGTACCGGCGGCTGGCCCGCGAGAACCGCACCGACACGGCCAGCAAACTGAAGCAGATGGTGCACGAGGGCAACCAGCGCTGGGACAACCTCCAGAAGCGGGTCACAGCCATCCTGCGGAGACTCCGAGTAACCTCCTCTACGTCACCGGGTCATTTGTAGATATTGGGGAGGTGGAGGGGGTCTGATATGTGATGTCAGGCTTGTAACAAAGCAGCAGGTAGAAGATTTCATTTGAGGCCTAAGCTGTCTTGACATTCTTCCAATACAGCCTTCCCTTTTGTTTAAGCCCAAAGCTGCCAAAAAGCGTTCCTTTTTTTTTTTTTTTTTTTTTTTTAAAGTGAAGTTATTTGCCTCGGAATAGGTTTCTCAGGCAGAGCTTATTCAAGGGATCGTGTTACCAACACATTGCTTTTTTTTGACTCCTGTCACCCCTGAGGGTGTCACGTCAGCCCACGCACTGCCCAGAGTCTGGGGTGCTGCCGTCACCGGGTCTGGCGAAGGTACCTCTTAGTCTGGGACCAGGCCCCCTTTGCCCATCTGCCCGCTTTTGTGTGTCCCGTTGGTTCTTGCACTGTGAGGGAACAGACAGAGCCCCCCTCTCTGTATTGGGGGTTGGGGACAGTGACAGTTCTCCCAACTTCAGAGCAGCTGTCTAACCTCAAATGATGGGTTTGATTCTGGGGTGTGAACCATCACCTTAGATTTCTGTGATTCAGAAGACATCATGTGTCAACCTTTGTGAGTCCAGGTGTAAACTGACAGGACCGGTGTGGGTTGTGGCTACAGGAAGTAATTTTAATCCTTGCTTCTGTTCTTAAGGCAGAACACTCTTGAAGCCATTCTAAGAGGAAAATCTGGGGTTTTTGTTTAACCCTCTCAGGAAGAAATGGGCTAGCTTTTCCACAACCCCCTTGCATTAATTTCTTTATCTCCTGCTGACTTGATTTGACTGTGACCAGCCTAAACCTTCATTGGGCACTATGTTTGTTTGAGAATCAGCTGCCCATCTATGAGGTGGTAACCCAAGAGGCCTCGTTAATTGGAGGTGATAAATCTGGGTTTTCTTTGTTTGAAGAAATACATTCGGAATTATATCAGTGAAGGCAAATGGGGCACTAGTCCAGGCTCAACCCCGAGACCAATACTTTTCCATCCTGAAGCTACTAAATCCTTCTGTCAAGCAAAAGCTCCCACAGGAGGCTAACAGTTGAAAACAGGCAAGTGCCTGGCCTGGACTTTGAGAGGGGCGTGTTCCTCAGAGGACAGACTGGGAAAATCACTGACTTAGACTAGAGAATTCTAGAATTTCAAATGCTGCAAGAACCTTAGAGATCACGGTCAACGTTCCCACACCTCGTTTACCAGCAGATGCTGAGACTCAGGGAAGTTTAGGGGGCTTGTTGGTATCCCACAGCCAGGACCAGACCCCAGGCTCCTGGCCATGTGGGCCTCCAGGGGTACCCTGGGCTCCCTTTCCCCTCTTCTGAGAGTGACCTTGCTGTCTGCCTGAACTCCCGTTATGCCATCAACACAAACGTGATTTTTTCACCCTTTCGCAGCATTTCACCAACCAAAGGGAAGAATTCGAGGGGACCAGGGAGAGCATTCTGGTGTGGCTCACGGAGATGGACCTGCAGCTGACCAACGTGGAGCACTTCTCGGAGAGCGATGCCGACGACAAGATGCGCCAGCTGAACGTAAGGCCTGCTTCCTTAGCGCCTCCCCAAAGAGTGCACCTAGGCAGGGGAGAGCTGTCCAGGTACAGACTTCACCTGATACCCTGAGAGCAGGTTCCAGAAGTGTCAGAGCAGCCAGACTGCATCCACCTGTGAACTGCCAGGTTATCACAGGCAAGGATACTGTTCCTTACAGTCAAGGGGTATTGGAACGAGGCCCTTTATTCTCTGTCGTATGTAATCATCCAAGGGGAGAACGCTCTTGCGGTTCCAGACAGAACTTCACAAGATGCTGTTTCTCCAGCACTTGAGTCGAGTGCAACCTGTGGGCTGTAGCAGGAGGAAACTCTCTCTCAAGAGTGGGGTCAGGGCACTTCCCTGGTGGTCCAGTGGGTAAGACTCCACACTCCCAATGCAGGGGGCCCGGGTTCGATCCCTGGTCGGGAAACTAGTTCCCATATGCCCGCAAGTAAGAGTTCACATGCTGCCAAGTACGACCCGGCGCCACCAAATGAATAAATAAATATTTTAGAAATAAATTAAAAAAAATAAAAGACCTTTCATTTAAAAAAAGAAAAAAGAAAAGAGTGGGACCAGGAACAGGTATCTTCTCTCCCACTGTCACAAATGTCTGTACTACACTTTAATTGCACTATAATTCCCTCCTTGGCTAAATAATACAAGAGGTTGAGAAATGGAAATTTGCCTTCCATGGTATAACGGCACCAGTGAGCATTATTACTGTGTCAGCAGAAATGCCCAGTGGAGACTTACTATGGGAAATTTTCTGATTCTACCAAGCGTCAATAAGACAAGGTCTGTCCCTCACACCCAGTAACAGTAAAGGTTCATCCATGTCAGACCTTTAGAATCATTGTAACTGGAAAAGTCAGTGCCCAGAAGGGGGAAGAAAAAAATACATACGTATGATCATTTTAAATTCTTAAATCTTTGGAGTCACTTAGTTGAAAACTGATGAAGCTTGAGTTTGAAATCCTTTCTTTCTCATATTCTAAATAGGGTTTCCAGCAGGAAATTACATTAAATACCAATAAGATCGATCAGCTCATCGTTTTTGGGGAACAACTCATTCAGAAGAGTGAGCCCCTGGACGCCGTGCTGATTGAGGATGAGTTGGAGGAGCTGCACCGCTATTGCCAGGAAGTGTTTGGCAGGGTCTCCCGATTCCACCGGAGGCTCACCTCCCACGCGTCGGTAAGGGACTTCCCCGCACGCGGGGCTGCTGGGCCACCCGAAGTGGATGTTTGACTCCACTTTTAAAGAATTGGGAAAGTTACTGTGCGTGGTTAACAATGATTTATTCTATGGTTAAAAACAAAAAACAAAAAAAAAACTATGTTTTTGTTTTGCTGAAGTATAGATAGTTGCTGTACGATATTATATAAGTCGCAGGCGTACAGTATAGTGATCCACAATTTTTAAAGATTATACTCCATTTATAGTTATTATAAGATATTGGCTGTATTCCCTGTGTTGTACCATATATCGTTGTAGCTTGTTCTATACCGAATAGTTTGTACCTTAGTCCCCCACCTCTATACTGCCCCCTCCCCAGTTCCCTCTCCCCACTAGTAACCCCTAGTTTGTTCTCTGTATCTGTGAGTCTGCTTTAAAAAGCTGAGTTGAAAAGTGCTCTTTCCACACTTACTAATATAGAGCCAATACTTACTCAGAAGCCGCCAGTTCCCAGTGGTTAATTCTGAAAACTGGATACCCCCGTTCTAGGGCTTGGAAGATGAAAAGGAAGCCTCTGAGAATGAAACGGATGTGGAAGACCCCAGAGAGATCCAGGACGACTCTTGGCGTAAAAGGAGAGAGAGCGAGGAGCCCTCGTCCCCTCAGTCCCTTTGTCACCTGGTGCCCCCGGCACCAGGGCCCGAGCGCTCCGGCTGTGAGACCCCCGTCAGCGTGGATTCCATCCCGCTGGAGTGGGATCACACAGGTGACGTGGGGGGCTCCTCCTCTCACGAAGAAGACGAGGAGGGCCCGTACTACAGTGCGCTGTCAGGTATGGACCCACACGGCTAAGTCCTTAGCACCTGAGCAACACGGCCAGCTCTCAGTGGTCAGAGTCCAGGCTGTGGCTGACCCAGACTTCCTGTGGCTTCCTGTGTCTGTCCTGCCCACCTTTGACCTACCTGAGGGCTAGCTCATTCCTATTCCTGGTGGAATGAAAGGGAAAAATAAACAAAGTCCACGTTGGGACATGAAGGCTGTTTGCTGATGGCTCTCGATAGACGGGAGGCTCATCAGTGGCCTTTTCAATTGAGTTTTTCAGAATATCAGTAGATTGAGTATCTCTGTCCTTTCTACGCAGTTCGTTCCCCTCCCACGCCGCTGTTTCGGACGGTCAGGAGTTAACTGAAAAATTCCTTCTGGTTCTTTAAAGCTTTTTAATAAAACAGATAAAGGGTAGTGACTTTTCTCCTCCCAGGTGACAATGTTTCTACTGTTTTAACTTAATACTTGGGCATTCATCTACAGACGCCTGCAGTGAGGAAAATGACATTGTTCTTTTTCAGATGTAGAAATCCCTGAAAATCCTGAGGCATATCTTAAAATGACCACAAAAACTTTGAAAGCGTCTTCTGGTAGGCCCCTGCCCGTGCATGCGTCTCAACATGGCAGCGTCCTGTGGTGCACACTGCATCCTAAACCTCGCTCCCGTGTCATGTCTGACCTCTGCCTTCTGTGGACACCATGCGCCTTGGTCCTTGTGTCATGGTGTATTTGCACTGCCGTACTCACACATAGCTTCGTGCTCCATACAAAACCCTCCCAGACCAGAGCAGTCTCCACGCCATCCCTCTCCTCCCCTTCAGGCCTGTGCAGAAGGGAATTTTTCAGGTGCCTTTTAAAATTTTTATTTTTCTCTCCATCTCACTCAAGCCCTGTGGCATGGGCCAAGCTTTCTTCATGGTGGCTTGGTTTAGAACTACTACCCTGCTTACGGTGATTTCCTGGGAAGAGGGTGGGGAGGTGGGGGGGTGAGGGTACTGTTGCCTTTGCCGCAGGAGAACACACCTCCCTTTCCTTGACTTGCAGCTCTGATCTTCATTCCCTGCCCCATCCCCACCTGCAGTGGTTGGGGAGAGCCACGAGCGGCCCTTTGGTCCCCTAGTCCATCCTGATGTTTACTCTTCCCTCACTCCTAAGAGGCCTTCAGTCCTCTTGGCCCCCAAACCTGGCCTTGCCGCCAGCGCCCCCCACCGCTAGAGCCCCCGGCTCCAAAAGGCCACTCATCCCACAGCAGATCATGTGTTTGTTGTGCTCCATTGTGAACCCATCTAGTGAAGGCCCAGTGTCGCTCAGTTGCATGAGTCTCATTTCATTCCCTTCTGGGACATACTGACATTTTGCAAACATGCATGCTTTGCAAGGAAAGCTGCAGAACTCATGTTATACTATAACCTGATGCCATGTTACCCATGACCTTTTTTGTGTAACTAAAAACGAATGCTTTGGTTGGAGAGAATGGACTGTCACTTGCTATTTTTTTTGTTTCAGGTAAATCCATTTCTGAAGGCCACTCATGGCATGTTCCTGACAGCCCTCCCTGCCGCAAGCGCCGCTACAAACAAATGGGAGGTGACAGGAATGTCCAGCCCATCCCCTCCGATTCCAGCACCCCTTATAAACCAGCCTACGTAAGTCTTGACCCCACTGAGAGCACAACCCAAGTGCATGAGTAATAGTTAAAATATTTAAAGGGAGAGAGCTTTGGGTGTATGCTGTTTGTGCTCACTCCCCAGGCATATTTTGGGTTGGTTTTCCCATGGTGACATACTTCATGAGAACTCTGGCATAACTGACTAGACTTAGAGATAGCTGTCTGGCCAAACACCGTCTTTGAGTGTTGATGTGCCATGACAGGGATTATTACTGTTGAGTCAGTCATCGTGCAAACAGCGGAGAAACAAAGTGCAGGCCTTCCTGAGCCGCTCCTGCACTCCCAAACCTTTGATATGTTTACCTTGACTACACATCCTATTCAGAAAATTGTGACTTCCTATTCAGAAAGGTTTGACAGTGTGCAGTGGTGGACCTGGGTTTGATTCCCTGCCCTACCAGTAAATGGCTCTAGGACCATAAACACTTTACCTTGCCTCTGTAAGCCTTCCTCACCTGAGGATAAACCTACCTTACATAATTGTTGTTAGGATTAATGTGTATGAAGGTATAAAGGAGGCCCTCGAAGTGGTCGCCACTATTGTTATTGTTGTTACCACTACTGTATATGGTTTGTCGTTGTTGTTAAACCAGTGACTGTTCCCTCTTAGTTGCTCTTTCCTCAGGCAACACGAGCCCTTGCCATGCTCTGGCTACGCAGCTGTTGCGGACCAGCCTGCGGAGGATTTAACGTTGGCCCCGGATCATTCTCAGTACAGAGAATTAGTGACGAGCAAGTTGAAATTAAGACGTCTCACACATTTTTAGTGTCATCTCTTAGAGAAACCAGAAGTGGTGTGAGCATCACTAGATTGGTTGTCAGAGTGCCCTCTGTGTGGAGGAGTGAATGTTGCTAGATAGTTGGAGAAGGTTCTGCCTAAACACGGTCAGACCCCAATCATTTGATAATGGGCTGCCTGTGCCCAACTTGGAAACTCTTCCTCTTGCTTAGCAAGCAGTTATCATTTTTAATCTGTCCCTCTGTGGTGCCGAATAAGACCTGACAGTCCTGGAGGGAGAGCCCCCAGCACCTCACCTTTGCTTTGCATCCAGGACCATGTGGTTTGGCCTCTTCCGGTTACTATGCTTGTGTTCCTTATCTGGCCACTTCAAAAGCTCAGCCCTTTGTGTGTGTGTGTCTGCTACCCCCAATCTGAAGGTTTTTGGGTTTTTTTCTTTTCATTCCACACAAATAGGCCATATGGACACAATCCAAAAACCATGAGTTTTCTAAAAAAAAAGATATTTATTTTTGGAAAGTCCTGAGATGACAGACCAGTCAGCTCTGTGATAACACAAGAGTCAATATGTACAGTGAAAGATAAACGCTTGGTAACGAATGACCCTAGGAGGCAGGTTTGTGCTCTGTTTCTGATTCCTGGTGATAATAATGCCAACCAGCTCTACGGAGTGACTGGGAGGGTTAACTAAAATTTTGTAAAATACTGTGCAAATGTAAAAGCGCTAACAATACAGTCTGGTAAGCTCAACGATTGTTTTGAAGTCTTTTTGCATGGTTGGATTGAGGAGTGTTAGGAAGCCTCAAATTAAATCAGGCCATTTTATTCCCAATATTGACATCTTACCTGCTTACCCCTCCCCCTGCGCCTTTGCTGAAGCTTTATTTCTGCCATCAGCTCTGCTGCTTATAAATGCTACCCATACACTAAAGTGCCTCTGTATTACCAGCAAGTTACCCTTCGAAGGAAAGGGCTCCTATATCTTCATTTCTTACCTGTTAATACGAACCAAGACATTCTTCAGACGCCTTTAAAATGTATAGACGGTAACATAAAAATTGTCTCATTCTAGGTAAAGCTGCTGTTGTCTCCAGGGACTGAAGGTGGCAAAGAAGATCCAAGAGTCCTGACTGGCGGCCCACAGCAGGAAGACGAGGGCCTGGCTGCTCTCACCGGGCAGCAGTCAGGTACAGTTAAATTGGGCCATTGTTATGAGGTAGAGACTGTGTTTTGGGTTAGTTGGACATTTACTTTAAGACACTGCTCAACAGAACATTGATTAGGAATTGACCAACTACATAATTCACCAAAACTGCTGAACTTGGCCTATAGCAGCCAATGTTATTTTAGAATCAGCTGGCTTGTATTTATGAACAAATTCCTGTTTGTTATTTATTCTCTAAATATTGACAAAATGAGCCTCATGATAAAGGGTCTGTTTTTACCTGCATGACTTCGCTCGTATGTGAAGATCGGACACGAAGATGATGACCAAAGAGTTGTGTCGGGTGTCTCCTCGAGAGACCAGGAAAGTCATGACTCAACTGAGCCTAAAGTCAAGTTCACAGCATCGACCTGATCATTCATGGACAGGGAGGAGAGTGCCCTTTTTTTTTTTTTTTTTTTTTGCGGTACGCGGGCCTCTCACTGTTGTGGCCTCTCCCGTTGCGGAGCACAGGCTCCGGATGCACAGGCTCAGCGGCCATGGCTCACGGGCCCAGCCGCTCCACGGCATGTGGGATCTTCCCAGACCGGGGCACGAACCCGCATCCCCTAGCATCGGCAGGCGGACTCTCAACCACTGCGCCACCAGGGAATCCTGAGAGTGCCTTAAATACAGCATGAACTGGAGTGCTGCACCTGGGACCACAGTGCATCTTGGCAACATGTTGGGCCTCCTAGCAGCTCCCTACTTCGTCCCGGCCTGTGTGGGAGTGCAGCAGCACAGGCCTTGAACCAGAGCGAGGGAAACATGCTGTTCCACAGTTGAGGGACGTGATAACCCCCAAACCCCAAGGCTTCTGCAAGGAGCATCCCCTGCAGGTTTTATCACTGTGACGCTGAATTAGTTGGAAGCAGAGAAATCTGTTTGCATTATTGCTTCTTTTTATTGGCGGCTTTTTATTCCAGGTGCCTTTGATAGATGGGAGTTGATCCAAGCGCAAGAACTTCACAGTAAACTCAGAATAAAACAAAACTTGCAGCAGCTGAACTCTGATATCAGCGACATCACCACGTGGCTGGAAAAAACTGAAGCAGAGCTGGAAACATTAAAGCTGGCAAAGCCTCCCTCCGGTATGCAGGAAATGGAACTCCGAGTGAAGAGGCTGAAGGTGAGTGAGGGCGTGGAGGGGGAGAGGACTTCAGAACGCATGTGCACATCAGATCCTCTGCCTGCCGCGTCGGGGGCAGCTCGCACACGCTGTGTGGTTAGTAGCCTCTCGCACTTCATTTCTGTAACTGGCAAGGACCCAGGTGAAGATTTGTATTTTCATTCAGAGGAGCGTCTCCAGATGATCCCAAAGCCCAGAGCAGTGCTGGGGAGGTGTGGCTCCCATCTGACTGCTGAGGGACCCCTAGACTCTTGTGGGACCCCCACCGTGGCCATGGACAGGCAGCCTAAAAACACCCTTCCAAACTGTATGCAGGCAAGACGGGGGGTGGCGTGCTGAGGGGGAGGAGGAGGACAGCGCACCTACTGACCGATTCTGCGGCCTGACCGGTTACTCTGCTACGCAGTTAGGAGCTGTCACCCACACAGCCAGGGAGCAGGGATGGGGCAGTTTGAGCCCTGCACTTTGGGGTGCTCCGAACATGAGCCTGGGCTCCCAAGAAGACCCAGGATAGGAGTTTTGGGGTATCCAGGCAGTCTTCACATTTGTACTATTGTTTTACTTTGTGCACTGATACATCAGGGGTTACCATTCATCCTAAGGAATAACACTTATGTGATACTCTGGGGCGAATGCAGGATAACTATGTGTGCTTTATGTAGAAGACTTTTAATCTGATCCAGAAATGTTATTAAGCCAGACAGAGGCCAGCAGGGTCTATTCATGCCTGCGGTGTAGCTGGTCCACCGGGAGACGGGCCCCGTCTCTCAGCCCAGTCATCTGGCCAGCCAAGTCGTGACCTTGTAAGGCAGCTCCCTTACCTGAGGCTTCCCAGCCAGTGACAGGCGACGTTGCTCTTGTATGCCAGGCCACGGCTTAGAGAAGTGTTTGGAAGGTCCGTTCCCCACTGAACCCCACATCACTGTTTACAGAGTGCCTGACCCAGTCTTTTCCCTCTGTGGTAGGAGATACTAAAAGCCTTTGACACCTACAAGGCCTTAGTGGTTTCTGTCAACATGAGCAGCAAGGAATTTCTGCAAACTGAGAGCACCGACTCCGAAGAGCTCCAGGATAGAGTCGGCCAGCTGCGGCTGCGCTGGGACGCAGCCCAGGGTGCGGTGGAGAGCTGGAGAGAAGGCTTACGGCTGTCGCTCATGCAGTGCCAGGTACGGCGACTCAGCACCCAGCCGGTGCCCAAGGCCCAGTCCCGAGCACAGCCAGGCCCACGTGGGTGGGAGAAGAGAGATGTTTATCATCTTCAGGATGCTTTCGCGCAGCCAAATATGGTTTGCGTTAGGAAGCATGTGCTTTATCATTTGTTTCCAAAGTGGCCCACCTGCTGCCTCAGAGACCCGACACGTGCCCTGCATTTCCCACTGTGTTGCCCAGACCCACCGTACTGTAAGGGTTCCAGCAAGCGTTCACTAGGTTGGAAGTGTCACACCAACACTGCCCTGTGTCTGTCCTTTTGCCAGGAACACTGGATAGCAGAGTGTTAAGAGACCTGGCCCTAGAACAAGGAGCAGTTTAACCCAGCTCTGTAGTTTTAGTAGCCGTGTGACTGTGGGGAAAACACTGCACCTTCTAGACCTCAGTTTTCTCATCTGGAAAATGGGTATAATTCCAGGGCCTACCTCACAGGGTTCTTTTTAGGACTAGACGCATATAACCTTGACCCAGCACTGGCCACACAGTAAATGCCCAACAGGTGAGCTCTGACCCCATCCTAGGAAACAGAAGCCCACCAGCAACCACATGCAGCACTGTCTTTGGGCCATAGTCTGTCCTGTTGGGGTGTCTCCCTTGACCAGTGAATCCAGCAGATGTGTTAAATAATTTGTGTGCTCTTCCTAGTAATAGCAGGCGGGGTGTTCTGAAGCCCCACCTTTCTGCCAGCACTTTTAATGTGGCAGAATTCAGCGTGCCTCCTGGGACAGGGCCGAGCGCTCTCCTGCCCTGCTTTCCCTCATTTGGGGGCCCTGGCATTTAGTTTAAATCTGGCCCTTGTATTCACTGGATAAGGACCAGCAGAGCAAATGACAATGATGGATTAGCAATGGCACGCTGCTTCCCAGCACACCTGCCTTCACAGTCTAAGAAAGGGACATGCTCTGACGTCTGCTGTTTTTAAGGACTTTCACCAGCTGAGTCAAAACCTGCTGCTGTGGTTAGCGAGCGCCGAGAGCCGGAGGCAGGAGGCTCGTGTCACTGACCCAGAGGCAGACCCCCGGCCCCTCCTGGCATGTCGGGAGGAGCTCCTGGTAAGTCTAGGGGCCCTGCGCCACCACTGGCCTCTTCAGGAGGTCAGTGCTTAGGTGGCCTTGCCTGGCGTTTCTGGAAACAACGCCCACATGGTGTTCTGCCCTCGTGTTCTTGGTGGTGTCTACGGAGCATCCCTGTGCTGTTCCGAAGCAGGGTGACTGCAGGGACGAAAAGTCGTGGCCCAGAGCAGGGAGTCTTCAAGACTCTCAGGAACTGGTGACGGAGGCGTTTGGCAGGATCCTGAGAAACTGAAGGCCCTTTGAAGTATTTTTCCCTTGTGAATACAGCTCATTTGGGAGGAAACATGGTGTTCAGTCACCTGACAGTCATGATGAGCTGTATGAGTTTTCCATAGCCACATACACAGTCTTTCTTCTGGGAGGGTAGTTGTGTTTTCATATATTTATTTCACCAGCAAGCCAAGGTGAGACCCCCCATATATTCTCACTTGCACTCAAGGTGACATTTTTATCCATATATTTGTATGTGGTTTAGTTTTAAACATTTTAATCAAAACACTGGTCATTGCTTAAAAAATATTTTTTTGTTCCAAAATCTTCATAAAGCCCCCGTGTCCAGAGCAGCTCTAATAGAGCTTTCTGCAGTGATGGAAATGTTCCATAGCTGAACTGTCCAGTGTAACAGCTCCTAGCCGTGGTAGCACACAAGCACTTGACATGTGGCTGCTGTGACTAAAACTGAGCTTTTAATCACGTTCAGTAGCCACCTGTTGTCCAGCGGCTACCACGTTAGACATTGAGCAAGACCGCACAAGCAGATTCACTTGATTCCTTATATTTCTCAATGGTACGCGTAAGCTGCGCTTTGTCAATTTGTCCACTTCCTGCCATCGGGGATGAGGGCCTACTCTTCCCACACCACCCCCCTCACTCCTTTCCTCTAACTTCTCCAGCATCACTATTGTCTTTAGAATGAGAAGGAATAAAATAAAATTAAAAATAGGGGTAGAGTGTAACCAACTTGCTATCTAAGTGACGCCAGGCTTGAGGACAGGCAGGCAGGTAGAAGAAGGTGGTTCTGAGTTGGGTACCAGCCACCACTCATCCTGGAACTTCCCTGGCACGGAGAAAGCTTCTTCCGGCCACACTAGCTTCCCTTTCGGTAAGCAACTGTTTGACACGTTTTTATTTTTAGCAACTGGAAAAGGAGCTAGTGGAGCGTCAACCTCAAGTAAACTCCTTACAAGAGATTTCCAGCAGCCTGCTTATCAAGGGGCACAGAGAAGACTACATTGAGGCTGAAGAGAAAGTCCATGTTATTGAAAAGAAACTCAAACAGTTGCTTGAGCAAGTGTCCCAAGACTTAGTGTCCTTGCAGCGAAGCCAGGTGAGTCCCCTTGTAGCTTCTAAATATAAAAATGTATGCAAATGGGAAAGCAGTGTGGCAGCCCTGCCTGGGGAGGGAGGCCACAAGCACGTGGCAGCGGTCAGAGAGGCGTCGTGCCCCTTTGTGCTGTGTGGCCCTAACAAGTTACCAAAGCTCTTCAAAGCCGCTTTGTCATTTGTAAGAGGGAGGCAGCAACAGTACCCATCTATGGAAAACAAGCCAGGTCCCTCCGTCATTTCTGCCTTCACTGTTCTCACATGATGGTTTCTGGTCCTCTCCCTGTCCTGGTCACTCTCCTCTGACCACTCTTTTGTCTATCTTCTTCTCTTAAAATGTGATCCAGCTCAGAACAAATGGACTCACCAGACGTAGGGCAGCCCCCCTCCCCTCCATCCCAGAGTATATATCTTTCCTCCCGTGCAGCCCAGACTATGTGGCCACGTGATTACATCACCCACCGCGAGCTCACTGTCCAGCTGTTTCTGTCCCCCTCCTAACGTGTGCCCTGGGTTTTTAATGCAAGTGGCTGGCCTCACCTCGTTTCCATCCCCTGTCGTCTGAGAAAGGCCCTCTTAGAGGGGGGAGTGAGCGCACCAGAAGAGCCCCTCCTTTTAGAAGGATCACAGTGGGGAAGGGATGAGCGGTGCAATGAAGAACCTGCAGGAACCATGTTTTTGTGCTCTTGAGACTATTCAGAGCCTTCTGTTTCCCCGAACCGAACTCTTGGGGTGTGGATTTCAGAACCCAGACTCACCTGTGCCCAGCTTGGATGAAGCAGACCCCGGAGAGCCTCTAGCAACACCTGTGCCAACTCCCCAAGCCAAGGTGAGAGCCCCCTTCTGCCAGGCGAACAACACTGGTTATTCTTGAAAGTTATTGAGATGACAGGGACTTGGGCCTCCAAGGCCCCATCCAGTATTTCATGATAGCACAGACTTCTGCTTCAACCTGCTGGTCAGTAGAGCGGCTTACTCCAAAGATTAAAAAAAAACAAACAAACTTTTAAATACCTAATGGAAAGGCTTTCTTGTGCTCAGTACTCTTCCCTGGTGGGACTGTGCTGGCTGTGGAAGCTGGGAACCCTCCTGGCATTGCTGAAGGGGCTTCCTGATCTCTCCGTGGCAACAGGTCAACAGGCTGGAACGTGAAACTCTCCCTAGTTTAACTGAATTATTTCTTACTTCAGAGAGTGTAATCTCAAATGTATTACTCTAGGCTCAAAAGCTTGGCAGGAAGACAACCTAAGAAAATTGTATAATTTAAGAAGGAGGAACGTTTTATCATTGAGAGGACTAAACTATCTTCAGTTTACTAATTGGATTATTTTTGTCTAGCAGCTCAGAGCAGAGATAACCACAAAAGACAAGAACAAGACAGCCAGCAGGTAACAGCATTACAACACCAGCAATGGGTTCCCTGTCCCACACTCCTCTCCCCTCAACAGGCTTGCTAATGCCACTGTTAAGGTCTTTGGAAAAATTGTTTTTCTTGTTTTCTTCCATTTGGAAGGGGCTGGGCTTCCCTTCCAAAGCTGAATCCCAGCCGTGGGCCCCATTTTAATCTCAGGTCCTGATGTTTGTTTTTACGCAAGCAGGGGGGTCAGGTCACGGGAGTGGGGTTTGCCTCCGGAACCTCCCGATCAGCTCTCGACCTCCTCTGTTGCCAGGGTGCCCAGCCCCACCGGACCCGAAAGCTCACGGCCCCAGCGCTCCTTCCTCTCGCGGGTGATCAGGGCGGCGCTGCCCCTTCAGCTGCTCCTGCTGCTGCTGCTGCTCCTGGCCTGCCTGCTCCCCTCCTCCGAAGAGGACTACAGCTGCACTCAGGCCAACAACTTTGCCAGGTCCTTTTACCCCATGCTGAGGTACACCAATGGGCCACCCCCCACCTAGAGGCTGCCCGGCCGCAGCACCACACCCACCAGCCTCTTTGCGCAGTGCCCGACTCACAGCCCCAGACCAATCTGTGGGTGACTCTGAGCATTGGTCCAGGGACCACCTGCTGCGGACACCTCCCTCTGGGCATGACCAGAGAGAGCTCTCTCAGGACCCAGGGCGGCTTTCAAATGACCTTCCCCCAGGGCAGGGACCCTAGGCGGCCATCACCCCGGGCAGTTTGGCAAAGCTTAGTTGATTGGTTTCAGGATCTCTGGAAACTGCAGTTTCCTGAAGAGCCAAGCACTTTGTGAATTTGGATTTGTCAAACCACATTATTAAAATGTAGTGAATATGGTCAGTGAACAGCAGTGTTCATCACATAATACATATTACAGAAACAAGCAAGCAGATTCCGCCTCAGAAATGGTTCAGAAACTCACACGCGCCCTTGGCTGATTGATTGAAACAATCATATTTAAAATATTTAGAGTTAATTTTACTTCAATCAGCAGCAATCTTGGAGCTACAGGTTATAAAACCAAAATGTTCTGCTCAGTACTTAGGTCTGCTCTTTTATATTGCTTTAAATTTTTAAAGAAATTATATTGCATGGATGTGGTTATTTGTGCATATTTTTTAACAATGCAGAATCTGTATGAATAATGTAAACTTTGATTTTTTTAAAAAAATCAGATTTTAGCTTGAGCTTTTTGACTAATGTACAGTAAATGCCAAACAAACTACAGACTTGATAGGGACATTTTTGTAAGTTAATTTTATAAGACTTTTCACATTTAAAGTGGTGCTTCAGGTTTTGTTTAACTGTTTGGCCACGGGCGGGTGGGGGGGGTTGGTCCAGAGACTTGAAGCTGTTTGTGGTATGTACAACTCAGATGTTTCTCATTAAAAGAAAACAAAAAAGCCATACTTTTGTCGTACTAGATTATATTACAAAGCAGTTAAACATTATATGTAATCTTCCATAGAGCAAAAATTATTTTTTAAATATTTGAGGAGATTTACGGGTTTTACAGATTTTGAGCTAAGCTTTATATTCTACTTATTTATCTTTGTACAGAATAACTTATGAGATCTAGAAACCCACACCTGTATAGGAGGTGATTACCCCGTGCAGTGAGCCTCCAATGCTGTAGGGGGCGATGAGGGCAGCACAGTGTGGAAGGTGGACGTGAAAGGATCATTTCACCCAGATTTTTGTATTCCCAGCTCCCTCCAGAGTGAACTAACACATAGTGTTTAACAAACGTTACAGGCAAAGCCGTCTGCTTTCCATTTCCAGCACCACTGTCTATTTCCCGCCCAAACAAAGAGTGTGATTAGAAGTTACTGATCCAAATGGAACAGAATTGAGAGCCCAGAAATAAACCCACACACCTACAGTCAATTAATCTTCAACAAAGGAGGCAAGAATATGTAATGGGAAAAAGACAGTCTCCTCTTCAGCAAGTGGTGCTGGGAAAGCTAGACAGCCACATGTAAATCAATGAAGTTAGAACATACCTTCTCACCATGCACAAAAATAAACTCAAAATGGCTTAAAGACTTAAACATAAGACAGGACACCGTAAAACTCCTAGAAGCGATCATAGGCAAAACAGTCTCTGACATAAATCTTACCAGTGTTTTCTTACGTCAGTCTCCCAAGGCAATAGAAATAAAAACAAATGGGACCTAGTAAAACTTACAGGCTTTTACACAGCAAAGAAAACCATAAACAAAACGAAAGGACAACCTACAGAATGCGGGAAAATATTTGCAAACGATGAGACCGACAGGAGCTTAATTTCCAAAATATACAACAGCTCATACAGCTCAACAACAAAAAACAAACAACCCAATCAAAAAATGGGCAGAAGACCTAAATAGACATTTCTCCAAAGAAGATATACAGACTGCCAACAAACACATGAAAGAATGCTCAACATTATTAATCATTAGAGAAATGCAAATCAAAACTACAATGAGATATCATCTCACACCAGTCAGAATGGCCATCATCAAAAAATCTACAAACAATAAATGCTGGAGAGGGTGTGGAGAAAAGGGAACACTCTTGCACTGTTGGTGGGAATGTAAATTGATACAGCCACTATGGAGAACAGTATGGAGGTTCCTTAAAAAACTAAAAATAGAATTACCATATGACCCAGCAATCCCACTACTGGGCATATATCCTGGGAAAACCATAATTCAAAAAGAGACATGTACCAAAATGTTCATAGCAGCCTATTTACAATAGCCCAGAGATGGAAACAACCTAAGTGTCCATCATCGGATGAATGGGTAAAGAAGATGTGGCACATATATACAATGGAATATTACTCAGCCATAAAAAGAAATGAAATTGAGCTATTTGTAATGAGGTGGATGGACCTAGAGCCTGTCAAACAGAGTGAAGTAAGTCAGAAAGAGAAAGACAAATACTGTAGGCTGACACATATATATGGAATTTAAGAAAAAAAAAATGTCATGAAGAACATAGGGGTAAGACAGGAATAAAGACACAGACCTACTAGAGAATGGACTTGAGGATATGGGGAGGGGGAAGGGTAAGCTGTGACAAAGTGAAAGAGCGGCATGGACATATATACACTACCAAACGTAAGGTAGATAGCTAGTGGGAAGCAGCCGCATAGCACAGGGAGATCAGCTCGGTGCTTTGTGACCGCCTGGAGGGGTGGGATAGGGAGGGTGGGAGGGAGACGCAAAAGGGAGGGGATATGGGAACATATGTATATGTATAACTGATTAAATTTGTTATAAAGCAAAAAATAAAAATAAAAGTAAAGAAAGAAAGAACCATTGACTCAAAAAAAAAAAATATGACACAAATGAACCTATCTATGAAACAGAAACAGAATCACGGACATAGAGAACAGATGTGGTTGCCAAGGGAGAGGGGTGGGGGAGGGGTGGAGTGGGAGGCTGGGGTTCACACATGTAAGTTTTTATACAGAGAATGGATAAACAACAAGGTCCTACTGTATAGCACAGGGAACTATATTCAATATCCTGTGATAAACCATAATGGAGGGGCTTCCCTGGTGGCGCAGTGGTTAAGAATCTGCCTGCCAATGCAAGGGACATGGGTTCGAGCCCTGGTCCAGGAAGATCCCACATGCCATGGAGCAACTAAGCCCGTGTGCCACACCTACTGAGCCTGCACTCTAGAGCCCATGAGCCACAACTACTGAGCCCACGTGCCACAACTACTGAAGCCCACGCACCTAGAGCCTGTGCTCTGCAATAAGACAAGCCACCAAAATGAGAAGCCCGCGCACCGCAACGAAGAGTAGCCCCCGCTCACTGCAACTAGAGAAAGCCCACGCGCAGCAATGAAGACCCAACACAGCCAAAAATAAATAAATAAAATAAATTTTAAAATAAAATTAAATTAAAGATAAAGCCAGAAAAAAAACCATAATGGAAAAGAATATGAAAAAAAAAAAGAAGTTGTTACTGACCCAGTTCCTCAGTTACCTGCTCTTAACCTGCATCTCTTGACACTCGGGAGACACCATGGACTCGAAGCAATCTCGGTCCCTCTCTCCTTCTCTGCAAAGTGCAAACCTTGGGGAAGCCAAGGAAGCTTGTCAGTAGATGAAGGCCAGATTTCAGCACTGGTGGCCCTTCAGTGGGTCAGACACCCCAGAAAGTGTGCAATTCACCAGTAGCTTTATGTGAAGGGACCAGCTGAAGAGAACTGTCTTTACCAAATTGTTGGAAGTGATACGGACACAAAGGTACTGCTTTACCATGCAACCTCAAAGTCTCTTTTAACTCTGAAATAATCCATCTCTTTTCATGGATTACAATAACCGTAGAGGGAAATTTAAGTGAAAATATTACCCAAACTTTTTCTTTGAGCCATTGAGTTGGTTAGAAGGTCCTTGCTCCAGGTTCTCCAGAGACAAAAGGCAGAATATCTCTACCTCCTTCCCTTCTTTCCAGCCCAAAGGAGGTGACTACTCTAGAGACCTTTTCTGCCTGTAAGGAGGGACTCTGGGGCAAGTCCAAGTTGCAGAGAAAGGAGAGTGTCATTTGCATTTTCAAGTCTAATGATGCACACCAACTCTCAGGATAGAGGCCTTTGAGTCTTGAGTCTGTACTCCAGGCTTCTACCCCAGGGAAGCCTTCCTTCACCCACAGCTCAGTGTGTTCCCCAGCTCTTGTTATGAAATAATCTGTGTTTTACACCTTCAAGAGATTTTACATCTTCCATTCCCCACGTGCAAGAGAAATTTTCAAACGACTCTTGGCATTAAGTTAGCGTCAGTATGAAGGAATTACTTTTCTCTCCATCTCTCGTGGGGTATAATACTAATTGACTCAAATGAGGTAATTACAGAAAATTACCCCCCAAACTGATGCATTGCATATCAGGATTTTCATATTTGTGAGCTGCATTTTACTTGAGCATACAATGCCTTTGGTCATAAATCACAGGTGTGAGATTACTCAGCTAAAGATTAAATTGCTGCTGTTTAAAAAGTCTTCAGCAGTTTAAGTCAGAGATTCTTAACTCTTGAAATTGTATGTAAGCATTTTGTTTATGTACCTTTGTCCAGGAAGAGTCTGTGCTTTTCATCAAATTCTTAAAGGGCTCTGCAAACCTAAAACAGAATAGAATTCAGAATAGAATGGGAACACTGACTACTTAGCCTAATTACTGAAAGTTCTTATACTCCCAACAAATACATTTTTAAAACCAAAATTATGAAAAAACACTTTATTTAGCTTATGTCACATAAAACTTCTTTCTGCAACAGTTCCATAGACATTAAAGGCACACAGCAAAGAAAAAGTAGTACCTGGAGGAATGGAAAGCAGGTTTCAAAATCTGCTTTCACACAACAGCAGACGTTCATTTGTCCAAAGGCCCAAATTTAAAAGCCTGCTTAATGGTACAGAGCATTCATCTGAAAAACATGACAAGTTATAGCCAGCCAGTGGGCTCTGAGGTACACAGGACCACTGAATAACAACGTTACAGGACCTACAGTCATGGCACTTAGACACCCAGCACAGAAAGAGAAACACAGCAGCACAGATTGTAGAGTTACAGGAACTGTTCTGGGCTAGCATATCGTCAGAGCTTTGTCCTTCCCTTAAAGGAAGCCCACCACCACATAACACTGACTGGCCCCACAAGTGAACAGGACCCTCGGCATTCAAAAAAAGAAAAAGAAAAGAAAAAGGATCCTTGACTCCAACGCAACAAAAAGGGTTATAAGAATAACACTGCAGAGAATGCACATCTTTGAGCTACCACTTTGAGCCAAAGTTCCAGCAACTTGGAGAGCTGTAAGGAATAAATGCATGTGTTTTGCACTGCAGTAGACTAGACTCCACGGGGAAGCATCAGTGCCTAAAAGGTGTGAGAATTTTACACAGGTAAGTTTCCAGCGAATCTACTTCACAGCAACACATCTGGGGAAAATGATGATAGGAGGAGGTGACGGCAGTGCCACCCACGAGCTTTGAGCCCAGGATGGGAGGGTAGGAATGATATAATTCATCTTGTTTTTTCCCACCTGTCATGGCTGCTATTCTGTAAAGGTTCACGCAGACCCCATCTAAGCTGAGGAGGCAGAGGGTAGAGTAGAATGCAACCATAATGTAACCGTCTCTCCTCTAAGCACCGAGACTCAGCTCAAGCAGCAGACTCCTACGGAAGCAAGTCTGTAGCAGGAGCAGTGCTGGCCAGGCAGGCAGAAGACCTGAATTCTGGTCCCAGCTTTGCCGTTAAGTAGTTTTATGACCTTCAGCAGGTCCATTTACCCCTCCGGGCTTTAATTTACACGTGTACAAAAGATGGGACTGAACTCTCTTCTACAGGGTGTTCTGGAAACGGAGCCATTTAAACCAGAGTAGCCACGCATATCAGATTGCATTTGACGAATGGATTCTGCAGTCTAAAAGTATTCTTTAGTTTTTTTAAACCGCATGATTACTTTCAGCTCTGTCACTTACTCCCTTGTGTGACCTTGAGCAAGTTTGCTTAGACTCTAGGTTCCAGAGCCAGAAAACTGGGATAACAGCAGTTAGTATGAGGATTAAATATGAATGTATGAGGCACTGAGCACTGTGCCTGGCACACAATGTTCCACAAATACTATTTTTGGGTACTAAACAATGTATTTTTATCATTTCCTTCATATAACCTTTATTATGTCTTTTTAAGATGTTTTAGCAGTTTAAAGAAATGTGTCAACTCTTAAATTAAAATGTTTCATTTCAAAATAGACTAGAAACTGAAGGTTCACCTTTGAATTTGAAAAGGTGTCAATATATGCAAGTTTCTTAGCAGATTTAAATAATAACCAAACTCGGTTTTCACATGCTAGAACATTCTAGAAGTGCTTCAACATAGCTTATAGATATGAATATATAACGTAGCTCTGCCAAGAATTGGGAACTGATATTTTTTAAGTGAAGCTGAAAATAATTGGTCTTCCAGCTGAGTTAGCAGAGGAAGTAATCCAGATAAAGACTGTCTCACCGAAGAGCTTTTGTTGATTTTGCATTGTTTTGTTTTTAATAGTTAAGACCCTCCAGAAATGTTCTTGAGCTGACAACTTAATCTGCTGCTCCCACCACAATTTTTGAAGATAAATCTCTTCAAAAATTATTTTAGGGTTGAATCCTTTGTAGTTAGTCCTGGTGGACACTGAGCATGTGACAGGCCTGAGGCCACAAGGAGAGGATGTGGTGGGGACGTAGGGAGATGCAGTTGGAATGTGGACAACTCACTGTGCGGCTCTCCTGGGGTGGCCCATGTGGGTCCTTTTCAGCAGCTGCCAGCTCTCCCAGGAACCTGTGTGAACACTGCACTAGTGGTTTCTGTATTAAGAATATTCCATGTTAATTATCATTAAAATTTGTCTATATGATTCCCATATTAGACACTCATGTTTTTGGAATTTAGCTCAAATCTCACTCATCTACCACAACTAAGTTTGTCCTATTAAATGATCACTTACAAACCAAAATGTAGGAAAGGAATCTCACCATGCGAGTCTAAGGCAAAGCTGAGCATCCTTTTTCCACGATACATAAAATGTAGTTGGGTGGGTTATTTTTTTTCCAATACTCAATTTAATTCTTGTTTACAGTTGTCAGGTCCTATCCTCTCTAGTTAATTCCTTTTAAAAACTGAACTTGAAAACACTGTGCTTAGCTATGGGAGAAATTTAAGTTGCCCATGGACCATCTGGGTGGGTAGATACCCTCCCCCAAAAGAAGACGTTTAAAAGAAAGCACTATGTTTTGTTTTTTAAGAAAGCACTATTAAAGAGAAATGGCTAATCTTTAAAATGGACATGGAGGGTCTACTCAAAACCCAGAAAAACAGCAGCCTGACTTTGCACTTTGTCATCCTTAGAGGACACGTTTGGAGCAGCTGGGAACAGATTCACACACTTCCTCTGAAAGGGGGAAAGGGCCCTAGAATACTCAAAACAAAGAACACCTTTAAACTATAGACCTTATTATCTCAGCTGCCTACTTGGCCCAGACCCCAGTCTAAGAGACAGCCTTGCACCAGGGCGGCCTCTCAGGTTGGACTGACTGACCAGTTTCCTCAGCACACCTAGGTGAGACCACAGCCAAGAAGAAATGACCAAAAGTGTTACATGCTCCTCATGGGCTAAATCCAAATGCAGTGAAACAAGCAGCCCCAAGAAGCATGCAGGAGTGTCTGTGGAAAATGGGCAGTGGGCACTGGAGGAGTTTTCATAAGAGCGTGCACCGTGCAGATGACACACAGGGTGCGGCACAGACAGGTGCTAGGACACCTGAGACAAATCGGTTGCCTACCTTGGCATCAAAATCCAACCTGCAAAACTTCACTACATAGTAATGGGGTTGCGGCTTAGACCTCATTCTGTTTTGTTTTGTTTTTTATTTTTGCTTCTTCAACCTGGTAGTCTCTTTTAGAAATACAATTAAGAGAATTTCATTGGCAAACAACTGTTCACGGCTGCCTTCCTTTGCCTCCCGCTTCCCACTCTCTAGCTTCCATCCCCTTGTTTGTCATGGGGGCTCCTAAACTGGCTGGAAAGAAAGAAAAGTGACCTGCTGAAAAATACTGGTTCCCTCGTTCCTACAAAATCAAATATATTTGCTGTACTCAATCTTGCTGAGGCTGCAACGAGTCACTAAGAATAATTTCAAATCACCCCAGAATACAAACAACGGTGTGTTCTCTAGGTACATGGCCAAGGGTTTCTGATACAGCTTTGCTCAGCTTTTTTAGTAAAACTGCATTGATATCAAAATTAAGAATTATTCAAGATCACACTGGCAGAAACCAACCTTATGTTATTGAATGTAATCTTCCTAATGACTTTGGTTTACTGTGGCTATAGCACATTTCTGTATTTACTATTCTCAAAAAGAAAGTGTGTTTAATCTCCTATCACAAGGTTATTTTTAAAAACATTGCAAAAATCACACGATTATTTAACTACTCTCTTCCAAAGTATAGATGTAACTCGTTTTATGCATTCACTATGTTCCTGAAAATTTGTATGAAAATTTCAGTTTTTAAAAATTGAGTTAAAATTGTAATTTCAAAGGAGCTTTGTCACCATGTCCTATTTATGTTCCACTTGGAATAAGAACTAATATTTTACTAACTTTTTATTTCACCCAGCCCACCATATAAATGTTCTGATAAGAAAATATTCTAGAAGAGCCCTAGGGTATAAAAGCATTTTCTTGCTATAAATACTTACCCTAAATATTTCTTTCTTAAATAGAGTTCACAATCTTTTTCAAGTGGTACGCTCACCCCGTCTATACAGTTTGGCCCTGAACCTGACACACTGACGTGTGTGTAGCTGTTCATCCTTACATGCAACACCATGCCTCACACACACAGCCTGAAGTGTCCCTGTCTCCCCTGGGTGGCTGATGTGGCAGTTGTGGCTGCCCCAGGGGAGCACTGTGGCTGTGACCCACACCCACAGGAGAAACCCCATTCCTGCAAACACTGGTCCTTTCTCTAGCACACACACTGGGCCCCTTGGGACAAGAGAGTTTTAACAAAGGGCAATTCCAGGGGTAGGGGTATTTAAATCTCCACACTCCTCCATGAAGGTGATCACACACACACACACACACACACACACACAGACACACACCAAGTAATTTGTAGGCTTTCTGAATGCAAACCAAGAGGGGTAGACCTGCATGAAGGCGGCAGCAAGGTCTTGGGGGATGAACGTGGCTCACATCTCAGCTTGACCACTGGTTCCCCAGGTCACATTCCCTCTGGCCTTGGATAGAGTCACAGCAATACGTGACATCTGTCCTCACAGGCCTGTGAGGTAGGTGCATGGAACCAGTTAGTTGACTGCCGTCGTGGTTTTCAATCCTACGATCAAGTGGTCCAGAAGGCAGCACACAAAGGGCTAATTCTGCAGGCAGGTTACGTGGCACAATAAGGCTTAGTCCCCTTCCTGTGCATGTGCCACATTCTCTCCCCTTTCTACTTGACAACGCTTCCAAGTCAGATTTCCACCAGTCATTCCAAAGGCTGTAAGAAGATGTTTTCCAAAGGGTGGGAGGGAGATGGGAAGTGAGAGGGACCACGACGAGATCCCATGAGGCCAAGCAAGACGTAAACTCTGCACTCAAACGTGCCCCCTGGTGACAAGGAGCACTGGCTTTCTCACCCTGACTCCTGGGAAGTAGGGAGGTCGGGGAAGGATGGTATTGAGGGGCCATATGAGGGATCACACAGCAGAAAGCCGATGAAGCCCGCCCCCTCCTGATGGGGCTCACGATTTGTGCTGGAGTTCACGCTTCAGCCTCTGACCTCCTCTGCAGCCTGACCACACCTCAGGGCTTGGCATCACTGAGCCTGGGGGTTCTGGGAGCCCTCTTTGCTCTCACTTTCCTCCACCAGGCTGCACTCGGACCCTGTGACCGAGGACTTGCTGCCGCGAAGTGTGTGGGCATTCAGCATCTCCAGCAGCAGGTCGTAGACGGGGACCACATTTTTGCACTTCATGTTGAGCAGGTGTTCCATGCCCTTGTTACTAAGGGGACAAAAAGGTGCTGAGATTCCTTCCTGAAGCAGCCAAGGGAAGTCTGACATCCTCCCCAACAGAGCCGGTCCTCCACCCCCACCCCTGCGCTTCTTCCAGCCCTTTGCTAGCTATGGTTCTTGCATCTCTCTCCTCCAATGATCTACACGTAAGGACGAGTACAATGTCCTATGGACCTTGGTGTCCCACCACCCACCCACAATGGCCTGATAGCACCGGCACATAGTGCGATGGGGTCTCGCTGTTCACCATAGTTATGTCTACACAGTCTTCATAAACACTGAACCATTGCTACTGGGAGAAATACAGGGTTAGGTTCTGAGAGGTCCTGGTCCCAACATTTTCATTAGCCCATTAATACATAACCTTGTTTCTTCTGAGTTATTGTTATAAAGACACTTTATTTAACACATAGAGTCCATTCACTAACATTTAACTCGGCCTATAGCACTAAAATTCATGCCTGAACAAAGTGTATCTAACATGTATATTTTTTCTGTAGGGACATCACAGATTTCTTGCACTTAGGAACACTAGAGATCACTTCAGCACTACGCTTGGGGTCATTTTTAGACAGTGAAATCCCCAACAAAGCACAAAAACGGCAAAACAAGGCACTAAATAGACCACGTAATGGACCCTTGTTTGCAGTATGAGAGCAGAAACAAGAAGGCAGAGCAGCACTTCGTGTGACCCCTGCTGGTGACGTAAGTGTGGGTAACTCACATTTTTTGCCACGCTGCACGTGGCCTCGAATGACCTCAAAAGTGCCATGAGTATTGATGTGGGGGTTACAAATAAATTTTAGCAAGCAGGCAAATTCATAAACAGGGAATCTGTGATTAATGAGGATGGACTGCTTCTGCTCTGCAAATGGTCACGTGCTGAGTAATCATTAAAGAGGAAACAGAGGCAGAGGTCATTTCCATTTCCTCCCCCTTGGTAAAATTCTCGAGGGGTCTGTTGTCCTTTCTCACCACCCCTAGGCTTCCCTCCTCCTTGAGGGAGCACCTACCTTCCATCCTCATGTCCCCTCGTCCAGCCCCATGGCAGGGCTACCCTCCTCCCGGGTGACAGCAAGCACTGAGCCGCATGGTACCAGCATGAAACCATCATCACACACCATCCCCCTCCAGGAGCGCACACAACGTCCATTTCCTGAATACACTCTAGCCACGCCCTGCCTTCCCAAACCTACTGGGCTCGCTAGTTCTCTTAGGTCTCGCTCTTAACATCCTGATGCTCTCGTAAGAAAAGAACAGCTCTCGGGGAAGCCTTTGTGTACCTCCCCAAATCACCAGCCTCAGAGCTGATCTAGAGGAGCTGGGTTTCACCTCTTCAGGAAAAGACCTCAGGACCCCAGCCCTGGCTAGTGCAGAAAGAGGTGGCAGTTCACTCTGGGAGAGGAACTAACTGCCCCTTTCAGAGCTCCATAAACAAGCTAAAAGCCCCAGCAACTGAAAAACAGATGAGCCACACAGGACGCCATAAAAAGCTCCTATGAGGACCATGCCACATTCAGTGCTCACTGTGGCCAGTCTTTGGTTACAGGTGTGTGCACTGATGATGCACCCCATTCCCCTTTCAGGGGTTCTTTTCCCTTAAAGGTGGCAATTCTGCCTTATCCATCTCAAAGTTGCAAAACCCTTTTTCCAAAGCTCTTCACCCTCCTCTGGGCATGTGCACAGCCCCCTTCCCACCACGCACCCCGTGGAGCGGCCCCCACAGGGACTGTACCTGGCGTGCCTGACGTGAGAAAGGAGCATCAGCAGGTTAGCCAGGCGGACGGACTGCTGCTGGGAGGGGATGCCGCTCTTGGCGATCACCCAGACCAGAGCATCCGTCACAGAGTTCAGTAGATGAGCCAGTTTCCGGCTGCTGTCAGCATCCTGGGGTGCTTCAGCTGAAGGGTACACACCTGGACAAAGCATAAAAAAACCGTGAGTCACTGCCCTGAGAGGAGAAAACGGAAGTCGTGTGCTCAGCCATTAGGCATGCATAGGTTCTCCAGGAGGGAGGCCAAAGCGATCTGGGTTGCTCTGACATCTGCATGTCTGGTGAAACCTTAAAAGCATGGCTTCACCTGTGCATGGTGTCCTTGTCCCCCAAGAGCCAGCCCTGTCACTGAGCTGGAAGGGAAAGCCTTCCAGCTGAATGCCGGATGAACGCAGGCAGACTCAACGGCCTCTCAGAGGGCCCCCTGGCCCAAAAGTGTGGCCTTGCCAAGCAGGAAATGTATCTAGTTGCCTCAAACCATGACATGGTGTATCTCAGCTGCAGCAACAAATACCCGCATGGAGATGGTCAGAAAGTGAGATTAACTCAACTCCTAGTCCCTAAGAGGGCCCCTCATCTACGGGGAGTTTAATAAACATAAACTAATCACCACCGCTATGCCGCCTCCCCCAACCCCTGTGTGCCACGTGCAGACGGCCACGGCAGGGCCACTGCCACCTCTGTCCAGGCCCTCAGCATCTCACTTCAGGTGATGCCTTGCTGGAGCAGGAAGACCACCGATTTGGAGTCAGACAGACCTACTCTATCTCCTCCATGTCTCGCTCTCTGACCCCTGACCAGTCACGCAGCTCCTCCAGCCTCAGCTCCTCACTGAGCAAGGCCTACAGGCACATGTCTACCTCCCCACGAGGTAGGTCGCTTCCCCCTTCCTGCCTGGCCCGGTGTTTACTTCCCCTGTGACTCTCGGGACTGAGGTACGTGGCCTCCCAAAGGCTGCAAAACAACCGCTCGGGTAAATCTTGCCCTACTACCCCCTCGCCCACCAACCCTGACTCCTTGACTCCTGGCGGCAGGAATTAATTAGCTTCTCTTCCAGGCTTTCGATTTCAAAGAATAAATAGCAAATACGTGAAGTCAACGGGGGAGCTGCCAACTTTTGACTGTAATGAGAACAAAGGATGGCTGGCGCTCTATCATCCACAGAATTGGTTTGGGCAGTTTTTGTTCTCTACCTTTATTGGCATTTCCAGTTCAATTAATGCAACTCAGTTCAACTCAGTTCAGTTAAGGCAAGGGACACAATGAACCACAACCATGCCAGTGCAGTGCTTTGCCACATTCCTAGGGGCGTGTCCCTCCATGATGTCTGATGATGCAGATTGCAAATATTCATCTTTGGCCCAGAAGCTGCTGCTCTAACCCATCTGCTCACCTGTTCCTCACAGTGACTCTTCCAGGCTCCCTGGCATGCTGGGGTCAAGCCTCCCACTGACCCCCATGGCAAATGACCTGCCCTCTCATTGCCCCCACCTTCCACTCAACATGCCCTTGAGTGTCCAAAATGAAAAATGCAGATCATGTGGCGCCCTTCAGTGAATTCCCAGCTCTTGGGGTAGAGTCCAAACCACTTGGTGTGGTTGTCAATGTACCAGGCCTCTGCTCTTTGCATCCTCAGTTCCCCGCACACCTCACCTTGAACACTACTTTCAATTCCTTTAACAGGTGATGCCCTGAGCATACTGAGCTTTCTGCTGGGAATGCTCTTCCCTCCCTCCCCTCCTCTACCCCATCTCCTCCTCTTCTCCACATCCCCTCCTCTTGCTTATCTACATCCATTCCTCCTTTAGATTCCAGCCTGGTTATGAACTTCCTTGTGGAAGCTTCCCTGACTTCCCTCTGGTTTGGGCTCTCCTCTGAAGCTCCAAAGGTGCCCTGTGCTTCCCCAGCAGAGGGCAGCACGTTGTCCTACACGCTGGATGTCCTCATACACACGCTCTGACCCTCAGTGAGACTGGACATAAGTACTGTGTAGGCACAGACCCTGTCTATTTGTTTGCCATTATATACCCACCACCTATTACAATGACTGACATGGAGTAAGCACTCATAAATGGAAGAATTAGACTGAATTTACATAGGTTCAAATTTTTAGCCAATCACACCATTATAATTGAAATGATAAAAATGCATGTTGATGCATATTTTAGGTACATACACAGAAAATTATTAATCAAATGAAAGCTTAGAGAAAATTATTTTAAGCTTATTTTCCCTTAAGATTGACCCTGGCTGCATTAACAAGTACTTTCTTTAACTACCCTTTAGTCTATTCTGCTACATGAAATGTGCTCCATGTATTTCTACTGCCATAAAGAAATCTTACGTTTTTGGATTCTAAAAGGAGTCAAAATTATGCACCTGTACATATGTCAGTCTAAGGTGACAAAAAGTGAAAATATAAAAATATTTGGCTAGTATACAAATGTTCACAGCAATATTACGCATAATAGCCCAAAAGTGGAAACAACCTAAATGTCCACCAGCGGATGAATGGATAAACAAAATGTATATCCATACAATGGAAGATTACTGAGCCATAAAAAGGAATGAAGCAAGACAGAAATAGAGACACAGATGTAGAGAACAAACGTATGGACACCAAGGAGGGAAAGGGGTGGGGGGGTGGGATGAACTGGGAGATTGGGATTGACATATATACACTAATATGTATAAAATGGATAACTAATGAGAACCTGCTATGTAGCACAGGGAACTCCACTTCGCTCTACAGCAGACACTAACACAACATTGTAAAACAACTATACCCCAATAAAAATAAAAAATAAAAAAATAAAAATAAAAAGCAGAATGCCAAAAAAAAAAGGAAAAAAGTACTGACACATGCTACAACTTGGAAGAAACATCATGCTAAGTGAAAGAAGCCAGCCACAAAGGTCTACATTTTTATGATTCCATTTATATGAACTGTCCGAAATGGGCAAATCTATACAGACAGAAAGTAGATTAGTGGTTGCCCAGGACTATAGGTGGGACGGAGATTGGAGAGTGACAGCTAGATCGGGGAGTACAGGATTTCTTTTAGGGTGGTGAAAAATGTTCTAAAGTTGGTTTTGATGATGGCTGCAGAAGTCTACGGATATACTAAAAACCACTGAATTGTACACTTTAAATGGGTGAATTGAGTGGCATATGAATATCACAATAAAGCTGTAATTTTTAAAAGTAATAAAGTGAATATTCAGAACCAAAATTGCAGTAACATAAAAGCTCCTCAGTACCTCCTTATGTCTGACCAAGGCTCCCCTCAGATAACCTGTGTTGGCTATTGGGTCACCTTCTTCATAAACGAGCAGTCACTGCCAAGGGTGAGCCCTGGATCTTCTACAGGCTGTGGGGTCAGCACAGCTCCATACAGGGCTCAGGGTCCATCACTGATGAGGGGTTTGGGGATAGGGGTCACTGTGGTTCTGTAAAGGCATGTGCAGTATCAATTTTACATATGGGGAAAGATTTTACGTACAAAAAGATTAACCTATATAAAATCATCCTGGGAAGGAACTGGGCTGTAGGATACCCATTCTGCTGCCTGCCTCTCTTTTCAGTCAGCAGTGCTGTGCCTGCACTTTGCGCATTCATGTACCCTCTTGCTCATCAGACACGTAGGTACAGGGTAATTGCTAAGGGGCAGGCCCCAGGAGGGTCAAGAGACAAGACACAAAGCCCCCAGGATGCTCACTGCCCAGACACACAGGAAACGGTAAGGATTAACTCCTTCCAGCTCCCAAGAGCTAAGAACATCAGATTTCATTTTAGAACCAAATTAAATGACTTTGCCTAAAACTAAAGAAACACAGTAAAAAAGTCAAGATCTTGGCACACCACCACACACATACCAAAGAAAGTAAAATAAAATCAAGGACACAATTTCCTTTCCTCTTTATCGCCTGGGAACAGCTGCGTGCTCCTTTCACCAGCCCACCTGATGACTTTCTGAGCAGCACATGGGGAGAGATGGGCAACCCCCCAACATCTGCCACGTCCTAAGGGTTCAAAGGATGAAGATATAAGCTCGCCACAACTGAAAGCAAATAAATCAGAAGAGATAAAGTGTTTAATAAAAATTCCAGAATACTAACCAAAGGAAAAATGGTCTGGCTTTTGGGAGGTGTATGTGGGGTTTTGTTTGCCTGTTTGCTTTGAGGAAAGAACCTCTAGTTATGACCATCCCCTTTATCACCACCTCCTAACCCAGCACCATAACAGACTGATGTTGGAGAGGTGTTGGTGACATGGACCCAGGAGGCTGATGCGTACAATGCTTGGCCCCCATGTTGTCCATCAACAGAAAAGCACCCATCTGGCCTCTTCAGCATCCTTCTGTGTGTCCTTTTGTATCTTGGCCTTCTCCGCCCACCCACATCATGGGAACCCTTCCCCAAAACTCAGAGTGAACCAGGGCTTGAGTTGATCTCTTAATAATTTTCTTCAAGTAAAATAGGATTACCTGGTTCTAATTATTTCTTTCATTTAATGAAAAGTTTCATCCATATGAAAACTTTGTAATGAAAAGTCACAAAAGTTTGCAAAGCCCTAAAATTGTTTAGATACATAGATCTTATTCCTAATTTTAAATATTTTAAAAGACTAATTATTTGCAGATTGATTCCACTCCGTTTCCTAGATTCAGTAGCCTCTAATTCTATCCAAGGGAGGACTTCCCTAGTCTCCAGGTTTCTGGGTGACAAGATGGCTGGTCCCAGGACTCTTAATTTGGATACGCTGCTACATTAAGTATAACACTCACATAACACCCTGGAGTTTCTAAAACACTTTAACAAATATTGTAATAGGTTGTGTTAAATGCAAGATTTTCTGTTGTGTCTGAGTTTCAGGAGCCATATCAAAGACTGAGTATATGCATGAGGGAGGGGATGTGGGAACGGATGTATATGTATGACTGATTCACTTTGTTATAAAGCAGAAACTAATAAAAAAAAAAAAAAAAAAAAAAAAAAAAAAAAGACTGAGTATATATAATACAGTAATGCCAGGCACCCTCACATCTTACCTATGCACCGTGGAAGAGGATTTGCTGAGAGGGAAGTTTGGATGGTGCTGCCCTCACCCCATCTCTCCCCAACAGAGAGGAACATGCTCTTCTAAGCCTGGTAAGGATCAGACCCCTCATTAACTGTAAGAGTGTATATCCCTATTCTGGACCAAAAGCATTGTATCTAGTTCATTACTGCTAAGATTTTTATTAGGATCAAGTTGAATTTACAGACTATCTGTGGGGAAGATTGACTTCTTAACATACTGAATCTTCTAACCCATTAACATCTCTCTCCATTTATTTAGGATTTCTTATTTCTGTCAGCAATGTTTTGCAGTTTTCAGTGTGTAGTCTCACATGTTTTGTCAAATGTAACCCAAGGTTTCACAATTTTTGATGCTATTGTAAATAGTATTGATTTTTTTTTTCAATTACCAATTGTTCATTCCTACCATATAGAAATAAAATTATTTTTTATATATTTCCGTTATATCCCACAATCTGGGTAAACTCATTTTTTTGTAGACTCTTTGAGTTTTCTGCACAGATTATCACATTTTTCAAATAAAGAGTTTTACTTCTACCTTTATAATCTGGATGAATGTCTTTTATTCTCTTTTCTTGACTTATGACACTAAAACTTCCAGTAAAACATTGAATAAAATTCATGAGAGCGGACATACTTGCCTTACTCCTGATAACAAGCAAGTACACCATTAGCTGTAGATTATTCATTAATGCCCCTGATTAGGTAAAGGAAGTTTCCTTCCGTTACTAGTTTGTTGAGAGTTTTTAGAAGGAATGGGCATTAGATTTTGTCAAATGCTTTTTCTGCACATATTGGAATAATCATATGGTTTTTCATTATTATTCTTTTAATATGGTAAATTATGTTGATTTTCTTTTTTTTAATGAATATGACATGGTTTTATTTTTCTTATTTATTTATTTATTTATTGACTGCATCAGGTCTTAGTTGCAGCACGTGGGATCTTTCGTTGTGGCACACAGGCTTCTCTCTAGTTGTGGCGCACAGGCTCCAGAGCACAGGGGCTCTGTAGTTTGTGGCACACGGGCTAGTTGAGGTGTGCAAGCCCAGTAGTTGTAGCGCTTGGGCTTAGTTGCCCTGTGGCATGTGGGATCTTAGTTCGCCGACCAGGGATTGAACCCGCGTCTGCTGTATTGGAAGGCGGATTCTTTACCACTGGCCCACCAAGGAAGTCCCTGTTGATTGATTTTCAAAAGTTAAAGAACCTTGTATTCCTGGGAAAATCACACTTGTTCACAATATATTATTGGATTCTATTTCTAAAAAATTTGAGAATTTTTGCATCTGTATGCATGAGAGATACTGGTCTGCTGTCTTCTTTTCTTCCAATATGTTGGTCTGGGTTTCCTATCAGAGTAATGAGTTGGAAAGTATTGCCAGCTCCTCAGTTTTCTGCAATAATACGTATAAGCTTGGCATTACTTATTCCTTAAATGTTTGGTAGAATTCTTGCAGAAAAGCCATGTGGGCCTGAAGTTTTCTTTGTGGGAAAGTTTTTAACTACAAATTCAATGTCTTTGATAGATATATAGCTGTTCAGAATTTTTAAGTTTCTTTTTGATTGAGTTTCAGTAATTTGTGTCTTTCAAAGAATTTGTCCATTTCATCTAATATTCAAGCAAACTGGCATAAAGTTGTTTATAATATTACCTTATTATTCTTTTTAATATCTGCAGAAAAATAACGTCACCTGTCCCACTACTGATACTGGTAATCTGTATCTTCTTTCCTTTATTCTGATCAGTCTGGCCAGAGGCTCATCAATTTCATTGATCTCAAATAATCAGTTTTTGACTTTCTTGCTTTTCATCTACTATTTTCTTTTTTTCTGTTCCATTGTTTTCCACTCTATCCTTTATTATTTCTTTTCTTCTGATTATTTGGGGTTTCATTTTCTCTTCTTTTCCCAAGTTTCTTTAAGGTTGAAAGCTGAGGTCCTTAATTTCAGACCTGGCTTTTTTAATTGAAATGTAGTTGACATACAATTCTAAATCAGTTTTGGGTGTACTACATAGTGATTTGACATTTGCATACATTATGAAATGATCACCACAATAAGTCGAGTAACCATCTGTCTCCACACAAAGGTATTACAATATTTTTGACCATATTCCTAATGTTATATATTACATCTCCATGGCTTATTTTATAACTGGAGTTTGTATCTCTTAATTCCCTTCAGTTACTTCATGCACTCTCTCTCCCCTCCAGCAACCACCTGTTTGTTCTCTGTAGTTTGTTCTCTGTATTCATTAGTCTATTTTTGTTTTGTCTGTTTTGTTTTTTTAATTCCACAAATAAGTGAGATCATACAGTATATGCCTTTCTCTGACTTACTTCACTTCGCATAATACCCTTTAGATCCTTCCATGTTGTTGTAAATGGCAGGATTTCACTTTTTTAAGAGCTTAGTAATATTCCATTGTATGTGTGCATACACACACACACACACACACACACACACACACACCCCACATCTTCTTTATCCACTCATCTATTGACAGACACTTAGGTTGCTTCCATATCTTGGCTATTGTAAATAATGCTGCAGTGAACATTGGTGTACATGTACACCAGAATACACTTTTAAAGTGCACATGGAGCATTCTCCAGTATAGATCACATGCTAAGCTACAAAACAAGTCTTAATAAATTTAAGAAGGTTAAAATCACATCAAGCATCTTTTCTGACTACAACAGTGTGAAAAACTGCGAAAAACACAAACACATAGCATACTACGAAAAAAATCAATGGGTCACTGAAGAAATCAAAGAGAAAATAAATATATACCTGGAGACAAATGAAAATGGAAACACATGATCTGAAATCTATGGGATGCAGCAAAAGCAGCTCTAAGAGGGAAGTTTGTAGCAATACAAGCCTACCTCAAGAAAAATCTTGAGCTATTCCTTTTATTGGAATATGGGCCTTGAATGCTATAAATTTCCCTCAAACTATTTTTTTTAATTAATTTATTTATTTATCTTTGGCTGTGTTGGGTCTTCGTTGCTGTGCATGGGCTTTCTCTAGTTGTGGCGAGCTGGGGCCACTCTTTGTTGTGGTGCACGGGCTTCTCATTGCAGTGGCCTCTCTTGTCGCAGAGCACAGGCTCTAGGCACACGGGCTACAGTAGTTGTGGCTCGCCGGCTCTAGAGCGCAGGCTCAGTAGTTGTGGTGCACGGGCTTAGCTGCTCCGCAGTATGTGGGATCCTCCCGGCCCAGGGCTTGAACCTGAGTCCCCTGCACTGGCAGGCGGATTCCCAACCACTGCACCACCAGGGAAGCCCTCACTCAAGCTACTGCTTTAGCTGCAACCCCAACATTTTGCTGTGTTCTACTTTCATTTTCAGTTAGTTCAGAATGCTTTCTAATTTTAATTTTGATTATTTTTCTGTGATCCATGGATTATTTAGATATATGTTATTTGGTTTCCAAATGTTTGGAAATTCTCCAAGATCTTTCTAATATTGGTTTCTAATTTAGTTCCATTGTGTCAAAGAAAATACTTTGTATGAATTAAATTCTTTTAAATGTATTCAGACTTGTTTCATGGTCCAGGATATGGTCTATCCTGGTAAATATTCAATGAATACTTGAAAAGAATGTGTCTTCTGCTGTTTTGGGGTTGAGGGTTTTTAAAATGCCAATTAGGTAAAGTTGGCTGGCAGTGTTATTCAAGTCTTCTCTATATTTACTGATTTTCTGTCTACTTATTCTATCAATTATTGAGAGGGGGGTATTAAAATATCCCACTATAATAAGGGGTTTGTCCATTTCTCCCTGCAGTTTTATCAGATTTTACTTCATAAGATTTGAGGTTCTCTTATTTGGTGCATAAATGTTTAGGATTGTTATGTCTTCTTGACAAATTGACTCATTTATCATTGTGAAATTACCTTCTTTATTCCTAGAAATATTCTTTGCTCTAAAATTTACTTTTTCTGATATTAATGTAGCCACTCCAGCTTAATACTCTGTTCATTTTTTTTAATTTCACATTTAGAAATTTAATTTGTGTGTGTTTCATATTTTCCATGTCTCTCCTTAACCTGTTCATGCTTTCCTCTACTCCTTGGACATATGGAATACAGTTACAGTAATTGCTTTAATGCCCTTGTCTACTAATTCTATCATCTACATCACCTGGTGTCTTCTCCAATTATTGTCATTTTTCTCATAATAGGTCATATTTTCTGCTTCTTTCCATGCTTGCTAACATGTGATTGGTTTACCCTGTTAAGTGCTGGATATTCTTCCATTCCTTTAGATAGTCTTGAGCTTTATGCAGTTAAGATGCAGTTAAGTTACTTGGCAATAGTTTGATCCTTCAGACTTGCTTTTTTTCTGTTTTTTTTTTTTTGCGGTACGCGGGCCTCTCACCGCTGCGGCCTCTCCCATTGCAGAGCACAGCTCCAGACGCGCAGGCCCAGTGGCCATGGCCCACAGGCCCAGCCGCTCTGCGGCATGCAGGATCCCCCCGGACCAGGGCACGAACCCGTGCTCCCTGCATCGGCAGGCAGACTCCCAACCACTGCGCCACCAGGGAAGCCCCCAGACTTGCTTTTTAAGTCTCATTTGGTAGGACCAGGGCAGCCTTTAGTCTAGGGCTTATGTTACCTCACTACTGAGGCAATACCTTTCTGAGTACTACAACCAACATCCAGTAGAGTAGAAGGTTTTTCCCCTGTGGCTGGTGAGAACATGAACTATTCCTGGCCCTGTGTGAACTTCCAAGTGTTGTTCTGCCTGCTCCTTTCTGGTGGTTCTTTCCCTGTCCTCAGTTAGTATCATAAGCATGAAATTAATGCTCAGCTGAACACCTGAAGGGGATCCTCTGCGGGTCTCTAAAGCCTCTCTGTCCGGCTCATTCCTCTCCAGTTCTCTCCCCTGAAAATCCTAGCCTCCCCAAATTCACAACTCTGCTCCCTCATTTCAGGGAGACCACTGGTGTCTACCTGTGTTACTTCTCCCTGTATTGCAACCTGGAAACTAGCTCCAGGCAGTAAACTGGTCAAAGGGATCACCTTGTGTCTATTCTCTTGGGAGTCATTGTCCAATGTCCAATGTCTGTTTTACATATTCTGTAGGGTTGTTTAAATTCAAGGTGGCTAAGTGGATTCTGTCCCTGTGTTTGTTTTCAAGTTAATGCTATAAATAATCAAAAAGAAAAAAGCCTGTAACTTGAGATGCTTAAAATCTAGCATGGAAAAGACTCACCTCTCCTGGCAGTGGAAATTTTCCAACAGAAACAGAACCCCATTTTCCTAACAGCAATGCTGAACAGAATAAATTCATTTTGAATGCCATTATGACTACCAAGCCAAAAAAATTTCTTAAGAAAAGATTTCTTAAATTTGGATTTACTGTAAACAAATCCTACTCACTTACTGTCCCAAGTGGTAATTACATCACATGCCTACCTCACCCTCTGTAATTCTCTCTACATGGCAGTTCTGTCAGATGCTGCAGGAGGAATGCCATAGCCTTAGGCTTTCCCATTTGCACAGATGTTTCTAGTTTCCCAACAACACAATATGACGTCCAGAGGCTAAAATGACTGTGAGGAGCCGTGCCAAACATAAGGCTTTACACTGCAAAGTGGTGTAACAAGAAGCAAACTGCTTTCCAAGGAGCACTTTGCTACACAGAAAAGAGTTCTAAATTATTTCTGCAAGTAAGAGAAGCCCCATAATCTGGCATTTGATGATCCTCCTGTACCAAGGTGGGAATGAACTTTCCAGGGAAATCTTTCCTTTAACAAAGACAAATGACAGCAAAAATCTGAGGTAACGTCTGCAGGTAGATTCAAAGAGAAGGTCAGAAAACGTTGATTTTCTTCCACAATCAGCTTCAAATGTCCCACCTGGACATTTCCTATATGCACATCAACTTAATCACTGATGTAAGCTGGGCCCTCATATTATTTTATAGAAGGTGAATGGTAACAATCAATGTCAAGAAGGTGCCAGAAGCTCCAAAGCATTTAGGAGTCTTCTTGGCTTTCCCTACAATTTTCATTTGTCCAACAACTTACCATTTCTACTCACAAAGGTCTGCTTTCTAGAACTGGGGTAGGGAGTGTACTGGGTGTGGGGTAAATGTCCTGCCAGGCAAGTAAGGCCAGATTGAGATCCAACCAGGAAGTACCCAAAGGTTGTCTTCAGGGTCTCCGAGTCTCACATGACCTTCAAATTCCTTCTTCATTCTCCCTCTCTTCTCCTTCAAGACCTAACTTCCTCCCCCCACCCCCACCTCCTGATCCAGCTATTTCCCGGACAGCTCTCCATGCTCTATACCAGGGTTACTCAAAGTATCATCTGTTACCAGTTCACAAAGAGAGAAGAAGAAATTGAGGGTAAGCATTCAGAAACTTTTACAGTAATTGATAGAGTAAGTTTAGATCAGTTGAATGTAACAACAAAATACTAGGGCTTGTATTTTGCACTTTTCTTTTTCTAGTACTTTTTTATTTTACAAAAGTAACTATCTATATGGAAGGATATACCATGTTCTTGTATTAGAGGAATCAATATTGTCAAAATGACTATACTACCCAAGGCAATCTATAGATTCAATGCAATCCTTATCAAATTACCAATGGCATTTTTCACAGAACTAGAACAAAATTCTAAAATTTAAACGGATACACAAAAGACCCCAAATAGTCAAAGCAATCCTGAGAAAGAAAATTGAAGCTGGAGGAAATCAGACTCCCTGACTTCAGACTATACTACAAAGCTACAGTAATCAAAACAGTATGGTACTAGTACAAAAACAGAAATATAGATCTATGGAACAGGACAGAAAGCCCAGAAATAAATTCACACACCTGTGGTCAACTAATCTATGACAAAGGAGGCAAGAATATACAATGGAGAAAAGACAGCCTCTTCAATAAGTGGTGCAGGGAAAACTGGACAGCTACATGTAAAAAAATGAAATTAGAATACTCCCTAACACCATACACAAAAATAAACTCGAAATGGATCAAAGATCTAAATGTAAGGCCAACACTATGAAACTCTTAGAGGAAAACATAAGCAGAACACTCTTTGACATAAATCACAGCAATATCTTTTTTGATCCACCCCCTAGAGTAATGAAAATAAAAACAAAAAATAAACATATGGACCTAATTAAACTTAAAAGCTTCCACACAGCAAAGGAAACCATAAACAAAACAAAAAGACAACCCTCAGAATGGGAGAAAATATTTGCAAGCAACTGACTAGGGATTAATCTCCAAAATATACAAACAGCTCATGCAGCTCTATGTCAAAAAAACCAACAACCCAATCCAAAAATGGGCAGAAGATCTAAATAGATATTTCTCCAAAGAAGACATACAGATGGCCAAAAAGCACATGAAAAGGTGCTCAACATCACTAATTATTAGAGAAATGCAAATCAAAACTACAATGAGGTATCACCTCACACCAGTCAGAATGGCCATCATCAAAAAGTCTACAAACAATAAATATTGGAGAGGGTGTGGAGAAAAGGAAACCCTCCTACACTGTTGGTGGGAATGTAAATTGGTACAACATTATGGAGAACAGTATGGAGGTTCCTTAAAAAACTAAAAATAGAACTACCATATGATCCAGCAGTCCCACTCCTGGGCATATATCTGGAGAAAACCATAATTTGAAAAGATACATGCACCCCAATGTTCATAGCAGCTCTATTTACAAAAGCCAAGACATGGAAGCAACCTAATTGTCCATCTACAGATGAATGGATAAAGATGTGGTATATATATACAATGGAATATTACTCAGTCATAAAAAAGAGTGAAATAATGCCATTTGCAGCAACATGGATGGACCCAGAGATTATCATACTAAGTGAAGTAAGTCAGATGGAGAAAGACAAACATCATATGATATCGTTTACATGAGGAATCTAAAAAAATGATACAAATGAACTTATTTACAAAACAGAAGTAGAGTTACAGATGTAGAAAACAAACTTATGGTTACCAGGGAGGAGGGGAGGAGGGATAAATTAAGAGATCGGGATTGACATATACACACTACTATATATAAAACAGATAACTAATAAGGACCTACTGTATAGCACAGGGAACTCTACTCAATACTCTGTAATGACCTATATGGGACAAGAATCTAAAAAAAGAGCGAATAGGGATTGCCCTGATAGTCCAGTGGTTAAGACTCCATGCTCCCAATGCAGGGGGCCCAGGTTCGATCCCTGGTCAGGGAAATAGATCCCGCACGCCGCAACAAAGATCCCACACGCAGCAACGAAGATCCCCCATGCCGCAACTAAGACCTGGTGCAGACAAATAATAAATATTTAAGTGTTAAAAAAATAAAAAAGAGGGGCTTCTCTGGTGGCGCAGTGGTTGAGAGTCCGCCTGCCGATGCGGGGGACACGGGTTCATGCCCCGGTCCGGGAGGATCCCACATGCTGCGGAGCGGCTGAGCCCGTGAGCCATGGCTGCTAGGCCTGCGTGTCCGGAGCCTGTGCTCTGCAACGGGAGAGGCCACAACGGTGAGAGGCCCGTGTACCGCAAAAATAAATAAATAAATAAATAAAGAGTGGATATATGTATAACTGATTCACTTTGCTGTACAGCAGAAACTAACACAACACTGTAAATCAACTATACTCTAATAAAAATAAAAATAAAGTAACTATCTATAACAATTTGGAAATTATAAAAGAAAAAGAAACCTGGTGCTTCACCATAGATAGTTTGAGAAGCACTGCTCTATGTGTTTCCCTTTCGTCAAAACTAGTGCCAATGTCCAAGAGTACCTATTAGAGAGGAAATGAATATAGGCTGGAGGGGGAGAGGTCAGCTGCTCCCACATCAGGACAGCCTGTGACCCCACATCAGGAGACAGCCTGTGACCCATGTGGCCACAGGTTCTGCACTGAGTTTTGGCTTCAGGAACTGCTGCTTGGTCTGATTTAGAATAAAGTAGCATAATACCATCTCACAGATTTCTGCTGTTTCAAACACTAAGCTCTAAAATTGGATAAAATCTAGGTAATAAAGCCCCATACATTGCCCAAATGAAGTCTGTAAGTCATCGCTTGAGAATTAAAACCTGGACATACATATTATTTGAGAAAGAAAGAAAAAAAAAAACAATAACCTAAAGGCCCAACAAGAGTAAACAGCTAAGCAAAGCAATCAATACCTGGTACAGCAGCTGGATTGAACACCACCAGGTAGACAGCAAACTGAACAGGATAAAAACTACACAGAAACTTAGAAATGTGTGCAAAATAATACGTCTCTATTAATTGTAGCAATGTTTATAATGGTAAAAAAAAATAGAAAATGTATATTAAACAAAGGCCCATCAATAGAGAAAAGGCTGAACGATGTAGACAATGCCCTTGCTTCAAAGACTGAGTTAGATCTCTCCTCACTGTCCTGAAGGGATTTCACAGCATTCTGAAAAGGAAAAAAGCAAGATGCAAAGAAGTATTTGTATGTAGTGTCCCAAGTTTTTTAAATGGGGGAAAAAAGGTCTATCTGTGTATATACTGGAGGTGAGGTATTATTTTAAATGATTATTAGAGGATGGAAGAAGGTATAAAGGTTACCCTCTGGTTGTTAAGATTAGCTACTTGGTGTCTGGGTGGAAGGATCAAGAAAAAATGGGATCAAAGCAAGCCTGCTTCAAAGTTTCCATTAACTTTTAATATAAGATGCTATGCTGCTTATGTAAAATTTTATATATGAGCATATGTGTACATATCTATCTCTATCTCTCTATCAAGAGCTGTTAAAGAACAGTCACCAAAGATATGGTGGTTATCTAGGGCAGAGAGGGGGGATTCCTAGTGATTTTTATTTTCTTCCTTGTATGTTTTTTTGTTTGAATGTTTATAATAACCAGGTATTATTTATATAATAAGAAAAAACAGCAAAGCTACAACATACACACATCTTAGATGCTTTCCTCATTTCCCACCTCTAACCCATATATTTCCCTCAAGTCAGGTCCCTTCCTCCCAGGCCCCTCCACACCAACTTAGTTCTGGCTCTCATGGTTCCTAATAACTCCTGTTAGGCCCCTTGCCTCAGTCTCTCCCCTCTCCAGTCAGTCCTCCACACGGAAGCCAGAGTGACCTTTCAAGAATGCCTATCTGGGGCTTCCGTGGTGGCGCAGTGGTTGAGAGTCCGCCTGCTGATGCAGGGAATGCGGGTTCGTGCTCCGGTCTGGGAAGATCCCACATGCCGCGGAGCGGCTGGGCCCTTGAGCCATGGCCGCTGAGCCTGCGCGTCCGGAGCCTGTGCTCCGCAACGGGAGAGGCCACAACAGTCAGAGGCCCGTGTACCGCAGAAAAAAAAAAAAAAAAAAAGAATGCCTATCTGTCCATGATACTTCCCTGCCTGACCCTCTTCTAGGGCTGCTCAATGCCCCAGGCAACAATTCTCAACGGGAGTTACACTCAGTAATCTTCAACACTGCATTTTACAACCTTGTCCACCTCCCCCTGCTCTTCCACTGCATGCCTTGCAGCTCCTGGCTTACCCCCGTCCTTTCATTCTTCCCTGCCTACCCCTCCCACCTGCCCATCAACTCATTCAACACCCAAACATGTTCCCTTCTGCAACCACTTCAGCACTTCTCCTCCTGTCTTCCCAGAGCACTCAGTGCTCTGTACACACTTTGTGATAGCACTGAGATCATTCTTTTTAACGAATTTGTTTTCTCTCTCTCCCTATGAGCCATGGGAGGGCAGGAATATATACATCCTCAACATCTTTAGTGAATGAATGAATGAAATGAATGAATAAATGAACTTGTAAAAGCAGAACCCAAAATAGTAAATATAAATGCATATTAACCATGTAAAAGGTCCGTATAAACACCGAAAAGGGGCTGAAAGTCCAGTTATAAAATACATGAGTCACGGGGATATAATGTACAGCATGGTGACAACAGTTAATAATGCTGTATTGCATATTTGAAAGTTGCTAAGAAAGCAGATCTTAAAAGTTCTCATCACAAGAAAAAAGTTTTGTTAACTATGTATGGTGATGGGTGTTGACTTTTTGTGATCATTTCTCAATATACACAAAATTCAAATCATCTGGGACTTCCCTGGTGGCGCAGTGGTTAAGAGTCCACCTGCCAACGCAGGGGACACAGGTTCGAGCCCTGGTCTGCAAAGATCCCACATGACACGGAGCAACTAAGCCCGTGCACCACAACGACTGAGCCTGAGCTCTAGAACCCGCGAGTCACAACTACTGGAGCCCGTGTGCCACAACTACTGAAGCCTGCGTGCCTAGAGCCCATGCTCCGCAGCAAGGGAAGCCACCACAATGAGAAGCCGCGCACCACAACGAAGAGTAGCCCTCGCTTGCTGCAACTAGAGAAAGCCCGCATGCAGCAACGAAGACCCAACGCAGCCAAAAATAAATAAATAAAAATAAATTTATAAAAAAATTCAAATCACTTATGTTGTACACCTGAAACTAATACAGTGTTATATGTCAATTACATCACAATGAAATAAATTAAAATGTCAAAAAAAGAAGAAAGGATGACAGGTAAACATTTTGAAGTTCGCTTTTTCCTTTTCCAGTAGAGTGGTTTCAGCTACTTTTAAAATTACTACCAGTAATTCACCCAACAAATAATTTATATTCAAATTACCAAAAGTTAACTACAGTTTAAATCCCTATAAAATGAAACAGAAAAGTCCGAAAGAAAGCCATTTTCCCCTTTTTAAATAAAATAAGAAATTCAGAAAAAAAAAAAAGAAAGAAATTCAGTATTCCTCAACACCATGCCAGCTCTAGAAACAGCATCTCTCCCCCATAAAACATGGCCCAGCTGTGTGGTTACTTACTGGAGTTGAGGAGGATCATGGCCTTGACACAGAGATATTCTTTGTGTTGGAGTTTTAACTCACGAAACCTTGAAGTCGTTGCCAGGAGCATGTCAAAGATTTCCAGAATTCCTTCTACACATTTCCCTTCATCCCTACAAAAGTCCATTTAGAAATGTAAGGAACATACAGCTTCCGGTAACCATCAAAAGCAATAAGGAGTATTTTCTTTTTAATCTCAAGTTTCATCTTGTACACCCTTTAACTATAACAAGATAGTGATGAGACCACACCCAGAAATGTGAAATTACTAGAATTATTTTTATATAAGGAAGACAGGGCATTTCCTAAAAGTCCATAAAGCAAACATCTGAATATATACTCTTTAGGCAACAGTGTGCACTGGAAGTACATTTTCCTCCTACCTATTCACCAAATGTTTTCTTAAAGGAATACCATTTCTGTTCATTATTTTTGATCTAAACTATGTCAGCCAACCAGACCTCAATATGACACATATTACTAAAATGATACAGTCCATGTTCTCATCAAAAAACTCTGAAGTATTAATGAGGAAAGACTGAACATTACAGAAGCAAATATCCCAAGAAGAAATATTACTTTATATCTAGGGCTTAACTCTCACATCCTGGTGGTCAACTAGAAACTGGTGGGGCAACTAAGAGACATTTAAATGCACTTTGAAGAAAAGCTAATATGACATACAAAGAAATCACAATTACAGAAGATGGATTAGAATCAGGAAAGGAAGGTAGAAATGGAGACATGGTAATTTTGATGTGCCAAAGATTATTTTTAAGCAAAATTTTAGACAAACTTTGGACCATGTAATCGAGATTCTTTTGAGCACTCCTTACGGAAATGAATGTTTAAGCATACTTTTGAAGTAAATTACTTGAACTGTACCTAGAAAATACCAGCTTCAATTCACTCCAGCCAGACACACATTATTCCACCTCACTGCTCCCAAAACAACTTCCATTATCATCAGTCATAGAGCTACTGGAAGTCCTTGACAAGCAAGCAGTTAGATGATTTCGCCACGAAACATTCATTTGCTTCTAAAAGCCTGCAGTACACAGCAAAGGGCAGCTATGGTGGCCATGAGTTTCTGCAAGTTTCATTTTCAGTCTCTGTAGCAGCCCCTGAAGGGGACCTGAGATCTTCAAAGAACTGGCTGGTCCCTCCTCCTTCTCCCAACCCCAAGCCAGGACATTTCCAGTGATGGTAGTAGCTGGAGAAAGGGCCTCTGTAGAGTTCAAATGAACTGACACCAGTGGGTACTACCAAACCTGCTAAAGCCTTTCCTATTTGGTGCTATGCTTGGATGCCCGCTTACCAGGATCCTGCAGTCCACAGCGTTCACACTCCCACAAGCTCACTACACAAAGCTACAAGTATGCAAACTGCGCTCACTGGCAAACAAGCGCGGTAACTTTGGAAACCAGTTTAGACTTTCTGAAAGCGCACAGGTTAAGTGATAAAATGTCAGTGCCCCCTAGAAGTCACTCCTAAGGGAAAGGCCACCTTGGAGAATCAGAGCCCTGGGCAAAGGGTGCCAAAATCTATAGGAAAGCCCCAGCCCTCCATATGCCATCCACCCACCTCCCCTGCTCTGGGCTTTTCCAGGCAGCCTGCTGCTAGTGTCCAGTAAGGACATGCAAGCCGTGAACACAGCAGAGGCACAAGAAACACTTATTCACTTATTCACTTGAATGCCCCTCAAGCCAATCATCAAATCACTCAGCCTAGGACAATTAATTATTGGAAACTGTAATTGGTGGGTTTAAGGACATCTGATACTGAGAAAAGCTAGTTTTAAAATATCTCTGGGGGCAAAAACAAAAAATCCAACAAGTCCTGCATTGACAATTTAATAGTTTGGCTCTTTACTCTTTTGTGAGACTCAGAGGTGGGGTCACGGGCACATGTGTGCATGCACACACATGCATGCACGCACGCACACACACACACACACAGGCACGCACACACACACACCTCCCCAAGTAGTATGACAAGGGGACTCATTTGAAATCAATCCTATTTTGCAGAAGCTGCCACCTGTGCCTAAAAACACATCTCTAAATACTGAAGTTAGCACCATTTCCTCATCGAAATACATACCATTTAAAATGTAAATTCATATTTCAAAAATGGAGGTAGAGGGACTTCCCTGGTGGTCCAGTGGGTAAGTCAGGGGGCCCGGATTCCATCCCTGGTCAGGGGAACTAGATCCCGCATGCCACAACTAAGAGTCCGCATGCCACAACTAAGACCCGGTGCAGCCAAAATAAATAACTAAATTTTTTTTTTTTAATGGAGGTAGAGTTTATATTTTAGGGTATCTTAGGCCTTGATAAATGCTGTAGCTCAAAGTAATCAGAACATATGTACCGCATGGAAAAAGTGAATTTCTCAACCAGCTGTAAAGAGCTAGGTCTGATTGCTTTCTCCAGCAGGTGTGAGAGCCAACCATCTCATTCAAGGGGTGGCAAGGTTAGAATATTTTTATTCACTTCACAGGCTGTAGAAAACAAATACATTTCTAGAAAGTAAATGAGAAATATAGGGGCAATAAGGTACAATATCTTATAAAGGACACCTTAATAGAGTTCTACTTTACAATGAGTTATATAGAACAGAGTGAGGAAGGACTTTACAATCAATGAGACCTATTTCATTTATTCTGTAAGTAACTATGATTGACACTGAATTACGAGTAAGAACTTAAGACAGGTTTAAAAGATCTGAATTTAACCTAGTGGGTATATGAGTTGGATGTTAAAATACTGAAACAATATATCAATCAAACCAAACTACTCATGGAAATTTACTTTTACACTCCATTTCCCCATAAACCAGAGCTAAATAAAAATAAAAGTAGTAGTTCCATGTGGACTACCTTATATTTGATAATCACTCCCTTTATAAAAGAAAAATATTCTGTTTGATACCAAGGACAATGTGTTGAAAGAGTGGGCTTCCCTTTGGGGTTCACTGTTTTGTACTGACAATATATATATCTGCTGGCAGCACACATGTGGCTAATGGACCACAGTTTGTCTATCTTTGTGTGGGTGGCAATAGGGTTGGGAGAGCTTAGCACATGGGAAGGACTTAAATATTGAACTCAGGTGAAATGATCTGAGTACAAAAGGGAAATACAAATTCAAAAGTGAAAATTCTGCCAGTCTCTTGAAGAAAATTCAATATACAAATACCTGAGGTGAATGCAAACTCAGTACATTTACACTTGTGAGTCCACAGAACTCCATAAACATCCACTTCCTCTGACTTTTTAATAACATTTGACAGTTTCCTATTGATGCTAAGGACACATAATGTCTTAGCATATATGATTTTTTGAGCAAGTAGAAGTTCAGATTCTGTGGTAGATCTTCACATGAATTGGGATTCTAGTGATTACTAAAAGAACTACCTTGTTAGAAATAAGCTGAGATACCCGGATTTTCCTCTCATCCTCAGTAGGTTCAAGTTTTCTCGCTGCAGAAGCCTCAACAAGAATAAAGGGAAACAAATTATAGTCTCAGTCTCCACAAATAAATAGGCTAATTTAATTGTATTCACTGCTTACATGGTCATACCACCACTTAAAGGAACTCTGACAGGACAATCTACCAAAAGACAATTATTTTCATGTAGTGTGAAAATTATTTATTCACATTGCAAAAAAGATTCACAGTAGAACACTTTTATGGTGCATGATCCCTGACTTTTGGAATAAGTCACATTTTGAACATTTTTTGAATAAGCAACTCCTCCAGAAACATACCCATTACATTAAAATGTATTTATCTGTATAACAGATGCACTAAGAGTCTCGGACTTGAAATTCTATACTTTACAGAGTGCTCAAATCAAGTAGGGACTGCAACAAAAAATAACCACTAGTAGGCACTCCAAAAACATGCCTGTTCAACGTGAATGCATTTACAATTCCCAAGAACTCCTCTTTTATCCTCAAATATACTCAATTTCTACGTTGTAAAAAATAAGACATCCAAAAATTTATAAAGTAATGTGAGTCTATTAAAATAACATATAAGAAAAATTACTTTTTTTTTTCTTCTATTACTTAACCAACAGGTAAGCCTAAAATTTATCTGGGATTGGTGTCAATATACAGTAATTTATATACACACGGGAGTTAAAGAACCCACACAAAGAGGTAAGTTAGTTGTACTAAAAACCAGGAATGAAATAGTCATTGAAAAAAAACACTAAATGTGGCATCAATTTAGAGATCAAGACAAAAAATAAAATAACCCAGTCCCAAAGTCTGCAAATTTATTGGTTCACCAAAGAATAGAACTTCTTCCTAGCACTAACTTCTAGGGAATTTTATGTGTATATTTGTGTGTGTGTGTGCCTTTATTTAAATGCCAAGTGGAATATAATGAGTGAATGAATGAATGAATGAATGAGACTGATGGCTTGGCTGGGTGCTTGGCCCTGCAGCCTGCCTTGCAACATGGTACCCTGAGATGAGAGGAGGAGGAGCAGGCTTCTGAGGTGCACAGAGAGTAAAACAGACTTGTTCTAAGATAAAAGAATAAAGTAGAAAGTTACTTTGCCTTTTGGCCTCCTCCTCTTTCCTCTTCCAGTTCTCTATCCCACTGGGAGGCATGTACTGTTGTAGGTAAGAGTGTGAACTTCACAGCCAGCCCCTGTGCCCAGCTCCATCACTTGCTAACTGCAGGTAAATTACCTACCTCCTGTTTCCATATCTGAAGGACAGGGACAATAATGGTGCTTACCCATAAAGGGCTGTTGTGAAGATGAAATGACTTAACACATATCAGTGCTTAAGATGGTGCCTGGAAGCCAATAAGTTAGCTATTTTGATTGCTACTGAAGGGTCTGGGCTTCCAGAACCTCCCTCTGGGCTTGGTCCTACTGGAGCCACAGCCCACGCTCCAGCTCTTCCCAACGGCCCTGTTCTGCACCAACTCACCTCTGTTACTTAGAACAGTGTTCTTTGTCAATGCTGTCATCCAAGAGAACAGACAGAATGGGTGCTAATTCCCTGGGCTATTACTTTTCACCTGAGTAAGGTGTGCATGGGGATCTTCTGATGATCTAAAGAGGCAATGCCAAGGGGCAGATCCTTTCCATTCATAACACTAGGCATCCTTCTTTGTGCAGAGTCAAATGTGACTGAATATTCAACACTAGCACTTTTTTCAATATAAGGAATGTGGACATCAATTTCCACGGAGAGTTTCAAACTGTTCAAATTTACCCCAAGAAAGCATTCTACTTTTCTCCTAAAAAGCCTGAGTGTTGTACATCCCAGCTTTCCCTCCACGAACAGTTCACCTAAGTCAATTAAAAATTGGTTCCTTTTCTGCACCATCTTTAAAAGAAAACCAAATGCAACCAAGTTATCACATTAACACTATCGTTCCCCAGTTTCCGTTAACTTTCATCTGGTTTTAATAGCCATTCATTCCACGGCTATTGCCAAAAATGCTATATAGTACATGTAGTTAGAGTGAGTTAAAGCATGTTAAAATAAACTTGGTAGATTTGTAAGAATTTCATCACCTGTCCAAATAGCTGGAGATGTACAGGGTCCCTACCAGTGGAAAAAACAGCAGGACAGCTTAAAATGATAACCTGAAAATGGAGTTTTTTAGTGCAGAAAAATCTAAGTTGACGTGTACACTTAGTGGCCACATACCCTGCAGGACACAGGCCCCTGTTGTGATCTGGCCAGTGAATGCGGCCACACTGAAAGAATAGGTAAGAATGAGTCACAGGACACTTAATCATTGTGCCCATGCTCTTCTTCTTGGGTTCCTGACCCAGTGAAGGAACTCATGATATCATCCTCCTCTTACCTGCCCTCTCAGGAGTAAGGTTTTAATTGCAGAACCCAGGACTTTGTTCCCACTTCACTCAGCGCCTCACTCAAACCAGTCGGAGAAGAAACACGAAGTATTTTTTTCTCACCTGTCCAGAACGAGGTCTGGAGCAAAGATGAGCTTGCCGGGGTGGTTGATGGAGCGCCACATCAGCCCCACCATGAGCACCTCCAACCAGCAGCTCTCCAAGAGCCGCACTTGGTCGTACAGGCTGAGCTCCACGAAGCCTGGGGAAAGCAAGAGGCCGTGAGCACACCCCACCCTCCTCCTCAGCTCCCCCGTTCCATAAAAACAGAAGAGCAAGTTTTGAAAAGCTACGAAAACACAAATCATACAGGGGAGAAAAGTCAATATTTTAAAGACATTGCTAAATGCTGACAAGTGAGAAAATCTTGAACTCAAAGTGAGTACTCACTATTTTCTAGTCTCAAACCCCTTCTAGAGAGAAATGTACTTCATTCAGAATTTCTAAAGGACTGTCACCTGGGCTTATACAGCTCCCCAGACAGATGCTAGGGAAGAACAGGAAGCTGGCCCTGACCTTTGTTGGTTATATCCTAATAATCCCTCTGCACTACTGAGAAAGACAGAGCTCAGCTGCCAGTCAGAGGGGCTGCCAATCTGGCCCAGCCCATGACTGGGGCTAGGAGGAGTGGGGGGATGGGATAGCGGGGGTGGCGGATGGGAGGCTTGCAGAGAGAGCAGGGCCAACCCCTGCAGAAAGTCAGAGCTCCAGCTGAAAGAGTTTCTTCCATTGCTTAACATTTCCCATTTAGCGTTAGAATCATTCTTCTGAGTAGGTGTGCTGTCTCTAAGCTACTCTACGCTGAAGAGGATAGGTAACAACCGAAACAGGTCCCTAAGGGAGGTGAGCACTTCAGAAGCAGAGATCGCCGGTGTTTCCTCCATAAGCCACCGTAAGAGGAGGAGGCAGTATAATATAAATATAGTAAATATAAACAAATGGCTTTGGAGTGCAATGCATTCTGCTTAGAACCCTGCTCGGCCTCATCTCAGCTAGTTACTTAATCTCTTATTAAGTCTTTGTTTTCTTACAGGAAAAATGGGGGCAACAAGGCCTATCTCTGAGAATTTCCTACAGCTAGGATCTCTCATCATCCTCATTTCACAGATGAGGAAACCATGGCACAGAGAACACACATGGCTCAAATCTTTGAACAATTATAACACAAATCTGCACAAAGGAGAATTTAATAGAGTAATGAATGGAAAGATGGATAAATCCTTTCCAAAGCCACATCCTACACTCAATTCCGGTTCCTGATATGTGTACACGTTTCAATCTCACCCACAGTTATAGACAATAAGCCTACCCAAAGGAGATCAAGCTTTTCATACTTGTAGATATTCAACAAAACCAAGGCTAGGTGATATTCCAATTTTTTTTTGGTTTAGACAATGACTATATTAGCTGAGAAAGGGGGGGAACATCCCACAGCTTCAGACTATGCCTAAGCTTTCTGAAAATTTTCCAAAATACCAGGCTTGAAGAGGGACTAATGCAGCTTAAGAGTCTGGTTTTGTTTTGGCACAAAGAAGCTGCACAGCTCTCAGGAGTAATTAATTTCGCCACTACTCTCCACGTGGGATCTTGAAAACTAGGCTTGGAATACACGTAGAGCAAAAGCTAGAGGAAATTGCGTCAGTATTGTCTCCTATGGGAAAGAGCTGAGAAAAAAAACAGCATTCTGGCAAAGGTGAAGATGCTAGACTATCAAAACCATAGTGGGAAACCCGGAAATTCTCAGAAAGCTCAGAAGCAAACAAATGACCCCCTATGGATACTATTACCTGAGGCTCTTACACCCAGCTGCTCTTCACCCAGCTTCATGCCCCCTTCTCAATCTTTAAAATGTGCTTAATGCAGTTGCTGACCTCCAGGCCACAGAAATTGTCCCTAGTGGCTTAGAACTTGGAGAGAGACCTCATTTCTTAGACAAATGTATAGACGTACGTGGTGAAGCCCTTTCAGGGGAATGGTGGGTTGCTGTCATTCTATGTTAGAATCCTTGATTCATTCTTTCACAGAAACACCAACTCAAATAATAATTAGATGGTGACAATGCAGTATTTGTTACAAACTGGTCTTGGAAAGTGGACACATTATAGGATAGAAAATGAATGTTCTAAATGACAATTTATGAATAACCAAACCCATTTTTAACTCTATCAAGTTAAAAAGCATTCCAGGTTTATTGATGATTCATGTTACTTCTACAGCTGATTTACTCTATTTATCCACATATATGTACATACTACTGATTCTTTCTCTATTGGAACAAAATTTTACAATTCCCATTTAGCATCTGAGAAACGTTTCACTTTCATACTGGTCATACTGAGCCCCACCCCTCCTCCCAAAGTGAGAAGTCCACAGCCAAGAGATGGGTTAAGGTGGAGCCCAGATCCCTTCCTTTTAGACCATGTTCCGGGTCCCAGGACCCTAGAATTTCCTGCCTAAATGGCCTCATATCCACTTCCAGAGCCTGGGTGGGTCTCCTCCCTGGGTCCATCATCCCAGACCAGATCTAGGCATGAGATGTGGCCAACAGGCTAGTGTCTGTAGGAGATGTGGACAGGTAGAATGGGGTGTGTGCAAGGTGGTGTGGGATGGATCCAGGAGTGGGAGAAGAAGGCAGAGAGTCAGGAAGAGAAGGGGTCCACCATATACAACTCTTTCTGCACTGCCTTGTCTGATACAGAACTCAGAAGAATTCAAGAATTCTAAACTGGAACCTGGCCTTCCAGGACGTGTTGAAGGCACACATGTCAAAATAGGAAGAAAGAACATATTTCATTTAAAGGTTATAAATCAAGCTCTCAAACTGCTAAATACCCAAGACACAATGTGGACCTCCATTTTGTATTCTTGCCCCATAAATGTTAGAGGCGGCCCTTTCCACAAATAAATTTAAAGCTAAGACCCAGAAAGCCCTACCCGGAATTTTCTTGGCCCAGCCGATCATGTGTACCAGTTCCTTGTCAGCCAGCTTGGTCAGGGACATCATCATGGAGGCCTCGGTGAAGGGCGTGCTGGGGCGGCTCATGAGCACGTGGGGCGGCTCGGCATCGAGGAGTGTGAGCACCAGCTGCTCTGGGCTCAGGGCACTCAGTAGCAGCTCCTTCACACGGGTCACGTGCCCACCATTTTTCTTGGCTTTGCTCAGGCAGTGCAGCTGCTCATCAGAATTTCTCTGCCTTCGAACTACGCGGTACCCACACCTTTCTCTCCGGGAGCCTAAAGCAGAGAGCAGATGATAACACACTGCTTTCCCGTCTCTTCTCCAACCCAGCAGTCAAGTTCCCCCAGTCGCCAGGGTAAAAATGAAGCAGTGATATCACTGGAAGACCTGAGTCTATTCACAGAATGTGCCTTAGAACAGGAGCCTGACTTTTATTTCTGGAGCTTGTGGGGCACATATTAAAGATTAGTATATTTGTGACTGACTGTACTGGCAAAATCAGTAATGACTTTTTAGGGACAATAGCCCAAATGATCTTTAGGTTTCCATTTCAAGGTCATCTATTCTATTTCTAAATCTAAATCCATTTCTCTTTTAAAGAGTGCTGGTATACCTCAGTTTCCAAACCATGAAATTAGGAATCTTCTTCAGGAAGAAGATAAGGAAAAGTTAGGAACTGAATATAAATAATGCACTTTTAATAATACATCCTTAAATTCTTTTGCATGTGTGTGTGTGTGTCTGTGTATTCTTTTTACATACTTAACACAAATAAGTTTATTTCAAACAATAAAGTAATTGAAAAAATCTGGAAAATATAGACGAGCACAAATTTTGGCTTAAAGTCAGTTTTCTTTTTTTTTTTTTTTTTTTTGCGGTACGCGGGCCTCTGACTGTTGTGGCCTCCCCCGTTGCGGAGCACAGGCTCCGGACGCGCAGGCTCAGCGGCCATGGCTCACGGGCCCAGCCGCTCCGCGGCACGTGGGATCCTCCCAGACTGGGGCACGAATCCGTGTCCCCTGCATCGGCAGGCGGACTCTCAACCACTGCGCCACCAGGGAAGCCCCAAAGTCAGTTTTCTTTTAATGCTTTTATACTTTTCCATATTTTGTACACAACTTTATATATGTGTGTATATATATATAATTGTATAACCTCCCTTTTCTTTTTTTATTAAAAATGTATCATTTTATAACAATTAAAAAATCTGTATAGCATTCTGTTCTGAGGATAGCAACACTTGTTTAAAGTGTCCCCTGTTGATGGAACTCTAGGTTGGTTCCAATTTCTTTGCTACTATATTACACATTACAATGAAAATGCATCTTTGTACCTGTATCCAATTACTCCCTTATAATAAAGAGAAAGAAGTCAAGCTGCTGAACCAAGTTGCTCGTTTAAATTAAAATTTAAAATTTTGATACGTATTGATAGATTGCCCTTCAAAACTATTTTAAAATTTATAATCTAAATAATACTTTAAGGGCTACCTATTTTCTTATAACACCGTTGGACATTAAAAATCATTTTTAATCTTTGCTAATCTGGCAAGTGACTAAACAATCTCATTTTACTTTGTATCTTTTCAATTACTAGCAAGGTTGACTAAAATGTTTGCCCTTCATTTTCTCTTACTTGTGTATTGCCTATTTGCTTCTTTTGCTCTTTATCTCCTTAATTACCTACAAAGGCTCTTTATATAGGAATGATAACTTTTGTTGTATTCAATATTTGTCTTAGTTGTTAATATATCTTTTAACTCTGCTCATGGTGTCTTCTGTCATAAGAAGATTTAGTACATAGTCACATCTGTCTTTTTGTTTCACATAAAGATTACACAAATATTCTCCTATATCTTTTTTAAACACTTTTGTGGTTCAAACCTATTTGAAATTTTATGTATGTTTCTATTATGTCATACTGATATTTCATTTTATGCTTTTCCAAATGGATGTACAACTTTCCACGTACCATTTATTAAATAAGCTTTTCCCATTGATTTTTATAAAATGCCTTGTCATTTAATAAATAATTGTGTATAAAAGTATCTTCTTCCAGATTTTCTACTCTTTTTCATAGATCTATTTTTCTATTCCTGTGCTGGTACCAAAACGTTTCAGTTATGTAAGTTTATACAGCAGAACACAGTGGGATAATGTCTTTAAGAAAGAAGCTTTCGGACTTTCCTGGTGGCTCAGTGGTTAAGAATCCACCTACCAATGCAGGGGACACAGGTTCAAGCCCTAGTCTGGGAAGATCCCACGTGCTGAAGAGCAACTAAGCCCATGTGCCACAACTACTGGGCCTGCGCTCTAGAGCCCATGAGCCACAACTACTGATGCCTGTGAGCCACAACTACTGAGCCTGTGAGCCACAACTACTGAGCCCGTGAGCCACAACTACTGAAGCCCATGTGCCTAGAGCCCATGCTCCACAACAAGAGAAGCCACCACAATGAGAAGCCCAGGCACCGCAACGAAGAGTAGCCCCCGCTCGCCACAATTAGAGAAAGCCCGCGCGCAGCAACAAAGACCCAACTAGCCAAAAATAAATTACTTAAAATAAATAAATTTAAAAGAAAAAAAGAAAGAAGCTTTCAATTCAGAATTATATTCCCAGCTAACCTATCATTCAAGAGTGAGGATAAATTAAAGGCATTTTCAGTTTAAAAAGATTGGGAACATATATCACTCACAGCCCCTTTGAAATAAATACTATGTTCTTTGGGATGGAGAAAAATGAACCTGAAGGAAGCAAAGAAAGTCAAGAAGCAGTGGTAAGAAAATAAGCTGGTAAATATGTGAGTAAATCTGAAAAACACTGAATAAAATAATAATAATTTTTCGAGGTACAGAAACAAGGTAGAACCAAAATACCAGACAATAACATATAAGATGAGAGAGGAATAATTTTGACTAGAACATTCGAAAAATTTTTATTTAGGAAAAGAGATATCTATTAGAGAGAGTGGCTTGATTCTAAAATTCATCAGGAATGCATGCTAAAAATAGAAATAGTGTCACTAAAAGAATTAAAACAGAATGTATTATTTCAAAACTGGCAGAAGAGAAAAAAGAAACCAGGAAAATATGATCAACTCCAAAAAGGAAAAAAAGTAGAAAATATGTGATTAATTTTTTTTAAAGAACAAAATAAGATGATAGAAATGAACCCAAATACTAACGATCACAATAAACATAAACAGACTAAATTAATCAATTAAGAGCAACTCTGAGATCAGACATATTTTTTAATCTAGACATAGACTGATTATAAGGAATACATCTAACGTGCAGAAAAACTGAAAGTAAAGAAGATACAACAGGCAAAAATTAACCAAATAAATTGGAGTTACTATCAATATCAGACAAAATAAACTTTAAGGCAAAAATCATTATTAAGGTCTCATAAGTAGATTATAAAAGGAAGGTAAATAATTCTAAGCTCATATATATCTAAGCAACAACAAGAAAACACAGCCTACAAACAAAACACCAAAAAGTGATTGAAAGAAAAAGAGAAATTGACAAATACACTATTATCAATATAATGGGATGTTTTGATGTATCTCTCTCAGCAACTAACAAAATAGATGGGGAAAAAGAATATAGAACATTTGAACTGCACAATTAAGAAGCCTGAGCTATAAAAACTCATGGAATTTGCAAAAATTATCACATAACAAGCCATTAATAAAACTTTAACCAAAACTGATATCATATAGAACATATTATCTGACCACAATAAAAATAGAAATCAGTAACAAAAATATAACTTCCAAAGTCCTATGAGCACAAAAATATTTCTAAATATTCATTGGTTAAAGACAAAAATGTAAGATGGAATTTAAAAAGACATAAGTCGGGCTTCCCTGGTGGCGCAGAGGTTGAGAGTCCGCCTGCCAATGCAGGGGACATGGGTTCGTGCCCCGGTCCAGGAGGATCCCACATGCCGCGGAGCAGCTGGGCCTGTGAGCCATGGCTGCTCAGCCTGTGTGTCCAGAGCCTGTGCTCCACAATGGGAGAGGTCACAACAGTGAGAGGCCCGTGTACCGCAAAAAAAAAAAAAAAAAAAAAAAAGACGTAAGTCAAGATGTTGTTAGCATGGGCACAACATTTATATGAATCTTCCCTAAAAAAAACTAAAAGTTAAAATTAGAATGCCTAGTTTCTATACTCCCACCATTGTGTTTGTTCATGAAATTCAATTGTCCACATTTATACAAAGAAATATTAGTTAGGAGGTATGAGCAAATTTAAATTATTTGCTTCCAAGAAAATTTATCTGAATTTCCCTTATCCTTGGCTAACTGCAGTAGAAGAAAGGGCTCTATTCATCTAGGGATAACTGAATCAAAATTTTCATGAAAAGAATTAAAAGCCTAAAATATAATTCATTTTATTAGTAATCAGATAAAGTGCTATTATTATTTACACTATATATAATATTATTATTATATTATTAAAGGTCGATTATACCTCCAGGGTAAAATGGGACAAAATGTATGGTTAAGAAAGTATCTTTCTGATCACACATTTCTCTTTTGTGGAGTATATGAGGATAAGGAGTTTACAAAATAGATTTCCATACAAAGTAAAAGGTTTTGATTCCACACATTCAAATTTATTTGACCAAATTTCCCCAACAAAGTTCTATGTACTAGACCCTATTCTAAGTTAGGATCAATAAAATAAAGCCCCTAGAATCTATTGATAGAGTTCCTAGTTTTAACTGGTAAATCAAGTTGTATTCTATACACTGGAATAAAATGAAATTGAGAAGGTCAAAAAATAAAGTCATTGACAAAGAACTCACATTTTTCTACCAAGGACATTCCTAGTGTTATGGCTTTGACACCGTAATCCAAGCAGTCACTCAGTGTGCCTCTGAGTGAGCTTAATGAGAAAGTACCAAATAGGAGTGCTCCATATTAGAAAGTGCCCCAGCGAAAAGATGATGAGAACAACAACAATGGTAAATGATGATCGTGAGAGCTAATATCTACTGGAAGCTTCTGTATGCCAGACACTGTGTATTATTGTATATAGATTATCCCATCCTGACAACCACCCTAGAGAAAAGGTGCTATTACTATCTCCAACATACAGGGGAGGATCCAGGCACAAGAGAGCTCAAGTAACTTGCCCAAGGTAGAAAAGCTAGAAAATAGCAGAAGCAGTATCTAAAACCAATCAGTGGTCTGAATCCAGAGCTGGTGCTTTTAACAACAATTTTATATCACCTCCCTATCAAATCACTTTCAAGTGTCTATACAGCAGGTGAATAAAGAGATGGCATCCGAAGGATGCCGAGCTATTGTCCCAACACAGGGATCTAGATCAGGTATACAGTTATTCAGATCGGTTTCCTGCCTATTTGCATTTCAGTGTATTCTTATAATGAAGCCTTGTCCCTGAAGCTAGTCTGGGAGGGTACCCTCCTACCATTTAAACAACCATATTAATACCTCAGCAGAAAGGATTGGAAATGCAGAAGAAAAAGGTGATGACAAAAGGGACAGGATTTCTGAATAAAACGGGGAAGTGGAATTATGCAGGAGGATCCAGAATGCAGGGAGAATCCCTAATCCTCTAAGATTGGATAGAAGGAAGAATCTAGATCAAGGGTTTTCTCAGGAGGGCAGACAAGAAGAGGGCTGGGAAAGGAGGGAGGCACAGTTAAGAAAATTCACTCCTAATCCTCTTTTCCCATGGTCAGTAAAGGGCCAAAATATCCATCTGTTTGCACATCAATCCATCTCATTACTTCTGTAATCTAAGATAATGACATATTTTTTCTTAGCCCTATACAGTGACTTTTTGGTCAAATTCAATGACCTTTTCCAGGAAAAATTCAGGAACATCTCTGAACTCTGCTTTCTGAAACTGTATTGTATCGAAACTCCTAACTTATATGAGCCTTTCAACAAGGGAGAAAGGAAGGAAAAGCAAAATTTAACGCCAGGCACTGTGTTAGGTCTTTATTCCTCACAAAACTCAATGAAGCAGATACCTCTGTTTCAGAGATAAGGAAACCGAGGGCCAGATAGGTTAGGTCGTTTAAGCATAGTCACCGTTAGCAAGAAGTAATGAGACAAAAAAATGAGATTCCATCTATGTGGGGGGGGGGGCGGTGGTCCAGTCCTCCTGTTCTTCTCACCGCATACACTGTCCCCTACAGCTGGAGTGTATGTGCTACTGCCCTGGTCCCAAACCAGGAGAACCACAGCCACTAACAGACTCTAGTACATTAAAAGCGTTTCTAACCTAAGGCTAAATTGGAAATCTTTTTTTTTTTAAGTATACAATTTAAAATATTGTTTTACTTAAAACATGATATATTTATTTGAAGTCTTTGGTCAGAGGGCCAAGGATTTCTCTTTAAGCACCTCTGCCAATTTAATCACAAGTTACCCTGTCTCTGGATTTTCAGTTTCCGCTTCTTTAAAACAGAGCAAGAACTTAGGCACTCCTAAAGCAATCTGAATGTAAACTCTTTATAGGTGTATAATGGTTTTGCCCCAATCTCACCCATACCTAACCCAATAGCTATTAGTCCTTTACAGTTTTATTCAAAGCTTTCACAGGAACAACTATCTTTTCCTACTCATATTTCATATGTTTGCATAAACTTTAATTAAATTATATGATTTAACAATTACAATGAGTAGAAACAGGTTGGGAAAAAGCCCATTGGTTACTGATAAGGATATAACTGAAGTGGCGTTTATGAAAGTAACCAATACCCACTGGGAGGTCATGGGCATAGGCAGGATATTTTACAGAGGAAATAGAGAACACAAGTGATTTTAGGAAGCCAGAGAACTGTGATTAAATTAAGAGAACTTCTGCTCTAATTCTGAACTAGGGGAGGGAACAGAGAATGTTCAAGGGGCAGAGCTACTAAGAGACTGTCAGGGAGAAAAGAGAGAGGGTTGTTTTTTTTTTTTCAAATAGTTACAAAGAGAAATAACAACAAACCACTGCTAAAATACTGGCTGGCAGAAGAATAAGAAAAACACAGGCAGAGCTGATATGACTGTATATAAACAAGCAAGTATGTACAACAAGTGAATCAAGTTAGCCAGGTGGAGAGAGTGTAGTGTAAGCATCATCGTCAGTTGTTATACTAATGTTCTCATTTCTCTTTGTTTTTTCATGTATGTATATGTGTGTGTTCACATATATATGCACACATACTGTCTTAGAACAAAATCCATACTCGATGTGCTTTCCACAGGTCTATCATGTTTCTGACTCCTATGCATATTTTTTCCACTTCTAGACAGTTAATGGAGGGATAGGCACAAGTCATCCCAAGTAGCCCACAAGATAGTCAACTTTCTTGTCAGAGCTTTAACCGTGAACATTTACCTGAACTTCATCCTTAGACTTTTCAAGGCCTCAGGTGGATGGTCATCCAGCCCATTTGAGCACCTCAGTGGCTAGAGATCTCTAATTCATGCAGCAGCCTATTCTGTGGTCAGACCACTTGAACTGTAGAAAGTTCTTCCCTACATTGGGCCAAAATCTGCCTCTTACAACTTGCTCCTGTTCACCCCAGCTCTGTCCTCTGCAGCTTTAGAGAATAAGTCAACACCCCTGCAATGGGACAGCATACACACACCTGAAGATAATTACCATGTTCTAAATCTCCTCTCATCCAGGCTACATGTCTCCAGGTCCTCAAACTATCCCCAGTTTGACATGGCTCTCAGCATGTCCCACATATCACAGAAGGGGAAGGGAACACTCACCACACTTCACCATCCCGACTTCATAGCACTTCCGAAGTCGGCAGGCCTGGCAGCTTTTACGCCGGTTCTTGTCTATTGTACACTGATTTGTAGCTGGACAAATATAATCATTATGTCCTACAGCAGAGCAAAAAAACAAAAAAACAACAAAAAAAGGAAGTTTATTGTTATAATATTTTGGCTAAATCTCTTCCTGGTCAACAACACAACTAACGCTACCCAGCTGAGAGATAGGAGACATCTTCTTAACCACAGGTACAGGTATAAAAACCAAGTTCAGCCTCATCAGTGCCTTGTTTGTGAGTAAAGGAAACCTAAGAATATTTCAATATCCAACCCTTTTTGAATAGGTTATTCTCTGCATGTTCTTAGAATTCTCAAGAGATACATTTAGAAATAGTCTCCTCTAGACATGGAAAGTGAGACAGTCACCTGAAATTGATTTGCTCCAAGTCACAGGACTCCTTGAGAGTAACACTTGTATCAGGTCACCAAATTCAACTGCTTGTACTCTTTTACATACATTCCTCTGTGGTATTTAACATGACATTTTAATAGGAATTCATAGCTACATAAGAGAACTAAACTGGTCAATAAGAGAATATAGAAATCATCAAACAAAACAAGGACAGAAAGAACTGCCACTTGATAATGGTCGTGGTGGGTTAAATTATTGTTTTTAATTCTTCACTCCCTCCCTCGGCCTGTGACGTTACAGTGTATTACAGCAGGCAGAGTACACCTCCTCACCAACTCACGTCGGGCTTGGCCGTGGGACTTGCCAATAGTATGGAAGTAGATGTGATACTCCAAAAGTTTGGCTTGGCCTCTTGAGTGCCCATGAGAAGAAAATGCCTAGGGTAGCCACTGGTCCAAGGAGAATGTGGAGACGTGTGGTGCAGACCAGAACTCAACCCAAAGCCCAGAGCCAAGCCTTATGAAGTAGAGCCACCCTAAACAACTCATAGACCCATAACTAAAAAAATAATGCTCACTGTAGTAACCTACAGCCTAAATAGAGTTGTATAGCAATATCTGACTAAGACAATGGTACTTCTATTATGTAAAGAAGAAACAAGAAAATTTCCATTTCAAAAAGCAGCACTGGGACTTCCCTGGTGGAGCAGTGGTTAAGAATCTGCCTGCCAATGCCAGGTTCGATCCCTAGTCTGGGAAGATCCCACATGCTGCAGAGCAACTAAGCCCACACACCACAACTACTGAGCCCACGTGCCGCAACTACTGAAGCCCATGAGCCTAGAGCCCATGCTTCGCAACAAGAGAAGCAGCCGGAATGGGAAGCCCGCGCACTGCAACGAAGAGCAGCCCCTGCTGGCCACAACTAAAGAAAGCCCATGTGCAGCAATGAAGATCCAACGCAGCCGAAGAAAAACAAAAAATAAAAACACCAAAAGCATTACTTCACATGCTGTATGGAAAATAGATTAGAGGCAGCAAAACTGATGAAGGCCAGAAGACCAAGCAAGAACCCACTGTTGCTGTGCAAACCAGAAAGGAGGCGGCCTGCCTGGATTGGTAATGGTAGGGGGGATGAAGATAAATACAGAGACCTGAGAGATTTAAGGAACAGAAATTAAAATATATAAAAAGTGGAAGTGAACAGGGTATTATGGTGCCTTTATCTCTTAATGGAGTCTTTCAATAGGGCCTGAACTTCTTACGATAAAACCTATAATGGCCCATAATTTCAATGTGGAAAATGGATGAATCTCAATGATAAATTAAACGAGCAAGTCATAAAAGAAGTCACAAAAGAACATAAAGGAGAGGATTCCATTTATATAAAGTTCAAAAATAGAAAAAACTATATTGTTTAGGGTTACATGCGTAGGCAGTAAAAACATGGCAAGGAAGGCAGAAGTTAGAACTGTCTTACCTCTGTAGGGGGAGAAGATGCTGTAACTGAAAGGACCACCCAGCGGGTTTCTAGAGATATCCTATTTCATGGCCTGAGCACTAGTCACACAGGAGGTTGCTCTATACTTCTTTTCTAAACTGAATATAAATATGAAATTTTATATATTTTATACATTATATATCTTTTATATATGGGTGTGTGTGTGTATATATTATATATATATATATATATATAATATATATACTAGAATAAATACTCTATCCTCTGAGACAGACTGGAAGCAGAGATATCCCAACAGCAATGAGTAAACTAACACCCAGATCTGGGTTTATGAATATCATTCTCCATTCATAGGAAACTGGGAACCTTGGAGAAACAGCTTATTCCAGCTTATCCCACTGGGGCAGGGAAAGTACAAGATAAGCCTGAAACATCTTGTTGTGCCAGGAAGTAAAGAAGTGTCTAAAGAGTTAGGGGCACATGTCAAAAAAGATACAGAAGCCAGTTTAAGGGAACACTACTGGCCAAATCTGGGATAATTTGGACACCCAAATAAATAATTATATATACCGGAATAAATATATTCCCTAACTCTATCCCCCGAGACAGCATGGGAGTGGGGACATCACTAGCCTCACAGACATCACCTTAACCAAATATTCAAAGTGTACATCACTAGTATTGGGACAAATTGAAATCAGGCACTACATGAAAGGAGCCAGTCAGAAGAACATAGCATCATTTCTGTGATATTCCAATAGGCCAATAACGTGTAAGCTGAATCTAATGATGAGGAACCATCACACAAACCCACAGTGAGGAGCATTCTGCAAAATAACTGGCCTATAAGGTTCCAAACTGTCAAGATCATGAAAACCAAGGAACAACTGAGGAACTGTTCGGGACAGAGAGAGAAAGGCTAAAGACCTAACAACTAAATGCAGAGTGTCATTCTAAACTGGATCCTTTTGCTGTAGAGGGCACTGTTAGGACAACTGGGAAAACTGGATCAAGTCTAAACATTAGATGGTAATAATGTATCAATGCTAATTTCCCAATTTGACCCTTGTGGCTCTCCCGGAATACATGTTAAGTGTTCGGAGGTGATGGGGCATAATGTTGGCAACTCATGATTTCAGGAAAAAAGGTTCTTTATATTGTATATGCACATTTTCTGTAAGTTGAAGACTCATTTTAAAAATGCTCTGTTAGCTACTCAAACAATAAACTAATTCACACAAATATAGACACATACAAATAAATATGCAAATACAGATAAATTAAAATTTATCTATATTTCAAATGTTAATGTTTTAAGCTGTGAAATTAACTTTCCTTTTTCCAACTCACCAGATTTTAAAGAACACTTCAAAAAGCTATGGTTCCATGATTGAACCATAATTAAATTTTATAATCCTCTCCCCTTTTAGATAGATTCCAGTAACATCTGTTCAACAAAACACAAATTGAAATTCAGTTGTTTGTGGCTCTACCATCACACTCTGCATCAGCCTGGGTACCAGCAAAGGTGCCCTAGAGATGCAAAAACCACTCTCTCAAGTGACCCTCCATCCTGGCCATATACAGGAAGCAATGTCTTCCTAGCCTGACACACCAACATTCCTGATGTCCTACTGATTTCTGGGTAGTTTTCATCAGCATTTCATTTAGTCCTATAACTTCCCTTATAAAGAGTTATAATCCCCATTTTACAAATGAAAATTTGTACTTAAGCTCAGTTCAATAATCTCCTTAAAGTTATTGTTTTAGTTTTCCATGCCACATAATAAATTTCTACAAACTTAAAAGCTTAAAATCAAACCAATTTATTATCTCATAGTTTCTGCAAATAAAGAGTACAGACGCAGCTTACTCTACTCAGGGTCCCAACAAGGCTGCAACCAACGTATTGACTGGGCTGTGGTCTCATCTGAAGCTCAGGGTCCTCTTTCAAGCTCATCTAAGTTGTTGACAGAATCAATTCCTTGCAGTTGTAGGAGCGAGATTCCCATTTTCTTGCTAGTTATAGGCTGGACACTGCTCTCAGATCCTAGAGGCACCTGCAGTTCCTTGCCCAGAAGCAGTTCACAACATGATGTCTGCTTCCTTCCAGGCCAGGAGGAGCACATCTCTCTGACTTCCAGTCTCTCCCCAGTCTGCTATGATGGAGTCTTATATAATCACAGCATAATCACAAGACTAATCACAAGAGACTATCCCAACACCATTTGCCATAAAATGTAACCTAACCAAGGGAGCGACTCTGTCATCATATTTACAGTTTCCATACACACTCAAGAATAGGTGGTAATATAAGGTGTGCTATAAAAAAAATTTAAAGGAACAGATAATTATCTTGTTATTGCTTTTATCCTCACTTATAATATTCAAAAATAAATTTTAAAAGCCAAAATATATTTCTAATCAGAAACTTTCTATTGTACTTTAGAATATAATGCTTTATACTTAGAAGATAAATGTAATCCCACAGTACTTTCCGTAGCAGAAGCAATCTTTTAAGTATCTTCTAAAACCTCTAAGAACTATACATGATGTCATCCTTATTGGTTTTATAAGCAGGTTCATAACAATAAGCATTTAAGGGACAAGTAGAGGTTGGCTTTTATTTTTCTCTAAGAGTTTACTGTAAAATATCATTTTACTTTTAAAAAAGGATCAGAAAGCACAATAATATGAACACACTCAATAAAATAGCCTGGAAAATGTCTTATGCAAGAAGGTCATGGTAATTCACTTCATTTCTGGCAAAAAGAAAGAAGTCCTCTTTGAACTGCACCAAACGCCCCATGTATTAAAATGGCCTTCTTGTTCCATGCAACAGTCTGCTACTCCACACTAACAGAACTAAGAAAAAAATTCAAAGCAAAATTAAAGGCAAAATATGCAGCTAATTCTTTTAGTTAAGATATTGGACTTCCGGGGAAGATGGCGGAGACTTCCGGGGAAGATGGCGGAAGAGTAAGACGCGGAGATCACCTTGTCCCCACAGATACACCAGAAATACAGCTACATGTGGAACAACTCCTACAGAACACCTACTGAACGCTGGCAGAAGACCCCAGACCTCCCAAAAGGCAAGAAACTCCCCACATACCTGGGTAGGGCAAAGCGGAGAGATTCCCGCACAGAGGATCGGTGCCGACCGGCACTCACCAGCCCGAGAGGCTTGTCTGCTCGCCCACCGGGGCGGGCGGCGCTGGAAGCTGAGGCTCGGGCTTCAGTCAGAGCGCAGGGAGAGGACTGGGGCTGGCGACGAGAACTCAGCCTGAAGGGGGCTAATGCGCCACAGCTAGGCAGGAAGGAGTCCGGGAAAACTCTGGAGCTGCTGAAGAGGCAAGAGACTTTTTCTTCCCTCTTGGTTTCCTGGTGCTCGAGGAGAGGGGATTAAGAGCGCTGCTTAAAGGAGCCCCACAGACGGGCGCGAGCTGCGGCTGAAAGCGCGGAGCCCAGAGACGGGCGTGGGACACTGGGGCTGCTGCTGCCGCCGCCAAGAGGCCTGTGTGCGAGCGCAGGTCACTGTCCACGCCGCCCTTCCGGGAGCCCGTGCAGCCTGTCACTGCCGGGGTCCCGGGATCCAGGGACGGCTTCCCTGGGAGAACGCACGGCACGCCTCGGGCTGGTGCAACGTCACGCCGGCCTCTGCCGCTGCAGGCTCGCCCCGCACTCCGTGCCCCTCCCTCCCCCCCGGCCTGAGTGAGCCAGAGTCCCCGAAGCGGCTGCTCCTTTAACCCTGTCCTGTCTGAGTGAAGAACAGACGCCCTCCAGCGACCTACATGCAGAGGCGGGGCCAAATCCAAAGCTGAGACCCGGGAGCTGTGAGAACAAAGAAGAGAAAGGGAAATCTCTCCCAGCAGCCTCAGAAGCAGCGGATTAAAGCTCCACAATCAACTTGATGTACCCTGCATCTGTGGAATACATGAATAGACAACAAATCCTCCCAAATTAAGGAGCCAGGAGTCAGTGCTGTGCCTCTGAGGTGGGAGAGCCAACTTCAGGACACTGGTCCACAAGAGACCTCCCAGCTCCACATAATATCAAAGGGCGAAAATCTTCCAGAGATCTCCATCTCAACACCAGCACCCAGCTTCACTCAACGACCAGCAAGCTACAATGCTGGACACCCTATGCCAAACAACTAGGACACCTTATGCCAAACAACTAGCAAGACAGGAACACAACGCCGCCCATTAGCAGAGAGGCTGCCTAAAATCATAAAAAGTCCGCAGACACCCCAAAACACACCACCAGATGTGGACCTGCCCACCAGAAAGACAAGATACAGCCTCATCCACCAGAACACAGGCACTAGTCCCCTCCACCAGGAAGCCTACACAACCCACTAAACCAACCTTAGCCACTGGGGACAGACACCAAAAACAACGGGAACTACGAACCTGCAGCCTGCAAAAAAGAGACCCCAAACACAGTAACATAAGCAAAATGAGAAGACAGAAAAACACACAGCAGGAGAAGGAGCAAGATGAAAACCTACCAGACCTAACAAATGAAGAGGTAATAGGCAGTCTACCTGAAAAAGAATTCAGAATAATGATAGTAAAGATAATCCAAGATTCTATTTCCAAGATCCAAAATCTTGGAAATAGAATAGACAAAATGCAAGAAACAGTTAACAAGGACCTAGAAGAACTAAAGATAAGTCAAGCATCGATTAAAAACACAATAAATGAAATGAAAAATACTCTAGATGGGATCAATAGCAGAATAACAGGCAGAAGAATGGATAAGTGAGGTGGAAGATAAAATAGTGGAAATAACTGATGCAGAGCAAAATAAAGAAAAAATAATGAAAAGAACAGAGGACAGTCTCAGAGACCTCTGGGACAACATTAAACGCACCAACATTCGAATTATAGGGGTTCCAGAAGAAGAAGAGAAAAAGAAAGGGACTGAGAAAATATTTAAAGAGATTATAGTTGAAAACTTCCCTAATATGGGAAAGGAAATAGTTAATCAAGTCCAGGAGGCACAGAGAGTCCCATACAGAATAAATCCAAGGAGAAATACGCCAAGACACATATTAATCAAACTGTCAAAAATTAAACACAAAGAAATCATATTAAAAGCAGCAAGGCAAAAACAACAAATAACACACAAGGGAATCCCCATCAGGATAACAGCTGATCTCTCAGCAGAAACTCCACAAGCCAGAAGGGAGTGGCAGGACATAATTAAAGTGATGAAGGAGAAAAACCTGCAACCAAGATTACTCTACCCAGCAAGGATCTCATTCAGATTTGATGGAGAAATTAAAACATTTACAGACAAGCAAAAGCTGAGAGAGTTCAGCACCACCAAACCACCTTTACGACAAATGCTAAAGAAACTTCTCTAGGCAAGAAACACAAGAGAAGGAAAAGACCTACAATAACAAACCCAAAACAATTAAGAAAATGGGAATAGGAACATACGTATCGATAATTACCTTAAATGTAAATGGACTAAATGCTCCCACCAAAAGACACAGATTGGCTGAATGGATAGAAAAACAAGACCCATATATATGCTGTCTAGAAGAGACCCACTTCAGACCTAGAGACACATACAGACTGAAAGTAAGGGGATGGAAAAAGATATTCCATGCAAATGGAAACCAAAAGAAAGCTGGAGTAGCAATTCTCATATCAGACAAAATAGACTTTAAAATAAAGACTACTAGAAGAGACAAAGAAGGACACTACATAATGATCAAGGGGTCGATCCAAGAAGAAGATATAACAATTGTAAATATTTATGCACCCAACATAGGAGCACCTCAATACATAAGGCAAATACTAACAGCCATAAAAGGAGAAATCGACAGTAACACAATCATAGTAGGGGACTTTAACACACCACTTTCACCAATGGACAGATCATGCAAAATAAATAAGGAAACAGAAGCTTTAAATGATACATTAAACAAGATGGACTTAATTGATATTTATAGGACATTCCATCCAAAAACAACAGAATACACATTTTTCTCAAGTGCTCATGGAACATTCTCCAGGATAGATCATATCTTGGGTCACAAATCAAGCCTTGGTAAATTTAAGAAAATTGAAATTGTATCAAGTATCTTTTCCGACCACAATGCTATGAGACTAGATATCAATTACAGGAAAAGAGCTGTAAAAAATACAAACACATGGAGGCTAAACAATACACTACTTAATAACGAAGTGACCACTGAAGAAATCAAAGAGGAAATTAAAAAATACCTAGAAACAAATGACAATGGAGACACGATGACCCAAAACCTATGGGATGCAGCAAAAGCAGTTCCAAGAGGGAAGTTTATAGCAATACAATCCTACCTTAAGAAACAGGAAACATCTCAAATAAACAACCTAACCTTGCACCTAAAGCAATTAAAGAAGAACAAAAACATCCCAAAGTTAGCAGAAGGAAAGAAATCATAAAAATCAGATCAGAAATAAATGAAAAAGAAATGAAGGAAACGATAGCAAAGATCAATAAAACTAAAAGCTGGTTCTTTGAGAAGATAAACCAAATTGATAAACCATTAACCAGACTCATCAAGAAAAAAACGGAGAAGACTCAAATCAATAGAATTAGAAATGAAAAAGGAGAAGTAACAACTGACACTGCAGAAATACAAAAGATCATGAGAGATTACTATAAGCAACTCTATGCCAATAAAATGGACAACCTGGAAGAAATGGACAAATTCTTAGAAATGCACAACCTGCCAAGACTGAATCAGGAAGAAATAGAAAATATGAACAGACCAATCACAAGCACTGAAATTGAAACTGTGATAAAAAATCTTCCAACAAACAAAAGCCCAGGACCAGATGGCTTCACAGGCGAATTCTATCAAGCATTTAGAGAAGAGCTAACACCTATCCTTCTCAAACTCTTCCAAAAGATAGCAGAGGGAGGAACACTCCCAAACTCATTCTACGAGGCCACCATCACCTTGATACCAAAACCAGACAAGGATGTCACAAAGAAAGAAAACTACAGGCCAATATCACTGATGAACATAGATGCAAAAATCCTCAAGAAAATACTAGCAAACAGAATCCAACAGCACATTAAAAGGATCATACACCATGATCAAGTGGGGTTTATTCCAGGAATGCAAGGATTCTTCAATATACGCAAATCAATCAATGTGATACACCATATTAACAAATTGAAGGAGAAAAACCATATGATCATCTCAATAGATGCAGAGAAAGCTTTCGACAAAATTCAACACCCATTTATGATAAAAACCCTGCAGAAAGTAGGCATAGAGGGAACTTTCCTCAACATAATAAAGGCCATATATGACAAACCCACAGCCAGCATCGTCCTCAATGGTGAAAAACTGAAACCATTTCCACTAAGATCAGGAACAAGACAAGGTTGCCCACTCTCACCACTCTTATTCAACATAGTTTTGGAAGTTTTAGCCACAGCAATCAGAGAAGAAAAGGAAATAAAAGGAATCCAAATCGGAAAAGAAGAAGTAAAGCTGTCACTCTTTGCAGATGACATGATACTATACCTAGAGAATCCTAAAGATGCTACCAGAAAACTACTAGAGCTAATCAATGAATTTGGTAAAGTTGCAGGATACAAAATTAATGCACAGAAATCTCGTGCATTCCTATATACTGATGATGAAAAATCTGAAAGTGAAATCAAGGAAACACTCCCATTTACCATTGCAACAAAAAGAATAAAATATCTAGGAATAAACCTACCTAAGGAGACAAAAGACCTGTATGAAGAAAATTATAAGACACTGATGAAAGAAATTAAAGATGATACAAATAGATGGAGAGATGTACCATGTTCTTGGATTGGAAGAATCAACATTGTGAAAATGACTCTACTACCCAAAGCAATCTACAGATTCAATGCAATCCCTATCAAACTACCACTGGCATTTTTCACAGAACTAGAACAAAAAATTTCACAATTCGTATGGAAACACAAAAGACCCCGAATAGCCAAAGCAATCTTGAGAACGAAAAATGGAGCTGGAGGAATCAGGCTCCCTGACTTCAGACTATACTACAAAGCTACAGTAATCAAGACAGTATGGTACTGGCACAAAAACAGAAAGATCAATGGAACAGGATAGAAAGCCCAGAGATAAACCCACAGACATATGGTCACCTTATCTTTGATAAAGGAGGCAGGAATGTACAGTGGAGAAAGGACAGTCTCTTCAATAAGTGGTGCTGGGAAAACTGGACAGGGACATGTAAAAGTATGAGATTAGATCACTCCCTAACACCATACACAAAAATAAGCTCAAAATGGATTAAAGACCTAAATGTAAGGCCAGACACTATCAAACTCTTAGAGGAAAACATAGGCAGAACACTCTATGACGTAAATCACAGCAAGATCCTTTTTGACCCACCTCCTAGAGAAATGGAAATAAAGACAAAAATAAACAAATGGGACCTAATGAAACTTCAAAGCTTTTGCACAGCAAGGGAAACCATAAACAAGACCAAAAGACAACCCTCAGAATGGGAGAAAATATTTGCAAATGAAGCAACTGACAAAGGATTAATCTCCAAAATTTATAAGCAGCTCATGCAGCTCAATAACAAAAAAACTAGCAACCCAATCCAAAAATGGGCAGAAGACCTAAATAGACATTTCTCCACAGAAGATATACAGACTGCCAACAAACACATGAAAGGATGCTCAACATCTTTACTCATTAGAGAAATGCAAATCAAAACTACAATGAGATATCATCTCACACCAGTCAGAATGGCCATCATCAAAAAATCTAGAAACAATAAATGCTGGAGAGGGTGTGGAGAAAAGGGAACACTCTTGCACTGCTGGTGGGAATGTGAATTGGTACAGCCACTATGGAGAACGGTATGGAGGTTCCTTAAAAAACTACAAATAGAACTACCATATGACCCAGCAATCCCACTACTGGGCATATATCCTGAGAAAACCATAATTCAAAAAGAGTCACGTACCAAAATATTCATAGCAGCCCTATTTACAATAGCCCGGAGATGGAAACAACCTAAGTGTCCATCATCGGATGAATGGGTAAAGAAGATGTGGCACATATATACAATGGAATATTACTCAGCCATAAAAAGAAATGAAATTGAGCTATTTGTAATGAGGTGGATGGACCTAGAGTCTGTCATACAGAGTGAAGTAAGTCAGAAAGAGAGACAAATACTGTATGCTGACACATATATATGGAATTTAAGAAAAAAATGTCATGAAGAACATAGGGGTAAGACAGGAATAAAGACACAGACCTACTAGAGAATGGACTTGAGGATATGGGGAGGGGGAAGGGTAAGCTGTGACAAAGTGAAAGAGCGGCATGGACATATATACACTACCAAACGTAAGGTAGATAGCTAGTGGGAAGCAGCCGCATAGCACAGGGAGATCAGCTCGGTGCTTTGTGACCGCCTGGAGGGGTGGGATAGGGAGGGTGGGAGGGAGACGCAAAAGGGAGGGGATATGGGAACATATGTATATGTATAACTGATTAAATTTGTTATAAAGCAAAAAAAATAAAGATATAAAACTTTATAGGAAAATATGCGTTTTATAATACAAAACATAAAAGGTTATCTTTGTTCTCTGCAAAATTATTGAGACTGTCTGAATATGTATTATCATTCATATCCAACTGCATGGAGGGAAGAGACAGCACTGGATTTGAAATCAGAAGACCTGAGTTTAATATCAGCTCAGCCTTCCGGTTTTCTTATTTTAAAAACAGAGCAATTAGGGACTTCCCTAGTGGCACAGCAGTTAAGAATCTGCCTGCCAATGCAGAGAACACAGGTTCGAGCCCTGGTCCAGGAAGATCTCACATGCCGTGGAGCAACTAAGCCCGTGCACCACAACTACTGAGCCCACATGCCACAACTGCTGAAGCCCGTGTGCCTAGAGCCCTGTGATCCGCAACAGAGAGAAGCCACAGCAATGAGAAGCCCATGCACCACAACAAAGAGCAGCCCCCACTCCTCGCAACTAGAGAAAGCCCGCACACAGCAACAAAGACCCAATGCAGCCAATAAACAAATACATTAAAAAAATAAAATAATGTAGCTCTTAAAAAAAAAGAAAAAAACAGAGCAATTATTACCCATACCCTCTCTGGCACTCTTATACTTCAATAGCAAGCATCTACCTTGTGGTTTCTTCCCTCAGGATATCGTTCTTGAGTTCAAGACCAAATAAATCTCAAGTAATGGAATATATGCCTTGAAGGTAAGAATCTTTTACACAACCTATGGGCTGCTACAGCTTCCCATTTAAAGCTTAGCCTATAATGTCTTAAGAAACAAAGAGTTGACGATTCATGAGCAGCAGTCAAATGGATTTTAACTTTCAAATGACAATGATAAAAGGTTATTATAAATACCAAAATGAAAGTGCATAGTAGAGTATAGTAGTATCATTACTATTATATGTGGATATAAAATAGCCAGAAGGATGAATTTTATGGAAATAACATGAAGAAATGGGCCAAATACATATCAAAAAAACCCCAAAATTTTATAAGAGGTGTAAAAGACCTAAATAAATGGAGTCAACATGTTTCTTTATGTGAAGACTATTACAGAGCTTCCTTTCAAAATAATTCTTAGGTTTAATAAAATATCCACTTTTCTTAACATTAAGGATGGGAGGCCACTTAATAAAATTATTATAATGTTCCTGTGGACAAATAAACATGAGAAAATAGCCAGGACATTTTTAAAATAGGAGGAATTTATACTGGCGTGTATTAAAATTCATTATAAAACTATAATACTTAAAATAATGTGGTACTTATACAAGAATGAAGAGATAGATCAACAGAACAGTCAGACTAAACACTAGTATATATAGAACTTAATATATATCATACACATAGAAAAAAATTGATGAACACAAGAAAAGGTACTCAAAATCGTCAGTAATCAGAAAATGCAAAATAAAACCACAGTGAGATAGAACTACATACCAATATAAATGGAATGGCTAAACTTTAAAAGACTGACAATATCAAGTTTTGATAAGAACATGGAGCAACTGGAACTCTCATACATTGCTGTTGAAAATACAAAATTGTTCGACCACTTTGGAAAACAGTTTGTTAGTTTCTTATAAAACTAAACATACATTAGCTTATCATACAACCAGCCATTTTACTCATAGATATTTACCCAAAAGAAACAAAAAGATGTCTACACTGAGAGATATGCATAAATGTTCATAGCAGTTTTACTTAAAATAGCACAAAACTAGAAACAACTCAAAGGAACAAATAAACAAAATGGGGCACACCTACTGGAATATTAGTAACAAAAAGGAATGAACTACTAATGCATCCAACAACACAGATAAATCTTAAAAGCATCATGATAAGTGAAAGAAACAATACATAAGTGGTTACATACTTTATGATTCAATTATATGACATTCTAGAAAAGGCAAAACTATAGGGACAGAAAATAGATCAAGAGTCACCAGAGCCTGGGAGGTTGAGGTGAAATTGGCTACAATGGGCATGAAGGAATATTTTGCGGTTATAGTAATGCTCCATATCTTAATTATGGTGGTGGTTACATGACTACATGTATTTTCAAAATTCATAAAACTATAAAAATAAAATAGGGGAATTTTACTGTATATAAATTATATCTCAAACATAAAATTAAGCTCCTATATTCAAAAAAACCAATGAAAATGGATTTATTCAATAAAACAATGTGGATAAAATTGACAATTTATGAAAATATATTTGATTCTTATTTCATTCAACATACCAAAAAATTGGGTAGCCACTTTCAGTTATTGCAATGCATTTATACCAGAGGGCACCAAAAATATGAAGAGTCCAAAGAAATCATCATTTAGGCATGAAGCAATTGTAAGAGCACTAACTCTTTCCCATTTGCACTTTTAGGATATGACACTCCTTTTCCCTTTCTCAGCAGCTCCTCTGCTGATGCAGTAGGAAAGAATGACATGGGGAAAGCATAGGAAACTTACTTTTTATTGTTTTCAGCTACAGTCTCAGGGTTCATGAAGTATCATGAAAGATATTCCATGCAGAGATTTATCCCAAACAGCAAATAAGAATTCTCTTTTTTAAGGATGTAGTTAGTTGTTTGGGGTCAAAATTTCCTTAGGAGATAAAATTCTAGAACCTCAACAAGATAGAGAATTGTCATCATATCAAGAGTTTCGTTCTGAATTTCAGGAAATCTGAATTGTTTTTATCAGATATCGCAGGAAACTGGACCTGGCCTTATAATCTACTAGTACAATGATCATAAACAAAAAATTTTAAGGACTGAATATATTAAACATAGAATGAAAAGCTATGTGTATGTAAAAGCAAAAATAAGCAACCGTGATTTATGTTTTGATAATATTTGATGACATCAGCTTCCTTTATCTGTGCTGTTTTTCCTTTTGGTAAGAAAAGTTTGGAAATGGCAGAGGGCCCTCATCCACCTGACTATGAAGATTTTGGAGGAGGAGGGTTTAAATGAGATTAGGATTAGAAGAGAAATACAAGGGAGAGAAAAGACGTTGATACCTGAACTGAAAACAGCAGAGTTAAAAGAAAAACTAGAATAACTTGAATTTGCAGGTTGTTTATAACTGACCAAATATTTTCACATAAGCAACCTCATTTCCTTTTTAGAACAACTCTGTATCTCCATTTCACAGATGAGCAAACAGGCTGGGAAGTAAAGCCACAGAGCTACTAAGTGGAGGGTCCAGGATAAACAGGTGGTCATCTAGGAAGGGTGAATTTCAGGGGACTCAGAGGAAGGTGATTCCTTATCTACCAACATTCTACCCCTCACCTCCCTCTGGATTACATCAGCTTCTCTGCTCGAGGGAAAATGCTCTCTTAATCTAGAGTTATCATTGGGTGAATTAACTCAGTAAATTACCATTTGCCACTTGCACACTATGAATTGCTTTAAGGTTGCTTTCCTTAACCGGATAAGAACAGGGCACTGAGGCCTTGGCAGAAAAGGGAAGGGAGCTCTGAGATGGGAACATAGGACATTGTCTGGGAGTAGGGCTGGTGAGGGAGGGGTTAAGGGGCAGAGAGACAGCCAAGAACACGAGTAAGCAGGAAAGTGCCTTCAGCAAATTAGGGTCAGCAAGGACATGTGTGGTAAGGGGCTGACTGGCCTTGAAACCAGGTGTGCACAGTTTGAAATTGATTAAAAAGGCCACTAAAACAAACAAACAAACAAACAAAAACCCAGCCCAGCAGAAATTTGGAGAAGGGTAGGGAAATAGTCTAAACCCAGACCAGGAAACGGGATTGTGAAGGAGGTTCCACTAGTTCAGGGCAAGATAGATAAATTCTAGATAAATTCTCAAAGACCACTGGAGTTGAACTACTGACTTCTGATCATTTCTGTAAAACATGTTTATTCTCTCTTCCTTGGGAGCCAGCCCACCATCATGACTGTTACTTATGCCAGATATTAAACATAAGACAAGGGAAGAAACAATCTTTGCAGTTCCTAATGAGCACACATTTTTTTGCAAGCTTTATCTTTACAAGGGTTGTAGGTAGATGTCTTCTCCCAAGAAGACGGTGATGGGTGATGATGGGGTGAGACCCATTTGGGTTCTGGGGTAGAGATCTGCAGTGAAAGATAAAGTACTCTACACTTGAAACAATCCACCCCACCCGCAAACACACATGATCCTCTGAATTGCTCATCAAGTACTCTGTGTACAAAGCAGGCCAAAGGTGAAATTTCTGCCAGGTCATCTGAAAACCTGTTTAAAAGCAAAAGTGGAAAACTAAAGAAGCAGCTAACAATACTCTTGTACCTTGAATGCTTCTTTTAAAAAAGGCCTTACATCCTTCACACGACCAGACTCCATAGTGATATCCCGATGCATAATCGCTGCAGACCGCACAGAAGTGGGCATCCCTCTTTGAACTCGGACTAGTAACAGGGCTGGCACAACTGCTTCCACTAGCCTTCCTTTTCAATGTCTCTCTAGGGGCAAAGAAAACATTCATTGTAAAAGAGCATTAAAGGTAAAACAGGGCCTTTCTAGGAAAACGAACAGCATGAACATTGCCTAATTTATCTCTTTGCCCTCAAGGGTTCATGATAAATATATTCCAAGAAATCTGATCAAGCAAAACCTTTGTTACTGATATCAGATCTATGAAGAGTCACCCTGTTGGGATGACTGATGCTTAACAGTGGTTAAGCAAGTTTACGCCCATCCATGCAGTGCTGATGAGCACCAGTACCATGGATGGCCAGCTGTAGCCATCAGGGTGTACAACTTTGAGTGTAATAAGTGACCAGAAAAAAATAAAATAAAATAAGTGACCAGATCCAGTCTGGGTGGAAATGGTGGGGAGAAGAAAAGGGGAGAGAGGAAGAAGAGAGAAGAGAAGGGGAGAGCGTGAACATGTACCTGTCCTTTGAGAAGGCTTTGGAGGAAGGTGTTCAATGCTGGGTAGAGGGAGGGCCAGGGCTTCCACAGAGGAAGGGACAGCCCACAAGGGAGCACCAACAGGCACCAGAAACACCCGGTTAGTTCCTAATTTTGCTACGGCATGTTTCTTTTGGAAAGGAAATAGTAGAAGTATGATTATTTATAAATTAAGGTAATTATACTATGGTTTAATTTACCCAAATATTAGCAGAACTCTGATTAGAACTTGTGCTCAGAAACAAAATATTTCTTCCTTTAAACACTGAATGAGAAAACATTACTTTTAAAAAGTTATCTACAATTTTCATATTCTCTTTTACCAACAAACAAGAAGTATTTTTTTAAAGGAGAAAAATAAAATTACTGTGTAATACGGCTTTCTCAAGGTTTTACGATATCTGAAAGTAACACATTTCAATATCAAATATGCTGTAACTTAGTACTTTGGTTATTTTGGAAATTTATCTCCCCTTCATGCTTCTCCCTATACTACCTCTGCTCTCCGTAGCCATAATTATCATTAAAAAGATCTGGGTTTGATCCCTGGTCAGGGAACTAAGATCCCACAAGCCACGCAGAGAAGCCAAAAAAAAAAAAAATTACAAATTGAATGGAAATAACCCATTATATTACTTTGCACTTAGAGTTTAAGAAAGTTCAACTAAAGTCCACATTTAAATAGTTTCCCATCAATCTTTATAAAATGTTATTATTTTAGTTCATTGTTTAAAAGCTTGTACCAATGTTTGTCTGTCTTTTCAGGCTTCACCTGTCTAGTATTTCATTAAGTTGTAATACTGACAGTTACTTTTATCTTGGACACAATTTGTCATGAACACTAAATTGTGATTTCACTGCAAGATAAGAAGGATCTAACTTGAAAGTAAAGTAGGGCCTCCCTGGTGGCGCAGTGGTTGAGAGTCCGCCTGCTGATGCAGGGGATACGGGTTCGTGCCCCGGTCTGGGAGGATCCCATATGCCACGGAGTGGCTGGGCCCGTGAGCCATGGCTGCTGAGCCTGTGCATCCGGAGCCTGTGCTCCGCAACGGGAGAGGCCACAACAGTGAGAGGCCCGCGTACCACAAAAAAAAAAAAAAAAAAAAAAAGAAAGTAAAAATTTCTTTTTCAAACCCAAATCACTTCATCAAGAAGAAAGTGATTTAAGTTAAATTCTTTATTTTCTAAAGACAGTAGTCATGATAGTGAATTCTCCCCCAAAACACAGATCTGTAAGCTCAACTTTTTAGTAAGAACTAGAATATCAGATTAGATATTCTAGAATTCAGAATTCTAGAATTCAGAATATCAGGTGTTTTAGGTGCTCTATTTGATCTATGTAATAATGAAGACCTTGTATAACATATATCTTTCTTTTCACTAAATCGTAAAGCAATCTGAATAATGGCCATGAAGTACAATTCAGAATGAAGACTAGATTTACCTGTTCCCAGGTAAGGTGTGTTCTAATGCTCTCGTTTCACACCAAGGACTCTTTTGAGGTTCTGCATACAGCAGTGACGACTGGCAATGGATGGCTAAAGGAGAGAGGTGCCCAGGAGTTGGCCACAATACATTTGGGCTTGTGGTATGTCGACCAGGCCCACATTCCGAGTTATTGGGAATACTGTAATTCATCACAGCAGGGCTATAGAATGTCATGGCTGAATATTCATGGTGGCTCTCTACATAGGAGGAAGGTATATATATGGGGCCTGGCTCCAGGGGTAGGATGGATTGACTGCAGTTGTAGGAGCCAGGAGAGTTAAGGCTAGATGGTGAGTTTTTGATATCCATGTCTTGAATAGGTAACAGCTAGGAAAACTCCTTGTGAGAAGAGGCACAAAGGGACATTATAATGTTCTCAAAGAATCATAGACAGGTATGGCTGTGAAGAAAAAAAAAGACATTTCTAAGTTACAGATACAAGCATACTATTTAAAAGGTTGACATATTTTTATTAAACACACACACACACACACACACACACACACACACACGGGCCTAGAAATACATCCTGAAAAATATACACAAAAATATTAACCTCAGAGGGGTAGGAAGGTAAGGCATGGAACTCATTTTCTACTTCATTCACTTCCATAATGCTTTTCTTGTTAACCATGATAATTTTTTTACCATGAGAATTTAATATAAAGTGCTTTTAAAACTTAAAAAACACAGGGAGTTCCATGGTGGCCCAGTGGTTAGAATTCTGGACATTAACTGCTGTGGCCTGGGTTCAATCCCTAGGAACTGAGATCCCACAAGCCACATGGCACGGCAAAAAATAAATAAATAAAAATTAAAAATAAAAATTAAATTAAAAAACAGGATTAAATCAAAATGCCATGCCAACCAGTTTTCTTTTTCTTTCTTTCTTTTTTTTTTTTTGAACAAGATAAGTTCATTTTTAAATTCTTACAGAAAAATAACCAGGAAAACCCTGAAAGAGCAGATCAATGAGCAGGACTCGCAATAACAGATCTTCAAACACACTATGAATAGCCAATAATAAAAAAGGAATAGACAGGCCAATGTACCTGTATCAATGATCAATTTATTGCCTTTCACCTAATACACTCTTCAGTATATGTTCTATAGCAATGGAATTCCTTAAGCATTTAAACTGAGCCCAGTGCTAAGCTTTCGCAGTTGAGGCGCTGCAGGGACACTGCAGGAGGAAGAAGCCACAGTGATTTCTGGCAGGGGCAGAGGCTGGCAGTGTGGGTGTGAGAACATCCAGTGGAGCCTGTGCCAGCCATAAGTCCAGAATGAGGTCCCACTGCAAACTTGTAGCCCTGGCACGGCGAGAACCTTTCTGCAATCACCTGTTCAGACTATGGCCTGAGGAGTTATACAGAAGCTGTTCCTTGTGCAAGTTTCATCACCAGCACATGCCCACTCTGAAGGTCTTCTGCCCCCACAGGCACCTGGACTCCCAGGGCACGCCCACACCACCAGCTGCTGATCGCCCACTCCCCACCTGCAACTCCAGACCACTTTTGTCCAGCTACACCTGTTAACATTTCTGCTAATTAGTGGCCAAACCATTTTTTTCCAAGGAGGTCTGAATCCCCCAAGTTTGTCCATCTTTGGGTAGTCTACCTCAGCTCCATGTAGAGTTTCTTATATGTTACACTTAATCTCTCATCATAGTTGGTAATTCTTACATTAGACTTCCCCTGTTGAACCTACTGTGTAGTTTCTATCTCCTGATTGGACCCAGACTGCTATGCAATAGAACAGAAAATCCCAAAACAGCAAATTCAAAAACTCAAGGGATTCCCCTGGTGGTCCAGTGGTTAAGAATCTGCCTTCCAGGGCTTCCCTGGTGGCGCAGTGGTTGAGAGTCCACCTGCCGATGCAGGGGACACGGGTTTGTGCCCTGGTCCGGGAAGATCCCACATGCCGCGGAGCAGTTGGGCCCGTGAGCCATGGCTGCTGAGCCTGTGCGTCCGGAGCCTGTGCTCCGCAACGGGAGAGGCCACAACAGTGAGAGGCCCACGTACCCAAAAAAAAAAAAAAAAAAAAAAAAAAAAAAAGAATCTGCCTTCCAATGCAGGGAATGCAGGTTCAATCCCTAGTCGGGGAAGTAAGATCCCACATGCTGCGGGGCAACTAAGCCCATGTGCCACAACGACTGAGACCGTGCGCTCTGGAGCCCACTCGCCACAACTAGAGAGAAGCCTGTACACCACAATGAAAGATCCCGCATGCCGCAACTAAGACCTGACAGAGCCAAAAATAATAATAAATAAATATTTAAAAAAGTCAAAAGTTTTCGGAAATTTGTCATAGGGTAAAGGTGGTATCTCAAATCACTAGGAAAACATTGGACAACAGAATTATCACTGTAAAAAGATTGTATGCCAGAATAAACTCCAAATGTTAAAGACCTGAATGTTGAGAGAACTGGAAAGAGGAAGGAGAGGGAAAAGGAGAGGAGAAGGGGTAAGACAGGAATGGGGGAGGAACAGGGGCTGCACAGGTACTAGAAGCAAATGTAGATAAGTCCCATTATAACATGGGTGTGGGGACAGTCTTCTTAACTATGACTCAAAATCCAGATGCAATTTTAAAATGTACATAAAAGTACATAAACTCATGAAAGTAAATATCTGCATATCATAAAAACACCATAAGTCAAAAGAGTAATGACAAATTGGAAAAAAAATACTCCCAACTTATATTAGAAACAAAGGGCTAATTTCTCTGGTATATAGCGAGAACTCTTAAATTAAGATGGAAAAAGAACCCCAAATATTCATTAGAAAAATAGGCAAAAAACACAAACAGGAAAAGGAAGGCAAATGGCTCTTAAAACACATAAAAGTATTTGAACCTTGTTCAATTAAGAGATACAAATTAAACTGCACCAAGATACCATTTCTCACTTATGTTTGCCAAAAATTCAAATGTTTGACAACAGACTCTCTTGGAAAGGTTATGGAAAAAACATGAACTTGCTCCTACATTGCTGGTGAGAGTGCAAAATGGCACAACTTCCATGGGTATTTGGCAATAAATAGCAAAATTACATATGCTTTTTACCCTTTGGACTATGAGTCCATAGTGATGTTCCAAAAAAAAAAGAGGAAAAGAAAAAGAATCATCTGCTACCACTGTATCAGTTCCTCACTCTGGAAATTAGTAATTAGGGGAAAAGAATTAAACCTGTACTCTGCCTTTTTAAGAGAACCTGTAGTTTATCCCAATGTAGAGGGAAAACCCTTCTTTACCAAAGAATGACACTTAATAAATAGTTCAGAAAAATATTCAGATGGATAGACAGATAGGTAGATACATACATAGATACATAGGTAGAGCAAATAAGTCAAATTGTCAGCAATTACTGAATCTAGATGGTAAACATATGGACATTATTCTTTCAACTTTTCTGCAGCTTTGAAATTTTTCCTGATAAGAAGCTTTGAAAGAAAACAAACAAAATAAGAAATTAAAAATGGAAACCTTTTTTTAAAAAGTTAAAATATATGGAATAATATAATTTGGGGAAGGGAACAATGACCATTAATAATGAGACTGGTTGATAGAGATCATTAAGAATCTAGCCTGGAGAAGTTCTCCATCTTCAATATTTTCTGCTCCAGCTGTCACCTACTTCCATGTGTAAGCAACTTGGCTCTCTAAAGCTCCCAATTCCTTTCTCCTGACATTTTCCTTTGAATGCTCATTCCATTTGTCCTCAAAACACAATATATCTATGACGGTTTTTTAAAATGTCCATAAATTCTTCAATACTCCTCCCTTCAAAAGGTGGTGCCTAACCTCCCCCTTGAATATGGGCTAGATATAGTGACTCCCTTCTAATGAATAAATTATGGCAGAGGGATGGCATATACTTCCATGACTAGGTTATAAAAGGCATTGCAGCCTCTTCCTGGCTTGCTCTCTTGGATCACTCACTCTGGGGAAAGCCAGCTGCCATATTGTGAGGACACTCAAGTAGCCCTACGGTGGCCTCCTGCCAGCAGCCAGCAAGGAACTACAGTGAAAGAGAGATTTTGGAAGCAGATCCTCCAGCCCCAGTTGAGTTTTCAGATGACTGTAGCCCTGGCCAACATCTAAGCTAAGCTGCTTCTGGATTCCTCTCAGAAACTGTGTGAGATAATGTTTGTTGTTTTAAGCTGCTAAATTCTATGACAATTTGTTACAGAGCACTAGATAATTAATATAATATCCAAGGCAAAATTCATCATTTTCCTCCCCCAAACCACTCATTTCCTATTTGTGTTAATGATGAAGCCTATTACAGTTATCTCTGACTTCTCTCCTTCATCCAGCTACCTTTCATCACCAAGGCACATTGGGTTTTTCTCTCCATGGTGCCTTTCCCCATGGTTATGTCTTTCGCCAACCTTGGAGCAAGCTCTTGTTACTTCTTATCTGTGCACCTTAAATAGTCTCCTTACTGCTCCTTGCCTCCAGTTAGCTCTTCCTCCAGGGCCACAGAGCAGCCAGATTAACATTCTTAAAAACCCAGCTCTGAGGGCTTCCCTGGTGGCGCAGTGGTTGGGAGTCCACCTGCCGGTGCAGGGGACGCAGGTTCATGCCCCGGTCCGGGAAGATCCCACATGCCACGGAGCGGCTGGGCCCGTGAGCCATGGCCGCTGAGCCTGCGCGTCCGGAGCCTGTGCTCCGCAGCGGGAGAGGCCACAGCAGTGAGAGGCCCGCATACAGCAAAAAAAAAAAAAAAAAAAAAAAACAGCTCTGAGCAGCCCCCTGCTTCCCACCAGCCTCTTAATAAGTCATGCTCTTTTAACATTCAAGGCATTCCACTATGTTGTTCCAACTCATCATTCCACTCTAATCTCCTGATATTTTCCTACAGAAAACCTGCCATGTTCATAAGAAATATGCAAAGTGCATTGTGAAGCAGTTGGCATTTCATGCCTTATCACTTTTTTCACTCTAGCACCCCTATAGTTACTTACATAGAAATGTAACCCTCCTTATTAGAAGAGAACTACACCAAATTCTTTTTGGAAATGGTAAAGGTGGGGTGGGAGAGTAAGAAGTAAGTACAATTAGATTTTAAGCTCCTGAAGGCACACACTGTATTTTATTCACCTTCCACTACAATGCAATAAATATTTGTTGTAAGAAAAGAATATGGAGAAGTGTGTTGAAAATATATGATTTCATCCAGTATAGAGTATGAATCAAAGATGGATCACTTGCAGTAGCCATGGTACTGAGCTGAGACAGGGGATCTAAAGGAGTTTCAAGACATGCACTCTGCCTTCAGGGAGCCACTATGCCCAGTAAATGAGGCAGGCACACCAGGTAAAATAACAAGGAATGAATACAAAGGTGCTACCACTTCCAATCAACATTGGTTGGCCACAAGGGACAGGAGAGAGAATGGTAGCTGGAGACGAATATAAGATCAAGGAAGTTTCAAAAAAAATATGCATTTATTAATCATGAGGACAGGATTCCATATTTCAACTACTTATTCCCAATCAATATATACAATCCCTGATTCCTAATAGAAAATATGCAGGATAAAGCATATAATGCTAACTAGCAATTTCCAAACTTTTTTAAAAAGTTGTAGTAAAATACACATAATAAAGTTTACCATATCAACCATGTACAGTTCAGTAGTGTTAAATACATTTTCACTGTAGTGCAACCAATCTCCAGAACTCTTTTCATCTTGCAAAACTAAGATTCTACACCTGTTAAAAACAGCTCCCCGATTCCTCCCTCCCCCAGCTCCTGGCAACCACCATTCTACTTCTGTCTCTACAGACTTGACTATTGAGTACCTCATATAAGTAGAATCATACAGTATCTGTTCTTTTGTGACTGGCTTATTTCATCTAGCATAATGTCCTCAAGGCTTACCCATGTTGTCACATGTATTGGAATTTCTTTCCTTTTTAAGGCTAAATAATATTCTCTTGTATGTATACACCACATTTTGTCTATCAAGGAAGGGTTTAAATACAGATGCTTGAAAACATTTACAGAACCATGGAAATGATCAAAGTTAGAGCAAGTGGTTGAATACAGGAGTTGGTAATTAGGTCATCAGTAACCTTTAGACGTCAGCTCGAGAACTGGCAGGATTATTAGAAGGCTTTTGTCCCTCAATCTGTCCTGAAAACACCTCTCCTATTTCAATCCACCTACACATACACCTGTTCACTGTGCTTATGCTTTCAATATTGTACCTTGGTGATTGGATTTTAGTGCATTATTTTTGCTAAATGATCTGAGCATATCTTATGTAGCCAAATATTTAATCAAAAGACATTTAAAGTACTTTAACAGCACAACTTAAAGAGTATGTAAAAATTGAGAACAAAATACTTAAGGTTACATGCATAACAAATTGTATTTATGCATAATGTAACCTGGAGGTAATAAATTTTATATTTCTTTTTTTAATTGAAGTATAGTTGATTTACAGTATTAAATTTTATATTTCTTGAACTTAAAAAAGGAAAACAAGATGGCTTATCCAATTTAATAAATAAAAAGCATACCAAATGTTAGTGTAATCACCATGGTGAGTATCCCAACGTTCTTATACAGAGCACTGCTCAAGGTAAACTTACATAAGGATAAACTCTACACTCTCAATCATCAAATGAAGATTAAATTATATTCAGGAAATTAAGAAGCAGGAAAGCAGTGGATTTTAGAATAAGAATTTGAACAAGAGACTTCAACTTAATAATCAATTTTTAAAAATCAATTGAATTGTTTAAACAAAAAATCATTCTCTGAACATTTTGACCAATCAAGGTTTTACTGAATTTCATGTTGTCTCAACTTTACATTGCCCAAAAGAAATGTATTTGGCGTTTCGGCTTAAGTATCAGTAGAAAAGCCAACACACCAAACTATCAGAAAACCACCACTATCTTTTCCTTTCATTAGGCCTCTTAAAAACGTAAAGCTTCTACGGACACAAAGTAATGAATAGTAGCATGGAAATTCATGAACTTGAAATAACACTCCCCATTATCCAGTTGGAAAGGGAAAACACCATTTAAAATGAAGATCATCTCTCTCTCTCAGGAGCAGAGAATCAATCCCATCACTCATTTTCACCTACAACTGAAATGTTCATTCTCGGCCCAGAAATGCTGAAATGACCTGTCAGACATATACCACCAAATGGCAAATGCCAGGATTCATCCAGGCAATAAATCAGGTACCACAGTGACTTTGCTTAAAAAATATGCATTTCACACATATATACCAACTTCTCTAGAATTTCCACACATCCCCAGTACCATGATAATTAAAGTGAGAGAACTGGTTGCTGGACAGTGATTAAGAGGATATACTGTTTTTTGGTTGGGTATCTTTTAAATTATCCAGGTTCACATGACAACTATTTGTCAGTGGAGTCTTGGGTAACTAATAAGTTGGTAGCCAATGCAAAGGCTTTTTCCTTCTTAAGCAAAGATACAACAAGGAGTAATGAACTTAAGTCATTGCAGTAGACCTGGGAGACAAGAGAATATGTAGCAAAAGGAAAGTCTTCTCCACTGGAGGTCTAGAAAAGTGAATAAACAACCTGTGGTCATTTAAGTAGTTCTGCTCTAAAACAGTGATATAAACTGATTGAAGGAAAGAATTCCAAGAATATATTTCTCCAGCACTGTACTACAGATTTTCCCACACATTCGTTTGAACACCCAAGCGTTGCCGCTATGACCACAATCTCTGGTATAACAGGGAAAAAGAGTCTCTGAACAATTTAATTGTTGGGCATGGAAGGCATGGAATTTCACCTGGCCAACAAAAGAACATGTACCCAGACATCCTGATTCTAAGAATTAATCATTTCTTTGCATGCCAATTTTCTTTAATTACTCATCAGAGCCTAAAATAGTTGGCCTGTATCCTTCATGATGAACAGCCCTTGTCTTCTGCCCAAAGATGTCTCTCTCACACTCCCCCAGCACACACACCTGTGTGGAGCCCTCTTGGGTCACATCTATGTCCAGTGGGAAAGCTTTTTGTACACATGGGATTATACGTAGTGTTCTAATGTACTGGCTGGGAAATACGTTACAGCTCTTAAACTAAAAAATGAAAACGTTTTTAAAATTCCAAATATTGACAGTGATTCCTTGAAGAAAAAGGCATGCCCTAGAAATGGCAGAAAGACATTCTAGAAAGAATAGACTGATTTTATCAAAGTGCCTATCAAATCTAGTTTTAAAAAATCAGAAGGCAGTCACCACCAGGCCTGTTTTTATGTATATTCTTGCCCAGTGGACAGAGCAGGACACCAGGTCCCAGGCCCAGCTCTGCCTGAAGGCCAGGTGATCTTAGACAAATCAGGTAAACTCCCTGAGTTCCTACATCTCCTTCAGGAGAAACGGGGACCTAATATGGGTTCCCCTTTCTCACAGTGTTTAAGGATGAAGTGAAATGATGTACATGTACATTCTGCAAGGTATCATTACACATGCAAGAGGATGAAGTCAGTCTATCGGCATGCCACTGAATATGCTTAGAGTGCTAGGCAGGATTTCCAGACAATTTAGGTTAAGACACCTTTATGGCCACCCTGAAGATTTTTGCCTCCTAATTTTACTCTCTTAACTTCTTCTTAACAATCCATCACCACTGTCCAAAAAGCTGAGCTGCTAGTAGCCTATGTGGAACACAAAATGCCACATTCTCTTATGCTGTATTCTTAAGCCTGCCCATCACACTTCCCCAAGCATTCAGTTCGAACACCCCACACCTGTGTGCCCCTCAGAAGTCATAAATTCACATTCACAAAGCAGACAATAGAAGGAATTTCATGGAAAAGATAAAAAATATGTCTTAGGTGTCAAGCGTCCTTGATGTGTATAAGTGGCTATTTGACAATCACTAGCCTTAAATATTAAGAAAAATATTAAGAGTCTCAATCAGTTTAATATTAATTAGAAATAAAGAAAAAACACTCCAAAATCATCACAGAACTGATCGTTAATAATTGACTCACATACAACTCTTAAGAACATGTACATGTATTTTCCAAAATGAGAAAACTAACTCCCCTAATAGCCTACTGAGCTGGTTAGGAAACAGAATTTTGAGGGCTTGAATATGGGAAGAGGATAAAGCCTCAGCCTCAGGGTTATCACACTCTGAGGCAGCAGTGTGGAGGGAAAGCCCATCAATCTTCTCTTTCATCAGCAAGTCTCTGCTCCTTCCCAACACCACGTCAGTGACAATGCTCCACTTTTAGGAAACAGAACCATATTCAAATATTCATTTGGGGCAGGGTGAGGGAGAGTTGTGGGTGAAGAGATTCAAAAGGACATGACCAATGCAGAAGTTAAACGGAATACATTCAACTTGCCAGCCAGTCTGGGGTTTGACAGTGAACACAAAACATTCACTAACAAAACTTTGCAGTCCTGCTTTGAGGAAATATATATGAGTCCAGTAATTTGTCTTTCCAGGTGACCCTCATTCTTCTGTCCTCTCTCAAGTACACCTGCACAAAGATTCCCTTCCTAAAGCCCTTAATTATTATCAAGAGCTGTAACCGTTCCAGTTGGAAATGCCAGCTATCCAGTTTGCTGGTGCCTCATAAACTTGCCACTCTGCATATCCTAGTTACTGCCACTGTAGTTCTCTGAAAGGTACGTTGTGTATGTATGTAAAAGACAGGCTCTTGTTTTTCATAGCCCAAAGGAAAAAGGCAAACGACATCAATCTGACATATCTTCATTAGGAGTGCCTAGCAATAACAGGCTCCTAAGTGTTTACTGAATTGAATAATGTATTAAACAGTAAAAAAAAAAAAAAATATTGGTTTATAAAAGATTTTACATCTATGTCCTACAGGAAAATCTAGATTTCAAAACATGGGCACAGGAATGAAAAAAACTGACATCTACAAATAAATTGGGCACAGACTTTAGCTCCTATTAAAGAGAGTATTTTAACTTAAGTAGCCACAATCACTCTATATTTCATTTTAAATGTCTACAAATTGTCATTTTCAATCGTTCCTAGGCTTCTCACTATTTGATAATATGTAATTTCAGGTAGCTTTCTTTTTTTTTTTTTTTTTTTTTTTTTGCCGTACGCGGGCCTCTCACTGTTGTGGCCTCTCCCGTTGCGGAGCACAGGCTCAGGACGCGCAGGCTCAGCGGCCATGGCCCACCGGCCCAGCCGCTCTGCGGCCTGTGGGATCCTCCCGGACCGGGGCACGAACCCATGTCCCCTGCATCGGCAGGCGGACCCCCAACCACTGCACCACCAGGGAAGCCCTCAGGTAGCTTTCTTAATCTCAAATATAATAAAAGTATCTCTTAAATGCCAAGATTATAAAGGAACCACATATTCTACTCATATTACATAAATAACAAATATTTTTTTAAATGCCCTTGTATTTCAGTTTGGGATAACTAATGATGCACACCATAACCAAAGGCTTATACCACAATGGGACCCAAATTTGCTAAAAATTAAATCTATTAGCCCAATATGAATCTAACACGTATTCCAAGCCTCTGGTTTCCCATATGCAAAATAGTTTTGTCTTTTCTTCAATTTACCCCAAAGAGTATAGGATTAAAACAAAAATATCAGAACCTGGCTCATCCCAAAAAAGGAAGGGAACTGAGGTTTTCTTTTGAGAAAAGGGAAGGAAGACAATTATTTCTAAGTAAGAATATACTGAAGAGCAAAACTATATAATCAACAAACAGACAGTGATTTCCAGGGGGTGAGGTTGAGTGGAGAGGGCTGACTACAAAGGGGACTTATGGGGGTGATGGAACTGTTCCATGTCTTGATCATGGAGGTGACTGAGTATACCGCTGTGTGCAACTCTCAGAATTCACAGAGTGATACACCTAAAGAGGCTAGATTTTACTCTATGTAAATTACACTGCAATAAGCTTGACTTTTCAAAAATGTTATTATGTCTAAAACAGTGTGCTAGGCACTGAATGAAGCCTAAATTCAAGTATACATTTCTCAAGGGCTCTAGACATAATTATCAAAAAACTCACCAGTAAATGGTTCAAGTTCAGCCTTCAGCATTCTATATAATTATTTTATTATTTATAGATATTATAAAATGATTCAAAACATGAATTAACATTATTACAAGATGTATTTTGAATCATTACCTGTTGGATACACATATATAGAAAACTACATGTAATATTCTTTAAAATGGACATATCAATATCTATTAAATGCTAATTATATTTTTAAGGGTTGAATTGACTACTAAATCTTACCTATTCCATATTATAAATAAACTGAGAAATGTAAATGATGATTAGATTCATTCACATCCCTCAGAACCACTATGAAAGATGTCCTAAATGTGTTTTTAATTGACTTCAGAGACTTATAGGACTTAAATGTTACAGGAGACTGGCAACTTCTGAAATAAGAATGTTTCAGTAATTCAACTGAAAAAAAATGCTTGAACATAAAATGGAATCCTAAGGTTTATGCTTTAACACCTGCTGATAAACAGATCATAACCTTTCCCCCTCTTCTAGAATGTATGCAAAAACATAGATTTTCTGCAGAAAAAAAAAAGAGCCAAAGAATAAGTGTGCAAGGTTCTTTTCATAGTCAGAGTACATTTACTTTTCACAATACTCACAGCACAAATCTTTCTTTCCACACGTTCACTTTTTAAATAACAAACATCCTTCTCCACACACAAAGAAAAACAGCCACTGTGAGTTTAGAAACTTAGAACAAAAATAAAAATTCCTAATGGAATGCCCATGTAAATACTAGAAATCTAACAAAACAAAATCTTTCCTCAAAAGTGTTGTGTACCACACCAAAGCACAAAGTTGCTTTTTAAAAAGCTAGTAAAATTGAGTCAATCTTATTTTCCTAAATAGAAATTCACCCGAATCCAAAGTTTTGCTTTTCACACACACACACACTATATATATATATATATATATACAGATTCCCTTGACTTAATTTTATATCCAGTATTAATTAGGCAGGAACGGGAAAACAACAGGTTAAGAGAACAGCGGCTGGGGTTCCTCTTCAGCAAATAAAACAGCCCAGATGATCTCAATCTTACTCAATCCGCCCAGGAAAGAAGTAACTCCGCTTTCTGATATGATTAAGGTTTGCCAGTTAATACATTTAAAAATACTAGTCACCTGCCTGATACATGTACATCTTCCCAGGCCCACAAAACTCAAGCATGAAGTGCCCTGGTCAACTTTCCTACTGTCACCGTTTCGTCCACTGTTGGGAAATCCGTAGAAAATACAGAGGAGTTTTGCCTTTAAAAAAACATGTTTATTAGCACAGTCAACCCGGAGCTTACAGGCACAAACTAATTAGTTAACTTGCCAGCGTCTTGAGTGAAAATATTTAGTCAAAACATGAAATTTCTGTTTCCAGTAGTTTTCCAGACTGGTGGATTTGTTGGGGGGTTGGGGGGTGTCTTTTATTGTTCTCAATATTACTGTTTTCCCATCGCTGGATTTCAAACATTAAATCAGACAAATCGCACCTTGACTTAAGGGGCACTTACCCTACTTGTACACACCCGCCTAGCAATCACTGAAACGCGGCACTTGCTTTTCCCGGACTAGTTCTGTTCCCCGCACCCGGCTGCGGCACCAGCTGCGGAGAGTGAGCGCACCTCGCGCAGCCCAGATCCCAAACGCAGCACCGGATGCCAGTCGCAGCCCTGGACGGTCCCGCTCTGGTCCAGCTCCCGCCGCCTCTTCTCTGCCCTGCAAGTTTCCAGAGGCGTCTGTCGCAGCCTCCGCCCTCCCGGCGGCCTAGCAGCAGGGGCGAGGGAGTGGGTGTCAGAAGGTCCAGTAGCCGGAGACACTGCAAAGAGCACAAACGACGTAACGAGGAGCCTCTCCCTTTTAAAGACGCGAGGGGCGGGAGGGGGAGTGGGGAAAGAAGCCCAGAGCCCACGTGACCACCTAGCCAGTGGCCGGGAGATCTCTGGAGGAGGCGGACTACCCGCCTCGCGATCCATACTCACCTGAGCGACGTAGGAAGCCCCAGGGTAGGGGCTGTCACCGTCGAGCGCCTCACAGTCACCCGCAGGAGCAGCAAAACACAGACGGCGCCCCTCCCCCGGTCTTGGATTTGGGAGATCTGGGGCGGGGCCTGAGAATGTGCATTCCTAACCAGGTCCGGGGTGATGCTGAAACTGATGCTGCCGGGCTGGGGGCCACGCTTTGAGGGTCGGCTCCCCAGACCCTGAGCCACGTGAGTCTGAGAGGAGCTGGGTGCTTTGGCGTCATTAAATACAGAAGTCTGACTAAGCATCTACAGGTGAAACTATTTGCCCAATCCCCAGCGGCAAGCGCAGCCTCGAGCCGAGGGAGAGGCAAAGCCGCGCGGCATGGTCGGGAGGTGGAGGGTGTGGGTTCTCATCTTTCAAGGGCTGGCGGGGAAGGCCTTTCGCCCTAGAGCAAAGATCCGAGGAACCTCCTCAAACTCACCTACTGCAAGGAAGCGCGTGGGTGAAGGACGAGGGAGGGGAGGTGGTTCCGTGCTTCTCTGCGGAGGCGCCCCTCTTCCCTGGCTCCGCCTCCGTCAAACTCTCTCCGCCGGCGAGCGCCCCCTGGTGGCAGCTCCTGTTCCCCAGGTCTGCACGGTCCCTAAGCTCTCCTCACCCACCCCACCCAGCAGTGGCGCCCAGAGTGAGGACTAATAAGACTATTTGATAGTCACTAAGAAGCAACTGGCATCTTGATGGCAAAAACCGAAAAGAACGTAGCAGCTGTCCCACAGGGCATTGTGAGACCCTAGTGCCACATTTGTGCCTAATTAATCATCAAACTACGGTGCTTGATGCGGTTGTGACTCCAGATCTCTGACGCAGGAAGACCAAAGGGGCATATGGAGGGAAACTTTTACAGCGTTAAGTGTTGGGGTTCAACCAAAATAGCCTAGAGGGACGCTAGTGTGCTCTGGGTTTGTAAGAGTGAAGTCCACAGGTAGCGGAGACAGTCTCCAAATGTGGAGAGCCACCTACCTTATAAACAATGGTTATCAAAAATTTGTATCCTCCCCACCTCCAAGGTTCATTAAAGCTTGGACTCCTGGATTCTTACAAGTTGTAGGGCAGGGTTTCCTGATCCTTGAGGCTGAGAAGTTTGGACAGGAGGGTGTTGAGCTGACAAGATCCACCCTGTGGAGGATGGTAGAAGACAAGATGATTATCTTTGCCAATCTCTGCTCCCCTGTTCCCTTTCCTGGGTTTTTCTCCAGGTGCCCAATACCCGTATCCTTTTTCCTTCTTTCCACCTTAAGGAGAAAACTTTAAAGGATGGTTTTTAAAAATCAGTTCCATTTGGTAGTACTTGTCAACAAAATACCTCTGCAATGGAAATTATTATGAAGGAATTTCAGTCATGAGCCAACAAGCAGACAAAGATGATGTGAGGGTTAAGAAAACCGACATCTATTAAGTATCTGCATCATGCCAGAGAGTGTGCTAAGTGCTTGCACAGCATCTCATTTAATCCTCATTGACCCCACTTCTCAGATGAGGAAACTGAGGCTCACAGAGCTTATATCAGCTACCTGAAGCCATGCATAGGGAGGAAAGAACCCAGTAGCAACAATGCTTTCATAAACAGCTACCACTTATTGGGCATTTAGCCATGCTCCACTTTCTACATATTATCTCATTTTATACACAACAAGCCTCTGAGTCAATTCTGCTATTAATTAACCCCATTTTATGATTGAGAAAATGGCCAGTCAGTGACTGAGAAGAACTTGAACCTAGGCCAGAGCCCAAGACTCTGTTTTCTTCCATACCGCAGCTGCAATCAGTTGGAAATGAAGATGGCTTGAATGTCAGGTCATTATATCTCCTGCAGACAAGCCCCACTTTAAAGCCTCCTGCCACCTGTGAGAAAAGCTTCTGCTCAACCCTGGAACTAGAGCTCCCTGTTTGCTGTAGTGCTTCCTTCAGAAGTCATTCCACTCACAGGAACAGCATGTTCTCTTTTTAAAGACCCTCAAACACCCACAGAAGCTGTTTGTTACACAAGGAAACCTCATTGCAGGAAATATTAAGCAAAGAGAATGAATGGGAGTGAGTACATTTCCTTCTGACTCACCCTGTGGATCGAGAAAGATAATGGCACCTTAGGGATGGAAATTTTGCCAGGTTGAATGCAGAGAGTGGAGAGGGTGACTATTCCAACACCCTCAAACCAAGACGAAAACTAAGAAGGGATTCCTGAAACAGTTAAGTACCATTAGCTAGGCCTAAAAGCACCTGAAATCTAGTGTTGAGAATGTGCCTCTGTTCAGCAGGGTCCCAGCCTCACTTCCACCTCACTCATGACCTGCCTAAGGAAGCACCCACATGGTATGACATTGAAAGGCTTTCCTCTCCCCCAAATATCCTACAACAAGGACTGAAGTCGTCACCATTCAGTCATCCTTCGGGGTTAAAGCATTGGATTGTTAAAATTCAGTTATGTTATATATGATGGGTAATATTAATTTACTAGCATTTATAATTACACTCATGAGATGAGCTTGCAAGATGAGCTAAATGTCACCTGGGAAATCAAAGGAAGTCAGAATAAGAAAGGCACATTTTGCTGTAGGAGAAAGGAAAGCATCTCCATTGGGGTGTGCCTTCCTCATCTTTTTATCCCACCCCTTTTCTGTCTTGAGAAGCCAAGAGCCTAAGTAAAGTGAAGACCGTGACAGCCCAGCAGAACGTGTACACTGCCTCCCCACACAGTGGTCAGCCTGCCTGTCAACACCGCCTGCACTGTGATTGCACCGTGCACGTCTTGTGTCTCTAGTACCCCCGTGGTAGCATGGTGCCCATAGCACCCACCTAATACAACTCAGGCATTCAACAAATATCTGCTGAAGGCTTCAACTTGGAGAGATCAGAGGGAAAGGGGAAGGATTTTCTGTAGCAAAGAAACTAGCAAGAGGCTAAATAAATAAAATCCTGTTGAAGACAAGAAAGCAAAAGCTGATGTGCAAAAGTATATAAGTGAAGGAGTCTTACAAATGACTAGAAGAGTGTCATGGTATAGGATGGCTTGGGACTATCACTCTTCCTCTTCTCAGGCTGAGGCCAAGTGGGAGGATTTAGGTCCTGGGATGCTCCTACCCGCTCAAAAGTATAACAAGATCAGGATCCTTCTTCATATTATGTGGGTATAAATTGCTGTTTTAAGAGGATCTGAGAGATAAAACCCTAAAGTTATGGAATTAATAAAAGAGAAGGGAAAGATTGATTGCACCTGCAATAGCACATTTATTTGATGTTGATGAATTGGGAAGGTGGTATTACTAATGCAATGTATTAGAGGTTATCTCAGCTACTCATGAATCAGGGTTCGTAAAATAGAATTTGATATTTGAATTTGGGTAGAGCTCTTCAGGATCATGTCTTTTGTAGAAATAAAAATGAACCTAATATTTATGCAATCTTTCTGGCCCCAGTACCACAATAGGCAGGCCTGCACAGATTGGTTCATTTTATTCATTTAATCCTCATAACAACCCTGTGGCCATCTCTGCTTTATAGATTGGGAAAATGAGGCACAGAGAATGTGCATGTGGCAGAGTGAAAGTTCCAACTCAGTGTCATCTGTCTACCTGCTAATCCTTTGCTTTCTCTGCTGTTATCCTGTGATGTTTTTCTTATTTGTTATGTAATCTGAGGCATATTTGTCCTGTAGAACCTGGTTATTGCTGAATGAATTTTTGCCAAGTTCTTGTCTAGGTCTGACCACCTGTGTGCATATTTACATAACTTTATTCTTTACTGACATGTGTTTGACTGGAGCCTCTAGTAAGGTGACCAAGGACATGAGCAGCAAGGTAGACCTAACCTGATACTTGGGCACCCAGACCACAGGACAAGGTTATTCTGACCCTCAGTTGAAATGAACCACCTGGGCAGCCAGCAAGTGCAGCCAACTCCTTATAAGTCATCCTTATTTTTTTCAGTCTTGGTCTTTGACATTTGCAAACATACAGGTAAAATAACTTTTTTTCCTTCTACTGATCCTTGAAAGTACTTAAATTCCGCACAGATCTCTCACATACCTTGAGTTTCTAATTTTCTATCCACTGAAACTGAACGGTGTGAAGAATATACGTTCCTGTCCTCAGCCCCAACTCTGATTTAAGAAATTCTCTCTTGAGCTAGAGAAGCAACTAGCCCCTAGAGGTCACTGATGTGAATTTGAATACCCTGTTGAGAAAGAAAATGTTAAAGAACTGTTAGAAATGGTGGGAAATTGTAATATGCAATTTCACAAATGACTCAAATGCAATTCTAGAAATGCAGCTTCCTTACCTATTCTGGCACAGAATAATATAATATTAATAACAGGTCAGACAGTGTAATATTCCCAGAAATAAGGTCAAAAAGGAGATAGGGTATAGACATACATGGCTTAAGGGACCACAGATTCTAATAAGACTGTCTGATTCCAAAGAGTTTAGAATTCAAAAAAACTAATTTTTTTTTACTTGTAAATGTATTTGACATTTTCAAGTTCTTTGTTCATATCGTGGAAAGTTACTAGAAATGTCTCACATTGTCCTTTAGACCCACATCAACTAACACTCCAGTGACGCACATTGCAATTAGTGGCTTTTTTATTAACATCTTTATTGGAATATAATTGCTTTACAATGGTGTGTTAGTTTCTGCTGTATAACAAAGTGCATTAGTAGTTTTTATAAAAAATATAGACCCTGGGCTTCCCTGGTGGTGCAGTGGTTGCGAGTCCACCGGCTGACGCAGGGGACACGGGTTCGTTCCCCGGTCCGCGAAGATCCCACATGCCGTGGAGCGGTTGGGCCCGTGAGCCATGGCCGCTGAGCCTGTGCGTCCGGAGCCTGTGCTCCGCAACGGGAGAGGCCACAACAGTGAGAGGCCCGTGAACCGCAAAAAAAAAAAAAAAAAAAAAAAAAAAAATATATATATATATATATATATATATATAGACCCTGTCTTTTGTGTACAGAGAGGTGCTTCTTTCACATATGTTACTACTTGAACTGATGAGCCTAACTGGAGAAATAAATGGTCTTCTGCAGTATTCAATCCCCTCCTTTGCTGGGAATTACAGCCAGGAAATAAACTTCTCCAGATAGTTCATAAAGCCTCCGAGGTATCGCCAGTGTTGTCTAACGTACTAGTACTCCTGCATTTTTCCCTTCTTTGTACAGATCTACATTTTTTTTCCTATCCGTCCAGGCAGTTTTGCTCACTAATCTCTCCTTCATGGTTCTGCCCATGTCCAGGCCACAGGCTCCCTCAGCTTGCTCCCACCCACCCGCCACAGCTTACTAAGAACTGCCACCCTAGGTGAACATTGACTTTTACAGTTAACAGATCACTTACATGGCCATGTAATGCTTCATTTTCACACCAACTCTGTGACAATGATTTTATCCCCATTTTGCAGATAAAGAAACTTAAGTGAATTCTCCAGGCTTACAATTACAGGAACCCAGGTCATCTGACACGTCATGTAGATCCATACATGCCTCCCCTCGACAGATTCATTTCCTGCATTCCAAGCACTGGGGTCTCGGAATGTCCTTCATAATGTTACTGCTGGTATCCCTAGGCTTATGTCAGCCTGACCCCATCCCTTCCCTCTACCCTTCCCACCCTATGTCAGTCTAAAATACCATTCAAGGGAGAACATTACTGACAGCTTCTTTAGTGTTTTTTCACCTTAAAATTATTCTGACACTCGACATTACATTTATTCTTTCATAAAACACTCTTTTTCTGAGAGTGCTTCTTGATGTTATGCATTTACATCTTTGTGAAAATGCCCCATTAACGCTAAAAAACAATAATGCTTTAAGTGCCTACCTGAAACACAAAAGCATATGAAGGTGTCTACTCACAGATGATGAGGAGGAGGATGGAGGAGATGGAGGAGTCTATGACTTCCATTCATTCAACAACTGCTTGTAAACCCTCTATCTGCACTAATTCATTTAAACCTCAAAACAATCTCACAAGGTAGGTACAACTTAAGTTTCCATTTAACAAATGAGAAGACTAAGGCTCAGAAAGTTTAAGTAACTTGCCCAATATCGCATAGCTAGTAAAGTATGTAAAGCTAGTAAAGCTCCCAATGCAGAGGGCCTGGGTTCGATTCCTGGTCGGGGAACTAGATCCCACATGCATGCAGCAACTAAGAGTTCGCATGCCGCATCTAAGAAGCCCGTGTGCCACAACTACAAGATCCCGCATGCCACAACAAAGATCCCGCGTGCCACAACTGAGACCCAACTAAGACCTAAATAAATAAATAACTTTTTTTTTAATTTAAGAAAAAAAAAATAAAACAACACAGCAGTCCTTGGAACAAAGGGCTTCACAGATATAAGGAAGACTTGGCCTAGGAAAGGGCAAGGAGCCAGTTTTCTGATATGTTTGGGATCAGAGGGTGGAGGGGTAGTAGAGAAATTATATGCCCTGCCTGGAGTTAGTCCTAGAACTCTGAATACATCTCTTCAGGCAAACCCAGTTGTAAAGTAAGTCAGAGAAAGACCTACTGACAGGTGACCAAATTGTAAGACTAATTTAGAGCAGTGTTTCCCCACATTCCTGGATCATAAGAGTTACCTGGGTCACTTGTTTAAAATACAGATCCCCAGCAGAGGTCTGAGATATCAGCTAGGAAGACTCTGAGCCAATCACATAAATATATCCTGCCACTTCTTTCTGGACTGTAAAGTTTATGTTGAAAAAGCAGCTAATAGTCTTATGGGTTTCCCTTGTATGTGATTGGTTGTTTTTCTCTTGCTTCTTTTAAGATTCTCTCTTTATCTTTAACTTTTGCCATTTTAATTATAATATGTCTTGGTGTGGATCTCTTTGGGAGATCCACACCATTTTGTTTGGGACTCCTGCTTGGGACTCTCTGTGATTCCTAGACCTGAATATCTGTTTCCTTCCCCAGGTTACGGAAGTTTTCAGGCATTATTTCTTCAAATAAAATTTCTGTCCCTTTCTCTTTCTCTTCTTCTGGGACCCCTATAATGTGAATTTAGTATGCTTGATGTTGTTCCAGAGGTCCTTTAAATTCTCGTCATTTAATTTTTTTTCTTTTTGCCTTTCTGATTGAGTGATTTCTACTATTCTGTCTTCCATTTTGCCTGTCTGTTCTTCTGAATTATCTAATCTGCTGTTGATTCCCTCCAGCATATTTTAAATTTCAGTTATTGTATTCTTCAGCTCTGATTGGCTCTTTCCTAGATATTTTCTATGTCTTTGTCGAAGTTTTTACTGGGTTTCCCCATTCTTCTCCCAAGTTTGGTGAGCATCTTTATGACTATTTCTTCTAACTCTTAACAGGTAAGCTACTTATCTCCACTTCATTAGGGCTTCCTACCCCCCCCCACCCCGCCCCTGGCTGGGGTTTTATTTTGTACTTCCATTTGGAACATATTCCTCTATCTCTTCCTTTTGTTTGACTTTTTTGTTTCTATGAGTTAAGTGTTGTTTTCCTTTCTGGTGAACTCCTATTTGCTTCCCTTATGCAGAGATGTTTCTGTATTTTTGTGTGGATTGCTAGCAAGCTTACATATTCTTCTTCGTGTATTACAGTGTGTTGAGTCAAGTTCTAGGTGCTAAAAGCAGGTCCTTATTCATTAATCATTTTCTGTACGTAAGGGTAGGTATGCCAATTTCAAACTCCAGGTTGATGCCTCTCCCGCTGACTTTCCCCTCTGGTAGCCGTAAGTATGATTTCTCAATCTGTGACTGTGTTTCTGTTATGGAAGTTGGTTCTTTTGTATTAACTTGAAGGAGTGGCCTTGTGTAAGAGCGTCCCTGTATAGACTGCTTGTATCTGGTGGCTTTAGCAGACCAGCTGGAGCTAGAGTGGATGCAACCCAGGGAATTCCCTGGGGAGCACTGCACTGAGGCCAGCTTAGGGAGACATCTGGAGCTGGAGTGAGTGCAGACCTGGGGCTGTCCTGGGGTGCACTGCACCCAAGGCTGCCTTAGTAGGACATCTGGAGCTGGAACAGGCATGAGGGGGTCCTGGGGGAACTTAAACAGTGGCACTTGCCAGTGCCTCTGACCCCAGAGAGGGCTCCAGCAGTTCCCTGCCTGTTTAGCAGAAGCTCTAGGGTTAGTAAATGAATTTCCTTCCAGTATCATCTAGGTACCCTTTAAATTGCTGTTTTTTTGCTGGGTCACAGGGTTGGCAAGCTTGCACTTGGGCCCCTCAGCAATATCCCTCCTTACTGCAGGTTTCCATGTGAGGGGGGTGTTCCCATGGAGAATGTTTCTCCATCTTTTCTACAGGTTACTGTGAGGTTCTTCTATGTGCAAATGTTTAACCAGCCCTCAGGTCTTCTTCAGGAGGAATTACTGTGTATGTAGGTGTAGATTTTGCATGTCCCTGGGAGGAGATGAGCTCAGCTCTGAAAAAAAAATAAAAGAATATACAATGGAGGAAAGACAGTCTCCTCAATAAGTGGTGCTGGGAAAAATGGACAGCTACATGTAAAAGAATGAAATTAGAACATTCTCTAACACCATATACAAAAATAAACTCAAAGTGGATTAAAGACCTAAATATAAGACTGGAAACCATAAAACTCCTAGAGGAAAACATAGGCAGAACACTCTTTGACATAAATCACAGCAATCTTTTTTTGGATCTATCTCCTAAAGGAATGGAAATAAAAACAAAAATAAACAAATGGGACCTAATTAAACTTTAAAACTTTTGCATAGCAAAGGAAACCATAAACAAAATGAAAAGACAATCTACAAACTGGGAGAAAGTATTTGCAAACAATGCTACCAACAGGGAATTAATTTCCAAAATATACAAACAGCTCATACAGCTTAATATCAAACAAATAAACACTCCAAACAAAAAATGGGCAGAATATCTACACAGACATTTCTCCAAAGAAGAAATACAGATTGCAATAGGCACATGAAAAGATGCTCATCATTGCTAATTATTAGAGAAATGCAAATCAAAACTGCAATGAGGTATTACCTCGCATCAGTCAGAATGGCCATCATTAAAAAGTTGGAAAATAATAAATGCTGGAGAGGGTGTGGAGAAAAAAGGAACCCTCTTCCACTGCTGGTGAGAATGTAAGCTGGTACAGCCACTATGGAAAACAGTATAGAGCTTCTTTAAAAAACGAAAAGTAGAGTTATCATATGATCCTGAAACCCCATTTGTAGGCATGTATCTGGACAAAACTCTAATTTGAAAAGATACATGCACCCTAATGTTTATTGCAGCACTATTTACAATAGCTAAGACTGGAAGCAACCTAAATATCCATTGGCAGAGGAATGGATAAAGAAGATGTGGTACCTATATACAATGGAATATTACTCAGCCATAAAAAGAATGAAATAATGCCATTTGCAGCAACATGGTTGGACCTAGAGATTATCATACTAAGTGAAGTAAGTCAGCAAAAAGACAAATATCATATGATATCACTTATATGTGGAATCTAAAAAAATGATACAAATGAACTTATTTACAGAACAGAAATAGACTCACAGAATTCCAAAACAAACTTATGGTTACCAAAGGTGATAGTGGGTGGGGGGAGATAAGTTAGGAGTTTGGTATTAACACATACACACTATATAAAATAGATAAACAATAAGGTCCTACTATATAGCACAGGGAACTATATTCAATATCTTATAATAACCTATAATGGAAAAGAATCTGAAAAAGAATATATATGTATATGTATAACTGAATCTGCTGTACACCTCAAACTAATCTAACATTGTAAATTAATTAGACTTCAATTCTTAAAAATGGTTAAGAAAAGAAAACACTGGCCTTAAATGACACATTAAACCAGATGAACTTAATAGATATACACAGAACATTCCACCCAAAAGCAGCAGAATACACAATCTTTTTAAATGTGCATGGATAGATCACATATTAGGTCACAAAACAAATTTCAATAATTTTAAGAAGATTGAAATCATATCCAGCATCTTTTATGACCATAACAGTATGAAATTATAAATCAATTATAAGAAGAAAACTGGAAAAAACACAAACATGTGGAGACTAAACAACATGCTATTAAACAATCAGTGGGCCACTGAAGAAATCAAAGAGGAAATGAAAAAATACCTGGAGACAAATGAAAGTGGAAACACAACTTTCCAAAAATCTATGGGACACAGCAAAAAAAACAGTTCTGAGAAGGAAGTTCACAGTGATAGGGGCCTACCTCAATAAACAGGAAAAATCTCAAATAAACAATCTAAATTCACATTTAAAGAAATTAGAAAAAGAAAAAACAAAGTCCAAAGTTGGTAGAAGGAAGGAAATCATAAAGAGCAGGGTAGGAATAAATGAAATAGAGACTAAAATAAAACAATAGAAGATCAGTGAAACTAAGAGTTGGTTCTTTGAAAATTGAAAAATACACAAAATTGACAAACCTTTAGCCAGACTCATCAAGAAAAAGAGAGGGCCCAAATAAATAAAATTGGAAATGAAAGAGGAAATATTACAACCAATACCACAGAAATACAAATGATCATAAGTGAATATTATGAACAATTATATGCCAACAAATTAGAAAACCTATAAGAAATGGCTAAATGCATCAGAACATATAATCTTCCAAGACTGAATGATGAAGAAATAGAAAATCTGAATAGACCAATTACTAGTAATGAAATGGAATCAGTAATTTTAAAAATTCCCCCAAAAGTCTGGGTCCAGATGGCTTCACAGGTGAATTCTACCAAGCATTTAAAGAAGAGTTAATATCTATTTTTCTCAAATTAGTCCAAAAAATTGAAGAAGAAAGAACACTTCCAAACACATTTTACAAGGCTGACATTACCCTGATACCAAAACCAGACAAAGACACCATACACAAAAATGAAAATTACAGGCCAATATCACTGATGAACATAGATGAAAAAAAAACCAACAAAAGATTAACAGGGCTTCCCTGGTGGCACAGTGGTTGAGAGTCCACCTGCCGATGCAGGGGACACGGGTTCATGCCCTGGTCCAGGAAGATCCCACATGCTGCAGAGCAGCTGGGCCCGTGAGCCATGGCTGCTGAGCCTGCGCATCCGGAGCCTGTGCTCTGCAACGGGAGAGGCCACAACAGTGAGAGGTCCGTGTACCGCAAAAAAAAAAAAAAAAGATTAACAAACTGAATTCAATAATACATTAAAAGAATCATACACATGATCAAGTGGGATTCATTCCAGGGATGTAAGGATGGTTTAAAATCCATAATCAATCAACATGATACATCACATTAACAAAATGAAGGGTAAAAATCTTATGATTACCTCAATAGATGTAGAAAAAGCATGGGACAAAATTCAACATCCACTTATGATAAAAATTCTCAACAAAGTGGGTATAGAGGGGACATACCTCAACATAATAAAGGCCATGTATGACAAACCCACAGCTAACATTATGCTCAATGGTGAAAAATTGAAATCATTTCCTCTAAAATCAGGAACAAGACAAGGATGCCTATTCTCACCACTTTTATTCAACATAGTATTGGAAGTCCTAGCCACAGCACTTAGGCAAGAAAAGCAAATAAAATTTATCCAAATTGGAAAAGACGAAGTAAAACTGTTACTATTTATATTTGTAGATGATATAATACTGCAATATATAGAGAAAACCCCAAAGATTCCACCAAAAAAAAAAAACAATTCAAACTAATAAATGAATTCAGTAAAATTGCAGGATACAAAATTAATACACAGGAATCTCTTGCATTTCTATACACTAATAACAAACTATCAGAAAGAGAAGTAAAGAAAACAATTCCATTTACAACTGCATCAAAAATAATAAAATACCTAAGAATAAATTTAACCAAGAAGGTGAAAGCCCTGTACAATGAAAACTATAAGATATTGAGGAAAGAAATTGAAGACAACACAAATAAATGGAAAGATATACTGTGCTCATGGATTAGAAGAATCAATACCATTTAAATGTCCATACTACCCAAAGCAATCTATTGATTCAGTGCAACCTCTATCAAAATATCCATGGCATTTTTTTAAAAACTAGAACAAATAATCCTAAAATTTGTATGGAACCACAGAAGACCCTGATTGCCAAAGCAATATTGAGAAAGAAGAATAAAGTGGATATATCACCCTCCCAGACTTGAAACTATACTACAAAGCTATAGTAATCAAGACTGTATGGTACTGGAACAGAATTGAGAGCCCAGAAATAAACCAATACTCATATGGTCAATTAATCTATGACAAAAAAAGGCAAGAAAATACAATGGGGAAAAGACAATCTCTTCAATAAATGGTGTCAGGAAAACCAGACAGCTACATGCAAAAGAATGAAACTGGACCACTTTCTTATACCAAAATACAAAAATAAACTAAAAATGGATTGAAGACCTGCAACCATAAAACTCCTAGAAGAAAAAGTAGGCAGTAACCTCTTTGACATCCATCTTAGCAATATTTTCTTTGGATATGTCTTCTCAGGCAAGGGCAACAAAAGTAAAAATATGGGACTGCATCAAACTAAAAAGATTTTGCACGGTGAAGGAAACTTCCAACAAAACAACAAGGCAGCCTACTGAATGGGAGAAGATATTTGCAAATGATATATCCAATAAGGGGTCAATGTCCAAAATATATAAAGATCTCATACAACTCAATATCAAAAAAACAAACAACTCATTTAAAAAATGGGCAGAGCACCTGAATAGACATTTTTTCCAAAGAAGACATACAGATGGCCAACAGCCACATGAAAAGGTGCTCAACATCACTAATCATCAGGGAAATGTAAATTAAAACCACAATAAGAGGGACTTCCCTGGCAGTCCAGTGGTTAAGATTCTGCCCTTCCACCACAGGGGCATGGGTTCAATCCCTGGTCGGGGAACTAAGATCCCACAGGCCATGGGGCACAGCCTAAGGAAAAAAAAAAAAAACACAATGAAAAACCACCTCACACCTGTCAAAATGACTATTATCAATAAGACAAAAAGCAACAAGTGTTGACAAGGATGTAGAGAAAAGGGAACCCTCATGTACTGCTGGTGGGAAGGCAAACTGGTGCAGCCACTATGAAAAACAGTATAGAGGTTCCTCAAAAAACGAAAAATAGAAGTACCAAATGATTCAGCAATTCCACTTTTGAGTATTTATCCAAAGAAAATGAAAACATTGATTCGAAAAGTTACATGTACCCCTATGTTCATTGCAGCACTATTAACAATAGCAAAGATATGGAAGCAACTGAAATGTCCATTGATAGATGAGTGGATAAAGAAGATGTGGGTAAACAATAGAATATTAGCCATAAAAAAGAATGAAATCTTGCCATGTACAGCAACATGGATTGTCCTGGAGGATATCATACTAAGTGAAGTAAGTAAGTTAGAGAAAAACAAATACAGTATGACCTCACTTACATGTGGAATCTAAAAAATAAAATAAATGAACAAACAAAACTGAAATAGACTCATAGATACAGAGAACAAACTGGTGGTTGCCATAAGGATGGGGTTTTGGGGGACAGATGAAATCGGTGAAGGGGATTAAAAGGTACAAAGTTCCCACTATAAAATAAATGTCATGCAGATGTAATATACACATAATGAATATTTAGTCAATAACATTGTGGCAACTCTGTATGGTGACAAATGGTAAGTAGACTTATTGTGGTGATCATTTCATAATGTATATAAATGTATATAAATAAATGTATATAAATATCAAACCACTATGTTATATACCTGAAACTAATACAATATTGTTTGTTAATTATAACTCAATTAAAAATTAGAATAAATTAAAATAAAATACAGATTCACAGGTCCCTCCTCCCCAGCAGGCTCTGAACCAGGAGCTCTGGGACAGATCCTGGAAATGTGCATTTTCCACAAGCCACTGGGTGATTTTATAATTCGGATGTTTGGGGAATATTGCTTTAAAGTGTTCAAAGTGCTAAAGTGTCCACTGTATAATGGAATCTGCATAATGGGTGATTTATTGTCCCTATTTTACAGGTAAGGTAACTACAGCCCAAGAAGGCACAGCAGTATGCTGGAGCCTGGTCACACTCAGGAGAGCTGATTGTTAATTACCCAAGGAATTTGCAATTCAGTTGTTAAGCCAAACACAGCTTGAAATCAGCCCGGTGAGTAGTTACACTATGTCCCTTGGTCAGAAAGGCGCTTAGGGGTGCTCAGGTCTGTTTCCTTCAGAACAACACAGTACTTGACTGATGAACACTTCTTGACTGTTCTCTGGTTTTGGGCTCATGGCTTACTTTGAGTATTATCTTTTTCTCTAGGGAATCTGTAAACACTATAAACAAGCAGGATTTTTTTGTTTTTTTCAGGAGCATGTTTATTGTGTTTGAGATGATACATCAGGTGCTCTCTGAGCTACAAAGGGTAAAGGAAATCCTCTCGTTACAAACTGACAAAGGTAAAAGGTAAAACATTTTTCACAACAGCATGAACCACATACTCAGAAATAGATCTGGGTTTAAAACAGATGACATAATTCCTAGTCATCTACAGCTTCTATTATAACTTCATACAGATAATGAATTAGGCTAAAATGCACTATAATATTTGGTAGACCTCGGGACCAGTATCCTTAGTACATCACAAAATACATTTTGATATCCCAAAGAAGCAAGACTTGCAAGTAGGCGTTTTAAACGTAACTAATCTACAGCTACCAAGTTCTACTCTTGTTAGCATTTACCTTTATGGGGAGTCTCCCAGTCTCCAAAGGATAAAAGCAAAGAGTAAAATCAGTATAACATATACCCAGAAGTCCGTATTGTAAAGGCTATAAAGATTTGCAGCACAGTGACAAGCAAGCAGGATTTTTTTTTGAGAGCTGGTTTACTAGCACAGCACCAAGCAAAGGTGATGAATTTGTCTTGCTATTAGTAACTGAGCAGAGTTCAACTGTGTCCTCACTCCTAGTCTTCCGCTTTCTCCTCCTGCAATTAATTTCCTTTATCATCCCAGATCCTGCAGTCCTGGATAGCTTTATTAAGGGCTCAAATTCTACAAAGGACCACGTGCTGTAGCGTTGGTTCAGATTTTCTAGTTAGAGAATCTAATTGTTGGTTTTACACAACAGGTTCATGTCTCCCTCTAATGGATAGGAAAGAATAAGACAAGTCAGATTTCTATGTGTTGTTACATCAGACTTTGTATGATTTGTCTATGTCATGTGTGATATGTGAACATGTGTTGGAACAACATATAGTAGCTTATTCAGCTAATGTCTAAAAGCAGCACAAAAGTGTCCTTTTGTTTTCATTCACTCAATACTTATCATTTATTTAACTATGTGCCAGATGTTAAGGTATAAAGATATGAATAACACCATGCAGTGGCAAAAAAAGATTGAGAATACTCACTATATACTGAGATAGAAAGATTGCCAAGATATATTAAGGAGAAAAATTCAGAGTACAGGATGGTATGAATAATATGCTACCATTTGTTTATAAAGGGAGAAGAAAGAATACACACACACACACACTCTCTCTCTCACATGAAATATCTCCCAAAATATATTTTTAAAACTATTAATATTACTTGGTTCCCTCCTAGAAAGGTAACACTGTATCTAGAAAATAAAGTCAAGAAAGAGTTTTCACTGTATTCCTTTCATATATTTAAAATTGTGAACCATGTAAAGATATGTCCTAATCAAAACCAAACAAACATTGAAAATTAGTAAGACAGAAATGAATGAGGCAAGTCCTGTGTTCAGTTACTTGGGAGGAAATTCACATACACATACAACAGAGGAAAGGTCATCAGAGGCCAGGTCAAGGAGGACCTTCTATGCCAAGCTAAAGAGTTTTCACTCTGTTCTGGAGGCAACAAGCCATTCAAAGACTTTAGCAGGAAAGTAACAAGTAGGTTCACATTTTAAAGGATCATTCTAGTGGCAATGTTGAGGGGAAGATTCAAGGAAGTCTATACTAGAGCAAGGTAGAGTCTGACCCCTTTTGGTAATTTTCCTGCTTTGAAGACCTGTTATCTAGGGTCAGAATGCCTCGGGGTAACAACAGAAATAGGCTTGGTTGAGCCCAGGTTAAAGATGATTTGTGGAATCTTTAGTCAGATGACTTGGTCTGGAGAAGAGAGTAAATTATCCAATAACTGTAATTTACTTAGAGTGTGCTAGGCACACTAGCAAATACTTCTCAAATGACACCTCATTAGTCCTCACAATAATCCTATGAAATAGGTCCTAATTATTCTGCTAAATTTTACAGATGAGAAGACTGAGACCCAAGTAGGTTAATCAACTTGCCCAAGGTCAGATAGCTAAAAACTGTCAGATGGATTTGAGCCCATCTGTCTGATTCAGAAGTCCATGTTTTCAAGTATCAGCATACACAAGGTCCCCTCTTAGCTGTTCAACAGAATGCCTAGCTCCCTCTCACTGCCAAAACCTGACTTCCAAAATACTCCCCTTCCTTTCAGTCCTAGGTGAAATAGCTGAAAGGGCAGTTGGACTTTCTCCTTCTCATCTCCTTTCCCAACTCTACCCCCGCTCCCTTCATCTCCATCCACCTCCTCTCACCTCCTTCCAACTCCACTATCTCCATCACATCTCCCCTCATTCTCTATCTCAGCTCCACTATACTCTGTGGTTCTTTTTCCCTGTTGCCCTGGAAACACAGATCCTCTCTGCTTCTTTTCCAAAATCAAACTTGTTCGCAGGAAGAACCAAAATGCTAAAAGATAGAGAATAATTGAAATTGAAGATAAAGTTCTAGGAGTGGAATTTTATGCATCCTCCAGCACTGAGGAGAACTGGATGGGGACTAGGAAGTCAGCCGGTTCCCTTCCAGTTCGATGCATACAGGAAGGTCTTCCCAAGTGCCTCTTTTGCCACTCCAGAGGCTCCTCACCCCCTGTGAGTCTTTCTTGGGAAGAGAAAGCATACAGACTGATCTCCAGGAGATTCTTTCTCCTCCTTGCCCAGTTTTCAACAACAAAAACAAGAGGGAGAAAAGGAAGGAGACTAGCCAAGGTTGGCTCAGATCAGGTGTTTCCACAGCGACCACAGAAGCAGCTTCAAGACCTGAAAAAGTCCCTCCTTCAGGCTGTCCCTAACATCTTCAGGACCTCAGACAAGCATACAAATGAAAGCTCACATGCCACAGTTTAAATTTTTAAACATAAATAAGCTAATAAATTGTTAAATAAAATGTATTTTATTGAATAAATATATTTTGCAAATATACCTTTGAAATAACAAAACTGAAAATTATGTGTAAAGGTAAGGTTTGCTAGGACTGAAGGTTAGCAAAATATCAAACATGACTAAATTTAATTATTATCGTGCATGTTTAGGTTCTGTTGACAGGGCAACAATGATTGGATGAATAAAAACACTTGAATTAGTAATAACGTGAAAACATACATAATTCACAATTACTTCCTAAAAGTTGTGATTTTAGTCCTTTTGGGCTACTATAACAAAACACCACAGACTGGGTAGCTTATAAACAACAGAAATTTATTCTCACATCCTGGAGGCTGGAAATCCAAGATCACGGTGCAGCATGGTCAGGTTTTGGTGACAGCCCTCCTTTGGCCTGCAGACTGCTGACTTCTCACTGTGTCCTCACAAGGTGGAAGAGGGGAGATAGCTCTCTGCGGTCTTTTTTTATAAGGGTGCTAATCACACTCTTGAGGGCTCTACCCTCAAGATCAATCACCTCCCAAGGGCCTCAATTCCTAAAACCATCACCTTGGGCATTAGGTTTCAACATGAATTTGAGAGGGGGGGACACAAACATTTAGACCATAGCAGTTATATTTCTTGCCTTTGTTTCAGAAATCCACCAATTATTTTGCTATAATTGAATTTTTATATAATTTGTGTTTTATCTAAAAAATAAAAAATATAGTATAATTATTTTTAAAATTGTAACTTCAAATGGAACAAAATATGGATATATATTTACCCAAAAAAGTAAATTAAAATATTAAAATAGAAAAGTTAAAATTGTTTTTAAATGCTTTCAAAAGAGCTATTTTCTTCTAAATTACTTTTAAAAACTGCTTATGAAAATTAACAGGCAAAATACAAGGCAATTTAAAAATATCAAGATTTTAAATTAAAATTATTTTAACTTAATTTAAAATTAATTACATCATATGAAATATTTTATAAAAATAAATCATAACTCAATGTCTATCTGGCTGATGCAGTAAAGAAGCATGCATGTTATGTCTAGACCTACCTATATACAAATTTAAAAGTTAATTTGGGGAGAAGCTCAAGATGGCAGAGCAGGAGGATGCTGAGTTCACCTCCCCCCACAAACACATCAAGAGTACATCTACAGTGAGGACTGAAAACAAACTGGAGACTGGCAGAAAGACTATTATACAACCAAGGCTGTATAGAAACATGCACACAGAGTCAGGGAGGAAGGGAAGAGAATAGATCGGGGAGGGACCTGTGCCCCTAGGAGGGGACACAGAAGAGGAGGGGGATTAGATGGGCTTCAAGATTCTCCCTGGGGCATGAGCAATTTTACCACATTTTGGGCACTGTAGCCCTGGGATCGGGCACCAGGAAGAGGAGTCAGTCCCCTTAGCTGGTTTGAAAAACAATGGGACTAACAGGAGGGCTGTAAGAAACCTAGATTCAGCTCGTGACAAATGGACATATGCCTGCTTACTCCCAGTAACAAGGCGGAGGAGGCAGGTTGAGACTGCCCAGGGCTCTGGCCAGTTTCCCATGACCACCCCAGTGCATGTCCCAGCCCATGTTGAGCGCCCACCCTGACACCTCTTATTCCAGTGCATTTCCCCATTAGGGTGAAGGCTAAAGGCTGCCAGTGCCATGGAGAGTGCTCATCTGTGGCAGCCAGAGCAGGCTTGGACCTGGTACTGCATGTGAAGGGGGTGAGGGTGGCCATTACTGGCACTCACAGAGGCAGTGGATTGGGAGCTGTCCAGAGAAATCAAAGAGGAAGTCAGAAAACCTCAAGCCAAATGAAAATAAAAACGCAGCTTTCCAAAATCTACGGGATGCAATAAAAACAGTTTTAAGAGAAAAGTTCACAGCGATACAGGCCTACCTCAAGAAACAAGAAAAATCTCAAATAAATAACCTAACCTATCATCTAAAGGAATGAGAAGAAGGAGAACAAACAAGGTCCAAAGTCAGCAGAGGGAAGAAAATAATATAAATCAAAGAGGAGATAAAATAGAGACAAAAAAATGATAGAAAAGATAAAGGAAATTAAGAGCTGTATTTTGAAAAGATATACAAAACTGATACACCTTTAGCCAGGCTCATTAAGAAAAAAGAGAGAGAACTCAAACAAAATAAGCAATGAAAGAAGAGAAATTATAACTGATATCACAGAGATACAAAAAATAATACTAGAATACTATGAAAAACTTGGAAAACCTAGAAGAAACAGATAATTTCCAGGAAATATACAATCTTCCAAACTGAATCAGAAAGAGATAGACAATCTGAACAGACCAATCAATAATTCAAGGGATTACTTGAATTAGTAATTCAATTAATAATAGAATTAAATTAGTTATAGAATTCAATTTTTTAAAAAATGAATTAGTAATCAAAAAACTGCCAGCAAACAAAAGTTTGTGACTAGATGGCTTCACAGAGGAATTCTACCAAACATATAAAGAAGAGCTAATACCTATCCTTCTCAAACTATTCCAAAAAAATTGAAGAGAAGGAAACACTCTCAAATTCATTCAATGAGGCCACCACTACCCTGATACCAAAACCAAAGATATGACTAAAAAAGAACATTACAGCCCAATATCTCTGATGAATATAGATGTAAAAATCCTCAAGAAAATATTAGCAAACTGAATTCAACAACATATAGAAAGAATCATACACCATGATCAAGTGGGATTTATTGCAGGGATGCAAGGATAGTTCAATACCTGCAAATTAATCAATGTGATAGACCACATTATCAAATCACATGATCATCTCGATAGACACAGAAAAAGTATTTGACAAAATTCAACATCCATTCATGATAAAAAAAAAAAACTCTTATCCAAACTGGTATAGAGCATATAGAATCCCAAAGATGCTACCAGAAAACTACTAGAGTGAATCAATGAATTTGGTAAAGTAGCAGGATATAAAATTAATGCACAGAAATCTCTTGCATTCCTATACACCAATGATGATAAATGTGAAAGAGAAATTAAGGAAACACTCCCATTTACCACTGAAACAAAAAGAATAACATATGTAGGAATAAACCTACCTAAGGAGACAAAAAACCTGTATGCAGAAAACTATAAGACACTGATAAAAGAAATTAAAGATGTTACAAACAGATGGAGAGATATACCATGTTCTCAGATTGGAAGAATCAACATTGTGAAAATGACTGTACTACCCAAAAGAATCTACAGATTCAGTGCAATCTCTATCAAACTACCAATGGCATTTTTCACAGAACTAGAACAAAAAATTGCATAATTTTTATGGAAACACAAAAGACCCCGAATAGCCAAAGCAGTCTTGAGAAAGAAAAGTGGGGCTGAAGAAATCAGTTTCCCAGACTTCAGACTATACTACAAAGCTACAGTAATCAAGACAGTATGGTACTGGCCCAAAAACAGAAATATAGATCAATGGAACAGGATAGAAAGCCCAGAGATAAACCCACACACATATGGTCACCTTATTTTTGATAAAGGAGGCAAGATATACAATGGAAAAAAGACAGCCTCTTCAATAAGTGGTGCTGGGAAAACTGGACAGCTACATGTAAAAGAAAGAAATTAGAACACTCCCTAACACCATACACAAAAGTAAACTCAAAAATGGATTAAACACCTAAATGTAAGGCCAGACACTATAAAACTTAGAGGAAAACACAGGCAGAACACTCTATGACATAAATCACAGCAAGATCCTTTTTGACCCACCTCCTAGAGAAATGGAAATAAAAACAAAAATAACCAAATGGGACCTAATGAAACTTAAAAGCTTTTGCACAGCAAAGGAAACCATAAACAAGACGAAAAGACAGCCCTTAGAATGGGAGAAAATATTTGCAAACAAAGCAATTATCAAAGGATTAATTGATAATTGATAATTAATTGATAATTGACAAAGGATTAATCTCCAAAATATACAGGCAGCTCACGCAGCTCAATATCAAAAAGACAAACAGCCCAGTCCAAAAATGGGCAGAAGATCTAAATAGACATTTCTCTAAAGAAGATATACAGAATGCCAACAAACACATGAAAGAATGCTCAACATCACTCATCATTAGAGAAATGCAAATCAAAACTACAATGAGATATCACCTCACACTGGTCAGAATGGCCATCATCAACAAATCTACAAACAATAAATGCTGGAGAGGGTGTGGAGAAAAGGGAACCCTCTTGCACTGTTGGTGGGAATGTAAATTGATACAGCCACTATGGAGAACGGTATGGAGGTTCCTTAAAAAACTAAAAACAGAACTACCATATGACCCAGCAATCCCACTACTGGGCATATACCCTGAGAAAACCATAATTAAAAAACAGTCATGTACCACAATGTTCATTGCAGCTCTATTTATAATAGCCAGGACATGGAAGCAACCTAAGTGTCCATCAACAGATGAATGGATAAAGATGTGGCACATATATACAATGGAATATTACTCAGCCATAAAAAGAAACAAAATTGAGTTATTTGTAGTGAGGTGGATGGACCTAGAGACCATCATACAGAGTGAAGTCAGAAAGAGAAAAACAAATACCGTATGCTAACACATATATATGGAATTAAAAAAAAAATGGTTATGAAGAACCAGGACAGGAATAAAGACACAGACGTAGAGAATGGACTTGAGGACACGGGGAGGGGGGAGGGTAAGCTGGGACGAAGTGAGAGAGTGGCATAGACATATATACACTACCAAATGTAAAATAGAGAGCTAGTGGGAAGCAGCCACATAGCACAGGGAGATCAGCTTGGTGCTGTGTGTCCACCTAGAGGGGTGGGATAGGGAGGGTGGGAGGGAGACACAGAGGGAGGAGATATGGGGATATATGTATATGTATAGCTGATTCACTTTGTTATACAGCAGAAACTAACACACCATTGTAAAGCAATTATACTCCAATAAAGATGTTTAAAAAAATGCAAAAAAAACCCCAAATTGGTATAGAGGGAACATATCTCAACATAATAAAGACCACAGATGACAAACCCACAGCTAACATCATACTCAATGATGAAAAGCTGAACGCTTTTCTTCTAAAATCAGGAACATGACAAGGATGCCCACTCTCACCACTTTTATTCAACATAGTATTATAAGTCTTAGCCACAGCAATCAGACAAGAAAAATATATAAAAGGCATCTAAATTCGAAAAAAAGAAGTAAAACTGTCACTATTTGCAGATGATGTGATACTATATATGGAAAACCCTAAAATTTCTATCAGAAAGCTATTATAACTGATAAATTAATTCAGTAAAGTTGCAGGTATGAGATTAATATACAGAAATCTGTTGCTTTTCTATACACTAATAATGAACTGAGATAAAGAGAAAGCAAGAAAACAATTCCATTTAAAATCACATCAAAAAATAAAATACCTAGAAATAAACTTAACCAAGGAGGTGAAAGACCTATACTCTGAAAACTATAAAACACTGATGAAGGAAGTTGAAGATGATACAAAGAAATGGAAAGATATCCCATGTCCATGGACTGGAAAAATTAGTATTGTTAAAATGTCTGTACTACCAGGCTTCCCTGGTGGCGCAGTGGTTGAGAGTCCGCCTGCCGATACAGGGGATACGGGTTCGTGCCCCAGTCTGGGAAGATCCCACATGCTGCGGAACGGCTAGGCCTGTGAGCCATGGCCACTGGGCCTGCGCGTCCGGAGGCTGTGCTCCTCAACAGGAGAGGCCACAACAGTGAGAGGCCCACGTACCACAAAAAAAAAAAAAAAAAAAAAAAAAAAGTCTGTACTACCCGAAGCAATCTACAGATTTAATGTAATCCCTATTAAAATACCCATGTCATTTTTCATAGAACTAAACAAATAATCCTAAAATTCCTATTTAGAACCATAGAACACTCCAAACAGCCAAAGTAACCTTAACTCATTATTGACCAGGGGATTTTTGCAGAAACTAATGCCTGTGGCTGGCGATTTGTTATGTAAATGAATACTGAAATGTCTCCAGTCAATAACGTTCAGGTAACAAAAGACATTAGTACATCTCTGGTCAATAATGTGTTAAGAAAAAAGAACAAAGCTGGAGGTATTGTAATAGGGAAGAACAAATCTGACTCCATATTGGATCTGTTTCTTTTACTTTAACATTTGTATTCTATTGCTTTTGCTACAAGTTAATCACTAAAGGTATGTTGCCTATAAGCTTAAATTATACAAAATGGTCCATCTCTGGGAACCCTGACTCCCACGTAGTGAGTGTTAAGGTAAAATACCTTTGTTTAGCTCACAGAAAACATCCTGACCAGGTCCACCTGTGAATGGCTACAGGAAGGAAGAAATGAACACATCTCCTCCAAAGTCTGACCGGAACCAGGAAATGTTTGACTTTACCCCTTCCCCTTTTAGTATAAAAGAAGCCTGGGGCTTCCCTGGTGGCGCAGTGGTTGGGAGTCCACCTGCCGATGCAGGGGACGTGGGTTTGTGCCCCGGTCCGGGAGGATTCCGCGTGCCGCGGAGTGGTTGAGCTTGTGAGCCGTGGCCGCTAGGCCTGCGCGTCCGGAGCCTGTGCTCCGCAATGGGAGAGGCCACGGCAGTGAGAGGCCCACGTACAGCAAAAAAAAAAAAAAAAAGAAAGAAAGAAAGAAGCCTGAATCCTAACTCAAGAAAGATGGTTCTTTGGGACACTAGTCCACCATCTTCTCAGTTTGCGGGCTTTCCAAATAAAGTCACTATTCCTTGCCCCAACAACTCATCTCTCGATTTATTTGCCTGTCATGTGGTGAGCATATGAGCTAGAAATTGGTAACAGTATCATGCTCCCTGACTTCAGACTATACCACAAAGCTACAGTAATCAAGACAGTATGGTACTGACACAAAAACAGACATATAGATCAGTGGAACAGGATAGAAAGCCCAGAAATAAATCCACAAAATTATGTTCAATTAATCTAAGACAAAGGAGGCAAGAATATACAATGGAGAAAAGGCAGTCTCTTCAATAAGCGGTGCAGGGAAAACTGGACAGCTACATGAAAAAGAATGAAATTAGAACATCCTCTAACACCATATACAAAAATAAACTCAAAATGGATTAAAGACCTAAATGTAAGACTGGATACTATAAAACCCCTAGAGGAAAGCATAGGCAGAACACTCTTTGACATAAATTGCAGAAATATTTTTTTGGATCTGTCTCCTAAAACAAAGGAAATAAAAGCAAAAATAAACAAATGGAACCTAATTAAACTTCAAAGCTTCTGCACAGCAAAGGAAACCATAAACAAAACGAAAAGATCTACAGAATGGGAGAAAATGTTTGCAAATGATGTGACCTACAAGGGATTAATTTCCAAAATATACAAACAGCTCATACAGCTCAATATCAAAATAAATAAACACCCCAATCAAAAAATGGGCAGAAGATCTAAATAGACATTTTTCCCAAGTAGACATACAGATGGCCAACAGGCACATGAAAAGATGCTCAACAGGGACTTCCCTGGTGGTGCAGTGGTTAAGAATCTGCCTGCCAATGCAGGGGACATGGGTTCAAGCCCTGGTCCAGGAAGATTCCACATGCCACGGAGCAACTAAGCCCATGAGCCACAACTACTGAGCCCGCATGCCACAACTACTGAAGCCCGTGTGCCTAGAGCCCGTGCTCTGCAACAAGAGAAGCCACCACAATGAGAAGCCCACACACCACCACGAAGAGTAGCCCCCACTCGCTGCAACTAGAGAAAGCAGCCCACGTTCAGCAATGAACACCCAACACAGCCCAAAATAAATAAATAAATAAATAAAAATTTTTTAAAAAGATGCTCAACATTGCTAATTATTAGAGAAATGCAAATCAAAACTACGATGAGGTATTACCTCACTCTGATTAGAATGGCCATCATCAAAAAGTCTACAAATAATAAATGCTGGAGAAGGTGTGGACAAAAAGGAACCTTCCTACACTGTTGATGGGAATGTAAATTGGTGCAGCCACTATGGAGAACAATATGGAAGTTCCTTAAAAAACTAAAAATAGAGTTACCATATGATCCTGCATCCCCACTGCTGGGCATATATCCGGAGAAAACTCTAATTCAGAAAGATACACGCACCACAATGTTCTTAGCAGCACTAGATACAATAGTCATTTATCCTTGTTCTCCAACCTGATGGCCCATACACTGTAAAAGAGCTTAATGATGCTCACTCAAGCAGGCTGGCCCAGAGCTCAGGCTCTTTAACCATCAACCTGTGTGACTTCTCCCATCACAGTTACCTCTCCTCTGCACCATCACATGTAATCTGGAAACAACTGCAACCACATCCTTAAAGGCCTGCTTTCTATAGTTCTTTGGCATGAACTTTTTTCTTTTGGGTGAAAGTCCTGAGGATTTTTTAAAGCTATAAAACAACTTTGACTTTATCTCTTTTTATCCTTAATAACCAGTATATCATGCTCAATAAAATGGAATCAGCAAAATTAGGAGTACAAGTTTTATTAAAAAGAGACTTCTGCTCAGTTCTTTACTACCTCTTACTAGCTTTTTACATTGGGCAAGTGGTTTAAACTTCCTGAGCTTCAGTTTCCTTATTTGTGGGGGGAAAAAAATGGTGGAAATAATACCTAAGCATTTTGTGAGAATTTAAAGTATCTGGCACAGTGCTCAATGTACAGGATTCAGTGAATAGTAACTATTATTGCCAAGTTCTTTCTTTCCCCACAGTGGTGTAAAAGTGGAATTATTTAGCATGTCTAGACTCCCTAAAGAACACAAGGAGAGACCCCATGACTGATATCCATTACTGCTTTAAAAAGTATGTTTTCTAAGTGGAAGATGTTACATAAGCCAAGGGTGGTATAACATTATCTTCACAGGACCATTTCAGTTTCAAGTAATAGAGAATCTTGACTGAATGACTAAACAGAGGGACATGTAACATCACTTAACAAGCCTAGGTGTAGGGCAGCTCTAACTTTCATTCTAAATCAGAGACTCAACATTGTCATTGGGTCTGTTCTTTCCATCTTCTGCTCTGCCATCCTTGGTGCACCCCACTTTGCCCTCAGGTCAGCCCATCCACAATTCTAGACAGCAGCAGCAGCTCAAGGGTCACATTAAGGCATGACATTCAGTAGAAAAAAGGATTATCTCCTCCCTCTGTCTTTTTTTGAGAGCAAGGAAAAGTTGAGTTTCTCTAGCATATTTCTCATGATTCCTTGACCAAACTGGTTCATACTCACACCTCTAAACCAATCACTGGCTAAGGGAAAGGGCCATTTTGACTAGCTTATACCTGCTAGGATTCATCCCTTCTCTGAGCACAGGACTGCAAAGAAAGGGTGGAACCCTAACATATATGGGGCTCTAGAAGCAAACAAAAAGGAAATGGCTGGGCTTCCCTGGTGGCGCAGTGGTTGAGAGCCCGCCTGCCGATGCAGGGGACACAGGTTCGTGCCCCGGTCCGGGAAGATCCCACATGCCGCAGAGCGGCTGGGCCCATGAGCCATGGCCGTTGAGCCTGCACGTCCAGAGCCTGTGCTCCGCAACGGGAGAGGCCACAATAGCGCGAGGCCCACATACCGCAAAAAAAAAAAAAAAAAGGAAATGGCTATTGGGTGTGGAACCAAAACTATCTGCTACACTTGGAATACCAGTTCCTTGAGATCTAGTCAGGGCTGCTTAGAATCCCTGCATTTGAATGCAGCATAATAAAGGATGGAGTCACCTCAGTAAGTTTGTGTCCAGCCAAGAGCTGTTAAGGAAAACCCCAAAACAATAATAATAAAAAGACAGTAGGGTTTCCCTGGTGGCGCAGTGGTTGAGAGTCTGCCTGCCGATGCAGGGGACGCGGGTTCGTGCCCCGGTCCAGGAGGATTCCGCATGCCGCGGAGCGGCTGGGCCCGTGAGCCATGGCCGCTGGGCCTGCGCATCCGGAGCCTGTACTCCAAAATGGGAGAGGCCACAACAGTGAGAGGCCCGTGTGCCACGAAAAAAAAAAAAAAAAGACAGTAGATATTACAAGATGAAAATTGGCAACATGTATATTGCAATAGTACATAATGTATAATTATTTCATATACAATTATAAACATCTGGTTCTAAAGGCAAAATCATATGAGTACAGCTTGCCTTTTTCAAGAGATTCTGGGGAACTTTTACACACAGCACTTCCCTTTGTGTTAGCAGGGCTAAACAAAGCAGTATTACACCTTTCCATCCTGCCTCTGTCCTTTAAAAGTCCATATCAGATACAACAAAAATGGCATATTGATTTCAAAATCTCATTTACAGTGCATTCAAAATACTTAATTCAATCTGTTCGACCTACTCCTACGTCCATGTTCCTGGTCATTCTCTGTCAATTACCTAGTTCACCCTTCTCCACAAAATGAAGCTTTTTTTTTTCTTTTAGTATTAGATTTTTGCTCACAGTTCTCCAAAATCATTTCAACTTGCAGCTGTACTTAGGAGACTGGAGGCTGCTAAAATTACAGAGAAAGGACATTGACTTTAAAATAATTATGGAGCACTACTGGCTTAGAGGGTGTTAAGGGATACTAAAGAAAATTATATGAAAAGGCATTAAGAGGAGAACTTATATTACTTCATAAAACTCTAACTTAAATTCATATTTGGGCCTCTTGACATTCCCAACTAGTAGAACACTTTTGCTTATATTTTAAAGCCTGCATTTTTTCCTAGCCTCTATATTCTCTACTAACCATTGCACAATGATACAATTAGTGATGATTAACGTTGGGGGCTTCAAGAAGTCTCACACCTGTGCCGTGAAACATATATACCAATTCTAGGTGTATGACAATGCATTTTTTATGAAAACACTGCCATAAAAGCTATGTGGGGCTTCCCTGGTGGCGCAGTGGTTGAGAGTCCGCCTGCCGATGCAGGGGACATGGGTTCGTGCCCCGGTCCGGGGATATCCCACATGCCACGGAGCGGCTGGGCCCATGAGCCAGGGCCCCTGAGTCTGTGCATCTGGAGCCTGTGCTCCGCAACGGGAGAGGGCACAACAGTGAGAGGCCCGTGTACTGCAAAAAACAAAACAAACAAACGAAAAAAGAACTGTAGTTAGTAACAATGTATCAAAATTGACTCATCAATTGTAACAAATATACCACACTAAAACAAGATGTTATTAATAGAATAAACTGGTGTGTGTAGGGTGGGAGTATATGGGAACTCTAATTTTTTCTGTAAACCTAAAACTGCTCAAAAAAATAGCCTATCAATTTTTTAAAGTGTGGTATATCCATACAATGGGCTACTATAAAGTAATTTTTAAAAGCCCAAAATATTGATAAATGCTACAACATGGGTGAACTTCAGAAACATAACCCTGAATAAAAGAAACTAAATGCAAAGGTCTACATATTGCAGTCATTTATTTCTATAAAATGTCCAGAAAAGGCAAATCTATAGACAGAAAGCAGAATAGTGATTGCCTGGCACTAGTAATAGGAGGGGCACTGACTGCATATGGGCAAAAGGGATCCTTTGAGGGTGATGGAAATGTTCTAAAACTAGATTGTGGTGGTGTTTGCACAGCTCGATAAATTTGCTAAAAATCATTGAATTATATATTTTCAAATGAGTGAATATTATGACATGTAAATTAAAACTGAATGGAGCTGTTTTAAAAAAAAACGTAAATAAAAGGTTAGTCATTAAATACATTCAACTGATTATGGGTGCAGGGAATAAAGCAAAAAAAGAGTAAACAAATGAAACAACAGATATACCTTCTGAGGCTCAAATGATGAGACACGAACTAAGGAGTTTAATTCAAACTTCTGCACCAAGAATTTTATAGTTTTAGGTCATATATTTAGGTCTTTGATCCATTTTTAGTTAATTTTTGTACACAGTGTTAGGTAAGGGTCTAACTTCATTCTTTTACATGTAGATATCCAGTTTTCCCAGCACCATTTCTTGAGAAGATTGTTCTTTTCCCATGGAATGGTCTTGTCACTCTTGTCAAAAATCATTTGACCATACATTTGAGGGTTTACTTCTGGGTTCTCTATTTGGTTTAATGGGTCTATGTCTGTCTTTATGTCAGTACCACACTGTTCTGATTACTGTAGCTTTGCAGTAAGTTTTGAAATCAACAAGTGTGAGTCCTTCAGCTCTGTTATTTTTCAAGATTGTTCTAGCTATTCAGAGGCCCTTGAGATTCCATATGAATTTTAGGAACAGTTTTTCTCTTTCTGCCAAAAAATGGCATTTGGATTTTTATAGGGATTATATTTAATCTGTGGGTCACTTTGGGAAGTATTGATATCTTAACAATATTAAGTCTTCCAATCCATGAACTTGGTTTGTATTTCCATTTATTCGTGTCTTCTCTAATTTCTTTCAGCAATGTTTTGTGGTTTTCATTGTATAAATTAATTATATAACTTATAATTTTATAAGTTAATCTTTGGTTAACTCCTAAGTATTTTTTAATGTTTATTTTTTAAATTTATTTATTTATTTATTTATTTATTTATTTATTTTTGGCTGTGTTGGGTCTTTGTTGCTGCATGCGGGCTCTCTCTAGTTGCGGCGAGCAGGAGCTACTCTTCATTGCGGTGCAGGGGATTCTCATTGGGGTGGCTTCTCTTGTTGCAGAGCACAGGCCTAGGCATGCGGGCTTTAGTAGTTGTGGCTCGCGAGCTCAGTAGCTGTCGCTCGTGAGCTCTAGAGCGCAGGCTCAGTAGTTGTGGCGCACGGGCTTAGTTGCTGCGCAGCATGTGGGATCTTCCTGGCCCAGGGCTTGAACCCGTGTCCCTTGCATTGGCAGGTGGATTCTTAACCACTGTGCCACCAGGGAAGTCCCAGTACTTTATTTTTTTAATGCTATTGTAAATTGTTTTCATAATTTCATGTAATTGTTTCCTTTCAGACTGTACAGTTAGTGTACAGGAAGGCAACTAATTTTTTCATGTTAACTTTGTAGCCTACTACTTTAGTGAATTCATTCATTGGTTCTAACAGGTTTGGGGGAGAAACCTTTAGGGCTTTCTACAAAACAGATCATGCCATATGTAAACAAATATGATTTTACTTCTTCCTTTCAAATTTGGATGCTTTTTAAAATTTCTTTTCCTTGCCTAACTGCTCTGGCTAGAACTTCCAGTACTATGTTGAATAGAAGTGGCAAAAGTGGACATCCTTGTCTTTCACAAGGAAAGTGCTGTAAATGTTTAAAAACTGGTGACTCAATAAATATCAAATGAATGAATAAATCAGCCAGTGAGGAGCAAAACAAATGAGTATGGTTGCTTGATCTAAAGAAAGCTAGCTGGCATGGTGTGAGCAGCCCTATGGAGAGGTCTAGGGGCAGCCCAGTCAGGCATCCAGATGATTGCCTCCCCAGCCAACTTATTAACTGCAACCTCACAAGAAAACCTCAGCCAGAACCATCCAGCCCAACTAAGCTACTCCTGAATTCCCAACCTTAGAAACTGCATGAGATCATAAATGTTTCTTATTCTAAGCCGCTGAGTTTTAGGGTCATCTGTTATGTACTAATAGATAATATAGACAGCAAATTAGTGAGTGAACATGAAATGACACTGCATAGCAATTGTCAAAACAGTAAAACATAGGTTTGAGTAAGGCATGTGGTTTTCTAAGGAGGTAGTGAAACAGTATCACGATCTCCTAAAAACAAATGATAGCACATCCTACTTCCTATCCTGTTTGAGCAATGACCTTGTCTTTACAGATGCAAGGAAAGAAAAAGTAGAAAAACAATGATCTACATGGTCATTATTAAGGGATATCATCAAAGACCCCCCACCCAATACCCACCATATCTAGGTACCACAGTGCCTGAAATTCCACTATTAGAGAGTCATTCTTTTGAGTTCCTTTTCCTAGAGTCTTCCTATAAGTACGTTAACAATTATATATAAATGCTCTCACAACAAATACCAAATATGTACACAATGAAAAAGCACAAGATATGAAAAAGGGAAGGCTTTTTGGTAAAGAGAGAAGCATCACTTTAAGGATTTATAACTGTTTTTCTTCACTTTTTCAACCATAGATGAAATATAAAGTTTTATCAGTTTTCTACAATAAACAAAATTAAAGTTATTAATATTACAATAATATATGATCATTTTCTTTGCCCAAATTACATCTATCATTCAGGAAAGTCTTTTTTTAATCTAAGGCAAATCTTTCTTGAAAAAAACTCATGGAAAGCAATTTTTCCATTCAGATATATCAAGGGTCTTTATTGTTCCCTATACTTTTTTCAGCCTGGGATAATTCATAAACACTTTATTCATAAAGATGGGCAGCTGCTCTATTTGCTGAGTGAGCATCTGAATTTCCTATGAAGATCTTCCTTTCTCTACAGCAAAAGAAAAAAACACTTCCTGATAGTTATCAGTTATGTTTATAGTGACAAAATCAAAATTAATATTCAGAACCACAGAGTTTACCAAATTGGCTAATATCAAAATCTAGATTTTTAAAAAGAAACAAATTTGAAAGAGTAACTCATCTATCTGTCAATATACTTACAGACTTACAAGATGGCTCATTTGCACCAGTTTCCTGAATCCTCTCTTTGACAGCTTCCTCCATGGCTGGTATGGGGACAAACTGTTGCTGGGAAGAGTAAACAACTGACTAAGGAATTTCTGATAGTGCGATCACAGTTTTAGTTTTCCATTGGAATGAACACAGAGGTGTGTCTGTTTTTCCTTATGGATCAAATCTTGTCGACATTTATCCCAAATTTTCTGCCCATCTTTTGGTCCTTCAAAGTGAAAAATGTTGTTATCTTTCAAAGTTCTTGGCCAGGATAGCTTCATCTTTATCCTAAATATACTGACACACATGTTAAACTCCCATTTAGAATTTAATATCAAGACATCTATTTCCCTCCTTTTGAAATATAAATACAGTCATAGTATGAAACCTTAGGACAGAAAACCCCATATAGAAAGAAAGACTTATGAGTCATCAAATGAGAATGGTTAACAGGGGTTGAAATGATGGTACTGGGAAATCATTTCTAGAATTCAGTAACTGAGCATAGAGAAGGAAAATTTTCAAGGAGATCAAAAAGATGAAAGTTAGAAGACAGTAGGTTTTAGCTTAAAAAAATAAGAATTTTCTTAAAATTAGGGCTGTCTGAAAATGTAATGGCTTTTGGAGGGGGTGGGCAGTAAGTCCTTGTCACTGGAAATATTGAAATAGAAGTAGATAAATACCTGTAAAGAATGTTGACTGAAAACTTGGTATATGAACTTTAATATTGCATCCACTTCTAAGATTTTGTATTTCTGTGCTACAGATGAAAAAAAAATACAAGTTCAGGATCACAATCACAGTTCATGACAGAGTTGAGGATTAGAATACTCATCCTGACTAAGACTTCTAAATCCTGACATAATGCTCTGAACCAGAGTTTGATGAATGTCATGTAGCTTAGCAAAAGTGTGCCAAGGAAGCAAAAGGGTTTTTCAGGTCTGTATTAAGTGAATAAGTGAGAGGGGAATAAAAGTTCTCTAAAGCAAGAACAGGGTATGAGAGGAAATGTCCAAAGAATAAAAATGAACAAAGCAAAAGAATTTATCATTATATTTGTATTTTAATTTCACATATACTTTTTTGGTGTGCTCTGTATACATAACGTAGTGCTACATATTCCTGAGGACAGAAATAAATTAGATAGTATCTACTCACTACATTAATAAGTACAATAATAAGACAAAATATAAGTGCCATAACAAAGTATAAATATTTTCTATGTGAACTGGAGAATAAAGAGATCATCTGGAATAGAGATGACCCAAGGAACAAAAATAAATTTCCAAAAAGAGATGGTATTTGAGATGGTTCTTGAGAAGTGGATTCATTCATTCAACAACCAAAAATTTCACCACGTTGCAGGTTTGGTCATTGATTCATTCCATAAGTTTAAGTATTTTAGACATACTTATTGAATTCTGCTAAATTTCAAACACTGTAAGTATTCAGCAGTGAACAAAATAGATAAAAATCTCTGTCCTCAAAGAACTTATACCCAGCAGGGAGTAAGGGTGAAAGAGAAAATAAGTTAAACCAATAAATCATATATATTCGACAGAGATAAGTACTATGGAGAAAGATAAAATAGGGAAGGGGGACAGTGTAGGAAGGTGAGGGAGGTGTTGCAATTGCAGAGTGAGTGGTCAGGGAAGGCCTCACCAAGAAGGTGATATTTGAGCAAATACATGAAAGAGCTGATGACAGAGTGAGCTCTGCAGATATCAGGAGGGAGAGCTATAGGAAGTAGGAAGAGTAAATGCGAAGGCTTGATGTGGAAGTGAGAATGGTGTGTTTGAGGATCAGTGCAACTAGAATGAGAGAGAGAGAAAGCAGAGGTGGATAAGGTCCAAGGAGATAGGAACTCTACTGTGGTAAGACCTTGTAGGCCAGTCTGAGGCCATTGTAAAGACTTTGGATAAAATTTCCACAGGAGTGAGTGTAATCTAGGTAGAGGGAAAAGCAAGAACAAAGATGGAGAAGCAAGGGGAAGGGGGGAAATTTTGAGGAACACAAGAACTCTTTCCAGGATCATAGTATCTAGAGGAGTAAGGGAGATAAATAAGGGTGGAAAATATAGAAAAGGCCTAGATATAACACAGAAGCATTGGAATTTAATTTCTGAGTCAATGGGAAAGTATTAAAAGCATGAGTGGAAACACTGAAGCTGTACTTTACAACAATTAGGATGGTTAGAATAACAGAGTCCGGCAGCTAATAAATGCAGAACAAATACTACAATTTTTTAAAAACTTTTATTGGAGTACAGTTGATTTACAGTGTTGTGTTAGTTTCTGCTGCACAGCAAAGTGAGTCAATTATACATACACATATATCAACTCTTTTTTTAGATTCTTTCCCCATATAGGTCATTACAAACTTATGGTTACCAGGGGGTAAGGTGGGGGTGAGGGATAAATTGGGAGACTGGGATTGACATATACACACTACTACATATACACACTACTATATACATATACACACTACTATCTACACACTACTATATTCATATACTACTACTATATAAAATAGATAATAAGGATGTACTGTATAGCAAAAATACTATATTTTAAAATATCAATATTTTGTCATTCCTAGTGAAATAATTAATTCAGGTAAGGCTCATCAATGAGCACTAAAGCCATTAAGTGAAAAATTGATGGGAAACTAGATAATCTCACAGTGACTTAATAATGGTTACAAGACATCATGTAAATAACAACCTCAATGGTATAAAAGTAAAAGTTTAAGTGAGAGAAGTCAGGAAGTAGAACAGGGAGAGAGAATGAAAGGAAAGAGCAAGGACAACAAAAATCTTCACTTTACTAAACTAAAGATCAAGAGGTATCATAAAGAGTTGAAACAACAAGAAAAAAAGTGTCCGTATATTATTTAAATCACAAAGATCACCTATGGAGGAACTAAAAATATATAATTCTACTGTGAAGATGAGAGAAAGGCAATGAAGAGCTAGTGCCAGTTATCTAAATCTTCCGCCATAGGTGGAAGTCAAGAGACAATTTTTTTTTTTTTTTTTTTTTTTTTTGCGGTTACGCGGGCCTCTCACTGTTGTGGCCTCTCCCGTTGCGGAGCACAGGCTCCGGACGCACAGGCTCAGCGGCCATGGCTCACGGACCTAGCCGCTCTGCGGCATGTGGGATCTTCCCGGACCGGGGCACGAACCCGTGTCCCCTGCATCGGCAGGCGGACTCTCAACCACTGTGCCACCAGGGAAGCCCCCAAGAGACAATTTCTAAAGTTAAATTCAGAAAGGAGAAAGCTCTTCCTTGCAGCAGAATGCCAGTAATACAGAAGTAATGATGGTAGGAAATAGATACATGGAGGAAAGTTTGATGAGAAACAGAATATTTAATATTATATATATACAAGGATATGTTTCTTTTTATTATTTTAATTGACATTTGAAAATTCTTTGAATTCTTTTAGTCTACTGACACAGGGTACATTTGGTTGAAAGAGAAAAGGCAGAGTGAAGAGACCATTCCAGAGTGAAAAGAAAGAGAAAAGTCAGAGTAAAAAGAAACCAGGCCCTATGTGAATATGAAAGGACAAGAAGATACCATGGCATCATGTAGAAGCTGGAAAAGGCAAACACATTATCCCCTAGAACCTCCAGAAGGAATGCACCTCTGCCACTACCTTGATTTTAGTTTGGTGGACCTGTGTAGGACTTCTAACCTACACAACTGTAAGATAATACATGTGTGTTGTTTTAAGCACTGGGTTTGTGGTAATTTATTTATTTATTTAGGCTTTGCTGGGTCTTAGTTGCGGCACATGGGAGCTTCGTTGTCGCATGCGGGATCTCTTAGTTGTGGCATGTGGACTCTTACTTGTGGCAAGTAGGTGTCTTAGTTGCGGCATGCAGGTTTCTTAGTTGCGGCATGTGGACTCTTAGCTGCAGTATGCAAACTCTTAGTTGCGGCATGCATGCGGGATCTAGTTCCCTGACCAGGAATCAAACCCAGGGCCCCTGCTTTGGGAGCGTGGAGTCCTACCCACTGGACCACCAGGGAAGTCCCTGTGGTAATCTGTTAGAGCAGCAACAGGAACCAATACACAAGCTCTCCTCCATTCACTCTTGCAAACATGAATGTCAATTATATCTGAACCCATGCCTGGATTCAAATATAATTGTATGCCCCAAATGTTAGCTCTTATATTTGGGTCTATGATTCATTTTCAGTTCATTTTTGTATATGGCACAAGACATGAATCAAAGTTTTTGCTTGCTCTCTCTCTTTTTCTTTCTTTTTTTTCTTTTTGGCATATGGATCCAATTGTTCCAGAATCATTTGTTGAAAAGACTCCCCTTTCATCACTAAATTGTCCCTCTATCTTTATTTAAAACAACAACACAACAACAACAAATGTCCATATATGTGTGGTTCTCTCTGAACTTTCTATTCATCCCATTTATCTTTTTATTTATCTTTATACTAATATCACACTGTACTGATTATTGTACCTTTAAATAAATGTTTTTTTAAATAAATCTTGAAATCAGATAGTGTTAACCCTTCAACTTTGCTACTCTTTTTCAGAGAATTTCAACGGTGTTTGGCTATTCTAGGTCCTTTGCATTTGCATATGAATTTTACAATCAGCTTGTCATTCTTATAGATGATGACAGTACTCTTCTCCCAAACGAACTTTATAAAAGTAAAATGAAAATTATTTGGCACCCTGAAGTAAAAATGGAAAAACAGTAGTGTAACTCTTTACTTTTCTGATTAATAAAATAAAAAAACAAAGGGGATTTCATCAAGCACCAGAAAAGCATTAAGAAAATGCTTCACCATGCAGACGTAGAGAATGGACTTGAGGACACGGAGAGGGGGAAGGGTAAGCTGGGATGAAGTGAGAGAGTGGCATGGACATATATACACTACCAAATGTAAAACAGATAGCTAGTGGGAAGCAGCCGCATAGCACAGGGAGATCAGCTTGGTGCTTTGTGACCACCTAGAGGGGTGGGGTAGGGAGGGTGGGAGGGAGACGCAAGAGGGAGGGGATATGGGGATATATGTATACGTATAGCTGATTCACTTTGTTATACAGCAGAAACTAACACAACATTGTAAAGCAATTATACTCCAACAAGATGTTAAAAAAAAAAAAAAAAAGAAAGAAAGAAAAAGAAAATGCTTCACCAAAAGCAAAAATTCCAAAATGTGAAAATCAAATTTTGGGTAATTCTTCTGTGAAATTCTTAAAATAGCCCAAATTTTTGTTCTTCAATACATACTTACCCCTTCAGGGAAGAAGCATAAATAATAATTCCATTGTCTATTCCTAAAACAAAGATTAGTTATCTCAAAAATTGGGACTCTAATTACAGGGAAATGCTCTTACAGCAGTGAAAGTATATCCCAATTATGTATTAGTCATAACAGAATCAATAGGAGAAAGCTCAGAGATCACCTAGAAGTTCTCAACCCAGATGACATATTAGAATCTCAAAGAGAAGTTTAAAAAATATGTATGCCTGGGCCCTACCATGAGTTCTGATTGATCTTAACTGATCTAGGATGGAGACTAGGCATATATATTATAAAAGCTGCCCAGATAATTCTAATGTGATGATAGAGAAGAACTGTCCAACTATTTATATTTTCTTTTATATATGATAAAACTAAGGCAGGGAGAAATTGACTTTCTCAGGAACAGAACTAATAAGTATTAACTAAAACAATAGAATATAATATTTATCAAAAATTATTATTAGTTATTTATTGGTGATAACGATACTACCCCCAAAACATAGTGCCTTAAAATAACAAAAATGTATTATCTAACAGGATTTTGAGAGTGGCTTACTTGAGTGATCTGGTTCGGGGGTCTCCTGTGACATTGCTGTCAAGTTGTCACGTGGAGATGCAAACATCTGAAGGTATGACTGGGGCTGGAAAAAAATGCTTCTAAGGTAGCTCATTCACATGACTGTTGGCAGGATGTTTCAGTTCTTCCCTGGCTATTGGGAGTAGGCCTCAGTTTCTTGCCACAAGGGCCTCTCCAAAGCACTGTTTGATACGTCCTCAGGATAGGGCAGCTGGTTTACCAGAATGAATGATCCAAGAGAGGGAGCAAGGAGGAAGTCATGATGCCTTTTATGACCTACAGACATGCCTCCACTGCTGCCATATTCTACTCATTAGAAGCTAGGTACTAAATCCAGCCCACACTCAAAAGGAGGGGAATTAGCCACCACGCTTTGAAGGAAAGAGTATCAAAGAATTTGTGGTCTCATTTTAAAACCACTATAGGAATACTGTCTGTTTGGGTTTTTCACGTAAAACAATATATTTAAAAATTATATACTCCTGCACTGGGGATACAAAGAAAAGTGACAGAGGCAAAAACCTTATAGAACTTACCTCCTATGACAAGAAGGACAGTAAATAAGTATAAAAATTAATAAAATACTTTTAAATAGTGATAAGTGCTGCAGATAGAAAAGAATAATGTAACAGTGATCAGGGAAGGGAAATGAGGAAGTAACTCTTGATAGTGTGATTAGACAGGCCTCCTATGGATATATTAATATAACAGATCATACTATACATTCTATTAGAAAATCTGACTTTATCATCTAACGAGGCGAGGGCTGCTAACAAAATACCATAGATTGGATGACTTAAACAACAAACATTTATTTCTCACAGTTCTGGAGACTGGGAAGTCCAAGATCAAGGTACCAGTCAACTCAGTTCCTGGTAAGCCCCCACTTCTTTGCTTGCAGTGTCTTCACTCAGATCTCTTTTCTTCTTCCTGTAAGAACAATAATCCCAACATAGGGCCCCACTCTCATGACATCATCTAAACCTAATTATCTCCCAAAGGTTCACCTTCAAATAACATCACATTGAGGGTTAGTTAGGGCTTCAATATATGAACTTGGGGCAGACAAAATTCAGTCTAATATACATACTACTATATATAAAATAGATAACTAATAAGAACCTACTGTATAGCACAGGAAACTCTACTCAATACTCTGTAATGGCCTATATGGGAAAAGAATCTAAATAAGAGTGGTTGTATGTATGTGTATAGCTGATTCACTTTGCTGTACACCTGGAACTAACACAACATTGTAAATCAACTATACTCCAATAAAAATAAAAATTAAAAATTCAGTCTATAGCAGCTATCTTTCATATCTATACATTTTAATCTTTCCTTTAAAACTACATCCATCTTGAAGGAAATGTGTATCCTTTTTTTTTACAATTGTAAATAATGCTGTGATAAACACCTGTATACATATATCCTTGTGTACATGTATAAATATTTCTGTAGGATGAACTCCTAGAAGTGAAATTATTTGGTCAAAGTAAACACATATTTAAATTTTAGATAATATCAAACTGCCCTTCAAAAAGGTTGTAAAAATGTACACCTCCTCAAAATGGAAGAAAGAGCTTCTGTAGTTACTGCTAGTGTGAACATTTACATCAAAAGATTTTACTTATCTCTCTTACAAATGGGTCATTCTTGGTCTTCATTTTATTTGATAAATATGTAACATGTGACATAGTTAATTACCCTTTCTTCTACAAAACACTTTCTTCACTTGTCTTCTAAGGCTGAATCCTCACCTGTTTTCCTCCTAACGCAATGGACTCATCTTTTCGATCTTCCTTCCTGGTTCCTCCTCATCTCCTTGAATTCTAGACATTGAAGAGTCATAGGGATCAGTTCTCAGTCTTCTCTCTACCTACACCCACTCCCTTGGTCAGATCACATCCAATCTCATGGATTTAAATACCACATCTCCACTTGGATGACTAAGAGGCATCTAAATATATCTAAAGCTGAATTCATCATCTTAACCCTAAAACCTGGTCCTTCCACAGTGTCACCTAATATATTTCAACTCAGTAAATGGCAACTCCATCTTTCCAGTTGCTTAAGCCAAATCTTTGTTTTCTTTTTCTTATGGCCCAACTTCCTCTCTTCTTTCAGATTTCTGCTCAAATCAGATCCTGCCTCCCATCACCATTCCCTACATTCTTAATTTACCTATTTTTTTTTAAATAGCATGTCTTGGGAATTCCCTGGCAGGCTGGTGGTTAGGGATTCACGCTTCCACTGCAGAGGGCCCAGGTTCAGTCCCTTGTCCGGGAACTAAGATCCTGCAAGACGCGTGATGCGGCCAAAACAACAACAACAAAAAAAGCATGTCTCAATATGTAAAATTAGAGTATATATTTCTTCAATGGATCATTGTCTCCTCATCAGAATATTAGCTGAAGGTAGAAACTTAGCTGGTTCTCTATGGTATCTCCAGCACTTAGAGCAGTGTTTTTGGTTGTTGTTGGCATAGTGGCCACTCTATATAATTATTTGCTCAATAAATGAATGAATTGTACAGGTAATACATAGATAATATAATTGGAAACCAGGCCGATGAGGTGGCAAAGGCAGATAAAGCATCCAAGGTTGGGGCCTAGCCTAGGCACAAATGTGGAGCTTTAAGCAGCTTATACTTCAAAGTCTTTTTTCATCTGTAAAATGGGGTTTATGCCATATTCTTCAGAAAACAAAGACACTTGGAATGGTCACTATCTACTTGGTATTACAATACACAAAAGTTTCACTACCTGCAACTTCTACGAAAATTTGCTTCAATTCTCCTCTTAATTTCACCTGCTCAGGTATAACACGACTTGAGCGTAGATTTTCAGAGGCTCTTAGGTTGTATTTCCAAAATGTCCACTTAGACAATCTTTTGAGACTTGTAAAGGCAATTACCAGGGGAAAAAAATCGCCTAATTCCATTATGGTGATGGTTGCAGAGCTCTTTAAATATGTTAAAAATCATTGAATTGTACACTCAAAACAGGTTAATTTCATGGTATGTAAATTACATCTCAAGAAAACTGTTAATAAGAAAATTAGAGATTCTCTAATTCCATATATGTGGCTCCCGTAAGATATCATCAGAATTTAAGAATAAGGTAAAAGCCATCTACCAAAACCCCAAAACAGAAAATGAATAAAGTTCAATATATGAGCTCTGCCATTGACTTCACCATCCCAAGAAATGGTCTGTAAAAGAAACCCAGATATTTGGTGCTACTTGAGTAACAGATAAATTAGAGAACTGCATCGGGATAACTATTTGTAAGCTGAGAGTCTAACAACCAGCCAAATTCCTCGAGCACAGACAGCACTCAACGGACTCAACTTACAGGACCAGAGGACTGCTCCCCAGTCCTGCAGTCCCGCTACCCAAGCAAACGCCCAATCTCACTTCTCCAGAGTGGACATCTACGAGGAGTGTCCGCCCTCTTTGGTCACTTGGCATCTAACCCCAGATGTGAGTGGGGGATTGGACAAAGCCTAGACTCGCAAAGCTGACGACCCTCCCCGCACTGGCCAACCTGGGGTTACCCCGGACGCTGAGGGAACCACGCGGGCTGGGCTTCAACCTTGGCCGAGCATCAGATTCGCCTGAGAAGGCTTTCAAAACTGTCAGGGGTTATCACCCTGTCGCTCCGATTCAGTTTCGGGGTAGGGGCCCTGACACCAGTCTGACGGAGCCGGGGAGCAACAACGCCGGACGCCGCCCCACACTCTGCAGCTCTACCCCCTGCCGGCCAGCCCGACGCCCGCCAAGATCCCCACGCGGGAGCCGGGCCAGAACGCTCCAGCACAGGTCCTGCGCCCTCCACGCGCGCTGGCTTCCCGCGCCCGCCAAAACTGTCTCCCGCCAGACCGCCCCTCGGCTCCGCCCACTGCCCCGCCACCGAAGGGCCGATTCCCTCTTCAGCTGGTTCCCCGCCCACACGAAGGCGAGATATGGAACGGCTCTTTCCACCAGCCAATCATTTCCGTCAGCCAGTCACCACCAGTTCCTCCAAATCTCCTTCGCCCTCTTCCGTCCGCAGTGTCACACGGCACTCACCCTACAGCTAAGGGTTACCCGCGTTCCCGCCTCAGTGGGTTGCGTTAGCGGAGCGCAGGCGCAAACTTGCGAACGGCTGTAAGGAAGAGGAATGGATGGTTCCGCGCGTCTGCGGAGGGAGTGGCTCTGCCAGTTTGGCTAAGTCCGCAGTGGAAGCTTGAGTAGGAGTGCTGCACAGGAAGGTGGAGTTCGCCTCTGCAGCTGCACTAGGGTGTGTTGGAGCGCAGGCAAAGGTTCAGAGTAGGGAAGGGGCCCTAATAACCTTTGTTTCGCGGAAGGAGACGTCTGTAGTTGGAGGTTCCGAGTCTGGTAGACTGGGAAGGAGGGGTTGTTCCCAGCCTGTCAGACCTGCACACAGGGGCCTTGCAGCTGAGGAAAGGGTCCCCGGGCAAGAAAGTACCTGGTGGCTGCCTGCGGGCTCCTGTACTTCTGTGGTAGCAAGCTCCATTAATCTGACCCGAAAATGTTTCTGCCAGGATAGTTGGGGATGCCTGGAATCTAGAGTCGAACTCAGAAACCCAAACCTTATTTCCTCTAAGAAAATTCGAGTTCAGCCCAGGACCTGATCAAGGGTTACATGGCTGGTTAGAGACAGGTGTTCAACAAGAACTAAAGTTTTCTTGCATGCCATTGCTATTTTCCACCGTGCTGAGTGGAACACATGCTAAATGGAGCTCCATAAATTTACCATTTCTCCTCAAACTCTTGCTGCCCTCCATATTGTCGTCTCCCCAGTCTTGGACCTAGGGTCAGTTTCTTATATGGCCCCTAAGAAAATTCAGCATTCCAGTTTACCTCTCCCTGTCCCACACCTGAAGGAGATCTAAATGCTTAAACTAGTGGAGCTGGTTGTCATGTTTACTTTTGGTCATTTGGCTAGTTTCCAGTTTGGGGCAATTATGAACAATGCTGCCATGAATAATTTTGTAAATGTCTTTTTGTAGAATATATATACATATTTCTGTTACCTATATATGTAGGAGTGGAGTTGCTGGTTCATAAGGCATGCATGTGTTCAATTTTAGATGTGAACTGTGGGAGGTTTCTAGAATAATGGCTCCCTAAAAGTGTGCTTGTCCTAATCTCCAGAACCTGTGAGTATATTGGGCTACATGGCAAAAGAGAATTAAGGTTGCTAATCAGCTGACCTTAAAATAGGGAGATTATTCTGGATTGTCCAAGTGGGCCTGATGTAATCACAAGGATCCTTAAAAGAGGAGGGAGGCAGGAGGGGAGAAAAACAGAAATAGTCGTATGAAAAAGACTGGGAGGACTTCATGACCCTGGCTTTGAAGATGGAAGAAGGAGGCGATGAGCCAAGAAAGTGGGCATCTTCTAGAAGATGGAAAAGACAAGGAAATGGATTCTCCCCTCCCCAGAAGGAACTTAGCTCTGAGACCTCCAGAAATGTAGGATAATAAATATTTGTTTCAGCCACAAAGTTTGTGATAATTTGTTACAGCAGCAGGAAACTGATAACACTGCCAAACTTTTCCAAAGTAATTTTATCAATTCATACACTTTGAGAGCTTTGAAAAAAATGTCCATACTTTACCCTCACACCACACTCACTGAACTGGAATCTCTGGATAAGCCCAGAAAAAAAATGTTTTTTTTAATTAGGTGATTCTGCTGCATCTTTTTTTTTTTTATCACTAGAACATTTATTTTTATTTTATTTTTTTTATTAGTTTCTGCTTTATAACAAAGTGAATCAGTCATACACATACATCTGTTCCCACATCCCCTCCCTCTTGCGTCTCCCTCCCTCCCATCCTCCCTATCCCACCCCTCCAGGCGGTCACAAAGCACCGAGATGATCTCCCTGTGCTATGCAGCTGCTTCCCACTATCTATCTACCTTACGTTTGGTACTGTATATATGTCCATGCCTCTCTTTCGCTTTGTCACAGCTTACCCTTCCCCCTCCCCATATCCTCAAGTCCATTCTCAAGTAGGTCTGTGTCTTTATTCCTGTTTTACCCCTAGGTTCTTCATGACATTTTTTTCCCTTAAATTCCATATATATGTGTTAGCATACGGTATTTGTCTTTCTCTTTCTGACTTACTTCACTCTGTATGACAGACTCTAGGTCTATCCACCTCATTACAAATAGCTCAGTTTCGTTTCTTTTTATGGCTGAGTAATATTCCATTGTATATATATGCCACATCTTCTTTATCCATTCATCCGATGATGGGCACTTAGGTTGTTTCCATCTCCGGGCTATTGTGAATACAGCTGCAATGAACATTTTGGTACACGTCTCTTTTTGTATCTACTGCATCTTGAAGGTTGAGAACTATTTGTCTAAATCCTTAAATCTAAATTCATTTCTCATCATTGAAGAACAGAGTGGCAGCGACTTGGCCACAAGATAAAAGCAGTTCTAGAAAAGATTTGTTCCAGGAAGTGGAAGGGTTCCTCTCCCTTGTCTGCTCAGAGTTAACATAGCTAATCTTTTACAGTTAACTCGTTGAACAATCAGTTTCTACTAATACAATTCATAAAGGAGCATTAAGACTAAGGACTCTGTACTTGCAGAAGATTTTTTTTTTAACATGCTTATGAAGTGGCTCCTTGAGACACTGCCGCATCTTGGCACGTTCACCTTCATGGAGAACTTGACCCCAAGAGCTGATAGTACTTGCAATTCCTCAGAAAGAAGGAGTTGGAGAAGTGGGGAAACAGCTAGCCTGGCTGGTTGAGTTGTGCAATCCTTCCAGCTCTTTGTGCTGAGGCTACAGCAGGCAGCTGACCCTTGGGCCATGACCCTGGGGGAATCCTGAACAAGAAGGTGGTTTTCTTAGAGGTTGGGCTGCAGGTGGAGACTCTGGACAGGGTGTCCCTTCATTTCCTCAAGGACATTCTTCAGAAGAAAGGTAAGTGAACTTCGTACATTGCATCCAGGGATCCTGGAGTCAACTTACTTGGTAGTGATACCACCAACTGCTGGGCCCCCCTTGGCAAGAAATTCAAAAGTCCTGAGAAGCCCTGGGCAGTTTTCATTAAAAATATGTCATCTAAAAAGAAACGAAATTGAGTTATTTGTAGTGAGGTGGATGGACTTAGAGTCTGTCACACAGAGTGAAGTAAGTCAGAAAGAGAAAAACAAGTACCATATGCTAACACATATATATGGAATCTAAAAAAACAAAAAAAGGTTATGAAGAACCTAGGCAGGACAGGAATAAAGACGCAGATGTAGAGAATGGACTTGAGGACACGGGGAGGGGGAAGGGTAAGCTGGGATGAAGTGAGAGAGTGGCATGGACATATATACACTACCAAACGTAAAATAGATAGCTAGTGGGAAGCAGCTGCATAGCACAGGGAGATCATCTCGGTGCTTTGTGACCACCTAGAGGGGTGGGATAGGGAGGGTGGGCGGGAGACGCAAGAGGGAGGAGATATGGGGATATATTCACTTTGTTATACAGCAGAACCTAACACAACATTGTAAAGCAATTATACTCCAATAAAGATGTTAAATATATATATGTCATCAAAAGGAATGAAGAGTGAGCCAGTGTTCAAACTATAAACTAGTAGGAGCTAACAGTTCAAGCACTTTCCTGACTAGTGTCAAATGTCACTGTTTCCCTTTAAAATTTGAAATACTCCATGGCATGCTGAGCTCCAGAGTGCCTTGGCACACATTTGAGACCGATGGCTGTCATTTTAGAAGTTGTTCTCATCTTTTCCTTGAATGAGTATTCAAGATAACCATTTTCTTCCAAAGTGTTACTTTTATAAGGTCCAGTGTAACTTCACACCTTCCACCCTGAAGATCCCTCTAAAACTAAGCCCCACAGGAGTCCTTTTCAAATGACCACAGCAGGCGCTGAGTGTCCACTCTGGCCTGTTTAGATTCTGACCTGTTCCTACAGAGGACTTCTTGGATAAATCTAAAACTACCTTGGAAGATGAGCAGTTTCCTATTCTAAATGAAAAAAATTGGAGATTATATATTTAAAAACAGTCCATTAACATATATCAGCCTACATCTAGGAAAACTGGCAGACACTATTAAATACTAAGAAAATTAAAAACACAATATAGTCTATTGCACATTTTTAAGAATTCTTAATGACTTTTCTACCCTTCAACATTTCATATCTGATTTTCAAACTCTCAGTTAATCAAATAGATAAGATAGATTCAAATTATAGAATATAACTTTACCTAGATTCATAAGGGGGTATACCCAAAAAACCACTCATTCTAGAAATAGGCCATTAACTATAGATATAAATATTCCAACTAAGAACAAGTTTTGATTAATATCCTGCTTAAAATACAGTTAATAAATATAATTAGATACTATATATTACAATTAACAATCCAGACTAGACCACAAATAAATGTACAAAGCAAGATTACAACAAAGAAAAGTTAATTGCCAAATATCAAAGGAGAGAAGAGATTTAAGTGAAAATTTTCAAATGTGTTTTATTCATAACGTAGCCATATTCAAGATGCTGGAGGAAGTGTCCATGTCTGCTGAGTTCTGGTTGGCAGAAATTCTTTATTCGTTATCCTACCCAGTCTCACACGCAGAAGCAATCTTTGATTTGTCAGATGCTTCATATACTTGTATAATAAGCCTTAGGTGATGGACGATTTTCTTGTCTGCTGTTTTCATGTTAAATCCCAACATCTTCATAATAGTTTCTCGAAAGTCAACAAGCTACAAAGAACCACAAAAATCAGACATGTCATTAGTTTTGCTCACCTACTTAACTATGTACAATGAAATTGTTATTAGAAATTTAGTTTTATTAAACATTTATTTATGAAGTATACATTATTCTATGTTCAAATGTATTTTTAAGCAAAAAAAAGTACAAGAAATCTAAAATTACCTTTGCATTTTAAGATTTGTTTTTATTTTTACAATCTTATAGACTAAACCTAATTTTATTGCTGCTTGTTTTTCATCCATGAGGTAATTATTTTTTGGACTTCTGATTTGCTGTAGGTAATAGCCGTCCCCTAAATACATATCTCTCCACCCATTCTCTAAAAACTATAGTGATCAACAAGGAGAGTAGATAAAACTCTCCATAAATCATGCCTAAAGTGCAAGTAAAGAATACCACAGACTTCAGTTTTCATATAAGTGGGGAAATAAATATTCTAAACCAACAGAGGCAGCTCCAGAGCCCACGCTGGAGTATGCAGTTAGTTTCCTCTGGTGTCCCGGAAAAGGGACAGTTCATAAAGGGGGAAATACGAAGAACAAGTCTGAGACCTGATGAATCAGAATATTGGCAACTGGGGAAGGAAAAGAAAGGGGCTTAGAAGCATGTGAGACAGCAATGGCCGATCTAGAGGGCAAGGATTCTGAGCAGAGAGGGAGCTACTTGGAAGGGTGAGGTGTTCCCTAGAGGCTTCGTGACAAGGGAAAAGAAAAAAAGCAAGCACTGGAAATTAAGGCACCTATATAAATAAGAGAGTATTGCAAAAACTTATCACATAAACCCCCACCCCAAAATAAAAGGCTTTACTTCCTAAGTAAACTTTAGCAACTGCGCTCACCGTGTCAACAGAAGAGGGTGGTACTGAGTTAAGAAGCCTAGTAAGTATACCCTGCCCGCTAAGTACCCTGAGGTAGAAACACCTGAAATTGAGAGGGCAGGGCAATCAAAGGGATTTTTAAAGTGAATAGATAAATGGCAAATATCCATTTTTTTTTATTTTTTGCTTTATAACAAATTTAATCAGTTATACATACACATATGTTCCCATATCCCCTCCCTTTTGCGTCTCCCTCCCACCCTCCCTATCCCACCCCTCCAGGCGGTCAAAAAGCACCGAGCTGATCTCCCTGTGCTATGCAGCTGCTTCCCACTAGCTATCTACCTTACGTTTGGTAGTGTATATATGTCCATGCCACTCTTTCACTTTGTCACAGTTTACCCTTCCCCCTCCCCATATCCTCAAGTCCATTCTCTAGTAGGTCTGTGTCTTTATTCCTGTCTTACCCCTATGTTCTTCATGACATTTTTTTCTCTTAAATTCCATATATATGTGTCAGCATACAGTATTTGTCTTTCTCTTTCTGACTTACTTCACTCTGTATGACAGACTCTAGGTCCATCCACCTCATTACAAATAGCTCAATTTCATTTCTTTTTATGGCTGAGTAATATTCCATTGTATATATGTGCCACATCTTCTTTACCCATTCATCCGATGATGGACACTTAGGTTGTTTCCATCTCCGGGCTATTGTAAATAGGGCTGCTATGAACATTTTGGTACATGTCTCTTTTTGAATTATGGTTTTCTCAGGGTATATGCCCAGTAGTGGGATTGCTGGGTCATATGGTAGTTCTATTTTTAGTTTTTTAAGGAACCTCCATACTGTTCTCCATAGTGGCTGTACCAATTCACATTCCCACCAGCAGTGCAAGAGTGTTCCCTTTTCTCCACACCCTCTCCAGCATTTATTGTTTCTAGATTTTTTGATGATGGCCATTCTGACTGGTGTGAGATGATATCTCATTGTAGTTTTGATTTGCATTTCTCTAATGAGTAAAGATGTTGAGCATCCTTTCATGTGTTTGTTGGCAGTCTGTATATCTTCTGTGGAGAAATATCTATTTAGGTCTTCTGCCCATTTTTGGATTGGGTTGTTTGTTTTTTTGTTATTGAGCTGCATGAGCTGCTTATAAATTTTGGAGATTAATCCTTTGTCAGTTACTTCATTTGCAAATATTTTCTCCCATTCTGAGGGTTGTCTTTTGGTCTTGTTTATGGTTTCCTTTGCTGTGCAAAAGCTTTGAAGTTTCATTAGGTCCCATTTGTTTATTTTTGTCTTTATTTCCATTTCTCTAGGAGGTGGGTCAAAAAGGATCTTGCTGTGATTTATGTCATAGAGTGTTCTGCCTATGTTTTCCTCTGACAAATATCCATTTTAAATTGTTATGAGAAGAAAACAGAAAAGCAGTATCATCCAAACTGTTCAGGTGGTGAAAATACTCCCCCCAGAAAAACTACCATGAAGCAGAGGCAACATGCTTGATAACACCTGATATGAATTAAATATCAATTAAACAAGGATTTGCAGACATGGGGAAAAAAACACCTTTTGAATCAGAAATTTGGAGGGATAATAATTTGGAGGGCAATAATTTGGAGGGACTTCCCTGGCTGTCTAGTGGTTAAGACTCTGCACTTCCACTGCAGGGGACAAGGGTTCGATCCCTGGTCGGGGAACTAAGATCCAGCATGCTGCCGCAGCCCAAAAAAAAGCAATAATTTGGAATAGAAATGGAAAAAAAAATATCTAGATGCCTAATGGATAAGAAAGATGTGATGATTAAACACAAGCAAGAACAAGACATCTCAGAAATGAAGAGTAAACTACAGAATGCCCAAAGAAGAGATCAGAATGAAAATATAATAAGGGAGGGACACTGAGAGAAGAATAAAAACAATTAAGAAAACGAATATGCAGAAGTTAAAAAAGAAAATGGTAATATCATGACTTTTGGTTTTAAGAATCTCTTAAGGAAATTCGTTAAAGTTTCATGTTTCTTAAGAAACATGTTTGGAGGTATGACATGTAATCCCACAATAGCCCCAAATTATCATTTCGGCTTTAGAAAATTCTCTTAAAATATCTGCTTTATAAATCTAGTGAGAATCTAAGCAAGTTTAGAAGCACTACCCTCTTGTCCAAGAAAGTGATCCAGCCCCCAAAAAATGGTTTCCTCTGAACTTTCATTTTCTCTCATCCCTACCCTCCTTGTCTTTTGTTAGTCAGAGGATGTGTACACAAATCTAAGCTATGATAATCATATATCCCATCCCTTGCCACTGTGAATTCACTAAGGATAGGCATTTGACCTAAGCTGGGCTTGTAAGACCCATTCTTGGAATTCTCTCTCCTGTCACAGAAAATCTAACTGTAAAACTCTGTGGCTGTCAGTCAGACAGACAAGTTGACAGAGAGCTGCCAAGAAGAACGTGAGAAAGGCCTTGAAAATTCCAGGTGCTAATCCGTGGCCCAGGTGCATCCCTGCCTTCTCAGAGCTCTGGTTGTTTAGCTGCCTTTGATTCCACAAGCCAATCAATTCTCTTTTGTCTAAGGTACAGTCTAAATTGAGGTGGATGTTTATCACTTCAACTTAAATAATCTTAATATAGTAATTAAAAAAGAAAAAAAAAATCTCTTCTTGTTGTCCCAGTACTTCTTCAAGTGTGCTCTTTTCTGTGCAGAGCTCAGGAGTGACAGTTTCTAACATTTGATGGGCCCTCTCTTTGTCCCACCTTGCATTTTGCTCAGCAGAGTCTACTGTAGTTTTCAAGTCTGTTTCCATAACTGCCTTCCCTTTCATTGCTTCAACTTTTGTCAAAGATTGCCTGAGCTTCTCAATTGTTTTGTCCTGTGAGGGTATAAGGTTGGGGGAAAGGGAAATGACTGTGATTAAAACTCCTCTAAATAACAGGCATGATACATAATAACTCATGCTTTTTTTTTTCTTCTTTTTCTTTTTTCTTTCCTTCTTTTTTTTTGGAAGAGCTAGATAATGGAAAAGAAAGAAAATTCCACAATTTATGAATTAAGAGGACATTTCTCCACCATGATGCTCATCAATAACCAACAGTTAACTGAGCACTTTTATAAACTAGGCACTTGGGATTTAAAGAGGTTTAACACATGTTCCATATCCTCAAAAGTCTTACAGTCTGTGCTAATCAAACACAGAAATAGAGAAAATAACTGGCTGCAATAAGAGAAATATTCTTGATAATCAACTGGCAAAAAATACAGTTGATCAGTAAGTATCTAGTGTATATTTGGTTTCAGGCATAAAATGTATGTTTGAAAGACTACAACTGAAGCTTGATATAGAGAAGATCCAAAGAGCATCCCCCCCAAAATCACTAAAACTTTTAACCATTAACCCAATAAGAAAGACAAAAGTATGACAAACAAAAAGCAAGGGATCTAGATACCTAACATTTAGAATACCAGTTACCTTCGAGGAGGATACCTGGGGGCTTCAGTGAGATTGATAATACTCTTGTTTCTTAACATGAGTGGTAGATTTACAGCATCTAATTTTATTATTCTATATGCTTTAATATTATATATATATATTCTTTTATATGTATGTAAAATAATTTTAATGTTAATTTTTAAAGTTCAATGAGAAACATGCAGCAAAAATAGAAACAGACCAAAGCTTAAGTGAATTTTTGAAAGCCTCATTTCTTTTACTTACTTTAAGGACATTTACTCTTGTCAGTTTAGTTTTCATATTTTTATTTGACAATTTCAAGTCACTGAGCTGTTTCTGAAGTTTATGAATTTTCTCCTCTAATCTTTGAGTTGTAACAACCTTCAAATTCTGCTGAATAATCAGTAATGTTTCTTGCTTGTTGTCTTTCTCTAGCTGCTTGAATGTTTTGTCATGCTCCATCTGGGAAATCTTAGTCTGGGAGTTTTCCTTTACAGAAATCAACAGTATTAGAATAAAGAAGTTACGCCTTAAGATGGTGTTCTACACTAGCATACCAGGTCTACTCTAGACTGACAAATTGTAGACTTAATTCTTACATAAGTAGAATAGTTTTCACCATAAATATGCATTATTAAAATAATCCAGAAAATAAAATATGACAATAAAAGTGATGGCTTAAGGCTAACAAGGGTACAGTTAAGTAGACAATGATATAAACACCAAGTGATAGTAGAGATTAGTTCAACTTTTCTAAGAATGTATTATAAAGAAATAATAAAATATTTAGATAAAGACTCAAGCACAAAGATATTCTATACAACATTATTCATAACATGAAGAAATAAAAACAATGCAAATGTCAAAAAATAGTTAAATTACATGTGATTGATTATACATTCATTATAAATAAAGTTTTCAAAAATATTTACTAAGAGAAAGTACTAATGATATAGTTAAATGACAGAAGCAGGATGAAGAAAAAATATGCTATCTCAATTATGTTAAAATATTCTTGGAAAATAATCATAGGAAGATATACCTATATGTTAACACTGGTTATCTCAAAGTGGTAGAAATACTGGTTGTTTTAATTGTATTCTTTCTACTATTCTGTACTTTATAAAGTTACTACCAGAAAAAGAGAGAGAGAGAGAGAGAGAGAAGAGGTGTAGATTTAATAAAGATACCACATATTTTCATTATATACAAACTAAAAATTAGTAAAATATATTGAAAAGAACCATTAGTTCTTTCAAAAAAGAAAACAGATACTCCAGGCAAGACTGGTTAAAGAAGGAAGAGAAAGTGAAAATACACAGTATTAGGAAGGAGATATATACAGAACTAATATACATAAATTAATTTTATTAAGAGAAAAAAGTTATTTAAAATATTATTACAAATGTCTTAATCCATTAAAAGAAATAAAACAAGTAACATATTAAGGAACACGAATGAGAATGGCACCATTTTTCTCAATAACACACTGGAAATTAGAAGACAATGGAGTAATGCCTTCAAATCTCTGTGTGAAAATAAAGTCTAAATTCAACTATCAATTGAGCCTGAAGTTTAAAAAAAAAAAGTGTCATTTACGCAAGGATTCAAAAATTTTTTTCTCTCCAAGACACCATTTCTTAGGAATCTATTAGAGGATATACCCCAGCAAAATAAGAAAGTAAACCAAAAGAGAGGAAGACAAGAGATTCATGAAACAGTGCAACCTAACCAGGAGATTGGAGAAGAAAAGTCACAGGATTATAGCTGTGCCCAGGCCGACAGAGCAAACAGTCCAGACCAACACAAGAGAATTAAGGACTTGGATGAGAAAGAATGGGAGATTTTTATAGATTAGAAGATCATCCGATGCAGTATTGGGGGAAAAAATTAATAAGTGAATGTTGAAAATTATACATATGAAAACACAAGAAAAGTATTAACTCTAGGAAAAATAACATGCAGTACAAGAAAGGAAAGGTCACAAGAGTATAATACTTGGCATTTTGTAAACACTATTTAGTGTCATAGTGAAGTAAATGCTGATTATGGATTTAGCTAAAAATATTGATATAACAATACTGGGAAGATGGAAGGGGGAGTTGGGAAAAAGATAAACCTTCATCTGTCTTATAATAGGAAGTCAACAGATAATGTCTAAAATAAATAACTCAAGATATAGCAATATAAGCAAATTATTTCAGCTCGGTGCTTTGTGACCGCCTGGAGGGGTGGGATGGGGAGGGTGGGAGGGAGGGAGATGCATGAGGGAGGGAGATGCATGAGGGAAGGGATGTGGGAACAGATATATATGTATGACTGATTCACTTTGTTATAAAGCAGAAACTAATAAAAAAAAAATGGAATTTACTACCAGAAGCAACAGCTAAAGGGGTTAAAAGTAGTTCCCTCTGGGAAATAGGATAGGTGGAGGTACAGAAGTGGGCTGCTGCTTTTCAATAGAAGACTCTTGGTATATTTAATTTTTTTTAATGTACATATGTATAATATATACATATAAGTGTAAAAGGTAAAAAAAAATCTCTTAAATAACTTCAGCTCAAAGAAGAAAGGGAAACCAATAGTAAAATTATAAACATATAAAACATAGTAAAAGGACACTTCTTATTAAAATTTATTGGACAAGCCACAGAGGAATATTTATAGCCTTTGCTGTTTTTATGATTTAAAACAAGGGACCAAAAAAAAGCATATTTACATAAAGAAAAAGAAATTAGGGGTGTAGATTTAATAAAGATACCATATATTTTCATTACTTATACATAAAAAATAAACTGAGGGCTTCCCTGGTGGCACAGTGGTTGAGAGTCTGCCTGCCGATGCAGGGGACACGGGTTCATGCCCCGATCCGGGAAGATCCCACATGCCACGGAGCGGATAGGCCCGTGAGCCATGGCCGCTAGGCCTGTGCGTCCGGAGCCTGTGCTCCACAATGGGAGAGGCCACATCAGTGAGAGGCCCGTGTAATGCAAAAAATAATAATAATAAATTTAAAAAAATAAAGAAACTGGTAAAATGTATAGGAAAAAGAACCATTAGTTCTCTGGAAAGATAAAATAGATGCCCCAGGCAAGCCTGGTTAAGGAAGAAAGAGAAAAAGTAAAATATTAGAAAGGAGAAACATACAGAATGCATAGATATAGAAAAGATGAAAATAATTCTAAATACTACTTTGTAACTCAGTGGCAACAAGTTGAAAACCTAAAAGAAATACATTGTTTCCTAGAAAACAATATAATATTCAACTTTGTCCAGAAAATCCAAGAACTCTAGTAAAGAAAACTATTAGACTTAATAAGTAAATTCAGTAAGGTGGTAGATAATTTTTAAAGATATAAACACATCAAAGGCTTTTATCTATGTTAGTAATAATCATTTCAAATAGAAATAGGGAAAATATGTCACTCATAATGGGCAGGAAATCTATAAGAGACCTAGGAGTAAATTTTACAAGAAAAAATTACATGAAGGACTTTTATAGGACTTATATGAAAGAACATTATAAAATCCTATTACAGTACATAAAATAAGATCTGCTAAAGGGAAGGAGGACATGTACCAAATTATCAAAAATTATCAATTTTCAAAAATCATATCATTACAAAGCCAACTGAGTAAACTACAAACAATATTTACAAATTGCTACTTTGACAGGTATAAAATTTATATTGAACATTCAACTCATACAGTGTAATCATTAACCTACTTTATTTTTGTCCTCTGTTGTTCCTTTAAATGTATTCTGTGGAGCTAATTTCATTTGCCATTAACTGAAACTTAGGGCAAGGCCATGTTTTTCCTGATCACTTTCAGTTTAATGTAAAAATTATAACATTACCTTTACTAAAAGATACCTTTACAATGAAAGGTCAAGAAATTATAAAGTAAAAACAACCAAATAGAAATATTAGACATGACAAATATAATAGCTGAAATGAACAACACAATAGATGAGATAAATAGGATAGATAAAGCTAAGAACAAATTGAGTGAGTTGGAAAATCAGACTGAGAAACTCTCTGAGAAGGTGGCAAGAAAGGCAGTATCAATAGGGGGGGGGTGTGTGTGTGTGTGCGTGTGTGTCTGTATAAAGAGAGAAAGATTTGGCTAACACAACTGTGGGGTCTGGCAAGCCCAAAATCTTCAGGGCAGGCTGGCAGGTTGGAGGCCCAGGGAAGAGCTGATGTTGCAGCTCAAGTCTGAAGGCAATCTAGAGGTAGAATTCCTCCTCCTCAGGGGACCTCAGTCTTTTCTCTTAAGGGCTTCAACTGCTTGGATGAGGCTCACTCACAGTATGGAGAGTAATCTGCTTTACTCAAAGCCTTCTTGTTATGTTAATCATATCTAACATGCAACATCTAGACTGATGTTTGATCAAGCATCAGGGCACCATAGCTTGGTCAAGTTGACACATAAAATTAACCATCATGCAAAGAAATGAAGGATAGAATTAGAATTGCCAATGTTCTGTTAAGAGTCACAGAAGGAGAAAGAGTAGAAAAAGAAGAAAAGTAAAAACAAAAAAAAACAAAAGAAATAAATCAAAAGAAAATAAACAGAGGAAAACGTTTAAATAAATAATGGTAAAATTGACAGATGAAAGACTTAGATTTAAAAATTCATGGAGTGCCAAAAAAGAGAGATAAGGTAAAACAATATACCTAAGGACATTATAGTGAAATTTAAGAACATTAAAGCAAATGAGAAAAATTTTAAGGTTTCCTGAGAGAAAGAACAGATCACCTACAAAGGAATAAGAATCACATTGTTGTTAGACTTTTCAACAGTAACAGAGGATGCAAGGAGATAATTTTAAAGAATTTAATGAAGGAGCTTTGAACCTAGAAGTTTATACCCAGCCAAATTGTCATTCAAATATGAGGGCATACTAAAAGTGTTATCAGGCACTGTAGTGTCAGAAAGTTTGCCACACAAAGATCCAATTTTTTAAAACTCTCTTATGGAAATACTCAAATTAGGAGAAAAATACAGGAGGAGGCTTCAAGAAATATGCAACTAAGAGTAATCAAACACGATGGTGTAATGTGGTGGTTGTCTAAAAAATTAGGACCAAGTAAAAGAAACCAAATAAAAGATATATCATGCAACCATGAACCCCCAAAAAATTGCATTAGTAATCATAATTTCTGAAAACAGAATTTAAGGCAATATTTTATAAAGGACAAATAAGAGAATGTTTTATAGTGCTTAAAAGAATAGGATAGCAAAATCATCGTAAGCGCATATGCTCCAGTAATCTATAAAACAAAAAATGATAGAACAGCACAGACAAATGGATGAATCAAAAATTATACTTGGAGGACTTCCCTGGTGGTCCAGTTGTTAAGAATCTACCTGCCAATGCAAGGGATATGGGTTTGAGCCCTAGTCTGGGAAGATCCCACATGCTGCGGAGCAACTAAGCCCGTGTGCCACAACTACTGAGCCCATGCTCTAGAGCCTGTGAGCTGCAACTACTGAGCCCACATGCTGCAACTACTGTAACCCGAGCACCTAGAGCCCATGCTCCAAAACAAGAGAAGCCACTGCAGTGAGAAGCCCGATCACCTCAATGAAGAGTAGTCCCTGCTCGCTGCAACTAGAGAAAGCCCACGCACAGCTATGAAGACCCAGTGCAGCCAAAAATAAATTAAAAAACAAAAACAAAAATTATACTTGGGGCTTCCCTGGTGGCGCAGTGGTTGAGAGTCCACCTGCCAATGCAGGGGACACGGGTTCGTGCCCCGGTCCGGGAAGATCCCACATGCCACGGAGCGGTGGGCCCGTGAGACATGGCCGCTGAGCCTGTGCGTCCAGAGCCTGTGCTCCGCAACAGGAGAGGCCGCAACAGTGAGAGGCCCGCGTATCACAAAAAAAAAAAAAAAAAGTACATTAAGAAATATGTTAACAATGCTTACAATAAATATCAAATATGTACAGTAGAGAAATGGGAGATATGGAGTAAGGAAAGGCTTTTGATACAATCAGAATGTTCAAAAGTTTGTAGCAAATTTTCCTCCCTTTCCTAATATTAAGAAAATTACAAAGAGCATTAACAGCTTTGAACATTAGATAGTATAATAAAAGATGATCATTTTCATTGTCAAAGAAATGTCTTATATGTCAGGAAATTCTTACTTTGTTCGTGTCCAAGTCTAATCTCCCTGGAAAAAGATCATTAATAGCAATTTTTCCTTCCAGACGTTTCAAGGGTCTTTTTTGTTCCTTATACTTTTCCTCAGTGTCAGATGATTCTCCAGCAGTTTCTTCACAGTGATAATACTGTTTCTCCAATTGCTTAGTGAGCATCTGAACTTCCTGCTGGAGGCCTTCAGCTCTCTGCAGGAAGAAAAAAATAGATAAAACATCCTGATGGTCCATGATTTGTATTTTTCAAAACTATTTGCAAGTTCTACTTATGCTGACATTGTAGTAACATTAAGTTACTAAAATAGATGAATGGGGAAGACATTTAAGAAGATTTGACATGTATAAGCTAGTTTTTAAAAAAGAAAGGTTTAATATATAAAAATAAGACATTTTAGTGAGTACTGAGAAATAAAACTGTATAATGAATTTTAAGAGAGCACAGCGTAAAAAAATTTGTAACTGTACAATAATCAGACTACTGTGTAGTAGGTTTTACTAACACATTGAATTTAAGCAATACCTATTTTCATCTGAATTTTAGGGTGAAGAGTCATGAAATTTTACTAAAATGATTTGGACATAACAAGGAGATATATCCACTTAAACTTGCTGGATCAATCTTTTGATAGACTTGACCAGTAAATTCAAACAAATGACTGACTTGATCATTTATTTTACTGCACTGACTGAACTGACCAGTGTTTCATCATGATGGAAACATTATCCTCACCACACCACTATTTTTAAGCTAGCATTCATTGAGCTTACTGAACTGAAGCATTTATCATGTATTAATCCATTTAATCCTTACAACCATTCTGTGGGACAGGAACTAAACCTACCCCAACCCTACCCCAACTTCTGCCAAAATTTACAAATGAAACTGAGGCACAGAGAGCATAAGTAACCTGCCCAAGAGGACACAGTTGCTAATGGCAGAGCTGGGATTCATACCAGGCCTCTCAGCTCTTAACAAACACACTGTACTACCTCTACTGTGATAATGGACATCCTCTTCCCTTTTATCACGTAGTAATAAAAATAAACTCAGAGCCACAGAGTTTATTAAATCGGCTAATATCAAAACCCACATCTTAAAACAAATTTGAAAGAGTAACTCATCTGTAAATACACTTACGGACTTCCAAGATTGCTCATTTGCACCAGTCTCCTGAATGCTCTCTTTCACACCTTCCTCTGTGGCTGGTATGGGTTCAACACTTGCTGGGAAGAGTAGACAAGTGACTGAGGAATTTCTGATAGAGGGATGGCACAGTTTTAGTTTCCCAGCTGAATGAATACAGAGGTCTGTCTAACTCAGGTTATTGTTTTTCCTTATGGATCAAATCTTGTTGACATTTATCCCAAGTTTTCTGTCCATCTTTTGGTCCTTCAGAGTGAAAAATGTTGTCTCTCTCAAAGTTCTTGACCAGGATAGCTTCATCCTTGTCCTAAATATGCCGACACACGTGTTAAACTTCCCATATGGAATTTAATATTGAGACATCTACTTCCCTCCTTTTGAAATATAAGTATAGTCATAATACAAAACTTCAGGAGAAAAGGCTCTCAATAGAAATAAAGAGTTACAGATTCATAAGAGAGACAAGAACGCACTCAAAAGAGTAAACTAGAACATAAAGAGGTATTAAAATATGATGTGGGGGCAGGTGGGGAGGGCAAAAAAAAATGATGTTATAGAGAAACTACTTTGAGAACATAGGAAATTTAGCTTAGAGAAGCAGCTAACCGAACTGCTCCAGTTTATGGAGGAACTGTTTACAGAATATTTTGAGCTAATAAATGTAGGAATAATGATAGAATTTTAAAACTCAGCATTTTACTTCTCCTAACAAAATAACTGATTCAGGCAAGGATTGTCAATGAATGCTAAGACTATTAAGTGAAAAGTTGGCAGGGAAATGGATATTTTCATAAAGACTTAATTATGATTATAGAACATCATTTAATAGTAACAGCTTTGATAATGTAAAAGCATAAATAACTCACATTTCTTTCCCCCAACCTTTCCCTTTTAAGCACCCTGTTTCCACTGTAAACAGGAAAAAAATAAAAGATAATGCTTGTACTTCTCCTTCTCCCCACTTCTCCCAGGAATATTCTGCCTTTATAAATTCTAGTCTTCTTTTCACCTCTTGCCACCTTCTATTCTGAAAACTGAGTAAACAAGTTTAGTTTCTGGGCTTTTTGTCATGTGAAACTGGGAAATAGAAGGGGAGCTAGAGTTGTTGAAGTAATGATGGGTTTGTCTCACTAAAAGCCCAGAAAAAAGAGGTAGAATAAAAGAGCAGTGGAAGAAAAGGTCAGAGGTACATGGACTCCGGTGTGGGGCAGTTTTTCGGAGATGTGACAGATAAGTCAGAGAAGTCAAAATCATGGAAAGTGTTACTGTGAATTACTTGAAAGAGGTGATTAAAAATTGGAATTATTTTAAACTCTGAAAGTAGTTGCTGAATTTTTTTTTTTTTTTTTTTTTTTTTTTTTTTTTTGCGGTACGCGGGCCTCTCACTGTTGTGGCCTCTCCCATTGTGGAGCACAGGCTCCGGACGCGCAGGCTCAGGGGCCATGGCTCACGAGCCCAGCCGCTCCGCGGCATGTGGAATCTTCCCGGACCGGGGCACGAACCCGTGTCCCCTGCATCGGCAGGCGGATTCTCAACCACTGTGCCACCAGGGAAGCCCTTTGATGAATTTTTTTTAAGTGGAACTCCTCACATTAAGGGGATCATGATGGGCCTTATTTTACATTCAGAATATATAATAAACAGTTTGGGTCCATGGATTTCAAAATAAACTTTTACCACTTCCTTGACAGTAGTCCATCTCCCATCCTCCTCCAACATTCTTCCATAAAACTTCCATTCATCCTGTGAATTGCTATCTACTAGGGACCAGGATAACCTCTTCCTTCTAAACCCAACTCCTGCCATAATTCTAGATTTCAATGTCCAGTGTAGATGATCCACCAATTTAGTTTTGTGACTCCTGTGCTTCAGTTTCAATGACTTTCACCTACACCCCTATTCAATCCTTACACCCAAATCCAAAAACCCAGATGTTGTCAGCAGCAGGAACTAACCCATACAAGAAATTTAAAACTTGAATATTTCACTCTCTAACCACCACCTCCTCCCATTTCTCTCAAAGCTCTATTCCCTCTAACCTTTTCTTTAGTATCACAGAGACCTTCAGATCTGCCTTGCACTTTTTCTCCATACCTCAGAAACTCTTGCAGTCAGCCATGCTGTACTGCTTCCTTTTATCCTCTATAAGAAGAGGACCAATAAACCACTCAACATTTGCCAATTATCGCCTGGAGTAACACAAGGTAATAAAAAATCCTGTTTCTTCAAAAATCAATCAAAATTTGTTCTCACCTTCGTCATGAAACTGTCTTCTTGTTCTTTCATACTCATATAAGGGGTGAATCTGTTAACACCTGCTAACTTTTTCTCCAAAAGGTCTACTTTTGGCTCTGCTTTTTTTCTTTCAATCAGATGTACTCTGTGAAAGATACTGGCAGGTAATGATATCTTGAAACCAATTTTCAAACTTCAATTAAAATAATAAAAAGAAATATCCTCCATTTAAAGTATATTAAACATGTGTATCAAGTAAAAATGTATTTCTTATGAAAAGAGCTGTGCAGTTACCCAACTATTTCTAGGGAGAGACAAGAAATGGTAGAGAAATGAAGAGAACAACAATCCAGTGTTAAGTCCTGTAGTAGTTCCCCTGGGGGAGGTCAATTTTGAAACCATCCTTTGCAAGAGGAAATTTGAGTATGAATATCTGTCTGCTACTATGGTAATATTGTGATGATCAGGAGGTTCCACATGTGTACAAGCACAGTGGGCCTCTGTATTCGAGGGTTCCACATCCATGGATTCAACCAACCATGGATTGAAAATATTCAAAAAGATTCCTTTCAGAAGGTTCCAAAAAGCAAAACTTAAATTTGCCTCACACCAGCAACCATTTACATAGCATTTACATAGTATTAGGTATTAGAAGTAATCTAGAGATGATTTAAAGTACACAGGAGATGTTCATAGGTTATATGCAAATACTATACTATTTTATATAAGGGATTTAGCATCTGCAGATTTTGGTACCCTCAGGGGTCCTGGAACGATCCCCTGTAGACACAGAGGGACAAAGGATGAGGGACAAATGTACTCCCATTTTAATAACACTTGCATGGGTTCTTCAACTGAATCCCTGAATGGGGTTGCACGAGGGGTAAAGGAATTAGAAATAATAATACAGCAATAGAGAATAGAATATGTAAAAACTTGTTTTATTATCAAATATACAAACAGTTAATTATTTGGTTCTTGTTTTGATTAACCATTGGTGGGTATTGGTAACATTTTCTACCTTGAGGCTAGGTCAAAGTTTCAGTCCATCTTCCATGTTTTTTATGTTCTCTTCTATCTAAGATTTGCATCCTACAGAATTAGTGAATTTGAGTCAGATCAAAGAAACTATCTGAATTATCTAAAGAGAAAATTTTAATTAAAAAAAATTATATTAGAAACATGTAGGTCACACTCAAAAGGTCTAACACCTGCAACTGTAGTCTGAGAATGAGAGTAGACACAGAATGGGACAGAAACAATATTTTTTTTTTTTTTTTTTTTGCGGTACGTGGGCCTCTCACTGTTGTGGCCTCTCCCGTTGTGGAGCACAGGCTCCGGACACGCAGGCTCAGCGGCCATGGCTCACGGGCCCAGCCGCTCCGCGGCATGTGGGATCTTCCCGGACCGGGGCACGAACCCGTGTCCCCTGCATCGGCAGGCGGACTCTCAACCACTGCGCCACCAGGGAAGCCCCAGAAACAATATTTAAAAAAAAAAAAAAATTCCCAAGAATTTTTGAAACCTGATGAAAGACATCAATTGATAGATGCAGTAAGTTCTGCAAATCCTAAGCAGGATAGATACAAATAAATAAATAAATAAATAAACAAATAAATAAAAGGGACATTTTATAATAATAAAAGTTACAATTCAACAGAAAGATATAGACATCCTATATTAGAATGCAAATAGTTTCAAAATACATAAAGCAAAAGTTGAACTAAAAGTGAGAGACACAAATCCACAATCATAATTGGAGATTTCAACATACCTCTTTCAGTAACCAATAGAACAAAAGCAAAATGTGCTGGGTCTGAAAATTTATTCCCAACTGCACTAAATGCAAAGAGAGGACAGCTAAAGAGGCTGAGGACCGGATACAGCCTAAGAACAATCTTTTGTCCCAAGTTTCCTCCAGAGTTCACTCCATAGGAACAGCTTCCAATTCTCTCCCTCTTCAACATGAACATAAATATGAAAAGAAAAGTGTATGGTATGCCACATAGCCATCTTCCTTGTTGGCATCAAAGAGAAAACAAAAAGTCCAGAGTGACTCACTCTAAAGCCATATTAAAAATTGTGCTGAAGAGCCTGCAATGCTTGGTCAGCTGTTAGGAGTTAAACTATAGACCAACTTCAGGTGGTAGCTTATCACTGAGAAGATAATTATTCGAATGATGAATTTCTTTTAAACAGTTCTTCATTTGAACTTTGTCAGTCTTCTTTTTCATACACCGCACAACCAGAAAAAAAGGAAATCCTACTCTCCCTCTTGCTAGTCTTTAATTTTAATAATTTCTCAGCCTGAGTAAAGGTTTGTTTTATCACTTAGTTTTAAGATCCTATATATATATATTTTTTTAAATTGATTTTGGAAATGCAAGACCCAGAAGAAACTTCAACCTATTCATTGAGGCAATATATACTAACTAATGTAGAATAGAAACAGCTTCACATCAGAATACAACAGCTTTTCATATTGTATGACTTACTTAAATATTATTCATATTATAAGAGGGAAAATTAATGACTTTGTTTCTCCTCCTATCAACCAAGGGCACATGATCAAATATCTCCTCTGTCTGTAAACCAATTAAGTAACCACGGGTCTAAGAATAACACATTGTATAAAGGACAAAACCACACAATCATCCCAATAAATGCAGAAAAATCATTTGACAAAATCCAACATATTTTAATGATAAAAACACTCAACAAACGTAGAAGGGAATTTCCTCAACCTGATAAAGGACATCTACAAAAAAACCATAGCTAACAGCATACTTAATGGTAAAAGACTGAACCCCCCCACCACCACCACCTAAGATCAAGAACAAAAGAAGGATGTCTGTTTCTCACGACTTTCTTTCAATACTGCACTGGAAGTTTGAGTCAAGGCAATAGACAAGAAAAATAATTTAAAAGCATCCAGATTAGAAAGGAAGAAGTAATACCTCAACATAATAAAGGCTGTATATGACAAACCCACAGCTACACACAACATCATACTCAATGGTGAAAAGCTGAAAGCATTCCTTCTAAGATCAGGAACAAGATAAGTATGCCCACTCTTGCCACTTTTATTCAACATAGGCTTGGAAGTCCTAGGCACAGAAATCAGAGAAGATAAAGAAATAAAAGGAATCCAAATTCAAAAGGAAGAAATAAAACTGTCACTGTTTGCAGATGACATGATACTATACATACAAAATCCTAAAAACACCACCAGAAAACTACTAGAGCTCATCAATGAATTTGGTAAAGATGTAAGATAAAAATTAAAGAAACCTGTTGCATTTCTATACACTAAATAAACTAACAGAAAGAGAAATTAAGGAAACAATCCCATTACCACCACATCAAAAAGAAAAAAGTGGGCTCCCCTGGTGGCTCAGTGGTTGAGAGTCCACCTGCCGATGCAGGGGACACGGGTTCGTGCCCCAGTCCGAGAAGATCCCACATGCCGCGGAGCAGCTGGGCCCGTGAGCCATGGCCACTGAGCCTGTGCATCAGGAGCCTGTGCTCCACAACGGGAGAGGCCACAACAGTGAGAGGCCCGCATACCAAAAAAAAAAAGAAAAAAGAAAAAAGTGCCTAGAAATAAACCTACCAAAAATTATGAGACACCGATGAAAGAAATTGAAGATAACACAACAGATGGAAAGATATCCCATGTTCTTGGATCAAAAGAATTAACATTATTTAACATGAGTGTATTAACCAAGGCAGTCTACAGATTCAATGCAATCTCTATCAAATTACTAATGGCATTATTCACAGAACTAGAACAAATAATTTTTAAATTTGTATGTAAACACAAAAGACCCCGAATAGCCAAAACGATCTTAAGAAAGAAGGACAGAGCTGGAGGAATCATGTGCCCTGACTTCAGACTATACTACAAAGCTACAGTAATCCAAACAGTATGGTACTGGCACAAAAACAGACATGTAGACCAATGGAATAGGATAGCAAGCCCAGAAATAAACCCATGCACTTATGGTCTATTAATCTACTACAAAGGAGGAAAGAATATACAATGGAGAAAAGACAGTCTCTTCAACAAGTGGTGCTGGGAAAACTGGACAGCTACAGGTAAAAGAATGAAATTAGAACATCCTCTAATACCATATATAAAAATAAACTCAAAATGGATGGAAGACCTAAATATAACACCAGATACCATAAAATTCCTACAGGAAAAGATAGGCAGAATGCTGTCATAAATCACAGCAATAATTTTTTGGATGGGTCTCCTACAGTAATGGAAATAAAGCAAAAATAAGCAAATGGTATCTAATTAAACTTAAAATCTTTTGCACAGCAAAGGAAACCACAAACAAAACAAAAAGACAACCTACAGACTGGGAAAAAGTATTTGCAAATGATGTGACTGACAAGGGTTTAATTTCCAAAATATACAAACAGCTCATATAGCTCAATATCAAAAAAACAAAAAACCCAATAAAAAAATGGGCAGAAGACCTAAATAGACATTTCTCCAAAGAAGACATACAGATGGTCAATAGGCACATGAAAAGGTGCTCAATGTCTCTAATTATTAGAGAAATGCAAACCAAAACTACAGAGAGGTATCACCTCTCACAGGTTAGAATGGCCATCATCAAAAAGTCTACAAATTATAAATGCTGGAGAGGGTGTGGAGAAAAAGGAAACCTCCTACACTGTGGGAAAGTAAATTGGTGCAGCCACTATGGAGAACAGTATGGAGGCTCTTTAAAAAACTGAAAATAGGGCTTTCCTGGTGGCGCAGTGGTTGAGAGTTCGCCTGCCGATGCAGGGGACACGGGTTTGTGCCCTGGTCCGGGAAGATCCCACATGCCACAGAGCGGCTGGACCCGTGAGCCATGGCCCCTGAGCCTGCGCGTCTGGAGCCTGTGCTCCTCATCGGGAGAGGCCACAACAGTGAGAGGCCTGTGTACCGCAAAAACAAAACAAACAAACAAAAAAAAACTGAAAATAAAGTTACCTAATGATCCAGCAATCCCACTCCTGGGCATATAACTGGAAAAGATGAAAACTCTAATTGGAAGAGATACATGCACCCCAATGTTCATAGCAGCACTATTTACAATAGCTAGGACATGGACAACTTAAACATCCATCAACAGATGAATGGATAAAGAAGATGTGGTATATATATACAGTGGAATATTACTCAGCCATAAAAAAGAATGAAATAATGCCATTTGCAGCAACATGGATGGACATAGAGATTATCATGCCAAGTGAACTAAGTCGGAAAGAAAAAGACAAATGCCATATGATATCACTTATATGTGGAATCTAAAAAAATGATACAAATGAACTTATTTAAAAAACGCACAGCCATAGAAAACAAACTTATGGTTACCAAAGGGTGGAGGGGGGGGGATTAATTATGAGTTTGGGATTAACTGATGCACACTACTGTATATAAAATAAACAACAAGGACCTACTGTATAGTACAGGGAACTATAGTAATATTTTGTAATAACCTATATGGGAAAAGAATCTGAAAAAGAATATATATATACCTATATCTATATCTATATCTATATATCACTTTGCTGTACACCTGAAACTAATACAACATTGTAATTCAACTATACAATAAATAAATAAATAGAAAGGAAGAAGTAAATCTCTTTGCCGATAACATGGTCTTGTATAGAGAAAAGCTTACAGAATACACACACAAACACACACACACAGAAAAACCTATAGGAGCTAATAAACAAGTTCAGCAAGGTTAGCAGGACACAAGATTGATATAGAAAAATCCACTATATTTCTATTCTCTGAAAATGAACAATCCAAAAACAAAATTAAGGAAACAGTTCTCTTTCCAATGCATAAATAAGAATAAAATACTTAGAAATAAAGAAATAAATTTAACAAAAGAAATGTAGGACATTCACTAAAACCTGCAAAATATTTTTGAAAGAAATTAAAGACCTAAATAAATGGAAAGATGCCCCATATTCATGGATTGAAGGCTTAATATGGCAGTATTCCCCAAATTGATCTACAGATTCAACACAATCCCTATTAGAATCCTAGCTCCCTTTTTTACAGAAACCAACAAGCCAATCTTAAAATTCATATAGAAAAGTAAGGGACCCAGAGTAGCCAAAACAGTCTTGAAAAAAAAAAAGAAAAAGTTTGAGGACTCACATTTCAAAACTTACTACAAAGCTACAGTAATTAGGACAGTGTGGTACTGCTATGAGAATAGACATATAGACCAGTGAAATAGAATTGAGAGTCCAGAATTAAATGAATACAGTTATGGTCAATTGATTTTTTTTGCAAAATTGTCAAGACAACTCAATGGGAGAAAGAATAATCTTTTCAACATGTGCTGCTGGGGCAACAAGTGGATCTTCATGTGAAAAAGAATGAATTTGACTACTATATATAAAATAGATAACTAATAAGGACTTACTGTATAACACAGGGAACTCTACTCAATACTCTGTAATGACCTATATGGGAAAAGAATCTAAAAAAGTGTGTATATGTGTATATGTGTAACTGATTCACTTTGCTGTACAGCAGAAACTAACACAACATTGTAAATCAACTATATTCCAATAAAATTTTTTTTAAAAAAGAATGAATTGGGACTCCTAACTCACACCTATAGAAAAATTAGTCAAAATGCATAAATAGTACCAATGTTTTCTTAGGTCAGACTCCCACAGCAATAAAAATAAAAGCAAAAATAAACAAATGGGACCTGATCAAACTTACAAGCTTTCGTACAGCAAGGGAAACCATAAACAAAATGAAAAGACAACCTACAGAATGGGAGAAAAATATTTGTAAATGATGCGACCAACAAGGGCTTAATTTCCAAAATATACAAACAGCTCACAGAGCTCAACAACAAAAAAACAAACAATCCAATCGAAAAATGGGCAGAAGACCTAAATAGACATCTCTCCAAAGACATATAGATGGCCAAAAAGCACGTGAAAATATGCTCAACATCACTAATTATTAGAGAAATGCAAATCAAAACTACAATGAGGTATCATCTCACACGGCTCAGAATGGCCATCATTAAAAAGTCCACAATTCATTAGGATTTACACTTACGATATGAAAAACTATTACATGTATATTTGTCTCCAATAAAAAGTTTAAAAAAAAGTCTACAAATAACAAATGCTGGAGAGGGTGTAGAGAAAAGGGAACCCTCCTACACTGTTGGTGAGAATGTAAATTGGTGCAGCCACTAAGAAAAACAGTATGGAGGTTCCTCAAAAAACTAAAAATAGAGTTGCCCATATGATCCAGCAATCCCACTCCTGGGCATATATCTGGACAAAACTATAAAAAAGAATGAAAGAATGCCATTTGTAGCAACATGGATGGACCTAGAGATTGTCATACTAAGTAAGTCAGAAAGAGAAAGTCAAATACCATATGATATCACTTATATGTAGAATCTAAAAAAACGGTACAAATGAACTTATCTACAAAACAGAAACAGATTCACAGACATAGAGAAGAGACTTGTGGTTGCCAAGGGGAAGGGAGTGTGGGGGAGGAATGGATTGGGAGTTTTTGATTAGCAGATGCAAACTATTATGTATAGAATGGATAAACAAGGCCCTACTGTATAGCACAGGGAACTATATTCAATATCCTGTGATAAACCATAATAGAAAAGTATATTAAAAAGAATGTATGTATACGTATAACTTAATTTGCTGTCCAGAAAAATTAACACAACATTGTAAATCAACTATACTTCAATAAAATAAAAATTTTTTAATTGGTCAAAATGGATCAAAGACAAAAATTTAAGTACTAAAACAATAACTATTAAAAGAAAACATACGTGTAAATCTTTGTGATACTGGATTAGGCAATGGTTTCTTTGATATAACACCAAAGACACAAATGACAAAAAAAAAGAAAAGATAAACTTCATCAAAATTAAAAGATTTTGGAAACCAGCCTGGAAGTTGCTCAGAAGTAGCCTCAAGAAGTTAAACATAGAGTTACTTTACGACCAATTCTACTCCTAAGGCATATACCTAAGAGAAATAAAACATACAGTCATATAAAAGCTCATATAAGAATGTTCATAGCAGCTTATTCATAAAGTCCCCTGCAAAGGAAACAACCCAATGTTCATCAACTGATGAATGGATAAATAAAATGTGGTGTATCCTTATGATGGAATATTTTTCAGCAATAAAAAAAATGAAGTACTGATTCATGCTAAACAGTGATGAATCTTGAAATCATTGCGCTAAATGAAAGAAGTCAGACACAGAGGCCGTATATTGTATGTATCATTTCATTCATATGAAATGTCCAGAAAAGGCAAGCCCACAGAGAAAGAAAGTAGATTGCCAGAGACTGTAGAGAGTGGAATGAGGAGTAACTCCTAACAGACATGGGGTTTCTTTAGGGGTTGATGGAAACATTCTGAAATTAGAGAGTGGTGATGCTTGTACAACCTTGTGAATATACTAAAAACTACTGAACTGTATATTGCAAAAGGGTGAATTTTAATGAAATGAAAATTATATCTCAGTAAAAAATGTTTTTTAAAAATATAATTTTGGGTCTGTATGTAAAATTCCATTAGATTTAAATTCTGTGATCAATCAGGATATGAGGTTCATATACTATTTGCAAGCTTATGACAAATGACATTTTTAAAAACAAACTAGAAAATTCCCTACCTTAGAAGGTTTTCTAGTTCTATAATTCTTCTAGTTAGATCCCAGTTGCCTCTTTCAAGACTCTGAATATTGGTGTTTTTCAAAGATTTAATTCTGGATAGAGAAGCAATAAGTTCTTCTAGGTCCTTGATATCATCTTTCAGGGACATTATGTGGAATGACTGTTGCACATTATTTTCTTTGTAACTTTCTACCTCATTCTTCATCTCTTGCAATGAAGTTTCTTTTATGAAAAGTTTGTTTCGAAGATTTCTTAGCTAATGAGAAAGGGAAAGTGTTATTTAAAAATCATTTATAAATTTGGTTTTAGAAACTTCATGATTTTAAATCATTATGAGTATTTGTGTGTGTGTGTGTGTTAGTTTCTGCTTTATAACAAAGTGAATTAGTTATACATATACATATGTCCCCATATCCCCTCCCTCTTGCATCTGCCTCCCTCCCACCCTCCCTATCCCACCCCTCTAGGTGGTCACAAAGCACCGAGCTGATCTCCCTGTGCTATGCGGCTTCTTCCCACTAGCCAACTATTTTACGTTTGGTAGTGTATTATGTCCATGCCACTCTCTCACTCTGTCACAGCTTACCCTTCCCCTTCCCCGTAGCCTCAAGTCCATTCTCTAGTAGGTCTGCGTCTTTATTCCCGTCTTGCCCCTAGGTTCTTCATGACCTTTTTTTTTTTTTTTAGATTCCATATATATGTGTTAGCATACGGTATTTGTTTTTCTCTTTCTGACTTTCTTCACTCTGTATGACAGACTCTAGGTCCATCCACCTCACTACAAATAACTCAATTTCATTTTGTTTTATGGCTGAGTAATATTCCATTGTATATATGTGCCACATCTTCTTTATCCATTCATTTGTTGATGGACACTTAGGTTGCTTCCATGTCCTGACTATTGTAAATAGAGCTGCAATGAACATTTTGGTACATGACTCTTTTTGAATTATGGTTTTCTCAGGGTATATGTCCAGTAGTGGGATCATTATGAGTATTTAAATTATACATTATTATACAATAAAATGAAGACTTCTGAATCTCTTAACAGTAGATTCCAATGTTAAATACATTTTGAAAATCATGTCAAATTGACACATAGGGTTTGGAATAAGTGATTTTATTCTCATTAACATTAACTTTGTTTAAATCTTGTTATAAAAGTAAATTAGACAAATAATGAATTTTATAATTTCTAGCAGAAAATACTTGATGCTTTGGCCGTGGATGTTTTGTTTTATGATGGGTTGTAAAAGGGAATGTGGTCACAGGCCGCTCTTCTAAAGAGCAGCCTATGTTTATACCACTTGGTTCCTGGCCTTATTTGTGCTGATCAGAGAAATGGGTAGAGGGAAGAGTCAAGAGAAAGAGCCAGGCTTAAATTGATTATATATATATATTTTAAGGCAACTAAAGGAAAGAAGAGATCATAAAGCTATAAAGAGAACCAAGAATGATATGAGACATCACATGACATAAAAGAGCCACCAATGGCTGCCACTGGGGGAAGAGTCCAAAAAGGATTGGAGAGGCAAGGGGTGCAGCTGCTGTAAGTTATTTATCTCTTGGTAGCATGTAAAAAATCTCTGCTCTTCTATCTGATAAGTGAAGAAAGTTCACTAGATGAAGAAAATTGAGGCACTGCTGACATTCAAGGGTCAATTATCTTTTAATTTAATCTAATTTGTTCAAATTTCTTAATAGGCTGTGTGTAAACCTGATGAACTAGTAAGAAAGTAAAGCCAAATTTCTTCTTTTTATTGTTATTTTAAAAAAATTTTATTGGAGTATAGTTGATTTACAATGTTGTGTTAATTTCTGCTGTATAGCAAAGTGAATCAGCTATACGTATACATATATCCCCTCTTTTTTGGATTTCCTTCCCATTTAGTTCACCACAGAGCACTGAGGAGAGTTCCCTGTGCTGTACAGTAGGTCCTCATTAGTTATCTATTTTATACATAATATGAGTAGTGTATATATGTCAATCCCAATCTCCCAATTAATCCCACCCCCCCTTCCCCCTTGGTACCCATACATTTGTTCTCTACCATCTGTGTCTCTATTTCTGCTTTGTAAATAAGATCATCTATACCAATTTTTTCAGATCCCACATATATGCGTTAATAGACAATATTTGTTTTTCTCTTTCTGACTTTACTTCACTCTGTATGACAGCATTTAGGTCCATCCACGTCTCCACAAAAGACTCAATTTTGTTCTTTTTTATGGCTGAATAATATTCCATTGTATATATGTACAACATCTTCTTTATCCATTCCTCTGTTGATGGACATTTAGATTGTTTCCATGTCCTGGCTACTGTAAATAGTGCTGCAATGAACATTGGGGTGCATGTGTTTTTTTTTTTTAATATAAATTTATTTATTTATTTTTGGCTGTGTTGGGTCTTCATTGCTGCACGCAGGCTTTTTATCTAGTTGTGGCAAGTGGAGGCTACTTACTCTTCTTTGTGGTGTGGGCTTTTCGTTGCAGTGGCTTTTCTTGTTGCAGAGCACGGGCCCTAGGAGCGCAGGCTTCAGTAGTTGTGGCATGCAGGCTCAGCAGTTGTGGCTCACAGGCTCTAGAGCACAGGCTCAGTAGTTGTGGCGCACAGGCTTAGTTGCTCCGCGGCATGTGGCATCTTCCCAGACCAGGGCTCGAACCCATGTCCCTTGCACTGGCAGGCGGATTCTTAACCACTGCGCCACCAGGGAAGCCTTCATGTGTCTTTTTGAATTATGATTTTCTCTGGGTATATGCCCAGTAATGGGATTGCTTGTTCACATGGTACTTCTATTTTTAGTTTTTTTAAGGAACCTCCATACTGTTCTCCACAGTGGCTGTATCAATTTACATTCCCACCAACAGTGCAAGAGTATTCCCCTTTTTCCACACCATCCCCAGCATTTATTGTTTGTAGATTTTTTGATGATGGCCATTCTGACCGGTGTGAGGTGATATCTCATTGTAGTTTTGATTTGCATTTTGATTTTGATTTGCATTTCTCTAATAATTAGTGATATTGAGCATTTTTTCATGTGTTTGTTGGCCATCTGTATATCTTCTTCGGACAAATGTCTATTTAGGCTTTCCGCCTATTTTTTGATTGGGTTGTTTGTTTTTTTGATATTGAGCTGCATGAGCTGTTTGTATATTTTGGAGATTAATCTTTTGTCAGTTACTTCATTTGCAAACATTTTCTCCCAAGATGAGGGTTGTCTTTTCATCTTGTTTATGGTTTCCTTTGCTGTGCAAAAGCTTTTAAGTTTAATTAGGTCCTATTTGTTTAGTTCTGTTTTTATTCTAATTACTCTAGGAGGTGGCTAGAGTGTTCTGCCTATGTTTTCCTCTAAGAGTTTTATAGTGTCTGGCCTTACATTTAGGTCTTTAATCCATTTTGGGTTTATTTTTGTGTATGGTGTTAGGGAATGTTCTAATTTCATTCTTTTACATGTAGCTGTCCACTATTGGACTAATAGTCCACTAATGTCCACATGTAGCACCACTATTGAAGAGGCTGTCTTTGCTCCATTGTATATTTTGGCCTCCTTTGTCATAGATTAGTTGACCATAGGTGCGTGGGTTTATCTCTGGGCTTTCTATCTTGTTCCATTGATCTATATTTCTGTTTTTGTGCCAGTACCATTCTGTCTTGATTACTGTAGCCCTGTAGTATAAAGTCAGGGAGCCTGATTCTTCCAGCTCCGTTTTTTTTTTCCTCAAGATTGCTTTTGCTATTTGAGGTCTTCTGTGTTTTCATACAAATTGTAAAATTTTTTGTTCTAGTGTTGTGAAAAATGTCATTGGTAATTTGATAGGGATTGCACTGAATCTGTAGATTGCTTTGGGTACTATAATCATTTTCACAATATTGATTCTTCCAATCCAAGAACATGACATATCTCTCTATCTGTTTGTGTCATCTTTGATTTCTTTCATCAGAGTCTCATAGTTTTCTGCGTACAGGTCTTCTGCCTCTTCAGGCTTGTTCCTAGGTATTTTATTCCTTTTGTTGCAATGGTAAATGGGATTGTTTCCTTAATTTCTCCTTCTGATCTTTCTTTGTTAGTGTATAGGAATGCAAGAGATTTCTGTGTATTAATTCTGTATCCTGCAACTTTACTAAATTCATTGTTTAGCTCTAGTAGTTTTCTGGTGGCATCTTTAGGATTTTCTATGTATAGTATCATGTCATCTGTGAACAGTTTCAGTTTTACTTCTTCTTTGCCAGTTTGGATTCCTTTTATTTCTTTTTCTTTGATTGCCATGGCTAGGACTTCCAAAACTATGTTGAATAATAGTGGCAAGAGTGGGCACCCTTGTCTTGTTCCTGATTTTAGAGGAAATGCTTTCATTTGACTTAGTAAAAGAGCATATGCTTTATAACAAGAAAAAAGTTCAGGAATACTCTGTTACTGAATAAAATTACATTAATTAGAAATGCTATAATTCCCAGCAGCAAAGGAGGTACGAAGATCAAGCATTTAAAACTACATTTTTGGACGACTTCCGGGTAAGATGGCGGAAGAGTAAGACACGGAGATCACCTTCCTCCCCACGGATACACCAGAAATACAGCTACACGTGGAACAACTCCTACAGAACACCTACTGAACGCTGGCAGAAGACCCCAGACCTCCCAAAAGGCAAGAAACTCCCCACATACCTGGGTAGGGCAAAGCGGAGAGATTCCCGCACAGAGGAGCGGTGCCGAGCGGCACTCACCAGCCCGAGAGGCTTGTCTGCTCGCCCGCCGGGGCGGGCGGCGCTGGAAGCTGAGGCTCGGGCTTCGGTCAGAGCGCAGGGAGAGGACTGGGGCTGGCGGCGAGAACTCAGCCTGAAGGGGGCTAATGTGCCACAGCTAGCCGGGAGGGAGTCCGGGAAAACTCTGGAGCTGCCGAAGAGGCAAGAGACTTTTTCTTCCCTCTTGGTTTCCTGGTGCGCGAGGAGAGGGGATTAAGAGCGCTGCTTAAAGGGGCTCCACAGACGGGCGCGAGTCGCGACTGAAAGCGCGGAGCCCAGAGACGGGCGTGGGACGCTGGGGCTGCTGCTGCCGCCGCCAAGAGGCCTGTGTGTGAGCGCAGGTCACTGTCCACACCGCCCTTCCGGGAGCCCGTGCAGCCCGCCACTGCCGGGGTCCCGGGATCCAGGGGCGGCTTCCCTGGGAGAACGAACGGCGCGCCTCGGGCTGGTGCAACGTCACGCCGACCTCTGCCGCTGCAGGCTCGCCCCGCACTCCGTGCCCCTCCCTCCCGCCCGGCCTGAGTGAGCCAGAGTCCCCGAAGAGGCTGCTCCTTTAACCCTGTCCTGTCTGAGCGAAGAACAGACGCCCTGCGGCGACCTACATGCAGAGGCGGGGCCAAATCCAAAGCTGAGACCCAGGAGCTGTGAGAACAAAGAAGAGAAAGGGAAACCTCTCCCAGCAGCCTCAGAAGCAGCGGATTAAAGCTCCACAATCAACTTGATGTACCCTGCATCTGTGGAATACATGAATAGACAACAAATCATCCCAAATTGAGGAGCCAGGAGTCAGTGCTGTGCCTCTGAGGTGGGAGAGCCAACTTCAGGACACTGGTCCACAAGAGACCTCCCAGCTCCACATAATATCGAACGGCGAAAATCTTCCAGAGATCTCCATCTCAACACCAGCACCCAGCTTCACTCAACGACCAGCAAGCTAGAGTGCTGGACACCCTATGCCAAACAACTAGCAACACAGGAACACAACGCCACCCATTAGCAGAGAGGTGGCCTAAAATCATAAAAAGTCCGCAGACACCCCAAAACACACCACCAGACGTGGACCTGCCCACCAGAAAGACAAGATCCAGCCTCATCCACCAGAACACAGGCACTAGTCCCCTCCACCAGGAAGCCTACACAACCCACTAAAACAACCTTAGCCACTGGGGACAGACACCAAAAACAACAGGAACTACGAACCTGCAGCCTGCAAAAAGGAGATCCCAAACACAGTAACATAAGGAAAATGAGAAGACAGAAAAACACACAGCAGGAGAAGGAGCAAGATAAAAACCCACCAGACCTAACAAATGAAGAGGTAATAGGCAGTCTACCTGAAAAAGAATTCAGAATAATGATGGTAAAGATGATCCAAGATTCTATTTCCCAGATCCAAAATCTTGGAAATAGAATAGACAAAATGCAAGAAACAGTTAACAAGGACCTAGAAGAACTAAAGATGAATCAAGCATCGATTAAAAACACAATAAACGAAATAAAAAATACTCTAGATGGGATCAATAGCAGAATAACTGAGGCAGAAGAACGGATAAGTGAGGTGGAAGATAAAATCGTGGAAATAACTGATGCAGAGCAAAATAAAGAAGAAAGAATGAAAAGAACAGAGGACAGTCTCAGAGACCTCTGGGACAACATTAAATGCACCAACATTCGAATTATAGGGGTTCCAGAAGAAGAAGAGAAAAAGAAAGGGACTGAGAAAATATTTGAAGAGATTATAGTTGAAAACTTCCCTAATATGGGAAAGGAAATAGTTAATCAAGTCCAGGAGGCACAGAGAGTCCCATACAGAATAAATCCAAGGAGAAATACGCCAAGACACATATTAATCAAACTGACAAAAATTAAACACAAAGAAATCATATTAAAAGCAGCAAGGCAGGGGCTTCCCTGGTGGCGCAGTGGTTGAGAGTCCGCCTGCCGATGCAGGGGACACGGGTTCGTGCCCCGGTCCGGGAGGATCCCACATGCCGCGGAGCGGCTGGGCCTGTGAACCATGGCCGCTGAGCCTGCGGGTCCGGAGCCTGTGCTCTGCAACGGGAGAGGCCACAACAGTGAGAGGCCCGCATACCGCAAAAAAAAAAAAAAAAAAAAAAAAAAAAAAAAAGCAGCAAGGCAAAAAAAACAAATAACACACAAGGGAATCCCCATCAGGATAACAGCTGATCTCTCAGCAGAAACTCTACAAGCCAGAAGGGAGTGGCAGGACATAATTAAAGTGATGAAGGAGAAAAACCTGCAACCAAGATTACTCTACCCAGCAAGGATCTCATTCAGATTTGATGGAGAAATTAAAACCTTTACAGACAAGCAAAAGCTGAGAGAGTTCAGCACCACCAAACCAGCTTTACAACAAATGCTAAAGGAACTTCTCTAGGCAAGAAACACAAGAGAAGGAAAAGACCTACAATAACGAACCAAAAACAATTAAGAAAATGGGAATAGGAACATACATATCGATAATTACCTTAAATGTAAATGGACTAAATGCTCCGACCAAAAGACACAGATTGGCTGAATGGATACAAAAACAAGACCCATATATATGCTGTCTACAAGAGACCCACTTCAGACCTAGAGACACATACAGACTGAAAGTAAGGGGATGGAAAAAGATATTCCATGCAAATGGAAACCAAAAGAAGGCTGGAGTAGCAATTCTCATATCAGACAAAATAGACTTTAAAATAAAGGCTACTAGAAGAGACAAAGAAGGACACTACATAATGATCAAGGGATCGATCCAAGAAGAAGATACAACAATTGTAAATATTTATGCACCAAACATAGGAGCACCTCAATACATAAGGCAAATACTAACAGCCATAAAAGGAGAAATCGACAGTAACACAATCATAGTAGGGGACTTTAACACACCACTTTCACCAATGGACAGATCATCCAAAATGAAAATAAATAAGGAAACACAAGCTTTAAATGATACATTAAACAAGATGGACTTAATTGATATTTATAGGACATTCCATCCAAAAACAACAGAATACACATTTTTCTCAAGTGCTCATGGAACATTCTCCAGGATAGATCATATCTTGGGTCACAAATCAAGCCTTGGTAAATTTAAGAAAATTGAAAATGTATCAAGTATCTTTTCCGACCACAAGGCTATGAGACTAGACATCAATTACAGGAAAAGAGCTGTAAAAAATACAAACACATGGAGGCTAAACAATACACTACTTAATAATGAAATGATCACTGAACAAATCAAAGAGGAAATTAAAAAATACCTAGAAACAAATGACAATGGAGACATGACGACCCAAAACCTATGGGATGCAGCAAAAGCAGTTCTAAGAGGGAAGTTTATAGCAATACAATCCCACCTTAAGAAACAGGAAACATCTCGAATAAACAACCTAACCTTGCACCTAAAGCAATTAGAGAAAGAAGAACAAAAACATCCCAAAGTTAGCAGAAGGAAAGAAATCATAAAAATCAGATCAGAAATAAATGAAAAAGAAATGAAGGAAACGATAGCAAAGATCAATAAAACTAAAAGCTGGTTCTTTGAGAAGATAAACAAAATTGATAAACCATTAGCCAGACTCATCAAGAAAAAAAGGGAGAAGACTCAAATCAATAGAATTAGAAATGAAAAAGGAGAAGTAACAACTGACACTGCAGAAATACAAAAGATCATGAGAGATTACTATAAGCAACTCTATGCCAATAAAATGGACAACCTGGAAGAAATGGACAAATTCTTAGAAATGCACGACCTGCCAAGACTGAATCAGGAAGAAATAGAAAATATGAACAGACCAATCACAAGCACTGAAATTGAAACTGTGATAAAAAATCTTCCAACAAACAAAAGCCCAGGACCAGATGGCTTCACAGGCGAATTCTATCAAGCATTTAGAGAAGAGCTAACACCTATCCTTCTCAAACTCTTCCAAAATATAGCAGAGGGAGGAACACTCCCAAACTCATTCTACGAGGCCACCATCACCTTGATACCAAAACCAGACAAGGATGTCACAAAGAAAGAAAACTACAGGCCAATATCACTGATGAACATAGATGCAAAAATCCTCAACAAAATACTAGCAAACAGAATCCAACAGCACATTAAAAGGATCATACACCATGATCAAGTGGGGTTTATTTCAGGAATGCAAGGATTCTTCAATATACGCAAATCAATCAATGTGATACACCATATTAACAAATTGAAGGAGAAAAACCATATGATCATCTCAATAGATGCAGAGAAAGCTTTCGACAAAATTCAACACCCATTTATGATAAAAACCCTGCAGAAAGTAGGCATAGAGGGAACTTTCCTCAACATAATAAAGGCCATATATGACAAACCCACAGCCAGCATCGTCCTCAATGGTGAAAAACTGAAACCATTTCCACTAAGATCAGGAACAAGACAAGGTTGCCCACTCTCACCACTCTTATTCAACATAGTTTTGGAAGTTTTAGCCACAGCAATCAGAGAAGAAAAGGAATCCAAATCGGAAAAGAAGAAGTAAAGCTGTCACTCTTTGCAGATGACATGATACTATACATAGAGAATCCTAAAGATGCTACCAGAAAACTACTAGAGCTAATCAATGAATTTGGTAAAGTTGCAGGATACAAAATTAATGCACAGAAATCTCTGGCATTCCTATATACTAATGATGAAAAATCTGAAAGTGAAATCAAGGAAACACTCCCATTTACCATTGCAACAAAAAGAATAAAATATCTAGGAATAAACCTACCTAAGGAGCCAAAAGACCTGTATGCAGAAAATTATAAGACACTGATGAAAGAAATTAAAGATGATACAAATAGATGGAGAGATGTACCATGTTCTTGGATTGGAAGAATCAACATTGTGAAAATGACTCTACTACCCAAAGCAATCTACAGATTCAATGCAATCCCTATCAAACTACCACTGGCATTTTTCACAGAACTAGAACAAAAAATTTCACAATTTGTATGGAAACACAAAAGACCCCGAATAGCCAAAGCAATCTTGAGAACGAAAAATGGAGCTGAAGGAATCAGGGTCCCTGACTTCAGACTATACTACAAAGCTACAGTAATCAAGACAGTATGGTACTGGCACAAAAACAGAAAGATAGATCAATGGAACAGGATAGAAAGCCCAGAGATAAACCCACGGACATATGGTCACCTTATCTTTGATAAAGGAGGCAGGAATGTACAGTGGAGAAAGGACAGTCTCTTCAATAAGTGGTGCTGGGAAAACTGGACAGGGACATGTAAAAGTATGAGATTAGATCACTCCCTAACACCATACACAAAAATAAGCTCAAAATGGATTAAAGAACTAAATGTAAGGCCAGACACTATCAAACTCTTAGAGGAAAACATAGGCAGAACACTCTATGACATAAATCACAGCAAGATCCTTTTTGACCCACCTCCTAGAGAAATGGAAATAAAGACAAAAATAAACAAATGGGACCTAATGAAACTTCAAAGCTTTTGCACAGCAAAGGAAACCATAAACAAGACCAAAAGACAACCCTCAGAATGGGAGAAAATATTTGCAAATGAAGCAACTGACAAAGGATTAATCTCCAAAATTTATAAGCAGCTCATGCAGCTCAATAACAAAAAAACAAACAACCCAATCCAAAAATGGGCAGAAGACCTAAATAGACATTTCTCCACAGAAGATATACAGACTGCCAACAAACACATGAAAGGATGCTCAACATCTTTACTCATTAGAGAAATGCAAATCAAAACTACAATGAGATATCACCTCACACCAGTCAGAATGGCCATCATCAAAAAATCTAGAAACAATAAATGCTGGAGAGGGTGTGGAGAAAAGGGAACACTCTTGCACTGCTGGTGGGAATGTGAATTGGTACAGCCACTATGGAGAACGGTATGGAGGTTCCTTGAAAAACTAAAAATAGAACTACCATATGACCCAGCAATCCCACTACTGGGCATATACCCTGAGAAAACCATAATTCAAAAAGAGACATGTACCAAAAAGTTCATAGCAGCCCTATTTACAATAGCCCGGAGATGGAAACAACCTAAGTGTCCATCATCGGATGAATGGGTAAAGAAGATGTGGCACATATATACAATGGAATATTACTCAGCCATAAAAAGAAATGAAATTGAGCTATTTGTAATGAGGTGGATGGACCTAGAGTCTGTCATACAGAGTGAAGTAAGTCAGAAAGAGAAAGACAAATACTGTATGCTGACACATATATATGGAATTTAAGAAAAAAAAAATGTCATGAAGAACATAGGGTCGCAGCGCCGGGTTACCTTTCATCTCCCTGATGGCTCCCAGGAAAGCTGCAGTGACAGTGGTCTAGGAGACCACGAGCCGGTGGGTAGTGGAACCATGATCTCACACCCTCTTCCTCTGGTTCAGCCACAGGACGAATTCTATGACCAGGCCTCTCCGGACAAGAGGACTGAAGCAGATGGCAACTCTGATCCCAACTCTGGCCTCCCACTGCCGTCGCCTCTCCCGTTGCAGAGCACAGGCTCCGGACACGCAGGCTCAGTGGTCACGGGCCACGGGTCCAGCCGCTCCGTGGCATGTGGGATCCCCCTGGACCGGGGCATGAACCCACGTCCCCTGCATCGGCAGGTGGGCTCTCAACCACTGTGCCACCAGGGAAGCCCCTAAAAAAGCTTTTGAATGGAGAGAATTTGGTATTTATATAGGATCACTGCAAGCATCCACAAGTAGGTTTAACTGGTAACATTTAGTTATATATAAGGGATATTAATGGAAATCTTATTATGTTCCAGATTCCTGATCTTCACTTGAATTTTGAACCTTTACAGATTTATTCCTACTAATTGGCCAGAAAACTCTTTATTTCTTTGTAATTAGTAATAACCCGGCTCTCAGTCAGATCTGCAAACAGGCAATATACTGTACTTTGGGCAAATTTGCCAGCTAATCTCTGCAAATTAAAAGCACAGTTAAAAATAACATAATAACAATTTTGATTTAAATGCTCATTAGAAGGAAAGAATTAAACCATAAACTTCCTAACTGCAAAAATAAAATAAAATAAAACTACATTTTTAATACAGTATGTGTATACATCGGTGCCTAAAACATTCTGTGGAGTTCAAACAATGAAATAAACCTTATATGTTCTCAAAACATACCTTTATGTATTTTCTAATCATACTGCTATTTAAAAAACACACGCCTGTGAAGCCAGTAATTTATAGAGAAAGAAAATATGGAAGAGTGGAAAGACCTCAAAATCTGGAGGAACAAGACAGACTGTGGCCAAGACAAATAAGTTAAATTTTCTTACCCGCCTTACATTCTGGTTGTAAGAAATAAAAATAACATATATCAAGGGCCTAGCATAGTGTCTGGCACATATTAGAATATAACTATACACTAAATTATAAGCGTATGCTAAATTGCAGCTGTACACTAAATTGCAGTTTGTGCTCCCTTGGAACTTGAAATTAAGTCATCCAAAAAGCACTCCACAAACTTTGCTAATTAGCTGCAGAAGCAACTAAAGTATCTGAAATGGAGCACGGTGGTGCTCAAACAAGGTTGTGAAGATGAAGTGAGAGATCTGAGCTCAGGCTAAAACCCATTTCTCCTCTTCATTGTCCAGCCACACTGACGGTAAGAACCCTCTGTGCTCTTTATCTACTATAAATCAATTTTTATATCATTCCATCTCTCATCCTTTATGCCTCACCATGGAAACTCTTCTCTTGTGTCAGATTCAACACTTCTTTTCAGTTGTCATCATATTCCACATGTCGCTGAAGCTTTTGACACCATTGGCCATGCTCTTTTGCTGGGTACAGTCATTGGCACTTGGTATCCATTCCCGTTCCTGATGTCTTCTTTGTTCCATAGAACTAGAAATAAAACTGTTATTTTCCAGACTCGTTTTTGGAGGCTGGGATTCTCTAGGCCAATGGTTCTCAGACTTTAGCATGCTTCAGAGTGACCTGGAAGTCTTCTTTAAAAACAGATTGCTAGACCTACCCCCAGAGTTTCTAGTTTGGCCTGAGACTAAGAATTTGTTTTTGTTGTTGTTGTTGTTGTTTTTGTTTTGCAGTACACGGGCCTCTCACTGTTGTGGCCTCTCCCGTTGCGGAGCACAGGCTCTGGACGCGCAGGCTCAGTGGCCATGGCTCATGGGCCCAGCCACTTTGCGGCATGTGGGATCTTCCCGGACCGGGGCACAAACCCGTGTCCCCTGAATCGGCAGGCAGACTCTCAACCACTGCGCCACCAGGGAAGCCCAAGAATTTGTATTTTTACCAAGCTTCCAGGTGATGTTAATGTTGCTGATCTGGAGAACTACACTTTGAGACTCATGCTTTAGGTAAACTGAGCTGCACCAAAGAGAGATGCATTCTCATTAAATTTAAATTAAAGGAGAAAAGACCATCTTCCCACTGCTATTTCTGCTGGTAAGCAAGTTCAAGGAGAAAAAACATTCTCCTTGGAGAATGGACAGAAAAAACATTCCATTACCTATTTACCAGTTTTGTGGAAGTTGAGAGGCAGCTGTGGCTGTGCAAGAAATGCTCAATGGCAGTAGCAGCAACTTCTGGACCTTCGGATCTCACCTACAGTAGTGTGTCTTTGAACACATTCATCCAACGCTGGCCCCAGCTCCCACACAAAGACTTTCCAATCATTTTGTATACATGTAATTCTCGGTATTAAATAATTTTTTTTGGAAAAGTCAAAGTGGTTTCTGTTTTCTGCAGTGACTCCATGACTGATCCTTGGCTTTCATGAAACCATCTGTCTCCTTTTTATCTCCCTCCCTGATTTTCTTTCCATTAGTGCCAGTATCAAAGAACAATGCAAACCTGGATGTGACAAATCCTATGTTGTGTTTTGTTTTCCTTTAAATGACCATAAGAGAGGTAAATTTTTTTTAATGAATTTTACAATTTAGAAGCCAGATAAAGTTTCTCAGCGTGAAGAAGAATCTTCAGAATTCAATAAACTCTTCATGGTCAGCACCATAGCCTCCAGGGTTGCACTGACTTCATCATTTAGATTGCTTTTTAATGCCATTTCCAGCACATGACCAATCTTCTTTATAAAACATTGTTCCATTTCCCCCAAAATATGCATATTAAAAGATGTTCTATAGTTTTGATCCTTGAGCAATCCTCATAGAATAAATATAACCTTCCTACCATAGAGGAAATGGAAATGGCTTATAGTCTAAAGTTGGGTTTTTAGGATATTCTGGCAAAATTCTAAAGAGAAATTGGTTTTGCAGTATAAAGTAGTGAGGACAGGAGTCCTTAAAAAATTATAGCATTATTAAACTAAAAGTTCTTAGAATAGAATAGAATCATTAGTGAAATAAATTTAGCAAATTCTCCCTAGAGAAAAAGAGTGAAGTCACTAGTTAAGAGAACTCAGCGTCACTGGTTGATAACGAAATGTTTTAAATCTTTTTACCTTGTACTAAATTCTAGGATCAGATTTTTTACCCCCTTCTTACTTTTCACACAAGTGAAACTTTTACTCCTTGTGTAAAGGAATTATTCTTTTATGGCATTTCTTGAGCACTTCTAATCTTCATTCATTTGTCAGTTTCTATTTATTATCAAAATATGTGATTTGCTTCACCTCTGAGTCTATGTATTACAAATCAGATCCTGTCTTAAGACCTATTTATTTAATCATAAATTAATTTACTTAGAATAATGGGTTAAATATTCTATGAAAGGTCTATTTAGAAAATACCTCTTAATAGCAAGATCAAATGTTTAAAAAATGGAAAGTGGGAGCCCCCTGGTGGCCGAGTGGTTAGGATTCTGAGCTTTCACTGCTGTGGCCCGGGTTCAATCCCTGGTCAGGGAACTGAGATCCTGCAAACAATGCAGTGTGGGAAAAAAAAAAAAGTTAAAAATTCATTTAGATGTAAATTCATTCATTTAAAAACATGTTAATTAGATCAGAGTCATTTTTACTCACCCTTTTGTTTTTAACTCTCCCCCTCAAGTCATTTAGTCTGTTCATTGTACTTCTAACATGTCTTTCATATCTATCCCTTTCTTCCCAATTGTCTTTGTCTTGTTTCAGGGATTCACTGTCCATCTCATGCACGGTTTGTTGTAAGACACCGTACTTGGTCTTCCCACCTCCAATCTAGCAACCCTCTGAGCCATTCTTTATTCAACAAACAAGGCTTTAGTGTCTTCTGTGTTCCAGGCATGTGCTAGGCTCTGGGGATCCTGAGAAGATTAAGAACTCTCAAAAATTTCCCAGCTCACTAGGGAGACCAATTTGGAAACAACTAGAATATACCATAACAGGTGCAATAACAGTGGTATGAACAGAATGTTCCAAGAACACAAGCAAAGAATATCAATTCTGCCCTTAGCTGTTTCAGATTGTATAATATCATTTCTCCTCAAAACCCTGTGTTGGGGACTTCGCTGGTGGCGCAGTGGTTAAGAATCCGCCTGCAGGGGACATGGGTTCGATCCCTGGCCCTGGAGGATCCCACATGCTGCAGAGCAACTAGGCCCAGGCACCACAGCTACTGAGCCCGCGTGCCACAACTGCTGCAGCCTGCGCGCCTGGAGCCCGTGCTCCACAACAAGAGAAGCCACAGAAATAAGCCCACACACCGCAACAAAGAGTGGCCCCTGCTCACCACAACTAGAGAAAAGCCCGCGTGCAACAACGAAGACCCAGTGCAGCCAAAAATTAAAAAATAAAATAAAATAATTAATTAATTTTAAAAAACACAACAAAACACTGTGATGATTCCCCATCAACTTCAAACTCATTATAGCATGTTATTCTGGCTACTTCATTGACTCCAACCTACTTTTACAGTTCTACACCCCTATCTTCAGTTATTTATTTTATTTTATTTTTGGCCATGTCGCACGGCATGTGGGATCCTAGTTCCCCAACTGGGGACTGAACCTATGCCCCCTGAAGTGGAAGTACAGAGTCTCAACCACTGGACCACCAGAGGAGTCCTCCTACACCCCTATCTTCAACCTCTATGCCCTTCAAGTTTCACCTTAACTGCTCCTACCTCCAAGAAGCCTATGCTCAGAGTTTACCTGGTATTTCCTTTCATTGTATATGCCTATCTCCCCACCTTCTAATTTTTTTGTGGATGAGAATCATGGTTAATTTATTTTTATATCCTCACCTCCCAAGTGCCTTATTTTAGTAATTTTTACATGGCAGAACCTCAACAAATGCTATGCTGAAATTTGATTCCTATCAAATGATCCCAATTTCCAGTAATCACAATAATTGCTCAAGTGTGTCAGCATTATCTTCATTATTTTAACCAGTAAGTCAGGGGGTTCTCTGAACTGCAGTGGTTCAGCGATACAATGTAAATAATGAATGTCCCCTGGAGCTGTGTAATGCAGTGGCCCCATTTCCCTGTACTAGGATATAAGAACTATGTTTTAAGATCTTATTTTTAGTTATCTTATTGTTAGGGTATTTTTAAGATAATGTTAGGTAACAGGTTTCTTGAAAAGTACTTAAGGTAGCATGAGTCTCAGACTCACACAACATTGATTCTAGATCTAGTTTAATTTTCCTTTTCATGACCAAACTTTGTCAATTAGTCCTCCAGAGGACTTGACAGTTCTAGTTTTTACTTCCTCCAGATAAGCAGTAATTTGCAAACTCTAAGATTTAAAAACACTCCTTCATGAGAAAGACAAATATCATATGATAACACATATATGTGGAATCTTAAAAAAGGGTACAAATGAACTTATCTACAAAACAGAAATCGAGTTACAGATGTAGAAAACAAATTTACAATTACCAGGGGGTAAGGGGGAGAGGAATAAATTGGGAGATTGGGATTGACATATACACACTGCTATATATAAAATAGATAACTAATAAGGCCCTGCTGTATAGCGCAGGGAACTCTACTCAATACTCCGTAATGACCTATGTGGGAAAAGAATCTAAAAAAGAATGGATATCCATATATGTATAACTGATTCACTTTGCTGTACACCTGAAACTAACACAACGTTGTAAATCAACTATACTCCAATAAAAATTTTAAAAAAATAGTCTGACACATGTAGTGGAATATTTAGGAAAGTCCAAAAAATTACAGCTTATATAACAAAAAACTGGCATCGAGCAATATTTTATTGTGATTAAAAAGTCATGACTTTATGAATTACCAAAAAAACCCAAAAAACAACAACAACAACAACAAAAACCACCACTTTTGCATTACAGGCATACTTCAGAGATACTGCAGACCACTGCAATAAAGCAAATATCACAATAAAGCGAACCACATGAATTTTTTGGTTTCTCAGTGCATATAAAAGTTATGTTTACACTATACTATAAAATGTGCAATAGCATTATCTCTAAAAAAAACAATGTACGTACCATAATTTAAAAATACTTCATTGCTAAAAAATGCTAACCATCATCTGAGCCTTCAGTGAGTCATAATCTTTTTGCTGACGGAGGCAATTGAAATTGCCTCCATGCTGATGACTGCTGACTTAAGCAGGTGGTGGTTGCTGAAGGTTAGGATGGCTGAGGCAATTTCCTAAAATAAGACAACAATGAAGTTTGCCGCATCAGTTGACTCTTCCTTTCACAAACAATTTCTCTCAGCATGTAATACTTTTTGAAAGAGTTTTACCCACAGAAATCTTTTTAAAAATTGGAGTAAATCCTCTCAAACCCTGTCCCTGCTTTATCAACTAAGTTTATGTAATATTCTAAATCCTTTGCTGTCCTTTCAACAATCTTCATAGCATCTTCACCAGGAGTAGATTCTATCTCAAGAAACCACTTTATTTGCTCATCCATAAGAAGCAACTCCTCATCTGTTCAAGTTTTATCATGAGATAGCAGCAATTCAGTCACATCTTCAGGCTCCACTTCTAATTCTAGTTCTCTTGCTATTTCCACCACATCTGCAGGGACTTCCTCCGCTGAAGTCTTGAACCCCTCAAAGCCATCCATGAGGGTTAGAATCAACTTCTTACAAGTTTCTGTTAATGTTGATATTTTGAACTCTTTCCATGAATTACAAATGTTCTTAATGGCATCTAGAATGATGAATCCTTTCCAGAAGTTTTTCTATTTCCTTTGCCCAGATGCATCAGAGGAATCACTATGGCAACAATAGCCTTATGAAATGTATTTCATAAATAATAAGACTTGAAAGTCGAAATTAGGGACTTCCCTGGTGGTCCAGTAGGTAAGACTCTGCACTCCCAATGTGGGGGACCCGGGTTCTATCCCTTGTCGGGGAACTAGATCCCGCATGCATGCTGCAAGCAAGAGTCCACATGATGCAACTAAGAAGTCCACATGCTGCAACTAAAAGATCCCGTGTGTTGCAACTAAGACCCGGAGCAGCCAAAATAAATAAATAAATAAATAAATAAAATCTTAGAAAAAATGTTGAAATTACTACCTGATCCATGGGCTGCAGAATGGATGTTGTATTAGGAGGCATGAAAATAACATTAACCTCATTGTATATCTCCATCAGAGCTCTTGGGTGACCAAGAGCAGTAATATTTGGAAAGAAATCTTTTTTTCTGAGCAGTAGGCCTCAACAGCAAGTTTAAAAGACTCAGTAAACCATGTTGTAAACAAACGGGCTGCCATCCAGGCTTTGTTGTTCAGTTTACAGAGCACAGGCAAAATAGATTTAGCATAATTCTCAAGGGCTCTAGGACTTGGGGAATGGTAAATGACCACTGGCTTCAGCTGAAAGTCATCAGCTGCATTAGCCTCTAGCAAGAGAGTCAGCCTGTCCTTGGAAGCTCTGAAGCCAGGCATTGACTTCTTTCTAGCTATGAAAGTCCTAGATGGCACCTTCTTCCAATAGGAGGCTGCATTGAAAATTTGTTGGTTAGTGTGGCCACCTTCATCTTGATCTTAGCTAGTTCTTCTGGATAACTTGCTGCAGCTTCTACATCAGCATTTGCTGCTTCACCTTTTATGTTATGGAAACAGCTTTTTCCTCAAACTTCATGACCCAACCTCTACTAGCCTCAAACTTTTTCCTGCAGCTTTCTCACCTCTCTCAGCCTTCCTAGAATTGAAGAGAGTTAGGGCTTTGCTCTGGATTAGGCTTTGGCTTAAGGGAATGCTGTGGCTGGTTTGATCTCTATCCAGACCACAAGAACTTTTCTCCGTATCAGCAATAAGGCTGTTTCACTTTCTTATCACTTGTGTGTTCACTGGAGTAGCACTTTTAATTTCTTTCAAGAACTTTTCCTTTGCTTTCACAACTTGGCTAACAGTTTGGGGCAAAAGGCCTAGCTTTCAGCCTATCTCAGCTTTTGATATGCCTTCCTCACTAAGCTTAATCATTCCTAGCTTTGGATTTAAAGCAAGAGATGTGCAACTCATTCTTCCACTTTAACACTTAGAGGTCATTGTCGAGTTAGCAATTGGCCTAATTTTAATATTGTTGTGTCTCAGGGAATAGAGAGGCCTGAGGAGAGGGAGAGAGATGGGGAACGGCAGTAGATGGAGTAGTCAGAACTCACAACATTTATCAATTAAGCTCGCTATCTTATATGGGCACAGTTTGTGGTCCCCAAAACAATTACATTAGTAACATCAAAGATCACTGATCACCACAACAAATATAATAATGAAAAAGTCTAAAATATTGTGAAAGCTACCAAAATGTGACACAGAGGCATGAAGTGAGCAGATGCTGTTGGAAAAATAGTGCCAAGAGACTTTCTCAAAGCAGGGCTGCCACAGACCTTCAATTTGTGAAAAACACAATATCAGCGAAGTGTGATAAAGTGAAACACAATAAAAGAGGTATGCCTGTTATCTTTTATATTAAAGAATCCAAATTTTTGAATAGTTTGATGTTGGATTTGGACACAATGAACCAGAAATATATTCAGAACTTAGCTAAATTTAGGTAACCTCCAAACTCAGATACAGCTTGTTGATAAAAATTGTCAACAAAGGACTTATGTCTAGAATATATAAAGGACTCTAAACTCTCAGAAAACAATCTGATTAAAAAATGGGCAAAAGACTTGAACAGAAACTTTACCGGAAAGGATATGTGGATGGCAAATAAGCACATAAAAATAGGTTCAGGGACTTCCCTGGTGGTCCAGTGGGTAAGACTCTGTGCTCCCAATGCAGGGGGCCTGGTTTCGATCCCTGGTCGGGGAACTAGATCCCACATGCATGCCGTAACTAAGAAGTCCTCATGATGCAACTAAAAAAAAAGATCCCACATGTCACAGCTAAGACCCGGCCCAGCCTAAATAAATAAATAAATAGATAGATAGTTTTAAAAAATAGGTTCAACATCACCAGCCATTAAGGATATGCAAATTAAAGCCACAATTTGATACCAATACACATATATTAAAATATCTAAAATACAAAATAATGACAACACCAAATGCTGGTGAGGATGCAGAGAAACCAGATCACTCATATGTTGCTGGTAGGAAGATACAATGGTCCAGCTACTGTAGAAAATAGCTTGGCAGTTGCTTTTAAAACTAAATATGCAAATACCATCTGACCCAGCTATTGCATTTTGGGGCACTTTTCCCAGAGAAATGAAAAATTATGTTCACACAAAATCCTGTACATGCATGTTCATAGCAATTTTATCTGTGATAGCTAAAAAACCAACAAGTCAACAAGTGAATGGTTAAACAAACTGTGGTATATACATACCACAATCTCAGCAATAAAAAGGACCAAAGTATTGATACAAGAGCTTGAAGAAATCTCCAGGAAATTATGCTGAATGAAAAAGCCAATCTCAAACGGTAACATATGCATGATTCTTTTGTATAACATTTTAAAAACAGCTTTATTAGGATATATTTCATGGATTCATCCATTTAAAGTATACAGTTGAGTGGTTTTTAGTATATTCATAGACTTGTACAGCCATATTGAACAATTTTTTACTTTTTAAATTGAGATATAATCCACATACCATAAAATTCACCCTTTAAAGTGTTTAATTCAGTTTTTAGTATATTTGCAGTTGTGCAACCATCACCATGATCTAATTCCAGAACATTTTCATTATCCCCTAAAGAAACCCCATACCTGTTAGTAGTCACTCCCCATTCCCCCCTCCTCCTAGCTCCTGGCAACCACTAATCTGTTCTTTGTTTCTATGGATTTGCCTGTTCTGTACATTTTATATAAATGGAATTGTACAATATGTTGCCTCTTGTGACTGGCTTCTTTTCATTTAGCATAATGTTTTCAAGGTTCATCCATGCTGGAGCATGAATCAGGACTTCATTCCTTTTTATGGCTAAATAACATTCTACTATATGGATATACCACGTATTGCATATCTACTCATCAGCTGATGGATATTTGGGTTGTGTCCACTTTTTGGCTTTATGAAAAATGCTACAGTGAACATTCACTTACAAGTTTTTATGTGAATATATTTCTAATTCTCTTGTCTATCTATGCAGGAGTGGGAATGTTGGGTCATATGATAACTCTATGTTTAGCTTTTGGAGTATATGACTTTTTTTTTCAGTATATAACATTTTTGAAATGACAACATTTTAGAAATGGAGAAGAGATTAGTGGTTGCCAGGAGTTGGGGATGGGAAGGAAGTGGGTGTGGATATCAAATGGCAATGGGAAGGATCTTTGTGCTGTTAAAACGAATTGTTCAGGGCTTCCCTGGTGGCGCAGTGGTTGAGGGTCTGCCTGCCGACGCAGGGGACACGGGTTCGTGCCCCGGTCTGGGAGGATCCCGCAAGCCGCAGAGCGGCTGGGCCCGTGAGCCATGGCTGCTGAGCCTGCGCGTCCAGAGCCTGTGCTCCGCGGCGGAAGAGGCCACAGCAGTGAGAGGCCCGCGTACCGCAAAAAAAAAAAAAAAATGTTCAGTATTTTGTTTGACTGTTTAGAATTTGATACATACAAACACAAAAATGAGTACAAGTAAAACTGAGGGAACCTGAATAATACTGGTGGATTGTATTGTATCAATGTCAATATTTAGGCTGTTACATTATACCATAGTTTTGCAAAATTTACAGTGGATCTCTCTGTATTATTTCTTAAAACTGCAAATGAATCTACAATTACCTCAATAAAAATTTCAATTAAAATTAATAATAACTGGTTCTCATATATTTTTCTTTAGCTGCAAAATTTATATTGCCTCCATTTGTCCCTCCAGAGCTGGCTGCATCTACCAGCTTTCTACTATTTGCCTTTTTACTACACTAAGGGAAGAAAACATCTTATCTGCAAAAAACAGTCATATTGCCCTCACAAATAAAAGTTTCCATGAAAATCAAATTAAAAATACTGGCAAAACACATTAAATTTATCTTCAGTTTAAGACACTAGGCCTTATTATACATATTATCAGTAATTTTTTTTACAAGTTGTTTAACTTTTTTTTTTTTTAATTTTTTCTTGGCCATGCCTCATGGCTTGTGGGATCTTAGTTCCCCAACCAGGGATCAAACCCGGGCCCCCTTCAGTGGAAGTGCCAAGTCCTAATCACTGGACCACCAGGGAATTCCCTGTTTAACTTTTACTACTACAGCAGCCCACCTAGCACTATGCAAGAGTTTGAGCTCAATATCATATTGCCTAAACTAGACAACACAATCACCAACTGAATACTTTAATATTTATCCCTTCTATACCTGGCTTTTCCTAAATATAGCTCTCTTGCACCTGTTTCTCCATTATTGGACAGAAACACATGATAATTATTTTTGTATGTCCCACAAAGAGATAAAGTTAATTATAACAAAAGATTTAAATGTATGCAGTGAAGAGAAAAACTGTCTCATCAAGACAATTGTGTTCCTGTAGGATTAAATAATAGGTTATTGGAAAAGAGAAAGATGGCTCATGCTGAAGGTACTCTACTGAAATCACTAGACTTTTTTTTTAAAATAAGTTTGACACAGTTAAACTGTCACTAATTTTTATTAAATTCAGAAAATGCCAATATGAGCTATGGAATACTTTTTAATGTATATAGTATCTAAAATCAAGTCAAAATGAGACCTGGTAGAGCCTTTTAGATATCTCTTTTGACAAATAGATGAAAAATATGTATAGGTACCAAATGCTTTATGTACATGTAGAAAATTGCTTTTAAAAAGTACTTGGGGGCTTCCTTGGTGGCGCAGTGGTTGAGAGTCCGCCTGCCGATGCAGGGGACATGGGTTCGTGCCCCGGTCCGGGAAGATCCCACATGTTGCGGAGCGGCTAGGCCCATGAGCCATGGCCGCTGAGCCTGCGCGTCCGGAGCCTGTGCTCCGCAACGGGAGAGGCCACAACAGTGAGAGGCCCGCGCACGGCAAAAAAAAAAAAAAAAAAAGAACTGCTCTCAAAAACATAAGATTGAGTGCAAATAGCAAGGTAGAAAGTTATGTCTAGTAGAATATCATTTATGTAATTTTTAAAATCCCCAAAACAACATAAGAAGCATTCACATATATCTAAAAACATGGACATTAAAGGCTATACACTTAGTTCAGAAGTTATCTCTGAAAAGGAAAAAAAATGGTCCAGGATGGTCCAGTAGTACTTTCACATAGACTTGTAATAGCAGCTGCCCTAACACCCTCATCTCTCACCACCCCAGACCCTGGGTCCATTCACTTCCCTTACAATCCAGTAACCAAGATGACTAATGCTCAGCAGCAGAGGCCCCAGGGCCTGCCCCAGTGCTAGGAGTGGCAAAGATTCTTACTGGTTGATGTCTGATCCTACTGTAAAATTTATTTATATCATCCATCCCAAGAGTGAAGAATGGGATCGGAGGTTACAAAATGGTCTTCAATTTTGTCAGTGACGTTTTATTTCTTAAAAGAACAAGTGAAGCAAATTTGGAGAGAAATGTCAAATTTAAATCTGTGTGGTAGGTACGTGGTGTTGTATTAGTCTCTGCACTTTTCTGTATGCTTGAAATTAAACACAAAAAAACTAAAATTTACAAACATAATCCAACTGACTTTTAAAATCACAAACTATAAGGACATTATCAGAGGATAAGAAAAATTTTATGGTACTATATTATAGTTATAATTCAATTTAGATTTTAATATATATTAGTCCCAAAGAAAACATAAGATATTATTTTTAAATTTACCTGTTGCAAACTCAAGCTTTCTGTCTTATAATTGATTTAAATTAAAGTTCATAGTTAAATGAGGACATGTTGAAAATAAGATAATTACTTTATTAATATAAACTTTATAATTTTATAATGTACTAATATTTAAATATATTTTTATGGTGTTATCATATTTCATGAAAAATGGTAAAATAAGTTTTTAAAGTCCTAGAGGGATTCATGAGCATTTATGTACTTGAAAGAAGTTAAAGGTTGTGGAATACTGTCCTTTTGCATTGTATCAGTTACTTCTTTTCCCCATTTTTATAGAGGTATAGTTGAAAATTAAAATTATATATATATTTAAAGTATGTGACAACGTTTTGATATATGTATACATTGTGAAATAATCTTCACAATCAAGCTAATTAACATATCTATCGCCTCACACAGCTACCATTTTTTCTTTTTTTTGTGGTGAGAACATTTAAGATCTACCCTCTTAGCAAGTTTCAAGTATACAATATAGTATTATTAACTATAGTCACACTGGTGAATATGAGATCTCCAGAACTTATTCATCTTGCATAACTAAAACTTTGTACCCTTTGACCAAGATCTTCCCATTTCCCTTTTCCCTCTAGCTCTGGAAATCACCATTCCACTCTCTGCTTCTGTTAAGTTTGACTGTTTTATATTTTACATATAAGTGAGATCACGTAGTACTTGTCTTTCTTTGTCTGGCTTATTTCAATTAGTAGAATGTCCTCCAGGTTCATCTATGTTGTTGAAGAGGGCAGGATTTCCTTCTTTTTCAAAGGCTGAATGATATTGTTTTTAAAGAATACGTATATCACATTTTCTTTATCCATTCATCTATTGACTTATTTTAACATAATACATTTCCTTTCCTAAGAAAGAAACTAGGCTTGTCATTCTCATTTAAAGCCAATAGGGGATGGAAATAAACCACCCCGCTAAGCCTCCATCTTCACCCCCCAGCTCAAACTTCATCTCCTAGGAGTTACAAGCTAAAGAATAGATGGATCTGTCCACTGGTCTTAAAAATATCAACGAAAGAGATCTCATCTGATCCAAGAGGGTATTTAATTTCCAGAGTCTCATTAGGATGTGGCCCTAATTAAGCTGTATACCAAAGGGGTAATATGGGATAATAGAAAGGTGAAGGGAGTCAGACTACTCAGTTCTGCCCCTAAATCACTGTGGCCCCTCTCCAGTGTTCAGTTTGCTAATCTGCAAAATGATGGGGTTGGATCAAATTAACTCAGAGGCCCTTTACAGTGTATTTTTATATTATTTTGGGATTGTGGGCCTTGGTGAAATATCAGAACCACCAAAAAAATCAAAAATAAGTAAAATCCACTTTGAGGTTCTATTAGATTCAGATGTTTCATTGCTTCTTGTTCTAGAGTCAAGCCAGGAATCAAAAGAAGTGAGAAATCATTTGACCTCATGTCTTGCATCATTCATTAGCAAAGGGTGCTAGCACAGGCAAGTGGGAAAACAGAACTGAACTTTCTTTTCTTTTAGCTCTCACTTGTGCAAGAGATTTACCTCTTCCTCCTGAAAATGGGGGAAAAAAATAAATGCCAGAGTACAGCTCACCCCTGGGCTATTTTTCCGAGATGTGTAAGCTGATAGATGTCTCAGGTCCAATGGCTTAGCCTTGTGGGGCCCTTTGCTTTGGGCAGTAGCAAGCCTCCCTGGATTTGAGCGGTTTAAAAACTGGAGAGGGCTTGACATGCTGATAAAAGAAGAATGAAAGAGATCTAGTAATGGTGAACTACAGTGCTTCCAAGAAGAATTTGCAGAGAATAGTCAGGAAGAGATGCTGAGGTCTGCCCGGAGTCAACGAAGTCTTCGGGAAGGTTCCACTTCAGATCATTACAGTTTAGCCAGATCTCAAAAGGAGGTGCCCACTGAACCTGTTGCTTGGACACATGACAAATCTAGTTTCTAAAGATAGTAGCAAAACACTGTTTAAATTATAACTGGTTGAAAACAGCCTGCTGATATACATATATGCACTTATAGTATCATACTTAAATGCTACTTGTGAATCATATCTTTAGACACTTTTCCTTCATTTTCAAGTTCTGAATCAGAAATGCTAACTATATCTCTCAAGATTCAGCTAAAAGATAACATCTAAAATGAGTTAATAATATAGCATGTGATAACTTATAGTGCTCTTTCTGTCCCAGAGGAACAAAAAATGTAACCTCACATTAAGAATGATTTTTATAAATTCAATCTCCCAAGAACTCAATACTGCCTTAAATCCATTTTCCCTATCCATTTCAATTCCAAATATTATCTTTCTTTTCTAAAGTGAAAATAAAAGAAATAGAAGAAAGACATCTTCCAAATTAATACCCATGTATTTTATTAAGTGAAAAGATTAAGATTTCTTTTTTAAGATCAGAGAATGTACTCTAGTGGGAAAAAAGTGGCATTTAGAAACTGTGCACTGGAAGGGCTGGAAGTAAGTGGGGTATGAGTTTCCTTTGCTGGTGGTATCTCCCAGGAAATGGAACAGCCCCAGAATGAGAGGAATTTTTATAAGAAGAGAAAAAAAAAATCAGGTGGGTGTGATTTGAAGAACATGGAACAGAAGTATGAAGCCCTGGTTTCTTTACTAACCCTGAAATCGGTTTTGAAATTCCTCTATTAATTTATTCTAGATTTATTGATACTGAAGACACTTATTAAAGAACAATTATCTTTAATGAAACTTTAGTCTCATCCTCATTTTAATTATTTGATACTTAAAATCATTACTATATCAATTCCTTTTCTAAGAACCAGAGAAGAGACTTAAAAGAACAACTAAAATTTTGGTGAATTGAAAAGGGAGAATGAACTGCTCCTCAGTCCTGGAACAAGAATCATACTGGAGACAAAGATCTTCTTAAGAATCCTATCCTCTGCTTTTATTTTTATTTCCTTACCATTTTATGAATCTTATGCTCTATTAAAAACAACTTATTAGTTTCACTCATATTGCCTCTAAGAAAAAAGCTACTATGTGGGCCAAAATATATCCCCAGAAGCATGAACTGATCCTGCAGTATCTCAAGTACCACCTCCTTCCTTGATTCATGCAAGGTGAGGGTAATCTCTCTCTCCTCCTGACTCTTATAGTATACGATCTATAGTTTTCCTTTGATTGTTATCTCATTCAATATTGTATCATGGGGACTTCTCTGGTGGCACAGTGGTTGAGAGTCCGCCTGCCAATGCAGGGGACACAGGTTCAAGCCCTGGTCCAGGAGGATCCTGCATACTGTGGAACAACTAAGCCCATGTACCACAACTACTGAGCCCGCGCACCACAGCTGCTGGAGCCTGTGTGCCTAGAGCCTGTGCTCCACAACAGGAGAGACCACTGCAATGAGAAGCCCGCACACCACAGCGAAGAGTAGACCCCCGCTCACTGCAACTAGAGAAAGCCCACGCCCAGCAACGAAGTACCAACGCAGCCAAAAATAAATAAATAAATAAATTTATTTTTAAAAAATATATTGTATTATGTAAAAATCTTATGTCTCCTACTAAATTAAAGGTACATTAAGAGCAGAATCTATTTCTGGTTTACCTCTATCATCCCATACGAGGAACAAATACTACAGATTGAACAACTAAAGAACCCAACAAGTTCTTTCAATAAACCACCCTTATATACATATACAAAGTTAACTTATATAGGTGATAGTACTGTTCTCCCAAACTTACATTATAGAAATATAATAAAAATATAATAGGAGTCTGAAGTAAAAAATAAAATACAGCAATGTGACACAATTATTCTGTGAATTTAGGTTTGTACATAACTTTATTTTTTACACAGTCATAAGATTTATCAATACTCACATTAGAAAGATACAGTATGCTATGCTTCATTTAGTGGAAAGTAAAAACCATAATTTTTTACCATATCAGGCACAAGAGAAAATTCCAAATCCAAGGTCAATTCTAGAAGAAAACTGAATTGTCCAGTATGAGTGGCTGCCCTGCACTATTTACCAAAAGAATGTTTGCACATCAAAGGAGCTGTTGCTAGGTGAACGCATCACAGAGGTCCAGGGAAGGGCAAAGAGACCTCCTAAAGTGATAAAGTAAGGCCTGTATGTCTTTATTTCCCTAATTAATTAAGTGAAAACATAAAGTGGCTTCATCAAGCATGAGCGAACTTAACAACTCTTAGAAAAGTGATCCCACTGAAAGTAAACATTCTAGCAAAGGTAAAACTTATATTTTGGGGCTTTCTTTTGTGAAATTCTTGGAATAGATCAAATTTTTGTACTTCAATACCTACACCTTATCAAGAAAGAAGTATTTTGAAAGGAGAAAATGATGATTCCATCTACAATTCCTAAAGTAAAAGATGATTTGTCTGAAAAACTGGTATTCTAATTCTTAGAAATTATGTCCCTATTATGTATTCTTGATACCAGAATCACTAGAATTACACTTCAAATATTATCTAATCTAGTGGTTCTCAACCCTGCCCACCCATTAGAATCTCAAAGATAACTTCAAAAAATACTGATACTGGGCTTCCCTGGTGGCGCAGTGGTTGAGAATATGCCTGCCAATGCAGAGGACACGGATTCGATCCCTGGTCCGGGAAGATTCCACATGCCGCAGAGCAACTAAGCCCGTGTGCCACAACTACTGAGCCTGTGCTCTAGAGTCCGTGAGCCACAACTACTAAGCCCAGGTACTGCAACTACTGAAGCCCACGTGCCTAGAGCCCGTGCTCCACAACGAGAGAAGCCACCGCAATGAGAAGCGCACTCACTGCAACGAAGAGTAGCCCCCGCTTGCCGCAACTAGAGAAAGCCTGCGTGCAGCAACGAAGACCCAACGCAGCCAAAAAAAAAAAAAAAAAATACTGATACTCTGACACTACCCCAAGTTCTGACTTAATTGGTCTGCAGTGGAGAGACTAAGCACAAATATTTTTTAAAACCTACCCAGGTGGGCTTCCCTGGTGGCGCAGTGGTTGAAAGTCTGCCTGCCGATGCAGGGGACACGGGTTCATGCCCCGGTCCGGGAGGATCCCACATGCCGCAGAGCGGCTGGGCCCGTGAGCCGCGGCCACTGAGCCTGAGCGTCCGGAGCCTGTGCTCCACAATGGGAGAGGTCACAACAGTGAGAGGCCCGCGTACCGCAAAAAAAAAATAAATAAATCTACACAGGTAATTCTAGTGTGACTTTAGGGTTGAGAACAACTATCCCCTTATCTTCATTTACATATGATAAAAATGAGACAGGGATAAAATCAGTATTAATAGGAATGAGAGTAATAGTTTAATAACTAAACCAGGAAAATAAGAAATATCTGTTTTTTCCCTCTAAAACTAGATTTTAAAAATTACATCCCCAAGCAGCAGAAACATAACTATGAACAAGACGGGAACTTTCTTATAAAGCTGAAATTCTGGTGGAAAAAGAAAAAGATAGTAAACAAGTATATGAATAAATAAAATCATTTTAGATAGTGTTCAGTGCTCTGAATAAAATAGGCTAATGTGATAGTAACGAGGAGGTAAGTGAGAGGGCAGTTTTTTATCATGTAATCAAAGAAGGCCTGCTTTGAATATATTAACATAAATCATATTATACATTTTACTGGATAACCTGCCTTCATCATTTAACAATTTGTGAAAGTTGTCTTACAGTGCATCTATAGTATATATCCATTGTTCCTTTAACAACTTCATCTATCCTGATGGAGATTTTATTGTTTTTTACTATGTAAATTGATGCTGTGAGGAACATTTTATACATATGTTTGTATATACGTGTAATTATTACTCTAGGATGAATTCCTAGAAGTGGAATTACAAGATCAAAGAAAGCACACATTAAAGTTTTGATAGATATTATCAAATAACCCTCAAAAATTTGTAAAAATGGAACTTCTGCAGAAAGGATACACCTTTTTTCAAGCAACTGCCATTAACAGGATTTGAATAAAAATATTTTATCTTTCTATTCTCTGTGAAATGATCGGTTCTCAGTCTTTACCTTATTTGACCAATCTGCAATATACTCGGCTGAATTAGTTACCTCTTACTCCTGTGAAACTCTTCTTCACTTGTCATCTAAGGCTGCATGCTCTCGGAGTTTTTTCTCATAACACGCTGGACTCTTCAATCTTCCTTCCTGGCTCCTCCTCATCTCTTTGAATTCTAAACATTGAAGTGTCATAGGCATCAGTCCTAGGTCCTCTCTCTACCTACACTCTTTCTCTTCCTGGGCGCTCATCCAATCTCATGGATTTAACTATCGTATCTCTCGTTTATATGAATATCACTAAGACATCTGGATGTCTAAGAGGCATCTAAAAACATCTAAAAACTTATTTCATCTCTGTAATGGCAACTCCATCTACCAGTTGCTCAAACCAATCCCTTGCTTTTTTTTTTTCTTACACCCTACCTTCCTCTCTTTATTGAGGTTTCTGCTCAAGTCAGATTCCCCAGAGAAGCCTCTCTTAGCACACTTCTAAAACAGCACTCTCCTGCCTCCCACCACCATTCCCTATCCTCTTAGCTTGCCTATTTTAAAAAAATGCTAGGTCTCAATATCTAAAATGAGTACATATTTCTTTAATTGATCATTAGCTGATGTGGGGGGGGCAACTTTATTGGTTCACCGTGGTATCTCTAGCACCTAGAGCAGTGTCTTGTGTTGTTGACACAGTAGCTACTCAATAACTATCTGCTCAGTGAATGAATGAATGAACTGTACAGGTCACATAGAGATATTATAGTTGAAAACCAGGCCGTTAAGGTGCAAAGGCAACATATTTGAAACATCCAGTTTTGGTCCTAATTCTAGGCACAGCTATGTATCTTTGACTAAGTTATCCTTCAAAGTCTATTTCTCCATCTGTAAATCGGGGTTTATGTCATCTTCCTCAGCAAACAAGAAGCTGTAGTCAATATCTATTTAGTATTACAATCACAAAAGTTTCACTACCTGTAATTTTCCAGGAACATGTTTCAATTTTCGTCTTAATTTCAGTTGTCCAGGTATAACATAATGTGACGGTATGTATTCAGAAGTCCTTAACATTTTAAAGTTATTACACAGTTGGCCCTCAGTATTTTTGGGTCCCACATCCTCAGATTCAACCAATCCTGGGTCAAAAATTATTTAAAGAAAAAAAGTTCCAGAAAATTCCAAAAACCAAAACTTGAATTTGCAGCATACCAGCACCTATTTATATAGCATTTACCTTGCATCAGTCATCTAGAGATTACTGATCTAGAGTAATCTCAGGAGTATGCATGGGAGTATGTGCTTAGGTTATATGTAAAAACTACGCCATTGTTTATAACGGACTTCAGCATTTGAGGATTTTATTATCTGTGTGTCGGTCCTGGAACCAATCAGAAACTTGCAGGCCCAGTCCTTGCAAACACCCCGGCTGCCTTCCAAGAGGGAGGAGTGTCTGCCCCTGTCAGTCACTAGGCATCCAGTTTATGTAAGGCCGGGGTCCTTGCTCCAACCCCAGATCTGCGTGGGGGAATCTAGCAAAATCTAGACTCGCAGAGCTGACGACCCTCCCCGTACTGGCCAACCTGGGGTTATACACACCCTGAGGGAGCCACGCGGCGCTCCAGCTCCACCGGCCTGAAACAGCGGGCTGGGTTTCAACCATGGCGGAGCATCAGCTTCACCTGAGGAGATTTTAAAAACAGAGGCGCCACCCAGACTGTCCGATTCAGTTTCGGGGTGGGGGCCCCGACACCAGTGTGACGGAGCCGGGGAGCGAGAACGCCGGACGCCGCCCCACACTCCGCAGGTCTAGCCCCTGCCGGCCAGCCCGGGGCCCACCTAAGCTCCCCACGCGGAAGCCGGGCCACAACACTCCAGCAGAAGCCCCGCCCCCTCAGCCCACGCAGGCCTCCGGCGCCCGCCAAACTGGTCTCCCGCGAGACCGCCCCTTGGCTCCGCCCACTGCCCCGCCACCGAAAGGCTGGAATAGGGGGGTGATTCCCTCTTCAACTGCTTCCCTGCCCACACGATGGCGCATTCTGGAAAGGGTCCTTCCACCAGCCAATCATTTCCTCCATCCAGTATTCCACAGAGTTCCCTCATCTTCCCGTGGCATTTCAGACCCTCTACTCCTGAGCTTTTCGCGGTCTAAGGGGCCTACGTACGTCTGGACCGCGCACGCGCGCATCCATGTCCAGGGGGGCGCACGCGCAGTAGCAGGGTCGGCAAGCGCGTGTGCTGGGCAGTCCCGCGCTGCAGTGGAGAGAGTCGAGCCTTGGTTTTGTCGGTGTCCATTGTGGGCAGCGGACTTATAGAGGTCATGGCGCCGGCGGAAATCCTGAACGGGAAGGTCATCTCTGCGTAAGGACATGTCATGGTTGTTAGGGCTTGTTGGGCTGCTGGCGAGGGCTGTGAGCAGCGTGTGCAGGTCCCTAAGGACCCCTTTTTTTTTTGCGGGAGGGAGACTTGTAGCCTAAGAGCCTGGCCAGCTGGGTGGGGAGGGAGGACATTGTCCTGAGCCCTTCACACCTGAAGACCGGTTCCCTACAACCAAAGAAAGGGTGGCTGTGCCCGCTGGCTCCTATCCTTCTGGGACAAGTCCTCTTACGCACCCCGACGACTATGCTCCCAGAAGTGCAGCTGCCAGACGAGAGAGTGGTTTGGGTTGCCTGCAGCATCCCAGTCAGAACTCAGAAATCCAGTTAATTCCCTTGCCCTGTAATTTGGAGGTGAGGAGACTGAGATTAGTGAGGTAACAAGGTTACAAGGCTGATTAGTGGCAGAGAGTCTCCTTCCAGACCGTAGCTTTACCCACTGCACCAGAGTCATCATTTGCTAAGTAGAACCCACTAAACGTTTTCTTTTTCCGTCAATTTCATGCCCCTCTAACAACTATCTCCTGTGTCCTGATCCTAGATTTACTTTCTAGTTTGGCTCTTGAGTCCTGACAGTATTTTCTATTCCTTTTGACCTCTGCCATTTCTACCCTATGGGAAATCCGAATGCTTCGCTAGTGTATATGATTGCCAGACTTAATTCCCAGGGAGTAACACCTGGCTGTTTTTTGTCTGGGAGGTGACTGGTGGGGAAAGATGAAAGTAGAAGGGGAAAGGATATATTTTGTGTGATCCACCTGGAGGTTGCTCTTGGGACCTTGGACCTTACCAGTTATTTAGTAACAACTGTACCTGGCAACAATAATTGCCCCATGAAGCCCTAATTTTGTGAGCAGAGGTTTTTGAGCGAATTATAGTCATTGGCAGTGAAACCCACCTTGAGTTTCCTGGAAGATAGAGATGGTGGATAAAGAAGGTGAGATGTAAATTAGATGGTGGTGAACCTTTCACATTGGTGAGGAGGAGCCCCAAACGTTTACATTAGAAATCACAATACGTACATCTGAGTGCTTTTCTGCATGTGGTTTGCTAAACTGCATTGTTTGTGCTTGACCTTCGTTTTTTGTTTGCTTGTATTTCAAAACCAGTCCCTTAATCAGTGGCTTTTCTTGATAAAAATCCTCTTTTTAGAAAGACTGGTTGTGAAGAGATAATTTAGGTTTACTTCTTGGCGGGCTACTGAGAATAGGTGCTTACTGGATATGTTTTGGTTGAGTGGAGAGCAAGTTAAATATACTTGTAAGCTCCATAAGGGCAAATACATGCATTGTCTTATTTGTGTCTATATCCAAAACACCTAGAAACCTTCTTTCACTCCTTACTAGTTTTGTGGCATTAAGCAAATTAGCTAACCTCTGTGCCAAAATTTTCTCAAATGTAAAATAAAGATAATATCTAGGCCATTGAATTGTGAGGAGAATTAAATGAGTTCCTAACTGAAGAGCATTTAGAATTGTTTCTGGTACATAATAAGTGTTCAGTACAAGTTAGCTGTTAACGATTAGAAATTAGTTAATGTATACAGAGATGATTGATTCATTATCTCTTTGACAGTGATAGTTGCCTTGAGATTCATTCCTTTTTTTTTTTTTTTTAATATTTATTTATTTATTTGGCTGTGCCAGGATCTTCATTGCCGCCTGCGGGGTCTTCATTGCGGCACGCAGGATCTTTAGTTGCAGCATGTGGGACCTAGTTCCCTGACAAGGGATCAAACCCAGGTCCCCTGCATTGGGAGCATGGAGTCCTAGCCACTGGACCACCAGGGAAGTCTGGCCTTGAGATCTATTTCAATGGTTCTCAACATTAGCTACAGATTAAAATCACCTTGGGAGCTTTTTGTTTTTGATATTTCTTTTTATTTACATATGAATACATACAGAAAAGTGCACCTGTCATCAGTGTACAGCTCAGTGAGTTTTTCATTACTGAACTTGAGTAGCACCCAGTAAGAAATGACATTGTTGGCATTCCAGAAGCCCCTCTCTCACTCCCATCCCATCACCATCCCCAACAAAGGTAATCACTATCCTGACTTCCAACACTGCAGATTAGTATTGCCTGGTTTTGAACTTTATATAAATGACATCATACAGCATAAAGTCTTCTGTGTCTGGCTTCTTTCAGTCAATGTTGTGTTTCTTAAATTATTTCATGTTGCAGGTAGTTGTAGTTCATTTACTCTCATAGCTGTTTTGTATTCTATGTGAATATGCCACTATTTGCTTATCCATGGACATTCTGGTTTCTAGTTTTGGGTGATTATGAATAGTGCTATGAGCATTCTTTCATATGTCTTTTCATGGAACATATAATATATACCTTTCTGTTGGTTACATCCCTAAGAGTAGAATTGTGGAGTAATAGGACATATATATGAGCAGTTTTATATAAGTAGAAATTGCCAATCTTTTCCAAGGTAGTTTTACTAAATTATATTCATAGGAAGCTTCAATGCTTGGTACCCACACAGATTGATTTAATTGGAATTGCTAGCAATAAGCCACTGGACTCAGTATTTTAAAAATCTTTTAAAAGCTCATCCTTTGATTCTAATGCATCTTGAAGATTGAGAACCACTTATCTAAAGCCTTAACTCTTTTTTTTAATTTTTTTAATTAGTTTCTGCTTTATAACAAAGTGAATCAGTCATACATATACATCTGTTCCCACATCCCTTCCCTCATGCATCTCCCTCCCTCCCACCCTCCCCATCCCACCCCTCCAGGCGGTCACAAAGCACCGAGCTGATCTCCCTGTGCTCTGCGGCTGCTTCCCACTATCTATCTACCTTACGTTTGGTATTAACTCTTTTTTTAAAATATTTTTTTTTATTTATTTGGTTGCGCTGGGTCTTAGTTGCGGCACACGGGCTCCTCAGCTGTGGCATGCGAACTTAGTTGTGGCATGCATGCGGCATCTAGTTCCCTGACCAGGGATTGAACCCAGGCCTCCTGCATTGGGGCCATGGAATCTCAACCACTGTGCCACCAGGGAAGTCCCTAAAGCCTTAATGCTTAAGTCCAAGTTTCATCAATGAGGAGGAATAGGGCAGTGATTTGGTGGCAGATACTGAAAGCATTCTCTGGAAATGACTGTTCCAGGTACTGTTCCTTTCCCTTGTTGGCTCAGAAGTAACATAGCTAACCTTTTACAGTGCCCCATGGTTGAGCAATCAGTTGAACTAATTGATACCAGTTCCTACTAACACAATTCATAAACAAGCACTAAGACTAAGGATGTTGTGCTTACAGAAGATTTTTCTTTAATGTGCTTATAAAATGGCTCTTTCAGATGCTGCCACAGCTTGGCACCTTGACCTTCATGGAGAGCTTGACTCCAGGAGCAGGTAGAGCTCACAATTCCTCAGAGAAGAGGAGCTCTGGAACGGGGGACAGCCTGCTTGGTTCATGAAGTAGTGCAGTCTCTCAGCTCCCCATGCTGAGGCCGCAGCAGGCAGCTGACCCTTGGCCATGGCCCTGGGGGAATCCTGAACAAGAAGGTGGTTCTTAGAGCTTGAGCAGGTTGGACTGCAGGTAGAAGGTCTGGGCAGGGTGTCCCTACCTTCCTCTTTTACTAGGCCAGGGACACTCTTGAGAGGAAAGGTAAGTGAACTTCTTGCATTGCAGCCAGGGATCCTGGAGTCAAAGGGAAGGGTCCCTCATTCCCCAGATTTGTAGGTCAGCTTCCTTGTTTACCACGACTGTTGGGCCTCTCTGGGGACCAATTTGCAAGCCTTCAAGCTCCCTGGGCAGTTTCTTCTCTGATGTAGTATTTGAATTGTAAAATTTCTTCCTTGAGGGAGGAAGGATGGGGCAAGTCAAGAATTCCACAGTCAGAATTTCTCCAAAATCTAGTTCACTGCCCATCCTATCCTGCAAGCTGAGGAAATAGTTGAGGCAAGAAAAGTGATGTCATCTGGCCAAAGGTTACTCGGCTGGTTAATGGCAGAGGCTCAATTAGAACCAAGGTCTTCACCCAGTACATGGTGCTTCTTACTTTGTCAGGCACTTACTACTTTTGCTAAAAGGAATTTCATAAACTAATTTTTTTTTCTTTATAGCAGTCTTCCTCTTGTTGCCATGCTTCCCATTCTGCTGAGAAGGCCATCCCTGACTTTTCTCTACTTTTATTTATTCTCCCTTTATATCTTTCTGGTAGCCAGGACTGGACAAAATTCATCATTCCAGATTCCTTCTCTGCCTGTGGGAAACCTGGATCTAGTTGCCAGTTGTGTCCCTTTGGAAGGAACACTTCCATTTCTTCCTTAGGGGAGTTCCAAGATTATAGCCTGGATTTGAAAATTGGTGGAGATCTGAGGGTTAGGGACAAATACCTGTTTTTGGATATTTATTCACTTAATAAATATCTGTGTGCCTCCTATATGCCAGGCACTCTTCAAAGCCACAAGACTATAACAGTCAACAAAACAGCCCACATCCCTACCCTCGTGGAGTCTCTGTCCTGATACGTAGAGACAGATGGTAAAATTGGTAAAACAGGTAGTGAGAAATGCCAAAGAGAAAACCAGAGCAGGGAAGAGGGACAGATTTCTGAGGCATGGGGGTTATAATTTTAAATATGGGAATTAAGCTCATACTCATTGTGAAAGGAACTTCTGGGCAAAGATTTGAAGGAGGCGGGGCCATGAGCCTGCCAATGTAAGAGGGTTCCTGACCAAAAACACGGCCTGTGCCATGGACCTTTGACCTCACCAGTTATTAAATGACTGCTTTGGGGTCAGCAGTGATGGCCTCCGAAAAGCTGAAGGTGAGTAGAGGGGCTGAGAGAAAGAGCACTGATGGTGGTGAGAGCCTACCCTGGCTTAAGGGAGGAGCTCCTAAAGAGATTATACAAAGGGGGGGTGGAAAATAGTGTCAGAAGAACCGCCCTGATTTGGCTTTTAGACCAGAAACCACAGTTCTTACATACGTGTGCTTTTCAGAGTGGGGCCTACTAAGTGCTGTATGATTTGTTTGACCTTTCCTTCTGTTTGTTTGCTATAGTTGAGCCTGCTCCCTCCATCGGTGGCATTTTTCTTAAGTCTTAGAAAGACTGAAGAGACAGATGGTTTGCCACTTGTGAGGCCACTGAGAGAAGGTGCTCTGAGGTGTGGGTTGAGCAGAGCGGGTTGGTGTGTTTGTAACACAGCTCCCTGTGGGTGGTATCCCCAGAGCTAGTCACAGTGCTGCTCCCTCCTCCAGAATCACTGGGTGACTTAGTTTACCTACTTGTGCCTTAGCTTCCTCATCTATATGTTGGCCACCTAATTCATAAGGTTGTTAAAATTAAATGAGTCATGGCTTGTAAAGCATTTAGAGCAGTCTCTGGCACATAGTTAAGTTTTAATAAATTGGTACTTAGAGAGCACCTGTTGAATAAGCAAGTGATGTTTGTGTTTATCCAAGCTTTATCTGCGGCAGCTGGCTTATTATCTTGAGCCTTAAAATTAGAATGTATCCTATTGTTCAAAGATAAAAATGGAACCATGACTATATGTTTAGCTACAGGGCTAGAAGAACTATTTTCTGTAAAAAGAGTTTGCTCACCACAGTGAAGTTGATAAGCTTTTCATTTTGTCCTGTAGATAAAGTACTTGAAGGCCTTTTTGTGCTTAAAAAGATTTGCCTGTAATGAGCTCCAAAGTGTGGGCCTTTCTGAAGGTCCATGGTACCTTGACTGTCAAAGCTGGCTTCACTCTGGGAGCCTGTGCAGGAGAGCAAGTGAGAGTTCCTGAGAGTGGGACCTTCTGCTGGGTCTTAACGAGGCCACCCAGCCAGGCTATTGGGTGTGTTGCTATTGTAAATAGTGCTGCTATGAACATAAGGGTGCATGTATCTTTTTGAATTATAGTTTTGTCCAGGTATATGCCCAGGAGTGGGATTGCTGGATCATTTGCCAACTCTATTTTTAGTTTTTTGAGGAAGCTCCATGCTGTTTTCCATAGTGGCTGCACCAATTTACATTCCCACCAACAATGTAGGAGGGTTCCCTTTTCTCCACACCCTCTCCAGCACTTATTGTTTGTAGATTTTTTGATGATGGCCATTTTAACTAGTGTGAGGTGATTCCTCATTGTAGTTTTGATTTGCATTTCTCTAATTAGTCATGTTGAGCATCTTTTCATGTGCCTGTTGGTCATCTGCATGTCTTCTTTGGAGAAATGTCTATTTAGGTCTTCTGAGCGGTTTTTTGATTGGGTTGCTTGTTTTTTTGTTATTGAGTTATGTGAGTTGTTTGTATATTTTGGAAATTAAGCCCTTGCTGGTTGCATCATTTGCAAATATGTTCTTCAACAAGGAGGTAATTAATCTTTTAATTTGACTTAACTAACTAGGAATTTGAAATATATGCCTTTCTTGGAACACTAGATGGCCTCAATTGTTTTTACAAGGAACTACATGTTAAGTTTTTCAGAAAATTTGAAGAATTTTTTAGCAGTGTAACAGTTGTAATGAAACATAAAACAGCAAATGAACAAAATGACAGTAAAGCAAATGAAATCAGACATTTGTGTTGTACTGCATTGTAAAATCTTATAACAACAGTCTCCTTGTGGGGATGGGGGAGGGTGAGAAATGTATGTCCTTGTTTAGAATAACCCTGCATATTGAAGATGAATGTTCTTGATTTTTCTCTGATTAGTTACTAAAGGCCTATTCTGTGGACCTTTTTTTTTTTAAATTAATTAATTAATTGGCTGCATTGGGTCTTCGTTGCTGTACGTGGGCTTTCTCTAGTTGCACTGAGCGGGGGCTACTCTTCGTTGCGGTGCACTGGCCTCTCATTGCAGTGGCTTCTGTTGTTGTGGAGCACACGCTCTAGGCGTGCGCGCCTCAGCAGTTGTGGCACGCAGGCTCTAAAGCACAGGCTCAGTAGTTGTGGCACACGGGCTTAGTTGCTCCGCGGCATGTGGGATCTTCCCGGATCAGGGCTCGAACCCGTGTCCCCCACAATGGCAGGTGGATTCTTAACCACTGTGCCACCAAGGAAGTCCCCTCTGTGGACCTTTTGAAGATCATTTGCAAATTCCTCTAAGCGCGTGCTACATTTCAGTGTTTGTTGACTGGGCAGCTTTTTTCCCATCATGTAGATTTCTTAGCCATGTAGCTAAATACCCTTTACCGCCTCCTTTTCCTACCTGTGCCTTCTGTTGAAATGTCCTTGTTACGTTATATTTCAGCAATGCTTTTTTTTCTCAGTCATAAAATGTCCAAAATTTGAAAATAGGCCATTATGTAAAACAGAATGAGTTGGAATTCATAATGGACTTTTTCAGGAATAATTGTACAAGACTTGAGGCACGAGATCTGGGTGACTTAGAGATATTAGGCTCTGACTAGGACTCTTCAAGGGTGATGCGATTCTGAAGGGATGTACACCTTTGACTTTTGCTGACTAGGCTCTTTGACAGCTATATGTGGGAGAAGTCTACTTGGAGAAAACTGATAGTCACGCAAGTAACTCTTATCCATAGAGATTCAAACAAATTTTGACAGGTTGAGCTATAAATGATTTCCACTGTGATTTTTGCACCTTAGAAAAGATAACCCCAAAGATTGCATTTTATTGGCCAGTAGCAGGGCTTCTCGTCCTTGGGCACTGTTAACATTTGGGCTGGATAATTCTTGGTTGTTCTTTGTCCCGTGCATTGTAGGATATGTAGTTGTATCCCTAGCCTCTACCCACTAGATACCAGTAGTAACTTAGTTAAAACTGCATCTGTGTCTGTTCATGTTTAATTAGCTATGACTGTTTTACTAGTATCTGTCCATCAGGACCAGAGAGACTTCAGTGGACCAGAAACTTTACTGCTACTTGGTCCTGCTACCTTCATTGGCACTCTAGTACTGATTTCTCCTACATCAAGATTGAGATATGTCTTCCCTTAGATTTTAGAGAATGTTGATGGAAGATGGTGTGACTGGCATGTGTAGTTCTATTCAGGGATCACGGGTGTTTCCCCACATGCCCACTTCTGCCTCACTTTGCCCCCAGAATCTTTACCAGGATGGTATAACTCATGGGGCTGAGGATAGAAATGGGAGGCACCTGCAATTCAAGGAAGTTTCTGTTTATTTAGGAGGTTTCAGTGATTTGAAAGTTGTTCCATTATAGCATTTATACTTTCTGGAAATGAGCTATAAAAATTAAAGGGGTTCCCACCATTTAATTCATCACAGCTGTATGACCCTAAAATAAACATAGACGAGGGGGGGAGTATTAATTTTTCTCTCCATGTTCTTCTTCTGTAGTTTCTTCAACTTCAGACACACCTGACACTTGGCTTTTGTTATTCCACTTTTCGTTTTAAGGTGCTTCGGTTAGTGGCCAACCAAGAAAACCAGGCAGGAAAAAAATTTTAAGGGACTTAACAGAGACGTAATTACAATTGTCTTGATTTTTTTTCTTTTTTCCTCACCAGGGCAGAAAATTTTCCACTGGTTGCTTTAGTGTTCTGGGCTGTCTAGTTCTTGCTGATTGTGGTTTATGTGCACTTAAAAATGTCTCATTGCTATTCTGGTCATGTCTCAGAGGCCCAAGTGTTAGCTTTTAAACAAATCTTTGTAGTTGGAAGAATATCCCCGCTAATGCAACTTTTAAAACAGCCCTGCTTCTTAGAAAAAGTTTAAGGGAGTCAGTACAACTGATCTCAAGCTATAATCTTTTTTAGGGAAAAAAAGTGCGTACTTAGGCCCATTTAAATTATAGCATAGAAAATACAGAACATTTTATTCTTTGCTCTTAACCTACTGGGCTGAAACAACATTTTCCACCTATACCACCTTGTAGTACTGGGTTCCTGTAGCTTGCTACCTGCTGGGTATAAGTATTATTTTCATTTGTCCCTAGATTCCTTCCTTGGGTCTCAAATGCTTACTTATTCTACAATCCTTATAAGATTTGGTAAATAAATTCACTGTATCAGTATGAAATCTGCTCTGTTCTTAAAGTATTTGTAGTTGTCCGTCTTCCCAGCTCCATTTCACAACCCCCAAAACCTGAGAGTCATCTGTAGCCCTGGCATTTCCTCTGTGTTTCATGTTTAGTATATCTAGAATACATCTGCTTCTTGCCAGCTTACCACTGATACCTTAATCCAAGCCACCATCACCTCTGGCCTGGATTTTCCAATTGCACTGACTTCTTGCTGCTGTCCCTGATTCTCACCGTTCCCTCTCGGGTCTGTTCCCAATTCAGCAGCCAGAATATTCCTTTAAAAATGTTAAGTCCGGTGCTCACTTTGGCAGCACATATACTAAAATTGGAACAATACAGAGAAGATTAGCATGGCACCTGTGCAAGGATGACATGCAAATTCATGAAGTGTTCCATATTTTTGGTGCTGATGAACCTAGTTGCAGGGCAGGAATAAAGAGGTAGACATAGAGAATGGACTTGAGGACATGGGGTGGGAGGGTGAAGCTGGGGTGAAGTGAGTAGCATCGACATACATACAGTACCAAATGTGAAATACATGGGTGGTGGGAAGCAGCAGCATAGCACGGGGAGATCGGCTCGTGCTTTGCGATGACCTAGAGGGGTGGGATAGGGAGGGTGGGAGGGAGGCTCAAGAGGGAGGGGATATGGGGACATGTGTATGCATATGGCTGATTCGCTTTGTTGCGCAACAGAAACTAACACAGTATTGTGAAGCAATTATACTCCAATAAAGATCTATTTTTTAAAAAATGTAAGTCCATAAAGCAGAAACTAATAAAAAAAAAAGAATGCAAAAAAAAAAAAATGTAAGTCCAATCATGTCAGCCCTGTTGAAAACCCTCTAATGGCTTCCCATCACATTCCGAATAAATGACTGTATACCTCATTTGATTACGGCTTCCCCTTGGGCCTCAATTACCCACTCAGGGCCTTTGCACTTGCTGTTCTTTCTGTAAATTGGCCCTGGGAAAGCCACCGGACCTGACTGCTTAGAGCCTGTGTCCACATCTGTGAGCAGGAATAAGAAAGCTTTTTCTCCCTCGCATACTTCAGAGGGTTATTGAGAGTCTCAGATGTGTTCACTTCTTCTCACTGTTCTGTCTCCTTACTGTCTCACATTGTGCCAGGAATGGCGGGCTCTTTACCCCCACCCCCACCCCCACCCCCACCCCAAACCGTGGGTTTTGTTTGGGTCGAGAGGGTTAAGGAGAAGCAGTGGAAACCTTTGCTTAGCACTTTGTGTTCATTCAGTGGTTGGGGGAAGGAAGGGGAGAGGAGAGAGTGGAGTCTGGAAACTTGGCCCCTGGGAGAGACCTTCTGCAGCTCCCCGGGCAGCACTTCTGATCATCATGCAGGAGAAGCAGCTGTGGCTGGAACTGCTGGGGAGTTTCAGTGGCAGCCTAGGGAAAACTTGGCAGCTATAGTATCTCCTGTTATCTTGTGTCAGAGCAGAATTGTGGCCTCTGTTCAGGTCAAATCCCAGTAAAAGGAAATCCACCCGTCCATTAATACTTCTTTTGAATGATACGATTTATAGAATACTGATTTGAAAAAACAAGGCTATTAGCTTAGAAGATTTTGAAGCCTTCGGTATGACTTCTTGTATCGTTCAACATTCTTACCATTTACTAGGCTAATACACATAATCTATTTTTGTGACTCCTGTGCCTTTTTATGCCAGATATTTGTCAAGTGTGGAGAACTGGGGAAGGGAGTAACCAAATTAGGATGAGGGAAGAGATGCTTGCTAATGTCCGGGTATATTTGTTTGTCAAGTGTGGTTAAGATGAAAAAAGATAAATGACAAAACTGGTTCTTCAGGAGAGACAGATCCTGTTCAAGTTAATAACTGTATCGTAACTGGACAAGGTTGGACTACTTTGAATGTTTACTTATAGATGTAATGTAATTTATTTGATGTCTTATTGTATTGTTGAGAGTTGTGTGTTAGTAAATTGATGTATCTTTGTTTCACAAGAGGTTATACTTTCAACCTTGAGTAAGGAAATTCTTTTGTGAATTAGGATATAATTTGTAAATTCATATTGAATTCAGAGTGGGATTCATTGATTTATCATTCAGCCTATGTGGATACCCTGTGATCATCTTACTAGATAGGGTAGGTTGAGCAGAAGGTGTGAGCTTGAGTTTTTTCCTGCAAACTTTTTTCCTATAGCACCTGAAGAGTGGAAAGGCTGGGCCTCCCTGGTGGCGCAGTGGTTGAGAGTCCGCCTGCTGATGCAGGGGATACGGGTTCGTGCCCCGGTCTGGGAGGATCCCATATGCCGCAGAGTGGCTGGGCCCGTGAGCCATGGCCGCTGGGCCTGCGCGTCCGGAGCCTGTGCTCCGCAACGGGAGAGGCCACAACAGTGAGAGGCCCGCATACCGCAAAAAAAAAAAAAAAAAAAAGAGTGGAAAGGCTGAAAAAGATGAGGATTAGCAGCCTTCCAGAAGTGTTGGTCCAAGTTTTTATTTGTTCACTGTATGATTTTGAATGCCATCAACTAGTATTTTTATTAATTATTTTTAATTTTATATTGGAGTTAGTTGATTTACAATGTTTCAGTTTTAGGTGTACAGCAGAGTGATTCAGTTATACATATACGTGTATCTATTCTTCAGATTCTTTTCCCATTTAGGTTATTACAGAATATTGAGTAGAGTTCCCTATATTATACATTAGGTCCTTGTTGATTGTCTATTTTATATATTCAACTAGTATGTTTTAAACTGGCCCATGCCCCATGGCCCAGTCAGTGTCAATAAGAGAAAAGATCCATGTCTACTTGAGGCCTGGAAAATTGATGGGTGGTACAAGGTACTACATATTATATCAGATAATGTCTGTTAATTAAGGTGTTTTTAATTTAAAAGAGAAATACATCCAGTAATACACATGGCTTATTTGTGGCTTGAAACATTAAATGTTAACTCCAATTTTTTCCTGTTTCTCTAGGCAAATAAGGGAGAGACTGAAGAACCAAGTCATTCAGATGAAGGAGCAAGCACCTGATTTCACACCAGGCCTGGCAATTTTACAGGTATTGTGATAGTGTATTTCTACTAATATCTTTCTTCCTTTCTCAATCTCTGGATAGCATTTAAGACAAGAGGCATATCAAAGCTCTTCCTCTTTTTTTTTGGCTTCTGTGAAACCTCAGACCTTTTCAGTTTCTCTTTGCAGTCTCCTCCTCTTCAGCTCAACTTCTATGTGTTGGCCTGTCCTGGCCCTCTGCTGTTCTCTGTGGGTACCTTTCCCTAATCCAGTATCTCTTGACCTTTGGTCTTAGGACCCTTTACACCCGTAAACTTTCGTTTATATGGATTTATCCATTGATATATACTATTTAGAAATTAAAACTACGAGTTTTAAAGACATTTGTATATTTAAAAATGCCAAGAGTAAGCTCACTGTGTGTTAGCATAAGTAACATTTTTATGACAAAGTAACTTTTAGAAACAAAATTGAGTGAGAAGAGGGGCATTGTTTTACATATTTGCAAAACCCTGTACTGTCTGGCTTAATCGAAGACAGCTGGATTCCCATCTACTTCTATATTCAATCTCTTGCTATGCTGGTTTGATTGAAATATATGGAGAACATCTGACCTTATACAGACGTATGGTTGTAAAAGGAAGAGTTCTTTTAGTAGTCTTCCCAGATAGTTGTGGATATTTTTCTTTAATACTATAAGGACTCAGTAAGTAAAGTTTTTAAAAGGTAGTTGCAGTGGGGACTCTGAAACTGTCATCAGTGAACTTTCATACTTTGTTAAATCAAAATCTTGTTTTATGTTGCAGTTTGAATGGCTATTTACCTGTGTCTGGTTTTGTTATGTCCTTCATTCCCCATTTGGAAAATAATGGTTCACTGAATTATGCAGGTCTTCCAAATGTTAACACCTTTCATTATGCAATATTTTAAAAATCATAATCATTAATATCACCAACAAACTTATCAGAAAAGTCTTTGTTGAGAAGTTGTCAAGCTCACAGGAGTACGTAAATACCAATTTTTGCTTGAAAGCTCAAATTTTGTCATTGGTAATTAATACTATTACTTATTTTCCTTGAAGTAACAGGCTCACTTTATCCAATTTTGAGAAAATATTTGCCAAATATTCAAGCCCAAATAATCATTATTTGTCAGTTGTTCGTTTAAGTAAAGATGGTTTTCCATTTAAAAATCTGCTAGTTCTGCTTGCAAGGCAAGAAAGCTCAAGTGCTTTTCCTGGTGACAACCACTTCTGTATGCGGCAGAAGTGCTTTGTGATTGCTTCCCCATTCTTTATGCAGAATATTAAAAAGACATGTACTCAAGGGTCAACGTTTAATAATAATTTTTACTGCTTCATCAAGAGCACTTCTAAGTGAAATTGGTGTCTTTTTTTTTTTTTACTGAGACTGTGTGACTAGTACAGGTTGGTGCCATTGTCTTGATTTAGTGCTAAGTCATCAGCAGTCTTACACAGCCTAACTTGTGCAGCCTCAAAACAGATATCAATACAGTGAAAAAGGCAAATGACATCATAGTATTATGGCACTCGCAAACCTTCTGAAAGGGTGTTGGGGTTCCCGCAAGAGTGTGTGAACTGCACTTTGGGAACCATTGCCTTATGCAGTTTTATCTGACCCCAGGTATCAGCTGTAGGTCAGGAACTTGTAAACCTGCATCTCTTCTGGTTCTAGGCTCTTGGCTTCTAGGACATCACTCCTTCTCTAATCTTTTTTGCTTGTTGTTCCTGATACCTTCCTGATACCTAGACCACTCAAATACCTCAACGCTCAGCCCTCAGATTTCTTTTCTACCTTATTTTTTCCCTAAGTGAGCTTCCCCAGTCCCATAGCTACATGGGAGAATACTTTCTATCTGAGGTTTCTTTCAAGAGCTCCAGATTCATCCAGTAAGAGGCCTTCGATAAATAGGCAGGAGGTATTTAATAAATATGTGTCATGTGGCCAGATGTACAAATGAATGTTTGAAGGGTTGATTGGGATGACAGGAAACTGATAGCTTGCATTTGAAATTCCCTTCAGAAACACCTGCTTCCTCACTTCACATTTCTCTCTGTATGTATGTCTCCATGTATATCATTTAATCCCTTGCTAAGTTTCTGTTCCATGTTCATCAAGAATTTAAGAGTGAATAGTACTTAAATATTTTCCCCCATTGCTATTCATTATCTGAGAGGCCTTAGTTGAGAAGAAAAGCACAGAAGGCCTGTCATTCTGCCTGGTATGTCCTGTGCTGTGGTGGATTTTCCATTTTTGCAAATTACTAAGAATCGAAGGTATATGTTGTGGGTGTCCACTTGGTACTTTTGTGGGACCAGTTATTTCTTGGCTTATTCTTGTGAATTGTTTGTTGTAGGAAGAGTAAATGTCGTAGACAAGATATCTGTTTCTGTAAACCTTTTTGTAGCAATATCGAGGGGTTTTTTTTCCTGCTTTTTTAAAATTAACTTCCAAACTCCTATTTTAAATTTATTGATTGCAAAGTGTTTTTGTTACATAAACACTGTTCTGCAGCTTGTCTCTTATGTCCTTGCAATAAAACAGTGGTAGAATATTTTAATCTTGTACTTTAGCACCAGAATCAACATCTTTCTATGATGCAAGGCTCACAGATTATGTTGTAATCACATCTGTGCCACCTCAGACCTCTTGTTTTTTTTCCATCCTGGTGCACCACCATTTTCCCACACGCTCAAACTAGAAACCTGAGCTGTCTCTTTTGGGCATCTCCCTGCTCTCTGCATCCCCTTAGGGACTAAGGTACTATTGGTAATGCCTCTCATAAGCTCTTGGGATATCTTCCCTCCTTTTGATTTCTACTGCTCCCACCCTCTGGGCCACTAGTCAACTGCTTACAGCCTTCTGATCTGGATACTTCCAGTCCTTTTAACTGCAAATGTAGCCCTTGTCAAAATGCAAATCTGATCACAATCCATCCAGCTACACCCACTCTCCCCATCCTTTACAGAAGGAACAACAGTACTGCTTATGTAGAGCGACTCCTGTAGTTCAAATGATTTGTATATATTACTAGTTGTTCTGATTTTTATACTACCCCTACAAGATGGGAGCTGTATGAAACCGAGCAGGACCCTATGGGGCCCTCCCTGGTACAAATCCTTCCTGTGTCCCCCATATCTTGTTTGTTGGAAATAGGCTTCATTCAGCCTCCTTGACCTTCCCTGAGTTCCATAGGACAGATTCAAACAGTTGCTAATCAGGGAAGGGAGGGGATGCAGACACATGGGAGGAACAGTCTAGAAACAATGGTGTAGCACAGCCTTGGGGCAAGGTCCTAGTTCCTCCTCAGGGAATATACATAACAATATCTTTGAGTTCTGCAGAACTGAGACCCCCAGGTGGAGGATGGCAACTTCAGGCTGAGCACAAGATTCCTGGAATACCGCCCTGTTACCTCACCATCAACCAATCAAAAGAAAGTCACATACCCTGTAGCCCTCAACCCAAATTTTGCCTATAAAAACATTTCCCTCAAAACCATCAGGGACTTTGGGGTTTTAGAGTACGAGCCACCCATTCTCCTTGCTTGGCCCTGCAATAAACCTTTCTTTGCTCCAAACTCCGAACGTTTCAGTTTGTTTGGCCTCACTGTGCCTGGAGCACCCTAACTTGTGTTCAGTAACAGTAACTGGTGGTCAAAGATCTTGGGTAGCTTGCCCAAAGCCACAGACATGAAGCTACTGAGTCTGGATATGAACCCAGCTCTATCTGTCTCCAAAATCAATTTGCTTTTCCCATTCGTTTTTCTAATTCATTAGCATGTATTAAGGATATTCAGGATCTGGTCCAGGCATATATACCTACAAGTTGGAATTTCTTTTAAAACAGCAGACTGATAACTTACAAATAGTTAAATATTTAACGGAAATTAAGACTTGGCTTTTCATCACAAGAGATACAAATGATGGACTTCCCTGGTGGCGCAGTGGTTAAGAATCCGCCTGCCAATGCAGGGGACATGGGTTTGAGCCCTGGTCTGGGAAGATCCTACATGCCGCGGAGCAACTAAGCCCGTGTGCCACAACTACTGAGCCTGTGCTCCGGAGCCCACGAGCCACAACTATTGAAGGCCACACACCTAGAGCCCATGCTCCGCAACAAGAGAAGCCACCACAATGAGAAGCCCACGCACCACAACGAAGAGTAGCCCCCGCACGCTGCAACTAGAGGAAGCCCGCGCACAGCAACGAAGACCCAACGCAGTCAAAAAATAAATAAAAATTAAAAAAGAGATACAAATGAGGCTGTACTTCCATAAAATAGTTATTAATAAGATAATAACACTTGCTTCCTACCAGGTATTATTTAAAGTGCTTTTTATAAATTTATTTATTTTATTTTTGGCTGTGTTGGGTCTTCGTTGCTGCGCATGGGCTTTTCTCTAGTTGCAGCAAGCAGGGGCTACTCTTCCTTGTGGTGTACAATTGCGGTGGCTTCTCTTGTTGCAGAGCACAGGCTCTAGGCATGCAGGCTCAGTAGTTGTGGCTTGCAGTCTGTAGAGCGCAGGCTCAGTAGTTGTGGCACACGGCCTTAGTTGCTCCACAGCATGTGGGATCTTCCTGGACCAGGGCTTGAACCCGTGTCCCCTGCATTGGCGGGCGGATTCTTAACCACTGCACCACCAGGGAAGCCCTAAAGTGCTTTATATATAGTAACTTATTCAGTCCTCACAAAAGACATGGACAAAAAAAAAAAAAAATAAACTCAATTGGCCTGAATGTTTACAAAAGCTCCTGGAGCAGAAGAAAAATTAATCAGTAGACCAATACCCAAGATATTTTATGGTGTAAAACAGGGATTGGTAAACTGTGGCCCATGTCCAAAACTGCTCAGGTTGTAAATGGTTAAAAAAGAAGGTATGACAGAGTATGTGGCCTGAAAAACCTAAAATATATGCTGCCTGGCCCTTTACAGAAACAGTTTGTAGATTCCTGTGTTAAAAAAAAAAAAAAAAAAAAATCCCTAACTTGTTCCAAGATAGTGTTGTAGGAAAAATGGGGCACAAGAGGATGGTCATATCCCAGGTCTTGGGTGAGTCCCTCAGACAGGCCGCCAGGTGAGGGTCCTTGGCTTTGCATAGGAAAGAATTCAAGGGTGAGTCATAGTGAAGTGAAAGCAAGTTTATTTAGAGAAGTACACATTCCATAGACAGCGTAGGCCATCTTAAAAGGAGAGATTGGTTCCGTGGTGTGGGGGTGGCTAGTTTTTATGGGCTGGGTAATTTCACAGGCTAACAAGTGGGAGGATTAGTCCAGGTATTTTGGAGGAGGGGCAGGGACTTCCAGGAATTGGGCCACCGTGCTGCTTTTGGGCCTTTTATGGTCAGCCTCAGAACTGCCATGGCACCCATGGGTGTGTCATTTAGCATATGCTAATGTATTACAATGAGTGTATAATGAGGCTCAAGGTCCACTGGAAGTAGACTCTTGCTCCATCTTGGACCTAATGTGTTCTAACCGATCTTTGTGGTATCCTGTTCTTAATGGTTGTGTCATTCTTGGAATGGTTGTGCCCTGCCCACTTCCTTTTCTGTCTCAATAGGACGTTTTTTGGATGATGTAATTCACCTCCTTCAAGGAAGAAATTGGTATTTCTGATAAAATGCTTAAGTGATTTTTTTTTTAATAAACTATAATGGGATTAAGATTTGTTCTGGGAAACCAGTAGGCCATCCACCCACTTGCCTGTCAGTCAAGAATCTACTGTTCTTCAACTAAACATTCTTTTTGCATCCAGTCTATCAATGATTATATAACCATTTTCCCCTATGAAATGCCTATATGAGAATATTTGAACTGGATCTTAAGAGGTCTTTTTCTTTGCATTAGGATTACAGTAAGATTTTGACATATGCTCATAACTGTTAAGCTTTCTGTTAAAAAAACTGGTGGTAGTTTTGGAGTTTCAGAAAAATTCCTTCAGAAACATTCAGACAGAAAATTTACCTATAAAGGAACAACAACAAAAGACTTCAGACTTCTGTCACACTAGATGCCAAAGACAGCAGCTCTGAAGGAAAATGTCATGACTCCAAACTCAGCCAAACGTGCCTTCAAGTGCAAAGACAGCAGAGAAATATTTTCAGGTGCACACAGACTCAGGAAAATGCCCACACACCTTTCCTGGAAAAGTGACTTAACAGTTGCATTTAGCTACATGAGAAGTGAAGATAAAGTATAGAACAGAGAAGTTGTAATTTATAAAAAAAGAAAAAAACTCGGCAGTGACTGATAAAACCATTTAATCTCCTAGTTAAGTCGAAATAACTAATTGTAGTTATAAATATTGTCAACTTAAAAAACGTACCACGTGAGAGCTGTGAGTTGAGTTTATTCAATGTCTTACTGAGTGCTATAGCCTAGGAGACAGTGACAGTCTCTAATTGCTCAGAGAAACTGTTCCAAAGAGGTAGGGGAGGAGCCAGTATATAGATATGTGTGTGTGTGTGAATTTGGGCTGGGGGATACAGGCAGTCAAGATCTCAGTGAAAGGCTACTGCTGGTCACAGGATCAGCTATCTCAGTTAATACTTTTTTAAAAAAATAAATTTATTTATTCATTTGTTTAAATTTTGGCTGCATTGGGTCTTCGCTGCTGCACGCGGGCTTTCTCTAGTTGTGGTGAGCAGGGGCAACTCTTCGTTGCGGTGCACGGGCTTCTCATTGCAGTGGCTTCTCTTGTTGTGGAGCACTGGCTCTAGGTGCGTGGGCTTCAGTAGTTGTGGCACACGGGCTTAGTAGTTGTGGCTCGCTGGCTCTAGAGCGCAGGCTCAGTAGTTGTGGCTCACGGGCTTAGCTGCTCTGCCACATGTGGGATCTTCCCAGACCAGGGCCCAAACCCATGTCCCCTGCATTGGCAGGTGGATTCTTAACCACTGCACCACCAGGGAAGTCCCCTCGGTTAATACTTTTAGGGCTTTTCTATGTGTGGGAAGATGCAAGAATCTGGGGTCATTGAAATTCTTCCTAAGACATGCATTTGAACTATCTAAGGGGCCCATATATTCCAAAACATGGAATGCTTCACCTTGAATTCCTTTCAGGGTGTACTTGCAGGTCAGCAACTGCAGGGGCTAATGACTTGATCCTTATAGAACTGAAATGGCAGGCAAAATTCTTTGTTTACAATATTAATAAAAATGAAAAAACAGTACTCTATTTCCTACTTTGATCTAAAAATCCCAGAGTGTATTAAATCTGGTAACTGAATCAATGAAGGTTGGATGATAGAGGCAAAGATCATATATATAAAATGACGAAAACAAAACATGAGAGGCTCTAAAATTCTAGGGAAGCCCCACAGGAAGCACCTAATGCACTTAGGTGCAAATAACCCATAGAAAAATCAAATTCCCCTCACAGCATTCATCTGGCTCTTGAAATTCAAATTAGCACTGGCAAAACTGAGACTTCTCTATAAAGGACACCTGCAGCTAAGAGTAAGGCTGTGTTCTGTGAGCCTGAGGGGAGCTTCCAGTAACAGCATCAGCGTGACCAGACCTGGAGATACTCTGTTCCTAGGGCCAGCTTCTTTCTCCACGGTTGTCCTGTTTAAAGCGACCATGCATCAGTTACCTTTGGTGTCAAGGACGTACCGTTTTTCCCTCTGCAGTTTTGGGAGAAACCAAACTTATTGTGGCATATCACCCCGAGAGGACGTTTCAACTTTGAAAAGGACAAATGTCAACCACCGAAACATGGAAAAATATTTGTAAAGGAAAATTTTAGATAAATGATTACAGTGGAAAACTAAATATGTCCGTGATTAAAGAAACAGGGAACATAGTGAAACCTAGCATGGTGGGGCAGGGGACTTGGCTTCTGCGTGCTTCCTCCTCTGTCTTGAGGGCAGCAGACTGCCGTTTGCCTGGCGTGGGCGTCTGTTCCGTGTGAGCTAGGATTAGGTCCACCCTAACAGGAGTCTCACGATTAAATATTCCTTTTATCAAAACTAAAATTTTAGAAGCTTTTCCATACACTTTGCCTTTCCCTAATCGTCTGATTTGCATGTCTTTATTATTCTAGGTCGGCAACAGAGATGATTCTAATCTTTATATAAACGTGAAGCTGAAGGCTGCTGAAGAGGTGAAGCCCAGAACAGCGGCGCCAACGCCCCCCCTCCACTCTTACCCCTCCCCCTCCCCAGGTCCTGTCTGCCACCCCTTCCCCTTTGTGCTCCCCCGACAAAAACTTTTATCGCCCACAGCAGACTTCAGTTTCTGTATTTCGCAAGTTAGAAATGGCTGACAGAGCTTCAGCCTCTGGTTTGCCCTGGAATGTTTTCTAATCAGTGATCCGCTTGCTTCTAAAGAGCAGGAATAGTGGACATAAAACTGCTTAAGTGCCGTGGTGACAGTTAACAAGTAAACGATGGATGGGTCAAAGTGAGAGACTCATTCTTCAGGATATATGAGGGTGAAATGATGCCTGCCACCTCCTGGTTTGTCTTAGTCACATCTGTAGAAGAAATGGGCCCATGTCTCGAGTCCTTTTGCCATGTACCTGTTTTAAATGTTCATTCTTGCAGATCGGGATCAAAGCCACGCACATTAAGTTACCACGAACGGCCACAGAATCTGAGGTGAGCTGTTAAGAATCAACTATTAAGAGGGCAGCTGAAGTGCTTTCCTCTCTGGTTTTAGTTCAGTGGAACTTTAGGGACTGATGCATTCAGCATACAAGAGACCTCCAGGTAATTCTTTCTTCACAGACTCAGCCTTCAGGAAATCTTTGAAAATACCCACAGAGTACATGGGGCAGTGCTAGGTATGAATGTTTGGTACTCCCAATGTGATTGCTGCATCATTTGTTTGCAAATCACCTGCGATGTTCATTGAAAACTGATCATTGGCCTGTTGTTACCTGCACTTGAAAAATGAAATGTATATTTCATTTCTATGATGTTCAAGAATAGGCAGAACAGATCATGGGTGAGTAAAGTCAGAACTGTGGGGGATTAACTGGGAAGCGGCAGGAGGGAAAAGGGACTTCCTGAGGTCGTGGAAATGTTCTACATCTGCACTGTCCAGCAGGATGGCCACTAACCCCATGTGGTCATTTAATTAAGATGAAATAAAGTTTAAAATTCCGTTCCTCAGTTGAACTAAGCCACATTTCTAGTATTTTAGTAGCCACTTGTAAGGTACAAATTACAGAACATTTCTATCATCACAGAAATCTTGATTTGGGTGATGGTACCATGGATTTTACTGTTGCAGTAATAGTTTATTAAAGTTCTTAGCTCTTTTGTTTGTTGGATTTCTTGCAAAACACCTGAAGGTTACATTCCATGTTAAGGTAGAGTTGCTCTCAGGATCCAAGGCAAGGTACATTCTGAGATGGACTGCAGTTAAACTCTCGGGAGGAAAATGGGACTTCTGACTTGGAAAGTGTTTCTCCACCCTGTTGATTTCTGTGTGGTATATAAGTTATATGTGGTATTATTTTTAGGTGTTAAAGTGCATTACATCTTTGAATGAAGACCTCAATGTGCATGGTTTCATAGTGCAGCTACCTTTAGATTCAGAGAATCCCATTAACACTGAAGCGTTGGTCAATGCTATTGCACCCGAAAAGGATGTGGACGGGTAAGTGTGACTTGGCTTTCTGTACCACATTGCATGATTGTGACTATAATATATTTCTACTTCAGGAACACATCATTTTGGTTCTAAAGAGTAAAGACACCTATCACTTTCCTTGTTTCAGATTGACTAGCATCAGTGCTGGAAAACTTGCTAGAGGTAACCTAAATGACTGTTTCATCCCTTGTACACCCAAAGGATGCTTGGAACTCATCAAGAAGACAGGTAAAAACAACCAGACAAAAACAAAGGACCATTTCATGGAGCCTGATCTTGACCTTCAGAGGTATAGGGGAGATACACTGTGAGCCCTAAATAAGTGGGCTTGATTGGCACAAGGACCTGTGTGCTAGGGGCTTCTTTACCTAAATTCTCAATTTTCTCAACAACCCTATGAAGTAGGTAAGTATTGTTTAATAGCTGAGAAGACATTCTCAGAGAGATTGAGTAATTTGTCCAAGAGGCAGCAGAGCCAAGATTTGAACTCAGAGTTATTTGAGTACAAAGCAATTTATTTTGTGTGAAAAAGTAACCTATATGATAATAAAGATTCAGATAGTCCGTAGGGTGCATGGTGAAAAGTCTGAATCCCAGAATGGGCCCCGAGTCACCGTTGTAGATCTAGGAAATGGATTCCTTGGATAATTGGCCGTATTACCCAATTACCTAGTCAGCCTCTTGGTATTTTAATTTCATCGTGAATACTTTTTAGCAGAGGTTATTTTTCACAAGGAAGTGCGCCCTGTTTAAAGGAAGTGGATCAGAAATTTCAAGGGGAAAGTGTTAGCTAACGTAAGTTAAAATTTTCTGTGGCTGGCAAGGAAAGGTCAATCTGTAAGCCTTGGGACAGCTATTATTGTTCAGTCCTACAGCAAAATTTATACTCTATGGCATGTTTAGCACACAGTGTGTTCCAACTTGATAGAAAAAAATCCCATGAGCCGTGGCAGCTGTAGGCTCCCCACCTCCACTTGTTGATATTGAAGCGACCATTTGCCCTAATGCAGCTTCAGGTCCTTTACTGTACCCTAAAAAGTATAGAAAGTTACCTTGTAAACACTTCACACTTTGAAGGCTTTACTTCTAGATGTTCATGATGTTAGCGTTTTATAGAAACTTAACTTTTTTGGATAGAGTTAATGTTACACAAGAAGCACGATTTAAACACAAACTGCCTTAAGGAAGAGTTTGCTTCAGTGGGGCTGGGTAGAAGGGCTCAGTAGAGTCCTCAGGACCTTATTTCTGCTCCCCTTTGCGTGGTGGCTCGTTCTGAGCTCTACTTGGTGGCCCCGAGCAGCTCCAGCCTGTTGCATCCTTGTGCCTAAGAGTCATGGGATGGATCTCATTGTCCAGGGGATGAAATATGGTCACTTGTTCACTCTTGGGTGTTCACCCACACCATCTCTACTGAGGAGAGTATGTCAGTCCTGAAAAGGACATTGGGATAATGCCAGAAGAATGGGTGCTCAGTAAACAAAAAGAAAATTTTTTGCTACAGTTAAGTTCCCCTTTATCACTTCCCTGCAAATAACCCTGTGGCTCAGGCCCTAAGCCAAAAGAGAAATTTGGATGAGGAACTAAAGAGTTACTGATACTAATCTACCTTCCCTCCACCCCATTACATTCACCCTGTTTCTTATAACTGTTTTTCCCATGTAATGTAATATGTCCTCTTCTTCCCTATGGCTGTTTAGCTGTATGTCAGGGTTTCTTTCTGATTTGAGTGTAGGTTTTCTCCCCACTCTCCTATGACTCAATGAATGGATCTTGGCTTAAGCTCCTCTCAAAAACCCACAGCAAGAAGGACAGATGTACAAGTCCCAACTTGTAGCTGAAACCCTGGGTAGCCAAAGAAGGGATGGTTTTAGGAAGATTGCTTTTTGATGCTAAGAACCTGCTTTTGTGCACTTGTCCTGAGTTCTCCCATTTAGGTGGCATGCGAAGGAGGGCAGCTTCCCCCAGTTCTCTGATGCACGCTGGCTTTTCTTTCAGGGGTGCAGATCGCTGGAAGGCACGCTGTGGTGGTCGGGCGCAGTAAAATAGTTGGTGCCCCAATGCATGACCTGCTTCTGTGGAGCCACGCCACAGTGACCACCTGCCACTCCAAGACTGCCCACCTAGGCGAGGAGGTAAGGGGTCGTGCACGCGCGTTTGCATGCCTGTTCCCGCGTGTGGCGGGGGTTCTTGCCTAATGGGGATGGTTCATATTTAAGTGCCAGAAGCTGCCATGTACTTTATTACCTCATTACCGCGTTTAACCCCTCTAACAATTCTGTGATTCTTGTCTGCTTTACAAGATGAAGAAATAAATTCAAATTTAAAACTTGTCCAAGTCTATGCAGATTTTTGTTTGGACTGTATTCTTTCTGTGCCAGTCCGTCTCGTGGTAGATAGGGGTTAGCAGTATAGGAACTGGGGTTGACCCATGGCAGCCAGATCCCACATATGCGACAGTGGGTGGTCTCAGAGGTGGAGGTGTCCAGAGCGGGTTATGGACAGTGGTCTTGTGACCTCAGTCACAGCTTGTTCTTGACCCCTGCATCAGATTCCTGAGCCCAGAAATTCTCACATGGACACATCCAATTGACAGTGCAGTCTGTTAAGTGTGGGGAGAGACCAGGAGAGAGGCCTAGCACCTCTTTAATCCTCCCCAAGCAATGCTCTGCTGAAGGTGGTGGTCCTCACATTCGGGGGAAGAGGGGGCAGTCTCCAGGTGTCATGTAATTCAGGGACGTTGTCCCAGGCCTGTGGCTCCAAGCCTGTACTCCTCCCTGTCTCAAAGGTTCTCATCAGGTTCCCCATTCAGTAAAATATCTAGTGAAAGGGGAGGTTTTGGCGTGTGTAGGAATGAGCACAGTATATGAAGAGCTGTCAGAGACAGTGTGTGGCCTGCATAAAATAACTGACGACAATGAAGAATTTCATACAAAGCTTAGGGATGTCCTTTCCACTTCTAGATTTTTTTTATGTTTCACTGTTTAGTTTCTGAAGTCAGAACTGTCTTTCCCTAGATAAGTAAAGGTGACATCCTGGTAGTTGCAACTGGTCAGCCTGAAATGGTGAAAGGGGAATGGATCAAACCGGGGGCAATAGTCATCGACTGTGGAATCAATTATGTCCCAGGTGAGTGTTGCTGGGGGAAGAAGGTGGTTTCTGGAGGCGGGCTGGGCAGAGGAAGATGAAGCCCAAGCAAGAACCCCTTGTCCCATTTTAGGCTTGAAGTGCTAAGGTTTAGAGTGATCAGCCTACCCATGGGGGCATGAAGTTAGTAGACGGCACAGTTGCCCCTTGCAGGAAGAGCCTGTGATTTTAGCCACTGTGCCGTGCCGTGCAGTCCAAGATGACCTTGTCCAGGGAGAGGGTGGGAGAGGAGGCAAGATGATTTCTTGCTTTATCATCACGTAGAGATGGCTTTTAACAAAGGATGGTTAAAATATAGTGTGATCTTTGCAAAGTGCTGTGAGACTCCAGGAGAGGGACACATTGTGTCAAGAGTCCTCTAGTTAGGGCTTTGCAAAGATGTTTGGCCTGGGCTGTTTCTAGGCCAAGGATAAAGCCAACATTATAGTCATGTCCAAAACTGTCCTTGCATCCTCGTCCCTAAGTTACCCCTCACTGCACTGTTTGGTTAGTGATATCATCACCATTCTTCCTTCCCACAAGTCTGAAACCTTTTAGTTTCCCTCCCAATCGTTCCATGTATGGATCCGTTTTTAAATCTTATGAGTTTTTTTCCCTTTCTTCTCTGTTCTCAGTGTCACCACTGAGGGTCACCCTCTCTGTTGGATGCACTGCTATAAATTTCTCCCTGGTCTCCCTACCGCCAGCTGATTCCCACTCAGATCCATCTGTGCGCTCTTGCCATGTTTACGGGTCTTGATGTGGACCTGTGAGCCTCTTTCTTCCATGTTACCTGCCAGACTCCTTAGCCCCATACTACTTTCAGCCACCTCTGTGGCCTTCTTTCTCACACACACTTTGTGAATACCTGTCTTAAACTGTTGTAAAATGGACCACATGCTCTCCCGCACATGCCTGTTTGTACTTTGCTGCTCCTCTGCCTGCATCTTTAGTGGGGCAGGCTGTTCTTTGCTCATGAAGTTTTCAAACGTAAAATCTGAAAGGACAATTCAGTGAATACTTGTATACATACCTCGTGGGTTCAAAAAAGGAACAATGTTTAATCAAGTGACTGTTTCTGTGCATCAGGCACCACTCCAGGCCTTGGGCTACACAACTGAATAAAGCTCAACCGTGATCTTCCCTTTCAATGACTTCCTCCCCACCTCCTCTCTGTCCAAAATGTCCATTCTTCCTTCCAAACCTTGTCTGATTTGCCTTCAGCAAGAGATGATCTCTCCTTCTTTGAAAATCCTTCTCTCCCTCCCTCCCTTCCTGCAGAACTTGGTGTTTCTCTCACTGTGTGTCTCTCATGCCTGGTGTCCTGTGCCTCTCCTCCACTAGTCTGCCTATAGGTGCCGTGTCCAGCTTGTGCCTTCTGACTGCTGGCACCCATATCTGTTGGAATGTTAAAAAGAGTTATAGCAAGAATATTCTTTTTCCTCCCCTCCCATCTCAAGTTTGAAATATAGACACTAAGCTGCCAGGAACATGAGTCACTGTCAAGCCTTCACCGTTTTTAACCTCCCTCCCACTCTCCGTACCATGTTTTTAAGACAGTAGCTCATAATTGATCACTCATTTTCTTGTAGTATAATTATCTGATGGGTGATAAAGAAATCTCCTACAACTCCTCACTTTCAGTACTTGCAATGTGACATTCAAGCTCATTCTGTTTAAAACCTTGCATCTTCTCTATCATATTTCTGCTTTTGACTTTTTTTGTTTTAGGCTGGATTTGAGAGAGGGAAGAAGAAAAACCTGGGTAGGGCTCTTGAGTCTCGTATGAAATGAAATGTTGACTTACACATGAAACTTAACCTCCTATTCACATTTATTCCTCATGTAGAAGGTAAAATATGAATAAGGTCAGAGCAGTATCTTTCCTCCTGGTCAGCTGTACTTTTTCTGATCCTGGGGATATAGGTGAATAAGTATCGTTACTGTTGGCCAAGGAAGGCAGGATCACTGTTACAGACCCGAGGGTGAGCAGGAGGACCTAAAGACTGCTCTTTGCAAGTGTTCATTCCTTTTTTTTTTTTTATTGTTATTGATGTACAGTTGATTTACAATGTTATGTTAGTTTCAGGTGCACAGCAAAGTGAATCAGGTATACATATATATATATATATCCACTCTTTTTTAGGTTCTTTTCCCATATAGGCCATTACAGAGTATTGAGTAGAGTTCCCTGTGCTATACAGTAGGTCCTTATTAGTTATCTATTTTATATATAATAGTGTGAATGTGTCAATCCCAGTCTCCCAATTTATCACGTCCCCTTTTACCCCCTGGTAACCCAAAGTTTGTTTTCTACATCTGTAACTCTATTTCTGTTTTGTAGGTAAGTTCATTTGTACCCTTTTTTTTAGATTCCACATATAAGTGATATCATGATATTTGTCTTTCTCTGACTTACTTCACTCAGTATGACAATCTCTGGGTCCATCCATGTTGCTGCAAATGGCATTATTTCGTTCTTTTTTATGGCTGTGTAGTATTTCATTGTATATATGTACCACATCTTCTTTATCCATTCCTCTGTTGATGGGCATTTAGGTTGCTTCCATGTCCTGGCTGTCGTAAACAGGGCTGCAGTGAACATTGGAGTGCATGTATCTTTTTGAATTATGGTTTTCTCTGGATATATGCACAGGAGTGGGATTGCTGGATCATATGGTAGCTCTATTTTTGGTTTTTTTAAGGAGCCTCCATACTGTTCTCTATAGTGACTGTACCAATTTACATTCCCACCAACAGTGTAGGAGGGTTCAAATGTTCATTCTTGAAACACCACTTTCCACAACTGGGCCACTTCTTGGTTCACATTTTGATTACTTAAATCATTTGCTTGGTCCTTTCAGGGATAACATCTTAAGTTATTTTCCAAATTAAGGATGAATTAAGGTACGTAGTTTTTTGTTGTTGTTGTTGTTTTGTTACGGGTTTTTGTTTTGTTGTGTTTTTTTTTTTTTGAGGAATATTTTTTTAAGATTCATGTACAGAGCAGAAAGTATTGGCCAGAGAAACATGTAAAAGTGTTCTTCCTGGTGGTTTATTAAAGATAATTTGAAAAGGGCTGGATTAATAGTGTTTTATTTGGAAGGGTTATAAAAGGGGGGAAAGATTCCTAACCCCCCTCAATCCAGTCTCAACCTATCCGGCGTAGTGGCTCCTATACTGGACCCTGTTATTGGGGCCCACAAATTACATGTGAAGGACTCAAGGCTCAGCTGGATTGGGTTTTTTTTTCCCTCTACCGTGCAGCTTGCAGGATCTTAGTTCCCCGACCAGGGATTATAAACCCATGCCCCCTGGAGTGGAAGCGCAAAGTCCTAACATTGGACCGCCAGGGAAGTCCCTTAGCTGGATCTTAAGTAGTTTTGCACTAATAGTTCCAGATGAAAGAGAAATTCTAGGGCTGGGATAGATAAGCAAAATGTTTGTTGGTTACTGAAGCCACGTGCTTAGAGACGGGGTCACTTTTCCACTGACCACATCACACCTTCCGTGGAACCCTGTACGTACATCAGAGGGCACTGAAGCCAGCCCTGATAGCGTTTGATTAAGGAGCAGAGCTGAGCTCACCCAGTGCAGCGTTAGGTTGTGCAGTAATTGACGTGTCTCCTATATATGCAGAAACACACGGAGAAAGTGACTAACATTCATAAATAGAAGGAGGTACGGGGGTATTTTTAGCTAACTTCAGTGTTAGACAATTGAAACCCATACAAGGGCAACCCTCGATCCTTATTTCCCTGGCATTTTGAAACGACCTTAGTGATTATGAGAGGAAATGTTCTGCCATTGCCGTAGCTTGCTGCCTTATAATCTAGAAGCCTGAAACCATCACAAGGGGTTGTGTTCACCAGCTCCTGAGAGTACATATAGAAAATATCTAATGTATCTAGGGTAGGAAGAGAAACCCTTATGTTTGGAGAGTGTTTTTTCTTTTAAATTAATTTATTTATTTTTGGCTGTGTTGGGTCTTTGTTGCTGCGCGCAGGCTTTCTCTAGTTGCGGCGAGCGGGGGCTACTCTTCGTTGCGGTTCGCAGGCTTCCCATTGCAGTGGCTTCTCTTGTTGCGGGGCACGGGCTCTAGGTGTGTGGGCTTTAGTAGCTGTGGCTTGCGGGCTCTAGAGCTCAGGCTCAGTAGTTGTGGCGCACGGGCTTAGTTTCTCCGCGGCATGTGGGATCTTCCCGGACCAGGGCTCGAACCCGTGTCCCCTGCATTGGCAGGCAGATTCTTAACAACTGTGCCACCAGGGAAGCCCGGAGAGTGTTTTTTCAATCTCAAGAAATACACACAATTTCTTACTTGATTCTCCTCAAGCTTGTGAAATAGGTAGTGTTCATCCTTCTTTGCCCCTTTGGACTTCTGATCAGTAAGGAGCCCACAGGGACTGGAGACTCGAGGTTAGTGAAAGAGCCGATCCTAGAGCCGAAGTCGCTTAATTCTGGCTTTTGGGCTGAATCCTGAGGCTTCCTTTCTTAGTTGTGGCAATCTGATCAAAGAGGTGAAATGGCTAAGATCTTACCAGGTCCTGCCTTAGAACCAACCACAAGGTCTAGCCCTGTCCCCAGCCCCTCCTGGAAGTACACTGAAGCCAAGTGTAGGAGTGAGTGAGCAGTGATGCATCATGGGGTTTTGTTCTCTTGAATAGCTATTCTTTGCTGCTAAGATTTGTAGTTGTTCTTGTATCCTTTTAACGGGAGTGTAATTATATTCTTTGCCTTTTTGCATACATTTAAGTAGCTGCTCGTCTTTGGAACTGGATGTTGAATTGTTCCTCCAGCTCATGCCTGGAGCTTACAAAATGCTGACAGTTGCTGTAGAAACCGTATCTGGCAGCTGTGATATAGCTGGAGCTTTGTGCACCCAAAAAATTCCTTTGAAGGCCTTGGCAAATTAACATTTTAAAAGGTGCTCATTGTATACTTGGTGGTTGGCTTTAAGAATAAAAAACAGTTGGTATTTTATTTGCCAACCTGACAGAAGACAAAAGGATTCTCCTGGTTCTGAAAAACCACTTAAGCATCTTGTGGAATTTTGCAGGTAAAGTAAGTTTCTCACTAGGAGATAGCAAACACCTGTCATCCCACAGCTTTTTTTTTTTTAAACATCTTTATTGGAGTATAATTGCTTTGCATTGTTGTGTTAGTTTCTGCTGTACAACGAAGTGAATCAGCTATACATATACATATATCCCCATATCCCATCCCTCCTGCGTCTCCCTCCCACTCCTCTAGGTGGTCACAAAGCACTGAGCTGATCTCCCTGTGCTATGCGGCTGCTTCCCACTAGCTATCTGTTTTACGTTTGGTAGTGTATATATGTCAATGCCACTCTCTCACTTCGTCCCAGCTTACCCTCCCCCTTCCCCGTGTCCTCAAGTCCATTCTCTCTGTCTGTGTCTTTATTCCTGTCCTGCCCCTGGGTTCATCAGAACCATTTTTTTTTTTTTTAGATTCCATATATATGTGTTAGTGTTCAGTATTTGTTTTTCTCTTTCTAACTTACTTCACTCTGTGTGACTGACTCTAGGTCCATCCACCTCACTACAAATAACTCAATTTTGTTTTTTTAATGACTGAGTAATATTCCACTGTATATATGTGCCACATCTTCTTTATCCATTCATCTATCAATGGACCCTTAGGTTGCTTCCATGTCCTGGCTATTGTAAATAGTGCTGCAGTGAACAGTGTGGTACATGACTCTTTTTGAATTATGGTTTTCTCAGGGTATATGCCCAGTAGTGGGATTGCTGGGTCATATGGTAGTTCTGTTTTTAGTTTTTTAAGGAACCTCCATACTGTTCTCCATAGTGGCTGTATCAATTTACATTCCCACCAACAGTGCAAGAGGGTTCCCTTTTTTCCACACCATCTCCAACATTTATTGTTTGTAGATTTTTTATAATGGCCATTCTGCCCGGTGTGAGGTGATACCTCATTGTAGTTTTGATTTGCATTTCTCTAATGATTAGTGATGTTGAGCATTCTTTCATGTGTTTGTTGGCAATCTATATCTTTTTTAGAGAAATGTCTATTTAGGTCTTCTGCCCATTTTTGGATTGGGTTGTTGGTTTGTTTTTTTTTTTTTTTGAGCTGCATGAGCTGCTTGTATATTTTGGAGATTATCCTCTTGTCAGTTGCTTCATTTGCACATATTTTCTCCCATTCTGAGAGTCGTCTTTTCGTCTCATTTATGGTTTCCTTTGCTGTGCAAAAGCTTTTAAGTTTCATTAGGTCCCATTTGTTTATTTTTGTTTTTATTTCCATTTCTCTAGGAGGTGGGTCAAAAATGATCTTGCTGTGATTTATGTGATAGAGCGTTCTGCCTGTGTTTTCCTCTAAGAGTTTTATAGTGTCTGGCCTTACATTTAGGTCTTTAATCCATTTTGAGTCTATTTTTGTGTATGGTGTTAGGGAGTGTTCTAATTTCATTTTTTTTACATGTACCTGTCCAGTTTTCCCAGCACCACTTATTGAAGAGACTGTCTTTTCTCCATTGTATATTCTTGCCTCCTTTATCAAAAATAAGGTGACCATATGTGTGTGGGTTTATCTCTGGGCTTTCTATCCTGTTCCATTAATCTATATTTCTGTTTTTGTGCCAGTACCATACTGTTTTTTGTTGTTGTTGTTTTTAGTACCATACTGCCTTGATTACTGTATCTTTGTAGTATAGTTGGAAGTCAGGGAAACTGATTCCTTCAGCTCCATTTTTCTTTCTCAAGATTGCTTTGGCTATTCGGGGTCTTTTGTGTTTCCATACAATTGTGCAATTTTTTGTTCTAGTTCTGTGAAAAATGCCATTGGTAGTTTGATAGGGATTGCACTGAATCTGTAGATTGCCCTGGGTAGTATAGTCATTTTCACAGTGTTGATTCTTCTAATCCAAGGACATGGTATATCTCTCCATTGGTTTGTATCATCTTTAATTTCTTTCATCAGTGTCTTATAGTTTTCTGCATACAGGTCTTTTGTCTCCTTAGGTAGGTTTATTCCTAGGTATGTTATTCTTTTTGTTTCAGTGGTAAATGGGAGTGTTTCCTTAGTTTCCCTTTCAGATTTTTCATCATTAGTGTATAGGAATGCAAGAGATTTCTGTGCATTAATTTTGTATCCTGCTACTTTACCAAATTCATTGATTAGCTCTAGTAGTTTTCTGGTACCATCTTTAGGATTCTCTGTGTATAATATCATGTCATCTGCAAACAGTGACAGTTTTACTTCTTCTTTTCCAATTTGGATTCCTGTTATTTCTTTTTCTTCTCTGATTGCTGTGGCTAAAACTTCCAAAACTCTGTTGAAGAATAGTGGTGAGAGTGGGCAACCTTATCTTGTTCCTGATCTTAGTGGGAATGGTTTCAGTTTTTCACCATTGAGAACAGTGTTGGTTGTGGGTTTGTCACATTTGGCCTTCATTATGTTGAGGTAAGTTCCCTCTATGCCTACTTTCTGGAGAGTTTTTATCATAAATGGGGAGCTTTTATCGCATCCCACAGCTTTTAAGTAAAGTAGGCACTTGAACCAGATGGGACTACACACCCTAAACTCGACTTAGTTTTTGGAACAAGCTGTTGTAATTGATCACCTAACTTAGAAATAAGCACCAGGATTGTGATTCTGAGACTGTGCTTTGATTTTTTTACCTCTTTGACCAGATGATACAAAACCAAGTGGGAGGAAAATTGTGGGTGATGTGGCATACAAGGAGGCCAAGGAGAAGGCAAGCTTCATTACTCCTGTCCCTGGTGGCGTCGGGCCAATGACAGTGGTGATGCTAATGCAGGTAAGTGTGAATGGACGTTTCTGTAATAGTTCTACGAAGCTGATAGAATTCCAGGTACTGCATTTCTCCCGAAGTAGAAATGTCATAGAACCTACTCAGAATCTAAGCAAGGATGTGAATCTTCTGAAGAAAAAAAGGAAATGGAAGTAGAGAGAAGTAGAATCAGTCGTATTAATAGAGGGAAGTAGGGGTAGCATGATTCTGATTTACTCTGGAATGTGATAACTTAAGGGGAAAAAAGTGCGAGCAGCCTGGCTTCACTCAGTATGTTTTGGCTTCTTGCCGTTTGTAACACACACCAGCTGGTGGGGGTGAGGCGCGCAGCCCAGGGCATCCTGCTGCCTGTAGACTCCGGCCTCAAATTGAAGCATGTTAACAGGCGGATCCTGAAGCTGTTCATTTTGTGATTGAACTTGAGTCACCAGGACTAGGAACTGAGGTGGAGGCTAAAATCATCAGCTCTTCTCAGTTCCATTTGTGTCATTTTGTTTAGAGCACAGTAGAGAGTGCAAAGCATTTCCTGGAGAAATTTAAGCCAGGGAAGTGGATCATTCAGTATAACAAACTTAACCTGAAGACACCCGTGCCAAGGTAAAAAGAAGCTTTTGCTGTTTTCACACTGTGGATGGTGGGGTTTTAGCTGATGGATACCATGTTTATGTGTATGCCCCCTCCGAACGTGGTTGAGGTGGGTCATTACTAGGACGGCATTGATTGAGTCCCATGAATAAAGGTTGATACGTATTTTCTATATTTCTCCTAAGTGACATTGATATATCACGGTCTTGCAAGCCAAAACCCATTGGTAAGCTGGCTCGAGAAATTGGTCTGAGCTCTGAAGAGGTAGAATTGTATGGTGAAACCAAGGCCAAAGTCCTGCTGTCAGTACTGGAACGCCTGAAGCACCAGCCCGACGGGAAATACGTGGTGGTGACCGGGTATGGTTTTTGTCCATTTGCCAGTTGAATCTTAATATTAATCCTGATTATTATTACCAGGGGTTGCATTTGTGCTTAGCCATGTATACGTGGAGGTTCCTTTAATTTGGTTTTAGCTTTTTTTTTTTTTTTTTTTTTTTTGCGGTACGCTGGCCTCTCACTGTTGTGGCCTCTCCCGTTGTGGAGCACAGGCTCTGGACGCGCAGGCTCAGCGGCCATGGCTCACAGGCCCAGCCGCTCTGCGGCACGTGGGATCTTCCCGGACCGGGGCACGAACCCGTGTCCCCTGCGTCGGCAGGCAGACTCTCAACCACTGCGCCACCAGGGAAGCCCAGGTTTTAGCATTTTCATATGTATTTTATCTAATTTGATCCTTACAGCGACCCTGTGAGGAAGAGTAGATAACTCTATAGAGATGAGAAAATTTGTCAAGGTTATTCATCTAGTAGGTGGAAGAGTTTGAATCTTAAAATCTGATCTTCAGATGGAATTGCCTTTTTTTAACCCCAGATCATTAATTCTGTAGATCTGTTGAGCATTCATCTATTTTTTTGTTTGGCTGAGTTAAAAGCTAGTTTTTGACACTAAATTGAGAAATTAAAAGTATAGCAGTGTCTCTTACAAAGTAGAGTATATTTGCCCCTAACTGCCAGAAGAGCTAAAATGCAGAAGTCTTTTTTAATTTAAAACTGGGGGGAAGTTACAACTAAGACCCTTGGAAAAGATCCCTTTCATGTCTTTCATCTTTCTGGTTATTCAGATTAAGAGTCACTCTCTAGGATCAGAGCTGACTTCGTGATACACATGAATTTAATTTACATAAACGTAATTTTCCTATTTTGCTTTCATCTTGAAGAATAACTCCAACACCCCTGGGAGAGGGGAAAAGCACAACCACGATTGGGCTGGTGCAGGGCCTCAGTGCCCATCTCCATCAGAACGTCTTCGCGTGTGTGCGACAGCCTTCTCAGGGCCCCACCTTCGGAATAAAAGGTATTAGTGAGACCAGACCTGGGTGGCCAGAGGGCGCCTGCACCTCCTTCATTCCTCCTGGCCCACTTGGCCCATGAATGTTTGCGGGGTCTTCAGCTCATTTAGACACTAGGAACAGCTTCATCACCTCCCAGAAAAGCATCATGGTGCTTTTGGTGAAGGCTTTCATTGGATCACCCCAACTCCTGCTGTCACTGTCTGACACTGCACAGGGATTCCCTGGGATGGGTAATATGTAGCCAGGGGTGCTTTTATATGACCGATAGTCGACCCTCATAGTAACAGTAAAGGTAATCACAGCTGCTGATCACCATGCTGACTTTCTAGAGACAAAGACAAACCCTACAGATGTTTCACACAGGGAATAAGAAAAGCATATGCTTATTGAGTATAGGCTTCGTGCCAGGTTTTGTGCTAAGCAGTTTATGCCTATTACTTTATCTTCTAAGATGGTTAGTATTATCACCACTTAAAATAGCAGCAACTGGGATTCAGAGGTAGCTTGAATTCAAGGCAGTGTTATCAAGTACCAAGGTGAGTCCCCACGTCTACTTCAAGCTCTAAGATAATACCATCAACCCAGCGTTTCTTCTGATTAGATGAAAACACAACATCAATAACTGTACTTCACCTTCAGTTTTTGATACCAACAGTACTGCAGACATGTTCATTTAATTAAAATAAGTTCTCAGAGTTAGCTTCATCATTTGCTTGGCGATAGGGTATCATATCCTGCTTGTTCTAACAATTACTACAAATGTTGACACGGGGTACGCCTTTGTTCTTCTTCAGCCTATTGTTTTGATATAAGTGCGTTAACTCAGTTCTGCTTTTGAGCTTAATAACCCCCTTTTATTTCACAATGAGCCTTTTCCCCCTTATTGAACCCAGTATGCTCCTTTTCCTCTTATCACAAATTGCCCCGTTTTCATTGCGTGATCTCTGCCCCACAAAAAAAACCCACACAAAACCTCTACCTCAGATTGACATTTATCTCACTGTTAACCTGATAACCTGGACATTTTTAACTGGATTTTGGTTAGTAATCCAAATGGGCCAGCAAAAATCTAGCAGTTAAGCTGTTTTCTACCATATGTGTCCTATTTAGGAAGAATTGCAGTCTCTGTGTTTGTGTTGCTGTGTTTATTTTAAATATTCCTTTTTTAAAATGCCAGAATAGCATTTATGAGGGTAGGAAATTGAACAGGTTTGCCTTTATGTAACTGTAGGCTGGTTTTTTTTTAAACAAATGTTAGGAATCAAGGGGAACCTGTTTCTGAAGATAATGAAGAGGTATGTTATGTGTTTATGGTTTTGTCAGTGAGATTCAGATCTCAGTTGAGAGACTACTCAGGGTGAACAAGATCAAGCGGTTTAGTTTGGTCAAGAAAATTAGAAAGCACTTGATCAAATCTGTCAAAATGGTTGTAAAAAGTAAATAATATGCGGAGCAGTTACAAAAACCGATTTGCTTTCATTTGATTTGCAAGTCATGGTGAAACATGCTTAACATGAGTCTTCAACCTTGACCTCTCCTCCAGGTGGTGCTGCAGGCGGCGGCTACTCACAGGTCATTCCTATGGAAGAGGTAATGTGGTCTGGGATTTGGTTGGATCAGACCTTTTCTTATAGTTTTTCCTTCCTGGGATTAAAGTTTATTTTAGAGATCTTAGTAGGCAAATTACTTGTTTGCTCAACAGAAGCAGTACTTCAGAGAAAAACATCTTAATTTGCCAACTTTTAAACAGTTTACTTTTTTGACATGACAAGGACTTCAAAGCCTGGCTTGCAGTGAAAATAATAAGCAAGTGATTAAACGAAGCATGAGATAGGGAAGAACAAACATGAAGTGAATTAAAAGTAATAACCACAGAAGTGGGAGCAGCATATAGGCGTGGAGTTGGGTCGCTCCAGTGTACTTCTCGCTCACTGTTTAAAGGACGTGAGCGTGTTCTTACTAATCCAGTGTTGCTGTTGATCCCAGGAGTGTGGCGTTTATGATTATTGGCCATGTCTCTTAGGGAAAATCAGTGTTCCTTCTGAGGACAGGTAGCAGTTTGTTTTCAAGAGATAGCTGTGTTGGCGTTGTCCACTAGCTGTGCTGCCATCAGTTTTCCATTGGCTTTAACATAGGGACTGGTTTGGTTGCAATAGAATGAATGTGAAAAGATGCAGAGAAGTTGGAAGACTGATGTGGCTTCTACCCTTTTGTAGTTTAATCTCCACCTCACTGGTGACATCCATGCCATCACTGCGGCTAATAACCTTGTGGCTGCGGCCATCGATGCCCGGATGTTCCACGAACAGACCCAGACAGACAAGGTAGGCTGCTGAGACCCCCACAGGCACTTTCAAAAGGTTTGAAGCACTCGAATTAATGTTGGACCCTTGGGTACCAATAATGCGGGTAGCAAGACAGTGGCGTTCCTCTCTCTTAAAAGCCCTCTTCCTCCTTTTCTCTAAGGCTCTCTTTAATCGTTTGGTACCCTCAGTAAATGGAGTGAGAAAGTTCTCTGATATCCAAATCCGGAGGTTACGGGTAAGCTTTTCCGTTGTTCATTTTTGATATTGTGTGAAATTAGGTGATCGATAAGGAGGTTATAATCTCCTTAGAGTAGCCTATTTTGGACAAGTTCGTCCATAACCATAGTCATAAGGTTATGATATACATAAAAATGGGTGGCAGAGGTTGTTTCTCACTTATCTTTGAATTTTTAGTGGTTAGTCCCAGAGTCAATAGAGCACTGATGACCTGCTCTCAACTAAGAAGAAAGACACTTCTTTATAGCATGGATATAGGAGTCAGGATGCCAGCGTGGCAGCATAGCAGCTTCTAGAGTTTGAATACCTGCTCTTTGCAGCATCAGGGCCTTAAGCAAGAGTGGTTACTTCTGTATTTTATTTGAACTTCTATTACAAATATATAGTTATTAAACATACACTGTGCCATATGACCCAGAAATTCTACTCCTAGGTATTTACTCAAAAGAAATGCAAACTTGTATTCATATAGAAACAAAGTCTACAAACAACCTAAATATGCTTCTGTAATAAATGGATAAACAAACTGGTACATCCATACAGTAAAAAGGAATGAACTGTTGATACACACAACAACTTGAATGAATCTCAAAGGCATTATGTTGCTTGAAAGAAGCTAGCCGCAAATGGTTGCATACCGTATGCTTCCATTTATATGACGTTCTCAAAAGACAAAGCTATAGTGATGGAAAATAGATCAGTGGGTGCCAGGAGTTATGGGTCGGGGAAAGGTGTGGCTATAAAGGGGTAGCACAAGGGAATTTTCAAAATAAAATTCAAAATATATTCTTGTGTTACTTTTACATATGAAAGAAATGTTATATATCTGTAAATATTCTTTAGACTGCCTGACACATATAAGCGTTCAATAAATGGTATGTGCTACCTTGTTATCAATAGTAGTTACACTCATCTTATTTTTAATTTTTTGCAACTTTATATTTTAATGCTGTAAGAATAGTACACAAGCTCCAGATGCAGTAATGATTTACATTTTGCCCTACTTGCTTTACAGTCTGTCACTATTTATATATATGCATTTTTCTCTGGACTTGAGAAAAAGTGACTTTTACACAGTTTGATATTTTTTAGCTTCTCTTGTTCTCACACCCTACAAAAAATCCTTGCATAAGGTAAGTCAGCTATTACCTTGTTATGTAAAAGAATTGTGTTCTGCAAGGCAGCAAGTACTGTAGAAGAGCAGGCAACTTCTAATCTTACCTTTGCTGATGGAACTTTCTGTCAGGTGTGGGGAGGGGCTGGACTCAACGTTTAAATGATCCTTTAAAAAGCTCTAGGATTTGAGATCAAAGGACTTGTCCATGGCCACAGCACCCCTCACCAGGTTGGAACTAGAACGTTGATCTTCTGTTTCCTGGTCCCCAGGCATCCTCTCTTGTGCTGTGTTATCACGGTCTACCCACCAGGTACTCAGTCAAGAAGGGTTCTCAGCAGCAAATTCTCAGCTTAGTGACTGAGGGTTTTGCTGACTTCTGTAAACAATGTCACGTTCCAGGCTTGTGACGCTATTTGACAAGCCAGTGAGCACCAGCTCTGAAAACACACCTGAGGTTTTAAAACAAAGTCCTCGTAACACAGGAAGGGAACTATGGGAAGAGTAGGGTTTGCTGGGGCCACTCGGATCTACCATGAGTTAAGAGAAAAAGAGAGTACATTTTAAAGGCATTTTCCATTTCAGTATTTGACCATGGTACACGTAAGTAAATAAATTTCCAAGTTCTGTGAGGAGGAAGAAACAAACCCTTCTTGTGCCTTTTGGAATAGTAAGAAGGCAGTGAAAGGATAGTACTACTTAAAAAGCATGTACTGTGCTAGAGCAATGTCTGTTCTTTTCTTCTGCATTGAAAGGACTATTTATCCCTTTAAATATATTCAAAAGGTTAGCGTATTAGTTTTTTAAAAGGCATTAAAAGTGATTTACATTGATTTTTATTGATTGATGTTTGTTTTTGCCCTTCTAATTTTGCATTTGACTTGGGCTTCTCAACTGATTGAAAAAGCTTTTCCTTTCAATATGTTTGCATATGGTGAGTTAGGTACAACACTTTTTGGTCACTGTGTTTACATAGGGCTTCGGTTTAGGGAAATGCCTCTGGTGCTCAGTGATAGGGACAAACATGTTAATAATACCTTTGTAATGTGTGAATGGGAAATAAAGATTTAGCCAAAGGGGTCATAGTTTTCCCTTCTGAATTTAATATGGTTTATATTTCCCCTATCTGGAGATAGGGATAAAAAATTTTTTTTAAAAATAATATCTGCTTTTGTTTGGTTTGTTTTATTTTTGTTTTAATTTTCCTACCTCTCCAGAGACTAGGCATCGAAAAGACTGACCCTACCACACTGACAGATGAAGAGATAAACAGATTTGCAAGATTGGACATTGATCCAGAAACTATAACTTGGCAAAGAGGTACCAGAGCAGGGTGTACACCCCATTGGTTTGGTTATACTGCACGCCCCATGCCCTCCCTTAGAGTTGGTAAAATGGGAGGTCCATAGCTTGTATATTGGTATTTTCATGGTTAAGGCCTGACTAAGATGGCGACTCACTCGTTTTCCTGGCCACCTCCATCAATCTCCCTCCTTATTAGCTGTAATCAAACCTCCTTTTGTTCGGTTAGCTGGACATTTTTCTGGCTCTTCAGTGTTCATTGGCATGAGGAGGGTTTTAAGGAAGTTCATACATAAACCAAAAATAACATTTTGCAACTTTCATTTTATGCAGAAAGTTTTGGTGTCATTAAGTAGAGAAGAGATGTTTAATCACTTCTTAAATCAGGTTGCCCTTTATTCTTAGAACTCTTGTCTGGCATAAGTGACTTGATTTTTCTTGTATGTCTGGAGCTTGCCTACTCACTTTTACCTCATTTTCTTAAACTCTCTTGTAACAAAGTAGGTAGCCTTCAAGGTTTAAACATCCAGCAGATTGGTGAGTGAGTTGCCTGGTTTCACTGCCAGATGTTGCTTTTCTCTGTGTCAACTAGCATGGCTTAGAGTTTTATTTTGTACCAACAGTGTATGCATCTAAACTCTGTCACTGCTGAGAAGAAATTTTCATCTAGATGCACAGAATGCAGCTAACAGGCAATTTATTGACTGTTTTTGTGACTGTCATTGGCTCAGTAACTGTGCTAGCTAATGGCATTTTTAAGGCAACTCTCCTAATATCTAAAACCACACTGATATTTCTCTTCCTTTGCTTCAATAGCTTTAGACATATGGTATAATATTTTATGAGGAATAAGCTAAAGATCCATTTTGAAAATTTATTATCGCAATCATTTTTCCTTTGTTTTATATGTAATTCATGCTTTCTAAGAAAGTAGAAGCAGACAAGGGAAAACATGGATCATACCCACTGACTGGCTGTTTTATACACAGAAATTAGATGCAAGGAACTAGACACCATTTAAAAAAAAAAAAATAAGGATAAACTCCAACAACTCATTACATCCTTCACTTATCAAATGGGGTGGTGTGTGTGTTTCTCCAAGTGCTGCACAAGACACTGCTTTTAGTGTTTAAATTATTACAGTCTTTAAGGAAAATAATTTGGCATGTTATCAAGTACCTTGAAAGTGCCTCTCCTCTTTGACCCACCCTAAAAGAGTGTGAACTGGTTTGCTGCTGTTTTTCATTTTGTGTTTTGTTATTTTTGGTATGTCATACAAAAAACAAAATTGGGAATATACTAAAATGTTCACCGTAGTTAGACCTAGGAGGTGGGATTAAGATTAGTTAGTAGGTTAATCTTTGCCATGTTTTTAAGGGTATGCAATTGGAAAGATGTTCTGTCATCAGAATGGAAATTACTTCTTCTAGGTGTGCTAAAGGAAAGAGCAGGTCTGTTACCCAGCCTGCTTCAAAAGGCATTGCCTTTGCCCTGTGTTTATGGGCCTTGTGTGTCTCAGGGTTATGTAAGATCAGTGAGTCATCCCACAGGACAACATAAATCTCGGCCTTTTGAAAAACTGGCCTGCTCTGTTTTTTTGTGGAGTGTGGAATATGCTTTGAAACAGATTCCAGATTTCTAGTTAATTGTTTGAATTCTCTAGGAAGAATAAACCAAGCCACTCTACAGTCTTGTCTCTAATTCCTGCACATTAATGGTATGCAAACATCATTTCTAAACTTGGACCCATATTCTAGCTTTACCGTAAATTTTGAAATCAAATATTATAGTCATTAAGTTAGATTTGTTGCTTAAAATTCTGCTGGTTCCTTTGACTTTATGGTCCTTTTCCGTCTCTACTATATCTGCTGTATTTTCCCTCTCTACTGTATCTTCCTTTTCTACCGTAGTGCTGGATACCAATGACAGATTCCTGAGGAAGATCACAATTGGACAGGCTCCGACGGAGAAGGGGCACACACGGACGGTAACTGCCTGTTCCTTTCTAAGTAAATTAGCTCATGAGCACTAGATCCTTGCTGCTTCTATCCTCCTCCGTCCCCTCCTGATCAGCTGATACTGCCAGGTGGTATTCTGCCTTCTCCCTTGTAAAATGAGAGCGAGTAGGTGTGTGGTATTGAGCACTCCTGACAGGTTTTGCAGTAAATCCCATGTGTCACCTGTGTATTTTTCCCCCAGTATTTTTTCCTGGAGGTGGAGTGCCCCAAATGAATATCCTTGTACATGAATTGATTAAAATTGCTTCTTTTTTGTGGCCATTTTGCAGTATGTCTCTTCGGTGAAAGAGCTTCTGAGTTAGTCCCTTGTATGTTAGGGAAACCATGATCATATGATTACAAGCTGCCTTCACAGGGATTGTTGGTCCTACTAGAACATTTATCTGTAAAAATCGACTACTCAAGGTCTTAGAATAATTTATTACAAATTTTTGCTGTTGGAAGGTTATTTTCATTAAGTTCTTTTTGTACTGTTCTTTTATTCTGTCCTTTTAAGCTATTTGTTTAAGCCTGGGATGCAAACAAGGATTACTTTTGCAATCCACGCTTCTGTTTAACACAGTTTTCCCTGATGCGTCTTTTCCCTGCCAACAGGCCCAGTTTGATATCTCCGTGGCCAGTGAAATCATGGCAGTCCTGGCTCTCACCAGTTCTCTAGAAGACATGAGAGAGAGACTGAGCAAAATGGTGGTGGCATCCAGCAGGAAAGGGGAGCCCATTAGTGCAGAAGATCTGGTGGGTACCCAGGCACTCCAGACTTGGCAATCCATCTGTTTCTGTTGTCCCAGCATGTCTCAGCAGTTACCACTGACAAAAACTCTGGCGTACTTAAGATGCTGCAGTTAACTAATAAATTCATATGATCTTGCTACTTACTAGATAATTATGAAGTTTATAAAAAGTACTTCATAGTGAGTGATAGATGGTATGCTCCAATAATAGACCACGGGTGGTTTGAGCAATATCTTCAGCCTGTGAGTATTTCCAAGAGAGGGTGTCTGACTTCGGTTTCAGAGAGCATCAGGAGTCCATGTGAGGCCCTTAGAGCTGAGCTTTGAGTCACCCCCTGGACTCTCCCCATGACAGGCCTCCCTGCACAGAGGCCGCTCATCATGAGGCTCGGCACCATATCCACGCTGATGACCACATTGGGAACAGCTCAGCCAGTTCTTCTAATGATCCTGCTATACTCATTTTCCACATCAGGATTATTTCTGAACTATCTACATGGTATTATGGAGTTTGAAATGAGATAATCTGATAGATTACTTTTTTTTTTTTTTTTTTGGCTGCGTTGGGTCTTCGTAGCTGTGCGTGGGCTTTCTCTAGTTGGGGCGCGCGGGGGCTACTCTTCATTGCAGTGCGCGGGCTTCTCATTGCGGTGGCTGCTCTTGTTGCGGAGCACAGGCTCTAGAGCGCAGGCTCAGTAGTTGTGGCTCACGGGCTTAGTTGCTCTGTGACGTGGGATCTTCCCGGACCAGGAATCAAACCCGTATCCCCTGCATTGGCAGGCAGATTCCTAACCACTGCGCCATCAGGGAAGTCCCCTAGATTACTTTTTTAAAAGCCTGTTTGTGTTCACATACACCAAAATGGTTGGCCTATGATTAGCGGTCTGTCAGATGAATCTGGAAAAGGGGGGAAATATTAATTTCCTGTTTTCAACAGTTAATGTGTATAAGAACAGAAATTGTTTTAAATTTTTACACCAAGCCAGGAACTTAGAAACTCATTAAAACTGATATAAGTGGGATCCATAGCTTTATCTTACAGTGATACCGGTTTGTTCATCTGTGGTTGGATGGCTTAGAAAGAGGGACCTGATATATAAGAGTTGGTGTTGAACTCCTGGGTAAATTTTCAGTTTAAGGTACAGGAGACACATATTAAATCAGGTTTAGAGCCATTCTGCCCAGACACCAAAGTTACCTATAATTCAGTATTCTTAGGAAATAGCATTTCCATACCGTAAATGAGTCTAAAATGGATTCTCCACATCGATCAGCAACAGAGCTTCACTGAGATGCTTGTTTCCAGGGTTATGTATTTTTCCAGAATTTACATATGGATGTCATTTTCATTCTCTCTTCTCCCTTAAGATAATTGGCAACTTTATTGTATATCCTGAAAAATAAATAGACAAATGAATGGGTGGTCTAGTTTAGGTAACAGTACTCATTGGTCCAAGATGGCTAAAAAAGGAAGACCTAAGAATGTTGAATTTTGGCTTCAAAAGGTAGGTTTTTGGCTGGTGGGAAACAACCCTTCATGCCTTTGTTTTGCAGGGAGTGAGCGGGGCATTGACAGTACTCATGAAGGACGCCATCAAGCCCAATCTCATGCAGACATTAGAGGTGAGCAGAGTGACTCCTGCCTTCCTGGACTGGTTGTAAAGCAGATTGATCCTGGGGAGTCAGAGACCTTCTCTCCCTGGTCATCTCTTTCTTCCCATTCTTTCTCATAGTTGTGACTGGGACTTTACTGAAATCTGAAAGAGGCGGCTTCATACTTTCCCTTGGGAAGTCTTTTTCTTTTGGATTCCAGCTAATTTTGGTCCCCTTACCAAGTGGTCCCTTTTGAAGCAGGATGGGCAGCTTCGCTCATGATGTCTTGATTTCCACAGGGCACTCCAGTATTTGTTCATGCAGGACCATTTGCCAACATCGCACACGGGAATTCCTCCATCATTGCAGACCGGATTGCACTCAAGCTTGTTGGTCCCGAAGGGTTTGTAGGCGAGTGCTTTTGCAAAATCAGTGATAGACTGTTCTTTCTTTTAACATCAAGGGAGTTGGGATGGCATTTTTACAGTTGCTTTTCTCGTGACAGTGACTGAAGCAGGATTCGGAGCAGACATTGGAATGGAAAAGTTCTTTAACATCAAATGCCGGTATTCTGGTCTCCGCCCGCATGTGGTGGTGCTTGTTGCCACTGTCAGGGCTCTGAAAATGCACGGAGGTGGCCCCACGGTGAGGATCAGGAGTTGGAAGAGTCTGATTCTCAGAAACGTTCTGAAGGCTAAAGGGAAACTGGATGACTTGTGCCAGTTTCTTCATTAAGCTGCTCTTGTCCTCATGACTAATGGGTTGCCAGAAGCAGGGGATGTTCAGACGGCTCTTGTGCTGGCCGCCTTATCACTCCTAGGCAGTGCCAGCTCTTGGCATTTTAAGAGGGCCGAGGTTGTCTTCATGGCCTACCTTTCGGAGCAAAACACCTGATAATATCAAAACCCCTCCAAGGACATGTGCTTGGCTATATTTACAAAAAACTCCTTTATGTTCAGACTGTTCCTTTTCCCTCTAATGGTGATGCTGGCGGCCAGCCAACCAAACCATTTAGCTGAGATCGAGGTCAGCCCCTTATTGGGAGGTGGGTGCTGGGCAGGACCGCTAACAGCTTGGAGTCGGGGGAGAAGGAGCTCCAGACTGCCTCCAGGTGATGGGGAGAAACAGGTGAGCATGGTTTATCTTCAGCTCCGACCTGAACTTTGTGTTTTCCTGAATTCATACTGCTTAGAAATAGTACTTTCTGCTCTATTATTTTAACACTTTTTCTTCAGCACCTGCATGTGAAGACATGGTGCTCATTTTCAGAAATTAGTTGAAGTATTAAATTCCTGTCCTCCGGGATCTGGTCTAGTAACTTGATAAATAAGACCTCCCTCACCTACAGAAGAAAATCACTGTTTCTTAGTGTAGTGATCAGGGGTTTTCCTGTTACAGCAGTTCTCAAGCATGTTGGTCTCAGAACTTCCTTACACTCTTAAAAATTATTAAGGGCCTAAAAGAGCTTTGTTCAGGTGATATTTACTATATTAGAAATTAAATATTGACATAAATATTAACATAAATATCGTTTTTTTAAGTGAAAAGTGACTATATTTTCCAAAACAACATTTAGGCATTGTACGCTTTTCAGATCTCTTCAGTATCTGGCTTAATCAAAGACCGATGGATTCTCATCTTTGGCATTTGATCTGTTGTGATATCACATGTCACATAATCTTTGGAAAAGTCCATTGTATACTCAGGAAATAATGAGAGTGCAAAGAGCCATAATGTCTTAGAATTATGAAAATAGTCTTGAACTCTTGGACCCCATGAAAGGATTAGGTCCCCACTAAGGGGAGAGCCACTGCTGTCACAGCCCCAGCCCACCTCTGCAGTCGTACTGGTCCCCGAGGCGCTCCTCACCCAGGATGCCCCTCTGTGCCGGGCGTGCAGGACGGACTCCCTTTTCCTTCCTGATCATAACCAACATTTCTCTCTCTTGCCCCCCCTCACTCACCCTCACGCCTTTGCACCTCCTCTCCTGATCTCATGTCTGGAAAACTCTGGGGGCGCGTAAGCTGGCAGCACTGAGAGGAGAGCTTTGCGCACAGCTCTGCCGGGACCCTCGCCTGCTGCTCCTGTTACCTGCTGGAGCCACGTGCGGCCCGGACCGTGGGCTCAGGCCCCTGCCTCGTGCCCCGCCTCTCCGAGGCCCCTTTGGAGTTGGAGCACCATGGTGTCTCTGAGGAAAGGGAGCAGAGCAAGCTGAAGGCTTCTTAATCACTGTCCATTGCCCAGTGGGGTCCCCGGAACTGGCGCCTTCACCCCTGTTGCACTTCCCTGTGGATGTATCAGGGCTGACCCACCAGGTACCTCTGGAACAGTGAGCACTCACAGAGGAAGAAAATCCTTGTGTGTCGTTTCCCTCTGGTTCCTGTTGCTCACGTGCCCCATTCAGCCCCGCAAGGGAGTGGGCTGGCTCCATGGACCAGCTCACGGACCCGTCGCAGGGCGTCTGACTTCACGGCAGATGTCTCGGGGTGGCTTTTGCAGGGCTCACAGCTGCCTTGTTCTCTACACTCAGCTTTACCTCCACCCCCACTGCTGTGTGCTTCACTCGCTGGGGTTATTGCCCCTGCCAAGGACACATCCCTTCCCTCACCTGCCTTCATAGATTCATCCCTTCTTACCTCTTCAGTTCAGGCCACGAAGGTCTCCCACTCTGCTCAAAGCAGTCATTTTTGTTCTGTGCCGTAGTATTGGTCATAGCTCTAAATCCTTAGGGCAGAAAACAACCTTTTACTGCTGTGTATCCCCCAAGCATGCAGCTTCTGGCCTTTAACACATGGCAAAGCACTGTTTGAAGCTGAACTCTAATTGTAAGTAGAAAATGCCTCTGACTTTGCTTCTTTTCCTTCCAGGTTACTGCTGGACTTCCTCTGCCCAAGGCTTACATAGAGGAGGTAACTTCAGTCACTTCTAATTACTTGGCCTACAAAGCACCACATTCTGTTTTTTTTTTTTTTTTTTTTTTTTTTTTGCGGTACGCGGGCCTCTCACTGTTGTGGTCTCTCCCGCTGCGGAGCACAGGCTCCGGACGCGCAGGCCCAGCGGCCATGGCTCACGGGCCCAGCCGCTCCGCGGCACATGGGATCCTCCCAGACCGGGGCACGAACCCGCATCCCCTGCATCGGCAGGCGGACTCTCAACCACTGCGCCACCAGGGAGGCCCAGCACCACATTCTGAATCAGCATTTCTCAACCTGGCCCATTTAGAAATGACTGGGCTGTCGCTATGACCCAGGGTTGCTCTTGGGAGCAGGGTGTGCTAACAGGCCTGCAGTGTGCTGAAGAACTGTACTAAATGAAACAGGGAAGAAAATTCTCATAAAGCAATTGCCCGCATAGGATGTCAGTAAAACCGCTCCCCTAGACCAGTGGTTGGTTCTCAACCAGGAGCAATTCCCCCCATCCCAACCCTCACCCCAGGACACTTCGCAATGTCTAGAGACATTTTTTTTTTTTTTTTTTTTTTGCTGTACGCGGGCCTCTCACTGCCGTGGCCTCTCCCGTTACGGAGCACAGGCTCCGGACACACAGGCTCCATGGCCATGGCTCGCGGGCCCAGCCGCTCCGCGGCATGTGGGATCTTCCAGGATCGGGGCACGAACCCGCGTCCCCTGCATCGGCAGGCGGACTCTCAACCACTGCGCCACCAGGGAATCCCTAGAGACATTTTTGATTGTTGCAACCTGAGGTGGGGAGTGCTACTGGCATTCAGTGGGTAGAGGCCAGGGATGCTACAATGCATAGGACACTCTCCACCATAAAGAAATATTCAGCCCAAAATGTCAGTAGTGCTGAGATTGAGAAACCCTGCACTAATCTCATGGAAGCTTCCTTTTCTTCCCTGCATTAGCTCGTTGATTCTCAAATGCCGTTCATATCAGAAGCAAGTAGGGGCCTTTTTTGAAATGCTTTTTCCTCTGCAGACTTAAATCCATATTAAGGGGCCCAGATAGGGTCAGCATCCTGGTTATTTTTCTAGGCAGTTTTCATAAACTGATTTGGTTTATGGCATTAACAAGGAGCTCAAGGAATTGTGAGCTCAAACCTTTTCATATTTATATCGGTAACCATCAAAGAAACATCTCTAGCACCAGTTTGGGGTTATCATGTGAGAGATTAGGCCCCCAAATGAGATGGTAAGTTCGGCTGCTATCACTGTTGATTCAAGTTTTCTGCCTTTTTTGGAGGCTTTTAAATTGTCAGGCAGTACAGGGTCACTTTTCAGCCCCCAAATGAAGTAATTCAAACGCAGCTAGCAAAGAATTGCTGGTGCCTTCAGTTTGCCTGTCTTCTGAGTTATGATTTGCCTTTTATGGTCATTTGTCTGATTCATGCGTAGGAGGGGAATTCACAGTTCTGGCCCTCCTGCCACCCAGCAGCCTTTCCTGCATCTAATTAGAGCAACTGCCCCTCACTGGCCCAGCTGGTGTCTTCATTTAAGAAATTCTACTTATTTAAAACTATTCTCAATCAATCTTACGTATTAATTGGTTTTCATGTGACTAGAGGTAAGGAATTAGCTGTGCTCTTTAGAATGTCAACTAAATTCTAATCTCAGTTTTCAGTTATTAAAGGGGGAAAAAGCATAAATCATGTTTATAATTATCTCAGTTGTTTTCTATATCTTACCTTTTTTCTGCTGTTTTATGGAATCCACAAACCAAGCGCTATTACTGCTGGGTTTTACTCATGATCTAGTGTATTTATTTTTATATAAGACTATGATATTTTCATTTTTAAAATACTTTATTTTAAGCTTATATATTAATATACCCTTTGTAAAAAAAAATTAAATAATACAAGAATATAATATATATATGATTTGAGTCCCCTGTTAACAGTTGGTGCGTATATCTCAACATTTAAAAAAATTCCATGAATATGCACATGTATTTTTGTATTTGTCCAACAATGGGATTAATTAATCTCTTCATAGTTTTGCCATCTCAGTACATCTTCGAGAGGTTCCATGCTAATACAGATTTTCTCACTTTTCATAACATGTACCTGATACATATTTATCGAGTGTGTATATCATGATTCACTGGCTCAGTCCCCTACTGAAGGAGCTTTGTGTTGTTTGCAGTTTTCCCATGCTGCAAGCAGTGCTCCAGGAAGCATATTTTAAAATATTTTAAAATGTGTTTCCTTAATTACTTTCCTTTAAATTTCATAGTATTTGGTTCTTAAAAATGGTATTTATCTCATTTCTGACACAAGAAGGTTTATGGTTCTAACACAACATTGTAAAGCAACTGTATACCAATAAAAAAAAAAAAAAAAGGTTTGTGGTTGAGTTCATCACTGATGAAAGCATCACTGATGACTCCATGTTTTCTGACAAATGCCACACACTATGTGTGCTAGGCCCTGTCTTCTGATGGCAGGGTCTGTGCCATGCTGAACAGAGTCGGTTTGTACTGCTGTACCATATAAATACATACAATCTATAAAACAGGGGTCGTAAATATAATTTATTTAAAGGCAGCTGATTCTGTTTAAACAGCAAATAAGCTATTAAGATACAGAACGATGAGGGCAGATGCACCAGCAAATCTCACCCTTTCAGGGCAGCCAGGACAGCAGCACAGCTCACTCTAGGGCTGCAGGCTCCAGCGTGTCTCTGTTGGCTTGTCCTGCCAGTGAGTGGCTTCTGGGTCAAGGAGACAGTTTCTCTTTTAAGAAGAACCTGCAACTGTTTTCAGTTCTGCTCTCTGACCTCACAGACCTTCCACTGTTGTTTCTGCAGAACCTGGAGCTGGTTGAAAAAGGCTTCAATAACTTGAAGAAACAAATTGAAAATGCCAGGATGTTTGGAGTTCCAGTGGTAGTGGCCGTGAACGCCTTCAAGTAAGTATAAAGTGTAAGAGTCCAGGGGGACTGTGGAAAACGGCCAGCAAACATCTCCTGGTGCTGATTGTGCAGCCCAGCTTTTATCTTTGTTCTCTTCAGTTACTGCTGTTGGTTATTAAGCCTGTGCTTTGGGAGCTGTTGATGAGAGCCTGCCATATGACAGGCACCGCGTATGTCACAGGGGACTCATCACCTCACTTGCTGAGGGTCCAGAGTCAGATTTGGCTCCTCTGGGTGCCCTTCTCCACCAGGTGAAGTGGGTAACACACAGGCCAGAAGTTAACCGTTCTTTTTGGTCTTTAAAGGCCTTTTGTGCTAAGAGACGGTCATAGCCCTACACAGTTCCATTAGTTCACCAGGTCTGGTAGGATATTGTCTTGACAATTTGTTAAACGTATTGAGCTGGAAGTGTTCCTGTAAGAGAACTTGTGTGGGTTGTTTAGTTATCGTAATGCTGGTTTTGGTCTTGTTCTGATGGTCTAACCACAGCAAAATAGGAAGCAGCATTTTTGAAAAGCTAGTATTTATCGATTCCTTATGATGTGCCTAGAATGTTTTAAGTACTTTGCATGTATTTACCGTCTAAGCCTCATAACATCCCAATGAAATAAGTGCTGTGATTATGCCCATTTTACCCATGTGGACACCAAGGCACATAAAGTTTAAGTAACTGGCTGAAAGTCACCCAGCTAGTAAATTGTGGAGCCAGGGTTCAAACCCAGGCAGTATTACTTGATTAGTGTCTGTTTATCAGTGGGTAATTCACATGGGTTTTAATGGCAAAAACGTGACAGATTCTGTCCTCTCCAGCCATCGTCAATGCTTTAACATGAAGCACTGCCTTTACAGGACAGATACGGAGGCGGAGCTGGACCTCATCACCCGCCTCGCCAAAGAACATGGGGCTTTTGATGCTGTGAAGTGCACTCACTGGGCAGAAGGAGGCAAGGGTGCCCTGGTGCTGGCTCAGGCCGTCCAGAGGGCAGCTCAGGCACCCAGCAGCTTCCAGCTCCTCTATGACCTCAAGGTGGGCTACCTGCTGTATGCAAAAAAACAAAAAGCACAATGCAGTTTCTGTGTGGCTGCTTCTGCTTAGAGCCTATGTTTAGCAGCTTCATCCTGTGGGTTTGATTCCCCTGTAGGTGAGTTACACGACCACAGCCTGGACTCTCAACTCCAGACAGCTTTCTTACCAACGCACGTTGCTGCTTACGGGCAGAGGAGGGCGTCCAGGCAAGAACATCCCGGGAGGTTGGCTCACATCCTAACTTTGAAAAGACTCACAGTACAGTCCCTTTGCTGGCAGGAGAGAGGGTTACATATAGAAGCAAGAGTCATGGCAAATTGGCAAGGGGCTACATCAAACTCAGAAACATTTTCCCCAATATAGGGGAAAGCAGTGTGGTCCGAAGTGCACTTCCTGGTACGGACGCTGCCTCAAGTTCAGAGAAGCACTCAGGTGCAAAACCAAAGCACCTTGGCAGGCTTCAGCATTCTTTCCACCACTGAGTAAATTACGGTACATCTGGCTCAGGCAGAAGCACTGCTTATTCTGGGATGCAGTAAAGACAGTTCACAAAAGTGTTGTTATTATAGCGTTGTATTTTGTTTTCAGTTCTCTGTGTATTTCAGGTTGTGATTAGACATTAGTAGTATGCCCACGATAATTGGAAACTGTTAGGAACATGAAATGAATGTTGAAGCTAGTTCTGCTTGTATTATCTAGGCTGCTTTTTGGCTTGGTTTTTAGAAGATAATCATAAACTTTCAAAAATAGCCATAAAAAGGTACACGGAAGAAACCCTATTACTCTTGAATTTTAACAATCTCTTGTTTTCTTTGGCCCTTGCATGTATAATACTCTTATATCTTAGTTACAATTAATTAACATTCTCCTACTGACATGGACATTTTCCTGTTGAGCTTTAGTTTTATAGACTGGTTTGAAAACCTGTTCAACCAACCATCTTTTTAGGAAATGCCCTAAACACAAGTTTGCAACAAACACAAAGCATTTACAGGCACCCTTTCTAAGCCCCCATCCACAGTACCTGAATTAGGAAACCCAGTCCTTGAAGGCAAGCAGGAGGCCTGAAGAAGTGGGGTAATGAGGACTTTATAACCCATTTCTACTTGGAACTTTTCTCTGTTCTGACAAACAGGAGGCTGCCACTTTTTCTCTTAAGCATCTGTTGGTCTTAAATCACTCCTCAACGAAAGTACTTTTGCTTCAGAAGTCCTGAATATGTCTTGGCATTTATAGAGCTCCAATTATAAGAGGCATATGAAAGTAGTTCCTATTGGATCTTTATAAAGCTGTAATTGAATAGACAATTATATTTATTTATATCCATATACAAAGCCCCTTCATAAATGATCACTGTTTAGTTCAAAAGAAAATGTTTATTTTCATTATTTAAGATAATTATTTCTTTCACAAAACAAAACTCAGTATTCTCTTAGCCTTAGTTGCTAGGGACCATAGAGTCTGATATTGCCTAATTTCAGTGATTTGCTCACCCAGGTTACCTGTGAGTAGCTGTCCTTCCCATTTCCTTCGGGTAGTTTCTCCCTGTGCTGTTTACTCTGAATCCTAGTGCCTTGAGCTAGGCTGCAGCAGCATTTAAGAGGCCAAGCCCCACATCCGAAAGCTTTGCCCTGGAGCAAGCAGCCCTGGGCTTCCTTGTTAGACCTAGAGGTCACTGGTTGGACCACTGGCCTCCCTCTGCTGCACTGTTTGCACAGGTGCCATGGAAAGCATATCCTTTCCCACCATACCCATTGCATGTTGATTGTGTAAGTCACTAGGTTGTTTAAATATGTAGATGATCTTGTTTTTATAACTATTTCTAAGTAACAGCGATTAACGATCGGTATGTTGTGTTAAAGATAGCATCTGCCTCTCCTGTACACACCAGGGGTTCTGTGAATGGATATCAGTTGCCTTAGTTCATAAACAGTATCCCAGGTCTGCTTTGACAGGAGACTGATCTTCGTTATTGGAGCATTATATTTTATTTATGAAGAAATAGTTATTCTTGAGTAGTGAGCAGTATTGTTTATGATAGTGAGGTCTTAAATACACACACACACACACAGTAATTTTACACCTGTGAGACATTTTCCACGTATAAAATCTGGGGCTTGGTAGTAAAAAAAAAAAAAGTTCTAATCCAATAAACCTCAAACTATTTGCCTATTTGTGTATGTGTATAAAAACTTCTCTGGCCCTTTTGGGGACTCTGACCTGGAACATGGCTGTAAGTAAAGGTTCGTGTCCTCATGGGTGTCTAGTCATGGTCTCCCCTCTCTTTCCTGTCTGTTAGCTCCCAGTTGAGGATAAAATCAGGATCATTGCACAGAAGATCTATGGGGCAGATGACATTGAATTGCTCCCCGAAGCACAGCACAAAGCTGAAGTCTATACAAAGCAGGTAGATGTTTGGTTGGTTCTTTCAGCTCTTTATCCAGCAGGCCTTGGGGTCAGAATACCTGCATTCTTCCAGCCCACCAGGCATTGCTTCCCTCCTCTGGGCGGCAGCCTTCTCCCCTCTTAAATACTGAGCGTGGATTAGGTGGTCCGGTCCCAAGTTCTTTATCTACCCAGAGGTGGTATGTGAGTGTGGGAAAGCCATGAGGAAATATGGGGTGTCTTTATTGAGAGCCTTTAGTCGTACCTTCATGTCTGCTCCAAGCTATCGTTTTTTGTTTGTTTGTTTGTTTTGTTTTGCGGTACATGGGCCTCTCACTGTTGTGGTCTCTCCCATTGCGGAGCACAGGCTCCGGACGCGCAGGCTCAGCGGCCATGGCTCACGGGCCCAGCCGCTCCGCGGCATGTGGGATCTTCCCGGACCGGGGCGCGAACCCGTGTCCCCTGCATCGGCAGGAGGACTCCCAACCACTGCGCCACCAGGGAAGCCCCAAGCTATCGTTTTTAATTGGTTATATAAATGAAAGTGAAATATTCACTTGTGGGATATGGTTGTGAGTGCTTACCTCCTTCACCCAACAAAGTTTTTTGTTTTTTTTTAAATCAAGAATAACTAAGCTGGAGGAGGGCAGTGATGTAGAGATGTATGTAAAGGGAGTTGGATGTTTCAAATAAATTGCAGAAGCCATATCAGCACAGTGCCCGGATGTTCTTCGTTGCGTTGCCAGCCTTTCATTTGTCCCACTTCTGTTCCTGTCTTTCCCCAGGGCTTTGGGAATCTGCCCATCTGCATGGCCAAGACACACTTGTCCTTGTCTCACAACCCAGAGCAAAAAGGCGTGCCCACGGGCTTTGTCCTCCCCATTCGCGACATCCGCGCCAGCGTTGGGGCTGGCTTTCTGTACCCCCTGGTGGGAACGGTGAGTGAGTGCTGCAAGCAGAGCGCGTTGCTTGTTCACCCGTGCTTCTTAAATTGATTACTGAAGCCATCACGCAAATGCCGAATTAGCAGAGTTCATTGCTGAGGAGAAAGCTGGAGTTGGGCCCGTTACGATGAATCGTCTTGCTATGGACCATCTTGGTCTCAGTTCAAGGATGATGCTATGACTGCTTGTACTGAATAATAATTCTGTTTCCCAGTGGCAGTATGACCTTGACTGAATCCAGGATGGGCCTGATTCATAGGCTGTGGTGGTGCTTATATATAATCACAACTGACTTTTTTGGGCACCTTTCACAGACTGACTCGGTCCTCCCAACAGCCCTTTTGAGGCTCTGCACCTCCCAGTTCTTCTTGACAGGCCTGGAGCTTATGCCTGAAATTCAGGGAATGCATCATTTTTGAGTAAAGAATTTCCCCCTTAAAATGTGAGTGAACCCTGTAGATATGAAAGGTGAGGGGGTTTATTTACACTTTGAGATGATTTGATTATCAAATCTTATCTTACAGGTTTCATGCATGTTTAAGGAGGAAAATTACTAATAGGGAGGTAGAGGAAAGCTTAAGGACATACTTGCAGTTTGGACTAACTTTGTCCCAGAGTCTGCATTGATCCTGTGCCCAGGTTCCCCCACAGATCCGCCCAGTATCCTACATCTGCAGATTGTTCTTACTGCAATACAGGATCGAAATAGTAAACTAAGCCAATACACAAGTAAAAGAAACCGATTGACCTCCTTTTGGAGCTTCTTTCAGTATAGTAAGAAAGCAGTAGGAGGTGATATGATAGTTGAAAGTACAGAACATTAAAACTGAATCCACTTTCACCCCAGCTGCTTTTGGCCTTGGTCAGGTTATTAAAGGTGTGAGCCCTGCTCTTGTCAGCTCTCTGTGGGGCAGCATCATGCGTCACAGTGGTGGTCAGACAGGGCGTGTGCACCAGTGCCCCTCAGCCCCTCCCTCCAGAGGCACGAGGCGTGCGTCGCTCTGCTCCGAGGTTCATCAGTGCCTGGGGTTTGTAGAAATTCCCTTTCAGTAGGAACGTTAAACCATTTCCCCAGCACCTTGAATATTGCAGAATGTGTGTTTCCAGAGAAATTGTCAGAACCTGGTAGCTGAAGGAGCAGTATTGTCGCTGCTACTTTGATGTGTGGGTGCAGAGGGGTGGCTGTAGAGACGAAGGCAAAGCTGAAAGTGTCAGGCTGGGACTTTCTCATCCAGAACAGACTCTCACCTTAGAAGCCCATCTGGACCAAGACATTTCCGCACATAATCTAGACACCTTAACAGTTACTGTTCTTCAGGGTTTCTGATTGCTGTTGGGGCCTGAACAGGGTTCAGAGGACTTGAGCATTTTATGTACTAATTCAAGGTGTGGTGGCTTCTTTTTGGAGTTTTATATCTAAGTTCCTATATGTATGTATACATACTCTTTTCATTTAAAAAAATTTTCTGATTATCAACATGACCAATGTTTAAGGGGAAAAAAGTCCTCTTTGGGAAAGAGTAGTACTGATAATTCTACTAATCGCTATTTTGGGGATTATCTTCAGAATTTTCTGCCCATGTGCGTGTCTACATCAGTGGGCACCTGTCCTTCATCTTTTTTTTTTTTTTTTTGGGGCTGCGTTGGGTCTTCGTTTCTGTGCGAGGGCTTTCTCTGGTTGCGGCAAGCGGGTGCCACTCTTCATCGCGGTGCGCGGGCCTCTCACTATCGTGGCCTCTCTTGTTGCAGAGCACAGGCTCCAGATGTGCAGGCTCAGTAGTTGTGGCTCACGGGCCTAGTTGCTCCGCGGCATGTGGGATCTTCCCAGACCAGGGCTTGAACCCGTGTCCCCTGCGTTGACAGGCAGATTCCCAACCACTGCGCCACCAGGAAAGCCCTGTCCTTCATCTTTAGTATCATCTTCAGGCTCTTAGGCTAGGGCGGAGGACCAGTCCCTTCCTTTTTCCTCCTTGTCCCCACACTCAGCAGTCGCGTATCTCTTACAGAATGTGAGAACAGAGACCGATGTCAGCTACCTGTAGTACGTTCTAGGAAGTATTGATTGGCACTCAGATGTCAGAACCAGGTTTTTTAAAGTATAAGTGTTTTGTGTTATGTAAGGTGACTCATCCTTTTCTATGACATTTTTATAGTTAAGTTGTAGAAGTTCCACTTTAACTCTTTTCCTGTCTAGATCTGATTTGAAACTTGTATGTATGTATTCATTATAAAGGACATTGTTTCAGGTTAAAAATGTACTGAGTTTTCCACTTACAAGTCTTACAGATTTATATCTAAGTAGATGTTTGTCAAAGCCAACTCTTTAGAAAAAGAAGCAAGTGTAAATAAAATCCATGAGCATTGCAAGTTCAGGTTTAGAAGGCCAAATTGGACCAGTAAGAACAGTGATTGTAAAACCATCTAGATTAGGTACAGAAATGTCTTGGCCCAAGTTAAAGGATACTGATTCCTAATGTTGTGTTGCTGAAGCAAAAATAATATGGGTATCTACACAAGACTCATTAAAACAAAATTAAACAGCAGACAAGCCCTGCACCTCATTTTGATTTTGTGATGTGAGGACCGAGGGGGTGAATAACTGACTCCTCAGCACCCCCAGCACCTGCCATTGTGGGACGAAGGTGGAGGCACCTCCTCAGCCTCTTGTTGCACCAGTCTGTGTGGGAGCCCATGAGGAAGCCTGGTGTTTGGTTTGCTGGAGGACTCGAGGGTTTCTCTCTAAGATCATAACAGGATCAGTGACTTGGTTTTTAATATGTAACATGAAGCGTGCCATTTTATGGTTAACTATAAAATAATACTCTGTCTTTGTGCCTTGAGCTTTCTAGCTGAAGGGAAGGTGAAAAAAAACATCATATTAAGTTTGTTTTTAATGCTATTTTGCATCTCCTAGATGAGCACCATGCCTGGACTCCCTACCCGGCCCTGTTTCTATGATATTGATTTGGACCCTGAAACTGAGCAGGTGAATGGGCTGTTCTAAACAGGTAAGTTGTTTCTGGTGAAAGTTCTGCTTTTTTCCTTATGAGGCATGTTTATGAATTATAGGACTCCAGCTAAAGCTATGAAAGCGCAAATTCAGTGCTTTCAAAAGTTTTCTTTCCAGACATCAGTGACAGGAGAGGGGGCAGTAGTGAGGGTTGGCAGTAACCAATGAATGAAATACTTATATTTCAACATTTTTGGAAGAAGAGCAGGGTTCATCACAGTTTGTCAGTGTAGGGTGGAAAGGTGCCATCCAGTGAACTAAGGAGGGACCCCAGTGTAGGTTAGACCTCCTCTGTGGAGCCCCAGGAGGCTCCGGGCTTGGAGCTGATGGCACATTGGAGGGCAGGAGCAGCTGAAGGTCTGTATACTCTGAATAGACAGTTGGCACACAAGAGTGAGTAAATGTCCCAGAAAGTAGAAAAGAGAAGGAAGCAGGACCAGTCCAGGAGTTCTTGGGTCTTAAGTGAAGGGCCCCCAAGGACTCATCACAATGAATGAGCCACCCCTGGACATATCCAAGTGAAATTTCAGAAACATCAAAGAGGAAAATCCTAAAAATCCTCTCCAAAGAAGAAGAAATGGCTTGCCTATGAAAAAAAAAAATGAGAATTAGCCTGAACCCCTGTCTTCTTAGCAGTAAAAGGCTCCTAGACAGTGGAGGAATGCCCTCCAAGTCTACGGGGAAAGATGACTTTCCACCTGTATTTACACCCACCAAATCTATTCAGAGGTTTTCAGACACGCACAGTTTGGCACCCCGACGCCTCTTCCTAGGAAGGGATTTAGCAGTGTACTGCAGCACAGCGAAGACCAAACAAAGAAAAGGGAGACCCGGTTTTCAGGAAAACAAAGCCTGGTCTGGACTGTAAAGAAGGGGAGTCCTGACAACTGCAGGTGACCCAGAGTTACAAATCCCACATGGAACAGGAGGAGGGAGGAATTGAGAAAGAGTAGAGAGAGCTAGAAAGACAAGGGTGTCAAAAGGGTAATTATGCAAAAGAAAAGCTCTAACATTGTTTAAGAATGTAAAGGTCCAGGTGGAAGCAAACCGTGGCCATCATCTGGGCAACTGTAAGGGTGGTTGCTCATAGAAGCACCTCTGCTTACACAGCAGAGACCGTGTGCTAGATGCTGGGGGAGCACACAGAAATGTCATCCTGGCTCATGCTTGGTCTGCCCTTGAACAGTATTCACACAGCCATAATGTAAATGCTGTGCATTGTCTTCAAGTCTATGGACAGACCCCAGAAGAGCTGGCAGTGGGACGGGAGGTAAATGTTGACAACTTTGACAGTGAGAGAGGGTGATGGTGCTGTGTGGAAGGGAAGAGGAGATGTTTCAGCGCTTAGAGAAAACTATTTCATGTTTCATTTTCCTTCCAGATTGTCCATCTTCAAGAAGCAACTTTGAAAGTTTGGCCAGTGTTTATTCGGGCCTCCTATCAGGAAGTGTGTGGAAGTTGAGAGAAGTCAGTCCTGGCCCCAGAGATTTTCTGAAAAATAAGTAGTGGGAGTTTCCCCAGAAGCCTTTCTTCAGTATTAATTCCCACCATCGTGTATAAGTCAACACAAATCATTCATGCACATGCCTCATTACTTTACTGAATCCCTAGAATAAAAGTAAATAATTTTGCAATCTTGGTGTTCAAATATAAATTGTAGCATTAACAGACTGCTGCCCTAGCTCTCTTGTCCTGTGTGATCCGGGAGACCCCTGGGACTGAAGAAGCAAGTTGTAGTGTGTACTATGTGATACATTGTGTTTAAAGGGGGAAAGGTGCATGGCTTGTGTGTTTCTGGGAGGACAGGAGGCCTCCTGAGAGGGCTGAGGGAGAAGTAGAGTCTGGAGGACGTGCCTTTTTGTCATATACTTTTCTGTATTCTTTTTTTTTTTTATGCCGAGAAAGTATTGCTTACACAGGTTTTTGTCCTGAATTTCCTTAGAATTCCCGTTTCTGTCACAGCTTTAGCACCATTTTTTAAAAATTTATTTTATTTATATTTATTTTTGGCTGCATTGGGTCTCCGTTGCTGCGTGCGGGCTTTCTCTAGTGGCGGAGAGCAGGGGCTGCTGTTCGTTGCGGTGCACGGGCTTCTCACTGCGATGGCTTCTCTTGTTGCAGAGCACGGGCTCTAGGCAAGCGGGCTTCAGTAGTTGTGGCTCTCAGGCTGTAGAGCGCAGGCTTAGTAGTTGTGACACACGGGCTTAGTTGCTCCGCAGCGTGTGGGATCTTCCCGGGCCAGGGCTCGAACCTGTGTCCCATGCATTGGCAGACAGATTCTTAACCACTGTGCCACCAGGGAAGCCCAGCACCATTTATTTTTAATAAGTCCTCAGGAAGGATGGTCATACAACATTAACTGTAGGGTAGCTCTTTCTGCTCTGTTGGTTCAGCACATATTTATTGAGCTTCTACCCTGTGCCTGAGTTCTCTCTCCCTCCCTACAGGATGTTTTTTCCCTCACATGTTTTCCCTTCTCTTCTTGTTCTTTATCTTCTATCTCTGTTCTTCCTCTCCCATCTTTCCTCCCTTTCCCCCTTTTTCTTCCTGCATTGGATCCTTCCAGAAGATGTTGCATCCCCACCGGTGCCAGTGCTAAAAGACTGCTAGCATGGGCAGGGCAGTGTTTTTCCTGGTGTCCTTGGTTTTATTATTTTTAATCCCCTAGGTGTGATTGTAATAGTGTCGGTTTTGCAGTTTAAAGAAATGATGACAGTGCTTCGGAGGGCATATGGCAAAGGGGCCATGGGCACGGACCCCCAGCCCCACCATGCTTTGTATACTGCCTGGCACATTGTACACACTCAGTGATGTCTGTCTGCATGGAGTTCATTGTTTCTAGTGTTTTTTAAAATGTCCTATAAAACCTCATCTAGATGGGACTTGCTGGGAATTCAATTTGTAAACAGGGGAAGAAAGCAGTCTATTGTCAGACGTGGTGACTTAAAGATCACCTTAAGGAATTTAGGCTTCCTCATATCACCAAAAGCCATGTGGGTTTATTTATTTATTTAATTAAAAAAAATTTTTGGCCGCACCCCACAGCATGTGGGATCTTAGTTCCCCGACTGCACCCCCTGCATTGGAAACCCGGAGTCTTAACCACTGGACCACCAGGGAAGTCCCTGCTGTGTGGGTTTAAATCTTTAATATTGATAGAAGTAGTGAACACAGTTGGTGGGAGAGGGTAAGTGGAGGTTTATAAGGCAAAAATTATAAACAGCCCTAATACAATAAATAAGCCAAATCGTTTCTACCAGGTGTTGCTTGGAGTGAATGGACTAATGCAAGAATTTTCCTAGAAGTAAAATATGCCTTCAGTAAAAATTCAAATGGTACAGTTTGCTTTTTCCACTTGGCAATATACCTTGGAGGTCTTGCTCCATCAGCAGTTTGGGATTCATCTTGTTTCTTGTGGCTGTGGAGTATTTAAACAGTCCTTCTGATGGACACTTAACCGTTGTTTCATGGTTTGGTAGCTACAGGCCCAGCCTGTGGGTGGATAGGGACCAGGATGGGAGAAACAGTATGATCAGTAGAGATCAGATAAATAAGCAAGTGATTTTATTGGCACGCTGTATCTGGTGATGTTAAGATAAGCTGTAGGTAGGATAATTTCTCATCAGATTGGAGATATATTTAGAGCCTGTTTCTCATTATATAATGAAAAGCTACTAACTGAGTAGCAGACAATGATATGGGTAATAACTTACTAACTGTCACTTAAGTGAGTTCAAGGATGACAGGTTTCTTTCATGTATGAGATACTGGATACATTTTTTTCAAACTCAGATATGGCATCGGGTTCTAGTTATATTCTAAAGAAAAACGACAGTGCAGTATTTTATTTATAGTTCTGTACTCTGTGAGTGTGTGTGTTGGAGGTTGGAGATGAGTTATATGTAATACACCTTACAGAAATCTGCCCTTCAAATACAAAATCAATTCACCTCTTACCTCAAACCACTCTTCAGTTCCCTTTCAGTAGTTGGGTTTTTTTTTTAAGAAGAACAAGTGGGATAAGATCTTACAAGTCATTAAGATGGCCTTTATTGCTTTTAACCTATCGCTGATTTCATTTCCAGTTACTTCCTAATAAGACAGCTATTCTACCCTGTCTTCATCTACATAAGCTCATTTTTGCCTGAAATTGTTGCAAACTCCCAGATCTCCTAGATTTGAGAAAACTTGGATCTCAATAAGTAATTCCATTTCAGTTGGTTATGAGTGGCATGGATTTCTTTTGGCTTGTTTAAAGTTCAAAACTGACAGTAAGCAGGGTTAGTAACTCATCTGGGGATATAAAACATCTTCACAGACTGGTATTCAATGAATGAACAAAGATAAATTGAATTATTAATTATAACTACTATAAATTAGATGCTTATGGATTTTCCTGTTTTACAGCTCTTGTCTCTAAGATCTTGACAGCTTAGGTTCAGCTTTGCTGTTGTGTCCTAATAGTTCTTTGCTTAATAAGTACTTACAGAGGTAAAATATATTCCTGGAAAAACATCCAAAAATGGGTAACTGAGGTTTACTCTCAAAGATCATGATCCTATTGAAGAAAAGAGTTAAGTACAACTACTTCTCAGTAGTTCTTCCCTCCATCTTAATGGATTCTTCATCTGCCTGGGAGGGGCCAGAGAAGGCAGGAATTGTGCATCCCACAGGACCTCACCTCTGGAGCTCCCAGGAATGCCGTTGTAGGTAATATTAAGCCCACTCTCATTGTAACACCTTTCATTAGTGTTAATGCATTGTACACAATGGATTATGTGTACAAATAAATGCTTATGGTGCTTTTCACTAAGGCTAGGAACTTGTTTTAAGACTCAAAATGTGTGAAAATACACAGCCTACCTAGTCAGGCAGGAGGGTAGATATTGCCTGTGCCCTTTGCTCTGATCAGGACTGGAATTGTGAGGAAAGCTGTCTCCTGTTCTCCACGCCCCACTTGAGAGGAACAAGCTTAAGCAGGCACCTAGGAATATCCTAAAGGGAAACATGGATAACTTGTAAGCTACTTATTCTTGGAAATATATATAAGGTATAAAAGATGGATGGGGCTCGGTTCCTGTGTTCTGACCTCGATGGCACACAGGTTGCATCATCCCTACCTGCCTTCTAGATACTTAGGAAGACACGGGTCTGTGTCTTGGGCCTCTAAGAGGATTTGGCAATGAACCCTTTGATAACCAAAACTTTTCCAGGAGTGGGTTTGGGTGTAATGGGGTTTTTCTCTCTCAGTTCATGTAATTTTCTCGCCAAACGAGATTCACTCTGCACAGTTTTCAATCCTACTTTTAAAATGTGATATCTGCTGTGACTTAAATATTCAGTGGGGCGATTTATAATGGGAGTGCCTATAATTTAAAATTGGATTTTGCTACTTTGCGCCTGAGAAAATGGGAGGCTTATGACCCTGGTCCCCTCCCCATCTGCCAGCCCTCTCTCGGTGGCCCCCGATGTGGTCGCGCGCCGGGGATTCGCGCCAGTCTGGGAGCGCCCGTGGCTGGGCGAACTGCTCTCGGAAAGACCTCCCGATCACCCCCTCCCCCCTCCCCCGCGCCCACCGCCCCTAGCCCGGCCCCGTCCCGCGCCCGCACCCTCCGCGCGCATTGGTGCAGCCGGCTGTCAGTCCCCGCCCTCTGGGGGAGGGGGCGCCGCGGGGCTGCGGTCTCTGCAGAGGGCTGCTTGCTCCGGGTACGACCGTGGCTTCCCGCCTACCCGTGCGCCCAGCCCAGCGAGCGCCCCCGCGACCTCGGCGACAGCGTCGGCCAGGGACCCCAGCGCCAGCAGTAAGTGAAGAGGGCGAGTAGGTTGCGGGTAAAGGGTGCGGACCGGTGCCCGGTCCGCTGACCGCCTGCGCGGCAAAGTGGGCGGGAGGTGCCCGCTGGACACCGGGAATCCGGGCCGCCCGAGGTGGCCGGAGTGAGAATCGGGAAGGTCGTTTGTCTGCAGAAATCTCCAGCCAGCGCGACCCTCAAAAGCTCTGCCCACACCTATCCTCTGCGCGTTACAGCTCGTGTTGCTGGTAGCTTTTTTCCTTCTTTGCCCTTTTGGGGGGAAATAGAGTGCCGGGTTCCTGACCATTATAGTTGTGCAGATAGCTTGAAGCTGGGTTATGTCTTCCACGCCCGCCCCAGCACTTTCCTTTTTGAGTACTTTCTGCTGCGCTCTAGCTCCTGCCATAAGGCGATTCAAGCCGAAGGAGAGACGCCCTCCTCCAGGAGAAAGCTTCGTGGTCCACACCTGGCGCTGGGAGATTCACTGCTTTCCCCAGGGAGTGGCTGCTGTTTGCCTCCGTGCTTCTCTGCTCACGGGGAAAGGGGACGGGGTATTTTTTGTGGCAGTAGACTTGCGATTCTATCAGGAAATTAAAACAGGGACTTTAAGATTGCCCAGGCGATAAAACTATTTGTGCAGGTTAAGGGTGAATCATTTGCAGTCTAACGTCCTGCAAAGTTTTAGTATCTACAGGCTGCATTTTCCCCATTTCAGTTAGGTTTTGTTTGGGTATTTATTTCTGCATCATGATATACATTTAAGTGAGCTTCTCAAGCAGTTTGTCTTTGGGCAATCCAGGTTAGTTTCAAATGATACATTCCTAAACATGATCCGATTTCAATATTTCTATTAGCTATACAGCCTCTGGTTAATAAAAACTCTCAGGCACTGAGAACCCACAAGAGGTGACGAGACTTAAGGAGCTATAATCAGCCGTGGTTCTTGTGCTTATGGAAACATATGAGGAGGGACACTGTAAAATGTTCGTATTTTAGTTCCATCATTGTTCTAGGATGACTTTGCCTTTCTCTCAGGGGCATGGAGTATGTAACACTCAACCTAAGAGGATATTTACTTAGATCATGAACTGTTTCAGAGTTCCAATTCCTTCTGTGGTTCACAGAATCAAGAGCTACCCAAATAAACCTTCAACAGTGAAGGATTTACAAAAATAAAAATAAAAAACAGTACAAAGATAGAGTCCCTTTGCTTATTTTAGGACATCCATCAACTAAAATTCATAGGATTTTTGTTAGGTGATCACCTCACGTCTCTATTCATTGGTACCCTCATACCATTCTGTGGATTGATTTAAAATATACCTTTATATTTACATGTAACTAATCAGTTTGCCAATTGCATATCTCATCAACTTATTTCTGGCTTTCAAATTAGTTCCAGAACCAAGAAAATAAAATATAAAGAATTGCAAAAGCTTAAATTTTAAAATAGCAAGAACTCAGTCTAGTCTTGGTTCAGTTATCAGTTGATGGGCTCCATTATGGTAACACAACCATTTAAGCAATTTTTAAATTTTTTGACTAGCGAGTCTAGTGCAGATTAGCATCTCCAAACAATTCATTTTTCTGATGAAACTCTTAAAACCCAGTTCCAGAGGACGGGCTTTAGAAACAGGCAATCTTGGGTTGAATCTGAGCTCTGTTATCGATTAGCTGTATAATCTAGAGCAAGTTACTTAACCTCTCTAGGCCTCAGTTTCTTCATCTGTAGATGGTGATACCACCACCTACTCTGTAATGTTGTGGGAAGATTAGAGATGTAGGTAAAAGTGCTTATTAGCACTTCCTGATAGACAGGAGTTGCTCAATAAATGTCAACTATTATTACCATTCACTCTGACCTTCAGCTATGTGCTCGTTATGGAAAATGTCTGAACTGCAGATACTTAGAAAAAAAGTCAAAATTACACAAACAGATTTAAGAGTGGAGAATGACAGTAATGTTAAAAATTTCCCAAGAGCATGTATGAAAAGTAGCACCTCCTTCATGGAACATACATTTTTAGAACAGAAACCTTATGGTATAATGGAAAGAACATTAGAGAGTCAAAGTCTTCAGTTCTAACTCTGGCTATGACCTCATCTAACTGTGTGGCTTTTAGCAGGCCAGCTGCCCACTCTGAAGCTCAGTTTCTTCATCTGGCTCGACTTGAATAATCTCAAATAATCTCTAAGATCCTTTGCAACTTCAGAGCTCTTTATTGCATTAATAAAAATTACACCCTGCCCTTCATTGTTTTTTGTTGTTCATGGTGGTGGTGGTGGTTTTTGTTAACTTGCAATTCAGAGTCATAAGCAATTCGTAAAGACAGCACAACTCCAGAACTGATAAAATAATATCAGATTTGCAGAGTAATCCAAAATGAAGTTTTAACAAACAAAAGACAGCAAAATAAATTCACACTGAAATCTTTTGGATAGGGCAAAAGTAAACCCCAATTTTTATTCTCCAGTCATTTTAGTAAGTTACTATATGGGAAACATGCCCAGTAGAACCATATGCATTCAACTGAAATAGTCTCTATAGAAAACAGTAGGCTGATGGTGAAATAAAATACCACTCTCTTTTCTCTTATCAGGTTGACCCTTAAATAAAACAAAAATTATCCAGTAAAAGGGCTTTCATGAAGAAATTAAAGAGAGAAATTACAAGTAATAGAGAAACAAGGCATTTTTATAACTGGAAAAACCACCTAAAACAACTGTATGGAGTAAGACGAAAGGAGTGATTGCATCGGGAAGAAATTTTACTTAGTGTGATATTTTTGCCTACTTTTTTGTCATAAAAGGCTGCTAAGGAAGAGAGGATATAGTTTTCTAGAGAAAGAAAGAGTGTAATATAAAAATGGAGATCACAGTTCCTGAAATACAAGTAGAAAGCAAGGATGAGAAGAGATCAGCAGAAGTTAGTCCTCAGAATGAGAGGCAGGAGAAAAAAGCATCGACGCTTTGCTTCAAGAGAAGAAAGAAAGCAGCCAAAGCAATGAAGCCCAAAGCTGGCTCTGAAGCTGCTGATGCAGCAAGGAAGTGTCCCCCAGAAGCAGGAGCTTCTGATCAGCCAGAGCCCCCCAGGGGGGCCTGGGCCTCCATCAAACGCCTTGTAACGCGCAGCAAAAGGTCAGATTCTTCAAAGCAGCAAAAGCCCTTTGAGGCCAAAGTGCAACCTGAAATCAGTGCTGAGGATGACAATTCTAAAAAAAAGGCAAAATCCAGACTCAAGATTCCCTGTATAAAATTCTCAAAAGGGGAGAAAAGAAGTAATCATTCCAAAATTATAGAAGACTCAGACTGCAGTATCAAAGTCCAACAAGAGACTGGAAGTTTGGATACAAAAACTCTCACCCAATCAGATGACCAGGCAGCAAAGACCAAGTCGAAGCAGGACGTAAGGGAAGATGTCTCACAGAAAGGGAGTGATGAGGTCTGTGAATCAAATGTGAACAACAGCATAACTTCTCCTGGAGAGAAAGTGATTTCAGTAGAACTTGAGTTAGATACAGGGCATTCTGCTATTCAAACAGGAACTCTAATCCTTGAAAAAGATATTGAAACGCTTGAGGAAAAACAAAGCATTCAACCTCAGCAAGCAAGCCCACTGGAAACTTCAGACACAGAACACGAGCTCCCAGTGGTTTCTGATGTTCCTCCCTCACCTTCAGTCCCAGGTCAACAAATTCTGGAAGAAGCCAGACACAGTATCCTAGAAAGTGGACCAGACTGGAGAGACCGTGAAAGTAAAGAGACTGTCGCTCAGGAGAGTAAGCCGAAAGATACTGAACTGAGCCAGCAATCAGATTTTCAAGTAAATGAAATCACTGCAGAAAAACCCAAACCAGAAGAAAGCAAAAGAATGGAGCCAATTGCTATTATTATCACAGACACTGAAATCAGTGAATTTGATGTTAAGAAATCTAAAAATGTCCCTAAGAAATTCTTAATTTCAATCGAAAATGAGCAAGTGGGAGTTTTTGCTAATGATAGTGGTTTTGAGAGTAGAACTTCAGAACAATATGAAACACTCTTAATAGAAACAGCTTCTTCTCTTGTCAAGAATGCTATCCAGTTATCTATAGAACAGCTGGTTAATGAAATGGCCTCTGATGATAATGCAAAAAGCAATCTTCTACAGTGACTTAATTTCCACATCATGGGAGGGAGAAAATGCTTAATGGTAAATTATTTTACATATTTGTGGCATTTCTTATTCAGTAACAAATGAGAGATTTAACATCTGTAGAATTTAAAGGTACAATTCCAACCCAGAAGTGCTAAAGAATTAAGTTATAAAACCCTCCCTTATCACTGAAATGTAGCCACTTCTGGATTGGAGGAAGTCAGTACAGATTGCAATGAAAAGTAATATCCAGGAAATTGCTAAAATGGTTTGTGGAGATTAGACTGCCTGGGAGAAGCAAGGTGTATTTATTGAGCACTTGCAGTATGCCATAAGCTCTTTAATGTCCTCTGATGTCACAAAGCCTGGTTTCCTTTTAAAAGTTCAACACTGTGTATAGGTTAACATCGCATTCTGTTTTCAACAACTTTTTTTTTACAGTGCACTTTTATGTTGTATAAAATGGTGAATAAGGTGAGCTATTTTTTGTGAATGTGTGACTTATAGCTGTTATACTCCTAGGTAGTAGTCTTACCTCAAAAAAATACTGCAGGGCTTCCCTGGTGGCACAGTGGTTGAGGGTCCGCCTGCCGAAGCAGGGGACGCGGGTTCGTGCCCCGGTCCGGGAAGATCCCACATGCCGCGGAGTGGCTGGGCCCGTGAGCCATGGCCACTGAGCCTGCGCGTCCGGAGCCTGTGCTCCACAACGGGAGAGGCCACAACAGTGAGAGGCCTGCGTACCGCCAAAAAAAAAAGAAAAATACTGCAAACCAAAAAAATAATAGTTTGATTAAACATGAGTGGTTTTCTAGTCTTGCTCAAGTTCCTTACAAAAGCCATTCACAAATTACTTCAAACAGGCAAATAATTAGCAAGTGCAAAGGTGTGGAAACAGGGAGTGCACTTTCCATCTCCATCTTTCTTCTGCCCCAAGCAGACCTGTATAAAAATCCACTTGCGCATGCGGGCTTCCCTGGTGGCACAGTGGTTGAGAGTCCGCCTGCCAATGCAGGGGACACAGGTTCGTGCCCCGGTCCGGGAAAATCCCACATGCCGCGGAGCGGCTGGGCCAGTGAGCCATGGCCGCTGAGCCTGCGCGTCCGGAGCCTGTGCTCTGCAACGGGAGAGGCCACAACAGTGAGAGGCCCGCGTACCGCAAAAAAAAAAAAAAAAAAATCCACTTGCGCATGGGATCATCTGCTGAAAAGCTAAAAACAAAAACAAAAACAAAAACAACAAGGCTTCCCTGGTGGCGCAGTGGTTAAGAATCCGCCTGCCAATGCAGGGGACATGGGTTCGAGTCCTGGTCCAGGTAAGATCCCCCGTGCCACAGAGCAACTAAGCCAGTGTACCACAACTACTGAGCCTGTGCTCTAGAGCCCATGAGCCACAAGTACCGAGCCCGCGTGCCACAACTACTGAAGCCTGCGTGGCTAGAGCCCGTGTTCCGCAACAAGAGAAGCCACTGCAATGAGAAGCCCGTGCACTGCAACAAAGAGTAGCCCTCGCTCGCCGCAACTAGAGAAACCCCACATGCAGCAACAAAGACCCAACTCAACCAAAAAATAAGGAATTTTTAAAAATTAAAACAACAAAAAGTGGATTATTTTCCATCCAGGAGAAGACAAACTTCCCAAGTAATAAATTATCACATATAACACACGATTCATCTTGCAAGATTAAATCTCTGGAGACTGTATTCATCAATCTCTCCTCAAAGGGGAGAGTGGGGGCTTCCCTGGTGGCGCAGTGGTTGAGAGTCCGCCTGCCGATGCAGGGGACGCGGGTTCGTGCCCCGGTCTGGGAGGATCCCGCGTGCCGCGGAGCGGCTTGGCCCGTGAGCCATGGCCGTTGAGCCTGCGTGTCCGGAGCCTGTGCTCCGCAGCGGGAGAGGCCACAACAGTGAGAGGCCCACATACCGCAAAAAAAAAAAAAAAAAAAAAAAAAAAAAAAAAGGGGAGAGTGGACTCAAAGCAAACCTGGCAGTAAAAGTCATAGGAATAATAATTTAGTGAAAATATTCATGCTTGGCTAAGAATGAGCCAAATACATCTTTCATTGTGCCTGTGTTGAGAGACACCAGTAAAAATTTTACACGGATATTGAAAATAAACTTTTTCATCAGTACTTTTAGTCCAGCTAGTCCCTTACAAAAGAAAAAAAATGAACTTAATATAACAATAAGGGCTTGTTTGCATTTTATTCGGTTATTTAAATCATCGATCTCAATGATTGTCATATTTTTTGAAAACATAAGTAATTGTTTCAACCTTTCCTTGCGTGAAATGGCCCTAATACTGCAACACACTTCCCTACCTCACAGGTCAGGATTCCTATTGTACAGTCCTCCACTGTCTAAACTGAGTGACAGTGTCACTCTGAAAGTAGATGAAGAGCTTTTGCTTGAGTTGTAAGGTATTTATACACTCTTGGAGAAAAGAATGTACATTAGATGATTTCAAATGATCTGGTGACTTCCTGCATTATTTATGGATTGCATACAGAAAGTATGTGCTAATTTGTCCCATAGAATCTTTGTTTCTTCCTGTAAGTACATACTGAGACCTCTGGCAGAAGAACCTAATCTGACTTTGGAACTGAACCAGATAATGGATATTATTAGCAAGATTATTTGCTGAAGTGTAAATGTATTCCCTGTATTCCCCCAGATTTTCCTACCTTCATGCTTATAACCTTGGCGGGTGGGGGGGGGAGGAAGAGGGAAACTACCAAAATCCTTGTTTCACAAGATGAAAAGTGAATCTTTCAAAACATGACCCAAGAAATCAATTTCACTTCGTTGTATAATTTTTAAACATTTTTTTAAAAAAGACTGCTAAGTCATCCTCCCTAAAAACTCTTTTTAATTCACTATATGTGGTGCTAATGGACTTGGACAGCTACCAGCAACTACATATTTAAAAGTGAGCAATTTAAAAAGACTGGTTAAAGTTGGTGCGTTTAACAGTGTTTCGAAGAATCCTGCCTTCATTTACTGCAAGGATGGCTCAAGCCATATACTTTCATTGTAAATTTTTAGTAATTTCTCATGAATGAGCAAAAAGTATAGCATTTACCAGTTATTGAAAATATTCTGAAATGTGTAGGTATATTTATTTGGGAGTTTTAAAAACATGTGAGGTAAATATGTGTAATGAAATTCTTCTAAGAAAGTAACATTTTATCTAAGTAGTCCTAGGTTTCTATTTTTTTTCCACTGTGGTGTGGTACATATTTGGTTAGAATGTATTATAATTGATTGTTTTTGTGATGAAATGTGTACTCTATTTGCATTCATTCTTAAGTGGTTTCTCCTTAGTCTTTTCTATTAAGAATATCTGGTGAATTAAATAAGTAGGATCCAGTTTGAAAAAGGATTCCAGAAATTAATTGGTCTCAATCTGATTATATCTGCTACAATGGCCAAATCCTACTACTATGAATTGTAAGGTGGTCTAAATTGTTTTGTTGTTATAGAAATAATTAGGAATCAGATGACTTAGAAGTTTCTCATAAAATATTTTTTTTATTTTAATGGTATTTATTTTAAGCAATTTGGCCTTATACGCAAGACATCAAATGAATATAAATAGGTTCTTATTCAATTCACATCCATTTGACAATATTAAAATATCACTTAAAAGGCAATTTAATAACACCACATTAACTTTCCTTTAAATTTGCTGTGGTATAAATGCTGCTTTTAGTGAACATTTATTAAGTGGCTGGGATTCAGTTTCTCTTTGAACTCATAATTTTACAAGGCTGGTTGGTTTATCGGATAACTTCTTCAGCACATTATCTTCCCCCTTTTAAGATTCAAGTATTACTCAGTTTGCTTTACAACAAGCGAATACAAAAATCCTCCTCTATTTTGTGTAGCACTATTCACTTAACATTTTCTCAAAGTACTTTATAGGATATAAAAATAGTCCCTGGTCATATTTAAGTAAAGGTAGCAGAAAACAGAAGAACATTCAAAGAGGAATCATGTTCCCTGCCACCTCCTCCACCTCAAGGAACAATAAGCATTTGGCATAAATGGAGTTCTTCAGAAAAGCTGTCAACATAATTTTCTTTGAAGGTAATCCATTTGACAGCACGAAGTTTGTGATCTTAATTGGTCTACTATTTAATGAAGTCTTAAAAACTGATTAATTTCTGAGAGATTACGTTATTTCACCAATATGTGTGAATAGCCTTCCAGCTAAAGGCTTTTAGAAATAATGGATCATGAGAGGGCACCAGTCGAATCTGGCTTCTGCAAAAAATCCAGAGTTAACTCCATCCATAAGTTTCTAACTCCAAGTTGCCTTATTTTTTATAGTTAATAATTAATTTGGGGGGATTTACAGCAGAATTAACATAATTATTAGGCTTTAGAATCCCATTGTTTGAAAATACCCCTTTAATGTCAACTTTATTCAAATGTGTGAAGTCTGCTTTCTAATTTCACCTGATACTCAGTACATTAGGGGTGGACTTTTCTGCCTGCCCTTTCTGCATTTTTAAACATCCTCATTTAAGGTCTAGCGTTTCTTAGTTTCAAATTCCTATGATGTTTTATTGCTTCACAAACATGAAGTTTCTCATTATACAGAATTCAAAATTTCAATATATAGTACATTTTATGGCACATTTTTGAAAAGTTTTTTTTTGTAATCCTTACTTAGTTACAAAAATTTAACAGAAAGAAACTACTTAAATTTAGATTAAATTCAATTTATTCAACATGTGTTGGGTATGACACATGCCAAACACTGATAAAGGGGACAGGCTCCCTGCCCTCGAAGAGGTCAACCTAGGGAGCCGCAGCAACTGAAACTTGGACAGGGGTTAAGGCAAAGAAGCACAGTAATGCAGCATCGTGAGTGCATGGAGACTAAAGAGAAAGATTCATTTTGTCTGGTATGGGGAGATGGTCATATAAATACAGGGGCAGTTTGATAGCATTCGGTTGCTAAATAGCTTAAAAGTATATTCCTTCTGATTTGTGAACAGGTGCAGAAAAAAGCCTGCATAATGTTACATATTTATAGTAGTTCTTTGTAAAAATGTTAAGTGGATGAGCTATTACGAAAGCAGAAGTTCCAATTTGTATTTCTCATTAAAACTAGTACTATATTATTGTGGATCAGATGCAAATATTAAATAGTACTCTGTAGAAAAAAGGTTTCAACCTGAATTAATATATGTACTGTTAATACAAAATAAATGTTATATTGGCTCATGTTTATTTATCCAAATCTTTTAAGAGAAACGTGGTATAGTACATTAATTTCCTAAAACCATAAAGATCACACTGATTGAAACTACTGAGTTAGCACCACCAGCAGTTCTATGCTCCTGAGTGTTGGCCAGACTTTACGAGACATGCCTAGAAGAGCCCATCTCCAGCAAAGAGAAACATCTCGAACTTGAATTCAATTTCACTGAGATAATTCCATCTAAAGGGCAATTCTGAGTTTGATGCCATCTATGAACTTGACAGAAGTGTACTTGTTTTCATCGTCTCTTGCTATTGTCACTAGTTGTCTTTTCTGTATTAACCTATAAATTGTTAATAATCTGTATGGTTTTCCAAATTACTAAGTGATCTTTATGTGGAAATGCTTGTGCAGATGGTGCCTGCTAAAGCTGGGTGTTTCAAAAGTTCTGTGTTTATTAAGACACTGATTTTCTTCCCTTAACATCAGCAACCCTGTTCTTTTCTTAAGCGCAGCCTAATGACAGTAAATAGCACTATGAAAGAACGTGCTTTCCAAATCTTGGGACCAATTTAAACTTGATAGCGTCTTAAAAGTCCTAAAACTAAAGTTTGTTCCAAAATAAAACGTCTTGTTAAGGTACACTGTACAAAGGGTATTTAATATTTCACACTGCAGAATTTAAAAAGTTTATTAAATCACATCTTTCTAATTTAAGAGAAAAGTACATAACCTTTTGCAACACTTGTCCTGACAGGCAATTCTGCCCTTAACCCTGAATTCTGGAGTTCCCAATCCCTTGGAGAAGTACATACCTTTATTTTTTTCCCTGAAGCTTGAGCTCACTGGAGGCTAAGTTCCTGAACTTAGGGAAAAAAGCAAGTATATGTATATATGTACATGAGCACACTATACATTCACAGAAAATCCTCAGCAAAGCTGGGCACAGACACCACGAACAGTTAAGGAAAACCTACGTGAGGGGAGGATGGTGGCTCCTAGGTTGGGAAACTCCCAAACTTAAAATTGTCTCTGTAAATTCCAAACTATCGTAATAGCAACGGTAGTGGTGTCCAGCAGTTTCTGCATGTTAGCAAGACGAGATGCACTTTCCTCACAATTTCTTTCGTGGCTAGACTCAAATAGGACTTCTGGCCTTATCTTGATATTTATGACAGTGCAATTATGGGGCAGAGATTAAGCCTTTCCTACACTTTTCACAGCTATACTTGTTGCCATAAAAAACAGGCCTTCCAATTCCATACTCCTGGGAGATAGGGAACACAGGGTGACACAAAAGCAGATGCAGTCATTTGTACACTTGTACTCAAACCTTTTATTCCCAAATCCCTACTCTGACATCTGTACCTTCAGATCACAGGAAGGTCCAGTCAGTATAGCTACAAGTGGGTCTCTGGACCACATCTGTGATCAGTCACAGGTAAGAGTAATGCAGCTACAGGCATGCATGCTCAAACCAATCAAATATCCTTATATATAAATTACAATGCAGAGGTTCCGTGTGGAATAGCCATTTGTGGTATAAAAACTTAACTAGAGGACTTCCCTGGTGGCGCAGTGGTTAAGAATCTGCTTGCCAATGCAGGGGACATGGGTGCGATCCCTGGTCCGGGAAGATCCCACATGCCACAGAGCAACTAAGCCCGTGTGCCACAACTGCTAAGCCTGCGCTCTAGAACCCGCGAGCCACAACTACTGAGCCCTCGTGCCACAACTACTGAGCCCTCGTGCCACAACTACTGAAGCCCTCGTGCCACAACTACTGAAGCCTGCACACCTAGAGCCGGTGCTCCACAAGAGAAGCCACCGCAATGAGAAGCACGTGCACTGCAACGAGTAGCCCTCGCTGCAACTAGAGAAAGCCCCCGTGCAGCAACGAAGACCCAACGCTGCCAAAAATAAATAAAATTAATTTATTTTAAAAAACCCAAAACTTAACTAGAGTATTTCTATCCCCCTGATCAAAATAACTAGTTAGAACTCTTCTTGTACTCTGTGAAGGCTAACATGCACAGAATGCCAAAATAATTGGTCACTCACTATTCAATTCAGGTGAAAAAAAGTCAACCTTTCAGATCTTTTATCCAGATGTGCCACAAACAGCCTTATCAGTAATTTGGCTTATTTCAGAGTGAATTTCAGAATTACCTTTTTAGTTTCATGGGTTTTCTTCTCTATACTCAATATCTGGCTGGTGTTTTTTTCTGACCTATGGAAGGAAATAGTGAATGATAATCATCATGGCTCATTAAGCTCCAAGACTCTATATTTATCTGGGTGGTCTTAACCTTTTTTTCATTAAGGTACAATTTACATACAGTAAAATACACCCTTTGTAGTGTACAGTCCTACACATTTTGACAAACACACAGTTGTGTCACCTATAGGGAGTATTCATTTTTTCTTATTCTGATTTCATTGTTCTTTATACCACCTGTGTATTTTAATATAATTTCCTGGCTGCATCAGTGAAAACTGCTACTTGCTGCAGAAATTCAAAATAAGGGCTTCTTAGACTCAACATTTAAACCAGGATAAGGAAAGGCGGGGCTGCCTTGCACAGCTATTCAAACCATACAGCCCAACTCCAGAAGCACGCATTTGGTGAGGGGCGCCCCCTAGCGTTTATTGTGCATAATTTGCATGGCTCTACGTGGTGGGTCTGAACATAACCACCAGTTTGAGAGATCTGCAAAACTGGTGATGTTAACAGTGAAACAGGAAATGTTTAAAATTTTAAAAAGGAGCCTTCCATTTATATGCCTCTCCTCCCACACTTTAAAATGTTGTGATAGAGAGGACAGGTACCACCGAGCTCACAGAACAGACTATGCACATATGTGAAAGAAGGGCAATGTTGGGAAATGAGAACTGGTCCAGTAAAAAAAATCCTTTGAGATTCACTCCACTGGAATCTTTGGTCTGCATTTTAAAACCTTTTCCCGTATCTTTGCAAATGTTGTATCCTTTTCCTATAGAACCACCATAGGTTTTTTAGATTTTCCTCCCTACAAGGCACTTAGTACAAATGCCAGAAACCAAAAAAAAGTTTTTTTTTTAAATTAGGTACTTTCCTACATATGGTTTGGACTAAGTACCATATGGCTTCCACTACAGAAGAATGTGGCAGAGCTAAATTCACAAGATCTCATTCCTCAAAGGCCTGTTTGGTCCACAAAAATCTAACATGAACCTTCCTGAAATTCAGTAATAGCATAGATCAGACAATGGGTAACAACTGCAGCTGATGAAGGCCTCCTTCCCAGGCCTCCTTCCTGCACAAGCCTCTCCCCCAGCTCCCAAGAGAGCAAGGACCAGTTCAGTTGTGCAGAGAAGCTCTCCCAGAGCACTGCTATTCCTTCAGATTTCTGACATAAAAGGACACCAAGGTTTTCTAATAGCTTAAGGGAAGATCCTTTATTTCCATTATTTTGATACAATATCACCAAGTTGTTTCAATGAAGAAAGTTTCAACATTATATAAATACTGGAAGAGAATTTATCTGGGAGGAAGCAGGTTCATTCTCCCAAGTTGGCTAATCAGTTGTAAAATAAATTTAAGAGAAGCATTTGGTGATGAGGTACAAAGTCCTAGGATAATATTAATAGTAAATTGCAAGCAGAAATTATGGGGAGGAAAGGGAAGCCTGTATTCACTCAGTATTGGAAGGTACAAGAACTCTATTAGAGAATGTCTCAACCATCTCGGAGAATGAAACTGGTGGAAGGAAGTGAGGGAAGAAAGGGATAAAGAACAGCAGCTTAGAAAGCCAGTTGTTGAATCACAGTTGAAAGAGAAAGTAAATTTCAGAAAATAATATACAGGCCAAACTCACAGGTTGTGGCTATGAAGAAAAGAAGCAAGAGGTAAGAAACTAGGGAGTATTTACTCAAATGTCCCTGGATTTATCTCTTGACCAGGCAGAACACTAAAAACTGAGTTTGCTGTCTGATTATAAGAACAAATGTGATTGAGACTAAAATTCAGAAGCCTTAATGTTAAAGACTTAAAAGAATCCTCAGAAATGCTTGATATAACAAGCACACTAAATGTGATATTTTAAAAAGTTATCTGCTGCTATACAGGTAAATTGAAGCATCTTGATCAAAGAGGAATGTCAATATATTTGAGTACCTAATATATTATGGGATTCAAGGAAGATTCTCATTAGTCATGACTCTATAAAGTGAAGCAAGACCCAGGAATAGCTAAGTATTAAATAAATGTGAATTAAGCAAACAGTGATGCCAAATTTGAGCATAATGTAAAATAGACTTTTAAAAGGTACACTGGTGCCACCTTTTGGCCAGATTAAATATTTACACAAATTACAAACTGATCACATTTTAATTTCAGAGAGACCTTATTAGAGACACAATTGTTTAGTTCAAAGGTTCTGTGAACAGACTTAAAACTGTCTTGTTGCTTAATACATCTATGATTTTTAATAATCACATTTTGTACCTTTGAAAAGATGGCATAAAAGTGAATACAAATAGAAATTTAATTCTGAACAAACACATCTCATACTCCATAAGAACTGTATTAACTTCAAAGGTGACTGGGACAAAAATCGCTAAATTTAAGTTTTGTATCCTTTAGCTCTTGACAATCCTCACAAAACTTACTTCGCCCTTTTAGACCAGGAGTAGCCTATCTCGGCACTAGTGACATTTTGGGCTGGAAAACTCTTTGTTGTGGGGCCTATACTCTACACAGTGAGATGTTTAGAGCAACCCTGGTCCCTCTACCCACTAGAGGCCAGCAGCAACCTTCCCCTACCCCCACCCAGTTGTGATAACCCAAAACACCTCCACATTGCCAAATTTCACCATGGTGCAAGGGGACCACCCCGTGTGATAGTTAAATTTATGTGTCTAACTTGACTGGGCCATGGGATACCCAGATATTTGGTCAAACATTATTCTGGATGTGTCTGTGTTTCTGGATGAGATTAACATTTGAATCAGTAGACTGAGTAAAGAAGACTACCCTCTCTAATGTGAGTGGCCCTTGTCCAACCAGTTGAACGCCTGAATAGAAAAAGCTGACCCTCCTGAGAGTAAGGGTAACTTCTGCCTATTAAGTTGGGACATTGGTCTTTTCCTGCCTTTGTGATTCTCAAACTGCAAAGTTTGGACTGGAACTACACCATCAGCTTCCTTGGGTTTCCAGCTTACCAACTGTAGATCTTGGGACTTGGCCTCCATATCTGCATGAGCCAATTCTTTATAATCAATCAATCAATCAATCTTTCTCTCTCTCTCTCTCTCTCTCTCTCTCTCTCTCTCTCTCACACACACACACACACACACACACACACAGTGTGGTTCTGTTTCTCTGGAGAACCTGACTAATATGTCCTGGCTAAGAACCACTGTTGCAGATTACGCTACTGGAGGAGATAGAGAGAAAATAGGGAAGAAAGGAAGGAGCAAAGCAAGAAACTTCTGGGAAATGACTACATACTACCTTTCTTTCCAGAGATGGCAGTTGGAAAGCACTTGATTAGGACACCACTATTCTATTAACACAGATTATGGTTGGTAAGAATTGGACTCACTGATGCATTTTTGCATCACACATCCAAAATGTTACCTGGTACAGAGACTACTTACATCAACACTAGGAAGACAACATTTGGCAGACACTGCTGTAAAATAAGAACACATTCTATAAGCTGAGCTAATAGAAGGTTTTGTTTAGGATCAAGTCACATTAATTTGTCATGATAAAATACATGAAATTCACAGTTTTCATTCCAAATGGAGAATACGAAACTTTCTGAAATAATGTTTCTGAAGCAAACTCACAATACATTAGGTGGAAGAGTTTAACCATACAATATATTATTGATTTCAGTCTCCTGTATTATGTGTTACTATTACTAGTACTTTGAAGATTTCTTCAGGGGCCCTTTTTCATTGTACAAGTTTTTTCTTTTTTTTCTTTTTTTTTTTTGGCCGTGCTGTGCAGCTTGTGGGATCTTAACTCCCCGACCAGGGATCAAACCCAGGCCTTCGGCAGTGAAAGTGTGGACTCCTAACCACTGTACCGCCAGGGAATTCCTTTTTGCCTTCTTTTTTCGCTACAGGTTTTTGAAATCCAAGTTTCTTTGAAAGTATTTAAAGTTGATATTTTATTTAATCTGATTAAATGACTTTATTTGGCACAAAATAGAAGAGTTGATGACAGTGAACATCAGTTGCATTGGAGCAATATCTACTAATTAATCAAGTGTGGCACAGATATACACTGAAGCACAAAGGATTCTTCCAGGTCTTGAAGACAAAAATCACAGTTTGTAATTCCTTATATTTAAGACGACCAGGCATAGGATTGTATAATCTTACCAGTTTTCAAAAAAGTCCAACCATACAAACACAGAAGTACAGCAAAGAATAAAAATGTACAGATTTCATTCTTAGGAATTCAAAAATTAATTATAATAAAATACCACAGAGCTACATTTAGTTTAAAACATACAAAGATACAAGTTACATTATAAAAATTCTCCACATGGCCTATTTTTACCTCAATTACTACAAAAAAATGGATACTTCTCAAGGATCTCAGTTACAACATCAAGAATTTGCCTGTGCAAATAAACATCAGTGGAATTATACATTTTCCAGACTATCTTCTTCCACGATTAATATGTATTTCCTTCAGTTTTAAGTGAAGCCTTACTATTTTGACAAAACATAATGAATTACTCGGTTATTTGCCCTGCTCCATTTCTGGTCTCCATCTACTTTTTAGATGACCTACATCAGAGAAATGAAAATGGTATTCTCTCCATTGCTTTTTTGTCCCTTTTCCTATATGTAAACAATACGTTTGGGGGAACTTTAAATAAAGTTGAACTTGGCAAGGTTTCATTCCCAATAACACCAAAGAATTAATATCCTCCTTGTTAAAGGCTGAAGAGAAATACTGATGGTTAAACTATGGTAGGTAGAATAGGAATTCTAGCAACACTGCTGTTTCTAGAGTATTTGTAAAAAAAAAAAAAAAAAAGAATTCTGCCAATTAATTATTGAGTATTAAGTAGTACATGACTGCTTTTAAGACATTCTAGAATTTATGAGTTCGAATACTAAAGTTAATAGGTTTAGCTGCAGAAAACATGTAGAATGTAGTTTTCTTTATATGGTTGGTTTTTACCAATAATACTGATAGAGCCTAACACAGTTTTAATACAAATCCTCACAACACCCCTGTGAGGTAGGGATTGCTTACAGACACTTTACAGATGGGAAGTCAGAAAACCAGAGAAAGAGAGAATAATCTCAGGAGATAAATCAAGAAATTTTGGTTTTCTTATAAGGCAGACTGCACTTATCAGATACTGAGTTCTGACAATAGGCTAATAAGGACAAATACTGAAACAGTCTGTTTTCCTCCAGAGAACAATTATATGTGGGATCTAGAAAGAAGGGAAAATTCTAAGCTGATCCAAAGGGAAAATGTCTGTCTAGTACTTGCCCAATACATTAAGGTGTACACAGCATTTCCAGTTTTAAGAGTTTGGTAATCATCATGCAAACCATACTATATGGCTAAGATAATAGCTCCATTTTACAAATGATGTAGTCAAAACTAAAGGGTTTTGCTGGAAGGACTTTTTTTATACAAAGCAGATTTTTCTTAGTGAGGAATCATGTCTTAAAAAAATACACTCAGGGCACAGTGTTAGTCATAAAATAGCTATTTTAAAAATATTCCTGTTGAATGAATGAAAACGATAAAACTGGGGTCATTCCCCACACCACTATTCACTGGCTCTCTGGAACCCAGGTTTTGGGATTTTTCCCTATAAAATGGAGTAATCATTTTCCCACTTTCTAATACAGACAGAATACTGTGAAGATGAAGGAAAGAACATTTGTTTTGAATTCCTAATATTAAAAGGAACTTTACGAATAAGAATAAAAATACAGTTAAGCACTCTTTTCTTAACAACCAACAAAAGTAGATATATCTCTGCTTTAAGTTAATGTTGTCTATCATGGACAGTCAGCCAAAAGCAAACTTTTGCCACATCCAGACTCTGCCCTGAACTGCTGCCCTACACCACAATTCATATGCACACTTACTTCCACCCTTTAGCTATACACACTTTTTTGTGTCAACGACTAATGACTGAGCAAGTAGGAAAGAAAACAGAAGAGAAAAATCAGGAAAATTTTTATCTAAATGAGAAAAATAAAACTTTACTTGAAAAAGGCTAGGGAATATATCTAGAATAGCCTAAGATACATGAAATCAATGTTAATATTTGTGTTCATCCTATGAGATGAAGTCTTTGAGGACAGTATGAGTTTGAATAATTACTTAAATGATTTACGTATAAGATTAGATGCAGTTCTGACACTAAAGAGCAATACATTTGTTTTAACTACTCCCAATACAACTGACTCTGTATCAACAGCTACTTAGATTTTGCTCTTAACACATATCAACCCGGGCCCCACAAGGCTTCCCATCCATGTCTAGGACAGAAACTCAACCACCTTAGACAATGTCCACTGGTTTTCTTCATTCACTCCTTAAGAAAAACTTATCAGTTCATAATTCACCTAAACTCACTGATAACCCAGAGAAAACCTTTGTGCCCTTAGAATGAGCTGGATTTCTCTTTGAGCTACCTCCTGACTGAACTCGGATACTGTTGAGGAACTCTGATGTCAGGAAATAACCGCAGAAGTGAGCAGTCAGGAAGGAGATCAAACAGTTTCTGTATGTAGTTTAATTCTAATCTTCACAAACCAAATTTATTAAATTTACTAAAATACCTGTGAGGTTTAGAATTTAGCAGGGCAGCATACAAAAAAAGATAAGGCTGTTCTGAAGCCTTTCTCTTTTGTTATCCTTGACCATCTAGTATTTTAAATTTAAACATCTCAGAAACAATTTACGTCTATCCTCTGTGCTGAAGTTTAACCAGCTATTTCCCAGCTACACAGAGCAGGAGAATCTATCATTCAGTCCACCAATTTTAATTTTCCTGGAATTTTAGCTTTGTAAGTTTCACCAATATAAAAGGGAGTTAAGTTGATTCACAGAGGGAAGGCTGTCATGGATTTTAAACATAGTTCTAGGACACTGACTGTATCTACTCTACTGGTTTTATGGACCAGAAAAAAGTTAAAATTGTGCCACCGAAAAATTACCTTTTCAGGTGATTATTAGAAAATTAATGTCAACCCAGGTAGCCTAGAAAATCTTCTGATACTGTGGGTAGAAAGATAATTTGTATTTTATCATTTACCTCATAAGCTCATGTAAACCTCTGGTCATAAAAATCTCAAACTCCCTTAAGGTCTTTAAGAAAACACTCTAGATTCAGATAACAACACTAGGGTGTCAGTCAACACAGATCTATCTGAATTTCTGTCTCTAACACCAGGGGCTTCTATGCTTATCTATGTGTATGTATCTTACTGTTTCTTTAAGTTTTTGTGTGTGTTTCTGACTCTTCTCCCCTTCTCTCTCTTAAATATTTTTTATTGAAAATGAGGTATGCTCAGTGTTAAAAAAAATAAATAAAGCCACATAAGATGTTGCAGAGCTAGTAAGTAAAAAGTAATTTAAAACTACTCATGATTTGGTATAGCTATGCCTTAAAACAAATGTTTTATACATTATAACATATAGTTATGCACTAAAAACTATTAATTCCCTATATGGCAGAAAATATTTTAAAATAATCCTCATAAGGGCTTAATTCATGTGGAACATTAACCAAAAGTGATAGTCTAGAATATTCTTCAAAAAAGATTTCACTTATTTCATATTCAATTTGATTTTACAGATTCTACAACCTGGAAAAACTTCCATACTTCTTTATTGATTTCTGATTTCTAAATTGTGATTTAATTTATGAAAAGTTCACAGCCCTAATTGAAGGTTACATTTTAGTAGCTATGTATCAATATATCTTACAATAAGAAGATCTGTCTAATACATACAACTTTAAAACTATGGATAAATGGTAAAGAAAAAGTCAATAGAACTTGAGGAGAAAAATAATTTATGAATTAAAAAATGCATGTGAGGGCTTCCCTGGTGGCGCAGTGGTTGAGAGTGCGCCTGCCGATGCAGGGGACACGGGTTCATGCCCCGGTCTGGGAGGATCCCACATGCCGTGGAACGGCTAGGCCCATGAGCCGTGGCCGCTGAGCTTGCGCGTCCGGAGCCTGTGCTCCGCAACGGGAGAGGCCACAACAGTGAGAGGCCCGCGTACCGCAAAAAGAAAAAAAAAAAAAAAATGCATGTGAGTTTTCTTTTTCAGAACTGATACAAAAATCCTGAAGGAGAAACTGCTACTCAACCAGGATAGTATCCACATTTTCTTGTGTGAGTTCTGACTCTAAGGCACAAGATGAGTCTAACTGTTCTTGCGACAAGCGAGAACTTTTCAAGGGGACGTCAGACCAGCTGTCACAATATGGCTGAAATCTCTGGGCTAATGTATTACCAAACCTTTGGCATCGGTTATATCTGTAAGATTTACCTTTGTGTGTATACATGTGCTCCAGTAATTGGCTCTTTCGGAGAAATTTATGACCACAGATAGTACAGCTGATTTTTCTTTTCCTTGAAAAAGAAAAATTACAGTTTAATTCTACTGGCTCCGTGTCTTTGGAGATCAAAGACACTTGACTGATGTGCAAAGGCTCTGTGGTACTCCGGTGTGAGTGGTCAGGCTGCTGCTCATTATCCTTGACAATGAAGGAGCTAAGCCTGCGGCATTCAAGAGCCTCGCTATTTTCATTAAGTGGATGCACTTCACCAAGGTCGTTACTTTCCAGAATGGAAGCAGGGACACCAAATGGGAGGGATCCAGACACGTGGGTATGGAGATGTTGTCTTAGATTACTACGGGAATCAAAACGTTCCCCACAGTAATGGCATAGGTGTATTTTGATACCGCTTTCGGTGGAAGTAGGGCCTGTCACCTCTGAAGAGGGTGAGGGATGGCTCTGGGAAATCACAGATTCGGGGTCACATCTCTCCTGCTTGATGGACACGGGGGGCTTCTGGTGCTCCTCCAAGGCCTGGGCAGCAGGATGGGCCCTCTGCTGGTCTGCAGTGCCATCATCCAGCCCAATAGCAAGAGAGAGCTGCAACTGGGGGTGGTCACCCTGGACAGCAGCTCTATTTCCATTGTTATTGGAAGGAGCTTCCTTGACCTCCAGCCCTTGTTTGACAGCTGTTTTTTGGGTCGTTGAGATCTGAATGCCATATAAATTTGAGGACTGCACAGTCTCTGGTGAGAACACTTGATTCATTTCAGTCGCAATGTGAGAAAGGTAGTCGGCGTGAAGAAATCGAATCCCTTCCTCCAAACGACTATGATCCACAATCTGCTTTGGCCCTTTCCCCGTGTACATAATGTGCAACAAATAGCTGAATATGTCAGGTTGGATGTCAGTTGGTTGTATTTTTATGCATTCACTGTTAAAAACAAAAAAACAGACCCACACAGAATGAAACAACCCGGTTGGCCTTTTAGTTAACAGTACACAGTCTTAGGCTAAAGCAGTTTCTTCCTAAGAAGTTCTAACTTAGCAATCTGCCTTGATGAAACTCAGCAACAAAAGCTTAAATTTTCATTGTATACCAGTTTTATGGTGCAGCAACAAGTCTTCATGTATTCAATCTACTGCCTAAAGTTAAGAAACACAGATATTCTGATTAGTTCAACATTTAATTAGTGACTCCTAAGTGACATGCACTTAAACTGCATGCCAGGGGGTAGAAAAATGATGAATAAAATAGGTACCCTGCTCTTAAGGAACTTAACAGTCTATTGGGTATGTAACCAAAAGAACTGAAATCGGGAACTCAAGTAGATACCTATAGACCAATGTTCATTACAGCATTATTCACATTAGCCAAAAGCTAGAAACAACCCAAGTGTCCATCAGCAGATGAATGGATAAACAAAATGCAGTATATACATACAATGGAATGTTATTCAGCCATAAAAAGGAATGAAGTTCTGATATACGTTACAAAATGGATGAACCCTGAAAACATGCTGAGTGAAATAAGCCAGACACAACGGGACAAATTTTATATGATGCCACTTATAAGAAACATCTAGATTAGGAAAATTCATAGACACAGAAAATAGATTAGAGGTTACCAGGAGCTTGCAGGTGGAGAGAATGGGGAGTTACTATTTAATGGTTACAGTTTCTTTCTGGGGTGATAAAAAGTTTTAGAAATAGATACTGGTGATGGTTGCACAACACTGTGAATGTGATTAATGCCCCTGAACTGTACAAACAGAAATGGTTAAAATGGCAAATTTTATGTTTACATATATTGTACCATAATAAAAAAAAATTAAAAATTTAAAAGGGTCTATTGGAATTGGTACTATTTAGAATTTTAAATCACACTAACCTTATTTTGGCTTCCAAACTGTATTAATATATCTACTCTTTAAATCGCAAATGAATACAAGTGTAACTTTGAAAAGGTTTAAATTAATCTCAAGCCCAATTTTCACATATGAATCTAGAATTCAGAAACTAGATGGAAATAACTGTGTAACAAGAAATCAGGAAACACCCTGCAAAATTAGGATAAAAACAACCTGAGGGAAATGCTGGATGACAAGGCACAATGGAATCAGTTGATGGACTTACCTTCCCTGAAGCAAAAGTTTGTGTCAATACATCAGAAAGCAAGTGTCAGTACGCCGGCAATCCATTTCTTTAGTCCTGACATTTTAGGATTCCCTCTTGGGTTTCACTCTTACCTGTGACTCTTACCTCACTGCCATGGTCTGTGGCAGGGGTTTTTTATATCAGCACAGAGCTCTTTTAACTGAGGATTTTTAGTTGCTCAACAGAGATACCACAAAGTAGGCCTGCTACCTCTGTATCCCCTGCGTTTAGTTTAGCATGGTGCCTGGTACACAACAGGTGCTTTAAGAGCTGAACCAACTCACCGGTCTCAGATGAGGCTTATGTGAAGGTAGTGTTTCTAATCTAGTTTCTACACTGACACTTAAGTCGGAGAGGAAACTCTTTTGCGTGGCAGAAAAGACTACCCATGACCTGTCCCCGACTCTAACCTCCTCTCCCCTTTGTGTCATATATTCCAATCATTCTGATCTACTCCATTTTCTGAATGTGCTAGCCTGGTTCATATCTGCATATGTTTTCATGCACTTTCCCCCTTTGCCTGCAACTGTAACTTTTTGCGTTCCTCTACAACATCTGAAACTCCTCCTGATCCTACAACATTCAGAGCCTCTGTAAAACCTATTCCAACCTTCTCAAAATAAGGCTGCTGACACTCCGCTCTACCTTGTGCAGCACTTCTATTATAGACATCACAGTAACTATTAATAGCAGCAGCTAACAGTGCAAAGCTCTGTTCTAAGCATTTTAATATTATTAATCCATTTAATCTTCTCAATACCATGGGGTGGGTATATTATTCTAGTGTTTTACAGAGAAGGAAACTGAGGCGCAAAGAGATCAATTACACTGCAATTATTTTCTTTACATGCATTACCTCTCTCTTAGACTATAAACTTTTTTTTTGGGGGGGGGGGCTGCTCCACGGCCCCTGTACTGGAAGCAAAGAGTCTTTTTTTTTTTTTTTTTTTTTTTACGCAGAGTCTTGACCACTGGACCGCCAGAGAAGTCCCACCATGTAAGGTCTTTTAAAAAATCATACAGTGTTGCATCACTTTTAACCTAGGAGGCATTAAAGCTATTTTTTTCCAAGAGCTCAGAATCTGGATACCACTTTATAGCCCCCTCCTTAATACCCCATGCTGGGGCAATCTAAATTAAAAAAAATTTTTTTGAAAAAATATTTGAAACAAACGACATTTGAACTGTAATACGGAATATGAAGTGGGCAGAGTTATGACACTGAAACCTTGCTATGAAAGTGTTATGGAAGAGAAATTAATGACTTAGTGATTAAGAGCACTGATTTGCACTTGAGTTTAATATATTAGCTGTATAATCCTAGATGGACAAGTTACTTAACAACTCAGTTACAGTTTCTTTTTCTCTAACAAAGTATGGATAACAGAATTTACATTAGATAAATGCTTAGTGCTTGTTTATGGTATAAGCCTTCAATAGATTTTAGCCATTATTGTTTTCATTCTTATCTTCTACCATGGACCCTACACAGAGTTTAATGACAGATGTGTTAAAAAATTATAAATTTTTATTATTTCCTAAGGTGATCCCGTAACAAAGAATCCCCAAAATGAGATTATAATAAGGCTTAGCTCTATCACAGTATCAAAAATTCTTCTGATTTACAAAAGCACATCCTTACCTTGTTTGGTGAATAAATATCATCTTGAAATAGTTAGAAAAAGCAGCAAGCACTGCTCTGTGGGCTTTGAAGTAGACATCTCCAATAGCAACTGTGCAATCACACAGAAAACCAAATTCTCGCTGCATGTTCAGCTGCTGCAGAAGGACAAGGCTATGGCTAGCTGTGTCCATTGTGGCCCTGAGAAAAAGGATAATATAGATTTATTTTTTTACAAGGTTGGCTATAGATCACACAAACCTACAGAATACAAGGAGACCTAAATTTAAATGAAATTATTCAACAGTTTTCAATACTGTTAATTTTACCCCAAACTTAGCTAACATTAAATACCCCATTATGACAATTGATTTCAACCCTGCTGAAATGATAAAATGTGGCCTTTTTAAAATCTGGTAAGAAGGTGGCTTGGTGTGGTGACAAAGACATGAAAGGAAATCTGTCCCTTTTTATCTATGCAACCACAGTTTCTAGTCCTCAGTTTCCTCACTGGCAAAAATGGGAATGAGGTACTGATCCTTACCTCAGGGCCAAATGAGATAAGTTATGTGAAAAGCACCTTGTAATGGAAACCACTATTCAAATGTTGACTATAAATGTTAATAACTTTACAATGTATCCAGCCTGGGCTAGAGCTGTCACTGTTCCTTAGGGATCCTCTGTTATGCTCAGGGGACACTGGCCTCCTAACTATCATATAATGTTTGGGTAACTTATCAGTCACAGGAGCCCTTAAAATAGATGTCAAGCCACATCCCCAGATTCACATGGGGCCTGAAGCCCGATGGGAAAGAACCTAAGCCCGACCTTAACTAGACTCAGACACATACAAGCATGGAGGTTCCCGATGAAGTAGAATGAAGGATGGGACCACTGGTCTCAGGGGAAAAAATCACGCATGAGGAAGAACATGCAAAAGAATTCTGGCAGAGAAGTCTAGTGTGAGCAGAGCAGCAAGAACATTCATGAGGGCCCTGGGAGGTGGGAGGCTGTGCCACCTTCTCCTTCCTCCACCCTCTCCACCTCAACTGTGCAGAGAGAAGGCAGCTGTGGTATAAAGGGCATCCCTGGGGTGCTGGGAGAACCTCCTCTAAAAAAGCAGGTCCTAAAAAAAGAAATGAAGTTTTCCTACTAACCAGAGAGACCAAAGTCTTAAGGAGGTCAGTGATGAGAGTGTGGGTTTAGCTGTCTGGAGACTAGCAGGAGCTTGGGCAGCAAAATGCTGAGTGGTGGATAATATAATAAAAATAGTCAACGGTTTATACTGTTTCCTGTATGTCAGGCATTTTTCACTCATTTAATTTTCAGTTCAACTCTATGAGAAAGGAAATACTCCATGCATCTTACAGATGAAGAAACAATCAGCACAGAGAGTTAACTGACCCAAGATCACACTGCTCCTATGTTGCAAAGCAGGGGATTCAAACCCAGGCACTGGACTCCAGAGCCCCAAGGTCCTCCCTCTCTACCTCCCACAAAAAAACACGACTCATCAACTGAAGGAGCCTAGGGAACAGTCTACACAAGCACCCTGGGAAGCCTGCAAAGAATCAGGGAGAAACCCAGATTTCCTACTGCTTAAGCAAATGTAACACAGCAAAACAAACATTTATACTTATTAGTGGATAAAGTCTAGATTATAACTGGTAAAGATAAAGGCAATTATTATTGATAAAAGGTTAAATCTATTTTTTTTTTTTTTTTTTTCTGTACGCGGGCCTCTCACTGTTGTGGCCTCTCCCGCTGCAGATCACAGGCTCCGGACACGCAGGCTCAGCGGCCATGGCTCACGGGCCCAGCCGCTCCGCGGCATGTGGGATCTTCCCAGACCGGGGCACGAACCCGTGTCCCCTGCATCGGCAGGCAGACTCTCAACCACTGCGCCACCAGGGAAGCCCAGTTAAATCTATTTTTATTAAAACTACATATATAATGTACTAATATGGAATAATCTCCAAGACATAGTAAGTAAAAAAAGCAAAATGTAAAACTGTGTAGAGAAGACTACTATTTATGTAAAAGTGGTAGTGGTTATTTTATTTTTAAAGGTGGGGGAATTTACACATAAATATATTTTTGTTTATATACACGTCTGGAAAGGTTCAAAGAAACCAATTTTGCTTCTGGGAGGGAAACTAGGGAGCAGAGAGTTAAGGGTGGGGGGAACTATACTGTTTGAAAATGTTGAAATATTTCAGACAGACAGTAGGTAAAGAGAACAAGGTAACAAGCACCCACCCCTGGGCACAAAAAGTAAACATTATAAACAGGGTAGAGACACCCTGGCATCTCTCCCACACTCTACCCCCGCACCCACCTTGCCTACAAAGGTGACCACCATCTTGATTTTGGTGTTTATGACTCTCCTGTACATTATCACATTCTTACTGCATGTGTTCAGATTCCTTAAGAACGTTTGGTATTGTTTTGCATGTTTTAAAATTGTATACAAATAATATTATACTTTAGGAATCCTGCAACTTGCTTCTTTCAACTCTACATTCATACATTATGATACTGAGCAGGGCCCTGTGGGGCTCCTGGGCACAAAGGCTTTCTGTGTCCCCCATTTCTTTGATTACAGGACATAGGTTTCATTCAGCCTCCATGACCTTCCGTGAATTCCAACAGGCAGATTAAAGCAGTTGTTAATTCGGGAAACGAGGGGATGCTAGACCAGAGAGAAATAAACAGTCATAGAAACAATAGTGCAGCCTTTGTGCAAGGTCTTGGTTCCCCATCAAGGGATACACACAACAATATCTTTGAGCTGTTTTGGAGATACTGAAACCCCCTCCAGGTGGGAGAAGTTAAGATTAACGATGGTATGCTGCCCACAAGCATGCAGACCCCAGACCAGCTGGAACCTGAAGGTTGATGTTGCTGACTCCTACTTACCTCACCACCAACCCATCAGAAGAATGTCCATGAGCTGATCATGCCCTCTTGGAACCATTACTATAAAACTTCTCAGTATCCTCTCCAAGTTGGGACACATAGTTTTTAGAGGCAGGAGCCCACTGTGTCCCCCTTTGCCTGGCAAAGTAATAAAGCTATCCTTTTCTACTTCACACAAAACTCTTGTCTCCAAGATTCAATTCTGCACCAGTGTACAGAGAAACTGAGCTTTCGGCATCATTACTTTTAAAAATCCTACTAATTCAAACATAGTAGTTTCCCTTACTCCTCCCCCCGAGTAAAAATACAAAACAAAACTCTCCCATACCATCTCATCTTAAAAGCTTTTAAGCAGCAATGAAATAAGAAATAAGATAACAGAACGTACAAAGACCTGAGTCTATTTTCTAAGAATATAAACGAAAATTCAGGTTGTGGGTATTGTTCCAAAAGGCCATTTAACCAAAAGTCAATATTTATTGTATTTACCACATTTTCCTGATTCTAAAGTACCACCAATTTATAAGGAGATTAAAAAACCAAAATAAAATTCCATATTGGAGATTTCAATATGTGAAAACATGTCTTAGATTCAATAAAATGGTTCAAATTGAAGTGCCTTAAACCAGTCTTACAAACTGTCCCAAAAAACCCCCCTCAGATCATAAATGTTCTCAACAGTTCCATATATACATATATATTTATACATATAGTGCATTAGTATAGTGAACTGTTGAACCATGTGGAAATGAAAATAGCACACTAAAAAGCCACATATACAAAAATCTGTGGTTAATGTTCTATGAGTAACAGTTAAATTCATTTATCGAACAAGTATTTTGTGAAGAGAAATTTAACAAAGAGAAAATATTCGAAAGCATGCCTTGTACAAGGCATGGGGACAGAAAAAAATTACAATGATGTTGCAATCAAGATTATAGGCTAACAGGGGAGACAAAACATAAAACACAGTAACTATGACATGAAGTAAAAGTGGTAAGGGCCAATAACAGCAGTTGGAGAACACACTATGAGGGGGAGATAAATGACAGGAAACCCAATGAAAAATAATCCATTTGAACTGGATTTCGATGAACAGGCAGAAGGTGAACATAGCATTCTAGGCAGAAAAAAATAGAATGAGTAGGGCTTCCCTGGTGGCGCAGTGGTTGAGAGTCCACCTGCCGATGCAGGGGATGCGGGTTCGTGCCCCAGTCCGGGAAGATCCCACATGCCGTGGAGTGGCTGGGCCCGTGAGCCATGGCCGCTGAGCCTGTGCGTCCGGAGCCTGTGCTCCGCAACGGGAGAGGCCACAACAGTGAAAGACCCGCGTACCGCGCAAAAAAAAAAAAAAAAATAGAATGAGTAAAATCACCATCATTAGGCCTGGGAATCAAAACTGCTCTAGTAGCAACATACACAAAAGATTAGCAAGGGAAAGGCACGGAGAAATAAAGACCAGCAAAGTAGCCTTCTGCAATATCCAAACAACAGCAGTGGGAATGAAGAAAGGAATACAGGAAGATATACCAGATGGAGACTGACATGACTTGGCAGAGGACTGGATGTGGTCAGCCACAGAGAAGAGCAAGTCAAAAGTGAGGCTCAGAATTCCAGGTTGGGTAACTGGAAGAATTCATTCATTGCTTTGGGTCCTATTTGCAGAGTAACTGCCATGTGCTAGGTTGATACAAAAGTAGCATAGCAGAACGCCAGAGGAGAGGCACAGAAACTGGCTTGGTAAGAGAGAAGTTTCATTTTGGACACAGTGAGTTTGATGTGTCCACTCTAGGACATCTGAGTAGAAATGTTTAGTTACCAGTGGAGACAACAGGCAGCACTGGAAAGAAGATCCTCTGCAATAACAAGGCTCAAGTCACCAGGATTAGATGGGACTACTGAGTGAAATAAGATGGGAAAAAAGCTAAGAATGAATCCTTGAAAGACAAGAATAGTACAACTAGACAGAAGAAGAGAAATAAGAAAATATATTGTCATTGAGAGAGATAAAGAAAAGGCAAGAACCTTGGTGGGAGGAGGTGGCAATGGTATAAAATGCTGCAGAGAAACACAGGATGAGGCCTATTACAAACACCCCCAAGTGTGCTGACCAAGAGGTTTCTGGTGACCTCTGACAACAGTCTGGGAAAGCAGCAAGAGCAAACTATCTGACTGCAGGGGAATGTCAGAAAGCAGAGGTCATAAAGGGTAGGTACAGACAGAACAGGACATTGAGGGAACTGCAGATCAAAGACTTTCAGGCTGAAGAGGGGTATAATCTCTAGAAGCCGGAAAGAATGCAATCAAAAGTGTAAGGGTAGGAACTTGCCTGGTGGCGCAGTGGTTAAGAATCCGCCTGCTGATGCAGGGGATACAGGTTTGAGTCCTGGTCCGGGAAGATCCCACATGCCACAAAGCAACTAAGCCCGTGTGTCACAACTACTGAGCCTGAGCTCTAGAGCCCGCAAGCCACAACTACTGAGCCCGCATGCCACAACTACTGAAGCCTGCACACCTAGAGCCTGTGCTCCGCAACAAGAGAAGCCACCACAATGAGAAGCCCACGCTCTGCAACGAAGAGGAGCCCCCACTCGCCGCAACTAGAGAAAGCCCACGCGCAGGAACAAAGACCCAACACAGACAAAAATTAATTAATTAATTAATTAAAAAAGTATAGGTGTAGCAGGTAGCCATGGAGAAAAAAGCAATCTCTTTTTCTGATGGTGGAAAGCAGATGGTTGAGGTAAGGAGAGAGAATATGAATGTACTCTTAGATGGCACTGATTTTACAAACTATGAAGTCAGTCCATATGCAGAGGGAAGAGGTGAGTTTAGGCCTTGAAAGAAACCTATTAATCCCTGATGCTAATATAGAGTGTTGAAGTTTATAGAGAACTTTCACACACAATAATTTATTTCTCCTTCTGCTTCAGATGAGATCATTTCTATTTACTTATCTTCAAGTTCACCGTCATTCCTAATCTAACCCATTCTTTATTTCAGATATATTTTCAGGACTAAAATTTTCATGTCATTCTTAGTATCTACTTCTCTGCTAAGATTTCCAGTCTGTTCACACATTACAACCTTATTTTGCTTTACATCCTTGAGCATAGTTATAGTAGCTGTTTTAAATCTTCTCAGCTAAATCCAACCTCTGGGTCATCTTGGGGTCAATCTCCACTAATTCGGGTGACAGTTTCCTGTTTCTTCATATGTCTAGTCATTGTGGATAATATCTTAGACACTGTGATTACTAAAGACTCTAGGTACTGTAATATTCTTCTAAAGCATACTGATGTTTTTGTTTTTTGCAAATTAACTAGGCTGAACTTAAACTCCAAGTTCTGCCTCCCTGTGGTTTAGTATTTTTGTTTTTTGTTTTTAACATCTTTATTGGAGTATAATTGCTTTACAATGGTGTTAGTTTCTGCTTTATAACAAAGTGAATCAGTTATACATATACATATGTTCCCATATCTCTTTCCTCTTGCATCTCCCTCCCTCCCACCCTCCCTATCCCACCCCTCTAGGTGGTCACAAAGCACAGAGCTGATCTCCCTGTGCTATGCAGCTGCTTCCCACTAGCTATCTATTTTACGTTTGGTAGTGTATATATGTCCATACTACTCTCTCACTTTGTCACAGCTTACCCTTCCCCCTCCCCATATCCTCAAGTCCATTCTCTAGTAGGTCTGTGTCTTTATTCTCGTCTTACCCCTAGGTTCTTCATGACCTTTTTTTTCTTTTCTTTTTCTTAGATTCCATATATATGTGTTAGCATATGGTATTTGTTTTTCTCTTTCTTTCTTCACTCTGTATGACAGACTCTAGGTCCATCCACCTCACTACAAATAACTCAATTTCGTTTCTTCTTATGGCTGAGTAATATTCCATTGTACATATGTGCCACATCTTCTTTATCCATTAATCTGTTGATGGACACTTAGGATGCTTCCATGTCCTGGCTATTGTAAATAGAGCTGCAATAAACATTCTGGCACATGACTCTATGAATTATGGCTTTCTCAGAGTACATGCCCAGTAGGGGGATTGCTGAGTCATATGGTAGTTCTATTTTTAGTTTTTTAAGGAACATCCATACTGTTCTCCATAGTGGCTGTATCAATTTACATTCCCACCAGCAGTGCAAGAGTGTTCCCTTTTCTCCACATCCTCTCCAGCATTTATTGTTTCTAGATTTTTTGATGATGGCCATTCTGCCCGGTGTGAGATGATATCTCATTGTAGTTTTGATTTGCATTTCTCTAATGATTAATCATGTTGAGCATTCTTTCATGTGTTTATTGCCATTCTGTATATCTTCTTTGGAGAAATGTCTATTTAGGTCTTCTGCCCATATTTGGATTGGGTTGTTTGTTTTTTTGTTATTGAGCTGCATGAGCTGCTTGTAAATTTTGGAGATTAATCCTTTGTCAGTTGCTTCATTTGCAAATATTTTCTCCCATTCTGAGGGTTGTCTTTTGGTCTTGTTTATGGTTTCCTTTGCTGTGCAAAAGCTTTTAAGTTTCATTAGGTCCCATCTGTTTTTGTTTTTATTTCCATTTCTCTAGGAGGTGGTTTTTTTTAGTGCTAGGTGTGCTGTTTGGAGGCTGATCAACACAAGTATACGTTTAGGGGCTGGTAAGAGATCCAAGCTGAGTTTAGATACAGGATTTGGGTTCTCCCCCCAACAACCTTTCTAGGATTTTCCTCCTTACTTTCTACCTGTGTGGTCACTCTGAACTCTGTCCTCTTTTCTTCAAGCAAGTAAGACTACGGGTTATTATCACAGTTTTAGCCATCCCCTCATGTCCCCAACTGGGGCCTTCTCTCAGGCTAAAAGCCATAAAAATGGAAAATTATTCACAGCTGTTCCATTCTTCCAAGCATAGACCTCATTCCAGTTTCTGCTTGCTTTTTGTCACTCTCGAATGCCATCTGGTCGTTTTTAAAATTTTTTTCCAAGTTTATAATTTTTATTTGCAGAATTGTCCTGATAGGAACTCAGCTGTCACGCTTTATCAGCAGTTCTCAAAAGTTTTGGTCTCAAGATCCATTTACACTCTTAAGAAAAGTATTAAGGGCGGTTAAGAACTGCTGTTTATGTGGATTATATTAATCAATATTTACCATATGCAGAATTAAGAGAATTTTTTTAAATTTTAATATATTTGAAATAACAATAAACCCATTACATATTAATATAAGTAACACATTTATTCTAAAAAATAATTTTTTTTAAGTGAGAAGGGTGGCATTGCTTTATAGTTTGCAATCATCTTTAATACCTGGCTTTAAAAAATACAGCTGGGTTCTTTTCTCTGTTTCTGCAATCAATCTGTTGCCACATGTTGTTTTGGTTCAAATGTATTAAGAGAATTTGGCCTTGGCAAAAGAGAGATACTTGTAAACCTACTGAAAGGGTTTCAGGAACCTTCAAGGGGTCCTTGGACCACACTTTGAGAACCTCTGCCCTACACTATCTTTTTTTGATCCTATGAGGTAGTGAAGCAGGTACTGTATTACTTCCATTTTCTGCTTAAGAAACCACAGGCTCAGAGAAGGCAGGAAAGGTACCCAAAGTCAGACAACTAGCTGTTAAATGGTGCTGGTAGAACTTCAGTTCAAGTCTGACTTCAAATCCAGTGCCCTTTCTTCAAAATTCCCATCTAGAACTTTCAACATATATACTGATGGAAGACTTTGCAAATATATTGAATCAAATAAGGGGGTAAATGTTCCAAGTTTATAACATGAAACAAACTCAAATCTGTTAAAAAAAAAAAAAAAGAAGTCATACACACACACACACACACACACACATATATGTAAGTTCATCTAAATTTGTTTGCATAATAGACCTTTCATGTGTTAAGGCAGCACAACCAGATTTTACCTCATGTTAATAGAGCCAATACATCACAAAGTTATTCAGAACATTTTTCTAATGTAACTTACTTTGCAGATTATTAGCTAGGCTTTTTATATAGCCTTTGCTCATCATTTTTTGACCACTCATTTTATTTTCTTTAGTATGTGGGATAGCCAAAGTTTCCTATGTATACAGAAACATCTTAGAAGTCACATGTGAGAATTTTTGGTGGAAATTCAAAATGTAAGAGAAGTTGCAAAAAAATAACCTATCATTATATTTACAAATACTATAGCCAAATGTAACAGTCCTACATCTTAAAATGCTTTATCTGTTATCAAAGTGGTATTTATAATAATGGCACTGATATTTAAGAGACTACAAAAACCTTGTTTACTTACTAGACTGCAATAACTCTGGGTTAGCTCAAACTAAGTAAGCTAGAACAGCTTAATACTAGTATCTATGTTAGCTGAATTCAAAGTTAGCTTGATATCCAACATCTTTGATTTTTATTTATTTTAAAAAATCTATTATAATAGTTAGACTGAACTCTCAGATCTATGGTAGCCAGAGTGATGTCCTAGAATACACAGCTTTTCATTCTTGCAGGCTATAAGAATCTTTTAAGAAGAAACAAAAGGAGTAAGACATCTGTTTCTCTGGAAAACAAAGTCTTAGATATTTTCTTTGTGGTTCTCACCACTGTGACTTTATTATTAATTATTGTTAAGACATGGAGACAGGAAAGTTGGCCCAGGAATGTGCACAGCTTTTTTGAGATACTTACTCATGGCTATAAATACAAAGGTAAAAGCAGAAATATCCAAAGTGCTACATAATAAGACTTTATACAAGGATTTTAACTTTTTAATGTACTTTCACATGATTGTGGTGGTGTAACGTTTTATAACCAAGAGAATGTTTGCAGAAATCATTTTACCCCAGAATAGTGGCTCTAACTGCTGACTGCATTGTAAAACCTTCCATGTAGAGTTGTACTGATGCCTGAGTCTTACTCCAGATGAACCCAAACAGAACTGCTGAGGGTAAGGCACAGATCCTTTTTTTAAGCTCCTCAGGTGATTCTAATATAATGCCTCAATGAAGAACCACTGCATTAAAAGAACAAGGGACAAAGGAAACCCTAGAGACTATTTCACAAACTAAAGTTACAGAGAAAAAAACGCAGTTTCACAAGATGTGCTCAAAATGTGGGAATTATACCAGTTACATTAAATGAACAAAAATCGGGCTTCCCTGGTGGCGCAGAGGTTGAGAGTCCGCCTGCCGATACAGGGAACGCGGGTTCGTGCCCCGGTCCGAGAAGATCCCACACGCCGCAAAGCGGCTAGGCCCGTGAGCCATGGCCGCTGAGCGGGCACGTCCGGAGCCTGTGCTCCGCAACGGGAGAGGCCACAGCAGTGAGAGGCCCGCGTACCGCAAAAAAAATAAATAAATAAAATAAATGAACAAAAATCAACTACTGTAATTCTAATTTTAACTTTAAACTAAAATATTAGCCAGATTAAGAAACAAAAATATTCCCAAACTAACAGGATGGGTATTGTGGGCGGACGAAGAACACAACATTTTCAAACTTTTTAAAAAGTACTTAGGAAAAAGAGGTGTATTTAACTCTCTCATACACCATTACACCTATTTTCATAATAGCTGAAAATGACATGGAAATTCCAAATCTGAAAATTATTGTGTGAGGTAAAACCTGCAGTAATTCTAGGCATTTGCTTATGAAAATCACTGAGAGTATAAGAGAAGAGGGTAAGAAGCAGACATGGTAGATGACACAGGAAAAGCAGTCATGCTCTAGAAACCTTTAACGGAACAGGGAAACGTTAGTTTGGGGCCTCCTGCCTGTTGGCAGTCACAGCCAGCCTACTACATCTCTACCCCCATCTAACCAACATGTGGGATGCCTGATAAAGCCGCAACACCAGGCAAACAAGAATGCTAACACCAGTGAGGGCAAATTGCTACTGGACTTTAAAAATACCAGAACCCCGTAAAGGAAAGGAAAAGATTCTTCTTAGTCTGCTAAAAAAAATAAACTCTGCATTTCTGAAAGAAGAATAAGCTACTCACAGGACAGGAGAAAGCTGGAAAACAACAATGCTAGTACACACCTAGAATACGGTATAAACAAGAATGATTATAACTTCTGAATATAGGTGAACCACTACTTCCTTTGCCATGGAATGTTCCACAAACACGTTATCCACATGGGCTAATGAAACCCTTTGCTTAAAGTGCCTAGGGTTTTTCAGGGGGAACAAAAAGTCGTTGTATGACTGATTTGTAACCAGGGAAGAAATGAATTCGAAAATTTTCAAAAATAACTAACTTAACACTATAAACACTTTTTCTCCAGGTAAGGTTAAAAAAAAAAAAAAAGAAAGAAAAAAAAATTCCTACTAGCAAAGGGAAAGTAGAAGTGTTAATAAATTCAACCAATAATCCTGAAACTGATGTTTGTTACTTTCTTTCCTCTTCCTCCACTTTCCCTAAGCAAGTTCAAGTAGCAATATCTTTTCTATCCTAGAGGAAATACTGTTTAGTTGCTATCAATAGCTATTATTATACAGAATAAATAGTATGTGCAAGGCCTTGTGCTAAATGCTCTATGCACATTATCTCTTTTAATCCTCACCATGGCTATATGTATTATTTTTATTTCCATTTTACAGATGAGGAAAAAACCTAGGCTTAGGACACACAACTAGCAAACAGTATAAAGTGGGGATCAAAAGCTACGTCTGACTCCATAGCCTGTGCTGGTAACTACAAACTGGAACAGTATTTTTCTTAACATTCTTCTCTCAAAAGACTGAAGTTCACATGCAATTTGGAATAAATAAGCAGAAAGGGGGCACAGGAAGTGGTGCAGAAATACTTTATAATTTATCAAGATAAGAGCACCTGTGCTGCTTTTTAAGACAAGGGGAAAAAAAAACCCTCAACGCTTTTCTGGCCCTGTTATTACTAAAATGGAGAAGTTTTTCTTTAACAAGATGGTCAAGCACCATCTATGGACCATAGTAAATAAATCACTTTGGTTCAGTGGTGAGGAGGGCATTATGCAACACTTCCCAGCACAGCCCTGGCCAGGGTAATTTATGGCCAAGGCACTTGGGCCCCTCCTCCCCAGCTAGACAGCCTGGCTCCTTCGCATTCCCCTCAGGAGATAGGGTGGAAGCACACAGCTCCACTTTCTAAGGCACAGAGGGCAGCTGAAAGTCCTGCTCAGCCTCTCTGGGCAACCACAGGCGCCAATAAATCAGCCACAGGCGATTCTCTCATCCCCTCCCTGGCTAGAAGTGGTAGCAAGATCTAATGCAAAAGAGCACTGACCAGACTTGGGAGATAAAGTGATTTAGGCTTGAACTCTACTGCAAATGACTGCATCATCGAAGCCAGGTAATCTCTGAGACTCTTTCCTCACTTGTAAGATGGAGACAATACTACCTCCTTTTTGCTAAGTATTCAAAATTCATCTATGAAAGCAGCTAGCCACTGCAGGTACTCAATAAACAGTGACCACACCTGAGCAGAATCCCTCTACTATCTCCAAGACATTCAGAACAGGGCTGGGCAAAAAGGTGTAGCAAGTCATGTGAGGCCCCCTCCTCTTTTCTTGCTGACCATCCCTGTGATGCTCCACTGCTTCCTGATAATCTCCCAGCCATCAGAACTCATCTATTCTGCTTCCTATCCCATCGGTGTTTTGTTCCCTATTAAGGAGCTGATGTTTGATAATGGATTAATAATTTACACTTAATTAAAGCACATGCATATTGCTAAAGAGGTCTTTGATGCCTTTACCTAAGGAAGCAACCAATGCTGTAAACCTTGGTTACTCTTGCATAGAATAGGGCTGAATTTTGGGGGGGGGGGGGGGGCGACAAGCTTTGATCCCAAAGTACATTAATAGGCAGCTTATTCCACCTAGAAATAGTCAACCGCATTCCTTAGGATACCAGAGGCATCACACTAGCCAAGTCTGATTTCTCAATAACCGGAATCAAGTCAAACATAATCACCTCTGGCAGACAGTCTCTACAGTGCGTGGGTTAAACTGGCACCGCACTCCAGCTGTGGCGAGGAGCGTAACGACCAAGGCATCTAGAGCCTTGGAGTCCAGTTAGTGAAGAGGTATGGGACTTCGATCAAGCTACACCGTCTTTCGGCCTAGTGTCCTCATCTGTAAAATGAGAGGGATGAACTGCATTTTCTATAAGGCCCCTTTCAGCTTTAAAATTTGTGATTACAGGGCTTCCCCGGTGGCCCAGTGGTTGAGAGTTCGACTGCCGATGCAGGGGACATGGGTTCGTGCCCCGGACCGGGAGGAGCCCACATGCCCCGGAGCGGCTGGGCCCGTGAGCCACGGCGGCTGAGCCTGCGCGTCCGGAGCCTGTGCTCCGCAACGGGAGGGGCCACAACAGTGAGAGGCCCGCGTACCACAAAAAAAAAAAAAAAAAAAAAATTGTGATTACAAAGTGTACTTTACACACTTCACAACATCCTTTGAGAATCAACAGCTTTGCCAAAAAGACTTTAGTCTCAAGAGAATGCATGCCATTGGGGGGAAACGGGCGTTAATTTATGAAACATGATAGCTGCTGTCAATTTCCAGGTACAGCTTAGAGCAGCTTGACAACAGCTTGCTTGCTTTCTTCAAATAATGAGTGCTAGAGAAGGCAGTGATAGATGGAGCAAGCTTTAAAAAGAAAAACTAACTTTGCTCAGAAAGAGATTAATATAATCTGAAAAAAGAAAAATTAATTATGGGGATGGTGGGGACTTCCTGCCCTAGAGACGGGGTAATCACAAACGGGGGTGGGGAAGGGAGGACAGTGGCTGCAGCGCCCCGCAGGTGACACCTGGAGACCCGCCCATTGGCGAGAGGGGTCGGGGGTGCGGCTGCATGGGGAATGCCTCAGGCCCGTCGGGGCTTCCCGCGCCACTCGCACCCGGACTGGCAGCCGGAAGGACTCCGTGCCTTTAATGCGCCCCCGCGCCCTCTCCGGGCCTGCGTCAGGCCCCGGCAGCCGCCTGGTGCGGGCAGCGAAGGGCAGCTCTGGACCTCCTCGGCCCAGTTCTCACTCGCGGTTGCCATTTTCCTCCACTGCCCTGACTGACATCTCAAACGGACCAAAAACACCCCCCTCCCCAGCTACTTGCATCTGTCCCGCGACCAACGCAGCTGCAGGCCACCGCCCCAGGCGGCTCGCGACGGGAGGGACTGAGCCCGGGGCAGCCCACAGGGGCCGGGCCTCATCACTTACCCAGAGGCCGCCGCGGCGGGCGGCCGCCTGACTCCTCCGTGCGGGAGGGGCGGCTCCCGCGCCGCGTACGTCACGCGGCGGCGCCGGCTCACGCACCCCGCGGCCCGCTCTCGCGCGGCTTCTCGCGCCAGCCGTCCCGGGATGGGCCCACGTGATCGCGCGCCTCGTAGCTGGCGCACCAGAGGGGCGGGGAGAGGGTCGGTGTGCGTGTATGCGTGCGTGCGTGCGTAGGTGCGCGCCCGCCCGCCCGCTCAAGTGGCCGGGCGGGGGGTCGGCCCGCGCTCCGGGTGGCTTTGCCACGGTCGCTAGTCGCGACTCTGTAGGCGGAAGCGTGGAGACGAGCCTGAGCGTCAGGCTCCCCACACACAACCGCGTGACCCGGGGACTTTCCCCAGGGTGTGCAAAAGCACAGGCACCCCCTCAGTTAGGAGATGGGGGCGGGGAAGGATGCTCCCGCGTGTTCGCGGGAAGAGGGGTGAGGGCGCGGGGCCAGGGAAGCTGAGCCACGGGGGCCTGGGAGGGGAGGCCGCCTGGGCGGGGTGGGGCATGGCGGGGGAAGTGACTCAAGGCCAGAGGCGGACAGGCCCACGGAAAGCAAGGGTGGGGGAGGCGCGGGGAATGGGCGATCCTGAATCGACTGGCCGCGCACAGGTCAGGGCAAGGGTGCCGGCGCCCCCAGAACGCCAGGGACGTACTGTGAGGGAAGGCCTAGCTGCTAAGCCCTTTGGGGCCGGGGTCTGACATCTGGACGGAGTGGGAAAGCAGCATCCTGCCCTTGGGGAGTCGGGAGGAGCCCAGTCCCATCCAGCTGTGCAAACAGGAGGAGGAGGAGGTCCCAAGCCTACCCTTGGGAAAGGGGCGAGAGGGGTGGTCAGGCCGCCGCCGCGCTGGCCCCCGCGGTGCGGGTTGCGCCAGCCTCCTCGGAGCCCGACGCAGAAACTTGTTGCAACAAACAGGAGACCGCGGGTGCCCCTAGCAGCCAGCGGCGGAGTGGGTGGGCGGTCGAGAGGGAGGGGAAGGCTGGCGGACGCCGCAGCGAACTGGTGGGCAGACCCGGAGTCGCCGCGTAAGCGGGGCCGGCTCAGTGCGGTGCGGCAGGCGCGGCTGTGCGGCAGCGGAAGTCCTTTGTTGCAGCACAGTCCCTGGCAGAGCCAGAGCCTCTCCGCGCAGCCCAGCCCGAGCGCCGCGCGCCGCCACCACTGCAGCTCTCGGCCCCTCTGCCTCCGCCCGCCTTTCCCGTGGCCGATTTGCCTTAAACTCCCTAAAATCTCCGCAGCCCCGGTTCCTGCTGCGGCCGGTGAGTATTTGCCAGTTGTGGGGCTATTTGCGCAACTTTGGCCCGGGCCGGAAGGCGGCGGGTAGCGGGCTTGGCGGAGTGCGGGGCCGGAGCGGCGCCGACCAGTGCGGGGAGCCGGAGCGCGGCGGGCGCGCGGCGAGGACCCGGCCACGGGTGGCTGCTGGGCCGCCTGCTTGATCCCGCCGCCCGCCGGCGCGCCTGGTCGGGGACGTGTGGCCTCCCTGGGTCGGAGGCGAAGCCCCCACGGAGACTAGTTCCCAAATTAGTTACCTTCTTTTTCCTTTCTTTCTCTGCCTTTATTTTTTTGAGGGGGGAGGGGAGGTGTAGACGGGAGGCGGGAGGACCCGGTTGATTGACGTGCCCAGAGCCCGCTTCTCTCAACTTACAGCCGCGGCTCCTTGGCGGGTGGGAGGGGAAGTGTCCCGGAGCCCGAGGCCGCAGACTTGGGCGCGCTCCGAGGGAGGAGGCGTAAGAGCCGTGCAAATTCTTGCCACGCTTTTTCCCACTCCCTCCTCCCGGCACACAAGCTTTTTGTTCAGTAAAAAGTGGTAGGTCTCGGGTTTGGGGATTTTCAGTGGAAAGATCTGTTTCTTGGGAAGAGCGTGCTTTCGCTTCCAGTGGTGGGCGCTTGCTAGAAGTTCTGTTAGTGTTCGGTAAATGTGTTGGATGTAGATCAGGAGTTGTTACCACTAAAATATGTAGGTTTGGGTCTGAGCTCAGCCACCCTCCCAGTCTCCCTTCCTACCTAAGCAGCGCGTCTGCGTGATCTGAAAGGTTGACATGACATTTTCCAAATTGGGAGCGTCAGGGAGATGTTGATGAAAGTCCTTGATGTTTTCTAGGGACAGTATGGAATTTGTCTGTGTGTAATAATATTCCTAAATCAAGCTTCAACGTGGTAGGTACACGCAGTTTATTTATTGGCCTAAGTATATTTCCATGCAGTAAGTATCACGGCAGGAAAACTATGCCAGGAACAATTTTCCCTTTGACACTCGATCCCAAGTAGTGGTCCCAGGCTTTCTGAGACTTAGAATCAGTCTCTTGATCAGTCTCATGACAACTCCAAAGCAATCACCACCCGCTCCTTTGAAATTATGAAATTTTGTCATTGCAAATGGATATGATGAGGACACTTGGAATACAAAACGATGAAGCTTGAATGATGCCTGGCCATCAGAACCTCAGAACTTTCCTTTTGAATCACTTGCTGGATATCTAATAAAGTCTCAATAATAACTGAACGTATTTGGAAGCTAGATGGGGCTTCCTCATCTTAAACAGAGAAAAATGAAGCATAGTGGAGGTAAAATGCTTTCCCAAAGATTGATAAAATGATGACAGTCTGCAAGTAGAGCTTTCAATCAGCATCTTACATTCATTTTAAAAGCAGATTTCCCCATTACGACCAAATTTTCATGGTATAGAAAAATAACCCACGTTGAGCAATCTTACCTGAAGCCTTTCTATTCTTCTCCCAACGCGGCCTAAATTGGAGGCAGTGGGGAGCCCTGGTGCATCATTGTCAGAGAAAAGAGAAACCGTATTTAACCAGGACCTTAGCAGGGCAGAGCACAGTCTCAGCCACTTGCTCTTGACCTTGTGTTTGATTTCGCTTTAACACAGCTAAATTTTTGTACTGTTTCCTCATTCTCCTCTTTTGCCAGGCTCTGGGAAAGGTATAGTCCATGGAGCTTTTTAAGGGTATCTCTGTGTTCCTTGCAGGACAGCCATTCTAATGTGCAAGAGAAAAGAAGTGCCTGCTTTCAGGCCTCTCTTCCATCCAGGAAAAGTGCTAAGCCTTTGCTATTAAGCTTCTGGCCCAAAGGGGAGGAAACCATTTGGGATAAAAATGCAGAAAATTTTCCATAGATTTTTACTTTTAAGCCACCATCTGTTGTCTTCCAAAAAAGAATTGAGATGTATTTGAAAAAAATTGAGATATATTTGCTTGAGAGGTCATTTTGGTGTCTATAGGATTTTTTTCTCCTGATTTTTTCTTCTTGTGCTGGTATCTCTTACCATAAAATATTGACATTATTCTTATATTCTTATGGGAACCAAATTAAAAGTGATTAGTGCCTCTTTTTTTCTCAGAATGGAAATGCTTTTATATAAAATTCATGCTCTTTGTAAAAATTCAGCCTATACCGAAGTACATAAAAAACAAAAATGAAAGTCATTTCTGACTCCCACTCCCCAGAGGTAATCTCTGTTAACAGTCAATTCCTTGTTTGAGAGAAAGCACATTTGGTCACACTGTGCTGCTGTGTGTGCCTCACCCTGGCTAGGGATGGCCGTGATGATTCATGGGCTCATGTTCTCTATTCACTGCTCAGGTTGGTGAGAATTGGCCAGGTAGAGGAAAGGGAATGTTTTGCATTGGACTGATTAAGTAACAGACGTGAGAGCTTAAATACAACAGGGCTGCTATTGTAGGTTTGTCCTTATAAAGTACTTACTGTAGCTTGGTGGGCTAGTTCTCACACTTTTAATGTTTATGTTGGTGTCAAGCCTTTGATGGGTTGATTTATACTTGCCAAACTCATTAAAACAAAACAAAACAAAACCCTCACATTTGTAAAGAGTTTCATAATCTATAGTTGGGAAGGAGTGGGTATACTTGCCCTTAAGGCCACTGCCAAGATAATCCCTGTGCTGTTACGGGATGAGGGGTCCCTCTTGATCTATATCCAGAGATAGCATACAAAACATCAAGGAAAGGAAATTAGAGGAAAGAAGGGGATTAATGACTGTGGTTTTCAGATGTGGCCTAGAAGGAGATGGTACATATTTAAGATAGATTTCTAAGTATACTTATATTGTGTCATGTATAGTTAGTTATCTGTATAAGAAGTCTTAGTCAGAGTACAGAATCACTTATTCCTTAGCCTGGTATATTCAAGAAGAGTAAGCTGTGAAGTAGTTGATGTTCTGAAAGCAAATCCCCAAAATAGTACATAGAAGTTAAATCACAGCATTTGTTATTTGAGAGTGTTGGAAACAAATCATTTGCAAAATAAAATTGGCAAATTAAAGAAAGAATTAAATTGCCAACCAGATTTTCTGTTTGTTGTCAGTGTGAGATGCATGCGATCCTTTTTAGAGATAACTGAAGAGCTCCATCCTCACTTTAACTCTTTTGTATTAGGGGAGGGCTTCCTCTGATGGGCCACGGGAGGCAGAAGATGGAAGCGGAGATGGGGAGCGCAGGGCATTCTGCCTGCAATATGGGGCTTTATGAGAATGGGGTGACTCTGGGAGGCTAGAATGTCCAAGGAGACACTTCAGTTAATAGTCATTGCCAGAAAGAGTGTTTTCTGGTTTACAAAAACAGAAACTTAGGGCTCTGAATCAAATGGGTCAGAGTTTGAGTCCCATCTTACAAGATGAGCGCTTGAGTACCAACCACTGAACCTGTTTCCTCATTCACAAAATGAGGATAATAAAGATACCTACCTCGGGGTTGTTGTAAGGATCAGTTGTATAATGTATGGAAAATCACCTTGTAGATTTTTGGCTACTGTATAAACGTTGCCATAATTGAAATAATGCAAAAAATTGATAAGCAAAATAAAACTTGCCTTCTTCAACACTTATTCATTCAAAAACTGATCAAATATCAACTAAATGTCAGGCAACTGTTAGAGGCTCAGGGGATACAGCGATGACTAAGACAGTGCCGTGATCTCAAGCAGCTTACAGCAAAGCAGGGGAACCATATCATAATCCCTGCCGTGAGTGTGATGATAGACATAGCATCCTAGTTTGGATGATACATTATTTGTCACCCTATAGTTGTAGGTATAGGCTGTTTTGGAAGCACAGAAGGGGCATCTACCTTACCCTGGAATCAGAAAGAACATCCTGAAGAGAGTGAGCTGGACGTTGAAAAGGCTCTAAGCAAAGGGAATAGCATGTATGAAAGCATGAAGGCTTTTACTGTTAGTTGCTTTGGGATGAGGGGAAATCTTAAATGTTAAATAGATTTAAGACTTAAAAATGGAGTTAAACTTCTTAGCATGAACATACTTTTTATGATACTCTTTTTATTGGTTTCAGTGACTTAATTAGATAAGGGTGAAATTTTCAGGATTTGGGTTAGAATTAAAAATGTAGCACTTGGAGCTACACGATTGGAAACAGTACAGTTAAAAAATATTATGTGTGGGGCTTCCCTGGTGGCGCAGTGGTTGAGAGTCCGCCTGCCAATGCACGGGACGCGGGTTCGTGCCCCGGTCCGGGAGGATCCCACATGCCGCGGAGCGGCTGGGCCCGTGAGCCATGGCCGTTGAGCCTGCGCGTCCGGAGCCTGTGCTCCGCAATGGGAGAGGCCACAACAGTGAGAGGCCCGCGTATCACAAAAAATAAAAATAAAAATAAAAAAAAAAAAAAAAAAAAAAAATATTATGTGTGGCCTTGCTGAAAGAAGGAAACTGGGTAGTCCCTCCCATCATCTTAGAGCTGCCTCACCAGTTTTCTTTTTTTTCTTTTTTTCTTTTTTTTTTTTTTGCGGTATGCGGGCCTCTCACTGTTGTGGCCTCTCCCGTTGCGGAGCACAGGCTCCGGACGTGCAGGCTCAGCGGCCATGGCTCATGGGCCCAGCCACCCCGCGGCATGTGGGATCTTCCCAGACCGGGGCACGAAGCCGTGTCCCCTGCATCGGCAGGCAGACTCTCAACCACTGCACCACCAGGGAAGCCCACCAGTTTTCTTTTATATATATATATCTTTATTGGAGTATAATTGCTTTACAATGTTGTGTTAGTTTCTGCTATACAACAAAGTGAATCAGCTATATGTATACATATATCCCCATATCCCCTTGCCTTACCAGTTTTCATGCAGCAACATTTACTGAGTACACACACTGTGTTGCAGAGAATCGAAGAAGCCAAAATATTGGCCTTCAAATTGCTCATAATCTAGTGGGGAGACCAACATATACATAATTGTGGTAGCTGATTCTTATTTAGCACTTGCTCCGTGACACACTGTCTTACAGTAACTAAACCCTAGGAAGGATTACAGTCTCCATTCTCAGATGAGAGAACTGAGGCACAGATTGGATGCAACCTGCTCAAGTTCACACACCTAATAAGAGGCAGAGCCAGAATTTGAACCCAGGCAGTCTGGTTAGTCTGTGCTTTAACATCTACTTTATGTTGCTGTTCTGATGATTAAAAAAATAGCATAATAAGTGCAAAATAAGGAGGTAGTACACAGAGTTTTGAGAGGGAGGTCTTGCAGTTTGGGAGAGGGAGGTCTTCCAGAAGGCTTTCTGGAGGAGGTGATAAACTGATTCTTAAAAGATATGTGGCCAGTTCAGACAAAAGAACCAATCAGCATGAGTAAAAATGGAGGTAAGAAATACATGAAGTATATGGGCTTGGAGGATGGGGTGGTGGCCAGCACTTTTATGCCTCTTGAACAGAAGTTTGAAGCAGGAAGTAGCCACATAGGAGACTAGATGGGGGGGCACAGAGGGCTTTTGTATCCCTTGGGAAGGAGTTTGCTCTTCAGTCTGAGGGTATGTGAAAGGACCCACAGAAGCAGAATAACAGGGTCTGATTTTTGTTCTTTATGAATCATTTGAGGGTGAAGGATGGATTTGAGGGACCAGTTAAGGAGCCTATTGTAATAATTCAGGAGTAATGATAGAGGCCTCAGAGGACAGGGAAGGTAAAGATGGAATCGAGGGGCAAATTTGAGAAATATTTAGTGAGAAAACTGGCAAGACTTAATAGTTAATTATGAGGAAGAAGTCCCAGGTGAATCCCAAGTATCCCGGGTGATTGGTGCATGCTGGAGGAGGGGGAGGAGCAGTTTTAGGTGGGTCCCAGACAAAGTCACGGCATGAATACGCTGGAATAGATAGAAATTCCACAAGATGAACCCTAAGAATACGAATGCCACGTGCAAAAAGGGACTTCCTGGTGAAGCTGCTTTTTGCTGAGAGAAGCCTGCTCTTCACCCAGTGCCCTCTGGTGGTCAGAAGATGCCATGTTGTCTCTTTAGGATAAACAGATCAACATTTAGACTGCCTGAATTAAATGCTTTTCCTCTTCCACTCCTGGAGGAAGAGAGGAAAATTTCAGAAGCCACTATGTTCCCTTTGCTTTCTGTGTGGATGAATTCATTTCCCAGACCTAGCAGCTTAACTACAGTAACACCTCAGTTATTCAGAGTTATTTGGTTGACAACCCCAGCTTTCCAGTGGCCTGACCTGAAGCGAAAGAGTAAGGCAATTCGTTGCCTGTCAGCAATTAAGATAGATTAAACAAAGTGCATGAATTAAAACCTTATCTTGTTCATAGAACACTTCCCTAGGTCCTCACAGAAAATTAAATTATTTGTGTAGATTCAGTTTCAATCAGTTTTTGTCTAATTTCATAACCCATAACAGATGGAAATGGCGGGCAGCAGGAGATCAGCACACCTTTTACAAGTGACAGCTGTTGGCCTGACAAGTAGGGAGACAGAAAAATACTAACCATCCAACAAACTACAGTCTCCAAGAGCATACAGTCTCCAATGGCCTCAGGCCATTTTGTGCAGGTGCAAACAACCCTTGCAAATTTGAACAGCTCCTATTTTTCAGGAAGACATAATTGATGCAGAGAAGCAAGCAGACAGCTAGGTGTTGCTGTATATGGGGGCAGCTGTTAGAACAGAAGGAAGAGCCCTAGGCCAGGATTGAGGAGACCAAGGCCCCATCCTGTCAGCCACGAAAACAAGACGTGACTTTGAGGACGTGACTTAACCTCTCAGGGCCTCCATTTGTTTTCTCATCTATGAAGTAGCGGGTTGAACTTGATCATCACTTGGTAAAATTCTGTGAACTTTGTTCACAATGATGACATTAATGTTTAAGAGAAATCCTGTTACTCTTGGATTGAAAAGACAAACATTTGTCATCTCTAGTTTATACAAGAGTTCTGTGAGAAGTATGATTATCTCTATTTAATACATGAAGAAAGCAGGCTTAGAGAGGTGAAGAAAATTTGTAGCTGAATAAGTAGTAGAGCTGGTATTCACATCTATCGGTGTCTGCTCCCTGGGCTCTTTTTTAACACTTTAACAAGCATGCATTAAGTGCCAATTCCATGGGCAGTGTGCTAGGCACGGGGAACACAAAGGCCATTTAGCCTCGTCCCCATCCTGGAGAGTTGAGTGTAGTAGGCATTGCTGTACAGTCCCTCCGTTAGTCCTAGAGATGCAAGTACTACTACAGCACAGTTAGGACAAATGAACACACAGCTACATTTGGGTTTTTAAAGACTTTAGGGTGTGAGCACAGAATGGAGCCACCATTTATAGCTTTGTTTCTATGGGAATATGTGTTTCAAGTTCCAAATAACTAACTTAAAAATAAAGTTTTGGAACATAACCCAGTTACAATTTCAGAACTTCCTGTACTAGGTACTGAATTTGCAGTCTAATAATCAGCCAGGATGCTTGTTCTAAAAAGTGAATAAAATTTTCTAAACTTGATCATGTCTGTCCAATTTCAGTGCCTGGAATTAAAACCTTTTATCTTTGGGAGCCTGTACAGCCAGTTCTTACTGGAAATCTCAAGGAGAAAACCTGAAGAATTTTCTTAAGTTTAAATTTAGAGATTGGAACACTGTATACCCTGGAAAATGGAATTCTAGGAAAGAATTTTGCCAAGTTGACCTTATTTTTATAGGTGGCAAAGTCGTTAAGGCTATGATCTCAGGCTCAAGAGTCATACTGCTTGTGTTCTAATCTCACCCGGTCAGTCCTCTGTGGCCTTAGGGAGGTTATATAATAACATTGTGTTCTGTTTTCTTATCTGGAAATGGGTCTTAAAACAGTACGTACTTTGTAGAGTTTGTTATGAGGATTAAATGATAAAATGATATACATATTTACATGCATACATGTTTTATATATAATACACTATATATATACATATATATATATATATATCTTACTGTTGATATGCCAGGCTCTAGTCTAAGCAGATATCACACACACACACACACACACACACACACACACACACACACCTGCTTAGACTAGATCCTGGCACATTGGTACTAAGGCCAGTAAAACAAATTTACCTTCCCTCCCATTACATTTCCAAGCTTTTGTTTGTGCTGCTGTGTACCTCTCCCCAATTTTTTACGTACACACCAATACAGATACCTGAAATGCCTTCCCCACACCGCTTTCTATTTTTCTTTCTTCTACTCATTCATCAAGACTTCACTCAAATCCTTCCTAAAGCCCACTACTGTTCTAGTACAATTCCTGCTTTTTCTAAATGCATACTGAACTTTATTCAATATAATTCAGTACTTAATTTTTCTCAAATCGTTTCTTGGTATAAAATGTAATCCCTCATATGTAATTAGCTCTACTGTATACCATCCTTCTCCACCCTCCACCTCAATGCTTTATGCCATGTTGGGAACATTGTAGGTGTTCAATACATTCTGATTCTCTGATTTATAAACAAGAGAGAATCCTTTCACTACACTTAAGCTTCTTAAGAAGCTAGTCTATAGCCCACAAGTTAAATCCATATACATACATTCAGTCATATAAGACATAGAAATAGGTATGAGGAAATGAATGTATGTACTTAAATGTCCCTTGAGACCCAGAGGTAATTGTTAGTAGTTCCGAGATTGGGACGCTGAACTGTAGACTCACTGAGGCTATGCAAATCGTTCTCAGGGGAATGTCCTTGATAATGCAAGTCTGGGACACAGAGGGTGGTTGTTTGCCTTATGGAAGGAGTCACTCAAAAATTCCTTTAAGTTGCTTCTTCATTCACTTTATATGCTTATTTATAGACCCTTAAATTATCATTTCTCTAAGGCTAGGGCAAAAGAAATGTCCAGCAAAACTTTTTTTTCCATTTAAGAGACTTAGCAATGAAGGAAAAGTATTTCTGAAACCTTACTGTGTCAGTGAGAAATTTACTGAAACAGCTTACAGAGTATAATTTAGGGAACACGTCTACTGAGTGAGACTAGATGTGCATATACAGATATAACCACATTGCAGATAGAGTTCAGAGGGCGTAGTTTCTTGTGCAAGGGCCTTAACAAATGCTATGATAAGGACTCATGCCCAGTCCTTGCTGACTGTTCTTTACATATGGGGTACACTGCATAATACCAAGGAGCATGTAGTAACCACAGTTCAGTGGTTAGTACCCAGCTGGGTGGGCAGGAATCCTAGTACCTATAATACTTACCACAGTTAATCCTTGATACATTGTTTAACAGCACAACATCTTTGTCTTTCTTCTATGAAATAAGCATGTTGGACTAGATTAGATCTCTAAGCTCTAAAAGCCTATGAATATCTAAATTACTGAATATTCTTAATGTGTTTGGTAGCTGTTTTTGAATTTGAGATTAGCTGGTTAAACTTTTTCAAACTAAAATTTTTAAAATTCAGTGTAAACTTTTTTGCATCACCTACCTCCTTATTCCTCTGGAGAACTGCATCCACACTGGGTATCCTAGCCTTAGGAGAACCCTTGGCTTTGGATCACGTTTGAAGTTTCTGCTCTCAACCCCAGCCCTTGAAGAACCTCTAGCTGTACAAACTTGTTCTACCAGTGATGTAGCTAGTAACACAAACAAAAGCAATCACAGAATGTCATTATAAAAACAAGAATTGAAATATAAGCAATTATTAAAAACAGGTAACAAGCTTTACTATAACAAAGTTCACTAAGTTTTTTGGGTAGCATTATTAAGGATATTTTAAAAATTGAAGAGAACAAACCTCTTTTGGAATTTGAATGAAATTATTGTTTAATTAATAAAAGTGAGTGAAATATAAACATTTTAATGCAAAAATTATTCTCAAGACGTAACAAGCTAAAAGTCTCCCAGGAATTTAGATCCTTCACCCATGATTCCACCTCCCGCCTTTTTGGTTATTTGTTTTTGTTTTGCTGTTATTAAGCCTTCTTAAAGCTTTTCTGAATGAGGTGTAACAAGAACGGAGTTGTTGGTACTAATGTGTGAATGATTGCTATTAAAAGTTACTCTCCCTAAAATCCACTTTACTCAGAACTTGGGCATTTATTTGCATAATAACATTGGAGAAACTACAGTTTTAGGTCAGCCTAGGAGCTGTAGTGTTAGCATTAATTTTTGACAAAAAGATACTTGTTCAGCTTCCAGCCATACGAGGCGAAGATAGAAATACAGAGGGATGTGGAGGCAGTGGGATTCATACCCGGGTGTGTCTGACCCAGAGCCCTGTTCTCTCCACGACAGCACAGTGCCTTCATGTACAGAGTAGGCACTCTGCTGAGTACACGTTCAATGAAGTCACTCATCTAGAACAAGTTAAAATTCCCCTCAGTGAGGTATCCTTGAGATTATAGAATACCTATGCTATTGCTGATTCTCAGTACTTTATACAGTGCCTGGTACGCCAAAATACTCAACAAATGTTTGTTGAATTAATAAATGTGTGTTAAAATGCTGTTGATGCTCTTATATGCTTTAGTGTCTTGTTTATGTTAATACAGAATGTATGTTCACTAATTGAATTATGACTATAGCTACAGATGTGTCTATCATATCAGTCTTCTATGTAGCTGCATTAATTTTGGTTGCTGACCATAAAACTGCTTTTCCTTTAGATTAGAAGGGTCCTTGGAACTTTTAAGCTCTTCTTGTCATTATTTCAAGCACAGGGCTTTTAAAACCTGAAAGTTTTAACAGGTAAACTATTGGCTTTCATACTGCTGGACTCTTATATGGAAGGAAACTGTAAGATTATCTCATCAAACTTACCTCCTACGCTTAAGGAAGCATCACCACCGTCACAATTGCCACTGTTACTTCCATTAATTATCATGTGCCAAGCACTATACAGTTTACACATTGCTCCTATGAACCTTAATGTTTGATATGTTTTTTGAGGTATTATTATTTCTTAACATCTTTACTGAAGTATAATTGCTTTACAATGGTGTGTTAGTTTCTGCTGTATAACAAAGTGAATCAGCTATACATGTACACATATCCCCATATCTCTTCCCTCTTGTGTCTCCCTCTCAGCCTCCCTATCCCACCCCTCTAGGTGGTCACAAAGCACCAAGCTGATCACCGTACAGCTGTGCTATGCAGCTGCTTCCCACTAGCTGTTTTACATTTGGTGGTGTATATATGTCCATGCCACTTTTTTGAGGTATTATTATCCCCACTTTGACAGTTCAGGAAACTTGGAGTCAGTGAGGACAAACAAGTTACCTAAGGTGGCAAAGCTAGGTTGGAACTCAGGCCTGTCTGATCCAAAGCCTGTGTTCTTTTCACTGTACCATACTGTCCTCAACAATATTCCATCCCTGCTTCTACACGGGGCACTCATTATCCTCTAGATGAGTTCGTTTCATTTTTGAACAACTCTTATTACTAGGAAAAAAAAATTGAGATAACATCTATCCCTCTACCTCTTTTTTCATTAAAGGTCTCTCTGAATCCTGTAAAATGTCTATAGACCTAGAAATCTCATCCTACATAAAATGGGCTTGGGGTCAGTATTTTTCTCTGTGTGTGTGTGTTTTAACCCTTAATAAGGTTTTGTTGTTTGGATTTGTTTTATGTAATTGTAATTGTTACATAATTTCATAGCCTGTGTTTATTTACTTGACTTTCCATCCTGAAAACTTTTCTTATTTTCTTCTGCAGCCTTCATTCATAAATATAATTTTCATAAAGGCTACATGATGGTGAATTTTAAGAAGTAGATTTACCTTGGTTTACTTATAACTACCTTATTGCGAGGCATTTCAAGTTATAAATAACACATTGATAAAGATCTGCGCATACATTGCATTTTGTATATGGGTACATACTGAACATGACTCTTCAATTCTAGTACAGATATCTGAGTCACACAAGGCTGAAATATTGTACCTTCTTGAAATACTTGATTTGGCTTACAGAAAAGGCCTAGAGGCCTTTTCTTGCAAAGCCTTGCAAAACTGTTTTGCAAGTTTAGGAAGGCAGCAGGTCTCATTATAAGCCGCCTTCATTTCACCAGGTGCCCATGCCTACTCTGTTACCCTGTCTTCAGGCAGGAAGGAGGAGGCAGAGTGGCCTTAGGTAGTCGGGGAAAGGGGTATGTCATCCACATGTGATCTGGGACAAACAGTTTATAAAAAACAAGTGGAAGTTAGTAAAGTTAGATAATCTTTTAATTTCTACTGTAGGGAATGAAGGGTTTGTGGACTGAAGAATGAACGTTTTATTTCTCTGAACAGCTGGTTAAATGTTCTTTTTATGTTCAGTCAAATTGTGTAAGAACTTGTTTTTGAGTAGATGATAGATTCTGAAGTATTATGTATACAGATTAAAAATTAAGGCTAAAATTTGATCTTATTTTAGCTTTGTAATGTAATAGGACTTACAGTGCTTTTAATATTCTCCTCTCCTCTCTTTTTTATTCATTGTCAGCTCCATACATTAAAAATATTTATATGTTGGTAAGTGAAGAAAACTGGTTGCAGAAAGGTATATACAGTAGAATACCATTTAGGTAAAAAACAAACAAAAACAACAACAAAAGCAAAACTATGTGCCTGGCACGTAGTAGGTACTCAATAGCTGTTGACTCTGTAAGGTATAGCATAAACAGATTTGAAGATATACAATTGGAGAGGTTGCCCCTGGAAAGAGGTGTGTTTTTATTCTATGTACTTTTATGTTTCAGTTTTTTTCAATGAGCATGTGTTACTTTTGTATTCTTTCTTTAATGATTGAAAAGTGAAGAAAAATTTACAATCTAAAGATAGATATCTCCTTCCCAAATAGATCCACTGTTTCTTTATACTGTAAAGTGCAAGCCAAGCAATATAAGACAGATACTCTGACTCTACAGAATTATTGCCTCTCCAATAATCAAGAAAAGAGAGGAGCATTGATCAAACCTATTTGCTTGGTGCCATTTCCATGTAATCTAATAAGCTTTTGTAAATAGAATTTTTCTAAGGAAATTTTCAACCATGCAAAAATAGAACTATATCTGCCTCCTAGCATCAATAGTTCTCAACACGTGCCCTGTTTTGTATCATCTATAGCCCCCACACCCACCCCACTGGATTATTTGCAAGCATATCTTAGATATTTCATCAATAAATACAGCAGTCTGTGTATCTAAAAGATAAGGATGCTTTTAACACAACCAAAATACCCATATCACACTTAAGGATGAGCAATGATTCCTTTATATCAATCATCTAAGAAGTTTTTAATACTCTGAGACTGAATTACTAACTTTCAGTTTAAATTGCTATTTTATTTAACTTTCATTGTTTGTATCCTTCAAGTACTTTTAAACTAGTGTCTTTTTTCCTTTCAAATTTAGTATACATTTTCCCCCTAAAGGCGTAATGAAACCAAAACTGTATGGTTTTTGCTTTTGATACCTTTGCTTGTATTTCTTAAAATAAAAACGAGATACTTGAATAAATGACTGGGTATCTTCACCTTCAAGTTTTAAAAATGATTCAGGTATATGTTATTGCGCTTTGCTACATTAGACTGGAAAGCTAGATTGTATTACCTTGATTGTAATAGTAAATTGATACAAGTCACAGGTCATGATCAAAATTATTCTTTTTTTTTAAGTGCTTTTCTGATATCTTGTCTGACTTTAATATTTTTATTTTACATAGGTCTCTAATTAATAGAAGATGGCAAAGCCCAGCCACAGCAGCTACGTCCTTCAGCAGCTAAACAACCAAAGGGAATGGGGTTTCCTCTGTGACTGTTGTATTGCAATTGATGACATTTACTTTCAAGCACACAAAGCAGTTCTAGCTGCCTGTAGCTCCTATTTTAGAATGTTTTTCATGAATCATCAGCATAGTACTGCACAGCTGAATCTCAGCAACATGAAAATTAGTGCTGAGTGTTTTGATCTCATTTTGCAGTTTATGTATTTAGGAAAAATTATGACAGCTCCTTCCAGTTTTGAGCAGTTTAAAGTGGCAATGAACTACCTACAGCTGTACAATGTTCCTGACTGTTTAGAAGACATACAGGATGCAGATTGTTCTAGTTCAAAATGTTCATCTTCTGCTTCTAGCAACCAGAACAGCAAAATGATATTTGGGGTAAGAATGTATGAAGACACTGTGGCTAGAAATGGCAGTGAAGCCAATAGATGGTGTGCAGAGCCAAGTTCAACAGTAAATACACCACATACTAGAGAGCCTGATGAAGAGTCTTTGCAATTAGGTAATTTTCCTGAACCATTATTTGATGTATGTAAAAAGAGTTCTGTGTCCAAATTATCTACTCCGAAAGAACGTGTCTCACGACGCTTTGGACGGAGTTTTACCTGTGATAGTTGTGGATTTGGCTTTAGCTGTGAGAAATTACTAGATGAGCATGTGCTAACCTGTACTAACAGACATTCATACCAAAATACAAGATCCTACCACAGAATAGTGGATATTAGAGATGGAAAAGACAGTAATATCAAAGCTGAATTTGTTGAAAAGGATTCTTCTAAAACATTTTCTGCACAGACGGACAAATACAGAGGAGACACAAGCCAGGCTGCTGATGACTCAACTTCAACCACTGGAAGCAGAAAAAGTAGCACAGTGGAGTCTGAACTAGCCAGTGAAGAAAAAAGCAGAGCTGCTGAGAGGAAAAGAATCATTATCAAGATGGAACCAGAAGATATCCCTACAGATGAACTGAAAGACTTTAACATTATTAAAGTTACTGATAAAGACTGTAATGAGTCCACTGACAATGATGAATTAGAAGATGAACCTGAAGAGCCATTTTATAGATACTATGTTGAAGAAGATGTCAGTATTAAAAAAAGTGGGAGGAAAGCTCTAAAACCTCGGATGTCAATAAACACTGATGAAAGAGGTGGTTTAGAAAATATGAGGCCCCCTAACAACAGCAGTCCAGTACAAGAGGATACTGAAAACGCATCCTGTGAGTTGTGTGGGCTCACGATAACTGAGGAGGACCTGTCATCTCATTACTTAGCCAAACACATCGAAAATATCTGTGCATGTGGCAAATGTGGACAAATACTTGTGAAGGGTAGACAGCTTCAGGAACATGCCCAGAGATGTGGAGAGCCCCAAGACCTGACAATGAACGGGTTAGGAAGTACTGAGGAGAAGATGGACATGGAAGAGAATCCTGACGAACAGTCTGAAATCAGGGATATGTTTGTTGAAATGTTGGATGACTTTAGGGACAATCATTTCCAGATAAACAATATCCAAAAAAAGCAGTTATTTAAACATTCTGCCTGTCCTTTTCGATGTCCTAATTGTGGCCAGCGTTTTGAAACCGAAAATCTAGTGGTTGAACATATGTCTAGCTGCCTAGACCAAGACATGTTCAAGAGTGCCATCATGGAAGAGAATGAAAGGGATCACAGACGAAAGCATTTTTGTAATCTGTGTGGGAAAGGATTTTATCAGCGGTGTCACTTAAGAGAACACTATACTGTTCACACCAAGGAAAAACAGTTTGTTTGTCAGACATGTGGAAAGCAGTTTTTAAGGGAACGTCAGTTACGACTCCACAATGATATGCACAAAGGCATGGCCAGGTATGTCTGTTCCATTTGTGATCAAGGCAACTTCAGAAAACATGACCATGTACGGCATATGATTTCTCATTTATCTGCTGGTGAGACTATATGCCAGGTCTGCTTTCAGATATTCCCAAATAATGAACAGTTGGAACAGCACATGGATGTTCACCTGTATACATGTGGAATATGTGGAGCAAAATTTAATTTGAGGAAAGATATGAGATCACATTATAATGCCAAGCATTTGAAAAGAACATAAGTGATTTTCTACTGTATAATGTTTAGCTGATAGGAGACAAAACACCAAAGCAAAGGATATGAGCTATTTAGAAAATGAATTTATAAGATGAATTGTTGAAAAAAATTTTAAGGCCCTTTACCTTTAATATTTTTGTTTAGGATCTTAAGTATCTACATTTTAGGTGTTATTAAATGTTTATCATTTTTGTTATTTTTAATAGAATTCTTTGTTTTTAGTTTGTTTTAGCTATGATTAAAATTACTTTTAAATATAGATTACAAGTGGTTGTTACCCCTTCAGTGACTATTAAAGTTTAGTTTTTTATCAATAAGGTGATGACTTCACTATTTTTATGTTTTTTTTTTTTTCTAAAGTTACCCTGTGAAATTTTAAATCCAGCATCATTGGCCATTCCTGTTTAAATTAAAAAAAAAATTTTTTTGTTTTAAATAATTAGTTATTTGAAACTATCCCATTCACTATAGCTTTTTTTTTTTTTTTTTTTTTTGGAAGTTGAACAGTGATTTAGCCACTGTTTATTCCCTGTCTTATCAACGAAATTCGTATTCTTAAATTGACAACTTAATAGGCAGGTTAGGTGCACCGAATCTAACCTTGAAGGTTGACATGGGCTCAAACTTGGCCTAAAAAGATTGATGAACCTAAGGAAATTCCTATAAATGAATATTTCCTATAATTGATAAAATATTATCATTTAATAATCACATTTAAAACTTATATTAAGTGTAAAACCCAATGACTTTACCCCACTTGAGAAATTAGTGGGGACAAGTCATTTTGTTTTGTGATATTAAATTTAACTATGATAGTTAATTAAAAAGGCATATCTTGTATTCATTTAAAATAATTTAAAATATTCTGATTTCTAAAGTGTGTTAGTTTATGAATTATTTTTGTTTATAAATAGACTTTAATAGCTTTCTAGGAATATGACATCTAAAGGAAAATGATTTTTCACCTTTAAAATGACATACTTTTGGAACTTTGAGATTTGAGAAAGCTGCCATGTATATTGACAAATCTAATAAAGAAATCAATTACAAATCTGGTTGTTCTATCAAAGTAGAGTGTGCAAAAAACATGTCTCGTGTTTTATACTAAGATTTGGAGAGAATGTGTTATGGCAAATTGCAGTTTATCAACATGCTTTTTTTTTTTTTTTTTCTGTAAAGGACTAAAATTTGAGAACCGTAAAATAATCACAGAACATATAAATGGAAATAGTTTATAATTTTTAAGATAAAGTAGTATTACTGTTAGTTGTTGCTGACACAGGGTCTACACGAATTACATGTGAATTAAAACACTGGCAAAACTGGTCCACCAATCAACATATCTGTTGAGTAGAATGCCTTTTAATGTGAATTACTTGCATTGTAATGCCCTTCTCATAATGAAAGGGATTTTAAATAACTCCTATATTTAAAAGTATAATTTTGTGATTATGAACGGTAATTTAACAGTATTGTTCTTTTTGTTTACATCACATTTTTAAGATATGCAAGTCATATTTTTGTATACAATTTACATAAAAGAACAAGTTGCCAAGAGAATTGAGAGACATATTGACTAGCATAGGTTTAGTTGAAAGAGTGTGAGCTCAGAGATTTGTGGGGAAACGTTGAGGTGTTAAGTAAGAATTGAAATAGTACAGGAGCCATGCAATATTAGACCAAGTAGAGATGGGGGAAATACACAAAAAGATAAATGAGAAATCAGGAATTTTTTAAAAAGCCATATTGTAGAAAAAGCAAGAAAATTGATTCATCTTCGTCTTGGATACAATAGTTTATCAAGTAATTAAATCTGAAATACAACTTAAAATGAAATATGGTATATACATTACTGATAGGAACCTGATAAGAGTTCTGTAACTAACCCAGAGACCATCAGAGAGTAAAGAGAGAATATCGACTCAAAACAAATTTCCAAACTATATAGCATCTTAGCGGACATCATTTTCTTTGGGACCACTTTTTTCCATGACCCTCTTCAAAACCTCTATTGCAATGGCTTTCCCACCATTAAAGAACAGGGGTCTTTCTAAATACTACCACTCTGTAAAAAGGATTGTTTAATCCATTAGGAAAGGAGGTTTAGTTTTAGACACATACTAACAGCCAAGAATTAGCAAGCAAATATATAAACATTAAACATAATCTCAAATTTTACATAACTGAGGTGTTATAGTTTCAGAAAGCCATACCTCACGATGTGTTTTCTCCCAGTTTCATGTTACAGGACACACACACCTTTTGTTTTGCAACTAGCTACAGCAGCACAAGCTTCTTTGAATATAATGTACAATTTTCCTTATTAAGGCAAAGAGTTCATTTAAAAACTACTTGCCTTTTTAAAACTAGGGGGAATGAAAACTATCCAACACCTCTTTCCAGCCCTGTTTCCTCTCACTTCTTTCCTCTCTCTCCCGCGGTGGAGCTACAGAGCTGTACCTATTTACTATTGCTTCTTGCCCTCCAGTGCTGTGAAGGCAGTGAATCAAGGTTGTGGAAGTTGCCTCCTCCTCCTGCCTTTATAATTTATGTGATTAGGCTCCAAATCTGAAAATGAAGGGGAAATCTAGATAGATGTATGTGGAATCTTGTTTCTCTTTTTGTCTCACAGATACAGTCTTGCTTAAAGGGCCTTTTCTTCTCCAACAGAAATCCTGGAGGAATGGAGTCAGTGCTTAACAAGCTCGGCACCAATTACAGTGCAGCTCAGATGTTTATAACTTTTTAGTAAACAGGACTAAGAATCTGAGAGATTAATAAAGCACAACTAAAGCAGTAGTGGATTACAACTCAAAAATTTGTCTTAATCTCTCCCATATTTTTAAAGTAAAAATATTCAGAGAAATGACTCACGTGAGTAAAATGGTACATGGCTAATTTTTAATGTATGAAATTTGAGTATGAACAAAAATTAGAAAAAGAACATAAGGATTCCAGGGGCTAGACATAAAGAATTAAAATAAGGAGAGGGCTTCCCTGGTGGCGCAGTGGTTGACAGTCCGCCTGCCGATGCGGGGACACGGGTTTGTGCCCCAGTCCGGGAAGATCCCACATGCCGTGGAGCGGCTAGGCCCATGAGCCATGGCTGCTGAGCCTGCGCGTCCGGAGCCTGTGCTCCGCAGCGGGAGAGGCCCCAGCAGTGAGAGGCCCGCGTACCGCAAAAAAAATAAAAATAAAAATAAGGACAGAGCTTTCTAGAGTAGTCAGCACCAATTAAAAGGAAAAATAATAGACTAAGTAAAAAATCGTATTTAAGTACTGTAGTTGAGAACAAAAATATGAACAAGGTATAAAAATTGAATAAAAAAATAAACATTTGAAGTTTTCCAGGTGAGGTGAGTAGAATGGAAGTAATTTGATAGGTTCAAACAATTTGACTAAACTAATTCAATTACAGCTAAAGAATGCCTAATGAAACAAATTTTATGAACATGCCAAGGATATGCAAAAATACGTGAGATAATATACCAAAGTTTATATTCTAAAAAAAGTGGGAAGAGAGGCTGGTGGTGGTTGGCAACTTTCTCATTGATTAAACAATACCTGTTCCTCTATATCACTAGTTAAGGAACTTTTGTATTTAATAGATCTCTGGAAAATTCCCCAAAGAACCAGTCTAAAAGTTAAGTTAAACATAAAACTTGTCATTGTTGTTAACAAAACACTAAATTAGTACCAACCAGAAGAGAAAACCTGAGTGTGTATGTGCACGCATAGTTGAGAATAAAGCAATTTGGTATATTAATTCTAAATGGGTTTTATGAGTTACACATTTCTTTTTTTTTTTGCCATTAATCTACTTTGATCAGTTCGTCATCTTTCCTCACCACCACCACCTCCTTTGTAACATGCTTCTCAGTGATACAAGCCTGTGCTCTGAAGGCACCCTAGCATTGATAATGCCTAAGATCCCAGGGTACCAATAGGCACTGTGGGAACATATCCTTGTGGAATGTCTCCCATCTCCTGATACCTGAGGTGCAGTAAATGGGGTGACAGGATGAATGCCAGGGAACTGAAGCAAGTAGAGTTAGATTTGGTGTTAAGAACTTGAAGCTGTGGCCCAGATTTGGAAACCTATGAACCACCCATCCGAGGGCTCTCAGTAATCCCATCATCCATTTCATTAGCACTCTTTGTATTCTGCTAAACGCTTTACAGATTAATTTTAATTAATCCTCACAGCCTTATGAGGTAAGTATTCTAATTTTCTAGATGGGGGACTGAGGTTCAGAGACACTGAGTATTTTTCCTAAGATCACACAGAAACTAAATACTAGAGCTGGAATTTGAAACTAGGCCTATTTGATTTCTACATTCCTACTTAACCACTAAGCTACATATTCCACCTAACAAAAAGTACAAAGAAAGGCCTTTTCAGCTCAGTAACACATGTGACAAAGCTCCTATGAGACTCTGTGCTCCTTGTTCATCATCTGTCATCTGTGCTTAGTAGGGTAGCTGGTAATAGTGGGTACCTAATGAACATGTTGAATAATGTGAAAATACATCAGTCAGAAACAAAACATTTGTATTTGAGCAGATCGTTCAGAATGATCTTTTAGAAATAATTACTAAATACTCTTATGTTTTAATTTTCCTTTATTTAAACTTAAAACACTAAGTGGTATATCAGCCATTTTTCTGGGCCCATGATAGGTGCTCAACTAAAAACTAATTTGAGTTCAACTTCTATATTTCTACCTCTGTGACTTTTTGCCCCTCTGTTTTCCCTATTCCCGATCTTTATGTTTAAATCTCTCCCACCAGTCACCATTTCCTTTTATCGGTTATGAGACTGATAAGTAGACTAACTCAAATCATTTGAAAATCTTCTCGCAAAAAATCAGGACCCCAGAGTAATCAGTTTTCCTCTTTTTGCCTTAACAGATGATGTGGATAAGAAATTTTTCATTTGTTTGGCTAAAAAACAAAACAAAATACTTAATTACCATATTGTAATTGCTTAAAGTTTATAGAGCAATCTAAGTTTGTCTAAAAATAAAAGTTGGTTATTCTAGCCATTTATAATTCAATTTACCAAAAATACCTATGTATTTCTAGTGTAAACTTAACAATGTTACTTGTAGAAGAAATGAAAGATAAGTTCAGGAAACAACAGTTGTATATCCACCCTAACCTAGCAGCAAACCTTTAAGCAATGAATAGCCTAATGGTTTAAGTGAAACAACGCCCCTCCCAATCTAATCTGATTTTAATTTCATGCATCTATTGCCTGATTTCTAAAACCTATACAATAGGTTTTACTATTACTATGTTAAGTCTACTACTTTAATGATCTCTCTACCAACTGCCAAATGTTTTTTTTTTTGAAGTGAGAATAGAAGAATAAATGGTGAAGATTCCATAGATAATATTTATATAATCACTTAGGTGGCCCACTTTCATTGCCTTCTATCAAACTCAAGGACCTATTCCTTGGTAACATATGGGCAGAGCCTCATAATAAGACCAGGTGAAATTTAGCTACTTATAAATTTATATGCTGGTAAGAGGCAAAATTGCAAGGGTTTAGAATGTTTGTGTCTCTAAATATTGGTAAATATAAATATTAACTAAATGACAATAGCAGCTTATAAATTCATGCTAATTTTGAACCAATTTAATACCACTTACATACTTACATGCACGTGCTTAGTTGACTTTAGCATTAAGAAGTTAAATCCATATAAGTTGCTCCCTTACTATTTTTAGGAGAACCAAATCATTGAGGTCCATTATTAGTGGCAGAATTGTTCATCCTTTCTATCAGAATCCACCACAGATCACTAGTGGGCAGGAAGCCATTTATAATTTTACTCATCATCTTACTCATTTGCTGATGAAAAAGATGGTGTGAAGATTACAATTCAGTATTTGGCTCTGAATTAAATGTATCAATGTACTAATCACCACTGTAATAAGTAAAGATCACAGGAAACTCTAGGGCCAAAGGATGACACAAATGTAAAAGACATGATTTCATGAGTCAGGAATATTAATAATTTTATCTGAGAAAATTTGCATAACTCTGTACTTAACTATTTGAGAAAGGAATAGGTAGACAGCTTATGAAATCCCAGTTAAGCTTTATTTTAAAAGTTACTATGTTGTTTTTATTCTACTTCAACCAGTTACTTATACCAATCAGAATCAGCAGAGCTCATTTTTAGATGACAGAAATTTAAACATCCAGATTATGAAAATCATCGTTTCTTTCAAATGCTTATGTGTTCCTTGATGTGGAAAAAAATATTTAAGAGACAATTTCTTTTTTACAAAATTAGGGCAAATCATTGCTGTGAAAAATATAATTCTACCCAGAATCACTGGGGCAGCTTAGGAATTTGAAGGAAAGTTCTTCCTCTTGTGTGTGTGTGTGTGTGTGTGTGTGTGTACTTTATTTTCATTTGCAGAGTGTAAAACACTTAACATTGAAGAAAACAATGTTAGCTTGATGGCTGAAGGCACTCAGTAAAAAGAACACGAACTTATTAGATCTATGTTTCATTCAGAGATTTGCTATTAACAAGTTCATTGTAAAATTATTTTAGTTGAAAGAAAACACTTTTTTTTTTTTTTAAGAAAACCTTTTTAACTGCTTCCTTCCTCCCTACTTTCCTCCGCCTGGCTGCCCTCCTATCTTTCTGTTACATATTTATGAGCCCTACCCGTTCTAGGTTAGCTCACATAAGAAAAAAAAAAAAGGTGCCCCAATAGCTGAAAAATTATATTGGTAAAAAGAACACCTTATATTTAAAGGGTACAGTGAGTTACATTGGAGAATAAATTAAATAAATCTAAGTTCTAGGATCTGTGCTTTTGTTCCCATTCTTTATTCTATTAACAGTGTGCTGGCCTGGTGCCAAAAGTCATGAAATTCTGACCTAAGAATTATGTTGTATCTTGTAGAGCAGTCAACTTGTAATATTATTTTTCTTGAGTTTTGTCTTTTTCTGTGTGGCAGTGGTCAAATAGGGCCTTCTAAACCTCTGGAGAAGTGAGATCTGAATTTGGAGAGGACATGGGGAAGAATCAATCTTCAACAGATAATCTTTAAGTCCAGACCCAGGAATATCAGATCTGAAGTGACAGCATCTTTTCTGTCTTCTGACAAACCTCATCAACCCCAAAAGTTCCAGTTGCAAGGATCCAAGAAAACTCAGTAAAGATTACTTTGGAATCACTTTGTTGTGACAAAATCGATTCATGGTGGCTCTCCTGTTATTTGTGAAAAATCAGCTAAAGAAAAGTAACTAGAATATTCATACAACATCAGTGGTTAAAGCTACACTAAAATAAAACTCTATATACTAATTATCTTCAAGAATCCCTCCTAAAAGGGCTTGCTAGGCTACTATAAATACATTATAAAGTGAGGTAATCACATATCTGTGTAAATGCATAAAATTCTAAACTTAAATGGAATTACAGTTTACATATCATGAAATGTAGTTTCAAAAATTTCACCCCAAAATCTGTAGCTTAGAGTATAAATAAAAAGATGTGGGGACTTCCCTGGTGGTCCAGTGGTTGGACGTTACTCTCCAATGCAGGGGGGTGCAGGTTCGATCCCTGGTTGGGGAGTTAGTATCCCACATGCCTCACGGCCAAAAACCCAAGACATAAAAATGGAAGCAATATTGTTACAAAATTCAATAAAGACTTCAAAAAAAAATGGTCCACATCAAAAATAATCTTTTTAAAAAAAAGATGTGGGTACAGAGAAAAAAACGTGTAAGACCAATATTTTACCAAGAAAAGATAATCTAGTTATTGCTTACTGTAATGTAACATTTGCCTTTCTTCTTTTTTCACTGTATATACGTCACAAACTTGATTATTAATATTAATGAGGCTCCCTTTTAAGTCTGTTACTTGAAGGAAAATCAGAAGTGGTATTATTTCAACAGTGATATATTTTCACAAATCACAGACAACCAAGAAGAATGTATCTTAAGACACATTATTTTCTTCTCAACTTAGCAATGTAACCTAAAAAGGCAGAATAAGCTTCTGTTAAACATTTTTCTTGGTATTAATATAAAATACCATGCTTCTCAGCTTTAAAATTTCAAGATAAAATTCAACTAAGTATTGAATGAAACAATGGTTAACATGTTTAAAAAACCTTTCCTGGGAAAATGAAATGTTTGATGATATTTTAACCTGAAGATAAATAGATAGATAGATACACATTTCTCAACCATATGAATCTTATAGCCATATTATTTCCATATTGTGAGTATATTTGTAGTTTTGGTTAACTGCATACCCAACCCAATATCATCATCATTATTATTATTATTGTTTCTTCTGCAATATCAAGATGTTATATATTTTCAGAAATGTTTATTTTGTTTTTATGCCTATGTTTTCAAATGTTATAATAAGGAGTTGCACAAAGAGATCTAACTTAGAGTATATATAATAGCAGATGAAGAATTTAAGTCACTTAACATCTCTAGCTATAAAGTAAGATAACATGACTATTCATTCTAATAATTAGACTAACAAAAAATCAGAAAGAGTTAATTAGAATGTGATAATGGGTACAGGGGTGAAAAGGGAGATAAGAAATCCACTAACGACTTCAAATTCATATGAATTCACCTGCTTTAAGAGAACTATAACAAATAAACTTAAAGAAGTGTTAGAGTCTAAAACAAAAACAAACTATAGCTAGACTTCTAGAAACATGAAGAAGCATATAGAACTGCAGACTTCTAACAAATAAATAGTAAACAGTAAAGATGAATACTATCAATAATTAAAGGTGCCAGATCAATATAGTAGAAACTCAACAGATAATTTTTGATTTACTGGTGGAATTAGATTTACAAAAGAAATATGGCATAAATTCTGACTCTACTAAACTACAAATGTAATGAATTACAGTAATTATAAGTGATATAAATGCATTCCATAATGTGATTATTTTCTGTATATTAGTATAAAATGGAGTTACTGGGTTACATAGAGAATTTCTGTTACATTTTTTAATCCACTGCTTTACCTAATAAAATTTCCTCCTCTATGTCCAGAAGTTAAAATGTCTGTATATTACTTTTATTTATACTGTACTTTTCCAACCTGGCTCTTTTAAAAAAATTATTTGACTGAAAAGTTATCAATCCTTTTCATTCTATAATACCAAAATAATGAAGTATTTGATATAGCTAATTATGGTATTTCTGAGCAGCTTATGAAGTACACAAAGATTAACTAAAATTCTTATTTCCAAATCCCGGTTTCTTTCAATATAGAATGACTAGAAAAGTACTATCTCAGAGCAAACACAAACGGCAACAAATTAGGTTTCCTCATAATATAAAAATAGATAATTATTTATAAAAATCCACTGACATAGTATTTAGTTCTTTTAGAGGGTTAATCCATTTCTCAAAATAATTTATTCAGAGAAATAACTTCCTTACCAATATAATTCATTTTGTTCATTTTCAGTTTAAGAAGTTGTTTTTCTTTTTGCAAGTGATCAGCAATAAGTTTTGTCTTCATTTCAGGTAAGTCCTGAAAGATAATTGCCATAATTTCACAGAAGTTAATAAGCATTAGCAATAATGGCATGTTGAATCTTAGTCTCCACTTGTAAGACAACAGCTTCACTTCTTTCAGATTATTTCAGACTACTCCACAAGAGTCTGTCCTCGAGATTAGCACTCTACAAAACTGAAGAAGGTACAGTTTGTCTGCTATTGCACAGATTCACTTCTTTTCTGGAAAAGCCTCTCTTCCAGGTTTGGGACACTTAGCCTCCCATACAAGGCATGGTAGTGTCCTACCCCAGGCTACTGTGTATCTACAGTTCAATTAGAACTTTTAAAGACTGAGTTTCTTAAGACTCAAAGAAACAGATGGTGAAATTTTTCCTAGAGTGACAGGTGACTGGATAAATGTTTTGGGACAAGGTACATCCAAAGAATTATAAAATTGTAGTATTTATAAAGATCTTAAATCTAATAGTTGAACTCCAGTTTGCTGATAGGTCCTCAAATTATAGGCTGCTACTGACTCCACCTTCTCTTCAGGCCAACATTACCTCTTCAAAACAATCCACAACCTTTATGAAGTTTGTGCCTGGGTAGGGATTGAGAGGGTTCCAGAAAATCTGTAATTTTTTTTCCTGGTAATTCTGGAAAAAAATGTATTCTTGCTCACTTAGTCTCCTTAGGGCAGGCCTGACTACCCAAGCACACAGTTTTAGACCTCATCTTATTCATCTTTGTATCTCTAGGTACAAATATTTTCAGATGTGAATTTGTTTCAACTTTTGGTCTCTGCAGTATTATTTAGTTCAGAAATATAAGAGGTAGGCAGAGAACCTTCCTCTTATACAGGAAAAAACAAGTTATTATTTCCAGTTTTTTTTTGTTAAATAATATGCCTCAGGTCACTTTTAATAAACATTGAGCTAGTAAATTACTACTGTTTTCCAGGTACTCTTCTGGGTTTGGGGGATTAATCAGAGAAAATTTGATACATATTAAAGCTCTTGTTTTTTTTAGACTGTATAAAATCTCAGTCCTTGGATTTTTTTTTTTTTTTTTGTGGTACGTGGGCCTCTCACTGTTGTGGCCTCTCCCGTTGTGGAGCACAGGCTCTGGACGCGCAGGCTCAGCAGCCATGGCTCACGGGCCTAGCTGCTCCGCGGCATGTGGGATCTTCCCGGTCCGGGGCACGAACCCATGTCCTCTGCATCGGCAGGCAGACTCTCAACCACTGCGCCACCAGGGAAGCCCCAGTCCTTGGATTTTAAAAATATTTTGAAACACCCTAGTATTTATAATCTGTCAGATTACACCTGTTGAAAATCAATAGTAATTTCTATGTAAATAGTAGGATTAGCAAACTTTCAGTTGAATGTTAATAGTCAAGCTTTGAAAATCAATTGTAAAAGTACAAGAAAATTTAGAAAAATTACTGATAATCCTACCCTCTAAAGATAACCATTTTTATGCAATTTTCATATATATGATTATCTTACATATAAGATAAGAATATACAAAAGCCTTGTATCTTATTTTTCCCCTTAATTATACCAAGAACATTTTCCCATGTCATTAAAAATCTTGTAAACAATTTTTAGGGCTACATAATAATCCATGACTATAACTCAAAAAATCATTTTCTTATTGTCAGATATTAAAGCCATTTCTCTTTTATCATTGTTATAAATAATATACCTGCATGTTCTATTATTTCCTTAGGATAAATCCCACAGAGTAATGCTAAATGAATGGTATGATCATACTTAAGGTAAAGAAAAAATATTGTCACATTGTCCTCCAGAAAGATTGTACTAATTTACATTCCCACCAGTAGGGTTTACCTGTTTTGCCGCAACATTACTGGAATTGATGAATTTCACTGGATCATAAATTTGCTAATTTGACCATTTTTAATGGGCTACATGTTTAATGAATTATGAGCCACAATCATCAAATAGAAAAGAACATTTTAAAAAAATCATAGAAATAAGGAAAAATATAAAAACTCCAAGAATGGTCAGTATATGATAATGTTCTAGGATTGTAAAAGTTTATTTCATAGGAAATAAAAATGCAAATACTGTGTCTTTTGGGGAAAAGCTCAGGATGCTATTTAAAGTATGACACGTATGAAATATCAATTTACTAGGTGAAAAGTTAGAGCAGAAAAAATACATATACCTAATGAAAATACAGATAAAATTGCTACTCTGGTTTCAGAAAGCTGTGTTAAAGATGAATGTGGGACTTCCCTGGTGGCGCAGTGGTTAAGAATCCGCCTGCCAATGCAGGAGACACGGGTTCAAGCCCTGGTCTGGGAAGATCCCACATGCCACGGAGCAACTAAGCCCATGTGTCACAGCTACTGGACACGGAGCCTGTGCTCTAGAGCCTGCGAGCCACAACTACTGAGCCCACGTGCCACAACTACTGAAGCCCACGCACCTAGAGCCCGTGCTCCGCAACAAGACAAGCCACTGCAATGAGAAGCCCGCGCAGTGCAATGAAGACCCGATGCAGCCAAAAATAAATAAAATAAATTTAAAAAAAAGATGAATGTTAAAAAAAAAGATGAATGTGGTAGTTAGATTGGAAGATTTGTTTGCAATAACTGTGCAGGACATAGTTATTATACAAAAGAACCCCTCCCTTCTGAAGCTGTAATTTTAGTGTTTGCGTGTAAGAACTGGCATGTCTGCTTTTTTGCTAACTTGCTTTGCTTGAGGTAAGTGTGTGAGGACTGTCTGAACACAGGAGATCTGAAGAGATTGTGTTTCTCACAATTCTCTTCTGCTTTCAGTTGTAGTTGGGACCCTGTCCCTAAATCACATCATATCATTAGTTCTACAAAGAATTTGTATTGCTTTCCAGCCCACTAATTCCCTCCGCTCCCTTTTTTAACTACACAAAAGACAAGAATTTCTAAGAAAAAAATCAAGAAATCTGTACTCAGAATTTAAGGCAACTTCAACAGAAACTTTTTGGTTTGATCTTTTTTTTCCTAATTAAAAAAAAAAAGTTTTCCTGGTTCAAATTTTTTCCTTAACTTCTTTCGTGGAAAAAGAGATGTGAATTGTGAAATGAGATTAACAAATTAATAGTAGGTGTGTTTTTAAAAATTGGAAATTACATACACAACTAGATAAAAGAAACTTAAATGTCCATTGATTGACTTAATTAGATTCTGTCAACATTACTTTTTGGTCACAGATAACTTTTGTGTCTCTCAGACAAAAACTTTTCTCCAGCACTGTCCCAAACAACTTTGATATTAACTATACATTAGCCTCCTTCAAAGGATTTTCCCCTTCCCACAGCCTCAGGAAAAAGATCACGGCACATAAAGCTCTTAAATGTATCTTGTCCTCCTGAAGAGACTGTTTCTGGTTCATATCCCTCCCCATGTAGTGACACTAATCTTCCGCACTGAACTTGTAGTTGCTGCCAGCACACGCCGCTCTCATCTTTGCCCATGCTACAACCCATGCAAAGAATGGCAAAGGTCAGCACCTGGCTCAGGCATGTCACCTCTTCCAGGAAGCCCTCAGGAACATACTTTACCCTGTCTGGATGTGCCCCCGCCTCTGTATTCCCTATAGCACTTCTCTTGAATTATTTTTATCTATTTATTGGGCTCTCAACCTCATAAAGACAGATTATTTTTGCATTTGTCTTTTTACCTCACATCCTGGGACTTCTTAAAGCTAACTGAATGACTGTCTCCAGCTTCCCCACATAATGTGAAGGGTTATCGCTGTTTTGTTACTGTCCTCCTTCCGGAGCCCATTTATAGGAGCCTGCTTCTACCACCTATCACTTGGTGCCAGACAATACCTCCAGACCTACTCCCATATAGTCCTCTTAAACGTTATAGAATAAGTTGCGCTCCTTCTCATCTACCTTCTCTGAGAGTTTACGCCTCTAGTGTAACTTCAGCATGGCTAAAGAAAATAATCTCACTCAGTTGAGCTCATTCATAAACATAACTCAGTCATAAACATGATCGTGCGTGCTTAACCTGGGGTTGAGAAAATCGTGAGAGGCGTTGAGACTGGGTTATTTTATGGTACTTCAAAGTGTGGGTTTTGATTATAGACTTCCTCGTGAAGAACTCAAAGCGGCGTTTAAAGCACTTGAAACGGAAAATAAGGAAAGCAGTGTAGAGAACAGGGAGATGAAACTAGGAAGCTTACAGTGGCAGGACAAGCTGGGAAAACGGAAAGCGAGGTCGAGAAAGTTTACAAACACTTTTGGGAAGACGAGTTGCAATCACTCCCATCCCCCACTCTGCAGGCAGCCTCGCGCGCGGCGCGGATAAACGGTCGGACTCTCCAGGCGCTCTCCCGGGCTCCTGCTGTCCCCGCCCGCCAGGCAGTTTTTATCCAGCGCTCACACCCACTGAGACGCTGCGAAGCACGCAAAATTAAATTCCAGGAGGCCGACGGCCCAGCCTCGGAACTTCCGCGTCATTTCTCTTTGTCTCCCCCGCTACCCCCGCTCCTCCCCCGGGGCAGGAGCCGCCCTCACGCCCAGGCCAAGCCAAGCCAACGCCCACGCGCCGGCGGAAGAAAAATGCCTACTCTGGCCCTAGTTCCTCCTGGCCACCAACTCAGAATGAATTGCCCCGCCCCTACGAGCTAGGTTGGTGGACACACTAGGAACTGGACGGCATTTCGAGCCTTAAGAACTGAACGAGGGGACAAGGCAGCTCCCCTCTCGGCGCTCCTCCTCCGCGCCTCCTCCTGGCGCCACGCCCCAGCACTTCCTTCCCCACCCTACTTGGGAGTCCGCGCTGCTTATTGGCCGCGTGTCCTGCCAATCCAGCGGACGTCGACGAATCCCGCCTTAGGAAAAGCGAAGATCGCGAAAACGCGTGGAACGCGAGCCTAAAGCCCCCAAGCCGCAGGTTGCTAGTGAGCCTCGGAGGCAACTGGCCGCCTGGGGCGCGTGGGCGGGGCCTCACTTGCATAACGTCCGCCCTTCGCGTCCTCGCGCGGGCCGTAGTCCCGCCCCTCACCCAACTAGAAGTCTGTTGGGCCGTAGGCGGGTCACTCCGGCTCAGGCAAGCCTGTGGCTGGCGGTCCCGAGAGTGGATTGGCTCTGAAGGCGGCAGGGAGGCGACTATAAGAGTGGGGAGCGGAGCGAGGGGAGAGGGAGACGGTTGTTGCGCTCAGAGTGTTTGGTGCGAGGCGACCGTTAGTTGAGGCCGCGGATTTTCTGCCCTAGGTGTTGTCGTCTAACGTCGCTTGCCTGTCTCAGTCAGGATGTCTGCCCGCGGCCCGGCTATCGGCATCGACCTGGGCACCACCTACTCGTGCGTGGGGGTCTTCCAACATGGCAAGGTGGAGATCATTGCCAACGACCAGGGCAACCGCACCACCCCTAGCTACGTGGCCTTCACCGACAGCGAGCGCCTTATCGGGGACGCCGCCAAGAACCAGGTGGCCATGAACCCTACCAACACCATCTTCGATGCCAAGAGGCTGATCGGTCGGAAGTTCGAGGACGCCACAGTGCAGTCGGACATGAAGCACTGGCCATTCCGGGTGGTGAGCGAGGGAGGGAAGCCCAAAGTGCAGGTGGAGTACAAGGGAGAGATCAAGACCTTTTTCCCGGAGGAGATCTCCTCCATGGTCCTCACTAAGATGAAGGAGATCGCCGAAGCCTACCTGGGGGGCAAGGTGCAGAGCGCGGTCATCACCGTCCCGGCCTATTTCAATGACTCGCAGCGCCAGGCCACCAAGGACGCGGGCACCATTACGGGCCTCAACGTGCTGCGCATCATCAACGAGCCCACGGCGGCGGCCATCGCCTACGGCCTGGACAAGAAGGGCTCCGCGGGCGGCGAGAAGAACGTGCTTATCTTCGACCTGGGCGGAGGCACCTTCGACGTGTCCATCCTGACCATCGAGGACGGCATCTTCGAGGTGAAGTCCACGGCTGGCGACACCCACCTGGGCGGTGAGGACTTCGATAACCGCATGGTGAGCCACCTGGCGGAGGAGTTCAAGCGCAAGTACAAGAAAGACATTACACCCAACAAGCGCGCCGTGCGGCGACTCCGCACCGCCTGCGAGCGAGCCAAGCGCACCCTGAGCTCGTCCACTCAGGCGAGCATCGAGATCGACTCGCTCTACGAGGGCGTGGATTTCTACACGTCCATCACCCGTGCCCGCTTCGAGGAGCTCAACGCCGACCTGTTCCGCGGGACCCTCGAACCGGTGGAGAAGGCGCTGCGCGACGCCAAGCTGGACAAGGGCCAGATCCAGGAGATCGTGCTGGTAGGCGGCTCCACTCGCATCCCCAAGATCCAGAAGCTGCTGCAGGATTTCTTCAATGGCAAGGAGCTGAACAAGAGCATCAACCCTGACGAGGCGGTGGCCTACGGAGCCGCGGTGCAGGCGGCCATTCTCATCGGGGACAAGTCAGAGAACGTGCAGGACCTGCTGCTACTCGACGTGACCCCGTTGTCGCTGGGCATTGAGACGGCTGGCGGCGTCATGACTCCACTCATCAAAAGGAACACCACGATCCCCACCAAGCAGACGCAGACCTTCACCACCTACTCAGACAACCAGAGCAGTGTGCTGGTGCAGGTGTACGAGGGCGAACGGGCCATGACGAAGGACAATAACTTGCTGGGCAAGTTCGACCTGACCGGGATACCCCCGGCGCCCCGCGGGGTCCCCCAGATTGAGGTTACCTTCGACATCGACGCCAATGGCATCCTCAACGTCACCGCCGCCGACAAGAGCACCGGTAAAGAAAACAAAATCACCATCACCAACGACAAGGGTCGTCTGAGCAAGGACGACATTGACCGGATGGTGCAGGAGGCGGAGCGGTACAAGTCGGAAGATGAGGCCAATCGCAACCGAGTGGCCGCCAAAAACGCCGTGGAGTCCTATACCTACAACATCAAGCAGACGGTGGAAGACGAGAAACTGAGGGGCAAGATTAGCGAACAGGACAGAAGCAAGATCCTCGACAAGTGTCAGGAGGTGATCAACTGGCTTGACCGAAACCAGATGGCGGAAAAAGATGAGTATGAGCACAAGCAGAAAGAGCTCGAAAGAGTTTGCAACCCCATCATCAGCAACCTTTACCAAGGCGGCCCTGGCGGCGGCGGCAGCGGTGGTTCAGGAGCCTCCGGGGGACCGACCATCGAGGAAGTGGACTAAACTTGGACTCGAGTCAGCGTAAACCTCTTTTCCTTTCTCTCTTTTTCCTTTTGTTTTTGTTTTTTCTTTGAAATGTCCTTGTGCCAAGTATGAGATCTATTGTTGGAAGTGTTTAGCCCGGTGTATGCATGTGAAAGGAGAGGTGCAACAACTTAGTTTAATTATAAAAGGTTAGTTCTAAAGTTTGGCTTTTAAAAACATTATTTGAGGTTTCTCTTTAATGCATTTTGCGTATTTGCTGACTTGAGCGTTTTTGGTTAGCTTAGTTTGTACATGGGGTTTTCAGATGGGAAACCTGAAGTTTGCACACGTGTTCTGTGGAAGCTTGGTAACAATAAAATATACAGAAGCTTGAATTGTTTATTTTTATGTACTACTTTAAGAGGAAAGTGAACATTGCAGTAATGTTAAGGACAGGCATACTTTTTGCAAACAAATGCATAAATACAAATTTAAAAGTAAAGCTGAAATTGATCTAAAAATTATTGTGTTGGAGTTTTCAATTTTCCCTTCTTACTGTTTTACCCATGTTGGTCTTTAAGATATTAGTATAAGATGAAATTTATCTAACTCAGTGTTGCCTAATTTTCTGATGAGGTTCCTGCTTTGAATTACCAGCAACTTAAGGGGAAAAGATCTGGGTAAACGTTTTCCCCCCTTTTAATACAGAAACCAGACTGGGGTCTGACAGTATACCCAAACTCCTAAGGCTTGGCTTAAGTATTCAAGTGAAAATCCACCTGAATATTCCAACAGAATACAAGGTATGTTCCAGGGTTAAGTACAGAAAGATTCTTTCTCCAAACAAAAGCTGGGGCAGGTGTTGTCTTCTGATAATAGCCCAACATAGTATGAAACAAGTTGCTTTCTGCAACATACAGGTGCCTGAAACAAGATCCAGCAGGCAAACGTTAAAGCCACTTAATACTGACTCCAAATTTAGTCAAATTTGTTAACTTTAATTTTCTCGTAAAACAGCTCAACTTCCGGGCTTATGGCAAATTCAAGAAGAATATGTTTTCAGCAGTTAAATTACTTGCAGGTTAGAGGAAGATAATATAGTTTTTTCTTCTGATAATCATAATGCCTTTTCAATACCTGCCTTAAATGACTAGAATATATTTCTTTTTTAAAAGACAAACTGCAAGATAGTCCTGTATTTCATCAATATACAACTTGTCCATTTTCCAGTATTTCCAATTTGAGATTGTTACAGATAGGAATATTACAACCCTTTGAGATCCACTATCCTGGGCTTAAACTTTAAAATCCACATCCTTGCGGGGGGTTCATATTTTAGTGGAATGACACATCTGCTTTGTTCTGATTGATTCTCTTTAAGGAGAATGTGGAAGAAATTCAGTAAAAGCTGATTGGAAAATGCATAGTTAACCTAATGTTTTCACCATACAGACATTTTAATATCTTCTTCCAAGTGATGTAGATTTGCTTCATGTTGCTCATAAGATAACAGTGACTTATAGAAGCTAATTTTAAATTTAGTAGTGGACACTTCCATATCATGCAGAGATTAACTTTTGAAATAATATAAAAATGAGAGAACAAAACAGCCTAAAAATATTGAGCTTTAGTAATGATCCTCTCACAGAAGAGCTGACTCTTTTTACGTATACTTTTTTTCTTTTTTAGCAGGTCTCATTTGGGTGGGGTGGGGAGATAAAAAGGCAGTTGTGAAATTGCTTCAAAATAAACATTTTTTAAAAGGTAGTTGCTCTTTACACTCTGAAAGCTGGACATAACTTGGGTTTTTCAGTGCTCATGCCAGAGTGGAAAGTTTTCAGCAAGGAGGCGTTAAGGGTGTTTCATTGACTGCAGATAGCATTGTATAAATATTTGATAAACTACCTTGGTACTAACAGAATGAGGTGATTAGTAGCCTTAGAGTGACGTTTAACATGAGTTTTTACCAAGATAACACTCATTCTTAACCTTTTATTAGTCCTTTATTGAAAGTGTTTATCCCTTGCTCTAACTTCAAAGTATATAAAGTATAATGGAGTCTTTCTGTAAGTGCAATTTGGTATTAGTATGACTCATTTTAGACCTCATTTTGGGAGAGATTAATTTTTAAAGTATCAGAAAAATGACCAATGGTAGTCTCTTTGGCCTGGTCTCTGGTAACCTGCTGTAACAATAACATCAATCTATGTAGATACTTCATTTTCTATTATTTTGAAAAGTAATTTGTAAAAGTCCTAGCCTTGAGTGTTTTTAATTCTGTCTTCTCAAATTTACCTAGATCTGAATATTGCTAAGATAAAGCCACTGAAGTAGCCGTTCAGTGTTTCCAGGGGTCAGTTGAAACTGGTAACTCGATAACTCCTGGGAACTCCTTAGCAGATTTTAGATCAGCTGTAGTCAAATGATAATGGAAAAAGTACTTGAGTTAGGATGAGGCTAAATTACAGTTTAAGGAATAATTAGCATCACTTGAACTTGAAAGTAATGTTATGCTAGGGATTAGTGGTCATGACTAAAGCTAATGCAATACATATAGAAGGCTAAGGGATTGAAAAAGTACATTTATCAGAATGGGGACTTCATTTCTTCTTATCTGAATGATTAACAAAATGGCTGTTTTGAGGCAATGAATCTATACACCTGTCAAAATAAGACATAGCAGGTTGTTTACAGTATTTCAGATGTATGAAATTTCAAAACAAGCTTACCCTAAATTTTTTATCATATTAATTTGATATGTGTAATGGAAATTCATGCGCTTGGCTTGTGTATTAGGAGATATTAGTGCTCTTTACATCTTTAAATTTAGCATGCATGATAGGATATTTAATGTATCACCTATTCAATATGTCAAGGAGAGCTAAGAATTTCTTTATCCTATGTACAATTTTAGACATGAATATAACCTGGCTATCTAGATGAAATCAAAAGATTTCTTTTTATGAAGCTCAAATACTGGGCCCATGATAAGGTATTCATCTACTTTAAGTTGAATGTAGTTTATAAAATTTGTATTGTGGGGTATATTTCCCTTGCTTTTGAACACTGGAATTGAAATTTTAAAGAATCTCAGATCCATATGTCACAAGACAATTGCTAAGGGAATACATATATTTAGGTTAAGGAACAACAGGAATATTCAATTGCTTCTGTATAATGTGTAAGTAGGTATGAGAAAACTGTTGTGAAGAACTATCCTTAAGCATTAAAATTAGATACAGAATTTAAATCCTTGAAGAAAAATTATGGATCTTTAGAGAAAGATACAAGTTTTTACTCTTGATACAGCTCTTGGGATGGAAATATTTTAGGGTATATGTATTTCTAAAATTTAATAGAGTAATACTTACTGTTGAACTGTCTTTCCCTTAGAACAAATGAAGTCATAGACTCTTTTCCTCCACCCCTTTAAGTATAGATCGGGATGTTTGTGAATTGAAGATGGGGGAAATAAGCAATCAAAAATGGAATTGCTAATTCAAATACTGGCATTGCTGTTTTCTTACATGTTTGTTTTAAAAGTAGAATTATAACACTTTGAAAATATGTCCATTATGACTTTTTCATAGTATAAGCATGCATTATATCCGGTTAATATCTTGGGCCTAAAATTTGAGACCAGCAACTTAGTTCTATGTCATATGCTCTCAGTTCTTTGACCTTGAGGAATATATCTTAACTAGGCAAAAAAAAAAAACAACTTTCCCTCACAGGACACTTGAAATTATTAAATATTTAGATGTCACCTTTATCCCTACTTTATAGCATCATGAATTGTTTGGGGTTTTTTAAAAGAAAATTATATTTCCATTTTAGGTTGTGAGTTTCTCATGCCATTTAACAAAAAACCTAACTGGTGAAAAATCTAACCTAAGAAATGAGTGGGTCACTTTTAAAATAAATAATGATTTAGAACCATAAAAACAATTTTTTATTCCCTCTTTTGTTAGGGCCTAGTGATACAGAAATATAAGATGGTTCCTTAAGACTTATCGAGGCTTTCCTTTAAATATTATGTCCCTCTACCACATGTGACGTAACTTGTCAGGCAACTTCTCTGTAGGTCATTGTTCTGGGTTCTCAACGCTTTTATTTTTCTCTTAGTTTTGTATTTTAGACAGCCTAAAGTTAAACATGGTAAGGTATAAAAGATCTTTGGTTTTCTATTAGCATTTCTTCACTCATTGAGATAACTGAAGAAGTTGCCTGGAAGTGTGGGGAATGGGTACCATCCAGAGTCCTTGGTCTCTCTCAGTCCTTTTTGGAGCTTCAACTCATTATTTCTCCTCTTCCCACCCAAAGTTAAATACCCTGCTTGGAGAAAAGCTTTTGGTGATTGGGATATTTTGCTAAATTCTTTTTAAGTGAGTCATCTTGTAATAAGCCAGCCTCTAAGGCTACAGCCTGAAAGCAGCACTGCCAGCGTACAGGTGGGTTTCCTTATATCTAAGCCAACCAGAACAGCTACCAGCAGTGGACTCAGGTGAGTGGAACATGAATCTAGGTGATTACAATTTTATACCCCTGTGACCAGTGATTGTGTTACCAAGTAGTGAGACTGGGAGGGTGGGGGGAAGGGGAAGCAGTGGGATATCTATTGCTATGTTTTTAAAGTTTATGTGAGTATACAATCACTATTTACTAACCATCTCTTTAACGCTAATTAAGCTGTGGGGATAAAACAAAAGCAGAATATATTAGGCATTCCCAGTCATGTAGTGTCATCTAGCATTGCTTACATTAGTGATGGAAGGAAAAAAATACCAAACAATCTGCATATCAACTCAGTTGCAAGAAGAAATTACAAGACACATGATTTGAAAAGTGTAAATACAGAAATATCAGTTGAAAACCCATTGATACAAAGCAAGTTTCTCTGCTTTGAGAGACACTAATTTTGAGTAATTATTCAGGGTGATGCTTTATACACATTACTCCTTAAAGAGCCTCATAAACCCCTCATCTGGATATCTTCAAATGGGTTCCACATCTAGTTATGCAGCAGAACCCAGTTTTGAAAACCTTATTTCCTCCCTTGCTCCCCTCCTGTCACGCCCCGCCCTATATTAACCTAGTCCCAACCTGTATGTTTTATATTTTATTTTATTTGTTTTTATTTTTCTAACCTGGATTTGAACTTCATTTAGTCCTATTAAACTTTGGAACAAAGGGCAAGCTTCCCTAAGGAACTGAAGACCTTTTGGCTAAGATCAAGTGTAGTATCTGTTCTTATTAGTTTAATATCTGATACATCTTCTATCTGAGGATAACATACTAAGTGGATTTTTGGAGCAGGGAGTTGGAATAGGAGCTTGCTCTGTCCACTCCAAAAAAAAAGTTATTCTAATTAAAAACAAAAAAACAGTGACGTAGTTGACTTCTCGGTGGGAAGGCACGAAGAACTGACCTCTAAAGAAGGAACCCCGGGGCAGCTTTGCTGTGAGACGCTAGGGAGCCACAGAAGCCAAAGGTGTCAGCATGGGCGGCAGTGACGCCCACCCGCCACCGCCGCGGAGGAAGCAGGGTCCCGCCCCCGCCCAGCGTCGGCGGGGTTTCTCGGCGCTCACGGGCAGTTGCCTCCGCGACGGTCGGTCTAATGCGGCCAGCGGGAGACCACGTATCGTGTGCCCGAGTTTTATTCGAGGAGGCAGCGGTTGGACTCGCAGGCCGACTAGCCGGATGTAAGTGCACCTGGGCCACCCCCAGCCCGCGGCGGGTGGAAAGCCGACTCCCTCCCGCCCGCGGCGCCCGACGGGGGCTCGGTGGCGGTGCAGCGACGCCCTCCATTCCCTCGGCCAAGGCCCTGCTCTCCGCCCTCCCCAGGCGGGGGCGCCGCCTTAGCCTGGGGCGAACCTCACTCGAGGAGACCTGGGCTTAGTTGTCTACAAAAACCGGACGATAGAGGTGCGTTCGGCAAACGGTCAGAATTGAATTCCGGCTCCCCCCACAGATACCTAGGTATGGGTAAGTTCCACCGCACCACCTCTAATTGGTTGGCTGAGAAATAAATAGCCGTCCTGCGGAGGAAGCAGTCCTGCTCTGGGTGGGATCCCCAGAGAGGAGAGGCTGGAGGCTGGTAGCTACCACGGCTTGGGGAGGATAACCTGGTACTTCGCCCACTTCCTCCGAAGGGTGGGGTCAGGGTTACAGTTGGTGTCTAACTCCTCTGAAAGATGGGAGCTGCCTTGGGCACCAGTTTATTGTGGTCTGAGTCCCAGTTAATCAGTAAATTGCTATGGTGAGGTGACGCAGGCTCCTAGCCTTCCTCTCTTCTTTCCCTTCCTTCCTTTCTCCCCTACTTTCCTCCCTCCCTTCCTTTCTAGTGAAACTACACCCAAAAACAATCAAAAAAGATAAAATGCTGGCTTCAAGTTAAAAAAAAAAAACAACAGTTTAAGACTCTACATCTTTATTGAATAGAGTTAAATAGCAACTAGTGAGAATTATTGTTAAAAGTTCATTGTGACATGCGGATTGTAAATTGAACCTTTATTTTTGCTGCAATCATTTCATTTTACAGCAGTTGGGATTACGATTAGGGATGTGATACTGGAAAGATGAAACCAGAACTCTTGAGTTCAGAAGGTAAATGTTAACAAAACTTTATTATAGCTTTTATGAAAATTACGTGTGTTTGGGATAAAAAAAATTCAAGCAGTACAGAAGAGTATAAAGAATAAAATAAATACCTGCTGCAATCGCAGCATCTAGAGATAACCATTTTGGCAGCCTTCCTGTTATCCCCGTCTTATGACACTTATCAGCTGCTCCTATGTAGCAGACACTGTGCTAATCAGTTTACCACCCCTTTGAAACAGCTGCGTGTTAATCCACTTTTACAGATGAAGAAACTGATGTCAAAGCGTTAAGAAGTTTGAAGGAAACTAAGTGACTTGGCCAAATCACAGCTCAGAGGTGATTAAGATGTTTTAAATCTAGGTCTACTTGATTAACAGTCCATATTCTTAACTACTTTATAAAATTGCCTTTTTGAGTTATAGAAATAGAGTTTTACATTAATGGGACCATATATTATACCTGATGCAGTAGACCGTAAATTTTACAAGGTAAAATTATAAGGTTAGAAAAACTAATTTTAATTCTCTAATTTAATATGAGAAAATACCGACTCTATTAAAAGTGTATCACTAAACTAACAAAACTAGCCACTATCTGCTGTGCACCTATTATATCGCAGACATTTGCATATTTTTCTGAGTCTTAAAACAGCCATGGAAAGTGAGCACTAATATCTCCATTTCATAGATGAAGAAACAAGGATGAGGGAGATTAAGCCACTGAAATAGAGTCATCCAGCCAGTAAGTAGCAGAACTGACATTTTGAACCAAGGTTTATCGAAGTCCTTTCCACTTTATACACTGTCTCCCTCTGATAGACCGCAAACCCTCAATGGCAGGAACTGTCTTAGTCATCTTCATGTCCCTGGAGCCATCTGCAGAACTTCACAGAGTAGGCACTCACCAATTGTTTATTGAACAAGTACAATCAACCAACTAGATTCAAGCAGAGGAAGACTAGAGGCACAGGGCCAATTAGAAGGCTAATTGTAGGAGGATTATAAATAGTTATCCAGGTAAGAAACAGAGTCAGAGAGAGAAGGGTGCAGGACTAAGAAGTATGCAAGAGATGAAATTGACAGGATGTTTGGATAGAATTGATTGATACGATATAGTGCCTGAAAGTGAAGGGAGAGGGAGAAGTAGGTGCTTAGGTTGGCTCCCAGGTGTCTGGCTTGGGTGATTGGTTGGCTGGGATTGCCCTTCCCCCATATACAGAATAAAAGAGGCAAAACTGGTGATGTGTTTGAGGTTGCTATGACGTGGACACATCTCTTAGGCTGTTGGTCAAATGGGGCTGGAGGTCAGAAAAGGAGTTGGCTGTGCAGATGTAATTTATAGTTACATTATAAATATAATTAAATATTTAATAGCAATTAAACATGAATAATTTAAAGGCTAACCATTATATTAAAGTCAAAATCAAAAGTTTACATTTCATGGAATATTTATTTCAGTATTTGAGTAATCTGTCATTTCCACAGCAGTGATTTCATTTTTCTTCTCAGATATGTCACAGAAGATTCAGTAGAGTAGCTCCTGAAACATCATACTTAGTGAATGTGAGATAGTGACAAAGACAGCAAGATAGTTCTGAGATTAGACAGACAGTATAATCACAGGAGTCAAAATATACACGGTAAAGCACAAGAAAATGTGGGTGTAAATTTTCAGTGCCAATATTTTCTTTTCTCATTCTTCATATATATATAAAGGCCATCTCAATCCTCTCTTCTTATGATAAAAATTGCACCATACTTTTTATGTACTGATCTTCTTTATAAATGAAGTTATTTTGTAGTATTTTTCAAACTAATTTTTCAGTGCTAATCTAATAATAACCCACCCCAAGTGACACTTTTTCCTGTATGATCCTACTAACGAATTTACAGATATCAGTTTCACACTGACTTTATTATTCATAAAACATTCATATTCATAAACTAAAGTTTCTTTTGGTTCATTACCAAATTATTCTTTAAAATGGCTTGATTGATTTCCCATGTATATTACCCACTTGATTTTGGAGAATACACATGGGATGGTATGATTTAAAAGGTAGATTGTGTGACATAATGTTGAATGGAAAAGGCCAGACACAAAAATGTAAATACTGTATGATTTTATCTATATAAAAGTTTACAGTAACAGACAGAAGAAAAGAACTGTATTGATAGAGGTCAGAATAGTGGTTACTTTTTGTGGGTTATCAACTGGCAGGGGAGAGTACAAGAGAACCTTCTGAGGTGCTGGAAATGGACTATATATTGATTTGGGTGGTGGTTACATGGGTGTATACATAGTAGAAAATTCATCAAAGGGAGGGGGAAGGGTAAGCTGTGACAAAGTGAGAGAGTGGCATGGACATATATACACTACCAAACGTAAAATAGATAGCTAGTGGGAAGCAGCCGCATAGCACAGGGAGATCAGCTTGGTGCTTTGTGACCACCTAGAGGGGTGGGATAAGGAGGGTGGGAGGGAGGGAGACGCAAGAGGAAAGAGATATGGGAACATATGTATATGTATGACTGATTCACTTTGTTATAAAGCAGAAACTAACACACCACTGTAAAGCAATTGTACTCCAATAAAGAAGTTAAAAAAAAATTCATCAAGCTGTCCACTTAAGATTTATGTGCTTTACTGCATAAATGGAAGCTATACCTCAATTTAAACAGTGTAAAAATAAAACCCCCCAAACACCAGACTGTGTCAAGTACACAAATTGGGTGTAGTTAAAGATGGGGAAAGGACTACCATGAAGAATAGATGGGGGCAACCCTTTTATGGTGGAGCTGCTTTGTGTTTAAGCAACTCAGTGTGGCAAACCTGAGTATTAGGATTACCTTGGGAGTCCAGCTGCTAGGGGTGATGCTAAGGAAAAGGAAAGCAGACTTTTGTATGTTTTAGGCCAAAGTTAATGTTTGGCTTTGTTGGAGATGTAGATACTGATTCCCTTTTAAAGTCTAAGCATGTCCCATCACACATTAAAATGTAGGTTTGAAGTCAGAGAGGACTCATGAGCTGGAACATGCTCTTTTTTTTTCAGAGACAGTGCTGCAGACACTATGTCACCCCAATTCTTGGTGATGAGACAGGGCTGAGGCAGAGGAGGTGGAGAGGAGACAGTGGTAAGAATGGGAGCTGCAGAGGCAGAGGCTTGTTCGGTCACTGTTCTCACACCAGTTCTGTTTGGTGTCACTCCACAAACCTTTATGAGCATGTGTCATGGGATTGCATCTGTGCTCTAGAAAGCCCTCTCCCATAGTAACATGGAGGGGCAAGATTAGAACTCGGGGAGACAAGACAATTATGCATTACTGTAAGGGGGAGGTGGAGACTTGCAGGAGAACAGTCAAAGAGTCGTGCTAGAGGCAACTCAGATAAATCCGGCCTTGTGTGCAGGGGGAAGTAGCTGGTAAGATTGGCTGTGAGACAAAGGGAGGAAGGAGGCAAGAACGTCTGGGTCACTGAGTGGGTGACAGCATTGTCTATTGAGACAAGGAAGGTGGGAGAGCGGGTATGTTTATGGAGGGGTGAAAGGTAACAAGGTTACTTTTTCAGTGTGCAGAATTTGAGATATAGTCAGCCCTTGGTATCCGCAGGGGATTGGTTCTAAGACACCCCCGCCCTCTGCGGATCCCCAAATGTGCAGATGCTCAAGTCCCTTATATAAAATGACATAGTACAGTCAGCCCTCTGGATCTGCACGTTCCACGGGCTGACTGGACCTGCCTGTGAGATGTCCAGGTCAAGAATTCAGTGAGCAGGGGTTTGGTTTTCCTGAGAGGGGCCGGTGCAGAATTACAGTGGAAAGTGAACTGACTGAGACCAGAAGCCTAGGAAATACCAATACCTACTTCTAAAAATTATGAAATGTTTTAAAATATCATATTATTTTTAAAAACCAGAAAATACCATTAAGTGAAAACAACCAAAAAAACTTTACAATCCCACATAAAGAGTATGACTGTTAACATGTTAACAGTTATTGTATAGCTTTCCAAATCTTCTTTTATGTAGGTATACACACACATACATTTTTAACTTACTCTATTCTCCATTTCCGTATCTTTTTTCCTCATCACAAAGTTGCACATACTTGTTGAAAAACAAGTATATAAATGTACAAAGTAGAAAGTGGGGGGTTCTGCCCATTTCTGCCCCCAAAGACCACTGGTGCACCAGTGTTAAGGCTTACCACCTTATTTTTACTTTTTTGTGTTTGACATACTGATTATATTTATTTTACATTCTGTGACTGATAATTCCAGTACCTGAAATCATTGTACGTCTGACTTTGTTGCCAGCTTTTTTTTTCTCTTATAGTGTTATTTTAAAATTTTTAACTAAATATAAACATTTTAAACTTTTTATATTGGAAGATTTCAATAAACAGAAGTAGGGAGAATGGGATAATGAACCCTCACATACCCATAGCATAGCATCAACAGTCACCAAATTAGGGTCAACTTTGTATCATCTGAACCCTCATCTTCTCTACCCCTTGATTATTTTGAAGTAAATTCCAGATATCATATCATTTCATCTATAAGTATTTCAGTAATACATCACAAAAATAGGCACTCTATTAAAAAACATAACTAAATTACTATTTACTGGCCTAAAAATACAAAAGGTAATTTCTTAACATTGTCACATATGCAGTTTGTATCCAGATGTCTCCTATTGTCTAATATCTTAAAAGTTTGTTCCAGTCAGGATCCACACAATTTCCATACATTACAGTTGGTTTGATATGTCTCTTAATCGGTGTGCATGTCTTAAGGTTTTGAAAGGTATCTTCACGTGGCCCTCAGGAATAGCAGGCAGGCAAAGAAAGAGGAGCTAACTGAAGAGAAAGCATGATTAGAAGGGTCAGGAGGAAAGCCCTGAGACACACAAAGGCCTTCAAAGGCAAAATAAGAAAGGGAATTTTTTTTTTTTTTTTTTTTTGCGGCACGCGGGCCTCTCACTGCTGCGGCCTCTCCCGTTGCGGAGCACAGGCTCCGGACGCGCAGGCCCAGCGGCCATGGCTCACGGGCCCAGCCGCTCCGCGGCATGTGGGATCCTCCCAGACCGGGGCACGAACCCGCGTCCCCTGCATCGGCAGGTGGACCCCCAACCACTGCGCCACCAGGGAAGCCCAGAAAGGGAATTTGAGTGGGGAGTGGTCAGCAATGTCAGATGCTAAAGAGAGCTCAGGATGGGGCAAAAAGAAGCCTTTGGATTTAGGGGTCGCTCGGGACGTAGGTGAGAAGCCATTTCAGGAAGGCAGTGGAGTAGAAATCAGATTACAGTAGCTAGAGGAGAAGAATCTGAGATAAGGAGTATTCTATTTTTGCTAGTTTCTCATCAGTAAGTTTACCAGTGAAAAAGGAAAGCGATAGGAGCCTTTAGGGGATCCAGGACTAAGGGAAGGGACTTTTGTTGCTTTTGTTATAAAGGTAGGAAAATTTTGAGTTTGTTTGGGTAGAAAGAAGAGATGGAAGAGAAGAGAAAGAAAGTGGGAATGGGATCAAGAGTGCAGATTAGCTTGGAAAAGGTAGAAGCAGAGTTTCCGCTGATTATGGTGGGAAGGAAGTAATAGAGACAGGAAAGCTTGGGAATTTGAAGGTGCAGGAAGATATATCTATGCCGCTCTCCTTACTGAAAGTAAACCAGACCCTCCCAGGCTACTAGTGGGAGGAGAATCTTTTGTTAACAGTGCTACTGACCCTGACTCATTCCCCCGAGATTGCTGCTCCCTTTCCAGCTCCCTCCACTGCCACACTGGGCTGGGCCGGGGCTCCGGAAACCTGCATTCACCCAAATGCCCTGACCCAGTACCTAAATGGGGGCATTTCCTGAAGCCAGTGGACAGGGGAGACATGGAGGGCTTCCCAGGGGAGGCGCTGATTGAGACCTGAGGAGGAGGAGGTGTTGGCAAGGCAAAGGGAGCTCTGGTAGTGGAGGAGGAGAGTGCGTTCTAGGCAGAAGGAACAGCACGGTGCAGAGGCCCAGACACACCTGAGACTGCAAGTGGTCAGTACGCTGGGTGTAGAGCTCCAGGCGAGTGTCAAGAGAGGAAGTAGAAGTTTTAAACCAGGGCAAGATCGTGAAAGGTCTTACAGACCATGCTGAGGAATTTAAACTTTATTCAGAGGGCATGCGGGGTGGGGGGGTGCGGGGATTGAAAGGTTTTAAATGGGGAAGTAACGGGCCAACCAACAAGGCTCTGACACAGTGTCTGTAGTCTTAGCCATTCATGTTGCAAGTGCCCCCTACTCCCAGCTGGGAGAGAACCAGCCGCCTGTCTGAGTGTTTGCCAAGGTCGTGGACTCCCCTGAGGACATACAGCCAAGGAAACTACACCTCCAGAAGCCTCGAACTTCTCTTGGTTTTCAACATAGCCTAAACAAAGACTCTAGTAACCACTGAAGAGCTCTAACTGGTGTGGAAGCCAAGAGTGGTCCAGCCTTCTGCATTTTAGTGATGGGTTCTAGGAGAAAATATGACTGCTTTTTCTCATTTATTTCAGGGCAAAGGGAAATGATGTGACTGTGCTGTGATATTAGGAAAGCACATCAACACGGTGTGGTCTGTGATTCTAAATGGGTTGCCCGATTGAGAGGGAGACTATGGAGACTGGAAGAAGGTACAGATCTAGGTCACACTGTGGTTTGGGAGCCAATCAGAGGTGCAGTTCAAAGGACAATTTTTAATTATTACTAGTGACGCTTCTTAGTGATTCCAAATGCACGTGAACATAGGTTGCTTTTAGAGCTATGGCAGGACACTCACAAAGAGAAATCCATCTCACCATCTGATCCGGAGAATGACTTCAGTCAAGTGAAAAGCCACTCAGGCAAGTGTGGGAAGACGTGTCCAGAGGTCAGAGAATAAGGACTAGAGGTTTCGCAGTAAATGCCAGACTACTGGCTAAGAGCAGGCACTACCTGCCACAAGTTTCAAGTACTGAGACATGGTCAGCCGCTCTGAGCCTTAGTTCTCCATCAGTAAAATGATAGCCATGTACTAGATGATCTTTTAGATGTCTTCTAACCCCCAAATTCTATGATCTTATGATTTTATAATTCTAAGTTCATTTGACTTAGTTCATAGACCTGATCTATAAGATCCCAAATGTATCCTTTCCTTATCTTAAGACTCTCTTGTCTCAAATCAACTCAGGCAAACTAACTAATAGGGCAAAAAATGTTGAATTATAGGGATGGGACTGAGGCAAGGTTAGGAGGGAAGCAATTTCGACATTAACTGATTGGGTGTTTCTATCTATATTCTCCATCTTCTAGAGAAGAGAAACCCTGGGAAGGGCTGGTGACTGAGATTTCTTTAGCCTGTTAGGAAAGTTAACAGCCAATGGCTTGTAAGTGGCCAGAATGTTGTGATGGTCCAAGAGAAAACTGAAAACAACTTTGTGTTCTTGTTTAGGGTGGTTATATTAATGCCCCACATTAGATTCCCAGCAAGTAGAATGGACTTCAAAGAGCTCTTAGAAAATGTCTGAATGTTTGGGGGAATTGAGGATTTTGTTAAAGGCTATCTAAATGTCCTGTCAATAGAATGTATCAACAACGTGCTGTTTCTTCCTCTATACCTCTATCAACTTTTTTTTTAGGAACACAGATAATAAATCAATACATTCTTGTTATTAAAAAAAAAAACCTGAAATAATACAGAAGTATACAGCTGTGGAAGATAGCTCTCTTCATCACTACGCCTCCTCTCTGTCCCATCTCTCTTTGGAGGTACCCACCATCACCATTTGGTATCCTTTCATTTCTTTTTTCCTGCCACCTCCTCAGTATTTCAGCACACCCTCCCTCTAAATACCCAATCCTTGGAGACCAGTGATAAGAAGAGGACAAGAAAGAATGAAAAGTTTAGAAATTCTACATCCACTAACCAACTTGGTGCCAGTGGTCTGAAAAGAAAGAAGAATACAAAAAAATAATTCCCTTGAGGTGATATCGTGTACATGCTTTTAGATTCTAACCTAGTATACAACCTGAATATTGCCAGGATGTTGGCAAAAACTCCTGGAAGAAGAAAGTACCAAACTGGTTAACTTTATCATTCCCATGGGAGGTATTTCTCTAAAATGATGACTTTTTGGGTAACCAATCCCAGAAAAATTTTAAAGGAAGCTGTTTCAAAACTGTTGTGTTGACAAAGAGATGATAAGAGTATATATGCATGATTAGGGAATGACTAAAATCTGGGGAAAAGTACTTCTACTTACTATATCTATGCTTAAACTTAACAGAGAGACATGTAACTGGGCAGAGATTAAGCTTCTGGGTGGTGTTATCAACATGGCATTGTTTCAGGCAGAAAAATAAATGTCATAATCCACAGTGGTCACCAAACCGATGTATTTGGTAAACACCACAATTCTAGAAAATGAATTCTCTATGAGGCAGGAACCACATCCTGCTAGTCTTCAAAACGCTTTTCTCTGTTTTCCTATTAAGCATTGGCTGATAATCCTCAGAGTCTGTGCATTGACTGTAATCAGACACCACTTATTTTCAATGTTGTAGCAATGCCTGACACAGAGTATGGCCTCAGTACATATTTATTTGTTGCTTAATTGTGGTCCATTTTTAGTTAGGCCCATTACTGCTTGGTAATACTTGTACAAAAACTATAGAGTCAAAGCAACCCTGAGTTAAGTAAAGGGTCCTGAAACCTTCTTCGAGATAGTCAAGCTTCTAGAAGAGTCCACAGCGGTGATAACGAGGTGGCTGCTTGGGGGGCAGGACTGCCTGGTGGGTAAACACATGGCTCTGTGGCTAGAGAACCTGTGCCCGGTCCTGGCTTTGGCACTTGCTAAGTGATCTTGGTCCAGTTACTTAATATCTTTCTAAGGTTCAATCTTTCTCATATGTAAAAATTGTAATAATAGTAATACTTTCCTAATAGAGTTGCTGTGAAGATTGAATGAGGTCATGCTTAGAAGCACATAACAAGTACTCAGTAAATCAAAAAATCTTTCCAAACTGATCACGAGCTTTCTGTTTCTTCTGAAGTTACAGCAGCATTTTCAGATGGAAATGTTTTGTGTATGGTGGTATTCAGGGGGCGAGTGATACGTAAAGGCTGAATATAAAGTCTGACCTTTTAATCTTTTTCTAGATGATTGTACCACATGTAAATACATGAATTAAGTACAGCTGTGCCTCAGATTCTCTCCAGGACACTCACAATATGTGCTGGTCCTCAGGTTCCATGAGCTATGGTCATGCTCTGATTAGTTTCCCCCAGGAAAAGGTTAAGTTCCTAATTTTCTCATTTCTATTACAGTTTTACACCTGCAGTAGAACTCAAAGAAAGAGGAAAGAAAGGCAAAGCAGTTCACTTTGCTCAAATTGATGGTCCAGCTTCAGACAGGTAGCTTAACTTAGCACCATGGCAGTGTTGCTGATAGCACCTCTCAGCAGAATGGCTTAAGCCTCTACAGACTCTAAGAAAATATCATTCCCATCATCCTAGGTTGAAATGCAAATAGCCATCAAGGAAGGAACATGCACTATTTCACAATTATGGTGGGAGTTACAATCATCCCAGTAATGTATCCCTGTGATAATTTGGCTATTAGCAAATTTTCAGCTTCTTTAAAAAAAATCTGAAAATGATAGCTATGCCAAAAATAGATGATTTAAATGATCTATTTTGGATCAAATTGGTATTTACATTTTATGTAAGGCAGTGTGCATTCCTCCTACCCCTAGCATAGTAAATATAATGTTTAATAAAATGTATTCCAAAATGATCCTACATTAAATGAAACCCACACATGACACTCAGGGTCTCCTTACTTTATAGTAAACACCTCATGTGCCTCAGGGTAGATTAAATACAACTAAAACCTTTCAAAGTACTACTAGAGACTGTTATATCCCCAAAACAGGTTGACAGATAAAAGGTTTGCTTTAAGAGACGGTATGTCACCCAAAGGCTTAGAGAAACGAAGTCAGCAGGGCAACGTTACACTCCACGATGCTAAATGTGAGTAAAGGCTTCATCATCCTTACATGTATTACCTGGTGTCAACCTCTCAGGCAGCTCTTTGTCCCTCTTTCAATTGTCCATCTTCTCTCCTTTCAGTTGTTGCTTTGCTTTTGCTACAAGATACTGAGATGCAGCATATCTGTTCTTTTACAACATTTATGAGGTATGTAATGCTTGTGAGACATTTTAGATCTTTTATCCTTTATTTTGAAATCATCCCATCTGATAAATGATGAAAAATCTGATTTTTGGAGAAAGGGCTGGCTCTCTGCAAGCCATTCTCTCAGGATTCAGTTTCAAAGACTGAGACCAAAGAGAGGAAGCCAGAAGTCACAGGAGCCCCAAATAAAGTCCAGGGCAAGGAGTATGGTGAGCACGTTGTCAGAGTCCCATTGAGACTGCACTATGTATATGTTGGTTAAAGGGTATACTCATTTACGGAAGATCAGTTTTCTCCACTAGTTATGTTTGGCAGCCCCAACAAGTACTAGGTGTGTGACTCTGGGTGAGCTTTTTGATCTTCCCGAGCCTAAGTTTCCTTGGATACAAAATTGGAAGTAATGGTGTCTCCACGTGGCTGTACGTGGAAGGTGCTTCTCATGGCAGCTGCACTTGTAAGTGCTCAGTGAGAGTTGGGTATCCTGTGCTGTAGGCAGCGCTCACAGATTCCCTCAGCATTCAGTAAAGGCCGGCAAACACCTGAGATTCTCTGCCTGAAGCTTTATTCTGTGGCAGGAGCACACTCAGCCTGACTGCAGGGCTACAGGACAAGCTTGGGGCACTAGGAAGTCAGTGCCCGAGAAGCAGCCTCCAATCAGTGATGTGCTGGAGGGAGAGTTGGTAGATAAATATCCCAGCTTCCATCTGTCAGGATAACTCTAAGTTTTCTACTCTGTCTCCTAGAGTCCCGCATGGTACTGAACTACATTGGTCCACAGTGATAAAGAACTTGTTAACACCCCCTTTCCATCTCACCTCCCCACTCCCCTACTGATGTTTCTTGTGATCACTTCCTAGTAAACTACTTACTCGCAAATCTGTCTCATGGTGTGTTTCTGGGAGAACCCAACCTAGGACAGGTAGTTATTAATACTGTGAGAAAAAAGTCTGCAATGCTCATCTTCATCCTGCTCTCAAGGTATGGTTAAGGAATGCATGCCAGAGTAAGAATTTCCGTTTGGGGCTAGAAAGGAAGCAGCAAAAATCTTGTAAGAATATTTAGAAAGAAAACAAAGCCTTCTAGTTTTAAAACAAATGAGATAGGATTGTAAATCAATGCAGTCTTTTTGGAGAGCAAAACTTACGAAACTTTAATGTGCAGATATTCTATGTCCTAGCAATTTCACTTCTAGGAAGTTACTCAAAGATGTGGCTATAAGAATAATTAGTGCAGCAATGTCTATAATATTTTTTAAAAACCTAAATATCCATCAGTAGAGGATTAGTTAAATAAATTATGAGCTATAGCATACTTTATCCACCTGTTTAAAAAAATGAGGAAAGTCTATACATGGTATCATGGAAAGAGGTCCATGCTACACAGGTAAGTGACAGAAGCAAGTTGCAAAGACTTGTATATACAGCATTATCCCATTTGTTACCAAAAAAAGGTAAGGTGTATATTCATGCATATGTATGTGTGCTGGTGGGGGAGGACCTTATATGTGATTGCCTATGCTCTAGAAGGTTCAGGACGGATTCATGCCAAACTCTTAACAGTGGCTACCACTAAGGAGTAAGATGGTGACAAAGGAGTGAGGGGAGAGTCTTTTTACTTGTTACATTTGTGTACATTTTTTAAACAACAACAAAAAATTACCTGTATTATAAAAACACTTTAAAAATGAAAACTAATTGGTAAGCAAAACTATAATTCAGTTGTGACCTCTCAAAAAATTTTGTTTACGAAAATCAGGTTTCTTATATCTTCAACAGTTATAGTAGATAGAATTTTAAATGGTAAATTAGTTGTGTGATGGGTATGGTAACATGAGTTTCTACTTATTCTTGTGTGCCCATAGATTTTTTTATGACAAGCTTTATGTTTGAAATATGTTATCATTGTTTTCTTTTAATCTCCCCATAGGAATAAGAATCTTGACAATTTCCTCATGGCATTGTTGTACTATTTATATTATTACTTGGAAAAAATCTCACAGGAAAAGAAACCCAAAAGCTGTGTGATGTAAGTAGAATTTTGTAGTGTACTTTATTTTTATTGATTGATTTATTTATTTTTGGCCACGCCACGCAGCTTCCGGGATGTTAGTTCCCCGACCTGGGATCGAACCCAAGGCCCTGGCAGTGAAAGCACCGAGTCCTAACCACTGGACTGCCAGGGAATTCCCTGTAGTGCACTTTAAAGCTTTATCACTGCCAGTATTAAAACTAACTTTTGTCTAGGGTAAAGAGATGATGGAAATTTAAAAATCTCGGAGTATGCTAAAACATTTTACAGGGAGGAGTTCACCAGTTTTAAAGCTCACTGAATAATTCAGATGGGTATTCTGTTAACTAAATATTGCAAATAATATAGACCAGCACTGCCCAATAGAAGAGTATGCCCAATATGTGAGAGCCATATATGTAATTTAAACTTTTCTGATGCCATATTTTTAAAATGTAAAAAGATACAGGTGAAATTAATTTTAACAAGATATTTTATTTAACCCAATGACTCAAAAATATTATCATTGCAACTTGTAGTCAATACTAGGAAGTTATTGATGAAATACTTTACTTTTTTGTAGTAAGTGTTTGAAATGGTGTCTATTTTACAAATACAATATACTTCAATTCAGACTAGCCACAGTCAGTGAGTGCTCGGTAGCTACATGTGGCTCACAGCTACCATATTGGACAGTGCAGATAGAGATATTGTTTCTATGTTTGTCATGCTTACAAAGTTCTTGCTAAAGGGTTTGTAAGCATCTAATGAAAAAAACTAAGAATTAAAAAAATTAACAGATATGACCAAAATGATATTACATATCATAGAAGAAAATGACTTCTTAGGCTACATGTGAAGAATTTAATCACTTTAGGTGGAGGTGGCTTGGTGCTATCCAGGGCAAGAATCTGGGAACTCAGAATCCAGAGCAGAACAATGCCTCTCAGGCTTGGTGACGTTTGCAGGCCATGGAACTTTCCCAGTGCCCAGGCTGCCCTCCCCAGTATATGTGGAACCGACCCAGTGATTTTGCTGTTAGGAATGCTGGATAGAGTCATCAATTTGTTGTTGTAGAATGTTTTCAAAATGCAAAATCCTTGCATATAAACAAGCAGTTTGAAAAATTTTGTGGATAGATAAATGTCTTGGGATAGCAGTTTTGTATAGAACCAAATAAATAATTCAAACACTACTAGTACAGTAAAGCCATTATAATATGCAACATCCAGCAGAGCAGCCAGAGAACATGAAGTGTTTCTGTGGTAGCAAGCAAATGGGCTCAAGCCAGCTGTGGACTCAGAAGGTTTGAGGAGTATTACTATTTCAAAGTCTATTATTAGACTTTGATAGCATATTAGCTTATATTTTGTATGTTTTTTTCTAATTCTGTGGGTTATTGCTAATCAGGCAGAGACATTGTTGGGGGGGGCGGGATGAATTGGGAGATTGGGATTGACATACATACACTCTTGATACTATGTATAAAATAGATAACTAATGAGAACCTACTGTATAGCTCAGGAACTCTACTCAGTGCTCTGTGGTGGCATAAATGGGAAGGAAATCCAAAAAAGAGGGGATATGTGTATATGTATAGCTGATTCACTTTGCTGAACAATAGAAACTAACACAATATTGTAAGGCAACTATACTCCAATAAAAATTTTTTAAAAAAGCAAAGACATTGTTTCATTTCTTAATTTATAGAAATAGATAACAGAAGAAAGGTTTCTTAGTTATTTTTAAAATATACTAAAGGGCTTCCCTGGTGGCGCAGTGGTTAAGAATCCGCCTGCCAATGCAGGGGACACGAGTTTGAGCCCTGGTCTGGGAAGATCCCACATGCTGCGGGGCAGCTAAGTCTGCATGCCACAACTACTGAAGCCCACACACCTAGAGCCCGTGCTCCGCAACAAAAGAAGCCACCGCAATGAGAAGCCTGTGCAGCGCAACGAAGAGTAGCCCCTGCTCACCACAACTAGAGAAAGCCCGCACACAGCAACGAAGACCCAACGCAGCCATAAATAAATTTTTTAAAGTTATTAAAAAATAATAAAATAAAATATACTAAAAATTATTAGAACCCAGTGATGTATGGTAGACCTTCATGGGAGGAATCAGTTACAGAATGACAAAGAAAAATCCAAGCCTTAAAATTTATGGTTCTGGGCTTCCCTGGTGGCGCAGTGGTTGAGAGTCTGCCTGCCGATGCAGGGGACACGGGTTCGTGCCCCGGTCCGGGAAGATCCCGCATGCCTCAGAGCGGCTGGGCCCGTGAGCCATGGCCGCTGAGCCTGCGCATCCGGAGCCTGTGCTCCGCAACGGGAGAAGGCCACAGCAGTGAGAGGCCCGCATACCACACACACACACACACAAATTAATGGTTCTGTGGTGTGATTCTAAAAAAAGCATAACAACTTCATTTTCAAGCTTCCAGTAGTCAGTTGGTTTATTTATTATAATAAAAACAAATATAAATTACATTGAGATATCTGGATATAAATAACTTTAAGAAAAAAATTAATTTCTGTCAAAATAGTGAGGTATAACATAGGGATAATAGAAGCATTCACTTTACAGTTATTGTCCAGATTAGATGAGTTAATGCATATTATCTTAGCCTAGTGGTTGGGCCTTGGAAGGAAAGCCTATAACCTGTGAGAGGAGAGCAGGAAGAGTTACAGAAGGATATTAAAGATACACTTTGATGGTCTTAGATGACTAAATGCCCTAATTCCAGAAGAAAAAACCTTATCCCCATTTAACGGATGATGAAGCTAAGGCTCAGAGAGGTTAAATAGCTGGCTGGTGTACATGCCAAGTTAGTGATGGAGCTGAGGCTAGAACCCAGGTCTCTAACTCCAAAGTCTCTGCCTAAACCTCTGTGTGGTGTCCCCACATCCCTTACCAATCAACTCGGCTCTCTGTCCCCAAGTTTATCCATTTGTAATTAGGACTTACAGCTTCTGAACAAAGGTACAATTATGTATGCAGTTTTAAACATATCATAAGTATCTTCAAGTTATTACAATCTTTGTAATTATAATTTTCAATGGTGGCATAACTTTCCATCAAGCTGCTGTATGTCAATAACTTATTGACCTACCTATTAAGAAGCAATGTAGTATAGTGGTTAAGGGTACAGACTTTAGTGCCTGGCTTCAGTCCCATGGGGGGACTCATATGTTAGGTTAATGTCAAATCCTTAAATAGTACTTGGCTCTATTACTACAGCCTGTATTACTTCTCCTATTATCCCTCTATTTTATATATTTTGGGAGTCTCCAGTTTTTCTGATAGTCAAATAGATAAATAATAATTGCATTGAATATCTTCATGCATTAGATTTCTCCCCTAACTTTGGATGATTTTTTACAAAGAATAAATTTCCAGGAGAGATTATTGGATCAAAGTTTATGACCAATTGTATGGCACTTGAAATTATTACTAAAAATTTTTCCAAAGGGTTATACCTGGGTTTATTTTAAATGCCAGGCTCTACCCAGACCTACTGAACCAAAATCTGGAAGAGGGGTTGGCCTTGGGAATTTGCACTTTTAGCAAATACCCCAGGCAATTCTTACATATATTAAAACTTGAGGACCATTGGCGGAAACGTTTCAAAGCATTTCTTCGTTGTTGTTTGGTTTGCTTTGTTTTCAACAGCAAAAGAAGAGATTAACTATAGGCAGGTCTGGCAAAGCAGGGGTGAGGATGAGGGAAGGCAACAGGGATGCAGGCACAGTGATGGTCACCGGGGTGCTCGTGGGTGTGTGTGTTGGTTTTATATGATATTTGAGCATTTAAAGTTGAAACCCGCCTTATCTATTCCAGAAACTCATTTTATTCCAATTACTCACAGGCCTTCTCACCACAGTGATAATGTTTTGTGCTTTGAAACATCCATATTATCCTTAAACCCACCGCCTTTCCCCACAGCTTATCCTCACGCGGTCAGTCTAGTGGTTAACATCAGAAGGGGCAGTATGTTGTCTTGTTTAGAGTGCATTTCGTTTGGCTTTTATCTTTCTGAAAACAAAAAGGCAGGGAAAAAGTTAGTGACACTTCATTTTTCAATAGCAATCATTGGAATGTATTGTCGGCAATGTTTCCTACTGTACTGTACCGCAAAAATGTCTAAAATTAGGCTTCAGACATGCTGTAACCTAAAAACAGGTTGCCTTTAGAAAGTACATTTGCAATTCAATTGGAACTGGGGCTGTGTTTTCACAGGGAAGCAAGGTGATTGTAATTGATGCCAAAGTTCCCAGAGTGGTATTCCACAGATGCCTCCTTAGCAAACACAGAACTGAAGGTGGGCAAACGTTGAGTAGTTCAAACATTGAGCCCCCGAACTTAGTAATAACACCAGAAACCCAGGGGAAGCTAAGGTGGGAAAGAGTCTCCATGGCTGTTTTAGCAAAACAGCAGGAAAATTGGCTGCTAATTGCCACAGAAACTAGTATAGGGAATTTGTTAGTTGAGCTGTTCTATATAAATTAGGACTTCCTGTGTATAAAATTGAGGATACATATACAATTTATAAAGAATCTATTAAAATGAATATTCAGCATAAACTTGAGAGGCTGATTACAATGATAAATATCAAAGGACTTTGAGGAACTTTCTCTGCCACAACTCAAATAAAATAAATGAAATGATAAGTGAGATGTGTTGACTCACTTCGGTTTCTTTCAAAATAGTTTATACTTCTGACTTTTTACTAATTAATATAGACATTTGCCAACATTAATCCAGATTATTGTTTTTCTTTTCAGGGGCCTTGTGGAGAAAAAAAGAGATGGAATTGGTTATCAGTAAGTTAGAAGCAGCACAGAAATACTTGGCACAGAAGTACTGTGTCCTCGTCCTGGGCTTGGAAATGCCTGATAAGCATCACATGTGCTGCGGAAAGTAAGTCCCCACTTAGGATTTTGTTAGATCTTCACTTGTGTGTAGATCCACATCCTTACAACCCTTAGCTTTGACTTTTGGTGCCCCTGAGAAAGGTTCCTTTTGTGTTGTACAGAATCACTGGGCTCAGCTGAGACTCTGTCCCAAACACATGTGACGTCTTGTTTGAGAGAGCCAAATGAGTATAGGAAGAATCCCAGAATCTTGGCTGATATTTTTTTTTCTTTTTTCAAATTAAAGTTGATTTACAATATTGTGTTAGTTTCAGGTGTGGCAGATGTTTTAACAACCTTCTACTATTTGGGTTTAAATTTCTCTCAGGTTATATCAGTTCAATGAAATCTTGCTTTCTGCCAGGAAGGCTTCTTGCTGTCAGACAAGGGCCACTTAGCTGCCTTGGGCAGGAGGCCGAGTGATGGGCCAGTGTTGAAGCGGGTATTGGGTGTGACCCCTCCCCTTGTGCTGCTTGTTTTGCAGCAACAGTTGTGGGTATAAGTGCATAAGGTGGGAGTTGTAAGATGACCCTGTTTGTGGGAAGGTAATTTTTACCTTAGGATAACAGTTCATACACTACTGTAATTAAAATTTTTAAGTGTCTTATCACAGGAAAGTTTGGGGTCACAGGAGAGAAAACCCCAATCCTTAACCCAAAATCACCTTCTCTTAAGTAGTAGTTTCACAACAGGCTCAAGATCCATGCCATGGACATGGCCAGACCTTTTAAATTTTTTAAAAACGTTATTGGAAAAGAACCCAATACATGATTTCTCTCTCTCCATATTCCCCCACATTTTCAAAATACAAATATTTGTATTGTACATACTTTTTTTGTGTTCCACATTTTTTCTGTGTACCTTCTTCTATTAATCTGCTTATATAATCTCACCTACACTTTGAATAAAAACTGTAGTCATTCTATTGTATAATATACCAGTTTGCTTAACCATTCCTCTTGTGTACATTTGTGTGGTTTCAGTTTTTCTGCTTTCTAATGTTTTTGCATTGAATATCTTTATATAAATAACTTTGTTCATTTGGGCTGTTTACTTATGACTTATTACCCAGAACGTACTTATCTGGAAGGCATGAACAATTTTATAGCTCTTGTTACATATTGCCAGATTGTCCTTTAAAAAGGTTAAAACATTCTTTATCACCATAAGCAATAAGTATACTTGTTTTTATTAGTTTAATATTTTTGATAGCTTAAAGGTATATAAAAATCTTAAGGATATTTTATTTGACTGAATATTTTTCATGACTATAGAGTTTGTGTTCTTTTTTTGTGTAAAATAATTTATTGCCTGTTCCTCCTCTAGTTTTAACCATCTATCAAGTGGAAACTGGGAATTTGTATAATTTATATTTCATGTAGCAAGGATTGGTTACTTGTTTTTTCTAGTTTGTTGCTTTCATTTTGATATTTACATTTTTACACATTATGAAAATGTTTTAAGTTTTTATTTATTTGAACATTTCCACCTTGTTTCTGATGCTATTCAATAGTCATACAAGTTCTTGCATTCCTGGGCTCATTCTGTTCATTTCCAGGCTAAACTCCTCACCTTTCTTTCTTAGTTTTTAAAAATAGGATTAAAAAAAAAAAAAGCTTTGATCCATTTGAAGTTTGTTATAACTGATCAGATGAGCTATGGATCTAAGATATTTTTTCTTTACTAATAGCCAACTTTCCTGTAATATTTATTAGTGATTTTTTCCACTGTAACATTTCTTGTTTATTAGATGTTGAATTTTTCTAATATTTTAACCCATTTTAGGGAATTCCTATTGAATTATTTGGATTAGTTTTTCTCTTTTAAACATCAGAACTATATAGCTTATGTTTTTCTTTGCTTTATTCAACAAACATTATTGCTCTGTGGTAATCGTGGTGCTAAGTGCCAGGGTACAAGGAAAATGGTCTCTCCTTTCAAGGAGCATACAGTCTATTGGAGGGGTCATCAGGTAAGGAGAGCAGTGACTGGTGCAATAGAGGTATAGACAGAGATTGGGCACCCAAAGCAGGAAAGGCGAGGAGCAGTGGACCTCAGGGAGTGCAGGCAGTGAGCTGGGCTGGAAAGGAGGTGATTTAGCTGAAAACAAGTACTCACTCCTATTACCTCCAGAAACCTTGTATTTGGTGATCTTGCCTATTTGAGATCAATTTCACTGTTAATCAAGTTCTAAGCAATATCTACCAACAACCTTTTATTGTTTATTGTATTAAGACCTATACTTTAGCTTAGGAAATAGTGTCATCTTTGCTATATTGAATCCTCTCAAAGAGCTGTAAGTTGTATTCTCCATTTATTCGTATTGTTCTTTATTTTGTCCATTAAAGTTTTACATAGTAATCGTTAAAGAAATTTGTGTGGTCCTAAATTAGATTAGCACTTATGTATTCACATAATCAATTTTTTAAATACCAGTGTGAAGTTTGGTTTATTTATTTGTTTTTAATTGGATAAGTACTTCATGAACATATCCTAAGGGTAAAAAATTTAAATAGTTATGTATATAGTTTATAGTTAGTTAGTATTGTAGAGTTAAAAATTAAAGTCTCCCTATTTCCTCCACCATCCTTCAATATCAATCTCTCCCCAGAAGTAAGTACTGTTACTTCTGGCTCGATGTATGTCCTCTTGGTTTTCTATCCAATTATACGTATGCACTTACATTGTTGTTGTTAAATACATTGGATAACGCTATGTTGTCATTCTGAAATGTGCTTTTTTCACTTATAAATCTTGGATATTTTTGAAGATTAGTACACATAGATCTACCATATTCTTTTTTAAAAATGGAATAGTTCTTAAACCATGGATATTATGGATTTATTATCATTAACTGATTATTTCCCTGTTGATGCATGTTTGGTAATATATTTTTGATGACAAAAATATATAAGAATGAATTTGGTTCTATCAGTTTATGTCATAACCTATGACACATAAGTTAAACACATTTCCTGCCTATGTAAAATTTTAATTTATCTCCTTGGATTTTCTAGGTATATAATCATATCATCTGTAAAAGGTAGTTTTTAATTTCATTTTTTCCTAGAGTCATATTTAAAATTTTTACTTAGCTATAGTAGTAGCATTTCCTATATCTAATTCCATTAAAGAAGTGACTGAAGTCAGCCTTACTTTTTTTCTGTTATAAAAGAGAATAAGCGGGCTTCCCTGGTGGCGCAGTGGTTGGGAGTCCGCCTGCCGATGCAGGGGACACGGGTTCGTGCCCCAGTCCGGGAAGATCCCACATGCCGCGGAGGGGCTAGGCCCGTGAGCCATGGCTGCTGAGCCTGTGCGTCCGGAGCCTGTGCTCCGCAGCGGGAGAGGCCACAACAGTGAGAGGCCCGCGTACCGCAAAAAAAATAAATAAATAAAGAATAAATAAATAAATAAATAAAAGAGAATAAGCTAGCACATGCTATTTACTTATTGTATTGACCCTTAGTTTAAGTGATGAATTATTTATCATGTCGAGAAAATAACTCATTGTTTCCCTATATGTTCAAAAATAGTTTTGCTCTTTCTTTTTATAAAATTAATGCATAGTCATGTACAATAATTAATCAATACATAAAAAGGAAAGGGTAAATCTGTTGTCAACATTTCATTTGTTATCCTTTCAGACATCTCTATATGCACACCCAGACACACAATTTTACATAAATAAATAGAATTTATTATTCTATAACATTACACCTGTAAAATATAACCAATAACATATTACTTAATAGACCAGTTGTGAAAATTAAATGATATAAGACATATAAAACACTTAGACCCATCCTTGGCACATACTATGTATTCAGTAAAAGTTAGCTATTATTATTATTCCTTTTTGTTGTTATTATTGTTATTGCTATTAATCTGTGGAATATGGTAGTAAATATAACTCTACGACATCACCTTTAATGGCTTCCTGGTATTCCAAATATATTTAACTTATTGATGAACAGTTGGAATATTTCCTTTTTAAATATTAGGAATAACACTGCAATGAACTTTCTTATACCTATATTTGATGTACTTGTCTAGTTTGTCCTAAAGGTAAATTTTTTACAGTAGAATTCCTGGGTCAAAGAGAATGCATATTTAAATATGATGTATATGTTTAAATTTTAAAAGTCCTGTTCAAGAATAGATGTTACTATGGACAAGAAAATAAATGGAAAAACAGATAATTTGTTAGAGTAAAGGGACTATGGGCGATTTTAAAAGTGCCTTGCATTATGGAGGACTTCCCTGGTGGCACAGTGGTTAAGAATCCACCTGCCAATACAGGGGATACGGGTTCGATCCCTGGTCCAGGAAGATCCCACATGCCACGGAGCAGCTAAGCCCATGCAGCACAACTACTGAGCCTGCACTCTAGAGCCTGCGAGCCACAACTACTGAGCTCACCTGCCACAACTTCTGAAGCCCGTGTGCCTAGAGCCCGTGCTCTGCAACAAGAGAAGCCACCGCAATGAGAAGCCCATGCACCACAACAAAGAGTAGCCCCCACTCGCTGAAACTAGAGAAAGCCCATGTGCAGCAACGAAGACCCAACACAGCCAAAAAAAAAAAAAAAAAAAAAAAGTGCCTTGCATTATCAAACAAGTTGTTGGATCTTTTGAGACCTAGACTATGATATTTACTGTTTTCCTATTCTCTCTTAAGGTTGTATGATTTGTCCCCACTGCTTTGTTATAGTTTGAGAATCTAAAACGCTTAATGAAATTCTGTATTATACTTTGCTGTTCTCACCTGGTTTTTCCAGTTTATTTTACTTTATTTTTTATCATTACCATTAACCCTTACTAAACATTTTACTCTATCTGCATTTTAATGTCTTTCATGTGAGTGTGGATTTCTACCCTTTCATGTAGTGAACTTTATAACAATTCCATGTGGTTAAATTTTTTCTTTTTTCAGAGTCTTAAAACGTTTTCCTTCCACCTACAAAAAGAAATACCAGGTGGGACAGAGATTGTATTGGTTTAATAACTTCATTGTTTAGTTGGAATAGGTTCTCTCCAGGCTTCTCCAGGGTCTAAGGGGCAAGCATATGTTCTCTCCACTCTTCTTGGCTATTTATAAGGACATACATTGGTCTATAAAGTTTAAAAACAAAAATGCATGGGAGATTTCTCTCAAATAGGGACTTGATGTTTATTAATGTTTATATCAATGTATTTTCAGTTCAGGCTCATTGTCTTTATTTTTTGGTTATATTTTGGCATTGCTGGCCATTTCTCTTCTCTTGCACCCCTCTTGTCCACAGTTGTAGCTATACTCAGTCTGCTTCCCACGTCTACCATCTCTGTGATTCACTTTGTGTGGTTTACCATGATTTGGGAATGCCCCCTTTTTTTTTTTTTTTTTTTTTTTTGCGGTACGCAGGTCTCTCACTGTTGTGGCCTCTCCCAATGCGGAGCACAGGCTCTGGATGCGCAGTCTCAGCGGCCATGGCTCACAGGCCCAGCCGCTCCACGGCATGTGGGATCTTTCCGGACCGGGGCACGAACGCATGGCCCCTGAATCAGCAGGCAGACTCTCAACCACTGTGCCACCAGGGAAGCCCCGGGAATGCCCTCTTAATACATCTCCAGCAACATTCATTCTTTATTCTACTACATCATTTCTGCTCTTGAGAGTTTTCACTGCTATGTTCAGTTCTTTTATGGAGTTGACAGGTTTAGTGCTGTCTTCTAGTGCAGCAGCCATGAAAACGTGCCACTCAGATCTGCTACAGTGCAGGGTGTAATTGACCAGCGGCCCCTGCTGCTGCACTCTGAATCCACCACCAGGTTTGTGCTGAGGCCACTCTTCCCATGGACTGTCTCCAGCCAATGTCTGAGGGCAGCGGGGACACTAAAGCAGGCTCATTCCTGCCAGACATGGGACTCCTCGCGGGGGTGACTGGCTTGAGGGCTTCCCTTTGGCCTGGTCAGAACTTTCTTGTGAGGTGTAGAAGTAGAAGGAATAGAGAGAGATTTAAAATTGGGGATTGAGAGTTAAGCATCAAAAAACATTCCTGTGGCCCAAATACAGAAGGCCTTTCCGGGTCCCTAGAGCTGTTGGTAGAGATTCAGCTTGCCACAGACCCCCTTATTTAGGAAGAAGTGGTGTTTTCTCTTCTTGACAAAACTTTTAAGAAAGGTATTGTAGGGCTTCCCTGGTGGCGCAGTGGTTGAGAGTCCACCTGCCGATGCAGGGGACACGGGTTCGTGCCCCGGTCTGGGAAGATCCCACATGCCGTGGAGCGGCTAGGCCCGTGAGCCATGGCCGCTGAGCCTGCGCGTCCGGAGCCTGTGCTCCACAACGGAAGAGGCCACAACAGTGAGAGGCCCGCGTACCGCAAAAAAGAAAAAAAAAAAGAAAGAAAGGTATTGTAGTAAAATTATAGTCAGCTTTATAAATTTTCCTATTTAATCACTTGTAAAAATCACCTTTTCTCAACATTAATTTCTTCTGTCTTTAAAGCGTCACTTCTAATTAAGAAAACTAGAATTTAAGTTTTGTATCAGTCAGCTCAGGCTACCATAACAAATTGTCACAGATTGGATGGCTTAAATGACAGAAATTTATTTTCTCATAGTTCTGAAAGCTGGAAGTCTGAGACCAGGATGCCAGCATTGTCAGGTTCTGGTGAGGGTCCTCTTCCTGGCTTGCAGATAGCTGCCTTCTTACTGTGTCCCCCATGGTGGAGAGAGAGAACCCCAGTCTCTCTTCCTCTTCTTAAAAGGACAAAAATCCCATTATGGGGCCCCACCTTCATGACCTCATCTAAACCCAATTATCTCCCAAAGGCCCTGCCTCTAAGCACCACCACATTGGGGGGTTTAAGGGCTTCAACACATGCATTAGGATGGTAGGGGGAGACACAACCATTCAGTCCATAACAAGGTTAAAAAAACACCTACTCTAAAAAAACTTTTTAATTTATTGCCCATATTGTTCAATTTTTAGAAGAACATAGGCATTGCTAACTAATTTGGGGATGAAAAACAAACTGTAAATGTATCATAATTAGAGATTTTTTAAAAATAAATTTATTGATTTTATTTATTTTTGGCCGTGTTGGGTCTTCGTTGCTGCGCACGGGCTTTCTCTAGTTGTGGCGAGCGGGGGCTACTCTTCGTTGCGGTGCGCGGGCTTCTCATTGCTATGGCTTCTCTTTGCGGAGCACGGGATCTAGGCACGTGGGCTTCAGTAGTTGCAGCAGGCAGGCTCAGTAGTTGTGGCTCATGGACTCTAGAGCTCCGGCTCAGTAGCTGTGGTGCACAGGCTTAGTTGCTCCACGGCATGTGGGATCTTCCTGGACCAGGGCTCGAACCCGTGTCCCCTGCATTGGCAGGTGGATTCTCAACCACTATGCCACCAGGGAAGCCCATAATTAGAGATTTTATCATATCTTTTAGTTTCCTAGATATAGAACCTCAAGTTGTACTTTTAACAGTACCTTTTTATTACAATATATATATATATTTTTTTTTTTTTTTTTTTTTTTTTTTGCGGTACGCGGGCCTCTCACTGCTGTGGCTTCTCCCATTGCGGAGCACAGGCTCTGGACGCGCAGACTCAGCGGTCATGGCTCAAGGGCCCAGCCACTCTGCGGCATGTGGGATCTTCCCGGACTGGGGCGCGAACCCATGTCCCCTGCATCGGCAGGCGGACTCTCAACCACTGCGCCACCAGGGAAGCCCCTACAGTATATTTTTTATACAAACTTTTAAAGGAACTTATGTTTGCAAGTAAGTGATTGCCTCAGTTTAGTACTAGCTCATTTCCAGGAGATGTTGGTCTTTTTGCCATTGTAGGCAATGTCACCTACTTTCCTCCTGCTTGTTGGATAGCAGTTTGGAGAAGAATCAGTTTGGAGCTCACCAGCCACCATTCACATAACAAATTTTATACAGGTCAAATTGCTGAACAGAGGATATTGAGGAAAACAGATTATAGCATGTCCTTACCAGTAAAAGTTGTTAATTGGCCGTGGGTGTTGATTGTATCCTTGAATGAAGTTTATATTGCTCTTTTGGTTGTTTTTATCTAGGAGAAATAAGGACAATGTTTTTGCCAGTTGTGAGTGATTACCTGATTTTAACATATCATTATTTAACTTCTTCCCAATGTGAACAAGCTGATATTTGCATGAGAACATTTTCATGTGTATTTTCTAATTTTTCTCTCTAATGTATGCATACTCAATATTGGACTAGATCACCTTATCCCTGGAGATAAATGAACGATTTCAGTAGAACCAGCAATTTGGGGGCTGTTAATTTAGTGCTTTCATGTTTCTTGAGAAGTAGGAGGCCATGCCTTTCTATTCTAAATGCATCTGTGAAATCCTGATATTACAAAAGCTGTGGCAAAATTTTGATAAACATGTTCGGTAAAAGCTCTCTGTGTTTTCCATGGTAGATAAGAAAACCTCCTCATGGCACAAGCCATAGAATTAGATCTGATCTTTGGTTATGGCCAATTCTGGCTCCAACCCCACCTCTACCTAGGAGGTATACCCTCCTCCTCTGTGGTCAGTGCAGCTGTCACCTGACCGGTGACCAAAGAGGCTGGCTGTGGGGATGAGGATGGGGAGAAAGGCTTTTCTTTGAAGCTCAGGTGTTTAAATCATCTCTAAGCCCTCCCCCTGCCACCTCCAGTCACTTGCACCAAGGCCTCTTTTCCCTCCCCCAAACACATTCCTTTGAAATTTCTCTTCCCTTGTACGGAGCAGGCCTTGACCATCATTTAAACCTGACTTCACTTGGGGCTTCCCTGGTGGCGCAGATGGTTGAGAGTCCGCCTGCCGATGCAGCAGACACAGGTTCGTGCCCCGGTTCGGGAAGATCCCACATGCCGCGGAGTGGCTGGGCCCATAAGCCATGGCCACTGGGCCTGCGCGTCCGGAGCCTGTGCTCCGCAACGAGAGAGGCCACAACAGTGAGAGGCCCGCGTACCACAAAAAAAACAAAAACAAACAAACAAAAAACCTGACTTCACCTAAGGCAGCAGGGGGCAAGTGGGAGCACAGTTTTTTTCTCTCTCCAGCCCAGAACCCCATGGGTCTGGCCCTAGGCTTTGCACCCCTTCAGGAATGACTAAAAATATAAGCTCTCCTCATTTTGGTTTAGAGATAAGAGTCTAATATAGCAAGAAAGAATAAGAAAGCACATAGGCGGGCGGCGGCGCTCCCGGAGGTAGCGCGGACGTCGCGTGCGTCCGGTCGGTGCGTCGGGCTGGTGCGTCGGGCTGCAGAAGATGGCGGTCTCCACAGACAAATTATGAAAACAGAATATATAGCCTGAAAGTAGAATGTGGACCTAAATACCCAGAAGCACCTCCATCAGTTAGATTTGTAACCAAAATTAATATGAATGGAATAAATAATTCCAGTGGAATGGTGGATGCACGGAGCATACCAGTGTTAGCAAAATGGCAAAATTCATACAGCATTAAAGTTGTACTTCAAGAGCTAAGACGTCTAATGATGTCCAAAGAAAATATGAAGCTTCCACAGCCACCAGAAGGACAAACATACAACAATTAATTTTAGTGGATTTAAAACTTGTCTTAAATCAACAACCTTCTATTCATGTTAATGTCTTGATTAAATATCACAATGCAAAATACCCACACATTAAGTAAGATAATTCCAGCTGGTAAACATGACCTGGACATCTGCGCCGTCATTTACGCATGAACCTGGAGTACTCAGAGTGGAGCTCAGGTTTCCAGGTGGAAGAACAGCGAGAAGTGTCAGATGACTGTGCAAGCAGATGTGTTTCTGAAGAGAAAGCTCAAGAAGGAAAACCCAGAACGGCATGCTCTTGCTTAGTGAAAGAGCTTCCGTTGAAATTGTCTAAAATAGCAGGTACAATGAATATTGTCACAAAATGCGTTCATTTTTGAAGCGGTATAGGTGCTGACTACTAGTAGTATCAAAAACACGTTCAGGATTGTTTTGATACCTGTATTTATAATAAAATTGTTGTGGGGAGGTGGACGGATTTCCGTTACAAGCTGTTCCTGGGTGTTCCATGTGCCAGACGCGGTGAAGAGTTGTTTACAGTCTTTGTTGGACAAACCATGCATTTACATTTAAATGAAATCAACAAAAAGGAAATAGATGTATGGATATGTGATTTTGAGATTAACGTTAGTCTTAAATTGTAAATAAAATGTGGAATGTGTCCTCAAAAAAAAAAAAAGAAAGCACATAACAGGCCACTGACAGTCTCTGGGTTTACCAACAGCTTGGCTTTCCCCTCTTTCCTTTGGATTCCGCCTTCACGGGTAAATGTACAGCATCTTTGTTGACCAGCACGGCAGCCAGTTGCCACGTGTGGCTATTGAGCACTTGGAATGTGGCTGGTCCACGTTGAAATGTGCTGTAAGTGTAAAATATACACTATGCAAAAAGTTTAAAAATGAATAAAATATCTCATTAATAATTTAAAATATTGATTACATATTGAAATGATAATATTTGGGGGGTTGGGGTACAATATATTATTAAAATTAATATCACCTGTTTCTTTTTACTGTGGCTCCTAGAAAGTTTTAAGTTACATTTGTGGCTTGCATTATATTTCTATTGGATTGCGCTGTTATCAACCCTGTTTCAATTTGTAGAGGATTTGGAGGTCCTAAGTTTGTTATTTATACTCAGTACCTTTCTAAATTTATAACCAATTTATAATTATTATGTACTTATTAAAATTATAGAATATATTTATAGTTATTTTATATGTATAAAATTAAAATACAAAAATATATTTATTTATTTATTTTTTGCGGTATGCGGGCCTCTCACTGTTGTGGCCTCTCCCATTGTGGAGCACAGGCTCCGGACGTGCAGGCCCAGTGGCCATGGCTCACGGGCCCAGCCGCTCTGCGGAATGTGGGATCTTCCCAGACCGGGGCACGAACCCGTGTCCCCTGCATCGGCAGGCGGATTTTCAACCACTGCGCCACCAGGGAAGCCCTAAAAATAATTTTTTAAAAAAGGAAAATGACTCAGGATTCACCAGCAAGAGATGAAGTGGAAGATTTAAATGTGCTCATTCCCAAATGTACTCATTCTCTGTCTCCATTTCCCGAACTCATTTCAGTTTTACATGCAGAGCTAAATCAGAATGGTCAAAAGAAATTAAAAAAAAAAAAAAAGAATGGTCAGAAGAAACTCACTACATTCTGTTCTTAATTTCTGCACTGTGAGCTATATCAGTTTGCTCTGGACTTTAAGACAGAAAGTCCCAGTTTTGTGACAACTTGAGGGAAAGGAGAGGAGGTTCATGGTACCTTCTCTTCTAATGTTTAAAAAAAGAAAAACAAAAGAAAAGGAGAGAAAGTGTGTGTTTCCTGGTCAATCACTCTGTCATTTCAAAACCTTGCTAAGGTGGTGCTGGTTTGGGTTGTGCCAGCATAAATGCTGCTCTAAACCTTCTCTCAAGGACACAGTCCAACTCAGTATTCCAAAACCAGAGTTTGGTTGGTTTCCGCTTGACAGGTGTGCATGGTCTCTGGTTTCAGCTGGCAGAGGCAGTGGAAGGGCGGGAATACCACAGAAGCACTCTTGTTGGGTAAAGACTTTAGGTGACACAGAAGGAGGCTTGTCCTAAAAAGTTTCTGCTGGGCTCTGTTGTTTAATGGTTTATCTCTAAAATATTTTAAAGAAAAAGCTTATTTTCCTAGCATTCTGGGTTACAAGGACAAATGTGGAGACCTGACAGGCCTGATTTTTAGTTCAGACTCTGTCCCTAATTAAATATATGTCTTTGGACTTCAGTCTCAACATCAGTCTCCCCACCTGTAAAGTGGGAATAATCATGCAATCTTGTGAGAACTAAATGTGATCATAAATGTAAAGGGCTTAGCATAGTATTTGGCACATAGTCCATATTTAGTAAATGTTCACTGTAATTACTGTTGCCTTAATTCTTCGTTGAAGACTTGCACGTGAGGAAATGAAGCATCTGCCAGAGGGGAGGGACTAACCCCAGGAAAAGCTGAACCACCTCTTCAGTGTTTCCTCCAAATGGAGGGCTAGTTTGGGCCCAAACAGACCATGAAGTCTCTGTGAAAAAGCTGGAGGTCCTGAGGAGTTTGGGTCAACTTCCCCAGACCATGGGAGTCGGGACAGTTCTGGAGAACCTGATACCAGGGCCAATCCTAGGAGTCAGTTACTCCAAGGAAACCCAAAGCAAAAGCAGAAGCAGACCCAGGATCAACCTTGGAGTGCCCTGGGTCTGGCCTTGGCCCCCAAGACTGATCAAGTGACTGCAGGTGCATAGCCCCATCATTCAACTCTCAAGTCCTACCCTGGCCATGCCTGCTTTCCCAAGGCTGGCAATCAGAATTAGATGGCCTGTGTTCTGAATGGAGAGGGAGGCCAAGTTTACTAAGTGTGCCCATGCCAGTACCCTTAACAATGAATTTGTGTTGCAAGGACTCTTGGGCGTTTGCCTACCTTTAAGAGACAAGGCTAGGTCTACATACCTCGTTCAGAAGGAAGAGCGCACTTTTCTTCCCAGCCAGTTGATTGTATGGCATAGATAGACCTGTGTCTGTTTTGTTTCTGATTCTTTCTGTACCCAATAGCCATAACCATTGTTTAAGATTTTTTTTTCTTTTTCTTTATTTTAGACTTAGCCTCTAGCTCTTTACTTCCATACCTACTAACACCTTGTGTTACCTGTTCACCACCTTTCCACTCTCCTCACCTCCCTAACACTCACATTACTAGAAACATTTGGAAGAATACAGTGAGGGTTGGCTTGTTTATCCTGAATTTATATTGATTAGCTTTTTTATGAACCCCACTTTAGTGGGGTTTTTTTTTAGTTTTTTTAATAGTTGATTTACAATGTTGTGTTAATTTCTGCTGTATAGCAAATTGATTCAGTTATACATATATATATATATATATACATTCTTTTTCATGTTCTTTTCCATTATGGTTTATCACAGGATATGTTGATTAACTTTTGACCAAACACTAGAGGTTTTGATCTGGGTAACCTAAGAAGTTGAAGAAAAAGACATTGGCACTCATTATCAATCCCTTTTGATAGCATTTATGTGACTAAATAGGTATGGGACCACAGGTAATAATCTGCAAAAGACCTTTTGAAGATAAGGGGTTGCCTAGATCACTGAAATATTGAACTTCCCTTCCCAACCTATAGTTGTGATTTGTTCTATTTCAGGGGGAAAATATCAGATACACAAAAAGACTGGAAATTCTTTGAGGTGAGTCACGTTTAGGGGCTCTGCTCTTTGATATGAAACATGAAGTATAGCAACAACGAATAGACATTTGTCAGGCACCTATTTTTAATGAATATCCTTTCTACAAAGGATACTAATAAGCTGTGTGCCACTTCTTAAATCTTTGGTCTGATTTTCCTCCTGCAAAGGTGAGTACATGTATAATTTTCTGCAGCCCTTCAGGCATGTGGAGAGAGCGGGGCACCTGGGTTTGCGTCTACTTAGTAGTGTTCTATAGACAGGTGGGAGCTTTTCATGTCGTAACTGTGGGTTCCGATTCTCATCTGTTTCTGTCATAGTCCTTTTATACTTTCTGTACGTATGTAGCCTGGATTGTCTTCTGACGTCAACACTTCACAGAGATTGAGGAAGAAATAGGGAGGCTCTTTCGTTCCGACATGTTCAACATTCCCCGAAGGAAGCGCGAGGATGAAGAGTCAGGAGGGGAAAAGAAACGCATGACTTTTGTACAATTCAGGTGTGACCTTTTGACTCTCCCAAGCTCAAGGACATTTCTAGAAAACAAGATGATGTGACCTAAATGTCACCCCTACCCCCAGGAGAATGATGGCAAAGTGCCCAGCGATGAAAAAAGCCATTAACATGCGCTCTCCAGTCATGTCTACTCTGCTGCCCTCTCTCAGAGAAAAAGCTCAGAATATCTCTGAGAAAAAGTACCGTCAAGTAGGCATGAAATTCCCAGTCCGGATGCAAGAGCACAAGGAAAATCTGGACTCTGTGCACATGCCAATGTAAGTGGCCCAAGGAGAGAAGACTGAGTGTTGCTTCCTAGGTGGGACCCAGGAGAAGCAAGGGCTCAGACATGGTGCCTCTGCCAGAAAGCGGAACAAAGGTGGAAGCACCGTCTTCCTACCATCCCCTGCTCCTCTCGACCTGTTTTCTTTCCAGATCAGCTCTTGGTATACCCATCTAGACTAGAAAAAACTAGAAAGTTATGCTAGACTTCAAATAGTTCTAATTTGGTGAAGTGAGTAGCAGACTTTGTAAGACTGAGGTTTTCCTGTTAGAAGAATCATCTTTGGGAAATAAGGGAAGGACCAGTACAAAATCTTGCTATGGGTCGAGGTTTTGAACCCATATTTAAGATATAGATGTGTGTGTGTGTGTGTGTGTGTGTATCAGTCTTAGCTTTATACACACGCACAAGTCAGCCATATACTGGGTTGGCCAAAAATTTTGTTCGGGTTTTTCCATATGATGTTACAGAAAAACCCAGACAAACTTTTTGGCCAACCCAATACCTTAGTCTTTGGCCTCAGCAAATATTCAGCTATACCAATAATTCTTTCCACAGAGTTGGCATCCTGGGGGAGCCTCGATGTCAGTTCAACCCCCATACCCTTATCCCCCTCGATACATGAATAAATGAAAAATGAATAAATGAATAATATTTATTTATTTTCATTTATTCATTTAGTAAATGAAAGCATGAAGTCTGGGAGACAGTCTTCCATGATAGAAAGAAATAACATGAGGATTCAGGATACACTGGACTTAGTCATGAGAACGCTGTCCTCTCAAACAACATTCCCTAACTGTACATTCCATTTCTGTAATTAGTTCCTGTATTTGAAGTAAACTACTTTGACTTAATCACTTTATACAGGACTAGTGTTTATTATTAAACTCTAAAAATTGTTCAAATTATTTTGTTAAAAGTTCAACAGTAGACTAAAGAATTCCAGAAAGCTTTTGAAAAGCTCATTTTCCTATATTTAATACTTTGCTTTGTTATTTATTTACTTCCTTGGCTTTTACATGACCATTTAGAGTAATGTATTAGGACATTTAGTCAGTGTTCTAGTGGACTAGTGAAGAAACATTCTGTTTATTCACTTCTAAGTTCCTTTTTGTTTCATGAGAGAGTGTAATTGGTACATTTGAAAACAAAATTTCATAAAAAGGCAAATTAAATATTTTTAACATTAAATCTCTTTCTGGGGCTTCCCTGGTGGCGCAGTGGTTGAGAGTCCGCCTGCCGATGCAGGGGACACGGGTTCATGCCCTGGTCTGGGAAGATCCCACATGCCGCAGAGCGGCTGGGCCCGTGAGCCATGGCCGCTGAGCCTGCGCGTCCGGAGCCTGTGCTCCGCAACGGGAGAGGCCACAACAGTGAGAGGCCCCCGTACCGCAAAAAAAAAAAAAATCTCTTTCTATGGCTATATTATTATTGGCATTGGGATATAAAGTACATCTGACTCATTTAAAAGCCTTTTAGCATATATGTTTCATTCATTTTTTTCATTTATTCATTTAACAACACATATGTTTCAAACCCCTCCTCCATTCAAAGCTTTGTGCTGGGAAATGTAAGGAAAAAAGGTCATCAAGACAGAGACCATATCCTCTGGTCTGAGTAGTAGAGAGGATCAGTAAAACACATGCCTGCTAATGATACAACATTGAATGTGCTAGAGGCCATTAAAGAGGTAAATCCAAGTGCCCTTTGAGACAGATCAGTAGAGCCCTCACTTCTGGGGGAATCGGGAGCATTGAGATTTGAATCTGGTGTTGCAGGGACTGGTGGCACTAAAGGGGGACCGCCAGTCAGAGGAAGACCATGTGCAAAGGCACAGAGATGAAAAAGTGTGCCCTGTGACCGAGGAAGGCAAGAGCCATGGGTGTGTGAGGGGGAGCAGAAGAAGAGCGGGCTGCAAAGGTCAGCCGAGCCTCCACATGCCCCACCAGGGAGTGAGTTGGATATTATTTGGTAGGCAGTGAAGCTTAGGACCCGCTGATGAAACCCTTTCGTTGGCTGCTGATTATATAGTATCATCATTTAGAAAGTCCTATAAGGGGCTTCCCTGGTGGCACAGTGGTTGAGAGTCCGCCTGCCGATGCAGGGGACACGGGTTCGTGCCCCGGTCTGGGAAGATCCCACATGCCGCGGAGCGGCTGGGCCCGTGAGCCATGGCCGCTGAGCCTGCGTGTCCGGAGCCTGTGCTCCGCAACGGGAGAGACCACAGTGGTGAGAGGCCCGCGTACCGCAAAAAAACAAAAACAAAAATTCCCATAGGAGTTTCGCCAACTAAAATAACTGGTCTGAATTTACCTTTCTGTGGCCACAGGTTTATCCCCAAACTTCAAAAATCCTCCTTTCTGCATTTAGCTAAAATTTCATTTAACAGAAGAAACTGGATGCTTTTTCCCAGATTTAATATCAAGAGCAGAGGAACAGCAGCTCCAGCCTGTCGATCATGTGGGGCAGCTTCTGTTCAACAGGCACTCTGTCTTCACTCTCATCCTTTATGTTCCAGGTCAATTCTGGTTACTCCTGTTAAAACTGCAAAGTTTTTAAAAATCAAAATCCTGAGGGGGGAAAAAAGAAAAAGAAAAGGAAAAAAAAAAGAAGGGGGGAGAAAAAAAAGGGGGGGGAAATCCTGGACTATGAACGAACCCTTCTTGGACTTTTTATTTACATAGAGCATTTGGTTACACACTGTCGTAACAAATTTTTATCTAGAACATGTTGACATGGTTTGATTTTTGATTTTTGGGTTTGTTTGTTTCTGATATTTAAAAAAATAAACCCTGGGAATTGTGGGACTTTTATAACTGTCTTTACTAGGGCACTGGGCTTTTTTTTTTCTTGCCTCCTTTCTGACCTATGAGGCTTCAGTGTACTTCATTTATTAATTCCTTCAACTGTTGATTCATTTTTTCATTCTACAGTTACTATATCTCCACTCTGTGTTAGGCGCCCTTTTTTGGTCCTGGGAATTCAGTATGGAAAAAATATAGCCAGCTCTGACTTGGAACTGACAGTCTTGGGGAAGACAGATAGGAAATGAATACTCAGATAATGAACTAATTGCAATGATGATGAATGTTGCAAAAGAGAGGCCTCATCTGCTTCCAGTATGACTCAGGTGGTTATTGGCAGGGCTGAGTTCCTCGCAGGCTGTTGGACTGAGGCCTCAGCTCCTCTTAAGCTATTGGCCCAAGGCCTTTCTTAGTTATTTGCCACACGAGTCTCTCCAAAAGGAGCTTGCAACATGTCAGTTGGCTTCATTAGCATGAACAAGTGAGAGAGGAAGAGAGAATGTGCAAGCAAGACAGAAGTTAGTCACTTACAACCTAATGTTGGAAGTGATATTCCATCACTTTTTTTTTCATCACTTTTGCTCTACTTTATTCACTAGCAGCAAGTCACAAGGTCTAGCCCACTCACAAGGGAAGAGGACCACCAAGGCCATGAACACTAGGAGGTAAGGATCACTGGGGGTCATCTGAAAAGTCAGCCCGCCACACTGGCAGAAGAAACATATGAAAGTCTTGAGGCTGGACGCAAAGCTCCTTCAGGTTGCTGAGATAAGGCTTTTGAGGCTGTAGAGAGGAAGGGTAGAAGGATGAGATGTGGCTGGAGAATAAGCAAGAGCCCTATCATGGAGGGTTCTATAAGTCTATTATGGATACACTTAAGATCAATGTGGGTTGTTCCAGTGTGATTGTGCAGTTTTTGTCTTGCACAAAGGCACCAGTGAAGGAAGTGGATGGGGAATGAGATCCAAATGCATATCTTCACCTCATTCTGGATCTTTCCAGGTGGAGTCCCTTTTTGTAATTCACAAAGCAGCAGTCTTGAATGGGTACCCTTTAATGGTTTTTAAGCAGGTGCATTGTTAAAGCTTACCAAGAGGGGTTTTTAAATTCAAAATATTCAAGTAAGAGAACAAAAGGACAAGCTACAGGCTGGGGGAAAATATTTACAAAGCATGTATCCGATAGAGGACTTGGAAAATATACAAAGAACTCTTAAAAACAACAAGAAAACAAACACTCCAGTCAAAAAATGGGCAAAAGGTATGAACAGACACCTCATCAAAAAACATATACTCAGGACAAACAAACATATGAAGAGATGCTCTACGTTATTTGTCATTAGGGAATGGAAGTTAAAAAGACAATGAGGGGCTTCCCTGGTAGCGCAGTGGTTGAGAGTCAGCCTGCTGATGCAGGGGACACGGGTTCGTGCCCCGGTCCGGGAAGATCCCACATGCTGCAGAGCAGCTAAGCCCGTGAGCCACGGCCGCTGAGCCTGCGCGTCCGGAGCCTGTGCTCCGCAACGGGAGAGGCCATAACAGTGAGAGGCCCGCATACCACACACACACACACACACACACACACACAAAAAGCAATGAGATACCACTACACACTTATTAGAATGGCTAAACTGACAATACCAAATGCTGATGAGGATTCAGAACAACAGGAACTCTTATTCATTGCAGAGTCAAAATGATGCAGCCACTTTAGAAGACAGTTTGAAGTTTCTTACTTTAATTTTCTTACAGTTAATATGAAAATGTAATAGTCAGATAGCCAACACAGTCTTGGAGAGAAAAACAGTTGGAGGGCTAACACATTCTGATTTCATACTTACTACAGAGCTACAGAAATCAAGGCTGTTTAGCACTGGTATAAGAATAGACATTTAGATCAATGGAATAGAATTGAGTCCAGAAATAAACCCATACATTTATGGCCAACTGATTTTCGACAAGTGTGCCAGGACAATTCAATGGCGAAAGAATAGTCTTCTCAACGAACAGTGCTGGGACAACTGGATATTCCCATGTAAAAGAATGAAGTTGGATTCCTACCTTACACTGTATATAAGCTTTAACTCAAATGGGCCATAAACCTAAATGTAAGGACTAAAACTAGAGAACTCTTAAAATGTAGGTGTAACCTTCATGATCTTGGGTTAGGCAATGGTTTCTTAAATATGAATGATGCCAAAAACATAAGCAACCAAAGAAAAAAATTGATAGATTGGACTTCATCAAAATTAATAACCTCTGTGCTTCAAAGAAAACTATCAAGAAAATGGGGTGGTGATTGTATAGCAACTCTGTGACTATACTAAAAAAAATGGAACTGTACACTTTAATGATGAATTTATGGCATGTGAATTACATATCAATAAAGCTGTTATAAAGAAAAAAGTGAAAACACAATTCACAGAATGGGAGGAAATATTTGCAAATCCTATATGTAATAAAGGTCTTGTATTCAGAATATATAATGAACTCTTACAGTTTGACAATAAAAACTAAATAATCCAATTTAAAAATCGGCAAAAGCTTTGAATAGACATTACTCCAAAGAAGATATACAAATGGCTAATAAGCACATGAAAAAACACTCAACGCTATTAGTCATTAGGGAAATGCAAATCAAACCCACAGTGAAATCCCACTTCACACCCACTAGGATGGCTATGAGCAAAAAGTTAGAGAAGAACAAGTGTTGATGAGAATGTGGAGAAATCAGAACCTTCACAACATTCCTGATGAGAATGTAAAATGATGCATCCACTTTAGAAAACTGCTTGTCAGTTCCTCAAAAAGTTAAGCATATACCATATGACTTAGCAATTCCATTCTTAGATATATACCCAAGAGAATTGAAAACATATGTTTACACAAAAACTTGTACACAGATGTTCAAAGAAGCATCATTCATAATAGCCAAAAAAGTGGAACAAACCAAATAACCAACAATTGATGAATAAACAAAAATGTGGTATATCCATGCAATGGAATATTACACAACCATAAAAAGGAATGACGTACTAATTCATGCTACAAGGTGAATGAAGCCTGAAAACATCATGCTAAGTGAAGGAAGCCAGACACAAAAGGCAACATATTCTATGATTACAATGATAGAAATGTCCAGAATAGGGAAATCCATAAAGACAAGGTAGATTAATGGTTGCCAGACACTAAGGGGAGGAGGGAATGGGGAGTGACTGCTAACAAGATTTCTTTTTGGGGTGATGAAAATGTCCTGGAATTAGATAGTGCTAATGGTTACACAACTTTGTCAATAGACTATCACTGAATTGTACACTTTAAGAGAGTGAATTTTATGGTATGTGAATTATATCTCAATTAAAAACAAAACAAAACAAGGAAAGTCTGAGAAATTGCCACATGATGTCTAAATCTAATCTAGTATCCTGGATAGGATCCTGAAACAAAAAAAAAGGATATTATGTAGAAACTAAGGAAATCCTAATAAAGCATGGACTATAGTTAATAATAATGTATCAATATGGGTTCCTTAATGTACCAACAATCAGAAACTGGATGTGGGGATACAGGAATTCTCTATCATATCTTTGCAATTTTTCCTTAAAACTGTTCTAAAGTAAAAAGTTGATTTTAAAAAATATTCAGCAAATACTTATCTCGCACCTGATATGTGGGCATAGAGCTGGACCACATATGGTCTTTGTTTAGGTTGCCCTCTGCGCAGAAGCGGAAGAATAAGATAAACACATGCACAAAAAGGAGGCTAGAAGTCAGAAATCAAGAAACACTCTGCAGTAGAGCTTAAAGGAGAGAGCCTCTCAGGTCAAGGGATTGGGAGATGGGCATAGAGACGGCTCTGGAAGATGTGAGGGGTCTGGATAGGCAGAGATGGAGTGGGGGTATCTGGGGATACTTCCTGGGTTTCTCACAGGGTTCAGACCTGAAAATCGTGTGGTGATGGGGCCTTGTGCAGTTGAGCTGGGCTGTGGGGTTGGCTAGGGGAGCATTGAGGACTTCTTCATGTGGGAAAGATGGTATCTTATTTCTTAACCTTTTCCAGGGGCTGCAAAACCCTTTCTATTCCGCCTTTGTTCGGGCTGCAGGGTCCTATAACATTTGAATCATCATCCTCTTCTAGGATTCAGCCTGTCCAACCATGTCAGTGTTTCCATCTTTACCTCTGTTTTGAGCTTCAGTTCCATCATAGATACAAATCATCCCACTTAGAACTTGGCATATGGCATTTTGATCTCTAGCTTTTTTTTTTTTTTTTTTTTTTTTGGCTGCCCTGCATGGCTTGTGGGATCTTAGTTTTCTGACCAAAGACTGAAGCTGGGCCACGGCAGTGAAAGCCTGGAATCCTAACCACTAGGCCACCAGGGAACTCTAGCTAATTTTCATACCAAGAAAGAAAAATAAATGTGCCTCCTCCAAGCCCATTGCCACTGAGCTCTCCTCCCTCTGAATAAGTTTCAGTTTGCAGAAAGCAATCAGTTTCAGGGGACTGAGAGCACAGGGTGAACTGTGCCCTTGTTTTTGCAGGACGTCTCCAGAGCAGTCTGTGTCTGGCAGCGGGTTCATAAAGTTGTTCTCTGCCTCTGAGTTTCTCTCTGTGGGGTGGTGCCCAAGGTGATCTAGGCGAGCCATGCTAAGGGGCTTGGTGTCCTGCACCACTTGCTTTGCACCTTGGCCTCCCTTGTCCTTATGCAGAATGATTTGTTCTCATTTCCTTTACTTCTCCTGTGTCTAACCCAGAGGCCTAAGCAGAGCAAAAGGGGAATGTGCTGGGGCCAAAGAGCTCAGGTCACACTGAAACCTGGCACAAAAATGGCCACCCACACCTAGGACCTTTGCGGGGGACACTTGTCCCCCATCAACTGGCCAGTGTCAGAACACTGGAGCTATTTAGAATCAAAGTCTTAAGTCTATTGGTGGTTGCCCCATATCAACCTGTATTTCTTCTGGAAATAATTTTTAATGATATCATCTGCCTAATTTACATAAGTAATCCTTGTTCAGTGTAAAAAGAAACCTTAGAAAACACAAAGAAAAAAATAAATGCCCATGATCTCATCACTCAGGATAACTCATTGTTAATAATTAGGGGAATCTCCTTTCAGTCATCTGTGTGCATTTATGTACAAACAAAATGAGGTCGTGCTGTGTACCCTTGTCAGCAGCTTCCCTCCTTCAGAGAGAAATACATCGTGAACTCAGCCAGTACCATCTAAAACGTGATTTTAATTGCCCTGTGGTATTCTGTGGTATGAATATGTCACAGTGTCCTTGCCCAGTCCCCTATTTTCTTGTATACGTACCTTGTCTCTCAAACCACTGCTCTTTTCCTTAGGATAAACCCTGTGAATGATATTGCTGCATCAAAGAGCACACTCCTTCTCAAGACCTTATGATTGCTGAATTTCCTGCCCAAGGCTAGCCCCAAAGCAAGGCTACCTCCATCTGTGTATGAGAATGCTCACCCCTCACCTGGGCATTACCATTCCTTTGAATCCTTGCCAATTCTCTGGTAGTGAAAAATGGAATTGTATGTTCATTCTAATTTATATTTTCTATTAACAGTAAGGATGCATACCTCTTCATATAGGTCATTTGTGCTTCCCCTTTTCTGATTTATCACAGAAATAATATAATGTGAAATGCATTGAGTTTCTTCAAGCAAATGCATCACCCAACTCAAGGAACTATATTATAGTAGCACAGATAATAAAAATAACAGTACCTTGTCATAAATTCTAGATCAAGGCAGATGGCGTCCGAGTATTCGTTCTTAGTTGATGAAATTTATTTGTCCATCTTTTAGCTCAGAATCTCAAAATGCTTTCCAGATCCCAGTTAAACTTGTTAAAAACACTTTTTAGGTACTTATGATAGGAGTTCCATCTGCCTTAGCCACTCCTGACCCACCAACCTCACCTCCAGCCTGGTGGGAGAAAAACAATATGAACTTAAGTACTTGATCATTACCTATTCATATCCTTTGCTTATTTTTCTATTAATGGACTCTATATTTGTCTTTCTCTTATTGATTTGGCATTCTGATCTCGGATGGCCTCTGCCTGAAGCAGCTTGAAGCAGGGTTTCAGTTCCTGGCCAGAGATTGAGGTCAGGTCGCAGCAGTGAGAACGCCAAATCCTAGCCACTAGACCCATGGTCACTGACAAGTCCCTGGCCCTTCGGCTTTGCAGAAAAGAATTCCCACAAAGATGGGAAGTAGTGAAACAAGTGGAGTGTTTGTTAGAAAAAAAAGAGTACAGTATGTGTGGATAGACACACAGGTGGACTCAGAGAGAGTTGTGCCCTCGTGGTAGTTTGAATCACTTTTGTGGGGCATTTCTTCCTGGTTTCCTTTGGCCAATCATTTTGATTTGCCTGGTTCAGAGTCCGTATTCGGTATGTCTCAGGACCCTCCCATGTGTGCGTGCGCATCTCTTAGCCAAGATGGATTCTAGCGAAGAGGCCTATGGGTAGTTGACATCACTTACTATGGGGTGCCACCCCCTCCCTTTTTGACCTCCAAGGAGCTTTCTAGTCAGGAAGGTTTCCTTGACTTCGAGAATGAGAAATACGTGGTCTCTTGTCTTCTATCTGGGCAGGGTGCAGCCTCCTCTCTCAGTTGTCCTGCTAGGGACAATTGGAGTATCAGTCCACAGGGAACAAATCTCCAACTGCTTACTCTGGTCGGGGGGACCCGTCTACCTCCTGCCTCAATTCTTTGAAGAAATTGCAAAAGTTCCTATGAGGAAAACACATTACAGGAAAGCTGAAGATAGTAAGATCCCACGTGTGTAAAAAACACATATCATTATATGTGTAGGAAGTCTGGAAGGAAATAACTAAATTATTAAAAGCAATTCTCTCCGAAAAGTAGGATTATGCATGATTTTTCTTGAAACATTTCTTTGCTAACATGTATTTTCTATTTTTATTTTTACAATGGATATTTTTTCAAAAGCATCCCTGATTTCTTGCAGAGTGGTGACATCTAGCATCCACCCCATCCAGCAGTGCACAAGGGACCACAGCGCCTAGAGCAAAAGAATAGGTAATTAACCATGAAAGGAGAAACACAAATGGCCAGGATGAAGGGGTATTCATTCTCACTACTGACTGGAAGTATAAATTAGAACATATGATTCCACTTTCACTATATAATTGGCAAAGATTCCGAGAAGTGATCATGTTTAATCTCAGCAAGTGGGTGGGGAAATAGGCATTCTCATACACTGATGGGAGAGCATACTCTGGTATAAGCCTTCAGGAAGGCAATTTGGCAGTAATATATTACCTTCTGAATATATCTGTGTATTTTGTGTATTCATTTAGGGCTGGTTCAGATATCTGGCTCCTTCATGTCCATCTGTGGTGGTGATCACTTATTTAAAACTTATTGAAGGGTGGAACTGTGTCATTCCACACAGCCCTGTGACCAGATAGACACTTCAGAAGTGCTTTTGAGGACGATTATGATAATGATAAAATAAATGACTTATCTTCTTGGATTTACAAACGGTCATCAGTCATCTGTTGATAGCCTAAGCAGGGCTCAGTGCCTTGCGAGGTCTATCAGGGATTCAAGCATAAGGTAAGGTTCCTGTCCTCAGGGCTGACCTACAGAGTCAGGACAAAGCTCAGTAACAGCATGGGGGAGCATGCAGATAAGGCTAAATTGTGAAGTGGAGACTACCACAGGCTCAGCAATGAGCCAGCTCAGAATCATCTGTGCAGAAATAATGAGGACCCCGGAGAGGAGGGGCTCACATCTCGTTTCCACTGGTCACTCCACACTCCTTGTGCACCGACGCTCTGATGAACACTCTTACCAAGCAGTACAGCTGGTACATTTGAGTTTGCCTCTTTTTCCTGGCAGGCAGTGATTTTTTTCAAAGTGTATTTCAGGGCAACCCAAATGGTTGATGAGGGAAAACTTCTCTGTATAGAAATATTCCAGGTCAGAAATGTAGAAGGAATGATAGAGTTAGAATCTTACCATCTTGCAAAACCTTAATGGAATAACGGATCTAGGCAATGATTATCAGCAGTAGTTAACATTACGAGAGACATCTAGTCCTCGGGCGCCTGGATGGGAATATACACCACCACCTATGAAGTGTTCCTGCCAAAAAACAAAACCCAAAGCAGATTGAGCCTCTAAATCTAACATTTGATTGATAGGAAGTTCAGGGGAGTAGGAATATGCTTAATAATACTACAGAGATTCCATCAGAAAAATTTAAAATGGAGGAAACTCTATAGAAACAATGCCCTATTCTTCAGTAAATGACAAGGGGGAAGAAAGGAGGGAAAGGGAAACTTTAGGTTTAAAAAAGAGACATCAGTCAAATGCAATGCGTGGCCCTTGCTTGGATCCTGATTTGAACAAGCCAAGTATTTTAAGATATATATACTACATATAATGTATACATATATTCATATGTCTACGACATAATCGGGATATTTGATATTGAGAATTTTTGGTAAATTTGTTTTGATATTGTTGTTTTGTAACACTCCCTCACCCTTTTTTAGAGGCACAGATTTAAACATTTACAGAAGGAAAAAAAGAAAAAAGCAGGCAATGGAAAGGAAGATGAGAAAAAATGAGTAGGTATCAACTCTCCATAAACCATGGGACGTGATTGCAGGTTGACTGGTGATTTTTACACCCTCTTCTCCAAGTGCAGACCAAACCATGTGTGAGAATGTTAAACAAACAAACGAAACACACCCTCCAGGAAAAGAAAACAATAACAAAAAGCAGAGAATCAGTGACACGCTCGGACAGCTGGGGATCAACTTGAGACTGTGCCAGCAGCAGGGCAGTCAGGCCTCTTGTGGATCCGGCCGTGGGTTTAGAGCACGCTTTCTCCTTCAGGGGCATGTGTTCTTTCACGTGACTTCTCTGAGCCCACTGACTCTGGATGAACGTGCTGCTTCCTCCCCAGATGCTGTTGCTTTACTTGGGAGTAATGATCTCCTCCTCCACACTCAGCTTTTTCCCTTCATACACATGCCTTACCATGGCCGATAATCACAGGCTGATGCAGACCTAAAGAGCACAAATGGAGCGTTTGCTTGAAGACTGAAGAGTCTTGTGTCACTGCACACGAAGAATAAAGCGAGGAGGAGCCCTAAATGTCATCACACGCGGCACACTGTAACATGTACCCATTAAAGAACAATTGGGTGGATTTTTAGAGCTGGAAAATTTTTTTCCATTATGTCTCACAGCAAACCAGGAAGAAGGGTGGTTACAGTGCTGGCTTTTCAAGCCAGGACCCTGAGGTACAGAGCTGTTGTTACCAGTCTAGAACTGTCAGTTTGTCTTACTAAACCACTGCTTCATTGTTTCACAAACATTTATTGTGTACCTGCTGCACTAGGCCCGGAGGATATCCCCATGACAAGGCAAACATGGCCTGTGCCCTTCGACGCCGCTGCAGCCCCCTCTGGCAGAGGGTGATTGAGAGGGAGTTAGCAGGGATCAGACAGTCTGTGCTCTGTAGGTTGTGGCCAGATGTTGGGATTTTATCTAATTGGGATGGGAATCAGATGGAGGATCTTAGGCAAAGGAGTAATATGATCCAATTTAGGTTGAAAGGATTGCTCTGGCCATGGTGCGGAAAATGGGCTGGGAGTGGGGGATGGAGAATGGAGGCTGGGAGGCCGGTTAGAGGCTACAGAGGTGGCCCAGGAGAGGGAAGATGGTGACTTGGACTAGGGATGGATTCTGGATAAGGTAGAGTTGACAGGATTTGCTGATGGATTGGATGTTGGGGATGAGAAAAGAGAAGGTGAGGAAACCTCTAAACTTTTTAGCCTGAGCAATTGGGTGTTTGGTGTTTCCACAGGGGAGACTGGATGAGGAACAGGTTGAGGGATAAAATCTCGAGTTCTATTTGGGAATGTTCAATTTGAGATGTCAACTAGTCATCCCTGTAGAGATGACTTGGCCTTAGGATATAGAGATCAGGAGTTCTGGGGAGAGACCAGAGCTGGAAATACAGATTTGGAAGTAACTGGCTGTGGGCCTGGATAAGATTACCTAAGGAGAGTGAAGCTAGAGAAGACAAAGGATCAGTTTAGGTCACTCTACAGCTTAGAGGGGACAGAGGAGGAACAAGCAACATGCAGGAAACCCCTTATGTGCTCCAACAACTCAACTTCAGAATGTGCAACCAGCCAGTGAGGTAAGAGGAAAAGTGGAAGACCAGAGAAAAAAGTGTGACATGAAGTAGGGAGTGAGAATCTGGGTAGAAATGCTGCAGAGAGAACTAGTAAGATGACAACAGAGAGGTGACCATCAGATTTAGGGACATGGAGGTTAACTGTACAGAGGTATGGAGGTGTGGATGTATGGAGACCACTTGAAATGGGCTGAGTAGAGAAAGACAGGTGAGAAAGTGGACCAAGACTGTGGACAATGCAAGGTTTGCTGTGAAGGGGAGGAAAGAAATGGGACAGGATATAGAGGGAGATGTAGGGTCAAGGGGGTATAGTTTTATTGTTGGGTTGTCTTGGATTTTGGCTTTTTAGAGATGGGAGATACTAGAACGTGTCTGTATGCTGATACAGATGATCTAGTAGAGGTAGGGGATATTTGTAGGGGCTGAGACCTTGAGGGCTGGGATGGGAAGCACAGGTTGGGGGTTGCCCTTAATGGGAAAAGGCATCTGCAGTCACAGGAGGAAAAGCAGAGGGTGTGACACTCTTTCCCCAAGTTCTTTTGATTATCTTAGATGCCCGGAGGCCCCTTCTGTATGCATTACTTTAGCAAGCCCCAGTCTCTGAATTTTCAGAAGAATTACAGATAGCAAAAATTCTTAGCCAAAGTAGTGCATTCTGAATGGTGGACTTTCAGACACTGCATAGGAAATACATAGCTGGGCTGGAAAGTGTCTTTTTGGTTTCCCTGAAGCCGCACTTTTTGGGTGAGCATCTACTACACCTATGTGTAAGACCAGCTGGGAAAGTTGTATCAGGTTTTTCCCCCTAGGATCCCTTAACCAAGTCATGGATCATCAAGCATTAAAATTAACAGCACCTGAGCTCTGAGTCGGCTTCAATTCTGTAGATCTTACTTTGTGCCCTGTGGGTTCTATTTTAAGTTCATTTGTCTTCTAGAATTGACTGCCAGGGGAAAAACTTTTCTGTGATTACTTTCATCACAGAACAATAATATATGACTTATCTTGGTTTCCTCTTTATCTTTTGCTTCAAGGAAGCACAGAAATAAATTTACTGCTTAATCATAAGAACTTAGAGCTTTGGTCTCTCAGATTTTTATTTTCTATCTTCACAACTTTGTTTTGCTTATACCTTTTCTTTTGTTTCTTTTTTAAATTAATTTTTTTATTTTGAAATAATGGCAGATTTACATGAAGTTGTAAGATATAATACAGAGGGATCCTGCGAACCCTTTACCCAGTTTTCTCAATGGTAACATCTTGCACAGTTACAGAACAATTTCACAACCAGGATATTGATATTGATCCAGTCAAGATACAAAACATTCCATTGCTATGAGGATCCCTCATGTTACACTTATAGCCACACACTTCTTTCTTGTCCCCACCCTCTCCTTAACCCCTGGCAACCACTAATCTCTCCTCCATTTCTATAATTTTGTCATTTCAAGAATGCTATATACATGTAATCATACAGTACCTAACTTTTTGGCATTGGTTTTTTTTCACTCAATATAACTTTCTGGGAATTCATCCAGGATGTTACATGTATCAATAGTTTGTTCTGGGGGCTTCCCTGGTGGCGCAGTGGTTGAGAGTCCGCCTGCCGATGCAGGGGACACGGGTTCATGCCCCAGTCTGGGAGGATCCCACATGCTGCAGAGTGGCTGGGCCCTTGAGCCACGGCCGCTGAGCCTGCGCGTCTGGAGCCTGTGCTCCGCAACGGGAGAGGCCACAACAGTGAGAAGCCCACATACCGCAAAAAAAAAAAAAAAAAGTTTGTTCTTTGCAGCACTATTTACAGTAGCCAAGACATGGACAGGTGAATGGATAAAGAAGGTGTTGTACATATATACAATGGAACATTACTCAGTCATAAAAAAGAATGAGGGCTTCCCTGGTGGTGCAGTGGTTGAGAGTCTGCCGGCCGATGCAGGGGATGCAGGTTCGTGCCCCCGTCTGGGGAGATCCCACATGCCGCGGAGCGGCTAGGCCCGTGAGCCATGGCCGCTGAGCCTGCACGTCCGGAGCCTGTGCTCTGAAACGGGAGAGGCCACAACAGTGAGAGGCCTGCGTACCGCAAAAAAAAAAAAAAAAAAAAAAAAAGAAATAATGCCATTTGCAGCAACATGGATGGACCTAGAGATGATCATACTAAATGAAATAAGTCAGACAGAGAAAGACAAATATCATATGATATCACTTATATGTGGAATATAAAAAAATGATACAAATGAACTTATTTACAAAACAGAAACAGACTCACAGACTTAGAAAACAAATTTATGGTTACCAAAGGGGAAAGGTGGGGGGAGGGATAAATTAGGAGGTTGGGATTAACATATATACACTACTATATATAAAATAAATAATCAACAAGGAGGGCAATTCCCTAGTGGTCCAGTGGTTAGGGCTCTGCACTTCCACTGCAGGGGGCATGGGTTCTATCCCTGGTCGGGGAGCTAAGATCCTGCATGCTGTGCGGCATGGCCAAAAAAACCCAAAAAAACACAAGGACCTACTGTACAGCACAGGAACTCTACTCAAGACTGTAATAACCTATATGGAAAAAAAATCTGAAAAAGAATAGATATATGTGTATGTATAACTGAATTACTTTGCTGTATACCTGAAACTAACACAACGTTGTAAATCAGCTATATTCCAATATAAATTTAAAAAAATAGTTTGTTACTTTTTATTGCTGAGTTGTATTCTGTGATGTGGATAAATATTCACGTACAAGTTTTTGTGTGAACGTAAGTTTTCATTTCTCTGAGCTTATACATTTTATAGTTAATTGTACCAGGTCTTTTTCTGTGAGTGGCTAGTATATAATCATAAATAAAGACCATCTACTATTTTTGTATTGTGATTGTTATTAGCATGTTATTATCCTTCATCTTCCAACTCCTCATGGCCTGGAAAAAAGCAGGTGAAACTTGGAAGAGTTACATAGTGTGTTCGCAGGTCCAGTGGAGACTGAATTCTGATATATGTTCTCAACTCCTGGCTTTTATGTGGCTACTATGGAAATCACTGCAGCTCTTAAGACAGTTTATTTTTGCTTCTTCTCTCTGGAATCCTGGTCGATATGAAACAAGTTTGATTTCTAGTTGCTTGCTTAGGAACGGCTCAGAGGTGTGGTTGGATATTCTTTCAATGTGTGTGGGCAATTAAAACAAAAGTTCAAAACAGATGCAAGTACAGCTGGCCCCTAGATTCACTTCATCTTGATCTCACATTTGAAATTAAGATAATCACTTCATGGCACCATGGTTTTATACAAATCTCTGCTGAAAAGAATGTTCAATTTAGAGAAAGATACAGAATGAATCCACCATGAAACCCAAGCTGTGTGTTTTTATAGAAACCACATCTGACCAGCCATAAGGGAGAAATGGAGGGTGAGAAAGTGTGTGTACCTGTTCGTTTTTGAGGTTCTAAAGTGACACGGCCAGATACAGCTGTCACTCTCTCTGCCTATATTAGTCTAATATCTGGCAATTAAATTCTGTTTGCTCATTTGTTTCATTCAGCATTCTGCTCACTCTGTGCCAGGAACTGGGGTGGGGTCTGGAAACTGGGAGATTAATAAGATGCTGTTCCTATGCTCAAGGGGCTCACAGTCCAGTGAGGGGGAAGGTGATGTCTAAACAGTCACAAGATGATGCGCTAAGCACTTCCAAAGTGTATTCCAAAGTCTGCAAGTGGCAATGGTGCCAGTGGCAGCCTCCAGTCATCAGGCGTGGTGGCAGCAGGGGGCTACTGGACTGGTTCGGCAGTGTGGTCTTGTCTGTGGTTATAGCTTGTTGTCCACTCTCCTTTAATTCTTGTATGTTTTCCAAGCCTTCCTGGTGATTCTACCCAATGTACTCCCAGTAAATTCTCTTTCTTCTTAAATCAGCCAATGTTGATTGATAGACTGCTAGTTTCAGGTATTAGGTATCCCTCCAGGATTGATTTATGAATGTAAATGCAGGACTAAGCCTCACCCAGTTGTGAAAATGATGAAATACTTCCATGTCAGTTGGTAAATAAACACTGCTCCCAGACCCCTGAGGCCCAAGGCTCCCTGGTTCCTCCCTTGGGACCCTCTCTCTCTTCCCTACAATCCATCATCTCAAGGTGTTACACTGGGCACAGGTGCTCTGGTACTACAGGTGGCATTCTTTCTGATTGACAGGTGCCTCTGGTGATGCATCTAAATGTACACGGTATACATATATGTTATGTATGTAAGTATATATAAATATCAAAAATTCAGGATGAATTCGTGTCAAATGGGAACTTACTGCACATTCTGTGTGGCTAATGTGAGACCTTTCCATATAAGCACATGTAGATTTATTCCCTTTTCAAATGGCTCCTTGGTGTTTCATTACAGGGATTTAACTACAAATGATTTAACCAATTTGGGGAGGTTTTAAAAAATAGAGATATCCTTCCCCCACATCTCAGTACCACCTACAAGGGTGTGGCCAAGACAGCAGAGTAGGAAGACCCTGAGCTCAACTCATCGCTCAGGCACACCAAAGTGACAGCTATTTATAGAGCAGCTATCAATGAGAACAACCTGAAGGCTAGCAGAGACATCTTCTACAACTAAAAATATAAAGGAGCCACAATGAGATGGGTAGGAGGGGTGGAGTCACAGTATAGTCAAGACCCACACCTGCAGGTAGGAGACCCACAAACAGGAGGATGACCACAATTGCAGAGGTTGTCCCCAAGGAGTGAGAGGTCCAAACCCCACACTGGGCTCTCCAGCCAGGAGGAGGTCCTGCATTGGGAGGACGAGCCCTCAGAACGTTTGGCTTTGAATACCAGTGGGGCTTAATTTTAGGAGACCCAGAGGGCTGTGGTAAAGAGACTCCACTCTTAAAGGGCACATCCAAAATCTCACACGCTCTGGAACCCAAGGCAGAAATAGTCATTTGAAAGGAACCTGGGTCATATCCACCTGCTGACCTTGGAGAGCCTCCCAGAGAGGCAGGAGATAACTGGGACTCACCCTGGGGACATAAGACACTGGCAGCAGTCATTTTGGGGAGCTCATTCTATCACAAGGACACTGGTGGTGGCAAGTGCCATTTTAGAAGCCTCCCTCTAGCTTATGAGCCCCAGGACCCAGACTTGCCCAGTATCAATCCTGGGATGCCCCTAGCCAAGCAGCTAGCTGGGCTGGGACACAGCCCCACCCAACAGCAGGTCAGCTGCCCTAGGCTCCTCTAAGGCCCCGGCTACCCTGGGACCCAGCCCTGCCCACCAATGGCCTGGTACTAGTGCTGGGATGCAACTTCACCCATCAGTGGGGCAGGGGAGGGCACCAGCCCCAGGAGCCCCCAAGCCTCAGCCCTGCCCACCAACGGCCCAACATCAGCTCTGGGACTCCCAAGGCCCTGCAGCCAGAGATCCTGGGACCCAGTTCCATCCACTAGTGGGCCAGCACTAACCCCGGGCCCCCTGGCCCTGCAGCCAACTGTCGAGATCCAGCCCCACCTGCCAGCAGGCCAACATCAGCTCTAGGACCTCGAGCCCTACAACCAGAGAACCCGAGACTTTGTATGGTGACAGATGGTAACTAGACTTATCATGGTGATTATTTTGAAATGTATAGAAATATCAAATCACTATGTTGTACTCCAGGAAGTAACGTAGTGTTGTAGGTCAATTATTCTTCAAAAGTAAAGAAACAAACCCATAGAAAAAGAGATCAGATTTGTGGTTGCCAAAGGCGGAATGTGGGGATAGGTGGGGGTGGGCGGAGAGGGAATGGGGTGAAGGTGGTCAGAAGTTACAAACTTCCAGTTATAAGATACATAAGTGCTAGGAATGTCATGTACGACGTGATAATATACTACTGTATTATGTTATATGTGAAATTTGTTGAGAGTAAATTCTAGGTGTTTTCATCACAAGGAAAAAAAATATTTGTTTTCTATTTCTTGAATTTTGTATCTATATGAGATGATGGATGTTCACTAAACCGTGGTAATGATTTCATGATGAATGTTAGTCAAATCATTATGCTGTACACCTTAAACTTGTGCAGTGCTTGTACTGTACTTGTACTGTGCAATTACATACTGTAATTGTACAGTATGTCAATTATATCTCAATAAAACTGGAAGAAAAAAAAAAAACACCTACAAGATGGAGATTCAGGAAGTCTAGGGAGAGGCTGACCATGTGAATTTTCCAAACTCTCCAGGTGGTTCTCCAGGTCTGAGATTTATTGGCATGAGCAGTGCATCAGTTGCCCCTGCAAACATGAAAGCAAAGAAAAAGCCATGAAACTTCCTTTATAAAAGAAGGCCTGTCTTCTCCTTTCCAGGACACAACATATAAAATAAACAATATAAAAACTTGTGTTTAAAGACTTCCAGTCCTTAAGTTTATAGTTGCCCTGGCTTGCTACCAGATTGTAATTTTTCTCTGTTTAGCAACAACTAAAAGGAATGGCAGTCTAGAAACAAGATGAGGGGCAGAGCCCTCTCAGTAAGTTCCATGTATACAGACCAAGCTGTTGCTTACAAAGAACATTGCTGTCCCTCTTGTATTTAGAAAAAGTTCAACTTTGGTTGTCTTCCAGGAACTGAGCAGTGGCCAAACATCAGTATTTCTTCAAATTTGAAAGTGAATCTTGATTTTTTTTTCATAAGTCGGCATAAAGCTCAGATAATCAACTACAGTTCTTGGAAAGGATTAAAATGTAATTCAGTTCAGCACTTCCAGGCAGTCTGGAAGCTAGGAAAGTATATTTATGGGAAAAGAGGTTTATATAAATACATTATTCAGTGACCCACATGATAGAGTTGAGAATAAGCATCTTGTGTTGGTGGATGATACCAAATTAGGTGGAGTTGCTAACATCCCAAATAGTGAGAACTAAACTCCCTGTGACCCTTTTAGATTGGCCTTGACACACTTTTAAAAAATGACCCATACCACAAATACAAGATGAAAAATGGCTCACAAGAGCTATAGTGAAAAAAAATATGAGATTTTCAAAGTTAACAACTATGTCACAAGTACAGAATTAGTCAGCAATAGAGAAACTATTGAGAAAACATACAAACAAAAAAACATGATACTGGAATGTTAATGAGGAAAAGATAAGCAAAACTCCTGAATACTTTTCCCGCATGTGGCCAGGGTCAGGCCTTAACTGGAAAATACTCCTATCCAGTTTGGGTCTTCATAATTTTGAAGTCTATCTAAAAAAATAAAATGTGCCTGAAAAATGTGGGTGACTTATGAGATAGGGGGAGAAAAATCTCTGAGAGAAAAATTAAGCTAATTGGAATTATTTAAATTGCAGAAAGAAAACTCAGAAACAACTTTAGAACTGTCTTCAAATATTCATGGTGTGATTATGGAGTGCTGAATATCTTTTTCTCTTTTCTACAAAAGACACAACCGGAAATCAAGAGGTAGACACGCAGTAATTTGGATTAGCTTAGATCTGAGGACATGTGTGCTTGAAGTAGATTAGTGTACTGAGTAGCTGTGTATAATACCTAAAATGTACAGACCACGGACTCTGGAGCCAGACTGCTTGGGTTCAGATCCCAGCTCAGCTGCTTAATATCTATGAGCCTGATTTACCCGCAACCTGTCTCAGTTTGCCCATCTAAGAAGTGGGAGGTCAATACTGTCTGCCTCATAAGGTTGTGGGGAAGATAGTATGAGATGACGTAGGCAAGTCCCGAAAGGATGTGATTACTGGCTGATCACTAAGTATGGTAAAACTTCTAGAATGGACTCCTGGAGGGGATCCTTGAATCTTTTCCTAGACTGTCTCAAACTTATGGTTAAATTTATAGTTCTAATTTGAGACAACTTTGTGAACAACACATGGCATCTACGCGAAACATCTCACACAGTATTTTAGCCATCATTTCAAAATTGCCTCACTCTATCACATTCTTTTTTTTAAAATTTATTTTATTTATTTATTTATTTTTGGCTGTGTTGGGTCTTCGTTGCTGCGCTCAGGCTTTCTCTAGTTGCAGCGAGCGGGGGCTACTCTTCATTGCGGTGCGTGGGCTTCTCATTGCGGTGGCTTCATCTTGTTGTGGAGCACAGGCTCTAGGCACGTGGGCTTCAGTAGTTGTGGCACGTAGGTTCAGTAGTTGTGGCTCGCGGGCTCTAGAGCACAGGCTCAGTAATTGTGACGCACAGGCTTAGTTGCTCCACGGCATGTGCGAGACCGCACCACGGCTCGAACCCGTGACTCCTGCATTGGCAGGTGGATTCTTAACCACTGTGCTACTAGGCAAGTCCCTATCACATTCTTATAACACAAAATTATAAATCTTGTGCACCCAGCTGAGACTGCCTTGCACACAGTACGCATATGAGATCAGGTGGATTGCAAACCTGGACATGGCTCATGAGAATATTTGCTCCTTGGTCTTTTGATATTGCAGAGATATTATCAAATAATCTTCATATCATATACCTTGGAATATATTCATGTCTGAAATTTGTGTTAATGAGCCAGTTTAACTCAATTCAAATAAATTCCATTTAGTTCAACTAAGCATTATCGAGGACGTGTGCTAGGCCCTTGGAACAACAAATGACTCCTGTTCTCTGCCTTTAAAGACCTCACAGTCTTACAAGAAGAAGAAGCAAAAATAGTTCATTTTAATATCACATGACAGAAGACAAATTTCAGGGGCAAATTGCCATGGAGGCATAGAGCCTGAATGATGAGTTTTGCCTGGGAATCACCAAAGGCTCACAGAAGCCCAGACACTTAAGTGAACTTTGAAGAAAGAGGAGAGCAGAGAGAATTTCTCAGGTGAAGCTGAAAGGAGGTCTAGAGAGTGATAGCTTCTATTGGGTCCAGGGGCTGGATTTTTGTTATTGTTACCATTATTATTGTCTTTATACATTACCATTATTACTTTGACTAAGTCATGTTGGCATAAATCTGTGACATTTTGAGATGGACATGAACATGAAGCAGTATTTGAGACAACAAGAACTCAAAAGGCCATGGGTTTAAGTTGTACCTCTGCTTTGCAGAAAGATTTCAAAAGCACCACTAACAACTCAGAGTAAGAATCCTGGTGTGTATGTGCATGTGTGTGTATACATCTATGTATGTATTTTTTGCCATTCTTACACATTTGGACCAAGACAACTTCTAAACAGCAAAATAATAAATGCCAGAGCAAGATGTCCTGTCTGTGATAAGCGGAAGAGAAAGCACTCTTTCTGGATCCTCGTTTGGAAGGGTTCTGGTCATATCCGCCCAATCACAGGGGTGTATGAGATGTAAGCACTCTTCCCCGTTTATCTCTGTGGTCCAAATTGGTGAAAGCATACAACATTCTACATGTAATGTGGGAAACTTCAAGAAATTTAAACCCCCTGCCTGCTGTTACTGACGCCGAAAACTTGGCCTCTGTGCACTGGTGCCGAATTGAATATTGGAGACAGAGTTTTGGGTGAAGTAGAAAAGAATAACTTTATTGCTTTGCCAGGCAAAGGGGGACACAGCGGGCTCATGCCTCAAAAACTGTGTGTCCTCTTAAATTCCATATATATGTGCCAGCATACAGTATTTGTCTTTCTCTTTCTGACTTACTTCACTTTGTATGACAGACTCTAGGTCCATCCACCTCATTACAAATAGCTCAATTTCGTTTCTTTTTATGGCTGAGTAATATTCCATTGTATATATGTGCCACATCTTCTTTATCCATTCATCCGATCATGGACACTTAGGTTGTTTCCATCTCCTGGCTATTGTAAATAGAGCTGCAATGAACATTTTGGTACATGACTCTTTTTGAATTATGGTTTTCTCAGGGTGACAAAGTGAGAGAGTGGCATGGACATATATACACTACCAAATGTAAAATAGATAGCTAGTGGGAAGCAGCTGCGTAGCACAGGGAGATCAGCTTGGTGCTTTGTGACCACCTAGAGGGGTGGGATAGGGAGGGTGGGAGGGAGGGAGACGCAAGAGGGAAGAGATATGGGAACATATGTATAACTGATTCACTTTGTTATAAAGCAGAAACTAACACACCATTGGAAAGCAATTATACTCCAATAAGATGTAAAAAAAACAAACAAAAAAACAAAACAAAACAAAACAAAAAAACTGTGTGTACTAACCTGGGGGAATTTGGTGAGGAGTTTTATAACAATGGTTCAAGGGCGGGGTTGCTGATAACGATCAGGGTGTGTGAAGGGCCTGTACTCCCTTAATCTAGCCTCAGGTGGTCTCCTGATTTTCTTTTAAGAAGGTTTCATCAAGTAGTTAGCATCTTCCATTTGTTGGGGGGTTTTGTTCTGCAGAAGAGCTCAGAGATTTCGTTATATGCATCCCTTGACCTACCAACAAGAAATGGAGGACATGGAAAGGTTTCCGTGCTCAGGAGCCCCCACAGGGTCCTGCTCGGTTTCATTCCGGAGGTTTCTAGGACAGGAATAGTAGGAGAAATGGTAAGAAGAGAGGAAGGAAAGCTTGGAGGAGGACACAGGTGTCCTGCCGAGTCAGGCTGAGTGGTGGTTCCAGGGGTCTCTCCTAATCTCCCTCCAGGCAACGAGGTTGTTCTCCTGCTGATGTTTTCCCCAATAACAAGAAACGAACCCTGTTATAAGTCAGGCCCTCCTGCGGTTACAAAGAAGGCACCACTGACCACGCTGGTCCCCACCCAACAGGCTCAGGATCCTGGGGGACAAAGCTGCATGTCTGTCCCTGGTCACCAGCAAGTCTCTGGAATGGCGAATGCCCCAGGCAACATTGACAGGAAGCCTTTATTTTCAGGGCTGGGGCGGGGAGAAGCAGCTGAACGAGGACTGTGCGGTGCTTTGCTGTGGTGCAAGGTCAAGGCTTTTTTTCAAAGCAAATGACAGATTGTTCTTTGTCCATCTGTAGCTAAGTGACACCCGAGGCCCCAGGAGAAATAGTTGGTGCCCATCACGGGACGCCACGCCCTCATCACATGCTTGTGTCAGGCTCTAAAAGGAGTCTGATGAGCTGGCCTGCCGCCCTGCCCCTGACCTCTGGCCAACAACTCTACTTTCTCCCCCTTCTCTTCTCTGGTGTCTGGTTTCACAGATGCCAAGTAAAAACCTCATTGATTCAGCATTTGAAATCACTGGAGCTGAACTAACTAAAGTTTTCCTTTGCAATATACCTTAGCAAAGGGCTTAATAAATAAACAGAGATAAAAAGTTGTTAGAGGAAGAGGGGATTTAACCCAATTAAAATTATGAATGTATTGAAAAGATTTTAAGTAGGGTTGATGTGCTAGTCCTCTGGTGGTGGATAGGTTTTATATTTTGGCCCATCTCCAATTGATTGGCACAATGTTGAGAAAGATTATGCCTTTTAAAAAAAGGAGAGAAGGAAAAGAAAGAAAGATTATATTTATTTATAATGTAATCTTTTATTATATATATTTAAAACAACACTGTGATTGATTAGCAATGTCTGCGCTGGGCTCAAAGGAAATACAGGAGTGGTAGTAAATAGGCCAGGTGTTTGCTTCCTTAATAGTGCTCAAACCTCTTTTAGAAACAGAGCTGTGGAGAAAACAAACAAATGAAACGAAAGCAAAGAACATTAATTAAGCATTTATTGTGTTCTAGGCCTATGCTAGATACTGTAATTAATTTTTTCATTTGATTCTCTTTGTACTCTGAAAAGTAGTAATGATCATCCCATTTTACAAATGGGGAAATTGAATCCTATAGAGATTAAGGTGACAAAGGCCAGATGGCCAGTTGGCAGCAGTGTCAGATTTCAAACTCAGGTTTGGCTGATTCCAAAGTCCACTGTTCTTTCAATTAAAATAAAAAGGACTTCTAGTTGACAATGCATTAAATGAATCTGTATGTTAAAAGGCTTCAGTATGTATGGGAACACTTTCAATTAAAATAGTTTAAGTGAAAAAAATAAAAATAAAAATAAATAAAATAAAATAGTTTAAGTGGAGGGAAAATGGAATAATTAAAAACTAGTAATTCAAAAGAAGAAAAAGAGAGAAAGGGAACAAAGACAAGATGTGACAAATGGAAAACAATTAGCAAGATGGTAGATTTAAATCCAACATAGCAATAATTAGATACATAAATAGTCTAGGCCACCCCTAGTAAAAGGCAGAGATGATCAGATTGAATGAAAAAGCTAGATCCAACTACATGCTGCCTATAGGAAACACACTTTAAACATAAAGGTGCAAATAGTTTAAAAGTAAAAGGATAGAGAAGGATAAATCAAAAGAATGCTAAGGTAGATTCAAAAATAAGAAATATTGCCAGGGATAAGGAGGTACATTACATAATGGTAAGAAATAATTTTATTGAGAAGACATAACAATTCTAAATGTGTCGTACCCAATAACAGAGCTTCAACACATCTAAAATAAAAACTGATAGAAGAAATAGAGAAATCTATACTTATAGGTGGAGATTTCAAGACTCTTCTCTCAGTAGCAAGATAGAATAAGCAGACAAAGCAGACAGAAAAATAGTGAAGATAGAGAAGACCAAAACAAAACTATTAACCAAGTTCACCTAATTGACCTTTATAGGATATTCTACCCAACAGTGGATACCTATTCTCTTCAAGTGCACGTGAAATATGCCCCACTATAATCTGGACCATAAAGTAAACCTTAGCAAACAAAAAAGATTTGAAATCAAAGTATGTTTTCTAACCACAGTGAAATTAAACTAGAAATCAATAAAAGAAAGATTTCTGGAAATATCCAGTGGGTCAAAGAAGAGATCACAAGGGAAATTAGAAAATATTTTGAATTGAATGAAATAGTCGAAAATGCTGACATTTTACAAAGTCCACCTGGTCTGAATTAGTGTGATTCACTTGCAGGTTTTCAGGCAATGTGCCATTGGGGCAATTTTATTAAACTACAGGAGCAAGGATACCATGCCCTCCTCAGTCTTTAAATGAAGAGCAGACGAGTAATGTCTGTACAGCACCCTCCCCCCCTGTTCCCACTCTTCCTGCAGCCCTGGCTCTTCCCTGGTTTCAGGTCACAAAGGAACACATACGCAGTGGAACTGCACTCCAGACACCATCCTAGTGTTGAGTATTTCTGGGAGAACACCTTGCCCATGGTACAATCACTGCGCAGTGAACCAAGAGCTGGGAAACTCTCACCTCAGGGGGCAGTAGTCACCTGTCTTCCTGGCTCTGGGTTTAAACACTTTCAGATAACACCAAGTATGTCTTGCCCTGTTGCAAATCTCTGAAGAGCATCAGAGGCCTGTGTGAAATTCATGCCATCATCGTGGGTGAGACAGGCAGAACGGGGCTTACACAACAGGAAAAACCAACCCAAGTATGGGGATGTATAGATTACATGTTATGAATAGTAATCATAACATGTATCTACTACTTACTCTGTCCCAGGAATTATCTCTTTGAACCTTACAGTAACCCTATGAGGTAGGTGCATTCTGCAGAGGAGAGACTGAGGCACAGCAATTTAGATAAATTACTTAGAGTTCCACAACCAGCAAGTGGACAGACCTTGGATTCCATTCTAGCAGTTTGCTCTGGCAGCTGAGTGGCTCAAGAGCCTTCATAATGAAATACATAGTCTCAACTAGTCCCCACAAGGACCCCTGAGGGAGGCCTTGTGATTAAATGGGGAAATGATGCTGGAGGAACTGACAGAGACCCAGAGAGGTTAAATCACTTACCTGTGGTCCTTAGGCTGTTATGGCAGATCTCGAGATAGGACTCAGCCCTTCTACTCCCCAGGCCAGTGCCCTTTGCATCATACAATGCTGCGTCCCTCACCTGGGAGCCCTGGGAGAATCACTCATATTTCTTACATCTTGGTGTATATACTTTCCCAAGCACTAGTGTGACCAGCTGTAGATGCATGTATGAATATGATGGACAGAGCAGAGGCGGTATTACTGGGGCACAGTTCAGAGAGCTGCCAAGTATGGGGGAGAGGGAAAGGACTGGGGATTATGGGGCTATGTGGGTCCATCTAATATGGATCTGGTCAGAGAGTCTCAGGTCACACACATGAGCTGTGTGACCTCAAGAAAGTTACTTAACTTCTCTGAGCCTCTATTTCCTTGTCTTAAAAAATAGGGTAAAAATACTAACGGTTTCATGGGGTCACTGTGACTATTAAAGTGGTCAAAGCACATAAATCATCTAATCCATTGCCTGGCACACAGGAAGTACAAAGGCAACATTGGCACATTTTCTAAGTGTTGCTTCTAAGAAGTGATTGCTTGTGTGTACACTCCTATAACTATAACTTCTGGATGAAAACAAACAAACAAATAAATGAGTTTTTCTCTTCCCTTCTCCCCCTCTTGAGAGTGGTGGTTTTTACCCTTGTGACTTCCCCAGGTGCTCACCAGCCTGGGAGCTATGAGACATTTGCCTGTCAGGGCCTGTTCCCACAGTCCAGTTCAGAGCCTCTCTCTGCTTTTAGTACACACCCACCATTTAGGAAATTCCTCCCTGGGTTCAGAGAGGGTGTGTCCAACAATACATTTTTTGTTTGTTTAATCTTTTTTTTTTAATTAAAAAAATTTTTAATTTTTATTTTATATTGGAGCAGTACATTCATTGCAAAGTTCGGAAATGGGAGAATTCCATCAGAATGCTTCATAGACTATGCATGTATATTCTATGGGGACAAGAGTGCCTGTAAAAAGAAGCTTGTTTTTTGCTTCCTAGTTTTGTACATTCTGCTTCTTCTGGAGAGGGTTAAGGCTCCATTTGAGATTTTTAGAGATAACGTCTCTAGAGTCTGCCCAGAGATTTGCAGGGGATTGCCCTAAAGGTAGGGGATTATCCTTAAGGTTCAGACCCCTTCCACTGGGAACATCCAAAGCTGCCCATTGGATAGATGAAATGCTAGAATCCCTTTTCCTTGCACCAAAATGCTAGAAATGAGCTCTTGGCAATATGTATCAAGAGCCCTAAAAAAGTTCATTCTCTACTATGGTCCTTTTTAATTTTTTAAAATGGACATAGCTTTAAAGAAAATTGACCTTATTTTGAGATGCAGTGTAGCGCAGTGAACAAAAAAATGGACTCTAAAAAATGTAGATGGCTAGCTGGTTAGCTAGTTGTGGGAAAACTATACCCCAAATTGTTGAAGATAGTTTTCTCACAGTGGTAAAATTTTGGATGATTTTTTTCTTTTTGCTTCTGTATTTTTCTACCATAAGAAAGAATTACTTGAGTAATTTATCCTAAGGAAATAACCACTTACTCTGCCAAAGATGTTTTAACAGCATTATTTATGGAGAAGACAACAAATAAGCTAAATGTTCACCAATAGGGAATTACTTATCTGAAGTATGGTTCACCCATATAATGATATATAATGCATCTACACAAAATGGTATTTCCAAAGAATATTTAATATCATGGGGAATACTCATGATATAATGTTAAATAAAAAACACTGTATATAATAACACACTCAATAGAATGACTAGAATTAAAAATACTGACCATACCAAGTGTTAGTGAAGATGGGAAGGAACTGGAACACTCGTACACAACTTGTGGGACTGTAAAATGGCACAAATGCTTAGGAAAACACTTTGACTTTTGAAAAATATGCAAATTTAAACATATACCTACCTTATGATCCAGCAAGTCTATCCTGGATGTCTACTCAAGAAGCATATGTCCACACAAAGACCTGTGCATAGCAGCTTTATTCATAATAGCCCCAAACTGGAAACAATCCAAATGTCTATCAAGAGTTGAATAGATAAACTGTAGTGTATCCATACAATGGAATACTACTCAGTAATCAAGAGGAATGAATTACTTGTACCTGCAACAATGTGGATGAACCTCAAAAACACTATGCTGAATGAAAGAAGCCAGACACGAAAGAATACATACCGTGTGTTTCCATTTATATGAAACACTAAAAAAACCAAATCTAATCTATGGTGAGAGATAGTCCCTCGGTGGTTGCCTGGAGCTGGGGATTGAGAGAATGACCAAGAGAGGGCACAGAGAACTTTTTGGGGTACCGGAAATATTCTATATCTTGCTTGTGGTAGTGGTTTTTAGGAATGTATGAAGAAATATGTGTTGCCATTAATTACAACGTGACTAAATAAAAGTCATTATATAAATACACACACACACACACACACACATATATACACACACACCCCCGATAGGATCTCAATTTTAAAAATAAAAGAGGGGGCAGAGAAAGAATCCTGGAAGCATTCTTCTAGAAGCATTCATACCTTATAGAAAAGTAGCCACAGCATTGTAAATCAACTGTACTTCAATAAAAATATATAAATATATAAAAAAGAGAAAGCAGTGACTAACTCTAGTCTATGCTGTTACAAGAGATTAAAAATTATTTGAATAATTTTCTGGTTTTCTTCCAGATTTGCTCCCATAAACAAATATTAATATAAATGTTACCAAATGCAATCTTTTTTTCTTTTTTTTTTGGCCGCACTGTGCGGCATGTGGGATCTTAGTTCCCCACCAGGGATTAAACCCGTGCCCCCTGCATTGGGAGTGTGGAGTCTTTACCACTGCACCACCAGGGAAGTCCCAGCAAATGCAATCTTAAAGTAATAGTTTAAATTATTCTTTAAGTTAAACCGTTAAAAATTTTTTGCATCTTAAAAAAAATTCAAGCAGTTATATCTCAATAAAGCCGGGAAAAAAGGTTTGGTGGCACATGTCCATAGTGGGGTAAAAAAAGAGGCAGCAGCACACTGTTCTCCTGCCCACTGGCTATCTCTCTCCACCAAGGCAGTAAACTGCATGCCAACCACAGCATGAAAGAATGTAACTCCCATAATGCTGAGGAACACACATCAGTAGTGGGTGCCTCCTAAAAAATGTAGAGGGTTTACATGAGGTAAGCAGATTTGCACTCATCGCCTACTGAGATCATTGAGCACTCGCTATGGGCAAGGCCCTATCCTTGAACCTTCAGAGGGCAGAGCTAACAGGACTTCTGGGCCGGTCTTTTGGAGACCCTGACTTCAAAGAAGCTCTGTGGGTGGTCCTCACCCCAGGAGCTGTGCCTCCCAGTCACATGGGCATAAGGGGACAGACACCCTGGAGTGTTGCTCCATGGGGGTGCATAACATTGGAAAGGACTCCTTTTTGGAGGGACCCTCCCAGCGCTGGCATCCCCAGTGGCCATCTCCTTCCTTGAGCTCCAAAATGGCGGGGACCACAAGTTATTTTTCTTGGGTACCTCCCACTCCCATAGCTCCTGTATGTGAAGGTATCCAATGACTATTTTTGCCAAATTAGGTCATTTTTATTTAGTTGATTTGGTGGGACAAAGGGAAAGGAGCCATATCTCTTAACAGAGTGTGCCAATGCTAAGGCCAAGGGAGAGAGCAGGGACTGTGACCCTAAACCTCTCACAGGATTCAAAAATCCCTGGAGGGACTTCCCTGGTGGTCCAGTGAGTAAGACTCTGCACTCCCAATGCAGGGGGCCAGGGTTCAATACCTGGTTGGGGAACTAGATGCCGCATGCATGCCGCAATTAAAAGTTTGCATGCCAAAACTAAAGACCCTACATGCCTCAACTAAGACCTGGTGCAGCCTAAATAAATAATAAATAAATATTAAAACAAAACAAAACAAATAAACAAACAAAATCCCTGGATGCTTCCACGCAGTCTTTGGGAAAGACAATGAAGTTGGCCAAACCATTCACTAGTCCAGATCAGAGAAGGTGCTTCCTTACTCTCTTCCTGCCTTTGGTACCTCTTCATCCAGGAGATCCATTTCCCCCCAGACTGGTTTTTCCACCAGAACGTGTTCCATGGCTTTGCTTCTGTTCATAAAGAACTAGCTGTTCTGGAATTTCCCTGTTGGCACAGTGGTAAAGAATCTGTCTGCCAATGCAGGGAACACGGGTTAGAGCCCTGGTCCGGGAAGATCCCACATGCCACAGAGCAACTAAGCCCATGCGCCACAACTACTGAGCCTGTGCTCTAGAGCCCGTGAGCCACAACTACTGAAGCCCGCATGCCTGGAGCCCGTGCTCTGCAACAAAGACAAGCCACCGCAATGAGAAGCCCGTGCACCGCAACGAAGAGTAGCCCCCATTCTCCGCGATGAGAGAAAGCCCTTGCGCAGCAATGAGCACCTAACACAGCCAAAAATAAATAAATAAATAAATTTATAAGGAAAAAAAAAAAGAACTAGCCGTTCTGGCTGAAACCTGGCCCATCTTGTTCAACCCATCTTCACAGTGGCTCGCTGTGTGCTTCCAGACCATGCTCTTTGGCTGTGTTCTAACTTCCCCACACTGAGAAGGGAGCTGAGAAAACTTGGCACCACGGTGTCTTGTAGACCTGACACCCACCACAGGAAATGGATGTGGCATTGAGAAACCAGGCTGGTGCTGCCCACAGCACGTAATCACCAGGTTTCATATTTGGATGGCCCAAGCCAGTGCCAGGTCTCTTGTACTTGTAGGAGCCAGGACATAAAACCCTGAACTTTCTTCCAAAACAAACCTAGGGAGGCTTTATTTTCTGTGTTGATTTCCTTTGATGAGGTTTTCCAGGGCCCGATGGATGACTCTGTTCCCTCACCTTGGCCTCTAATTACTGCCCACACTTGCTCCCATCTGTTGTGGTTTCTGAGCTAGGAATGGAAATGTACTTGGATGTTTTATCATCACTTTGGAACACGAGCCTAGAAAAGCACCACGTTCCCTGTAATTTCCACTCCTTTGGATTCCTGTTGAGCCTCAGTTTTTTGCTGGAACAGTATATGATGCAAAGAATAATCAAGGTCTGGGCTCCTCCCCAAAGGGCCAGCTACCTTCCTGTCTTACCAGGAGTGAAATCAAATGACGAAGCAAGTTTCCATCTTTAATCAGCCATCCATCAGCAAGGAAGTCCGTACCTACCACTACTATCAAGACGCCAAGGGGCGAGAGCAGTTTCCAGAGGTAGCGGCATGGCTTCTGTCCCCAAGGAGTTTGCCAACGTAGACTCTGCAATCAAACGAACTCTCCACAGAGACCCGTATGGCCAATAACCAACAGGGCCACTTCTCAACCCAGGAGAAGACACACAGCAACAGTGATTGTATTTGTTGCATATGCAGTGACAGCTCTACAAACTCAGAGCAACTGGAGGTCGCTGTGGACTGGAGGGCTCTGAGACTGTGACCTAGAAGAGGAGCTGTTGGAACTGAATCTTAAAAACCAAGGAAGAGTTATCTGGGCGGAAAGGGAGGGAAGAAATTAAGGGCGCTCCACTCTGCATAAAAGTGAGGGTGGGGCTTCCCTGGTGGCGCAATGGTTGAGAGTCCGCCTGCCGATGCAGGGGACGCAGGTTCGTGCCCCGATCCGGGAAGATCCCACATGCCGCGGAGCGGCTGGGCCCTTGAGCCATGGCCGCTGAGCCTGCGCGTTCGGAGCCTGTGCTCCGCAACGGGAGAGGCCACAGCAGTGAGAGGCCCACGTACAGCAAAAAAAAAAAAAAAAAAAAAAAAGTGAGGGTGAACCCCGGCACTCCCAGGGACCCCAGCTGTGACCTCCTCCTTTACTTTGAAGTTCTTGCAGACTCTCTCCTTCAACTGCTTTAACTGAGTAGGAGAAGACCAATTAAATCAAGAGATAACCCAGACCCCCGAAGGTGAAGCAGCTCCTAAATCGCAGTTCCCCCATGCCAGTCCCAAGGAACCCAGTGCACGCATAGTCACTGAAGGAACAGTAGCTAATTACAGAAGCTAGGCAGAGGGTGGGGGGAGGGGAAGGCCGAGGGAAATAGCACTGGGTGCCCAGGCCAGGTGGGGTGGAAGATGAAAGGGTCAGGGAGACGCCAGAGATGCTGCGGAAGAAGGTGAAGGTCGGTGCTGGGACTCTGCTGTGTCATGGGAGATCAGGTGGCCAGACAGCTCTGTTTGTCTTGTAGGTGTGGGCAGAGGCAACTGGAAAAAAGAGTCAAGGGCTGATTGGCCCCAGCCTCTGGGTTCTGTGTGGAGCCTTCATAATCCAGTAACAAGATTTTATTTGAGGTAACAGACTATATCTTTCCTCTCTTGCACTGCTACAAAGGATTTTACAGTCAAAAATTTGTTCCTGGAGAGAAAATACCTGGAAGGATGTGTGTGGTGAGCTCTGTGACCTCGGGTCCCTGGTCCGTCTCAGAGCCTCTGCAGTATCTCCCTGCACTTGACCTGGGGTGTCCCAGTCGCTGCCAACCCAGAGTCAGCCTCTCCTGCCTCACACTGCATGCCCTGGCAGTACTTTCTCTCCCTGACTCCCCCGCTAACAACAGCCCAGGCAGGACAGGAGTGTCTCAAGCCTGCTCAGGCTTTTCCCCTGGGTCAGGACCAGGGAGGCGGAAAGGGAGGGGGAGAAGCAGCCCAGCGCATGGGAACGCTGAGCCCAGAGGAGGAGGCCAGGAGGGCTCCTGTGCCTGAGACAGGGCCTCGGGGGCTGTCAGCCTGCCTGGGAGCTGCGAGTATTTTGGTTTGAGTGTGGGAGTAGCTTTTATTGATAGCCATGGATTTATTCAGCAGGATTGTAAATCTAAAAGTTCTTGTCTGTGCCCTTCACCACTATCTTCCCAGCAAGAGGCATCAGAACAGCACTGCCAGGGGGAGGTCCCCACAAAAGTTTCATCAATGAAAAGAGCATATAAACTCCATGAGTTCAAGAGGCTTTGCTGTTTTGTTTACTGCTTTATCCTCGGTGCTTGTCACAAGGTAAGCACTAAATAAATATTTGTTTACTGAGTGGATGATGAGTGAATGGATGAATTGGGCGTTTAAGAATCACCCGATTGGGCTTCCCTGGTGGCGCAGTGGTTGAGAGTCTGCCTGCCGATGCAGGGGACACGGGTTTGTGCCCCAGCCCGGGAAGATCCCACATGCCGCGGAGCGGCTGGGCCCGTGAGCCATGGCCGCTAAGCCTGCGCATCCAGAGCCTGTGCTCCGCAACGGGAGAGGCCACAACAGTGAGAGGCCCGCGTACCAAAAAAAAAAAAAGAATCACCCGATCAAGGCAGGAAGGCTTTTTAGAAGGTTGTAATTGGGGTAGAAATTAGGCAAAGCCTGAATTCAAGATCCATTCATTCTCTTATTGAGCACTACTGTATGCCAGGCACAATGACAGGTGTTTGAGATACAGAAATGAATCATATATGACCTCTGTCTTCAAGAGGGTCACAAGAGACTTACAGGCCCCAAATGCCGCTGGAATTTAACCTCACAACAAGCCAATGAGGTCGGTACTATTATTTGCCCCATTTTGTAATTGAGAAAACAGGGGCACAGAGAGGTTAAGTAATTTGCCTGAGATCACACAGCTAGGAAGTGGTCAAGGTAGGCTTCGAACCTAGGCATTCTGGTCCAGAGTTGGAGTTCTTAGCTACCACTCTATGTTAGAAACATATGGAAGGGTAGAGAATCCCCATCTTTACTGTTTATAAAAACCCCAGAAGTTTGCTTCGTCAGGAGTAGTAGAAACTTACAGACAGCAAAACCTTTTCAGTTCCAGGGTCCTGAAGACTTTGAAAATCTGAAGACTGTCTGGACACTCTTTCTAGAAAAACACACAGTTGCAAATGTAGTCCTGGGGTTTTTTGGGTCCCCAGAAGCCTATCCATAGACCCATCAGGCCTGTGAACTTGAGGTTAATGGGTCGAAATTTACCAATTTGGCCTGGAGGTGGGGATGGGTGTGGGAGGTGGGTTTGCAGAATGGGATCAAGGTTTTTGTTCAGAGGTCGGGGGCAGACTCAGCTGAGCAGGGCCACAGGCTGCTCAGGCCACCGTGACTGCCTGCTGCCCTGCTCAGTGCTTTGGGGATGGAAGCACCCACTTCAAACTCTGAGTCATCCGGTGATATTTCTTTGCATATTTTTGCAAGAAAAGAGACTTTATTTGGAATGATTTGCCAATGTATTATAAATCAAGAGACAAACAAAACAGACTTCAAGGCATTACAGAAACTTAGTTTCAGGAGCTATAAAAGTAAACTACTTCCAATGTCCTCATAGGACATATAAATTCAACTCCAGAGAAAAGAACAGATGAAATCAATTCACTTTTCAAGACATTATAAATCTAGCTAATAGAATGCATAGTTATTTTCTTCTTTAAAAAATTAAATCAAGGTAATACATGACCAGGATTAAAAAGCAAAACCGGGAGTTCCCACGTGGTGCAGTGGTTAAAAATCCACCTGCCAATGCAGGGGACATGAGTTCGAGCCCTGGTAGGGGAGGATCCCACATGCCGCAGAGCAACTAAGCCTGTGTGCCACAACTACTGAGCCCGTGTGCCACAACTACGGAAGCCTGCAGGCCTAGAGCCCGTGCTCCACAACAAGAGGAGCCACTGTAGTGAGAGGGCCATGAGCCACAACAAAGAGTAGCCCCTGCTCACTACAACTTGACAAAGCCCGTGCGCAGCAACGAAGACCCAGCACAGCCAAAAAATAAAAATAAAAAAATAAATAAAAAGCAAAACCTTTGGCAAATCTGGCAATGAAAAGCTACAGCTACATCTCTCCCCATCTTGAATCCCAAACCCTAAAGGTAAGTACTTTTACTTGTTATGTTTTTACTGCCTCTGGGGGCTACTTCTTGATCTCTAAATTATGTGCTTGACATCTGATGTTCTGCTGTCATAGCAAGGATTTAGATTATGTCACCACTTCTATGACACTCCTCCCATGTCTTTATAGTTAAATTACTATTTTCCCCCGTATTGCATTAGTTAACATTGTAACTTTGACAAATATATACTTAAATCTCTATCTCTTGATCATTCAAATTCTGACATCTCCCTTGTTCCCCTGTTTTACAGATGAGAAAATGGAGGCTTGGACAAAAACAGAAATATAGATCAATGGAACAGGATAGAAAGCCCAGAGATAAACCCACACACATATTGTCACCTTACCTTTGATAAAGGAGGCAAGAATATACAATGGAGAAAAGACAGCCTCTTCAACAAGTGGTGCTGGGAAAACTGGACAGCTACATGTAAAAGAATGAAATTAGAACACTCCCTAAAACCATACACAAAAGTTAACTCAAAATGGATTAAAGACCTAAATGTAAGGCCAGACACTTTAAAACTCTTAGAGGAAAACATAGGCAGAACACTCTATGACATAAATCACAGCAAGATCCTTTTTGACCCACCTCCTAGAGAAATGGAAATAAAAGCAAAAATAAACAAATGGGAACAAATGAAACTTAAAAGCTTTTGCACAGGGCTTCCCTGGTGGCGCAGTGGTTGAGAGTCCACCTGCCGATGTGGGGGACACGGGTTCGTGCCCCGGTCCGGGAAGATCCCACATGCCACAGAGCGGCTGGGCCTGTGAGCCATGGCCGCTGAGCCTGCATGTCCGGAGCCTATGCTCCGCAACGGGAGAGGCCACAGCGGTGAGAGGCCCACGTACTGCAAAAAAAAAAAAACCAAAAAAAACCCAAACAACTTTTGCGCAGCAAAGGAAACCATAAGCAAGACGAAAAGACAACCCTCAGAATGGGAGAAAATATTTGCAAACAAAACAACTGACAAGGGATTAATCTCCAAAATATACAAGCAGCTCATGCAGCTCAATATCAAAAAAACAAATAACCCAGTCCAAAAATGGGCAGAAGACCTAAATAGACATTTCTCCAAAGAAGATATACAGATTGCCAACAAACACATGAAAGGATGCTCAACATCACTAATCATTAGAAAAATGCAAATCAAAACTACAGTGAGGTATCACCTTACACCCCTCAGAATGGCCATCATCAAAAAATCTACAAACAATAAATGCTGGAGAGGGTGTGGAGAAAAGGGAACACTCTTGCACTGTTGGTGGGAATGTAAATTGATACAGCCACTATGGAGCACAGTATGGAGGTTCCTTAAAGAACTACAAATAGAACTACCATACGACCCAGCAATCCCACTACTGGGCATATACCCTGAGAAAATCATAATTCAAAAAGAGACATGTACCACAATGTTCATTGCAGCTCTATTTACAATAGCCAGGACATGGAAGCAACCTAAGTGTCCATCTACAGGTGAATGGATAAAGAAGATGTGGCACCTATATACAATGGAATGTTACTCAGCCATAAAAAGAAATGAAATTGAGTTATTTGTGGTGAGGTGGATGGACCTAGAGTCTGTCATACAGAGTGAAGTAAGTCAGAAAGAGAAAAACAAATACCGTATGCTAACACATATATATGGAATCTAAAAAAAAGGAAAAATAAAATGGTTCTGATGAACCTAGGAGCAGGACAGGAATGAAGACGCAGACGTAGAGCATGGACTTGAGGACACGGGGAGGGGGAAGGGTAAGCTGGGACAAAGTGAAAGAGTAGCATGGACACATACACACTACCAAATGTAAAATAGATAGCTAGTGGGAAGCAGCTGCATAGCACAGGGAGATCAGCTCGGTGCTTTGTGACCACCTAGAGGGGTGGAATAGGGAGGGAGGGAGGGAGATGTAAGGGGGGGGGAGATATAGGGATATATGTATACATACAGCTGATTCACTTTGTTATACAGCAGAAACTAACACAACACTGTAAAGCAATTATACTCCAATAAAGATGTTAAAAAAAGAAAAAGAAAATGGAGGCTTGAGAGGATCATCACTTACCCAAGGCCACACAGTTTGTAAGCAGAGGAGCTAAGTACAAGCCCAGGTCAGCCCCCATGCCTGGCTATGGTACTGTGGTCCCAGAAACACTTTTGCCTGGCACCAGTCACTGAAGTGGGGTCACCTGCTATTTTTACACCTATTACTATGCAAAGAGAGCTGAATCCCCAAGGACTCAGCTCGCTGGCTAGTTAAAATACAGTATTAGCTACTGGAGGAGAGGTGTTTATAGAGAAGATTGCAGAGTCCAGTGATTCAGTCCTGAAGATCTGGGGCCCTTTGAGTTCCCTTGTTCTCTTGCTTCAGGGAAGCAGGATTAGAAGAGTTAGTCCTGATATTTTACAGTGATAGGGATAGAAGCCAGCTCCGAGGTTCCCGGTTCAACACTGTTCTTCAACAGGTATTGAGGTCAGTAGCTATTTGTTTAGTGTCCCACCCGAAATCTGGGAACACATGGGTGGTCTCAATGGGGTCACACTTATTTGAGTGTCTCTCTCTGTTGCACTGTGGAAGGCTGGATTTGTTCTCCTTGCTCCCGGATAGTTTAAAGCACAAAGTAGATCTGGGCACACCTGATAATAGTTATTGCTTCAGGTATCTCGGTTGATGCACTACTTTATCAGAACAAAGAGCCCGAGGCCCATGTCAGCATCTACGCAATGGTGTGTGTGCTGGTAAACGCCTAACAACTGGCTCTCCTGGGGGTGGGGAGGGGACACTGATATGTAGCCAATTTCTGTGGTGTAAACACTCACACCATGGTTGATTTCAATGTGATTTCACTGAACATGGAGTTGGAAAAAGATGCACAGTAGCCATTCAAAGTACGTCCTTAGCGGTGTAATAGATACAAGTAACCTCAGAAGCATACATAATAGTAAAATATAATAACATATTAGGAAGTGAGGATTTTTGAGTATTACTTTTGAAAACATATAATCGACTTGGTTGTAAGTTTTTAAATTTAATTTTTAATAATGGCTATGTTTAATGACTGGCTCACAAAATTCCTGAAAATTCAACAGCCGGCTCTTGTGAGCTGGTACAAACCAGCTCCAGCACGACACTGCCCCTCACACAGCTTGGGAGCCTGCTCCCTGGACTAAAGCAAGGAGTGAGGAGGCTGGGACCTATTATAAGACTATGATATCATACGTGACCAGCTTGGAAACCATAAAATACCTGGGAGGTGGGCTCTGGTCACACGGAGAGAGAGACCAGGGTAGGCTGAAATCTCAGAGACTTGAGACTAGTTGGGCTGATATTCAGTATACTCCGACGTGCAAAAAAGGCCAGGCTTCTATGTCTGTGACTATGCTTATCTTCCTCGAAGGCCTCTGTTTTCTCTGCTGCGGGTAGAGGACTTCCACTGGTCCATGAAAGGTCACTCAAGAGAACTCACATTCTTTTAGTTTAGAACAGTCCCTTCCAGGTTCTCCCAGCCCCTCTTGAATTTAAGGTCTAGTCTTTCAGATTTCTCCCCATCTACCTTGCATCTTTAGCAAAGATGGTATTAGTTTGCTAGTGCTGCTCTAACAAAATACCACAGACTGGGTGGCTTAAACAGCAGAAATTTCTTGTCTCACAGTTCTGGAGGCTAGAAGTACCATGTCAGGTGTCAGCAAAGTTGGTTCCTTTCAAAGGCTGGGAGGGAATGATCTGTTCCAGGCCTCTCTCCTTGACTAGTAAAAGGCCACGTTTTCCCCGTGTCTCTTCACGTGGTGTTTTCCCTGTGTGCATCTGTCTCCAAATGTCCCCTGTTTATAAGGATCCAAGTCATACGGGCTAGTGGCTCACTCTACCCCAGTATGACCTCATCCTAACTAATTATATCTGCAACCACCCTGTTTCCAAATAAGGTCACATTCTGAGGTACTAGGGGTTAGGAATTCAATGTATGAATGGGTGGGGGTAGACAATTCAACCCATAACAAATGGTGTTTGGCTGTAGAAGCATCTGAGTGGAAGGGGAGATGCACATGGCCTCATGGGGGTGGAGGGTCTGGAAGCGGTCCTCCATGTCCTTCTTGGTCTTCACTGCAGAGTGGGTGGTTGGGTGTGGTTTCTGAACATCCAGTGCCTCCCAAGTGCTCATTCAGGTGAAGCTGGTCTCACTGGGTTCTTTTGGCTCCTGTGTCTATAGTTTCTCTACTCACTTGGTTCTCACATTTTGTGGCCTCTCGTCCCTCAACTTTCTGTAATCCAATAGCCTGGGTCCTTACTCAACCCCCTTGGGGGATAGGGACCCTTGGCTGCCTCTGTATTCCCACTGTAAGGCTTAGGGCTCTGTGGGACCACCTTGCAGCCCACCCACCTCACCACCATCTTCAGCCTGGGAGGCCCATGTTGGACGTGGACCTTTCCTAAGGTGCCTGAAGAAAGGAGGGGTAGCCCCATTGCCCTGGGAGCCTCCTAGATTTACCCAACAGGGTTTCAGGCCCAAGTGGGGAGTGGGACATGCCCCCACACACACCCTATTTGCCTTTCTTCCTCCTCTTACTACCACTTTCCCACACTGAAGGTGCTATCTACTTTTCCCCTAGATGAGCTGGTACTTAAGTATTCTTTTCTTACATTTTGTAGTAAAAGTCAATGTAGAGAACTCCAACCACTACTTTTGACAGTTAAAGGCAGCTTTTAAAATTTAGTGGAAAGATGATCTCCTAAAACAAAGTCTTTCAAAATCAGTGGCCTCAGTTTTTTAAAAAATTAATTAATCAATTAATCTATTGGCTGTGTTGGGTCTTTGTTGCTGCACACGGGCTTTTCTCTAGTTGCGGCGAGCAAGGGCTACTCTGTTGCGGTGCGTGGGCTTCTCATTGCAGTGGCTTCTTGTTGCGGAGCACAGGCTCTAGGCGCGTGGGCTTCAGTAGTTGTGGCGCATGGGCTCAGTAGTTGTGGCATGCGGGCTCTAGAGCATGGGCTCTAGAGCATAGCCTCAGTAATTGTGGCTCACGGGCTTAGTTGCTCCACGGCATGTGGGATCTTCCTGGACCAGGAAGAACCAGGAAGACACCTCGAACCTGTGTCCCCTGCATTGGCAGGTGGATTCTTTTTTTAATTACTTATTTACTTTTTTTCATTTTTGGCTGTGTTGGGTCTTTGTTGCTGCACGCGGGCTCTCTCTAGATGCGGGGAGCGGGGGCTACTCTTCGTTGCGGTGCACGAGCTTCTCACTGCGGTGGCTTTTGTTGTGGAGCATGGGCTATAGGCATGCAGGCTCAGTAGTTGTGGCTCACGGGCTTAGTTTCTCCGTGGCATGTGGGATCTTCCTGGACCAGGGCTGGAACCCATGTCCCCTGCATTGGCAGGAGGATTCTTAACCACTGCACCACCAGGGAAGCCCGAAGCAGGCGGATTCTTAACCACTGCGCCACCAGGGAAGTCCTGGCCTCAGTTTTTTGATCATGCATTCCCCCCCATAGCAGTAAAAAAAACCCTAATATGTACATATATATATATATATTTGATATATGTGTGTCATATGTGTATGTCTTAGAATTATATACATTTAATACTGTATTAATTAATACATTACATGCTTTATAAAGCATCCATCCAAAAACAGACATTTTAAGAGATAAGATAAAAATGAAAATAGAAGTAAGCACTAATATTCTTTCTGCACCCTGGCCACACCCCACTTTGGAAGCCACTGTTCACCAATGTTGCCTTGCAAGGGATTAAAAAACAAACAAACAAGAATTTGGCAGCCAAAGCTGAGCAATGACCTGGTTATCTTCACTGGCATCTCTTTCCCTGAAGCATGGAAACCCGTTGATTAAATGGGTGGAGAGCCACAGAACATCATGATTTAAGTGGAAAGAAAAACATACCAGTTTAATATATATTCATAAGTATCATTCCCATTACATGGAACCATGGACTGGCGCTGATCACCAATGCCTGAGAGCCAAACAAACTGCCTCTTTGTTGCATACAACAACATTCGCTTTGTTATCACTCGAAGATGTACGAGTTAATGTCTCCCACCCTCCCTGGAGCCACTGGACAGCCAAGTGCCTGTCAGCAAGTGTGTGGGCACCCAAACCTGTATATGTATGTCGGGGGATGGGAGCTGCCAGGAGTGCTAAGTTGCATGTGCTGAGAACAAAAAAAGTGCGTGGAATCTGAATCAGAGCTTAGTGATGACTATGTGTCTCAGAGGCTGGCCAAATCACCCTTTTGAATAATGTATTGCATTGCGTGGAAGTCTCCAAGTCAGAATACTAGTCCTGATTGTAGGAACAGAAACATACAATCCTTCCAAATATAGCATTTCTCACGGGGACCGTTTGACAACTCAGGAAGTCAGGGGAATGGATTATAAGAATGGTGTCCTTGCATTTCAATAAAAACCTGAGACAAATATTATGGGGACTTTTGGAGATTTCTAGTCACTGGTCACTTCTCCACGGTCTGTGATGTTGGGTTATGCTGGCATAACTGCAGAGGGGTCAGGTAGGAAGGGCAGAAAGGTCTTGAATTTGGGCTTGAATTATAGTTTGAATCCTGGCTAGTGTTTATAAGTGTGGTGACCTTGGACAAGTTAACTTTGTGAAGCCTCAGTTTCCTATCCATAAAATGGTCCAGTACTAAACAAAATGATGTATACAAAGTTTCTATTATACCACATGGCATACAGTAGGCATTTAACAATCTAGATAACAGTTAGCTGATAATAGGTAAAGGCTAGACATGAAAAGTTTTCCCCCCAAATTTCCTAGCATCTTCTGCCTGGCTGATGCCTGTCCCTCCAACCAAAACTCTGAGGTTTTCTTTATTCCCTCCTCCCTCCCTCCCTCCCTCCTTTCTCTCTTTCTTTCTTTCTTTCCTTCATTCCTTCTTTCTTTCTTTCCTAAAAACTTCAACTTTTAATAATGGAAACAACTTGCTGTTTCAGAAACAATTTTAGGGAAGAAAAATCTTCCCCATAAAAATAAACTTAAACTCATCATAATTATAAATATTATAATTTTTTACTTCTGTGATTTAAAATGCTCCCCTGCAATACTACACCTTCATTTAACCTCATTCTTTAACCATCACATATTGAAGACAGTATTATAGCAAAGCTTAGATAGTTTAACATAAGAATTTGTACAACGATTTTTTTAAAAAATCTTTGGCCTCTGAAGCATTATTTAAAGTGGCCTGTTATTTAAAAGCAAAATTTCTTGGGCTGTTTAGCTTTCTAATTAACTTTAAAATTAATTCAGCTTTTGCATATAAAAATGTTCTACAGGGGCTTCCCTGGTGGCGCAGTGGTTGAGAGTCCACCTGCCGATGTGGGGGACACGGGTTCGTGCCCCGGTCTGGGAAGATCCCACATGCCGTGGAGCGGCTGGGCCCGTGAGCCATGGCCGCTGAGCCTGCACGTCCGGAGCCTGTGCTCCGCAACGGGAGAGGCCACAACAGTGAGAGGCCCGCGTACCGCAAAAAAAAAAAAAAAAAAAAAAAAAAAAGTTCTACATTGTCATTAGGAAAATTACCAGAGTTTCTTGCCATCTTTATCTACACTCTTGTCAATTACCAATTCCCATGAGGCAGCCCCTCTCCACTGCCATAGCATTTATACCCCAGTTTGATGCCCTCCCTGCTACATTTACATTTTTAATAGGAAGCTCTTGAAAACCTGACCATTGTCAAAATCAAAAGTATGTCTCCAGTACTGAGACTTCAGGCTGTGTGACAGATGGTAGAAAGAAATATTTATATGGAGGCTGTGGGCAGGAGAGGAGACACTGCCCACTGTTGCTTGTAGTTGGACTTCCAGTAGCTGCCAGAGGGCCGTGCAGGCACGGACCTGGCAAAGTCTCCATCAGTCCTGACGGGTCTTCCTTACAGCCAACAGCTGTGGCCATTAGTTACTCCTTTGGGTCCCAGGATTTTTCTCAGACAGCTTGGTCTCCCTCACAGCCTCCCCCAGGAAGTGTGCTTGGTTCTCCCAGGAGACTCGCAGCTAAGAAGGACAGTGCTGAATTGTGGGAGCTGGCTTTCAAGGAAGTGGGGCAGCAAACTGGCAGTAGGAGCTGGGGTGGCAGGACAGGAGAAGGAAGTTGAGGATTTGAAATAATCTTCCAATACTTTCTAGCAGGACAGCTCCACTGGGAACATCACAGTGAGGGGCTTAGACAGCCAAGGGCATCTGGTAACATGAGAAAGGAGGCACCTGCTCTTACTTCTGCCATCTTCACGAAAGCCTACCTTGCTTATTTTTACTAAAATGTTTCAAAAGTAAAATGTAGAAAAAGACAAATTAAAAAAAAAAATCCAGGTGGGTGGTATGGTCTGCCCGTACAAATTTGTCTTCCGGTCTCTTCCTGAGCTCTCAGAGTAGACCCCGGTCGGCTCTGCTGGTGAGGGAAACACTGCCACCTGCTGGACCATTTGAGAATGTCAGTGGGCCCTGCCCTTCGAACTCAGTCCCAAACTTTACTGGTGCCGGAACTTGGGCACCTCAGCAGGGGCACCCAGGACCCAAGACCTGTGGCTGCCTTTTCGAGGGGCTCCAGGGAGGAATTACTCAACTGGCCAGAATATAGAGATAATTAGTTAGACCTTGTTTTTAACCTTTAAGAGGACTGTATTAAAGTAAATTCCAATACTTGCCTCCTGAAAAGATCCCATTTGCCCTGCGATTATGTTACCTCCATGGAAATGATAACAATCAAATAGCATTGGAGTAGATGGGCAGAACTGTCCTCTTCCCTCGCTTCACCCTTAACCGGCTATGGCACATGGGGGAAAGCCTCAATTCAATAGTAATATCTACCCTACCCCATAAGGTTGTTATAAGGATGAAAAAATCCTGGCATGTAGTAAATGCTCAATAAATGGTGACTCTTACTATTCTTTTTTTTTTTTTTTTTTTTTTTTTTGTGGTACGCGGGCCTCTCACTGTTGTGGCCTCTCCCGTTGCGGAGCACAGGCTCCGGATGCACAGGCTCAGCAGCCATGGCTCACGGGCCCAGCCGCTCCGCGGTATATGGGATCCTCCCAGACCGGGGCACGAACCCGTATCCCCTGCATCGGCAGGCGGACTCTCAACCACTGCGCCACCAGGGAGGCCCACTCTTACTATTCTTAATTTGGTTCCAAAATTCTATGAAATCTAGAAAAGTGGTAACATATTTATTAACCCATTATTAGCCCAATACTTTTGTCAGAGCATGTGTCTTAGATAAGCCACTTTGCTCCCTTCAGCTGGGTCCAGCCCTAAGTGAGACAAGGATCATGGGAGTATTGTGTCCTAGTCCTACCTTCTCTGTTATTCCAAGGTTACCCTGCCCCACCATCCTGGTTTTCCTGAAAAACAAAACAAAACAAACACTCCGCAACACACATGCACACCAAGAATTCTGACCAGAATGTGCCCAGAAGAATTTCAGTTGACACAGCAGAGGAGGAGAAAGCCTACAAGGATTTTTGGGGGGAGGTGGGTGTCTTTGGAGGCTACTTTGTCTTCAGCACTTCCATCCCCTATTTCTGGCCTTAGAATTTTAATTTAAGCCACTGATTAAAGCTCAGATGTGATTCAGCAACACATGGGGGGGAAACACCTTTTAAACATATTGAAGCAAAACAAAACGAAGAATAGGAAGGCCATCTAAGGGAAAAGCCCTCTGTCTTGGGGGTAGGAGTATGAGAGGTGAGAAGACCTTCTGTAGGAAACTCTTAGCTAAACACCTGCTAGGACAGTGGGAGTGAGGAACAGAGTAAGAACAAAGTTAGAGGATATAAATTACTGATTCATAAACTATCACATCATAATTAAAACTATGTGTGATGAATTGGGCGATTGGGATTGACATGTATACACTGATGTGTATAAAATCGATGACTAGTAAGAACCTGCTGTATAAGAAAATAAATAAAATTAAATTAAAAAATTAAAAAAATAAAAAATAAAACTATGTGGTATCAGTAAAAGGATAGACAAAGGGACTAAAATATTAAAATAGAGTCCCCCAAATTGACCCACACATGTGTAATCAACTGATTTGCAACAAAGATACACTGTAATACAGCAGGGGAATGATGGTCTTTTCAGTAAATGATGCTGACCCCTTGGGTATTCAAATGGGAAAAACTTTGACTCCTACATCATACCAAACACAGAAATAAAGTACAGCTAAATTATAGACATAAATGTGAAAAGTAAAACAATAAAGTTTCCAAAAGATAACAAAGGAAACATGGAAGAATATTTTTGTGACCCTGGGATAGGCAATGATTTCTTTAACAGGACACAAAAAGTCCCTCCCATTAAAGAAAAGACTGTACTCCATATTTCATTACATTTTTTTATTAAGAAAAAAACAAATACCATATGTTAATACATACATATGGAATCTAAATTTTAAAAAAAATGGTTCTGATGAAACTAGGGGCAGGACAGGAATAAAGACGCAGATGTAGAGAATGGACTTGAGGACACGGGGAGGGGGAAGGGTAAGCTGGGACGAAGTGAGAGAGCGGCACTGGCATATATACACTACCAAATGTAAAATAGATGGCTAGTGGGAAGCAGCCGCATAGCACAGGGAGATCAACTCCATGCTTTGTGACCACCTAGAAGGGTGGGGTAGGGAGGGTGGGAGGGAGACGTAAGAGGGAGGGGATATGGGGATATATGTATACATATAGCTGATTCACTTTGTTATACAGCAGAAACTAACACAACATTGTAAAGCAATTATACTCCAATAAAGATGTTAAAAAAAAAACCATGAAGGGAGTGAAAAGGCAAGCCACAGAGTGTGAGAATATAATTGCAATCCATATAACTGACAAAGAATTCATATCCAGAAAAAGAAAAAGACAGAATACCCAAAAGAAAAGTTGACCAAAGACTTGAACAGGAAATTCTCAAAAGAGAGTACTGAAGTGGCCAATGAGCCTTTAAAAGGTGTTCAATACCATTAGTTTTTAGGAAAATGCAAATTAAAACCACAATGAGATACCGCTGCACTCACACCAGAATGGCTAAATGAGAAAGATAAGACAGTAGTATCAAGTGGTGACAGGTATATGGAGCAGCTGGAAGTCTCATGAAATGCTGATGGGCATGTAAATTTGTATAACCACTTTGGAAAACTGGCAATATCTACTAAAGTTTAATGTGTGCATGCTTTCTGACCCAGCAAATTTACTGCTAGGTATATACCCAACAGAAACATATAGAGAGGGACTTCCTTGGTGGTCCAGTAGCTAAGACTCCACACTCCCAATGTTGGGGGCCTGGGTTCGATCCCTGGTCAGGGAACTAGATCCCACATGCATGCTGCAACTAAGATTTTGCATGCTTCCGTGAAGATCCTGCATGCCACAACTAAGACCTGGCACAGCCAAATAAATAAATAAATAATAAAAAAGAAATGTATAGATATGTACTATGTACACCAAAAGACAATTCATAATAGCTTGTTGATAATAGTCCAAAACTGAAAACAATCCAAATGCCCATCAGCAGTAGAATGTATAAATTGTGGTATATTCATGAATGGAATATTATATAGCAACAAAAGAGAACGAACTACTGCTTCAAGCCGCAATGTGGATGAATCTCACAAACATGATACTGTACAAAAGAAGTAAGTGGAACTTCCCTATGCTGTCCTTCCTCATCTGCCAAGTCAATAGCAAAGACTCCAAGGACCAGAAGAGGGTGGAGCCACACAATAGAGAGGGCTTGGGGAACTCTGAATGATCATGTGAAAGCTTACCTGGTCAGGAACACCCACTTTGTATTGTGAGTGAAAATTACTTTTTGTGTTAAGTCACTGAGAATTTGGGGTTCATCCAGTTCAGCAGCCAGCATTACTTATCCTCCGTGGTACACAGAGCAATACAATTAAGTGGTAATAGGTGGTACCATCAGAATGTGCTGGAGAAGCTCGTTAGGAGAGGCCACCAGGAGCTGGTGCTGTCAGGAAAGACCTTTTCCCATCTACAAGAGCTGCAAGTCAGATGGAGGGTGGGGCTTGGGTAAATCAAGGGAGAAATCATTCTGGGTAGGGGCAGAGGCTCAGCGGCTCCTGCTGACGGAGGACAGATGGAGAGCATTCTGTTCCTGCAGGTGGAAGATAGGACCAGCTTTTGCAGGTGCCCCTGTCATCCGCTGAAGGATCTGGGAACAGAAGGGTCAAGGGCTCCTCTTTCCTCAGTAGATCGCCAGCCCCTGATTTGAAATGACGTTATGTGCTCAGCCTACACATTCAAAGCAGTTACAAATGAGATGTATGTAATTCCTTTCCTCTGACAACATGCTTCACTGTGTTCTGTCTGTTTCATAATTATGGAGCCTGAGGAATAGCTGAACACTTCTTTCTTTGAACTCCCAGATGTTCTGACCAGATTCCACCCTCCAGTCCCTGTTCCCAGCCATTCACCAGATCTGTCTGGTAATTTTCTAATCCTCCCCGGGACATTCCTATTTCCTGCTGAGAAATAAGAAAACAACAATGCTTCCCTAAGGGTGGTGTGCTTCGGCCCTGAGGCCTGGAATCTCCATTTTAGGAAAAATGTTTACAAGGGTATAAAAGCTCTGAAAGGAAACGGCCTGTGATTCTCCTGGGAAAGAATATGAGACCCCATCATGAGGATTTGCCATAGAATTCCACTGCATTCCTCATCAGGACAGGGCTGTCTAAGAAGTTCATTTTGATTAAAAAATATATCAGAGTGGGAGTGTGTGTGTGCATGGGCATGTGAAACAGATCTGAGAAGAAGACAGGCAAAAATAAAGTGGAGGAGATAAGTAGAGAGGTCAAAGGCAAACACTTCTCTTTCCTTCCAAAAAGATCTCTTCAGGGTGATTGAATTTTTTATTATGGAAATATTCAAAATATTCAAAAATAGAGAAAATAGCGTAATAAACCACCAGGTACCCCTCATCCAACTTCAACAATTATCAACATTTTGTTAATCTTTTTCATTTATCTGTTCCTCTCTTTTCCTTGCACTAGAGCTGGGATTGGCCAAAACCATGGGCCAAATCCAACTTGCCTCCTCTTTTTGTAAAAAAAGTTTTATTGGAACACAGCCATGCCCATTAGTTTCTGTATTGTCTATACCTGCTTTTGCATCACACCAGCAAGGGCGAGTAGTTGTGACAGAAATCATGTGGGCCACATGCTTAAAATATTTGCTATCTGGCCTTTCACAGAATAAATTTGCTGACCCTATGGTAAAGTATTTTAAAGCAAATACTAGTCAGCATATCATTTCATCTGTAAATGCTTCAATGTGAACCTCTAACAGATAAGAGCTTTATTAAAGTCATATCTATAATAGAATTATCATATCTAACAAAATTAATAACTCCATAATTTCACGTAATACCCAATCTGTGTTTAAAGTTCCTCTGTTATCTTAAAAAAAAAGGCTTTTTACAGTTGGATTTTCCACATCATAATCTAAATAAGTTCACACACTGCATTTGGTTACTATGTCTCTTAAGTATCTTTTAATCCATTGTCAGTTTTCCCTTATACCCCTCCCTTGTCTTCTTCACATTTATTTGTTGAAGAAACCAGACCATTTGTCCTATAAAATCTTCACTTTCCGAATATGGCTGGTTATCCTCAATGCATCATTTAACATGAACACAGTGCAGTTTTTTAAATAGGGAAGGCCTTTTTAAAAACAAAAATTGAAATATAGTTGAATTACAATGTTGCATTAGTTTCAGGTATACAGCTAAGTGATTCAGTTATATATATATATCCTTTCTCAGATTCTTTTCCCTTGCAGGTTATTACAAAATATTGAATATAGTTCCCTGTGCTATACAGTAGGTCCTTGTTGTTTATCTATTTTATATATAGTAGTATGTGTCTGTTAATCCCAAACTCCTAATTTATGCCTCCCCACACTTTCCCCTTTGGTAATCATAAGTTTGTTTTCCATGCCTGTGAATCTATTTCTATTTTTTTGTTTTTTTAAAAAATTATTTATTTATTTATTTATTTTTGGCTGTGTTGGGTCTTCGTTGCTGTTCGCGGGCTTTCGCTATTTTGCAGCGAGTGGGGTCTACTCTTTTTTTTTTTTTTTTGTGGTACGCGGGCCTCTCACTTGTGGCCTGTCCCGTTACGGAGCACAGGCTCCAGACGCAGAGGCTCAGCGGCCATGGCTCACGGGCCTAGCCTCTCCGCGGCATGTGGGATCTTCCCGGACCGGGGCCCGAACCCGTGTCCCCTACATCGGCAGGCGGCCTCTCAACCACTGCGCCACCAGGGAAGCCCCAGGGTCTACTCTTTGTTGTGGTGCACAGGCGGGCTTCTCATTGTGGTGGCTTCTCTTGATGCTGAGCACTGGCTCTAGGCACACGGGCTTCAGTAGTTGTGGCACGTGGGCTCAGTAGTTGTGGCTCGTGGGCTCTAGTACGCAGGCTCAGTAGTTGTGGCGCATGGGCTTAGTTGCTCTGTGGCATGTGGGATCTTCCTAGACCAGGGCTCAAACTCATGTTCCCTGCATTGGCAGGCAATTCTTAACCACTGTTTCTGTTTTGTAAATGAGTTCATTTGTATCATTTTTTTAGATTCCACATATAAGTGATATCATATGATATTTGTCTTTTTCTGTGTGACTTACTTCACTTAGTATGATAATCCCTAGGTCCATTCATGTTGCTGCAAATGGCATTATTTCATTATTTTTCATGGCTGGGTAATATGACCACAGTACATTTTTGTGTCAGGCTACATGAGGTAGTAGAGCTTTTGGCCATCCTCTGGTTTCCAGACCTGTCTAGGCATCCCGGTCTGACCTCCAGCAGCGGAACCACTGCTTTGAGGGTAAGAGTGTGCCTCCTTGCTTCGGCAAACTCCATGTGTTCCTGGTGAAGCTGCTGTTTTAGTCCATTTGGGCTGCTATATGTATATGTATAGCTGATTCACTTTGTTATACAGCAGAAACTAATACACCATTGTAAAGCAATTATACTCCAATAAAGATGTTAAGAAAAGAAAATATTAACACCATCATCAGATGGTGCTGGTTGGTAAAAACACACACACACACACACACACACACACACACACAAAACCCACAGACTAGGTGGATTATAAACAACAGAAATTTATTTCTCATACTTCTGGAGGCTGGAAGTCCAGGATCAGGGTGCCACCATGGTCGTGTTTGGGTGAGAGCCCTCTTCCTTGTTCGTATCTGATGCCTTCTTGCTGTGTCCTCACGTGGTGGAAGCAGGCAAGGGATCTCTGTGGGATAGCTTTTATAAGGCACTAATCCCATTTATGAGGGCTCCTTATTCATGACTTAAACACCTCCCAAAGGCCCCACTTCCTAATACCATCATCTTTGGGGGTTAGGATGGGAACATATGAATTTTGAAGAGACACAAACATTCAGACCATAGCAGCTGCCTGTCACAACTCCCTGGCTTCCCCCTCACTACAGCCCAAAAGGTGGTCATGAGACCCCGCCCAGCCAATTAGAGCCCTTTCCTGGGAAGTTCTTTTCTTCCTTAGCATTGCCAAACTGGCATGATCTCAGCCTAGAGCTACCCGTAGCCATGCTGAGCCTGGCCTAGTAACAAAGTCTGAATCACTAAAGGAGGCTGAGGGTCCTGATAACAGCAGTCACTTGATTCTGTCCCCACCCAACCCATGGACACATGTCTGAGGCCTAAGGAGAGAGAGGGTTGGGAGTAAAAATGGAATTATTTTAGTAAAATCTCTGTAAAACTGTAGCTCAAGGGCAGCACAGTGAAGAGGAGAGAATCATCTTCCTGCCACTTCATCACAGAGCATCTCCCAGCTTTGGTCCAGTGAGTTCTTCAGAAGCAGTACTTGGAAAGTAGGGATGATGCCCTGTGGGAGACTTTGGTGCTTGGCCAGGGGCACTGACCCCTGGTGACATAGTGGTACCTAGCAGGAGACATGGTATCTTAACATCCATAAGCAGTACCCAGTGAAAGACAGCCAAACAGCACATAGGGAAGTTCTTAAACACATGCGAGAACTATCCCTCTTCTCCCAATTCACAAACATACTCTTTATTTTCCTATGGGAGGGGGGAACAGCTAATGTACAGAACTGCAAGTCCAGATCTTCGACAGAAGAGGCAAGAGAGCAGCGAAATCCAAGTATCCCTCTTGCTGTGTTCCCTTTTGTACTCATGGGCTGAGGTGGGAAACTCAGGTATACCTGCGTAACTTCAATAAAGCTGGGTCACCTCACCCTCAGTGTTTTAGTTATCTATTGCTGCAAAACAAATTACCCCAGAACTTAGAAATTTAAAAATAACAGTAAATGTTTACTATCTCACACAGGTCAAGAATTTGGGAGTGGCTTAGCTGAGTGGTTCTGGCCTGGGGATCTCTCATGAGGTTGCTGCAAGCTGTCAGCCAAGGCTATAGGCTCCACTTCTTGACAGTGGCTGGGGGATGCACTTCTAGGAAGTCTTGGTGGGGTGGGCTCTTGGTGGGGTGGGGGTGGGAGCTGGTTCTTGCCCACATGGACTTCCCCATAGGACTGCTTGAGCATCCTCACAACATGGCAGCTGACTTACCTGAGGGTAAGTGATCCACAGAGTGAAGTAGAAGCTACAATGTCTTTTAGGATATAACCTCATATGGTCCACTCTTTGCTTTCTACAATATCCTACTGTTACACAGTTTACCCCTATTCAATGTGGGAGGTAATGACACAAGAGTATGAATACCAGGAGACAAGGCTCACTGGGAGCCTTCTTAGAAGCTGGCTAGTGCAGCCAGTCTCAGTACAGTATCATATTCAAAAGAAGTACCAGTTTCACAACCAAAAGCACTGAAAAGCAACTGGAGTCTTGACTGAAGTCTCTAGAAGAGGCAAGGAAGAAGGACTTACATTGCCTAGTGCCCAGCAAAAGTTCTAAAATTCCTCTTCACTCATCTATTTCCCCATAGTTATCACTCATCACACCAAACTCTCTCTTCTTCCAAACTCACTCAAAGCCTCACATCTCTCCTGTCTCCCCTTCGCCACCTCAACTATGTAGCTTAAGTCAACTTCTCTCAATTCTCAGCTCTCCTCTTTACCTTGAAGCCCCAGGAACCAGGTAGGCAGCCACAAAGTCTCTTGAGTGGGGCCCAGAGAGTGGAGGAAGAGGGAAGGCTGGGAAGAATGATACGTTAACAGTTTGTGTCTGTATCACATTTATATCCTAAGTGCCTAATACAGTGCTTAGAACATAGTAGATGCTCAATGTGCAGATGAATTAAAAGATGGTGGCATTTAAAAATTCTAAATGAAAAGTATTTATTCAGTGATATTCAAAGCTAATGCTATAGCAACAAATTTCCATATGGAACACAAAAATTACATAGTATTACCTTGTGTAAAAATGTTCATGATAGCACTTCCTGGTGGTGCAGTGGTTAGGAATCCACCTGCCAATGCAGGGGACATGAGTTCGAGCCCTGGTCCAGGAAGATCCTACATGCTGCAGAGCAACTAAGCCCGTGCGCCACAACTACTGAAGCCCGCTTAGAGACCGTGCTCTGCAATAAGAGAAGCCACCTCAATGAGAAGCCCGTGCACCGCAATGAATAGTAGCCCCCGTTCGCTGCAACTAGAGAAAGCCTGCGCACAGCAACAAAAACCCAAAGCAGCCAAAAATAAAAATAAATAAATAAATTTTAAAAAATGTTCATGATAAGGATATGAAATGTTGATATTGATATTTTTCTATGTATGTATTTTTTTGGGTTCTCCTCTGAATAATCCTCTTGAAATCAGAATCTGTGTTTTATTCATCTTTATGTCCCCCAAACCTGGCAATGCCTGGCTTGGGGTTGTCAGGAGTTTTGTCAATAATTTGTTTAACACTTACAATGTATACCAGACATTTTTCCAGAACCAATACATGTATTAACTCAATTAATTCTCATAGTTACCCAATGAGGTAGGTTATATTATTATCATCCCCATTTTTCAGATGAGAAAAATGAGATACAAAGAAGTTATGTAACTTGCTGGAGGACAAAGGCAAGAGCTGGGATGTGGCCCAGGGCAGTCTCGTTCTAGAGTCTGCGACCACCCTCCCTACCACATCTACAGGGTTGGTGGAATTATTAAAGTTGAGTGAAGAGATCAGTCAGACCTCTTCCAGGAAAGCCTGTACATTTTCATCAGACACATCTAGAAAAACACTGAGGAAGGCCTGGAAACCACTAGTGTGCTTTAAGGTGACTTATGGATGGAAGAGAGGAAGTTGCAATGCCTCTGATGGTGAGTGGTTTAGAGAAGGGATGAAATATGTCCAAAAAAAACCCCCAAAACAAAACAAAAAAAGCAATGAACACACAGAGGATTTTTTAGGGCCATGAAGATACTCTGATGATACTCTGAAGATACTTTAGTATCCATGAAGATACTCTGCATGATACTATAATGATGGATACATGTTATTATACATTTGTCCAAACCCATAGGATGTGCAACATCAACGGACTTTGTGTAATTATGTTGTGTCAATGTGGGTTCATCACTTGCAACAAATACACCACTCTGGTGGAGAGCTGTTGATAATGGGGGAGGCTATGCATTTGTGGGGGCAGGAGGTATATGGGAACTCTCTGTACCATCCTTTCAATTTGGCTGTGAACCTAAAACTGCCCTTAAAAATAAAATAAAATAAAACATGGTCAGCAGAAAAAAATCAATGAATACGAATAAAGCCAAGCAGCTGCGTTCATGTTAACACCAAAATGGAAACCCAGGTGGGGCAGGAGTCTTTTGATTGGTGGCCCTGGTCAGCTGTGATGGAGAGCTGGGCAAGTATTTGGCGGACGCAGGGTCCATCACAAGCTGTAATAGCTGTGGTCATCACAAACCTCTGGTTTTTTGAATTTGTGTTCGGTCTCATACAGATATTAATGTTTGAGCAAAATTTTAGAAATCACCACAGAAACCAGGAAGCAACTCTCTATTTGGGAAACCAGCTAATGGAAAGTTTTAAAAAATAAGAAAGAAGCTTATGCTTAGCAGTGGGATTTGTGGCATGTCTCCCATGTTACACAGTTAATGTCCACCTCATCTGGTACCACATAATAATTTTAGCCTTCAGAATTGGAAACTGCATAACTATTGGAGAAGTTTAAAAAGAATGAGAACATAATGATTTCCCAAATAAGTAAAGACTTTGCACAGCTGAAGCAAAAGGAAGCAGACTTATGGAAATGAGAGGCGGTGTGGCACCAGGGAGGGGCTAGGCTGGCATCAGGACACATGGGTTTGAATTTCGGTTCTGCTATTTACTCACTCAGTGTCTTTCCACAGGGCACTTAACCTCACTGAGTCTCACTTTCCTCATCTGGAAGTTGAGAGGGTTGCCCTAGATAATCCTTAAGGACCTGCCCAGCCAGAAGTCTGAATCCACAAGAAACATGGTGCAGTGAAGGTCATGGCATTAGTTTCCATGTGGTTCATATACATAGTGAAGCCCACATGAAGTGTTCAGTTTGGAGAGGCAGCTTGCACACTCAGCGACATGGAATCATCTGCAAAGGAAGTGGCCTTTTGATGTGCTCCACAGCATGCCACTTCTGGGTATATATCCCAAAGAACTGCAGGCAGAGGTTCGAGCAGATATTTGCACACCCATGTTCATAGCAGCATTATTCATAATGGCGAAAAAGTGGAAGCAACCAAAATATCCATCAACAGATGAATGGAGAAACAAAATGTGACCATATATATATATATATATATATATATACACTGACATATATATATGTGATTCAGCCATAAAAAGGAATGAAATTTTGATATATGCTAAAACTCAGATGAGACGAAGGCATTACACCAGAAAAAATAATCCAGACACAAAAGGGCAAATATTGTATGATTCCACTTATATGAGGTACCGAAGACAGGCTAATTCATAGACAGAAAGTAGAGTAGAGGCTACCAGGGGCTGGGGGGAAGAAAGAAGTGGGATTTATTGTTTAATAGATATAGAGTTTTTGTTGGAGACAATGAAAAGTTGTAGGTATGGCCAGTCCTGATGTCTGAGTGACTCCCTGGGCCCAGCAAAGGGACCTACTTTCTGGAGCCTTGAAGACAAAGGGTAACACCCCAAAATATGGTCTCATTTTCCACTCTATCTTCACTGGCCAAGCAGCTGCCGAGAACAAAGGCCACATCTCCTGATACCTGGCAAAGAAATACGGTATTGCCTCATGAATTGGTGCCCACGAGTGTATTTGGGGAAGAGCTTCAAGAACAAGTGGAGGAGCAGCTGCCTTTCTATGAGACTGGAGAGAGTCCACGAAAGAAACTGGATACCGTGAAGGAGGCAATGGTTCAGGCAGAGGGAGCAGCAGCTGCTGACTAGGAAGCTATAGTCAGGAGAAGAAATGCTTGAAGAAGGCAGGGACGACTGGCTGCCATGGCCCTGGCATCTTCAGAAAACAGTAGTGGTATCCAGGGGGAGTGTGAGGGGACAAGTGAAGACACAAAAAGAAGACAAAGTAAAAGCCCAGAAGGCTCCACAGGAGGATGAGATGGAACATCCATCTGTCTCTTTCTCCAAACCCAAGAAAAAGAAATCTTTTTTCAAGGAGGAGCTGCTCAGGAGTGATCTTGAAGAGACAGCTGGCAGTGGAAGCCTTCCCAAGAGGAAGAAATCTTTCCCCCAAAAGGAACCAGTTAGCGACCGACCCTGAAGAGTCAGGAAACAAGAGTGTCTCCAAGAAAAAGAGGACATTCTCTTCCAGGGAGGAACCACTCAGCTGCTGAAGAGGCAGCTGGCAGCAAGGGCAGCAGCTCCAAGAAAAAGAAAACGTTCCAAAAGCTATCCCAGGGGGCTTCCCTGGTGGCGCAGTGGTTGAGAGTCCGCCTGCCGATGCAGGGGACACGGGTTCGTGCCCTGGTCCGGGAAGATCCCACGTGCCACGGAGCGGCTGGGCCCGTGAGCCATGGCCGCTGAGCCTGCACGTCCAGAGCCTGTGCTCCGCAACGGGAGAGGCCACAACAGTGAGAGGCCCGCGTAGTAAAAAAAGAAAAAGTTTTAGATATATATAGTGATGATGGTTACACAACCTTGGGAATGTATTTAATGCTACTGAATTGTATGCTTACAAACGTTTTAAAAGAGGGACTTCCCTGGTGGTCCAGTGGCTAAGACTCCATGCTCCCAATGCAGGGGGCCCGGGTTTGATCCCTAGTCAGGGAACTAGATTTCACATGCAGGAACTGAGAGTTCGCATACTGCAACTAAGAGTTCACGTGTGGCAACTAAGACCCGGCTCAGCCAAACAAATAAAAAACAACAAAGAAACAAAAGCAAAACCAAAAAAGCCCCACAAATGTTTAAAAAGATAAATACTGTGTTGTGTATTAGGTTGGCCAAAAAGTTCGTTCGGATTTTTCCGTAAGATGGTAGGGAAAACCCAACGAACTTTTTGGCCAACCCAATATATTTTACCACAATAAAAATAAATGTTTTAAGTGAGTGCTCTGTGTGCTTCTGTTAAAAACATTTTTTTGCATGTAAATTGGCTCTCTGTAAAGTGCAAGAGAAAGGTGAGAAAATGGAAAGGGTGGTAGCTGCTTAGTATCGTAATCCGACTGGAAAGTGTGATGACTGAAATGTCTATGTGTGTGCCAGCGCCCGTGTGGGCTTGGGAAGATGTGAGGAGGAACCAGATTTAAGAAAGGCATGGAGGGGCTTTCCTGGTGGCACAGTGGTTGAGAGTCCGCCTGCCGATGCAGAGGACGCGGGTTCGTGCCCCGGTCCGGGAAGATCCCACATGCCGCGGAGCGGCTGGGCCCGTGATCCATGGCCGCTGAGCCTGCGCGTCCGGAGCCTGTGCTCTGCAACGGGAGAGGCCACAGCGGTGAGAGGCCCGTGTACCGCAAAAAAAAAGAAAGACATGGATTTAAGAGAAAGTCAGAAAGTTCCCCCAACAGGATTGCTATCTCCAGACTTCCCAAATCACACAGAAGCCCAGTTTGCTCCTGACTCAGCAGCTGTGGCTGAGTAAAAGTTTGTCTGTAATTCTTCTCCAAGGGAAGCTTCATGACTATTCTTCCAGAGCTCTTCTGCTTTTATCAGCTAAGTCAGGTTTTCAGATGGGCACATTTCCTTCCATAGGTAACAGAGTCTGAACAGAATTGGGAGGTGACCTCCTTCTCTGCTTAGGGCCATCATTGCTCACCTATGCTCTGTGACTTAGTTCCCACTCTGTAATACACAGCTCACACTCACTATTACCTTCAAGAGCAGGAATTCCTTAACTGTGCATAGTGCTCGATAGTTTAGAGAACACTCTGGAAGCCTGCCGCCGAGAACGTCAGCTTCTTGGAGGCACGCATTCTTTTCTGGTTTTTTTGTTTTTGTTTTTGTGGTACGCGGGCCTCTCACTGTTGTGGCTTCTCCCGTTGCGGAGCACAGGCTCCGGACATGCAGGCTCAGCGGCCATGGCTCACGGGCCCAGCCGTTCCGCGGCATGTGGGATCCTCCCGGACCGGGGCATGAACCCGTGTCCCCTGCATCAGCAGGCGGACTCTCAACCACTGCGCCACCAGGGAAGCCCTCTTTTGTGTTTTGTTCTCTGCTGCATTCCCAGCCCAAGAAACAGTGGGATCACACAGCAGATGCACCATCAACAGTGCCTGAATATGTGATGAGGGAGGGTCTCAGGGCAATGCTGGGAGGTATTTTCTCCAGATGAGACAACTGAGAAACAGCAAGACTGAGTAGCTGACCCAACGATCTTGGATTCACACAGGTTTTTTGGCTCCAAGTCTAGTGAATAAGAAGTACATCAAAATAAATGTATGTTTTTATTTATTTATTTTTAATTTTTTAAATTGAAGTATAGTTGATTTACAACGTTGTATTAGTTTCAGGTGTACAGCAAAGTGGCTCAGTTATACATTCATATATGTATATATATTCTTTTCAGATCCTTTTCCCTTACAGTTTATTACAAAATGGTGAGTAGAGTTCCCTGTGCTATACAGTAGGTCCTTGTTGGTTGTCTATTTTATATACAGTGGCGTGTATATGTTAATCCCAAACTCCTAATTTATCCCTCCCTACCCCTTTCCCCTTTGGTAACCATAAGTTCGTTTTCTATGTCTATGGGTCTATTTCTGTTTTGTATGTACGTTTACTTGTATCATTTTTTTGGGGGGGGAGGGCTGTGTTGGGTCTTTGTCGCTGTGCGCGGGCTTTCTCTAGTTGCGGCAAGTGGGTGCTACTCTTCCTTGTGGTGCGCGGGCTTCTAATTGCGGTGGCTTCTCTTTGTTGTGGAGCACGGGCTGTAGGTGCCCAGCTTCAGTAGTTGTGGCTCACGGGCTCTAGAGCACAGGCTCAGTAGTTGTGGCACACAGGCTTAGTTGCTCTGCAGCATGTGGGTATCAATTTTTTTTTAGATTCCACATATAAGCAATATCATATGATATTTGTCTTTCTCTGCCTTACTTCACTTAGTATGATAATTTCTAAGTCCCTCCATGTTGCTGCAAATGGCATAATTTCATTCCTTTTTATGGCTGAGTAGTATCCTGTTTTATAAATATATATGTGTGTGGATGTATATATATATCTCACATCTTCTTTATCCATTCATCTGTCAATGAACATTCAGGCTGCTTCTGTGTCTTGGCTATTGTAAATAGTGCTGCTATGAACATTGGAGTGCATGTATCTTTTTGAATTATGGTTTTCTCCTAAATATATATTTTTAAATGCTCATGAAGGTGCATGAAGCAAATACTTTGAACCCTTTGGATGATGCTGTTTTCTCCCATTATTCTCCTCCCTCCCATTTTTCCTTGCTTCCTGTTTTGCTTCCCCCTATTATATCAGCTTCATTCTTATTCTTACCCAGCATCCAGCTCTTGGCCCTTCCAACTGTGTGAGAATACCTCGTGGGGCCTTACCCTCCTCTCCAAATGGCTTGTTGGAGAATTCCTTCCAACCACTCACGTTCCTGTCCTAGGAGGAGTGGAGTCCTGGCCAACACAACCTGCTCTGTCCTAATAGCTTCCCAGCAATTCTGCTGCTCCCCTTAGAGACCAGGTCTGGTCTCTGCCCTGCTGGCCCACTGGTCAGAGTAATTAAAGCATTTGTTGTGTGGGGCAGAATTCCAGGCTCTTTCTTCTCATATAGGACTCCAAGTCCTTAGTAAAAATCCCTGTGTGTTTATCAGTAACAGGAGAAACTGATGTCATGTACCTCCTAATATAATGCTCTGAAAAGAGTACAGCATCCTTTTTGTGGTATTCCTGACTCAAATACATAAATCATGAGGAAGCATCAGACAAACCCAAATTGAGGGGCATGCCCTAATGAGACTGGCCTGTGCTCTTCAAAAATGTCAAGGTCGTGAAAGACATGGAAAGCTTGAAGAGCTGTCCTTGGCTGTGCTGGGTCTTCATTGCTGTGCGTGGGCCCTCTCCAGTTTCAGGGAGCGGGGACCACTCCTCGTTGGGTGCGTGGGCCTCTCATTGGGGTGGCCTCTCTCTCTGCGGTGCCCAGGCTCCAGGCGTGCAGGCTTCAGCAGTTGTGGCTCACAGGCTCCAGAGCGCAGGCTCAACAGCTGTGGCTCACGGACCCTGCTGCTCTGTGGCATGTGGGATCTTCCCGGACCAGGGCTCGAACCCGTGTCCCCTGCATTGGCAGGCGGACTCTCAACCACTGCGCCACCAGGGAAGCCCTAGATGGTATTCTTGAATCAGTGTCAATTTCCTGATTGTCATGGTTGTACTGTGGTTATGTTGGAGTGTGTCCTTGAACTTGGGAAACACATACTCAAGTAATTAAGTGGAGAACAGTCGCTCTGCCTCTGAAAGCAGGATAACAGCAAAGTGGGTGGGAGGATGGGTTTTAAAATCCAACGTACCTGACCTCCATCGCAGGCCAAGTCTCAGTTTCTTCATTTGTAAGATGCAACTAATACTATACTTACTTTAGAGCATATTTTAAGAATTTGATGAGATAATGTTGGTAAAGAGCTTACCCTGGGTCTTCCCTGGTGGCGCAGTGGTTGAGAGTCCGCCTGCTGATGCAGGGGACATGGGTTCGTGCCCCGGTCCGGGAAGATCCCACATGCCGCGGAGCGGCTGGGCCCGTGAGCCATGGCCGCTGAGCCTGCACGTCCGGAACCTGTGCCCCTCAACGGAAGAGGCCACAACAGTGAGAGGCCCGCGTATCGCCAAAAAAAAAAAAAAAGAGCTTACCCTAATCCCTGGCACTAGGAAGCCCTCCATAACCTCTAGCTATCTTTATTGCCTGCACATGTTTCAAGGGGATGATGAACTGTCATTGCAGTAAACACTGGCTTTCCAGCTTTGTGGCTGGGACTCTCCCGGGTTCCCTCCTGGCTGCTCTGCTTTGAGACCATGTCACCGTCATCATAGGCATTGTTGTCTTTGGGACCAGCCACTAGTTGGAATTATTTTCTTAGGCCTGAATTCAGTTTCCCAAGTTAAAGTGTTGCAGTCTGAAGGAAAGCTCTGGCACAGAGCCCTTGCTTCACAATCAGGGTTTCCTGTTCCTTGCGGCAGCATGCTGGGGCGAGCTTCTATCTCTTCCTGAACAGCCTGGGGCTTGATTGAATTTCCTCTCGGCCTCCAGAGGGCATGACTCTGGATCCGGAGGTGGCCCATCTAAATCTCCTCATTTCAGAAGTTCTGGAAAGCAGCCAGGTAATCCGGCCAGTGTCCCTTAAATGTAGGCAGGTGGGGATTGAAGGTGCATGTGGGTGGCCAGACCCTGAGGGTCAGGTGTGTAGCTGCTGGGAGGGGAAGTGGCTTCTCTCTAAGCCGGACATTGGAGGGTGTGGTTTGGGCCCTACTCTGCCTCATCGCTTAAAGCACCTGTTCAGGAAGTCACTGGGGGTGGGGGTGTCCATCGATTAGGGAGGGTGTGCTCAGCTTTCACAGACTTGATAGCAAAGCCTTCCTTGCAATTTTAATCTTCACCCTCTTTAGAGACCCTATCCATCTTGGTCTTTCAAGTATTGAATTGTTTAGATTAAAATTTTGAACTAAGTCTTGAAGCAAACATATATATATATATTTTTACATCTTTATTGGAGTATAATTGCTTAACAATGGTGTGTTAGTTTCTGCTTTATAACAAAGTGAATCAGTTATACATATACACATGTTCCCATATCCCCTCCCTCTTGCGTCTCCCTCCCACCCTCCCTATCCCACCCCTCCAGGCGGTCACAAAGCACCAAGCTGATCTCCCTGGAAGCAAATATATTTATTTATTATCTCAAGATTTCTGATGGTTAGGAATTCAGACCAAACACAGTGAGGATGACTATTCTCTGCCCCATGATATCAGGGGCTTCAGATGGCAGATGTTGATGAAGGATGGGGGTTGGGGTCATTCAAAGGCGCCTCCACTCACATGTCTGATGATTGACACTGGTTGCCAGCTGGGAACCTCACTGAGGCTATTGGTGGGCTTCCTCACAACATGGTGGCTCCTTTCCAAAGGCAGGTACCCAGAGAAAAAGGGAGAGCAAGGTGAAGGCTGCATTGCCTTTTATGACCTGGTGTGTTAGTCAGAGTACTTGAGAGAAAAAACAAAACAAAACAGTAGGAGAGATATATATACAATTGACCCCTGAACAACATGGGTTTGAACTGCAAGGGTCCAAGGATTTATACCAGGATTTTTTTTCAAGAGTAAATACTACAGTACTACACCATCCTCAGTTGATTGAATCCTTGGATGTGGAACCGTGGATACAGAGGAACTGCAGATTTTCAACTATGTGGAGGATCAGCACCGCTAATCCATGCATTGTTCAAGGGTCAACTGTATATATATATTTATTTTTAGGAATAGGTTCATGTGATTATGGAGCCTGCAAGTCCAAATCTGCAAAATGGGCCAGTAGACTGGAGACCCAGAGAAGAGCCAATGCCACGGTTCAAGGCTAAAAGTCTTCTGCTGCAGAATTCCCCCTTGCTTGGAGGAGGTCAGCCTTTTGTTCTATTCAAGCCGTCAACTGATTGGATGAGGCCCACCCATGGAGGGCAATCTGCTTTACTCAAAGTCTACAGACTTAAATGTTAATCTCATCCCCCCAAAATCCTCACAGAAACATCCATAATAGTGTTTGACCAAATATCTGGGCACTGTTGCCCAGCCAATCTGACACATAGAATTAACCATTACACTTAGTTCCAGAACTCACATAGCATACTTCTACCACGTTCTGTTGGTCAAAGCAGTTACAAAGGTCTAGCCAAATACAAGGGAAGGGAACACCGAATGCCCCCTGCTGCCAACTCAATAGAGTAATATCAATGTCATGCTCTAAAAAGCATATGTATGTGGCATGTGGTATACATTGGTTTGGCATCTTTGGAAAATACAATGTAACAAATGCCCAACTGTGATGTAAGGGAAAAGGAAATCAATTTATAATAAAATATTATGTCTTTCAAAATGTAAATGCTCAGTTGTGGCTGTACTCAGAGTTATAATGGAGAAGTCAGGTGTCCTGCACCTGTACACAGCATCACTTTGAATGTGAGCACCACAGTTACAGACTGCTACAGGTATGTCCCACGGAAACTCAAAAAACATGAGTGGAGATGCTGTGGGTGGTGTGATTTTCCAAAATGACAAATGCTCTAAAATTCTACACAAGGCAAAATGCAATTTTCCCTCTGTTTACATGGTAGTTGTATTCCTGGGGCAGGGGGGTGGGTGGTGGGAAATTTAGGCATATAAAAGTTTGCAAAAATCACATTGTGTCTATATGTAGAGTGGGGTTAGGTTTCAAGGCTCAAAGCACTATAAATAGATTGTTTTGCCTATAGGAATGTGTCAGGGAACACTCAGACATCATGGGGGATATAAGACAATTCCAGTAGAACTTTCCAGCACATTGCAGGAGGACTTCTGGCCTCCCTGATCTTTCCCTACTAAAAGCCAATAGTGCCCTCTCCAGCACTGAGACCACCAAAAACAGCCGCTATGCCTTTTTAAAACTCCTCCTGGAGGGCAGGAGCAACCCTATTGAGAAGCAGTGCTATAAAGGAAGGGACAGAGAAATTCCAAAGATTCCTGTGGAGAAAGTCTGGGGAGTTAGAAATGAATCAACCAGTGACAAAATGGAGGATGGAAGGCAAAAAGCCTCATGCCACATCTGATAGGTAAGACTACCCTGTGTGTGTGTATGTGAGTGTGGGTGGGTAGAAGGATCCCAACCCATCCCAGAGACCACAGTAGAGGCCCCACTCTGCTCCTCCAGGGATCCAGCACCAGCCAGGTTCAGCCAGAAGAGAGTCCTTTTCTACATGTCCACTGTCATCTGCATCAAGGGACCCTAAGCTTGTAGGACGTTTCCCACACTTGGAGTGAAGCAAGGGAAAAAGGAACTGAATGGCCAACAGTGTTCTCTTTTTGATCACTACACCCCAATAGTTGGGTCTCTCCTTGGTTAGGGATGAAAGAGAAACCTTAAGCCTTGCTGGGACTATTTGATAAAAACAAGAAACTTCAAGGTGCCCTCATTTTTTTTTAAAACAAACAAAGCATCATTCAGGAACCCCTATGTTATACCTAGTGTATCTTTTAAATTCCTACCCCTGGGCCTTTGCACCTCTCACGTGCCCTGTTGCAAAGTCATCTTCCCTTCTGGAAGCCGATGTAAAGCCTGTTTATCCTCAGTCTCACTTCCTTCATGAAGCCTGGGGTTCCCAACCCAACCCAAGGAGACCTCTTGTCCTCCCCAACACCACTCTGTCTCTTATGGACCTGTCAGACTCACGGGACTCACATGTGCTCCATGCATCTTTCATTAGGCTCTTCTCTCTCACTGGATACTTTCTTAAGGACAGGACTGAGGCTGATGCCCCTGTTTCTTTGTATCTCCCCAGAGCACCTAACCCAGTGCCTTGATCAAAGTACAAATATTTTAGACTAATTCAACAGGAATGAAACTTTATAAATCCTGCCACTTGAAATATGGTGGCTTTAACCTCCTGAGGCCAAACTAAACTTTCACATCCCTGGGAATTAATTGCTGACATTTTCAGAGCTTCCCATCTTCCTGTGAGGCTGAACTTTAACGGCTACTTGAAACAATAGGGCATTGATTTTGTTTAAGTGGCTGTTGAGAAGGGCTGCAGGGAAGGGAAAGCTCCAAAGGTCTGAGTCGGGAAGGCAGGGGCAGCTGAGGAAGGGAGTAAATTGTCCTTGACCTTTAAGAGGTGTGGCCCTGAATCCCTCTCAATGAGGGAAGGCAGCGTGAGAGTCTCTTCAATCATCCTCCTCAAACTTTATGACCTGTTCTCTTGTCACACTTCATGACTAAATAGTCCTGTAAGTCATTTCAGACACTCCCGGAGCCCCTGTATGGAGCTTCTCTGCCCCCAAACGGTGAGAATTTTCAGAAACCCACTGAATTACAAGAACTTCTTCATTTTAGTTTTCAGTTGATTGGGAGGTTTTTTGGTATCACAGGTTCTGGATTTGCTGTTTCTAGAGTGTCGGTGTTCTTGTCCTGTGACCTCATTCAATCCTCAGTTCAGGCCTCCCTGCATTACAGTCTCATAGCAGCCTGAACTTCCCCTTCTTAGCATTTGTACAAGTGTGCTAAAAACTCTGTTTTTTAATGATCTGTTTAATGCCTCCTTCTCCTGCTGAGCTGCATGTCCCATGAGGGCAAGTGGCCAGGACTTTCAGGTCCACCACTGTGCTGTTGGTTCCTGGCACAGAGCGTAGTGGGGCTCGGTTAATACGCATTGAGTGGGGAAAGAATCTGGCAGTTCCTCAAAAAGTTAAACACAGAGTTGCCATACGATGCAGCAGTTCCACTCCTAGGTATTTACCCAAGAGAACTGAAAACACGTGTCCACACAGAAACTTGTATACAAGTGTTCATAAAGGCGATATTCATAATAGCCCAAACATGGAAATACCCAAATGTCCATCATGCACACATGAATAGAACGTGGTCCATCCGTACCGTGGAATATCATCCAACCGTTAAAAGCAATGAAGTACTGTTACAACCTTGAAAACATTATGCTAAGTGAAATAAGCCAAACACAAAAGGCCACATATTATATGAATTCACTTGTATGAAATGTCCAGAATAGGCAAATCCATAAAGACAGAAGGTAGATTAATGGCTGCTAGGGGCGACGGGGAGGAGGTAACGGGCAGAGACTTCGCATGAGGTTTCTTTTTGTCATGATGGAAATCCTTTGGAATTAGGGTGATAGTTGCACAGTCCAGGAAATATACTAAAAAACATTGAATTGTAAACTTTAAAGTGGTGAATTTCATGCTTTTTATGTTGTGTGAATTATATCCCAATTTTTAAAAATACTGCCTTAAAATAAACATATTTATTTATTTATTTATTTTGGCCACACCTTGAGGGACCTTAGTTCCCCAACCAGGGGAACCCATGCCCCCTGCAAGGGAAGTGCGGAGTCCTAACCATTGCACCGCCAGGGAAGTCCCAATATACATATGTATTGAGTGAACAATTCATCCCTGAAACAAACTCAAGGGGCTCTGGATCAACTGTAAGCTTTTCTGGACTTTCCTGCTGGCTGTGGTTCCTAAGAAAAGTTGGTCTCTAAGGGGTGAGATGTTGGCACTCTGCGTGAGAAAAGGGTGTGGCTATGGTTTATCTGTGTGCATTGGCTGCCAGCACTCTTGTTGGAGATGGTCCATCACTGACATTTTTATTAACTTCAAGAGAGGAAGTTGGAGAGGGAGGCTTCCACCCTTTTTTCTTGTAACTGATTTCCTAGGTGTGTCAGATGAACAAAAACATCCTCGATATCGAGGCCAAGTACATCAGCTTCAACACAGGGGGACAGGGGCAGGTGGCAAATACTCCAGTTAGACTTTGGATGTATTTTATTGCAGGCTTTGGAAGTTTACGTAAGAGGTGAGAGAAAACCAGTTGGTGCCATGTGGGGTCATGGTTTAGAGCTGTCACGAATCCAGAGAAATGTGCTATGTCTGTAGTTCAAACCCTGATGGAGTGGGTGTAAGGAGGGGGACAGACATTCCACGTGTGAATATACTCAGGGGCCCTTCAGTTTGGATGAACAAGGGAAATTTTCAGGGTTTGTTCTTGCAGATGGATTTCCTCTGAATGAGAAGGGGGGACGGATCCTCTACCAGGTTATTCCTTCTTATCGAGAAGCAAAAACATCCTGAGAAAAATCAATGTGGAAAAGGGAAAAACCATTCTTTGCTCTCAACAGGCCCTGGCCAGGGCCTCTTAGAGGTCAAGACTGACCTGCAGTTATGTGCTTTTTTAAAGGTTCCTAGTATATTAAAATGTGAAGAAATGCCCCCTTCAAGAGGTTGCTGAGAACTGCAGTATATTTTAAATGTTTACATTTGACAGATTAATACTTTTACCGCAGAAAAACAGAATAAAAGTAATTATGCTTTTGCAAGATAATGCCAGGACATATTTTAAATATATGACACGAAGTGCTCTATAGGCAGTGAAGGAACTCGGATTTAGAGTTTTACCCCGAACGTCAACTTCTCTCAACCCTGTCATCTAGAGATAACATCCAAAGCCAGAGTAGGGGGCCCTTTGTGAATCGTGAGACCACAGCCCGGTGCCCTCTATACCCCACCCTCACCCTTAAATGGGCCCCGTGGGTCCCAGCAGCTACTGCAGTTCACTTGGGTTGGAGTGAGATGGCGCATACTCAAAAGCTGTGTCTGTGCTGAAGCCAGTTCTTACTAAGACCTTTCTCTTCAGTCAATAAGCAGTTTGCTCTTGAGACCTTAGTATTCTTTCTGGCCAATTCTATATGCTTGTTTGCTGCTGCCCCGCAGTGCCTGGGATTTTGTGGATTTTATTTTTGTTTAATTTTAGTCAAAAGCAATAGCTTATTACAAGGGCAAAGGCAATAATTATTCATTTTCCAACTATAAACAACCAAGTGTCAAGCAGGGTCACACTTCAGCCCCCCTACGTCTCACTTGTTGACCTGGCTCCTGTGAAGGACATCTTTGAGGTCTCAGTCTGCTCTGGACCCCTCATGCATCTCTTTTCCTGAAGCCTCAAACCCAGATGGCCACAGCCACCAGTGACTTGGTAGTGGCATTGTGAGCCTAAGGACCCACTGGGGACTCACCTGGAGAAATTTGGGAAAGGGAATTTGGCTTCATTAGAACACTTTTAAACAGGGTGGCGGGGCGGGGGTTGGAATTCCCTGTTGATCCAGTGGTTAGGACTCGGCGCTTTCACTGCTGGGGCCCGGATTTGATCTCTGGTCAGGTAACTAAGATCCCACAAGCCATGTGGCATGCCCGCCACCCCCCCCAAAAAAGAGTGAGGGGACACATGGCATTTCGGATCATTGTAGAGGACAAGCTCCCTGAAGGAGTCGCTTGGATACTAAATCTCTGTGTGGGGTACCAGTTGTGAACTACCTTGCCATTCCCCAGTTGTGGCAGTCAGCGAACATTCCAGAACACCTATCACGTACCAGGTATGAATCAAACACTTGTCATGGCATCATCTCTTTTTATCTTCACCACAATCCAATGATATCGGTACTATTCTCATGCCCATTTTACAGATGAGGAAACCAAGGGTAGAATGGCTAAGCAGCTTGCCCCAAATCACACAGCTAATGAGTAGCAGAGCTAGGGTATGAAGACTGGTCCGTCTCACTCCAGAGGTCAGGATCTCAGAAGCTCTATTTCCAGGTTTCTAGAGAACTTTCCTTTTCCAAACCAACTTTATGTTCTCCAGGGCCTTTGTGTGAACAGAGAGCCAACTTTATACCCCACAGGGCAGTGAAAAGGAGGATCCTGCAGTGTGGCTGTGAATTCAAACAACAAGGACACACAAAGCTCTAAACCTCGGGAGGAGGGAGACCACAAGCCTCTCTGGGAAGAGTTGTGAGCAGGAAGAGGTGTCTGCGCCCTGTGGAGACCAGCCTCCTAAGCAGGTCACCCGAGGTTTCTTCTCAACAGAGACAGAAAGAGATTCAGGAGTCTTGCATCAGGAAGGAAGCTTGATGAGTATTCACCCTCTCCTGTTCCTCAGAGGGAAACAGGTCTGGAAGATTAAGTAAAGCACACCCTTCCTGCAAGCACAACCTGGGTCTCCTGGCTCCCACACCATTTAGAAGATGGGCCACTTTCTACATTAGGAAGCCCAGGGCCTGAGAGGTGATGTAATTGACCATGACAGGGACCCAGCCTCGAGCCCCTTGAGGTCTGCCACCTGCTAAAGTAACAGTGGACTGTGGATGGGGGGAGGTCTTCAACCCCTTTTAGGATGAATGAATCATATGCATTTTTGTGAGAATAAGAATTATCTGGGGGCACATGTTAAAAATGACTCCAATCTGACGGCAGGTCTTGCCCTTGATATACTGTTCTCACTGCTGATCCAGAAAGTTTCCAGTCTATTATCACCAACTTTTCATGGACGAAATGGTGCTCTTTTTAGATATGTTTCCTGCAGGTCCGGACCTGTCTGGATTTTGAGCACACTTTTTACCCACTGCCTTCTTGCCTTTATTTTCTATGGTGTAGGCTGTGTCCTCTAGGGGGCAGAAATGAGCCACTTGTTCTTTGGGGCTGAGCCTAGAGATGTCTCAGAACTTTGAGAAAGTAAAAATACCCAAAGGTGTTTAGAAAGGAAGTAGATCGTACACATGCTTTTCTCACTAGATTGAAGTGTGTTCTAGAGCCCTCTAAGAGACAGAATACTGGCAGGAACTCAGGCTCTGAATTCAAACAGACTCAAGTTCATGGATCTCAAGTTCATGGATTCAAACAGACTCAAGTTCATGGATCTACTACACCATGACTACAATTCACAATACTGTACTGTGTATTTGAAATTTGCCAAGAGAGTAGATTTTTTTTTTTTTTTTTTTTTTTTTTTTGCGGTACGCGGGCCTCTCACTGTTGTGGCCTCTCCCGTTGCGGAGCACAGGCTCCAGACACGCAGGCTCAGTGGCCATGGCTCACGGGCCTAGCCGCTCTGCGGCATGTGGGATCTTCCCGGACCGGGGCACGAACCCGTGTCCCCTGCATTGGCAGGCGGACTCTCAACCACTGTGCCACCAGGGAAGCCCAAGAGAGTAGATCTTAAATGTTCTCAACACACACACACACACACACACACACACACACACACACACAGACGGGAACTATGTGAGGTGATGGATGCATTAACTAACCTTATTGTGGTAATTATTTCATGATATATATGAATATCAAATAATTCATTGAACACCTTAAATTTCCAGTGTTATTTGTCAATTATATCTCACTAAAGCACAAAAAAAAGAAGAAAAAACACAAAACCAGACCCAAGTTTACATCCAATGGTCAGCCATCTACTGTCTTTGTAACCACAGCAGCCTATTTAATTTCATCAAGCCTCAGTTTCCTGTTTTGTAAAATAGGAAGAATAATAATACCCTCTTAATAGGATTGTTGTGAGCTTTATATCGCAATTGCTAAAAAAAGTTTGCTTTCATTATTACCTCAACTGTTACTTCTGCTTTCTTACCAGCATATGATTTTTAAGTCTGAAGGGAAGGTGAAACCCACTTTCTTCAGTAGTTGGCTAAAGCTCTCTAAGGAGGCCTTCAGCCCATTCTTTTCCAGGCTCTGTCGTAGGATGACATTTTCACATCCTGGAAACCAATAATATGAACAACACAGAGGCCACACTGGACAGAAGGAAACGTGTTGGCTTCCTCAATAAAATCAAACCCGCTTCCTCCAAGCGGGGACATGGACACTGTCTGCATAGGAAGGGTGGCTGGCTCTCTTGTTGCTGTCCCCCAAGATTCACCTTCCCCCAGAGATTTCTCCCTGATCTCACTGGGGCCCACCACGAGCAAGGAAAGCTGCACCCCTTCTCCACCCCCGTGAGAATTTTGCCTCTACCACCCACCTTAGTGGATCTGAGTTTGATTTTATTGAGAGTGTCAGTAAGTTTCTTTACCCTGAGACTTGGGGATTCTCTCCTTTTTAGCTTCATCCTGAGATTTCAGGATCCTTAGTGCCTAATTGGAAATAACAATAATAATGATCATAGCAGCTACCATTTTATGTGTCAAGTGCATATGGATTCTCTCGTTCTGCTTCAGCCCAGGGGGGTTAGTTCCTGTGACCACCGCATTTTACAAATGGAGAAACTGAGGTACTGGGACATTAGGTAACTTCCTCAAATCCTCTTTTTTTCTTTTCTTTTTTAAAATATTTATTTATGTACTTGGCTGCGCTGGGTCTTAGTTGCGGCATGTGAGATCTTCCTTACCGCGTGCAAGATCTTCGTTGCGGCATGTGGGATCTTTTAGTTGTGGCATGTGGGATCTTTTGGTTGCGGCATGCAAGACCTAGTTCCCTGACCAGGGATCGAACCCGGACTCCCTGAATTGGGAATGTGGAGTCTTAACCACTGAAACACCAGGGAAGTCCCCTTTTTTTCTTTTTTAATTGAAGTGTAGTTGATTTACAATGTTGTGTTTGTTTCAGGTGTACAGCAAAGTGATTCCCTTTTATGTATATATTATTTTTCAGGTTCTTTTCCATTATAGGTTATTATAAAATATTGAATAGGGGGCTTCCCTGGTGGCGCAGGGGTTGAGAATCTGCCTGCTAATGCAGGGGACACCGGTTCGAGCCCTGGTCTGGGAGAATCCCACATGCCGCGGAGCAACTAGGCCTGTGAGCCACAACTACTGAGCCTGCACGTCTGGAGCCTGTGCTCCGCAACAAGAGAGGCCACGATAGTCAGAGGTCCGCATACTGCGATGAAGAGTGGCCCCCACTTGCCACAACTAGAGAAAGCCCTCACACAGAAACGAAGATGCAACACAGCAAAAATAAATAAATGAATAAACTCCTACCCCCAACATCTTTAAAAAAAAAAATTGAATATAGTTCCCTGTGCTATACAGTATGATCTTGTTGCTTATCTATTTTATATATAGTAGTGTATATCTGTTAATCTCAAGCTCCTAATTTATCTCTCTCTCACTTCTTTCCCCTTTGATACCATAAGTTTGTTTTCTATGTCTGTGAATCTATTTCTGTTTCGTAAATAAGTTCATTTGTATCATTTTTTTTAGATTCCACATATAAGTGATATCATATGATATTTGTCTTTCTCTGTCTGACTTACTTCACTTAGTATGATAATCTCTAGGTCCATCCATGTTGCTGCATATGGCATCATTTCATTCTTTTTTATGGCTGAGTAATATTCCATTGCATATATGTACCACATCTTCTTTATCCATTCATCTGTTGATGGACATTTAAGTTGCTTCCATGTCTTGGCTATTGTAAATAGTGCTGCTATGAACATTGGGGTGCATGTATCTTTTTGAATTAGAGTTTTCTCTGGATATATGCCGAGGCATGGGATTGCTGGATCACACGGTAACTCTGTTTTTAGTTTTTTAAGGAACCTCCATACTATTTTCTATAGTGGCTGCACCAATTTATATTACTACCAACAGGGTAGGGGGGTTCCTTTTTCTCCACACCCTCTCCCACATTTGTTACTTGTAGACTTTTTGACGATGGCTATTCTGACTGGTGTGAGGTGATATCTCATTATAGTTTTGATTTGCATATCTCTAATAATTAGCAATGTTGAGCATATTTTCATGTGCCTATTGGCCATCTGTATTTCTTCTTTGGAGAAATGTCTATTTAGGTCTTCTGCCCATCTCAAAGCCTCTTGGGTAGTCTGACTACAGAGCTGAATTCCAAGTCACTTGACCATGAAGGGAATTGAATAAACACAGACACTGCGTCCCCACCCCTGATGACACCAGTTTCATCAGAAAGTTTGACTGCAGCCTGGGCTCCCTCTGGCTGGCCCCTGAGTCAGGTCAAGGTGTCAGTGACATCAAGGAAGAGTTGTCCTGCAGGGAGAGAGCCAGCATCCCACAGCCATACTCTCTTCTGGCACATACTCTCCCATATACTTCCCTCACCCACCCCCAACAGCAAATTCCCTCCCTGCTTGAGACCCTGGGAGACATTCAATTCCATGACACTTTGCAAAGGCTCATAGAGGGGGAAGAAAGTGTGTGTAGCTCCTTTGAGGTGCAGTCAGCTTGCAAATGTCTGACACAGGCAGGAAGAGAAACACCTCTGAGGTCCTCCCTTGTCAGGCAAACTGAGCCCTGGGCCTAAGCACAGATGCTGTTTCCTCCTGTCTTACCTTTTCACCTCCCTATTTTTTCACCACTGTGAAGGCAACACTCACCAGGGCATGTAAAGACACCGTCCCTGCCCTGGAGGCTCAGAATCTGTTGCCATCGCTATGAGGTGAGAAGGAAATTGCAGTGTTGAGGTTTCTTGCTTCTTCCTCACTGAGAGAGAAAAACCCCAACTGTCAACAAACCCCAAACCAATCAACCAAATGATGCTCAGAGGTTGCTGAGCAGCAGGGCTGTGTCTGTGGCAAAAAAGATCACGAGATGGCCTGGTCACAGAAACCAAGGTGACAAAGGACAGAGGATGAAAAGAAGAGGAGAAAGCTTGAGAAGGGGGCTGCTTGCAACTCAAAGGGAGTGAGGCCAGGGTGTGTAGATTCCCCAGGTACCCAGGCTGCTAGGGCAGGCAGGGCCAGCCAGTGAGGAGGAAAGAAAAATGGTGGGTGGGGAGGGATCAGAAAAGAGGACTTCTGTGACCCAACAGGCAAAGAGGAAGACCTTGGAAAGAAAAGCAAAGGTTCCAGAGAACCAACAGGATTAGGACATTAAATATCCATTCCCTCTGACAGAACTGTATGTATATAAATTGTGCCTCATAAACCTGACTTAAAAATAAGCTGGGGAAGGTGTCAAAAATTATATACTACAACTCAGCCACATTAAAAAAGAGAACAATTTAGGTTCTTTATTTATACAAGCTTATTTATATAAGCTTCTTCACAAACTCTTATTCCCATTAATATTAGGTGGGAGAATTTAAACTTGCCAGTTAAAGGAAAACGAGTCTCTTCCACTTTATTTATTTATTTTATTTTTTAAAGAGGGTATGTGTGGGGCTTCCTTGGTGGCGCAGTGGTTGAGAATCTGCCTGCTAATGCAGGGGACACGGGTGCGAGCCCTGGTCTGGGAAGATCCCACATGCCGCAGAGCAACTAGGCCCGTGAGCCACAACTACTGAGCCTGCGCATCTGGAGCCTGTGCTCCGCAACAAGAGAGGCTGTGATAGTGAGAGGCCCGCGCACCGCGATGAAAAGTGGCCCCCACTTGCCACAACTAGAGAAAGCCCTCGCACAGAAAGGAAGACCCAACACAGCCAAAAATAAATAAAATAAATAAATACGAAGACCCCAAGATCACTATTTAAAAAAAAAAGAAAGGGTATGTGTGTTGGGTTTTTTCAAAATTTCTTATTTATTTATTTATTTTTGGCTGCATTGGGTCTTCGTTGTTGCGTGTGGGCTTTCTCTAGTTGCGGCGAGCAGGGGCTACTCTTTGTTGCGGTGCACAGGCTTCTCATTGCGGTGGCTTCTCTTGTTCTGGAGCACAGGCCCTAGGCACACGGGCTTCAGTAGTTGTGGCACGTGGGCTCAGTAGTTGTGGCTCGCGGGCTCTAGAGCGCAGGCTCAGTAGTTGTGGCACACAGGCTTAGTTGCTCCGCGGCATGTGGGATCTTCCTGGGCCAGGGCTGGAATCCATGTCCCCTGCATTGGCAGGCGGATTCTTAACCACTGTGCCACCAGGGAAACCCCCTCTTCCATTTTAAAATCATTTTATTAAATTAGTGCAGCCAATTTTGGATAAATATTCAGTCCAGTCCCTGCCTGGACTATTACCGGCTCTCCAGGTGTAACCCCCTCCTGCCCCTCCCCCGTCTGTCCCCACTCTGTGTGTAACTCTGGGACGATGGAGAGGGTGACTGGTCTGGGTGCTGGACCCTGTGTTGTGCTCTGGTCCTCAGTGACCTCTACAGAGATGCCCTTCACCCACCAGGTCTGCTGACATCCATGGTTGAGGTCCTGGCTGGCGGGGCTGCTGCTTCACCCGGCTCATGAGTCCTGTCTCAGTTCTGCAGGTTCTGTGCATACAAACCTGCACCTGTTCGATGTCTCTGCATGTTTTCCATTTCCCAAGGCAGGTCCACAGGATCCCAACTCTCAAGCTCCTCTGCATTCCCTAGCAGGGGGATTGGGGTAAGGCAGGGCGGGGGGCAGGGGACATCTAAAGTCCCTCTCCCAGACTAAACATGTCATGCAGTCGTCTCTGCTACACTGGAGCTGCCCTAGGTGGACATAGGGCCACACCCTATGTGACGTGGGTGACTGCCCCAGGGCTCCAGTGAAGGAGCGGGGCATAAATCTTGTGTGTTTCTGGCCTGTTCTCAACCTCTGTGGAGGTTTTCTACTGTTCTCTACGCCGGCACCAAGGTGTGATGAGGGTCGAAGAGCACGGGCTTCTGCTCTCCCATCCCTCCTGCTTCCCCTCCAAGCGCCAGAAGGCTTTGTACTTCCTCCTTCTGTTTTTCACTTCCTTTTCGTTGTATCTTCCTTCTTCCCTGCCCTCTGGGTTTTGTTCTAGACGGTATCCACCTTTCTCCTTGCCTACGACCATAAGCCCTGTGGTGCAGTGAGAGAATTTTGCTCACTCATAAGGAAGGTACCTGGGAAAATGTTTCAAAAACAGTACCTCCATTACTGTAGGATTTTAGGAACAAGGTAGTCATTTCCAAGGGAGGATGTTTTTCTTAGCCGTGATGCACATCTTTCGGGATCTTAGTTCCCTAACCAGGGATTGAACCTATGCCCTTCGCAGTGAAAGAGCTGAGTCATAACCACTGGACCGCCAGGGAATTCCCACCAAGGGAGTGTTTTTGCCGGCATGTTAAGGGACAGTGCTTTTTTTTTTTTAATTAATTAATCAGTTAATATTTATTTATTTGGTCGTGTTGGGTCTTAGTTGCAGCACGCGGGATCTTCATTGCAGCGTGTGGGCTTCTCTCTAGTTGTGGCGCACGTGCTCCAGAGCACGCAGGCTTAGTTGCCCCATGGCATGTGGGATCTTATTTCCCCCACTAGGGATCGAGCCCATGTCCCCTGCCTTGGAAGCCGCATTCTTAACCACTGGACCACCAGGGATGTCCCAAGGGTTGGTGTTTTAAATGATACACGTTTTCTAAAAATGGGGGAATTCTCATCCACTCAGATAAACAACACACAGTTATCTTTCCCAAAGTCATCTCCTTCTGTTTTCCCCCAAGCCTGTTCCTCCTCTGTGTTTCTAATCTACCCAGACACCCAAGTCGGAGATTGAGACTCTTAGACCCTTTGTTTCACATCCAGTCTATCCCTGTACCTTTTTCCTCCTTCAACTGGAAGAATGGCTGTTTCTGTCCTCTCTCCCATCCCCACCGCCACTGCTGACGTTCAGGCCCTTGTGTTTCTGTGTTGTTGGAAGGATTCTGATCGATCTTTCTATGCCCAGAATGGTTTACTTGCTTTCCTCTACCCCTCCTTCTTGCCACTGGCATGAGCTTTCCCAATACATATCAGACCTGTCATGCCTCCACTTAAAACACTTCTGTGGTTCCCCATTCCTATATCACGTGGCCCCTGCCCATCTCTCAAGACTCATCTCCTTCTGTTAAGTACACAACCTCTGTTCCAGCCACACCAAACAGCTTGAAGTGGACTGGCTATGCCGTGCTAGTCACCTGTGTGACTTTGCACATGCTGTTCCCTCTGGCAGGAATGTCTCTTCCCACCTCCTTATCATGCAACATTCAGCTCAAAGATTTCCTTCTCCTTGAAGACTTTCTGGTTCCCCCAAGCAAGAACTCTATGCTTTCAGTCATCATGGTACCAACTTGCCTCTCTTAGGACACTTGCCACACAGAATTGTATCACAGCGCTAGGCTGTGAACTCCTTGGGGCCAGTGATGGGTTATAGTAATCTTTATTTCTCCGGTATGTAGCATGGTGTCTGGCTCAAGCTAGTTGAATGAATGAATAACACTGAGCATCAGCCCTGGAGTGGGAAGAGACCTTGAAGGTCACTAGGTTCAATGTTTGCATTTTCCAGATGATTCTCAGAGAGGTTAAGTCACCAGGTTGACCTCACACAGCTCACTGATAACATAACCAGACCTGGTCCTTTGAATCTGAGAACTAAATTTCCTTACAATTTTGCCGGGCCTCTAGACACAGCAGGCTGTGGGCAGGGGTTGGTGAGAAGACAGCAGAAGCAAAAAATTAACTCAGGGCCTGGTATAACCTATTCTCGAGCAAGAAAAGGGGTCAATCCCACAAAGGGTTTTTGTAAAACCCTTGTTACTCTCACCTGTGCAGTTGGAGCAATGTACATAATATCAGAATAAGCGGCTGGCACCTGAGGTTACAATAACAATGCTGTGGAAGAAATTTAAATACAATCCTCACTTGTTCACTACTGATTTGTTTGAGGCCCAGACAATTTATCTAGCCTGATTACACTACCATCATCACAGGGGTTTTTTTGTTTGTTTTTTTTTGTTTTGCTTTATTTCTTTAAAAACAGAGTCTGAATTTTATGGTTTAAAAAAAAAACCAAAAAAACCCAGCCATATAACCCTCACCTTGTTTCCTCCCAGAGACAGTGGGGGTGATAGAGTGTGGGCTTTTTGAGCCTAGGTTGAAGCTTGGATCTGGGGTTCATTCACGGCATGACTTAGGACAAGCCACTTAACTGCTCTGCACCTCAGCTTTTATGTTTGTGAAAATAGAGGTCATGTTAGTTCTCCCCATGGTTGTCATGGGAATGGAAAAAAGGCACTTGGGCAGCAGCCAGCAGAGTGGGTGAAACCTAGCCCCAGAGCCAGAGCACCTGGGTTGGAATTCTGGCTCCACCCTTGCAAGGTGTGTGACCTCTGACAGGTGACTGCCCTCTCTGTGACTCAGTTTCCTCTCTTTGTGGGTCGTTAGGACCCATGTGGTGCTTGACAGTACCTGGCACATAGTAAGCACCAGGTAAGTGCAAGCTGGTGAAAACGCTGGACCCGGTGCCCGGCATTTAATACATGGGAGCAGCTCCTTCCTCCTCGCACACCCACAGGGACCCCGGGCTGTGCCTCCGTCTGGGGGTGCACAGGACCTTGGCCGTGCTCTTCAGTCCACCCTGTATCAACTCATGATAAATCTGGAGGAACCAAGCCCTCCCTTTTCTCTGTTGAGCCAGTGACTAGTGACTCTTTCTCTTGGTCACTGGAGTCTCCATATGTGAACCCCCGGCCCAGATATAGGGAGTCTGGTCTCCCACATCCCCACCACAACAGGTGCAAGCCCAGTCTTGGGCCGAAGTCCCTGCTCCCAGGTCAGGACAGTGTGGTCTCCTGCCCAGCTCGACACAGGGTGCTTTGTTCAGTTCTTCAGCCTGGGCCCCAGCTCCCGAAACCTCCCTGAGACCTGTTTGTACCTGTTGTCTCTTGGGTTTATTAGTCTCAGCTCACTTGCTAGACTCTCAACTCTGCGTGCCAACCCAGTCACCTTTCCCATGCGGACACACCCCTGGGCCCTGACAGGGAAGCTCAGCCCCAGGCCCCAGTCGCAACCCTGGAGCCGGTGGAGGGAGGCCAGTGGGACAGGGACTAGAACCTAAATTCAGAAGAGAAGGAGCCTGAATCCTGCTGCTGCTGGGAAGTTGAAAACAAAAACAGCAAAGATCTGCAGGTCCGGCTTCTGTGTCTCTCAGAAATCCCTCCGCCCTGTGATAGTTCTAGGCCCAGCATCCCAGAAACGGAAGAGACCGTAGAACTCTTCTGGGCCCGCTCTTGACTTATCTGAAGCAGGAGGCCGCACTATGGCACCTCAGGCAGGTGGTCTTCCAGGCCCTGCGTGAATGTGCTCTGTGACAGAGCGCTCACTCCCTTTCCACCTGCACACGCCGTGGCTCAGCCCGCCGCTGGCTGGAAATGTGGCTTCTGGAATTTTGACCCAGTGCTCCTAGTCTCTCTTCTGTGTGATGGTTGGTTTGAGCAGTTATTCTACCCACTCCATCCCCACAGCTTCTCCAGGCTCAACACCCTCCTGGTTCCTCACATAACATGATTTCCAGACCCCTCTCCATCCTGCCTGTGATCACTGGACTTCTCTCATGCCCACAGAAAAGCATCGTAACAATAACAAGGAAGACAGCAAATATTTCTGGCCCTGTTTTGTGGCAGGTATGGTGCGGAGGTGGGGCACACAGGTATCACATCTGGCCTCTGTCCTCAGGGAGCTGACCATAGAGGTGAGAAAGAGATAACCTCCCCTCACGTTTGCAGGCCAGTGGAGGGCACCTGCCATATGCCTACATATTAAACATTTAACAGTTGGGGGAGGGGGTGGGTACCTAAAAGATACAAAGTTTCTTTTTGAGATAATGAAAATGTCTAAAAATGATTGTGGTGAAGGCTGCACACGTCTGTGAAGCTACTAAAAACCACTGAATTTTACACTTTCAATGGGTGATTTGTATAGTATGGGAATTACCTCTCAAGTTAAGATTTTAAAAGTTTAACAGTTAAATAAAATGTGCTTTATCTTTCTACCTGGAAAGGTATTCCTTCATAAACAACCAGACCCAGAAGGCCAGCTTTGAAGTTAGAGTTCCTGGCATCCTTGGATCCTGCGTGGGAATGTGGCCACACAGGGAGAGCCAGTCTGGCCCTCACGTCTCCCCCCACCCCCTCGTCCGACCTCAGCTCTTCCTGCACCTTGAGAGCCTTCATGAGCACGCAGGTGACTCTTCAGCTCACAAGTTCCAGCTCCATCCACAGTCCCTTGTCAGCCACCCTTGCAGTTAGGGGTGTGCACACTGGTGGTGGCATCTGCTCTAGGGAGGCCAGACCCAGGGAAGACGTCATCACATGCCCAGGTTGGCTGGTGGCCTTTTTTTTTTTTTTTAATTTTTATTACAGAATATTTGATTCACAATGTTGTGTTAGTTTCAGGTGCACAGCAAAGTGAATCAGCTATACATATACTTATATCTACTCTTTTTTAGATTGTTTTCCCCTATACGCCATTACAGAGTATTGAGTAGAGTTCCCTGTGCTATACAGTAGGTTCTTATTAGTTACTTATTTTATGTATAGTAGTGTGGACCTAGAGATTGCCATACTGAGTGAAGTATGTCAGACAGAGAAAGACAAATATCATATGATACCGCTTTTATGTGGAATCTAAAAAATGGTACAAAGGACTTATTTACAAAACAGAAATGGAGTTACAGATGTAGAAAACAAACTTATGATTACCAGGGGGGCAAGGCGGGAGGGATAAATTGGGAGATTGGGGCTGGTAGCCTTTGGACCAGGGGATTCCAGAGCCTGGTCCAGAGCAGTGCTATAAAATAGAACATTCTGTGACGCTGGAAATGCTCTGTATCTGTACCATCCAATATGGCAGTCACTAGCCTCAGGTGGCAACTGAGCACTTGAAATGTGGCTAGTGCGCCTGAGGAAAGGAATTATTTATTTAAAAATTTTTTTTAAATTTATGTATTTATCTTTAAATTTTTATTTATTTATTTTTGGCCGCATTGGGTCTTTGTTGCTGTGCGCTGGCTTTCTCTCTAGTTGTGCTGAGCGGGGGCTACTCTTCGTTGAGGTGTGCGGGCTTCTCATTGTGGTGGCTTCTCTTGCTGCGGAGCACGGGCTCTAGGCGCACGGGCTTCAGTAGTTGTGGCGCGCGGGCTGAGTAGTTGTGGCTCACAGTCTCTAGAGCGCAGGCTCAGTAGTTGTGGCGCACAGGCTTAGTTGCTCTGAGGCATGTGGGATCTTCCCAGACCAGGGCTGGAACCCAAGTCCCCTGCATTGGCAGGCGGATTCTTAACCACTGCGCCACCAGGGAAGTCCCAGGAATGGAATTTTCCAACTGAAAAATTGTCATTAAGTAACATTTAAATTGCCACACGTGGCTAGCGGCTACCATAGGTCTAGAAAGTATGCGGGGGTGGGACTCTGAATGGACATGTCCTGTTGTCTCCATCCCACAGGGAGGGAGCAGGCAGGAGGAGCATCAGAATAGGGCTCTTAGGTCTCAGGAAGATACTGGAGAAGGAGATGAGATTTGTTCTGAGAAGGAGGGGACTTCCCTGGTGGTCCAGTGGTTAAGAGTCCGCCTTCCAATGCAGGGAACAAGGGTTCGATCCCTGGTCGGGGAACTAAGATCCCACAGGCCATGGGGCAACTAAGCCTGTGCGCTCTGGAGCCTGCACGCCACAACTAGAGGAGCCCCACGCACCGCAATGAAAATCCTGTGAGCCACAACTAAGACCCAACGCAGCCAAATAAATAAATAAGTAAAAGAAGGAAACCTCCATATAAGGCCACTTATCCCTGGCCAGCGAGCTCTCCAGATCTCCGAGGAGAGAGGCAGATGGCTGGGGCTGGGGGAAGGGGAGTGACTCATGGGCACCCCCAGACAAGTCCTCCTGAGATTTTTGCGGGGACCTGTTTCACATGAGAGGCCTGCTTTGGTAGTTCAGGCCTGCTAGGACTGTGGGTATTGGCAGACGGAGAAGACTCTGTTATTTTTTTCTTCCAAGGCCATGTGAACGGGGCAGGCCGTGTGCATAGTTTCCATGGCATAATGGGACTAGAAAGCCCTGTGTGTCTGTGGGGGAGGGGTGAGGAGGGGCCCTCAGCCCGGCCTCAGTCAGAACTGGGCACAAGGCCAGGAGGCATTTTCCCTGGAAATTCCTGCAGGGAGGGTCCTGAGCTGTGAGTCCGGGAGCACCACGCCTGGCTGGCTGAGGCTTTGGAAGCTTGTTCGGTTGCTGATGGAGGTGAGAGTGTTGGCTCTTCCGGATGCCTGGACACGAGGTAGAGGAAAGATAATGGCCGAGAACTGGGCCAGGGGGAGGCTCAGGCAGAACACAGGAGACGGATTCACCAGGAGGCAAAGCAGAGGCAGGCGAAGGAGGGCAGCCTGTCTGCACTTGGCTGCGGGCTCCCACCTGCAGAACAGAAGCTGCCTGCAGGCTGGCTGGGGCCCACCCCTGGGGAGGAAGCGAATAGGATCATTTGCCCAGAGTGATTCTAGGCAGGTTCCCTGAACACTTTTGCTGCTGGAGAAAGGATGTTTCTAAAGAAAAGAGGCCACCCTGCCAGCCCTCGAAAACTGGGGCTGCAGAGAAGTCGGGGATGCAGAGAATTCAGGGATGCAGGGCATGGGCTAGCATTAATTAAGCGTCTCTGTACTAGGTACCAGGCTCTGTGCTAAGCGTTTTGCACTTCTGATCTCATTTGGAACAATATAGATTAATAATCATTGTAATAGCTGATATTTCTTGAGTGCTTACCAAGGGACCAGACATCAGTCCATTTACTCTTTACAGCCCCTTGTCTCTGGAGTGAGGGAAGCTATGCCTCATCTATAATTTTGCCCCAAGTCACTCAGCCAGAAAATGTCCCAGTTGGAATTTGAACCCAGACACTGACCCCACACACTTGCTCTTAAACCACTGATTTTCCTGACAGTTGTTCTGGATGTAATGTAGATTTGGGGATGCTCTATCCTGGGGTCTTTGAAATGAATTATCCAGCTTGTCCCAAAGCTCCTGCTTCCTCCTCTCTCCTGGCTCTTTGGGGGTCTCAAAGCCTGGAGTCTCAAAGGCTCCCTGTCCTTAGACAGTGGCTGTCCCTTCACTTGCTCTGGGTTTGTTGTGACGTGCAGGCCGGCTGCCCTGGGCCACGGAGGTTGCCCTAGACAATCCCGCCTTTCTGAGGGGCGAGATGGTCTCGGGTCTCAGGCCGCAGCCGGCACACACAATGCCCTCTCTCTCCGCCAGGGCAGAAAGGCGTATTATTGTGGTCGGGTGACTCGGGCCCCGCTGGGGTGATGTTTGTGGTCTGTACATCCCCCACCAGGCGCCTCCCCACGCCAGCCAGCTGGCCAGAGGCTCCAGGGAGGGGGCACAGGGCACTCAGAACCTGGGGAGTCCCTTCCTCTTGAGGCTCCTGCCTTGCCTCCCAGATCAGACTTGTCCCTTACCCTCCATCCCCTCCTGTAGATCCTTTGCCAGACTATGTCTCACACTCCCAAGTCTGTGATGCTCTTACTTCTGGGAAAGCACATAGCATTGTGCCTGGTACCACAGGCCCCCACAAATGTGACTTTCTCTTCTGTTTTCCTTTTCTGGCTTCTCATGTTTGCACTTTATGCAGGTTGGAGATCACTTTGTCGTCAGGAATTTTGACAAAGACCCCGAAAACAAGTGTGTTCTTAATAGCAGTAGCAGCCACAGTTTACTAAGCCATCAACATGTGCCAGGCACGGGGCCAAACCCATATCCTCATGACAGCCCTGGGAGGCTGTGCTCGTTCCAATCCCACGTGAAGTGTGAGAACAGGAGGCTCAGGGGACTGGAGTGACTTGCCCAAGGTGGCAAAGGTAGTATGTGGTGCCCCTGGGAGTGAAGCTCAGCCCTGAGTTCAAGCACGAGCAATTGACCATTGTTACAGTGCCTGGATTTGTTTCCCAAGGCTCCAAAAACTAGGTGGCCTAGAACAACAGACATTTATTGTCTCACAGTTGTGGAGGCTAGAAGTCGGAGATCAAGGCACCGATAGGGTTGGCTCCTTCTGAGGGCTGTGAGGGAGATTCTGCTCCGCCCTCTCCCCAGCTCCTGGTGGCTTGCTGGCAGCCTCTGGTGCTCCTTGGCTTGGAGGTGCATCAGCCCAATGTCTGCCTTCAATGTCTGCCTTCATCTTCACTGGTGTCCTCCTCATGTGTGTGTCTGTCTCTGCATCCAAATTTTCTCTTATTATTAGGACACCAGTTGTGTTAGATTAGGGCCCACCTTAATGACATCATTTTTATTTGACCATCTGCAAAGACCTTGTTTCCAGGGCTTCCCTGGTGGCGCAGTGGTTAAGAATCCGCCTGCCAATGCAGGGGACACGGGTTCAGCCCTGGTCTGGGAAGATCCAACCTGCTGTGGAGCAACTAAGCCCATGCACCACAACTACTGAGCCTGCGCTCTAGAGCCCGTGAGCCACAACTACTGAGCCCAAGTGCTGCAGCTACTGAAGCCTGCGCGCCTAGAGCCCACGCTCCACAACAAGAGAAGCCACCGCAATGAGAAACCCGCACACTGCAACGAAGAGTAGCCTCCGCTCGCCACAACTAGAGAAAGCCCACCCGCACCAACAAAGACACAACGCAGCCAAAAAAAAAAAAAAAAAAAAGACCTTGTTTCCAAATAAAGTCACATTCACAGGTACAGGGGGTTAGGACTTCAATATCTTTTGGAAGGACACAATTCAACTCATAACAGTGTCTCTCCCTGCTCAGTACCTTGGTGGCTCAGACTTTCTTCAGAGGAGGTAATGTTTCCCTCAGCTCCATGGGCAAGAGAAGCCTCCTTCTAGGACCACTTTCACCTTGCTCACACGGTGTACACACACACACACACACACACACACACACACATGGCAACTGTCATGTCGACTAAAGAAAATGTACAACCTAAAAGTTGAGAATTGCATTTTTTTTCAGTTGATAGAACAGTGGCTGGACTGCCACATTAACATCTGGATCCCACGGAGAGAGGGGCACATCCAGCCAAGGCACGGCATGGAGGGCGCCAGGTGCCGCAGCAGGATGGACAGGAGACAGCCAGCAGTGCAGACACTCAGCCCTCTGAGTCCAGCAGATCTGTTCTGAAAACACCCCCCATTTCCCCACCAACCCCCCCCAGACTCATTCCCCTTCGCCTCCCTTCCCTTGGCTTCCAGTCTCCCTGTAGCAGAGGGGCAGAGGCAGGGGCCCATCTCTGAGCTCTAGCATTTGGCCCCGAAGCGATTATTTATGGAGCACCGAGGGCAGAGGGAGGCAGCTGGCCAGCTTGTGAGCTGTGATGTGAATTCTTGCATCTGTACCTCCACCTCCACCCAAGTTTTCCCACCTGGTTAGTCCCTGTTTCTGCTGGGTCTCAGGTAAGAAGCCCCCACTCATCAGGTATAGGTGGGGCAAGGGGTGGCCCCAGCTGGGGGTAGGTTGGTGCTTTCTGGGTCCCTGGCCTGGTGAATGCTGTCTCTGCAGACTTTTGGCCCACAGGGGCTCTTCTAGCCCATGAGCCTTCTCCCCGACCTCCTCCCCCAGCTCTCCCCCGGCTGCCCCAGCCTTCAACCCTCCTCCTCCCCTCCTCCCACGTCCCGTGGAGGCTCCTGTTCCACTTTCTGTCTCCTCAGTGTCTCACCCACCTACGTGATTGGTTTCCTCCTGTCAGGCCTCCCAGGCCACAGTGAACACACTCACACACGCTTTGCACAGTTATACACGCACATGCTCACACCCACCCACACAAGCTCACACATGTTCACACACACCCAGACACACTTACACATCCACATGTGCACACACACTCTCACACAGGCTTGCATACTCACACACATGCACGTCTTCACATATGCCCACACATTCACACACACCTGTACTTTCTCTCACACACACTCACACACTCACATACACACACGGCCTCATACATTCTCCTAGAACCTCCCTGCTAAGGGCTCTGCTATGCCCTGAGCAGGGGCTTCCTTGAGTTGGCTCCTTAGTGGCTGTTTATAAATGGGTCCCCTGGGATAAAACACCCATTGATCTTACTGGAAGAAAGAAAACTGAGGCAGAAAGAGAGGTTCAGCCTTCAGATCAAACCTAGAAGTCTGCTTGACTTTTGGGTTAAATCCCAGCTCTACCATTTCATGGCTGTGTGGACTTAGGTACTTATTTCTCTGAGTCTCAATTTTCTTATTTGGAAAATGGGGATAATGGTCTCCATTTCACAGAGTTGTGCTAAAACTAGAAAATGAATTAGAAAGATATAGCCTGGCATAAAAGGAGCATTTGTTATTATTTATTTCAAAATTCAGCTGTATTTACATTTAAAAATAAGTAAGTCACATGATTCAAAATGCAGAAAAGGATATACATCAAAGTCCCCCTCTCATCCTATTTCCGAACCACTTAGCCTCCTTCCACACAACCACAGAATCATTGTTCTGTGCCTCACTTTTCTCACTTAACAATATATCTTGGAGAATGTTCCATATCAGTACATAAAGGGCTTCCCCATTGTTTTATGGCTGCATTGAATTACATTATCTGGAGGTACCATCATTTATTTAACCAGTTCTCAATGGACGAGACATTTAGGTTGTTTGTAATCTTTTCCTATTTCAAATAAACCTGCAGTGAAGAATCTTGTACAGACATCATTTTCCACAGGTGTGAGTGTATCCATTAATACAGCAAATATTGTCAAATGGACGATAAAAGCTACTTTTCCTGGCACGTGGGTCACTCCTCTTTCACAGGCTCTCACTTCTACAACCAAAAAGTCTTTTTTAAAAAAAAATTAATTTATTTTCTTTATTTTTTTGGCTGCATAGGGTCTTAGTTGTGGCACATGGGATCTCTTTGTTGAGGCATGCGGGATCTTTCGTTGCAGTGCATAAGAGTACAAGTGACATAAGTTGGGGGTGGAAGGGGACATCTTTGTGGAAAGATAGGTGAGGGCCCTAGTAAACTCATTTTAAGGAGCTAGGAGACTATTGAAAATTGACCCGACCAGCAATCAAGTGAGCTTTAAGTACATTGTTTAAAGTTACAAAGATAACCGGTAGAATAACTGAAAATTGTCATGACTAAAAACAGGAGGACTGGGGAGAAGGGTGGCGGTTGGGTAGTGGGCTAAATCCTCATCTTTCTTAGGCAGTAGTCAGAAACATCTGAGGTTGAGAATCAAAGTTGAGCAGCAAATGCCTTGGTGGTAGGGTGATGACCATCTAAAAGCAGAGAAGTGTAAAGCCAGCTGTCTCTGGAAAGGAAAACCAGAGTAGGGCGGGGAAGTGTTGCTATTCCCTATAATCCCTATTATACCACATTAAAATGATGGGCAGGTTTTACTTTCACAAAACTTACAAGAAATTCTTTCTCAATTTTCCACCTTTTCTGTAAAGGGCATGAATGATGATGATAATGAATGATAAGAGAATATAGGAAAAGCTTAATTAATTAATTAATTAATTGTAAATTTTTGATTGTGGTAGAAACACATGACAAAATTTACCATCTTAACCTTTTTTTTTTTTTTTTTTGCGGTACGGGGGCCTCTCACTGTTGTGGCCTCTCCCGTTGTAGGGCACAGGCTCCGGACGCACAGGCTCAGCGGCCATGGCTCACGGGCCCAGCCTCTCCGTGGCATGTGGGATCTTCCCGGACCGGGGCACGAACCCGCGTCCCCTGCATCAGCAGGCGGACTCTCAACCACTGCACCACCAGGGAAACCCCTATCTTAACCATTTTTAAGTTTACAGCTCAATAGCGTTAATTATATTCACATTGTTGTGAAATAGACCTCTAGAACACTTCCCTCTTGTGAAACTGAAACTCTATACCTATTGTACAACAGCTCCTCATTTCCCCTCCCCCCAACCCCCAGCAACCACCATTTTTTCTGTTTTTATGAATTTGACTACTTCAGATATCTCATATAAGTGAAATCATACAATATTTGTCTTATTTCACTTAACATAATGTCCTCAAATTTCATCCATGCTGTAGTATGTGACGGGGTTTCCCTCATTTTTAAGGCTGAATAATATTCCATTGTATGTATGTATCACATTTTCTTTATCTATCATCTGTGGATGGACCCTTGAGTTGCTTCCACCTTTTAGATATTGCAGATAATGCTGCAATGAACATGGATGGATGTGTGAGCTTGATTTATTTCTAAAAAAGGATACCCCAACTAGATGAAGAAACTGTGGTCAGAGAAGACCCATAAATTGTTTAAGTCCCTCTTAGACTAGAGCAAGCCCAGGGCATGCACTCTTGGCTTCCTGTCTTCACTCTTCTGACAGCTAAGGAGTTGGTCAAAGCTCGACTTCTTGAGATGGTCTGTAGCTAGAGGAAGCATGAATGGCATGAAAGGTACATAGAAAGGAGGCAAGCTGGCATCAACCTGGCACATATTCCTGTTTGCCACCCATCCACCTCTACAGTACTTCTCACTGTTGGTGTTCTCCCGGCCCCACCCATACCTACCCAGTGCCCTAGTCTGGCTTCTGGTGCCTGTGAGCATCTGTGATCTGAGTTCAACGCAAAAGCATTTGATTAATTATCTTACTTTCCCACAAGCTCACTTTTTTTCTTTGAGTCTTAGGCCTGTGTCTTGATGTAAATTTGCAGGGCTGGTTGAGGGCTCTCCTGGGTTATCAGGAGATAACCTGATAACCATTCACCTAGTCCCTTGACCGTCCTGGGAGAGCAGATCCCTTTCTGGGCTGGAGGCTGTGGGTGGAGCCATGTCACTAGTGCTGGCTAGCTTGGATGGTGTCCCACTGTGTTAGGTGACAGATTGTTCTTGGACAGGAAATTATTTAATTTCAGCTTTTCCTCTGATGATCTGGGAGGCACTCAGTCAACACGTGTGGAACTGAAATCCTGCAGGGACCTGGCCATTAATGGACATGTGAGCTGGGGTCCTTAGGCAGGGCATGAGATACTTCCTACAGTGGGAGAAGAGTGTGGGGTATGGGGTATGGGGTCTCCAAAATCATGGGGTGGAGGCAGGGAGTTCCCTATGCGGCTACTGGGAGGCGTGGAAGTAATTTCCTTCCTCACTGGACTGTGGTGTTGGGGCCACCTGGTAGCCTCAGATGACCTTTCGTGAGGTCCTTTTCCGAAGCAGTGGCTCTCAGACGGGGAGGCTGGGTGACAGTTGCCAGAGTTCAGGCAGCTGATGTCTGTGTCTAGGAAAGAAGTTGACACCAGGGGTCTTCCCTGTTTCCCATTCTACACCATCTGCCTTTCCTGACGTAGATCGTTGATTGGGATGTTCTGTTCCAATTTATCCTCCTTTTCTCTTCCAAGCCCTGGAGGTGGGTGAAGGAAGGATGTTCTCTAAGGCTTCTGGTCTAATACGTAGCCTCTAGCCACATGTAGCTATTGAAATTCAAATTCATTTCAATTAAATAAAATTAAAAATTCAGTTCCTCAGTTGCATTAGTCACATTGCCAGTGGCTACCATGATGGACACTCCAGACATAAAACATTTCCATCATCACAGAAAGCTCTGTTCAGACAGGCTGCAGTAAGCCTCCTCTCTTTTCTCCTCTATGATTGTGATCTGGAGTGACTGGAAGCTGCTGCTTCCTTAAGCTGGGACCCCCAGAGAATGCTGCCTATTGAGAATTTAAAAGCAGAGAATGAGCAGCATGGAAATGCCCTCAGTCCCCCACTCAGTATTGAGTCCAAGGCAGCCTTGGGCTCTGAAATCTTGCTCTTCCTGAGTGTGGCACCTACAGTCCTGAAAGCTGCCACCCAAACCCTTTAAGTGAGTTCTGGCCCGCAGCAGGGATTCTGTTCTGCTCGCCACCAAATCCTTTTCATGAATTTTCCAGGGTATGAGGGTGTTCCTGACTCACCTGGTCTTCTGATCCAGATCTCTTTCCTAAAACACCACACCTCCTTGGGTGTTTATCCAGTTACTAACCGTGCTGCAGTGTCCTCTGATAGATAGCTGTTGTCTGTAGGTGAGCTCTCCTGGCAATTAACCATTTGTTTCCCTGTGAAAAGAGTCTGGCCATTAGGGTTGGAAGGAAGTGGGGACATGTGTCTATCTGGGAAGTAATAGGGGATGAGGTTTTTCCAGAATAATGCAACACAGCATTGCCTTCTTCCCCATATCTGTCCAAGGTTGTCCTTTTTGCCTTTCAGATCCACCCCTCAGCACCACGTATTCCCCACATGACAGCCAGGTCTGGGACTCCATCAGTGAACCTCTTCTACCTGCTTTGTCAGGGACCCTGACAAGAGGCCCAGAAGAGGCCTAGGAGGGATACTTCCTCTCTTTCCACTGCAGTTGATAAGCTCAGAGAATATGGATCTAGGTTTGCTAGCAGCCAGCTTTCCTGCCTCCCAAAGAGAGCCAGCCTGTGAAGTGGATCCCAGTAGAGTAGGAAAAGGGAGAGACAGCAGAGCCCTGCAATATTATTAGAGCCAACTGTGCCTCGATATTTTGCAAACGAATGTACTTCCATACCTGGACTTTCCAGTTATAAGAGACAATTAAAGTTGAAGACAACATAAAAGACAATTTTCTACTGGAGTTAGCTTGTGTTGAGTCTCTGTCACTTGCAACCAAAAAAAAAGAAACACCTACCTAATACAGAGTCATTAGGTCCAAATATTTGGGAGGAGGAAGCATCTGCTGGAAGACCAAGGTCAGGTCCTTGCCATGATACCTGCGAGGAATGACCAGACTGAAATAACAAATGAGCCAGAGGTGGGTCACACATACACCAGGGTCACACACAGACCAATCTTGATCATAGGCTTTCCTTCCCAGCACTGTCTTCTGCTCTTGATATTTCCTTTCCTCTTCAGCTTCCCGCAGTCCTCCTTATCTCCGAAGACCTCATTAGAGCCCACGTCTTCTAAGAAGCCTTCCCTGACCACCTCAGCCTCTGCCCTCTGGCTTCTAGTATTAATTGTAATTATCAAAGAACTGTGAACCTCCTTATACTAATGTCTGCTTTCATTGTCTAGAATGGTACTTTAAAGATTTTACTGTTATATGTTTACAGTTGGTCATTCTCTCTCACCTGGTCAAAGTCAGAGATGGGTCTGATGCTTTTGTGTCCCTGACAGGATCCAGCATAAGGCCTGGCACATAATTGCACCTCAGTGAATATTTGTGGATTAGAAATTTGTGGATACAATTGTGAGAGCCACAAGAGTCCAGTCTGTATGCAGCTCTCCGTAGTGGGAAATAAACTCTACTTGTGTCCAGGAGGATAGTGGGTTACATTCCTCTAGCAAAGCTAGAGTGAGTGGGGATAAAAGAAGAGGAGGAGCAGAGGAAGAGAATGGAGAAGAGGTGAGGGTGTAGATCTTTGCTGATGGCTGAGACCTTCCAGGGAAAGTCTCCTAGGTCCCCTGGGAGAGTGGAGAAGAGCAATGTCCCTGTGCCTCAGATTCCTCGGAACTTCCTGGGGGAGGAGTGTAGACTAGAAGGGTGGGTGTGGGGTGGGAAAAGGCACAGGTCAGAATCAGCTCCTCTTTGGAAATGTCTTCAGAGATGAGGCAGGAGCCACGTGGGAGAAACCAGTGTTCTCACTCCATAGTCATTCCTCATTCTGGATCTATTTTAATGCAGCTGGAGATTATATTTTCCACCAGACCTAGGTCCAAATGGCATTTGACTATATCCCAAACATCCTACCCCAACCTTTAAAGCCCAGGATTTTTCAACACTGAAGCTAATATAATAATTTAAAGGTCTTTTGAGTGATGAGAAGATCTATAACATAAGCATATATCCTCATTCTTTGAAAGCTAACACTATTTGAATATATTTATTCTGAGTCATTCCTAAAAAGGGAGGGAATCTCTTTCCTCCCTTCAGGTGTGATAATAGTCACATCTGAGAGCATAGAAAATACTGCACAGTTAGGCCCTCAACTGTTCTCTAATTGTTTTCTGGCTCTTCCTCGTTTTGATTTGGTTATACATTTCCCTCCTGGGGCAATGCTATGTCTTATTCTAAGTGTACATCTCCCAGCAACCAGGACACCCAATAAGTGACTATTGGATGGATGGATAGATGAGTGGATACTCAGTAAATACCTACCTACACAAACAAATAAACAACAACAAAATCTGTATTAGTCAGGGTTCTCCACACAAACAGAACCAATAGGATGGAGATGGATAAATACATGAAAAGATTTAATATAAGGTGTTGGCTTATGTGATTATGGAGGCTGAGAAACCCCATGATCTGCCATCTCCAAGCTGGAGACCCAGGAAAGCTGGTGGTGTGGTTGGAAGGCCTGAGAGTCAGAGCACCAGTGGTGTAGGTTCCAGTCCAAATCTGAAGGCCTAAGACCCAGGAGTGCTGAGGACAGGAGAAGATCAATGTCCTAGCTCAGCAGTCAGGCAGAGAGAGAATTCAAACTTCCTTCACCTTTTTGTTCTATGCAGGCCCCACATTGGGGAGGGCAATACACTTTACTCAGTCCACCAGTTCAGATGCTAATCTCTTCTGGAAACATCCTCACAGACAACCAAAAACAACATTTAACCAGATGTCTGGGCATCCTGTGATTTAGTCAAGTTGACACATAAAATTAACTCTCACCAACGCAAACATTTACCAAGCATTTATTATATCCCAGGCACATGCTAAGTACTTTACTGATATTATCTCATTCTTAGAGATATATATGTGCGAGAATTTCCTAGAGGAAAAAATACTTATATTAGGTGACTTCTAGGGTCTCTTCCAGTTGTAAGATTCTTTGACATGATGTGGCATTAGGGAAAGTAGGATATTGAGGTGTGGGGCTTGGGAACCTAACACCTAGAAGCAGAAATAAAAATAACATTATTAATTACCCCTTTCTGTAGATTAGGAACTGTGCTAAGTACCTTACAGATATTTTCTCACTTGTTCCTGAGTAACACCCTATGAGATAGGAACTACTACTCACTCTATTTTCAGATGAGGAAACTAAGGCACAGAGAGGTTAAATGGCTTGCCTAAGAAGCAGAGTTAGCATCCAGGTCTGTTGACCCCAACGTCAGCGCTCTTAACCATCCTGCTTCCAGAGGGACTGCAAAGCCCTCATTCTTGCTCTGGATGTCTGAGAAGGTACCTTTCCCTGGGGCCACAGGGATGCAGGTGAGCTGGGGGAAGGAGAGCATTGTGGTAGGACCTGTGAGATTTAGTGAGGAGGGGGTGGCATGCAGGACAGCTGGGGCTGAGGAAAGTTCCGGAGTCAATTCTGCAGGAGTCACTGAGCCCAGCAGGAAGGAGACGAACTCTCCACTCCCTTCAGCAGCACTTGGTAAAACTCAGTTTTCCTCCCTCTGTCTCTCCCTGGGGCAGACAGGACAGGATGTTCTAGAGTTTTAGCCGCGGGACCATTCCTTGGGAACAGGCAGCAGAACTATGATTAGGGCTTAAAAGTCTGTGGTTGCCAGGCAAAGGCCCTGCCTCACCTTTTATAGCCGGCTAGCTTAAGACGTCACGTCACAAGTATTTAGAGACTTTTTGCTTCCCCCCACCCCCCCCATCTGCTTTATGACCCTGAACGCATTCCTCCTTTTCCTCCCATCGTTCAATTTTCAAGCCCCTGGAACAAGTCTGTAACTCACTTATGAGTCTAGAGGCTTTCTGGTGAATTGTAAGGCAATTCATACCGCTTTGGTTGGGCAAAACAGGGTGGGGGCATTTCTTTCTTTCTTTCTTTTTAATTTTATAAATTTATTTATTTATTTATTTATGTCTGTGTTTGGTGTTCGTTACTGCACACGGGCTTTCTCTAGTTGCGGCGAGCAGGGGCTACTCTTCGTTGCAGTGCGCGGGCTTCTCATTGCTGTGGCTTCTCCTGTTGCGGAGGACCGGCTCTAGGTGCGCGGGCTTCAGTAGTTGTGGCACACAGGCTTAGTTGCTCCGTGGCATATGAGGTCTTCCCAGACCAGGGCTCAAACCCGTGTCCCCTGAATTGGCAGGCGGATTCTTAATCACTGTGCCACCAGGGAAGTCTGCATTTCTTATCTTGGGTTTAATTTGCTTAAGTTGCTTCCACCTTCTCTGCTTGGGTCTAGTGACTCCTTGGGAGCTGGGGTAGTGTATTTGGTAGCCTGATGGTGGTTAAGAGCATGAGTTTAGGGCAGAGGGACCTGGGAATATGTCCTAGGTCTGCCATTAAGGACCACATGACCTGGGACCTGGGACTTGACCTCTCTAAGCCTCAATGTTCTCGTCTGTAAAATGGGAGAGAACTACTACCTGCCTCAAAGGGTTGTTGGGCAATCCTCAAAGGATAGTTGACTACTCCTGGCATTATGTTATTCCCATAACAACCACAGGCTGAGGACACCCACAGGCCTGAGTTAAGGGTATTTGGATCATAGAATCAGGAGTTATGAAGCCAGGTTTCTCTCCCTAGACAAGCTTGGAAGTGAAGGGAAAAGAGAGTTTGTTGTAGTTGAATGATCCAGTATGGGGTTCCTTAAGCTGGTAGAATCCAAGGTTTTCAGGATTGGAAGAAACCCTGGAAATCCTTTAAGACTGATAGGAAGGCAGTTATATAGCAGGAAAGTAAAAAAGAGAGCAGGCAAGGCTGACCCCCACAAAGCACTGCTTATGAAGGGATCTGAGATTCTGATGGGAGTGCCTGGCAGCCAATAATAGGATAGGACCAAGTGGGGTCTGGGAGCCTGGTTACTGCTCAGGTGGAGAAACAAAGTTATTCCATCCACCCTTGGGTCGATTCTTCATTGCCTCTGGAGGAGATGCCGGTGGTTTAGGATATTAGGTGGACCTGGTCCCATTTGTCCTAATCTGGTTATAACTAACCCATGTTTCCTGTATGGTCTGGCACAGAAACCAGAGGAAGGGTATGCAGATCTGGGCTCCACTGTTGCCTTGGCACAGCTGCTCTGCCCTCTTTGGATAAGATGGAGAAGCCAGGGAACCCATAAGGCCCTTTCTAGGAGGAAAACATCAACAACTGAAATTACAGTCAGGAAGAACTGCCTCCATCTGCAAGTAACTGGGCAATGACTTCCTAATTAAGCTCTTATTAATTTGTTTTCTGAAAGTTACAGTATAGTACTTGGTGGGTGCACCCCGCCCTGCTTGTCACCAAGGTGTTGAAGATTAAGCATTTCACATGGAATCAAGGTGGAACTCTTTCATCTGATTAAATATAATAGCCTGATTTATTCCAACATCATGAAGTCTTAAAAGCCATACCCTTTTATCTTTGGAGCACAGGGAGGGATTGCAGGGTTTTTATCTTGAGTTCTGTGTTTCAGGGGAGAAAGAGGAAGCACCCGGAGGGGAAAAGACACAAAGCAGAATTCAGACCAATGTTTTTTAAAGTGTGGTCTATGGATCTCTCTTGCATCTGACTCGCTTGTTAAAAAAATGTAGATTCCTGGGATCTGTTTCTGAGTTGGAAACTTTCCAGGTGATTTTTATGAACACCCAGGTCTGAAAAATCTCAGGTGGAAGTGGCAAGTCTTCTAGGACATTAACCACATGGATAAATGAAGTACTCAGACAACTCAAAACACCATCTCAGCTAATAGTTTCTTAACCCACCTCAGAAAATCTTTCACTTTAACGTTAGACTGGGTAAAGCTTGACTGTTCCATGTTTACACTTCATTCACCTACAGGTAGTGATGTGATGCACATAGAAAAACTTCTGGCCTTTGGGACAGAGAAGGAATAGCATGTCTGTGTATAAATCACCCCTAGTTCATCAAAGGCTGATGTCTTAGTTCCAGCTCTCAGTTCTCAGGTGTTGTAAATGCTGACTTACAGCTCCTTTATCTACTGATAACAAAGGTGAACATAAGTGATCTCCAGAAATGGTTCACATGCGCTCCCGGGTTCTTGAAACACCACAAGTGATTGGCAAATGTTTCTCTTGCAGACACAAACTCAAACAGCTCATTCCCTTCAAGAGCTCCCCACAGCAGTGGCTAGGAGCCTGAATGTAGTAAGGCGGGGACAAGCCTTCCTCTCCCTTGCCCCATACTTTCTTCCCCTTTCTGATGTCAGATTTTTCTGACACTTAAGGAGTCCAGACTGAGGGAAAGAAGTTATTGATAAAGAACTTCAGGAAGCAATTCCCATCCCCCCACTGCCCCTTGCCCAGGCCACTGCCCTTTCAGAGTTAGTTACAGACTCTCCATTCTACTCATTTCAGGAGGCCTGGGGGCCACATGGCTTTGAATCACTGTCTTGTAAGGCACAGTGAACTTCATTCAGTGGGCTCTGGGGAAATGCATAGTTGGGTCCTGTCCGCCGAAGATTCTGGTAGGATTCTGATAAGTTTTGATTATAGGTAGCCTGGGTAACTCTGGAACATGTATTAATGGCACATGTAAAAAAAATTAACAAATTTAGTGAGATATATTTCATATACCACATAATTCACCCATTTAAAGTATACAATTCAATGATTCTTAGTATATTAAATATTTTTAGTATTTACTTATTTTAATGGAAATGCATTTCTTTTATTTATTTATTTATTTTATTTTACTTTTGGCTGTGTTGGGTCTTCGTTTCTGTGCGAGGGCTTTCTCTAGTTGCAGCAAGCGGGGGCCACTCTTCATCGCGGTGCGTGGGCCTCTCACTATCGCTGCCTCTCTTGTTGCGGAGCACAGGCTCCAGACGCGCAGTCTCAGTAGTTGTGGCTCACGGGCCCAGTTGCTCCGCGGCATGTGGGATCCTCCCAGACCAGGGCTCGAACCTGTGTCCCCTGCATTGGCAGACAGACTCTCAACCACTGCACCAGCAGGGAAGCTCCCATTCATTTTTATGACTGAATAATATTCCATTATATGGATATACATTTTGTTTATCCATTCATCAGTTGATGGGCATTTGGGTTGTTTCTACCTTTTGGATATTATGAATAACGCTGCTATGAACATTTGTGCACAAGGTTTTGTGTGGACAGATGTCTTCATTCCTCTTGGGTATATACCTAAGGAGTAGAATTGTTGGGTCATATGGTAACTCCAAGTTTAACCTTTTGAGGAACTGCCAGACTGTTTTCCAAAGTGGCTGCACCATTTTACATTCACAAACAGCGTATAAGAATTCTAATTTCTCCACATCTTCCTTAACACTTATTATTATGTGTTTTTGATTTTAGCTATCTTAAAAAGTATGAAGTGATATTTCACTGTTTTTCTGATTTGCATTTCTATTATGGCTAATGACATTATCTTTTCATGTGCTTATTGGCCATTTGTATATCTTCTTTGGAGAAATGTCTGTTTAGGTCCTGTGCCCATTTTACAATTGGGGTTATTTGCCTTTTTATTATTGAGTTGTAGGAATTCTTTACATATTCTAGATACAGTCTTTTATCAGATATATGATTGCAAAATCTTTCTCCCATCATTTGCAGTTTTTCACTTTCTCGATGTCCTTTGAGGCATAACAGTTTTATGTTTTGATGATGTCCAATTTATCTGTTTTGTTGTTGTTGTGGCTTGTGACTCACACTTTGGGAAGTGTTGCTAAAATGCACCTTGGGGCTTCCCTGGTGGCGCAGTGGTTGAGAGTCGCCTGCCGATGCAGGGGACACGGGTTCGTGGCCCGGTCCGGGAAGATTCCCCCATGCCGCAGAGCGGCTGGGCCCGTGAGCCATGGCCGCTGAGCCTGTGCGTCCGGAGCCTGTGATCCGCAACGGGAGGGGCCACAACAGTGAGAGGCCCGCATACCACAAAAAAAAAAATAATAATAATAAAATAAATAAATAAATAAAATAAAATGCACCTTGAAACTCTGGAAGCTTTGAGACCTCTAAGTTTGGAGGTGGTTTACAGGTTGACTTTGAGGTTGCCTTTGACAAGAATTTCCTCCAAGTTTGGTTTTTCATTCCCCACCCAGCCAGCTAGCTCTTGCTCCTTCTCTGGGCTGGAAGCACGGAGCCCCAGGGGACCTTCACCGTGTTTACATCCCCTCCCTCTCCTGAGGTCTACCACAATAGAGCAGCTGAGATGACAGTTTGGAAATGTCCTTTATTGTGAAAACTCAATGGTCTTTGTCTCTGGGATTTGAAATTTTGATGCAAATGTTGGCAGCCAAGAGTTTGGAAGGAGGAGGGGAAGGGCTGGGAGAAGAAACCCTGCCATTGATTTCCATAGTGAGTCATTTCAACTCTGTGTTGTCTTGGTTTTCTCACCCATAAAATGGGGGAAAATATGTCCATCTCCCCAACTCAGTGGGGGTACTTTGAAGATGAGTTAGAATACTTTTGAGATCTTGGATTAAAGGCATTACTGAGGCCCAAGGTGTTATTATAATAATAAATGACTTAATAGAAGAGAGGGTGAGGCCGCTAAAGCGCGGAAGGAGAGGCTCTGCACTGTGGAGTGGCTTCGGTCTAGAGCTCCTGGGCCCAGACAGAGTTTTATTCTTAGGAGTGAGATTGTGTAATTTCTCACAAACTGTTTGGGTTATTTCATTTGAGTTCAGCATTGCTCTGCTGAGTACATCCTATATGACTTCTGCCACAAGGAAAGATTACACTCTTTTTAGGAAATAAGATATATGTTAAAACAAGTAGAAACAGAGCAAGATATTATAATCAAGCCGTGAACTGAATAACAAGTGTCAAAAAGAAAGCAGAATAGATAATGGTGAAGAGAAGCATTCCCCTATTATGAATCTGAGATCTACCATACACTAGCTGTGTGACTTTGCCTCATTTTCTTCTTCTGTGACTGCAATTGTTCATATAAAGGACTTGGAATAATGGCCAGCACATAGTAAGCCCTCAAATGTTGGACCTATCTGGGATCTTGTCAGGTTCGGCTTTTGCTGGTTATGTGATCTTGGCCAAATGGCTAGATCCTTCTTATCCTCAGTTATCCCATCTGTAAAATGGGGATAAGGATACTTACTAGTGAAACGGAGCAAGACCCTGTGGGGCCCTCCTGGGTACAAATCCTTTCCATGTTCTCCATTTCTTGTTTGCAGGAAATAGGCTTCATGCAGCGTCCTGGATCTTCCTTGAGTTCCAAAGGGCAGATAGAAAGAGCTGCTAATCAGGGAAGGGAGTGCAGAAACACAGGAGGATCATTCAAGAAACAATAGTGCAGCCATGGCGCAGGGTCCGGTTTCCAACTCGAGGAACACACATAACAATATTTTTGAGTTCTTCTGCAGGAACTAAGGCCCCCATCCAGGTGGAGGATGGTAACTTCAGGCTGAGCACAAGATTCCTGGAACACTGCCCTGTTACCTCATCACCAACCAATCAGAAGAAAGTCTGCACACAGTGGAAGGTAAGAAAGAATCTGACCCCCTCCCCTGATGATTCTCCCTTTAAAAACTTTCCTGGGTGAGCAGAATCTCTAGCGTTGGTTTTTGGGCAGGAGCGTGCCATCTCCCCAGGTTGCCGGCCTCTTGAATAAAGCAACGTTTCCTTTCCAACCAACACTTGTCTCTGGAGTATTGGCTTTCCAGCAGCAAGCAGATGAACCTGATTTCCGTTAACACTAGCTCACAAGGCGGAGGTGAGGATGGAGGGAGACAATGTTTGTAAATAGCATAGCAGGAGCCCTACAAATGGTAAGCATTCAGTAAACCAGTTATTATTACTGTCAGTAACACGATTACCTGCCCTGGCTGAGGGGTGCTGCTCACCGATGGCTTAGTTAAGTCAGAGGCCTTCTTTGGAAGCTGGAATTTGAGATGGGCAGGAAGGGATTGATAGGATTCGGGTGATCAGAGAAGAAAGCAGGATTAAAGAAAGGCAGAAGCCTGAGGCTGAACTGTCTCTGGAAGGCAGGAGGAGACTGGGGCTTCTCACTTTCTGCCCCCAAAGCCCGGAGCCTGGCGGGCTGTATCTGGCAGAGCCCGTGGCTGCTGTTTACCTCCGACCACCCCCCCCCACCACCACCGCCTTCGCAATCTCTTTCACCTTCGCAGTCGGCGAGGGCAGTGCTCTGCTAGGCTGGAGGAGGCTCTCCCTCCCTGAGGAATGTGCGACCCTCCCTCTCTGAGGAATGTGCGTCTAGCTTCCCGGGCCGATCCGGCCCAGCGCCTACCACTTTCCCCGGCCGCTGGTAGCCAGGGGAGCCCCGCTGTCTTCACCCCACCCTCCGCCAGGATCCAGTTTCAAAGTCACCTGAAAGCCATTTCCTTCCGCGCACGCCTCTCCCCTCCCTGTAAATCACCTAGGGCTTGCATTTGCCTGGAGTATCTTATTTTTCTTTTCGGCTTTTTTTTTTTTTTTTTTTTTTGCTTATTTTGTTTTTTAACGTGAATATTAGGCGTTTACTAGACACACTTACCTCTACTGGATGTCAAGTATACCCAGTGGTTCTGATGTCAGTGTCCCGTCCCTCCTCCCATCCTGGGCTTCTCTTCCCCTGTCCTGTGCTGGGACAGCATCTTTTTTTCAGCACATTTATTGATGAATTACTTCGGGTTTTAAAGTTTATGCTCTTGCTCAAAACGCAGCCGATCCTTATTGAGTGTCCCTGTCGCGCCCTCAGCCCCTCACTTTCCAGGTGTGCACCTTTCGATGCCCACATGATTACGTACAGACATAAAAACAGGAGACAGGGGCTTCCCTGGTGGCGCGGTGGTTGAGAGTCCGCCTGCCGATGCAGGGGACGCGGGTTCGTGCCCCGGTACGAGAAGATCCCACATGTCGCGGAGCAGCTGGGCCCGTGAGCCATGGCCGCTAAGCCTGCGCATCCGGAGCCTGTGCCCCGCAGCGGGAGAGGCCACAACAGTGAGAGGCCCGCGTACCGCAAAAAAAAAAAAATAAACAAAACAGGAGACAGGTTCTCTTCGTTTTACCAGAATGGGTCCTTTATTACACGGGTTTCTGCCTCTTGCTTTTCCCACCTAACAGTCTCGTGGTGGACTCCCTCCAAGTTATCGGCTTCTTCATCTCTTTCTTGTCAGCTTCTCGGAGGTTTGGATTTACATCTGTAAAGGGTCACGGGAGCCGAATTTCGGTGAGGAATTCAAGACGTGAGTTTCTGGCTCAGAAAAGCCGAGGTGACCTGCTCTGGTAGGATCAGGACTCCCAAGTCCGATCCCAACTAAGGACTCACTTGGAAGCCCCCTTTCCTGTCCGAACAATGGGGGCTGTTTTGGCCGTCCCGTGACCTCTTGGGAGGCAGTGATATCAGGTCTGTGACACCCCTGTGAGTGCTCCCCCCCACCCCCACCCCGTGCGTCTTTGTGTCTTAGCGCATCTAGGTTGCTCGGGGGCGGCTAGCGTTCGGCCGGGCGGACACCGCCGGGACCGCGCGCTCGCCCCACCCGCGGGCGTTAATCATTAGCGGCGTGCAAGCCCCCCTCCCGCCGCCGCAGCCTTTACCCCGGCTTCCAGCTCGCAGCGCCGCGAGGTTGCCCCCGTCCCCCGCCGAGCCGCCAATCGCGGGATTCCAGTCGGTGGCCCGAGTCTCCACCCACTGGAAAAATTCCTGGTCCGCCCTCCCTGTCCCCTCCCGCGGCTGCTGCCGCTCTGCTCGGCCCCGACTTCCTGCCGGGCGCTGGAAGGCGCGCGCGGGCTGGGGTCGCCGGGGGCCGCGCTCGCAGCTGGCCGCGCCCCGGACGCTAAGGGGCTGGCGGTGGGCGGGAGCGGCCGGCAGCCTCGGCCCCTTCCCGGAGCGACATTCAAACTCGCGCCTGGGTGGCTTCGCGCGCCGTGCGTTCTGGATCCAGCCGGGCGGCCGCTGCTCGGTGAGTGTCCGTCGGTTCTCCCCGCGTCCTCTGCGGGCGCAGCGGGCCGAGCGGCAGTGCCCGGAGTGGTTTTGAAGCCCTCGCCCTCCCGGGCACCCGTCCCAGCCCCCTGCGGGGTGAGGACTCGGCGCGGCAGAGAGGGGCCCGGGGCCGCGTGGGCTCCTCCCAGGGCGACCCTCCAGGCCGAGGGCTGGAGCGCGGGAGGCTCGTGCAAGGAGACATTTTTCTGTCCTTTAGCCCCCACCCCGGAAACGAAAGGAGCGAATGCGCCCGGTGACTCCCAAGAGGCGCAGTTTGAAACACGGGAAGCCCTCGAGGCGGCGCCCACCCGCGCCCACTGCGCGCTCTTTTGCCCGAGGGCTGGTCCTTGCCTCGGACTGTGGGCCCGGGAGGGGTGGACTCTTCTGGGGAAGGACCCGAGCCTCTGGTCCCGGGAGCCCAAAGGCGCCAGCAGCCTGTTCCGGGTTGGTGTCACACAGTACTCGCTCTGGGAATCTCAGCTCGCGTCCTGGAGGGATTAGAGTGGGTGCCAGCAATGGGGTGTCGGGGAGCCGAAAGCACAGAAGCCACTGCCTGCCACTGCCTCCCTCGACCTCACCCACTCCCGAAACCGGTTTGGTTGATTTTCTCCTTATTCGCAGCCCTTTGGTTTGGAACGCTAGGAGGAGGCGTGCAAACTCGAAAATTTCAAGACGTTTTTAGGTAGCTACTTTTACTCTTTGGAGCTGCTTTTGAAAACAAAAGAAAGAACGGAGTGGGAAATGTAATGGTGGGAGGCTGGAGGGGTGTGGCCTGGGGTGGGGCGGTGTTATAGCGGTCACTGTAAGAGTTTCACCCTCGAAGTCACTTGCCTGTCTCCTGTTCTGGGGCTCCCAGGAGGCGATCCGGATTGCATCGTCCTACAGGGAACCCTGGACTGGGGGTTCCCAGAGTCTCCTCAGCCCTGCCTCTGCGCGCAGCTCAGTCACACCAACCTTGCTCAGAGAAATAATGAGGGAGAGTAATGACAGCCTCGAGGGCTCCCCACTAAGCACATTGTCGGCCTCCCTTAAGGCAAGTGCCTTTCTAGCCTCGCCTTTGCTGGACTGGGAATGGAATCCTGAGCGACGTAGCTGGGAGTAACTTCACCCTAACCATTTCCAGCAGAAAACCTAGGGAGTAAGAACCCAAAAAAGGTGGACCCCTTCCCTCTATTGTTCACCCTCTTCTCTGTGGTCCTGGGATGCCTCATCTCATCTCCTGCTGTTAATACTCCTCTGTCTCTGCTGTCCCCACTCCCTTCCCAGAAGGCTGGGCAACCCCTTAGATCCCTGGATGTCTTGCTCTGGGGATGGGACAGGGAGTCTGCGTGGGACAGGGAGTCTGCGTGGGGTAAACCAAGTCCTAGAAGTAGAGGAAGTGGTTTGCTTAAGAGCTGCCTTGGGCTTTTCTACTGCATTTTATTAGAAGTGACACATTGGGGAGAGTGGGAAGAGCACAGGCATGGGAGCCCAGCACAGGATTTTGCCTCCGCTTTAGTCCTGGCTCTACTGTATCGCATCAGATTGCTAGAGTCATTTGGGCTGGAAGGCACCTCCCATGTGCCTATGCCATTTACACATGCAGGCAGCAGAGCCCAGAGATGTGACGTGACTGGAGCCTGGCTCCTGTTGGCCAAACAGGGACCAGAACTCAGATTTCCTCATGGTCTAATCCATGCTTTCCCCAACATGACCTGAGCAAGTCACATACTTTTTTTCTGACTCAGTTTCCACATGAGTAGAGTTGGGTACTTGCCTGCGTTTCTTCACAGAGGCTGTGGTAAAGATCAAAGGAAGCCACATACGTGGAAAGTGCTGCATAAACTCCTATACAAAACGAAGGGCTCACTGTGGCTAGGAGGGGCCCTCAAGAGCTTTACAATTTACTGGATACGTCCCATGTGTGCCACAAGGAGACGGTAGATACCAGGAGCCAATGGTGGATGTTTACACCCCTGGCCTGTCATAGCTCCAGGGTAAACATTTGCCTTACCAAATCCACAGCTCTCCCAGGGTCACTGTGTTTACCCTGGAGGTGGCCAAAGGCCATGGCCTGAGGCATGACCAGGGCAGGAGGGGAAAAGGAGCTGTGTTCCAGATGTATGGCTTGCCCCTTCACCTCCACTCTCCTCTCAGAACCTTGTGAAGGCTCTGGTTCCAAGTCTGGGGGTTGCTACAAGCCCAGGCCGAGCGCTGACTTTGGAGGGTTAATTGGGAGACCAACTCGCTATTCCCTGTTGTGTTGAGGGTTGAGGGGACTCTGGGCGTTGGGAGGGTGCTGCCTTTGCAGCTGCACTGAAGGCTGTCTTCAGCTCCTCATCTGCCTCCCTCTCCCCATCCCAGGCTGCCTCTCTGGCCCAGGCCGCTGCGCAGTCCTGCCTCTCTGGCCAGCTGCATGTCCATAGGCCTTTGTTTCAGGGTTGTAAGCCCGCCCTCCCCAGCAGAAGCCCTCAGGTTGGGGCCCTGGCAGCTGGAAATCACCACTGCCAGCAGGAAGGCTTTACTGGAGTCCACAGGGGACCTGGCAGACCTTCATGTCCTCTTGTAGGTCCCATCTGGAGCCCCCAACTTGCCTCTGCCAGATTCTCTCACCATCTTTTCTCATCTTTCCTCCCCTGAATGGATGGATCATGCTCTTTTTCTTCCTACACTCACTCTTCTTAGTTCTATTTTAAAGGATTCATTCATTCATTCAACGGTTTTTTTGGCATCTACTATATATGAATGCTGGACTCAGAGGACACAGCAATGAACAAAATATATGACAGTCATTGACTTCATGGAGCTGGCTTCTGGTGGGGGGAAGCTGTCAATAAGCAAGATAGATAGTGGAAAGCAAGTTAATGATAAGCAGAGCAATATGATAGGGAAGGTGGGTGTGAATTGTCATGGAGGGGGTGAGGTGGCATTTTTTGATGGGGTGGTCTGGGGGTCATCCCGAGGAAGGGCTATTTGATAATACCTGAAGGAGGAGTTTCCCTTCATCACTGGTTTCCTTTTCTTGAAACCCAGTTCAAGCAACTCACTGCAGGGCTTGACAGCTTATTAGCCCTGCGGTGCTAAACTCCTTTGAGCCTGTGTTTCTCACCAGTAAAATGGAGTTAGTCATCATACCTACCACATATGGTTTTGTGAGACTGAACAATGAGCTAATGTGTGTTAAAGGCTTAGCAGAGCCTATAGAGGTCATCAGTAAGTGATAGTCTTTTATTTTGTTATTTCTCCAACCAAATTGTGCAGGGGTAGCCCAAGATATTTAATGCCATTGCTAAATGAAAAGCTTTCCGTTTCAAGAATTAGGCAAGTGGGGAATTAGAGGCAGGTGAAAATAGAAACCCTAGTTAGTGCAGACTTTCTAGTTGGTGAGACTTTTCAACCATATCCTAGATTCTGGGGGGTTGAGGATGTGGGCCTCCCAGGTGTGTGTGCTGCTTCCCCTGCTGATAGGGTGAACTGGGGGCAGCCCTGACTCTCCTCCCTTGCTCTGGAATTCCCCTTGCTTCCAAGCAGCCCTGATGAATCACACCTTGGTTCCTGGCCTCTCTACTCTGCCTCACAGCTGGGAAGGCCATCTGCCCCTCCCCCAACGTCCTGTAGATAAATTACGCTCAGAGAGAGAGAGAGAGAAAGGGATGGTGAAAACGAGGGAGGGGCAGGGGAAAGCTGCGCAGATGGTGGGTGGAGCTGTTTTAGGAGAGCCTGCGGAGGTGCAAGAGGATTCTGATGGAGGCTTAGAGGCAGCCCCAGAAAAAGTTTCAAGAAGTGTCCACCATGGGGCTTCCCTGGTGGCGCAGTGGTTGAGAGTCCGCCTGCCGATGCAGGGGACACGGGTTCGTGCCCCGGTCCGGGAAGATCCCACATGCCGTGGAGCGGCTGGGCCCGTGAGCCATGGCCGCTGAGCCTGCGCGTCCGGAGCCTGTGCTCCACAACGGGAGAGGCCACAGCAGTGAGAGGCCCGCGTACCGCAAAAAAAAAAAAAGAAGTGTCCACCATGGACCAGAATTTTGAGTAACAGAATGGACAGGCACTATGAGTGCTCAGAGTCTGGCTGGACTCTGCTCAGCTCTGCACTGCTTCCACCCAGGCAATCTGAGGAGTCTCTTCCCCTCTCCGCTGGAACCAGGACCTTAAAGGGAGGGACCTGATCTCAAAGCCTGCGGTCAAAAGCTGCGGTGAGCCGTTTCCTGGGGGCCTGGCCCTGGCTCAGGAAGCAAGGATGGGTGGTGGAGGGCGGGTCCTGGGGGAGTGTCATCAGCCAGACCACTCCCTCTAAGAGCCCTGTCACCATCCAGCAGGAGCTGGACAGCCAAGCGGGCCCTGTGGTGAAGGAGCTTCCCGGGCTTGCCGGTTGGTGCCTGGAAACCAGGTAAAGCTACATATAATATGGCTTCAGAGGAAGTGGTTGGGAAGGTCCAAACAGCCACAGTTGTGGCACACGGGCTTTATGATGTTGGGTGACCTCAAGTCAGAGGAGAATGAAAACTGGGTAGGGTCAGCTAACCTGTGATCAGAAGGAGGAGGTACATCCAGAGATGCTGGCAGCTCTCTGGGTGCTGGCTGTCTGGGATAAAGGCTGGCTTTGTTAACAGGGTCTCTGCTCTATTCTTATTTTGATTAGCAGCTCTCTGAAGGCAGGGACTCTGTTTGAGTCATCTTTGTTCCCACAGAGCATGGAGAACAAGGTGAAGTGTCATCAACAGGGCATGATGAGCTTGTGCTGGGGTCCCACCCTGAGGGCAGTCTGGGCTTGGTGATCTCATCTGCCCCAGTTTTTGTTCCATGGAGTTAGAGGAAGAAGTCAGTGGTGGGGGTCAAGCCTAGCCCTTGGTGGGATGTGGTCATCTGGGAATGCCAGCCAAGGGAGAATGGGGCTTCTTATAGTTCTCTTGCTGGCCTTCGGGGAGGGAGCCCTCCTGGCTTAAGCTCAAGGAATGGATTTTTAAGGACTCTCAAATTCTGTTTCATGCTGAGCAGACTCTGGGCCAACCACAGGACCTGAATGAGGTACTGATGGGCACAGTGGTAACTGTGCATGTAGCCTTTTGGGGAGATAGAGTTTGAGGGTACTAGGGGTTGCTCTGATTGTTGCTGGAGTTTGGCTGAGACTGGAGGGAGAGATGCTACAGGAGTGAAGTCTATTTCACTATGGTAACGGGATCTCGGGAGGGAAGATGGGTTCTACAGGTACTGGAAGCTCTTAAAAAGTCACATCCTTTACTCCCCAGGCCAGGAGACTGTGTGCGTGTGTGCGTGTGTGTGTGCGTGTGCGCGCGCACACATAAATCAGAGGTTCTTGACCAATAGATGTCAAGTGTTTATTGAAAGGAAAAGAGAGCCAGTATTCTTGTGGTCTCTATTCTGTGCATCACTACATCCCCAGTGCTTGATGCATAGTAGGATTCCAATAAATATTTGTTGAATAAGTAAAACCCTACTGTGTGATGAACCTTTAGGAATTAGAGAAATTTTCACGCTCTTCACAAATGTTCTAATCCTGTCTGGAAGTATCTAGGATAGAGTATAAGATTCTAAGAAGTTGAACCTGTGGTCAGCTGCTCTGGCACAGGGGCAAGCAGCTCTGTATTCCTCCAGCCTGGGCAAGCGAAAGAGTGCCTGGGGTCACTGGGACCAGTCCTCCCGGGCCTGCTGAGAGTTTGCCCGCCTGAGTGTTGTGTCCAAAGTGGATGGTAGGGTGTGCTTATAGTCTTGAATATAGTTCATCCCATAATATGTCCTATAGTATCCCATAACACCTCTCCTACCCTATTCAGAACATGGCCACCCAGTAGCCTTGCTTATCTGCATGGAGCCAAGAAGGTCTCCAGATCAGCCAGGACTCAAGTTCCTGCATGTTTTTCACACCAGCTCCCTAAGACCCTGTTTGACTCTTTTTTTTTAAAAATAAATTTATTTTATTTATTTATTTTTGGCTGCCTTGGATCTTTGTTGCTGAGCGCGGGCTTTCTGTAGTTGCGGTGAGTGGGGGCTACTCTTCGTTGCGGTGCGCGGGCTTCTCATTGCGGTGGCTTCTCGTTGCGGAGCATAGGCGCTAGGCGCATGGGCTTCAGTACCTGTGGCGCGCGGGCTCAGTAGTTGTGGTGCACGGGCTTAGTTGCTCCGCGGCATGTGGTATCTTCCTGGACCAGGGCCCGAACCTGTGTCCCCTGCCTTGACAGGTGGATTCTTAACCACTATGCCACCAGGGAAGCCCCGTTTAACTCTTATATAGGAGTTGTGTCATCCTATTTCCAAGCCCACAACTGAAAGGAAGCAGCAAAGGAGAGTGTAAAGAGACCAGCATAGAGAGGAAAAATGACCACAATGCAACTGAGAGTTGACACTGAGAGTGGACAGAGATCAAGACACTATGCAAAGCAAGCACGAGCGTAAGAGCCGCGGGTCATTTATTTAGGGGAAATGGCTTGGCACGCCTTGGCCCTTGGGGGGAATCATTATTTTGATAAATGATGCTTTGCTGGTAATTGTGACCCTGAGTCATCAAGAAAAGGTTAAATGATGTTCCCTTGACTGTTTAGGAAGGCAGGGAAGGAAGCGTGTAACATGTTTTTAAAAGATGTCCCAGTCAGATTGACTAAAGTTTTTAAAAGTGTTGACTCTTAGGTAATATCACTAGTCCTCTCAACAAGGCAAAAAATAAGTGGTGGTACCCTCAACTACAGATAAGGAAACTGAGTCCACCCACACCAGGTAGGTAACTTTTCTGAGATCTCTCAGCTAAGACTTGGCAGGGATGAGGTCTGAACTTCTAAATGACTCTGGAGCACGTGCACTGAGCTTTACCCCAGACTGTTTGGAAACCGGGCACACTCTTGAAAACATGGCTCTTGGACAGCTCTCTCTGCAGGGGTTCCGGCTAGTCAAGGTTTTACTGTGTTACTGTGGAGCCAGGATGGGCCCAAACTTAATTCAGCTCCACCCATAGCAGACTGCCAGTTATCCTAAAGGGCGCTTGCCTCAGTGGAAACAAGAATGCCTTCAATACATTTACATTTTAAGCACCTACCTGGGTGCCACACAACACTTGCTGAGGCCAGAAAATGATAGGGAGGAGCTGCCATTTCAAAAATCCCAGGCCTCTTTCCGTCAGGAGCTTTTGTTCCTTTGTTTTGGTTCTGGGCGCTACTGAAAGATGCTGTGCTGTGCAGTCTCCGTGCTGGTTGTTCCAGCCTGTCTCCAGGGTGGCGGGGCCCGCCCCTGTGTAGGAACCCCTACCCCCATGTTCCCACCATCCAGATCTGGCAAATGGTAATTTTATCCTATTTACTTCTCTCATTTATTATAGAGATAGAATGTTACAGATGCAACTGAAGATTTCTTTTTCTTTCTAATAGCTTTCTCTTCCCTCCGTCCCACCCCAGAAGTAACATTCTCTTGAATATGGTGTTTATCATTTCTATGAATGTTTTTATACTTTTTACTGTTGTCTGTAAGTAATTTATAGTTTCATGCTGTTTTAATTTTGTCTTGTATAGCATCATGTTGAATGAACATTGTTGTCTAGATTTACCCATGTTGAAATATTTAAATCTAGTTTATTCGGTGAACTGTTATATGGTTTCTATTGCATATTACAGTTCCCTTACGGACAGACATTTAGGTTGATTCCATTTTCTCACCACTATAACTAATAACTGTATTTATCATCCATGTGCCAGTCGTCTCTACCATGTATATCAGTGGTGGGATTACTGGGTTATAAATTTTGCTTTTCAAGATACGGTCAAATAATGTCCCTGAGTGATTTGTAACCAATTTATGTTCTTACCAGAAACATGAGAGCCCCTATTTCACTAATATTTGGATTGTGTCTTGCAATCTGGTAGATGTAAAATGGTATTTTAAAATTAATTTATAAATTGTTTTTTTAAATAAGCGCTTTTGATTAAAGATAGGGATGAGCACGTTTCATGTTTATTGGCTAGCCATGTTTATTATTCTGTGAGGCTTTGCCCTTTACGTTAAAAAAATAATTTTTAACCAGGTAATGTATTCATATGATTCAAACCTTGAAAGGTAATGCAGTTAAAAGTCTCCAACATCTGTTCCCTTGCTCCCAGCTCCCCACCCTGTGACAAGTTAGAGGTTCTTGGTACTTTTTCAGAGTTTTAATTGCCATTTTCTTTTTGATTTTTAGGAGTTAAAAAGTATATATATATGTATATATATTTATGTATGCTAAATAAATGATAATAAATAATCTTTTGTAGGTTATATTCATTACATATAGCTCTGGATTGTCTTAACTTTATTAATGTCATTTTTCATAGGGAAGTTTTAATTTTAATGTTGCCAGATTTGCCAGTCTTTTGTTCATACTTTCTGTGTCTTGTTCAAGAAATCTTTTCCTACTCTGATTTTACAGAAACATATTTAGTATATTTTCTTTTTAAATTTTGCTTCCACACTTACATTTTAAATTCACCTGGAATGTATTTCTTTTATGTGACAATTGTTCTAAACTCTGGCTACATATTAAAGCCTCATGAGGAGCTTTTTAAGAAAGTACTGTTGTCTGAGCCTTATTTCAGATCAGACCAATAAAATTAAAATATCTCAGGGTGGAGCCTAGGCATGGCTATGAAATGCCCCAGGTGACCTTTATGTCCAGCCAAGGTTGAGAACCACTCAACATTGTAAGATGGAACTGATTTTATTTTTTCCAGAGGAATAGCCAATTTTTCCAGTACTAGTTATTGAACAGTCTATGCTTTTCCTGCTGACTTGTTACTGTTAAGATTTGATTGATAACTTTATTGAGATATATTTCACATATCTTAAAATTCACCCATGTAGAGTGGTTTTTAGTATATATTCAGAGTTGTGCAACCACCCCCGCTATCCCCGCATCTTTTTTTTTTGGCCGGGGGCCCTGTTGCTCGGCTTGTGGGATCCTCGTTCCCCAACCGGGGATCAAACCTGGGCCCTCAGCAGTGAGAGCTCGGAGTCCTAACCCCTGGACCACCAGGGAATTCTCTCCACTATGTAATCTTTTTTTTTTGTTTTTTTTTTTTTTTTTTGTTTTTTTTTGCGTTATGTGGGCCTCTCACTGTTGTGGCCTCTCCCGTTGCGGAGCACAGGCTCCGGACGCACAGGCCCAGCGGCCATGGCTCACGGGCCCAGCCGCTCCGCGGCATGTGGGATCTTCCCAGACCGGGGCACGAACCCGTGTCCCCTGCATCGGCAGGCGGACTCTCAACCACTGCGCCACCAGGGAAGCCCCACTATGTAATCTTAAACCATTTTTATTACCCCTAAAAGAAGCCCTGTATCTTTAGCAATCATTTCCTATTTCCTCCATCCCCTAGCCCCAGGCAATCACTAATCTACTTTTATCTCTCTAGATTTGCCTGTTCTGGACATTTTACATAATGAGTTCATACAATATATAGTTCTGTTGACTAGCCTTTTTCATTTAATGTAATGTTTTCGAGTTATCCGTGTCGTGGCATGTTATCAGTTCTTCATTCTTTTTTATTGCCAAATAATATTCCATTGTATGGGTATACTACATTTTGTTTATCCATCCATCAGTTGATGGACATTCTACCTGTTTCCACTTTTTGGTATTATAAATAATGCTGCTATGAACAGTTGTGTACAACTTTTTGTACGCAGCATATAGATCCCCTAGCTTCTATATGACCTACTGGGAGATGATTATTTACAAGTTAACTTTTTGAGGAATTGCTAAATTGTTTTCCAAATAGGCTACACTATTTTACATTCTTTTTTTTTTTTACGGTATGTGGGCCTCTCACTGTTGTCGCCTCTCCTGTTGCGGAGCACAGGCTCTGGACGCGCAGGCTCAGCGGCCATGGCTCACAGGCCCAGCTGCTCTGCGGCATGTGAGATCTTCCGGCATGTGAGATCTTCCTGGACCGGGGCATGAACCCGTGTCCCCCACATTGGCAGGCGGACTCTCAGCCACTGCGCCACCAGGCAAGCCCTATTGTACATTCTTACCAGCAATGTGCAACGGTTCTAATTTCTCCTCATCCTCACCATTACTTGTTATTGAACATGGTTTTGATTTTAGCCATCCTAGAGTGAGTAGGAAGTAGATTTAGTTGTGGTTTTGGTTTGCATTTCCCTAATGATTAATGACATTGAGCATCTTTTCTTGTGCTTATTAGCCATTTGTATATGTTTTTTGGAGAAATATCTATCCAAATTTTTGCCCATTTTAAAATTGGGTTTTTTTTTTTTATTGTTGAGTTGTAAGGGTTCTTTATATAGTCTGGATACGAGTCTATTATCAGATTTACAAATATTTTCTCCCATTCTCTCTTTAAAAAATTTTAATTTAAAAATTTAAAAAAATTGAGGTGTAATTGATATGTCATTATTGGTTTCAGGTGTACAGCTTAATGATTCAATCAATATTTGTATACATTGTGAAATGATCTAGTCCACTTTCTTTATAGTGCCCTTTGAAACACAAGTTTTAAATTTTGATGAAGTCCAATTATCTATTTTTGTTTTGTTTTGTTGCTTGTGCTTTTGCTATTGTATCTGAGAAACCATTGCTCACCCAAGTTCACAAAAATTTACCCCTATATTTTCTTCTAAGAGTTTTATAGTTTTAGCTCTTATATTCAGGTCTATGATCCATTTTGACTTAATTTTTGTGTGTGGTATGAACTAGATGTCCAAATTCATTCTTTTGCATGTGAATATACAGTTGTCCTAGCACCATTTGTTGAAAAGACGATTCTTTTCCTATTGAATGGTTTTGGTACCCTTAATGAAAATCAATAGACTGTAAATGTGAGGTTTTATTTCTGTACTCTCAATTCTGTTGCATTAATCTATATGTCTATCTTTATGCCTTGGTAACTATAGCTTTATAGTCGGTTTTGAAATTGGGAACTGTGAGTCTTCCAACTTTGTTCTTTTTCAAGATTGTTTTTCTGGCTCCCTTGCTTTTCCATACAAATTTTAGGATTAGCTTGTCAATTTCTACAAAAATACCAGCTAGAATTTTGAAAGAGATTGGATTGAGTGTGTATATCAATTTTGCTAACTTTAAGAATGTTCAGTGTTCTCATCCATGAACATGGGATGTCCTTCCATTTATTCAGGTCTTTAGTTTCTTTGAATAGTTTCCAGTATACAAGTCTTACACTCCTTTTGTTAAATATATTCCAAAGTTTTTAATGCTTTTGCTGATGTTATAAATGGGATTGTTTTGTTTCTTAATTGCATTTGTGGGGGGGTGGGCTGTACCATGCAGTTTGCAGGATCCTAGTTCCCCAACGAGGGATTGAACCTGATCCCTTGGCAGTGAAATCGTGGAGTCCCAACTACTGGACTGCCAGGGAGTTCCCCTTAATTGCATTTTTGGATTGTGCACTACTGGTATATAGGAGTAGAAATGATTTTTTGTGTATTGATCTTGTATCCTGTCATCTTACTGGACTCTTTCATTAGTTCTAATCACTTTGTTAGTGGATTCCTTTGGATTTGCTATATATAAGATCATGTCATTTACGAATAGAGATAGTTTACTTCTTTTTTTTCAATCTGAGTGTCTTTTATTTCTTTTTCTTGCCTAATTTTCATGGCTAGAATCCAGTACAGTGTTGAATAGAAGTATCATGAGGGGACATTCTTGTCTTATTCCTAATCTTAGGGGGAAAGCATTCCTTCTTTCTCCATTAAGATGAAACGCCTGTGGGTTTTTTTGTAGTTGTTCTTTGTAAGACTGGGGATGTTCCCTTCTGTTCCTAGTTTGTGTGGTGTTTTTATCATGGAAGGGTGTCAGATTTTGTCAAATGTTTTTTCTGGGTCTATTGAGGTGATCAGGTGGTTTTTATATTTTATTCTATTAATATTTAAAATTATATTAATTGATTTTTGGATGTTAACCTAATCTTGTATTTCTGGGATAAACTCACATGGTCATAGTGTATACTCCTTTTTATATGTTGCTGGATTCAGTTTGTTAGTATTTTGTTGAGGATTTTTACAGCCACACTTATAAGGGATGTTGGACTGTAGCTGTTTTTTTTCTTGTGATATCTTGTTTTGTCTTGATAACAGGCCTCATAGAATGAGTTAAGTGTCCCTTTCTCCACTGTTTTTTAGAGAAGTTTGTGAAGAATTGCTATTAATTCCTTAAATGTTTGGTAAATTCACCAGTGAAGCCATCTAGTTCTGAGCTTTTCTTTATTGGAAGTTTAAAAATTTTTAGTTCGGTCTCTTTACTTATTAACAGGTCTCTTCAGATTTTCTGTTTCTTCCTGAGTCAGTCATTGGCTTATGTCATTCTAAGGATTTGTCTAGGAATTTCATCTAACTTATCTAATTCATTGGCATAGAGTTGTTCATGGTATTTCCTTATAATCCTTTAAGATGTTCTTTTTTGTCTTTGATGTTCTGCATTTATACTATGGATAATGTGTCTAAATGTGAACTTCTTTTAAATTTAACTTAGTTGTGCTTTCAATATGAGGACAAATGTTTTATGTTCAGTTCTGGAAAATTCATGTACATTCTCTCTTTGAAAATTGCCTCTCCCCTATTCTTTCCTTTTTCTTCCTAAAGAAATCTATGGACCTCTGTCTCTTAATGTTTATATTTTCTTATTCTTTGCATCTACTTCAGGATAATTTCCTCAGTGTTTTTTTCCATTTCACTAATTCTTTCTTTAGCTGTATTTGATTTTCTGTTTAACATACCTATTGGGTTTGAAATGTCAATATTGTATACAATTCACCCGTGAAAAATCTGGGTTTGAACTGCGTGGGTCCACTTATATGTGGATCTTTTTCAATAAATATGTACTACAATACTACACAATCTGCAGCTTGTTGAATCTGCGGATGCAGAACTGTGGATACTGAGGGCTGACTGTAAAGTTATATGCGGATTTTCTACTGTGTGAGGGGTTGGCGCCCCTAAGCCCCATGTTATTCAAAGGTCAACTGTATTTTATTTCCATTCAGTACTTTTTCAAAGTCTTTTTCAGATTTTTCTTTTATTTCTAGCTTTTGGAGTACCAGTTTCTTCCATCTTCTGACTCGCTTGTCATGGTTTGTTTTATTGTGTGGTTTGTAATTTTTATACTGATCTCCTCTTCATTGGGTTGCAAAGAGTGGGATGCTTAAAAGCAAGGTATTTTGGAAGTCTGCACTTATTGGGATGATGAGGTCTAGGACATATCAAATGTGTGGGTGAGTGGCTTAGGTGGGGTAGAGGAAAAGACTGGTAGAGGAACTTTGCATGTCTGGCTGCTTCCTGTCATACAGGTCTCTGCCTAAGAGTCACCTTTTCCGAGCCTTCCCAGGCCTCCCTAAATGTCTCCACCCCCCAGTCCTTCTGCCTTTCTTCTGTTTTATCTTATCACTATTAACACATTGCTATGCAGAAATATATTAGCTATTTGTCTACCTTTTGTGACCTTCCTCCATATTGGAATGTAAGCTCCATGATCGTAAGGATTTGTCTTTTTTTTTTGGCCACCCCACGTGGCATGTGGGAGCCTAGTTCCCTAACCAGGGATTGAACCCGTGCCCTCTGCATTGGAAGCACCAGATTCTTAACCACTGGACCGCTGGGGAAGTCCCCAGTAAGGATTTGTCTTATTCACTGCTACGTCCCCAGCACCTGGCATGTGGTTTATACTGTCCATAAATTTGAGTGAGTTTGAGTAGTCCTGTTTTTAGGTGGAAGTCATCTGAGCCCCGATGCTGCAACTTTCAGCTGGGCTGAGTCTGACCAGGCAGCAGAGGTGAACAGTTTGCCTCTTCATCCCCAAACCTTTTTCTGGACCTCCACTGGAGATGTCTTTTTCTCCCATTATAAGAGCCCAGAAAATACTATCCATCCTGTGTGCTTCAGCCTTCTTCTGGCATGAGTTCCACAGCTGCTAAAATCAGTAGTAGCGATTTGAGTGCCAGAAGCCCTGGGGGAAGAAAATGCACAAAACCCTGGGAAGATCTGGTCCTTACCTTTAGGAGGCTGTGATTGAGTTAAGAAGACAGCACACACAGAAAATAGGTTAGGACGCTTGCCCACTCAATGAGTCTGCTGTGTAGATTAGCGATCCTGCTATGAGCTTTCGGTAGAGAAGGCAATCTGTGTGCTGGCCCCTGGGTCACATGCCGTCACATAAGTGGTTTCTGGAGGCATCTATGGGCAAGTTACGAATTCCCAGGTGACTCCATTTTGGCCTCCTTCTGAGGTTGCCCCATGCTGTAGGAACTTGTTCTGAGCATAGTGTTACTTGTAAAAGGGCAGAAAGTGCCTGCGGGCGTTCCCATGATGTGTGCTAAGGATGGCACCTTTCCATTCATCTTTGGCTGTATCTCTTGGCCCCAAGGTTTTGGGGTTGGGGAATGGTGACAAGCACTGGAATTCCAGCAAACCCTGGCTTTCCCACTTGCCTTGCTGCACAGCTTTCGGTGAGTGAGTAAATGGCTCTGCTTCATATGGTTATGGTAAGGAGAGTTCCTAGAGAATGTGTTTATTAGCACAATGCCTGCTACACCCTAATAAAATGCTCGTTGATATTTTTCCAGTCCGGCACCTTGGGAGCCACTTGTGCCTCAGTTTCCTGATCTGTAAAATGGGGGAAATAATACCCAATCCTTGCCTGCTGTGCCCCTCCCCTCTGCCCCTGGCTCTTGTAAGGGTTAATATCCTCAGGCTTTGAGGTCCTGGGGTGAGGGAGGAGCTGCATAAATGGGTTATTGTTGTGCTGCTGAATGATCTGGCTTTGTTCAAGTGTCTTCAGTATTTGACTTCCTGCAGTTAGTGTCCCCTGACTTTAATTGCTATAGATATTTGCATGTCCCCAGCGGCTGGCAGGCGCTCACCTGCCCGGCTGTGACCTGGGTCCTCACCCAGCCAGGGACCTGCTGAGTTGGGGTGGGAAGCTCCATTTCCTCTGTTAGGGGCCCCTCAGGAGTCAGGAATGAAAGAAATGCAGAAAGTATGACCCACACGCGCAACTGAATCTGAATAGGACGTTTATTGAAGAGGTTTTGCAGGAGGCGGCGGGCGCTTTAATTCCCAAGGCTGTTGGTGGCAGCTCTCTGCTCGCCCCAAGCCTGTTAACTGTTTGGCTGCTAGTGCTTAGGGAGAATGGAGCTCCCCGGCCCCACGCGGCTCTCCTGGTGCTCGGATGGGGGCCCTTTTGAAAAAAGCGGCAGGTGCCGGGCTGGGCCAGGACAGGGGGTGTGAGTGGGGCATGACCAGGACTATCCCAACTCCAGGCCTCCAAGTGTTGCCAAACTCTCCTGTGAAAAATCTGGCTGGCCACAGGCTTTGGGGCAAAAGGTAAATTTCTCCCTTGGGGCTTCAGAAACTAAGGATGGGTGTAGGAGAGTTGGTCTCTTTTTAATCCTGTCCTGGCTTCTTCCAGTGGATTTGTCCACCGAGGCCAGGTAAGAGCAAGATAATCCTGTGTTCCTCTTAGAGGCGCCTGCAAGAGGTTCTGCGAGGGGCTTCGGAGGGGCTTCTGATCTCTGAACACTCGGAGTCGTGTGATGAGAGAACGGGGCTGTTCCTAGAGGGACCCAGCACATACTGGGAAAAGCAGAGTTGATCTCCCATTTCTTCCTGAAGTTTCCTTTTCTCAGAATCCACAGAGGGTGGTTATTTTGGATAAAAGCAAGGGGTGGCAGTGGAGCAGGTGAAAGGAAGTTCTTCCCCACCCACCCTGTCTTTTCCCTGGTGCCCAGGCCGGGGCAGTGCCCACCACTTGCAGAGCTCTGGGCTGCAGGAGCAGGGAGGTCAGGGGGCAGATTGCCACTCTGCTTCGGCTTGACTTTCAACCCTGAATCAAGGCCTTGATTTTCCAGGAGCAGGACTCTGCTGCCTGGGCCATGCCACTCCATGCCATGTGTGTACCCGCTCGTCCCAGTATCTGGGGTTTGGTGACAGCTGCCCCCGCTGTCTGAAGTCTGGTCTGTGTAACCTCTCAGCTGAGGGAGAAAGCTGCTCTCCTCCCACCAGGGAACTGGTTGGATGAGTTTTCTCGGGCCTCCCTGGTTGAGGCCCCTTAGAAGGGAAGGCAGGGACCTGGGGGGTGGGGGCAGGTGCTGTGGGGTGGAGAGGGGCCCTCTCCTCTCCCTCTCTCCTGCAGTGGGATAGGGACCCCTGGGGGACAGGGTGGTGCAAGAGGCCCTGCTCTGCAAAGGGCTGGCTGCCTTTGAGAATTGACCTTGTTGTGTGAGACTATAAGCCCTGCCTTGGAAAATCCACTTTCCTAACATGTCTGGGTCAGGTGCCAGGCCCAAGGTCAGCATCCAGGGCAAAGAGGAGGTGTTGGTTGGAGCTTTTCCCTTGCTGTTGTGCCCGAGGGCCAGGGAGGACCAGGGTGCATGACTGATGGTAGCAGTTCATTAAAAGGGGGCTGCTCACATTTATGCACTTTTCCGGGTCTGGGTGCTCTTGCTTGGAATTGGAGACCAAGGTGCGTTTGGGGAAGCCTTCCTACTTCTAATTTGCTTGTGGAGGGAAAGTGAGAACCTGGGGAAGGGAAAAACCCTCAGGTGGTAAGATGTACACTGACTGCTCCCCCAGGCCAGCTGGGAGCTGCTGTTCTGGAATCACAGTGGGAGATTCCCTTCTGGTTAAGCCCTGGTATCTCAGTTTCTAGACTTGGTGTCCTCCCCCTGCTTTTAGGAGCATTTCATTTAGGTGTAGGTTCATATCTCCACATTTATTGGGGGCCTCGTTTCTTCCCCCTTCACAGGGGTTGGGATAGGTGTCATACTTCTTTCTAGCATATGTTCCCTGACTGTCTCTTCCCTCCTTGAAGCTCTCTGTAAACAGTCCACACCTTCCTGGGCCTCTGGATTCTTCATGAACACTCTGGCTGTATAGATCCCTGAGGCCATAGCCCCACCTGGCGGTCTGTACCTTTTTAGGGCAGTTTCTCACACCTTGTCTTCTGGAGTCTCGGTGGTGGTTCTTCCAAGGCCCGGCCCGGGTGTGCCCTTCCCCACAGTTCCTTCGGTCTGTCCTCGGCCTGCCTTCCAGCCTCGCCACTTGCTGCCAGACGCCCCAGGTCCTCGAGTGGTCCAGGTCCTTTCGGGACTCCACTGTCCCATGCTGCCACCCTCGCACCAGATGCCCTCAGAGCTCTTCTTCACCTGGCAGAAGCTTACTCATCATTCAAGACTCAGCTAAAACTTCACCTCGTTTAAAGCTGCCGGGTCCCCCAGGTGGCACTTGGTACTCCCTCTTCTGTCAGCAGAGTTTATGTGGACTCCTGTAGCAGCACTTGAGGCACTGCTTTGTGGATAATCTGTTGATATAACTATTTTTTTAATTATGATTTTGTTATTATTATTATTACTTTTTTGGGTACTGTGTGGCTTGTGGGATTTTAGTTCCCTGACCAGGGATTGAACCTGGGCAGTGAGAGTGCGGAGTCCTAACCACTGGACTGCCAGGGAATTCCCCAGATGTGACTATTTTTCCTTCTAGAATTCTCTTCCTCAAAGACAGGGGCAGTGTCTTATTCCTTTCAATATCCCTAGGGCCTAGCATCATGCTTGGAAGTGTTGAGTGATTCCCAGACTGGAGGCTGTCTTGACCTCCCATATGGCTCCAACACCACCCTCTACTTCCTTTTGTTATTATTATTATTTTTTTCCCGGTGCACCACGGCATGCGGGATCTTAGTTCCCCAACCGTGGATCGAACCCGTGCCCCCTGCAGTGGAAGCACGGAGTTTTAACCACTGGACCAGCAGGGAAGTCCCTGCTTCCTTTTGTTATTGATGTGCTTGTCTCGTTTCTCCTGATAGAATATCAGCTCTTGGGAACGGGCTCTGTGGGTGATTCATCTTTGTGTCACCCACAAGGCTGCAGTGTCCTTGTGCAAAGTAGATGCTTGAATATATTGTCCAGTGAATTCTGAAGCTCATGACTTGGGAAGGGCCAGTAGTGTTAATCCCTAAAGGAGCAGTAGACCCTGTGGTACAGGTGGCTCACTGCCGTGCTCCCTGTCGTCCAGCGAGTTAGGAGCAGAGCTGGCACTGGTTTTGAGCCGTGCTGGCTGGAGTCCCAGGGCTGTTCATACACATTCTGCTGCTTTCCCCTCTTTGATATTCCCTGTGACTTAGGAAATGGGGCCTTCCCCAGTACCTTATGTCTTTGTTATGTGCTGGCTCTCCCATATGTCCACGCTGGAGATGGATTGTGTTTTATTTTTTTTTTTTGCGGTACGCGGGCCTCTCACTGTTGTGGCCTCTCCCATTGCGGAGCACAGGCTCCGGACGCGCAGGCTCAGCGGCCATGGCTCACGGGCCCAGCCGCTCCACGGCATGTGGGATCTTCCCAGACCGGGGCACGAACCCGTGTCCCCTGCATCGGCAGGCGGACTCTCAACCACTGCGCCACCAGGGGAGCCCTGGATTGTGTTTTTTCTTTAAAACCCAAGGACCAGTGTCAAGGATGGTTTCTACTGATCACTTCTTTGTGCTTTTGTTGCCTCACATCACCTTCAGTTCTGTTCCTCCTCAGGCCTGTTGTGCCCCATGGCTTTGTTCCTCTCCAGCTCCTAGCTGAACATGCCGGTCTCTACCTGTGGAACCCTGAGGAATGTGCCCTGCCTGCTACAGCAAAGGACTGTGACTCATTCATACTTTGTCTTCTGGTTTGACCTTCTGTGGGGCATAGATATCAGACTTTTTCCTTTCCAGCCGAATTGCTTTATGTTTGCCCTTATAATATCACGGTCCGAATGTATGTTGGGATCGTAGATGATGGATGATTGGTGGGGTGAGTGTGGAGTGGAGAGGGGAGGGTTAGGTCATGCTGGTTCACCAGGTTTAACCCATATCTTTATTATTTTTAATTTAATTTAATTTTTTTTATTTTTTATTTTTATTTATTTATTTATTTATTTATTTTTTGCGGTACGCGGGCCTCTCACTGTTGTGGCCTCTCCCGTTGCGGAGCACAGGCTCCGGACACGCAGGCTCAGCGGCCATGGCTCACGGGCCTAGCCGCTCTGCGGCATGTGGGATCTTCCCGGACCAGGGCACGAACCCGTGTCCCCTGCATCGGCAGGCGGACTCTCAACCACTGCGCCGCCAGGGAAGCCCTATTTTTTATTTTTTTAAATTTATATCTTTATTATTGATTTGAGATGTAGGTCAACTTTTCTAGGCACACATCAGAAAAATCTCTTGTCCTGGTGCTGTGGAGCCTCATCGCTACCATTTATGGAGGGTTTACTGTGTGTCGGTTGTACCAATTGCTCTACTTGTATCATCTCAATCTTGGAGACCAGTGAGGTTGGTAGTATTGCTGTGCTCATTTTACAGGTGAGGAACTTGAAGCTTGGTCAGGTCAAGTGCCCTGCCCAAGGCCACACACAGCCAGCAAAACGGAGGAGCTGGGGTTCAAACCACGTCTGCCTGACTCCCCAACGCCTGTGAATCCGTTTAACCTCTGCTCTGTGGACTCCCACGTACTCACGTACTTGCTCATTCTCTCCTTCTCTTCTGACAGCTCAGATCTAGTGGGCCCCTTTGTTCCCACTTGCTTCCAGCTGAGATTCTCCAATGCCTTTGAACCTGTTGCAGTAGTAAATGCTGCAACTCTTGAAAGTGTGGTTCAAGCCGAGAGGACTCCAAACAAGCAGCCCCTACAGTGGGCATAGGGAGGCAACTAGATGGCTCATTTGTAGCGTTGGGTCCCTGAAGTTCGCTGATAAGGAGGGGTGGTCCTGTGAGCCTTTTTTTTTTTTTTTGCGGTACGCGGGCCTCTCACTGTTGTGGCCTCTCCCGTTGCGGAGCACAGGCTCCGGACGTGCAGGCTCAGCGGCCATGGCTCACGGGCTCAGCCGCTCCGTGGCATGTGGGATCTTCCCGGACCAGGGCACGAACCCGTGTCCTCTGCATCGGCAGGCGGACTCTCAACCTCTGCGCCACCAGGGAAGCCCCCTGTGAGCCTTTTTGACCTAGAGATGAGAGAGGTAGGGCCTCTGGGAACACCGGAGGTGTCTATGATTTCTAGCACAGTCTTTAGCTCCTCCATCTTCTGGGGACTTTCTGTCTGTGTCGTCTTCCTGCTTAGTTACAAGTTGTGCTGGGAGCAAGCTGACCTACCCTGGCTGTGAGCAACAGCAATTTCTAATCAACAGTAATTATTCTCATTTGCCTTCAGTACGTGTTTCTGTGAAACCTCCTGGTGGACTGCTTTTCCAGGGTTATCTGTAGGGCCATTTTATTGTAGTGCCTTCTCCAAACTGCAAAGTGGTCCCTTGGCCACCTTCCCCTTCTCCCAGTTTTTGTGGCTGGTCACTTAATATGTGGCATGGCAGGGCAGATGTATCCCTGTTCCAGTCCCTTGTCTGGGGCCTAGGGTACGGGACTGCTGGGGTGAATGAGCAGTCACTGCTCCTGCGTGCCTCTTGGTGGATCGGAAACTTGCTGGCAGTGACTAATGTGGAAACTCATTAGACTAGGAGGAACTAACTGGCTCAGGTCTTGACTTTGACTACTGTTTATCTTTCACCTGACTGTGGGAGTGGTGAAGTGCTCTAGACACAATCCCTCAGGAATTTATTGAGCACCTAGTGTGTGCATTGCCTTCTGGGGGTGAAAGAAGGCCCAGCCCACTGGGTTTTATTATCTAGTCTGGAAGGAAAACTTGCACATAAGAACCCCCAGGGACCAGTGCTTTATGTGATACTCAGGCTCATTAGAGTTCAAAGAAGTGCATGTGTATTAGTGTCCCATGGCTGCTGTAACAAACTGCAAACTTAGTGGCTTAAAACAGCACACATTTATTATCTTATAGTTCTAAAGGTCAGACGTCAGTCTGGGCCTGCGTGGCTATGTTCCTTCTGGAGGTTCCAGGGAAAAATTTGTTCTCTTGTCCTTTCCAGCTTCCTGAGGATGCCTAGATCCTTTGACTTGGGGTCCCTTTTCTCCATCTACAAAGCCAGCAGCCTAGCATCTACCAACCTCTCACCCTCTGTCCCTCTGCTCTCGCTGTCACAACTTCTGACTCCTGCTGCCTCCCTGTCATAAGGACCCTTGTGATTACATCAGACCTACCCACACAATCTAGGACAGTCTTCCCCATCTCAAGATCCTTAACTTGATCACATCTGCAAAGTCTCATTTGCCATATAAGGTAACGTGCATAGGCTCCTTATATCCAGGGATTAGGATGTGGATATTCTTGGGGGAGAAGCATTATTCAGTCTGCAATAGTGTGTGTGTTGGATGGGTTGGTGATGTTTGGAGAGGCCTTTCTGAGGGAGATGATTTGACCAAATTTGTGTAGGGAGAGAATGTGTAGGACATCTTCCAGGTTTGAGAAGCAACATAAGCAGCTGTTGAGCTTGTGGGTGGTGGGGATGGTGAGGTGTGGGTGAGTGGTCCTCCCACTGAAACGAGATGCAGGGGCTTTCTTTTCCTTCCAAGGCTGGGCCGAGGGAGTCTTTTGGACTTCAGTCTGTATGTCCAGACTTCCTCCCAGAATTCAGGTGGGAAGGCTCCATTGGCAACCAGAGCCTTTCCTTCCTAGCAGCTGGCTCAGCCACACTTGGTGGCCCCTGCTATTGCTGGGTGGTGGGAAAAGGAATTCACAAGGGAAAATGAACTTGAGCCAGCTGGCCTGGGTTTGGGTGGCCCAGAAACCCTGGCCACACTGTTCGCACAGCCTCTGTGGCAGTCACGTTGCTCACACTGAACACAGTCAATCCCTAGGGAGCCTTCCCTTGTCCTCCCTTACGGTGCTTAGGGCCCCTGAGTCTCTGGGGAGGGACAGGAGGGTCCGAAGGAGAGGGGCAAAGGCCAGACCCTCTCAGGGATCCTCCCCATCCTCAGGAAAGCCTCGATGGTGTGGTGAGAGGTGTCCTCAGCTGGTATGACCTCACCCAGCTCTACTCACCATCTGCTGGCCGGGGGAGCCGTAGGAACAGACCCCGGAGAGCCCAGCTTCTGTGGGGACAGCGCTGGGCAGCAGTGTGTCTGGAGTGGTGCTGAGCTGGATGCGTGCGTGTGTGTGTGTGTGTGTGTGTGTGTAGAACACAGCTGGGCTCAGGATCTCAGGGTGAGATCTCTGTGGAAGTTCACATTGCTCCCGCCTTGTTTGTCTGGAAAAGCTGTAGCTTTTCTCTGTTGCTTCCTTCTGGTACCCTCTCTGAGCAGATCCTGACAGTGCAGTTGAGAGGTCAGGGGGAAAGTCAAAGGCCTGTGGCTGCCCCTGTTTGGAGAGCCTTTGGAATATCTAGCAGGTGTCGGTAGTTGGGAGATGAAAGAAGGTCAGGAAGGAGGGCCGCGCAGCGTGCAGCCCCCCGAGGAGGGAAGGACTTGGCCCGCTTGCCGGTACCCGGTGATTCCCTGGACTTCGGAGCAGCTGCCTTTGGGGGAGACCCCTCTCTCGGTTCCCGCCCGCCTCCAGAGCAGGTGTGGCGCTCCGCCTCTCGGGTGTGGGGCAAAGCGGGGTAGGTGAAAGGATGACGTCAGCCGCCTCCGCACCTGGACCCAGCCTCTCCGAACCAAAATGTTTTCTGGGGCGTCTCCAGAGCGCCGGCCTGCACAGCCTCCTCCCGGTCTCCTGCTTTCTCAGCCCAGCAGCCCCCGAGGGAGGGCCGGAAGGGAGTGTTGCTGAGTCCTGGGGACTCCCTAGGACCAGAGAAGCAGAGGTTCTCCGGAAGGTTCCAGGTGAGTTCCCCTCTGGGACCGTTCTTTCTGAAGCTGGGGGTGGGCTCAGGGAGCAGGGTCCTACTGCCTTAGTGACAGGAGGCCTGGAGACAGAACATGGGGGCTATGGTGGGGTTTGGATGGTCATTTTTTTCTGTTGGAGGCAGGAGGCTAGGTCAGATCGGGAGCACGGTGCTGAGGCCTCGCGGGGAGGAGGAGGATGTGGGACTTGGCCACGGTCAGCTGTGCTGGGAATCCAAGGGGCCTGCTGCAGCCTGCTTGCGTTCCTGCCCCGGGATGTTCAGGGAAGGTCCCCGTTGGTGGAGCCAATAACCTGGAGAGGTGTGGGTGGAGGAAGGGTGTGGATTAAACTTAGAAAAAGTTAGGAAAAAAAAAAAAAAGGAAACTGATCTCCCTTCCTCTGCTGCACCCCGACCCTTAAAGGTGCATGTCTGAGCAGCTTACTGGGACCATCAGAAAGGTCTTACAAGACCCTATCAAAGAGAGAGCTTCCCAGGTGTGGGAGATACAGAGTTTTCTAGAAGACTGACTCATTGACTGATGATTGACTGGATTGATTTGTGTTGAAAGATGGAAGAGGTCACTGCGGAGCGATACTTAGGGAACCGGAGACTAGTGTGACCAAACGGGGTGGGCGTGGACATCTGACTTGGGGTTTGGCTGCTGTCTGTTCACTTCCTCGAGGCGCGCACTGCCCCAGCAGACAGTGTCTTCCAAGATTAGTTTGAAGACCTGTGTTCTCATCTTGGCTTTGGGGTGAATCTTACCATATGGGGTGATGCTCCGTGGAGAGGAAGGAAAGATTGCCTCCGCCCAGGAACACGTGGGCCGGTGCTTCCGCCGTCTCTGTGGGAGCCTGAACTACACACACAGTAATGGTTGGACTGGGGCTTTTAGGACCAGAGTGCACTCACATTAGGTGTGATGTCTCTTTTCCCTCTCTATCTAATGGTGTCTGCTAACCGTCCCACTTGGACTCTGCCTTGTCTGCTCTCACTGCCCCATTTGCTGTTCATCCCTCCCTTTCTGGGTCTCTGTGTTCTTTTCCAGCGAGTCCTCCTGCCCAGTAGAGAGAGAGAGAGAGAGCGCGCCTCGTGATCCTAGGTCTCCTGGTCACTGTAGGGCTTCTGTTATCATCCCAGCAGTTACAGTCCGATCCCGATGCCCTCGTGCTTCTTCCCCTCTCCATGACCTGCAGTCCTTTGACCTGGAATCTGTATTTTTCTACGCTGTTCCAAGGAAAGGGTAAACGGGCAAATGTCACATAGTAGGAGGTCTAGAAATAGCCTTAAGGAATCTTAATTCTCTCTCTCTCTCTTTTTTTTTTTTTTTTTTTACCTCCATTGGCCTTTGTGGGATAAGTGAAATGTCATGTTGAAAGTCCTGACCTTTATGTCTTAATATGTCCCCCGTGGCTTATGCTGAGGCAAGGCCATGGCATCCAGGGCTGTGACTAATCCTTTGCTGTGGTTCTAGCTGGTGTGAAATCCATCAGGGAGGCAGCCAGCAGCAGGCAGGGGCAGGAGAGCAAGCACACTGAAGCCTGAGTGCCTGAGTCCAAATCCAGGCTCTACCGCATGCTACTTCTGTGGCCTCAGTTTCTGCATCTGTAAAGTGGGGATAATAATAGTACTGACCTCATAGAAATGTTATGAGATTAAAAGGTCTTGTTATGTCTACAGCACTTGGAACATTTTTAGCTGTTAGTCATTATGCTTTCTTTTAACCCCAGGAGGATTTGGGTATGGGCACTACTTTGAAAACATGAGCTTGGTTTGCAGGCAGATGTCTGTGTGCAACCAGAGAAAATTTCTCCAAGTAGAAAAGATGTTTTAGTTCCTGGGCTTTTGAAGTGTGCTTATGTTGCACCCTATGGCAACGGGGCCCCTAAAGAGTGACCCTCAGAAGGTACCCTTTAGAGATAAATCTCCCTGAGAGTGTGTGTGTGGGGGGGGCGGGGGGCTGTGACTAATCCTTCACTTTAAGGCCGTGACCTGGCCAGCTGTGAAATCCATTAGGGACTTGGGCCTTTTCCGTTTAGCATCCCCATAGGGGCCGACTGATCCCAGGTTTGATCTGGGAAAGGTCTTAGGCCGTAAGTCCCTACCCCATTGTTCTAGTTGGGATTGACAGGCCTGGGGGGCTGAGGGCGAGAAGGGGTGGAGGGGCTGGGGTGTGCCTGACAGTGCACATGCCTCGAAGGACACCAAAGTCCCACAGGGCTGGGGTTAAGGGCTGGGGCGGAGTTTGGGTCTTTGTCTCTCTTTGTGCTGAAATGACATGCCACCGGTGGGTAGAAATGACTAGCTGGTTAATCTTAAAGGCTCTTTTGAGGAGGTAGGAAAAAGCAGCGGCGCTGCATTTCCCAAGGGGCTCTCCTCTGAGATGCTCAGTTTCACCAAGGTGATCCTGTTAATTAATCCTTTCATTGCACCTGGAGGGAGGGAGAACGCTGGACTGGCCCCAGTGTTGCCACTGTGTCCTCATCTGCAAAATGAGAGGCTCACATAGAGCACCTCGGAGGTGACCCCGTCCCCCAGCTGAGACATGCAGTGAGAAATTGCTGTGCTTGAGAGGGTCCTTGCTGGGCTAGCGTGCATGGCAAACAGGTCTCAACGCTCCTGACTGTAGCTCAGTAGTAGTACATTATCCATTTGCCAGATCACCTTTTAAGGCCCCTGCCCTTAGGTCACTTACAGCCTAGGGCAGGGGGTCTCACACAGAGAGCGCTACAATAGGGGTACCCCTGGGGCGCTGTAAGAGTACATAGAAGGGGCCCCCAGGTTTGGTTTCTGGGGATGTATGGGGGGTGGCTTCTGTGACCCAAGGGTTGGTATAAGTGACACAGGTTGGGGGGCCATATGGCATGGGGTGGATGGGGAGGAAGTAATGGCCATGCAGAGAGAACATTTGCCAAAGCCAGAGCCCAAGGGTGCTGGCACAGGTAGGGACACTGGTTCCAGGTCGGGGCACAGGCACCGAAAACCAGGGGGCAAATTCAAGGCTGCCAGAGTGATGGTACCTTCTAGACCCTTCTCCTCATAGCTCTAGCCTGTGATCTAGTAGCTTCTGATCCTTAGAACTAGGGGTAGAAGTCTTTGGGGCAGTAGAGGTGAGAGGGATTCTCTAGAACATTTTTCCTATGGAAACAGCAATCAAATGAACATTCTGGAAAGTGGTGTTGGTGAGCTCTGGTGCTCTGGGATGGGGTTGGAGTGTCCTTGACCTTCTCAAAGCCCACAGCCACCACCCCACCTCCACAGACTTGCTGCTCCAGGCTGACCTACCTGGGAGCCACACCATCTGCTTAGGGAATAAAGTCCACCTGAGGCTATGTTTGCCTTACCTGGGAGCAGTTTCCTGCTTGCTGTGCTGCCCTGATCTAGATCTAGCTGTGCTGAAGGGAACTTAGGGAGAGTCACCTGTGGCTCAGCCCTGGGGAATTTCCTGTGCCCCTGGAGCCAGGGTGAGTCAGGGACCTGTACAAGGGGCTGGAGCTGGGGGCAGGGGGGGTAATGTGGGTTCAGCCGTTGTATCATCTCTTCTGCCTTCTCCGTCAGTATCCAGAAGGTTTCAGGTTCATGGTGAAGCCCCTGGTGGCCCCAGAGATTCTGCGATCCTGGGGAGCATCTTACCCTCTGGCACGTCGATTGTTAAGAGCCGGATCCTTGACAGGTGGACACTTGGGAAGTGCTCTTTGACAACTGCCATTATTATCACTGTTTTGATGGTTTATGGAGCCGTTGCTCTGTGCTGGGCATCAGGCTCAGAGCTGTACATCCGGCAGGTCACTGCATCTTCGGGGGCACGGCCCCGGGGTAGGTGACGAGGAGCTGAGGCTCCGGGAAGCTCAGTACTTTGCTGGCGCAGAGGCACTGGGCTTCGGATTCCATCACAAGGCACCCCAGACTGTTGCTCTGGCAGAGATGCCCTCTCTGCTTTTCAGGGGCCTCAGCTTTCTGAGCCCTTTATTGTTACTGGATGTGGTCCACCTTTCATCCACCGTGGGAAAGACGGAGGTGGAGCTGTTGCAGTCAGGCAGGAATGTCACTTGGGCATCCTTGCAGATGCTCATACAGTCTGAAGGCAGGGGCCTCTTTGAGATTCAGAGCTGTTGCTTTTATAATTGTGGTAAAATACACATAACATAAAATTCTCATTTTTAAGTATTCAGAGGTATTAAGTACATTCCCACTGTTGTGCATCCATCGCCTCCAGCCGTCCGTAGAACTTTGATTATCTTGCAAAACTGAAACTCTGTATCCATTAAACAGTAACCCCCCATTCCCTCCTCCCCCAGCCCCTGGCAGCCACCCTTTTACTTTCTGTTTCTGCAAGGATTCCAGAGGTTTACCCCTTTGTCTGTCCCGCCCAGAACCTCCCCGGAGCGTCCCCACCAGGCAGCAATGCAAGGATGCCCGTCTCTGCCTCGCTCCACCAAGATGGCAGCCAGGAGCGGCCGGTGAGCCTGACCTCCACCACCTCCTCGTCAGGCTCCTCCCGTGACAGCCGCGGGGCCATGGAGGAGCCCAGCGGCTCCGAGGCTTCGGCCGAGAACGGGGCGGGCTCCCCGCGCGGCCGGCGTCTCCCCAACAACAACAACTCCAGCAGCTGGCGGAACATGAGGGGCTCCCTATCCCCTTTCAACAGCCGGGCGTCGGTGGCGCCCGCGCACAAGCTCAGCTACGTGGGTCGAGTAGTGCGGGAAATCGTGGAAACAGAGCGCACGTACGTGCAGGACCTGCGCAGCATCGTGGAGGTGAGGCTCACCCCTTGCCCCCCGCGGGGCTTTGGAGCTAAGGTTGGGAGGGGACCCCCCTCCTCTGTGGCTGGGGCTGGCCTCTGGCTCCGGGTGGCCCAGCCCTTGCGCATAAACCTACTTCCACCCAGGGAAGGAAAGTTGTCCCTGACATGTTTGTCTCCAGGAGCTGCTTCCCATGGAGCAGTGGGGAGGCCTCACGGCTCTGGCCCCGGGAAGCCGCTGGCTGCTCACGCTGCCTTATGACTTGGGGTCCGATCAGTAGCTTGGACCAGCAGAACTTCCTGCAGATGCTCGGGGAGTAGGCACCCTTGATAGGGAGCGGGAACAACTGTGCTTAGCGGAGACTGAACCACAGTGAAGAAACTGGCTCTGGACCCAACCCGGCCCGCGCCCAGTTTCCTGCCCTGTTGTTTCCTGCTTACGGGGTCTTGGGCACATGCGTAAACCACCCCCACAGCACCCAGCCTCAGGTTCCTCATCCATAAATTGAAGATGCAGGGCCTTGCAGGGCCATGTGCTTCACACTGGGAGGCACACTGGAGGAGGTGACTGTGTGAGGGAGCTCTCTGCCCTTCGGAGGGAGGTGTATTCATTTCCTAGGCCTGCCTAGCAGACAACCACAAACTGTGGCTTAAGGCGCATTCGTTTATCCTGTCCTAGTTTATGAGGCCAGAAGTCAAAAATCAAGATGCTGGCAGGGTTGGTTCCTTCCGGAATCTCTGAGCGGGGGGAGTGCGTTCCAGGGCTCTCCCAGCTCCCAGAGGTTGCTGGCAACCCTTGGTGTTCCTTGGCCTGCAGATGTATCACCCCAATTTTCCACGTCCGTCTTCACATGGCCTTCCCTGTGTCTCTGTGTGTCCTCCTCTTATAAGGACACCAGTCACTGAATTTAGGGCCCACCCTAAATCCAGTGTGGTATCATCTCAAGGTCCTTAATCGCTCCATCTGCAAAGACCCTATTTCCACATAAGGTCACATTCTGAGGTTCCAAGTGGATATTGATTTTGAGGGGGAATTATCCAACCCAGTACAGTAGGTGATGTCTGTGAAATTGTGTCATAGCTGTAACATGTAGTACAGAAATGAGGTGTGGCTGGGGGAGAAGAGGGAAGACGGGAAGGGATAGGATTGTGCCTGGGGGGCTGGGCCCTGACGCCTCACTCCACGCAGGACTACCTCTTGAAGATCATTGACACGCCTGGGCTGCTGAACCCGGAGCAAGTCAGTGCCCTCTTTGGGAACATAGAAAGCATCTACGCACTGAACAGGTATGGAGCGGGCCTGACACGCACCATGTTCTGCCTGTGAGGCCCATCTCAGGGCCTAGGGAGGAGCCCCAGAGGTCCCTGGTCTCGTGGGCTGTGACACGTGGGCCAGGGTCTGATCTCTGAGGGTGGGGAAGGGTGGTCCATCCCCGTACAGTGGTATAGTTAGCTCCCTGCAGGAGAGAGGGCGTGTGGGACCGTGTGCCCTGGGGCTGATGTGCTTCCTGTCAGGCAGGGGAGCTCATTCGAGGCCGCGTTCATGTTGGGTCCAGCCTGGGCCAGCGCCCCTCAGGGGACTGCTGAACCTTGCACGTGATGCTCTCTCCCCTGTCCCTTCGTGGCCCCTTTGTCCCTCTCATCTTGGTCCCGCAGTGCAGATGTCTTCGTTTCTTCTCCACCTTCCCACTGATTCCGTGGGAAGTCGGGGCTCCCTGGAGGTGACCTGAGCCATTAGGGGGACACACAGCCAGGCAAAGCGTGATGAGGGAGGCCGAGCGAGGCCTGGCGAGGGGCTGCTTCGGGCAAAGGGGCTCCACGAAGATCACACATGAGTGGCTCCCGGGGCCCCCAGACTCCCCAGAGAGAGGGCACTGGTCCGGAGGAGCGGAGCTTGTGGGGACAGCATTGATAGGACAGGAGGAAGCTTACTCCAGGCGCCTTAAGATGGGCAGAGGGACTTCCTGCTGGTCAAGCTGGGAGGGCAGACGGAGGCGAGACTTAGGCCGGGGTGGGGGGTGGGGGGTGGTTGGGCAGAGAGGAGCACAGGAGGGGAAGGCAGGGGGAGCACTGGGGTTTCCTATAGAGCCCCCATTTAAGAACAAGCAGTGCTGGGAGACTCGCCCTGTCTCTCCCCTTTCCTGCATCCTTCTGAACTGGGGGCCTTGGTTTCTTTGCGAGTTCCCCCTCTCTCCTTCCCCCTTTAATGTCTGCTTTTGTGTGTTTGACCCCTGCCTGCAGAGGAGCTGTGTCCCCTCCCCAGGTGGGTACTGGTGTCCCTTCTCCCTCTGCTGCTTGTGGAACGCATGGCTCTTTTTTGTCCCCCACCTTTGCAGTGGTGCTGGATACCTTCTGTGTTGGCTGCCCCGGGCAGGGCTCGCTGACACCAGGGCTGGCGTGTGTGTGGGCACCAGGAGGGTGGGGAGGGGGTGTAGTGGTGACTGCAGGCTGCGAGCGGTCCGGGGTCTGATGACCATTCTCCCCTTACCCAGCCAGCTACTCAGAGACCTGGACAGCTGCAATAGTGACCCCGTGGCTGTGGCCGGCTGCTTTGTGGAAAGGGTAAGAAGGGCGGGGTCCTTGCCTCCATCCCGCCTTGCTGGGGGCCTCTCTCCAGGGGAAGTGCTGAGTGCCCGGCCTCACATAGGAAGGGCATTTGGGGTGGAGCCAGGGGCTGCTGGGCGGATGGCATGTCCGAGACAGATGGGTACAGAGATGGATCTGCAGGTGCTCGGGGAGAGTGTGCTCTGGGGGCCAGGGGCATGTGTTTGATACACCCAGGTTTATAGTCAAACGGGAGTCTCCCTGAAATTACTATTTTTGGTCTTTCTTTAGAGCCAAGAGTTTGATATCTACACCCAGTATTGCAACAACTACCCCAAGTGAGTAATTCGGGTGGAGGGGGGAAGCAGAGCCATTTGGCGAGTCCAGAGCACCCCACCTCCCCACGCAGGCCTTCCCCTGGTGACGGCCCCTTCCTCCACTCCCAGCTCAGTGGCCGCCCTGACCGAGTGCATGCAGGACAAGCAGCAGGCCAAGTTCTTTCGGGACCGGCAGGAGCTGCTGCAGCACTCACTGCCCTTGGGCTCCTACCTCCTAAAGCCAGTCCAGCGCATCCTCAAGTACCACCTGCTACTCCAGGTAACCCCAGGGTCCTCCCGAGTACACGGGGGCCTGAGGGAGGGGCAGGGCCCTTGAGTCTGGGCTGCCTAAGCCCCTGTCTCCCGCACAGGAAATCGCCAAACATTTTGATGAAGAAGAGGACGGCTTTGAGGTGGTAGAGGATGCCATTGACACCATGACTTGCGTGGCCTGGTACATCAACGACATGAAGAGGAGACATGAGCACGCAGTCCGGCTCCAGGTGCTCTGGGGCTGGTAGCTGGAGGGACAGGCAGGGGTGGGGTGGGGTTTGGAAGAGGGAATGCGAGCTGAGGGGTGGTGTCGGTGAGGATGGGCTTCTCTGGGGGAGCCCTCGGTGCAGCATGTCTCTGCAGAACCCAGGCGGTGGCTCCTGGGGCCCTGTGTGGTCCCCAGCAGGGTCTTGAGCACCCTGACCCTGGGGGTCGGGGATTCGCTGCTGCAGGAGATTCAGTCTCTGCTCATCAACTGGAAGGGGCCAGACCTGACCACCTATGGGGAGCTCGTCCTGGAGGGCACATTCCGCGTGCACCGTGTGCGCAACGAGAAGACCTTCTTCCTCTTTGACAAAGCGCTGCTCGTCACCAAGAAGCGGGGAGATCACTTTGTCTACAAGGGTCACATCCCGGTAACGAGGCCACCGCCCTCTCCTCTACCCCCCTCCCACCTTCCCGACGGCCGGGCTCCACTCCGTGTCGCCTTCACTGGGCCCCGGGTTGGTGTGGATGCAGCTCCACCCTTAAAGATTACTCTCCCTGCCTCCCCAGATGGTCTTGAGGGGCTGGGGCCCCAGGTCAGCTCCCCGCCTCGTGCTTGACTGCCCTCTCCCTCTGCCCCAGTGTTCCTCCCTGATGCTGATTGAGAGCACCAGAGAATCCCTGTGCTTCACCGTCACACACTACAAGCACAGCAAGCAGCAGTACAACATCCAGGTGAGGGGCGGGCTGGGGCGCGGGCTGGGGACAGAACCCGCCCCCGCGCTCGGCGGCGCGAGCCTCAGAGTCTCCCTCTGGAAGGTAGAGGTCGTTGTGGGCACCTCTCAGGCTTGTGCTGAGGAATCAAGGTAACCTCACAGAGCCCCCAGCACAGGCCCTCTTTGGCCTCTGCCCTCCTCGGCAGAAGCCCAGCGCACGCTGGATGGCTTCAGGCCTGTCATGATAACCCCCGCACCCTCTCCCTTGGGTCCTCCCAGGCCAAAACTGTGGAGGAGAAACGGAGCTGGACTCACCACATCAAGAGGCTCATCCTGGAGAACCACCATACCACCATCCCCCAGAAGGTGAGTTCCCAGGTCTCCCGATGGGGTACAGGGAGAAGGTCCCTCAGAACCAGCTCCAGGGTCCACTGGGGCCTCACCTTCTGGACGTTGGCCCCACTGGACAGTGGGGATCAGTTCAGCAGATGCCACGGTCCTCGGTGCAGCAAGAGTGAGTCTTTGGGCCGAGGGAGAAACGGCACGTAGCAAGGTAGCAACGAGATGGGTTTCCTTTCCCTTCCAGGCCAAAGAAGCCATCTTGGAAATGGATTCCTATTGTAAGTGTACCCTTTCTGCCTGCTTTGTCCCTAATGGTGCACATCTCTAGGTCAGACCTGGGGAAGCTTTGCCTGATACTTACATTCCAGAGAGCAGGGAGGATGGGGAGGCTCCTTCTGTCAAGACTGGGGGTCTACTGCAAGACGAGGGCTCAGTGCTGCTGGTGGCTGGGACTCTGTGCCTCGTGCTCCTGGCTGGAAGAGGCGGACGGAAGATGGAAGAGGAGGGAGCTCTGGGGTCTTGTGGCCCCTGGAGCTGGGCTGGGCAGCAGAGTTGTGGTCAGGAAAGGGCAGAGTCCACGCCAAGGCTGATGGTATCCCAAAGGCCTGGTTGTCTCTCTTGGGTGCAGATCCCAATCGGTACCGCCACAGCCCAGAGCGCCTGAAGAAGGCCTCCCAGGATGAGGTGTCCACCCACGTGCACCAGGGGCGCCGGCAGTCTGGTAAGGCAGGGGCTCTGTGGGCAGAGAGGCTTCTTTTTAGTACCCTTGACCAGGCAGGGAACCTTCTGCAGCAGCATTTGGGGCTGGCTCTCACCCTCCGGAAATCCTGGGAAAGGGCAGGAGGGAGGGTAAATGGGCACGTCTGTAGCATCCTGCCTTCCACCAGGCCCCTCTGGGTCCTTCCTGACCACCCAGGGCTGGACAGCCCTTCTTTTCCAAGGCCCCCCTTCTTAGCTCCTCTGCGATCAAAACCTCCCTCCTTTGCCACTTAGAATACTGGGAGTCAGCCAGAGTAACGCTCAGATGTCATGGATGGTCCCCAGCCCAGTTCTGGAACAGAGCAGAGGCAGGACTTGGGGAAAATGAGTTAGATTTCAAGTAGCACCAAATCCAGACAGGAAATATTTACTTTGGGTCTCAGGGAAAAGTTCTGCTTTCCCGGGTTTTCTTTCATGACTGGGCTTGCTGCTGTGTACTTGGAGGTATTGGAATGAAGCGTCTCTTGAAAAGAGAAAGCCTTGCTTTTATTCTCGGCTCTTGTAGTGGTGAATGTGTGTGTTTTCTGCCTCGGTTTTTACCCTCGCCTTCAGTCGAGGCCCAGGGATGGATTTGGCGTCGGCCAGGCACTTGTCAAACTTACACATGAGGTGGGTGTTGGGGTGAGAACCATCTCAGAGACTCCTAGAGAGAAAGATTCAGGAGTGATGGGAGATGTGTCCTGACTGTGATCCCCACAGTGAGTTGGGTTTGATTGGCATGACTCACGGGTCTTCTGAACAGCTGTGTGGATTGATGTATGGGCTCTGGTCTTCTGGAGGGTGGAGCCGAGCAGTCTTTGGAAAGCTTTTGTGTTTTTGCTTTGTTTGGTATTGCTCGTGATGGATCTCGAACCCTAGGCAAACTTGCCATGGTTGCAAAAGTTCTACGGTGCCATGTGTTAAAAGCCCCAAATTGGCTTGCAGGATCTTAGTTCCCCGACCAGGGATCAAACCCAGGCCCTTGGCAGTGAAAGCACGGAGCCCTAACCCCTGAACCTCCAGGGAATTCCCCCCTTTCCTTTCTTCTATAATTCTCCTGTCCAACATTCCCCCTTAACTTGCCATAGCTTTGAACTGGAAGCTTCTGACACGTGGAGGTAGTCAGTAAGTGACTGTGGTGATGGTGGTAATAGTAATACTACCTGTCATAACATCAGCTTCCAAACTGCAGCAAGCAAGGCACTCAGGAAATGACCTGTTGCAGAGCTCAAGTTTCCACAAGGCTGAGATTTTAGCCTGTAAACACTAAGAGTTGGGTTTTGTTTGTTTTCGTGTTTTAGTTTTAATCGTTATGAAACAGACGTCTTTCTAAAACACGCTTCATACGCTTGAGCCTTTTAAAATAGAGGAGGTCGACACAGTTGAACTTTTCCCTTTCTGGAGTCGGTGTAGCAGCATCTTTGTGGCCTGTGAACAGCTCCATTCTCCGGGGCCTCAGGGGGAGGCGGGGCTGTGGGTTGCCATAGAGACAGCTGGCATTGAGGTGTTGTGTCCATCTTTACACTGAAGAGTGCTCCTTATCAGTCTTGGCATGCTTTTCTGTAGTAGCCCTTCCTTCTTCCCTCTTCTGTTAGAAATTAATCGATTTAATGTGCGAGGAGCATGTGTAAAAGCAGGCCAGTGAGTGGATGAGAGGGAGGATTCAGGCCAGTGGAAGTGCTTTAGGGAGGGCCTGCTCTCAGCCATCTACTCTGACTGCCTCTGGGCGTTTTCTGCTTCCTACTTCCAGAGAGCTGGGATGGACAGATAAGTACACTATGGATAAGTAAGGTGTTGTTGTCATCATTTGTCACTTATTAAATATTCTTTTATTTATTTATTATTTTATTTTTTTGGGCTGCGTTGGGTCTTTGTTGCTGCATGCGGGCTTTCTCTAGTTGTGGCGAGCGGGGGCTACTCTTCGTTGTGGTGCGCGGGCTTCTCATGGCTTCTCGTTGCAGAGCACGGGCTCTAGGCATGTGGGCTCAGTAGCTGTGGCACACGGGCTTAGTTGCTCCACGGCATGTGAGATCTTCCCGGACCAGGGCTCGAACCCATGTCCCCTGCATTGGCAGGCGGATTCTTAACCACTGTGCCACCAGGGAAATCCAATTATTAAATATTCTTGATTACAAGTTTTAAAATGAAAGAGAAGAGCATTTTGTATTTCTCACTTTAAAAACAATTGGATATCTACTTACCTCCATGCAGATAGAGTGTAGGTATGTGTGTGCCCATGCACATTTAGAAAAAAGGTTCTTCAGCTTGCTCTCCTGTCCAGGAACAGCTGAGAGACCTCAGTAGACTTTCCTTCTGGCTCCAAGTTTGTAGTGGGCCTCCCACTGAATGCCAGTTGGTCAAGGGCAATATGGGCTAAGGGCAAGGTTCTGTAGAGAGGTTCCTTGAGACATGCCTCCCTATCTCAGGTCTGTCCCCAAAAAAGGCGGGGTGCGAGGTGCTGACACCATCAGCCTAATGGATATGTTTTGTATTCTGTCCTCAGAGCCTGGTCAGCTCCTGTACAACTGGGCAACACTCCCCAGCAGGCAGCGAGGCTTCACGGTGCCAGGCCTTAAGGGCCATAGAAAGTCGGGTGCGACCTCTGCTTTCCAGCTGGGGTGCTGTGAAGGGGCTTGGCGTTGGGTGTAGCTAAGGCGCTGATGTGCTCCGTGCAGGGAAGGAAGGTGGGGCTTGCGGTGGAGCCAGGGCCCTCAAGAGAGGCTCGTCATTCAGACGGGGGCAGCAGGGGGCTGTGGCCCTGGAGCTGAGGGCACCGGGCTGTGTGCTAATGCAAGGATGGGGGGGCGGGGCTGCTTCTTGGCTGTGGGTCACAGCAGAGTCCCCAGGCGGGTGGGGGCAGTGGCCCGGGCCCTGTCTCCCTGTGGGCTGGTCGCGAGGGCAGCCTCCTTCAGGCCCCCCGTGGGGGGCCCCGCTGGAGTGGACTTTGAGCTGATGATGGGTGTGTGGCGCTGTGAGCGTGGGACCAGGGCCAGGCCGGGCTGCTTCAGGCCTGCTCTGACTGCCCGTTTGCTTTCCTCATCAGAGCCATCCAGACATCTGCTCAGGCAACTCAGCGAGAAAGGTGAGTGAGTGAGGGGTGGACAGGCACCCCCTTTAAGGTGCGCTGTAGGGCGGGGGTGAGAGGGTGAAGCCGGCGACCAGCAGGGTGTGGGCGTCGCGGACAGTCGAGAGGGGATTCTGCCTTGTTCTGCCCTGGAAGTGGGCCTCACCCCTTGCTGTCCGGGCTCCCCCTGCACACCTTGCACCCTGTCTCTCTGCCCTTGGGTGACAGCAGGAGTGAGTGACCGTGCCATTCTGCACCCACGGCTCCCGGTCTGTCATTCCTTTGAAAGCCCGGGAGACCTGGTGAAGGTTCTGGGAGCAGAGCCCCTGACGCTCTCTGGCTCGGGGGCTCTGGGCCTCAGGCCTCTGTGACGGGGCTCTTTCTCCGGGTTACTGATCTCCGCTCCCCCTCCCCCTCGCTGCTGTGCCGGGACCCGGTGGTGGCGGAGCAGCCAGAGCAGCAGGAATGAAGGTAAGGCCAGGGGCACACGGGACTGTCTGGACAGGTTGGGGGACAGCCCAGGTCAGCCCCCATCATCTTCATTCACTCAACAAACACCTGTTGGGCACCGACTGTGCGCCAGGCTCTGTCATGAGGGTCACGGAGATGAATAAGCCATGGCCCTTGCCCAGGGGACCCTTCTGTACCCTTTTCCTGGAGTGGCACCCTGGTGGTGGCTGGCCCAGCCGGGATCCTCTCATTTTGCCCTCTCCCTGGGGCACGCAGGCCTCTCTGGATCCTGAGTTCCTGAGCAGACCCCAGTCCCAGCTTCCCACCTCGAGAACCCCCTGCTTCGCATGGGAGCCTAGTGGAGACCAGGGGTTGGGGGTCTGGATGTGGCTTTCTCTGTGAAGCCTCCCCAGCCCCAGCTGCTGCAGGAGGAGGGGGGCTGCCCAGAGGCCTGTCACGAGGGGGCCTTGTGCTCTGAACAGCATGTGGGCAGTGTTGGCACGCTCCTGGACTTTGGACAGCCCCCCTGTGCTCGGGGCCTGCAGTCGGAGGCTGAAGGGGCTGCCCGGGAGGAGGAGGAGGAGGAGGAAGAGCAGGCCTTTCAGGTCTCCCTGGAGGACCTGGCAGGGCATGAAGGCAGCGAGCAGGGGGCCGGGCCAGAGCCCCCAGGCGAGGAGGAGGAGGAGAGCCTGGCAGTGGCGGAGCAGGTAGCCGACTTTGCCAGCTCCCTGCTGGCCGCCCTCCACTGCTGGCACTATCGGGCCAACGCTTTACTTTTCTCCCGGGGCGCTATGGTGAGGTGTCTCTTCGATCTCCCCCTCCTCCTTGCATGCCCCCTGGCACGCGCATGCCCATCCAAGAGTCCCCTCCCCTGCCCTTCTCATCCCTCCTTCCTGCCATCAGCACTTCTTAACACCTTGCTCACTGTCACGCCCTGGTGAGCCCCTGGCATTCATTGTTCCAGCACTGGGTGCTAACCAGCATGCTACTCAATGGGCATGACTAATGGGGCGCGGTGGGGGGAGGGGGAGAGGCCAGCACACAGGGAGCCGCATGCCTGGCAGGGATTTCTTTTTTTTGTGTGTGTGGTACACGGGCCTCTCACTGTTGTGGCCTCTCCCGTTGCGGAGCACAGGCTCCGGACGCGCAGGCTCAGCGGCCATGGCTCATGGGCCCAGCCGCTCCGCGGCATGTGGGATCTTCCCGGACCGGGGCACGAACCCGTGTCCCCTGCATCAGCAGGTGGACTCTAAACCACTGCGCCACCAGGGAAGCCCCTGGCAGGGATTTCTGAGTCCCCAGACCTGGCAGTTCAGGCTGACTCTGGAATGGCTCAGGTCCAACGCTGGGTCTCAACGCAGCCCAGCCCCTTTGGGGCTCAGGAGGTGCTGCCAGGGTTGGGATGCAGAAGGGACCAGCTCCCCGTTGTCCTGGGAGCTGACGACTACCCTCTGCTTGCTGCAGGGGAAGGGGCGCAGGGAGCCCGAAGACCCCAAGAGCTGCCGAAGGCCCAGCAGCCGATCTCCAACCACCGCTGAGAAGTGCCTGAGCTTTGAGTCTGCGTCCTCCCTGCCGGAGGTGAGTGGCCAGCAGGCGGCCACTCATTTCTGTTAGAAAGGCGGAAGGGGGATAGTGCAGAGGCGCCTGGGCCCAGATCTCCAGCTCTGCAGATGGGGCTTTCAGGCACGGGCTGTCCCGTTGGGCCCATGGGGACAGGGAATCCCACTCCCTAGGACTCTCGGGCCCTCAGGAAGCCTGTCTGGCCTGTGGACATGTGGCTTGGTGACCGAGAGCCTCTTACTCTGAATTAGAAAAGGTGCCTCTTCCTTTGGGCAGATGCAGTCTCTGGCCAAGGGGCACAGTCATTGGAAGTGACCAGATTTTAGGTCCCCTTGGCCAGGCCTCCTTGCATAGAGCATAAAGCTCTGCCCTGCTAGTGTGCCAGACATTTAAATCATGCCTGTCCCACCTGGCAAAGGAGTAAGGTGTTGATATCTACTGGACACCTCCTGTGTGCCTGATGTTTTGTTTCTTCCTTCTGTTTCCTGAACCAGCTCTACCAGGGAGAACAAGACTCAGGTTAGGTTGACGTGCCTGACGTTGTGCAGCTTCTAAGGGACAGAGCTCAGATTAGACTTGGGTCTGTGACCCAGACGCCTGCACTCTTTTTCCCGCCACCCCCCGCTATCTGGGGGTTATGTGGAATGGAGTCCTTTGCTATCGCAGAGTTACAAGGAAAAGTTCATGAGGCTTAGACTCCGGGGTGGGCCTTACAGCCAGGACATTGCGAAGCCTGGGTGACATTGGAAAAGAGTTCAGAATGGTGCTGTCCAGTGACAATAGAATGTGAGCCTCGTGTAATTTTATTTATTTATAAAATTTTTATTTATTTATTTAAAAAATTTTTATTTATTTTTTTTGGCTGCATTGGGTCTTCGTTGCTGCGCGCGGGCTTTCTCTAGTTGTGGTGAGCAGGGGCTACTCTTCGTTGCGGTGCGTGGGCCTCTCATAGCAGTGGCTTCTCTTGTTGCGGAGCACGGGCTCTAGGTGCGCCGGCTTCAGTAGCTGTGGCTCCCGGGCTCTAGAGCGCAGGCTCAGTAGCTGTGGTGCACGGGCTTAGTTGCTCCGCAGCATGTGGGATCTTCCCGGACCAGGGCTGGAACCCATGTTCCCTGCATTGGCAGGCAGATTTCTAACCACCGCGCCACCAGGGAAGTCCCCTCGTGTGTAATTTTAAATATTCTAATAGTCACATTAAAGAATTATTTAACCCAGCTTTTCCAAACTACTATCATGTCAACATGTAGTGTGTTAAAAAGCTATTAATGAGGTATTTTGTACTTTTTTGGTATGAGGTTTTTGCAACGTGGACTAGCTACATTTCAGATGCTCAGGAGCCACGTGTGGCTGGCAGCCATTGTGTTGGACATTACAGGCCTAGCTCCTGGGTCCCACTCTGCAGATTCTAGGCCAGAACAATTGGAAGGTCTGATTCCTCGGGCTATAGAGTGTTATCCTGTGTTCTCCCTAAAGATTCCTCTGGAAAGCTGCCTGTACTAGCTGGTTTTATGATTCAAATGACCTTCAAGGTGGTCAAGAGAGAGCTGCCAACTTTGCTTCCTTCCTTGCCATCCGCTGCGCACATGCAGAGTCCTGCACAGGGGCGGAGGCTCGCTGGCAGGAGCCAAATTCCCGTCTTTACCCTCTGACAGGATTCCAGCACGTGGTCCTACTGCCCTCTGGATCCTGATCCACACGGGAGACCCTGGCCCCTCATGGAAGTTGTTTAGGCCTGGGTTTCAACCCAGAACAAACCCCATGTGGGGAGCTACTGGGGCTTGAGGGAGCCGCCTCCCATCAGGCAGGGGAGTCCTGGTGCCGTGGCTCTGACCCCATACTGCATGTTCCCACCTTGTCCCTGTACTTTCCAGGCAGGCTGCCACTGAGAGGTGCCACCACTTTACCCCATCTGCATTCCTAGAACTTTTCTTGGGTTTGAGAATGTGGGCCCAGCACCCCAGCTGCAGGGTGACTAAGGGACATCCTCTCCCTAGGACCTGCTGCCCATTCCTGAGTCATGCTCATTCTGATTGCCTGCAGTCCTAAACTGCAGCCGCTCTCACTAGGCTTTGAGCAGGCTGTGCTGTCCCCACATCCCCCCGGGTCACATGAGGGAGGTTTTTGGCTCATATGAGCTCTTTGTGCTCTCCCAGGTTGAGCCAGACCCTGAGTCTGGGACAGAGCAGGAGGTGTTTGCTGCCATGGAAGGTCCCGGGACCGAGGAGATGCCCTCAGACACAGAGGCTCCAGAAGTCCTAGAAATGCAGCTTGACACCCACCAGCTGCTGCTGGGACTGGACCCCCCGGGTGATATGGTGGACTTCATGGTGGCCGAGAGCACCGAGGACCCTAAGGTCCTGAGCAGTGAGGATGAGGAGGAGGAGATGGGGGCCGCCCACGAGCCCGAGAGCCTCCTGCCTCCCTCTGTGCTGGACCAGGCCAGCGTCATTGCCGAGCGGTTCGTCAGCAGCTTCTCTCGGCGGAGCAGCCTGGCACTGGAGGATGGCAAGTCCAGCGGCTTCGGGACCCCGAGGCTGACCAGCCGGAGCAGCAGTGTGATCAGCCTAGAGGACAGTGAGAAGGGCCTGGCCCGACGTGGGAGCACCACAGACCCCCTGGGCTCTCAGCTCCCTCCAGAAGTGGACATCAGTATGGGGGTGGCCGCAGAGAGTGACCCTTCTGTCAACGGGACAGAGCCCCAGAGCCCAGGCTGCCCAGCGGAGCCAGACAGGCCTTCCTGCACGAAGGAATCGAAGCTTTCTTCCCGAGACCGGCTGTTGTTGGACAAAATCAAGAGCTACTATGAAAGTGCAGAGCATCACGATGCAGGCTTTAGTGTCCGGCGCCGGGAGAGCCTCTCCTTCATCCCCAAAGGACTGGTGAGAAACTCAGTCTCCAGAATCAACAGCCTTCCCAGGCCAGACCCGGAGCCAGTGGCTCCGCTGGGGCATAAGAGACAGGTGGGCTCGCGGGCAGCCTCGTGGGCCCTCTTTGACTACCCAGGACCAGGCCAGGCTAGTGCTGGGGACCCAGCTCCCATCACAGATGCTGAGTTCCGCCCGTCTTCGGAAATTGTGAAGATCTGGGAGGAAGTGGAGTCTTCTGAGGGCAGCCCTCGGAAGGGACCAGGCCAAGGCCAGGCCAATAGCTTTGACCTGCACGAGCCCCTCTTCATCCTGGAGGAGCGTGAGCTGGGGGCCATCACCGAGGAGTCGGCTACTGCCTCGCCGGAGAGTGCCACCCCCACTGAGCCCCCCAGCCCGGCCCACCTGGCCCGGGAGCTGAAGGAGCTGGTGAAGGAGCTGAGCAGCGGCACCCAGGGGGAGCTGGTGACCCCGCTACACCCCCGCATCCTGCAGCTCTCCCACATGATGGACAGCCACGTGAGTGAGCGCGTCAAGAGCAAGGTCTACCAGCTGGCTCGCCAGTACAGCCTCCGGATCAAGAGCAAGTCGGTGACAGCCAGGCTACCGCAGCAGTGGGAAAAGGTGGCTGCCACCACCCCCCACCTGCAGCAGGAGGCTGGAGCACCATCTGCTGGCAGAGGTATGAAGGGGGTGGGGCGGAGGGCCCTGCCTGCAAGCCTGGGATGGAAGCACCTTTTAGGAGCCAGCTGGATTCTGGGAAAGTGACCCCCTAAAGGACCTCTACCAAAAAGAGGGCTGGGGCGAGTCCTGGAGCTGGTCTAACGCTCAAGGCCAGGCTCCTCCTGTGGAGCGGAGGGCCTGTGGCCACGGGCCTCTGTTTTCCAGGAGAGCAGAAGCTCTAGTCTTTTCCTTTGACCCCTGACCCCACCCCACCCCCTTTTCTTCATTCTTCCCATTTCCCTTTGGTAAGGGCGCCGTGCATGGTCAGTGAGGTTTCTCTCCCATCACACGCAAAACCCCAGCAACCAGCCTCGCCTGGAAGGGGAGTTGAGGTCAGTCCAGAGCCCTCATGTCCTCTTGCTCCCTCCTGCGCAGGGATTCAGGCGGCTCGCTGTCTCCTCACAGGTAAGAGGAAACCAGTGCTGTCTCTCTTCAACCACGAGCAGCCCACGGCCCAGGAACACAGCCCGCCCAAGCCCGGCTCTGCTAGGGAGGTATCGCCGCGGCGTTTCTCCTTCAGCTCCTCGGCCACCAGCCCGAGGACCACCTCGCCTGGGGCCTGGCACATCCCCCGAAGCCCCCTCAGCCCCTTGGACACCGAGACTTTCAACTGGCCCGACGTCCGAGAGCTCTGCTCCAAATATGCCTCCCAGGACGAGGCGCTCCAGGCCAAGGGCAGCCGGCCGCGCAACCTGCCCGTCAACCGGAGCAACTCGCTGCCGGAGAACATGATGCAGCCGCAGCCGCCCCTGTCGGGGAAGGTGGGCCGCTGCTGCAGCCTGAACGCCAGGAGGACCCCGGCAGGCCCAGGGGTCGCCCAGCCTCAGCCTCTGGCGGGGTCACCCCCAAGCGCGCCGGACGGAGGGGAGGCCCTGTACGTCACCGCAGACCTCACACTGGAGGACAGCCGGCGGATGGTTGTCATGGAGAAGGGGCCCCTGTCCGGCCCCAATGCGGGACTGGAGGCAGCCAGCGGGCGGGAACTGAGCTCACCAGCAGCCCAGGCGGGGCAGGGCCCAGAGTTCCAGGAGTGTGCAGAGTATCGGCCTAAAGAAGAGGCTCCCAGGGACCCGGCAGACCCAAGCCAGCAGGGCAGAGTGAGGAGCCTGCGGGAGAAATTCCAGGCCTTGAACTCCACAGGTTGACACAGTCCTGGGGGAGGGAGCAGCCGTGCCGAGGGACGGGGAGGAACGGTGGCATCCTCGCTCACAGCCTGGGCTCACCCTGCTCACCCGAGCCCCACCCGGGGCCCTCAGAAAGGCCGCCCCTGGGAGAGCGCCCTGGGGCACCGGGCAAGGGCCTTCACCTGCTGTGGGCGCGCCAGTGACTTGCGAGCCCCTTTGCCCTCCGAGGCCAGTGTGGCCGCTTCCCTCGTATATAGTTCTTCTCTAGTAAGAGGCCAAATAGTTAAGCTCACCTCTTCCCAGGGAGAGCGAGCCCTGCTCAGGCCTCCAGTGTTGCCTGGCCGCTGCCAGACTGAGGGCCCACCCAGGGGACACACAGGAGGGTGGCCTGGGGAGGCTTTGCTCTTTAACTGTGCCTTTTCTTAGGATCCGGGCAGGAACGAGGCCCATAATTTATTGCTTTCTACCCTGTGGTATGTTGGTGTGCTCGCGTGTGTGTGTGTGTGAGTGAGTGTGTGTTCTGTTGTTGATTTCCCTCCTGGGAAGGATGTCGTGGACTCTGTTCAGGTACTTTTGTGGGTTGTCTTGCTGGCCCCGTGGTTGTCACTAATGTACACACATTTTGTTATTTGCCAATGGTGTAATAACCACTGCTGACCAACCAACCTGTGAGTGGTCTCCTTACTGGCGTCTGGCCGGGCTGGGGAGAGGCGATCGTGCCCAGGCCTGTCTCAGGGGAAGCGGGACATGGGCTTGTTGCTTCCACAGGCGCTCATTTGCAGGCATGCTCACGAAGCACAAGGCCCCAGGTGCTGGCGGGGGAGGCTGGGGCGGCAGGATGTGTGGGAGGGGGCTTGTTCTGCTACTTCTGTTCCCACGGGCTTCTGTCTACCCACAGCCTGGCGTCCTGTCTGGGGTAAGGTCAGGGGGCACCGTGCCAGCCTTTAGCTCTTTTCCCCAGGTGCCAGAGTTGGACTGAAAGGGGTGGAACATTTTTCTAACAGGTAGATATTTCCACGTCTGGTGCCTTTTATTCTTCTCTCCCTCGCTAGTTCCCAGGAGACATCCTAGGGGGCAAGGATTCTCAACTTGGAGCCTAGAAATGTCTTAAGTGGCTGGCAGTGTTGGGTGAGGGGTACAAATGCATGTTTTCTGGGATGGAGCCTCATTCTTCATCTTATTCTCAAAAGTGTCTTTGATTCAAAAGGCGTAGGTACGCCCCCTACTTCTGACTGGGTTTTCTGCCTTTTTTTCCTGGGTGGACCAGCCTTGCTTCACCCTGTTTCTTCTGGCTGAGGCCTGGGAGGAGTGGGGCTGCAGGGCCAGGTGGTAGAGCTGTCTTGCAGGTCTTCTGACCTAGGAGGACACACTCAGCCTGAAGATGGGTCTGCTGAGTCTAATGAGGTCAAGGGAATATCAGAGGTAAGTGGAGGCCTTTCCTGAGCAGAAGCAGAGCAGGGCTGGCCCACGTTCTGCCAGCTGGTCAGAATGGTCTGTGGGCACTTGCACAGTCGCTGAGAGAGCTGGCTCCTACTAGACAAGTCTCTGATTGTGATGAGTAGCCACACACTAGAGTGAGAGTCAGGAGATCCAGCCCTGCATTTAACTAGCTGGGTCACCTAAACTCATGCTTTTTCCTCCTCTGTAAATTGAAGAAGATGGATGAGTTGTTGCTTCTCAAACTCTCTGACTCAGACTCTTCAGGAGGTGAGGCCTGGGGAGTAGTAGTCAACACCTTCCCCAGGTGATCCTTACACAGCCCTCTAGGTTATACCTGGGAACCCTGGACCAGCTCAGTGGTTCTTACTGGCTGCCCACTGGAATCATCAGGGGAGGGGACTTTTTGAAAAATGCTGATGTCTCGGTTTCACCCACCCAGACCAATGGAAACTGCACCTCCGGAGATGAACCCCAGGTGTGTGGATTCTGATTTTCAGATCTCTGTCCTGAGCTCCATGGGGAAAGGCCTGCAGCAGGCCCTCAAGATGGTTGAATGCACGAATAAGCGAGCTTTTCTCAGGGTCTCCAGTGAAGCACAGAACCTAGGTGCCAGCAGAGTTGTTCCCATAAGACTCCAAGGACAAGCCAGAGTCTGGCTGTGCCTCTTGTCTCCACGGTGGTCCTGTGTTCACAGATTCCGCCTTGCTCAATCAGTCAGCCCCCTTTGGTCCAGTTCAAAGGGAAATAGGGGAGTCAAGTAAGAAACGGAAATATGGAGCGTTATTGATTTATTAGAAAAACTAGTAAATGGGTTTTCTCTGGTTGGTGGAAGCACATTTGAGCAGGTGGAGGACAAGGCCCAGCCGGCCCCAGGGCCAGCCCCAGATTGCGTGGTCTGTGCCCAGCAGGGTTGCAGTCCTCTGCAGCCACCTCCTCCCTTGCATCCTCCCTGAGCTTACTTGTCCAAGGGACCGAGCCACGGGGTCCTCTGGATCTCTGCCCCCTCCTGCTGAAGGGAGGAGGGCGATCCAGGGCCAGCCTTGGGGACTCTCTTTGCTCTCCGATAGGCAGGAAGAAGGAGTGGGGTGGCGGGGAAGCCGAGCGCCGCCCCCCCCAAGCCCCAGACCTCCTGTTATGGGTGCTAGTGGGGGGGAGGAAGCTCGAGGACCCTCCTTACCTCCCTCAGCCACAGTCAGTTGAGGCCAGGGGACAAAGGGGAAGGAGAGAGGGAAGGAGGACCACCTGACCATGCCCAGAGGGAGCTTCCTCTAAACTGCCCTGGGGAGGAATCCTGGTTTGCTGGTGTGGACTGGAGCTGTTTGGGGATACTGTTAAAGAAAAGAACTACAAAATAGAAAATGTAAGGAGGGAAAAAAGAAACCTTGCCAGGGCACCAGGAGCTTAGCCCCCCCATGTGGCACAGAGTCCCAAAGCTGGGCCCCTGCAGTTTTCAGTCCAGTGAGTTGAATGTCTTGGGGCCTGTGTGATGTGGGGGGAGGGGTGCGTGGGGAGCTGGCAGTAGATGGTGGGTCACGTGCAGCCGGCTGCTGCCCTTGCCCAGTCTGGGGGCCCAGGGGTGGTGAAATCCTAGCTTTTCCTTGAGGCCCTTTCATTCTTGGGACTGTGGAGTTGCTTGCTGAAATTCTTCACTTCAGGTGCTGCTTTGGCACACGTGGAGGGGAGAGGGTGGCCCCTAGTCTCTTGGCTCCCTGAAGACTGGCCCATGGGAACAGTTGAGGGAGACTCTTGCCGCTATCTACCCTGGAGCAGGACATGCCCTCAGATGCACCAGAGGCCGTCTGTATTGCCAGGTGAGTGTCATCACCTCACTGCCTCCTGCCTTGGTTTCCCTAGGTATAGAAAGAGGCTGGTGGGTGGTACAGATTAGGTCCCCTGTGGGTGCACAGAGGGCCATAGGGTTAGGTGCATAGAGGCCAAATGAAGACCCTGGCTCCAGAGGTGGGACCACCTGTCAGGCTCCAGCAGAGAACGTCCCTCCTGTGGTTCTTGTCTGCTGAAATTGCCTTCCCTTGACACGGTGGTATTGATCTCGAGCACTAAGGGCTCCTGGGAAGGCCTAGTAACTCCGGATGCCTATGCCTGTGATTTCTGCCTGAGCTTCACCCGCTTCCGGGGGATCATCTCAGTGTGTCTAAGGCTCCTTCCCATGGGGAAGGTGATGGAAACAGCAACTGCTGGCCCCAGGGACCTTTCTGGTCTACCCAGGGGAAATGCCTGCTGCCTGCAACTTAACCCCTCTTTTGGACCTAACCCCAGTTAAGATGCTGGGCTGGAGCTGTATTGCTTTCAGAGAGTGACGGAGAAAAATCCCTGTGGAACTAGTGGTCTCTTCCGTCTGGAAGTCTGACCTCAGCAGCACAGGGAAAGCTATCCCTGGGGATAGAGGTTGCAGGGCCCCTTTTGGCTGTGCTTGGGATTGTCAGGTAGATACCCATGTGGCCCCCTGACTCAAGGCCAGGACCTTCCGGAGGAGCTAAGCAAGGGTGCCCGCCACACCTTATTGGCTTTGGCCCCAGCATTTGTCCCAGCCGTATGGGGTTGTTACGTGGGTCGTAATAAATACCCAGGTGTGGCCACATTTGCCACCCCAGGGTGACGGGTCATGAAATTTGCTGTCGGTCCAGCCAGCACCCTCAGGTGGTACCAGACAGAACACGTGGGGTATTTGGCTTTGGGATGCTCTACCCCAGGCATTGCAGTGTCCATCTTGGACCTGGGGACCTGCGCTGTCTGCCTTAAGGGCCCTGGGTCCGAGTGGGATGTTGCTGGTTGGGCAGGTGCTGGGAGTGCGGGCGGACCCGAGTGGACAGGCAGCGCCTTAGGCAGTGTGGAGACCTATCTACCTCCTTCTGGGCTGAGCCCTAAACTCTAACTGTAGTTTTAAAAGAGGGCTGGCTTGAGAGCTTCCTGGTCCTCCTACCACCATCGGGGGTGGCAGCAAGGGGTGCCGGAGGCCGCGGGAGCCCCTGTGCACTTAGGACCCATCGATGTTGCAGGGTGCCCCCCTCTTTCGGTGGGAGGAGGAGCAAGGAGGGGATGCGGTGGCCCCTGAGGTGAGAGTCCCCGTCTGAGGAAGCCCAGCGGGGAGGAGGCCGTCGTGTCCCGTCAGTCCCCAGCAGCCCCTGGCCCAGAGCTACCTGAAGCCTCCTTCCTCACGCCCCTAAGGCGCAGGTCGGGCATTTCTGGTGTCCTCTTCCCTTTCCCTTTCCCTGGCTGCGACTGAGCAGGAGGTGACCCCAAGCAAGGCTTGCTTTGGGAGTGGGCAGCGTCTGAGGAACCCCATCAGCCTTCTTCTCCAGCTTATGTTTGAATGGGTGGGACGGGCTGGCGCCCCTCAGCCCGGGAGAGGGCGGGGAGAGGAGGGCGTGGGCCTCGAAAACCGTCTCCTGCCCCCAGCCCCGGAGGCCCCGAGGGCCGAGGGCCGGCGGAGCTGGGAGCTCCGTCCCTGGAGCCCGCGCTCGCCGTGTGCGGGGCGCCGGGGCTGCGGGCAGAGGGCGTGGAGGCAGGCGTGGGCCGGGCCGGGCCGGGCGACGGCGCGAAGGCAGCTATTGCAGTGCAGCGGGGCCCGGGGCCCGGCCGGCGACTCGGGGCAGGCAGGCGGCAGGCAGCGGCGGCCAGGCCGTGGGCAGCAGGAAAACCCGGCCGAGGAGGGAAGCGCTCGTCCCCGCTCGTCGCTCATCCCGATGCACTGGCTTCACCCGCGGGGTGCCCGAGAGGCTACTTCTTTTTGGGGAAGAAGCTGAATCTCTTCTCCTTGTCTTTCTTGCCGAGGCTGGCGTCGGGGCCGGTGATGGAGGGTAGGGGCAGGCTCTGTGCCTTGACACGGATGCTCTGGGACTCGTTGATGGCGGTGCTCATGCCCTGCAGCCAGGACAGCATCTCCTCCTATAGGGCAGGAGGGTCAGGGCCCCGCAAAGGACGGGGTGCCTCTAGGACAACCCCTCCTCCTGAGTGAGCCTTGAGGTCAAGTGGCATGCGTCCCTTCCACCTGCCCCTTTGTTGGTGGGGGTCTGGGCTAGGCAGCCCTGCACTTACCTCATCCTTGCCATGGAAAAGCCACTCGCTGCCATTGCTCAGCCTAGGAGGACAGAGGGTTTCCTGCGTGGCCACCTCTGGATCTGATCCCCCAGCCCCCTGAGCTTTCCCATGACCAGAACCCTGTCAGGCAGCACAGCACCTTCTGAGAGAGGCAAAAATCAGGACCACCAGCCTCTCTGATTTGAAAAATCCCTGAAGGACAGCTCAGGTCTGAAGCTGGTCCCAAAGAGTGGGCCCCTGTCCAGCCACTTATGCCAAACCAGGGAAGGGGCAGTGGACAGGCGGGGCCTCACCTCAGCTTGAAGACGTGCTTCTTCTTCTTGTAGCTGGCAGCAATCTCACAGATGGCATGTCTCAGAGCCAGGGGCTCCTCCCCATGGTAGGGCACCCCCAGGGCCAGGTTCTTGGCATCCTTGTAGAAAGTCAGCTCGCTATTCCTGAGCACACAGTACAGGTTGTTCCAGGACCTGTGAGGGTACAGAAAAGCAGGTCACCTACAGTCCTGATACAGCATCTCTATAATCAGTCCCCATAGTTTTACCATTTTTCTTAATTATACCAATTTTACCCTGATCAATAGTAATACATTTTACTGTTTAAAAAATTGCAAAGAAAAATCATCTGCATGTAATTCCACTACCAAAAGTTGACCATTGTTAACATTTGATGTATTTCCTTCTAGTCTTTTTTCTATTCACATATATAGCTAAAATTGGATTATACTGTATATTCAATTTTATGTCCTGCTTTTAAGTTTAACACTATATCATGAGTATTTCCCCATCCTCAAATATTTGAATTCTCAAATATTTCTTGAAAATAATTTTGAATAGTTATATGGTATCCTATCGCATATATAAATAATCCCTTTATTGATGGACCTTTTAATACTGGAAATTTTATCCATGATTTAAATAGCAGTATGATAAACATCCTTGCCTGTAACTCTGATCTTACCTTGAGATATATTTCTAGAAGTAGAATTATTGAGTCTAAGACCAATAGGATAAACAGCTTTTCAAAGCATTTCCATAGCCACCAGCATATTTGAGTCTCACTACAGAACTGTAACGTGAATAGAGCAGGGTTTTGTTTTGCTGGTAGTGATATTTTGTTTTGCTGATGATCTATGCCTAGTATACTGTACTAGCACTTTTTAAAGAAACGTATTGGTGTAAATCAAGGCTCATCTAAGCTGAAATGTTTGGTGAGAACAGCAGGCTCATGGGCTCATGTGTGGGCTCACCTGAGCTCCTTCCCTGACAAGTGGGGAACATGTTGCCCTTTCACAGTAGTGAGTACTGAGAAACATTAAGCTTTTCTTCCTCCTCTTCCTCCTTTCCTCCTCCCTCCCTTTTGAGGGCAGAAAAGTGGAGAACTAGCAGGGCACGTAGGGAGGAAGGACTGGAAGGTCAAAGAGAGAACCTGACCTGTACAAAGCTGGCTGCAGAGCCATTCCACAAAGCCCAGATTTCTGACACCAGCTCAGGGATCTTTCCTCTGGCCCTCACCACCTTCTCTGAGCTTGTAGCCCAAGTAAGGCAGTTGCAAAGGAGGAGCTGGTCTTGGAGTAAATGGACAAATGATTTAACCTCTCTGAGACTGTTTCCCCATCTGGAAAATGGAAACCTCAATATCATAAGCGGTTTGAGAAGCTATTATCAGTCCTAACATAATGCCTGGCACACAGTAGGTACTTTATAAATGCTAGTTTCCCTTTCCCTGCAGGCTCTCCATATATAAGCAATAAACCTCTTCAGGTTGGCTGGAATTTGAATTAACTTTGGCGTGTCCCCCAGGCCAGGCTCTCTCTGTATGCTGCCAGTTGGCCCTGGGAATGTGGCTGGCTTCAGCCTCTTGATGCTGCCCTGTTTCTCTGGGACCCTGGACTGCTACCTGAAGGCAGGAGCCTCCAGAGACTTTGGGTCTAGGCATCCCTGGGTAGACCACACCCAAGGACATGACTGCCTCAGGGTCAGGAAACGACACAGCCTCTGAATGAATTTCTCAGGGTCATATGGTTGCTAGGAGGGACCATAGCAACTCTTTCTTCTCTCCTATTTTATAGCTGGGGAAACTGGGGCCCAGACTGGGTAAAAAGTGGGACTTGGTCAAGGATGTGTTATTAGTGCCAAGGCCTACCTGTTACCCCGCCCTGGGATCATAACAGCTAGTGTTCACTGAGTTCCTGCTCTGTGCCAGGCATGGCATCTGCACTGAAGAGGCAGGCTGCCCCCGTCATGTCCATTTTACAAGTGAGAGGCTGAGTAACTAGTACCAGGTCATAGGATTTGAACTCAGGACCACAACGGAAGACAGGCTTTTCCCATCATGCCAAGCAGCCCCCGGGCTGTCCCAGAGGATGCCCAGGAGCTCTCAGACTAGAGGCAGAGGGCACCCTCGCCCACAAGCATACCCATGTTGCTCTGTTGAAGTCCCTGGGAGCTGCCCACCCCTCCTACCCCGCGGCCCTCCCCCACACACCTGTTGGACGCCTTCTTGTTGGGCCCCTCCAGGTCGTGCTTGCGGCCCAAGTAGCCCTCCATCTGCACGCCGTGCCCGTGGTCCACCTGGGCCGGCAGCGTTGTAGGCTCATCACCCTCGCTCAGAGGCGTGTCCAGGACCTTAAAGAGGGGCTCTGTGGTGGGCCTCTCATCTGTGCTGGATTTCTCCTCCTGCCCTTCCTTGTGCGGCCCTGGCGGCAGTGGCGGCTGCAGGTCCTGGGGCCACTGCCTCTCTTCTTCCCCCTGCTCAGGGGCATATGGGAGGAGCACACCTTGCTGGGGGTTCAGAGCCAGGGGTGGCTACTCTCGGTAGAACTGGGAGGTCAGCAGGCCCCACCTAAGTCTGGTTCCTCTCTCCTGTGCCCTTCCTGGCCCACCCTGGCCCTCCCTCAACCTGCTGTGGGTTTCCACCTGGCCTGCTTCCCTAGCCTGTGCCCATGTCTCTGGCTCCATTCCCACTCTCCCCCTCTCCAACCTAACATAGGAACAGAAGGTTCTTAGAGTGAGCTGAAGGGGCTCATCCAGGGGGGTTTCCGCTGCTGCTCGCTGCCCGGCTCCAGGGCCCACCCCTGCTTCAGACAGATACTCCAGCTCCTACTGAGTCATCCGTGGGCTCTGGCAAGACTTCAAATGAAGAAAGGGTTCTGCTGCTAAGACAGGACAGAAGAACATTTGTGGTAGGATGTTGTATGGGAACCCTTCTGTTACCTTCCACTTGTGTCTAAAACCCCAAAGCTAAGGGCACCAGGCCCTAAGCCTCCCCCACCACCTTCTAAAGGGAGACCCAGACCTTCCCGGGTCATGGTGCAGGTCCTGCCCCCGTCATTTGGTGGGGATTTGTTGGAGGAGGGCAGTGGTTCCTAACCCTGGCTGCCTTTTACAATCACCTCGGGAGCTTTAACAAAGGATGCCGGGACCCATCCTCAGGATGCTGAGTTAACTAGCCTGGAGTGGGGTCAGCACACTGGAATTTCTTAATCAGCTTTTCATGCACTCGAAGGTGCTGCAGGGGTAGAGAATCACCACCTAAGGAGTCACTGCTCCAGGGAAAGTCCGTGGCTTTTACCTCCCTGCTCCTCCCCGTGGAGGGCAGGATCCTCCCAGCCCCTGCCCAAGCCAAGTGAGGGGCCTCCAGTGGAGCCACGTGCTGGTATGTCAGGTGCCCATGAGAAGGGGAAGCAGACCTCTTATTCCCCAGCTGGGTACATCCTTATGCAGAGGCCTTGCTGATCCGCCTTTGTGCCACTGCAGCAGGAGAGAGGGCAGGACAGATTGCGGCAGCAAGGGGCAGCCAGCCTCCGAGTGCAGCGCAAGAATGCCGGCTGGGGCAAGAATGGGGGGGTCTCCTATGTGCCCAGCACCAAGGAAGCCCACCCTTGCTTGAGACATCTGGCCAGAATCCTGTCTCAAAGGCCTGACTGCTGGAGACCTTACAGCACCAGGTCGGAAGGGTCTTGTAGGCCCCCAAGCAGGTGGTATCTGGACACCTGAAGGACCAAGGGCACTGACAGCCCAAGAGGACCAGAGCCAACCCAGGCAGTAAAGAGACACTGCCCCCTTTTCTACTCCCTGTCCCAACTGAAGATGGAGACCCAGGAGAGTGCTGGGGAGGAGCCAGGAAACAGCAGACCCTGTGCTCCCCATTGTGGGTCCTTCAGACCTTGGCTCAAAGCCAAAATAGAGAAATGGAGAATGAGAGGCTATGGGCACCATACTGGACATCAGATTGAAGCTTCAAACAAACAGACTGGTTAGACTTTTTAACAGCTAAAAGTGACCAGGGTCTGCCTGAGCTGGCACTAAGGAATGGGAAGCGGAGGCTCAACGGAGATGTCTGAAGGCAGTGGTTGGAAGAAAGGTAAGGCTGGTCATGGCTGTATCCCATCAAATTAGGGCTGTTCAATAAACAGGTTGGGGTTCCCTAAGATCTCATTTAAAGAAAGGATAATATGGCTGGAAAAGTTTGAAAACACTACCCTAGTCTAACACCTTCAATCTATGAGAAAACCTGTGCTCAGAGAGGTTAAGTGACTTACCCAAGGTCACACAGCTCATAGATACCAGAGGCAATTAAGAGCATGCACTCCAGAACTGGACAGGCCTGAGTTTTTACCACATCTGTAGGGCTCTCATCTTTTCCTGTCCCTTGAGAGTTGTGGCTGGGCCATGCCCATCTTTATGCATCTGGCAGTATTTATATCTTCGAGTGTCAGCAATGAGCCAGAATTGACCACAACGATCTGAAGGCTCTAAAGCCCTGCCTGGATCCCCCTCCAGCAAGGAGGAAGGGCAGGAGTGGCAGGGTTGGATCTGGGAGCCTGCGTTTGGGGTCCTTCTATGGACCCAGTCAGGCCAACCCTCTGACTTGGGCATAACTGTTGGGGAGGTAGTGAAGCCTTTCATCCTCTGTCTCTCCAGCTGGCTGTGCTGTTCCTCCTGGTGATGGGCCAGGCCCTCCCCACACCTGCTCTGGGGGGCTCAGGGAAGATGCGTGGCAGATGCTGGGAGGAAAGCCCAGCAGACCCTCACAACCATGTTCACCCCTCTCAGCCAGCCTCTCCCCTCCTGGGACTGGTTTTACTAGAGCCCTGTGTGTCCATATTTTCTTCCTATACTTTTCATTTCCATGCTCCTTCCTTTCGGGAACTGTCCTCTGAAAATAGAGATGGTTTTTCCAGGACTGCCTCCCAATTTAATCTCACCTTTCTTCTGTTTCTTCCTAATGGATGCCTGACCCATGTTCCCTGGCAGGGCCAGTCAGAGGCCATGGCCAGTGTGATCAAAAGTTAAATGGCCAGGACATGGGTGGGCTTTGGGAAATGGGGGTTTTCCAACGTATGCAAAGATTTCTTCCGTTCTCTTGACTGTTCATGTGGAGACAACTTAAAACACACCCTCTCCCCTGTCCCCTGAAGGCCAAGGCCTGAGGAGAAGGAGTCGAGAATGAGGGTGGGAGGTGGAGGGGTCTGGTGGCAGCTGCTCCTCCCAGGCCCAGGGCTGGCAGGGCTTCTCTCCCTCCTGGGTTAGGGGAAGGGACACACAGGAGAAAGGTGGGGGCATGGTTTGGGCAAAAGGGCCCTCCTTTTATAGGCCCCAGGGGTAAATATGCTTTGCACCATCTTCTAAGAGAGCTGGGGGTTGAGGGGCAGTTCTCCTGCTGCCCCTGGAACCATACCATGCTCTGATGGAGATTCTGCCTTGCCCGACAGGTAGAGGGATCTGTGGACAGCAGAGCACCAGGAGGGGATGCTGGCTACTCGTTGGCTGTAGGGACAGGTAGGTTCTGCCAAAAGGCCCCGGATAGCTAAGATGATCCAAGACTCGCTTCTATCCTCCGTGATGTAAGGCAGAAGGCCAGCTGCTTTAGCCCTTGGGTCATCAGGAAGATGCAGAGATTACACCTACTCTGCTGAGGGGTAACCCAGCCTAGAGCAATCACTCAGAGGAGCTGGGGGACACTCTGAAAAAAAGAGGTATCCAGCTACTTGGAAGAAACTCTGGGCGTCAGGTTGGGGCTGCTGGAGAGTTTAGACCATAAGTGGGTGTAACAGACGGAGGGAGAATGGCCCAGTGATGGGGCCTGGAATAAGCATGGAGCTTCTGTTCTCTGATTTGAGGGTCTGGGTGACAGGTGGGTGGGTGGGACACATCTGAGGTAGGTGTGTGCGCTGGCTGCTGGGATCACGATGTCAGAGGAGGGTAGGGGACAGGCAGCATTGGATGCCGGGGAGAACGTCACGGGAGGAAAGGACACAGATAGGAGAGCCTTTTAGGATCTCACAGGATTGTAGTCAAACAGGGAGAGGCACATCAGAGTCTTTGCAGAGTCTTGTAAGCTTGACTTTTTAGGGTCCTGCCTTGTTAGGAAACTAACTTGGATGGGGGGAAGCAGGCAGATATCTCTTCCCCAAAGGAGGTTCAAGAAGATGAAGGGAGGAGGGTCAGGATGGGTACATTTCTTACCTGGACTAAAGGTGTTGAAGGTGTACTTCCAGGCTAAGCCAGCAGGTGGCGCAGGGGGACAGCACACAGACAACTAACTCCAGCTCCAGGGAGAAAAATAACCAGGGGTGCGACCACAGGGTCTTTGGGAGGTTTTAGAAGATGCTCAGTGAACCGAGACACATCAGCAAACAAGGAAACACAAGTGAGCTTCTCTCTAAAGGAAATGCTGATAAGTGAGAAGGAGGGCGAGAGGATGCACCCCAGAGACTGTTGGACTTTATCCGTGCAATGGTCTTACCCGCCTACCTCACAGCAAGGACTGAGCCTAGAGTGTGTATGTAGGGGGCCTCCAGGGAAGGGCACTCCAGGAAGATTGGTTTGGGAGGGTGTTGGCAATGGATGTTAGAATTCATATGGAGGATGTTTCTCTTAAGAGATGAAGGACTGCAGTGAGGAAAAAAATGAAGGGAAAAATGAACACAATCACCTACTAGGTGCTCTACCTCTATTCTCTTTTTCTATCCTCACACCCTTTCTACGAGGCAAGTATCACTACCCCTATTTTACAGCTGAGGGAAACTGAGGGTCAGGGAAAATGAGTAACTAGCCCACAGTCACACAGCTAGTGAGTGGAAGTCTGAGGATGCAGATCTCTCTGGTCCCAAACCCTGTGCTCTTCCTACTAAATCCTGCTGCAAGAGAAGACGGTGGTACTATTGCTCCAGAGAAAAGAGCCTATCCAATGGGGCTCATGGTCTAAAGGGGAATGAGTCTGGCTTATGTAAGACACGTGGCTGATTGGCTGAGGCAGTGTGATCCGTGTCACGGCCACCTTGGAAAGGGCCAGAAGAGGGGCTTGAGGCCAGACAAGATCTATTGTTGAATACCTTAGGCAACCAAATAGCCCTGTGAGACGGTGGGGTGGGGGAAGCTGGCCACTTCCGCAGCCGAGCACTTTTTCCCTCCCCCAGTGTCTGAGGTCTGGGCTCTCATCTTCTGGGTGAGAAGGCTGTCAGCAGACAGGTTGGGGAGGTGGTTCAGAAGACAGTTGTTTGCAAGAGAAGAAAAAGAGATGGTTGGTTGAGTTGAGAGCAGCCAAAGAGATGAAGAGATGGGAACTTAGGGTGAAGAGACAAATGCCTAAAAGGAGAACAGAGAGGCTGTTGCTGAACGGAGGAAAGACCATGGGAGGAGCTGAGGCTGGAGCAGTGGGGGGTCCACCGGGTTGGTGGCAGGGATGGTGAGGGGCTCTCATGAGGAGTGGGAGGGGCAGCAGAGGGGATCAGCACTGTGTCCCAGGGGCCAGCTGCCTGTCTGAGATGACCACTGGGAACCAGGGTAGACAACAGGAGGGGACACAGAGCAGAAGGCCACCACATAAAGTGACGGGGAGAGGAGAGGGGAGTGTGCAGGGTCCCCTTGGACAGGGAGGGGAGACCTGGTCCACGGCCATCCCCGGGGGAGAGAACGACTCTTCCTCAGGAGCTGTCTTTGCCATTCCCACCACCAGTGTGGGCTCTTCGGGTCCCTGCCCTGGAGGAGCTGGCAGCTGCTTGATGCCTTAGGGACTCTGAGCCAGCCACTCAGAAAGACTCAGAAGAGAAGATGCTGACTCCCCCCATCCAGATCTGACACCCAGCAGTCAAGCTGGCAGCTTCAGGCCTCATTTCGGAGATGCCTACAATGTTAACTGAGTCCCATCCTGGGTTCATCAATATCGGGGATGCTCTAAAACACAGATTGGAAGATGAACTTAGGAGTTGCCTTTGAGCAGCGGGGCCAGGAAGATCACGTCCGACCATAGCACAGAGAGTTGGGCGCACCGAGCAGCGGACAGATGTCCACAGAGATCCTAGAGCCAGCTCCTCCACGGAGACTGGAGCGCCAGGGCGCGGTGCCAGACTGTAGGCAGACACAGCCCTGCCACGCTGATCCAGGCATCCTGGGGAGACAGACACGCCCAGGTTCACGGGAAGACTGACGTTCTTTCCAGGCGGGGTCTGCTCATTATGGACAAACACACCATTTGCCTTCACTGTGAAACGCCTGAATCAGCAGCTCAGTTCAGCCGGGGAGGATGGGGAAAGCTTGCTCAGGCAAGAAGAAACACAGCTGCTGCCTCCACACCCACATCCCTTCCCTCCAAGAGCGTCAGAGTCAGGCCTCTGGCTGCTGATTAGAGCCCTAGGCTGCCTGCTGGGGAGGCTGCTGCTGTGGGGAGTTGCCAAGGGAGTGACAGCAGCTGGAGCCAGCCAGCCACTGGCTAGAAGGTGACCTGCTGCAACCCAGTGCCTGCTCAGCCCTGGGGCACCATCCCTCACATTCTCAAGTGCGGGTTATTTCCCCGAAGCCACGTCAACCTCTAAGACGCTGGAAGGGAGAGGCAAGGGACCTGGAGTCTGGACTCCTGTGCATTCCTAAGGAGATGCCCAGTCCTCTCTCCGGGAAGCCAGCTGCAGGCGGTCTTGGAAGGTCACGGGAAGAGTGACGTCTGTGAGCTGCTCTTGGGTAAGAGAGTTTTCCCTGACAACCTGATGAAGGCCTGATAATGACAGGCACCCAGGCAAATGCTCTCCGGAGCGGCCTCACCCCAGAATCCCTGCACCACAGAGGAATGTAGCCTTGAGGCTTGGAGGCAGACGGGGCACGACTGCCCCAAACAGGGAACCCCAGAGGCAGACTCTTTCTTGTCACAGCCCCTCGCAGCACCAACCCCTCTCAGGGGTATCCCTCTCCTCGTCACAGCAGCCCCATTGAGAGAGTTCCTAGAGCAGGGCCTGCTTCCCACCCGCGGCCAGGAAACAGGCACAGTGCGCAGAAGAGGTTCTGCAGCCGTTGGCTGGGGGCCCCTAAGCCTGGGGTGACTCGGATCCTCTGCAATACCATTGCTTCTCCAGGAAATCAACATCAGCATCTCAGCAACCAGCATCTCATCGCAAATGCTACACTGAGGATTCTGGGGCACTCAGCCTAGAAGATGAGGACTCTTAGCAGGACCCTCAAGCCCTCCCCAGAGCCGCACCCAGGATGAAGGGGGGACACCTAAGGTGGAGGGTGGGGCGTGAGAGGAAGGGGGAGAGCTCAGCCCGCTGCCCGGCCCCAGCCTGGGACTCCGGGACCACCTTCAGGGCCCTGGCCTTGGCAGGAGCAGAGGTCCAACCCTGCCTTCCTCTCATCCCCAAAGGAAACACCCTGGCCCCATTGCCATCTCTTTCTCATCTCCAGCCTCACACCAGCTGGCACCTGACCACAGAACCAGGTTCCTAAGAGTTGAGAATGAGACAAAAGTGGGGAAACCCGTCTCTCCCAACCCTCCCTTTATCTAGGTACATTGTTCACACACAGGAATGTTCTGGACTTTCTGTCATCCCACAGACGGAGCTTTATGAGGGCAGGGAGACCCAGGAGGATTAGGGGGGTTGCCTAAAATCATGCACGAAGTCTCTACAATTAAGGACTAGAACCCAATGTCCTGACTTCCACTCCAGGAATTTTGCCATTTGTGAAACCTTGTTTCTTCTGCTTGGCCTCATGCACTCTTACACACTTACCCGTATAATGGATTTTTTTCCCTTTCTTTTTGTTTTTATTAGAACATGCTCTAATGTGGAAAGGTAAGAGGTGATAGAGGCAATGGGTGTGCTTGAAGAAAAGCTGAATGCGTGGAATGGTACTCCAGTCCCTGCGTGTGCATACATGTGTGCGTGCATACACCCGGGAAGGGGAGGACCAGGCAGGGCTGGCAGGGTGGCCACCGTGTGCTGTGCAGCAGTCTACACAGGGATTCAGGTGTCTGGTCCACTCCCATGCAGGAAGCCGGCATGCACTACTGATGGGTTTCACGTGAAGCCACAGCGCACGGATCTATCCTATAGGGCACCGACACCAGACCACACACAGCACGGATCTATCCTATAGGGCACCGACACCAGACCACACATGGGACAGCAGGAGAGCCACTGGACCCAGGCCTACCCCAGAGAGAAGGCTCAGCGGACAGCCGCCTTCCTGGGAGAGGCCTGAGGTTTCTGGAAAGGTTTTGAACCCTGCATGTGACCCATTCTCCTCTCTTCTCATATCAAAGACCAATGGGATATCCCACCCTCCCTCGGAATCCCATGGATCCTCATGAAAACTCAACAAAGGGCTCGGAAAGGAGAAGCAGCAGGAAATCTGTTTCCATGAGGCCTCAGGCCTGGTGTTCATTTGATTCGCCATCCGGTTTCTTCCTGGTACCGGGCACAGGCCAGTTTCCCCATCTGGCGGGGTGGCTGGCTCTCTGGGAAGGGTCTCAAATGTGGGCTCACTCCCTCCTTCCAGAGACACTCAGGTCCAAGCACGTTATACTCCCCCCAAATCCAGCGACATTCAGGCGGTGGATGGAGGCGGCTCTGATGCACATGTAATTACATTGCACAGACATACACGACACAGACAATGGATGGATCGCGCAGGTGGTCACAAAGGAACCCATAGACCCGGGCCACCACCGCGTGCAGACACACAGAGACGCACAGCTGAAGCGCAGGTGGCAGGAACAGTCCCAGCCCCCATGTCCACAGTCCATGCCAGCCCCCAGAGTTCTCTCCTTCCAGTGGAGGCTGTTCCTGAGAAAAAGTCCACCAGAGACTCCCACATGCGCCGATGGGATCTTCAGAGGGAAGTCCTGGGAGAGACCCTCCAGCGGGAGCCCAGGAGTGCCCTCTGCTGGACATGAAGGGCTGGTGCAGCTCAGGACACCTCTGGCCGGCTGGAGGCGTCAGAGGGAGCTCAGAGTGTGAGTGTGAGTGAGTGAGTGTGTGTGTGTGTGTGTGTGTGTGTGTGTGTCTCAGAAGGGTGGGAAGGGCTGAAATCTAGACCTGACAGGGATTCTGCACAGGAAATGCTCGGTGTTGTGCATTTTTCTGGGGTGGCTGGTGTACCAGAAGTTTCCACCAAGAACTCCTAAAGGTTCAGGCAAGCTCACCTGGGCACCTGGAGAGGTGGTGGACATGCAGTGGCAAAGCCATGCAAGGCACATGCTGGGTTCTTGCTTTCTTCTCAGTCAGCTGCTCCCAGGACATTTCCCCAAAACCTGGATCACAGCCTCCCAGACTTCCTGCATAGACCATCTGGGTCCTTTTAGCTGAAGGATCTATTCCAGGCCAGGTCCTGAAGCCATCTGCCAGGCCTCTGGCAGCGGGAGTGTTTGCGTCCCTCCTTCACCTCCCCCACGCGTCCTCTTTTTCTACAAGTTGGAGGCCTGTGACCCAGAAGCCCTGGGGCTCTCCCTCACTCCTGAAGGGCTCCGTCGAGTCTGTTCTTGCCTCAGAGCTAGCTCTGTCTCCAACTCGCTGACCCACAAGCCTCAGGCCAGGAAGGTGCAAGGGGCGAGGGGCTCTGCTCAGGAAGAAGGAAACTGCTAGAGGGTGGATGTGCCCACTTCACTGCCCCAAATGCCATGGCCGGGGCAGGAAGGCCAAATCGTCCATTTGTGAGTATATTTGTGTGTGTGTGTGGGTGTAGAGGGTACAGTTAAGGATGGTGTTAGAGGGAAAATGGGTAAAAGGACAGTGTATACGAAGGAATCATTCCTGCCTGTATCAACTGTTCCTCCTGATGTCGATGGTAATGTATTTATATAATAAAATTTATTAGACCAAATAAAACCAAACTAAGAGAGTCATGTCAGTGGGCTGGCATGTCAGTTTCTTCTCGGTTGAAGGGAGAAGGGGAATTATTTTAGGAATTAACAAAAGCTAAGTAAACAAGGAAGACTGATTGAAGGAGTCTGGGGGGTAGGGGCAGTGTGTGCCCGTCCTGGCCTCCTGCCCCAGCTGAGCCTAGTCGGGATGAGGGGGCTCTGGCAGCAACGACTCCCAGGAACTAGACAAATGGGACAGGGAACTGACCGGGGACGTTCTCTCGGTGGCTGCTCGGTGGGGACCTCGGGGAGCCTCCCCTGCTGTCTCGCCTTCCTCCTCTTGAGGCCTGTGGAAGACACAGTCCCGATTTAGAAACAAACACCTCAGAGGCCAGAGACTACCTCCAAGGCCTGGCTTCCCACCCTGTCCCCAGAGAACACAAGCCAAGTCAGCGGCCTGGCAGACACTTAGCAAGGAGCTGCTCAATCTGCCTCAGCCTGAAAGGTTAGGCAGATGCTTCAGAAATGCCATGGCTCCGTGCAGCACGGCCTCTGGGACACGTGTTCAGCTGGTTCCCAGAGCAGGGGGGCAATGGTGCAGCAGCCACTGCCCTCCACCCATTTTCTTCCTGCACGAGGCCTTCAGGCCACCCAGGATTGGGGGGGAATGAAAGCTCTTCTTTGTCTTTAAGCTCCAGACACTGTATTTCTGTATTTCTCTGACTAGTGGCCCAGGTGTGAGAGGTCACGTGTGGATTGTCAAGGCATCAGGGGGCGGTTTCTGATTAGAAGGACCCTTCCCCTCCCCCTCTTCCACCCCTCTCAGCAGAGGGCTCCAGCCAAGTCCTCCCCACACTCACCCAGTCTCCTCGTCAGTTCTCTCCGGGGTCTGGTGTTCTTTGAGCTCAAGCTAGGGGAGGCAAAGGCCGGGGGTGGGTGTCGGGTCAGAGCAGCCACAGAGGGGAGCCTGTTCTCAGACAAGCTTCCTCCAAAGAGGCTCCCTGTACCCGACACACCTGGTGTTCGTTCCTTTTGGAATTAGCCCCTTTTGTCTTTGGGGTTCAAAAGTCAGTACTTTCTCCCACTCCTATTTCCTTCCCACTCTCCCGCCTTGCCCAGCCTTTACACTGTCCGCAGGTCCCCAGTAACCGCCCAAGACTTCTTGACTTGAGGAACCCCCAAGGCGCGGCTGCCCACCGCCCCGAGCCTCCCAGCTCACCGTGGTGGGCTTCTCCAGGGCGGCGAAGCGCTCTGCCCAGCCTGCCGTGGATTTCTCAAAAGCCTCATGCCTCTTGATGAGCTTTTCCACACTGTCCACCGTGTGTCCAAAGTCCCGGCTGGCCAGGTAGGGCTCCTGGGCGATCAGCCACGCTTCAGCCACCGAGGCGTCCCGAGAGAACTGGCACACTTCCAGCCCTGCCACGGACAACACGGCCAGGGGGTCTGTTAGCACCCAGCGGTCCGATCCTGCCGGGACCCCAGGGCCCCTCACAGACAGGCGCGGAGCTGGCAGGCAGGCTGAGACCCACGGAGGTGTCCCTGAATCGCGTGGACACCCTGCTCAGTGGTGACCTGCTGCCCGAGGCTGCTCCATCCCCATGCTGGGCCCCTACCTCATCTCCACCAATAGCGATATTTGAAAAACACATGAATTAGAACAAACTCTAAAACAAAATGGTTTTGACATCGCCCTTTGAGAACAGTCTTCTGCCCTGAGTGTTCCCTTCCCGGCCCCTGGCTGTCGCACTCACATAGTCGTGTACAAGCAGCCACAGGAGACTCCAGGTCTTTGTGGCTTGCGGCTTCTACCTGGGTGGTGGAATTTCCCTACCTCTTTTGTTTCCAGCTGCGGAGAACAGAGTTCTTTCTGTGCCCCACACGCCTCAGATCAAAGCTTTGGGATGCGCTAGAGCCCTACCCTGACCCCTGGAGAGGCCACAGCTCTACGGGGACACCGGCCAAGCAGGAGGCGGGGGACAGGTGGGGCAGAGGGTGGACAGGGAACAGGTGCTGGCTGGTCAGAGGGAGGCTTCCAGCAGCGTGTCTGCTGGGTCTTCTCCCCCAAAGCCCTTGGCCCTGAACTTTGCTGCTGAGTGGTGCTGTGGAGGCTCTTCTCCAGCAGGGGGGGAAATCCACCGTGTTGTGCCATCACCCCTCCCCGGCCCCTCCCCGCTCCCCGCCGGCCCCGCCCCAGGTTCCCTGGCTCCCAGGCTGCACTCACACATGTGGAGCTGCTCCTGGCGGGCCTTCCACTTCTCCTCCATCTCCTTCCTCCTGGACACCACCTGCTGCAGTTTCTCCCTGATCTGTGGGGAGGAAGGGAAGACAGCTCAGGCTTTGGTAACCCTTCCCACTGTCTGAGGTGGTGTGCGGAGGGGCCCTGCACAGCCTGCTGGGCTTTGTCACACCGACCTGGCTTCAAGTCTTGGCCCTGCCACTTGCCAGCTGTGCAGCCTTGGGTAAATTACTTAACCTCTCTGACGTTACCACGGGCCTCACCCAGGAAGTGGATGTCACCAAGACCAAAGCACACACACATGCGAGGGTTAGGTGGGTTATGAGCCCACTCTCCCTACAGAGTAGCGGCCAGTTCCTCGAATAGGTTTGGTGGAGCTATAATCCCCGGGCCTACACACAGCCCCAGTCCTCCCCGGGGTGAAAGAAAGCTAAGCCTCCTCAGAGAAACCACGGCCCATGGGTTCCCTCCCAGGAAGTTGTCTGGCCCAGCAGGAGCGGAGGCGAGGACAGGGAGGGCCCGTCTTGGTACTGCCTTCCCCTCCCACCTCATCCGAGGCTTGGTGTTGCCGCTGCAGCAGGGACTCGCCGAGCTCCAGGCAGGCGCTGAAGTTCTTGCTTCGGGTTTCCATCTCCGCCAGAATGCCCTTGTGATACTTCATGAGCAGTTCCACCGAGGAGACGTCCCTGTGGGGGCGGGTGTTTGGTGAAAAAGGAAACTCTGGGGGACTCTGGCCCATCTGACACCAAGTCCCGATCAGAGGGGGACCCCTACCTGCCTGGGAGTCTGACTCTCTCCTCTCTCTCTGGACAGCCAGGAAGTCCTCTGCCAGCTGCCCAGCCCCAGAAGGAACACTGAGGCCCTAGTGTCCTCCCTTGGTCAGTGGTCAGGACATGGACGGGGGTGCAGTGACCACAAAAAAAGCCCGGGAATGTTATATTTGGCAAGAAAAAGGAATGAGGTACTGATACATGGATGAACCTTGGAAAGACTGTGGTAAGTGAAAGAAGCCAGTCACAAAGGACCACATATTATATGATTCCACTCATATGAAAAGTCTATAATAGGCAAATTTAGAGACAGAAAGCAGATTAGTGGTTGCCAGAGGAGCGGGGGGTGATGACTGCTAAGGGGTACAGGGTTTCTTTCTGGGGTGATGAAAATGTTCTAACCATGCTGTGGTGATGGTTGTACAACTGTGACTATGCAAAACAAACACTGAATGGTACATTTTAAATGGCTGAATTGTATGGTATGCGGATTATAGCTCAATAATGATGTTAAATATAAAAGCTTGACCACCGGGACAGGCACCCTAGGGACAGAGGTGGGCACAAAGTGTGTAGAGAGCTCTGATCCCGGCCGACTGCCCACGTGCCTGCCCCCACCTCTCGTGCGCAATGAGCTCCTTTCCTGAGTTTTAGGGAAATGGCCCCCATATGCCCGTGCTGGGGGAAGAGCAGGACCGCTTCTGGACCTGCCCAGCTCTGAATGTGTAAACTTATGTTCACTGACAACCATGGCCCCTGCCCCCACTGTAGAATCTGAATGACAGATATCTTTCTCTCCACTCTCAGGACTCCCTTTACTCTGGAATAGTCGGTTCTCCCAGTGGCAGCTGAGCCACTCAGATTCTCCCTGGACCCAGCCTCAGGTGCCCCTTGGAGATTCTTGCACACCCACAGTCCAGGACATCTCTCCGGGACAGACCCTCGGAGCAGCGCCCTGCTCTGCCAGCCTCTGGGACAAAGTGGGCCAGGAGCGGGGCTGCCTTGAGGACGCCGCCCTCACCTGGGCTTCTCCTGGGTCTCGATTTGCCGGATGATGCTCTCCATCCAGGAGAGGAGGTCTCGGACCATGCTGAAGAAGCGGAATTTGTCCGCTGTGTCCACCAGCTGGGTGCGGCGCCCCGCGCAGGCATCGAGCAGCGCCTGCCATGCAGCGGACACCTCCTGTTCCTTGTTCTGGATGGTGTCTGCCTTCTCTCCAGCGTACGCTGTCTGCAGGCGGGTGGCCACGTCCTGGAACTGCTGTACCTGTGATGGGGCAAAAGTGAACATTGTTTTCCAGGCAGACACGACTTGGGCCTGGGATGGGCAAGGGCGTCTGCCTCCTCCCAGTCTCCCTCCCGAGGACAGTGCTGGAAGCGGGATCCACCCACTGGGTGCTGGAGAGAAGGCTTCTTGCTTTGGCACCTCTGCTGACCCAAAGCATCCCTTGGGCTCTGATGAGGATTTGGGAGTGAGAGGGGCTCCGTGCCCTTTGATGTATGATTATGAGACTAATTATGTACCAGGCACTGCTCTAAACACTTTTTTTTTTTTTTTTTTTTTTGCAGTACACGGGCCTCTCACTGCTGTGGCCTCTCCCGTTGCGGAGCACAGGCTCCGGACGCGCAGGCTCAGCGGCCATGGCTCACGGGCCCAGCCGCTCCGCGGCATGTGGGATCTTCCCGGACCAGGGCACGAACCCGTGTCCCCTGCATCGGCAGGCAGACTCTCAACCACTGCGCCACCAGGGAAGCCCTCTAAACACTTTTTGTTACTCTCTTTATCTTTATAACACCACCATCAAAGAGGTACTATTATTATCCCTGTTTTTGAGATGAGGAAACTGAGGCACAGGGAGGCTAAGTGACTGGCCTGAGGTCATTCACGCTCAGAGAGGGTGCAACTGGGATTGGAGGCGTGCTCTCAACTCCCTGTTCCTAACCGTTCTGCATGGTGCCATCCTCTGTTTGAGGCCGGCCCCAGGGCAGTGAAGCCTCATTCCTGAGACCTCGTTGGGGCTGTACCTGCCACAGGGGCTCCAGTACCCCCAAAGCGCCTCCAGCTGGAGGACAAATCTTTAGGCTGTCCCCTTCTTGGTGAACCAGGGGCCCAACCTACTTTGGTGTTCTTTCCCGAAACCCTGCTGGGTCGGTGCAGGACTGCACAGCTGGCCCAGCTCTCCCTGCTCCACTGGAGGCCCGGTGAGGCCCCACAGCTGAGCCCCTTGCCCTCACCCTTTCCATCATGCTGAAGTCTGCAGAACCCTAGGGGCCTGGGGAGGTACCTCAGGGGGCACCCCATGATGAGAGGAGGGAGTCTAAGCTGGTCTTGGGCCCCCCTCCAGCTCCCATGGGGAAAGACTGAACAGCTCAGTGGCTAAGGGTGTGGAGTCTATAGTCAGACTGCCAGGATCTGAATTCTGGCTCCACTGCTTAGCTGCATGTTTCTGGACAATTTAGTTACCCTTCTGTGCCTTGCTTTCCTCATCTAGAAAAGGCAGATAACATTATTCCCTTCCTCAGAGAGAGGCTGAGGATTCAGTGACCACGTATATTGCTTAGAACAGTACCTGGTGCTAGAAAAGTGCTACATGTATGTTCACTAATGATACTGTAATACTTGGACAACCAGAGAAATTGCATTTGAAGGTATTTTTGCATCGGGTTTTGGGAAAGGTTCAGTTTAAAGAACTAGTTCTGAAGCTAAAGAACATCTGAAAGCCTCTGCTTCCTGCCCGGAGCTGTTGCTTCTCTAAGGAGATGCCTGTTCGAGAAGTCTCCCCGCTAGGAGCCAGGAGAGGACCTGACACTGCGCCCCAGGGAAGCTAGTCATGGGGAAGGCGTGGACGGACAGCCAGGGATGAGAGGCACCTGCACACCCAGCAGGTGGAGCTCCCGCTCGAAGGCTGTGTGCACGCGGTGAAAGGACTCGGCGGTGCTGGCGTCCAGCCCCACATCCTCAGGCAGCTCGCGGTGCTTCTCATCAATGAGGCCCAGGATCTCGGCGCCAGTGTAGAAGTAGCGCTGCAGGTCATAGGAGGCGGCCAGCAGCTGCATGCGCGTGTCAATGAGCTCCAGCAGGTCCGCCCACATCTCGTTCAGCCCATCCTTCCACTCGGCGATGGTGGCCGCCTCTGCGTGGCCCACGTCGATGAGCCGCTCAATGATGGCGTTCACGTTGTCCACCCGCTCCTGTCCAATCGCCCCGGTCTCCCGGGCAAAGTCCCGGAACTTGTCCCGGAGCATCTGGACGGGGGTAGACAGAAAAGCGGTTACCAGTTATCAGGGCTCAGGGGTGTGGTGGTGTCATCACACTAGCTGCCGACTCTCCCAGCGGCACCTGCCACTGCCTGGAGCTGGGCTCTCACGTCTGCCCCAGGGCACCTGAGCTCACACCGGGGGAGCCCGCGTCTCTGCGGCACTTTGCACCTGGCGGGTGTGTGTATGTGTCTGGAACGACAGCTCCTAGGTCTACTGCATTAGAGGGAGACAAAGCAAGCGGTGGCCATGGGTACTCACAGTCACGTGGTCAAAGTCTTGCCCCATTTCTGGGGAGGAGGCCACCAGCTCCTTCTCCGTGATCCACTGCTCCAGGTCTTCCACCTCCCGCTTCAGCTGGAACAGGTGGTACATGTTCTCCAGCTTCCGCCTGCGCTCCTCTGCCATGTCCTTCAGCCCCGCGTACTGCTTGTCCACCTGCCCCTGAAGTCTGATGATCTGTTCCCTGGAATTCAAAACAAGAAAGCCCTCAGAGACGGCAACAGAGAACCCAGAGCAGCCAGATCAGAGGAGCCAGCCTCCTCCTCCCCAGGCCCGAGGCAGGGACAAGTGGCGGAGCACAGCTTCAGAGAAACGGTAGAGTGACTTTTCACGGGGAAGAGTTGGGGAGAGAAGGAACCATCCCTTAGACCATGATGCTTCAGGGGATAGTGAAATGTGTTCCCTTAGAGGGGGTGCCTCCCGCCCCTGCCCCTGACTCTGGGAAGCTCAGAGAGACAAGTGTACATGGAGAACTCCTCCGCTCTTCTTCCAGGGAGGCTGAGGCGTGGGCTGTCTGAGCCTGGCTCCACCAGCAGCAGACCCTGCTCAGCTCTTCCGGGAGGGACATGCCATGCCAGGGGCTCGATCCCTGGGGCTCCTTGGGAGATGCTGAGGCAGCTGCTGTGGGTGCCCTGAAGGTGACTGAGGACAGGGCCATGACTGGGGGTGGCCTGAGGTGTCTGGCCCAGTGGACTCCCATTTATGCAAAACCCACACAACTGAACAGTTTAGATGGGTATATAATGATTTCGCTGAGACACTGTGAGATCCTGAGGTACCTTCTGGACCACAAAAAGAAAAGCAACTTTAGGCTATGCTGAAAGATGCTGAATAACTCTTGAAAAGACTGGAGCTCTCTGTTCACCAAGAGGGTAGTTTTGCTGTTCCATTTCCTAATCTCTTTGCAAACCAGGCCTCAGTCAGCCCTGTGTGAAGTTACACAAAACCACATCATAAAAGGGAATTGGGCCAATCAGCAGGCCAGAAGGCAGTTTTCTCAAACCCACAGTTTTTGGGAAAACTGTTCCTGTTTTCCGCCTTGGACCTGAAGGGATCCTGGTTGGTGGGGGCCCTGGCCTGATGCCCGGGATCTGGCCAGGTTGTCCCAGGAGGCACACGCACCCCTCGGGGTGGCCTGCAGACAGCAGGCTCTGGGCCCGGCCGGCCAGCTGCTTGATGTTCCTCCCGTACTCGTCTACTGTGCGTTGCTGCCGCAAGTGCCGCTTCAACATCACGATGGCGCCCTCTTCATCCTAGGAGGCAGCGGACTGTCAGGGCACGAGCTCACCTGGCCCAGGTTACAGCCCAGCTCCTGGAGGTGCCCGAGATGGGGGAGGGCCAGCCTCGCGGGACACCCATAGGAGAGCCGTGCACGGTCCCCTCCCCTCTCCTCCCGTTGCCCGGCAACACCCACACCCTACCTTCCGTTTGTCACCCTCAATTCTCATCTGACGTCCACCCTTCCCGGCCCAGATCCAACCTCTGTCCCCATGGAAACTTCCTGTATCACCCCAGCTTTTAGAGACCCCCTTCACCTCTCACCCCCTCCCACAGCAGTTCATCTGCACAGAATCCATGGCACAAAAAAGGTGAAGAACGCTTGGGTTAGAGCAAATCTAATTGGCAAACAGGGCGCCCGGCTGCAGTACGTGCACTGTATGTTCTTGAGAGGAGGGGCGTCCTGAGAAGGAGGGTACCTCGTACACCCTCTCCCTGCCCTCACTCCTCACACACCTGGCCTTACAGGTTCCCCACTGACTGCCCACCTCCACCCAGCTCTTCCTCTGGGCTGGTCTTGACGCCCAGCCTGGCACCCTGCCCGAGCCGACCTGGGGGGTCTCGTCGGAGAAGACGTAGAACTCCTGCTCACTGATCCAGGCCTCGGCCTCGCCCGCGTCCAGGTAGTACTGCTGCGCCTCGCTGGCGTCCCGCAGGCGCTGCAGCCGCCCGGCCGCCGTCTCCCGCAGTGTGTCCCACGAGCCCTGCAGATGCCCCAGGCGCTCCTCCACGTCTCGGCAGTCGATCTCGGCCGTGGCCACCAGCTGCTGCCCTCTGTGCAGCACGTCCTCCACCCGCGGCGTGTGGCCCAGGATCTCATTCTGCAGCGTCTGCGGCCAGAGGGGAAGGGCTCAGGGGCTGGTCTTCCCACCGTGCAGGGCAGCCCAGGGTCACACCCTGCCACCTCTCGCCCTGAACCCCTTGGGGAAGCTTGAGCGGAGCAGATGTGGCCATAAAGACTGCTAGTGACCAGGTGCCCAGCACGGTGCTGGGCCTGCCACCTCATTCTCCTCTGGCCCCCACCATGACCTTCTGAGGTGAGCACTGGACACCAGCGCACAGCAGTTAGGTGACTGGGGACAGCGAGTGGCAGAGTGGGATTTGAACACGGCTGTCTCGGAGCCCAGAGCCTGTGCTCGAGGGCTCCCTACACCTCCTGTTTCAGCAGAGCTTGATTTCTTAGCTGTACATGGTGGAGGAGAGGAAAACGATTCTTAAATGGCCTTTTGAGATCTGATTTTAGCAGCTTTTTGACTCTGTATAAAACAATAGTTGACAGTTGCTCCTTGTTCAGAGTTTAGGATTTTGTTTTGTTTTCCCCTGTTTCTATTTCTCAAATCATTTGTGAGCTTTGTATTATTTCCTGCTTGAGCCTTTGGTCACCAAGATGGCATTTTCTTCCCACTCTGGTGATGGGTCACCTTTATCTTCAGGGGGCCGTGACATGTCGTCACTCGCTTTCTGGGTCCTAGAGGCCCCAGCCTGGTTGCTCCTTGCGTGTGGGCTTTTGGCTCCTTACCTCCCATCTCCTCCCTTTTTACAATTTCCCATGGCCTTGAAAACTGTCTAGAGGGCGGGGGGTAAGAGCAGCACACACAGGCTGTGCTATGACTGTCAGCATTTAAAACACACAGAACTAGGGCTTCCCTGGTGGCGCAGTGGTTGAGAGTCTGCCTGCTGATGCAGGGGACATGGGTTCGTACCCCGGTCTGGGAAGATCCCACATGCCGCAGAGCGGCTGGGCCCGTGAGCCATGGCCGCGGAGGCTGTGCTCCGCAACGAGAGAGGTCACAGCAGTGAGAGGCCCGCGTACCGCAAAAAAAATAAAAAAATAAAAAAATAAAAATAAATAAAACACACAGAACTAGCAATACCCACAAGTCACCTAACTTGCTGAAATGCATCTTTACACTTGATGCTCAGAATCTTGATTCTGACAATTTCCCGTGGTCTCTGCAATTGTAGTCAAACAACCCGTGATGTCAGCTCCGCTTGCCTCTTTACTTTCCCTGAGATCTTATAACCTCTCCCTGAGATCTTATACCCTAAAAAAGGTATTTCTTTCTCTCCTTTTAAGCAATTCCTTTCTAGCCTCCTGTGCAGTATGCTTACTTAGGACATCTTCTTCCCTGACTTCATTCATTCAACCCATAGGTATTATTTCTGATGTATCAGGCCCTGTTCTAGGTTCTACGGACAATATGGGAACAAGATAAACAAAACCCCTGCCCTCATAAAGCTTACACTCTAGAAGAGGAAATGATAAGCATGTAAATAAATGAATGAATGTATATAACAGGTACTACGAGAAAGAGACACCACTGAGAGGAGGATTGTCTTCCAAGGCGTGGTGGTGGCCACTTTAACTGGGGGAGTCAGGAAGGGTTTTCTGTGCAGATGACATCTGAGTAAGACATGAATGATGAGGAGAGGGCAACCCCACAAAGATCTGGGGGATGAGTGTTGCTGGCAGGAGGGAAGAGCGAGTGCCAAGAAAGTCCCGGGGGTGGAAGCAAGCCTGGACGGTCCAAAGGGCCAGGCAAGCTAGAATACTGTGAAGGAGGGCAAAAGTGATAAGGGAGGAGATGCGGGAGAAGGCAGGGGCCAGACCAGGCAGGACAGTGGTTCTTAACCGTGGTTGCAGGCTGAATCATCGGGGAAAACAGACACAGCCAGGGCCCCATCCCCAGAGATACTTATTAATTAATCTGAGGTGGGACCTGGGCTCTCCTATGTTTTTAGGTTCCCCCAGGTGATTCTAATGTGCAGCCAGAGTTGAGAACCCTTCGTGTGGCACCTTGCAAGTTCTGTTCTAGTTGCAATGACAGCCATTAAAGTGTTGATTCTCAAAGTGGGGTTCCAGGCCAGCAGCATCAGCATCGCCTAGGATCTTGATAGAAATGCAAATTATCAGGCTCTGCTCCCAGAGTTTGATGCAGTAAATCTAGGGTGGAGCCTGGTCAACTGTGTTTTAACAAGCCCTCCGGGTGAGTCTGATGCACACTGACCACTGCAGTAGAAGAAATGATAAAATGGGATTTTTAGCAAGGCTAGCCTAAAATAGTCTTTTCCGGGGCAGCCATGCTCTCCCACGAGATTATCTTTCCCTTCTTGTTAAGGGGAGCCCCATCCATATTAGTCTTGCCCTTCTCCTGAAATAGCAACCTTCAACCAGGGGAGTTGAAAATCATTTGGCAATAACACTTATTGAGGCTAAAGTCTTGAGTACTGGAAGGACTAGAGTTGGCTCAATTTACAGTTGAGGAAACTGAGGCCCCGAGAATAGTCTTCCACCAGTCTTCCCCACTTTAACTGGAGGGTGTGATGTTAGCAGAAGCCCCGCCTCCACCACCTTCTAATTCAGGTCCCTATGTGTTGCCACCGGCACCTCTGTGGTTTTTTTTTTTTTTTTTTTGCGGTATGCGGGCCTCTCACTGTTGTGGCCTCTCCCGTTGCGGAGCACAGGCTCCGGACGCGCAGGCTCAGGGGCCATAGCTCACGGGCCCAGCCGCTCTGCGGCATGTGGGATCTTCCTGGACCGGGGCACGAACCTGTGTCCCCTGCATTGGCAGGCGGACTCTCAACCACTTCGCCACCAGGGAAGCCCAACCTCTGTGATTTGATCATGCCAACTAGAAGCAAAGCGTTCAAGGGAGCTTTTAAGGAACCTCTTTGAATATAATTCATTCAGGCCTTTGCACAGTTGCTGGGTTCTGTGAGCAGATGTTGGCTGCTGATATTTGGGGGGAAGAACGTACTGTCTGCCGTGACCTTCCTTCCCCAATGAGCTGCAGTGCCGACTGGCACTCTGGGGCACACTGCTCTTCTCTGGGATAAGTTCCCAGGTTCTCCTTGCTCAAGGCTGCGGCTGCCGCCACATCCTGAGCCAAAGAGCGGACCAGGCAGGAGGGACTCTCTGCCCAAGAGCAGGGGTACGGCCAGCCCCTGGCTAGACCACGTGGCCAGACCATGACCCCATGCAGCTGGCCTTCCTGGAGGATGCAGGCTTCCCCTGCAGCCCTGACACAGAGGAAGTGCATCTGCTCACTTCCAGGATTCTGACCAGGGCTGCAGAGATTCCCAGTCCAGCCTGGGAAAGCAGAACAGCCAACGGATGTTTCCTCCAATGGCTCAGAGACCAAATTTAGCAGCTTCCTCATGGCGTTGCAGCCCCACAAGTATGCTCATGTGTCTAGAGAACAGGGGCCTACTTAACCCTGAGGAGACTCAATAGGCCAAGCTTAGCCCTGGAAGAAGGACAAGGCAGTGGTGGGAGAGATGCCAGGAGCTAAGCGCCTCCTCTCAGGGAGGTCACAGAATACAGAAGCTGTAAAGCACATGAAACCCCAGGCCAGGGCCTCCAGGTCCTGCACGCACCTGTGCCCTGATGGGTCTGAATGGCCCCAAATCCCAAAGCACCTGGAACCCCCAGCCCCATACACCTCCGCCCCACTCTGTGGTCCTCCCAGAATTCTCTCTGCCATCATCAAAGCTGCTCCTTTGGCTATGAGAATACAAACACAGACTGGGGACCCTGTAGCTAGCTATCAACAAGAACAATAACCTGGGGCTTCCCTGGTGGCGCAGTGGTTAAGAATCCGCCTGCCAATGCAGGGGACACGGGTTCGAGCCCTGGTTCGGGAAGACCCCACATGTCGCGGAGCAACTAAGCCCATGTGCCACAGCTACTGAAGCCTGCACGCCTAGAGCCCGTGCTCCACAAGAGAAGCCACTGCAATGAGAAGCCTGCGCACCGCAACGAAGAGTAGCCCCCGCTCACTGCAACTAGAGAAAGCCCACACACAGCAACGAAGACCCAACGCAGCCAAAAATAAATAAATAATAAAAAAAAAAAAGAAAAAAAAGAACAACAGTGTGTTATGTGCTGCTGGGGACCTTGTGCAGATCAGGGCTGGGGCTTCCTCCGTGGGGCAGGTGAGACTGACGAGGTGGCAGGACTCACCTGGTTCTTCTTTATGAGCAGCTGCACAGTTTGCAGGTTCGTGCCATAGTCGGTCGACTGGGCCAGAGGCAGCCTCTCCTCCACCCAGAGCTGCGGAGACCAGAAGGCGGGGGACAGCTGACGACAATCACAGCCACCCTTTCCCCATCACTCACCGTGGGCCAGACAGAGCTCTGCTTACTCTGTCTCCCCAGCTCTTCCCAACACCCCATCAGGGTTTTGTAAAAGGGGGGCACTTTGCTATTTTGAACTGAGGTTCCAAATAACTTGCTCCTGGTCACGTGGAGGGAAGGCAATGTAGCTGGATCTCGAGCCCAAGTCTGCCTGGCCCCAAAGTCCACGAGCGAGCTACCATTCAAAAGGCACTGGCTTACACTGACGTTTCATGTAGTCATCACGACCACCCTATGAGACAAGGCAGTGAGATGACCAGACGTCTGCTACCAAGAACTGCCCCGGGCAGCAGCCAGCTATCCCGATGACAGCTGCTGGCTCAGCCGCTGGGGGAGGGGGGAGCTGCGGCCCACCCACCGTCTCATCCTCTAAGTCCCGGCTGATCTGCAGCTTGGCTCTGGATGATTCCAGCTGCTTCTTCCTCCTCCCCAAGGGCTCCAGAAGGTCCAGGAACCGCTTCTCGATGCTCAAGTCTTCATGCTCTGCCTCCTCTCCCAGCGAGGGCATCTGGGCAAACAGCTCCTCCAGTTCCACCTTCCGCACGTTCACTTGGTCCTCCACACGCTGGGACACAAGGGGACAGTGTCGGCACCAGCCCTGGCACCTGGGCAGCCCCTCGTCCACTTCATCGTGCAAATCCCACCCATCCTCAAAGGCCTGGTTTGAGCTCAGCTTCCCCTAAGAAGTCTCCTTCGATTGCCCCCACCTCATCTTTTGCCCCTCTGAGCGTCTGTCCTATACTTCTCATGCCCACTTTTATGACCCCGTCTGGATCCCTCCCTGTCTTACTCATTGCAAAAGGGTAGGAGCTGGGCTGTGAACCGGGAGACCTGATAAAAGCCAGCCCAGCTAAGGGCACAGGAGGGTACTCCCTTTCAGGTTGCAGCTTTGCTTCCAAGACCTCCTCCATTCCAACACCCTCAGTCTACAACCTGCTCACTTGCCTTCAGCTTAGCCAGCATCCGGTTGACGCTGGTCAGGTCCTTGCCCAGGTCGTCTGACTGTAGCTGGTCCTCCATGGCCCTGATCCACTTGTTGAGGTCGGCGTGGGTCTGCAAGCGCAGGTCAGAGCTCCTGGCGGCTGAGAGGCGCTGGGCCGTCTCCTGTGTGGTGGCCTGAAGCTCATCCCAGAGCCGGTGCAAGGCTTCCAGCCTCTGGGACACCAGGGCCGCAAACTGGGGCTTCTCCTCCATCAGCTGCTTTCCCTCCTGTGTGGGGAAGGAGGAGAGTTCACCCTCTGACCTTGGAGAGATGCCTTGTTCCAGGTGGTTGCAAAGGGCTAACCGAGGAGAGGTCAGTGAGGCAAAGGATCTGCCTAGAACTTGGGTGAGGCTCGGCTGAAAGACTCTGCACCCCCAGAGTTATTTGCAGTAGAAGGTGGGACAGGGAGAGTGTGTCTGGGGCAAATGATTCAGGGAGACTTGTAGCATAGGGAGCTGCAGACAAGAACCAGCTAGTACTAAAAAAATTTTGTTTTATTTAAAAAAAAAAAAAGATTCAAGATCCACCCAGGTACAACAACCATGGAAACCTCCCTGTGAGTTTGTTTGTTTGTTTATTTATCGTGCCGCACAGCTTGCGGGATCTTAGCTCCTAGAGCAGGGATTGAACCTGGGCCCACAGCAGTGAAAGGGCAGAGTCCTAACCACTGGACTGCCAGGGAATTCCTTCACCCTCTCTTAATTGTCTTGCCAGAAGCTGTGCACTGACCTTCAGTGATATCTTTTAGTTGCTGAGTTTGCCTTGTCTGGTTTTCACCCACATAAATGTATCTTTTTCGGAAGGTTACAGTATGAGATGATTTGGGCCTAGGAATACATACTTGCTAATAATAGTTAATATTTATTGAGTGCCTAATAATTGCCAAGTAATACTCTAAGTGCTTTAATGCCCACAACTCCCTCGGGTAGGTACTGTTATTATCCTCATTTTACAGATGAAGAAACTGAGGCACAGGGAGGTTGAGAAGTCAGACAGCCTGGCTCGGAGCCCGCACCCTTAGCCACTATGGACACAGCCTTGTGTGGTCCTAGGCCCGCTTTTTCCAGATAGCCACAGCAGGGAGGGGCAGAGGTACCTCCCTTCCTAGTCCCAGATCTAACTCCGGCCACATTTTGACTTGGGCCCCTGGGCAAGCTTGTTACAGAGGGGACCCTTGGTATGAATGACCACTCCCTGGTGGTTCTGCCCATCCAAACAGTGAGGGTCAGTAGTCCCTGGCCCATTCTGCTCATCTCACATATTCCCCTGCCCCTGGGCAGGACAGCGCGGGGCTCTGGTGTGGATGATGGAAGGCAGACAGAGGTTACTGCCGTCCTAGCACTGAAAGCTGAGGCTCTGACTCTGTGTCCTCAGTGTCCTGGACTGTCCCCAGACTCAGGCGACCCAGAGGAGGCACCCATTCTGACCGGGCTTTATAAGACTGGACGTATCAGGAGCTCTGAAGGTTTAACTACTATTTGGAGAAGTTTTTCACATCCAGGTTCTACACCATCCCGCAAGCTGCGGGCCAGTGTCCATGCCCTGTGTGCAGTGCTGCTCAGGGAAGCATCCCGAGCAGAGAGCCCAAATGCTCGCTCTACTCACTGCATCAATGTTCTCTAGCCACCCCTGGTGGGAAGCCAGCTCTGCCACGAACGCCTGGTGCTTCAGCCATTTGTTGTGAAGGTTTCGAGCATCATCATAGGAGACATCCTGAGATGTCAGCAGCTTGTCATTGATCCAGAGAGTGAGCTGTGGGCAGAAAGAGTGGGTTCAATGGTCCCCGAGTGTCCCTCTTTGGCCAGGGACTCAGGGCAGGACTGCCACCTACCTCTGGCTGCAGAAGAAGAGGGCCAAGGGGAGGAAGTATGAACACAGCAGAGTACTCCCCTCCAACTCTGGATCCCTAACTCCCAGCACAGGAAACTTAACCTGCGTTGTCTCAGGGTTAAAATACAGGCACTACTGTGTCTTCCCCTCTAGAGTGTGTGCAGTATGACACCAGGTATATTTATACTTCTCTCCACATTTCCAGGACCGAGGACAGGGCCTGGCCTACTGCAGGAACTACACAAGTGTTTACTGAATGGATGGATAAATCCACCCTTTGGCAGTAGGGGGAGAAATCATTAATAAACACGGAGAAAATGTTCTCTGAGGAAAAAGCCAAGGGCAGATCCTATAATTAACAATGAAGGAAGAACTGTGATGAGCCTCTGATGTTTCCAAGATGTCCTGGCACCATACCAAGCCTGGTTGGTACCAAGGGCAGAGGTGGGTGAAGACAAAGTCATTTGGGTTGAGAGGAAAGGGGTATGAGGATGGAAGCAAGCAAGAAGTCAGGGGAAGCCCCATTCCACATGGAAGTACTGTTCACGGAAGGACCCAGGAGTGCAGGTTAAAGACCTTCCTGTACAGCTCTCCCCACGCTGAGCGAGGACCTTCTGAGTCAGCAGTTCTCCAACCAGAAGGTTGGTTGAGAATGCTGCTCTTTCTCACCCCCTAAGCTCTGATTCATGTGGGCCCAAGTGGGGCCCAGGAGTCTGCATCTAACCAGAGCCAAGACTGGCTCCATAATTTGCAGGGCCTGGTGCAAAATGGAAATGTTCAAGATTATTAAGAATTTCTCAGTGCTTTGTGTCCACCTAGAGGGGTGGGATAGGGAGGGTGGGAGGGAGGCACGAGAGGGAGGGGATATGGGGATATATGTATACATAGAGCTGATTCACTTTGTTATACAGCAGAAACTAACACAACATTGTAAAGCAATTATACTCCAAGAAAGATGTAAAAAAAATTTTTTTTGAAAGTAGAATCTGCTAAAGGAAAACTATAAAAAAAGAATTTCAAGATGGCAACAGGAAAGCATTAAACTAAACATGGGGCCCTTATAAGCACGCGGCCCCGTATGAATGCACAGGTCACGTGACTTTCAGGCCAACCCTGACCAGGGCCCTAGGTGACTCTTAATACAGACAGTCCTCAGGCCACTTTTTGAGAAAGCCTGCCCTGGATTTGACAAATTAGAAGATATCTTTACAGATTTGAAAAAGAAATTGTGGAACCAAAGATTCTAGAGGATGAAGGACCTAAGCTGTCCAGTGCCCAGAGCTCCCCACGTATGGAATCCAGATTCCTGAGTCTAGAAAGGACTTCCCACCTCTAGGACACTCTGCTTCTAGAAGGAATCTCCTGCAAAGTGGCCAGCCTGGCTGGAGCCTCACCTCCTGGCAGTTCTGCAGGAAGTTCTGGAGCTCCAGGTTGTCTCTCAGAAGGACTGAGGCCTCCTGGGCCTTCTCGTCATTCTTCCTGTGCCTGGAAGGGAAGCCGGAGCCACAGTCACGATGGTGCTGAGCGCTGTACCACCACCCTACCTGGCCCCGTGACCCTAGGGGCAGAGGGTACCTGTCCTCAATCAGCTGCACCTTCTCCTTGATCTTGTCTGAGTAGAGGTTTCCTTCAGCTACCAGCTTGTTTCCAGAGTCCACAGGACTCAAAACCTTATCCCGGTTGTTCTCCATAGACACCAAGAATTCCTCAAACTTCCGGATCCTGGCCTCTGCAGCTTCTAGGGAGTCTGGGGGCTCCAAGTGAGCCAGAGTATATTCCTGTTGAAGCAAGTTTCCAGAACAGTCATGAAGACAAGCTGAGGAGGCGGGGAGGGCACCTGCCAGGCAGGAGCACCATGTGCAGCCATGCAGGTTACAGCATGAATGGCACCCCCTGGAGCTGTGCAAGGAAGAAGCTCCCTGGGTCTTTTTCCCCACCCCCACTCGGGGGCACCTGATCAACAGGGTGCCTAAAGCCACATGGAAGGGTAACCACCCAGGGGAAAATTCACTTCACTAGCCTCTAACTGGCCCAAGAACAAGACGTAGTCTGTGACACAGGGCTGGAAAGGGCACATGATAAGGAACGAAGAGGACTGTCCTCCAAACTAGTGGCTAGAGAGAGTCCAAGAAAAGCATAATTTGGTCCCTGAGCCCTGTAGCACTATTGCAGACTTACGACATAAATTCCCTGTTGCTCTGAGAGATGCCCCCTGGCCCCTGGCCCTGAATGCCTCACCCTACCTGGTTGCTGAGGATGGCTTCAGCCTGCTTGGCATCTTTCTGGAACTCCTGGAAGCCGAGGCACTGGGTGAGGGCATGGCTGCGGCTCTCCCACATCCGGTGCAGGGCATCCCAGCCCTTATCCAGGCCATCCAGCCGCTGGCCCAGGAGCAGGTACTCCGGGTCCGTCTGGCCATGGATCACCTTCTCTCCAGATGCCTTGACCTGCTGGTAGTTCTTCTGGTGCCTGTCAATGTCATCCTTGATGGCCGCATGCTGCTGCAGGAGCTGCTCAGCCTCTGGGAGGGACTCGGGCATGTCCTTGGAGGCCACATCCTTCTGGGCCGTGGACAGCCAGGCCTGGAAGGCATCCAGATCCTGCAGGAAGGCCTGCAGCTGGCTGGCTTCCCCCAGCGAGGCCTCCTGGCTCTTCAGGGCTTCCTGCAGGGCCTGCCACAGCTCCTCCACATACGCCTGCCGCTGGCCAATGTCCTTCTTCAGCTCAGGGTGTGACTCCATCAGCCGCTGCGACTCCTGCTGCAGGGCACCCACGCGGTCATGGATGGCGGCCACGTCACGCTCCAGCCCCAACAACTTGCGCTGGATGGAGATGACGCCTGCCAGGTCCCGGCCCAGGTCCTTTGTAGACTCCACCACCTTCGTCTTGTCCACCACCCACTTGCTGGTCTCCTCGCAATCCACACAGTAGCTGTGCACCCGGAGGGCCGAGTCCACAGCCTCCCGCCGTTCTAACACCATGGTCTGGAATTCCTGCCACCTGCCGAGGGAGACAGGGGACACAGAGATACCCTCTTCCTTAACGCTTCCCACAGGGTGTCCCTTCCACATTTAGAGGGGACACCAGATTTCCCTTCCAGAGTCTCTCCTGATAGGCCTTGCACGCTGAAAAAAGTCATCTATCCAACAAACTGTCATGAGTAAAATATGTTTATCCAATTTTACCCAAGACAACATAACTGTCAATCAGAGCTTTCCATCAGCAGGACGTGAGCTGTGATGTTATTCCAACCATCAGTAAAGGAACATGATGCTCTGTATGTAAGCTCTATATGTAGTTGAATTTCAGGCAAACGTACAGTTTCCCCAGAGTTTGAAAAATACAAGCATATCTTGTTTTATTGTGCTTCGCTTTACTGTGCTTCACAGATATTACAGGGTTTTTTGTTTTTGTTTTTTACAAATTGAAGGTCTGTGGTGACCCTTTGTTGAAAAATCTATCACTGGCATTTTTCCAACAACATTTTCTCACTTCATGTCTCTGTACTAATTTTTGGTAGTTATTGCAATATCAAACTTTTGCATTATTATATTTGTGTGGTGATTTGTGGGCAGTGATCTTTGATGTTACTATTGCAAAAAGATTATGACTCATTGAAAGCTCAGATATGATTAGCATTTTTTAGTGATAAAGTATTTTTAAATTAAGGTATGTACATTGTTTTTCTAGGCATAATGCTGTTGCACACTTAATAGACTACAGTATACTGTAAACAACTTTTATATGCACTGGGAAACCCCCCAAATTTGTGTGACCCGCTTTATTTTGATATTTGCTTTATTGGGGTGATCTGCAACTGAACCCACAATACCTCCGAGGTACACCTGTAATGAAAATAATTAGAAACCTCCCATCATCAACCTCAAGAATGCTCTAGGACACAGGGTCCCAGCTTCTCCAGAGGAAACACACAGATGCCTAAGACCAAGTTCCAAGTGCCCAGGGCCTAAGAAAAGCCACCATGGTTCTAAAACAAAAGAGTCCTGGTGAAGAGAAGGAAAAGGAAGAGGAAGGGGGAAGGAGAAGCTGGGATTATAATTAAAACATCATCTTAACCTTCATGTGCAGATAGGGAGGGGGCAGATGTCGGGCAGATGTCCTGGGGTTGGTCTGCGGCCCACAGTAAGCTTCTTCTAAAGAGCTGCCCATTAGCCTGGGCCCCGACCACCAGGGACACCTCCCGTGGACCCAGGTTTACTCATCCTGCATCACCGTAATCTAGATGCACACGATAGTATGCTGAACACACATTCGCTAATTGAGCCTAACTCTCTTGAATATCTACAATGTATAAGCATTATGTTAGCCTTTGGGAGGATACAGTCATAGCTACACTTTGCTCCATGGAGTGTAAGGTTTAGAGAGAAATTAAGACAAACTCACCAAAAAAAGATATTATAAAATACTACGTACATAGCGCATACCAGGCAGAGAGGACTAAGGGAGCTGTGAGTAGGGATAACAGCAATCTCATGTTGGTCATCTGAGCTGTATTTCCATGGGCAAACTCCAGTGCCTCCATGGGATTGATCTATTTAAGGATGGGGCCCCGAGTAGCTCGCTCATCTTTGCAGTCCCAGCACCAGGGGATGGAGGTGGACGCAGGAGACAGATGGGCTGGGCAGAGCACACTGCGGGCATTCCCAGGGTTACCGTGGCCCCTAGTCTGGGGGTGGAAGACAGGCCTGCAAACAGAAGTGGGAGATGGGCCGGGAAGGATCAGGAATTCCGAGAGAGAGAGAGAGAGAGAGAGAGAGGAGAAAGAGCCCAGAGGAAGGACTGGGAATTCCAGGAAAGAGAGGAGGGAGAGTCCAGACGTGAAGTCCCTCAACTCTGGGTAGTTCTGTGCCTGGTGCACGGATGCTGCTGAGGCTGGACCTCAAGGGGAAGGAGCAGGAGATTTCCTCCAAGGTGGTCTTAAACCACTGTGAAAGGATAGCGAGGCACTCCAGGGATGTGAGATCTCCTGGCTCCATCCAGAAGCCACGGGAGAGGGTCTGGTGGTGCCCCTGGGCAAGTGGCTCCATGGCGATTTTCCAGACTTTTCCTGGTGTGGCCTCACTGCAGCCACCAGGCAGAGCCCACACAGGGGACAGGGTGAGGTTTGGGTCTAGTCTGCCTCCTAAACCCACCTTCCCCTCCACTGCACCATCTCCAAAAGGGAGGCAGTTGATAGAACTGCTCTAGGCAGCACTGGCCAGACCATGTCAGGAGTCCAGGTTTGGTCCTGGGCCCAAGACTGTTAAGAAAATGTTGGTCAGCTAGAATGCATGTGGTGGGAAGTAATCACACATTCAGTAAGTGTTTGAATGACTCATATGTGCCGAGCCTGGCAGAAGATATTTCAGTTTTGTCCCCGGTCACTCATTCACTGTGTTATATCACACAACTACCAAGTGCCTTGTGCCAGGCCCCGTTCAAGGCTCTGGGCATGTAGCAAGGAACAAACCAAAGTGCTCTCATTCGAGTGGGCAGAGACAAATAAGTTTTTAATCCATCAGGTGGTGACAAGTACAGTGGAAAAAAATGAAAGCAAGACAACAGGATCGAGGCAGAGGAGCTGGATGGGAAGCAGGTAGTGATACTTTGAATGGGGTGGACAGTGCGGGCTGCTCCAAGAAGCTGACACGTGAGCTGAGATCTGAGCGAGGGACTAAGGCAAGTGGATATTGGGGAAAAGAATATTCTGAACAGAGGGAACCTCAGACAGCAAAATGCTTGGTGCTCAGAGCACTGTGGACAATATATAAAGATACTGCTCTTCATTCGCTTACAGTCTAGTAGAAAAGTTCTTCAGGACAAAAGTAATTATAATACAAGGTAGAATGTGAAGCTCTAAGCCAGGCAAGGGAGGGAAAGATACTTTTTCATCCTGGAAACCAGGAAGGAGAGGAACCTGGACTGGCCTAAAAACAAGCATGATTTAGACTACGTAATTGGAGGAAGATGCACTCTGTAGAGAGAACAGCAGCGACTTAGAGGCAGGACTGTGGATGCGGTGAAGAATGACAACTGTCTTTAAAAACACTTGAAGAGCTATCACGTGGAAGAAGAATCAGGGTAAGTTTCATTATGTCTAACGGGCAGAGCCTGAATTTCAAGGAGGCAGATTTCCACTCACGATGAGATCAAACTTTCTACCCAAAAGGGGCTGCTCCCAAATGGGCTGTGCTACACGGGGACGGGGCGAACTCCCTATGCTTGGAATGTTTGTGCAGGATGCAGGCTGTCTGGGGTACACGGCTCAGGTACCTTTCAACACTCAGATGTCATGGAAAACCATTTAACCTTTTCACACCTCAGGTTCTCTCTCACCTGAGGATGACAAGTATCTTGGTGTATTCCACTTAGGATGGTGTATGGCTTAGAGGTCTGTAAGATCATTCTCTGACCATAACTCATCAAAGCAGCAGATGTACTAGCTGACAAGTACTTCCTGTGAGTCATGCACATGCACACACATACATGCATGCACATGCATCCCGTTACCTCCAAACCTAAAGAAGAACAAGGAGGCATGCTCCTCCTCTGCATAAACCTTAGATTACAGAGGACCCTCCTGAACTACAGTCCCCTTCTTTGGATGCTGAGATAATCTAGTGGCTCCAAAGTCACCCCTGGCCTCCTCTTAAGCCCCCACTGTGCTGCTCCTTTTCTTTACAGCTGAGTCTTCCCTAACCCCACCTCCCAGGTTGCCTCGGGCAGAGCAGGGCTCAGGCACAAGTGTGGGGAGAGGGACCGGGGTAGTGGGGAGATGGTGAACACATCCCATTGTGCGTGTAGGACCCAGGGTAACAAACAGGACACAGGCGCATGCTCTGTCCTCAGAGGTCCTCAAGGAACTCGTGGCAATTACACCCTGTACTGAAAGCAGCCCCTCTCCAAAGGCTCCTTAGGGCCTGTTTTTTGTTCTGGCCATGAAGCGTGCTCAAGGCTTGCTGCTAATTCTCCTCTTCATTCAAGCCAGTCTCATTACCAATGCTACATTTTGGTGCAAGCAGGAGCTTTTTTTAATGGACAGTACTTAAGAGCTCTCAGAAAGCAATTTTCCCTGCCTAAGAACGTCCAGGGAAATGCGACATGAGTGCCACATGGCCTGATTCTAACTGGATGCACTCAGGACATTCGCTCCATCACTCAGCACATGCCCGCCCCAGGCACAGCATTCGCAGCTCTGCAAACAGGTCTCTCTCCCTCCCTGGGCTGGTCACCACACAGGTCTCTCCTCCTTGATGCTAAAGCTCCAGTGTCAGAAGGAGACTTTGGCTGAGTGAGGCAAGAGCTCTGAGGGTACAAACCTGGCAGTGCATAGCAGGCATCCTGACTTCTGGGCCACACCCCCAAGGCTCTGTCAGGTGTCGGGAAAAGAAGCCCTTAGCCCCAAGCCCTACCCACACCCCACCTGGTATTCAGATGGTCCTGACACTTCTTCACTTCCCCACTGCGTGGGTGGTTACTCTCTACCAGGCTGTTGGCAGCAAGGTTCACGCCATCAATCTGAGCCATCAGAGTCTTCATCTCCTGGTCCAGGATATCAAACCTGATGTGGACAGAGAAAATGAGGATTGGTAGGGCAGCAGTGGCCAGTCCCCAGAACGTGTAGCACTTGCTTTCTCCTTCCACCTCCTAAATACATTGACCAGGTAAGAGGGGAGAAAGGTGTGCTGACACACCCTATTTTCTGGTTCATGGGTCCAGTTTCATGGTTTAGCATTTCCCGGATCAGGCTGGGAGAGAACTGGTTACTTATAAGACAATTGGCTAAACAGAGAGGTTTATGGGAAAATGAGGTGTAGGAGGTGTTAATCGCCACAGAGACTACCTGCCATGCCTCCACTGCCCCAGCTGCTGCTCATGGACCCTAATTCCACTGCCTTGACACCTGGACCTGAAGGATACCTCCCCAGCCAGGTGCTCCATCCCTGGGTAGGAGAAGGCAGAGCTGCTGAGGGGTGGGGCACTGTGTGGTTATGAAAGCTGACTCTTCTGAGATAAGAGCCCAGGTCCCTCCAGCATCAGCGTGGGACCACCTTGGCATGATCGAGGACTGACTTCTTTTCCTCAACTCCTTGGATTCTGTACTCAGGATGATGGGATGCCGCACAGACTGGGGGCACGCCCTCCCATGCCAGAGTGCTGATGGAATCGGAATAATGGAAATGAGAGTGGCCTTGCAGACTGGTGATTTACAAACTGGTCTCTGTGGCCCCTCGGGGTTCTGTGGTTTAGGGACTGCCAAAGAAAGCTAGAGCTTGTGGGGTCCAGCCTCTCGCGCCCCCTTCACCACAACCACTCCACCTTCCACTGTGTTGTATGTCAGGGGTTCCATATACCATTCATTTGAATAAAGGCTGCTGTAGCTGAAAAGTCATCAAACACCTGGACCAGAAAGAGCCCCTTTGTCTTATTTTGAGGAAGGTCCCAGGGGGTGAGGTACCAAGCGCCACAGAGCCAGATTAGAACTCGTGACGCTCAGTGCCTGGCCTCTGTGATCAAGGGCATCCTATGGCCTCTCAAAGAGACCCTTGTTGATCTGGAGGCTGTTCCAGCACTAGGAGCACAGACCGCGTAGGGGGAGGCGAGAGGGAAGGGCCGGCCCTGACCTGTGCTGCACGACCTCCAGGTCCTCCAGCGTGTCTGGGATGTCCATCTGGGCCAGCCACTTCCCCTTCTCGCCCATCCACAGTTCACAGGCATCCGTCTCCCCAAACACCGTGTACAGGTCCAGGGCATCCTGCAGCCTCTGCCGACGCATGTCCGCTTGGGCGACCACCTGCTGGTAGAGATCCCGGAGGGCCTGCAGCCGGTTGGTCACATCTGGGGAATCCCGAAACTCTTGGGGGAACCCCTGGGCCTGCTGTTCCAGATGCTCCATCACCCCGCGGCTCTCCTCTAGCTCCTCCAGAAAGTCCTTGTGCTTCTTGCCCAGGGCCTGTGTGGCCCCTTCATCCTGCCCCACATCTTCTCCCGAGAGCAGCCGGTGGGCATCTTGCAGCCAGGCCTTCAGATCATCCGCATCGCCCTGGAACTGAAAGAAGTTCTCAGCGTCCTGGAGGTTCTTCTTGCGGAAGGCAGCCAGCTCCTTCAGCTGGTTCCACTGGGCAGACACCTCCTTGATCCGGGCCTCGATCTGCGGGTGCCCAAACTGCTTCCGTGCAACCATGCCCTCAGCCTCCTGGAAGATCTGGTCCAGGTGGGCGTCCAGCCCGCGCAGCTCGTCCTCGAAGGCCTTGTGCTTGCGCTGCAGGATGAGCACGCTGGTCAGGTCCTTGCCATAGTCCAGGGAGGAGTAAATCTGCTCCTTCTCCTTGATCCAGCTCTCGGCCTCATCCATCTCCCAGAAGAACTTCCAGAGCCGCTTGGACTGCTCCAACTGGGCCTTGCGTCCGGCTGCTGTGTTGCTCAGCTCCTCGAAGCACTGCTCCAGGTGGCTGACACGGTCCCGGATGACCTGGGGGTCGCAAGGCTGGTACCCTGGGAGGAATGGGAGGAGGGAGGACAAAAAGGGTAAGGGCTTCATCTGAAGGGCAACCTTCAGATCAGGTGCCAGGCTAGGACCATGTCGTCTAGAACCTGCCATCTCACTGGGGCTTTGGAATTGGACACAGGGGGTCCCAGTTCCCAGTTGCTTAGAGGACAGGCTTTTAATTAGTTCTTTTTAATGAATTCCCACTAAAACTTCAGGAATAAGAGAGGTTAAAAGTTGGGTCAACTCTCAGTAGAAATGCACAATGTAAAATTATTTTAAAAAGAACCAGGCACAAATTTCAAGATGATTCTTCAAAGAGGCATTGGGGGTCACCTATCTAAGACCAGAAGCTGTAAACCTAAATTGTCTCTGCTATGACTTGAACTAGCAGAGAGAATGAAAGACGGAGCATGCCTTCTTGGTTCTTATAAACCCTTCTGACTATAGATGGCCAAAGCAGTTGCCTGCCCTCTGGAGAATTTTGCTATCCCTCAAACTTCTTTCTTGCACCATTAGTTGATGAAAGAGGCAGAATTGTACAACTAGGTTTATCCAAGCTGGGGTGCTGGAGTGCTGAGCCAGAGGCCTCAACAGGAAAACACCTGTGGCCTCACCTGGCTCCTCAGTGAACTGAAGAGTGGCTGTGGTGATGGCCTTCACTTTGTCCCCTTGGATGGCGATGTCAGCCTCCATCAACTTGTGTTTTTGTAGCAAGTCCTCGACCTCCAACAAGTGCTTCCCGAACTCGGCAGACAAGAGGTGAGCCTGGCAAAGAGGACAGCTAAGGTAGAGGGAGCGAGGAAAGGTGAAGAAACCCACCCGCTCGGAGAAGACCCCTCCGAAGGGAGCGTCCGTGGTGTGTTGGGGCCAGGATGAGTCAGATGCAGCTGGAAAACAGCTGCTGCTCAGCGGGAAAGAAGCTACAGAGCAGGAGCTCCCACTGGGGGTGCCCATTAAAATCATTCAGGGAGCACCTTTCAGGAGCTCAAGCCCTACACTCAATCTCCTATGTGTGTCCCTGACTTGGGGCCTGGGCATGCGTATTTTTAGAAAGCTCTGTGGTCAGTCTGATGTGATCCTCAGTTGAGAGCCACTGTGGTAGAGGGAGAGGAGACAGACTTCTTGGTGGCTCTGTGCCAGGAGGTCTGGGTTCCCACCAGAGTCAACTCGTGATTACCCAGAGCCTGATTCTCCAGGCTCCTGATGGGTGTCTGTGTCTTCTAGGCCCTGCAGGTTGGCACCTGTGCTACTATGAACCCCAGATTTCTCGATCACGGGGAATATAGAAGATTTGGGCTGGAGCAGTGTGAGCTAAGCCGTTGAGAGGCGGATGCAGCCCGATGCTGTGCTGCCTCGGATTCTCCACTCTGACTCAGGGAGGTGGGGCTGGGAGGTGCCTATGGAAGCACACTCCCATTGCAGGGCAGGTGCTGAAGCCCCAGGTGGACACGGGGGCAGGGGATGGGGGTGTCTGAGCCCACCTTGATCTCATCCATCCAGTCGATGCTGTGCAGCATGTCCTGGAAGAGCTTCTGCAGGGCCAGTGTCTTCTCAAGCCTCTGGCGCCGGGACTGCAGCAGCTCCTGCAGGTAGTTCCACAGGCGCAGGACGTTGTCCTTGCGGGCCGTGATGCGCTTCTGGTCGTGGTAATTCTCCCGCTCCAGCTCCTGGGCCAGGTCCTCCAGGGCCCTCACCCGCTCCTCGTAGGCAGCGGTGTCCGTCTCAATGGCCTCATGCTTCTTCTTGGCGGCCTCCACAGCTGCCAGGTCGTACCCGAAATTATCCTGTCCCCCAGGGAGGAAAACAGGCAGCTCAGTCAGGCTCCGCTTAGCTGGTCCCCAAATGCAGAGAAACAGGGGGTCCCTTTGGAACAACTGCTGGACGGGAAAGCCCTTTCCCAACGAGTTACTTCTGCCACTTTTTCAGCCTATCTTATCAGAGCCAAGTTCCAAAGACTAAACGTCTCACAAGAACCTTTACAAGAAGGTTGTGATTTTACTCACTGTGCCATCCTTGTGGGTAACACTGGGTGAATATTACTAACAGAGCTCTTTCACCACGTGCTGGCACTCACCACCCTGCCTTGCGTGGACCTGCCTGATTCTGGGCAGGAAGGGGCTTCTCACTAGGAAACCATGCAGCTGTACACAGATGGTTTACCCCCATGCTATCTGGGGTGCATGCATACTCTCCAATTCTCTCAGAATGCTTGCTTTCCCCTTTCGGGATGAAAGGGGAAATTTGACTCCAAGCTCCAAGTGGGAAGGAACAGATGCTCTCATGGAGAATCAGTCCCGGGGTCAATTTTCAGCTAGTGAAATGTGACACAGCCCCAGAGGCCAGAGTCCAAGGGGCATGTCTGACACATACGAGGTGCACTGCTTTCATCACATCCCCGGAGGACCACTGAAATGTCAACCTGAACTCTGGCTCTAGGTGATGCCACTGGCTCACGTGAGACAACTTTTGGGGCCATTTTTGGATTGTGTGGCTCTTTCCTAAAAATGAGGCTTTGTCAACCTGGGAGAGTTCCTTTTCAGATGTGAATCTTGATCCGCCCAGTCACGGGGAGCAGGGTTGTAAGACCTGTGGAGAGGCTTGTTCTGCTGCCGCCACCGAGAGACCAGCGTGGGCTCCAGCCCTGCTGTCTACCGGGGGCTCTGGAAAGTTCCCCCTCTCCTGCAACCCCAAGCGCGGCCCCCTTTACCTGGGCCACAAGCCGCTGGTTTTCATTGAGCCACGTCTCTCTCATGGCAGCCTTTCGGTCAAAGCGCCGGGCCAGCTGCTCTAGCTTCTCCTGCCGGATGAGCTCCTCCCTCAGAGCCAGCTCGCGCCGGTACTCAGCTTCCTCCAGGCTTTCCCAGGCCTGCACGAGGGGTAGAGGAGAGCTCTTGGGATTTGGGGGTCCCGACTCTTTCACCCAACACTGAGCGATTTTAGGAATCTAGGCGGAGCCTAGATTAGAGCTCAGTGACAACCTTTCGGCTTTCCTGTCTGGGCAGACGAAAGATTCAGGGAGCACTGGTCATGACCCCCCAGTTCCCTCTTCTCCTAAATCTGCCTCAGACTCTTGGTTTAGTACAGTGTTATTTGCCTCTGTGGGTGCTCAGTAAATTCCTATTGGCTAAATGGCTACCTCCATTCCACTGGAACTTCCGGGTGGTGGTAGGCCTCCAAACCTCCGAAATGTCATAAGGCATTTCCCTTCTGTTAAAAGTAGTCAATATTCTCCAAAAAACCTCAAGGTTCTATAGAGAATAGGCTATAAAACTGGCTCTAAATAATGGACTCTGGGCATCTGAATAGGGGGCTGAACCGGTGGACAGTGGGTAGAGTCTGACCTCTCAGGGCTAGACTTAGCACCCTCAACAGCCAGGTGTGTCGTTAATAACACCACAGGAAGTGGCTTGGCTTAACCCTGTCCTGGGACCATTACATGTGCCCTTATGAGGAGCTCACTCAAGCCACTGGCAAACCCACTGCATCCCCATTCTTACGGCAACTTTGAGCTGGAAATGTGCAGCAACTGCCTCTTTTTTAATTTTTAAAATTGAAGTATAGTTGACTTACAATATTGTATTAGTTTCAGGTATATAACAGTGATTCAATATTTATATAGATTATACTCCATATAAAGTTGTTATAAAATATGGGCTATATTCCCTGTGCTGTGCATTAAATCCTGGTATCTTATTTATTTTATACCTAGTACATCCCCTTCACCTATCTTGCCCTTCCCTCCACCCCTGAACAGGGGGCTGAATGGATGCTTGGTGGGTGGAGTCTGACCTCTCAGGGCTAAGCTCAGATAGCACCCTCAATAGCCAGGTGTGTCATTAATAACACCACAGAAAGTGGCTTGGTTTAACCCTGTCCAGGGACCATTCCCTGTGCCCTTATCAGGAGCTCAATCAACACACTGGCAACGTGAAATGGAAAACGTTGCTGTACCCGGTTGATGTCGGACACGAGTTTCCCATCATGGGGCGTGTACACTTTCTGATTGTTGGCTCTCATCCGTGACTGGATGGTAAAAAGTAGGACTTCTAGATTTCCCTTCTCCTGAAACCTGTCAAGAAAAAAGAGGTAGGGAGATGAGCGTCAAGATTCCCACAGCCATTTTTTTTTTTTTTTCCTAATTTTCTGGTCGGCCATGTGGCATGTGGGATCTTAGTTCCCCAACCAAGGATCGAACCCGCGTCCCCTGCATTGGAAGCACGGAGCCTTAACCACTGGACAACCAGGGAAGTCCCAGCCAGTTGTTCTTTTTTAAGTGAACATGGAACCCTGGCATCTTGGAGCTTGGATAGCAAAACACATTTCTCTTAAAAAAGTAAAGAGGATCTACATAGGTTTACTTACCTGTTAAAAGATCTATCAATCTATCATACTCGCCAACTGAGATCTAATAGGGGTTGAGTCTTTGCGACATGAACCAGAGAAAACAACTACTGCAGCATTTGCTTGTCATTTGCTTCCACGGAGGAATGGCTAACTGGACTGTTCTGGTAATTCCTATAGGTATCAAGTTTTAATAATCCATACAAAGAAACTCTTCCCTGTTCTGCAAACAGTTGAAGGCTTTTGACTAGCTCTTTACTCAGTTTTTTGCTGAGTGAGTCAATAAAACCATGTATGTTCTTACGTGGAAGCAGCGTTATCCACGTAAGAACATATCGCACCGAGCGCAACTTTCACCTGAGTACTAATAAGTCAGCTCTCCTGACAACAATGCAAAACCCAGATGCTTCTGAGAGGGGAGGAAAGGCTAGGCTCCAGGAGGAGGTTAGGTGTAGGAGTTGAGAACTGGCAGCAGGCTGGATTTCTGGAACCCAGGGTCCAAGCTCCAGGTAACTGGGTACTTTCCCATTTCTGCCCGTAGCCAAGTATTTACCCACTTCTACCTCCACCACGCAGTAGTCAAAGATCAGCTGGTAAGCAAGGTCCCCACCCTGAAGCCAGCCTAATTCATCTGCCTGCTCACAGGCACTGCAGGTGGGCTGTGGCCTTGAGCACTGTCTACGCAGCCAGGAGATGCTACCCCTGTGTGCAGTGCCTGGTAGACTCATGGGGCATGTTATCTGTACTGGATTTAGGACTTTGAAAGTGGGTTAGTGTCAGGCCAGAAATCAGATACTTGTTTATAGTACATCCCAGACTCCGTGTCTCGCCTTTCCCTGCTTGCTAGTCATGAATGAATGAGCGGGGGAGGAACAAGGCAGAGGGTACCACCGATGAGCTAGAAATCTGTTTCTGGGGAGCCGGCCAAGCTAAGGGCGGGCGAGCTGGAATGCCCCGTGTCTGTGTGGGTGTGCGTGTGCACGTGTGTGCACAGTTGTGTTTGCAGGTGCATGTGTGCACGTAGGCCCTGCACACGCTGGAGTGGAGCAGAGGTCCCGAGAGGCAGACTAAGTGCTCGTTAATGGATGAGCAGCGACAGATGGGAGAGGAAGAAGGATGTGCTTGATGATCAACAGGGCCTCACGTGGAGAGCTCTGGGGCTGTGGATGCAGAGGTCACTACCAAAGAGCAAACCCGCAGCTCAGTGCACAGAAGAGAGAGGAACTTTCCAGCACATTCTTTAAAGAGACTCTGAAGTCTGAGATTTCACTGCTGCTCCCCTTCAGGGATCTGGGAGAGTATTTCTTTGGCTTTGAGTCAGGGGTTACTCAATGCCCACTGCCTGTAGGCTGACGGCTTGGGAGCAGGGAGACAAAACGGGATGAAGTAGGTGACAGATGGGCAGCTCTCTAACCTCCAGGAGCCGCCTCCCGGATTCCTTCTCCAGGCCCTCCAACCCTCTGGAGGTGGTTTCTCGGCTGTGATGCCCGCCCTCCCGAGTGCCCAGGCCCTTACTTGGGTGGCTTCTCCACGGTGCGGTAGGTACTGAAGGCCTGCAGCTGCTGCTGGACACCGGTCAGGGAGTTGGCGAACTTGCGGCTGTTCAGGACAGTGATGGTCTGCTCGATCCAGGTGAGCAGGTCTGAGGCCAGCCCGCTGTACTTTTCAATCATCTTCTCGGTCTCAATGGCGTGGTCAATTACCTAGGGAATCACCTTGTGACTCATCCTTGTCAGAAGGGCGAGGACGCCAACGAGGATGCCGCCGGGGACCACGATCGAGGTGGTCCTCCTCCTCGCAAGCCCTGGAGCGTTTACGTTGGGTTTGTTCCCTGAGCCCAAGACCACTGCTGAGCAGGCGGCTGGACTGGAAGTGCGCCGGCAACGTCAGGAGGGACCTGGCTGTGCTCGGGAACGGGAGCAGCTCCCCCCTCCCGAACCCTATAGAAGACTAGAAAGCTGCCTGTGCGTTCCAATCCAGCCGCCAGAGAGGCCAAGGTCCTGTTTATTTAAGAGTGGGTATTAGGGATGGAGGGCACGAAGATGAATGAGAAACAGTCCCTGCCCTGGAGGGGCAAAAGACCCAGCCGGGGAAAGGACTGCGGCACGAGGGTCCGTACAGTGGGGTGGCTCCCCTGTATGGTAGGCTGAGGAGTCTAAGAGGCTTGAAACCACAAAAAACTAACAAGCAAAGAGCCTGTTTTGCTCCTGTGGGAATGCTCACGAGACATGGGTCTGCATGTGGAAGGTCGGCTCAGAGCTACGGGCTATGACCTTGTTTGGGACAGACCAACAACCTGTGTTGGAATTCAGCTTGGGAGCCATTAACCTGGCCATGCTTGGCTTCAGAGGAAGTTGGTGGGGGGTGATGTGCACCCTCTCCCACAGCTGGGGTCCAGACACAAAGCTCTTAGGGTAGAAAGGGAGCATCTCACTCCAGGCCTGTGCGTGGCAAGCGGGGAAACGGTGACACTCTGGTTACATGGCAGCTCAGTACCTTGCCAACACGCTTGCCCTCCACTGCCAGCACCTTCATCTTGGAGAAGTAGTGGTAAAACGCCACCACGTAGGTGATGATGGATTTCTCATCAGGGTTTTCTGTGAAGACATCTGCAAGGGGAAAGGGTGGGCTCTCAGGACCAATCGGAAGTTGGAAATGTCAGGCTCAGGGGGTTCATCTCCCTGTGTCTCCAGCACAAAGTTCAACTACAGGCACCAAGTGACAGGCGAGAGTGGAAGAGGAATAGGCTGCGATTTTAGTGAGAGGATGAAATCCATATTAGGACCACAAAGAATGAAAGAAGGGAAAAGGATGGAAAGACTACAGTGGGCCCCCAGTCAGGCAGGGGAGGTGTCAGGAGCCAGCTTGGGTCTGAAGAGCAGGCTGGAGCGGAGCCCTGGCCCGGCCACCATGCCCACGGCTCTCCCAGCATGGCCCACACTCCTCCAGGCGCCCTGACGGTCTCGTGGGCACTGGCTCACCTTCAGGGTCAAGGAGCGGGATGATGCCCAGCTGTCGCTCAGCCACGTCGAACGCGTGCTCCAGGTTGTGCCGGGCGTTGGAGTCCTTCAGCTTATCAAAGTCAATCAGGTCGGGCCTGGGGACGAAGCCAGACTGTTAGAGGGCAGGGAGCATGGCATCCCCACCGAAAGGGCAAAGACCCTGGGCAGACGCAGGCAGGTGGCTGAGCCGGAGAAGTGAGAGGAGGAGACGGGACCGAGGAGGGAGCTGTGAGCACCAGCGTGTGAGGAAGGGGGATTTAAGGGAGGCAGGATGCCGAGGGTGAGAGGAGAAGGCGCCACGGCTGTACCATTCCTGTGACGCTTGAACAGCAGCCTACATGTTAAGTGCAAGGTGTCCCAATCCCCCCAGGGCTCTCTGGCTCCCACAGGGGTTCCCGCTCCGCTCCCTCTCTTACCGGTGCTTGTGGATCAGGGCGTTAAAGGCTAGGCCATCCTTCCAGCTGGAGGTGAAGTTGGTGACATTGACATGGGGGTAGCTGCATCCAAGAAAAGCATTAAGAGCTAAGAAACAGATTCTTCTGGGGTCTCTACAAGTGTGTGAACCCAGGGCCAACACCTCAGGAGAGGAGCGGACCGGACCCTTCTCGAGCCCCTTCAACAAGAGGGCAGCCGTTAAGTCACAAAAAGAGGCTCCTTCATCAGGTGGGCCCAAGAGACTCTCGCCCCCAACAGACGCCATGGTCTGACCCAGGCGATTTGAGGATAGAATCCTGTATTCTGGGCCTGTAAGAATCAGGTCAGGATAGACTGTGCATCAACTACGCCCAAATGGATGTAGTTCTGGGTGATGGCGTCTATGTCCCTTGGGGACGGCAATGCTTGGGAGGCACAGGGGGTGGTGAGGAATGTGGCAGTGGCTGGTCCCCAGGGCATACCCTGCCGTCTTCATCTGACACCATAACAGCAACGCGTCCTTGGCTGAGCGCGTCTCACGACCTTCCTGAGTCTGGACAACGATGTCCTGAATCTGTGGGCACAGGAACAAGAGAGGGAAGACTTAGATTTGCATCTGGCCCAGAGCCTCCCTGCTCTCCCTGGAAGGCCCCCTCGGTCCTTCCTCCTCTGTAGCCGTCCATTCCGTCGCCAGCCGTGCAGCTGCCCCGCAGCCTGAGGCCCCGGGTCCTGGAGGCCTGTTTCTCTGCCTTGGTCAGCTTCTCCACGTCAGAGGAGACTGCTCCAACTTGAAACTCGAAGGGGAGGCCAGGAATAAACAGCAGAATGCCCTCATTCCTCCTCAGGAGGTACGTGCCACCTGGGCCATGGAACGGCATGAACGCTGGAAGGTGCTGTATTTTTTTTTTTCTTTTTTTCTTTTTTTTTTTTTTGCGGTACGCGGGCCTCTCACTGTTGTGGCCTCTCCCGTTGCGGAGCACAGGCTCCGGACGCGCAGGCTCAGCGGCCATGGCTCACGGGCCCAGCCGCTCCGCGGCATGTGGGATCCTCCCGGACCGGGGCACGAACCCGTGTCTCCTGCATCAGCAGGCGGACTCTCAACCACTGCGCCACCAGGGAAGCCTGGAGGTGCTGTATTTTGATCAGCAGCTCCTCTTGCCTTTTCATCCTCCCCAATTCTGCTGTTATTACCGTTTCATCATACACACCCTCAGAGAGTGAGACTGGACACCCAAGACCACTTGGGTGAGATCTTCAGGCCGGGAGTTGTGTGTTATCTTCCTTCTCCCTGCCCTTCCCTCCTCCAACTAGGTTCTTTCTGTCCCCAGACCAGCAGGTGGAAGGCCCTGCTTTCCTCCCCTCGGGCTTTCTAAATTCCTTACAAATAAGCGACCTTGAATTTCAGGGTGGGAAGAGAAAAGCTTCTGAGTGAAAAACATAAAAGCAGATCTTCTGCACTCTTGCAATTTCTGAACCAAACTACTTAAAAAAACAAAAAGTGACACATGTGGGGGGAAGGGGACAAAAGTAGATCTTCCAGCCAGATCTCAGCCCAGCTACTAATTTCTATCCTCTCTCTCAAAAGACTAGCTATTGACTGAACAGCTCGCCCTGAGCTTCAGCAACTTGGCGATGCACAGGATGGTTTCTCCTTCCTACAAGCATTGTCCCACAGGACGGGCTTCTAGCCTCCCAGAACTTGCAAACACTCGCACTTATTCACCATTTTATAAGATTCCCAAACCCAGTCTGGCCCAGGGAAGCTCCGTCCACCCCCTCTGCCCCCCGGGAACCCACCTGGAAGCGGAGGATGATGGTCCAGATGAGGCCCAGGACCAGGCGGTGGTTGCCATCCACGATGTCATGGGATCCCATGTTCTCCAGGTGCACACGCTGCTCCTTCAGGAACTGCAGGGCCTTGTCCACATTCTCCAGGCAGTGGATGCGCATCTTCCCCTTCGTGGGCTTTGGCTGAGGGACAGCATGCCCCGTGGGCATGGAAGAACCTCATGGTCATGCCTGGACCAGCTCCGGTCATCAGCATCCACCCTCCATGCCAAACTCCAACTCCCATGCTCACTCCTTGACACTTTTCAACCCCATCCTTTCAGCAAAGTTCAGAGGCTCCCTCTCTTGAGCACCCAGAGTTCTGCAAGTGGGCTGCATCATTACTGTTCCTGGGTCTAAACAAAGGCTTCTGAGTGGGTGATAAGTGGCACTCAAATATAGTAACACAACAGGTAGTTCGTTGAGCCCTTACTATGTGCTAGGCACAGTTCTAGGAATTGTTTACTGCTGATTGGTGATAAGAATGGCTTTTAGTGTGGTGACTGATAATGGGTCCATTCTGCCATCCAACCTCCTCCCTCCCCACCCCCAAACGGCCTCAGCCAAAGCTCAAGAGGACCACCATTGATAAGTAACTGCATCATCTGAAGGTTTCTTAGTGGTAACTCTCTCTAGTGGGGTAAGAGGCATTCTTCAACTTCAGTCTGGAGTTGAAAAGGCAACAGATGAATGTGGTACCTTTCATTCAAACCCTGAGGTCTTAGGCTACTACATCAGGTACAGGTATCGGTTTACACACGGGGGAAATGAGGCAAAGAAGGTCCTGCCTGACAGACCCAAGGTCATAATAGAAGTAACTGAGCAAAACATGAGCCTTGATCTGGCTCTCCTGCAGGGGCAACGTTACCACCAGGTGGGTTACAACTAAGAGGGCCTGTGATAAACTTCCACTTGTTAGAGTGACGGATACACAGGAAAATATCTTTGACACTTTCCTCCTCGTTCCAAGAAGGAGGCAAATTTTTCCAGCTGGGTAATGGGATATGTCTTAGCCTGCGCAAGGAGGATGAGGGTGGGCCCACTGCAGGCCAGTCACAGATAACCAGATGCCAAGGGGAGAAAGTCAAGAGCTCTGCATGGCTTCTGGGAGGAGCATGAAGGGGTGGGAGTGGCCAGAGGAGGCAAGAAATTCTGAAATGTTTCAGCAAAATTAACAAAAGTTTTGATGATATATTAGATGGAAAGCCAGGCATTTATGCTGGGACATATTTAGATGAACACGTTCAGGGAACCCAGTCAGCCACACGGACACCTCACATCATTAGTACTGAAACCTCCCAAAGGAATAGGGAGAGGGCTTCCCTGGTGGCGCAGTGGTTGAGAGTCTGCCTGCCGATGCAGGGGACACGGGTTCGTGCCCCGGTCCAGGAAGATCCCACATGCCGCGGAGCGGCTGGGCCCATGAGCCATGGCCGCTGAGCCTGCGCATCCGGAGCCTGTGCTCCGCAACGGGAGAGGCCACAACAGTGAGAGGCCCGCGTACCGCAAAAAAAAAAAAAAAAAAAAAAAAAGAATAGGGAGAAACCTTGGAAGGCCATGAGAACTGGAGAGGCCCCCAGACCATGTCTTTCCTGAACAGGGGCAGAGCAGCAGCCACAGGGCCTGGGGAAAGGAGCTTTACCAGCATCTCTCCAGAGAGCACTTCCAGCAGCTTGATGAGCATCCTCCCATCCCGCAGGTCCTTGTAGAGGTCAGTGATGCGGCAGGACACTCGCGCCAGGTGCGAGTTCACCCATTTTGTGAAGGTTTTCTTCTGAACAACTTCCCGCTCATCTGGGTGGGGAGAAGAGCCTTGCGTGAGGTGCCTGAGGTTGGCAGGGTCCATTTGCAATGTGACATGGGGCTGAAGGGTTTTTCACCTTAACCCCAGAGTTGCCCCATCCCTGGCAGAGGAGGTCGATGTATCTATTCCATCCCCTTCTGAGGAGCATTTCTAACCAGAGCGTAGCCTTTTGGCTTCACAGGTCCATGTGCCATGACTGGGGCAATGAAGAGGTAACTTCCACCATCACGGTATCAAGACACCCCTAATCCAGTCACCTGCTTCCCTGTGCGCATCAGAATGCTCTGGACCACTGGGCCAGCGAGCTCAGAATTCAATGCCAGGTTCACCCGTCCACCCATCCAACAAATATTCCCTCTGCCTAGAATGCTCTCTCTCGGACACTCCACCCCTCACCCCGTTCACCTAACTCCTAGTCATCCTTTAGGAGTCAGTGGAAACAGTGCTTCTCCAGGAACCTAAGCTCTCGCCTAGGTTCTGTCTCCCCTTGTGTGCCCCGACCCCTGCATCTGCATTTCTCATTTCTCTCTCCTCATACTCAGATTAGTTGAAAGTCTGTCTTTCCTGCAAGACTGCAGGCTCCTTGAGCCCAGCAAAATCTGTCTGTCTTGTTCACTTCTAAATCCCCAAGGCCTGGAGTCTGGCATGCAGTAGGTCTCCAGAGCTGTACTGTAGCTGACTGTGCAGAGGTTTATTCAGCTCCTACGCCAGGCCTGCTGATACATAAAAGTAAAACAAACTGCCTGCCCTCAAGGAGCTGCTGGTAGGTAGAGGAGAAAGATGAGCATGGAAACAGTGAGGTCACGTGGAATGTGTGATCCACGTAGGGTGAAGGGTAGTGGGGGCTTGGGCTGGGGGCTGTGCATGGCACTAAGCTCTCCTTCTCTCCCGCAGAATGGCAGGCAGGATTTTCCATCTTCAGACCTGGGAAGCTGACATGCCACCCCCAGCCTAAATCAGCCTCGGCCCAAACCAAGCTTCCAGCCCAGGCTGTACCAGTTCGGGTGGGCTACCTTTTAACACCTCTGTTAAAATAAATACAGGGTACTGTAAAATAAATGCTGGTACCTGTATGGTTAGGGCTGGGAAGCTTGATCAAGATGCTGGAGAGAGGACAGAGGCTGGGATAGCAGAAAGAATGGGGACAGGGTGAAAGAGAGAGAGAAGAGGGGCAGAAAAGATAGAAACAGGAAGAGAAGTTTGCTTTAGTGAACAGTCTGTGGCAACCTGCTTCTGGGCACTCTGGCGGAGGATTCTAGGCAGGAGATGACCTGGCCATGTGGTCGTGGGCCTGGTCCCTGGGGAGGCCATGGAGGGTCCCTGGGGAGAGTGTGTTCAGATTGGTCACAGCCAGGGCAGACTCCGAGCAGTCCAGCCAGGAGGGACTGTCAGTGCCGTGCGAACAAGCTAAACGTCTGCTCAGCTGAGCCCAAACTGTGGAACGGTTGGCTTCTTAAATTATTAAATGTCTGACTTAATAACAACAAAAAGGGGAGCCCAGCCAGCATGGCCTCGAGGGTATAAGACTGGCAGTTTCTGAGGCTCACAGCATCAAATTCCTTCCTACCTCAGGGCTATTTTGGTGTTAGGAACTCAGACCCCTTATTTGCTTATTCATTCATTCAGCAATTGTTCACTGTACAGCTGTTAGGTGCCAGGCTCTGGGTAGAGGGGGAGGCAGCCAAGGACAGGAAGGAGCCCCCATCCTTGACGCAAACTCCATTATAAATATGATGAGTGCTGGAGTCACATGTAAAGAATTCTATGGAAGCCGTCTAAATAAGATTTCCAAGAAGAGCAAAAATACTACTAGTGACTATACAAATCTGTAATAAATATAAAATTAAAATGGCACTTGTTTGTTCTGGGCCTCTGGGCAAAGTTTCAGGGGGAAAAGCCCCCTTACTCTATTGGACCACTTCCCTGATTTCAAGGACTGCTTCAGCAAAATGTAACTAAAGTTCTGATGATATATTGGACAGAAAGCAATTGCGTTTATGCTGGAGCCTGTTTAGATTCAACAGAGCCAGCCTCAGTCCCACGATGCTCTCCCTAGAGACCGGATCTGTGCTGTAAGAGGCTAAGCCTTCCAACCGGTGGTGGAGCTTTGTTTAAGGGGCTGAAATTTGTTGCCCCTTTAGAGGTAAGTGTCTCAAAAAGTCAAAGTCCTTTCTTCCCATCTCCTTTTCCTGTCTTTAAGAATCTAAAGAGTTTATTATGTGGGTGCTGAGATGTGTTTATTTGTGCTCAGCAAAGTGTAAGGAAGAGCTGGGCCGTGGAATTTAATTCTAGGCTGCTGGGCTGGCACACACATCGGTGCAGATGTAAATCACCCTTAGATCTCTCCAGTTCTCAACACACAAATAACGGTCCCTGGGCCCCAAAATGCTGGAGCTGCAGGTTTAGAGCTCAGGTAGGTGGCCTCCTGGCTGCATTTTACTTGAAGGCAGGGGTGCAATTGCCCAGGAACCCCAGTACCCTAAAACAGTCTGCAGTGTTGAGACAGGGGAAAGATTCTGCGAGGCTCATGATGGTCATAAGGAGAGGAAGGCCGAGGGGTGGGGATTAATTTCCATCAGCTCATAGCCCTGGCTGCTCCGCATCGGCTCGCTCAGTGCATCCACTCCCAGCAGGCACTCAGTGGAGCCTTCTGAGTGCAGGAGAGGTGGGAGGACCGGAGTGTGTGGACAGGCCGCGGAGGCAGCTGAGCATTGGGCCTGCTGTCCCCAGGAGACCCGGGCCATCCTGCAGGGAACCACTGTGGAAAAGAGGCCTCAGCAAGGCCCTGCCATGGGCCAGGCCTTATTTCCAGAGCCCTAACCCTGCCAGTGAAGGGGAAGCGGGCAAGTCCACTAGCATGGCCTGAATCAAAGCTACCAGAACCTCAGAAAATACTCACGTCTCTGCAACCATCAAGCTCAGGGCCTCTCCATTGCTGCCTGTTCCTCTCCCCTTTCCTTCCTAGGCTGTGGCCAGCCTCCTTCTTCCCTACAAAACTCCCCTTCCTCTCTGACCAGTTAGCTAGACTCACTGTCTGGATATTGCGACCAAGTGCCCTTTCTTTTATGTCCCCCTTCAAAGGTTTAATTTAAGGTCAAATAAACCCAACAAAACTCAAGTGTTTACCCACTAATGAGTTCATACATGGAAAGTGCTTAAAACAGTAGCCAGCACACAGAAAGAAAGCTTGAGGTAAACATTAACTATCACTGTTATCATTGCTGCTCCTATCGTTACTGCCTATAGGGCCCAGATGCTGCAGGGAGCACGAGGCAGGCTCACTCTCCCCAAGGGCTTCGCAATCTAGTTGAGGAAACGAGACACAGACCCACAAATAGTTCTGCAACCACACAAGAGATAAAGGGCAGTTCATTTAATAATACAAAAGCTGTCACAAGGTAATATTGGATTTGTTACCAGATAAATGGCACATACAATAAATGGTCAGGGGTGAAAGAGGAGAGAGGTCATCTCCAATTGGGACACTCAAGGCGGGGCTCGTGAAGAAAACCACTTTGCACAGGCAGAAGAGGAAGGAGAGGAGCCACAAGACGGAATGCATAAAAGGATGGAGCTTGTTCAGGGGTTGCTGACTAGCTACAGGTAAGAAGAAAAACATGTAGAAAATAGGTTTTAAATCGGATGTGGAAAGCCTTGAAGGAAAAGCTAAGAAGTTTAGATTTAATCCTAGAGGTAAAAGGAGACACTAAAGGGGTGGCAGGATCCTTTCCTGAAATAGGAATTTGGAAAACCCCCAATGATAATAAAAAGACAAAACATTTCAGCTTAAATTTTAAAACAATTGTGTAAAATCCATATAAATCTATAAAGTCTCCCAAGGCACACCAAAGATTTGAACAATTGGAAAAATCACACCCAATTCTTGAATAGGAAAACTCAATATCATAAAGATGTCAATTTACCCTAAAGTTATATATTTAATATTATTTTTAAAATATTTATATTATATAATTTAAATTTTGGGGGAAACTAGACAAATGATTAGAAAACTCATTCTAAAAATAAACAAAAACAGGCTTCCCTGCTGGCACAGTGGTTGAGAATCTGCCTGCCAATGCAGGGGATATGGGTTTGATCCCTGGTCTGGGAAGATCCTACATGCCACAGAGCAACAAAGCCCGTGCGCCACAACTACCGAGCCTGCGTGCTGCAACTACTGAAGCCCGCACACCTAGAGCCCGTGCCCCACAACAAGAGAAGTCACTGCAATGAAAAGCCCGCACACTGCAACAACGAGTAGCCCCGGCTCACTGCAACTAGAGAAAGCCTGCGCACAGCAACAAAGACCCAACACAGCCAAAAATAAATAAAATAAATAAATGTATTAAATAAATAAAATAAACAAAAATAGCTAGGAAAGTTTCAGAAAAGAAGAGTAATAAAGGGTAACCCACATTCCCAGGTGTTTTTTCTAACAAATATTGAAGTATAGTATAAAGTTATAATAATGAAACTGTGTGGTACTAGCATATGAATATATAGACACATCAATGGAAGAGAAATAGTCCCAAGTATATATAGTCATTTAATATCTGATAAAGGTGGCACGTCAAATGTGAAGGGAAAAGATGGATTATTGGGTACAGGGTGTTGACAAAACTAGATGACCATCCAGGAAAAGTTAAGTTAAATTCATATCTCATACTCCAGGATAAATTTCACTGTGGTCAAAAATTGAAATGTAAAAAATAAAACCATAAAAATACCAAAATCGATCATAATAGAATGTTTTTTATAATGTTAGTGTAGGGAAGGGCCTTCTAACTCTGAAACAAAATCCAAAAACCATAAAATAAAAGATTGAAAGTTCAACTGCATCAAAAAAAGTTCTGTGTGAGATATAATACCATAAGCAAAATCAAACAAACAAGGAAAATTATCTGTAACTCATATCACAAAGGGCTAACTTACCTAGTATGTAAAGAACATCTACAGATTAATAAGGAAAAAGATCAATAATCCAATAGCAAAATGGACTAAGAATGTGAACAAAGAGTTAATAGAAAAAAATTATAAAAGTCTCTTAAATGTATAAAAAGTTGTCCAGGCTATTCATAATAGAAGTACAAATTACAAGTATACACATACACACAAACTTAATACACAGTCCTTAATTAGTTTGAACAAACTAATCATAAAAGACATCTTTGAGACAACTGGGAAAATTTGAATATTAAGTTGGTATTAAATTGTATTATGGAATTCTTAATTATATTAGGTGTAATAACAGAATTATAGCTAGGTGGGAAATGCTCTTGTTATTCAGATATTCATACTAAAGTATTATGATAAATTAAGTATTATAGTAAAATGTCATGATAATCTTCAATTTACTTTAAAAATACCCCTACCCCAAAATGGACAAGCAAATATGGCCAAATATTAACAGTTAAATCAAGGTGATGATTCTTTGTACTTTTTCTCTACTTTCTTGCATGTTTTAAAATTTTGATACTAAAAGTCCAAAAGCGAAATGAAAGTACATCAAGACACTATGTTTCACTTATCAGATGCACAAAGATCCAAAAGTGTGATAAAATACCACATTGGCAAGGATGCAGGGGAAAAAACATTCATACGCTGCTGGAGAGGGTATAAAAGGCAATTTGGCAAGACGGATCAGAATTACAACTATAGATACTTTTGGACCCAGTAATTCCACTTCTAGGAATTTATCCTTCAGATAGACATACATTTACAAAATGATCTACATACAAGTTTATTCATTGCATTTTTGGAAATAGCAGGAGATTGGAAACAGCCTAAATGTCCACCAATAGAGGACTGGTTAAATTAAAATTATATGTCCATACAATGGAATACTATATCTGTAAAAAGAATGAGAAGGCTACTTGTGTACTAATATAAAACAATCTTCAAGATACATTGGGTGGGGGGACTTTCCTGGTGACACAGTGGTTAAGAATGCAGGGGACATGGGTCGAGCCCTGGTCCGGGAAAATCCCATATGCCGTGGAGCAACTAAGCCCGTGTGCCACAACTACTGAGCCTGTCCTCTAGAGCCTACAAGCCACAACTACTGAGCCCACGTGCTGCAACTACTGAAGCCCACGGGCCTAGAGCCCGTGCTCTGCAACAAGAGAAGCCACTGCAATGAGAAGCCCACACACCGCAACAAAGAATAGCCCCCACTTGCCACAACTAGAGAAAGCTCACACACAGCAACGAAGACCCAATGCAGCCAAAAATAAATAAAATAAAATAAAGAAAGATACGCTGGGTGGGGAAAAAAGAACAATAAGGGACAACATATGGTGAAAAAAAAGCTGAGAAAAACAATATAGACCATTTGCTAATATATGCATAAAACATTCCTGGAAAGATACATGAAAAACTGATAACACTGGCTGTGGGAAAAGAACTGGGTCTGGAGGACTGAGATGGGAATGAAACTGATTTGCCCTTCTGTATCTTTTGAGTTTTACCCACTGGGTGTCTATATCACTTATTCAATACAGAAATACACTTTTCTTTTCTTTTTTTAAAATGAGCCAGTTTTCCAAGGCTTTATCCGTTTGTAGAACACATGGAAATATATTAACAATCATCATTTTTTTTTTGGCTGCACTGCACAGCTTGCGGGATCTTAGTTCCCCGACCGACCGGGGATTGAATCTGGGCTCCTTGCAGTGGAAGTGCAGAGTCCTAGCTACTGGACCGCCAGGGAATTCCCACACTTTTCTTTTCCTAAAGAAAATATTGAACTTTTTCTCACCCTCTTCTCCAAGATAGTTTAGTTCCTTTGTGCACCCCCGCGCCAGGGACTTTTCACCCGACAAAAATCATAAGCATAGTTAACCGCCTGAGCCCACGAGAGAGGTGGAAGGGAGAGGGAGAAGGTTTATGAGCTGAGAACACTCCTGTGACACCCTCCCCGCCCTGGGACAGAGCCTGGGAGTGAGGTCTGTGGGTCTTGAGGGCAGCGAGGTACACTCTGCCCCACTGCGGCCACACAGCCACGCTAAGGACTTGCCCTCTAGAATATTCCCTACAGAGGTATCAAAGCACACACCTCCCCTTAGGGTCAAGGCTCTTTCCTTCTCTTGTGTTGCACTTCTCCAGACTTCCTCTTGGTTCTTCCTTCAACCTCCCTCCACCATTCTTGCCAGTAGCACAGTAGCTGCTGGCCCCGCCCACTCTGGTACCTGCTCTACCTCCTGAAGTCATGGACATCCTGGAAGTTTGTCATTAAAAGTCCCCAGTGGGGCTGTTATAAAAATAAGAGCCTTTTACCCATTGGCTGTTCTTGAGCTAAATGGTAAAGCTGAAATATCTTATCTTTGGAAACAGTCACCCAGTTCTAGGCCCATCTATTTATTCCTGCCATGGCTTCCTGTAAAATTCCTTGACCGTTTCATGCCTCTCCCTCTTTTCTCTGTTAAAAATCTGCTCTCAAAAGTAGAGAATAGCAGCCTATATATGAAAAAGGTGGGAGAAGACCTTTCAATGGCAAGAAAGGATATTATAATACATTTTGAGGGAAAATTCAGATTATAAAACCACATGCATAATATGAACCCAATATTGCAGACCTATATGCATAGATTCATAGAAAAAAGTTAATGTTGGGCTATGTTATAGCTGGGTATTAAGACTGTGGGTGACATTTTTTTGCTTATCTATGGTTACTAAAATATCTGTAATGAACATGTATTACTTTTATAGTAAGAAACGACAGCTGTCATGAAGAAAAATAGGGTATAAAACTCAAACCCCGAGGAATAAATGACTGATGAAAATCAAATAGGTATCCTTCTTGAGCAAGTCTGTATTTTTACCAGCACATGGCTTTAAGCTATCAGTAAAGCTAGGTGGTCAGAAAGGCAAGTGGGAGAAAAGGCACCATGGGAGGCCATGGACCACTAGCCTGGGCCTGGAAACAAGCATTTAATGTTGAGCCCTTTGCAGGTTTACAACTTGGGATTTCCCTCCTTCTCATGTCAGGAAGCCAAGAGCTTAGGGAACCTGAGCAAGGGATACTTTAACTCCCATGAACTTGTGACAAACCTCAATGATACAGATGCCAATCCATTATAAAGCCTAGCATGGGGCAGACCCTCAGGGACACATCATAAATGATGATGCTGGCACAAATTCTACTCTTCCTGTTTAGTTTGGAGAGGAATTTTTCTTTCAACCAATCAACTTTCATTACACTGGTATTGTGAACAGCAAGAACATAGTTCTCCTGCCCATAAGGATTTAAGATCCAACTAGGGTTGATCCTAAGAGAGAACTTTAAGATGCTTACTACATATGCAAATGAATGTTTGAATATATACATACTCTTTGATGTGTAAGAATGAAGCACACAAGACTGACTCTAAAAGCGATCAGAGTTGAACACTAAGATGCTGGTTAACTAGATCTGGGTACATTAATACAAAGGAAGACTATACAGCCATGAAAATTATAATCTGCATGTTTACAGACATGAAAAAATATGCATAATATATTGCTCAGTGAAAAACATTCTAAGATTATAGATAATATTAATATTTATACATATACATGCACAGTCATATATCCATAGGCATTACAATATCTATATGGGATATTAACAATGTCTCTAGTTTTCTCTTTTTTATCTGCTTTTCTAATCTTTTCTACACTAAATATATATTCTTGTGTATTAAAATGTTTAAAGATACAAAAGCAATCACCCTATTTTTTTTTTTTTTTTTTTTTTTTTTTGCGGTATGTGGGCCTCTCACTGTTGTGGCCTCTCCCGTTGCGGAGCACAGGCTCCGGACGCGCAGACTCAGCGGCCATGGCTCACAGGCCCAGCCGCTCCGCGGCATGTGGGATCTTCCCAGACCGGGGCACGAACCCGTTTCCCCTGCATCGGCAGGCGGACTCTCAACCACTGCGCCACCAGGGAAGCCCAATCACCCTATTTTTTAAAAAAATAGTTTTTATATATTATAGGAAAAGAGAAGTTATCATAGAACAGTTTAAATTAAAAAAAATTTTTTTGAAGAAGACTAGTTTTGATCTGGGACTTGAAGATGATAATGGTTTTAGAATGGCAGGGAAGGAAAGAGGGGTCTTGTTCAAAGCCTCTGGTGGAAACTGGCAAATGTGTATTTGTGGGTGCATGTGTGCATGTAGGTATGCAGGTGCATGTTTTGGGGGTGAGGGAGAGAAGCAGTTAACGCATCAGAGCAAAGAAGTCAAAGGACAGTCTAGGGGGGCTTCCCTGGTGGCGCAGTGGTTGAGAGTCTGCCTGCCGATGCAGGGGACGTGGGTTTGTGCCCCGGTCCGGGAGGATCCCATATGCCGCGGAGCGGCTGGGCCCGTGAGCCATGGTCGCTGAGCCTGCGCGTCTGGACCCTGTGCTCCGCAACGGGAGAGGCCACAACAGCAAGAGGCCCGCGTACAGCAAAACAAAACAAAACAAAAAAAGGACAGTCTAGGGAATCTGAACTTTATACTCTGGGAAAAGAAGAGCCAGATAAAGTGACATTTCACTAAAAATTTGTTGGAGGATAAAGATTCTAAGTGCCCTGCACAAATGGGATTGGACAGGGGAGAGGCTGGAGCCCGGGAAACCAGCTTGGAGGTGGCTGCAAAAGTCTGTTTGAGGTGCCGTGGCCCCACTAACGTGAACTATGGAAATACGGACAGGCACTGATCTGGACAGCATCACAGAACAAGGGTCATTTAGCCCTGGCAGGTGACAGCATTTGGAGGCTGTAAGACAGAAGTAAAAATGAGTTCAGGGTTTTGATCAAAGAGGCTCTAGAGGCTGCTGGTGAAAGCAAAACTTTCCCATTCCGATGTATCAGGTGGGGTGTGGAGGGGGAGATCATACAGGTCTGAAGGACATTCAAGAAAGCTCAAGTGCTGTAGCCTCAACAGCACAGGGCTGATTTTAACACCCTGGGATTCCAGTCTTGTCCTGGCACTTCCTGCCATGTGACCTCCCTCATCTATAAAGGGGATGGTGATAGCTATACTTTGCCTACTTCAGAGTGGCTGAAGGGTCAGTGAGATCATCTGGTTAGAAAGCACCTAGAACACTAAGCAGCTGTATAAACACCAAGCACTGTTGCCATGCACACAGGTGGTGGCTGCATGGAGAGATGACACTCGCTGAGAACACAAGGCTGCAGAAGTCAAGATGGTCCAGGAACCCAGCCTCAGCCTAGCCTTTAATAAACAGAGAGAATTTCTGGAGAACCCACTGATTTACTGAAAAGGATCAATTCCCTTCCCCGAAGCCAGGAGCCAAAGCTCCTCGGTTCAGGGTAAAGGCATGTGGTTAGCGCTACCTCAAGGGAGCTTCTTCCCAGGCTACGAGCTGGGAAGACCTCCCGCGTCAAGCCCCTTGTGTTATAGGTGAGGAAACTAAGGCCTGGAGGAGCAGAAAAGTAAGTTGGCCAAGGTCACCTCACTGGGGAAACTCCGTGATAGCCGCAGGAGGACAGAAGAATGACGTGGTGGGGATGGACCACTTTCTGCTCCCTGTGGCCACCAAGCTGACCCTCATTGCCACCTTCTCTTTCCTGGACTCTTGTGCAGCCTCTCCACAACCTGTTCTCCCCATTGAGGCCAGAGTGATCTTTCAAAGCTAAACATAACCATGTCACTTCTTTGTGAAAAGCACTTTCATGGGTTGGGACAAGTGCCATCCATCCAGCCCTTTACTAAAGGCCACAGCCCCTGTCCTGAGAGCCTATAGCTCTCCCTGCTAAAGGCTCCCACCCTTTGACCCTTCAACTCTGCCACTCCTTTGCAAATAATCCCCTCATTAAACTCCTCAGCCACCGCTTTTGAGTTACCTGCTGCTTGGCCAAGATACCCATGGCCTTTAAGGCCCCCATGATGTGGCTCCTGTCTGCCCCTCCTGTCTCCACCCACCAGTCCACACTCTCACTAAAACAAGCCCCTACTCATCCTTCGGTGAGTTATAAGCTGTGGGTTATGTTATAAACGCACAGTTCCCAGTTAATAGCATTTATCATCATTTGTCATGACATACATGTCTATATGTACAAAGACACATGTGTGATTATCTGATCTATTTCTCACTAGACTGTAGAACAAGGTGCCCTGGTTGATCCAGTTTCCAGAGTCTGAAGGCCAAAGGGTTTGGAGGCAAAATTCTCCCAGAGACTAAGCTGCTGCCAGCCTCCCTGTCATTCTTTCTCAGTGACATGATAAAAAGGGAAAACGAACAGTTGCCACAGATGCTCTGAAAATGACACTCTTGGCATCTCTTCAGCCAAGCAGCACGCAGGGGGGACCCCATGGGGGGAGAAGGGAGGGAGTGCTGGCTGCTCCCAGGAGCCAAAAGCACAGCCCAGGCCTGGTGTCAGAACCTGCCCTTGGGAATGAAGCTGACAGCCCATAGGAATGTCCCAAAGATGGAGGAGGCTATTAACATGGCTCGCTCAGACTGTGCCGCACAGGGAGGGAACAGAGTCTCATTATTAACCTCGGTGTATTAATATTTGATAAAGCATCTTCATGATGATAGATAGCAGTCACCCAGAACAGGGGAACAGCTGTGGTTCTGCAAAGCATTCTCAAAGAGGAGGAACAGCTTTTATCAAGAGGGGACAATGGGAGAAAGTGTTATGTCCTGGGCAGGGGAAACTGCCCTGGACCACACAGTGAAGGTGGCACACTGGCCTCCCTCGTAGGTTGGTCTACACAGGTAAATGGCAGGTTTCTCTGCACAGTGGCCTGTCTCAGGGGAAGAAGGAGAACTCACAATGGCTGACCTCCAAGAGAGAGCTGCTGAGCCAATTATTTTTTTTCTTCTGACAGCACATTAAAATGATTGCTGATGATTAAAGATATTTCTGTGAATAGTACATTTTCCCAGTGTCTAGTCTCTAAATAGAACTCCACTCCATGTTTTGAAATCTGAGAAGAAAACATTTTAAAAATGTCTCGTTAATGACACCATCTTTGTTCTCACAGTTAGCTTAAGAGAGACATTTGGACCATGCACACCTGAGGCCTTGGTCTCCAGCAGCTGTTTTTGAAACTGTCAACTTAACAGGCTGCCAAGAAGCTGCTGACCCCTCCTGGCACAACTGTGATGGAATCCTGCTCTCTGAAAGAAATCATTCACCCTTTGGACACAAAGCCCTTCTCACACAACTGGGGCACCTGGGCTCAGAGTCATCCTGGTACAGGTGGGGTGAGACTAAGCATCACTTTTTGCCACCAGAGTCAGGAAGGAGTCCACACCACCCTCTCTGGGGAGTGCTTCCGGAGGGTCCAGGCTGGTGGGCAGGGAGTGCCAGGGTCTGAGGACCACTGTCCTAAAGCTCTGATGGAATACCTGCTGGTCACAGAACTTAACCTTGGGGCCTGGGCACAGTGGGTCTGGAAGACATTCAAGGTTCAGAGTGGCAGGAGCCATGTGCTTCAGAGTACAGGGACATGGCCTGCAGTGCACCCGCTGCCCTGTTGCATTCTCTGAATTGTCCTAAAGCAACCTCACCTCTGGCCTCACCTCATTTCTAGTAAGAAGGCTACAAAGAGAGAATGTGGAAAGGAAGCACGTCTCTAGTTTGAAACGTGACTTGGATTCTGATTTAAAGGCAAAAGCAGAGTGGGCTACACAATTTTGTGCATTTTGTCTTAAAAGGGAGGCTCTGTGTAGTCTGTCCCTTAGTAATTTTTCAATGAGCCAGAAAAGGGGAGAAAGGACGTGTCGGGTCCTCCCCTCCTCACAGCCTCCTCAGAGGCCCCAGCCTGCTTTCTGCACTGCAACCTTCCAGATGCCTCTGCACCAATGAGCTGCAAATCACGCAGCGGGAGGCACTTGGGATGCGGGGAGGCTGAGCTGTGTGCGTGCATAAGACAGGCAGGGGATGTGGGATGGAGGCTAATGCACAAGGTTTCTCTTTTCAGGGCATCTTTCTGTTGCCTTCCTCCAATCCCCCCCCACCCCCGCCGCCACCCAGTGCAGCCACATCTGCCCCGAGGCAGCATCCTCACCCAGATCACAGGGGTACACAACCAGGTGCGAGGGTGTGTGCAGGCAGAGGCCTCCTCTGGGATGAGGAAAGAGGGCACAAAGGGCAGGCATTCTGGCCGAAAATTCCCCGCAGCCTGCAGTGCTTCGTCCCTCATTCAGGCCCGCAAATGTTTGCCTAATGGCGCCCAGTATGAAGGACAGGAAATGGGGTGAGTGACGATGACGATGGCTCGAGGAGACACTGGGAGCTTTTTTTTTTTTTTTACTGAAACACGAAGGCTGGAACCTCTTGGAGAGATAGGAGCCTGGGCTTTCCAGCTGCTCCCTTCCTCTAACTTTCAAAGCAAGTCCGAAAAGTAGGAGGGTGCCAGAGGCAGTCACCAAAGCAGAGAATGGCCTCCAGTTCAGGAAGAAGCCCCAGGACTTAGCCCCCACTGAACCTCAGGAAGCGCTGCCAGCTTTAGAGGCTGACACTGAGAGCAACATCTGCCCGGCGACCTACCTGCAAATATTCCTGCTGGGCCCCCAACGCTCCCCTTGGCATGCCAAGGTCAAATCCATCCCCATCCAGGAGCCTCCTGCAGTGTTTTCTTACCCACCTCCCCTTTCACTTTAGTCAGGCTGATCCAGTTTCGAACCCAGAGTAATTCATTCTGGAGAGGAGTCAGGTATTTGTATACCAACGTGGCAGTTTCCAGGCAGAATAACCAGAGGGCTTGTTTATTTCGGCCCTGGGAGGAAGAGCCGTGAATGGTCTGAAAGGCTGAATAAGGAGTGCTTCCTTTGGAGCTGAGAGGAAGACAACGTAAGAGGTAGAATAGATGGAGTCCAGCTAACCTAATGCAAGTCTTCTAACCACAGGTCACTAGGCAGAGAGGGACGAGGAGGAGCTGCCACACTAGGAAGAGCATCTCACAAGGCCTCACTGTCCTCTGGTTTCTTGGGCCTTCCTGTCACCCAGCTGATGGCAGACACAGACCTGGGATCTAGGCTGGATGCCTTTGGAGAAAGATCTGCACAGCAGCGGGCTTCATCCCCATGGCCATTGGGTCCCTGGGGACCAAGCCAAGAGCTCGAAGTGCAAGCATTAGCCTAATTTCGCTGGTCCCTGGCTCTCTTTTCCAACCCAAGCCTTCTAAGATGAAGGAGGGTGGGGGTTAAGAGGGAAGAAACTGGCCCTGGAACAGGTCAAGGTAACTGGGACATTGACTGAGCTGATGAACTTGAATATCTGAAGTTGGGAGAAGAGAAGGGACAGAAAGATACTATTCCTGGGAGTTCCCTGGCGGTCCAGTGGTTAGGACTCAGCACTTCCACAGCCAAGGGCCCAGGTTCGATCCCTGGTTGGGGGACTAAGATCCCACAAGCCGCAAGGCCAAAAAAAAAAAAAGAAAGATACTATTCCTAAGAAGATTTCCTGTAAATACTAACATTCACCTAGTATTTTATTAATAAAATAACTTCCATAAACCTTATCTTACTTGATCTTCACAACAACCTTGGGAAAATACTACTGTCTTCATTGTGTAAAACAGGAGATTGGGGGCTTCCCTGGTGGCGCAGTGGTTAAGAATCCACCTGCCAATGTAGGGGACACAGGTTCGAGCCCTGGTCCGGGAAGATCCCACATGCCACGGAACAACTAAGCCCATGCGCCACAACTACTGAGCCTGTGCTCTAGAGCCTGCGAGCCACAACTACTGAGCCCCTGTGCCACAACTACTGAAGCCCGCGTGCCTAGAGCCAGTGCTCCCAACAAGAGAAGCCACCGCAATGAGAAGCCCGCACACCGCAACGAAGAGTAGCCACAGCTCGCAGCAACTAGAGAAAGCCTGCATGCAGCAACGAAGACCCAACGCAGCCAAAAATAAAATAAATTTATAAAAAGAAAAACCCAGGAGATTGACTGAACTGTCCTCCATGGCAATAGCATTAGCAGTGGAACTAAGACCTCAGTCTGGGTCTTGTGACATTTTCCTCCTCATCCCAGGACCTTCGATTTGAGATGGGAAAGACCAGGCCAACATCTCTAACGCTGCCATCTATACCTACAAAGCAGATCACCGCCATCTTTTAAGAAATACAGGGCTGCATGCCTTCCTTGCCGTAGTACTCCTGGGAGTGGGGGAGTGGCCTCAGAGCACGCTGGAGTAATAGGGACCAAAGGCAGCCTCTGCTTCCTAAGCCTCTTTGGAAAGGCTGACCCCGCCTAGACTGCCAAGGCAGCCCCAAAGTCGGCACTGAAGAGAAAAACGTCAAGAAGTTAAAACCAGTGGGGAGGTGGGTGTGGGAAACTGACGCTGCCTTTCTCTGCTCTGCCTACCCAGCCACTCTACTTTGGACATTCTCAAAGCTTTAGCTTCTCCCACAGGTCACTCAGAGTGGGCTCTCAGGAGAGAAATTCAGTAAACTGGTTAGGGTTTTCTTTGTTTTAAAAAATCCTGAATGGACCCCAAACTTGCATGTTTACTTGCAACTCTACGCTCTGTGGTTCCGCTCCTTCTGGGGGGCTTTCAGATGCTTTGATAGATGAGATGCACACTCATAGTGAGGAGCAGGCAAGGCTGATGGAGGCCCTTTCCTGCTCAACCCAGTTCCACCAGTTTCCCCGGCTGCGCATCCATCAGGCCAGGCTACCACACAGACCGGCCAACTGGACCAACTCTTAGCCCATCGGCCTGTCAGGACCACACACACCCTTCAATCCCCGGCCCCAGGGCCACCTCTTCCATAGACAAGTCCCTGATGCTCCCTGCATCTCCCCCTTTGTTCTCTCATTGCTATTTAATTATGTGTCTTTCCCATAGTTCTTCTCTAATTCTACTCATGCTAATTAATTATGAACATTGTTCATTTCCCTAATAGATCATAAACTCCTCAGAGACAGATACTATGTTGAATCCAACTCTGTGTTCCCCTCCTCTCCACCTTCATGTCTGGGTAGGAGTTTAGCTTTACACATAGTAGGAATGTGATTGATAATTGTTAAAATGGAATTTACCTTGATTTCTTAAAAAACAAGTTACCTGTGAAACACAAAAGACAGCCCCACTCCTCTAGCTGTTCTTTGGCAAACTTTATGGAACACAGTATCGCTCTCCCTCCAGCTGTATCCCAGGGTCACTGCAGCCAGACCCAGCCAGCATGAGACACAAAGAAGGTCACCAGACTGGCAAAGGCAGTTTGGTTATTTAAAGAGGTTAAAATTACATTGGGGTTGGTGCCATTATACATCCCCTAGGAAAACCAAGGAAGGATTTTGTGGGGTAAGGGATGGTGAGGAGGAGATGAAGGAAGAAGAAAGGGAGTTTCCTGCAAAGAGCAAGGACCAAAAGGGTGATGGCTGAGACCTGAAAAGATTCTCCACCGTGACAAGGGAATGAGCTACCCGATCCCTTTTACAGGGATGGGAAACCCAGAGGTGAAATGTCATCACAGCTTCAGAGGGGACCTGCTCATGACTCAAGGTCAGTTGGAGACCCAGACACTTGGGAACAGAGTGGAGGGAGAGAAGGTGGAAGGAACCTCAGAGAGGGCCACAAGGAACCTCAGAGAGGGCCATGAGCGAGGGGCAGTGGGAGAATCATCCCAGAGAGTGCTTATGGGAAAGCTGTGCCCTTCAAACAAGGCAGAAGATGGAACAATCAATGATGGGGGAAACGAGTCTGCTCTGGGCCGATCACTGGTGGAGCAGGTGAAGGAATCCACCCCTTTCCCAGTTTAGACCCATACACTACCCCATGTAACCCAAACTCTCTTTACTGGTCAAGGACTTAGGGTCAGAACATAGCTACCCTGGGCAGGGCTCCATGGGGGCAATGGTCACAGGGGTTGAAGGGGGGAAAAATCCCAAGAATCAGATCTCAGCCAGCAGGAGGAGGAGAAGCCATTTCCACGAGAGATTAAAGATTCCCTCTCTCTCTCCCTCTCTCTCTCTCTCCCCCTCTCTCTCAGACACACACACACACAAATCTATTGTGAACCTGCTAAGTAAAAATCTAATTCCAGGGACTTCCCTAGTGGCGCAGTGGTTAAGAATCCGCCTGCCAATGCAGGGGACACGGGTTCGAACCCTGGTCCGGGAAGATCCCACATGCCGTGGAGCAACTAAGCCCTTGCGCCACAACTACTGAGCCTGCGCTCTAGAGCCCGCGCTCCACAAGAGAAGCCACTGTAGTGAGAAGCCCGCGCACCGCAACGAAGAATAGCCCCCGCTCGCCGCAAGTAGAGAAAGCCTGCGTGCAGCGACGAAGACCCAACGCAGCCAAAGCTCAATAAATTAATTTTTTTAAAAATCTAATTCCAGTTTGATAAGAGGTTTAGTCCAGAAAATCCTCCTTTCTGAGGCAGTGTGGGGAAGACGTTATCTGTTCTCAGTTTCCTATCAAATCACCCTTTCCTTTCGGGACCACAGAGAAGATGACGACAGTTCCTCTATCCAGGACCAGGCGGGGGGTCGAGGTACATAATGAGGTCCATGCACCTCTGCCTGGCTGTCCCGCCCCTCACACACTCCTTTGCCCAGACCTTCTTTTACTTCTGACTTCGGACACAGGTCATTCAGGACAGAGGTTGAGGCCAAGGGCCCACCTGGCAGCACCTCACACCTGGGAGGAAGTGGGGGACACGTGGAGGAGAGGCTGCCTGATCTGTGCTCCCTCCCGAGGGGCCCTGGCCTCTGAGCCACGCAGCCATGTCTCCATCACCGCCCTGCTAGGGCTCATGCCAACGCACACAGAGGATTCACCACAGGCGGGAAGGGTAGTGAACCTCGGGATTAGGCGAGCGGCTCCCCTAACCGCCACGGCCCCAAAGAGTACCTGCCAAGGCCTTGATCCGGGACCTCTCAAAGAGCCTGGCTGAGCTGTTGTCATTATCCAGCTCATCGTCCGGGGCATCCCAGCGGGCATTGATCCGGCTGTACGGTGGCTGGTTGCCCACGTTTTCAAACTCCGTGGCCGATGTCATGTCAGCAGGCTCTCAGCAGCTACGCCTGCCTCAGTCTTCATGGAAGGGTCCCTGGGGGCGGACAGCAACATAGTCAGAGGGTTAGTGCCCACCCCCTTGGACTTTGTCTCAGGGGAAACTTATTTGGAGCGTCCAACAGGAGTAGATCCTTGTGGGAGCAGCACACGGTGCCCTCTGCCTGGCCATGCTTCCTACCCAGGGTCTCCAGGTTGTCAGGTATAAAATAATGCAGCAGCAGCAGCAACGGTAACGGTGGCAGTGGCGGTGGGGACGGAGAGCTGCATGCAGCAAGGGTCAGGACAGCCAGCAGGTGGAGACGTCAGTCGCAGGCAGGGCCGCTGCCTCCAAACCCACTGCCGCGGCCACCGAGGGGGCTGGCTCTCCTGGGAGCCAGAAGCTGGCATGGACGAGCTGGGAATAGCAGCCCCATCCTGTGGACTGGGGCCAGACCCAACCTGGCAGGGAGGTGGGGACAGGGCAGGAGAGGGGAGAAGCTGGGAGTTGGCTGAGTCTGACTCAAACATGAATCCGTGGGGAGAGAGGAGAGCATGAGCTTTAAAATGCCACTGGTGCCACCAGCACCGGCAGCTGCACTGGGGAAAGTTAACTTCTCCCAGTGGCTGCCCAAGAGCCCTCCGAGTTTTTTCCCTGCAGCAAACATTCAGAAAGCTGGGCCCTTGGTTTTGCCTTCTCTGAAGTAGGCCCAGGTGCCTGGACACGCGCTCCTGTTGCATCCCAGGCATGATGGTGGTGTGGGGTGGTGAGAGGATCCCACCGACAGCGGAGCTGTGTGTGTTCATCTGTGCCATGAACATGGGCATTGGGAGCACTGGGTTCCTCACTTGCCCGTCATTCATTCACGATACTCATTCATTCATGATTATTTCAAATATGCGCCAAGTCCCTACGAGGTGGCAGGCACTGTGCCAGGCAATTATGAGTAAGACAGGAAGGGCCCTGTCCTTGTGGAGCTTATACTCTGGCAGCAAGACAGAGGATTGAAGAAGTAGTTACAATAAGGTGTGATGCTGTGCCACAACTAGGAAAGGATGAGGGAGCGTGAGGGACGCGTGCTAGGGGCTGGGTATCCGGGGAAGGAGACTTTGAGCTGATTCCTAGAGGAAGCTTGGAGGCATCCTATAAAGGGATAGGTGGAAAGGAACGGGTCCAAACAAGAGGAATAAAGAGCAGGTGCACTGTTCTGAAGGTAAGAAAGGGCATGGTAAAACTTAGGAACCTTATGATATAACTGGAGATGAGGGCAAGGTCAGAGAGAAAAGCGGGACAGGAGGCCAGAGAGGCCAGGCTGGGTCCTGAATGTCCAGGGCCTTTGGAAAAAGACTGGCTTCCCTTCAGTCTTCACTTCCTCCCCCGTACCTGCCCTTCAGTCCTCTCCCCAGGGAGCTTACGGGACTCCAAGATCAAGTCCTTGACACAGAACAGGGAGCCCAGAGCCTTCCTGTCCAAGAGGACAAAAGGGGTGGGAGTAGGGGAGGCTGTGAGGCAGACAAATGACAAGTGTCGACAGCGAGTGAGCTGTGAGGTTAGCCACTCTCTCCGGGGGCGCGTGCATACACATGCACATCACACACACACTCAGTCCAGCACACACACGCGCCACCCAAGCAGGCACACGCTTGAGGAAGAAGTGAAGCCCGTTCAACAATCCAAGCGTGACTGCAGCGCCAGAGCCCTTGTCTTTCAGACAGAATCACTTCAGGCTCTTTTCCCCCATCTGATTAATCAATCCCACCGCAGGCCTTTGAGGTAAGACAGGAGGAGCCGGAATTATCCACCCTAACTGCACAAGGGAGGAAACCAAGGCCTCCTAGGATGAGGCCTCCCCAAGGTCATCTCGGGAATTACTGCTGCGGCCGGGAAGAGGCCAAACTGGGAAGAGGCCACTTTATGAAAGCAGGTGGGGAAAGAACATGGCACACGGGGACAGAGGGCATTCCCGGGCTTCCAGGGCTTGGCCAAGGTGTTTGCTACTCATGCGGCGGGCAGGGGGTGGGCTGGGGGAGGGATGGGGGGAGGGAGGATGAAGGCAGGGGAGCCAGCCATCACCCCACCGGGTACCCGCCGTGATTCCAGGCCTGGGATCCAGCACACCCTCGTCCCTTCTGACAGCCTGTCGTCTTGCACAGACGCGCTGCTTCCAGGGCTGAGATGTCCCACTCGGCTGGCCCCGCAGAGGTGGCTGGGAGGGCCCTCCCCCCTCCAACACGCCCTTCCCTACTTCCCTTAAGGGAAACCACCACCAGCTTGGAGCTGTGAGTGGGGAGGGGCTGACAGGCTGACCGCTGGCCCCTGAGCAGGGCCGAGCTGCCAGATGCAGAAGGCGAGGTGAGATCAGATCGTGCGTGCAGGAGGTAACCAGACCCTGGCTCTCCTTCTCGTCTCAGGCTATTTTTAAGCGTGGCTGAGAGGGGCCCAGGCCGCGGGGCCCAGGGAGTGAGATTACCTTTGCCGCGGCTCCGTAAATAAGTCTGCCCCAGAAAGATGAGCCTGAGCGGGCAGACCAGCAGGACCGGGCGTTCAAGACAAGACTGATGGCCCCGGGAGCAGAACAGCAGCCACTCGGCAGCAAGTCACCCTGCTTAAAACCGCCCGTGCCGCCTGCGACTGCAGCTCGGAGGAGGCTGCAGTCGGGCAGCGGCTCTGCCCGAACGTGAAAAAAACACACGTGCGCGTCTAAACACACAACGCAAGGTGTTTTTTCTTTCTTTCCTTTTTTTTTTTTAGAAGAGTCAGGTCCCTGAAGGCAAACACCAAGGAAAGAGATTCAGAAACTAAAGAGAGGCCCTCTTCCTCCTGCCCCCTCCCCCAGCCATGCCCACCCCAGCAGCCTGCCCAGATGGCATCCCATCAGGGCCAAGGGGCTGGGGGCTGGGCCAGTGTGCTCAGCGGCAAGGGGAGAATCAGGTGTGAGAGGCAGAAGAGAAGAAAATAAGAAAACAGGAAAGCTACAGATGGTTATTCCAGGAAAATAAAACAAAACAAAATATGCCTAAAACCAAATTCAACCCAGGGTCACCCATAATTGTCACAACTGCCCTTCAAAGGCATGGCAATAAAGAAACCACCATGACTGAAAAGAACAGCATAGGCTGGGGACACATGGTGGGGACACCTAACCAAAGGGGGGGGTCATGGAAATGACATTTAAGTTGATATCGGAGGGGAACTTGGAGCCAAGGTGATTCAGTCACGTTTTTAAGGATATAAGTCATCTATGCAGCCAGACTGGCCCTCCATGAGTATGGCAGACAGCAATTCCATGGCTAAAAATAGGCCCCAAATTGCACCTCCCTTCCCTGCCAGCCTACCCAGGAAAAAAGGTATAAGAAGTAGTTCCATGTCCTCTTACTCCCCAGTTCACCCTGAAGCCCCCTAGAAGCCCTTCTCGCAACCCACCAGACACTCGTCAGACTGTAGGTGGGTCTTCTGTGGTCTGTGGGACTCCACGCCCAGGAGAGCCCACTTTCCCTGTCCATCAACCTGCCTGCTCAGCAGCGGGGCAGGCCCGTCTCCAAAAGCACAGTCTGAGGCTCAGCCTCCCACAGCGAACTTCTGCCGCCCCCTGACCCCAGGTTACACTTTGAGTGGGATGGGTCCCTAGAAGACTTGCCCACAGCTCAGTACTGAAAAGCTCATGGGATCGCACAGCGCACTCACTTGCAGCAGGAGCGCCTGCCTGGGAAATGGATTTCACAACATCACTGATGCAACCCACAGCTCTGCCCTTCGCTCATGTGCCCAGGCACCCGTCTGCTTCTGAGATCAGGTGTTAGGCCTCGGAATTTCAAGCCCACGTGCTATGCTCAGTTAATTCCCGGGGCGGGTGGGAACCCAGGAGGTGGCTGCCGTGGCAGCTCCTTTCTCCGCCTGCAGGGTGCTGCCAGAGTCCTAGGTAGAGCTCACTTCAGCCCTTCCCACAGCACTGAGGAGCAGAGGATGGATGTTCTTTTCTTTCCCTCCCAACCCTATCCCCTCTTTCCTGTGCCACACAAACGTGAGCAGCAACAAAGTCCAGGAGTGAGAAATGGAGGAAATACAGGCTGATGCTGTGTTTCCTTAGCAGGGTCACCGGTGCAGGCTACTGCAATAGCTTAAATACAGTCTTCCTTAAACAGAGAATTTAGACCTTCTCTATATTTTCTCTTTAGTTGTAAGGTTTGACCCCCTCACTTGCTTCCTATTTTGTTCTGCCCCTTTATGCTACCCCAAACCTGCTTGTAACATGTTTTCGTACTATGGCAACCCAGGTCAAAAGATTAAATCCTAAAGTTTCCCTGGAAATTTTCTGCCAATGCTTTGACCAAAACAGAACATTCTTCTAATCCCTTTGATCACAATCTCATTGCATATTCACAGACACCTTAAAGAATAGTTAAATACATAAACACTCACTAAAACAGCAGGAGAACCAGTGAGCTGCCCAGTGCAGGGTATTCTAAATCTATAGCCAGCCCCAACTTCCTTCCCATCCCCCATCTCCAGCCTGGCACCTCCATCCATCTAGCAGAAGTCTCCACCTAGAAATTACGGCTCAGCCTCATTACGGCTAAGACTGAGCACACGGCTCCCAGCACAGCAGAGTAGGGGAGCTTCAGGACCATAGGGTGACAATGAGGTCCGGGCAAGCATACCACCTGTGGGTGAACTTTCCAGCAGGTGGACATCACCAGCAGTGCCTGGGCCAAGCTGCTGCCTCTCCCCAGAGCACACTCTGCTTTCCCACACTCTACCGTTCCCATTCTGACCCAGCCTGGCTTCCAGTCCATCATTAGGAGGGTGTGGTTTGGGGGTTCTTAAAGTCTCAAGATTCCTATCCATGGTTGCCACCATCAAGGATGCCCGTACATTTGTAACATCCTGGTCATTCTAGTCCACTGCTGTTTGGTCATTTTAATCCTTCTGCTCCAGTTTCTGTCACCAGGCAGGGACTTCAGGCCCACATGTCACAACTCGTCTGCCCTCATCATGGAAAAATCTCCTACTAAGAAATGGCTTTGGTCATGCTGCAGCTGCTTGGATGGGGGAGGAGGGGGGGGATCATGGCCCCGACAGTTCTTACAGGGATTTGAATGGGGAACAGGTGCTGCTCAGCTCTGATATAGGGATTGGCCCATCAGCCCTCTATCTTAACACCACCTATCAGCACCTCACATCCAACACAGAGGCAAATGTCCACTGGGAATGATTAAAGGAGAGGGGAGAGATGGTCCTCTTAATATACGTAATTTTCAAAGATTATCTTCTATTGGGATTCTTGGGCTCCGTAGCTACGCGTACAGAAAGCTATTACAACCCAGTCCTACTTCTTATCCCTCCCAACTCATTTCTTTCAAGATAGTCACTGGCCTCCGCCCCCAAAATAAGTAGTAATTCAACGATAGTTGAATTGAAAAGCTGAATGCCCAATTTCTGCTCTTCCAAGAAGACTTTTCTAGAACACCCACAGTTACCTCTCTCTTCTCTGATGAAAACTGCACAGGGAGGTAGTATGGCCTCAACATTCAAAGTGGTCAAGAATAGGCTGAAATATCTATGGACTGGGAGAAAATATTTGCAAATGATGCAACTGACAAGGGCTTAATTTTCAAAATATACAAACAGCTCATACAACTCAACAACAAAAAAACAAACAACCCAATCAAAAAATGGGCAAAAGACCTAAACAGACATTTCTCCAAAGAAGACATACAGATGGCCAACAGGCGCATGAAAAGATGCTCAACATTGCTAATTATTAGAGAAATGTAAATCAAAACTACCGTGAGGTATCACCTCACACCAGTCAGAATGGCCATCATTAAAAAGTCTACAAATAACAAATGCTGGAGAGGGTGTGGAGAAAAGGGAATCTTCCTACACTGCTGCCGGGAATGTAAATTGGTGCAGCCACTATGGAGAACAGTATGGAAGTTCCTCAAAATACTAAAAATAGAGTTGCCATATGATCCAGCAATCCCACTCCTGGGCATATATCTGGACAAAGCTATAATTCAAAAAGATGCATGCACTATTCACAATAGCCAAGGCATGGAAACAGCCTAAATGTCCATTGACAGATGAATGGGTAAAGAAGATGTGTTACATATATACAATGGAATACTACCCAGCCATAAAAAAGAATGAAATAATGCCATTTGCAGCAACATGGATGGACCTAGAGATTAGCATACTAAGTGAAGTAAGTTAGACAGAGAAAGACAAATATATGATATCACTTATATGTGGAGTCTAAAAGAACTTATCTACAAAACAGAAACAGACTCGCTGACATAGAAAACAAACTTACGGTTATCAAAGGGGAAAGGGGTGGGGGAGGGGTAAATTAAGAGTTTGGGATTAGCAAATACAAACTATTATATATAAAATAGATAAACAACAAGGTCCTACTGTATAGCACAGGGAACTATATTCAATATCCTGTAATAAACCATAATGGAAAAGAATATGAAAAAGAATATATATATGTATATGCATAATTGAATCACTTTGCTGTACACCAGAAACTAACACAACATTGTAAAATCAACTATACTTCAATAAAATAAATTCTAAAAAAAGAATAGGTTGAAATAATTAATTTGAAATAAAAGGTGGGATATTTCTCATGAAACAATTGATTCAGAAAAGATAATCAAAAAATAAAACCATTAGATAACAGATTGATGGAGAATTATACAATGGAATCAAGTTCCCAACACCTGAATTCACTGACGAGTTTTAGCATCACTAAGAATAAGCAATGAAATACTGTGTGTCTCCAGATATGATGCAATACGAAGGACATCATGGCCTATGACATTCTTGCCAAAAAAGTTGAACCTCAATCTAATCAAGTCTGTAGAGCTAATTTCCCATTTACAGGAATTATAGGAGATTGATAGACAAATTAAATGACAACACGAGGAAGCAAAGAGGCAGACCCAGAAGGTGGGTCATTTTGCAGACAATCGACTCCACTTCTTCAACAAGTCAATGGCATTAAAACAAACAGACTGAAAAAGAGGCAGAGGGTAGGGACTGCTGTAGATGAAAAAAGACTTAGGAGATATAATAGCGAATGTAACATGTATTTTGTTTGGAATTTGAATCAAACAACACCAAAACACAATTTTTAGACAACCAGGGGTATCTGAATTATAGACTCAATAGTGGATAATGACCAGGAATTATAGTCAATTATGTTAGGTGTGATCATGGCTTTGAGGTTATGTTACCATGGCCCTAGAGCCTAGTATGGTCTGGCTTCTTCCTCCCAGTCCAAGCTCATCCCTCACCACATGCCCTACATGCATCCTGCAAGTCTCCTTTCAGTTCTCAACCGGCATCCATGCCCCAGGCCGCCCCATCCCCACCCTACCCTGGCTCTTGTGCACACCGTGCCCTTGGCCTGGAACGCTTCCTGGAGCATCTTTGCATGTCTGGCTCCTCCTCCTTCCTCAGGTCTCCTCTTAGGTATCACGTCCTGTGGAAGTCCTCCCCAAGTACTACATCTAAGCTAAGTCCTTTGTCATCCTCAGTCTGGGCACTTTGCTTGACCCCTTCATAGCCCTCATCATAATTGCAATTATTCATACATCTGTTCGTTTACTTTTGTTTTTGCCTCTCCCTGCCTAGACTGTAGAGGTTCCTTGCAGGCAGCTGCAAGCCTGTCTTATTCATTATTGTATTCCAGTGCCTAGCACTGTGCTTGGGACATAGAGGTGCTCAGTAAATATTCTCCTCCTCCAAGAGACCTAAGCTCAAACTCTGGAGCCTCTATCCCACCTTATTCCTTGATCCATGCAGTACTCATTCACATAGCCCACTTATGTGCATTGAGTACTTATTCAATATTGATTCCTCACCACGGCCAGTCATTAAGCCTCTGTAAAGTGTCTTCTATCCATCGCTCTTTTATGTTCTAAGGCTTCCACTTCACTCCAGGCCCTTACTGTTTCCCGCCTGGACTTGGGTAATGGTCCAACTTTGTCTGTTTTGGGCCTCTTCAATCCATCCTACACAGCCCTCCTCATAATGACTCGTCTCTACTCTATAGCTTTCAGCAACTCTCTAACGCATTGTCTAATCCAGGGTCCTACACCAGTTGGTGCTGAGCTCATACTCTCTCTTATGACATCTCTGCTCCAACCAAGAGAGTCCACGTGTCCTGCACCCCCCACCTTTGTACCATGTGCCTCTACAACTTTATTTGTGCCACATCCCGTATGCTGAAATTTAGGCACCTCTCCTTGCAATTTAAAACAAATATAACTTTCAAACGTTTAGAAACACAATATAACATTTTCCTAGAATAGGAAGGAGGTCACCTTACCCCTCCTATTCAACTCCATGGATCCTCCACTGCTTCTATGACCAGCAAGTGGAGGGGGCAGTCACGGTGGGCTCAGGGAAAGCTGCTGATGATCTGTGCAATGACTCTCCCTCCTCAGTCCTGCTCCCTCCCCCGGTCTCATTTTTATTGCTGGATGAGGCCAGATCCTCACTATCCTTCCTTCTGGCCATCCTTCCAATCCTGGGAAGAAGATGAATCTTTAGCTTTTTCTCCCTTCCATCTTCATTTTAATATGTTCAAGTCTTTCTCATCTTAAGTAAAACTCCTCCTTTCCATCCTTTCTTTCCTCCCTTTCAAAGCCAAATTTCTTGACAAAGTTGCCAAGAATAAGAACAGGTGATTTACAGAAGAGGAAATCCAAAAGGCTAAGACCCTAAAAAGAGATACTCAAGTTCATTAGCTAACCAAGATATGCTGATTAAAATAAGGAGACACCAGGGGTGGGATAGGGAGGGTGGGAGGGAGGGAGACGTAAGAGGGAAGAGATATGGGGACGTATGTATATGTATAACTGATTCACTTTGTTATGAAGCAGAAACTAACACACCATTGTAAAGCAATTATACTCCAATAAATATGTTAAAAAAAAATAAGGAGACACCAGAGGCAAACATTATCAAGCTGGATAACATGAGGTGTAGATGGTGGTGTGTAGCACAGATAACTTGAGTACTACTGGTGGGAGTGTGGAGTGGCCCAGCCATTCTGGAAGGCAGTCTGCAGTTCTCAGGCAGGTTATGTATCTACAACCCTGTTCCTAGGCATACAGACCAAAGAAATTCTCAACACAGGTCAAAAAAGGGACATATGCAAGGAAGTTCACTGCAGCATTGACTGTGGTGGTGGGGAGGTGAAGATAACCTGTGTGTCCATCGCTGGGGAATGGACAGTAAAATGTGGTGAATGTACACATGGAGGACACATGGCAGCATTGGAGGATCTTAAAAAATAGTGGATAAAATAAGGAAACAGAATGAGATCTATAACACACCACTGAATAATTTCAAAACATATGCACATAAAACAGTATACATATTATAAGGATATAAACAAAAGAAAAACTCTTCAACACATGAAAATGGTTGTCTCTAGGTGGACTTAGGGAAATGGAAAAGGGAAATGGAGATAAAAGGAAACCAACCAACCAACCAGGGGAGGTGCCCTGCCTAGAAAATTATGACGATGAACTGAGAGGTATGATGAGGCCTGTGCTCCTAAAGTAAAAATAGATACAGTGTATTTAACTATATTCATGAGAACTTCCTCATTTCATAACAACTCACTCCTTACTGCACTGAAAGCTGGCTTCCCTATTAGTTCATGAAGCTATTCTTGAAGGTATTCACTGACACCTCCCTTCCTTGTTCCGTAAAACAATAGATGCTTTTCAGGTCTTATCTTGACTCCTCAGAAGCCTTAAGCTCTGTTAGCCGTTCCAAAATTTCCTGAAACCACTTCCTTTGTCTTCCAGGACATGCTCCTTGTTCTCCTTTAACTCTCTGGCCTTTCTCCTTGGCCTGCTCTGGGGGCTACTCTTCCTCTACTTGTCCCTTGAATGGTGATGTTCCCCAGAGTTCTGTCCTGGGCCCCTTCCATTCTTCCTCTGTCTACTCGCCCTTTTTAGACAATCTCCTGCACTCCCATGACCTGAATGACCACCTCGCATGAATGACTTCGTGAACTTCACCTTGCATGACCTCTCTGCAACGCCCATCCATCACATCCAACTGCCTTCTGAACATCCACCTGGAAGACCCACAGGCCTCACACACTCAGCATTATTCCCAGTTGACTCTATCACCAACCCAGTCCCAGTCCTTCCTGCCATGTTCCTAGTCCACCAATATCCCAATGGCCCAAACCCAAACCTGGGGTGATAGAACCCAGTATCTCATCAACTCAGTGCCCTCAATGTCTCTCAAATCTCCATTCTTCTCTGTCTCCACTGCTCCCCTTCACTTCTCACCACTGTCATCTCAAGTCTAGTGGTTTCCTGCTGATTTCTTTGTACCCATATTTGCTCTTTTGCCTACCATCCTGACCTATCCTCTACACTGTGGCCAGAAAGGTCATCTTAGAATATAAATATGAGGTCACTTCTATACTTTAATAGCTCCTCTCTATCTCAGAAGAAAGTTTAAAACCCATCATAAATCAGAGTCGAAGCCCTTTGTGATCTATCCCCTCCTGAACACTATTCTATCCAACCCTCCCTACTTCCGCAACCCTACTTTCCAGCCATAACGAACTCTATTCAGGTCCCCAGCTCTCTCAGGACACGCTCTTTGCACATGCTATTCCCTAAGCCTGGAACACACTCCCTCTTTTTCAGAATAATTTCTTATCCTTCAGAACTCATCTTAGCCTTTGCTTTCTTCGAGAAAGCTCCCCATCTCCACCCCCATCCCCTGCAGCAGTGGGAGGTGGGAGCACTTCTTCCAGGCTCCCATCACACTCAGTTTCCAGGCTCCCATCACACTCAGTGCTCATTGTCATCAAAGCACTTAGCCACAATATAGGAGAATAATCTATTTTTCTGTCTTTCCCAATAGACAATAAGCTACTTGAAGCCAGGGACATCCTTAGTCATTCTTTTTGTTCCAATTGCCCAGCATAATGCCAGGTACACAAAATGGGGATTAAAAAATACTGAACAAATGGGTGAGACTGAGAAATGCAGAGTACTGCCCTGAAGAGGACAAGAGCAGCTCCTGCAGAGGACACACTATTTGGAGGCCAATTTGGAGGTCAAGGTGGTGAAGGGGCTGGAAACATGGCACGTAGCAGGAGTGCTGTGGATGCAGGCTGGTCATCGATGCCTTGACAGCGTCACTGTTGTCCTTGCGCCTCAATCTCACATTGCTGCTGTCTCTTCCTCTTTTGCTGGACTGTGGTGGCAAAAGAACAGGCAGTGGCAACAGGGCCCAATGCCTACGATCCAATCTTGAAACCTTTCAGAGCAGCTCCGACTCAACCCACACCTCAATTTTCTCACCCGAAACATTGATGAAAGCAGCCGTTCTCACCCAGAACTCTTCTAGACAGGGAAGCCCCACTCCACTTAGCTGAGAAGTCTTTTATATATTCTTTCTTGTGTCACAGAAACATCAGTCATAGAATGGTTTCTATCTGTACAGCTCTGCTACACAAAGAGATCTATTTTAAAAGTTGAACCTATAAATAATATATGTTATGGGTGCCAATTCGGTATTCATTCATGTTAGAGCTTTTAAAATAATTCAGTTAAAATTAATCTTTTAAAAGTTGCTCAGGCCCACAAGGACTCCTGAGGGGACGGGCACTGGCTGGAGGATTTTCCCACCTTTGGCCAGGGCAGGAGCCTGGCGCAGTGGGGCTGTCCTGTGGACACATACAGGAAGCTGCCTGCAAGGCTCCAGTCTCGCAGCAAAGGCAAGTGCAGCCTTTCCAGGATTGGCAGAGCCGGTCCTCCTGTACACAACCTCCCAGTCTGCTCAGAGAGCACCTCTCAGCCACTAGAATCCGTTTCAGCCTCATTCCCTGGACTCTGCTGATGGGGACGCACCAGCTGCTGGCTCATGCAGTCACTCTGCCGCCCACGGTCCTCAGGAAAAAGACTTGGCTCTTTACACAACTGTGAGCAAAGCCCAAGGCTAGGAAGGGAACCTGGAATTTACTAAGAGCGTTATATACAGTGCCCCGTTTAACACACACCTATACTCACAAACTATTAGATATTATCACTGTAATTACTGCTATTAGTATTATTGTCCCTGTTCTATCAAAACAGCAGACGTGGGCTGAAATCCTAACTCCTGTACTTAACTTAGTAGTCGTGTGTTCTTCTATAAGTCACTCAACCACCCTGTACCTCAGTTTCTCCACCTGTACAATGAGGGAAATACCCTGTGCTTCCACGGCACAGGATAGGGCCTACCAATGTCCGAATTCTACTCTTCCTACACGCAGCTTGGAGGCATCTTCCAGTCACCCCTATGGTTAGGTGTGGCTGTGTGATTGAATGAGCACAAGGGACACCACTTGGAGGCCTTAGCCATAAAAATCTTCCCCATAATTCCTCATTCTTTCCCCTAAACTCCTAAGACCTAAAGGGCCAAGATGAGAGGAACCTGATTTCCTGGATGACTGTGGGGAACAAAGTCTCCCCCTCAATTTATACCCATTGACTCATCTATGATGTGAGCCAGAAATAAAATTTATTTTACAGTTCCTTATTAGAGCAGTTAGGATACCAAAATCAACACACCCACCACTTACCACATAAAGCTGTTGTACAGATTATAGGAAGTTATATGAAAATGATGTATAAACCATAGAGTACCCTATAACCCCAAGGTATAGTTATTTACAAAGAAAATGCAGTATTTCTTAGTATCAAGTTTGTGGGTCTACTCAATACACACACTCTCACAGCAAAAAGGAAAGTACACAGTAGAAGAGGACTATTGTCATTACCCCATTGCCCCTTCTGCAAATGTCTTTCCCTTTCACCCCTGCCTCAAGCATCCAAGCTCTCTCAACCTCCCTTGATGCCAAGTTCCTCCACTGAGTTGAATGACCCAAGTGGAACTCCTCCTTCATACCTACTTTCATCCCTACTTCAAAACAAAATTGACTTTGACAACCTAATTCCCTATCATAGTCAACTCCTCAAAGGGAAGGGTGCCATTTTCACCTCAGAGGTCTCTGCACATGGTAGGGACTCAATTTTAGTACATGTTAATTGGACGAAACAGATGTATCTACTTTCCTAAGGGGCAGAGTATCTCTCCCAGGGAACACATCTTAATAAGCACCTTACAGAAATCACCTTATTCAAAGGATGGATATGAAAGAGACAGTGTAGGAGCCAAACCAGACAAATAAGTGAGAAATGGTTGGTCAGACAGGTTACTCAGCATATTCAAATTGTGTGAGGAAGGGAACTGTGTATGGCACCTACAGGGAAAGCCAACTTTGCCTAGAGAGCCCTTGAAAAGTATAGCCTTAACTTAATGTACAACCTGTGCTAGGAGGTAAACCCTGGGTGGGAGAAGGAACGGTCCAAAGTTAAAGAACGTGGCAAGAAGGGTGCAGAATGAGGCCCTATTTCCTGCCTTCTGGAGTTCCACTCAGACCTCTTAGCCTCACTGCTGGCCTGACCATAACCAAGGACTGTGATGAATTTTCCAACACTATTCTAGTACCCTGTATCTGACTACAGGATCAAGACAAGCATTCACAAGTAGGTTGCCACTGTTTATTCATTAATTCAACAATTTTTTATTGAACAAAGCACCCCCTGCAAAACTCATGAAATATTTAGATATAAACAGAACAAAATATGTGCAAGAACAGTAGGCTGAAAACTACAAAACACTGATGAAAGAATTTGAAAGTCTAATAAATGGAGAGATATACCATGCCCACGGAATGGAAGATTCAATATTATTAAGATGTCAATTTTCCTGAAACTGATCTACAAATTCAGTGCAATGCCAATCAAAATAACCACAGGGCTTTTTTTCTTTAGAAATCAACAAGTTGATTTTAAATTTTCTATTGAAATACAAAGAAAATAGAATAGCAAAACCATTTTGTAAAAAGAACAAAACTGGAGGATTCACATTACCTGATTTCAAGAATTACCATAAAGCTACAGCCATCATGATAGCATAGTATGGCAAAAGGATAGACACACAGATCAATGGACTAAAGTCCAGAAATAGACTGACATATATATATAGTCAAACAATTATTGTCAAAGGTGCAAAAACAATGTAACAGAGAAAGGGTAGGTTTTTTTCAACAAATGGGTGCTGCACAACTAGACATCAAATGAAAAATAAAGTGAACCTCTACCTATACCTTACACCACATACAGAATTTAAGCTAAAATGGATTATAGACCTAAATGTAAAACCTGAAACTTCTAGAAAAAAAAAACAGAAGAAAATCTTTGTAAAGTTGGGTTAAGCAAAATATTTTAGATACAGCACCAAAAGTATGATCCATAGAAGATCGAGTATTATAAAAGAAAAAATTGATTAATCTGACCACCAAAAATAAAAATGTCTGCTCTTTGAAAGATATTAAAAATACAAGCTGCAGACTGGGAGAAAATACTTGTAAAACACGTGTCTGATAAAGGACTTATATCTAGAATATATAAAGAACTCTCAAAACTCATTAATTTTTTAAAAAATGAAAAAACTCATTAATTTTAAAAAAGTCTCAATTAAAAATGAGCAAAAGCTTTTTTTTTTTTTTAAATAAATTTATTTATTTATTTATTTACTTTTGGCTGTGTTGGGTCTTCGTTGTTGTGCGCGGGCCTTCTCTAGTTGCAATGAGCGGGGGCTACTCTTCGTTGCAGTGCACGGGCTTCTAATTGTGGTGGCTTCTCTTGTTGCAGAGCACAGGCTCTAGGCATGCGGGCTTCAGTAGTTGTGGCAGGTGGGCTCAGTAGTTGTGGCTCGCAGGCTCTAGAGTGTAGGCTCAGTAGTTGTGGTGCACGGGCTTAGTTGCTCTGCAGCATGTGGGATCTTCCTGGACCGGGGCTTGAACCCGTGTCCCCTGCAATGGCAGGCGGATTCTCAACCACTGCGCCACCAGGGAAGCCCAAGCAAAAGTTTTATAGAGATGTTTCATCAAAAGATACGCAGATGGGGGCTTCCCTGGTGGCGCAGTGGTTGAGAGTCTGCCTGCCGATTCAGGGGACACGGGTTCGTGCCCCGGTCCGGGAAGATCCCACATGCCACGGAGTGGCTGGGCCCGTGAGCCATGGCTGCTGAGCCTGTGCATCTGGAGCCTGTGCTCCGCAACGGGAGAGGCCACAACAGAGGCCCGCATACCGCAAAAAAAAAAAAAAACAAACGATACGCAGATGGCAAATAAGCACATGAAGAGCTCAATTTCATTCATCATTAGGGAAATGCAAATTAAAACTACAATAAGATATCACTATGTGCCTATTAGAATGGTTTTTAGAAAAACTGACAACAAGTGCTGGTCAGGATGCAGAGCAACTAGAACTCTCAAACATTGCTGGTGGGAATGCAAAATAGTACAGCCACTCTGGAAAAGAATTTGGCAGTTTCTTACAAAATTAAACAAACACTTACCATATGACCCAGCAATCCTACTCCTGGGTATTTTACCCTAGAGAACTAAAAACAGGTTCACACAAAATGTAAATGTTTATAGCAGCTTTACTCATAATGACCCCAAATTAGAAACAACCTGTTTATTAACTGGTGAATGGATAAACCACCTGTGGTACCTTCACGCAATGAAATACTACTCAGTGATAAAAAAAGAACTGATAAATTAGACACAACATGAATGAATCACAAATGCATTATGCTAAGTGAAAGAAGCTGGACACAAGAAGCTGCATACCGTATGATTCAATTTATATGAAGTTTTGGAAAAGGCAAATCTATAAGGACAGAAAACAAACCCGTGGTTGACAACAAAGGGGCATGAGGGAATTTTGGAGGGTGATTGTGGTGGTGGTTATATCACTGTGTGTATTTGTCAACACGTATAATAACGTACCCTGAAAAGTGTAAATTTTACTGTATGTAAATTATTCCTCAATAAATTTAAAAACAAAATACTGAAACTAAAAACATAAATAAAAAGACTAAAAACAAATATTTATTGAGTACCTACTATGTACAGGTGCATTGTTATGAACTGCTTTGACAATAGTAATATAGAATAATTATTACAATTTATTTTAAAATAATGAGAGGGTTTTCTCCAGCAAGGTACTATAATGGAGGATATAAATGTGGTAGAGGCACAGATTCTGCTCTCAGGTTGCTTAAGACGTGGATATAAGTAATGATACAACAAGATAGAATTAGGTAAGTGTGAAGAGAGAGACATAAATAAAATACCACAGGAATTCAGAGACAGGAGAGAATACTTAATGCTGGAGAAACCAGGGAAGGCTTCATGGAAGAGATGCCATTTGAGTTGGGTGCTGTTGACAGGAAGTGGTGATTTTATTGTCCAGGTAAACAGTGTTTATTAGAAAGTTTTCTCACATAATTTCTCTTTGATCCTTCTAACAACCTGGGAGACAGGGTAGGAGTGGGGAAGATACTATTAATCACAGTTTGAGTTAAACTAAGACTTTGAGATCAAGTTCCTTGCCCAACACTTGGGCAGCAAAGGTAAGGCTTAAACTCAGGTCTTCTGAGAGTTCGGTTCACTCTCTGTTCCCAGACGGTACACCCATCTCGAAGAAAAGTTCTTCCTTCTCATGATATCGAGAGTGACTGCTAATGGTGTCATTTTCACCTTCGGATCTCTCCAAGAGAATGGGTTACTTCTAGTCGTTCTGGTCACTGAGAACACCCTACAAGGCTAAAATGCTTATTTGAGTCTTTCCTGCATGTGGAATGAGAGCCAGCAGAGGGGAGATTTTCTGTGGCATTCGTTTAAACTCAAGGTTTAAATCTCTCAAAATATCTTTTATAAATACTAAAAAAACCAAAAGCCTTGAAAGTTACAAGGATAATATGGACTGCTTCAAATGCATGGTCATATACGTAACCCTGAAATTATTTAAGACACGACCCCAGACCTTATAGTGCAAATTACTCTTGGAGGGGATCGGCTCCCCCAAAGAACTCTGAAGCTATTCCAAGAAGCTTTCTTGTGACCTGAAGGAGGACACCTGTTCACATGCCTCATCTGGCTGAGCCTCTTATCCGTCATTCCTTCACGTGTGTGAGAGTTTATCTGGCACACACTGAGCTCCTTGCTCTGGAGCCTGTCTACATGCCAACCACTAGGCTAGCGATCACATTTCTCTGGGGAAGAAACAATACCAGGGAGATGTAAATGGCTTCTACATTTTGCTGCTGCTATCTCAATCCTTTTTGCTCATTGCTAACTTAAAAAAATGAGACAGTGCCATTATGAGAGGAAATTAATTTAACCAAATATTTCCTGAATGGATACTATATATGTGTTCATAATGAGATGGCCACTGTCCTTAAGGACCTTACAGTCAGGCAGGTTATTCAAACATTTCTCATTGGCAAAACTGGAGAAACTTCTTTCTCCTTTCTGAGTTCTAGTTTTCTCATCTGGATACTAGGGAGTAAACTTCTCCAGCTATTAAGCAGTTGTCATCAAAAACATTTACTGAGAATTTAACTCACGCTAGACACTGCATCTTATAAACACCATCACATGAAATCCTCAGAACAACCCTGTGAGGCAGCCACTCCTTTTTTTGATTGAAGCATAGTTGGTATACAATATTATATAAGTTACAGGTATACAATATAGTGATTCACAATTTTTAAAGGTTATACTCCATTTATAGTTATTATAAAATATTGGCTATATTTCCCGTGTTGTACAATATATCCTTGTAGCTTATTTTATACCTAATAGTTTGTACCTCTTACTTCCCAACACCTATATTGCCCCTCCCCCTTCCCTCTCCCCACTGGTAATCACTAGTTTGCTCTCTATATCTGTGTCTGTTTCTTTTTTGTTATATTCACTAGTTTGCTGTATTTTTAAGATTCCACATATAAGTGATATCATACAGTATTTGTCTTTCTCTGTCTTTTTTTTTTTGCGGTACACGGGCCTCTCACTGTTATGGCCTCTCCCATTGCGGAGCACAGGCTCCGGACGCGCAGGCTCAGCGGCCATGGCTCACGGGCCCAGCCGCTCCGCGGCATGTGGGATCTTACCGGACTGGGGCATGAACCCGTGTCCCCTGCATCAGCAGGCAGACTCCCAACCACTGTGCCACCAGGGAAGCCCTCTGTCTGACTTATTTCACTTAGCACAATACCCTCCAAGGCCATCCATGTTGTTGCAAATGGCAAAATTCCATTCATTTTTATGGCTGAGTAGTAGTCTATTGTGTATACACACCACATCTTCTTTATCCATTCACCTGTTGATGGACACCTAGGTTGCCTACATTTTGGCAACTGTAAATAATGCTGCTATGAACATTGGGGTACATGTATCTTTTCAAATTAGTGTTTTTATTCCTTTTGGAAATATACCCAGGAGTGGAATTGCTGGGTCATATTTTTAGTTTTTTGAGAAACATCTATACTGTTTTCCACAGTGGCTGTACCAATTTACATTCCCAGCAACAGTGTAGGAGGGTTACCTTTTCTCCACATCCTCACCAGCATTTGTTATTTGTGTTTTTTGATGATGGCCATTCTGACAGGCGTGAGGTGATATCTCACTGTGGTTTTGATTTGCATTTCCCTGATGATTAGCAATGTTGAGCATCTTTTCATGTGCCTGTTGGCCATCTGCATGTCCTCTTTGGAAAAATGTCTATTCAGGTCTTCTGCCCTTTTTTTTTTTTTTTTTTTTTTTTTTGCGGTACGCGGGCCTCTCACTGTTGTGGCCTCTCCCGTTGTGGAGCACAGGCTCCGGACGCGCAGGCTCAGCGGCCATGGCTCACGGACCTAGCCGCTCCGCGGCATGTGGAATCTTCCCGGACCGGGGCACGAACCCGTGTCCCCTGCATCGGCAGGTGGACTCTCAACCACTGCACCACCAGGGAAGCCCCTGCCCATTTTTTAATTGAGTTGTTTGGTTTTCTTATGTTGAGTTGTATGAGCTGTTTATATATGTTGGATATTAATCCCTTACCAGTCATGTCATTTGCAAAATTTTCTCCCATTCAGTAGGTTGCCTTTTTGTTTCGTCAATGGTTTCTTTTGCTGTGCAAAAGATTTTAAGTTTACTTAGGTCCGTTTGTTTATAACTCTTATTATCCCCATTTTATAGGTGAGGACACTGAGGCTTAGAGAGTTCGGTGATTTGCCCCGTCCATTGGCCAGTAAGTGACAGAGCCAGGATTCCACCTCAGGCAGTCAGGCTCAGAGCCCCTGCCCTTAACCACTGCGATCATAGCCCTGCCTGACCTGAGCCCTATGCAGGGAGGAATGAGAGATCAAAGGAGCAGCGTGCCTATAAACAGTTTTTAAATCATCTGGGACAGATTCGTCCACATTCAGCTCAACACCAGGCAACAAGAACATCAAGAGAGGCAACAGGAAAGAAAGATGATCTACATTGGGAGGTCAAGAGGCCCTTTAAGGTCACAGCTAATCCAGCCCTGAGATTGCAGAACACAAATACACTGGGTCTCTAGCAGGCACCAGACCCACATTTCCTCTGAGGATCTCCAAGCACCTTTTCCCCCAGAGTCGTCGCAGACACAGAGAGGATAGGAAAGCAAGGTGGGGTAACTTCCCCAGGACAAACAAGCGGCAGCATCAGAAGGGAAATGTCTGTGTTTAACCCTCCAGCTCTTCACTGAAGCCACACACTATTTTTAGGGTCCCTCTTTAACACAACACACATCTATTTTCAGAAGAAGGGAAACCCCAATATGTGGAACCAGAGGAGGGTTTCTGCAGGTTTTCCAAGGTGCCACAGTTTGATAACACTCTCCGCCTATCTGTTAAAGAGCGCAGCAAATGTTATCACCTGAAAGCACCCGAGGCCAGGGTACCCCTGGTTCTGAGCACTGGAAATGGGCTACCCAGAACTGGACAGCATGTCAGAGCCTCACCCTGTAATCAGACTGAGCTGCTTGCAAAGGAACTGCTACCACATTCCTCTCTTAAAGAGGCCTGACACCAAATAGCTTGGCTGGGGCCAGGGCAGCCAGAGATGCCAAGTGTCTGCTGTTCCCCGGGAGGCGTGTGTGTGTGTGGCCAGGGTGGTGGACACGTAAGCCACGGTAGGTCATCTGAAGAGTGTGGAGAAGTGAGTGATCATCGCTAAAATAGTCTGCAAACAACTCCAGAAAGCTTGCCATGCCTCGACATTCTCAAGTACATGGTAGTAATACTCGACCATTCAGCAAAGGCTTGAGCCAGCTTCCAGAAAGAACCAGAGGGTAGCACACAGGGGATTTAGTGCCAGAAATAGTAGACTAAGGCGACTTTGACCTGGGGACATGAACCAGGCAGTGCCGCACAGTGGTTGGGGGCATCTGGAGTTAGACCGCCCCGGGATGACTCTGGCCTTAGCCACTCACTAGCTGTGTGGACTTGGGCCATTTCTTTAAACTCTTTAAGCCTCCGTTTCTTCATCTCTATATAAGGTGGAGTTAATAGTCATCACCGGGGTTTCCCTGGTGGCCCTGTGGTTAAGAATCCGCCTGCCAATGCAGGGGACACAGGTTCAATCCCTGGTCCGGGACGATCCCTGGTGCTGCGGAGCAACTAAGCCCATGTGCCACAACTACTGAGCCTGCACTCTAGAGCTCGCAAGCCACAACTACTGAAGCCCACGCACCTAGAGCCCATGCTCCGCAACAAGAGAAGCCACCGCAATGAGAAGCCCGCACACCGCAATGAAGAGTAGCCCCCGCTCACCGCAACTAGAGAAAGCCCGCATGCAGCAACAAAGACCCAATGCAGCCAAAAATAAATAAATAAAAATAAATAAATTAAAAAAATAAAGTATCTGTATCGTGTGATATGATATATATAAAAAAAAACAGTCATCACCTCACAGCACTGTTGTTTGGATCAGATAAGATGATGTATTTAAGAGTCCTTCACAAGATGCCTGGCACGGAGTGCAGCCCTGAATACGTGTGGGCCACTAAACATTGCACCAGGTCTGTGGCTGCTCCCACAACTCAGAAGAATGAACTGTTGCCCCTCTTTGTACCTCAGTTTCTCCAGTAATAAAACAGCAACTATTCTTCCCCCCTCCTCTGTTTATGGCACTTAAAAGCTGGGGATATGCAGAAGTTGAGGGTTTCTTTAATCATCAGAAATGTTATCCAGTGTTTACACAACATCTACTCAGGGATTGGCCATCTCTCCCTTTTTTGGGTATCTGTGCAGATCCTCTAAATGTTGGATGACAGATTTCTGATTAAAACAAGCTGTCTATACTTTTGCACTTCTTGAGGTTTTTATGGTGCCAGGAGCAGACATGAGGAAGCAACCATCTCCCATGATGTCAGAGACTTGTCTCCAGAAGAGATGCTAGGGGAAGGATGCGGAGCAGCCATGCTGTCGCCACTCAAGATTTGTCATGTGACACCCCCTCTTTCCCTCCAATGGAAGGAGAAAGATGTCTTTATTCCATTGGGGGAAAATAAAATCAGTGCTTGAATATTTGCCACAATTCTTCATCACAAACCCAGCAGTAACTTCCTTACTTTCTCATTTCTACTTGGTCATGGCCTCATCACAATGCCCTCATTCCATCACAATCCCTACTTCTCATGTTAGAAAAAGGGATGGGAGTGACATTCTTTTGAGAGTTAGTACAGGTTTCTGGCTTGCTCAAGCTGCCTTCTCTGGATAAAGGCCATCAGCTGTCAAACCAAGCCGAAGAGCTGAGCTCTGAGAGAAGAGTGGGTTTGCATAGAGGGGAACGATGCCTGCCTCACCTTGGCAGCTTTCCCACCCCAGGTCAGTCTGCAGGCTTGGGGAGCATGAACATTAACCTTCTTCTCTTAGCATTAGCTCCTGTGCCTTGGCCTGAACCATTCTACTACCACCAGCAACCAGCTTACGAAACCAGAACAGCCTAGACAGGACCACTATTAATTTGATGTATTTCCTTGTAGCCAACCTGTTTTTTTGTTTTTTTGTTTTTTGTTTTTTTGCGGTACGAGGGCCTCTCACTGTTGTGGCCTCTCCTGTTGTGGAGCACAGGCTCCGGACGCACAGGCTCAGTGGCCATGGCTCACGGGCCCAGCCGCTCCGCGGCATGTGGGATCTTCCCGGACTGGGGCACGAATCCAAGTCTCCTGCATCGGCAGGCAGACTCTCAACCACTGCGCCACCAGGGAAGCCCCAGCCAACCTGTTTTATTAGATTGTTTTTAATTATAAAAGTGCTGTACTCCAGGCCTTTAGAAAATCCAGCAAAACAGGTTGCAGTGGAGAGCCAGCAATAGCAGTCTATCCATCCTCAAAATGGTGCCCCTAAGCTGAGTAGACTGTCCTCACGTGAATGTGTGACAGCTGTGCCTCCCAAGAGTTGCTTAGCAGGAGTCCCCGTGTAAAAATGATGGGCTAGAAGACCCAAACTTCCTTTATTTTTACAGTCACCCTTGATTACCAGTAAATGAAAGCCCTCAGTTGTGAACTGTCCACAGCTCTTCACATCCAAACCCTTTCCCTGCACTTCAGGCAGCCAGACCTCTGGCTACTCATGTGAAGGGAACAGGTCCCAACACACAATAGGAATGTGCATCTCCAACAACAAACATCTGTAGAATATCATCACAGAACAGCAACAGTAATAACAATAACAAAAATAGGAACAAGCATATTCAGTGAGGACTCAGCACATGGGACACATATACTAAGTGCCTGGCCTACACAGGAGTGTATTGATAATGAAATGAGCTGTGAGTGCTTTTCACTTTCTCCATTTTATAAAGGAAGAAAGTGAAGCTTACAGAAGTTTAGGAACATCCCCAGGTCACACTCCCGTGAGAAGCAAGGGGTGAAGTACAACCTACACCTGGTCTGACAGCATAACTTTTGGATGAATTGCTGCTAAGGATAAATTTTAACTGTGTTAACAGTCCAGTAATCCATATTAACACTTAGCAGGGCTTCAGCTGAAAAGAAACGTGAAGATGATGCTAGGGCTCCCCATAAACACCTCCTATGTTGTATAAGTCAGATTTACTATTCTCCTCCCAGATGCTGCATCCCATTTCTACCCAAAATATACAAACATTACCAAAATCATTCAAACCACATTCCAGGGATTCCACCTGCTCTAAGACTTCCCTTGGTGTTTAGAAATCTGTCTGGCTCCTGTTTCCTTTGTGACCACAGCATGCCACTGTAGAGATGGCGAGCACGCCGCTGTTTCTAAAGGCCTGAGCATTTCAGGTCACTAACCCCACCAGAAATGAGACCCAGAAGTCCAGAGTCCTTGAGCTATTGTTCTCTCTACATATAATACTCCCTTGTTCAAGAGAGACAGAGGGACGGACAGACATGCAAAAATACTGGAAAACGAAAGATCCAAAGTAGTCCATATCCAAACCAGCCCAGGGCTGCCTTTATAAAATGAACTCCTCTAAGCCTTGGCCCATTATCTGGGCTTGGCAGAACTGGCGTGCTCCCCTGACTTATCTCTCTTCATGCCTACACAGTTTGCTACACCCACTGCATGTGGGCATCCTTATCAGAAAATATCCACATGACAAGCGTTTGCCTTTGAACAGAAGTAGCTGTTTAGCCTGCCAAACATCAATAACTCTGTATACTTGTTGGTACATGTATTGTGAACATGTACATAAAGCTTGCAAATACAGAACAGACACCCACTACAGGGCACAAGTGGCCATGTGTCTTTGGAAACTGCCCACCTATTACAAAATACCTGCCACTCTCCTCTTCCCCATCAACTAGGAAGTGAGAAGAACGAAACTTGCAGCTCTCTGAATAATTCATTTGTGCCACAAATATTTTCTGAGCATTGTGTTGTGCTCTCAAACTGAAAGTTTTACCAAACTATAGGATTCTAGAGATGAGAAGAAGGTTGTCCTCTGTTCGTTTTATGACACTAGTTTCACCAGACAGCAGGATCATCCAGCATCAGACTTGCCAAGAGGTAACAGCCTTTGACAATATGAAAATATCACTTTTCCGGGGTCAGGGGGTCCCATGTGTGTCTCCAACATTGGGGGATAATGACTCAGCGACAGCCTCGTCTACTCCCCTCGTTTCTGAGTCAAATTATTTTTGACTCTTTCTAAAGTTTATCATTTTGGTTTTCAATGTGTACTTGTTATTTGTTAAGTACATTTTGTGGTCGGGCATTTGGAGCCAATATTGATTTTTTTTTAAATACAGACTACATTTTATGCATAAAGTTGGTAGATCATGGAGTTGAGATAAAATGTTTACTAGCTGCATGGTTCTTAAAAGAAACCACCACCGGAAAGCACTGTTGCAGCCACAGCCTAAAGCACCTAGTGAAATGCGAGATGCTTCGTTCCTGTAACACCTGCTGTGATCAAAATGAAAGCAGAGAACTGTTACTCCTGACTTGTGGTAAGTAATTTGATTATAATGCATCAGGATGACTGGAATTCCCTTCTCCCTACACTGAGAAGCCTGATCTCAACAACAGAACAAAAGCCTACACAGTAATTAAAAACTCTGTCCCAGAAGTAGAGTAGGGGGTGGACCTCATTCTCCTTAAAACCCTTTGAAGGGTCAGGAAACATTGGGGGTGGGAGAGAAAAGGGGGAGTTGTAAAGACCCTCAAAGCTGGTGTATGTATTACTTGAGCTGTGTGTAAAAGGACTGGCGGGGCCTCACGCTTTGTAGAACACGTTTGGCTACAGGGGTCTAGATGATGCCCAGTGGCAGAAAGCCCGTGCAGCTACAGGGGTGGGGGGAACCCATGCTCCTAGGGTTGCTGAATGCACACGTTGTATTTGTAGCAGAATGAAAGCACAAAGGAGATAAATGTGTGCACCTGTGTTGTGGCAGCTGATTAATTCAATTAATATTTATTGAGCACCTGCAGGGCTCATGACAGCTTACTGTGGGGGAAAGAAAGACAGTGTCTCCTGCCTTCAAGGAACTCATGATCTCCTTACAATAAGACAATGACAAGGAGATGATATAACTGTATACTCAGGTACTGTGTGAGCCATATACATGCATGGCTTGTTTAAATTGGGTCTAAATGTCTGTCCGAAAAGGCCTTTGTCTCACTGATCCTTCACATTCTTGATGGCTGACAGCAAGAAAGAAGTCATCCCCACAATCAAAGTCCAATCTGCTCAAGTTTTGTTGATAAGGTGAAAGAGGACATCAGGAGCTCTGGCCACAGCCTCTGGGCAGAGGAAGTGCGTGTATGTGTGTGTGTAGAAGCACTCGTCGAAAGCATGGCTATCAAGATCCAGGGTGGTCTGCAGCAGGCCATTAAGCTACCAGGAACCCATCATCCATCAGCAGCTCCTCATCGCCATATGTCTTAACAGCCATAAAAGCCACTTGTCTGTGTGTAGAATCACCTCAAGGTGTGATTTCCCCAGTTTTCCACAAGCTTTGCAGCATCAAACCTAGTTACTTTTTGGATAGGCATTTAGTTCTCAGAGTCCCAGGAAACTGAAATAGAATTTCACTAGAAAACAATGATTCAACAGACCTGTTTAGAGAACCCAACTTGGCTGCTGGTCTTCTCCCAAAAAACATCAAAGACCAAAATCCTGGCCACATAAGAAGGTGTGGTCTATCCAGATGAAGGAGAATGGGCAGAACTTATCTGCAGACAGCTCTCTTCCAAGTATAGACCAGAGCTCGGGCTAAGACGACCCTCATGTGGGCATCTAGGGAGACTTTTCCAAGCTGGGTCCAGTGGGCATTGGGGGATGGATGGATGAGAGGGAAAAGCCTATTCATCTATCCTTCAGTTACCTTGACAGAGCGGCTTGGCTCCTTCAAGCCACACTGGCTTTGAATCAGAACATCAACTCAGAAGTGTAAATCCTGGGCTGTGAGGAACCACTGGACTCCTAAGTTAAAACAGCAAGCAGGACTCAGAGTCTGAAGTGAGAGCATTTACTACCATGTGACACCGCACCAGCTGTTGGGAAATGCTTACCTGTATGTTCCCTTCCTTTTCCAGCCAGAGTCTAGAACCGCTTGAAATTCACCATGGAGATCATGCATAACGAGGCATCCACCGTTGGCCGCTGTGTTGGCCAGCACAGACCAGCTCTTGAAAAGAAGCTGCTTTGCACTATTTACAATAGCCAAGACATGGAAACAACCTAAATGTCTACCGACAGATGAATGGATAAAGAAGATATGGTACATACATACAATGGAATATGACTCAGCCATAAAAAAAAATGAAATAATGCCATTTGCAGCAACATGGATAGACCTAGAGATTATCATACTAAGTGAAAAGTCAGACAAAGACAAATACCATATGATATCACTTCCATGTGGTATCTAAAATATGATACAAATGAACTTATCTACGAAACAGAAACAGACTCACTGACATAGAAAACAAACTTATGGTTATCAAAGGGGAAAGGGGGTGGGGGAGGGACAAATCAGGAGTCTGGGATCAGCAGATACAAACTACGACATATAAAATAGATAAACAACAAGGTCTTACTGGATAGCACAGAGAACTATATTCAACATCCTTAATAAACCATAATGGAAAAAATACAAAAAAGAATATATATATATATGTATAATTGAATCACTTTGTACACCAGAAACTAACACAACATTGTAAATCAATTACACTTCAATTATAAAAAAGTGAAAAAAAGAAAAGAAGCTGCCCATTTTCCTCAACACCACCCTGTCAGTGGGTGAGACAAAAGGAGGCGCTCCACATCAACCCACACCTCCACTTCCTCTGTAATTTCTGACCAGGTGACCACACACGCCTTTTGCTGTAAAGTGCTGTTATCCCTCTCATCTGTGTCCTCATACTGATACTGATCAAGATAGCTAAGGCCACCCTTAAATATCCTCTGAGAATAGAGGCATCCATGATGCTTTTTGATGATCTCTTCTAATGCTTCACAACCATCACATTTATAAGTTTTATGCTTTGCTTTAATTCTTCTACCATTTAAATCTACCTTTAAAAAAAATAACAACCGAATGATGGTTCCTATTTTACCCTCAATACAGAGATAGACATCTGATTATAGACACACACTCAAAGAAAAGTCACTCTCACTCTGCTTGCTTTCTAATATCATGATCTAAATCCCTTCCACCTTTAATTGAAGAGCCTTAAAAATCACATTCATTTTCTTTGCTCTCGTTAATACCCACTCCAATTCCCCCCATTCTTCTCTCACTAGGAGCTCCCCAAAGAGACTCAGCCCTGTGTGAAGAGTTGGCCAGATGTTCTGAGAGTATGACCCCATTGCTCCTCTCCTGTTGATGACAACTTTTCAGTATTGTTAGTACATCACAGTCATTTTCAGTTCATGGTCTAGATAACTAGTTAAGGCCACAGCCCAATAAGCCTTCTCTGATATTCAGTTTTCATCAATGCTATTAATAAGTCGATTCTTGTGCATATTACGGTTACTGAATTACGAAACTGCAAGACACCTCCACAGATTAGCTGATCTATCACCAACTCACCCACCAACACACAGAGTCCAACTGCTTTTACTTTACTACTTTTCAGTCTATCATCCACCAGGGCAGCTTTCAGTTTAGTTACAGTTTATAGGGGAATTCCAACATTTTTGAAAATACATTTTGAAATTAGAAAAATAAATAAGGGCTGGTTGTTTAACAGCAGCATAACACTCTTGACTTACATCATTATGCTTATGGTAATAAGAAAATCAACTAACTTTTAATGAGTACCTACCATGTACATGCACCATGTCAGGACACACCCCCTACACTCCCAAAGCTTCCAGTCTTACTCAAGAGACATCACACGGATCATAATCCCTCATCCACAACAATTCTGAAATTCAAAAAGCTCTGAAAGCAGAAAGAATTTTGTAATTCATTTGATGGCAAAATCTGCCCTGAAGTTAGCTAATTTATATTCTTTATTTATCTGCTTTCATGTAAATATAAGTTTTGCTGCCAAAATAACATGCTCAATTATAGGATGCCACCCCACACACGGTATAATGTTTCTAACTCTAAGAAATTCTGAATTCCAGGTTAATTCTAAATCCATGCTCTTAAGGGCTCTACCATACTTCTTCCCACATGATTGAGTCCTTGGTTATAGCTTGTAAAAAAAAAAAAAAAAAAAGAAGAAGAAGAAAGAGGAGGAGGAGAAGGGGGATGAGGAGGGGAAGGGGAGGGGAAGGGGAAGAAGAAAAAAAAGAAAAAAGAGGGCTTCCCTGGTGGCACAGTGGTTGAGAGTCCGCCTGCCGATGCAGGGGACGCAGGTTCGTGCCCCGGTCCGGGAAGATCCCACATGCCGCGGAGCGGCTGGGCCGGTGGGCCATGGCCGCGGAGCCTGCGCGTCTGGAGCCTGTGCCCCGCAATGGGAGAGGCCACAGCAGTGAGAGGCCCGCGTACGGCACAAAAAAAAAAAAAAAAAGAAAAAAGAAATCTGAATTCCAAATACATATCTCTTACCGGCTTCAAATAAGTTGGCCATGGACCCAAAGATTGACATGAAAAAGAAAACAACACAAACAAAGTTGCCCCATCCATTGAGTGGGGGGTTAGGCAAAAGGTGGTTAGCCCTGTTACTCTCTTCATTCTCAATAACTCTAAAAATCTACTCTATAAGTGACGAATGAGTGTCACAGCAATATTTAAATTACCTTAGTCCCTTGAAAAAAGATAAGGACAATGGCGACCATATAATTGGAATTTTTGGCCCCATTCTATTAAAACTTGGACACTTAAACCTAACTCAATCTTGACAGAGCAGTATTTGTGCATCTCCTCTCTAAAAGCAGAACATTTTGCATTGTTGGCTACTGAATGGAACCTTCCTCATTTCAGGTCCTTCTCCAGCTCCAATGTCAGGGATTCCCATCATAGTCATTAAGATGAGGGTCATGCCTAGTACGAAGTCACCCTCAGAGTAGAGTCGGACATTTGCCCTTTTCCTTAACCAAAACTCACCTCTGTTGCCCTTGTCATCCAGGGCCCTGGAAGAGGAGCTTTGTGGTCAACACCCTCCTGCACACCTTCAGCAATAACCAGAAACCCCTAACTGAGTTCTAGATTGGACCCATGGTGTGGAGTTTGCAGACCCCTGGTGTAGAGTATTAGCCCTTCTCCTGCCATGAGGGCTCACTACTCAAAGACAAAGTTTATTTAGCATATCCTGGGATCTCTGGGGCACTCACTCTGCCCGAGGCAGAGCCTGAAGCTACAGCTGGGTTACGTGCTAGACGGGAGAAATCCAACGACAGCCTCAGCCTGTTTTTGTACAGCCCATGAACTGAGTAGACTGTACATTTTTAAAGGATTGTAAAACAAACAAAAGTATGCGACAGAGACTTACGTGGCCCCAAAAGTAAAAAATGTTTACAGAAAAATTTTGCCATTTACAGAAAAAGTTTGCCAACTCCTGCTTTCTCACCTGTGAAGAGGGCAGGGCAAAGGATGTGTGACAAGATAAAGGCCTCCCCAGACCCTGGCCACATATACCTGTGGATGATTTCTTTCCAATCCCACCTTGGAACTTTCCAGCAGCATTTTAGAACTAATTGATTCCACCTCAGTTTTATTTTTTAAAAGGCCCTCTTTTCCCTTGATTTCCCCCAAATAACCAAAATAGACACATTGGCAAACTCCTTCAGGTTTCAGGCCCCTCACCCAGGGCCCGCTCACAAGCCCAGACCTGCACTGTCACCTGGGCTAAGGCACTTGCATCCCCTCCCCTAAAAGTAGGCTTCAATTTGCGGGGGAAGCCAAACAGGTAGAACACCAGCAATTCATATTTTCTTCTCATTCTTTAAGTTGCCTGTCTGTGTGAGAACTGTGGAGCAAATGAATTTATTTTATGGGAACCTCAGCTTTCCCTCTTCTCCACGACTCCTTTCCCAATGATGCTGTAATTCTTTCTCTCCTCCTTTCCTTTCCTCTTGTCAGACTCTGCTGTGTGGTACTGACCATGCCAGAGTTTAATGTGTTCCCAACCTCACTCAACAGGGTGACAGTCAGAGCACCAGAGTGTTGAAGGTGGTCTTTGAGACATGAGAGATAGAAGTGTTAAACGTGGGTCTAAGCTGGCCCAATCTGGTCTGATTCCTGTCTACCTACCTGTCATACTATTCATTAACCTGACACTACTTCCATAGTAATGACTCACTTCTCATAGAAATGCTCATAGAGACCCATTACTTGCCTTGTCAGCCCCTTTTGGATTCTTTTTTTTTTGCAGTACGCGGGCCTCTCACTGTTGTGGCCTCTCCCGTTGCGGAGCACAGGCTCCGGACGCGCAGGCCCAGCGGCCATGGCTCATGGGCCCAGCCGCTCCGCGGCATGTGGGATCCTCCCAGACCGGGGCACGAACCTGTGTCCCCTGCATCGGCAGGCGGACTCTCAACCACTGCGCCACCAGGGAAGCCCCCAAACCCTAGTTCTTGACCCAAGGCATCTCTTGTCTCAACTGCTGCAGTTAATATCCTAATCACTTTCCCTGCCTGTAATCTTGTCTCTGCCCCTTTAAATCGATCCCCCCATGCACCTACCAGAGGGATCTTTCTAGAAGGCAAAGCTAGCCATTCCATCCATTTAGAACCCTTTATTGACTCCCCGTTAGTCAAGTTCCTTAGCATGGCAATAAAGGCCTACAGTGATAGGGCCCTTGTCTGTCTCTCATTCTTCACCAGGCTCCTGGCGGTTTCCCATCAACTCCAGGCTGTTTCTTACTGCCCTCATGCATGGAGTATGTCTTCCTCTTTCTTGGAATGCCTTTGCCTGCCTTGCATGACTCTTCTCCATCTCCCTCAACTGTACCTGGATAACTCCTGTTCCTCCTTAAGGATTCAGCTCTGATCCCTACCCACCCACCCTTGCAGAGGCCTCCTGTATGGTTCTACTGTGCTCCCATAAAGCCTTGGGTATTTCTCTCTCTCCACATTATATTAGGACCTAGCCTGTTTTTATGACTGTCTCACATACTCATCTGCCAGCTCCTGAGGGCAAAAACCAGGTATTAATCAGCTTTGTAACCTCCATGCCTAGCAAATTGCCTGGCACATAGCATGCCTTTTAAAGGAAAGAATGAATGAGCTCAAAACAGTGGGATTGGAGGAACAGACTACTACTACTACTGATATTAATAGGTATTTTTTTACACTCTTTCTAGGTGCCAAGCATTGTTCTAGGTATTTTATGTATTTGAAGTCCTTAATCTTTACAACCACCTCATATAGTAGATAATGTTAGTGTCCTTATTTTATAGATGAAGAAACCAAAGCACAGAGAGGTTATTTCGTCCATGGTTACAAGTTAATAAGTGTCAGAGCTGGAACTTGAATTCCTGCAGTCTGCTCCAGAGCCCTGGCTCTTAATCCTGTCCTTGTACTGCCTTTCCACTAGCAGAGATAACATCCATGGACTTTTAAAAACTATGCATCTAACTTGTTGTGTTGCTTGGTGAGTCTGATATGGGTCTCTATCCTTGGAGGGTAAAAAAGAACTAGGGTTTTGGTAGTCAAGGCGCTGAGGAGAGATCAGGTTACAAAGCTATTTAGGATACTGATGGGTGAGTGGAAACCACAAGTTAGAAGAAGCAGAGTCAAGAATGACTCCTCCACCTTGAAAGACTAAGTGGATAGTGGGTCTATCAAGCAGGAGGGTGATCACAAGAGGAAAAGGAAGTTTAGGGTAAGGAGTGAAGATTTCAATGGGTCAGAAATACGTATCAAGGGACTTCCCTGGGGGTGTAGTGGTTAAGAATCCGCCTGCCAATGCAGGCGACACAGGTTCCAGCCCTGGTCGGGGGAGATCCCACATGCTGTGGAGCAACTAAGCCCGTGTGCCACATCTACTGAGCCCACGTGCTGCAACTACTGAAGCTCGCTCACCTAGAGCCCGTGCTACACAGCAAGAGAAGCCACCGCAATGAGAAGCCCGCGCACCGCAACGAAGAGTAGCCCTCGCTCACCGCAACTAGAGAAAGCCAGCGCGCAGCAACAAAGACCCAATGCAGCCAAAAATAAATAAATAAATAAGAAATAAATAAATAAGAAAGAAATACGTATTCTGTGTTAGCCATGGTGTTAGGTATTGGATATGCGATAATGAAACAAAATAGAGAGGCTTTCTGCTCTCATGGTGCTTTCAGTCCAGTAGAGGAGGCAAATAGCCAATGAATTATTACAAATAATTAATTTATAATTTACAAATTGCAGAATGCTGCGGAGGAAAGTGCAGAGTACTAGGCAAAGGTTAACAGGGAAGCCTCACCTAGCCTGGGGGAACGTAGGACGGCTTCCCCGAGCAAGTGGCCCTTACATTGGTAGTTATGGGACAAATAAGACTTAGGCAACAAATGGGGAAAGAGCTCGTACAACACCTGCAGTAGGAGTCTCCGACATCCTGTGAGACATCCAGTGGAAACACGTAACCTGAGGCTGGGTATTCAAGTCCTAGGGAAATTGTCTGGGCTGGAGTTATTTTAGAATCATCAGCAATAAACAGGTAGCAGCAGAAACACCGTAAGTGGGCAAGATTATCCCAAAAGAGAGTACAGGTGTCCAGAATGGAAGCTGAGGATGGGCCCTGGGGAACCCCTTTCTTGGGGTACACTGAGGAAGAGAAGCCAACAAAGAACAAAGGGAGTCAGGAGATAACCACATCGAGAGCCTTGGGGGAGAAAACAACAGCATCCAGTACCCTGGAGATAACCACACCGAGAACCTTGTGGGGGCAAACAACAGCATCCAGTACCCCAGAGAGCTTTAGTTATCCACAGCTGGTGACCACAGTAAGAATAGTTTCTGTAAAGTCGTGGGGATGGAAGTCCAGGAAAGTGGGGATTGGAAAAAATGACAGCAAAATCATGAGTATAGTCCATTCCTTCAAAATGTTTGCAGAGGGAGGGTATGTAGTTTTGAGGGTGGGTAGACAGAGATGCAGGGCCAAAGGACAGTTTATCCAAGGAGAGAAACCTGGGTGTGTCTAGAGGCTCTAGGAAAACAGCAAGAGAGAGGGAAGTGTTGACGACTCAGAAGAGCTTGGGATCTCCCACAGTGCAAACTTTAGCACTTATCATTGGGCCAAAACTTTCCAGACTCTTGACTGGATACTGCTTTTTCTTCTTCCACCACAGGGTCCAACTCTGGACTCGCTATATCATTCAGGCCTCAGCTGATTTTGTAGGATTCCCACTAGCTGGCCCAGGCCCAGAAAGCCACATGGGTGAGAGGAAGGCTCCTCAAATTACCCCCCGCCCATCCCATCCTCCAGGATGCTGGGAGACTCAATCCCTATTCCAGGCCAAGGCTCTGCCCTTTATTAAGGGGAAAACTGAGAAACTTGGTATCATTTCCTGGTGAACAAAATAATAGAGCTACCACACCCCAGAAACTTTCCTACAAATGAGCTTTCTGTGCACAGAGAGAGGCTGGCTGAGAAGGGCTGTTGATGTTCCTTAGATGGGCCTGGCTCCGTGATCACCCCTTTCAGGAACTGGCGCCTGCATGAGATCATCCTTGGGGCCCTGGTCCTGCACTGATAGCAACTCACCAGAAAGCAGGCGCCTCTCACCACCACTCTGTGGTCAGGTGACAGCAGGGATTCCTGGAATCAATGTGCTCCGTGGAAGAGAAAGGTGGTCCCCGATGAGCCACTAACCTGGCAAAGGGCTTTCCAATCAGCAGAATGCCTTGAGGAGCAATGAATAAAACAAAAAAGCTGCAGCAGCAGCTTGGAAAAAGCAGTAAGAGAAGGAGAGAACATGTGAGAGACAGACAGACAGACAGACAGATCGACAGACCGACCGACCGTCAAGGAAGTGCCCAGGAGAAAATCTGGGTGGTTCAATAAGGGTGCACCGACACAGAGACCCTGACCCACCTCCCGCAAACACTATTCTTTATGAAATATGAAAACAACCCCCTAAAAAGTTATTCTTTATAGTTCAGGGAGATGAAAAAGAGAGAAAGAGATTGTGTTAAAGTACTTCATCATCACAAGTATCAGTATCACAAGACATCATCGCCCCTTATGTTCTAACACAACGTAACTGGTTGAAGAGAAATGTAAGCTCTCCTTAGTAAGTGGCCTCCAAACTTGGATCTTGCACACAATTCATCTTGTAGTCACTGGGACCATGAAACCCAAAACACACACACACACACACACACACATATACACACACACAACAGAGCAAGCAACCAAGGGACTGTGGTGAGTGAACCCCAGCAGGAGAGAAACTCAGGAACTCCTCCTTCCCCACCCTTGCCCCACCCCTTCCCATCTGCTCCCAGCCACCCTGCCCCACAGGGCTGGAGCGGGACCCCAGTGTGACACCTGTGCAGTGCCACCAAGAGGCTCGCAGGGCTGGATGCTGGGCAGAGCTGTGGAAGCCCTGGCCGAAGCCCAGGCTCTGGCCCGAGGAGTGAGGCCTGGCAGATGGCAAGGACACACACAGCCCAGCTGGCTTCAGAGCCTCCTTGCCTGGTTCAGGGGAGGGAAGAAAAAGCAATGTGCTAATGCCGGGTCCATAGCTTCCACTGGCTTAAGCAGGCAAAAGGCAGTAAAGCCCAGGAGGCTGTCTCTCCAGGCAGCTTGCTTCAGAAGCAGACAGGCCTGCTGTTGTTTTACAAGGCAGCTCACCTCCAGAGACAGGAGCTTCCTGAAGCTCAGGTTACAAGGTCAGGCCAGGAGCCCTCCCTGGGCCTCCTCCCCAGGACTCTACGCAACTGCCACCTAAGAGGAGAGATCCGGTGGGAGGGAGGGAGGGAGGGAGGGAGGGCCCCACCGCCAAGTTCTTCCCATCTGCATCAGACCAACCAACTTTGTCAGCTCCGCAGACCTGCCTCTGAGCCAACTGCTCAGCGAGCTCAGCAGGACGCCCCTCAAGTCTCAGGCAGGTTCAGCAAGGGAGCAAGAGGTGCTGGGTTTTGATGGGGAAATTCAGTCCTGCTGACAGTAACTTCTGGATGCTCTGGGCAAGTCATTTCTCTTACTCACAGAGCCTTCTTCCATTTGAAAAGAAAGAGACTGTACTAGCCAACCTGCCCCCAAAGGATTGGCAGGAGCAAACTTTACAGAGAGAATAGTTTGAGTTTTCTAATCCCTCCATCCAGGGCAATGCAAGGTTCCCAGGCTTTATGGAATGCGTGTCCATACAGGAGTTCAAAACACCTCAGAAGAGATGGGCTCTGCCTAAAGAACAGGAGTCCTCAAAATTTGTCCCTTGGGCTTCCCTGGTGGCGCAGTGGTTGAGAGTCCGCTTGCCGATGCAGGGGACATGGGTTCGTGCCCGGTCTGGGAAGATCCCACATGCGGCACAGCAGCTGGGCCCGTGAGCCATGGCCACTGAGCCTGCGCGTCTGGAGCCTGTGCTCCGCAATGGGAGAGGCCACAACGGTGAGAGGCCCGCGTACCGCAAAAAAAAAAAAAAAAAAAAAAATTTGTTCCTTAGTGGGCATGAGAGGAGGGACAACTCACTCCAAGTGTGGGAGAGGCCAGAAGCCTTGCTGGCACAAGAGATAAAAAGCAAGCTTGTAATTCCTACTGATCTGCTGCTATGGGACCTTGGACCAGTTCACTACCTCTGTGTGCAGGGAACAAAGTGCTTGGTTTTCCTTGGGAACTCGAAGAAAATTTGAATCTGTGTTTTAATTTCCTTACCATTTGTCCTTGTGGTCCAGTGCTTCACCTTGGGGGATCAGCACCAGAAACCAGTAGATGAAGAATAGACTCCAAACCAAGTGACTCCAGAATGCTGAGTAAGAAACCCAAAAATGCAGCTTGCCTTCTGCAAGCCACCAGAGTAGGCCAATTTCTGAGGGTATCAGAAAACCACTGCCATTCTCAATCTATGACAAATCCCCAAGTGAACTGGCAAAGTCCTTGCTAAGAAACTCTTTATGCACTTTTGTGGCAATGATTAAACCACAAAGAGCATCCCTTAACTCAAGTTGCTGGACCTCAGAGGAAAAAAAAAAATCCAGATTCTGGGAACCATTTGGGATAAATGGAAACAGCCATTCTCTGGAAAAGACAAATGATTTCTAGCACAAGAAACTTCAAAGAGATATCTAAATTCTTGTCCTAAATTTTTATTTTATTAATTATTTTATTTACTATTGCCAAGAATACTGGCAAAAATATTTATGTTCAAAATTTTACATCACTATAGGATCCGTTTCTAGTAAGACCTTGGATGCATTGGTTCTTTGACCCCTTATAACACATAATGAGATTCACTAAAAATTAACAAATTCGCTAAAGAGAAACCAAGCTATAATAACAATAATAGCTATCATTTTTGCTCACCTACCACGTGCCAGACATCTGACACACATTTTTATCCAGTCCATAGTGCAACCCTATCTGCAAGGTGGGTATCATTATTCCCCATTTTACTGAAGAGGAAAATGAAGATCAAAAAGATTAAATTACCTACTGAGGTAAGTGTTAAAACCTGGATTCGAAGCCAGGTCAGACCACAGCCAAAGAATGTACTCGCTCTGCCACAACACAGGGCAGGAGTTTCCACTAGAAATGAAGTCACCTCACGAGGAATGGAAATTTACTATTCACAGTACAGTGAACAGAGGGTGAGGATAAGTACCAGGCACATGGGGCAAAGGGGCAGTTGTGTTAAGCTTGATTTGTATTTAAATCCTTTAAAGGGTAGGCCAAGTGACTTGGGGAACAGTAGATTTAAAATATTTTGCAGATGAGACTACAGGGGAAGCCAGCGGACACTAACAAGGGCACCATCTAGAGAAACTGGAAACACTAGCAGGGCATAAAACAAGATCAAAGTCAGGAATGGTGAGAGGCCCGCTGTGGGAGAGGAAGGCATGCAGAGCCTGGACACTCATGGGTGACTGGAATAGAGGAGAACCAGGGGGGACGCTGCAACTGGACACCGAGTTAAAAAGAGGAAGGAAGGTGTGAGGGAGAGAGGAAGGAAGGAAAGGGGAGAAGCAAAACAAAATGGCAGTGTGATTTGGTCTAAGTATGTTTCATAACAAAAGGTCTGTGCCTGGGTCCTGCCTGGGAAAAGGGACAGGAGACTCCCCTGGGCTGCAGGAGAGGTCTTTCCCTACTTTGAGAATGGAGAGAGTGGAGGGAATCAAGGAGACAGCCTTATACATCCCCACTAAACTTGGCCTCCTTTTTCTAGCCCCTTTAGTTTAAACAGGCCATCCATTCCCAGCAGTTTAAAACTAGCTCCATATTATTGGTTAGAGCCAAAACAAAACGAAAACACACAAAAATTAAGACAACCTAATTTGGCATCATTTAAAAATTGGTTAAATAAGTACGGTTTTTCCATACAATGGAACCATTTTTAATGAGGAAAATCTACAGGTATACGTATGTGGAAAGACGACCTTGTGTACTGATGAGTAAAACAATGTAAATGGTCAAATAGCATAGTATCCATAATAGAAATCCTTTTCTGTAAAAATAAATAGCAACCATATATTTTATTAGCATAAGTATAAAAAATGTTGGCAGAATATGCATCAAATTGTAGTGAATGATTATCTAGGGGATAAGGAAGGTGGATGATGAGGAATTTTCATTTTCTATGGTCTGTATTTCTGTAATATTTTACATTAGTAAAACTCTGTATTATAATCGTAAATAGAAAGGAAAAAAAATTAAGTGTTCCTGAAAAGAAGTTAAGTCTCCCAGCTCATCTCAACCAGGAAATGTAAAATTGCCAAAACATAAGTCAGACTCTTCCCATTGAATAAAACTCTTCATACTCCTAGAATCTGAGAGAATTACAGCAAATGTGGCCTGATCCTTGGGTTTCTGCCTTTCCGCAAAATAGAGTTTGGGGTGGCAGGAGCACTTCCTAGCAAAGATCCCTCTTGTTCATTGGCCATCAAGGAAATCCCCCAGTGACATGAACCAAGCAAAGAAAGCGCATTCACACCCAGAGAGCTTTCAGGAAACCAGATCCTCTCTTATCTCCATCAACAAAGGAGACTCATCTTTCACCAACTCATTGAATGAGCCCCTTTGTTTCCCCTAAAGGATCATCATATATTCTTTCCCGGCTTCTACAGAAAGTCCAAGTGCCCCAGAATTCAGCATTGAGAGGCACAGGAGGAGTCCCAGTACAAACTTACTTGTCCGCATTTTCGAGACAGGACCTGAGATGGCAGGGAACTGAGAAAAGGGGAGGGGCATGCAGGTAGGTGTAAAGTGTGAATGTGAGAATGTTTGCTTTATAACCAAGCTTCCAAACTTACATGAGCTGCACCTACATCATATGTCCCACAGTAGAACATGAGAAAAGAGAAGGGATGGAGCCTGCTTCAGGATGTTGTGGGACAGGAACGCTAAGTCCACCAGAGCGCTGACAAATACGCACTGATGCATTGTCCTGTGCCAGGGACTACTCAAGGCAGAGAGAGCAGGCATTCAACATAATGTCCCTGTTCTTGAGGAGCCTAGAGTCACCTCACAGCCTCATTGAAGGATGGGATGCCCCTGGAATACCCATCATGGTGCCTTGTATGCAGAATTGCTTGACAACTGTTTGCAAGCTTACACTTCATCAATGTCAGGGCACAGGTGTGACTGGGCTGGTCGGCTACCCTACTACTCAGTGCTTTCCAGCCTCCCAGAGACTTCCACCATCCACCAATCCTTTCTCAGTCCAGCTTCCTTTCCAAGGGCTCCTTACCCTCTCAGCCCAAAAATCATGTCCCGCCAAACTTCCTTTGACCTTTCTCCACCCACCCGTTTCCTATCAAGTTCTCAGAAAAGCAGTCTGCATTCACTGCCTTCTCCTCCTCACCATGGCTTCACTCTAACTCCGGATAATTGAATGGGACCCTCCACTAAAACTACTTTCTTGAAGGTCACTTGAGCCTCTTACAGGCTAACGGCATCCTCCTATCCTTTCCTCTCATCCCTCTCCAGCATCAGACACTATTAACCATCCTATTCTTGAAGCTGGATTTGGATGGCTTTGGATTCCCTTGGTTCTTCATCCTCAGTATATTGTTACATGGCAATCACATTCTCTAGGTCCTCTTCCTCTGCCCATCCCTTAAATGTGGGCATTACCCAAAGTTAAAGTCTATTCTCTTCCCTCATGTGATCCTCTCCGTTTCTGTGCTGACTGAGGGCTGTCACATCAACACTCCCAACCCCAGCGTCTCCTGGTCTCCAGATTCACTGCAGCAGCTCCACTGAAACATGCCGCCAACACTTCCCACTCTACATGGTCAACTGAACTCTTTCTTTGTACCTCCTCCCCACCCTCAGAGCTGCTCCTTCTTTTAAGACTTAAATCTCAGTAAATTAGTAACACCAACATCCCAGACACCTGAGCTAGAAAATGCTAAGTCGTATTCAACAGCTCCCCTTCCCCCCTACCTTAGTGCCACTGAATTTTAAGGACTGGCGAATATACTGTAAGACTTGAAAAAAGCTGACTGGTGCCAAAGTATAAAATTAACACTGTAAAATCAAAATTAAGAATAACTCCAGGGCTTCCCTGGTGGCGCAGTGGTTGAGAGTCCGCCTGCCGATGCAGGGGACACGGGTTCATGCCCCGGTCTGGGAAGATCCCACATGCCGCGGAGCGGCTGGGCCCGTGAGCCATGGCCGCTGAGCCTGCGCGTCCGGAGCCTGTGCTCCGCAACGGGAGAGGCCACAACAGTGAGAGGCCCGCGTACCGCAAAAAAAAAAAAAAAAAAAAAGAATAACTCCAAGAGGGGGAGGGATGAATATACACACTACTATATATAAAATTGATCACCAATAAGGACCTACTGTATAGCACAGGGAACTATATGCAATATTGTATAATAACCTGTAAGTGAAAAGAATTTGAAAAAGAATATATATATATACACACATATATATGTATAACTGAATCACTGTGCTGTTTATCTGAAGCTAACACAACATTATACATCAACTATACTCCAATAAAAAAAAAAACCTAATATAACCCCCCCCAAAATCCCTTCAAATACTTTTGACAGCAAAACATTATATTTAATATAGGATACTGGTAATTTCTTATTTTATTTTTTAATTGAAGTATAGTTGATTTACGACATTGTGCCAAGCTCTGCTGTACAGCAAAGTGACTCAGTTATACACATATAGACATTTTTTTAATATTCTTTTCCATTACAGTTTATCACAGGATATTGAATATAGTTCCCTGTGCTATACATTAGGACCTTGTTGTTTATCCATTCTAAATGTAATAGTTTGCATCTACCAACTCCAAACTCCCAGTCCATCCCTCTCCCTCCCCAACCCCGGACCTTGGCAACCATAAGTCTGTTCTCTATGTCTATGAGTCTGTTTCTGTTTTGTAGATAAGTTCATTTGTACCATATTTTAGATTCCACATATAAATGATATCATATGGTATTTGTCTTTCTCTTTCTGACTTACTTCACTTAGTATGATAATCTCTAGTTGCATCTGGATACTGGTAAATTTTAATACGTTTGGTACTTTATGTGGCAGGGCCCACAAAAATCGACAAGGGGTCTGACCTCACACATAAAGTCCAGATACTTGGACTTCACAGAATCTCTTGGATTCACCTCCTCCCTTCCATTCCCATTGCCCTGGTTTAGACCCTCTTGAGCCCTGCATTACATTTCTGCAGGATGTCCTAAAACACAGCTGACAGCACAACACGCCCCTGTTCAAATACTTGGATACTGCCCCCAGGACCTAAAATATAAACTACAAGCTCTTTACATGGCATTCAAGGCTGCTACAATCTAGCCCCGTCCTAACTGTTAGGCCCCTAGGTCACTACATCCTCCCACTCATCCTCTGCTGTAGCCACACCAGGCTCCTATGTCACACGTGCCCCCATTTGCTCTATGGAATGCCCTCTCCCGTACTCGGCCAGTGGGAAACTTGCACTTGTGTCCAGGATCAGTTCAGATGGCTGCTCCTCAGTGAAGGCTGCATTCCCAGGACCCCTGGCCCAAACCAATCTTAGCTTCCTGGAGACCCTGGGGCAGTTTGTGATACAGTCAGTCCCACATGAGTCTTTCCCATTGCCAAGCCAGAAGCTTCCCAAGAGTGGAGAGCTGTGTCTCAGTCAATCCCTCTGTGTTTCCCGCACAGCCTAGCACATAACAGACAATAATGTGCCCTGAAGTGCAGCCACCTCTTGTCCCTCCTCCTCACATCACTCTCTCTCTGCTCCACTGCTACTGGGTCCTCCATATCATTGCTGGTGTGTGTAGTGGACCCTTAGTTGGGTCTATATCAACAAAACTTGGAAGATATGAAAGACGCTGAGCTTTAAACCCATCATAACCATTCTTCCTAGTGTCCTAGATTTCAGACAATGAAAAAGGTTTTGGAGTCAAGCAAATCTGGGTTCAAATCTGGAGCCTGGCACTTGATTGACTGTGTGACCTTAAGCAAATCTGGCTTGACTAGCCTCAACCTCCTCATCAGTAAAATAGGAATTATATCTAACTCAATGGACGGTTGTGAGAATTAAATGAGTTAAAGCATTTAAAGTCCCAAGCATGGCACCTGGCATATGACAGGGGCCCACAAGTAAGTAGCAGCAGGAAACAGAAGCAAGGTCTCAGATTTCTCAAACCATCTGACCTTGACAGAAGTTGTTCCCCTCCCCGGATGCTAATATAAAATATTCTTACATCAGTAACATGAATTCAAGACTCAAACTCCAAACTAATGAGACCTACTGTATAGCTCAGGGAACTCTACTTAGTGCTCTGTGGTGACCTAAATGGGAAGGAAATCCAAAAAAGAGGGGATATATGCATACATATAGCTGATTCACTTTGCTCTGCAGTAGAAACTAACAACACTGTAAAGCAACAATACTCTAATAAAAATTAATTATAAAAAAAAGATTCAAACTCCATGGTGCTGCTTGTACATATTAAAGTCATCATGGAGAAATAGAAGGAGAATAAGATACTATACACTTGTTAAGAATGAAAGAGGGGGCTTCCCTGGTGGCACAGTGGTTAAGAATCCGCCCGCCAATGCAGGGGACACGGGTTCGATCCCTGGTCTGGGAAGATCCCACATGCCGCAGAGCAACTAAGCCTGTGCGCCACAATTACTGAGCCTGCGCTCTAGAGCTCTTGAGCCACAACTACTGAACCCGCATGCCACAACTACTGAAGCCCGCGCACCTAAAGCCTGTGCTCCGCAACAAGAGAAGCCACTGCAATGAGAAGCCCGCGCACCACAACGAAGAGTAGCCCCCAGTCCTGCAACTAGAGAAAGCCCGCGTGCAGCAACAAAGACCCAACGCAGCCAAAAAAAATTTAAAGAGGGCAATCTAATAATCTGATATAGATAGACATCTAAAGTGTCTCATCATTAAATGAAAAGGGCTAGTTGTAGTATAGTACAAAAAATAACCACAACATACATATATATACATATGAGGGGGAAAGGCAGAGAGAGAGGTAGGACTATGCGGTAGGACTATGCCATGGATCAAGAGACCCGGGTTTGGGCTTCCCTGGTGGCGCAGTGGTTGAGAGTCCGCCTGCCGATACAGGGAACAGGGGTTCATGCCCCGGTCCGGGAGGATCCCACGTGCCGCGGAGCGGCTGGGCCCGTGAGCCGTGGCCGCTGAGCCTGCGCGTCCGGAGCCTGTGCTCCGCAACGGGAGAGGCCACAACAGCGAGAGGCCCGCGTACCGCAAAAAAAAAAAAGAGAGACCCGGGTTCTACCTGGAGTCCTGCAACTAACTAACTTGGCAACCTCAGGCAAATCAGCTCCCCTCTGCGGATCTCCTTTATTGGTTCAAAATAAAAAGGCGAGTTGAACCAGATACTCTTCGGAGAAAATTTCTAGGTTATTAGATGATGTCTGCAAGGTGCTCAGAGAATACCTTTTACCCATAGAACGTCTCTCTTTGAGTTGTTTTGATGCTTTAAGCATCAGGTTTTTAAAAAGGAAAATGCATACACTATTTCATTTTGACCTCCTTTACATTTCAATGAGAAAGCATTCCCACCATTTCACAGGCAGAGAAACCAAGTATAGACTGTGATGATTACTTGCCAGCCAAATACGCTGCTCACTAGACTGCTGTTTTTGCAAAGATTTATGACGCCAGGAGTTTTATAGCTCCCAGTTCATTCCCTGCCTCTTCCGCAGAGGAGGTGCAAGGCTTATGCAAAACAAGCAGAAGGCACTCTTTGCTGGTGGAAACAGGGCGAGATGTAAAGTGACTTCCGCTGGGTCAGAGCATAAACAAAGCTCACTCCCAGCACATTTAGGAGGTAAGTATTGAACCCTTGGGATCAACTCCGCATCCCTCCCCCACCTGGACTGAAAGCTTCACCTTGAAGATGTGTTTCACTGCAGTCATTTTCTGATCGTTTTCTGGGTCAGAAGCAGTGAGAGCAGCTAAACCGAGGCTGCCGATGGAGTGGCTACACTGAGGGCACGGTACTGACTTACCTGCTTTACTCCGCACCCACCAGCTCACCCAACGACCTGCTGCTGGTCGAGTATTTTTCCAGTCTCCTGGGCAAAGTGGTTTCACACAGCTTTGAATGCAAGTGACCTCGTTTGTCCTCACGGGTGTGGGTCCCCGCCTTGCAGAGGGTACCTACTTCCTACCCCAGAGCAGTGTGCTTTCATTCTAACACAGGGTCTCATTCTCTGTGCCTGTAAACACATCCATTCTTCTGATAACTTTCCACCGTGAGGGACTCTCCTGCTTCAGACTTTAAATGTCTGGGCATCGAGATTCCCAACAGTTGCAGAAAGCACGTACAGAATGTAACATCCACGTTGCAGAGAAAGGAAGAGCCTGAGCCACTGACCCCACCAGCAATAGCCTAGATTTTAAATGGGAAAACCGAGACCAGACCACAGCTAACATAATACAAAGTAAATCATTCCTGAAAATAAAATAAAAAGGCTTGTTCACTGAAAAAGCACGCAGCCAGGCCACTTAACCAGTAGTCAGCCTGCTGGTGACCTTTACAATGGCAACTAGGAATCCTTGAGATGGGATAGTGACCACTGGCACCCATGGCATTCTATCTAGACCTTCTAGAAGCTGCTATTAGTTGACCCCACGTTCACTGTCACCTCTGGATCAAGTTTGCTGCCTGCTGTCTGCTCATCACTGGCCTCCTTACGCCCCTCAGGACTCCCTGGGGCCTTCAGTTATCTTGGCTGAGTCCCTTCCTTTGTTTCTTTCCCCTCAGGTCCCCCGCATGAGACCTAACTTTGTCCTCTGACCCTCTTTTTACCGGGCACATCCGTCCACGGCCTTTTGAGGGCCTTCCGTTGATCAGTTCATCTCAGAACCCCTGCACATGTTTATAAAGGCCTAGCAGCCCTGCTCACCGCCTTTGGAAGCTAAAAACCAGCTCCTATCAACCACTGGGCACAGAACGCAGCAAAAGAAGAGAGCGGTTGGATTGCAGTGGGAGTGTGTCCATGACAGAGAGTTTTGTTGAAAGAAACAAAACACTCTCAAAGGCCTGAGCAAGCAGTATGCTGGGGAGTCCAGCCACTGGTGAAACTCATATTTTGCCCGGGTAAGGCAAAAAGCAGGGCAGAACATACCAAGAAACAAGCGCTGTAATATTTTACAAGGTAGTCTCTATTTTGACATGCCTTAAGGACAAACAAACAAACAAACAAAAAAGGTTAAATGCACCTAGAAAAAATAAAATCTCTCTACAGGAATTGGAGGGTCTTTTTTTCTGAAATGTTTTTCTAAGTCTTCACTATTATAAAGCAAATCTTGTGTATATTGCTCTGACAACACCCACTCAAAGAGCCTTTCATAGCTGCATTCTAAGGGTCAGCCTCAAACATTCAATGAAAAATGAGGTGGGAGTGACTGTATTCTCGATGAATAACTAAATTTTTCTAGCACTAGACATATTCTGATGATGTAAGTTAAAAGTCAGCAGTTACTTTCCCCTCTGCTAAATGGAAAGCAATTGGGGAATACAGAGGTGGGAAGATAGCCTCCTCAGGTCTAAAGCATGCCTCTCCACTCCCCACCCCAAACCCGTCAACAGCGTGTGTCTCCCATTAACCCTTCTTATAATTGTCTATAGGTCAGAATGTGGGGGATTATTTTCAGTGTTGAATATTCTTGAAACTTCCCCTATCACCCAATTCAACCAACACTTCTTGAGCACCGCCCATGAGCCAGACCCTGAGTTAGGCACCCATGGGCACCAGACAAATATCCCTTCTTCGAGGAACTCATAATCTGAAGGAGAGACACGCCTGTATACGGCCAGCCAGGGTACCACGTGAAAAGTGACAGTGTAAGAGATCAGAGGAGAGTGTAGTGTCTTCCTGGGTTAGGGAAGAGGGAAAGCATCAAAGCAGTTATGTTTGATCAGGGCCTTTAGGGACATTTGTGTAAGAGTTCATGGCTGAGGAAAGGCAAAAAGATATTCCAGCCCTAGAAAACAACAGAAGCAAAGTCATGGAGGCATGAAAATGCACCCCAAGTTTTAACAGTCATAAGCATCCAATGTGGGGTAAACAGAGAGGGAATGAAGCCTGGAAAGGAGGTTGGAACAGGTTGTGAAGGTCCCTTCCTACCTGTTTAAAGTTTATTTGGGGGCAATGGGGAATGATTAAAGGGTTTTAAAGCAGTTGAATGACTCAGTCAGACTCATGTTTTTAAGAATAATTCTGAGATTGGGAGTAAGATGGGTTAGAAAGATAGAGACTGAAGGCCAATTATTCAAACATAGGATACGAATAGGGACAGTGGAAATTGAAAGAAAGGAACTAACTTGAAATTTTTAGAAAAAAAATGTATAGGGGGCTTCCCTGGTTGCGCAGTGGTTGAGAGTCTGCCTGCCGATGCAGGGGACATGGGTTCGTGCCCCGGTCTGGGAGGATCCCACATGCTGTGGAGCAGCTGGGCCCGTGAGCCATGGCCACTGAGCCTGCGCGTCCAGAGCCTGTGCTCCGCAACGGGAGAGGCCACAGCAGTGAGAGGCCCGCGTACCACACACACACACACACACACACACACACACACACACACACAATATATATATATATATATAGGAGCCAGCAGCCAACAGGATGTGGAAGTGTGAAAAGAAGAATAACCACAAAAGTTGCTGAGATTCTTGATTGGGAGGGTGGTGACAACATGAACCTAGTTGTAAGAAAGGGCAGAAGAGCAGGTTTGGGGGCGAAGAAGGGGGCCAAGAGGTCCTATTGCTACCTGGTGAGTTTGAGACCTCTTGTTACAACCAAATGAAGACAGCTAGTACACAGCTCTAAAGCAGCCTGGAACTGAGAGGGGAGACTGGGGCTAGAGATAAGGATTTAGATGCATTGGCAACCTCAACAATTAAAAACTGGTAGTGAGGAAGGAACAAAAAAAGCAGAAAGAAGTAATAGTAAACAAGCTGGGAGGAGAAAAAGGAAGCCAACGGAGGGCATAGTTTCAAAGCAAGAGTGGTTAACAGTTAAATATTGCAGGGACCCTGGGACTTGGGTCTAGATGGAGGCCATCACGTTTGACAGTATCAGACCCCTTCGAAAGCAGTTTTAGTACAGAGATATGGGGAGCTGCCTTATGACGGTGGGTATATTGTACAGTACTCATTAGCACCTTCATCCTCAGATGTCAAAGAACTGTTTCGGAAATAGGATTCAGAACATCAATTATTTATGAACAGCTAATCAGGGGATTCAAGCCTATTAGGTTAAATCATTGAAAATATAAAGCAACATATAAAGGTATACAAATAATTACCTCTCTAATTTCAGATCATTAAAGATGCAGGATAAAAGAACAAAAGAAACTCTTAGAATTGAGAGCCATGGAATAATGATGTCCACCCAAATATGGTAGGCGTGGTGAGTCCAAGCAAGCACTCTAGAATATACACCAGGGTTCAAATCCAGCTTTGATCTTCTAGGTATGTAATTTTGGGTAATTAAACTTCTCTAAGCCTGATTTTTTTCTCTCTCTAATTAGGATAATAGAAATAACAAATACATATAAAAGCTCTCAGCATAGTGCCATCACATAATAAATGTTGACTTATTATAATAACTCATTATTCTAATTATGCAATTATTGTAATAATGTTTCATTTAGTCTTTACTTTTTTAATCAATAACTATTTTTGAGCCACTCCCCTCTACGTACCAAGCATGACTCTAGGTGCTGGGAATATTAATTAAAAAAAAAAAAAAAAAGAGTAAGACCCAATTCCCCATCACAAGAAGCACAGCCTAAAGGTTTAGAAGGCAAGTGGACAATTACAAAGCAAGATGATCCTTGCTGTAACAAAGGAATGAGAAAGGTGCTCAAAAATATTCAAGGGGAAGCACTCGCTGCTACCCCAGGACCTGGAGAAGGGCTGTCAGGCCAGGCTACAAAGATGAAGTAACAGTCATTACAAGGAAATCTGTGAAGAAATTTTAAGGATAATAATAAATATTAAGGTGCTATCTCACTCACTCACACACACACACACACACACACACCTGAAAAAGTCAGAAAAAGAAGGTTCTTAGCCGAAGGGCAAACAGCAAGAGAAAAGGAGCTGGAAGCAACCCAAACTCTTGTCATCCAGCTCAAGGAGTTATTTTGGCTGAAATAATCATCATGTAATATTTACACTCTTCCCACCTGAGTTTGGGCTACATGTTCTACAAGCAAATTAAACATCTCCTGCCTGTCCTCTAAAAGTCTACAGTTTAAAAATAGGTTACTAACATAGGTACAAATTCAAGAACTCTGATGACAAACTACCCCCTCAAGATAGTGTTCTCAAAGGAACAATTTTCAAGTTCAGTTTGGTCCCAAAGGTGAGGATGTTAATAGATTTTGCCCTTCCCTTTGAAAACAACAAATACCAGGGAGAAATTTTAAAATTGCATGGTTTGGTTTCTCAAAAAGTCAAAAATAGAAAGATCCAGCAATATAATGGAGTATGCTTCTGAGTATATACCCAAAAGAAGTGAAAGCAGGATGTTGAAGAGATGTTTGTACATCCATGTTCATAGCATCATTATTCACAACAGCCAAGAGTGGAAGAAGCCCAGGTTCCCATCAATGGATGAACGGATAAACAAAATGTGAAAAATACATACAATGGAATATTATCCAGCCTTAACAAGGAAGGAAATTCTGACACATGCTACAACATGGATGAACCTTGAAAACATTATGCTAAGTGAAATAAGCCAGTTACTAAAGACAAATATTATATGATTCTGCTTACCTGAGGTACCTAGAGTGGTCAGATACATAGAGACAGAAAGTAGAGTGGTGGTTGCCAGGTGCTGTGGAGTGTTAGTGGGAGTTAGTGCTCAGTGGGCACCGAGTTTGAGTTTTGGAAGATGAAAAATGTTCTGGACATGGCAGTGATGATGTGGCTACACAACAATGAGCACATACTTATGCCACTGAACTAAGCACTTCAAATAGTTAAAAAGGAAATTTTTATGTTACATATACTTATCATAATTTAAAACAATTTTTAAAACTCGAATGGTTGCCATGTTCATTAAATGCCTGTTCTTCATCACTTAGAGGCAAATAAAAACACTCCGTTTCTGACATTTAGATGCAATGCCATCTGAGGAAGGGAAAAGACACTGAGGCCAGGCGTATCAGAAAGTTCTTTATCCAAAGGAGAAGCATCCAGTTACCATTCCCTGGGAATGGACATCTTTGTAAACCACTAAGAAGGTGGCTTTTTTGGCAGCCATCATCTGACAAGTTTTAATTAAAATAATCCCTATGTAACAGCATCACCCCGCTAGGGAATGACTGTCAAAGTGCACGTTGCAAAAATTACTAGTTGAACTTCTATGTGCAAAAGCCAAGCTTTATGTAAGACCCGTGACTGCAATTCATAAATCAGTTCTTGCTCTTAAGAGCTGTCTAGTTGAACAAATAATAGACACAAGAAAAGTTAAGTAACAATAAAAGAAGTCTATGATTATGTTCAATTAAGTAGTATATGTAACTAGCCCTTTAACAAACTTGGAGAAGGGAGAGGTGACTGAGGGCTGGAGTGTTCCAGGAAGACTGATGCAAAAGTCTCTGGAAGAAATGTTCAGGACTCAGTAAGTAGAAGCAGATGAACCTGGTTCAAGTAGTGGGTTTGTGATGGGAAGTGGTAAGAGAGAAGGGTAGAAAGAGATAGGAGCCAGATTACAATAGCTTTTAAAAAGTCACTTTCTGAGTTTGGATTTCCGTCTCTACCCACAGAGGAACCACTGTAGGTTTCTGAGAAGGGACACTGTATGATGAACACGATGTTCCCATGTGGGGTGGCTTTGGAGAGGGAGACCCTTAATTGGTAGAAAGTTGGATTCCAGCCCATTGAAGTATATACCTGAGGGCCACTGAGTCACAAAAAATGAAACCAAACACATACTTTTGTTAGGTTAAAGTTAGGACTTTAAAATGTGTCAGGCCATATGCTTATAGATGCACTGAATTTTTCTTGAAGGATACACGGGAAACTGCTGACATTGGTAACTTTTTAGGAGTAGGACTGGAGGTAGGGGAAGGAAGACTTTGACTTTTCGTTGTGTACCTTGTACAATGTGGATACACTTCTCAACCATGTGTATGAATTCATTTTATAATTTTAAAAGTTCTTTTAAAAATGACAACCAGATAGTGTTAAAAAGTGGGCTCTAATCAGCAAATTCAAGACATTTCTAATTACAAAAAGTGACATGTATCTCAATCTTGTTTGTACCATATCTTAATCTCTATCAGATGTTGTGAGAATGACCTAAAAGTAATGGTACAAACCACAGAGAACTAACTGCACATCTGAGGCTCTACCTCAAAACAAACAGATGAGCCACTCATAATAAAACACCTTTTTTGTGTATCTTTTTTGTGTAGTCTATTCCAAATGAACTCCCCAATGAAAACAAAAATCAAAAATACTAGCCCACAGTATATTTGATAAGACATATCCCCATCTCAGTAAGTGGCTTTTTCATCCTTCTAGTAGCTCGGAGCAAAACCAGTTGAATCATCCTTGACTTACTCTTTTTCTCCCATCTTCTATATCCAAGTTCCATCAACTCTACCTTAAAGATTTATCCAGAAGCCAGCTGCATGTCACCAAACCTACCACCCTCAGCCTGGTCCACTATCTCTACCTGGACCACTTACAGTAGCTTTCATTCCACTCCTTGCTTCCACTCTTGTCCCATACAATCAATCTTCCACAGGACAGCCAGAAAGATCCTCCTAAAACACCAATCTGAAGAAGTCACTCCCCTGCCCACAACATCCTGTGACTTCCTGTCGTATGGCTAAGATCCAAAGTTGTCGCCTGGCCTCAAAGCCTGCATGATCCAGACCCAGTTTCCTCCCCAACATCACATCCTGTGCTCCCCACTGGCTCCCAACATGCCAGTCACATTGGCTTCCTGCCCACTCCTTGGACACAGCAGCGACCCCATCTTTGGGCCTTCATCTCAACCAATTCAGGTTGAGAGATTCACTCAACCTGAATCTCTTCCCCCAAACGTCCCTGTTCCCCCACCTCGCTTCATTTGTGTCTCTAGTCAAATGAAAACTCATCAGAGAGGCCTTTCCTAGCCAACCTACATCAACTTCTAGAACCACCTCCCTCTCTTTCCCTTTGCACTATTTTTTCTTTATATCACCTGAAAGTATGATAGATACTCATCTGTCATTTGTTGTTGTTTAGTACCAGCCTCACCCAACTAGAATGTGCTCCGTGATGTCACTTTTTTTTTTTTTTACCATCTTCACTGCTATATCCCCTAGGCCTAGAATATGCCTGGCAAATAAATGAGAGCTCAATAAATATTTGTTGAAGACTGAAGTAAGCACAAATCAAGGCACCCAAGATCACTGGACAAAAAGAGGTTTTTGAAGCCCAAAATGAGGCATATGCATAACAATGCCCAGTAAATTTGGGGTAAGAGAATGAAAAAGCCAAAACATCAATTGACAGCCATATAAGTCCATTGCTTATCTACAGCATGCTGGGAATCCACATGTATGCTTGACATTAAGTCATACTTTGCAACATCATCTGTGTACAGGCTGGAGGGCCATCCTTAAGATTTTGTGGCTAAAGAGTAAATACAGTAACAACTTTCCTCCTCCCTTTCTCCAGGACCAATGAACTTAGACTGAAAATTCTGCTGAAGAAAGAAAGCAAGCACTGTCTCACCCAGAAGGCCCAGAATATTCAATTATTCCATGGAGAACGTCTAGACAAAGCCCCAGTCTTGGAACTAGGAAACTGGGTCAAAGTCAAGTTCTACCACAAATTCAGGGACCTTGGGCAAATCATTGTATGTTTCTGATCCTGTTTCTTTGACTGTAAAGCAGGAATGATGACACGTTCCCTGTTTCTTCACGTGGTCAACTGTAGAATAAAATGAGATGATGCACTTACAAAGGCCTCCTGAAAACTAAGTGGACCATACATCATGTATGGTCATCAACTTGTACTGGCTGATCTCTAGTTCACATTCCCTTCTCTTTTGCTGGTGAGCTTTGTCTAAACAAGGATCTGATCAGGTCCTTCCCTTCTCAAAACATTCACTGATTTCAACTTGAACCTTCAATGGTTCAAACTTCTTCACAAATCGAACCCAAACCATTTTTAGGGTCACACCTCCAGCCCATTCCTGTGCTGTGGCCTGTACTCCAACCACAGAGAACTAATCCTCATTCCCTAATCTAATCATGATCTATTGCACGTCTATGCCAGGCTATGTGCCTAGGGCTCCACCCTCACCCATCCTCCCTTCTTCCATCAGGAAAATCCTAGACACTCTCCAGCCTGAATCAGATGCTTCCCCCTGTGGGCTTTTTCTCAGGCGCCCTGTTGAATCACTGCTTGTTTGCAAGTCCTTTCTCCCACCGGACCAGTGGGTCTCCATCGGATGTTGTGTGTCCTCAACATATAACAGGGTAATGCAGACAGTAGGTGGCCAGTGTCTGTTCTTTCTGAATATGGCTCTCTCAGGCCTCTACAGCTCTAGCTCCCTATGACTTACGGCTTGGAGTAAGTGTTATGAAAGGCCTTTTCTTACTCTTCTACCCCTGAGGAAATATTCTGGAAGGTGAAGCTGATTGAAGTCTCCTAGGGGGCTTGTAGAAACAGGCATGAACTGAGCAGAGGGGCAGAATGAAGCAAGTGGCCTCTTTCCAGTCCTCATAAGTTATGTGTTTAAGGTGTGCTTCATTTTATTTGAGGTGCTTTGAATTCTCTAGTGAGACACACCCATATTTAAGTCTGGTATAAATGGAAATGATTTTCAACTTATTCATTTTCAGGATTATCCAAGTTTCTCCCTTTCATGCTGGAGGAAACTCTTTATTTATTTATTTATTTATTTATTTATGGCTGAGTTGGGTCTTTGTTGCTGCACATGGGCTTTCTCTAGTTGCTGCGAGCGGGGGCTACTCTTCGCTGTGGTGTGCGGGCTTCTCATTGCGGCGGCTTCCCTTGTTGCAGAGCACGGGCTCTAGGTGTGCGGGCTTCAGTAGTTGTGGCTCGCGGGCTCTAGAGTGCAGGCTCAGTAGCTGTGGCACACTGTCTTAGTTGTTCCATGGCATGTGGGATCTTCCCGGACCAGGGCTCGAACCCGTGTCCCCTGCATTGGTTAAGGTGGATTCTTAACCACTGTGCCACCAGAGAAGCCCCTGGAGGAAACTCTTGAATTGACTATAATTCAAAGCAATCATTGTTCTTTAGCTGTCAAGGTGCCCTGTTATTCTTTTCATAAATAAATATCCTAGATGATCTGAGCCCAGTTCAATGCAAACTCTATTTTTTTTCCCTAGCCCTGTACCTTTTCAGTTGCTAAATTTACAGCATTAAAATGAAAGGAAGAAAGGAAGCCCCACTTTTGCCCCCACTGCTAACATGATATATGTCTGGATTTTAATTGCCCTTGTAATTATACTCTTGGCCAGGTCTGCACAGGTATAATGTAGAAATTAAACATTATGGCACAGCCTGAAAAGGCCTTGCTGAGGTATGAAGACACGACGGCTTTGTAATATCTCCAGCCACCAGGAGAAGGAAAGATAAAGATGAAAAGGAGGGCTGGGAATGTCATAAGCTAGCTAGCAATCCACTGAAGAAGAATTTTCTGTCTATGACCACCTCGAAGACTGTGTGAGCTGGAAGGCTGCGAATCCCCTGGTGGTTTGATAGTCAGCTAAGGCTAGATGAAAATGGAAGAACGTGGATTGCTTGACTGTGAGTTAAGAAATAAGCACAGCAACAAAGAGAAACACGCTATGAGATTTTCTAAATATTTACCAAGGGGAGTTGACAATTCAGTGAGTGGAGCCAGACCTGACAGTGAGCTCTCCTGACTGCCTCCGACACCTTCCCTCCATCACCATCTCCATCTCTAAAAACAGGTGATCCTCACCTCTGGGGTTGTCAGAGGAAAAACCGCCTCTCTGTGAATAACCCGGCAAATGCTCTGTGATGATCCTAGCACACAGACCACTGCATTTACTCTTCCTCCCCAGATTTCTTATCTAAAGTAGAGGAGTAACCAAACAGTGGTCTGTAAAACACTGAGTCAATATAAACTACGTTTAAGGTAAAATACTTCTTTCCACAGTAATTTTCAACTAGTGATAACCACATGATTTCAGAACCCAGTATCCGTGAACACTCCCTGCCAGTCCTCATTCCAAAGTCAAATTTCTCATCAGCCCACACAGCAGTTATTTTCATTCTTGATCTTCCCAAGTCAATTAATAATTGTTAATCTGCAGGTCAAGGTTATTAATTTTTTTAAATTATTTTTTTATTTAAAAAAATTATGAAGAGGGCTTCCCTGGTGGCGCAGTGGTTGAGAGTCCGCCTGCCGATGCAGGGGACGCGGGTTCGTGCCCCGGTCCGGGAAGATCCCACATGCCGCGGCGCGGCTGGGCCCATGAGCCATGGCCACTGAGCCTGCGCGTCCGGAGCCTGTGCTCCGCAACGGGAGAGGCCACAATAGTGAGAGGCCCACGTACCGCAAAAAAAAAAATTATGAAGAAATGTATTTTATATCACTTTAAACGTCCCACTGGTTATGTTTCCTACCATTTCAGGTCTTGAATGGAGAGTATAATTTTGCTTTCGAATTTGAAATTTGGAATAATATACTTCAAGAGCAATTTAGTGACTGGGCTTAGATTAAAACAGGTATTTGACAGTCCCAATAATTCCTTAAAGTCTTTTCCTTCTCCATTGCTCCAGAAATGCTACATAATTATTTGTCTTAAAATCTGTATTGTCTCAAGATACCTGTTGTGTAAAAATGCATACATCTGTACACCTAACAGGCAATGGGGAGGTTATGGAACAGTTTAGAGTTGAATGCTCCTTATGTCTTCTCTCCTATCTCCAATACCTTTTTTTTTTGTTTGTTTGTTTGTTTTTGTTTTTTTTGGTTTTTTTGCGGTACGTGGGCCTCTCACTGTTGTGGCCTCTCCCGTTGCGGAGCACAGGCTCCAGACGCGCAGGCTCAGCGGCCATGGCTCACGGGCCCAGCCGCGCCGCGGCATGTGGGATCTTCCCGGACCGGGGCACGAACCCGTGTCCCCTGCATCGGCAGGCGGACTCTCAACCACTGCGCCACCAGGGAAGCCCTCCAATACCTTTTTAAGATTTCACTAGGATGAAAGTATTGGATATTAAAATATATCCTCTCACAATCTCCCTCAAAGGAAAGAAAATGTCAGTGGTTTAATATTAGGCAGAACTTCAGGAAATAAACCCAATACTGGCCTTGAGAGAGACAGGAAAGAAATGGTCTAGAATGGTAAGAAGCACGGAAGGCACGTACCACCACTGCACATAAATGACCAGGTAAATTACAGTTAGGTCTCACCTTTAAGCAAGTAGCTACGCAAATAGAAGTCTAGACCCAATGACTTCCAAGGTCCCTTCCCAGTCCAATAACGTTTGCCTCATGAATTTTTTATAGTCATCCTCCGTCCTATCACGCTGTCCCCATGCATCATCAAGCCCTCCTGGCCAATTCCACGACTGAAAGGAAAATCTGTTTTCAAAAAATCCATGCTTTGACTACTGCCAAAATTACAGTTCTGTCCTTGAAACAATGACCTGCACATAATGGGCATGGCTAAATACCTCTGAGCAAGGAAGTGTCCTATACCTTTAGCAATATTTTTAAAGCTTCTTTGATATAGGCAGAATTATTACCTGAGGCCTTGAGAGTGAAAGATTGTGAAGCTAAGAGACAATCCTATAACCAAACTTTCCAATTTATACTTCTATATCCCCTGCCGACTTCTGAACCTTAAAAGAGGCTGGAACTGAACAGGTGAGTTTGAATCCCAGCCTCACCTCTCATCAGCTGAGTGATGTGAGGGAAATTACTTAATCTCCTTGAACCTGTTTCCTCACTTGTAAAATGTTGATTATATGAGCTACCTTGAAGAGTTATTGTGACAACTGAATAGGACGATATAAAGAAAACACTGAGCATTCATTTACTCGTTCCCTCGTTCATTCAACAAAGATGAACTGAGTGTGCACCACCAGCCAGGCACCGGGCTGGGCACTGGTATGTAAAAGACAGAAAAAAAAAAAAAGAAAGCTACTGTTATTTTTATTTACCAAAAACAAGCCTGTTTCCAGAACTGTGGCAGAACCATCCGATTCTGACTCTAGTTCAAAACTTTCATTCACAGGTAGTTTGCCTAAAATAGTCATTTTTAGTTTGTCATATAGGAGAGTCTGTTTCCTGCCACACCTTTACCTACCCCGAAGCTAACCATCTAGCAGGTATTTTGCTAAAAGACACCTTCAGAACACTTGGGAGAAGCAATGACCAGAGCAAAAAGTGGTATCCCAGCTCTCAGCTGGGCAAGCCACTCAGGAAAACTTGATATGCCTGTGTTACAAGGCCCATCCCTGGATGCCTGGGAGGTTTGGGGTGCTTTCAATTCCATGAACAGACTGAGTCTTCTGAGAATTTGGGATTAACAGAACTGGCTCATCCCCAATCATTGTGACCGGACCACCGATAAAGAGAAGGGCAACAGCTAAGGGGGTCTAAAGGCCATGTTTTTGTAATGTAGGGCTTATGTCTTTCAGCTGTACTTTATGCTAGGATTTGATAAAGTTCTGTATAAATGACCCACTTCTGAGGAGTCAGTTAGCTTCAAGGCTGGTGGGCTCTTCTTCAGTGTGAGCCTAATATTCCTTTTTCTAACTAGCCCACAGCCTCTGGGCAAGTACAAGCCTAGCTGTGTTGGGTATTGAGCCTTCAGTACACTTAAACATTTTGCACTTACGAAAAAGAGTTTCCCAAGACATTCTGGAACCCACGGCTCCTAGCAAAACAGTTAAAGTCTGATACTGGAATAGGAAATGACCTGCCCTAGGTCATAGGATCAGAGGGTGGTCAAAGAGGGAATTCTAGGATAAAATTTGTACCATCTTTGAAATTAAGAATCGGTTAGTGGATAGTACAGAGGTGCCTAAAATTTTTGATTTGCACACTCCTCTCATTCAAGAGCCGCCTGAGTCACTTTCCTTAGGAATTCAAGTATAGATCGTGACTAACTCAAGGCTGTGGACTTTGCAAGGCTGCCTGCTACCTGGAAGTGACAGCCTAGCCTCTCCTCACAGGAGTTCTGGGTGCAAAAACACTGTCACTATATATCCACCCCCTACCCACCCCCCTCCACCATCTGATGCATACAAAACTGTGGTTTCTTTTCATTTTCCTTCAGTGATTTAAGCGTGGTACTATTAACTCCCGGTGCCTCTAATTCCTCACTGAAAATAGTGGTTTGGATATTAATAGGCTGTAAATCAAGACCCTACCTGGGGCTCGTTGTCACGGAAACGGTACTCAAGCCTGCCGCTACTTCCCCACCTTTGGAAGTCTGGGTGAGTTGGTGGGAGTTGGGGATTGTTTTAAAGCTCCTGTTATTTCTCCCACTTTCTGCTATTTCTCAGGGCCAAGTTGTTGGAGAAAGAGGAACCCGTGAGGTAAGGGAGAGTACAGCTTGGAGAAGCGGAACTCTTTGGGAAAGGAAGGGTGGGGGTCCTTGGAGGATGGCTTGGGGCACGCTGATCTCTCTTTCTTGGGGCTGCACCCGGCCACTCTCCGCGTGGTTCCCAACGCTCGGGGACCCGGCCCCTCCGCCTCCCTGCCTGGGCGCCGGGCTGCCGGGGAGCGCGCAGACAAGTTCCCCAGAAGAGAATCTGAGCGGCCCCAGGGCTGAGGAACCCGGCAGAGAGGGCAGCGCGGAGGTCCGACAGGCTTGAGGCAGAACCCCCTTCGTCCCCACGCCGGGGTCCCGGAGGAGGCAGCCCGGGACCAGAACACGCACCCCCCTCACCGCCCTCCCAGCGCCCCCGGGCGACGCTCCAGGATCCGGCTCTCCAAAGCAAGCGCCCAGCTTGCCAAGCGCCGCCGAAGCCCACGAGGATTCCCGCGCCCCGGGGCGATAGCTGCCGCAGCCGCCAGGGCCTCCCACGGGCTCTACGCCCGGCACCCAGGGCTGGGTCCCCACCCGGTCCCCTGGGCCCCGTGCGTCACGCGCCCCCTGGGCCCAGCGCCTCCGCTGCGCTCGCGCCGCGCGCCCCAGCCTCGCGCATCCGCACCCGCACCCAGCTCCCTCTGGCCGCCGGGCCCTCCCGGGACTCACCTGCGCTGGGGTTGTAGCGGCGGCCACCCCGAGCCCGGGGGTGGCAGCGGCGGCGGCGCAGGGGGAGGAGGGCAGCGCAGGGCTCCTGGCACAGCGGCCGCCGGGCGCCTGGTGCTGCCGAGCCGCGGACCCGCCCAGAGATATAAATAACATTATCTGAGGAGGGACATTCCTGCCGGGGGACATCGCTGCTGCCGGGACCAGATAGTCCCGCGGCGGGGGCGGGGAGGCGGGGCCGCAGCCTCCCGCAGAGCCAGGCCCAGCCCCCGCCTTCCCCACCCACTCCCGCACCTGCCAATCAGCCTCCAAGCCCGGGGCCACCTGCCCGGCCTCCGCCCGGCTCCTCGGGCCGGCCTCCGCCCCCCTCTGGACTGCATGAGCCTGAGCCGCCAGAGGCCACAGGAGGCCACAGCCGGCCGCAGCGCCCCCATAGCTGCTCACCGCCCCTCACCGCGCGCTACCCCGAGCCCCCTGCAGCGGGGAAAGGATTTGGCTCTGCAGCTCCGGCCTAATTCGTGCGCCCAGAGCGGCGAGTCTCGCCACGAAAATGAGCCCTCCAGTCTTTCCCGCCCTGCGTCCCCACTGTATACAGTCAGGTTTTTAAAATATATTAAAAGACACGCTTAGGCCGTAGGGTAGGCAAAGCTGGCGCCCTGGCAGTGCGTCCCCGCTGCGGCGGATTTGGGAGGGACAGATTGTTCCCGGGGGCTGGTGTGTTAGAAAGCGTCCTCCGGGGCGGGCTTCTCCTGGATGGTAGTAAGAACAGATGCTGGGAGGGCTCGGGTGGGCACTGGGCCCGAGACCCGCGTCCCCAGACTGAGGGCTCGGTGTCTCCGTTTCTGTTTGCAAACCTGGAGTGGTCCAGGCGGACCGGGCAATGCTGGCGGGGCGCAGCCCGCAGTCCCATGGCTCGCACGTTACAGGGACTGTAATCAACAGGCAAGCTGCCACCCCAGCCCACCGACACCTCCTGGCCAGACCCGGTTTCCAGGCGAGCGGAGGCTTCCTCACGCTGGGTGGGGTGGGATGCTGTAGGCCAGAGAAAACACTAGAACCGATGGTGCCAGAGAGGAAAGACAAAGCATCTCCGAGTCACCTCGGGAGAGAGACACAGAAGTGGCAGCTTGCAAGGTTGTCCACTTTCTTGACTTTCTTACTCTACAAGGTCATTGTTCAGTAAGGTTTGGTGGTACACCTTGCTGCAGCTTTCATCTCAGCCGTGCTGAGACAATTTCTCACCAGACATCAGCCCAGGTAATCTCAGGTGTTTTGGAGATGACAGTGGAGATTTAAAGCGCAAAGATGAGAAAAGAGTTTTAACTTTGGTGATGCCTGGTATTCTTAACAACGAAACAGTCTTTCACCTGAGTTATTTGCTTGGGAGTATAATTATGCTGTTTTCCAGGATTCACCAGGAAAAGGGTGTTTAAGTGCCAGATGTGCGTGCTTAGTTTATATATTGAACATATGCAAAGATACTTCACTTCCTGCTGCAGTCACTCTTCTTTTGAGAGTGGGCATTTAGACATTGAGATGTGCTAAGTGGAGCAAACTCCACAGATGTTACAAAGGCACAGAACTCTCCACTCTACCACCTTGTTGTCTGGGCCCTTATTAAGCTCAATTTCCCAAGACACACTAGTAATAGAAGGAAGATAATAGAAGAATATTTGTTGTCACCCATTAGATTAGCAGTGATCCACCCTTCCCCCTTTCTGATAGCATTTAAGAATCCATTTGTTTTTTTTTACTGAGTTAGAAACAACAAGGTCTTTTTCATTTAAAAATTAAGAACCAAATTCTGGCAAGGAAAACTCAAGAAAAACAGGCCAACTTCAAAGGCTGAGACTATCATATATCTCAAGTAGAAATCTTTGTTCTATTTTTGAAATTAAAAAATGGAGAGAAATTATGTATTTGTGTTTTTAAAAAGCCTTGTGTGGATAAACTTATTAAATAAATTCATGGTTCCCTAGAATTGCAGCTCTGCAGCTACATAATTATATACTACATGAAACAGACAATTCCTTAGCTTTAGGTTTGTGGCTCTGAACTGAAAAGTTGTACACATATATTTCTTTGTAGCCTTAAAATTTATAATTTTCAACCACGAGAAAAAATTAATATGGTAAAAGCACCAAATCAGTGGACAGATTACCCCAGGATTTTACAAACCTGTTCAGCTGCTTTCGTTGTTTCCACTTTAGCTGAAACCTAAATAATTCAATACAACCTCATTTGCTACAGAGCCTGTTATCCTGACAGCATCCCCACATGCTTTACAGCTAATAGAGTTACAGTGAAATGATAAATTAGGACTGAAGGAGAGAGGAAGTTTAGAAGTACAGAGGAAAAGGGTATTGTCAAATAAGGAGGGAGGAAAATGGCAGATCCCAGGGAGTGGGAATGAGAAACTGGGGAGAGTGAAATAGGTAAGAAGGAAAAGCTCATATAAGGGTTCATATTTGAAGTCATTGCTGTGGGCAGCAGGGGTTAATTCTGCAGGGACTTCCTGAGAAGAGTTCATAAAGCCTCCCTGAATTATCTATCAGAAAGGTGGGAGATTGGTCCTCATCCTGGTTGGTCAAGGGACTGCCCCCCTAACCTCCTATTCCATGTTGACAGCCCACACTTCCAAGCTACCAAGCAAGCTCCTAACTGGCAATCTGCAGTTCTAGGGCCAGAGAGAAGGTGTTAATTTGAAACTAGATGCTGTCAGCCAGGAACTGGGGCTTCTACTTAACCAGGAAGTGAGAGGAAGCCCTCACAGAACTGTCAATCCAGCTCCAGCTAAAATCAATAGGTGAGAAGTGGATATAAGTCAGGACATTAGAGGAATCTGACACAAGAAGGAACTTTCATTTTCTATTTCTATATTCTCTGAATTTTTCACATTGAGCTTATATTATTTGATAATTAATTAGAGATAATAAAGAAAATAATAAGTAGAGATTGGGTCAAGATGGTGGGTTGAGCCCATGCATTTACCTTCTCTTCCATCCTAAATCTCATAAAAAGATATGTCTTAAAGAGAATAGAAATCTAATAGAACAGGGAAGTAAGAAAAAAAAATGTGATCAGGGCTTCCCTGGTGGCGCAGTGGTTGAGAGTCCGCCTGCCGATGCAGGGGACACGGGTTCGTGCCCCGGTCTGGGAGGATCCCGCATGCCGCGGAGCGGCTGGGTCCATGCACCATGGCCGCTGAGCCTGCGCATCCGGAGCCTGTGCTCCGCAACGGGAGAGGCCACAGCAGTGAGAAGCCCGCGTACCGCAACAAACAAACAAACAAACAAAAAATGTGATCAATTTTCCAGGAATTTTTAGGAAATCCTGAAATACAGAAGAGAGAGGCAGGACCTGATCTAGAGAAAAACAAAGTTAGAGGAAATCAAAACAGGTTCAGGAGAAGGAATAGTTTAGGGAAATTCCAAGCAAGAGTCAAAGGATACAAGAGGAGGTGGGGTCGGGGAAACCTAGGATAGAATAATTCATTGAGGAGTCCCCTCTCCTGCTGGCCTTAAGTACCAAATGTTTGCCTGTGGGATAAAGTTAGTGGGGATCCTAGGACCAGAGGGGCGGAGCCCAAGTATATACTGACCGCTAGAAATAATAGGTAACTTTCACTCTCTCTGGATAGCATGTTGCGCCCTTCCTTCACAGTTCCTGAAGACAGGCTATGATTAACAGAACAGACAGGCAAGCCGATCCTCAAGTAAAAGATGATTGGACAATCAAAATCACCAAAGATTTTGTCAACGGAGGGGAGCCAAGAACATGAAAGAAAAGCACCAAACACAGCTAATAAAGAAGTAATATCAGAGGAAACTAAGTTAATAAAGAAGACAGAAGATAAAATTTAAATGAATTTAAATTTTATTCAGCAAGATTTGAAAGGATATTGTATCCATGAAAAATAATCACTGAGAAAACGTAGAGATTTAAAAAGTGGTTTCTGAAGTTTAAAATTCATTAGCTGATCAGCAGAACTGATCAAGTTAAGAGCAGATTAGTGGAAACAGAAATTCTCCCCAAACACAGGGCAAAAAACAAGGAGATGGAAAGTTTGTGAGAATGGTTGAAAGTCATGGAGGTGAGATCCTCAAGTTCCAATATCTGTTCCAAAAGAAGTTACAAAAGGAGAGAAAAGAGAGAGCAGATGAGATGATAATAAGGAGAAAGTAGAATAAAATTTCTCAGAGTTGAAGAAAAATATGAATTTTCAGATTCAGTAAAAGCAGTTTAAAGCAGGATAAAGATTTTTAAATACAGTTTACAATTTTATGTACAGTTTAAAGTTTAAGAGTGAAAGACCCAGGAACTTGAAAAAATTAAATCATAAACCAAAAATATAGACTAGACTAGCTTCCTGTGCCTTGAATTAAATTAATCCTAAAAACGATTTTTACTGAATCACAGAACCAGTTATTTGTTTGAAATTTTAAGACTACTGTGACTTAGAAATGAACATGTATCAGAAAGCTACTTAAAAACAGAAATACCAAACCAAATAAACCCAGCCCTACCCAATGTTCCCCTCATTCAAATCTCTGCTAACAATGGAAAAATCGAGAACTCATGGTTATGAGCAGAAAACTTTGAAATAGTGCCTAGAGCTCAAAAAACATTAGTTCCCTTCATCTTTACCTTGTCACCAAGAGATGCATTTCATAAAACTAACCTGAAATTTCTGTTCCATTTCTGGGAGCATCTAGGGGAACCACAGTCTCCACAACTTCCAAAGACAAAGCAGCAGGAGGAACCATTTGAAAAGCCCACCATTTACAATATAGAGGCATTGAGGACAAAGGAATGAACTTCAGCTTCAGATGCCTCAAACAGAATGGTCCTTGCAAGGAATCTGAAAACTGGCAGTGAGTGTGTAAATACCAAACTGACCTCCCTCTAAAGGAGCAAGTGACACCAATTTCAAATTTCCGTCCACCGATAATGGAAAGGAGCAGAAGAACAAGACTTACATCCTGTCATCCAGCAGTGCATGGAAGCACTAACCAGGCTTTGGAATAAATGGGCATCTTTCCTTCTATAGCTGTGCCTGAGCTTTCCTTCCTTTCCAGGATTAGATTTTCCATTACCTAAGAGATGTGAGCTCGTGCAGATGGAATAGCAGGCTTATACTGGGGTGTGATGATAAACTGGTGTCTGAAGGCGCTTATGTTCTGCTGCAGTTGCCTTGTTCAGGCTGTATTAGTTTGCATGGGCTTCCATGACAAATACCACAGACTGAGTGGCTTAAACAACAAAATTAGTTTTCTCACAATTCTGGAGGCTAGAAGTCCGAGATCAAGTTACCGGCAGGGTTGTTTCTTCTGAGGCCCCTCTCTTTGGCTTGTAGGTGGCCATGTTTTCCCTCTGTCTTCACATGGTCTTTCCTTTGTGTGTCTGTGTCCTAATCTCCTCTTGTGAGGACACTAGTCATATTGGATTAGGGCCAGCCACATGACTTTATTTTACATTAATTAACTCTTTAAAGGCTCTATCTCCAGATCTGGTCACTTTCCGAGGTACCTGGGGCTTTTTTTTTTTTTTTTTTTTTTTTTTTTTTTTTTTTTTTTTTTTTTTTTGCTGTACGCGGGCCTCTCACTGTTGTGGCCTCTCCCGTTGTGGAGCACAGGCTCCGGACGCGCAGGCTCAGCGGCCATGGCTCAGGGGCCCAGCCACTCTGCGGCATGTGGAATCTTCCCGGACCGGGGCACGAACCCGTGTCCCCTGCATCGGCAGGCGGACTCTCAACCACTGCTCCACCAGGGAAGCCCGGGGCTAACATTTTAACATGAATTTGGAGGGCAGGCCACAATTCAGTCCATAACCCAGGCCTCATCTTTTCTCACATGAATTGCTTCTTATAAATCTCCTAACTGCTGTCCCATTCTCCAGTTTCACTCTCCTTCAATTCTTCCCCCACATAGTAGCCAAAGTACACTTTCTAAAAAAGAAATCTGATCATGTCACTCCACTACTTTAAATCATCCAATGGCTCCCTGTTGCTTTCGGGATACAGTTTTAAGTTTCCCAGCGCTTAGCACAGCCCCTGACACACAAGATGCACTTAATAAAGGCCTGACGAGTAAGTGAGTGAATAAGTGAATTAATGAACAAATAAATCATGCAAACTAAAAGAGAGTTGCAGTTCTGGAGGCCAACCAAAGAAGTAGGTAATTGAAAGTCATTTCTAGTTGGCTTAAAAATATATATTTGTGATTTTTTTCAGGAGAATCACTTTCCTATTTATGTTTGAGTAAATTTATTTAAGTAAATTCACATTCCCGGAGACATAATTGGCAATATTTGTGTCTGAATTTCACCACATCCTCGGCCACCTTGGCACATTCATACCTAACTTACTGTCTGTGGATGAGAAATGAAGTCAATTAAGTAGGTTTTATGTTCACACCCACTATCAAGTTCACCTGCAGTCTTCCAATGTTTCATTCATAATGAGGTACAGCAAATACAATAGTGATGGTTCAGCTCTGTGGACTTTGTCTCTGTTTGCTCCACCCTCTCAGTGCGGTTTTCAGACTTCATCCTGGGGCAGTGGCCCCACTCCAAATCCCACGCTCCAGTATGCCAAAGCCTTGAGCACGTAGGATTAAGAACGTAGGAAGGTGGATCAAAAAGCATTATAAGCAGTGAGTTGGTGTTGACATTAACACTCTGTCTTGAGTACTCCACAAAGTGGATAGTTTGTATGTGAATAATCAAAAGTGCCTAAACCTGAAATCTTTGTTCTCTTCTTTTATAAATATATATCAAGCCAGGAACTCAAATCAAGGAGAGAAAATATAATTTAAAACTCGAGTTTATTAACAAGGAACGACAGCTAGAGTGCTAACAATTCAACCAATTAAACAATTTTGTGTTTATGTGATAATTATTGCCAGCATAAATGATCTTGTTAATTGCTTTAATTTGTTAGTGAGCAGTTTCCAAACTTACAATTTTTTTTTCATAGTATTAACCAAAACCTTTGGGAAATTTTCAATAAAGTTTGGAAAGATACTGCAATGAAAGATTCTATTACCTCTGCAAATTCATCTCATTTTCTATTCTGTGGGATATTTCTGCAGCTGCTCAACTTCCGTTGAATATTTCTTGAATGCTTTAAAGACCACAAGAGACTCAAACATGATTTATTTTGTAGAGTAACTGGTTCTTATCAAAAACACCATTCTTCTTCATTTTCCTTCGTGTATGGCAAATTTTATTTTTAAAAGACTTATCATTTTCTTTTTGCCAAATGCCATATAATCATTTTTATTCAATTTCATGAAGTAAATTGCTATCATTATCCTTATTGCCAGATAAAGAAACCAAGAAACTCAGAGTTCAAGTCATTGTCCAAAAATCACATAGAACTCCAAATCCCTTCCTTATGAAAGAGTTATTTATCTAGGAAGCAGTATCTCGTGGGTTTTAATTTTTTTATGTAAATTAATTTATTTATTTTTGGCTGCATTGGGTCTTCATTGCTGCATGCGGGCTTTCTGTAGTTGCGGCAACAGGGGCTACTCTTCATTGTGGTGCGCGGGCTTCTCATTGCAGTGGCTTGTCTTTGTTACGGTACATGGGCTCTAGGGGCACGGGCTTCAGTAATTGTGGTGCGCGGGCTCAGAAGTTGTGGCTCGCGGGCTCTAGAGCGCAGGCTCAGTTGTTGTGGCAGGAGGGCTTAGTTGCTCCGCGGCATGTGGGATCTTCCTAGACCAGGGCTCGAACCCGTGTCCTCTGCATTGGCAGGCGGATTCTTAACCACTGTGCCGCCAGGGAAGTCCCTCTCATGGGTTTTTAAATTAACAGATCCCATGATATTTAATGTAGATGATCTACATTATAGACTAATTTTTTAAGTCCATAATTAGATCAAGAATTTAGCCCCCAATTATGCTGAGTGTGTACAAGTAACAACTCAGTGCTGCTAGTTCTATTCCATCATCATCTTAATCATCAAAATACACTTAATTAAGCATCTAGCTCTGGACCTTCCATAGCAGAAACTGAAATAAGCCAAAGCTTTAGACCCTTCTTTTGGAAGTGTTTCAAAGCTGTGAGTGACCATCAGTATTCTGTTACAGACCCCAACTACTGCCTAAACCTATTTCTCAACTCCCACTCCTCACGTCTACCAAATATGGCCAGAAATTGAAGTAGGAGCTTGCCACATATGATTTCAAGTACTTGAGGTATTCCCTGACCTCATTCTAAAGATTTTATATCTTTTATATATATATATATGAATCTTTTAACTTATTGCATAACTAACAATATTAAAATGTAAATAACCCTGGGAAGAGTTAAGTTTTAAGGCACAGGCTTTTGGCTACTGGAGTATAAAAAGTCAGTGCCACTTAGTGGCATTTTAATAGCCAAGCAATTTTTTAGAAAGATGGTAGTAGGGTAGACTGAAAAGATTAATAGATGTAAAGTCAAAAGACCTGGCTTCTACTCCCCTTTATCCTCTCTATGCCTTTGTTTTTCTTCCGCAAAATGATGGCATTGAACTAGCTAATCTCTAAGGACTCTTTCAGCTCTAGCTTTCTATTATTTTACACTTACAGTAAGAACATACTAGATGTTCGTTACAATAATGTTCTTTAAAAGGAAAAATTGGAAATTAGTTCAATGTTCATCACAATGGAACTGATGAAATCAAGTATAGTGGGTATACACACATGTATAAATTCTATGTAGCCAGTTAAGTGATGATATGGTTTTATATTTATTGATAAAGATGGCATGACATACTGTTGTTTTTTTTTAAGTAGCCATCAAATAATTTCCATTTGACTAAGGAATAAAGTATTTTATATAAGGAAGGATACTCCTAAAAATCTCAAGTTATTTCTAGATGGTGGGATTAAGAGTAATTCTTACTTCCTTCTCTATTCTTCTATGATGTTTGGGTATTTATACATATAGAACATTTCCATAATAAGCAACAAAGTTATTTCATTTGGGGGGAAATATAGTTAAATATAAGCAGCAAATATTAATTCCTTTCCTGTGAGCAAGTTTTGGTAGAGAAGAGGGCCAGGGCAAGGACAAAACAGCAGTGAACTAAAGGAAAACAATGCCTGAATATTTTCCTCAATAACTCAGATAATGAAATAAATATGTGCCATGAAGGTAAAAAAACAGCTCTTGTTACACAAATTGGGCACAGCTGATCTGTTTTTCTCCATCATCTCAGTCATCACGTGTTGGAGGCAGATTTGCCTGACCCATTCTCCCTCCCTTACCAGTCCATCCCATGCACAACGGGAAAATTTATCAAGCCATCAGACTGGCCCAATCCAAGGCTAACCGTCTTATGACAAGATTAATCCCATAACTTTGTGTTCTTTACTACCCGTGCTTTAATTATTTGAGTTTCCTAAGGTTGCCTAATCAATCTTGATACTTATCAATTATCACTCAACTTTGAAAAAATACAGAATTATTAGAAAGTAGATTAAATCAAAGAGGGATTCATACATACTGAGTCAGCAAAGGTGGAAGAATAAGCTTCCTAAATACAAAATGGTAACTAACAGTTTTGACCCAAGTTGGAAACAGGTAGGAAAACAAAATCTTGTGGGAGATCATAAATTAAATACAGGTCAACACTGAAGTTGTCATTCAAAAAATGTGTGTGTGGGGGCTCCCCTGGTGGCGCTTCCCTGGTGGTGCAGTGGTTGAGAGTCCGCCTGCCGATGCAGGGGACACGGGTTCGTGCCCCGGTCCAGGAAGATCCCACATGCCGCAGAGCGGCTGGGCCCGTGAGCCATGGCCGCTGAGCCTGCGCGTCTGGAGCCTGTGCTCTGCAACGGGAGAGGCCACAACAGTGAGAGGCCCTCGTACTGCGCCAAAAAAAAAAAAAAAAGTGTGGGGTGTGGCTGCCACACCCAGCAGGAGGATCTCTCCAAGAGCTAAGCTTCAAATGCACTCTGCTTGAGGGATCCTTCTCTTGCCAACTTGAATTTATTAGTTCCATATTATTTGCTTGTCACCAATTGCATCATGTCTTCTGTGCTAAAATTAAATTCCTTGATTCAATTTGGGGTCAATGGCTATATAGCTTAACTATCCAGAAGCTAGAGGGGGCACCTAAGAGGAGCTACACTCACAAGGAAGACAATTTCTAAGGTTCAGACCACAAGCAGCTCAGGAAGTCAACTGGTCTTTGCCTGCTGGAAGTTCTGGAGGTATGTAGGACCATGGTGGGAAACTGTAAGTGGAATCACTTTAAGTCAAAGACAGCCTATACAGAATTAAGGATAGTATTTTTTATGAATGTATTTATTATTTCTTTATCATATTCTGCTTCTTGAAAGAATGTTTTTTAAGTCCTAATCAGATTAGATTTTTTTTTTTTTTTTTTTTTTTTGCTGCACCACGCAGCATATGGGATCTTAGTTCCCACACCAGGGATCAAACCCATGCCCCCTGCAGTTGAAGCGCTAAGTCTTAACAACTGGACTGCCGGGGAAGTCACCCTGAAAGAATTTTTGAGGACATTCTTGCATTTTATTTACCAAAGCAGCTTCAGGTATTAATCTTCTTTTCCCAAGCAAACTGTATAATTCCTGACACCTAAAAGCACGTCTTTAGCTTCTTTTCAATTGCCCAAGGTGCCTAAACAGTGATAGATGAACATACATAAAAATAATACTGGGGCTTCCCTGGTGGCGCAGTGGTTGAGAGTCCACCTGCCGATGCAGGGGACACGGGTTCGTGCCCCGGTCCAGGAAGATCCCACATGCCGCGGAGCAGCTGGGCCCGTGAGCCATGGCCGCTGAGCCTGCGCGTCCGGAGCCTGTGCTCCGCAGCGGGAGAGGCCACAACAGTGAGAGGCCCGCGTACCGCAAAAAAACAAACAAACAAACAAAAATAATAATACTGAAGACTGTAATAATCAGCTTAAGTACATAATTACTACTGGTTACTTTAATTCGTAAAGCCATGTTCAGATTCTAGCTCTTCTCCTGGATCCCACAGAAGACGTGGTGACCATAGGGTGACCATATGTCCCACCTTACCTAAGACAATCGTGGTTTACACTTGTCCTGGCAGAATCATTAATAGTGTTACTTTGCACTCTCAAAAATGCACAAATTATGTAATAACACTATTGATCACACATCACTAAGGGGCTTCCCAGTAAATTCCAACATACAAAAACTAATCTGCCTTTAGCAGTAAGTGAAAGCTTTGTGACAAAAGATGACCACAGAGTACAATGTTTATGTTAGATTACCTAAATATTACATTACTAATTGCTATTTCCTAAGACAGTTTATCTCTATATAAATTTGTCAACTCTGCCCTCTACTGTCATACAATAGAATTATGACATCATGCAGATAGCACTATTTTGGCTTCATTGATTGAAGCTGATTGTGTTAGTCCTGTTGATTACTTTAGACGGCTGGTCCTCAACTTTGCCTGTCACTATATTAGCTTTTAAAGATCTGCACGGGGCTTCCCTGGTGGCGCAGTGGTTGAGAGTCCGCCTGCCGATGCAGGGGACACGGGTTCGTGCCCCGGTCCGGGAAGATCCCACATGCCGCGGAGCGGCTGGGCCCGTGAGCCATGGCCGCTGAGCCTGCGCGTCCGGAGCCTGTGCTCCGCAACAGGAGAGGCCACAACAGTGAGGGGCCCGCGTACCGCAAAAAAAAAAAAAAAAAAAAAAAAGATCTGCACTGTCTAAACCCCACCCCCAACCAATTAAATCAGAACCTTCGGGGATGAGACCCAAGTGTCAAGTTTTTAAGACTCCCCAGTTGCTACCAACAGACAGTATAGGTTGATAAACATTACTTAGAATGTCAGATTAAATAGTCTATTGTGGTTCATTTAGTTTTTTGATTCCATAACCCAGATGATGCTATACTCCTAATCATGTCTGGAGAAGCCTTGGAGATTGGAAGAAAAAGATGAGCGTATCAGGACAAATCTATACCACGATTTGAAAAATGGCTTAAAAAAACATTCTAAGGGATTATGTCTTCCTTGGGTCTAAAAATATTTTTTTACTGATAATGATGACATATATGGACAGTACCTGCTAGGAAGTGAGTCTGTTCAGCCATCAGTTTTGATGCCACAGCTCAGCCCTAATTTTCTGCTGATGGAATTATCTGCTGAAGAAGCTCCAAGATAGCCAAGAAAGTTGGATCAGAAGATAGGGGCAAATGAGGTAGAGCCCATGGTACTGAATGACTGCTTCCTTATTCCTGAATGTTCAGAGTTGTTAATGGAGTTTATCATATGGAAATGCACTGATGTGAAAGCCCAGGAAATCTGCTGGAGTATAAGTTGCACTAATGAGAACATAACTAAATTTAGTCACTGGGGGGAAGTGAATTCCAAAGTAAATAAGAGAGAAAGGATAAAGATACAGAAAAAAAGTCATTAATAATCAGCAAGAGAGAGACAGCTTTTGCAAAAAATTAAAGAAGCAAGTTTTTAATAATAAGCTCAATGTTTACTTTCCACTTCCTTTTTCTAAAGTTCATCAGAAAAAGCTAATGATCTAGTGTTGAGATTGGCCCTGTTAGAAGAGGTTTTATTCCCCTTAAACTTTTAACCAAAACTGTGGGATGAGCCAGAAGTGTTGGCATGAGAAAAAAGGGATCATTTGGGAACTATGATAGTGTGCGCCAGAGTAAAAATTGCTTGTGAAAACAGCAGAAGCCTCCTAATACTAAAAGGAGAGGAGAGGAAGATGCATGTGACAGATGGTGAGGTCCTTGTACACCATGCCTGGGACTGCATTATTCAGTACTTCAGTCCAGCCAAAGCAAGACACTTAGCATAAGTGAGGACAGTAGAGGTTTGGAAGAAGCATTAGGAATTATTCTAAGTGATTCTATCTGTGTTGGTTCTATTGTCGGTAGAACAACTACTGATACTTAAAAAAATTCTTTTGTAAGAAATGAATAGGGATGAAGTAAAAACATTTCCATAGATATATTAATTCATAAAAATGGTTCTTACTCTTTTCTCTGTAATAGACACCTGTGAGTATCTGATGGAAGCTATGGACCCTCTCACCAGAGAAAAATGAACATTTTTATACATAATTTTACATACAGTTCCATCCTAGTTTAAGAACCCTAGACATACAGATGGCCAACAGGTACATGAAAAGATGCTCAACATCACCAATTATCAGAAAAATGCAAATCAAAACCACAATGAGTTATCACTCACATCTGTTAAAACAGTTATTAGCAAAAAGACAAGAAATAACAAGTGTTGGTGAGGATGTAGAGAAAAGAGAACATTTGTGCTCTGTTGGTGGGAATGTAAATTGGTGTAGCCATATGAGAAACAGTATGAAGATTCTTCAAAAAGTTAAAAATAGAACTACCATATGATCCAGCAATTTTGCTTTTTAGTACCACTGGATATTTATCCAAAGAAAATGAAAACACTAACTCAAAAAGATATTTGCAGTCCCATGCGCAATAGCCAAGATATGGAAACAATATAACAGTGTCCATCAATGGATGAATGGATAAAGAAATGTGGAGGGCTTCCCTGGTGGCGCAGTGGTTGAGAGTCCATGCCCCGGTCCGGGAGGATCCCACATGCCGCGGAGCGGCTAGACCCATGAGCCATGGCCGCTGAGCCTGCACGTCCGGAGCCTGTGCTCCACAATGGGAGAGGCCACAACAGTGAGAGGCCTGCGTATTGCAAGAAAGAAAAAAAAAAAAGAAATGTGGAATATTTTTCAGCCATAAAAAGAATGAAATCCATTTGTAACGATATGGATGGACCTTGAGGACATTATGCTAAGTGAAATAAGTGAGACAAAGAAGATAACTACTGTATGATCTCATATGTGGAATCTTAAAACAAAGAAACAGAAAAAACAAGATCATAGATACAGAGAACAAATTGGCTGCCAGAGGTAGAGGTAGGGGGTGGGACAAATGGGTGAACATGATCAAAAGGTACAAACTTTCAGTTATAAAGTAAATAAGTCATGGGGATATAATGTACAGCATGGTGACTATAGTTAATAATACTGTTTTGCATATTTGAAAGTTGCTAAGAGAGTAGATCTTTTTTTTTTTTTTTTTTTTTTGTGGTATGCGGGCCTCTCACTGTTGTGGCCTCTCCCGTTGCGGAGCAACAGGCTCTGGACACGCAGGCTCAGCGTCCATGGCTCACGGGCCTAGCCACTCTGTGGCATGTGGGATCTTCCCGGACCACGGCACGAATCCGTATCCCCTGCAGGCGGACTCTCAACCACTGCGCCACCAGGGAAGCCCGAGAGTAGATCCTTTTTAATTTTTATTTTTATTTTACTTTTGGCTGCATTGGGTCTTCATTGTTGTGCGTGGGCTTTCTCTAGTTGTGGCAAGTGGGGACTACTCTTCATTGCGGTGTGTAGGCTTCTCATTGCGGTGGCTTCTCTTGTTGCAGAGCATTGGCTCTAGGCGCACAGGCTTCAGTAGTTGTGGCACATGGGCTTAGTTGCCCCTCGGCATGTGGGATCGCCCCGGACCAGGGCTCAAACCCATGTCCCCTGCACTGGCAGGCGGATTCTTAACCATTGTGCCACCAGGGAAGCCCCAAGAGTATATCATAAAAGTTCTCATCATAAGAAAAAACATTTGAGGGATACCTTCAAGATGGCGGAGAAGTAGGATGTGGAGATCACCTTCCTCCCCACAAATACATCAGAAATACAACTACATGTGGAACAACTCCTACAGAACACCTACTGAACACTGGCAGAAGACCTCAGACTTCCCAAAAGGCAAGAAACTCCCCACGTACCTGGCCATGTGGCTGACAGGGTCTTGGTGCTCCAGCCAGGTGTCAGGCCTGTGCCTCTTAGGTGGGAGAGCCGAGTTCAGGACATTGGTCTACCAGAGACCTCCCGGCTCTCCGTAATATCAAACAGTGAAAGCTCTCCCAGAGATTTCCATCTCAACGCTAAGACCAACTCCACTCAATGACCAGCAAGCTACAGTGCTGGACACCCTAAGCCAAACAACTAGCAAGACAGGAACAGAACCCCACCCATTAGCAGAGAGGCTACCTAAAATCATAATAAGGTCACAGACACCCCAAAACACACCAATGGACATGATCCTGCCCACCAGAAAGACAAGATCCAGCCTCATCCACCACAACACAGGCACCAGTCCCCTCCACCAGGAAGCCTACACAACACACTAAACCAACCTTACCCACTGAGGGCAGACACCAAAAACAATGGGAACTACGAACCTGCAGCCTGTGAAAAGGAAACCCAAACACAGTAAGTTAAGCAAAATGAGAAGACAAAGAAACATACAGCAGATGAAGGAGCAAGGTAAAAACCCACCAGACCAAACAAATGAAGAGGAAATATGCAGTCTACCTGAAAAATAATTCAGAGTAATGATAGTAAAGATGATCCAAAATCTTGGAAACAGAATGGAGAAAATACAAGAAACATTTAACAAGGACCTAGAAGAACTAAAGAGCAAACAAACAATGATGAGCAACACAATAAATGAAATTAAAAATTCTCTAGAAGGAATCAATAGCAGAATAACTGAGGCAGAAGAACAGATAAGTGACCTGGAAGATAAAATAGTGGAAATAACTACCACAGAGCAGAATGAAGAAAAAAAGAATGAAAAGAATTGAGGACAGTCTCAGAGACCTCTGGGACAACATTAAACACACCAACATTCGAATTATAGGGGTCCCAGAAGAAGCAAGAAAAAGAAAGGGTCTGGGAAAATATTTGAAGAGATTATAGTTGAAAACTTCCCTAATATGGGAAAGGAAATAGTTAATCAAGTCAGGAAGCACAGAGAGTCCTATAGGATAAATCCAAGGAGAAACATGCTAAGACACACATTAATCAAACTATCAAAAATTGAATATAAAGAAAACATATTAAAAGCAGCAAGGGAGGGCTTCCCTGGTGGCGCAGTGGTTGAGAGTCCGCCTGCCGATGCAGGGGACACGGGTTCGTGCCCCGGTCTGGGAAGATCCCACATGCTGCGGAGCGGCTAGGCCCGTGAGCCATGGCTGCTGGGCCTGCGCGTCCAGAGCCTGTGCTCCGCAACGGGAGAGGCCACAGCAGTGAGAAGCCCACGTAATGCAAAAAAAAAAAAAAGCAGCAAGGGAAAAGCAACAAATAACACACAAGGGAATCCCCATAATGTTAACAGCTGATCCATCAGCAGAAACTCTGCAAGCCAGAAGGTAGGGATAGGACATATTTACAGTGATGAAATGGAAAAACCTACAAGCAAGAATACTCTACCCAGCAAGGATCTCATTCAGATTCAATGGAGACATCAAAAGCTTTACAGACAAGCAAAAGCCAAGAGAATTCAGCACCCCCAAACCAGCTTTACAACAAATGCTAAGGGAACTTCTCTAGGCAGGAAACACAAGAGAAGGAAAAGACCTACAATAACAAACCCAAAACAATTAAGAAAATGGTAATAGGAACATACATATCGATAACTATCTTAAAGGTAAATGGATTAAATGCTCCAACCAAAAGACATAGACTGGCTGAATGGATACAAGAACAAGACCCATATGTATGCTGTCTATAAGAGAACCCACTTCAGACCTAGGGGCACATACAGAATGAAAGTGAGGGGATGAAAAAAGATATTCCATGCAAATGGAAGTCAAAAGAAAGCTGGAGTAGCAATTCTCATATCAGACAAAATAGACTTTAAAATAAAGACTATTACAAGAGGCAAAGAAGGACACTATATAATGATCAACGGATCAATCCAAGAAGAAGATATAACAATTATAAATATATATGTATAGAACATAGGAGCACCTCAATACATAAGGCAAATGCTAACAGCCATAAAAGGGGAAATCGACAGTAACACAATCATAGTAGGGGACTTTAACACCCCATTTTCAACAATGGACAGATCATCCAAAAAAAATAAATAAGGAAACACAAGCTTTAAATGATACATTAAACAAGATGGACTTAATTGGTATTTATAGGACATTCCATCCAAAAACAACTTTCTTCTCAAGTGCTCATGGAACATCCTCCAGGATAGATCATATCTTGGGTCACAAATCGAGCCTTGGTAAATTTAAGAAAATTGAAATCATATCAAGTGTCTTTTCCAACCACAATGCTATGAGACTAGATATCAGTTACAGGAAAAAATCTGTAAAAAATACAAACACATGGAGGCTAAACAATACACTACTAAATAACCAAGAGATCACTGAAGAAATCAAAGAGGAAATCAAAAAATACCTAGAAACAAATGACAATGAAAACATGACGACCTAAAACCTATAGGATGCAGCAAAAGCAGTTCTAAAAAGGGGGAGTTTATAGCAATACAGTCCTACCTTGAGAAACAAGAAACATCTCAAGTAAACCACCTAACCTTACACCTAAAGCAATTAGAGAAAGAAAAACAAAAAAAACCCAAAGTTAGCAGAAGGAAAGAAATCATAAAGATCAGATCAGAAATAAATGAAAAAGAAATGAAGGAAACAATAGCAAAGATCAATAAAACTAAATCTGGTTCTTTGAGAAGATAAGCAAAATTGATAAACCATTAGCCAGACTCATCAAGAAAAAAAAGGAGAAGACTCAAATCAATAGAATTAGAAATGAAAAAGGAGAAGTAACAACTGACACTGCAGAAATACAAAAGATCATGAGAGATTACTACAGGCAACTCTATGCCAATAAAATGGACAACCTGCAAGAAATGGACAAATTCTTAGAAAAGTACAACTTTCCAAGATTGAACCAGGAAGAAATAGAAAATATAAACAGATCAATCACAAGCACTGAAATTAAAACTGTGATTAAAAGTCTGCCAACAAAAAAAAGCCTAGGACCAGATGGCTTCACAGCCGAATTCTATCAAACATTTAGAGAAGAGCTAACACCTATACTTCTCAAACTCTTCCAAAATATAGCAGAGGGAGGAACACTCCCAAACTCATTCTATGAGGCCACCATCATCCTGATACCAAAACCAGACAAGCATGTCACGAAAAAACAAAACTACAGACCAATATCACTGATGAACATAGATGCAAAAATCCTCAACAAAATACTAGCAAACAGAATTCAGCAGCACATTAAAAGGATCATACACCATGATCAAGTGGGGTTTATTCCAGGAATGCAAGCATTCTTCAATATATGCAAATCAATCATTGTGATACACCATATTAACAAACTGAAGGAGAAAAACCATATGATCATCTCAATAGACGCAGAAAAAGCTTTCGACAAAATTCAACACCCATTTATGATAAAAACCCTCCAGAAGGTAGGCATAGAGGGAACTTACCTCAACATAATAAAGGCCATATATGACAAACCCACAGCTAACATCGTTCTCAGTTGTGAAAAACTGAAAACATTTCCTCTAAGATCAGGAACAAGACAAGGTTCTCCACTTTCACCACTATTACTCAACATAGTTTTGGAAGTTTTAGCCACAGCAGTCAGAGAAGAAAAAGAAATAAAAGGAATCCAAATCGGAAAGGAAGAAGTAAAGCTATCACTGTTTGCAGATGACATAATACTATACATAGAGAATCCTAAAGATGCTACCAGAAAACTACTAGAGCTAATCAATGAATCTGGTAAAGTAGTAGGATACAAAATTAATGCACAGAAATCTCCTGCATACCTATGCACTAATGATGAAAAATCTAAAAGTGAAATTAAGAAAACACTCCCATTTACCACTGCAACAAAAAGAATAAAATATCTAGGAATAAGCCTACCTAAGGAGACAAAAGACCTGTATGCAGAAAACTATAAGACACTGATGAAAGTAATTAAAGATGATACAAACCGATGGAGAGATATACCATGTTCTTGAATTGGAAGAATCAACATTGTGAAAATGACTCTACTACCCAAAGCAATCTACAGATTCAATGCAATCCCTATCAAACTACCAATGGCATTTTTCACAGAACTAGAACAAAATATTTCACAATTTGTATGGACACACAAAAGACCCCGAATAGCTAAAGCAATCTTGAGAAAGAAAAGCGGAGCTGGAAGAATCAGGCTCCCTGACTTCAGACTATACTACAAAGCTACAGTAATCAACACAGTATGGTACTGGCACAAAAACAGAAATATAGATCAATGGAACAGGATAGAAAACCCAGAGGTAAACCCACGCACATATGGTCACCTTATTTTTGATAAAGGAGGCAAGAATATACAATGGAGAAAAGATAGCCTCTTCAATAAGTGGTGCTGGGAAAACTGGACAGCTACATGTAAAAGAATGAAATTAGAACACTCCCTAACACCATACACAAAAATAAACTCAAAACGGATGAAAGACCTAAATGTAAGGCCAGACACTATCAAACTCTTAGAGGGAAACATAGGCAGAACACTATGACATAAATCACAAGAAGATCCTCCTAGAGAAATGGAAATAAAAGCAAAAATAAACAAATGGGACCTAATGAAACTTAAAAGCTTTTGCACAGCAAAGGAAACCATGAACAAGACCAAAAGACAACCTCAGAATGGGAGAAAATATTTGCAAATGAAGCAACTGACAAAAGATTAATCTCCAAAATTTACAAGCAGCTCATACAGCTCAATATCAAAAAAGCAAACAAGCCAATCCAAAAATGGGCAGAAGACCTAAATAGACATTTCTCCAAAGAAGATATAAAGATTGCCAACAAACACATGAAAGAATGCTCAGGGCTTCCCTGGTGGCGCAGTGGTTGAGAGTCTGCCTGCCGATGCAGGTGACGTGGGTTTATGCCCCAGTCCAGGAAGATCCCACATGCCGTGGAGCGGCTAGGCCCGTGAGCCATGGCCGCTGAGCCTGCGCGTCCAGAGCCTGTGCTCCCCAACGGGACAGGCCACAACAGTGAGAGGCCCATGTACCGCAAAAAAAAAAACAACAAAAAAAACTAAAAATAGAACTACCATACGACCCAGCAATTCCACTACTGGGCGTATACCCTGAGAAAACCATAATTCAAAAACAGTCATGTACCACAGTGTTCATTGCAGCTCTATTTATAATAGCCAGGACATGGAAGCAACCTAAGTGTCCATCGACAGATGAATGGATAAAGAAGATGTGGCACATATATACAATGGAATATTACTCAGCCATAAACAGAAACAAAATTGAGTTATTTGTAGTGAGGTGGATGGACCTAGAGTCTGTCATACAGAGTGAAGTAAGTCAGAAAGAGAAAAACAAATACCGTATGCTAACACATATATATGGAATTTAAAAAAAAGAAAAAAAGGTTCTGAAGAAACTAAGGGCAGGACAGGAGTAAGACGCAGATGTAGAGAATGGACTTGAGGACATGGGGAGGGGGAAGGGTAAGCTGGCACAAAGTGAGAGAGTGGCAAGGACATATATACGCTACCAAATGTGAAATAGATAGCTAATGGGAAGAAGCCGCATAGCACAGGGAGATCAGCTCGGTGCTTTGTGACCACCTAGAGGGGTGGGATAGGGAGGATGGGAGGGAGATGCAAGAGGGAGGAGATATGGGGATATATGTATATGTATAGCTGATTCACTTTGTTATAAAGCAGAAACTAACACACCATTGTAAAGCAATTATACTCCAGTAAAGATGTTAAATAAATAAATAAATAAATAAATAAATAATGTGGTAACTATATATGGTGACAAATTTTAACTAGACTTCTTGTGGTGATCATTTCACAATATATACAAATATTGTTATACAAATATATATCAATATGTATGATATTTGTATATATGTTTATGTGATATACAAATATCAAAACATTGTTATACACCTGAAACTGATAGAATGTTATATGTCAATTATACCTCAATTTTAAACAAGAACATGATTTATAAAACAACCCTCTGCAAATGGATTTATCACTAAAATTATTATTTTAAAACATTTATCAAGAGCTACGTACATAAATCCTTAAGTTGAACGTGATGTACACACTAGGTTAAACAATAGAAAGTTCCTGTCTTTATCTTTAATAATTATAATCTTTATAATTTATTTATAATTCAACATATAATGTCATGATAGCCATGTAAAGGACATGCAGTTGCTACATGAAAAATAAAAACATTTGCATCTTCATGGCATCAGGTAAGGACATGCTGAGAGGTGGTGGGCAAAGGCAGAGTTATTTAAGGGTCCGTGACCTCTTTTCAATACATTCAGGGAATTTTTTTTTTAATGTATTGAATGCCCCAAGTGCAAGGCATAGTACTAGACCCCGGAGAGGATCAAAGATGAGGACATATGATTTTTGTCTTCGGACTGCATTCACTCTCGTAGGGTGGAGAGAGGAAAAGCACACAGATGACTCTAATGTAATGCAGACTCTGGTAAATGCCCTATACAAATTACAAACAAAATATTTGGGGGAAGGTTTCAGATAGCAAGATCACATTGAACAGGACATGGAAAATGACCCCACACCTTCTTGTACCTTCCTTTCTGTGGGAAGCCCCTGTTGTTTTCACAGAGAAATTTACGTGGCCACTCCAGATAGAAAGACAAAGTGAGTCCCTCTTTTTCATGGCTGTAAATCAGTTTGAATATAAGGAAATTGTGAATATTAAGACAGAAAAGGTAAGCCAATGCCATACTGTGGCTGGTTTTAAAAGCCAGGGTGAGGAGCCTGTACCTAATTCAGTTGACAATGGGAATTTGTTGAAGGCTTTTAAGCAAGGCACAGATAGGATCAGAACTGTGCTTTAGGAAATTAATCTGGCAGCGGTGCTTAGGAAAGCTAGAGTGGAGAGACAGAAGACAGGTTATTATAGCAGTCAAGGTGAGAAGTATTGTGGACCTGAATTAGGATGGTGGCCGAGGAAGTAGAAAGCAGGATGGATGTCAGGCTGTGAAATTTGTAGGCCACTGAAGGTTTTTTTGTTTTTTGTTTTTGTTTTGTTTTTTGCGGTATGCGGGCCTCTCACTGTTGTGGCCTCTCCCTGCAGAGCACAGGCTCCGGATGCGCAGGCTCAGCAGCCAAGGCTCACGGGCCCAGCCGCTCCGCGGCATGTGGGATCTTCCTGGACCGGGGCACAAACCTGTGTCCCCTGCATTGGCAGGCGGACTCTCAACCACTGCGCCACCAGGGAAGCCCCACTGAAGGTTTTTAACTGGGGGGTTATTGGGGGATTTAGACAACCCCCCACAAAACAAAACAAAACAAAACAAAACCTCCTTGGTATTTTAGAGGTATCCTCTCCTAACTTAAATGTCTGCCCCAGCTACAGATACATACAGTTTCTGCCTGAACAGAAAGGGGCCCCGTCTATGTGGAAGAGATTAGGTCCATTTTCGTCACCTGTTGATGACTAACTGTTGAATTCTTACCAGTTCTCTTCCTACCTATATTTTCTTCCTCCCTTGCTCTAGTAAGATTCTTGCTTGGAATTCAGAGGAAGAAAGGTACTATGAGCAGTTTTTAAAAATCAGAATTTATTCTAAGCAAATAAAGTGCTATCTACAGTCTAACACAGAACATAAATTCCTTATCGTATTCTTTTAAAAAATCCTTCCTTAATCCTGGCTTATCCTTGAATTTTCGTCATATTGTTTTCCTCCCTTTACTGCCAAATTTCTCACAAGATCAGCCTTCATTTATTATGTCCCTTGAATCATCATCTCTCAGGCCTTAACCCTTATAACATGGAGCCCATTTCCACAATTACAATCAAATCATAAACTCCAAAGAACCATGTCATCCTCACCACCAAAAACTATGAATTTTCTCAGTCATAGTCCTCCTTGACCTCCTCCTTGACCAACATTTGGTTCTGTAAATCAAAGCTTGAAACTTTCTTTTCCTTTGGTTCTCTTGACTACACACTGTTCTGTTTCCTTCCACCTCTGGGATCTCTATTCTGCAATCTCGACAAGTTGTATTCCTTCCTACTCGACAAAATATAATTGCAACCCAAGTGATAATTTGGGCTGTCTGCTATTTCTGACCTTGAAGGAGAAAACTTTCTCATTCAATTATTCAACACTCTACAGAGTTCCTAAATCCATATCTCTAGCCATCACTACCTATCTCAGCTCCAATTTAATACTTCCTGTTGGACATTTCCAAATGGATATCTCAAACTCATCATGTCTGGAGGAGAGCTCCTCTATCCCCCCAAAAAGCTAACTTCTCTCAACTCTGCCACATTCATCAATGATCCTATCATTTCTATCATTTTCTCAGTACTCGGGTTCTAAATCTTGAGTCACTCTTGATTGTTCCCTCTCCTTGCATCATTACCCAGTTACCAACACACTATCAACCCTGCCTTTGCAAACTCTCTCCAATCCGTCTCCTCATATTCCTTTCTACTGCCGCCACTATGTACTCTTATCATGTCTCTCTTGGGTGTTTCCAACACTTCTGAAACAAGTTCTTCTCCTTCTTTCTTCTCCTTTCAGTACACTGAACACTTTACTTGGGAATATTAATCTTCCAAAACCATTTTGTTGTAGGTATTATTTCCTGCTCAAAACTCTTCAGTTAAATTCCAACCCACCACAGGATAAAACTTAAATTTCTTGATCTAGCATTTAATAGTCTCCACACTCTGTTTTTTGTTTGCTTCTATTCTTACCTCACACAAATCCTCTACACAAATTCTCTTCTCCAACTACAGCAATCCTCCAATTGCTCCCCAAATAAGACATATCCTTAGAGCCAACACTTGCACAACCCAGAGGGCACCATTCACAGAAACATAATGTGAATGGTATCCCCAGAATCTGGGCCATGGCTGTCTTTATTCCCACATCCACGGTGGTACCTTTGTTCTTGATATTCTCCTGTAGAACGCTCTCTTCTTGCCTCTGCCCTAACTCTTCCGTCAAGGCCCAGCTCAGGTTCTGCCAGTTCCATGAACTCCCCACCAAGTTCCTTAGCCATAGATAATGACTCCCTCCCCTTAGTTCTTAGACCACTGGTCTATACACAGTTTAATTTACCATCTAAACTGTGATGTTTGAGAGTTACAGGGGACACAATTACTCTGGAACAACAGGCATAAACTGGGACAAACTGAGGCATATGAGCAGCTACTTATATATTACTCGTTCGGCACTCAGTATGTATTGTCTGGAAGGTTTTGTTTCCTTGTTTGTTAAAATGAATGTATGTATTTAAGTGTACATGCCTTATCTCCTCAAGACAGTAAATCCTCTGAGCAAAAATCATGTATTCTCCCTCTTTGTTCACCTGGTGCCTGGCCAGCGTCTCACATATAATATACTCTAAAAATTGTTTGTTCATCATGATGATGTCTTCACTGTTATTTAGCAGTGAAACTTGGGCTAGGAGTGAACGGACAAAAGCTATAAATTCATCCAATTATGATTCTGGCAGGAAGGCAAAATCCTCTGTGACCCTAGAAAGAGATATTTACATCAAAAACTTTCCTCAAGATTTTGGTGAGGGTTAGGTCTTGGCCTCTGGCATACGATTCTGCCTTGTTGCCTGTTACTTAGGAATGTCCTCGCCCTCTATCTTGACAGCATCCTCTTTCTATTGCTCTGTCATGACGCCACACAGAAGAAAGCTGACAGCTCCAACCAGAGGCTTTATATAACTCACATCAAAGTAAAACCACATCTAAGAAGATGCTGCTCTGACTAACTAACCTGAAACCAAATATTTGGAAGTTTTGATTTGCTTGACTTGCTTTGCTTAATTAACATCTGCCTCCGGTTTAGCATCATCCCTGCTGAACTACCAATAACCAAAGCAGGAAAAGGAAGAAGGCCTAAGAACAGAAAAAGGCAGCAGGCAGTCATGATAGCTTAGTCTCCAAAAATAAACTGAAACACAAACTGAAAAATGAAAGACATGTGGGAAAGAAATAATTAGGACAGAATCATCTCTCAGGAGTAAATATGTAATGGAGAGTCATATTACAAAAAAGCATCAAGTCAAAATCACATGGGGGTATGGGGGCATATTGAAAAGTTCCCGGAAGGAAAACCATTTCATTCAAACTACTGATGGTTTGGGGCTTACTAAAATGCCTCCTGCCAAGTAGGTGACCAGCGTCAGGTAGCATTTATCTGTTTTTACACGGAATAATGCAAGGAAGTTTGCCCTGGATTACTTTTCTAAAATTTGGTTCTCAGAGAGATTTCATCTGTACACCTTTGTCCTAGCATCTCCCCTTCTATCAGGTAGCAATCTCTCAGCCCCTCCTGACATCAGCGGTCTTAATAAACATAGTAATCTATCTAGGGAGTCTCTAAATGTTCTCCAGAGTTTGAGGAAGAGCTCTTTGGAAAAGATGACTCCCAAACATTCCCAGAGATGCCCTTCTTCCTTCTACTTAGGATATTTTTATACCTAGACCTCTCTGGGAGTACTGAATATATTACCTCTTAGAGTTCCCAAACCTTTCATTTCATTATCTCAAATAGAGTCGCCATCTGTTTTGGAAAATTTAAGCTAGAAATAGGCAGCTAATGGCAGATGTGCTACTGAAATGTATTTCCCATCCCCTTTGTCCAATCATTTGGCTTCCTTTTCCCTTTCTCTCTCATTCCCCTCTTTCTGCTTGAGATTTTATTTATTCTATTCTCCCACCCCATCTTTCCTCAGATATATTTAGGGCCTTTGATACCAGGCAGGGCCCAATACTGTTGATTTAAACATTGATCTTCTTAGATGCAGAGTTCTATATTAGATGACTTCTTGAGAGTCCTTCTACCTCTGGGGTTCTCTGGGGCTTCAGTTAATTATGATACCTTGATTACTACCCACTAGTCCATTCTCGGAACTCATTTTCATCGATACAGCTAACATGTATGGAATACTTAGTACATATATCAGACCCTGTGCTAAGTAGATTATCTCCTTTAATTCACTCAGCAACTAGGTGAGGTAGATGTATTCCCAGTTTGCAAATGAGGAAAAAGGCACAGAGAAGTTAAGTACCTTGCTCAATGTGTCACAGCTAATAAGGGCCAGATCTAGGATGTGAATCCACATCTGTATGTCTTCACACAACCACTTTGGTGGAAAACGTGATGCTGATATATATTAGGAAAAATGGTAAGCAATTTAAAAATTCATTACAGGGACTTCCCTGGCGGGCCAGTGGTTAAGACTCCACACTTCCACTGCAGGGGGTGAGGGCTTGATCCGTGGTCAGGGAACTAAGATCCCGCATGCCGCAGGACACGGCCAAGAAATAAGAAAAAAAATTCTTTTTATTACATGTTAACTTCCACCAGGGCTGTGTTATGCATAATTATAAAGTCAGCCGCCCCTGGCATAAGGGTTAAAACTTTATCCTTCACTTGAATGCTACCTACTTTAAACACAAGCCTTCCAAACTTGTTTTCCCATTCTTCTGTATCTTAGCACATGTTGTTCCCCCTGTCTAGAGAACACCCTGCCCAACAGCCACTAATGTCCACCAATGCTTAAGTCTGATGAAATATCAACTCTTCTGGAAAATCTTTGCCGACACTGTGTCGACACTGTGTCCCTTCTCTCTCCAACCTCTCCCATGTTGAAATGCTTGCCCTTTCTCTGGGCCCCAATAGCATCCCTAAGAGCAATTATTACACTATATTGTGATAATTGGGATTTCTTTCCCCCCAGATTGTAAGCTGCTTGAAGGCAGGTAGGGAACAGGCACACCAAACAGTACATGAATTGAATCAAATTGAATCCCTGAGCTTTAATGTTATAATATTACTTCTTCCAGGTGTATTTACATTTTGAGCACCATTTAAAATTTTGTGATGGAAGATTCTTTTCTGTAAGCATCTCAAGTATTAACTGAATTGGTGAGAAAGGACAAAGAAACCACACTGGTAGGAGAGTCACCTACTCCCTCCAACCCAAATCAACAAACCATTATGGATCAAATTACCTATAAAAGAAAAAGTAGTGTATAGAATCAATTGAAGTCAGAAAAGACATTGTTAAATCTTTAGCAATGAGGTGACAAACTGAACTCTAAGTTTACAGATCATTTCCTAGAGAGCAATGAGGTGTTAAATTGAATGATATTAGGGAAGTTTGTTCTCTTTGTTGAGGCATCTGTTCCTTAGGCAGAATCTTCCTTTTGGTGGGCACAGCATGAATACATGATTTAGCAATAAATTCTTGGTGAATAATTGAAGAAGAGGATATTGGATTTAACTTTTTTTTAAACGAAAACTCCTTCTCCTAAAAAAAAAATTGTTTTTAAAATCTTTGAAAGCAAATGACCTGAAGTGAACAGAGTGAAGTCTAAATGAGACAGGTGAAATGGTGGCTGCTTTGGGCCATGAAATTGGGGGTAAGGTGGTAGGATGGGTGAAACTGTGTGTTCAGCTTTTGCAACCAATCAAAAAACATTACTGAGTACTCACTATCTGTCAGGCATAATGCTAGGAGCTGGGAAACAGGCATCATTCTCAAGAAGCTCAGAGTCAAGTGGTGACTGTGCCTTCTATAATAGAAGAATGAATTAAGTGTGATTATAGGAAACTAATAGCCAGTCTTGGAAGAAGGGATGTTTGAACCATGTCTGAGAGACTGAATATAACTTCAACAGGCAGAGAAAGGGCCATTCTGGGCAGAGGGAGCAGCATACAAAAAGCTCGAAAGGAGACTTGGAAGAGTTTGGTACGGTAGGGCGATGAGAAATTTGGGGAGGGAATTCCTTGGTGGTCCAGTGGTTAGGACTCTGAGCTTCCAATGGTGGGGGCCCGGGTTAGATCTCTGGTCAAGATCCCACAAGCGTGAAAAAAAAAAAAAGTTGGGGGAGGCTACAAATAGGAAATGTGTGACGACAAAGAATGGACAGCAAAAGGAGATGTGGGAAGTAGTAGGACATGAAGTGAGAGAAGTAGACGGGGACCAAATTTTAAAAGGTTTTGAATGTTGTAGTAACGAACTTGGTCTTTATCCTGAAGGCAATAGTGAATCTCAGAGCTTTTAAAGTGACATGAGATTGATTCTGTTACATTCTTGGCACTGTCTTACATAGTTGTTTAATAATATGCCTCACAGGACTTGCTTCATGGTGCAGTGGTTAAGAATCCGCCTGCCAATGCAGGGGACACGGGTTCGAGCCCTGGTCTGGGAAGGTCCCACATGCCGCGGAGCAACTAAGCCCATGTGCCACAGCTACTGAGCCCGCGTGCCTAGAGCCGGTGCTCTGCAACAAGAAAAGCCAACAAACACAATGAGAAGCACACACACCACAATGAAGAGTAGCCTCCGCTCCCTGCAACTAGAAAAAGGCTGCGCGCAGCAATGAAGACCCAGTGCAGCCAAAAATAAATAAATTTAAAATATATATATGCCTCAGTTCTCTCAGACTTTGGTATATACTTTCTCATTAATTCTCAAAGAAGATTTTGTCAAGAGAAAAAAGTACAAGGAACCAGCAATAGGGTGGGGAATTGTTGATTAGGTATGAACCCAAAGTAGCACTTACAGAGAAGGCTCCTGCCTCTTTGTGCCTTTAGGTAAATTTCTAAGACTGGAGGAGACTTTCTGGCTCTTTCTAACTTCCTGGAGGAGCCTTTTTGCTCTCTCCCCATCTCCTGTGGTTTCCCTCCCTAGCACAATTCTTCCCCCACAGTGTCCTCTCCAACAAGTTCCCTCAGTCTTTTCAAGTGCACGCAAACCACCTTGTACAAATTAGTTCAAGTACACAGTCTCATATTACCCAATTCAGCTAGACACAGATTCACACATTGGGCAGGCTATTAGTCATTACCAATCCCCTCTTCCTAATTTAATATCCTCTCTTCTACAACCTCGTGCTTATGGCCAGAGTTCTTTTTCTTAGCACCCTTGAGTCATATGTATATACTCATATATCTAAAACATTTGTGTATCATTTTATAAAGTAACCCTGTAAGGTAGTTATATTCATTATTGTCATTATTTTACAGATGAGAACATTGAAGCCCAGCCAATAAGTAGACTTGCTTATGGTCCTACTTTTATTAAGATACAATTAGGACTGGAATCTAACATTTTAACTTTATTTAATTTATTTTTATTTTTTTAAACATTTTTTTTTAATGCGGACCTTTTTTTTTTAAGTCTTTACTGAATTTGTTACAGTATTGCTTCTGTTTTATGTTTTGGTTTTTTGGCTGCGAGGCATGTGGGATCTTAGCTCCCCAACCAGGGATCAAACCCACACCCCCTGCATTGGAAGGCAAAGTCTTAACCACTGGACCACCAAGGAAGTCCCTAAAATTTTAACTTTATATCATCATGTTATTTCCCAAGTATACCATGCAGCGTCTATGTACCCTTCTCCATTCCAAGTCAAAACTACCCAAGCTTCTTGACTCCTGTGGATTTTGTGCCTGAATTTCCTTGAAGCAAACCCTCCCTCTGCTGGCCATTCTCCAGGACAAAACAGAAGCCTCTTGACTTCCCTTTCCTCAATCCCTCAGCTTCTCCGAAAATTCCAAAGTCCTTCACTTCTCAGAGTCGACATAGGTAGGAGAGAACAAAAGTCTGCTCTTGAATTTTTGTGCCTATGAATAAGATGACCTTTTTATTCACTTGCTCATCTTAGTAACAAGATACTATATCACTCTAGGAAGGTAAAAACGATGCTGGTAAATATGTAGATTGTCTTTCATGCCTCAGAAAATTAAATCATTTCATGCCAAAAACCTACTCTTTGAGATCTTTGACTGCAGCGTAATTTTCTATTTGTTTAATTTTTAAAATTATACATGTTTTCTATTAGTGATGAGGCAGAAAGCTATACATCTCCCCCTTGTGGTTCCTGTTAGGGTCTGCCTTTCCATGTCCAATTTCTTCCAGTTCCAATCAATCCCAATAAAATGCTGCTAAAATAATCTTCCTAAACCGCGGTTCTGTTATTACTCTCCTGCTCAAACTCTCAGTGGCTCCCTGTTACATGCAGAGTAAAATCCAAACTCCTTGCATTTGTCCACCTGGAATTCGTATACTAAAACTCTCTGCTTTTTGAAATCCTACATATTCTTCAAGCCCCAAATTCCTCTTTCCCAATCCCCCACCTGGAAATAGTCTTTCCATTTTGTGCTCTTATCACACAATCTGCCAGTAATTATAGGTATTTGTGCTCATTTTATCTCTCAGACTCTATTGTGAAGATCTGGAGAGTAGGAAAGGACAAAGTCTTTCTCATCTTTCTGTTGTTGCCACCGTTCCTTGCATAGTGAAGGCACTCAACAAATGTCTATAGAACTGAATAAAACAGATACAGTGGTTAGTAAAGTTAAGTCTGCATTAGGCTTTAAAAACAGATGACACAGGACTTCCTTGGTGGCGCAGTGGTTGGGAGTCTGCCTGCCAGTGCAGGGGACGCGGGTTTGATCCCTGGTCTGGGAGGATCCCACATGCGGAGCAAGCCCGTGTGTCACAACTACTGAGCCTGCACTCTAGAGCCTGTGAGCCACAACTACTGAGCCTGCGCACCACAACTACTGAAGCCCGTGTACCTAGAGCCCGTGCTCCGCTACAAGAGAAGCCACTGCAGTGAGAAGCCCACGCACTGCAACGAAGAGTAGGCCCTGCTCGCCGCAGCTAGAGAAAAACTGCACGCAGCAATGAAGACCCAACACAGCCAAAAATAAATAAATTAAAATTAAAATTAAATAAAATTGCTGGAATAATTTTAAAAAAAACAGATGACACATTTAAAAGTGGATCAAGAGAAAACTGCATAGACTAGCCCCATCCAGTAGAAATATAATTTGTGTAATTTTCAATTTTCTGGTAGCCAGATTAAAGAAAGGAAACAGGTGAAATTAATTTTAATAATATATTTTAGCACAATTATTTCAACATGTATCAATATAAAAATTACTAATGAAATAGTTTACCTTGTTTATACTAAGTCTTCCAAATCTAGTGTGCAGGATGTACTTACAACACATCTCAGTTCAATCTGCCACATTAAAAGTTCTTCATAGCCACACGTGGCTACTGGCTACTGTATTAAAAAGGTGCTGAGGGCTTCCCTGGTGGCGCAGTGGTTGAGAGTCCGCCTGCCAATGCAGGGGACACGGGTTCTTGCCCCGGTCCGGGAAGATCCTACATGCCGCGGAGCGGCTGGGCCCGTGAGCCATGGCCGCTGAGCCTGCGCGTCCAGAGCCTGTGCTCCGCAACGGGAGAGGCCACAACAGTGAGAGGCTCGCGTACCGCAAAACAAACAAACAACAAAAAAGGTGCTGAGCCCAGGGTAGGAACCGAGTCTAGTCCTGGCTGACTACTGAGTAATTTTGTTACCCTAGACAAGACCTTTAACCACAGTTTCCTTGGTTTCCTCATCTGAAAAGAAAGACACATAGAGAGATAGAAACACGTTTCCCATTGCTTTGTCCTCCAGAGGACTCTGGAATGGTCATTTATTATTAACATTTTGTGTTTTCAGGAGATTCTCTGCAGAACTATAAGAGCCTCTTCCCAAACACTTCATTTATTGCTTATTCCCCTGCCAAGATCTGAACTATCACTCTCACTGCCCTAAGAAATGGTACGGAAATGTACCCAATTGTAATTTCAGCTTTATATATGGAGTAAGCTGAAGCAGCAAAAAACAATTTCCTTTCTTTTGTATTGTGACTTGGCTTTCTGTCAGCCTAGACTCAGGAAGGCGCCTATTGGAACCTTGCTCGGTCCAAGATCCCTTTCCCCTTCCTGCCATATGGTCCACAGGCCCTTCCTCTCTCTCGGAAGGTTTCTAAAGTCCTACCCTTTGCCTTCGGTTGTTGTCTGGGAGACCAGACCCTGCCCTAACAATAGTTGCTAAGGGGCGGAGACTTGGAATTAGTTCCCAAGACCCAACACTGCATGGTGAGTACTCTGGGCGCATGCGGCGACTTTCTCTGAGCTCTCGCGAGGTTTCCTCTTCCCGGAAGCAGCGGAGGAATTTCCTCGTTAACTGCGTCGTGATGTGTGGGGACTGTGTGGAGAAGGAATATCCCAACCGGGTGAGCGAGTGGGCTCCGAGAACTTCCCTCTCCTTTGGCCCATGGCCGCCCCTGAGGCTTCTCATATCCCCGGCTGGCCTTCTATGGGAGTCCGGGCGCGGGGCGGACTCAGCCGCTCCGCCCCATCAAGTGACGCGGCGGCTGTATGTAGGCACCTGACAGCGGGGATGGCCTGCAGCCGTCGGTTCCTGCTGATCCCCGCCCTGGCTACTGATAGCAGCCGTCACCCCATTTCTCTTGAGCTCCAAGGGGAAAACAAAACAAATGAAACCCTACCACCACCAGCAACCTAGTCGACAAGAGAGGGACACCCCCATCTCTACCCTGGTCTCATTCTCAAGCTTCATTTGATAACGTTCAGTGCTCTTCCTGAATTCTAGCGCTGGAAGGGACCTCTTAGGTCATATATTCTAACCCAACTTTGCAGATGAAACTAATGCCTAGAGAGGGAAAATCACTTGGCGAAGTGCACATTCTAGTTAGTGTGAGAGCCAAGACTAGAACTCAGGTTTCCTGGCTGTTACTTTCTTTTAAATCTCTGTTCCTTTCAAGCTCAGGAGATTGAGAAGTTTGTTTACTCTCATTCAAGATATACTTACTGAACGTTTGTATGCGTGTAACTAGATTACTTTGCCAGGCCAGAAAGGGATACCCAAGAAGAAATAAAAGGCAGCTTCCGTGCTGCCAAAGAGCTTACATTTTACGGGAGCGCGTCATTAACAAAAAATGACTAGAACGGTCCATAAATGCTATTCCGGTTTAGAGAAAGGGGAGAGCAATAGGGGATAGCGCTGTTCTCCCAACAGAAAGGTGGACTTCAGTTGGGACTTGAAGGATAGGTGCGACTAGGGTAGAAAAGGAAAGGAGCTGAGGCTGGGGGAAAATAGCAAGAACAAGGATTCTCATATTGGTTGGGAGGTAGAAAATCTTTGTAGTTGGTCCTGTCTCTTAATATTTTGAATAATACTTAGTCTTTTGGGAAGGTTTTATAACAACATGAGCACTCATATGGTACATCCTCTTTGAAAAAGGTCTAGCATTATCAGAAAAAAGAAAAAAAAGTTAAAGATATGCCTGCTGAATGACCCAGCAGTTCCCATTTCAGACAGATAAATGCATGTGCCTAGTGTGTTCCTGGAGACTGGTATAAGAATGTTCATAACAGCATTGTTTGTGGTAGTAGACTGGAAAAATGTGATACAGCCATAGAATGGAACACCATGAGTGAATGAGTAATGAAAGTGAATGGAGCAGTAGCTCTCAACTGGGAGTGGTTTTGCCTCCCAAGGGACATTTGACAATATCTGGAGGCATTTTTGGTTGTCACACTGGGGTACTACTGATATTTAATAGGTAGAGGCATTATGCTGTGCCTTTACGTTTTACATTTCTGTGTTGTGTTCTTTTTCATACTTCTTTTTTTTTTAAGTTTAAAAAGAGATTTTTGTGAATCCAGTAACGAAAACTGCACATTATAGGCACCATGAGGGAGATGTTTGCCGTAGATAGTGTTAAAGATAGGTTGGGGAATTCCCTGGCTCCATGCTTCCACTGCTGGGGGAACAGGTTTGATCCCAGGTCAGGGAACTAGGATCCCACATGCTGCGGTGTGGCAAAAAAAAAAAAAAAAAAATGGATATTAGGTTGGATTTTTAAGAGTTGAGCTAATCAAAAGACAAAAATTATATTGAGAAGTTTAGGCATTGGGCAACTATACAAAAAAATTGAATAGGGAAATGATTCTGAAATCTGCTATTTAGGAAAGTGAATCTTATGGTTATATGTTGAGATGATGGGATGGGGGAAAATATAGAAGGACAGCCCTACAGAGCATTTGGGGAACCAAATGGCAACCGTAGTAGAGGCATGAGATAATGAGGACTTCATTGATTGATTGATCGCTGCGTTGGGTTTTCGTTGCTCTGCGGGGGCTTTATCTAGTTGCGACTTACGTCGAGCGGGGACTACTCTTCCTTGCGGTGTGCGGGCTTCTTATTAGGGTGGTTTGTGTTGCGGAGCCCGGGCTCTAGGAGCGTGGGCTTCAGTAGTTGCAACACGCGAGCTCAGTGGCTGTGGCTCAAGGGCTCTAGAGCGCAGGCTCAGTAGTTGTGGCACAGGGGATTAGTTGCTCGCGGCATGTGGAATCTTCCTGGACCAGGGCTTGAACCCGTGTCCCTTGCATTGGCAGGCGGATTCTTAACCACTGCACCACCAGGGAAGTTCCAGTCCTCATTTCAAAGAAAGAATTAACAGGACTCAACCAATTTAATGTAGGAAGGAAGAAGAGAAGAGCTGTCGATGATCTAAGGGTTTTCAATCTAGGCAGCCGGGAAATTTGGAAGTATTACAGTAATTGGAGCCATCTGGGAGGGAGGGAGAACCAAAATTGGGGGAGCAAATGATCAGATTTTTTTTTTATCATGTTTCATCCGAGGTTGAGAATGTAACATCCCAGGAGTCAAGTGAAAATATAGGATGGCAGTTTGGGTAAGAGATTCAAACAGATGAATCAGCCAAATAAAGGAATCAAAATAGAAATAATTTGTTCTCTCAGGAAAAGAATGTAGAGAATCAACCAGAATCAAGAACTGAACTTCAGGAAATAAATTAATTTAGGAAGTGAAAATAAAAGTATAGGAAGAAGAGTAGAGAAAAGCACTGAGGTGACTGGAAAACCAGGAAAGTACCTGAAGCAGTTTTCTCTGATTTTAATTCTGTTCTCAAAGAAATAAAGGGCTGTCATGAGGAAGAATTGAGCTTTTCTTTGAAATTTCAGAAGGCAGATTTAGAAATAATTAGTGGATGGATGTTAGGGGGTTGTAGGCTTTGAATCAGAATGAAGAATTTTCTAACAGGTTTTTTTTTTTTAACAGAATGGGTAACCTTAGAGGAATTGAACTCTCTTCTGTTGTTCCGTAGAGACTAAATGACTATTTGAAATCTCAAGGATCCTTCCAACTCTGGGATTTTTTTAAGTCATGAGATATTTTTAAGGGCAGTAAGAGCAGAAGCCACTCTACTTGAGCCTAGCAAGGGAAAAGGTACTCAGGTGGTGGTAGCAAGTATAGTCCACTCATTCAGAAAGTTTGGCAGAGGAAAATAATGGATTAGCATGTTGGGTAGGTCTAAATGCAGAATGAGGAGGTAAAAAATGTTTGATTATTTATCTTCGGTTTCAGAAAATTTCTGGAGTTTTGTGGTGGATGTTTTCCACAGGCTAGAACATTTCTAACAGAGCTCTGGCCCACTTGCTTGTAAAATTACGCCAAGAACTTGAACTCAAGCATGAATCAGATTGAAAATGAACCATACTAATTTTCTGAACTCAAATTTTTTTACTCAACTGTGAACCAAACTTTTTTTTCATTCAGTAAAGCATTTACCAAACCAGTTGGAAATAGAACTCTACTGCGTTTTCTAAAATAACTGATCAGGCCCAAAATTGTAATAAAACATTTCCACATCAAACTGGAAATGAAACCTATATTTCATACAGTTCAAGTTTCAGCTTTAAAATTCTTAGTAATTCAGCAGCAATACAGAAATATAGCTTAAATTTAGGTTAATCAGAAGGAAGTAATCAGTGTAAATTAGTTATATGTTTAAATTAGAAATTACATTTTATATACCTCACTTAAAATTAAACTACAAAAGTTCACGTACTCAAATTGTTGCTTGGCATTAAACCATATTTAATTAAATGCTGAGTCTGATATATAATTGGTAAAACAATTGTATGGAAATGGATGCTTTAAAATGATGCATTTTTAAATGCCTATATTAAAAAATCTGGAATCAATAACCTAACTTTCCACTTTAAGTCAGTGAAAAAAACAAGAGCAGACTAAACCCAAAGCGTGCAGAAGAAAGGAAATAATAAAGACTAGAATAGAAATTATGAAATAGGAAATAGAAAAACAATAGAGAAAATTAGCAAAACTAAAATTTGGTTCTTTAAAAACTGTATTTTCAATTTTAAGTACTCCCTGACAAAATGTATGCACTGTTAAGTTATACCATCTGAAATAATAGTTTTTTGGAAGAAGCAAATTGTCCCAATCATTGTCAGTATAGTTGCGGATTTCTCAAATTTGTAAGAGTTTATCATAATATACTTTCATACTAATTATCATCATAGTATTCAACCATTTCTTCTTTTTTTTAATACATTTATTTATTTATTATTTATTTTTGGCTGCATTGGATCTTCGTTGCTGTGCGCGGGCTTTCTCTAGTTGCAGCGAGCGAGGGCTACTCTGTTGTGATACGCGGGCTTCTCATTGCGGTGACTTCTCGTTGTGGAGAACGGGCTCTAGGTACGCAGGCTTCGGTAGTTGTGGCACACGGGCTTAGTTGCTCCGCGGCATGTGGGATCTTCCCGGACCAGGGCTTGAACCCGTGTCCCCTGCATTGGCAGGCGGATTCTTAACCACTGAACCACCAGGGAAGTCCCTCAACCATTTCTTCTTGCACGTTTGTATACCTTTTTAGATCCTCAACCAGGATTTAGCTGAATCACATTTTCTAAGGATATTTAATGTTTGCCTTTTTTTCCTGTCTTCTCGAAACTGTTATAGTTTACTGTTATTACTGTGGAATTGATTTAGATTTTATTCTTCTTTCTCCTCCCATTGTGAGAGCCTCAAAAGCTTCTCTGAATATTGTATGCTTTAATTTACTTTCCCAAATTTGGACATTAATAATCTTGTTTCATCTAATAAAAGAATCATACCTCACTGATGAAGGCTATCCTCACTTTCAAATGACCAAGTCCCTTAGAGAAAGCCCCATCAGTTTCTTATTTACTGTACTTGCATTTGCCATTTCAAGAATTTATTTCCCTACCTCACAACTGATACCTAAGATCCCTTTTCTCTTCGCTCAGTGTTTAGAGTTTACATTCTGCCTGCTTATATGGTCAGATTACAGAGGTTAGACCATATTGTATAAGGTGCCAGTGTTTATGTGTGCAGTTCTGTTCAGAGTTCTGTTTATTTGAAAATGGTATTTAGACCTTTATTCTTTTAAGACTTTTTAAAAAATTACTTAATATCTTGGAGTCTTTGGCAGTCAGCTTCTATAGATTCAAGGCAGTCCCAGTTCAAACCCCAGCAGGAGGGGCTTCCCTGGTGGCGCAGTGGTTAAGAATCTGCCTGCCAATGCAGGGGACACAGGTTCAAGCCCTGGTCCAGGGAGATTCCATATGCCGCAGAGCAACTAAGCCCATGCACCACAACTACTGAGTCTGTGCTCTAGAGCCTGTGAGCCACAACTACTGAGCCTGCGTGTCACAACTACTGAAGCCTGCGCGCCTAGAGCCCGTGCTACGCAACAAGAGAAGCCACCGCAATGAAAAGCCCGCGCGCCGCAACAAAGAGTAGCCCACGCGCAGCAACGAAGACCCAGTGCAGCCAAAAATAGACAAATAAATAAATTACAAAAAAAACCCCAAAAACCCAGCAGGCTTTTTTGTAAAAGTTATAAGCTGATTCTAAAATTTATATGGAAATGCAAAGAACCTAGACTAGCCAAATTATATGACATAAACTACCTAATTTAAAAACTTACTATAAAACTACAATAATCAAAAGAGTGTGAGATTAGTGCAAAAGATAGACGTATAAATCAAGGGAAGAGAGTAGTCAAAAGTAGACCCACATATATAGGATGATTTGAGTTTTCCACGAAGTTGCCAGTGTCATGCAATGGGGAAAGGATAGTCTTTTCAACAAATATTGATGGAACAACTGGATATTCATATAGAAATAAATGAAACTTGATCCTTACCTCAGACCATATATAAAAGTTATTTCAAAATGGATCATAAACCTAAACCTACCAGCTAAAACTATAAAACTATAAAACTATAAAATTTCTAGAAGAAAACAAAGGAGAAAATCTTTGCAGTCTTGGCGTAGGCAGGATGTTTTAGAAGACAAGCACAAACAATGAAATTTAATAAACTGGACTTCATAAAAATCAAAACTGTTTGCTCTTCAAGAGACACCATTTAAAAAACGGCAAACCAAAGACAGAAATATTTGTAATACATATATCTGACAAAGGGTTTGTACCTAAGATACATAAAGAACTTTTATAACTCAATAAGAGGATAAACAATTTAACTTTTCAAAAAATGGGCAAAAGACTTGAATAGATATTTCACAAAATAAGATATATTAATAAGCACCATGAAAAGATGCTCAGCACCACTAGTCATCAGGGAAATATAAATTAAAACTACAGTGAGACACCACTTTACATCATTGGAATGGCTAAAATAAAAAAGACATAATACCTAGTGTTGATGAGAACGTGGGAAATCTGAAACTCACACGTTGCTGGTGGGAATAGAAAATGGAAACTAATTGGCAGTTTCTTATAAAGTTTATATACATACCATATTTTTACTGTATGACCTAGCAATTCCACTTCTAGATATTTACTCAAGAGAAAGGCATATGTCTACACAGGACTTATACATGAATCTTCATAGCTACTTTATTCATAACAACCAAAATCTGGGAAGAACCCAAATGTCTATCAACAGATAGATCCATGCAATGGGATACTACTTGGCATTAAAAAAGCAATGAACTACCAATACATACAACAACATAGATAATTAATGTGGACATCATTTTAAGCAAAAGAAGCTGGGGGTAAAAGAGTATACTGTATGATTCTATTTATGTAAAACTTTAGAACAGGCAAAACTAATCTCTGGAGATAGAAATCAGGTCAGTGGGTGCCTGAGGTGAGATAGGAGTTGGAGATAGACTGCAAAGCAAGAAGGACTTCCTGGGAAGACAGAAATTTTTGTATCTTGATTGGGGTAGTGATTACATTGGTATATACATTTGTTAAAATTCTTTCATGTATACCCTTACAATGTGTGGATTTTATTGTGTGTAAATTATACCTCAGTAAAGTTTATTTAAAAAAAATCAAAGCACTTGTTCTTAATAGCTGGAAATTTATACTTTAATCCCAAGGCTTTTTTTCCCCTTTAGTAGTTATGTTGATGTGCCTATGTTTTAGTATCTCCAAACTGCATAGTTAGTTTGATTTCCCCCCACCAGAGTTAACCTCTTAATACATAGCACTACGAAGGCACTTAGTTAATGGTAGTGCTGGGAATCCAGGAATCCAGGAAGGCTTCACTGTGGCATTGGTTAAGATGGGTCTTAACTCCCTCATACTTCATAAGCTCCTTGAAGGTAGAAACGTCTGTGACTCATCCTGGAGTCCTCAGAATCCTCCGCCATGCTTTGCACAGTATCAGGCACATAGCTGCATTGGAGAAATGCATTAGTTTGAATGGTTTTTAGTCACATTAACTATTAAAAATACCTCAGTTTTTGTTTTGTTTTGTTTTGTTTTGTTTGTTTGTTTGTTTTTGCGGTACGCGGGCCTCTCACTGCTGTGGCCTCTCCTGTTTCAGAGCACAGGCTCCGGACGCACAGGCCCAGCGGCCATGGCTCACGGGCCCAGCCGCTCCGCGGCACGTGGGACCCTCCCGGACCGGGGCACGAACCCGTGTCCCCCGCATCGGCAGGCAGACTCTCAACCACTGCGCCACCAGGGAAGCCCCCTCAGTTTTTTTGTTGGTCAGAAATGAGGTTGAACTACTATCAAAAAAAAAAACCCAATTAAAAAATTGGTAGAGGACCTGAATAGGCATTTTTCCAAAGAAGGCATGGCCAACAGGCACATGAAAAGATGCTCAACATCACTAATCATCAGGGAAATGCAAATCAAAACCACGAGATATCGCATCACACCTGTCAGAGTGGCTATTATCAAAAAGACCACAAATAATAAGTGTTGGTGGGACTTCCCTGGCGGTCCGGTGGTTAAGACTCCATGCTTCCACTGCAGGGGGCATGGGTTCAATCCCTGGTCGGGGAACTAAGATCCCACATGCCGTGTGGTGCGACCAATAAATTAATTAATTTAATTTAATTAAATGCAAGTCTGGCTGATAGAAGCATGGTGGAAGCCTAGATGTGACCCATGCCACTTAAAAAATAAATAAAGTGTTGGCGAGGACGTGAAGAAAAGGAAACCCCAGTATACTGTTGGTGAGAACGTAAATTGGTACAGCCACTATGGAAAACAGTGTGGAGGTTCCTCAAAAAATTAAAAATACAACTACAATATGATCCAGCAGGTCCACTCCTGGGTATATATCCGAAGAAAATGAAAACACTAATTCAAAAAGATATATGCACCCCAGTATTCATAGCAGCATTATTTACAAAAACCAAGAAGTGGAAGCAACCTAAGTGTCCATCACAGATGAATGGATAAAGAAGATGTAGTATATATATACAATATGTATTACTCAGCCATAAAAAGGAATGAAATTTTGCCATTTGTGACAACATGGATGGACCTGGAGAGTACTATGCTTAGCAAAATAAGTCAGAGAAGGACAGATACTGTATGTTTTCACTTATATGTGGAATCTAAAAAATCAAGCAAGGGCTTCCCTGGTGGCCCAGTGGGTAAGACTCCGCACTGCCAATACAGGGGGCCCGGGCTCCATCCCTGGTTGGCAATCCCACATGCATGCCGCAACTAAGAGTCCACATGCTGCCGCTAAGAAGCCCACATGCCACAACTAAAGATCCCACATGCCCCTACGAAGATCCCATGTGCCTCAACTAAGACCCGGTGCAACCAAAATAAATAAATAACTATTTAAATAAATAAATAAATATTAAATAAATTTGTTTATTCAAACGAACAAAACAAAGCAGAAACTCACAAATTCATGGAACAAACTAGTGGTTACCAGAGGGGAGAGGGGTGGGAGGACGTAAAGGAGATTAAGAGGTACAAACTATTAAGTATAAAATGAATGAGTTACAAGGATGTAATGTACAGCAGAAGGAATATAACCCATATTATATAATAACTTTATATGGAGTGTATAATCTATAAAAATATTGAATCAGTATGTTGCATGCCTGAAACTAATTATAATATTTTAAGTCAACTATACTTTAATTAAAAAAAAAGAAATAATATTCTGTAATAACTTAAATGGGAAAAGAACTTGAAAAAGAATAGATACATGTATAACTGAATCACTTTGCTGTACACCTGAAACTAACAAAACATTGTTAATCAACTATACGCCAATATAAAATAAGTTAAAAAATAAAGAAATGAGTAGAACTAGGTAGTTTATGAAGTGACTTTAAGTTCTGAACAATTATTAGTAAGGCTTTAGCAAAGACCTCCCTTGAGCCAGGAGCATATGTTGTTTACAGTTTCTTAGTGACAAGTAAAACCCTTTCTTTTAAATGCCATGGTGTCAATCTGATAAATTGCGGAACTTACCTTTTCTGCCTGAATCACACGTATCCTAGGGACTGACATCTATAGAGCTGAGAGTTTATTTCTCTTTGTTTATTTTGTGGTATTTTTAAGTCTTGAAAAAATGCTGTTTCAACAGTCAACTGAGCATCACAGTGGATAAGATCATTTTTATCACTGGCTCAGTGTTTCCATTTTGATTGAATTTTCATTCTAGCTTTATAATATGATACCTCATTTAATAGTGTTGGCTATTAGATTTTTCTGATTTTTCCTTTTTACATGTTATATTAAGACTTCATTAAGTTGTTTCTAAATATCCATTTGCATTTAGTCCTCTTAAACACAGTTGCAGTCCTAAGCTCTAACACTGCTTCAGTTTTATTGACTATGAATAATAGTTCTAGAGGAAAGCTAGTAATTTCAAAAATTACTTGGTGTACACTTCAAGCAAGTAAATTCTGGCCATGTTTTTTGTCTTTAGAGACTTTAAGTCTATTAATCATTTTCACCAAGGAGTTTGAAATATAAGAAAATTAAAATCCCCTCAAAAAAGAAAATTAAATTCTGTTTTTCTTATTTTAGGGTAACATCTGCCTGGAGAATGGATCTTTCTTGCTAAACTTTATAGGCTGTGCAGTGTGCAGTAAGCGGGATTTTATGCTGATCACAAACAAATCTTTGAAAGAGGAAGATGGAGAAGAAATAGTTACCTATGATCGTAAGTAGACTTTTTTCCATCTGAGCCCATTAGCAGGTATCAGCTTTTGGGAGTTAGGTTGCGCAAAGTCTTATGAGGCCTATTTCACTATCATATTGCAACACAAAATCACTAGTTAGTTTTTTAAGAGGAAAATGTTGGTAACATCTCATTTATGTAGCATCATCAGATATTCCACATAAATGACTTTTGCAGAGAACTGAAGCTTATGATTCAGGCACCAATTTTCTTTTGTTTATCTTTAAAGACTCTGTCTTCTGAAACAAGATATAGGGACTTTTTTTTTTAACTTAGGGTCATCCATGTGAATTTTCACTTTCTACTATAATATAATACAGTGATGCGCTCCAACAGCTATTAAAGTATTTAGGGCTGTTTGCCCTTATACTAAATGGCTCTGGGATGCTATGGTTTTTTTAGTCTTGTTTCTGCTTTTATAGCTTTTGTCTCTTTTGTTACTGTCAGTTTATAGTTTCTTTCTTTTGCTACTGTAAGTATGCTACCTTCATATGCTATTCCTCATCCTTATACTAGGAAATCAAATAAATAACTATAATAAAAATAAATAAGTTCTGAGGTTGGCACTAAGAATCTCTACAAGTAAATTAAGCATATGTGCACTTTAGCATATGTGCCCAGATATTATGGCAACTGTTTAAATTGTTCACATTTCCTTTTTGCTTGTCTCCTGATTTTTTGGTATGTTCTGACTATATGAGGATTAAATGTGCAGATAATGATATTTTGAAAGAAAGGTGCGAAAGACACTAAGCCTTTAGAATAGAGTCAGACTATGGAAAAATGTTCTAAATTAGAAGAATCTTTTTCTTTCCTGTAGCATGTACCCCTTTAAACTCTGTTTTTTTCCAGGTAGTAGAGGATAGTGGTCAAAAGCAAGGGCTCTGGAGCAAGAAAGCTTGGGTTTGAATTCTGGTTCCAACACTTCATAGCTCAGCTGTGGTCTTCCTAGTTCTTATCCATAGTGTGCCTTTGTCTCCTTATCCCTACAAACATGATAACAGTAGTATCTACCTCATTGGGTTTTTGAGAAGATTAAGTGAATAAACAGATACAAAGTATTTAAAACAGTATCTGGCACACATTAAGCACTCAATGTATCATAGTTATTATTACTATATTGTTTTTACTAGAGCCTTTTGTTACTGCTAAATTCACTTTAACATCTAGTGTTAGCTTTTGTTTATGATTGGTTAGTAGCACAATTTCTATCATTCCTGAGAATAAAAGCTCCTACATAGTTAGACAGGTCCAGCTAGTTTCAAAAACACACTTACATATCCGTTAATTGATTACCTTAGAGAGCTTTCAATAGGAATGAATAGATGCACATTAAGTCTCTGAGTTCAGGCTCTTAATTATATAGTGTTGCTGTGTGACAGAGTCTGGATTTTTTATCAAGGTAGATATTATAATGGGTTTCCTGCTGTGTTAAATATGACAGAGTTAAGATTCTTTCAAAGCAATACCATGCTAAGACTAGAAATTTTACTGTCTTAGGACACCTTCTAAGACTTAATTAAGTCTGTCTCTGTTTCAGCAGATCTTTGTAAGAATTGTCATCATGTAATAGCCAGGCACGAGTATACGTTCAGTATCATGGATGAATTTCAGGTAAATGTATAAATGTGGGTATGTTATTGCGGGGGGAGGGGAACAATAAGAGTACCCTTGAAAAATCTAGGTATAGTCTTCATAAATGAAGTACTAGTGAATCTTAGAGGAGACCATCCCTGTCTTCCACTTGTGTAAGTTGAGAGACACTTCAGATGTGGGTGAATCTGTTCAAACCTGTCTTCACAACAGTCACAAAGCAAAACACATGCCTTACAAATGATATCTCAGTCCTGTCATTTTGCTTATAAAGAGCAGCACATTATGGCTTCATATGAGGTTACTGTTGTGCCTCTTTTTTCTCTACCCAGTTACATGATTGCACAATTCTTGGCTTTAAGTGTTGGCCTGCCCACTGCCACCATACTTGCTGAGCGTGGAAATCATGCTAACGAGATTTTCTTTGTTTCCCTTATAGACATGTAGAGTCAAGCAACTCTGTAGTCTCAATTGCAATAGGATATTTTAATATTATTTGATAAGTAAAATGACAAGATAGGTGTATCATGGTTGGAGGAGAGAAGCTGAACCATATAAGGATAGAGAATAGGGATGTAGTATAAGGATTAGTCCTTATACAATTGTGAGAGCATGTGAAGAATTCTACAGAATTCTACAGGCTGGTGTAGGCCTGAAGTTGCTGAAGATTCACAGGTCTAATGGTCAGGAAGAAAAGCTGGACGGTGAGGGAGAGCCAAGGGCAGACTGGAAAGCATGAGGACACACTTACCTGTATCTGTCCCTCACTGCCCCCGCTTTCAAGCCCTCAGATTGAGTTACTTATTTCGTGTGAACTACATGTTCATCCAGAGGATATAAATGTGAGGTAAGAGTTTTAACAGGCAAGGGAATTTTTTTTAATCCTTTAAATTTGGGTGGTACTATATAATTAGGGGAAAAAAACCTTCTACAGCAGAATCTTATAAAATAGTATAACCACTTTCATTCATTCTTATTTCAGTGTGGAAGAAGGCACTTAGTCACCTGTCAGAATCTGGTCTAATATCTTGTGGTCCATCTTAACAACATCCTGACCACATCTCCCCAGGATCCAAAAATTATGCCTCAAAGATACTTATATGATAGATGTCACTTAGGGCAAAATCGAGATCTCAGTGAATGAATAGTGGCCAAATAGGGGAATGAACATGTCAGGGGCTTAAAGAAGCAGCTCTGTCCGTTCATGGGAGGAAAGGAGTGCTTATAGCTATTTTGCAGCAGTTCCTGAAGCTCCTGTGAGCTTTTTAGAGTCTGTAAGTGGATATTGAGATTGCCTGTTTATACCCTAATTGAGCCATTGTGTGTCACTGCCATGAGACCAAAGTCTAGCTGATTTTCCTTTATGACTGAGCACAGCCATTTTCAAAGCTCCCCAGAAGTTCCTTTGGGGTAGGAAGAAGCTAAAGGAAGATGGCTATAGTCACAATGCCTATATAGTGTGGAATTCTCTTGGAAAAAACTCTTAAACTAGGCTCTCCACCGCCAGTCCTTTCTCTCCCAACATCCACTCCCCGCCTCCCCCATATTCTGTATTCTGCCACCAGCATATTTTTCTTAAAATAATGCTTTCAGGGGCTTCCCTGGTGGCGCAGTGGTTGAGAGTCCGCCTGCCGATGCAGGGGACACGGGTTCGTGCCCCGGTCTGGGAGGATCCCACATGCCGCGGAGCGGCTGGGCCCGTGAGCCATGGCCGCTGGGCCTGTGCGTCCAGAGCCTGTGCTCCGCAACGGGAGAGGCCACAACAGTGAGAGGCCCACATAACGCAAAAAAAAAAAAAATAAAAAAAATAATGCTTTCAGACTACCTCATTGGCCTTTCCGTGGCTCACCTTCAGCTGCAGTATAATAACCAAGCTCCCCATCCCAAGGTTCTTGCTGGGCTGGCCAGCCTCCCTTTCCCTCATTTCTCACTACTCTCCTTTTGCACACCATTCATAGCATTGCCCCAACTTTAGACTCTCTTCCTTCCCTCCTGTAGTAGAGATTTTTATTTCCCCCTCTCTATGGCTACCCCCACTGCATTTCCTCAGGAATCTCATGTTATCTTCTCTCTTCCTAGCATCCTCTTTTCTCCATGAGATTTAAAGCATTTTTACATTAAATATATTTAGTTCTTCTTTATTTGTTAGAAATAAATTAAAATCCTTTTGTTTCACTCAGCTGCCTCTTTGATTCATCCTCTGATCATCTATCCTTTTGCTTCTTTCCTTGAATAGCTCTTTACCCTATTTCCCTTATTTCCCTGTGCTCCTCCTAACAACCTACAAACTGGTTTTCATTTTCACTTTACTAAAACTGTTCTCTCATAGATTTCCTATAAGGTGGCCAAATCCTGTGACCTTGCCTCAGTTCTTCTCTCTCTTAACATCTCTTCTGGATCTGGTTTTGATAACCATTGTCTTTTTGAAGCATTTCTTCCCCTGGGGTCCATAGATCTAGACTTTTTTCTTTCTTTTTAAATCATTTTGACTGTTCCTTTGCTTACTCTCTGGTTTCCTCTCCTGTTTCTCCCTAACTGCTTTTCCCCTGAGCTTTGGTCTCTGGTCTAGGAACCTTCTCTGTACTCCCTCAGACATTGAGCACATGCACCCTCAGTGTCTGATGAAACCTATCGGATATCTCCTGGATCTCCTTCTTTAACCCTAACGCCCTTCCTGCCCTCCTTTCTTCCTTAGTTTCTCTTGCTTTTGTCTGTCTCCACTGCCACCCCTCATATCAGGGACCATACTGCTGAAACTTAAATTACTGCAGCAGTCCCCACAATATAGTCGTGCGCACTGCCCTCAAATTAATCTTCTGGAAACACATCATCCTGTCACTCTTCTGCTACTCCATATGCGATGTGCTTGCTCTATTCCATATCACTGTCTTTATTCGTGCTTTTTCCTTGATTTAACGTGTCCCTTTCGCTACCTTCAAGCCAACTAAATCTTACCTCTTTCAAGCTGAACTTAAATTCTATCTCCTTCTTATTCTTAATAGTTCAGCCCATACTGCTTTCTCCCTTTTCTGAGCTCTTCTTGTACCTACAGCAGGCCCCGACTCCTGTGACTGGCCAGCTGGTAACTTCCATCTTAGTCTGATGACCCCAAGAACTCTTCATACTCAGCTGCTGTGACTTACTTTCCTCAGCCCCACCCCATTCCAGCCCCCATCTTATTCCAGCAGCCATTGAGGTTCAAGATGGGATTCCCACCATTGGTAATATTTTGTTTTGTTTTAAATGTCTTATGGGAAATTTAAACATAATCAAAAGTAGGCAGAATAGTGTATTAATCTCCAGTACCCAGCTTCAGTTTGCTTTATTTGTACCTCACCATTTCCACATCTCCCCACAGGATTACTTTGAAGCAAATCCCAAACATATTACTACTTCTGTAAATATTTCAGTATGAATCTCTAAAAGATAAGGATTCTGTTTTTAAACAAATTCATTTTTAACAAAACCATTGTTAAACAAAGTAAGATTTTCTGATGGCAAGAGGAGAGGGGAAATAGAGACATAAGTACAGAGTTTAAACAGAAAATAAATTATAAATGATTACAGGTATCTGGTATTTTTTATATCACCCTAAAATCCATTAGAAGGACTATATATTTGCCTCAGGAAACGAGGGAAACTGTGAGACTGCTCCCTGTTCCTCTGTGGACCAGGGAAGGAGAAGACTAAGGGTCAGAATTAGCAGGTAATAATAGAGGGAAAAGGCCCATGGGACCCTCAGCATAAAACAAGGATCTGATCTTGCCCAAAGGTGATTCCACCCACTCCACCTTTCCTTCCAAATCTCTACCCTCAGGCTTTGCCCAGGTGGAGCCTTTGAAGGTCTCCATGAATGACTGGGGAGAATTCTGATTCTCCTGACTTGGCCAATTTGGGTGAAGGGTGTCCTGATCCAACCATATTCCTGGCATCCCAAGTGAGAATGTGTTCCTGGCATCCCAAGTGAGAATTCTAGACATATTTTCCCACAGAAGCACTGCTATATGTGGTTAGATTCTATAGTACTTGTGCAGTATAAATTTAAAAGACTTCCTGGATTTCCCTGGGAACCTAACTGCCATGTGCAACGTTACCTCTGTGGGAAACTGCTTCTGAATTCCAAATAATTGACCTACAATGAAATTTGGATTCCAGACTGCCTATAAATTAAAGATTACAGGTGTAATCAGTCTAACTGATTTAACAGCCTTTCCAGATTATACCATGTGTTAAGTTTTTCCTTTCTCCCAAGTTAGACTGTAAGTTTTGCAAGGTCAGACTTTGTCCTTGCCTTCTCTCACGTCTACCGGTGCACCTGGCACATTGCAAAGCCTTTAGGCACTTAATAAAAATTTGTCAATGGATAGATTGGTTGAAAACTCAAATAGTTGTCTAGCTTCACACATTTTCCCATTTTGACTTTATTACTTTTTTCTTCATTTCCAGTGAGAGGTTGACATCCTACTAGTAATGTCTGGTAGGTGAAAGTAGGATCTGAAAGCAGTAAAACCTTGGAGAGAGTAGATTTTAATTTTGTTTTTGATTCATGAGACTCATATTTGTTTGCTGAGCTATAGCCTGTGTTTCTACTGTTTGTGTAGAATAGACTTTAAAATTAAATGTGGTCTTTAAGAAACAGTCTTTCCACTACTACAACTAGGTCTCCCTGCTGAACTCTCTAGTAGGAAATGCAAAGGCAGTTGCCTGGTTCTGAGTCTTTGTACTGTAGTCACTGTTTATCTCCGTGACCCTCTCTCTAGTGAGAGACCCATGAAACACAAACTGCCTTGACTGATCAATTTCCAGGCAGCCAACAATCTCAAAGTCAGATGTGGAAATACTAATAGAATTAGTATAGACGCTTGTTTTCCTAAAGAAGATAAAAAGTTTTAGAGTAAAAGTTTTGAAAGAAATATGTTTCTGTAGTTTATGACCATATTAAATATTCTAGAAAGGAACAGCTATAAGAACAGGACTTTGCCCTAAGGATTTTTACCTAAAACAAAATAACTTCTGTCTCCAGTATGGACATTCATTAAACCCAAGAAACAAAAAACTCCTTAAATAGATCAAATTCTAGACAACTAGCTATCTAAATATGAGACATGACATACTAATGGATTTAACATAATTGTTTATTTTTTCTGGGGTAGATAAAAATAGCTCTTTGGGTTTGGAAATTTTTTTCCTTTTTTGTTGTTTTAAAAATCATTTCTGAGCTTCCCTGGTGGCACAGTGGTTGAGAGTCCGCCTGCCGATGCAGGGGACACGGGTTCGTGCCCCAGTCTGTGAAGATCCCACATGCCGCGGAGCAGCTGGGCCCGTGAGCCATGGCCGCTGAGCCTGCGCGTCCAGAGCCTGTGCTCCGCAGCGGGAGAAGCCACAACAGTGAGAGGCCCGCGTACCACAAAAAAAAAAAAAATCATTTCTGTTGCTTATTAGTGTTGATATTCTAGAAAGGAACAGCTCTAGAACAGGAATTTGTCCTCAGGGGCCCACACTCAAATTGCTTCATTACTTTAAATAGCAGCACTAAGTAAGCCCAGTATGTGTGTTTTCTAGGTCCAGGAAATAGCCATGCATTTCCAAGGTGACATTCTTGTATACACAGTAAATAGAGCGTCAGCATGTATTCAATTTATATAAACAAAGGCTCTGGGATACACAGACTAAACCTAAGACATTGCTTATAGGTGTTGAAGAAATTGATCTAATGTACAGACACCATATCCATGACAATTTACAGAGAACAGTTTTACCAGAGAAAGTTACGAAGCATCTTTCTCCCAGTTCCTCAAGGTAATTGTGCACTTTATCTTGTTCTAGGAGTATACCATGCTGTGTCTGTTATGTGGTAAAGCTGAAGATACGATCAGTATTCTCCCTGACGACCCCCGACAAATGACTCTGTTATTCTAAGGATCCTTCTGCAGCTCTGTAATCACAATGCTGTGTTGGTTTACAATACAGCAAGCCTGATGGTTTGTCTAACTTAGTTTATAATGGAAATTACTTGCATATTATTTTTTTCTGCTTAGGCTTACCTATTCTCTGAAAGAAAAAGTGGGACTTCCCTGGCGGTCCAGTGGTTAGGACTCGGCGCTTTCACTGCCGTGGCCCGGGTTCAATCCCTGGTCCGGAAACTAAGATCCCATAAATCAAGTTGCATGGCCAAAAAAAAAAAAGTTAGAAAGAAAAAATAATTTAGGGGATTGCTGTTCTCTAGAGCTGAGCTCTTCTGCTAAAGTTCCCAGTGCACATTAGTGGCAGAATGAAGCATCTTTGTTAGCAGCTATGTGGCTGAAAAATAACTAGGATGGAAAGCACATCTAGTGCCCAGATCTTGGTTCCAATAAAAGGAATTAGGACTCCTTGGGGAAATGACTGAGTCTAGGACTGGGGCAGTAAATACACAGGGTGAGCTTGGAGCGTCTTGAGTCACAAAAAAGCGAAGTGCTGGGCTTCCCTGGTGGCGCAGTGGTTGAGAGTCCGCCTGCCGATGCAGGGGACACGGGGTCGTGCCCCGGTCTGGGAGGATCCCACATGCCGCAGAGCGGCTGGGCCCGTGAGCCATGGCCGCTGAGCCTGTGCGTCCGGAGCCTATGCTCCGCAACGGGAGAGGCCACAACAGTGAGAGGCCCGCGTACCACAAAAAAAAAAAAGCGAAGTGCTGAAATGAAAAATCACAATGATTGGGAGTATGTCAAAGGGACAGAAGAGCCAGCTGAAGGAGCTCCCAGAGACGAAAGTTGGAACAGTTTGAGCAACAAAATAAAGTAGTATTGGATTATAAACCAAACTACAAATATTCATGAGTCCATACTGATATAAATGAATGACTGAATAAATAAATACATATATTGGAGAGAATAGACAAATCCCCCACGCAGAAAAATTTCAAATAATGTATGTAGATACTCCTCACTCCTTAAGTATGGGTTTGCATAGTGACTTCCTTCCAAAGAGTATAGTATGGAAAGGGGGAAAGTTGACTTTAACTTTTACTTCACTGAGAAACCTGACAAACACTAGCCTGGTGATCAAGATTATCATCACTGATGATGCGCCACGTCGATAGCATTACTCTTGATATGATGTGATGAGAATGACACTTTGCCTTTGTGGTCTTCCTCCCCAAAACCCATAACCCCAGTCTAATCATGAGAAAAACTTCAGAGAAATCCCAGTTGAGAGAGGAATCCCAATTGAGGAAAATACCTGGCCAATACTCCTCAAAACTGTCAAGGAAACAAAGACAAGGAAGTCTGAGGAACTCTCACAGCCAAAAAAGAGCATGACTATTAAATGTAATGTGGTATCCCAGATGAGATCCTGCACCAGAAAAAGAACATTTGGTAAAACTAGGGAAATCTGAATAAAGTGTGGACTTTATTTAATACAAATAGAATGGTTTCAATTGCTCCAAAGGGATCTTAGAATATCTTACCTTGCATAGTTGAAAGAATTCTGGCTTGGGTGTCATAAAACCTGGCATTTAGGCCTCTGCCCTTTGGTAGCAATATAACCATTAAGCAAAGTGTCATTCTGGACTTTATTTTCCCCTTTCTATAAAATTGGACTAGTATAGGGCCTCCCTGGTGGCGCAGTGGTTGAGAGTCCGCCTGCCGATGCAGGGGATACGGGTTCATGCCCCGGTCTGGGAGGATCCCATATGCCGCGGAGCGGCTGGGCCCGTGAGCCATGGCTGCTGGGCCTGCGCGTCCGGAGCCTGTGCTCCGCAGCGGGAGAGGCCACAACAGTGAGAGGCCCGCGTACCACACACACAAAAAAAAAATTGGACTAGTATAAATTGATGTTATACTTCCCTCACAGTATTGTTAGAAGATCCAAATGAATAATGAATATAAAATGCTTTGGAAGGCATATAAAGTTCTAGACAGAATGAGGTGGTTTCAGTTCTTCTCATTATGAAATCAAAACTTAAGGGTCAGGCATTAAAACATAATTTTTTCCTGTTCATATTTCAGACATTCTGAACTGAGTGAGCAAAGTTGTTGACATCAGGGAAAAGCTTTGTTTTGTAACAGGAATAATGATAATAGCTGAGGTTTATTGAGTACTTACTATGTGCCAAGGCCTTTTTAAGCAGTTGTTTAATCCTCATTAACAATTCCATGAGGGTAGTTACTATTGTTATCCCAGTTTTAGAGCCAGAGAAACTGAGGCACAAAGAAGTAACTTAGTCCAGGTTACATAGTTAGTACAGTGATGCCCTCAGTAATAGTGTTCAGTACACGTGAAGTGTCAGAGTCTAGCAAGGTTAGGAAGAGGTTGAGGATATCAGTGACAGCACTCTGAGGAATCTAGGCGTGTCAGACCAAGATTTATTATTCAGAAAAGTTAAGGCAGCTGTTCCTTAAGGATCAGTTGTTTTATTCCTGGAAAATGCTTTCCACTTTCTGCAAATCTATATCTGACCTGCTGAGGAAATCGTTTGGTGAAATGAATCCAGAAAGCAGAGAAAATGTTTCATTACTTTAAATAGCAGCACTAAGCCCATTATAGCTTCTGAATTGTCCCTTCATGGAGTTTGCTAATGCTTCCAACTTAGTCATTTGGAGCTCAGGAGTATGCTTTTATATGCCCCCCCTGATATCCTCATCTCTTGCAGAATGTGTAATTGTCTGTTTTAGACAATATATTACAAAAATTTTAAACATAAGATCCTATCCATATATTTCATTATTATTAAACCAGCATTGTACTGTGTTTTGCGATACTTTATCATCTTCTAGAATTCTTTTATGGATCTAATAGAATAAAGACCTCTTGAACTCAGTTCTACTGCATCTATATTTCTCTGTTTAAGTAAAGGGGAACCAGGCAAAGACATTGGTCTTCTTTGCTTACCTTTCTGAGATACAAGAAGAAGAAGAAATCACCTGTAGGTGTAGTGGGGAACGTGAACTTGTCCTAGCACCTCATTCTTTCTCTACCTGCTCCATGATGTACAGGTCTGGGGTCGACCTGGTTAGGCTCTTGGAGTTCAAAGCTCAGCCTGTTTGCTGTTGTGTTGTTTTAGCTAGCTCTGTCTTCCTCAGATGATCTTGGGTTCTCCCAGTGCTAATTAATTGACATATGATATAGTCTAGGAAGAGCCAGATATGGTTTGTTACTTGTAAGTCATCATGTAAGAAGTATACATTCACTGTTCTTTATTTCAATGTAACAAGAATCCTTTCAGTTTCATTCTTCTGTTTCCTGAGCAAAGCTAATTTACTTGACTGAATTTGAGGCTCTTAGTTTTAAAATGTATGTTTCTTGACTGTAGTACAAGTCTCTCTTGTGAGATATGCTATGGTTGTGTAGAAAGGAAATCAAGAGACCTAGGTCTGAAATTAGCTTTGCCACCTGCTCATGGTGAGACATTGGACAAGTCATTCTATCAGTACCTTGGTTTCTTCAGTGGAAAAACAGACATAATCATGCCTCCTTCACGGAGTTTTAAAATCAAATGATATAATGTAAGTGAAAGTGTCATTAGGTCATACAGTGCTGTGGACAGGCAGCTGTCAGCAGTCTTAATGCAGAAACTCTGAGACAGAAGGAAGCACTATTGTGCTGTGGCTAATAGTAGAAGCTTTGGAGTCAGACTGACCTGGGTTTAACTTTCAACTCTGCCCCTCACTAGCCCTTTGTCCTTGAAAAGTGTCTTGCTCAGTTACCTTCTCTTTAAATAGATATGAAAATTCCTCAGGGTCAGCATGAGGATTAAATAACCTAGCATATAGAAAGTACTTAATGCAGTGTGGGAGTATAGTATGTGGTAATTTGGATGATGGTTGTGATAAGAAATCACCAGATTTGAAATCACCAATAAGGGTTTGGCTCAGTGTTCCCTAAACTAAGGAGATGCAACGGTGGGAACATAGTCATGGAGATAATCACCAGTTTCAGTCTATGTATCTTGGCCCCCTAAATCACTTATTCCAAGCCATATTTTTTGTAAGAGCCCTCAGAGGAATGATTCCCTCTCTCCCTCCTCTAAATCGAGTAGCCTTATCTCAGCACTTCTGGGAAGGCTTGTTTATGGGACTTCTCCTTACTTCCTGAGTGCCCCTAGGGAAATTTTATTAAAAGATTATGTTTATCTAGGAAGGTGGGTGATTATATTAAGCTTTGCCGTGTCTGTTTATGACCATAAGCTGGTACTTCTGAGGATGTAAAGGGGACCAACAAGAAGAGGAATAAAGAAAAGGAAACAATTTCTCATTTCTGAAGCAAACAGCATTTCCCTGACCAAGTGAGGAGCCCTCTTCCTAGCATTAAGGCCCTTTCTGACTCTCTCTGCAGAATCACTTATACTGTAATTCCCATTCCTTTGGGAGTCTCTAAATAAGTCTCTCAACTTGAGCCTCATGGGGAAGACCCAACACATTGTTCTGGCATATCAGGCCCTAAGTTGCCTGTGCCATAATACCAGCATTCAGGATAGCTGGCACTGCTGTTAGACAACATAACAGGCAATAGCACTGTGAAGATGATGAACAAATCATGCTAGTATCCCACATGAATTCTGATTTTTTTTCTTCAGGGAAGCAGTTTGTCTCTGCAGTTACTGCTCTAAAATCAGTGCTTGGTCCTGCCCACAAACCCATACCCCAGCTCTTGGCTCTGACAGTAGGAATCTTGAAGGGCTTGAGTTCTCAAGAGTCAAATTAAGGATGGCCTTAATTTAGCAGAAAGTCTGCAGAAGGTTGCCAGGGGATTCCCACTATATCACTCAGGTTACTGTTTTGAAATAAAGCACCACTGATGACATAGCTTTAGTAGAAGGTCAGACAGTAGGGACCCTTAACCTCTATTCCACATTTACTTCTCAAAGGATGCAAGTGCTTGGAAAACAGTTACGGGGAACATCCCTCAGCATTTTCCCCTCAGCATTGGGGTTCTCAAGCTGTGTCCAGTTCGGAGAACTGTCCCTTCAGGGCTTCAATGAAGAGAAGTAAAATATTCCATCTAGTGATCAAAGAAAGAAGGGCAAAATGAGAAGTTTCCAGGAAGAGGTTTGTGGGACAAAGTGAGAGGGCAGTGGCCTGTCAGCTGGTGTCTTTTCTAGAGCATGATAGGACCTTGTCTTGGTGGTGCTTTTGAGTATGCCTGTACTAGGTGAGGAATCTGGGGCACCGTCCTTCAAAGCCATTCGGCAGAACTCTGTTCTCACAGAACAGCTATCGTGTTGGCGGGTTATAAACAGTCTGACGGTCTGAAGGGAGGCCCTCTCACGTCCCCACCCTCATGGAAAAAGAAGTGAAACCAGTCATTTATGCCTAAACTTGTCTGTCTTGTTCCTGCATATGTGAATTTGTGAGTGTGAGAAAGACAAGGGTGGAATGTGAACTTTAAAAAGGAGGGAGAGTCAATCTAACAAAGGATCCGAAACAAACATTACTCCACAAGGTGATCAGGAAGTGGGTAAAGTGCTCTTTGTGTTCCCAGCAACTGTACCCTCCATGCCTTTGTTGTCATTAAAGTGGACTAAGTTCAACTTCTCAAGGTGCAGGTAACATTTAGTCAGCCCAGTACCCACAGTGAGAGTGACATCTTCCTGACTGGAATCCTCTAACTAACTTCGCAGTGTTTCCTCCATTTTCTTCCCCTTTCTTCTCCTTATCACCTCCTTTCCCCAGTTCTGAAGAAGAGCCATAAAGTAATAATACAATTCACATTTCCCGAAACTCCACCTGCCACCCAGACCTTGACCTGAGCCTGCTTCCCAGACAGTAATTGGAGTGTCCCCTTGATCGGAGCCTCCCTCTCCTCAGCCTTTGTGTGCCGCCAGCTCCTCAGTCCCACCTGCGGTTTTATACCGTCCCTCCCACCTCCGTCAAGGAAGAGACACAGAGAGCCTGGCCGTTTCCACACCCGCCCTTTAATGGACTCAGCCAGCAGGCTGGCTCCGGACCCTCACACTTCTCTGACACCTCCCATACAGATTTAGGAAGGGGCCATCATTCTGTGAAGGCTCAGAGCCCACCCGTCTTGGAGCCCCAGGTTGGATCACCAACCAGAAGTTTGGGGGGAAGGAAAGGAAACAGGCAGACCAGAAAGACAAGGCTCTTCAATGAAGGGGACTGATCTGAAGGGAAAGCCTGGGCCCAGCAGGGTCTCCTGAGGGCACACTGAATGCTCAGGAAAGACACTCAGGGGCAGGAGGAAGTAGGAGATCTGCTGGTGTTTATATGGCAACTTTGAGGAGGCGCTTGATGTCTGGCTCGATGTTGACGGTCGGGAAGGTGCGGCTGTAGCGTCGGAAGGGCTCCCCCTCTGGCCCGACGAGGAACTTCTCGAAGTTCCAAGACACGTCTGAGCGGTGCACAGGGCTCCAAATGATGAACTTGGGATCGGTCATGAGGGAAAACGGGTCGTCGTAAGGGTAGGGGAGCTTATCCTTCAGGTAGGTGAAGACAGGATGCTCATTCTGACCATTCACATCACACTTTTGGAGAAGAGTAAAGGTGGGCTGGAATCCATCCCCAGGGCGGACGTACTTGAGGCTGTTCAGGATCTCCTCATTCTGACAGTTCTCCTGGGGGAGGAAAGAGACAAAGAGCTTGGGAAACGCAAGAGATGAAGGATCTACGAAGGATCTACAAAGTCACCCTCCTGTACTCCCCAGGATCATTCTTTCTATTATGTATTCCCCACCCCCACCCCCCCCACCCCGTTCCTTCTCTTTCCTTCTTCATTCGCTTTGCCCTACTCTTGACTCGGAGTTTTCCCTTTCACAGCTACTGTCTGATGGTTTGCTAGGCCATTTCTGAAAGTTCTCACAGACCCTAGCTTGGCTGTTCTTGTACTGAAAGATATAGCGCTTTTGAGCTGTCACTTCTCTCTCTGTGATTAGGGTATCTGTCTGAAGCTTCAAGGAACCTTGAGTTCTGGGCAGTAGAAAGAAAGGGAAAGGAGGCTCAGGTCATATTGCCTAGAACCCTCCTTCCACTTACGCACCCACACATACATGCCTACACACACACACACCCTGCCACCACCTTCCCTTTCCTTTTGCCCTGGCCTTGCCTGTCTTTCTTCTAATTACCTCTGAGTGTTGAATCTAGCCTTGGCCTCTGCCCTACTCAGCTCCTCAAACGAAAGGTGAAATTGAGGTCTAGAAGAATGGGATTTATAGCTTCTTCCTTTGATCTTGTCCTAGATCTGAAGTACAAGTAGGAGGAAGCTTTGATGAAGGAAAACCCCATCCAAGGAAGACTAGTTTTCAGGTGCCATAAAGGCAAAGTAGGTTAGAGACAACAATGAACGTACTGTAAACGGAATTACTTCATGACCAACAGGCATGAATTAAATAGGATTGAAGGTTTAGTGTTCTGGAATGGGCCAGGGGAAGGGGACGTTAAGGAAATAAGTGCTTAAGGACCAAAAGTTGTGAATGTGTAATTATCGTTCCGTTCACTTAGCTTCCTGCACCTCACGCTCACTTGCTGTACTCAGCTAGGATGCTTTAGATCTCAACCTGTTGCCTGTCTTTCCTCCCCGCTGCCAGCACTGTCCTATCCCTACTTAGCATTCCCCACCCCTGACAGCCCGCAAAGACCCATGGAAACCCTTATTTTCCATCCCCATCCGCCAAGTCTAAGAGTCATATATCTCCCTCAGGGGAAGAAGTTCCTGCCTCTGACCTACTAGAACCAATTAGTACAGTCAGTTCCAGGCCATCATGACATCTTGAGCCCAGAGTTGATGGCTATTAGACATCTTATCTCCTTATGCAAAAGGCCTGCTGGCTACTGGTAGGTTACGGATTCCCTCCAGTAACTGGCTGGCCTGAAGTGATGGAAGGAGGCATCTCTAGGGCCAGAGAGACACCTCTGAAGAGGTTTTACCTTTTCTGTCTCTTTTGCCCTGGCCAAGCCTAGAAACAGAACTGAGGCAGGGAAGGAACAGTGAGAGCACTCATGGTTTGGGCTCAGGTTTGTCACAGCCAGTGACATTTCAGCCTTCCTGCCTATATCTCTGATAATCTCTTCCTTGCCTTCATGCCACTGTGAATTGAACCCAAGGGATTATAATTGGAGGACATTCTGCCTGCTTGTGCTATTAAAATCCTAAGTGAGGGCTTCCCTGGTGGCGCAGTGGTTGAGAGTCCGCCTGCCGATGCAGGGGACACGGGTTCGTGCCCCGGTCCGGGAAGATCCCACATGCCGTGGAGCGGCTGGGCCTGTGAGCCATGGCCGCTGAGCCTGTGCGTCCGGAGCCTGTGCTCCACAACGGGAGAGGCCACAACAGTGAGAGGCCCGCGTACCACACACACACAAAAAAATCCTAAGTGAAAATATAAGAATCCCTAAAAGATAACCTGAGGTGTGCGGGCTGAAGATCTATAACAACTTGACCCATTAATCAGAGACAGAGAGGCACGTGTGATGCCTAGAGGAGACACCTACACTTTGCAAACCCTTTTGCCTTCCCCCAAATTCACTCTCCACTTGGCTGATTTTAAACAAACAAACAAAACCTTTCAATCTAAATAGTAAAGTTGCTTACATTTGCATATTACTCTATACTTTAAAAGTTACTTTTGTAGCTCTTATCCCCACAACCTCACAATAATCCTATCAGATAAGTGGTATTATCCCTAGTTCATAGAAGAGGAAACCAAACCGAAAAATTGAGTGACTCTTCCTGGGGCACAGAGCTATTAGGTAGCAGAATCAAATCTAGTGAAAATGAAGGTCTCCTGAGTCAGTTCAATCCTAGTTTGATTCTTGATCTTCTATTTCCTCCAGTCATTCATTCAACAAACATTTAATGAGTGCCTTCTATACCCACGCACTGAGGACACAATGGAGAGAAAAACAGACCGGGTTCCAGCCCTCGTGGAGTGTAGTGGGAAGACAAGAAACCATAAAAATCCATATGTTTGGTGTTCTGTCACAGACAGAATCATACTGACTTCCCCCTGGTATTCGCATGCACCTAAAGACCTAGATTAACAAAACATACCCCATGATTCAAGACACTCCAACACACATAGTCGTCCTCCCCCTCTCTTTAGCCCACTGGAGCTGCAGCAACCCAACTCCTTGGGTACAGTACCAGGGACGTCTCACCTGATGTCCAAATTGGTTGCAAGGGAAGCCAAGAACCACCAGGCGCCTGGGAAAGCGGCATTGCAGCTCGTTGAGTTGGGTGAAGTCCCGGGTGGTTGTGCCTCAGAGCGAGGCCACATTCTCAATCAGCACTGCCCTGCCTCGGAATGTATTGAAATCTACCTTCTCCCCATCCAGGCTGATAGCACTGAGGTCGTAGAAGGACTTGGCAACGTAAGCCATGGTGCGAGTGCAGAGTGAGTGGCAGAGCAGTGTGAGCCCACTTAAGGGTCTATTAAAGGGGTGGGGAGGAAGGAGGAGCCAGGAAGGATCTCACAATGGGACTTTGAGCATCCCCAGGATGACTTAGCAAAAACAGCCACCTACCTGTAAGTGCTGTTTGAACAAGAAGGTCGCTCCTCCTATTTACGGACTCTGAACAAAGCCACCTCCCTGTTCCACCCTGTTGGCAACCTAGGAAGGGCCAAGGTGATATCTCTGAGCAGACATGAATAATTCACTGCTTGCAGGAAACCAGAGCCCCAAAGGTTGGACGGGGAGGAAAAAAGGCAGGGAGGGATGCAAGATTGACTCCTACTTGCCCCAGCAAATTGTTCTCACTTGGCACAGACAGTTATTGAGTGCCTGCTGAGTGCCGAGCTCTGAATTGTGCAATTGAGAGGTCAGGGTCTGCCGAGGGCTGAAGGATAAGGAAGAGGATTGGGCGCATGGCCCCTTGACTCAGACTACAACTGAAATATACATGTTACTGTTCACATTTCTCTCTTTGGCTGTTACTTTCCACAAGCACAAAATCAAAGGGACCATTAGGAGGACGGTGTGTGGTTTTCTAAAATAATGGCTTTCAGTGCCTCAGCTTGCACCAGTCTGAAGAGGGGAAGCTGTGTTTGTCTTGAAAAGTCTCTCAGTGAGTGAGGGTACTTGTCCTGGAGAGCACATCTGCCCTTGCCCCTGCGCTGTACCATCTCCTCTAATACCCCACACCCCACCTCCACAGGGTCATGAGGATGCAGTTGGTTGTGGCTGGGATAACAGAGAGGAGTCACAGAGCAGGTGGGTAAACTCAGAGGGGATGGATGCCCCTACCTCTTATCAGACAAAGACTCAGTCTCAAAGACTTCTCAGAGGGGCTTGTGCTGGTCATTCCCCACAGAAGGAAGTGTGCAGGCAGTCGAAGCTGCTATGGTTCTAGACCCAGCTAGGCCACTCACGATGTTTTCAACACCAGCATGCGATGTGTTGCAGGACATCTGGGGACTTTCTAAGAGCCATCATGGGAGCACAGCACTGGAAGCCCACAGAAACTAAAAAGACCTAATGCTTCACTTCATTCTTCCAAACACCCACCAATGCAAGAAATCAGGGTTTGTTTTTTTTGTTTTTTTGTTTTTTGTTTTTAATGCCTGGATTTCTCCATCATTAAAGCTGGCAATTAGGCTTTACCTGGCTTTGGGATTTTAGAGCGAAATTTCAATAACAATGCAGTTGTTTACTAGAGAGTGTTTTCACAGGTATGTGTCCATTGGGAACTGTCTCCTAGAACAAAGAATAAGCCAGGTTGGGGAGCAGCTGGTCTTGAGAATCTGATTTGTTGAGAAGATGGAGGAAGTACTTTCCAGGAAGTACCCAGGTGTTCTGTTCTGTAGCCTGTTCATGGCTGTTTATAGCAACACGGGAATCCATACATCTTAACTGGCTGCTCCCTACAAAAATGCCTCCATTACCTAAGTGGGAATAGAATCTTTTGCCACTAGAAGAGGTGGCAGGAAACGCAGAGAGAAGGGTGTCCCCTGCCTAGGCTGGGTGGAGTTGCTAGAAAAAGCAAATAAGCACCTCCTAAGCCACTGAGTCAAGAACTTGGCCCTGATAATGGGCTAAACTCTTAACATGAACTTGCCAGATTCACCTGCATGCCCACCACCTCCCTAGTACTCTCTGGGCTTCCAGATGCCTCTTACTGGCTGCCCTTCTGGGACCCCTCTCCAGGAAGACCATGGAAGTTGCTGAACTGAGGAGTGGAGGTGCTGTCTTCCTTAGGTACACGACATCCCTTTTCTCCAGGGGCAACCTAGGACACCTTGACTCACCCAGGTTCTCACCTTTCACAACTGAATACAATTGATGAAGCTCTCCTAAAATACCTCTTTGTTTCCAGCTTTACCTCAAACTGGCCTACTTTCCAGAAGCTTGTAACTGTGGACATGCACTAACATAGCTTTCCACAGGGACAGTAGATGTTCTGGAAACTTCACTGGCTTAGTAGGCAGAAAGCCTAGGTCAATGGTTCTCAATTCTGGCTGCAAATGAGAATTGCATGTAGAGATTTTTCTAAATAGAGATGCCAAGCTTTCCCCTCTGGAGATTTCAATTCCCGTTGTTCCTTTTAAGCCTTGACTCTGCCACTCTTCCTTGGGGCGCCTAGGCACCTGTTTCCTTATCTGTCGAACTTGGATAAAGATAATCACCTTCCTTATCTCACATAGACGTGATTGTCTGATTGTTCCGATAAAGGAGATAAAGCATTACAAGTTCTCTGTAAATTGGAAAATGCAGGTTAAGATCTTAGGCTACCACTGCCCTGCCTTGTTTTACTCCTTCTTCATTTTATCTTTACCTCCAAACGTTCTCTGCCTCTTCCATCAACTCCAGACCCCAGAGTATAGTATTCAACAGTCCCCAGACCCCAAGATTCTAGACTGCCTTGTTCCCTTGGGGTATCCAAGCACAGGGCTAGGATCAACTTCTGAAAGATTACTTAATCCCACCTCATGCCTTCAGGAAGACCTGTTTCTGTTACATTCCAAGCAGATGAGAACCCTCCTGGTTTTAAAGACACCGCCAGATATTCAGCATGTCCCCATTGACTCTACTCAATCTTATTTCTGCAATGGGAGCCCACTGCCGAGCAGTGGGGGCTTTGCTTGGGGCTCCCCTGCAGGTGGCATTGGGAGAGGCACCAAATGGAAGACGTTTGCTGTTTCCATTGTCATTCTTCTGCTGTTGCTTTAGGATTCTGGAACCTCTTCTACCAGCACTGCCTCGCTCCCTCCCCCTGAACTGCCAGGGTCCCAGTGAGATCTACTCCCAGGGATTCACACAGGCAGTCACACCTGTGACTTGAAATATTCTTTATTTTGTAAACATCTGTGTTTAAAATAGATGAACCCTGCTCACAATTCATAGCCTGGACCCGAGACACAGCACACAAAGTTTACCCGTCACAGGGAGATGGTGGGGCTCAGGAGCAGGTGGAGAGCCTGGGGCTGTGCAGAGCCTCAAGACAACAGGTGCAAAGGTGGAGCCAACAGGCAGGCGCACCTGCTCAACAGTCTAAGGCCAGGTCCCAGGCTGCGTCCAGGACTGAAGTTTAGGGGTGAGAGGCTGACTCTGGTACCTCATGAGCATAGCTGCACCCTAAAATCCCAACCCCTCTCCTGCCCCATACATCTCCCCAGCTGTGGCCCTTATGGACGGGGCTTCTCAGGCCATAGAATCCTAACCCCAAGTTTTCCCTTCCAGAACCCCTAGGGTACAGTAAAAATATAGTCCCTCTTCCCCAAGGGGGCTAGGAGAGAAAGGCAATGGTGCTCGGCCAGATCTTCAGGGAAAGCAGCAACACTGACCACAGGTTGGAGCCAGTGGCCAGTATACTTCCCCTCCCCCGAGCCCCTGGCTGAGGGCACACCACGGGTTGGCACTGCTGACCTCCCCACCCGAGTGATGCTGCATGTTTTAACACCTGAGGAGTTAGTCCTCAAGGAAACATCCTCAGCTGTGGTCATGATTTCGTCCTAAAGAGTCAGCTCTTTACATTTCTCATTAGCTGACGGCTTATAACTATTCCTGCCTTCCTTTTCCTTCCACTACAATAACCCACCCCCCATTCCTTCATCCTGAGCTACCCTCTCCTGCCCTCTCCTGATTTGATAAGAGTCAGAGGAAAGGTTTGGCGATTTCATCCCCCACCCATTTTTTCAGAGGATTAAGGAAGTGGGGCTCTTAATCCTTCACATGTGTGTGTCCTGGATTTTAGTCCTTAATTAGTGAATGTTCGACGCCCAGTTTTGTTTTCACTCCAGCGCCAGCCATGCAACGCAGCTTAAGAGTGATCCTCCTCCCTAGGCTTCTCCCATCTTGGGAAGGTGGGGAGGAACCCTACTAGGGCTGGTAACTGACTTGTTCCCTCCTTAAAGGGCCTCCTGCAAATGACTCTTGGACCATATGGGGTTAAAGAAACTTCTTCCTGAAACAAAGGGCCCTGGAGGAGGGAGTCCACTTCCCTCCACCTGTAGCCACAGTGCCGTTGGCAAACCCTCAGGCCTCTGACTCAGGAGCTGAGGAACAAGATGAGCACTTGGTCTTGAAGGCTGAAGTGAACAGCACCAAGCGTTCCTACCCAGGGCTTGCCTGTTTTCTGCCCATGAGCTCCCTGCCCTTCTCCCACAAACTTTGGGTCTCCGGAAAGCCTTGAGAGCGGAAGGCTGGGCTCAGTGAAAGACCACCAGCGTGGTTCTGTCACCTCTCACCTGCCAGGGTGGTGGGGAAGTGCCCTTCTTACATAAGAAATGGAAGATGGGGCCCAGGAGTCCCTGCTGCTGCCGAATTCCCCTCTGGTTTGCAAACTGCTATCCTGGCTCTTAACCTGATACATAGGAGCTGGTCCTTCATTTCCAAACACTCCCCTTCCCGGACTGTTTGGCCCCAGGGCTCTCCGTGCCCCTGCAGTGCCCTCAGGCCTTGGTCCACATCTTTAAATTCGGGAGCCCAGGGGCAGGGAGAAATAGCGTACACGCTGCAGGGCAGGTAGAGAATGGAGGTTACTTCTTATCCCTGCCACCCCTCATCACTTTTTTTCTTCTCTGAAGCTCAGTTCCCCCAAGAGGCAGGAGGGCAGGCAGCCAAGTGCAGCGGAAGCTGGGGATGGGGGTGGGTGGGTAGGACAGCCCCAGGCGTGGGGACCACCAGTTTGGGCTTTCCTCCCTCTCTTGCCGTTCCTCTTTCCCCAGTCACCGGGGAGGCAGGCCCATGGCACATGAAGGGGCGGTGGGGAGGAGAGGACGGGAAGAATTTCCCACAAAGCAGGGTGGAGCTTCTCCCAGAGCAGAGCAGGGAACGTGCCCCTGAGCCTGAGTCCACTCCCTCGGCCCGGCAAAGAGGGAGGAATTGAAAGGTGCTGTACCAGCAGCCACACGGGACACGTGGGGGGCGAGGGCTTTGATAGGAACACAGCTGAGGGGAAGGGACAGAAAGAGAGGTGGGAAGAAGCGAGGAGAAGCGGAGAGGAGACCAGAGGCACTGAGAGAAGGAACCTCCAGTGGCCTTGACTCCAGACTGGGCCATCGTCTGGGACCTCGGGGTAGTGAGGCGGTGCTCGTAGTACATCAGGGGCTCGAGGCAGGCCTGTGGCTGGGGAAACAGGCTGGAGGGGCCATCCCGGGTGGAGGGCGGGGGGAGGGGGGGCGAGGCTGCTCGGACAGGACAGAGGAGCTGCTCCCCTGAGCCAGGCAGGGGGAGGAGCCCAGCCGAGATTCCACAGGGTCACCCGAAGGCGAAGAGAAGCAGGGCAAAGCCCAGGCTCCCTGTGTGCCCGCAGCCCTCCTGCGGGGAGGGGGGACTGTGCGGGGCGCTCCACACAAGATGCTCAGCACCAGCAGGTTTTCGAAGAGTTCTCCGGGCCCTCGGGTTTGCCCTCATCCTCCTCCAGCTCCGCCAGGGCCAACTCATTGCTGGCGAGTGTCCGCAGACCTTCCAGCTCCTTCCTGTGGGCCTGCAGCACCAGCTCGGTCAGGCGCGTGAAGGACTGGGAGAGCAAGGAGCACAGTAAGTCCAGGTCTCCCCTCTTCCCGGCACCCCTGTGGCTGCCCGCCCTGGGTGGGGCTCATCTGCTCTCAGCCGCTCTGCTGCCTCGTCCTCTCGCCTCCCCACCTCGTTGGACTCAGCTCAAGAGACGGGACTCACCTCTTTAATGTTGAGGTTGGTGCAGGCACTTGTTTCATAGAAGTCCATGCCATACTCTTTAGCCAGCTGCAAGAAGAACATTCCTGAAAGGGAGTCGCTAAGGGAAGGGAGGCGCCCGCAGCACCTGGTGCATCCTTCCTGCCACTGCACTCAGGGCCCATGCTGTGTCGCGACAGTTTCTCAGAGTAGATAATTTCTCAGATGAGACTAGGACTTCCTAAGACACAGGCTAGCAGAGAATGGGAGAAGATGTTCCCCAAATGCACCCCACCTACACACAGGCACACATATACACCCAACACACACACATCACATGTCAGGAGACAGAGGCACCAAATTATTGTGACAAACTAATGAAAAACATGGGCTTTGAGGTCAAACAGACCCAGGCTGGAATACCAGTGCTGTCACTTAAAAGCATATGACCTTAGACAAGTTACCTCTTCCCTCTAAGCCCCAGCTTCGCATTCTGTTCAAAGGGGATGGGAGCGTCTATCAACCAAGGCTGTGGAAGGGTTAAATGGGGTCATGCATCTGTAAGCACTTGCTTAGCACAGGGCCACACATACAGTACTCAACACATACAAATATTCTAGTAGGAGTTGACCTCTATTTTCAAAATTTTCAATGACCATGTATTATTTTTTATACTAAAAAACAATTTTATTTCAAGTGCTAATGGGATGCTATTGACTGAAGAGGGAGAGAAAAACTCTTCAGGCCCTCAGAGTGAGTGGGTGACTCTGGCCTCCGTGGTACCCATCGTTCTGTCTGTTCTCCGGGTGGATGGTCTCCCTGTGTGCTTGGACATTCCCTCAAAACCATCCTCCTACCCTCGCTGCCACCATGGCTTCTCCGAATGTGGGCCCTTCATGCCTTCATTTCCCTTCCTACCTCTTTTCAACTGTAAGGAGGACAGGGAGTGGGTGTGGAGGGGTGGGATGACTGTAGGACAGAAGCTGTGCCTGGATGCTGCTAGAGGAGAAGGGAGCCACTTGAAGTCCCTCCTCCGCACTAACCAGGGTGGGCTCTTAGGCAGAGGTAATCCTGCTTTGGGGGCCTTGGAGTTGGGAGAGGTCTTTGTTTCAGGATGGACCCCAAATCACTGTCCTAAAGGACAGAAAACAAACTCTCAAGGATGGCAGTTCAGCCAGTGCCTTAGGCTACTGTGGCGGTAGGGGGGTGTCTGATGATGGTGATAGAACCCTGAGTCCCAGTTCTCAGGCCTGGCCCAGGAAGTCAGCCAAAAACCCAAGGGATGGGGCTTCCCTGGTGGCGCAGTCGTTGAGAGTCCGCCTGCCGATGCAGGGGACAGGGGTTCATGCTCCGGTCCGGGAAGATCCCACGTGCCGCGGAGCGGCTAGGCCCATGAGCCATGGCCGCTGAGCCTGCGCTCCGCAACAGGAGAGGTCACAACAGTGAGAGGCCCGCGTACCACAAAAACAAACAAACAAAAAAACCCCAAGGGATGGATTCAGCCAGCTCACTCGCACTTACCTGCTGCCCTTGCTCTCTTCCCACCTGCCGTTTCTGCTCTTCATCAGCCTTATTCCCTATAAGGATCTTCTGGACACCTTCTGGTGCATACTAGGGACAAAGGACAGACAGAACTGCCAGTGAGTGCTGGCTTTCCCCCAATCTCCCCACCCATACAGCCTACACTGGCTTCCACACCAGCAGCAAAGTTAAGAGCCCTGGGGACACAGTGGGCTGACTGGGTGCAGGTGCCCGGCGTCCCCAAGTGCCATGGCTGATCCCAGGGGTCCCAGAGGGATGTCACAGGGACTGTTTAGGGTAGAAGACACTGATGCTTCCTCGAGTTGGACAACTGGAAAGGACACTGGACTTAAGTCCAGCCCCTCATTCTACAGATGAAGAACTGGGGACTCAGAGTTCAAATGGCTTGCCCAGGGCTCCACAACTGTGGTGGCAGAGCCAGGACTGGAAGCCCAGTCTCGCAACCCCACCTGGTTCTGACATTTCAGGAAGGAAGCTGTTCACAGTGTAGGCTCTGTCCTAACTCATTTCAGGGGAAGACACAGCCATGGAGGCCTGGCAGGGTATAGAGCATGGAGGCCATGGCTGCTTGGGCTTCTTCCTCATGTCTTACTCACCCAGAGGTCTTGATCCGGGGCTGCAGAAGGCAAGGGTTCCTGGTAGTGTTTGCTCGCCAACCCTGACAGCTTCAGCCCTTCCCATGTGGCCTTCACTTGGCTTTCCCCTCTGAGGTGCCCTTCCCCACCCCCGAGAGTGAGGCAGCACATCCTACCTCATCCACATCACTGACCCACTTCATGATGTGCTGGTAAGAGCGCTCGCTGCTAATGTCGTAGACTAAAAATATTCCCTGAGAGAGAGAAGGAGAGAGAGGTGGGGCAGGGACATGCACACAGAGGCAGTGCATAGTCATGGGGTCAGAATCGGGTGTGGTGCCTTAAATGCTGGGTCCCAATCTCCCTTCTCCCTGCTTAGCATAATGAAGATCCCTCAGCACCCGGAAAAGTCTCCTTCTCTCTCAGACCCCCAAAGCTGTTGCTTCCTAGGCTCATCACAGAGCTCTCTGAGGCAGAAAGGCACCAATACTTTGATGTGGTCTTTGGCCCGGGGAGGAGGGTGGAAGTTGAGGGTGAGGGTGGGGACCCGCCAGTAGTGAGTGCTCAGAGAGTAGCTGATGAATGAATGATCAGTGAGCGACTGAAAGACCGCCCTGAGCCCACCCCCTCACTCCCCAGCAGGCAATCCGAGGGCCCATTTGGGGATCCGTGGCACAAATATCTAAACGCCCAGAGCCAGGAGTGTGGGTGGCAGCATCCCGCCTCTAAACCCTGAAAATAGCGGCTCACCTGGGCCCGTCGATAGTACTGCTTTGTGATGGTCTGATATCTCTCCTGCCCCGCTGTGTCCCTGCAATAGAAAGCCAGCCCTTCAGAAGAGCAGGGACCATGGAAGCAGGTGGGGAGGGGAGGAACGGGACCTGGGAGACCCTGTGCCTTTGCAGGAGAAACTGGAGAGCTGTAGGGTGAAAAATCAGTGGAGCTTTGGTCCCCAAGGGGATCCAAACGTATCTGACTCTGCAGCAGAGAGGGCTGGTCATAGGTGCTGACAGGGCTTGTGGGTCCTTGTCAACTGTATCTGCACTAGGAGCCACAACCATAACTGGGTCTTGGATAACTGTCTCTAGGATTTGGCCATTGTGGCCAGACTGGTGGGACTGCTCCATCTCCAGTCCCTCTGGGACCTCTGGAGGCAATGCCCATACCACTCTGAAATTGGGAGGCCGCTCCAAATGCTGGAAAGGCAAGGCTTCCAGGAGCAACAGGCCAGAGAGCCATAGCGGCCCCCTGTGGCTACTTATGGGAACTGCACTGTGCTGTAGTGAGGCACTCCGACCCGGAACTCCTACCGTAAGGATGGGGCGTAGCCCTCCCTGCTTGGAATCCTACCTCAGTGCTATGCAGGGCAGCACGGCCCAAATAGAAAGCTTTATTCGAAGACAAACCCGCAGTGCTTAGTCTGCCAATTCCTTCTAATTCTTGCTTTTTGGTGACTTGTGGTCAGTCCCATAAGTTTCTTAAGAAAGAGATGAGAGGGAACTCCCTGGTGGTTCAGTGGTTAGGACTCCATGCTTTCACTGCCAAGGGCCTAGATTTAATCCCTGGTCGGGGAACTAAGATCTCGGGAGCCGCAGAGATGAGAGATTAAGGCTCATGGGAGCAGGAGATAGGTTTTGAGACTTCTGCTTCTCTCCATCAAAGAGGTGGCCAGTTACTCCAGATGAAGCCTCTGGATTTTACACATGGCAGTGGCAGCTAGGGAGAGCCCCAGGTCCTCTCCTCCTACCCAACTCACCAAATCTGTATCCGTACTTTGATGCCATCTACCTCTATGGTCTTCATCTTAAAGTCAACACCTGGGGAAAGGAAGTGAGCAAGAAAGTTAGGAAGGGGGCTTCCCTGGTGGCACAGTGGTTAAGAATCCGCCTGCCAATGCAGGGGACACGGGTTTGAGCCCTAGTCTGGGAAGATCCCACATGCCGCAGAGCAACAAAGCCCGTGCGCCACAACTACTGAGCCTGTGCTCTAGAGCCCGTGAGCCACAACTACCGAGCTCGCATGCCACAACTACTGAAGCCCACGTGCCTAGAGCCTGTGCTCTGCAACAAGAGAAGCCACCGCAATGAGAAGCCCGTGCACCACAACAAAGAGTAGCCCCCACTCGCCACAACTAGAGAAAGCCCGTGCTCAGCAACAAAAAATAAAATAAATTAATTAAAAAAAAAAAAGTAAGGAAGGATACCCGCTGAGAACTGAAGTATGGCCCAGGGCACTCATACCTGAGGGTCTCCTTTTGGTTTAACTTGGCAGAAAGATGGCACAAGGTAAAGGCCTTCTTGAACCAAAAACTGACCCTCAGGTAGTGTCCAGGGCTTTGAATGGGGCTTCCCTTCCTCCTTGAGCTGCGAGTTGCCAGGAGTAAAGGGCCTGTGGCACACAGGAAGTGAATATGGGGGAATCCACTCTGTTGCTGCCTTACTTAGCCCCAAAACGTGTCTCACTCTACTCGCGTGTAAAGTCTTCCCTATTTATACTTCTGCAGAGAACCACTTGTATTTATCCCTCCTGGAACTCTAATCCCTAGGAATAGCAGTCCACCTCATTTGCCTGGGTTTATTCTCTCTCTGCCTTATTAGCAACCAGGAGGGGTCATGGTGCCATCGTGAATGTGGGGAAGGCACAGAGACCCTGGCAAGAGAGGAGGACTGTTTCAGCCCCACAGTGTGTATAAAGCCCTCGGCACCTAGCAAAGGCCCACGAAGGAGACGGCCTAGTGCATCTGTTGCTGACTAGGCCCTTTTACAGGGAAGGCATTGTTGTTTACTAGAAGGAGCATGGGCTTCAATGTCAGGCCTGTGCTTGAATCCTAACTCTGGCCACTTAACTCATAGCTATGACCTTGGGCACCTTGCTTCTCTGAACCTCCATTTTCTCATCAGTAAAATGGGGACATTAGCAATCATTTCAGAGGGTCGCTGAGAAAACCAAATGAGATACAGTGCCTGGCACCTGGTGGACATTCAGTCGGTCACAGCTATCACTATACCAAGTACAGCCCTGGTCTATATGGGTGCTCCTGGGTCACTGCCAGTGACCACATGAAGAGGCAGTGGCACAGCATGTCGTTGGGGGAGGGAGGGTAGACAATCAGGGTTCTCAGGCTCATCTGCCCAGCGGCTTGAGGAGCTAAGCTGCCACAAGACACAGGAAACGTAAGGGATTTGGCAAACCAGTCCAGCGCAGAAACGTATCTGGGGAATTTTGCAGCAGAAGTCAGCACAACCAGCAGCATGCAGGTTTGAATCTGAGTGACAGCAGTGATAAGGCACCTCTCCCCAGCCCTAACTGTGCCAGGCACTGTGCCCAGTGATTCAAGAGCTGTGTCTAGGAAGTTAATTAAGCTGCAGTCCTAGTGCACTCCCTGGAGACAAGTCAGGAATGGGCACCATTAACCAGTGTTCAGGTGAGAAACAGTTCAGTTCTGGCCCGTAGTCCCCAGACTGCACAGCACAGCCCCAAAGGTGCCAGAATCCCCAACGCCCCTGCCATTCCACCCCAGCATTAGTTCTTTGCCAACAGGAATACTTCCCCCCTTATCCACATTGTCCCCAGCTTTCCACAAACACAGATATTAAATTCAGGCTCTTCCTTCTCACCACTGAGACCAATCATCATTTAATTAAAAGGGAGAAAAAGATTCAGACTGGACAATCTGAACTAAATCAACTTGCTCGGAAGTGAATCATTTTTCACCTGCCCAAGCTGATTCATATCTATTGAGCTGTACTTTTCCAAATGGGTAACGTCTGGCAGCCATTCTACCAAGGGTGCCAAGAAAGTAAAAAAAAGAGGAGGGAGAAAGAAGGAGAGGGGCCCCTGGCCTTGGTGGGGGGCAGTAGCATGCTCACCCCCTCCCTAGAGAAGCAGTTGTCAAGAACTTGCTTCTCGGGACTTCCCTGGTGGTCCAGTGGGTAAGACTCCACGCTCCCAGTGCGGGGGGCCTGGGTTCAATCCCTGGTTAGGGAACTAGATCCCGCATGCCACAGCTAAGAGTTCACATGCCACAACTAAAGACCCTGCATGCCACAGCTAAGACCTGGTGCAGCCTAAATAAATAAATAAATATTTTTTAAAAAAATTTGCTTCTCCCCAACACCCGGCCTAGAAGGGAATCAAGAAACCTTTGTTCTTTCCTGGTACAGTGCCTTCTTCCCAGGAGAACCAGGGATTCTGTTCATTTCATGATAAAGCCAGCTCATCCTCATACCAGCCCAGCAAGCCCAGTCAAAGGGCAGCACCTTGTGCAAAGTGGTCGCAAGGGTGGGGAGCTGGTGAGAGAGAGGAATCTATATGCTTTATTCCACAAACCTCTATAGGAACTTACTTTGTGCCCTGCACAGTGCTAGATGCAGACAAAGTGGCCAAAAAGACAGATGGTCCTTGCCCTTACAGAGCTTATCAGACAGGAAACAAAGGCCCAGGGAGGTAAGATAACTAGCCCAAGGTTGGCACAGCAAGTAGCAGAGGCCTGTTTGATGGCAGAGCCCTTGCACTGTTTCTTGGGGGAATGAGAGGAGAATAGCATGTTAACCAGGCAGAGAGGCCTTACCTACGCTTTGCTGTTTCTCTCTGGAGAAGGGCTCTGCTGGGGAAGGAGCCCCCAACACCAGGGAGCTTCCCCTGACAATGAAGGCAGGTCTTAGGAGAGGCAGGGCTGACAAGAAGACAGGGAGCCGCCCTGGGAGTGAGCACTGGGCTTGGATTCCTTCTCCCCTCTTCCCTCGCTTCTTAGCTGTGTGGCCAGGGACCAAAGCTGGGGAATTCTGGGGGCTCATGGCACCACCATCCCCGCCACAACCATCGTCTTGCAACCTAGACCCTCCTGACCACTGATAAAATTTGTTGTAACATCTCTGAGAAATAAAATGCATCAGTATTGGCTCTTCCCCGGCACTAAGAAACATAGAAAGTCTATGCCTTCTGAGGGACCTTCCTCTCCCACCCACTCCCCTCCTTTTTAAATTGAAAGGTTAACAGCCCAAAGATCTTCTAGTGGAATCTATTGCTCTACTCTGCTCCCAGACACCCTGCACCTTCCACGGTGTCCATCTACCAGTCAGCCCTGGCCTGCCGTGACCTGTGCCCATCCGTGGCCCCTTCCCTGTCCCTGCGTGGCTGTTGGTTTTTTTCCACTGCTGAGCACTGCAGGGCAAAGTCAAAAGACTGGCCCTGTTTAGTCGCCTAGAGACTCAACACTTTCTCACCTCCGCTGGCCCTCGCCGCTGCTCAGAAGCTGTTTATTCCAGGTGGTTCACCCACCACATTCCTCACAGCCACTGTCTTCCCTGCTGAAGGGCTCAGTCCCGGTCCACCCTCTCCCTACCACTACCGCTGAAAGCATCCAAGAGAACACCCTGTCCACTGTCTTAAGGGCAAAGTGACAGCTGCCTGATGAAGCCTTGCTGTGAGGCCCACCTCATTTTCTCAGAATGTCCTGTCGTCTCCACCTTCCCTGGGGAAGAGTCCTCTATCCTTTCCAGGTCTCACCTCTCAGCTGTCATCAGCCCCCTCTAGGTGTACATCCTATCCTAACAGTTTCGCCCCTCTCTGTTGCACCTTCAGACTCTTCAGGGAGAAGAGAGATTCTTCATCTAACTCCACCCCTGCCGTGTTCTCATTCTGGCTCCTCTAAGGCAGCACTTCTCAAACTTTAAAGTGGATGCAAATCATGTGGGGACCATGTTAAAATGCAGATTCTGATTGAGTCGGTGTGAGATGCGGCATAAGATGCCACACAAGCCTCTGGGTGAGGCTGTTATTACTGGTCCATGGATCACACTTTTGACAGCAGGCTTCTAAGGACAGTGGTTCTCAAAGTGTGGTCCCCAGACCTGCATCATCAGCACCAGCATCAGTCAGGGCTTGTTAGAAATGCCAGTTATTGGGCCTCGCCTCAGATCTACAGAATCCAAAACTCTGGGCAGGGGTAGGGGTGGAGGTGGCTAGGAATCTGTGTTTTAACAAGTTCTCCAGGTGATTCTAGCACATGCTGAAGTTTGGGAGTTCCATCTGGACTGCGACTTTGCATGTGACGTGTCAAGTGAGGCAGCATGGGAGTTCTCCGATTCTCAAGGTGTACTTTGCAGATGCTCAGCTTTAGAATCACCTGGGGTGATTAAAAAAAAAAAAAAAGATACTACTTTGACTTTCTAGACCTAATGAATCAGAATTTGAGAGTGAAGCCCTGAAACCTGTATTTTTAACAGGACCATGGGTGATTTTTTAGATAGAGGAAAGTTTGAGGGTTCTAATTTAGCGGAAGAGCTCTCCATTGGCACTGGAGTCAGAAAGACCTGGGTCTGAATCCTGATTCTGGTACTTGCTGTGTGACTTTGGGGGAACTCTCAACTTCTCTGAGCCTCAGTTTGCTTGTCCATAGAATGAGAATACTAGTGGCCTCCTAAGGGTTGGTGTGGGATATAAATTAGATAATATATGTGCAGCTCCTCATAGGTAGAAGATAGTTCTCTCACTCCTACCTTCCTTTTGCTAAATAAAGGCTCCCTGGGGAGGAGCCAGGAAAACAAACCCAGAGCACCCTTGATGTGGGAAGGATTGCACAGTCTAGTCCCTTGCTATTCCACTACCCTTGCTCATCCGGAGACCGGCAGCATCCATGTCACCGGGGAGCCTGTTAGAAAATGTAAATGGGCCCACCCAGACCTACTACATCTAAGGCACACTAACGTTTGAAAATCACTGTCTAGCCCATCTCTAGGTAGAACACACGCAAGGTTCATGATACTGCTAAGCATTATAGCACACACCCTGGCTAGGGGATCCAGAGCCCTTGGTTCTCATGCCAGCCCTATGAAGGAGGTAGGGGCAGGGATTATTACCGTGAGGCACAGAGAAGCCAAGTAACTTACTCCCTTCCCACATCCTATGGCTGAGCCAGAACTGCAAACAGGTTTCTCAAAACCTACCCAGGGCACCTCACTTGATCAGTGGCTTCCCAACCCTCCGAGGCTGTGGACTCTTATTGCCTTTTCTGTCTCGCCCCTGCCTTCCCCACCCCTGTTCTGGTATAACAAGGCGTCTAGTAGCGGGTACACATGGAGCAAGCCCACCATAACCTATTATCAGGGAGCCCCTTGCTCCTTGAGAGCTTATGACTTCACTAAACCCAGATGCATCGCCTTGCACAGCACCCCATCAGCATCCCTTCAAGAGGACCGGTTTCCTTTCCCGGGCACAGGGAACACCCAGGTGTGAAGAAACAAGCAGCTACCTCCACACCGCTCTGGTAGAGGTTCCTGGACACCTTAGAGCCCCGGGAACAGAATGTCAAGAAGACGAGGCCCTCTCCCAACCAAGTGCCCAGAGCACGACCAGCAGTTCATCGTTTCTTCCCAGCACCTCAGATACATCAATCGTGGTGTCCGCCACACCCAGTGTCCCTTTTCGGCTGGAAGTGCACAGCCCAAAGCCTCCGCTCAGGGAAGCAGGGCTGGCTGCGGCATGTGCTTTGTGGAGAAGCAGCTCCCGCCTAGACCAGGGTGGATATCTGACCCAAAGGAGGCCCATCAGTGGGCTTGCTGGTGACCCACAGCGCGACCTGGCCAACAGGAGCAGCTGGGGAAGTGCCAGTGCCGTCTATGCCAAAGCGGCTCCTTCCAGGTGGTGCAGAGGGACTGGCCGGTTGGTACCGAGAGGAGCAGGAGGTGGACAGATGTGCAGAGTGGGGGCTGGGGGCATGGGTCCCAGCACAGCTACCGGTCCACGCCAGACCCCAGGTGTCGGCCCGTGGGCATCGTCATAGCACAGCCCCTCTTCTCAGCGCACACCTCAGGATGCCTGAGAATTCTCAGCCTGTACTTGCCTGCTGCTGCCTAGTGGCTCCCCCAGGCTGGTGGCAGGTCGTTTCAGCTACAGGGCTGGGAGGAAGACGATGTGCCCTGCTGCTCGCTACCTCCTACTTTTTGTCTTCTAGATGCAGGGCACCTAAGAGGCAGAGGATAAATTTTGTATTTGACAAAATTTTGCGTTTGTTTTAAAAATCTCCGCCTTGGACTTCCCTGGTGGCGCAGTGGTTAAGAATCCGCCTGCCAATGCAGGGGACACAGGTTCGATCCCTGGACCGGGAAGATCCCACATGCCGCGGAGCAACTAAGCCCGTGGGCCACAACTACTGAGCCTGAGCTCTAGAGCCTGTGCGCCACAACTACTGAGCCTGAGCTCTAGAGCCTGTGAGCCACAACTACCGAGCCCGCGCTACTAAAGCCCGTGCTCCACAACAAGAGAAGCCACCACAGTGAGAAGCCCGCACACTGCAACGAAGAGTAGCCCCCGCTCGCTGCAACTAGAGAAAGCCCGCGCACAGCAACGAAGACCCAATGCAGCCATAAATAAATAAATAAATAAATAAATAAATAAATAAAAAATCTCCGCCTCCATACCAGCAGTGCCAGGCATAAAGTAGCAATGCCATTAGTGGCATCCCCCTGCCCCAGAGAGCACAAGGAGGAGGGGGTGCCCATGGCTCAAGAGCAGTAGCATGTGTCCTGCTGCCTGAACACCTCACAGACAATGACAAGAAAACTCAGTTAAGTGACAGCGCCAGGCCCTGACACACCTATGACGGCGCTGCCCTAACTAGACCAGTGGCCTCTGGCTCTTCCTGTGTCCTTGGCTGTGTAGCCTCTGCTCCTTCAGCAGCAACCCCCGTGACTGCCAGGCCACACCCAGAGTCCTGGAGCACAGTGACTGGGCTGCCGTCAGAGAACTGGAGGACAGGGAGGCCCTGCTTTAGGTACTGGGGCTGGGGACAGAGGGGCAGGGCAGGGGAGACGGCACTGGCACTCCCTCAGCTCCTAAGATACTCACTGTAGGGACCAGCTTACTGCCCCAGTCCACAGTGGAGGGCCTGTGAAGACCGTGGAAAGAAGGGAACAGGGCACATCCAGGGGAACGGCACTCCTTCCCATCACTGTCTGCCTCCAAAGAAAACCCTGGAAAGCATGGAGGGAGTGCAGCTCAAGAAACAGAGTGGCTTGAGGACACAGGCAGGGGGAGGGGGAGGGGTGGGCTGGGACAAGGTGAGAGAGTGGCATGGACATATATACACACTACCAAATGTAGAATGGATGGCTGGTGGGAAGCAGCCGCATAGCACAGGGAGATCAGCTCCGTGCTTTGTGACCACCTAGAGGGGTGGGATAGGGATGGGAGGGAGACGCAAGAGGGAGGGGATATGGGGATATGTGTATACGTATGGCTGATTCACTTTGTTATACAGCAGAAGCTAAAGCACCATTGTAGAGCAATTATACTCCAATAAAGATGTTGAAAAAAAAAAGAAGAAACAGAGTGGCGAGGTCATTAAGAACACAATTGTGAGGTCAGAGTTTGGTTCCAATCCTGCCTTTACCTGTGTGGTCTTGGGAAAGCTACTTAACTTCTCTTTGCCTTAGTTTCCTCACCTGTAAAATGGGGATGGCAATCCCTGATGTCAGAGAATTTTTGTAAGGATTATGAGATAAGCTATAAAACCCATAACACAGAGCCTGGCACAAAGAGCTTTATTAAATCTTAGCTGAAAAAGCTATCTCCTGTGGGGGGGATGAGATTAGGGTCATGGCTTGGGGAATAGAAAAGCTCTAGAAAGTAGGAAGGAGCTCGTGTCAGGAAGAGGAAGCAGAGTGGTGCAGAGAGGGGAGACAGCCACACTAAGCTGGAGTGTTTCAACAAAAAGTGAAAATGCCACCCACCATGGGAGCCACATGGCCCCCAGAGTCTGGCTACAACCTAAATTCTGGCAAAGCGAGGTGTGCCTGTTGGTGAGCCAGCACCTCATGGGTTAACGTCAGGTGCCAGCTTGCCTGCCCGCCCAATGCCACATGCTTCAAGTGGAAACGGGACTCTTGTGGGTACCAATGTTATCACCGTGATCAACCGCAGCCCAGAGGCCCCGCAGCCAGCGTGACCTGAGCCTTTTCATCAGCAATGAGACGCCACCACAGGAACAACCTAATACATCTGAAACCCAAGAGAGATACCCAATCCCTGGAGCCATGTTGGCTCCGGTTACCAAGCTCAAGTCCCAGGAAGGACCCCAGCCCCTCCCCCTGCAGGAAACCAGCATGTACGGGACAGGACGCATGGAGCTCATGTGGGACGTGGCAGGAGGTCACCCCGAGCAATCCCAAAACAAACTGTCGGGAAAGGCAGACCCTGCAGGGAGGTGGCTGCCTGACTTCGCCACCCCAAACGAGGCACCAGCGTAATCCCTTGCCCTCAGCAAGAGAGGAAGCCATTTCCCCACCAGCTGAGGGACAAGGGAGGGGAAGAACAGGGAGAGGAAGAAGACGGGAGAGCTAAGAGACAAAGCTCAGGAGAAGATTCCAGGCACAGATGTGCCTCACACCAGTCAGGTGAGGGGCGGGGGAGAGGGTCTTTGCCCCAAGCCTGCCACTTACTGCATCACCCTTCCTCCCTTCTGTCTGGGAACCCTTAGCCTCACTGTCTGTGGGGCTGCATGCCACTGACTTCCTCTTACCCAGCTCCGGAATGACTGTCCCTCATGCTGGCCTCAGTCAGGGGAAAAGGTGCCCCCAGGCTCTCTGAGCAAATGCATTAGGCAGCATTCGCACCATCTTGCTCCGATGGGAAGCAGGGCCTTTGGCAGACAGAATCCTGATCCTCTAACTCCAAGGCCATGATTTAACCTGAGGTCAAAGGCCCTGATTCAGATGTCCACCCGCAAGAAAGACTGGCGATCTCAGAATGATATTCTCTCTCTCCTTTCTTTTTTAAGACACAAACAGATGCAGTGCACGTAGTGATACGGGGAACAACTCTCTAGGCTACTACCTTCGCATCAAATCTTGAAGGGAGAGTCTTTGGAGACCCTGGACTCAGGAACCCAAGGGCTATTATCATGCAGAAGGGTTTCCCAGTCAAACATGGACTCCCGTGATGCTGAGAGGACTGCATGCCCCAGGGCCTGAGCCCTAGGATCTCCTACTCCAGAGTCCTGGAGGGTCACTTCAGCAGCCTGGCTGAGCTGATGGGCATCATCTGACACCAGCAGTGACCCTGAGCAACAGGCAATGTTGACCTTAGTGTAAGACACTGACCTGTCACCTCTGCATTCACCAAAGAGGACCCCACTCGCACAGGGATCACGGGAGCCACTTCCTTGCTCCCTGCTATGTCTGAGCTTCTCCTATAGCATGTATCTGAGCAGAAAAGCTCAAAGCTATAGGAAACTGTTCACCCCTTACAAAATGCTCCTTCTTCTCCCCTCTTCTCACAGTTCCAAACTGTACACGAGTACACAGTGAGTTTCTCATTGTCTGAGTCCCAAGAAACCAATACTACTTGCAACTTCCCTCAGGGAAGAGCAAAAGTTCCCTAGGAAATGTACGCATGCATTCATCCATTCATTCATTCATAACAAACTATTATCGAATGCCTACCATGTGCCAGGAACTAAGCTAGGTACTTGAAGACACAGCTGCAAATAATACAGAAAGATCCTCGTCTTCAGAGAGCTTCTATTCTCGTGCGGAAGACAGATAATAAATAAGTAAACTAGTAATTTCAGAGAGTGATAAGCGTTGAGGCAAAAGCAGAATAATGGAGTAGAGGGTGGGGACACCCGGGCCCAAGCTGCTTTAGAATGGCTGGTCGGAGAAGGTCTTTTAAAGGAGGTGACATCTGAGCTGAGGACTAAATGACAAGAAGGTACCGGCAGGGGGAAGATCTGAAGGATCAGGGCCCCAGGCAGGAACACATTTCAGTCAAACTTGCAGTTCCTCAGAAGAGAAAAAAAACAGGGGCCACATCATTCTTTCCTCTGTGATAAAAGAGGGAAAGCTCAGCAAGGCCCTGCCCTTCTCTGGGCTCTCCTGGGGACCCAGCGTCATCAAGCACGTGTGCGTACACATTCATGGACATAGAAACGCACATTCATGGACAGAGAAACTTGTCTGGAGGCTCTAACTGAAGAATGTACCAAGAAACTTCTCAAACACTTGCAAGGCCAACTTGGAGACTCCTCGCCCCCCACTTTATGATGAGATCTCCACACACACTGGCTCACGTACGTAAAGCACACCATCCCTGTGCAGCGTAGGTGTTCAGGAAACATCGGTCCCCTCGGCCTTCCCACGGCTGCATGCACAGACCTCCACAGGGCCTCCGGGCTGTGTGCCACGCGCTCCAGCTAACCCCATCCTGCTCCCCTCCAGCAGACCCTTGACCTGGGCCTTGCTCCCTCAGCCGGCTGCTGAGTGGTCCGTGGGTACCGCTGAGGCAGCCAAGACCCGCCAGGCTTCTGACCACTCACTCCTCTGCCCTCCGCAGAGCCTCTTCTGGGCTGGGCCGTGTTGACAGGCAGCAGGTTCCAGGAGGAAGAGACTGGAGCCTGGAGCCTCAGGAGCAAACATCTTGGAGGGAACAGGCCCTCTGGATGCGTCTGCCCTCACACGGAGCCCACAGAGCCAACTCCCAGCAAGGCTCTAGCTGAACTTAAGCTGGTGCGACCACGGCCAGGCAGAAGAGTAGCACCCCGCCCCCAGCCCCATCCCCTGGGGCACCCTGCTTAGTCTTCAAGGCCTCACTCAAATGTCACTTCCTCCGTGAAGCCCTCACCAACCGTGAAGCCCTCACCAACCGATGCAGGAGGAATTTATCACTCCTGTGTGATTCCAAAGCATTCTGACATGGTTTCTGCATAAATTCTGCTTGTCTGTTTGGATGCCTGACTCCTCAACAGCTCTGTGAGCTCCCAGAGGGCACAACAGCATCTCGCTCATTTCGTAGTCTCATTGCCTGGCAGAAGGCAGATACTCAGTGTATATTATTCAACAAAACTGAATCAATGAAAGAAAAAAACATGAATGAGTAGGTGTGTGAGAGAACAAATGAGTGAATGACTGAAGTCAGTACATTCCAGTAGAAAAGATTAGTGGGGAGAAAATTTTAATCAGAGAAGAGGGATCAGAGAATGACCCATATTTTGAAGCCAACTGTCGGCTCTCTCTGTGGATCATGGGGCCCCAGTCACAGAGGTCCCCGTAAATATGTTATCAAAATAGGCATGAAGGCAACACTCAGATCTCACCCTCAAAGGTGCCCCGGCCAGACTCCTCAATCACGGCCCTGGACTGTCCCCCAGAGGGTCATGTCAAGGAAGCAGACTCAGCTAACAGCAGTGGCACAACTGTCCCTCCAGCCCAGAGCCCTCAGATGGGGTGAGGGAGGCACACGTCCTCTCCCCTCTGGCTCCCAGGAGAGAGGTTCTGCTTGGCAGCCATGGATGGGCCTTCTGGGGTGAGCAAGGGCATGCCCAGTGCAGTTTGGGGAAAGTGGAGGAGAGGAGATGGTTCAAGTTGGGGTCACCTGCATGCAAGACGTGAGCATCACTTCCCTCGGGCCTCGGTTTTCCTAGTTATAAAATAGGGCCAATGATTAGTTCTTTCCTCCTCAGTGGGAGGGATTAAGTGTCCAGGAAACTCTGTGGTCCCCTTGACAAAGCACATTGCCCAGGGCAGAACAGCCAAGGAGAGGTCAGAGGCCTGTGCAGAAAATTGGCACTTTTACAGGGAAACAGGCGCAAATATTAGATTACAGAAAAAGGCACTCTGAGAAGAGGTGGCAATCAGGGTAGAAGAGTAATAGCCAAATATCGACTTTCATGTTATAGAGCTCATCCCCAAGCTGTCTGGGAAGCAGGGAGGAGAAGAAGAGGAGGAGGAAGAAGCAGGGACCAGGGCGCTCGAAGCTGTGGGTGAATCTGCAGAGTTGTGCAGGTGGCACAGGTGCACAGAGCAGCTGAAATGAGGGCTTCTGAGCCATCCTCAGGGATCACGTCCTAGGGGCGGGGGTGTGCGCAGCAGGGCCGGAGGCAGAGTGACACCTGGCTGAGGTCGGAGCCTTGAGGCAGAGCCGTCCTCTCGGGTCCCGTCTCTCCCCACTCCTCCGCCTCCGCACAGCCTCGCCAACTCACTCTTCCTTCTCAGCCCCGGCACCGTCAGGGCAAGCGGGGGAAATAGCACGGAAGCGGAAATGAACCCCCGAGTCTACTCATGTGCTCCCCAGGGAGGGCAGCTGGCACCCCGGTTCCCACGCTGTTCACGGCTGTGCCCCCGGCTCCTTGCCCGGCTCAGAGCGGCGGGTGCTCCGCAGAGGGTGCCCGAATGACCAAACGCACGACTGACGGACAGGATGACCTCAGAGCACGTGTCGACGGTTTGTTCATCTCCAACTTCCTTATGAGCTGGGGATAATCATAATACAATGAGAGCAGCTGCCTTTTCTGTTTTTCTTTTGAGAGCTCTGCCAAGTGCTTTGTATCTATTAGCCTCTGTAATCTTCACAAAGACCATTAAGGAAGATTCTGTTACTATCTTCCATTTACAGATGTGGAAATTAAGGGCAGAGACGTTAAGTGTCTGTAAGGCCACGGCAAATCTTAGGCGTGTGGTCTGCGCTCCTTCTAGTCTACTCAGCTTCTCACCTCCCCTTCCTTTCTGCAGGCCTCCCAACACGGTGGGGAGCACAGACCCACCTGACCCTCCTGCGGTGTACACAGCATGTATACAAAGTGCCTTATGGTCTGGGGGCCCGCAGACCTCAGGACCACGGTGCCCAAGCATTGGCCCCCATGTTTGTTAGGCCACTTGATTGCAGGCTATTGATCTCTCCCCCCTGGTCCTTCCCCAGCCCACTCCCCCATCTTCAGTTACTCACAAGCCCTTTCCCCAGGCAAGGAGAGCCAGTTCAAAGAGAACTTCCTGAGAAAGATGCTACTGCAGCAGCCAACCCAGCCTGAGGAACCAAGCCTGAAGCCACAGCCGTTCAACCAGTCAAGCCGGAAAATTATAGGCCAAAGCCTCCCAGAAGCCCAGAAGGTGGCCTTTAAGACAAAAAGGTCCCCAGGACAGGGACAGAGATGACAGGGTCTCAGGGAAGACCAAGGATTAGGGGGAGAAAACCAACTCACGGGCAGTCCCTACAGCTTGCATGAATGGCTGACCCGTGGCCGCCACACAGAAAGGAAATCAAAGGTCCCCTGCACGTCGATGTCCACTAGGATGGGACATCATCTCCCCGCTGGGCAGGCAGCGCCAGCCACACGAGGCCCTCTCAGGTTTGAACTACTCGCTGCTTCCGGAGGGAAACAAGAACAGGGGATTGCGTGGAGTTTGGTGTTGGTGCCACAGGAGGGGGAGGGGTGGAAGAGAGAGAAGGGACGAGCCGAGCTGAGAGGGTCCTACGTGCCCACATACTACCCCTGGTCTCCCCTGACTGGTCCCCCTGCCCCAAGGCCTAAGCCCCTCTCCCAGCCGACATCCTAAGCGCCATCTTCATCCTGTCATCCACCAGCTCAAGAAACCCTTGACGCCATTGCGAAGGCTGGCGTTCCAGCTCCTCAGCCAGGCCCTCAATGCCCTCTGCCCTCGTTTGTTCATTAGTTTAACATTTATGGAGAGCGTGCCTGGCCCTGTTCTAGGACTATGAAAACAAAGAGGAATGAGGTTTGGTCTGACCCTCAAGGCACGTGAAGTATAGTTTGGGAGATGGAGAGATAAACAGAGGAATGTTCTCCTCCCCTAAAAACTCCCTTCTGTTCCAGCCAGACTGCCCAGAGTTCCACGAACACCCACTGAATTCCCACCTCTGTCGTCTCTGCTCCCGTCACTCCATCTGCTCCTTCCCCTACAGGAACTGAGATGCGGCCCACACTGCAAGCCCTCTCTCCAGCCTTCCCTCCTCCCCGAGCCTCCCTGCCGCTTCCATCCACACGGCCCCTCTCCTTCCGCGACCCCCTCCATCTAGTGCTTTGTGTAGCATTAGCACTCAGGCACGGGCCCCTCACCATTCACGGGCTGCCTCAGACAAGTCTTGCGTGGTTATTTAGCTGCCGATACCGAATGCAATACCTTCCTTGCTAGGAACAATGAGGATCATCATCCATCCCCTACGTTTGAAGAGTGCTTCACAAAGCGCTCGCAAAGAGATTCTCTAATTGTGGCCAAGGCTCTTTTTCGCCTGTGTTGCTTCCCCAACTAGATCACAGGCTTCTGTGGGCAGGAAAAGGTGGACTGCAATCTGTCTCTAACATGCCTGGCACGGTACTTTGTAGTGAATGCTTAATTAATTGGCTTAACAGGTGAAGAAACAGCAGAAAACATCACAGTGCTGACTGCCCGCCTCTGCATGGGCCCCTTCAGGGTCAGCACAGCTGCATGGGAAATAAATGCCGGTGGCACGGACCCAGCTCAGGGCCACCTGCCCACCTGCTGACCAGAAAGAAGAGGGGCGGTCAGTGCCTCCACCTGCCTGGGCGGTCTCCTCACTGCCCCCTGCAGGCCTATTTCTGGAATGTCACATGCTCTTACAGTAAGCGGCCTAAACAGTGAATCACAAATTGACATGATCCAAGCATCTGAACTCTGTCTTGGTAGTCATTGGTGAATTGCCCCGTTTTCCCTATTCCACAGAAGCAGCTCTGGGAAAGGTGCAGAGATCAATGTCCATGATGGTAAAAGAATGTGTCTCAGACAAGGAGCAGCTTGGGAGAGGTGACCCTGGGTTTTATTCTCCTGGGAATCTTCAGGTCGCAGCGCCAAGCCCAGATACAGGACACACTTCTTTTTTTTTTGGAATGGATAAATTAATGAATTGGACTTGGTAGTACCCATTTTCTTGGCTCCTTGATTTGTCTCCTGGCTGCCCCTTCCATCTCCCTGGGGAACTTTTTGTATCCCAGAAGGGAAAGCTTTTCTTGACCATCCAACTCTTCTCCTAAGTCTTAGTTGCAGCCAAAAAACACGCCTAAGGCAAGGCAGAGTCACAAGTGCTGTGGAAAGCTTTAAACCGGAAAGCATTTAAGAAACCCAGTGGGGCAGATTTTAAAAGGCTGTTGTGAAGAAAGGCAGGTTTCTTTCTCTTCCATGGAATCTAAACTCCTAAAAAGTCCTCTCTATCCTGGGGAAAGGTGGACCCAGCCATCAGTGCAGAGAAAGTGCTAACCTGCTGCCCTTTGTCTTCAAGCCTGCAACCTGTCCTCATATCCCACCTGGTTCCTCAGCCACTCCCAGGCGCTCCCCCAACATCTCCTCTTCCCTGAGCCTTCCCCAGAGGCCCGCAGCCCTCCCTTGGTCTCCAGACCTGTCCCATCCCTGAGATGTGTCTCATTCAAACAGCGGCCCAGTCCAAGCTCCAGGGCCTCCTAGGAGCTAGCTTTACAGCTCCCCTGAGGAAGATGAATGCATCTGTCTGTCCCCTGACCCTGAGCCCCTTGAAGATAGTGAAGCAAAGAGAGAATGAGACCCTAGGAGCTCAGTGATGATGACAACGGTAATAGCAGCAGTCTTTTACAAACATTATCTCATTTAATACTTACAACAGCTGGGCAGGTAGGAATTCTACAGATGAGAAACTAAAGCTCAGAAGCTTAAGTGATATTCAAGGTCACGCTGCCCCAAAGTGAGGTTTCCAGGTCTGTCTGACAACAAAGCCTGCCTCTGACCCATGAGGCTCTCGTCCTCCTGGCTCTACCTGCTCCCTCTTTTCTCTTGGCAAGGAGTCTGTGTGGGGAGGGAGGGCGGAAGTCTCAAGTGGAAGCCTAGTCTGGGGCCCTTCCTGACAGGAAAGGGGACCTGGGCAGTGCTGAAGCCACTCCAGGGCATCACTCAGGGAACCCGTTAGATGTGAGTGGAATGCCCTCCACTCAGACCTCTCAGAGGAGGAGGTCACTCAGGGTCCAAGAGGGGACTCTCAGAGGGGAGGCCACCCACTTCTATGGACAAGTGAGCCCATAACAGTCCTGTCCGGGATGCCACAAGGCCTCGTCCCTCTAAGCACAGGCTCCAGCATTGCCAGAGCAAAGAGATCTATTCTAACGTGAATCCTGCCTGCCTTCTGACCCCCTTGCCTGGCAAGTAATCCTCCTGGTCCTCATCCGCCTTCAAAACAAATGCTTCAGCTGGCTGCTTTTCGGAAGCTGGCTAGTAAATGCTCCCTTCACCGGCACATGGGCTCTCACCTTGTCCATGCCCTCCTCGCAGGTGTCCCACCTTGTGGCTTCCCTCCACAACTGTGCCCTGTCAAGTCAATCCCTTCCTCCTCTCCTCCCCCTCCTGGCTCCACACTGGGTCGCCCCTGGACTGAGGGTACCCAGTGACTCAGAACTCGGCTCCCCCCAACAGTGAACCCCTGTCCCCGAGCACAAGCTTTTTCCCCCCTCCCCCTCTGCACCAGAGGGTGGGGGGATGTCATATCGGTGGCTTTGATTCTCACTGCCCCAGCTTGGGGTACCCAGGCCTACGCCACCCAGTTATCTCGGCCTCTACGGGGAGGCTCCCCAGCGTGAGGCCCGAGCGCCTTCCATAGTCACGGACAGCAGCAGGGAGCCTGTCGCCTCCAGGAACCCAGGCTCAAATCCCCAGCCGGTGGCCCCTCACCCCGGGACTCATCCCCTCGTTCTCGCCTCCCACGACACTGCCTCTAGCCGGAGGGGCGGCCCCTTGTTCCCGGGCTGGGGAAGGGGCAGGGGCCGCCCCGACAAGGGGCGGCGGCGGGGAGGGTGGGGCGCCCCCGGCCACCGCCCCTTACCGATGGTGGAGATGTGCGAGGAGTGGAACTCGTTGTCGGTGAAGCGACACAGCAGGCAGGTCTTGCCTACCCCGGAGTCCCCGATCAGCAGCAACCGGAACAGCACATCGTACTGCTTCGCCATGGCTGGGCCGGCGGGCGGGCGGGCGGGCGGGCGGCGGGCTCAGCCCCGCTCGGCCCGGGCCATCGCGGCGCGCGCCCGCCCGAGAACTGCGCCGGCGGCGAGAAGGAAGCGGGGCCGGCCCGCGCCGCCTCGCCGCCGTTCGCTCGCTCGATGCCGGGAAGCGTGTGCGGCGGGAGCGCGGTGGGAGGAGAGAGCCGGCCCCCGCCCGCCCCTTCCCCTGCGCCGCCGCCGCCGCCGCCCGGAGAGGGGCGGGGAGCGCGCGCTGGGGAGGAGACCCCTCGGCGGGGGTGGGGGCGAGGGCGGTGCGCGCTTCCCGCCCCCAGGGTGCGCAGCCCGGGGAGGGACCCGCCCCGCCCCGGGACCCGCCCCCTCCCGCCCTCTCCCGCCCCCTCCCGCCCTCTTTACGCCGGGACCCGGGACAGAGCGGTGGCGGGGTGGGGAACGTTTTTGTTTACCTGCAGACCTTCTGAATGGGGGAGTTGGAATGAGCTCCTACCCAGCTCACCTCTACCAAACTCGGCTTTCGGGTCTCGTCCCTTCTCTCCAAATCGCATGCCGAACCTGGCCCTGCCAGCTCCAACCCAGCGGAGCGCCCCGCCCCTGCGGAAGCCTACTGGGCGGGGGGAGGAGGCAGTGGTTGGTCCTCACCTAGGCTCACCCCTGGGTCGGAAGGCCTTGATCTGGATCGCGATTCGAGCACCGGTCTACTCTGGAAGTCGCGGTCTCCAGGAACCCTGGGGAGTTATTGCTAGAATTCTCCCTGTCTGCCATCTGGCTTCTCCATAACCTTGTGTGACTGTGACCTCCCTCCAACCGCGCTCCCCCCCCATCCCATTTAAACAGGGAAAATGTCTGCTGACCTTCACCAGGCTAAAGATAGCTGATCATAAAAACATTTCCAGATGCACAATCCTTTGGAAGTGTTGTGGAAGCAAGTCTCTGTTTTGGATCTAAGCTGCTTAGGGTCGGTGCTCAGGATGCCAATACATTATTTCAGCCCACTGAGAATTTCTGCTGGTGCACACCAATGGCACCAAACAATGAATGGGCCTCTTTCAAGACCTAATTTACTATCACTGAATGTGTTAGCACAAGAGAGAGGCAAATAAATGCTCTCTGGAGTCTAGAAAATTGCCTATTGCTGAGAATAAGTTTTAAAGGAGAACAAGTCTAGCCCATTAAACCTTTAAAAAGTGATGAAAAAGTGTGTGTGTTTTTTTCAGGCTGAGTATTGGATGGAGAATGTATTTTTCAGTAGTAGGTCAAGGAAAGCAGTAAGTCCATTTACTTTGCTTGAAGGGCTATATTTCAGGCAAAATGTATAAATTTATAATAAAGAGGGGAAAATCTTGAACCTGATAGTTACTTTGATGGCATTAAAAGCCAAGGAAACCAATCCTGTGGATTCCACTAAGATTTCCAGGTGTGTTTCTCTTCACGGCTTTACACTGGGTTTCAGGTACATGCCGCAGGCTCTGGAGTCGGGCCCACTTGGGTTCCAGTCCCAGCTCCTCCACTCACCAGCTGTGCAGTCCTGAACATGTTACTGAACCCCAGTACTCAAGTGCTGAGGGACGGAAATCACCCCGCAGTGATTTCCCTATGCATATGTGGGTGGTAAGTATTTCCCACAGATGGTCAGGGGTGTTTTCAAGGGACTCCCGCCATCCTGCTGTGATTTTCATCCACAGCACCATACACGGCTGGCCAGGGTGCAGGTTCAGCTCAGCCTGCCCCCCTTTGGGCACTGCAGCTGCTTTACCATCAATCAGCACTGTAATGGTCAATACTCTCCACAGGCCTCCTTACTGGGACCATTAGTGGCTCTCTGCTTGCTTCTGTCAGGGGAACAGGAAAGAAGATGCAACCTGAGGTAAGTTCCTATTCCAAGAAGGAACTTCGCTTTAAAGGAAATGTCTTTCCCTAGGTAAGACAGGAAAGGGAGTGAGGTTTCCTGAACAAATCCAGGGAAATGAGTGCTCAGACTTATAAAAAATGGAAGAGATTTCATCATACTAGACTTCAAATTCAGTAGGTTACATTGCTTAAAAAACCAAAACAAAAGCAAAAACGGAATAGTCTAGAAGCCCAAGCTTCTAGTTTTTTCATCCTGGCTTGGCTACTTTCAAAGCCATCATAGAGAGATATTCTCTCATTCCTTTTCTCTCTCTCTCTGTGTGTGTGTGTGTGTGTGTGTGCGTGCGCATGCCCCTGCAGAAGCTGAGATTTGGGGACAATGTTAGCAAAAGAACTACATAAACTAGTGGAGACAACAAAGTTTGCTTTAACCAGCGTCTTTGTAAAGGAAATACTTAATTTCGTCCCCTTACCTTACTCACTCAGTGGGACCTTTTGGCATCCTCCCCAGTGGAGGTCAGCTTGGACTGGGGCAGTCTTTAGTAGAGCTGGGAGCCATCCGGGGAATGGTTGCTGGATGTCTCTCCCACAAGAAGGCTCCAAGAATCAGTCTCTCAAGTATGTTATACTGATTCTTTTACCAGGGAGACAAGTGCCTGTCCTGCTCCCTGCCTCCCACAGCCTAGCCACACTGAGCATGCTCCCTGTTTAAACAGCCAGCAAGGGCACCACTGTGGGATCTGCTGTAACAACAGCTAAATTAACTGGAGAAATGCGCCAACAGGCAGCCCACTGCCAAGACTCAACACAGTTGGACCATGGGACTCCTCATTAACAAAACGCTATGCTTCTTCCAGACTCACACTCAGGTTTCCAACTCTGGGTGACTGTAAATACTGTGCTCACCTAGCAGAAGGATTTCTTCCTTATCGCAGGATTAGAAGAAACAGATGGAACCCCACACGCCCTGATCTCAATACAGTATTGTCTTCCATTCACATTCTTTTTCTTTTCTATCTCTGATAAATAAAGGAAGAGACTCTGAAATGACGAGGAAGGAGGAGAGAGGGCAAGCTTTTGAGCCAAGTGCATATACACCTATACCCCCTCTGAGACAGCAGGGAAGGAGGGGCTCTGTGACACTGGGGTAGGGAAGATGAAACTTTGGGACACTCAGCAGGGGTGGGGAGAGTTGACCCTGTAGTGATAAGTTAGCAAACTTCAAAAATACTGTTTGGAAGGAGTGGTAATAATACACATTTGGAAGATGTTGAAACATTTGTCCAGAAAATCATTTTGAATCTATTTTACCACTTGTCCAGTGGAGTAAAACACTGAAGATCTCTATGTTAATTGAAACGTTTAACTTTCTAGGGAGGGCCTAAAAAGTTAAAAATCTCAATTTCAACAGCCTAGGGGGGGCTGCCCTAGGCATCAACCGCCTGCTGGCAGGGAGGGGAAGAGAGGAAATAGAGGGTGAGTAGAAGGTTGCAGAGGGCCAGGCCTGCATGCGGTGGACATCACTTTTGCCCACGTTACATTGGCCAGAACTCAGTCAGAAGGCCCTGCCTACATGCAAGGGGGACTGATGGGCTGTCACTTCCCAGATGCAATGCCCCCTATGGAAGGGGATCAGACCTCCAGTGAACAGCCAGCATTTCTGCCACATAAAAAGAAGGCTGGGGTGGCTTCCAACCCTGACTGTATCAGCATCACAGCTTTAAAAAATACATGTGCCTGGGATCCAGCCCCAGAGATTCTGATTGGGTAGGCCTGCACTGACACCCAGGAGAATCTGTATTTTTAAAGGCACAAACTAGGTTGAGAGTCACTGGTTGGCTCTGGAGTGTACACGTCTAGCATTGCCTCTCAACAGTTTTAAAAATCATTTCTCCTGGGCTTCCCTGGTGTCGCAGTGGTTAAGAACCCGCCTGCCAATGCAGGGGACATGGGTTTGATCCCTGGCCTGGGAAGATCCCACGTGCCGCGGAGCAACTAAGCCCATGTGCCACAACTACGGAGCCTGTGCTCTAGAGCCCGCGAGCCACAACTACTGAAGCCCGTGCGCCACAGCTACTGAGCCTGAGCGCCTAGAGCCCGCGTGACACAACTACCGAAGGCCATGTGCCTAGATCCCGTGCTCCGCAGCAAGAGAAGCCACCGCAATGAGAAGCCTGCTCACCACAGCAAAAAGTAGCCCCTGCTCGCCACAACTAGAGAAAGCCCGCGCACAGCAACGAAGACCCAACACAGCCAAAAATAAAAACAAATAAATAAATTAATTAAAAGAAAAAAGTCATTTCTCCAATTTCTCAATGTGAACAATGCTTTTTAATTGGCTTCAATTTTGTATGTGCTGGTAAAATAGTTTTCACCACAGTAAATTCCAAGCAGGACTAAAAGTCAATACTTTTGTACAGGTTTTCATGAGTAGAGTCTATGTAATGATTAGTAATATATAATGATTAATTTTATGTCAATATTTGACACAATAAAATAATGCAGGTATGTGTAATTGATGATACATTGCTTTCTGGGAAGCTCATAGTTGTTCTCTGTGCCATTAAATCATTGTTCAGAAAGCTGTTCTTTTTGGAGTGATTTGAAACTTTTTTTTCCCTCAGGGCTCCCCTTCCGAAATTTCACAGAGTAGTAGGTGCAGGCATCTGCTGGGGTGATGTTGCTGATACAGATGGAAAATCTAGGATGGAATAGAGACCAGACAGAGGTTAGAGAGAACAAGGGGGAGGGAGGTGGGATGACATGGAATGGTGACTGTAATAATCATTCACTGAAGTAAGCAAGAGGTAGGATGCTGTGAACAGGATGATCCCCGCCTCCCGCCCTCCCTTCCTTCCTTCCTTTCTTTATTGAAGTATAATTGACATATAACATTATATTGGTTTCAGGTGCACAACAAAATGATTCAGTATTTGTAAACATTGTGTGTGCTACAGGAAATAAGAATGAAAATAGAATTTCACAATTTCCACATTCTAATGTAATCATCTAAAAATCTTTACCAGAGAATATTTACTCTATTGAAACTATTACTAAACACAAGTGTTATATATTAAAAGACCATCTTTGGGGGCTTCCCTGGTGGCGCAGTGGTTGAGAGTCCGCCTGCCGATGCAGGGGACACGGGTTCGTGCCCCGGTCCGGGAAGATCCCACATGCCGCGGAGCAGCTGGGCCCGTGAGCCATGGCCACTGAGCCTGCACGTCCGGAGCCTGTGCTCCACAATGGGAGAGGCCACAACAGTGAGAGGCCCGCGTACCGCAAAAAAAAAAAAAAAAAAAAAAAAAAAGACCATCTTTGGGAATTCCCTGGCGGTCCAGTGGTTAGGACTCCGGGCTTCCACTGCAGGGGACCCGGGTTCAATCCCTGGTCAGGGAAATAAGATCCCACAAGCCGCACAGTGCTGCCAAAAAAAAAAAAGCTATCTTCATTAATAGATTAGAATGAATTATTCCTTTCCTATTTTCTCCCACTATATTTTGTGTGTGTATTATGTCTTATTTTATGTCTATCTCTATTTATTATTTTATATTTACATTTTGTATGTTTACTTTATTTATATTTATACAGTTTCTGTATTTATTAGCTAGTAAGCTCCTGAAGGGTAAGGCTAGTATTACGTTCATTGTCATCATCTTCTACAGTATGTTACACAAACAAGCACTCAAATGTTTATTACAGGGACTGGAAATCATTTGAGTCATTTAACTTATTCAGTGCCTATTATGTGCCAGAGAATAAGTGATGAACAATACAAAATACAGCTTTCCCTGAGAGCTTACAGTCTAGTGGGAGGAAGACAGACAGTAAACAAAATAAATACGTAAGGTATAAAGTCTGTCAGCTGGTGGTAAGTGCTGTGGAGAAAAAGAAAGCAGGGGAGTGGGACAGAGTATTAAAATCTGAGTAGAGACTTCAAGAAACGGGAGGGCAGGCCTGTCTACATGCGGGGCAGGCAGAGCATTGCTGGGGAGGGGACAGCAAGCATGACCGCTCTGAGGCTGGCACACGCCTAGGGTGGACACAGGACAGCCGGAGGCCAGTGTGGTGGACAGAGTGAACTAGCTGGCAAGTGCAAGGAGAAAAGGCCAGGTCGTGGGGCCTTCTAGGCCAGGGTAAGGACCTTGAGGTTGACTCTGAGATGATAAGAGGGCTTCATTTGCTTACACTGAAGAAGTTCAGTCTGGCTTTTGGGTTTGTATTAGGCTATAGGAGGACAAGAGTGGAAACGGGGAGCATAGTTAAGAGATGAGTGTAAGAATCCAAGTGACAGATGGTGGTGGCTTGGACCAGGACCTCAGCAGTGGAATTGGTAAGCAGGGGTTAAATTCTGGATGTATTTTCACCAAGATTTATGAGAGAGAGCAAGAGAGCCATCAAGGATGGCTCCAAGGTATTTGGAGGAAAGTGGGAGGATGGAGTTAACTGAGGGAGGAAGGCTGAGGGCACAGGTTTGGAAGAGATACCGGCAGCTCTGTTGTGGACACACTTACCACATGAAGACCCCTACATACGAACCTTCAAGTTGTGAACTTTCAAAGACGCGAACATGCTATTCGCACGTCCAATCACGTATTAGTTCATGTGTCTGGTGTACATTGCCACGTGTAGCTCGCCCTCCATCTCCTATTGCTGACGATCCTTCAGCTCTACCATCTCCCACCTTCTCTCCCTCCTCCAGTCAGTAACTCTTCTTGCCTGTTCACTCGATGCCAGCCCCTGTATGCCAGCTGTTGTACTGTACTACTGTACTTTTCAAGGTACTGTACTGTAAGATTAAAAGTGTTTTCTTTATTTTTTGTGTTTGTTTTTTATGTATTATTTGTGTGAAAAGTATTATAAACCTTTTACAGTATAGTACTATATAGCTGATTGTGTTAGGTGGGTACCTAGGCTAACTTTGTTGGACTTAACGAACAGGCACTCAGAACGGAACTCGTTCGTATGTAGGGGACTGATTGTATTAGATATCTAAGTGGAAATGCAAATAGGATATGAGAGATGAACTCGAGTTCAGAAGAGAGATCCAGTTTGGAGATATAAATGAGGGGGTTTTCAATCTACTGGTGGTATTTGAAATATTGGGACTGTCTGAGCTACAGGTGAGTGATTGTAGACAGAGAACCCTGAGGGACTCCAAAGTTACAGTGTGAGGGAGATGAGGAAATAGCAAAGGTCGGTGCCAGACACTATAAGAAGAAGGTATTTCAAGGGGAAGGGAATGATCAACCCTGTCACATGCTGCTAGGAGGTCAGGTAGGAAGATGAGACAAAGGCTGAGACTGGCCCTTGGATTTAGCAATTAGAAGTTTAACAGGGACTTGACACAAGCCGATGGGGAAGCCAGTTTGGAATGGGTTCAAGAGAGTGGGAGGAGAGGAACTGGAGCGACTGGTAGAGAGGGAATGGGAAATGGGGAGGTAGCTGAAGAAGGAGTGGAATCAAGAGCGTTAAAACTGTCTTTTTTTCCCCATGAGTGGAGAAGTAGCCTGTTTGTGGGTGATGAGCATGATCAAGTACAGGAACAATTTGATGTCTTAAGAGAGTCAAGGGAGCATGGGCATGAGGGGGAGGGAGGGATTGGCCCTAGGTAAGAGCTGGGTAACACTTGTATCCAGGAGACAGGAGGGACTGGGACTGGGAAGGCAAAGTAGGAGACCACAGATGCAGGGAGAGAAGTAATTGTGGGGGAGAAAAATTAATTACCTAGCAGGATAATGCATGAGTTCTTTCCATTTTCCAAACTCTCCAAAATATGTATTGTTACATAGATTTGCAAGATATTAAAGGAAACAATCCTTGCTGACCTATGGACTTGTGTGAGTAATGCAGTGAGAGCAGTTTTAAAGCTTACTCTAGAAGCTACTCTAGGGTCAGAAGTGCCCTCTAGTGGTTCATTTAGATCTTTACTTTTTTTTCTTATTTTCTTGCTCTAGATAGAAGTGCAAAATAACACTATCCACATTTTATATTATTTTTTAAAAAAACAATTACAGTTCACAGTTTAATTTAGAAAAATATCATACATTGGGTAAAATATACCCAAACCATCTGCAGTCCAAGCTGGAGTGACTATTAATTAATTATCATTGCTAAGACTTTCTCTTGTAAATACATCATTCTCTGCCATACTGCCAGTATTTATGTACATTCTGCTTCTTGAATGAGTCATTTTATTAAACTCAGAGGAAGGACGACTGGTGGGCCGCCGCCGATCCAAGGCTGAAAAATCTTCGTGATGCTACGAAGAGTATAAATTCCTCATATTTTCCATTCCTTGTTGCACTTGGTTTTGTTGTCATTGGGTTTCTACTGCCTGGTATGTTCTCTCAACCTGGGTGAGTTAACTCATTTCCTCATGATCTTCCAGACTACCTTCAGTCTCCCCTGCTATGCAATCTCACAGTGTGCTGTGCTTCTTTCTCCCTCATGCCATTTCCCTCAACTGCAATAAAGCAGTCAATTCTGTAATGATTGTTTAATGTCTGTTTCTTCTGGTAAATCACGAGACCGGTAAGGGCTGAGAATGTGTGTGGCTTGTTCACCACTCTCTCCTCAGCACTTAGTTCAGTGCCCAGCACATGAACAGACACTATCCTGCAGGAGACTCTTGCCACGCCCCCATTAACATGGTTCAGATCCTACTGTGGAGGAGATTGCATTTCAGAAATAGAATTCTATTTCCTGAATACAATTGGCAATTGCTTTAGGTGTACCAGTAACAGATGTAATAATCTGTTACAAAACTGTTCCAGCTACTCTTTCAGTAGTTCAATTTAAATTTCTAGCCGGCAAAGCAATGCTTTACAAAGAAGGCAGAATCCTTAGATATGACCCAGACCTTAACAGATCATTTTTTCCAAAATAGAACTAAGGGAAAGACAATAAGATGCCAATGCAGAGGAAATAATAATGAGACTATTTCACATTGTACAGCCATATCTGTGACCCTAACCCACACAGTCCTACTTATTCCCAGATTTAGAAATATTCCGGCACCTCTAGGACTTAACTCAGCAATGGTATCTCTAAAATGGACAGGGCAATAGTGTTTATCTACCTGAGGCCCGTAGGCCATCCCAGCCTCATCCTTAGACACTGGAGTCTGAGAACAGGGGAATGGCTGGTTGTGAAGGATCGCACCACGGTTCCCTGGGTCCTGGACATGTGGCTTGGAATTTAGTGGGAACAGAGTAAAATGCTCCGAGCAGGAAGTTGGGTTTGTGTCTATCTAGAAAGTCTGTTATTATCTTATCTTCTCCCACCCCCAAAACCCTCACCCACACTCTAAATAGTTTAACCTCTTGGTGTTATAATTTTGGTGCAGTCTTTTTGTTGTGGGCCCTGAAAGAGGTCCTCTTCTATTGCTTGTCCAAAGGTAGCAGGGTTTTCCTAAAATCACTACTTGTACATTTAATGGAGGCATATATGATGATTAACCCCACTCAACAGGAATTTCTTTTATTCAGAACACCTTCAGATTAAACATCAGAATGAATACAAACACATGTCAGTATATTTATGGCGTGTTCTGTCAGGCTTGCTGGCCTTTCCCTCATGAGGCTCTTCCCCATGTTGTTCACACGGATGGCTCCTTGTCATCCTTCAGGTCTCAGCTTACATGTCACTTACCCAGAGAGGCTTGGCCAGACCACCCAATCTAGTTAGTCCCCTCCTCCTTTACTTTCTCTCATAGACCCTGTTATTTTTCTTCATACAATTCATCACAAGTGTTCACAGATTTTTTTGTGTTCGTTCACTTAATTCTATCAATTCCATTAGGCTGTTAAGTTTCTCAAAGGGGGGGGACCTTGTTTGTTTTGTTCACTTTGGTATTCTTGAGGCCTAGCACGGGTGCCTGACATGTAGTAGGTGCTCTATAAAAAAAATTGCTGAATAAATGAGTGAATACTTTCTTGGTTGTTTCACTTACAATTGTCCCTTCTACTGAGTTTTAGCTCCTGCTACTGCACTGTAACCCCTAAATTGATAGGAGAGAATTGCAGTGCCACTTCCCTCCATCACTGACTACTGAGATGGCAATTCCTTTGTGGAGAAGCTGCTGGCTTCTCCTGGGCGGTTGTCATGTACCCAAAGGTGCGCAATAATTCTGTTCATAATAGTATGACTGAGGCAATCAGGAGAGCTGTCAGAAATGCCTTTTTAAAAGTTACCCTCATTGGGTTCTTGGGCACCCAAGACTGTGAACTACTGACATAAGTGAGAATGTTGAAAAGGTGTGTGTGTGGGAAATGAAATTCAGATGTACACGTCCTTCCTTGCGCGCCAGGAAACTGAGCCTCTTGCAGCAGCTCCTCTGCCCAATGGGGGGCGGCAGCATTCCAGCAACTCACTCCCTGAGGTTGTGTAGGCGGCAGGAGCGATTCGCGTTCAAAATCTTTTGACTCTACCCGCTCTCCGTAGCGCCTTAGCCCGCTAGAGTTTCAAGGCGCGTTGTTCTTTGACGAAGCTGAGTCCTATACACCGCCTGCTGCTTTCCAGAGCATGGCTTCTCCGAGTTCCTTCACCTACTGTTGCCCTCCATCTTCCTCCCCTGTCTGGTCAGAGCCGCTGTACAGTTTGAGGCCCGAGCACGCGCGGGAGCGGTTGCAGGACGACTCGGTAGAAACAGTCACGTCCATGGAACAGGTGAGCTGGCTTGACTGGGCGAGGCGCCCGCGCGGGGGCTTCTGGGAGCGGGAGTCTGGTCCTCAGGGCCGCCGGGGTACGGAACCCACCCGGGAACTACAGCTCCCACAGTGCACCGCGGCGCCCCACCCCCACGCCGGGAAGCTCCCGGCGCCCAGGCTTGGGCTGGAGCGTGGAATGCTTGTGGGGCCGGGTTGGGGAGGGTCGTTGTCAAGGTTGGAGGGAGAGGACAGTACCTGGGCCCCCTCTGCCTTAGGGAGCGGAGAGAATCTTGTTCTGTGCCTGGAGGACTGAAGCAGCCCGTGTGGGTCGGACAGCCCACTCCATTTTGCCAGACATCGGGAGGTTCTCGTATGGATAATGCACTTTCCCCACCCTGCTTGTAGTTTTGGGACATAGAGGGGAAAAGAAGTGGCCAGACTGCGGTCATGCTATTCCATGATGTTTAATTTATGACCCACAGTGCCAGGTTTGATGCCTGCCTCGTGAGGAGACATTTTAGTAGCCATTCAATCATTTGAGCACCAGCAGTGTGTTGGTCACAATGTCGAACTCTGGAAATGCAAAGAAATAAAACAGCCCCTGATCAGGAGCATGGCACAGCCTGGTTGGGGAAGACAGAGAGGAAAACAGCACAGTTTGGGAAGTGCTGTAATAAGAGTGTGAATTTTGTACCACTTGCCATTCGCCGAGGCCTCGAAGTAGATGGGACCTATCACTTTGAAACGTGTTTGCGGAATGAGTAGTGAATTATAGTTTTGTTTTTTCTTCTCGTTCCTCAGTTGGAATTGGTCCCAAGTTAGTTATTGTGGAAATGGTTACCCATCTGTCACTAGGAGAAGTGATCAGAATGATTTTTTTTAGCACTAACAAGTCAGCATCAGGCTGCTTACTAAAATAAGATCTCTTAGTAAGATCAATCCCTAGACTTAATCTTGGAGGGACCTGCTTTGATTTTCATGCCTGAGGTTGGAAGCCTCAATTTTGGCAAAAATTAGTAATGATAATTATTATATTGTATATTTATGACTAAAATAACAAAAACAAGGGCTTGAATACACACGTATACACATAGTAGCAGAGGGAATATTTTAACTGGAGATTTAAGTTTCATGGGTTTTAGGGTAGAAAGGAAACTTACCTTTTGAATCTAGCTTCCCAGGTTAGTTAGCCCACCAGTGTGTCCTTCTACAGAAATCTTCTGCAAAAAATTGCAAAGAAATCTCCCATCAGTGAAAAAGCTACTACAGGATCTTTGCAGTATTCCTAAATGATGGATTGTTGAGTGGATTCAGGTCAAGCCTTTTTCTTTCTATCTGACCTAAGACTATAGGGTCACCTTTTGAGTAGTTAACTGAATTGACCCAGCAGATAAGGCTACAGATAAATAAAATGTTAGTGGAGAAAAGGGAATCAGAATTTGGTCTAATTTACACACCAGAACAGAGACTTCCATGGTTAGAGGGGTAAGTCAAAAACAAGAGCATCACCAGGAGCTTTACTGATCTGCTCTTTCTCTTTTGCTTACACTGTTTTTTCAGTCACATGCCCTGCTTAGTTCCTATGAGGGAAAAACCAGCACTTATCTTCTAAGTGCTTAGATATAATGAGCGATGGAGAAATGGATGCAACAAGGTACTGGCCTGCAAAAGGGTTGGCCAAGGTCTGGGCCAGTTGTGGAAACTAGGTTCTGATATGGAGCACTGGTACTGTAGGATGTCTTTCAGATCTAGGCCCAACTGTGCGGTGGATAGTAAAGCATCTTATACTTCTTTTCCGTGTCATTATTCCAGCTCACATTTTAAAAGTCTAGGAGAAACAGTTCCAGATCATAGGAAGATAACATAGTATCTCATTCTCATGGCTTCCTCAATGTTTTAATAATCATTATAGTGTCCACTTATTGGGTTCCATACCCAATAAATGCTCTCCATACATTGTATCATTCAATCCTTACACATTTTACAGATGAGAAAACTGAGTCTTATAGAAGGACTAGGTTGGTAGGTTAATGATGATATAGTCATAAGAAAAAACAACCTTGCTAGGAGTTGTTTGCAGAAGACACTGCTGTTATTCCTTTGGTTCTGACTGAAGATTCCATTTATTCTTAGGGGTTTACTGACAGCACTCAATTTTGTGCCATTGCCAATAAAAAATGCTTGTCACCTGCTTCCTATCTGATTATCAGGAGCCTATTTATTTGCTTAACAATGATTTGATAGTAGGAGTTAAACCTCTGAACAGTGGAAAGAGTCCTTAGCTATGGGTTCTTCTGTTCCATTCATTCATTTGCATTCATCCAACAAATACGTGAGTGCCTTCTTTGTGCCAGGCACTGTTCTAGACACTGGGCATAAGGGAGTGAACAAAAGAGGCCAAGTGGACGCCTTTACGAAACTTTTGTTCTAGGCCAGAGAGGCAGTCAATTAAAAAGGAGAAAAAATATCTAACCATCCATCTATCTATCTAATGTTAGAGAGAAGTGCTGTGGAGAAAAATAAAGCAAGATAAGGGAGATACATGGGTGGGATAGGAGCAAGGGAGGTTTTTATATAAGGTGGTAAAGGAAACCTCTGCTGATGTAATGTTTTAGCTGAGAGCTGAAGTAGGTGAGAGGACAAGCCATGTGTGTATCTGGGGGAAAAGCATTCTGGGCAGAGAAGGCAGCAAGTACAAAGGACCTGAGGCAGGGGGGTGCCTGGTGAGTGGAGAGCCACTGAGTAGAGAGGTTAGCAAACAGAACAGGCGATAAGGTTGGATCTCGTACTTTCAGATACCCTGATTGAGATGGGAAGGCATTTGGCTGAATAGCTTCCATTTACCTCCCCAGATTCACTCTACCCTTTTCTACCCTGCTCTGTAGATGTGCCCCAGGAGGTGGACCTGCACTGACAGGCAACCTTGCTTTCTGCCTTCTCTTTGCATTTGGCCATGGGGAGTATTGATAGGGGATGAGAGTGAGGGAGAAGGATGAGATTGGCGTATATATTCCCTTCCCGCAGGATTGTGTGGGCTGGAGTGTCTCTAGACTTAAGGTCACATCTCCAATTAGGTGCCTTCTCCGTGGAGCTCTCTGTCTCCCTCTCTACCCCTTCTCTTCACATTTCAGGTCTAGAAGGGCATGAAGTACCCTTGTGTTGCTAGCCCCTGTGTTATGATATGAACTCCCCTCAAATCACCCACTTTGAATGTGCCATCTGTTTCCTACCAGGAGTCAGACTGATCTATGATTGGAGGGTTTTGACACAATCTGTTGAGCATTTCAGCAGGCTCATTTAGGTCACTGTTGAGAGTAGATTGTGAGGAGGCCAGCGTAGGTGCAGGGAAACCAGTTAGTGGCTGTTGCAGTACTGCAGGTGACACGTGATGGCAGCTTCGCTCAGGGCTGTGGTAGTAGAGGTAATGAGCAGTGGTGAGATTCTGGGTATCTTTTGAAGGTCTCTGTTGTGACAGGCTGTTTTATTTCTTGACAAGCTGATGAATTTGATGCTCGGAGAACCTTTTATGACTCCAGAAAGCAAGATGTGGTTGTATTATTAGCGATTGTCTTCCTTTTTTGTGCCACCTGCAGTCACCCCATTGCAAATGCTGTGGGATTCAGGCCGGTAGGGTAATACTGGTACAATCTCAGAGGTAGCAGGTTTGCCAACAACAGTTGTTACTGAAGGTACTACTTTTGTTTTCCCTTTAGACTGCCCTTGAACAGGGGCAGAAACATTCTCCATTTGAAATGGCATGATGTCATTAGACGACATTCAGTCAAGTGCCAGTCAACTCTGAGGGGAATCTAGAAGAATTATTTGTCTCAGTCAAAATTCTTTTCTCTTAGAGGGGAAAAAAAAAAAGAATATGCCGGAAGCAATCACAGAATGACTCAGCAGAGCATGTAATGAAGTGCTAAATTATGACTGCATTGCATGAGGATTTCAGGGAGTGGAAGCCGATCTGGTGTGGGGTGAGGCGGTCAGGACAACTTCATGGAGGATGTGGGACTCGGGTTAGGCTGTAAAGGATAGAGTTGGGGCGGCAGCCATGCCAGTGGGAGGAGCCATTACGAGGGAAAGACCAGGTTGGCTGTGGTAGGGAATTAGGTCAGCTGGATGGGTGGGGCTGACCTGATGATGAATGAGTGCTGGTGGCCGGTGGGGACAGGATGGGGAGCCAGGCTAAAGAGCTGGCTGCAAGTGACGGGCATTGCACCACTGCAGATCCTGCAGGAGGGAACATTAGGGATCCAGGAATGAATCCCGACCTCCTGCTGTTGACTTGTTTCAAGTTCTAGTATCTGAAAGATTATTAAACAGAGGTGGAGAAAGTCCCTAAATATAGTCACACTAACTAGATTTTTATGCTTCTGATAGACGGGACCAGACCTCTGCTTGTTAAGTGGTCAGTAGGCTAGCTATGTGAATCAATTTTATCTTATTGAAATTCAGCATATACCATGTTACCCAGCTATTAGAAAGTGCAAATATCAAAATTTCCCCATTTTCCCTATGAATAAGTCCCCTAAAGTGTTTTTTGGTCAACTCTAGAATACACATACTATTAGGTATGTAGGTAAACAAACCAAATGCTTCTTTACACGATTTGCATTTTAAATTTAGGTACCTGTGCCTATTTAAAATCACATACTTTATAAAATCACACTAATTTAGAAATATTGTTCTTTCTCCTCCTCATATTCATAAAACATTTGTCTTCAAACTCTTCACATCCATCTTCGACCTTTGCGTTTATATCATCACTGGAGCTATACTTTGGATCAGTGAATACGTTTTTGCAGACCACACTTTCAGTTTTTTGAGATACATCCCTTTTAAATATGGGGAAGATATTGAATATTTTATCACAAGTTACAATTATAATTCTTTTACAGTGTGTCCAGTTGGTACATATCTTTGATCACCGCAACTTAAACACTTTATTAACTTTTAAAGTGATCTTTAAAAGGGTTTACAGTGGCAGTTTGCACATGCAAGTGTGAGTTCATATCCCCAGGAATTAAATCTGTGTTTAATTTGTCTCCTTTCATTGATACCATCAGCTGACTTCTGTAGGCAGCCAACACCAGACCTTGACTGAGGTTGTTTCAGGATGATGTGTCAACCCCAACTCATATTTTGTATTCAAAATAAGGAATTGAAAGAACTCCCCACAGCAAGAGTTACTTTGTAAGGATTTCTTATAAGGTGACTTGTTTTTTCTGAGGGATAATTTTTTTTTAGGAAGAATCCTTTTCTTATAGTTAATCTATTAATGATTCTTTTACCACATCTTCAGCATTAGCATGAGTCTCAGGCAGCAAATCTGCTTTCTGGAAGGGTCCTCCTCTGGGAGAGAGGGGGAGATGTAGGGAGAAGGGAAGGTCTGTGATACGGAAGTTGGTGCATCATGAGATTTGCTTTGGATAGAAGCTGTGAAGGAGAAAATTCCAAATGCATTTGTTGTTTTTTACCACTCAGCTATGAATGGATATTATTCTGTGCTTCCGATTGGATTTCTAGAAGAATTCCAGGAGCTATGTTTTAAACAGAGCTGTCAAGAATGCGGGCAGATGGTTAGATCTGCATCTATGTTGCCATGGCACCTAAGTCTTGGGGACGTGGGTGCAGTCACTTCATCTCTGACCCCTAGATTCTCACACGATCTCTCCATCGTTGAAAACCACAAAGTAATATACATACTAGTTTATATCATGTACACAGACTATACACACACACAAATATATATTTATTAGTTTATATTATATAAAGATACATGTGCATATACATCCATATACATATATAGTAGGGGAGGAAAAAACCTTTTCCTCTACCCAGCTTAGGTTCTCTAGCTGGGGCCCTGTAAATTAGACTGACCAAAGACAGATTAACAAGAGAAAAATAAACAGAAATTTATTAACATGTGCATTGTTGTGTACACATGGGAGCACCTATCGATGAGTCACCCAAAGGGGTAGTTAGAACTTGAGTTTATATGCCATTTTAGACTAAAACAAAGAAAAGGGTTTGGGGCTTCTGGGTTGGGGAGACAACTTATGTTTCCCCTAAGTCCAGGAAAAGTATGGTAAACAAGAGTTCTTTAGTGAGGTTTGTTATTCAGATTTAAGTCCGTGCCTTCTCCATAGATAAGAGTTGTTAGGAGTCCTCCACTTCTTGGTGTGGAGAGGGAGACATCTTTACGAAAGGAAACTTAATGCCCTGTTTTTAGAGCTTTTCCTTCACCTCCTGGTTATCAATGGCCTTTAGCTCAAAATAATCCATATGCCAACGAGGCATATTTTGGGATGGCATATTCCCAATATGTATAATCTTACTTCAGCAAACGTAAAACCATTCTGTACGTAGCAACACCTAGCCTGTGCCCCGTCAGAAGCAGGGGTAAACTTCTGACAAACTAGTAGGCTTACCTCTGAACTCTTGTGTTCCCCTTTCGCCATACCCTAAGTGATCAAGTGCCTCATGACTGGAAAAATGAGAGATGTACTGTTAGGACTAAGTTATGTTATAAAGAGGCTTGGGAGGGCAAGCAAGGGTTTTCTAGGTATGTCTCTACTGAAGTGTTAGAATTGCTGGGTTGTAGGGTCTGTGCCTTTTTATTACCTGCTACCATGTTGCCCTCCATAGTGACTCTAGTAATTTAAGTACTAGTTAGTGGTGTACTGGAGATCTATTTTGTCCACATCCTCTCTAAGACTTGATATTGTTAGTGGTCAGCGGTCTTAATTTGGGAAAAATAGTATCTTTTACATGTGTTCCAAGTATCTTCCCCTAGGCTCTTGTTTGCCTTTAACCTTGCTTATATTTATGTTCTTCTTTGTCTTTTTCCTTATAGTTTGAGCTTTTTGAAGAAATCTTTCTCTATCCCAAGAATATAAAGATATTCTCCTATATGCTGTTTTAATGACTTGACTCAAGTTTTTCATGTTCAAATTTAATCAACCTGGAATTTATTTATTTATTTTTAGGATGAGAGGTAGGCAGTAATTTTTATACTAGCAACACTTACTGTCCATGTTTTTTCCTTTGATATTAGATTTTCCCATCTCTGCCTTAAACCAAGTTTTCATATATGCATAGGCTTTTAGGAATTCTTTAATGAAAAATGCTGTTAGATGAGGATTATTGAATATTATAGCATAGTGATGATAAGCACCTGTCCTTTGAATGAGGCAGGTTACTGCTGATAACATAGCCTGTGGATCTGTAGGCCATTGGGAACTTTTTTCTAGTGTTCATTTTGGTTTATGATTTAAACTTAGTTTTCCTTCGTTACTTCTGGAACACCTGATGTTAAAACAAGGTTTTTTAAGGGAATTGGCAGTGAGGGCAGTGGGTCTCAAACCTGGCTGACCATTAGAATCACCCGGGGAGCTTTTGGTCTTCCCAACCACCCCGGGTTGTACCCTAGACCACTTAAAACAGAACCTTTAAGGGTGGGACCCAGGCATCAGTATTTTTTAAGCTCCTCAGGTAATTCTAATATGCAGCCAGGGTTGAGAACCCATGGTTCATAAAGGATCTCAGCCTTGATAGAGAGGAATGCCAGCTGGTTAAGGAGACTAGGTCAACTCTGACCTCCCTCTGAATTTTGTACTCAAAGTATTAGGATATTTGTTCAGAGGAACGTTTTACCTTCTCACCTTCGTTTATCCTTTGCTAATTAAGAAGAAGAAAAGTGTGGTGAGCAGGTTAAAAAAAAAAAACAGCAATAATTATAAGTTAAGAAAGTCCTATTTGAAGTCAAACTCAAGCATCAGCCTCTGAGCTGAAATCCAGTGACTGTTACCACTACTAAAAAAAAAAAAAAAACCTTTGATCCATCAAACATCAGCATGCATCAGAATCCTCTGGAGGAGGAATCCTCTGGGTGGGCCCCATCCCAGTAGTTTCTGATTCTATACGTCTATGACCTGAGAGTTTACATTTTTAACAAGATCAGCTTGGCTGCGGTTAAACTGCCTCTGAGCTACTAGATCTAATGGTTGCTGTTGCTGGTTTTTTAATCCATTCTCCTATTGATGGACAACTGAGCTGTTGCCAGATTTTGGATATAATGAATAATGCTGCTATAAACATTCTTGTAGAAGTCTTTTTATGATCATGTGTTTTCATGGGTAAAAACCTACAGGTGGAATTGTTGGATCACAGGGTAGGTGTATGTTTAGTTTTAAACGAAACTGCTGGCCTTTTCCAGAGTGATCAGACATGTTACACTCTCACCAGCAATGTGTGAGGGCTCTGGTTCCTCTACATCCTTGCCAACATTTGGTGTTTTCCCTCTTTTCAACTTTAGTCATTCTGCTGGTGGGTGTGGAGAGGTATTGTTAAAGAAAAAATTATTCATGACACTTGTTAAAGGAAGACTTTGTTCAAGGAGGACTGCTGTGATGGGGTTTTGCAGTAGGGGAGAGAGATTGGGCTCAAGTCTGAAAACAGCAAGGAAAGGTGGGAATTTATAGCCAAGGAGCAAGGTGGGGGGATTGGTGGATGGTAGATTAGTAAGAGGAATCATCAAAGGTAGGTGGGGAATCTGGCTAAACTGACTTAAAAGGATTCCTTGTGAAGGCAGGCCAAGGTGGTCAGACATCACTGGGGGATGGTGGAGGATGAGGAACCTGATCAGATAGTGGGGATGGGGGATTCTGGCTAAACCAACTTAGCAGGATTCTTGCTAAAAATAGGTGATACGATGATGGACACAGAAGTATAAAAGTCGAGGCCTAGGGCTTCCCTGGTGGCGCAGTGGTTGAGAGTCCGCCTGCCGATGCAGGGGACACGGGTTCGTGCCCCGGTCCGGGAAGATCCCACATGCCGCGGAGCGGCTAGGCCCGTGAGCCATGGCCGCTGAGCCTGCGTGTCCGGAGCCTGTGCTCCGCAACGGGAGAGGCCACAACAGTGAGAGGCCCGCGTACCGCAAAAAAAAAAAAAAGTCAAGGCCTAGTTGGGAGGAGGATTCAGAGGAGCCTGACTAAAGTTTGGTCAAGGAAAGTCTCTGCTGGTGTCACACTGTAGAGTATTTGCTTTTAAATTGACAGAAACACTCTCTAATTGGTTTAACATTTATTTAGCTACTATACATATAAAGTACTGGTGTGTGTGTGTGCAGATGTATTTGACTTTTCAAAAATCTTTCTTATACCTAGATAAAGTAGTTGTGATGGAATCTTGGTTCCTCCAACTTTTTATTACAAAAAATGTCAAATATACAGAAAAATTGACAGTATCTGTTTGCCCTCCACCTAATCCCCCCCCACCATATAAACTGTTCAAGGATAAATTTTAAAAGAAGATAAAATCATGACTCACACAACTATAAAATGAACACATGTCCAAGATTTTATTTGACTCATGGACCCAGTAAGATATTACAACTAGTTCAGACAGGAACTCAACATACCACCTTTAAAGTCAGATAGGGATGCTGAAGTAAATTTGCAAATGGATGCAAAACTGGGCAATATTCATTATTACTTGCATTTACAAGTACTTGCATTTTACTAGATACAATTTGTATTTCTGTGGACAGAAATTATTTGCATTACTATCAGTTTTCTGCAAATTCTACCTCTACAGAATTGTGAGATAGTCTTGTCAAGGATAAAAGTGGAGGGACTTCCCTGGCGGTCCAGTGGTTAAAGACTTCTTGCTTCCACCACAGGGGACATGGGTTCCATCCCTGGTCGGGGGAACTAAGATCTCACATGCTGTGCAGCTTGCCCCCTCCCTGCCAAAAAAAGGACAAAGGTGGAGATAACCCAGTTGAAACCATGCAACTCAGATTGGGACTCAAACCCAGCCAAAACTCGGATTGGGACTTGAACCCACGAGGCTGGGACTTGAACCTGGCCAAAACCCACAGTCTTCCAACTGAGATCACACACCTGGTTTCAGAACTTAATGAAGCTCAGGTTCTTGATGTCTCATCGTAGAAAGAATTCAGTGAGAGACAAAGTGATAGATAAGAAGTGGATTTATTTAGAGAGAAACATATTCCACAGACAGAATGTGGGCCATCTCAGAAGGCCAGAGTGGCACCAGGGTAAGGAGTTGTCAGTTTTTATAGGGGTGGGTAATTTCATAGGCTGATGAGTGGGAGGAGTATTTCAGCTATTTGGGGAAGGGGCGGGGATTTCCAGGAATTGGGCCACCGCCCACTTTTTTTTTTTTAATTTTTAAAAATATTTATAGTGGCTGCGTTATCTTCATTGCTGCGCTCAGGCTTTTCTCTAGTTGCGGCGAGCGAGCTGGGGCTACGCTTCGTTGCGTTGCTTGGGCTTCTCATTGCGGTGGCTTCTCTTGTTGTGGAGCACGGGCTCTAGGCGCAGGGGCTTCAGTAGTTGTGGCTCGCAGGCCTAATTGCTCTGCGGCATGTGGGATCTTCCAGAACAGGGCTCGAACCCATGACCCCTGCATTGGCAGGCGGATTCTTAACCACTGCACCACCAGGGAAGCCCCCGCCCACTTTTTGACCCTTATGGTCAGTCTTAGAACTGTCTTGGTGCCTGTGGGTGTGTCATTTAGCTTCCTGATGTGTTAACAGTGAGTGTATACTGAGGCTCAAGGTCTAGTGGAAGTTGACTTGTCTGCCATCTTGGACCCATTTGGTTCTAATCAGTTTATGTCATGTCCTCCGGCTATGTCATTCTTTCAAGGGTAGTGCCTTGCCCCCTTCCCTCCTGTTTCATTCCCCCCTCAGAGATTTTATCCCATATTTTTTGCGGTACGTGGGCCTCTCACTGTTGTGGCCTCTCCCGTTGCAGAGCACAGGCTCCAGACGCACAGGCTCAGCGGCCACGGCTCAAGGGCATGTGGGATCCTCCTGGACCGGGGCACGAACCCGTGTCCCCTGCATCGGCAGGCGGACTCTCAACCACTGCGCCACCAGGGAAGCCCCTATCCCATATTCTTATGGGAAGCAGAAGGGCGATGGTCCATCTTCTGTAACTGCTTCAGTAGGGGCGTTGACCCTGCCTGTCAGGGAGTAAAAATCTCTGGATGCCTGATCTAGGGGCCCCAGGGGCAAGACAGCTCCTTGTTCTAAGTCAGTATGGGCTGGAATCCTCACATAGCCATCATCTTGGTGTGGAACTGTTGTAACTGCTTCCAAGGCCTTTCTGTGAATCTCCTTGATGATGAAGCACTTTTTGTAACAGCATCAGAGTACAAAAATATCTGTAAATGACAAAAGGCTCAAAAGGCATGGTTAAACATCTGATAACAGTGTAATCGATAAAGAAACATGGTTATAATAACCAGAATTATCAATGATTACATTTAATTTAACATACCAAATAATCCTAGTTAAATATTTCTCTTTAAGATACCTCAGGGGCCCTCTAAAGTACCCCAAAGTTAGCTGGAAATCAAAAGAAACTTAATTAAAATTTGACATTTGGGAAGCTTGTCAAAAAGTTTCAAAACACTTGCTCAAATAAGATCATAGGTCACTGTGAGACAATACTTATTCCCTAACTAAAGTTACAGAAGATCTCAAAAACAAATACAGATCACTTAAAAGGCAAAGAAACATACCAAATCCAGTCTTGTCCCAGCCTATTCCCAGCAAAATCCATTTACCCAACTAAATTTAATCCAGTCTTAGAAAATCCTGATCATGTATAACTCTTTTCAGTATTCTTCATTCTTCACACCTAATTTTACTAAAAACACTTATCTTACTTTTCTTAAAAGTTTTTTTCACATTGAGTTACTTTTCTTGTTGACAAAGTTGTAACAGAAAAAGGTCTTATTTGACCTCTAATAAACCTAGGTACAACAGAAGGATTATACTTGACATTGATCATTGATGACTCTAACAGGTCTGTGTTAATCAAACCAACAAGCTTAAGCCACCTTCAATACCAGATATCAGTTTAGTACTGAATGTTTTTCAGATGACATGAACCTGAAATGCATTCTGGCCAGATTATTTTCTATTTCTGAGTATTTATATAAGCACTTAATTTTTTTTTTAAGCCAATTACGTAGAGCTCTTTTACGAATTCATTTTTGGCAATATCACACGCCTACAACACACATATAGATACATATGAACACACAAACAAACACAGAGGCCTTATAGTTCCCATTCCAAAATTTCAGTCCTGAGTCAGATACAGCATAAAACCTATCAGTTACAAGGGGTTGGATTCAAATTGGGCTTCTGGCAGATGGAACAAATCAAGGTCACCCATCTAGATGGCTAAACCCTTTTTACTAGTGTTTACAGAAAAGACACTTAGGATTTCTATTTATCCTTGACAAGTCAAGTTCTAAATTACTTTACCCTCTTTTTTAAAATTTGCGTTTAAAAAGGTGGCAGAGATAAGGGTTCCTGAGAAGACCAGATAGGACACTTGCATCTCAAAGATACGGGCAAGTTCCTCCTAGGATGACTGTTTCCCCTTTGTTTAATACTTACAAGTCTCTTAAGATAAATAGGGAAGGTTTGGGGAGTGGTAAAAGGATTGGTGGGTTTTGGATTATTTTTGGAGCCACACCTCTGGTCCTGTAAAGACTACATTTGTAAAACAAGGAGAGTTTTGTTTTCTTTTTCAAAGAATTGGGTGGTTACCTCAATGATATTGAAGGACTGACATACCCATTCATTTAAGTTGGAAAGTTTTACTTTTCCTCATTTAGCTTAGGGGAGAAGGCCTCTTCCAAAATTCCTATCAGGCTCTGAATATCAGCTATGGTTAGTTTAGTCAGACCCGTGGCCTCCTGTTTTGGTAATCTATTTACAAACATTTTTTAGGATCTTCCCTAGGTTTAAGAAATTTGTACCTTATATTTAGACACTATATAACCCTTTTTACTTAATAACCACTGGCTGGATACCTTTGGCCAAGCCCAGAACCTCGATAGTCCACATTCCAGGGTCTACTAAGTCTTCTATTTTAGCTTCAGATTATCTGTTCCTTTTTGCTTTTTGTTAGAACCATTTGGTGATGAGGGTGGTTCCCTTGGCCCTCAAGAAACAGAGTGGCCCCTACCTTAGTTAATAAATCCCTTCCCATTAAAGGGATGGGACAGTCAGGCACAAACAGGAAGGAATGTAAAAACAGCTGGCCATTGATCTTGCACAAAAGGGGTTCCAGGAAGGTGTGCCCCTGTCTCTTCCCTAACAACCCCATTACGTATTCCTTATGATTGCTAAGGTTTCCAATCCTTTGGGTTAAGACCAAGGTTGCACCAGTGTCTTTAAGAAATTCTGTCAAGTGGCCCACCACATCAGTGACCACCCAAGGCTCTCCATTTAGTTATGTAGATGGTATCTCTAGGCAGAGCCACTTGGGCCCCTTCAGTCTTCTGATTGCAAAACCATCAATGGCTGAGGGGCCCCCCCGTAGCTCTCTGGCGTATGGGGCATTCCCTCTTCCAATGCCCTGGCTGTTTGCAAAGGGCACATTGATCACAATCCTCCCTCCAGTCCGTTGTATCCACACAGGGTACACTGGCCTTGTATGGCTACCCGTGGGCCTTGTGGTCTGCCAGGGCCAGGTTGGCCCAGAAAAGCCAACTTCCCTTTTGGTGGTCTCTGAGTGGACAAAGCCACTGCCGTCATCTGGGCCTTTTGCATATTTCTCTGGGTGCGTTCAGCCTTTTCGACCATATCCCTATTACCGAAAACCAAATAAGCCAATTGGAACAAATTGTTCATCAGAGTCTGAGGACCAGCAGTTGTTTTCTGAATTTTGCTCCTGATGTCTGGGTCAGACTGGGCTATGAAATGCATAGCCAAAAAGGCCTGTACCTCGGGGGAGGAGGGATCCACGTTCCTTCGGGATCCATGACCCTGTAGGATGGGTCAGTTAAAAGGTACTCAGTGTACTCCCTAGAGGTATCCCTCCAAGCTACACATGCCTTAAATTCCTTTTGTGTTCCATTGCCTAGATACAAGGCCATGGAAATTTGAACATAGGGTACTTGACTCAATTTTAAATTTCCTAACTCATATTGTGGCCAAACCTGATTACATAACCTACTAAGTTTTTTTCCGTTTAATTCCTGTTGTCCAAATCTTTCCCAATCCCAGAGTATATGGCCCAAAGGGGTATTGGTTGGGATTGATGCAGCCTGACCCATTTTAGACAAGCTTCTGAGCTGTCCAAAACTCCACTCTTAAGTAAAATCCACCATGCAATTTGGTGAAGATTTGCACTTAAGATTTTAGATGCTGTCCCTTCCAGGGTAGTCTCCCAACCAGGTGTTAGTGCCCAAAAAGTTGTCACAAAGAAACAGCATAGAAGACATCCCCAATGGTGTTGATGATGAGTGGGAGTTGGTCTAGCTATAAGTTGGGAATAAAGGGTCAGCACTTATGGGGCTTCCCTGGTGGTGCAGTGGTTGGGAGTCCGCCTGCCGATGCAGGGGACACGGGTTCGTGTCCCGGTCCGGGAAGATACCACATGCTGCAGAGCGGCTGGGCCCATGGGCCATGGCCGCTGAGCCTAAGCATCCGGAGCCTGTGCTCCGCAGCGGGAGAGGCCACAACAGTGAGAGGCCCGTGTACCGCAAAAAAAAAAAAAAAAAAAAAAAAAAAAAAAAAGCGTCAGCACTTGTAAGGGTCAGAGGGAGGGGAGTAAAAGCAATAAAAAGTACACCTTGGTGGTCACACAGGTTTTCTGGGGTTAACAGAAGGAAGAAAGAAAGAAATAGAGTAGGAATGAACAAGAATGCAAGAATGTAGGAGAAAAACCTCAGAGTCAGGGAGATGAGTATAGAGATTAACAATTCTGTCCTGGATCTGCTGTTGCATGTGCACAAGCAACAGGATTGACCTACCGGTCAAAAATGAGCAGACGTTGGCAGAGCGTCCTCCCCAGTATACCTGCCTCGCAGCATCGCACAGGCCTCTTTAGGACCAAAACCTAACTTTCAACATTCTTACCTTATCACCATCCCTTCATGGTCGACAGCTGAAACCATGCACCTCAGATTGGGCCTTGAACCCACATGGCGGGACTCGAACCCGGCCAAAACCCTGATTGGGACTTGAACCCACGAGGCTGGGACTTGAACCTGGCCAAAACCCACAATTTTCCAACTGAGATCACACACCTGGTTTTAGGACTTAATGAACCTCAGGTTCTTGATGTCTCATTGCAGAAAGAATTCAGTGAGAAACAAAGTGATAGGTAAGAAGTGGATTTAGGGACTTCCCTGGTGGCGCAGTGGTTAAAAATCCGCCTGCCAATGTAGGAGACACGGGTTCAATCCCTGGTCCGGGAAGATCCCATATGCCGTGGAGCAACTAAGCCTGTGTGCCACAACTACTGAGCCTGTGCTCTAGAGCCCGCGAGCCACAGCTACTGAGCCCACGTGCCACAACTACTGCAGCCCGCGTGCCTAGAGCCTGTGCTCTGCGACAAAGAGAAGCCACCGCAATGAGAAGCCTGCACACCGCAACAAAGACTAGCCCCCCGCTTACTACAACTAGAGAAAGCCCCAGGCACAGCAACAAAGACCCAATGCAGCCAAAACATAATAAATAATTTATTAAAAAAAAAAAGAAGTAGATTTATTTAGAGAGAAACACACTCCACAGACAGAGTGTGGGCTATCTCAGAAGGCGAGAGTGGCCCTGGGAGAAACACACTCCACAGAGTGTGGGCCATCTCAGAAGGTGAGAAAGGCACCAGGGTAAAGGGTTGTCAGTTTTTATAGGGTTGTGTAATTTCATAGGCTAATGAGTGGGAGGAGTATTTCAGCTATTTTGGGAAGGGGTGGGGATTTCCAGGAATTGGGCCACCACCCACTTTTTTTTTTAAAGAAGATATTGGGGGTAGGAGTTTATTAATTAATTTATTTATTTTTGCTGTGTTCTTCGTTTCTGTGCGAGGGCTTTCTCTAGTTGTGGCAAGCGGGGGCCACTCTTCATCGCGGTGCGCGGGCTTCTCACTATCGCGGCCTCTCTTGTTGCAGAGCACAGGCTCTAGACGCGCAGGCTCAGTAGTTGTGGCTCACGGGCCAAGTTGCTCCGCGGCATGTGGGATGTTCCCAGACCAGGGCTCGAACCCGTGGCCCGTGCATTAGCAGGCAGATTCTCAACCACTGCGCCACCAGGGAAGCCCCACTGCCCACTTTTTGATCCTTATGGTTAGTCTTAGAACTGTCTTGGTGCCTGTGGGTGTGTCATTTAGCTTCCTGATGTGTTACAGCGAGTGTATACTGAGGCTCAAGGTCTAGTGGAAGTTGACTTGTCTGCCATCTTGGACCCATTTGGTTCTAATCAGTTTATGTCATGTCCTCTGGCTATGTCACTCTTTCAAGGGTAGTGCCCTGCCCCCTTCCCTCCTGTTTCACAGTGATGGGCACAACTTTTCCTTTGGGGGTGTGTGTGTGTATGTTTATATGTGTGTGTATGTACACACATGTATATATGTATATGACTGTTCTTTTTCCCCGAATCTTTGAAAGTAAGATGAAGATATTATGACACTTTACCCCTAAATAATAAAGCATGCATCTCTTAAGAATAATGTTCTTCTACATCAGCACAATAATGTCACATATAAGAAAATTAAAAGTAATTGTATAATATCATCTAATATCCAATTTATTTTTATTTTTTATTTATTTTTGTTTTGTTTTGTTTTCTTTTCTTTTTTGGCCAAGCTATGTGGCTTGTGAGATCTTAGTTCCCTGACCAGGGATTGAACTCTGGCCCTTGGCAGTGAAAGCACAGAGTCCTAACCACTACACCACCAGGGAATTCCCTCCAATTTATTTTTAAATTTCCCCAATTGTCTCAAGATTCTTTTTATATCTTTTTGGTGTGTGTTTTGAATCAGGAGCCAATCAAGGTTCCTTTATTTCAGGCTGTTTAAAATTTTTGAAGAGCTAATCCCTTGGGACTGAATTTTTTGGTGACTAGTCCTGATGGCATTTCTTATAACATTTCATGTAACAATGTTTCTGAAACCGAACAGATGCTTTAGGATGTCATCCTCCTCCCAAGAGAGCCATATCACTTTCATTAACATGGTCACAAACTGTGTGCTTTGTGCTCAAGGGAAATGAACCTATGGGCTTTTTGCTGTTTATGCAAGAGTAAATTATCTGCTATTGTAGGGCGGCTGTTAATAATCCTTTGTATTGTACTCAGTTGGTAACTGCCTTGCCTGTGGGAGCTCTCATGCGGAAAAGAGAAATTAACTAAAATAGAATAGTCCCTTCCTTCGGGATGGAAAGGAAACATGGAAATTCAAGATAAAATGAAAGGCCAGGGAAAGCAGACATGCTTTAGCATCCCTGTGTTGAAGCCGATCCCTCCCTCCTTCCTTCCTTCCTCCCTCCCTCCCTCCCTCCCTCCTTCTCGCCCTCCCTCCCTCCCTTCCTCCCTCCCTCCCTCCTTCTCGCCCTCCCTCCCTCCCTTCCTCCCTCCCTCCCTCCTTCTCGCCCTCCCTCCCTCCCTTCCTCCCTTCCTAATTCTGATTTGAGAGCTGTGTAGTGTTAGAGTTCTTCATGACTTAGGTAACTTTGTTTTTTAATAGTTACCCCCAATTCTCCTATATTTAAAGTGAGAATTTCGATAAAATTTTAAAAAGGAATTTAATTATAGATCTTGCTTCATAGACATTATGCAATTGTTGTGACTGCTTCTCTTAATTCTGTCCCAAAGGCTAAATTTCTAATTCTACTAATGTTTTGGAGGTCCCCAAGACCACTCCTAGGTTCACTGATTCACTACTAGTGTTACCTGAAAACTGGTTTGCCTCTTGGTGAGTGTTGAGCCAAAAGACACGACCGAGCCAAAGATAGGGAGAAGGAAGGATTTATTACTTGCAGCAAGTAAGGAGAACACTGGGGATCCTTCCCAAAGCAGTGTCTCTCCCAACAGCAAAATTGGGGAAGTTTTAAGTTAAGGGTACATGCATATTCATGATGGGGCTTGAGTGGTCTACAGAGTCCAAGCTTTAGTTGATTGAAGTCAGAAGTTCAGAAAAGGTCAACATCATCAGCCCTTAGGTTCCAGTACATCTGGTGGTTGAGGCTTCAGGCTACTCTTTACCATCGAAAGAGAACTCGGAGTCTTTATAACTAATATATTATCTTTGCTATTGTTATTTCTCTCGCCTGATAACAGTCAGTGTCTGCATTCTTTCTTCTCTTAAGATCATTGATTTCTAAGACCTATTAAAGGGCAAGCATTGTGGCCAGGCTTAGATCCCAGAATGGCTTAGGCCAAAATGGCCTCTCTTATGTCAAGAAAACCATGCCTGTTTTTCTTTCTCCGGGGTTTCCTTTCTCTTTCTTTTCTCTCTTTCTTTTCTCTCTACCTTAACTGCTTACACAAAGATTCAGAGAACTCAGCATATAGCTGTACTCATGGTTATGATTTATTACAACAACAGGCTACGGAACAAAATCAGCCAAGGGAAAAGGCTCATGGGGTGAAGTCTGCAGGAAACGAGGCACAAGCTTCCAAGAGTTCTCTCCCAGTGGAGTCACAGAGGACGTGTTTAATTTCTCCAGCATTGAATTGTGACCACACATGCAGAGCTACCAGGGCAGCTCATTAGAGATTTGGTGCTCATGGTTTTTACTGGGGCTGGTCACATAGGGACCCACTTTCTAGCATAATTCCAGACTCGCAGAAGGAAAAGAGCTGTTCACCATAAACCTCGTTGTTTATACAGTTTAGGCTCAGTGAGCCTCTCTAATCAGTTCTGGGAATGGTGAGAGCCCTCCCGAGATCCAGGCTCCCAGACTCCAGCCAGGGTCTACCTTTCAAGTAGGCCTTTCTAAGGATAGTAGTCTCAGGCCTGCTGTGTTAACTCTTTTGTATACAACTAGCTTTCTTCCTTTCCTTTCACTATGCAAATCAGAACATTCAAAGAATGCTTACATCTTCCCAGTGACAAAATTACTACGATTTATATCACACTGGCAGACTGTATGTGGAGAAGGAGAGGCAAAAAAGGCTGTTGCATATTTTGGGGATTACTTTCATTTTCTTATCCTCAGATGACTATTTTTTAATTTCTATATTAATCCATTACTATTTGTCAAAAAAATTACAGGCTTATTGCTAGTATTATTTTAAAAGTTGTACTCTAAAAATCATACTTTGTGCTCTGAAGTGATCTTTTTCTATTAAAAAATACACTAGTTCCTAAAGACAACCCACAGAATGGGAATATGACAAGGAACTTGTATCTATTGATAGAATATTTAAGGACTTATTACAATTCATTAATAAAAAGACAACCCAATATAAAAAATGAACAAAGAGATTAGATCACTCCCTAACACCATACACAAAAATAAGCTCAAAATGGATCAAAGACCTAAATGTAAGGCCAGAAACTGTCAAACTCTTGGAGGAAAACATAGGCAGAACACTCTATGACATAAATCACAGCAAGATCCTTTTTGACCCACCTCCTAGAGAAATGGAAATAAAAACAAAAATAAACAAATGGGACCTAATGAAACTTCAAAGCTTTTGCACAGCAAAGGAAACCATAAACAAGACCAAAAGACAACCCTCAGAATGGGAGAAAATATTTGCAAATGAAGCAACTGACAAAGGATTAATCTCCAAAATTTATAAGCAGCTCATGCAGCTCAATAACAAAAAAACATACAACCCAATCCAAAAATGGGCAGAAGACCTAAATAGACATTTCTCCAAAGAAGATATACAGACTGCCAACAAACACATGAAAGGATGCTCAACATCATTAATCATTAGAGAAATGCAAATCAAAACTACAATGAGATGTCATCTCACACCAATCAGAATGGCCATCATCAAAAAATCTACAAACAATAAATGCTGGAGAGGGTGTGGAGAAAAGGGAACACTCTTGCACTGGTGGTGGGAATGTGAATTGGTACAGCCGCTATGGAGAACAGTATGGAGGTTCCTTTAAAAACTACAAATAGAACTACCATATGACCCAGCAATCCCACTACTGGGCATATACCCTGAGAAAACCATAATTCAAAAAGAGTCATGTGCCAAAATGTTCATTGCAGCTCTATTTACAATAGCCGGGAGATGGAAACAACCTAAGTGTCCATCATCGGATGAATGGATAAAGAAGATGTGGCACATATATACAATGGAATATTACTCAGCCATAAAAAGAAACGAAATTAAGCTATTTGTAAAGAGGTGGATAGACATAGAGTCTGTCATACAGAGTGAAGTAAGTCAGAAAGAGAAAGACAAATACTGTATGCTAACACATATATATGGAATTTAAGGAAAAAAAATGTCATGAAGAACCTAGTGGTAAGACAGGAATAAAGACACAGACCTACTAGAGAATGGACTTGAGGATATGGGGAGGGGGAAGGGTAAGCTGTGACAAAGTGAGAGAGTGTCATGGACATATATACACTACCAAACGTAGAATAGATAGCTAGTGGGAAGCAGCCGCATAGCACAGGGAGATCAGCTCGGTGCTTTGTGACCACCTAGAGGGGTGGGATAGGGAGGGTGGGAGGGAGGGAGATGCAAGAGGGAAGAGATATGGGAACATATGTATATGTATAACTGACTCACTTTGTTATAAAGCAGAAACTAACACACCATTGTAAAGCAATTATACTCCAATAAAGATGTAAAAAAAATAAAGAAAATTTTAAAAAATAAAAAATGAACAAAGATCTGAATAGACATTTCTCCGAAGAATATCTACAAATGGCCAATAAGCCTGTAAAAAGATGCTCAACATCATTAGTCATCAGGGAAAGGCAATCAAAACTATAGTGAGGGCTTCCCTGGTGGCTCAGTGGTTAAGAATCCACCTGCCAATGCAGGGGACATGGGTTCGAGCCCTGGTCTGGGAAAATCCCACATGCCACGGAGCAGTTAAACCCATGTGCCACAACTACTGAGCCTGCACTCTGGAGCCCGCGAGCCACAACTACTGAGCCCATGTGCTGCAACTACTGAAGCCCGCACGCCTAGAACCCATGTTCCGCAACAAGAGAAGCCACCGCAGTGAGAAGCCCGTGCACCGCAACGGAGAGAGTAGCCCCCTCTCGCTGCAACTAGGAAGAAGCCCACGCGCAGCAACGAAGACCCAACGCAGCCAAAAATAAATAAATAAAATAAATAAATTTATTAAAAAAACAACTAGTGAGATACTACTTGACACACACTAGGATGGCTATGATCAGAAACATAGATAATAATGTGTTGCTAGGATGTGAAGAAATTGGAGCTCTCATATACTGCTGATGGGAATATAAAATGGTACAACTGCTCTGGAAAACAGTCTGGCAGCTCCTCAAATGATTAAACATAAAGTTATCATAATGATCCAGCAGTTCCACTCCTAGTGATGCCGAAAACTCGACCTCTGTGCACTGGGGCTGAATCGAATCTTGGAGATAGAGTTTCGGGTGAAGTAGAAAAGAATAGCTTTACTGCTTTGGCAGGCAAAGGGGGAAACAGCGGGGTCCTGCCCAGAAAAACTGTATGTCCAAACCTGGTAGGCAAATCCTTTTATTTAATGATCTTCCTGACATATGTTTCTCGTATTTTTTTTTTTTATCCCTTTCAATGTATAGCCAAGGAAGGCACGTCTGAAAAATGCAGTCTGTGTTTCATTTAGGCTGGTGCTTTGTATTAGTCCCACATCGGTGTCTGGCATGGAGAAAGCATCGTGAGGGGTCTGGGAGAACTTTCTTACTTCTTCTGAGTCGAATTCTCACAGTGACTTCAGTCTGTTTTTTGAAGTATTATAAATTCTTGGCCAGATAATCCCTGAAACTCATGTTCAAAGGCAAATACCAAAGCATATCCTAAAACCAAATATAAATGAATTTTAGATGGGCTGCCATTTTAGCTGATTCACATCACTGCTCCCCTCATCGTGATTTTTGCACACTTGTCAAAGGGACTGGAAGCTCTAACTCAGGTGTTTCAGAAACAAATAATGCATTTTTGATATTTCCCAGAGAGGACATTATTATATATCTTGAAATCTCAGCAAGGACTTGCCTCACCACAAAGCAGGGATGGCCGTGAAGGTGAAACCCTGTATCCCGTTGACCAGCCCCCTCCTGCACTGCCGTACCCCTTCCTTACAGAAGCTGTGCTGTGTGACCACATCATGGTGTGATCTTCAGAGGAGACAGGTCATCTCATTCCTTTTGTGACCTGACTTTCCGAGATCCTTTGTTTTATGGGACTGTGGAGTCTGGTGTGTGACACAGGTCCAATGACCAGATGTGCTATTTCTTTGGTGTTTCCATGATTGATGTTCCTATAAATCCCTTTGGGGATTTTAATACTGTTCAATCTATATTTAAACCATTAAATTTGACAATAAGAAGTAGGACCCTTGGCGGAAATTAATTGCATATTTGAGAATGGCCGGTTAACGAACACCTAAACAATGTCATAGAGCAGGCAAGAACAGGTCTTTCAAGCAAAAGGGGTCCATCTTCACCTGCTCCCTGAGTAACTGGTGCCAGGGTCCCAAACTCCAGAATCGCCATTAGTTTGGATATCATGGATTCGTTTACCGGAGAAGTCGGTTGTGATGCTAATGTGGTACAGGGCATTGTTTCTCTCTCTGTCCTTGTCCCAAGCCTGTCATCCTGCCCAGCCCCTGAATGCAGTCTTGTTATGCTGTGAGGTACAAAGTCACACCAAGGAACTCTAGCCAGTAGGCATTTGTGACAATAGGAACGTAAAGTTGATAAAGGTCTCATCTGTATTTGTTTTCTCTCTCCCATCTCCTGCATCCTTACCAGGCAAAAGTAGAAGAAAAGATCCAAGAGGTCTTCAGTTCTTACAGGTTCAACCACCTTGTACCAAGGTAAGCTGTGGTTAAGTGTTTGAGGGGATCTGGGAAATACCATCTCCCATGGGAGCCTTTCTTCTTTCCTCCTTGAGCTTGTCCAACCTCAGGGGATGAGCCCGCTGTGAGGCTCGTGTTCCCTGACCTTCTGGCTCCCTGGAGATGCTCCTGACCCCAGCTCCTGCCACTATTGGAATAGTGTCTAGAGGAGCTGCTCACTTGAACTGAGCCATCAGGTGTTACATGGGGATGCCCTCAGGGCCTGAACTCTGAGCTCTGAAGGTGGAGAGAGGAAGTTCATGATCTTGAAGCTTAGTTCTGACCTGCTGCACTGGTGTTCAGAACTCTCAAGTTTTTCATATAACACTTTGAAACAGATGTAGGGTCCAGGGGGATGGCAAAGGATGGATTCCTTTGATGTATATTATGACTTGACTGGGAAAATGTGAGAAGTTTGAGCTTCTCCCAGCCTGGCCTTTACTGGTGATTGTGCAGCAGATTCCCAAGGGCGACATTGCAAGTGAGAAATAAAATGCCTTTTGTTTTCCTTGGTGCTTAGTAAGTTGAAGCCTTCTGAGCTCTTTGATGTCAGAAATTCCAAAAGAAGAATTATAAGCAGAAACTTATTAATTTGAACCTTCATTTTCTCTTTTTTCCCCCAATTTTGTAATGTATCACACTAGAATTTCATAAGGTTATTTCATTTATTAGCATTTCTCTTCTAATCACAGATTGCTTCTCTGAAACTGTCCTGTGTTATCTTTCCTGATCAGTAGTCCAAATTGTGTTTGGTCATTATTTTATCTTAATGTTATAGCACTTTTCCTTGACAGTCTCTGGACGTAGTCTAGTTGGGCTGCTGGCTGATTCTCTCTGGATGGGAAGCTGAAGGGTCTGAGGTCCAGCCTGACCTCCTTTATCATGTCTCCCAATTTCCTGAGGCCTCCTAACACATTAACTCCTGGCAAGTCAGTCTCGGGGTACTTCTGCTTACTGGAGCATTACAGATATTTCTAGCCTGAGTTAACTTTGTGTCTTTTTATGCCACCATTCCATTTTGCCCTTATTTCCATGAGAAGAAATTTAGTTAAAATATTCTGATTAGCCAAGGCAGAAAACAGTTGGAAAAATGGAAAGACAGGTGGAAAAGTTCTCTTCATCTTTCTTCCCTGGAGCAGAAAAGGAAAGCATCAACTAACCAGAGGAGTCTTCTTCCAAACTGCTAACCTAAATTTTTACTTTAATCCATAGCCCAGACCTCAATAAATGAATTATTGCTCTTGTCGTGAGCCACAGTTGGAGCTTAGCAAATGACACCATTTGTGTAAACAGCTCTGGGAGAAGGAGCTCTCTGCCCAGTACAGGCTGTTTCCCCAGAGGTGGTAGGACTTGGTGATGGTGAGGGGCATGGTGGCTTCAGGAGGGGTTTGTGGTTAGAGTTGCATCGCGATGACTCACCTGATTGTGCTCTGAGTCACTATGCCCTGTCTCCAGCTCTGTGGACACATATCCTCTGTATTTCCAAAGGGACCTTTGATCATTTGACATTCCTTTTTCACCCACCATCAGAACAGAGCCCTTGGACTTTCCTTTTATTCTTACTGAGATGGGAAGGAGAATAGGAGGTTACAATCTGGGAGGAAGCTGTGTTTTGGGAGTGGTGGTAGAGGACAGTAAAGGAGTAAAATCCCCTGATTCATAGGTCTTAGGTCAGGTGTGGGTGGCAAACAAAAATGTTTCTGTTGGGTTTGTATCCTTTGTGGAAATAGAATATACCAGGGCTCTGGGTTTATGTCAGGAATCTGACATTTCCCATTTTGTCATTGTTGCCTATGAAAATGAGTGTTTTAAAGGATGCTAATTAGCATCTTATGTCACAGCAGGCTAATTAATATTAGAGATATTACACACTGTGGCCAATTGGCTGAGAATGTAAATCAACTTATCAATATAAGGCTGGAGCCAAACATCTTCACCATAGAATGAACTTCTGGGGTTTAAGAATAAATATGAAAATTTATCAGCATTTTAAATTACTATCGCAATTATACTATTTAACATTTTAGTAGTCAAATTTTAAAAGTCTAGTATTATATTGCAGGAACAGAACTTCCTTGTTAGCTAAAGTGAATATTCAGATAGAGCAGTTAATCTAGGTGACATGGCTTGTTTGTGTTTCTGAGGTCATGCTGTTGATCAGATGTGGCAGAATCACACACACTCCCAGGATCACTGACCATGCCCAGGTCCAGGGATGCCAGGAATGATGCTGAGCGAGGCATCCATCTCTTCAGCCTTTCAGAGCCACTGCCAAATAGAAGATTGGGCTGAAATTCAAGGCTGAAGCTGAATGCTGTTACATTCTACAGTTTATTCCCCATTTTCCTCATTCTCAGACTGTGAAACATGCATTCTCTCCTGGAGTGAGGTGGTCCCTCCCAAGGAGCTTTTGGACCATGTTTTGAACAGTTTTGTTTATCAGTATCCTGCTTTCCCATAAAAGTTAATTTTTCTTTCCCTGTGCTTAGTCATTCTCACAGTTTCACATGCTTATGAATTTACCCTTTTCCATGTATTATATTAGCTTTAGTAAGACACCTGAAATGCATAAACCACACACACACACACACACACACACACACTCACACACTCACACAAAAGTTTTAAATTGTCGGGGAGTTCCCTGGTGACCTAGTGGTTAGGATTCCGGGCTTTCGCTGCTGTAACCCAGGTTCAGTTCCTGGTCTGGGAACTGAGATCCCTCAAGCTGTGCAGCGTGGCCAAAAAACAAACAAACAAAAAATTGTTTTTTTCTTGGGAAAAAGTAGACTGGTGCTCCTTGTAAGGGGGAAATATTGATAATGCTAATAGAGCACTAACGGTTAAGTGTTGGCAGTTGCTCTGAAGCCAAAATGCTCTGAGTTAAGCTCTCAAAGCAGTTTTCATACGGGCACCTGCTCAGCTTCCATGTTTTCTGCCATTTCTGTATGTGATGATGCTTTGGCGTTTTCCAAATCCTGAGCAGTTAAAAGATGTGGTCCTTCATACTGTTGTTCTGTCCAAGGTTCATACAAGTAAGTTCATCTTCCCTCCCACCCTCTCTCAAGTGACTTACTGCTTATGTGCCAGAGGCTTACTTTTTTTTTTTTTTTTTTTTTTTTTTTGCGGTACGCGGGCCTCTCACTGTTGTGGCCTCTCCTGTTGCGGAGCACAGGCTCCGGACGCGCAGGCTCAGCGGCCATGGCTCACGGGCCCAGCCGCTCCGCGGCATGTGGGATCTCCCCAGACCGGGGCACGAACCCGTGTCCCCTGCATCGGCAGGCGGACTCTCAACCACTGCGCTACCAGGGAAGCCCCAGAGGCTTACTTTTTGACTGGAGAAGCCCCTGGCTTTAGTGGGTTTAAAACCCTCCCAGCAGCCAACAATGGACTGAATCCCTGTTCTCTCATCTGTCACAAACAAAGGCATGAGTCTCAGGGATGGTCCACGTTTAGGGGGAGGGAGTGTGTTTGCTGTCATTCGGTCTGCTGTGTTCCTTTAAAGTCATTCATTCCTTCACCCATTTGGCAGCAGTATCTAGGGGCTCAGGCACTGCTGGGAACAGGGTGAGCAAGGCTGACCCAGGTCCTGCTCCTGCTGGGCTCTCAGTCTCATGGGGAAAGTAGTTGTTAAACAAATGAATTCAAAGAACATAGTTACCAAGGGGTGACTGTCTCTCTCTGTCTTTTTTTAAAATAAATTTCTTTCTTTTATTTATTTTTGGCTGCGTTGGGTCTTCGTTGCTGCACGTGGGCTTCTCCCTAGTTGCCGCGAGCGGGGGCTACTCTTCGTTGCAATGCACGGACTTCTCACTGCGGTGGCTTCTCTTGTTGCGGAACACGGGCTGTAGGTGCGCGGGCTTCAGTAGTTGTGGCTTGCGGGCTCTAGAGCTCAGGCTCAGTAGTTGTGGCGCACGGGCTTAGTTGCTCCGCAGCATGTGGGATCTTCCCGGACCAGGGCTCAAACCCGTGTCCTCTGCATTGGCAGGCGGATTCTCAACCACTGCGCCACCAGGAAAGCCCGGGGGTAACTGTCTGAAGAAGGGAACGTGGCGCTCCGAGAGAGAGTAACAGGGAGGGTATAAATTAGGTTGGATGTAAATTAGGGAAGGTGTCTCCGTCTATTTGGGCTGCTGTAGCAACTTCCTGTAGATCGGGTGACTTAACGTTTGTTTCTCACAGTTCTGGAGCCTGGGAAGTCCAAGATCAAGGCACCAGCAGATCTGGTGTGTGGTGAGGACCCGCCCCTCTGGTTCATAGATGGCATCTTCTCACTGTATTCTCACCTGGCGGAAGAAGCGCTCTGGGGTCTCTTTTGTAAGAGCACTAATCCCTTCATGAGAACTCTACCCTCACCACCTAATCACCATGCAGAGAGGTCCCCACCTCCTAATACCGTCACACTGGGGATTAGGATTTCAACATAAGAGTTTTGGAGGCACGTAGACATGAAGTCTGTAGCAGAGGCCTCTCAGAGAAAGTGACTCTTAGGCTGAGACCCGGAGGGTGAGTAGGAATTGGCCAGTTTAGGAGGTGGTGGGGCTTTTCCAGGCAGAGGGAAAACATGAGCTACAGCTCTGAGACTGAAAAGAGCAGAGTGCACCCAAGGCAGTGTGACTGGAGCTTGGTGAGGGCATGGGACTGTACTGTACATGCTGCACGGTGCACAAGTATTTCTGAGTTACTTCTCCAACAGTGGAACCAGACTGCCCATATCCTAAATATATGTATTTATTTGGTCATTCCTGTGTGTCCCAATCTCCCACCCCTCTCTCCACAGCCACACAGATGCCCTCCTCAGCCAGTTGAGCACTCGTGCCTGGCAGTGTGCCCTGCCACCCCACTCCTGTGCAGAGCCTGGCTTGTTCTGCTCCACCTAGTTGAATGGCTTTGGGGCTGAATTATTCAGAAAGGAAAGGGAAAGAGCTCTAGCTTTTCTTTTCTAACGCCCTACACAGAAAAGAGTTTTAGATCTAGAGGTGACTTTAGAATAAAAGAATGGTAAGAGTATTAGTTTGCTAGGGCTGCTGTAATCAAATACCACTGATGGGGTGGCTTAAACAACAGAAATTTGTTTTATCACAGTTTGGGAGGCTGGAATTCCAAGATCAGGGTGCTGGCAGGGTTGGTTTCTCCTGAGGTCTCTCTCCTTGGCTTGCAGAGGCCGCCTTCTCACTGTGTGTTCACATGGCCTTTTCTCTGTGTGGATTCCTCCCCAGTGTCACTTACTCTTTTTATAGGATCACCAGGTCCCATTTAACCTTAAATACCTCTTTAAAGGTCCTATCTTCAAATGCAGTCACACTGGGGGTTAGGGCTTCAACATATGAAATTTGGGGTTGGGGGGAGACACAATTTAGTCCATAACAGTCAGGCTTTTAGTACAGTCTCTGGTGGACCAAAAGAAACTGGATATATGTCCCTTCAATTTAAAAGAATCATAAACCTCAAAGAAGAAGTTAAAATTCAATCAGCATTGTGGCCCTTGAAGCTCTAGATAAACAAACATTTCCCGAGATTTATGATTAAGTGGATGAAAGTGAAAGGACAGTTTCCCTTGTGGAAAAAGTCACTGAAAGAAATTTCTCTTCCCCTGCTTGTGGCTAAAGTTGGTCTTCAGATGAAACCAGCTAAAGGAATTCGCTAGTTCCCTCTTAGCAGGGCTCCCAGGGCCTGGCTATCTGTGAGGGAGGTTCGGGGTGGGAGGAGAGCTGTTGGGGAGCCCCCTTTGGGCTGCCTCAGGTCCCACCTCTAGGGACCAACTCAGAGCTGCAGAAAAGGTGCCTGAAGCTTCTTTCAGTTAGATGTTTCTGGTCAGGTGAGGCTTCAGGTAGCTTCTTGTCACTTCAGGATCCTGAGGAGTAGCCAGAGTCTCTTCCTCCCTACACACAGAAAACCCTTTGCCTCTGAGGTCTTTCATTTCCTAGGACTGACAAGCCCCTTGTCAAATGAGAGGAGTGAGAAGACAAGGGAAAGGGTTCATTCTCCGGGGTTGGTTTTTTCTTTTCCCCACAAAAAGGGGAAGGATTTGTTTGTGGCTTAATTCAGCTCTCTAGAAATACTGAGTCCTCCAGGGAAATTTAACCCCTGGCTGACGGGTCTCCTGCAGTGTGGCATGTGTGACCCCCTGAGAGACTGATAGGAAGCACCCCTGAGCCAGAGTGGATGCCATCTGCAATCTAACCAACCCCTCCTTGCCCTCTCTGCTTGCTCACATTTTAACTTTCCCTTTGAGGTTTGTCATTCTTTTTAATTGACAGGACACATACCCAGGGAGAAGTCTCTTTTGGCTAGTCAGAAACTGACGCTACCATTCCTCTATTCTTTCTCTTGTTCATTCGACAGTACATGTTGAGAGCCTGCTCTGTGCTGGGCCCAGGTGCTGAAGCTAGATGTGCGCTCCCTTCACGGGGTTATAGGGTATGCAGTAGGCAGGCAGACCCAACAGGGAATTCCAGTCAATACCTGGTCCCTTTCCCCAGCATTACACTTAGGATCACAAAATTTTATTCACAAGAAACCTTTAATGCTGTCTTGCCCGACATTTTAAATGAGGTGGAAAGTGTTCTCTTTATTGGAACAGAGTATTTTCCCTTCTCTCCTCTGTGGCTTAGCATCCCAGGGTATTTGGCGTTTTCAAATTCCTCTGACTATTTTTCAGACTGCCAAGAACTGACCTGTAGAAAACCCTCTGGGACTTGATCCTGTCATAGTTAGAAGTCAGGAGTTCTGCCTCCAAATTCTGTGCTTGCCCTCACCTGGATTGGGTTTCTCAGCTTCCTCTCACTTCTTGAGTGGGTCCCTGCCTGCCCTGTTAACGGTCTCCTGCGCCCTCCTGGCTTTTCTCGTCCATCACACCTATGCTGGCCACACTCAGCCTGCCCATCCGGAGCCAGGCCGCGCGGTGTGCTCTCTTCAGCTGTGCGCTGATCTCATTCCGTTCCCTCACACCTCAGCCTTTCTGCTCTTCCCATCTTACGAACCCTGACCGCAGTACCCCTGTCGCTGCTTCTGCTAAAGGGTCCTAGCAAGATTGCCAAGAAAAAAAATCGTACAACTGTGCCTTCTGAATGGCTTCATCAAAAGTTTATACTCCTCAGCTTCAGCTGGGCCTTCACTCCGGTTTATCATCCTTCATTCATCTTGTGTAGATTTCCTAACATATTCCCCATTACGGCCAACGCACACTCTCCCAGGTCTTGCTTCCTAATTCCTGAGAAAACCGAGGCCGTCCCACGTTTCCCTGGTTTCCCTCTTCCCCACTTCAGAGTCCTCTGTTTGTCTAACTTCACACTGTCCCATTGTTTCTGTCTCTGAGAATGTAGACTCATTCATTATTTTCAGACTCACCTCTCCTCCTGACGCCCTCACCTGAATACACCTCCAGTGCTTAAAGCCCGCCTGTCCCTGTGCTCACTGAGCCCTGACCCCTGGACCTCCTTGAAAGAGAAGTTGAGTCTGACCATCTCTTCTTTATGATCTGGAATCTGCTCTCCTCACTCCCTGAACTCTCTTGAAGGTCACCAGCCACTTTGTAGTTTGTCCTCTTTTTCCTCACTCCTACTGCACTGTTTGCCGCTGTTAAAAACCTCCGTGAGGGCTTCCCTGGTGGCGCAGTGGTTGAGAGTCCGCCTGCCGATGCAGGGGACACGGGTTCGTGCCCCGGCCGGGAAGATCCCACATGCCGCGGAGCGGCTGGGCCCGTGAGCCATGGTCGCTGAGCCTGCGCATCCAGAGCCTGTGCTCCACAACAGGAGAGGCCACGACAGTGAGAGGCCCGCGTACCGGAAAAACAAAAACAAACAAACAAAAACCTCCGTGAAATTCTCTCCTCCTGCTCTGCCTGTGAGGCGACACTGCCTTTGGCCTTCCTCTGCTTGTGCACTGCTCTTTACCTCTCTCCTCTGGCTCCTGGTCCTCCAAGCCCTTACAGATGGGACTTCCCTCAGTTCTGCCTTCAAACTTTGCTCTCTGCTCTGTCCTCTACTCCTGCAGCTTCACCTGTCACCTGCTTGCAGATAAATGATTCCCAGTTCGTCTGTGTCACCTGGATCCCTCTCCAGGGTCTCACATGGGTTTCCAGAGATGTGACTGACATCCCCACCTGAATACACTTCCAGTGCTTTAGAGTCCACCTGTCCACAGTCAGCTTGTCTTGGGCACCGTGCTAGGTGGAGCCCTCAGAACTCTAATTCTTCCCACCTGGTTGACTCTCTTTTTTTTTTTTTTTTTTTTTGGTACGTGGGCCTCTCACCATTGTGGCCTCTCCCGTTGCGGAGCACAGGCTCCGGTCGCGCAGGCTCAGCGGCTATGGCTCACGGGCCCAGCTGCTCCGCGGCATGTGGGATCTTCCCAGACCGGGGCACAAACCCGTGTCCCCTGCATTGGCAGGCGGACTCTCAACCACTGCGCCACCAGGGAAGCCCCACCTGGTTGACTCTTAACAGCATCTTACCCTGTCTACCCACCTCATCTCTCTCCCCACTTAGTGCTTTCATCAGTACAGTTTGTAAACACATATTGAATACCTACTGTGGTCAGATAATTTTTCTAAATTACAGTTCTGGTCATTTTTTCTCAGCTGAAAACCCTCAGGATTTTCCTTTGCCTATTTTTTTAAATTGAGGTATAACTGACATAACATTATATTCATTTCAGGTGTGCAACGTAATGATTCAATATTTGTATGTATTGCAAAATGGTCACCACAGTAAGTCCAGTTAACATTCAGCACCATATATAGTTATAAATTCTTTTTCTTGTGTTGAGAACTTTTGAGATCCACTCTCCTAGCTACTTTTAAGTACGCAGTACAGTATTATTAACTATATCACTGTGCTGTACGTTACATTTTCATGACTTATTTATTTTTATTTATTTATTTATTTATTTTTTGTGTGTAACGCGGGCCCCTCACTGTTGTGGCCTCTCCCGTTGCGGAGCACAGGCTCTGGACGCGCAGGCTTAGCGGCCATGGATCATGGGCCCAGCCGCTCCGCGGCATGTGGGATCCTCCCGGACCGGGGCACGAACCCGCGTCCCCTGCATCGGCAGGCAGACTCTCAACCACTGCGCCACCAGGGAAGCCCAGACTTATTTATTTTATAACTGGAGGTTTGTACCTTTTGACCCCCTTCACCCATTTCACTGCCCTCCCCCTCCACTTCTCACTTCAGGCAACCACCAGTCTGTTTTCTGTATCCACAAGCTCAGGGCTTTTGTTTGTTTTTTGTTTTTTTGGTGGAAACCCTAGAGTGCCACATATGAGTGAGATCGTGTAGTATTTATCTTTTTCTATCTGACTTATTTCATGTAGCATAATGTCCTCAAGTTCCATCCATGTTGTCTCAAATTCCCTTTGCGTATTAAATTGAGTTAAATTCCTCAGCTGGCATCCCAGATCCCTGTAAAAAGGGCCTCAGCTGCCTTCTTGACCATTCCTCTTTCATTCCTAATAGCCAGGCCAAATCCCCGACCTGCACTCCCTCTGCACGCTTTATACCTGTCTGCATGATATAGTAGCCGTTAGCCACTTGTACCTGTTTAAACGTAAATTAATTAAAATTAAATAAAGTTTTAAATTCAGTTGCTCAGTCACACTAGCCATATTTCAAGTGCTCAGTACGCACATGTGGCTCGTGGCTACCTATTGGACAGCACAGACAAAGACACTTCCATCATCACTGGAAGTTCTTTTGGACGGCCCTGGTCGGTTCCTTTTGTCTTTGTTCCTTCTGGCTAAACTGTCCTCCCACCAACTCCTCACGTCCTCTGCCTGTTAAAATATTCTCCTTCTTCCAGGGCCCCTACCTCAACTTCCACCTGTTCACACAACCTTCCCTGATCGTTGTTTTCTGAATGAGATGCCCTCCCCCAAACCCTTTAGAGCCTCTAGTATTTTATCTGTTTTCCCTTTATGAAAACTACCCAGTTTTCCTCATTTTGTAGCCGCTTATGTCCTTATCTCATTTCCAGTACTGAATTAGAAGACTTTTTGAAGTAAAGACTCCTTCTTCTGGGCACAGTACAGTGGGAGTTCAATAAACAATTGTTGAATTGAATACCTAGGAAAGAGAGTGGTTCTTCTTTCATTTTATTTCTGGAATCAGCAAGCACAGTGAATGTCTTAAATTCTTTACTTTTTTCTTTCCTTCCGTAATCACACAGACCCCTTCTGTAAGACCCAGCGAGAAGCGCAGCCCCTGTCCTCTGCCTGCCTGTGCAGGTGGCCATGGCCAGCACAGTCCATCTTAGAGCCAGTGTTGCTGACATCAGGGCTGAGGAGAGCGACTGGTTGCAGAATACAGACATGATCCTCAGGCCAGGGCTGTGGGTCAGCATGTGGGAGGTGGAATTTCGGGGAGGGAACACTAGACGGATGAGTGAGGGGCAGGCAGGGTACAAACCACAGACTTCAGAGAAGTGACCCCATAAGAAATGACCAGAACGACAGAGGCTAACCAAATCAGGGAAGTGGCGAGGCTCAGATTTAAATTGCTTACAGGATGGGGAGCTGCAAGGTATCTGTTCTCAGCTAGACCCTGGAGGAACTTTCTGGGTGGTTTGTTACTGCCTGGCTAAGTGTGCTCACAGTGGCATTTCTAGCCCAAAGCTACCGGCCACGAAGGAGAGTTTGTTTTTAACATTTTATTTATTTATTTATTTATTTATTTTTTGGCTGCACGAATTTATTTATTTATTTTTTTTGCAGTACGCGGGCCTCTCACTATTGTGGCCTCTCCTGTTGCGGAGCGCAGGCTCAGCGGCCATGGCTCATGGGCCTAGCCGCTCTGCGGCATGTGGGATCTTCCCAGACCGGGGCACGTACCCGTGTCCCCTGCATCGGCAGGCGGAATCTCAACCACTGCGCCACCAGGGAAGCCCTAATTTTTTTTTTTTAACATTTTGTTTGTTTATTTATTTATTTATTTTTTGGCTGCGCCGTGTGTTTGTTTCGGCACGCCGGATCTTCGTTGAGGCATGCAGGATCTTTCGTTGCAGCGCACGGGCTCTTTGTTGGGGCCCAGAGGGCGTGGGCTCCACAGTTGGCAGCACGCAGGCTGGCTCTCATTGAGGCGCGTGAGCTCGGTAGTTGTGGCGCGCGTGCTTAGTTGCCCCGCAGCATGTGGGATCCTAGCTCCCCGACCAGGGCTCGAACCCGTGTTCCCTGTATTGGAAAGCGGATTCTTAACCACTGCCACCAGGGAAGCCCCGCCCCAAACATTTGCCAGCGCCATTTCCAGACACATTAAGGACGGTCAGAGGCTGGCCTCTCTTCTCTGGTTTAGCCGCCCTGGGGAGCTAAAGAAGTTGCTGTTTTCTACTCATTGACTGTAGGGGGATGACCAGAAGGTGTGAGTGAGTGTGTGCGTGTGCATACCGTGTTCTGTAGTGGGGGAAGCCGAGGCTGTTAGAGTAGGTTTACAAAGCTCTTTATCTTTCCAGGCTTATTTTGCAGAGGGAGAAGCACTTCCATTATCTGAAGAGAGGCCTCCGACAGCTGACAGATGCCTACGAGGTAAACACCTTGCCCAGGAGCTTTCTCTATCAAATTATCAGTCAGATCTTTCTCCTTTTTTACTGTTTGGATGTAAAAGACACTATGGGCTTGCCCTGTCGCAGATTCACTCACCGTCCTGTGTGGCTCTGGTGGGCACCGGCTCTGCAGCAGCTCTGCCCCACAGAGCCGGGACTCCTGCTTCCGAAAGGACAGAACCCAGTCTCTAGTCTTGTCCTCCCTCAGAGCTAGTGGAGGCCCCAGATGGGGTGGGGCTTTCACCCCCATCGTGGCTGAGGGGGGTTCACATGCTGTTCTTCTAGACACTCCTTGACCACTAAAAGGTGGTCTAGATACCTGTTCATCCCCACCCCTTGGCCCTGTAAGCTGATCTAATTTCTCTACTGGCCAAAGGACCAGTATATAAGTCCCAGAGGGTAGTCCTGCAGTTTAACACTGAAAAAAATGCCCAAACGTGGAGTGGATCTTAAATCAATATACCTGAGAGCCCTAGGGGTCCAGAGAGGGGCTCAGGGGAGGGCAGCGGAGGTGGAGGGGAGGGGTGTTGGGAATAGGGGTGAGTAGCAGCCAGAGGGTAAATGTGAACCAGAGGCCGCCAGTTTCCCTGCCCCACTTTACATACAGCAGCTCTGCTTTTAGTTTGCTTTTATTGGGGGGTTCTACATTTGATTATTTACATCAGGAATTTGAGCCTATAGACCCAAGCGGGTAGCATAAACGAGAGATGCGGGCTTGGTTGGGGGAGGGTGTGCGGGGTGGAACTGAGGCAAAGCAGAGGACCCAGTTGCTGCCAAACAGCAGTGCAGACCCAGGGTTGCCAGATCTCTTGTTTTTTCAGATGAAGCCAGAAATTCAGATTTCTCTGTGGATCTCTCAACATGTAAATGTTACAACCAATTCTAATTAAACAAACAAAACACTACAGGGAACAAGCAGGACACATCCCTGGGTTACGTTTGGCCTGTGGACTTTCAGTATTCAATCCTCAACGATTAGGGTCCAGGCAACCCTGATACAGTTAATACCATGACAGCTAACAATTCACTGAAAAGTGCGCTAAAAGCTTGCTGTTCATTGTCTCATTTAATCCTCACAGCTATCCAGGGGGTAGGTAAGTCTTTATTTCTTCATAGATAAGGAAATAAGCATGGCAAGATTAAGTATTTGCTCAAAGGCACATAGCTAGTGAGAGGAGGAGCTGGCACTGAAACCCATAGCAGTGTCTTCTGTCACCACACCAGCTGCCCCCAGGTGGGGAGCTAGCACATTTATGTGCACATTTATGAAGAGGGCAGTTTGGGCCAATGGAAAGAGCACTGGACTGAGAGTCTAGAAACCGGCAGTCTTGTCTTATCTCTGACATTTACTCTCTGTAATCTGGAAAAAGTTCATCTCTCTGGATCTCATTTATACACTTTGGATGTGTAAAACTGGGGCAGTAATACTGCCTGCCCGCCTAGCCTTGAATGCTTGAATATTTATGGCTTGAGTTAGGATCAAGACCTGCTCACATGTCACCTTTGGAAACCTTTCCCAGCTCCCCAGGCAGAGGTAGTCAGTTTCTTCCATGTGCCCATTATTAGCGTTTATCCAGGTATATGTGTGCATTAGTTTTGTTCTGCCGTGTTCCAGAGAGGCACTTGTACTTACATGTCTTTTTTTTTTTTTTTTTTTGCGGTACGCGGGCTTCTCACTGCTGTGGCCTCTCCCGTTGCGGAGCACAGGCTCCGGACGCGCAGGCTCAGCGGCCATGGCCCACAGGCCCAGCCGTTCCGCGGCATGTGGGATCTTCCCGGACCAGGGCACGAACCCGTGTCCCCTGCATCGGCAGGTGGACTCTCAACCACTGCGCCACCAGGGAAGCCCCTTACATGTCTTTCTAATTGCCCTCTTCCTCTACAGAAAACCACACACATCCTAAACAAAGTATCTTAAGAGTAGGAACTGAATTTTACTCATTACTGTGCCGCCAGAGCTTGGCATGAGGAGATACTTACTGAATGAGTTACTCCAGCAAATCCCTTCCTGAGGTTGTGTATCTTCTTGGATCTGCACTGAGAAAATAGTAGCACTTAACTTTCTGGCGTGTGAGAAGTCCTCTGCTTGGCTTCTTTGGATGCCTGTGAGGGAAGGACCCATTGGATTCAGGTTAAACTCCTTTGTCCCATTGTCCTTTTCTCACATATGGTCATTTCAGCTCCTGGCTAAGGCCACCAGGCAAAGTGTCCTTCATTCACTGATTGTTCATAGGTTGTCCGCCTCCTCCTTGCCAGGCTGCCAGGAGGGAGACAGATGTCTCCCCTTTCACACTGAACAGTTGGAGACCCTGCTGCCTTTTCAGCAAGGTCTTGGAATGATTCTGAATAAGGGGTGTGTTTTCTGCCCTGTTCCTTTTGCAGTGTCTGGATGCCAGCCGCCCATGGCTCTGCTACTGGATCCTGCACAGCTTGGAACTCCTAGATGAACCCATTCCCCAGATGGTGGCGACAGAGTGAGTCTGGCTTTGGGGAACCCGGGGTGTTCTCTGAAATTGTATTTTGACTTTGGGGTTCTTTTTGTTTCGTTTCTGTTTTATTTATTTTGAATGAAAACCACAGAGCACTACAAAGACACCGTTGCCCTTCTCTTGACCTCCAGTAACTTCCTGAAACTCTTCCACTTCAGAAGCCCATTGTATGCTCACAGGTAGAATAAGACTTTGAACTCCCAAGAGAAGGATTCTGTCTCTTCTGTGGCCTTTTCTTTTGGCTCTTGCTCTGGTCTTTGAGAAAAGTCTTCATCATCAACTCTGGAGAAATATGATTTTGCCAGAAAGTACAGTATGCATTTGAATAGCTTCTGTGGGGAAACGCGTGGCAACCCAATGGACAAAAATGTCTTTGCTTTCTGTAAACACGTCCATAGAAGTCCCTCCTCACCAATGCCTGGGAGTATGGCTCTTGATGGCAGTGGATGTGTTACCGTCTTGGTGTACAAATGTCATGACATCGTTTTCCTAAGCTTCTGATTTATGGTTAAAGATCTAAGCAACTAGGATTCTTCCCAAAGTGCTGGTGCAGATGGTGTCCTCAGTGTGGCTTCTCATCCTTAGACGCTCATCATAGTTTGTATTTTTTTTTTTTTTTTTTTGGTGATACGTGGGCCTCTCACTGTTGTGGCCTCTCCCGTTGCGGAGCACAGGCTCCGGATGCGCAGGCTCAGTGGCCATGGCTCACGGGCCCAGCCGCTCCGCAGCATGTGGGATCTTCCCGGACCGGGGCACAAACCCGTGTCCCCTGCATTGGCAGGTGGACTCTCAACCACTGCGCCACCAGGGAAGCCCATATAGTTTGTATTTTAAAGAAGAAACCGATCATCACTCTAGTCTGAGGGGTACCTGAGGTAGCAGAGAGCCGCCAGGAATTGGATCTAATGCTCCAGTTCTCACTGAGAGAGATCGCGTCCCCTCAGCAGCACCTCGACCTCATCTCTCCCGCTGCTGCTCCGGAGGGAGAGAGTCAGAGGGAGGCCCCTGAGCCAGGTTCGTTTGCCCGCAGCACACGGGCAGCTGTGCCGGGATGCGTGGAGGCCAGCACATACCCCTCCCTGGCCGCAGTCCCCCTGCCTGGGTCACACTGTCAGGTCAGAAGAACAGAGCCACACATTGTCTCATTCATTCCGTCTTAACAATAACCTCTCATTCTTGCCTTCCTGGGCAGGGTGTCTTGTGATGAATGTGGATAGGGAAGATAATAAAGAATTAGGCCATTAACCCTTGTGATGTGTACGATGCTTTCAGAGGGAGAGGAAAAGTATGCATTGTCTTCCACATCACGGAGCTGCTGCAAGCCTAGTTGCTTCTAGCTCTGGATGTAGAGTTGGACACAGTTTCTGCAGTAACAGGAATTTAATTGTCAAAATAAAGGCCTGTGTGTTTTTGAAATACCAGTTGGGGGTTGTGGATTGTTTGGGAAGTTCCCCCCCGTCCTCCACATACACAATCAGGATGCACGCTGGGGGAATGGGAATGGGAAAGTCGTATGTGAGAGAAGACAAAAGACATGGGAGGATTTTGTGAGTGAAGTGCAGATACCCCCTAAAGGAGCAGTGGTTTGGAGCAGGAAGGATGCCCCCTAGAGGTGGACGTAGACCGGTCTGAAGTGGGAAGATGGTGATAAGGGGCTTCTTGATGTGGAAAAACTCGGGTCAGCATCGATTTTGAGTTTTGTCCAGGTTGTATACTTGGCGTCTTATATGTAAGGCTTTTCTGAGGGAATAAGTGTCAGAGCAGCTTTTGTGGCAACATCAGATAGGAAGAGAGGACCCCCTTAGAGGGCTTTTCACACTGAACAATTGGAGACAACCTAAATATCAACAGTCGGGTATGCTATAAGTGTAAAGTTTAGGTAAAGTACCTGTGTCATGATACATACAATGAAATACTATGCAGCCACGTAAAAATGTAAAAGTTAACAGGTGTTAAATAGACTTATTGTGGTGATCATTTCCCAGTATATACAAATATCAAATCATAATGTTGTCAGATCATCTGAACCTAATATAATGTTACATGTCAATTATACCTCAATTAAAAATTTATATATATATATAAATGTGTATATCTGTATATAAAAATGTATGTATTTATATAGAAAGATATTTAAATGAAAAAAGGTAAAGATTCATTTTTTATGTATTAAAAATAAAGGTGGTTCTATGCATAGAAAAAAACAAGGATAGATACACACATGGTAGTTATTTGTGCAGATGGTGGGGTTGAAGGTGATTTTTTTCTTTTCTTTTTTAAGCTGATTTGCATTTTCTAAAATTTCTACAATGAAACTATTGTTTTGTAATTACAAGAATGTTTTAAAACTAAAAAGCTGATTTGTCCTGATTTCAAGAACCACTTGATAGTTAATGACCAAAATTTTCTGTTTCACAGCCAACTTAAAAGCTTTACCTATGGTTCTTCTGAGCATTGATTTAACAGACTTTTAAAGAATTACTTAGACTTCCCAATAATGTACTTTGTTCTGTGCCTAGCAGGCAGTTAATTCTAGGTGCAGATAATATTTGTAATGAACAGAGCCTAGTAGCTCTGGCTTATAAGGGAATAAACTATTTTTAGTAAGAAACAGAAATCTTAATGACTTCTATAAAAATATGGGGATTTTTTTTTAAAAGACTACCTGATTTTGGATATTGCCTTTTTATTTATTTTGCACAGGGAAAAGAAATGCTTTGAAAATGTGATTAGGTTTTTTTGGTTTCCCTCTTCTTTATACAAATATTAAGGTGACCTAGAGCTTGAGTTTAGCTGTAGAGTTTAATTATTTTTCTGCTGTCTTCTCTTCCCCCTCCCCAGCCTAGTGTGCAACACACTCACTCACACACACACACACACACACACACGCAAGTTTCTCTCTCTTTCCTATTTTGTTCACTGTTGTACTTCTGTTTGTTCTGGGAACAATATGACAAGCTGAGTTCCCTCTAGTGGACAAAACCACTTTTGTCAGCTACTGTGACTGCCGACCAAAGCCAGCAAGGCCAGGCTTTTACTGCTGGTTTCAGACCTTTCAAGAATAATATATTTATAGGTAGGAATTTAGTGTGCCTCTCTTAAGAGATTGTATCCACAAATTTATACATGTGTTTACCTAAAGTAAATTAATATTTTGGAACCAGACTAAGTGCATTTGCTTTGTTAATGATTTTAGAACTAAAGGAAGCATCTTTTAATGAGAATCCCACGCGTTGTTATTGAATGCTACATTTATGAGACACACAGGGTAAAATGAAAACCACAGGGAAACTACTGTACTGTTAGGTCTTTTAGCTTCTGTAAGATCTGAAAACTATCTTTAACTTAAAAATTGTTTTAGGACTTTTCCACTCGTAAAGTTTTTCTAAAGATTAAATTTAAATTTTCATGTGTCAGTGTTTTATTATTTCCCTTTTGAAAGGTTATTAGTTGCTTGTCCCCTGGATAGCTCCTGAAATATCTTTCCTTTTAAATTTAATTTGTTTCCTTATCTTTCAGTGAAGATACCTTACGTGGTCATTTGTCTTCTGGGCGTTTTTTGGCCAGGTGTTGCTGGCATCTAGAAGGTGGAGGTTGGGGAAGCTGCTAAATATCCTCCACAGGACAGTCCCCACAACCAAGAATTATCCAGTCCAGAATGTCAATAGTGCCACGGTGGAGAAACCCTGCTCTAAAATAACCAACTTTAGACTTGACCACACTTCCAAAACAGCAGCACACCAGGCATCGCCAGCTCTTGATGAAATCAGATAACCTGTCGTCCTCCCCAGGGCGACACTGGCCTCCTGGAATCAACAGGAGAGCCTGCTTGTCTTTCCCCTGTTCATTGCTCTCCTCTGCCAGGGAAGGAGTTTTCCTTTCCCTTGTATCAGCTGAAGCTGTCTTACAGTATGAAAATCGGAAGACTTAGCATAGATGTCTTAGCCTGATGTCAGGTCATCCATCCTGCCTTCGTATATGCTCCTGAGTCATCTGCTCAAGGATGACTGTGCCTATTTCCAAAGCTATCATCTTTCTAACTTATTCTAGGCCTTAAGTCTATCTGTGGTAACCTGTCTGGTGCTGAAGTTTTTCTTAAATCTAACCTAAATTCTTCTTGCTGCAGATTAGCTTCAATTTTTGTTTCTTTACTAGAAAGTTTGCATAATTACCCTTTGTATACTTGAGGTATTTTGCTGAGTAGCTTCCACACTGTGGTTTTCTCTAATGGTAAGCCTTTTAATCACTTGTATACTTAGCCATTTTTACAACTCTATTCTGAAATTCCTTTGAGTTGGAAAATGGAGGCTTGAGCCAGATATAGTTTTGACCAATACTATGTTTATGATGCTTTGAAAAAGCATTTTCTTTATTGTTTACAAGTCCTGGACCCTAACCTCTGGTCCTTTTTCTGCTGTGTTCCTAGTTATTTCTCATATTTATATGCTTTATTCATCCCCCTACTCCTGCCATCTCTAAGTATATTACTTGCTACTTACACCTGTTTCATTTGTTTTGTTCTTATTGGCTTCTGATTTGTTTTATATTATTCTGGGCTTTCTCTCCTTGGAGGGTTTCCCTGCTCGTTATGTATTATTTGCTTATATACTGTGCATGCTTTTGAATCCTCCATCCACACTGGTGACAGTGATGTCCAGAATCAACCACTTTAAGGGGATGTCCTCAACCATCCCCTAAAAGTCCAAGTAAATTATCGATAATCTTGCTTTGAACTTAATCCTCTTACAGGTTTTACACACTTTTTAATAGTTGAATGATAAAGCTGTGGTGTCCAATAGAACTCAACAAGGTAATGGAAATGTTCTATAATTTATCGCAACCACTAGCCACATGTAGCTATTGAGCAGTTGCAATGTGGCTTGTGTGACTGAGGAGCTTAATTTTAAATTTAATTAATTTAAATTGAAATTTAAAAAACCTCATGTGGCTAGTGGCTACCTATTGGACAGTGCAGATATATCACATTGCTACCCAAAATGTGGTCCCCAGACCAGCAGCATTGCCATCACCTGGGAGCTTGCTAGAAATGCAGAATCTCGGGTCCCTTTAGTTCTACTGAATTAGATCTGCAGTTTGACAAGATACTCAGGTGACTTCCACGCACACTCGAGTTTGAGAAGCACTGATACTTGGCTGTACATTGGAGTCACATGGGGAATCTTTAAAACTATTGCCACTTGGGCCCACCCTCAGCGACTCTGATTTAATTGGTATTAGGTGTGGCCTAGGCTTGGGTTTTTTTTTTTTTTTTTTTTTTTAAACATCCCCAAAGTGATTCTAATTATACAGCAAAGACTTGTGGTATTCAAACTTCGTGTGTATCCACATCACCTGGGAATTTGGTAAAAATACAGAGGCCCAGCTCTTTCCTGCTTCAGCAAGTCTGGGTCTGTGTTCCTTATTAGCCCTCCAGTGATTCTCATCTACACATTTGGGGTTTTTAAATCCCTGACCTGGAAGATAGTTTCCCACTTTGTTGGAAATCATCATGTAAGCGAGGATGAAACGCCTTGCTGACTTGAAAGAAAATTGATCTACTAGATCTTTCAGTCATATGACTAAATGAGTGATTTATGAATACTTGTTTTTCACAAAGTGTGCCACTCTTGGTGTTTGCTCAGTGTTTCCCGCATGTGATTTTTAAAATTAGTTGGCAAATTTCTGGTCTCTAAGACAAGTTTTTCTTCCCCTTTGGATCGTTAGAAGTATCATTCACATTTTGCTTTTCAGAATTGCTAGGAGTTCTGCTCACGACAGCTGGTAGCTTCACTGTCAGTTTGCCAGTTCCTTAAGGTACAAGTTGGAAAGACTCTGGATCAGAATGTTCTATAGTACGGAAGTGTCTCAGACTCAAGAAGAGCCCAACCCCTGTTCCCCACATAGCCCTCAGTCAGTCAGATGCAGCCTGTCAGCTGGGGGCAGTTGGTGTGGAGGGGTGATTTAATGGTGTCTCTGGTACATTCAGATCCCAGCCCATTCCAGACTTTAGGCTACAGGGTCAGGAGTATTGCATTTGCCGTAATTCTGTCATGGGAGCTGGGGAAGGGAATGGATAACTAGATGACTCTTTTCCTTTTTCTTTTTTAAAATGTGCTGTTAAGTTTTATGTCAGCCAAAAAACGTTATTTTTGTGATCAGAAAGCTTTTTGTACGCTAATGCAGCCAACTTTTGTTAGACCAGGAGTTTATTAGCTCTTTGTTTCTGGGAAATAGGATAAGAATTGATGAGGGTTTGGGAAACATGTTAGTAAAAAACTCATTTTTCTCTGCAAAAATTAATTGCTATTAAAAACATGTCACAGAACTGTCTTCCTTCTCTGATTATCAACTTCAGTTTCAATCCTTGTGTTTCCTACAGTAAAATTGTGGGTGGAACGTGAAGTGAGTGTGGATTGCTTTTAACCTGTGATGATTTCAGGGCTTTACTAGGAAGTCAGCAGCATTTTCTATGGCTGTCCCTGCCCAGATAATGGCAGGTCTGAAATCAAAAGTCATCAAATATGAGGTGGGTGAGGCGCAATCAGCTTGTGTCTTAGTGGAGATTAAGTAGACTCTGTGCCATCTCTCTGGCAGCAGTAGATAAGAAAAAATGAGACAAAAGAGTCCAGGAAAAGAAGACTGTCTGAGCACTAGAAGGACACAGATTTGCAGCTGGTTCTCTTAACTGAGGACTTGTCCTAGTAGGAAGCTGTGATCCACTACGTTGTGCGGAAACAGCTTGAGAACCAGGGGGCACCCTCCGGGGGCACCCCTTTCCAATGAACTTTAGAGGACCTTAGACAAAGAGGGGTTCTCTTGGTTTCACTTAAAGCAAGAAGATAACTTCTGGGCAGACTGATGCCATGCTTGGAAGCAAAGGCTTGGAGGCCAACCCTCAATAAACAGCTTCCCTCAGTGAAGGAGCTGGAGCCTCTGTGAGAAACTCTCCAGAAGCCTACATACAGCCTGGGATGCATTCCTGTGATAGGAGTCAGCAGTGCTTAAGTTTGCCACAGTGAGCGGAGCAAGCAGAAGCCCACCTCTTTCTTATTCTCCTAACCATGGAGGCAGACTCCATTGGAAGCTTGTTTCTTGTCGGTGAACAGAGTAAAAATCAGTAGCCCTCTGAGGCTTACACGGCAATGGGGGTGAGAAGGCACCGTTTTAAATTTTCCTGGTAGGCCTAGGTGATGGCTCTAGACCAGCAATTGAGTATCACCATGATTTAGGCAAAATCCGAAGCCTGGGAGGTACCCTAGAGACAAGGAGAATGGGCTGGTTCCATAGATCCAGGGTGGCAAATTGAGAGAAAAATATGGGAAAGATTAGGTCAAGAAGCATGAGACTTACTCCCAGTTCTAAGAAAGGCTGTGTATTTCTGCCCGGCCTTATGTTCCTTGCTTCACGACTAGGCAAATGCTTAAATACAAAACTCAGAAAGGAGGGCACACAAAGCTGATGATAGCAGAGAATCAGGCTATCATTAGAGAATTAGGCCCTTCACAGGTGTTAACTGTATTCAGTATATATTCACTAGGTGGGGAGGGGAGGTTTCTTCCCTTTTGAGGAGGGCGGAGGCTTGGAAAGGCATGGACTGGTGGAATTCGGTGTTTTGAAATTAATGCTGTCTGACCTTGTCTTTCCCTTTGGCTGTGTACCTAGCGTGTGTCAGTTCCTGGAGCTGTGTCAAAGCCCAGAAGGTGGCTTTGGAGGGGGCCCTGGCCAGTACCCACACCTTGCGCCCACGTACGCAGCAGTCAACGCGCTGTGCATCATTGGCACCGAAGAGGCCTATGATGTCATTAACAGGTACAGTCAAAGCCAGCAGGACTGGACACCCAGCTGGGCTCCCGCCTGCTGACAGCGCACTGACCATCGCCATCTCCTGCCTCTCTCCTGTTCGTTTCTCAGAGAAAAGCTTCTCCAGTATTTGTACTCGCTGAAGCAACCCGATGGCTCTTTTCTCATGCACGTTGGAGGTGAGGTGGACGTGAGGTGAGTGGGGTTTTTCTCAGGCTGCTGCGTCATCAGATTCTCGTGTTTATCTGCCATCAGAGATACCAAGCCCGGGGAACAACACAGGGAAGCTGCTGCCTTGTCTCACCGAATGACATGCAGAGTAAAGTGTCAGTGACACAGTTCATAATCACTGCAAATATGACACAGATGTCCTCAGGGGTCACTGTCACTTGACTTCTTTTATGTAAATGCCAAAATATGAATAACACAGAAACAAAATCAAATGCTTTTGTTTTAAAAATGAAAAATACATTTGTTTGGTATGAAAGGATATACTGTAAGATGTAACTGTATAGTGTAATATAATCTTTCATCTCTCTGGCATGGGAATGGGAGATATTTTCTGAATGAATTTGATGAAATCATGAGAATGTTTAACAACTGTGTGAGAATTGCTTTGGGTGGTGCAGAAACCCTTAGGGACCAGTAGGGTGTATGAAAAACAGTTGCATGAACTGATGGAACCAGCTGGCTCAAAATGATCACTTTTCTCAAGAATTATAAGTACCTAGCAAGTAGTTTACTCACCTGGCAGGAGGTTGCCTATGAAGCATATAGGGAATTCACTGAATTAGTCATTATTCAAAGGCAGTGTGGATCATTGAGATTTTATACCAGATTATTATTCTTTAGTCTGATAAATACATTTTTATGAGGTTTCTGTATCAAAGCCATCTTATTGCCTATTTGTAAATGTATTCTCCTCTACACAAGTTGATTAATATTCTGGCTTAACTATTGGTTTGAAAGTATAGGGGAAGAAAAAAACATGAAAGTTGTGGAGCACAAAACACGTTGCAGATAAAAGTAGGTAACCAGGCTGCAGAGACCTTCAGTGAAGGATGTTCTTCTGTCTGGAACCTGTCTGTTCAAACCATAAAAGTAGGCTAGGTATCTGGAAACCTAGGTACCTGGAGAACTGTTTCTCTACTCCCAACGCTTCTGACATGAAATGTCGGGGTGTTTCTTCCTCGTATTAAACAGTTCCGACCCTAACTACCCAGAGTTAGCACAGACATCACAGGTTAAGGGCTCAGTCCCACAAGACTGCCCCCATCTCAGACACTGGTCACAAGTATTGGGTTCCCAAGTTACCCACACTTCTGCCTGACTTGGCTACAAACCAGGGGTTCCTACGACCCCCTCCTCATTTCAGTAATTTGCTAGGAGAGCTCAGAATACTCAGGAGAATTTTTTACTGTTTAACTAGTTTATTATAAAGGATGTCATAAAGGATACAAATGAACAGCCACATGAAGGGGTATGTAGGGTGAGGGCTGGAAATGTCCAAGCGTAGGGACTTATGTCCCCGTGACGTTCGGATGTGCCACCCTCCCAGCAGGCACAGGGGTGCGTCCACAGCCCAGAAGCTCCCCAGACTCCTTCATCTAGGGTTTTTATGGAGGCTCCACTATGTAGGCATGATTGATGAACTCATCGACCACTGGTGATTAACTCAGTCTTCTGGGGAGTGGGCCTGGAAGTTCCAACCCTCGAATCCCATGGTTGGTGCCTCTGGCAACCAGCCCCCATCCTCCAGGAGTCACCTCATTAGCATAAACTCAGGTGTGGTCAAAGGGCGCATGTTATGAATAACAGGACTCTCCTATCGCCCATCAGTCAGGAAATTCCACGGGTTTTATGAGCTCTGTGCTGAGGAGAAGACCAAATACATATTTCTTCTTCTATCACAGTATCCCGGTGTCTGTTGTTAAAAGATAAATGGAGGCCTATTAACAATTTTTTGAATTTCTTTGAGCAAAAATTGATTCGAATGAGGCAGCATCCCATCTAGCAGACAGAAAGGAGCCCTGAGGAGCTGTACAAAATGAGAAACTTTTATGGGCAGAAGGGAGCAGGGACAAGGAAGTTAAAGCAGGCAAAAAAGCGGGTTGGCTATGTCCACCAGGCAGATTCCCTCACCAGTGCTGATCAGGTGATTCCTGATTGACGGGTTTAAGATTCCATTTCTGGGAGGGCAGAAACCATAATGAAGTCGGGTTTGGCAATGTGGAGTTTAGCATAAGGGACTCCCTTTTGGGCCTGTGGTCTTGTTTTTACACTGTGTATGCCAGTGAAGCCAATATAACTATTGAGGAAAAGCAGTATTGTGTTGACGTCATAAGAAAAAAGTTTAAAAATGTTTTCCCCCTCTTGGTCACTACATTTTCATCCTGTTCTACAGGTACTCCAAATTCAGCTTTTTAAAGTTTCCTGGGATTATAGGTGAAAGCAAACAAACCCTGGCAAGATTGCTTTGGCATTTTATCACATACCTTTTTCAGATATGATTACTCTCTAACTTATTCGTTCTGACACCAGTTTCCTTCTGTTTTCTTTTTTTTTTTCCTGCAAGAGGTGTCCATTGAATTCTGTAGTTCAAAGAGACCCAATAATTGGGGTTTTTTTTGTTTGTTTTTTTACTTACAAATAACCTGTGTATGTTTATTTTTTATTTATTTATTTTTCTTATTAGTTATCCATTTTATACAGATCAGTATATACATGTCAATCCCAATCGCCCAATTCATCACACCACCACCACCACCACCACCCCGCCGCTTTTCCCCCTTGGTGTCCATACGTTTGTTCTCTACATCTGTGTCTCAATTTCTGCTCTGCAAACTGGTTCATCTGTACCATTTTCTGGGTTCCACATATATGCGTTAATATAGGATATTTGTTTTTCTCTTTCTGACTTACTTCATTTTGCTTGACAGTCTCTAGATGCATCCACGTCTCTACACATGACCCAATTTCGTTCCTTTTTATGGCTGAGTAATATTCCATTCTATATATGTACCACATCTTCTTTATCCATCTGTCTGTCGATGGGCATTTAGGTTGCTTTTAGGTTGCTTCCATGACCTGGCTATTGTAAATAGGGCTGCAATGAACATTGAGGTGCATGTGTCTTTTTTTTTTTCTTTTTTAAAAATAAATAAATTTATTTATTTATTTATTTATTTATTTATTTATGGCTGTGTTGGGTCTTCGTTGCTGTGCGTGGACTTTCTCTAGTTGCAGTGAGCGGGGGCTACTCTTTGTTGGTGAGCAGGGGCTACCCTTAGTTGCTGTGCACGGGCTTCTCATTGTCGTGGCTTCTCTTGTTGTGGAGCACGGGCTCTAGGCACACAGGTTTCAGTAGTTGTGTCACGTGGGCTCAGTAGTTGTGGCTTGCAGGCTCTAGAGCTCAGGCTCAGTAGTTGTGGTGCATGGGCTTAGTTGCTCCGTGGCATGTGGGATCTTCCCAGACCAGGGCTCGAACCCATGTCCCCTGCATTGGCAGGTGGATTCTTAACTACTGCACCACTGGGGAAGCCTGCATGTGTCTTTTTGAATTATGGTTTTCTCTGGGTATATGCCCAGTAGTGGGATTGCTGGGTCATATGGTAATTCTATTTTTAGTTCTTTAAGGAATCTCCATACTGTTCTCCACAGTGGCTGTATCCATTTACATTCCCACCAACAGTGCAAGAGGGTTCCTTTTTCTCCACACCCTCTCCAGCATTTGTTGTTTGTAGATTTTCTGATGATGCCCATTCTAACTGGTGTGAGGTGATACCTCACTGTAGTTTTGATTTGCATTTCTCTAATAACTAGTGATGTTGAGCAGCTTTTCATGTGCTTCTTGGCCATCTGTATGTCTTCTTTGGAGAGATGTCTCTTTAGGTCTTCTGCCCATTTTTCGATTGGGTTGTTTGTTTTTTTAATATTGAGCTGCATGAGCTGTTTATATATTTTGGATATTAATCCTTTGATGATTCATTTGCAAATATTTTCTCCCATTCTGAGGGTTGTCTTTTGGTCTTGTTTATGGTTTCCTTTGCTGTGCAAAAGCTTTAAGGTTTCATTAGGTCCCATTTGTTTATTTTTGTTTTTATTTCCATTACTCTAGGAGGTGGATCAAAAAATATTTTGCTGTGATTTATGTCAAAGAGTGTTCTTCCTAAGTTTTCCTCTAAGAGTTTTATAGTGTCTGGTCTTACATTTAGGTCTCTAATCCATTTTTAGTTTATTTTTGTGTATGGTGTTAGGGAGTGTTCTAATTTCATTCTTTTACATGTAGCTGTCCAGTTTTCCCAGCACCACTTATTGAAGAGGCTGTCTTTTCTCCATTGTATATCCTTGCCTCCTTTGTCATAGATTAGTTGACCATAGGTGCGTGGGTTTATCTCTGGGCTTTCTATCCTGTTCCATTGATCTATATTTCTGTTTTTGTGCCAGTACCATGTTGTCTTGATTACTGTAGCTTTGTATTATAGTCTGAAGTCAGGGAGTCTGATTCCTCCAGCTCCGTTTTTTTCCCTCAAGACTGCTTTGGCGATTCGGGGTCTTTTGTGTCTCCATAAAAATTTTAAGATTTTTTGTTCTAGTTCTGTAAAAAATGTCATTGGTAATTTGATAGGGATTGCATTGAATCTGCAGATTGCTTTGGATAGTATAGTCATTTTCACAATATTGTTTCTTCCAATCCAAGAACATGGTATGTCTCTCCATCTGTTGGTATCATCTTTAATTTCTTTCATCAGTGACTTATAGTTTTCTGCATTACAGGTCTTTTGTCTCCCTAGGTAGGTTTATTCCTAGGTATTTTATTCTTTTTGTTGCAATGGTAAATGGGAGTGTTTCCTTAGTTTCTCTTTCAGATTTTTCATCATTAATGTATAGGAATGCAGGAGATTTCTGTGCATTAATTTTGTATCCTGCAACTTTACCAAATTCATTGATTAGCTCTAGTAGTTTTCTGGTGGCATCTTTAAGATTCTCTATGTATAGTATCATGTCATCTGCAAATAATGACAGTTTTACTTCTTTTCCAATTTGTATTCCTTTTATTTCTTTTTTCTTCTCTGATTGCCGTGACTAGGACTTCCAAAACTATGTTGAATAATAGTGGTGGGAGTGGACATCCTTGTCTTGTTCCTGACCTTACAGGAAATGCTTTCAGTTTTTCACCATTGAGAATGATGTTTGCTGTGGGTTTGTCATATATGACCTTTATTATGTTGAAGTAGGTTCCCTCTATGCCCACTTTCTGGAGAGTTTTTATCATAAATGGGTGTTGAATTTTTTTTTTATTTTTTTTTTTTTGCGGTACGCGGGCCTCTCACTGTTGTGGCCTCTCCCGTTGCGGAGCACAGGCTCCGGATGCGCAGGCTCAGCGGCCATGGCTTACGGGCCCAGCCGCTCCGCGGCATATGGGATCCTCCCAGACCGGGGCACGAACCCGTATCCCCTGCATCGGCAGGCGGACTCTCAACCACTGCGCCACCAGGGAGGCCCATGGGTGTTGAATTTTGTCAGAAACTTTTTCTGCATCTATTGAGATGATCATATGGTTTTTATTCTTCAATTTGTTACTATGGTGTATCACATTGATTGATTTGCGTATATTGAAGAATCCTTGCATCTCTGGGATAAATCCCACTTGACCATGGTGTATGATTCCTTTTAATGTGTTGTTGGATTCTGTTTGTTGGTATTTTGTTGAGGATTTTTGCATCTATATTCATCAGTGATATTGGTCTGTAATTTTCTTTTTTTGTAGTATCTTTGTCTGGTTTTGGTATCACAGTGATGGTGGCCTTATAGAATGAGTTTGGGAGTTTTCCTTCCTCTGCAATTTTTTGGAAGAGTTTGAGAAGGATGGGTGTTAGCTCTTCTCTAAATGTTTGATAGAATTCACCTGTGAAGCCATCTGGTCCTGGACTTTTGTTTGTTGGAAGTTTTTTGTTTTGTTTTGTTTTGGGGTTTTTTTTGTGGTATGTGGGGCTGTCACTGTGTTGCCTCTCCCATTGCGGAGCACAGGCTCCAGATGCTCAGGTTCAGTGGCCATGGCTCACGGGCCCAGCCACTCTGCAGCATGTGGGATCCTCCCAGACTGGGGCACGAACCCATGTCCCCTGCCTTAGCAGGTGGACTCTCAACCACTGCGCCACCAGTGAAGCCCCTGTTGGAAGATTTTTAATCACAGTTTCAATTTCATTACTTGTGATTGGTCTGTTCATATTTTCTATTTCTTCCTGGTGCAGTCTTGGAAGGTTATACCTTTCTAAGAATTTGTCCATTTCTTCCAGGTTGTCCGTTTTATTGGCATAGCACTGCTTGTAGTAGTGTCTTAGGATGCTTTGTATTTCTGTGGTGTCTGTTATAACTTCTCCTTTTTCATGTCTAATTTTATTGATTTGAGACCTCTCCGTCTTTTTCTTGATAAGTCTGGCTAATGGTTTATCAATTTTGTTTATCTTCTCAAAGAACCAGCTTTTAGTTTTATTGATCTTTGCTATTGTTTTCTTTGTTTCTATTTCATTTATTTCTGCTCTGGTCTTTATGATTTTTTTCCTTCTGCTAACTTTGGGTTTTGTTTGTTCTTCTTTCTCTAGTTCCTTTAGGTGTAATGTTAGATTGTTTATTTGAGATTTTTCTTCTTTTTTTTTTGCGGTATGCGGGCCTCTCACTGTTGTGGCCTCTCCCATTGTGGAGCACAGGCTCCGGACGCGCAGGTGCAGGGGCCATGGCTCACGGGCCCAGCCACTCCGCGGCATGCGGGATCTTCCTGGACCGGGGCACGAACCCATGTCCCCTGCATCAGCAGGAGGACTCTCAACCACTGTGCCAACAGGGAAGCCCTTTCTTGTTTCTTGAGGTAGGCTTGTATAGCTATAAACTTCCCTCTTAGAACTGCTTTTGCTGTATCCCATAGGTTTTGGATTGTCATGTTTTCATTGTCATTTGTCTCTAGGTATTTTTTTATTTCCTCTTTGATTTCTCCAGTGATCTCTTGGTTATTTAATAATGTACTGTTTAGCCTCCATGTGTTTGTGTTTTTTACGTTTTTTCCCTGTAATTGATTTCTAATCTCATAGCGTTGTGGTTAGAAAAGATGCTTGATATGATTTCAATTTTCTTAAATTTACTGAGGCTTGATTTGTGACCCAAGATGTGATCTATCCTGGAGAATGTTCCGTGTGCACTTGAGAAGAAAGTGTAATCTGCTGTTTTTGGATGGAATGTCCTATAAATATCAATTAAATGTATCTGGTCTATTGTGTCATTTAAAGCTTGTGTTTCCTTATTAATTTTCTGTTTGGATGATCTGTCCATTGGTGTTAGTGTGGTGTTAAAGTCCCCCACAATTACTGTGTTGCTGTCAATTTCCTCTTATATAGCTGTTAGCAGTTGCCTTATGTATTGAGGTGCTCCTATGTCAGGTACATATATATTTATAATTGTCATATCTTCTTCTTGGTTTGATCCCTTGATCATTACGTAGTCTCCTTGTCTCTTGTAACATTCTTTATTTTTTTTAAATTAATTAATTAATTTATTTTAACATTCTTTATTTTGAAGTTTATTTTATCTGATATGAGTATTGCTACTCCAGCTTTCTTTTGATTTCCATTTGCATGGAATATCTTTTCCCATCCCCTCACTTTCAGTCTGTATGTGTCCCTAGGTCTGAAGTGGGTCTCTTGTAGACAGCATATATATGGGTCTTGTTTTTGTATCCATTCAGCAAGCCTGTGTCTTTTGGTTGGAGCATTTAATCCATTCACATTTAAGGTAATTATTGATATGTATGTTCCTATGACCATTTTCTTAATTGTTCTCGGTTTGTTTTTGTAGGTCCTTTTGTTCCCTTGTGTTTCCCACTTAGAGAAGTTCCTTTAGCATTTGTTGTAGAGCTGGTTTGGTGGTGCAGAATTCTCTTAGCTTTTGCTTGTCTGTAAAGCTTTTGATTTCTTCATCGAATCTGAATGAGATCCTTGCTGGGTAGAGTAATCTTGGTTGTAGGTTCTTCACTTTCATCACTTTAAGTATATCATGCCACTCCCTTCTGGCTTGTAGAGTTTCTGCTGAGAAATCAGGTGTTAACCTTATGGGATTTCCCTTGTATGTTATTTGTCATTTTTCCCTTGCTACTCTCAATAATTTTTCTTTGTCTTTAATTTTTGCCAATTTGATTACTATGTGTCTTGGCATGTTTCTTCTTGGGTTTATCCTGTATGGGACTCTCTGCACTTCCTGGACTTGGGTGGCTATTTCCTTTCCAATGTTAGGGAAGTTTTTGACTATAATCTCTTCAAATATTTTCTCGGGTCTTTTCTCTCTCTCTTCTCCTTCTGGGACCCCTATAATGTGAATGTTGTTGCGTTTAATGTTGTCCCAGAGGTCTCTTAGGCTGTCTTTATTTCTTTTCATTCTTTTTTCTTTATTCTGTTCCACAGCAGTGAATTCCACCATTCTGTCTTCCAGGTCACTTATCTGTTCTTCTGCCTCAGTTATTCTGCTATTGATTCCTTCTAGTGTAGTTTTCATTTCAGTTATTGTATTGTTCATCTCTGTTTGTTTGTTCTTTAATTCTTCTAGATCGTTGTTAAACATTTCTTGCATCTTCTCGATCTTTGCCTCCATTCTTTTTCCGAGGTCCTGGATCATCTTCACTATCATTATTCTGAATTCTTTTTCTGGAAGATTGCCTATCTCCATTTCATTTAGTTGTTTTTCTGGGGTTTTATCTTGTTCCTTCATCTGGTACATAGCCCTCTGCTTTTTCATCTTATCTGTCTTTCTCTCCTTCTGTTTTCTTATTCATATCTGCTAGACAAATGCTAGGAAGCCCCTCCAATAAAATATGTTTGTTTCACTAAAGAGCACTGTAGCCATATTCCTCCTCTACCCGAGCTCCTCTGGTAATGTTCTGCCATTCGAGCCATGCTTTTCATTTACAGAGGATTAAAGATGCGAATGATGGATGTAACCTAGCAGGTCTCATGCAGTTTCCCTGCTTTGCGTGGTTTCTAGTGCCCCAGTTCCATCACTTTTCACTTTGTCTTCCTTTAATTGTCTTTGCCTGGAAGCATCAGCAGTTACTCCTGAGTGCTGTTGAGTGGATTTGACCTGAAGAGAAGCAGCAGTTGATGGGGACAGTTTGGCATCTGGAGGCCAGCTTGTCTCATTCTGGGTTAGGCAGAACTGGTCTCTTGATCTTTCAGGTCTGTCGCAACTCCTTCCAGTTTCTGAGATGAGCTTATTCAGGCATTCACAGCTCCTGTGGGCTGCCACTAATCCAGTTGCAATGAACTCATAGCAAGCACCATTTTTTCCTCAGATCTTAAGAAAAAAGCAGTTATGTACTCCTGATCTCCTAATCTAGGTTATATAACCGGAAGCATTCTGGGTGGGTAGTGGGGAGATAGGGACCCAGCATTTGCAAAAGTTTTGGTGACAGAGCATAGAGTGTGTTCAGGAAAGGAGAAGTTCAGTGTTGCTGAACTGCAGAGGCCCGGTGGGCAGGGGGAGAAATGAAGCTGGACGGCCAGGCTGGGAATAGCCAGAGGGGCCCCGAAGTCTCCTTGAGAAGGCTGGAGTTTATTTTAAGGGAAGTGGGAAGCCACTGACAAGTTTTAAGTAGGGAGTGACACAATCTGATTTGTATTTTATTACAAGTTCTGCAGTTGCAGTGAATAGATTGTAGTGTTTTATTGAAAATCCTCTGGTTTCAGGGCTAGAGGGAGACCGACCCAGGTTAATGGTGACTTGGATTTGGGTAACAGCAGAGAGGATGGAGGGTAGTAGACAAATCTGAGAGATGTGATGACTGGATAGAGGGAGAGAGGAAGAAGATGCTCAAAAATGGTGTGTTTTGTTCACTCCCGGTCTCAGTGTGAGGTCTGGCAGCAGATCTCAGTTCTTCCCTTTATGAGGCGACCGCCCTGTGTTCGCCGCCTCCCTACCTCAGAGGTTATGTTCGGATTCAAGAGCAAATACCTTTGAAGCCCTTTGAGAGGCTTGAGACCTGAGAGCAGTTAGGTCAGACTTTCGAAGTTAGCTTATGGTAGATGGTAACATTTGGCAGAAAGGACTCTCCATGCTTCTGATGCCTGCTGGTAGAACTCAGCCTCTGCTGTGCCTTTGGCCGGCGTGAGCAGGCTGATAAAAATGCTGGGAGGAGAATAATGCCTGTGGCTCACTGGAGAGCCCCAGTGCACTTGGCTTAGTGTTATGTCCATATTGAACAATACGGAAGCTGGACCCTTCTCTCTCCTCCCTTTTATATTCCTTAGGAGCCCTTAGAAAAAGGATCTGTAAACAGAATTAGAACAGACTGGTTTTGTCTTCAACATAAAACAGAGCTGAGATGTTGGATGTTTGAAAAGACCCTGGAAGGGAAGAAAAGACAGTTTGTAGACATGTTCCATAATAGAGGGATCAGCTGAAATAAAAGGTGTCCTGAGAAGAATTAGGGCTGGCAGGATGGAATGGCAAGAATTATTCCAAATCATGTAGGATAACATGGGGGGGAAAAACAGACATGTTCTTTCTTTTCCCTTGAAAGAGAAAGAGAGAGTGTGCGTGTGTGTGTGTGTGTACTGGTGGGATGCTTGAAATCAAAACCGTTTTCTCGCTCTAGAAGCCTGAGGAATGGATCTGAGTGGGCTCATACATTTCGGTTCCTCTTGCCTGGTCTAAGCAGCCAGTGTGGTCTGGCGGCCTGCTTTGGAGTTGTGTCTGTTTGGAAAAGATACACTTAACCTTTAACTTGTCCATGCCGTAAACAGACAAGTCCTGGATCTAAAAACAGTACTGACAACTGAATGAGCATGTCAGAAATACCTGAATGACAGCATGGAATTTGGGGAGCCATTGTAGGTCTTTGAAAGAAGAGCTGAATTCACTGTCCACAGGAATTGTTATGGCTGTTATTTCATCTGGTGTAGATTTGACCATGTGGAGGGAGGGAGACTAGAATGTCATGTTCTTTCACTGAGGCTGTGCCATGAGCAACTCTATTGAAATAGAATGTCAGAACTCCTGGTTGGAGACCCAGGAGGACTGACCATGGGCTTGGAGTGAGGACAGGCAGTGATTACAGCTTACAAGGCAGAGAGCAATCCGTCCAAAAAGTTCAGTGAGCCTTGTTCAAGCTCCTCCTTAAAGCTTAACACTTTCCCCTCTATTTCTGTCCTTCCAGAAGTGCGTACTGTGCCGCCTCGGTAGCTTCTCTGACCAACATCATCACTCCAGACCTGTTTGAGGGCACTGCTGAATGGATCGCAAGGTGAGAGAAGCTGGGATGTGTCCTGCCTCTTAGACAGCAGGCGGTCAAGACTTCCTGAAAAATAAAGTGCAGAAGGACCAGAGAAGGGAATATAAAATTACAAGAGATGTCTGGGTTGAAGGATTGTGCATTTCAGAAATACTTTAAAAGTTTTCTTCTTTTCCAAACTTTCTTTAATGCGATTGGCAAGGATCAAAACCTTGGGTAAACAGTATTGGTCAGAGTCTAAATGGATTTCAACCAGTTTGGAGAGCAATTTGGAAATATCTCAAAGATGCCCTTGCTGATGACCCTAAAATTCCACTTCTCCAGAAACTCACACCACATGCATGAGAGAGACAAACATAGGACTTGTTTATAATAGTAAAACGCTGGAAACAGATTAAATGTTCACAAGCACAAGATGGATAAGTGAGTTATGGTGTAGTCATATTGAAATATAATATAGCATTTAAAATGAATGAACTAGAGCTACACGTATCAATATGGGTGAATCTCAAAAACACTGTTGGGGAAAAAAAAGGATGTTAAAGAAAACATGCAGATCACATTTGCTTAAAATTTGAGAACATGCAAAACAATTCTATACTGTTTATGGGAAGAATCACATGTAGTAATATAAAAACATGCTGGGAAGGATAAACACCAAATTCAGGATGGTGCTTACTTCAGGGGAGAAAGTAAAGAAAATGAGATTAAGGGAGGTCTGTACTTCTACTCAGGAGACTTCAATTGTATCTGTAATTGTTTGTTTAAAATAAAAAAACCTGAAAGCATATGGCTAAATCAAAGCTAGGTGTTAGGTACATGTATGTTCTATATATTATTTGCTATACTTTCGTGGATCCTTCAAATTATTTCATAATTTAAAAAAAAAAGGCATAGTAGATTTATACATACTATTGAGGAATTATATCCAAGCTGTATTTTATTTTTTACATTTTAATTTTTATCAAAGTAGTACTTACTACTATGAAAATACAATTTTCAGCTAAACCAAATGAGATACTATGATCATATTTACCTTTTTGTATAACTTTTACTTTCCTGGAATTAATTATTACCTCTTAATTCCCAAATTTTCTGCCAGCGCTATAAAATTATTCTCAATACAGTTAAACACTTCAGGTAATGTATCAGTTCTCTTGTGTGTGTGTGTGTGTGTGTGTGTGTGTGTTTGTGTATGTGTGTGTGCACGTGCATTTTGAGTTATCCCTCCTGGGGCCTCTGCCCTCCTGCTTCAGACTGGACAGATTGCTCTCAGCTTGCTGCACAGCAGGCATCCAGAAGCTTCCTTTCAGCAGGAAATTCGCTTCACTTCTCTGTTTTGTTAAAGCCCCATCCTCCTTTTTCTTGGTTTACTCACTCATTTTAATGAATCACATATCGTATTCCAACAGATCCCCAAAAAGAGAACTTCGGAGGTACATTTTAAAGATTTTGCATGTATTTTTATTCTAGTCTCATACTTGATTTATAGTTTATTTGGTTAGAGACTTCTAAATTGGAAACTGGATGAATTGTATTCCTTCAGAATTTTTAAGCATTGCTCCATTATCTTCTGGCTACCAGTGTCATTGTTAGACAGGCTGATAATAATGGTAACCAGCATTTACTGAGGATTTGGTATGTAATACTCAAGAGTAAGGGAGCGATAGTTTAAAGATTGAGAGTATATAGCCTTTTGATCTGGACTACCTGGGTTTGGTTCTTTTTTATACTTTCTGTTTTTCTCAGTTGAGATTTCCCATCATTTCATTCATTACAAGTGTATTTTTCTTCACTTCACTGAGGTAAATATAAAATTATAATATCTACTTTAAAATTCTTGCCTGGTCATTTCAACATCTGGCTGTCTTGGAGTTGACATGTCTCACTTGCCTGAGTGTCTATGTCAAGTAATATTTGGACTGTACCCTGGACATTGTGATGTTATATTGCAGAGATTGGATTCTGTCAGATTGCTTTGAAGAGTGTTGATATTTTTCCTTTAGCAGGCAATCAACTTGGTTAGACACACCTGCAGTGGGCAGGGGCTCAGGTCTTGGATCAGTTCTTGGTCAGAAGCTGCTTTCATTTTGCCCAATGCATGTGTGATTCAGGGTCAGGTAAAATTTTAAGCGAAGTTTAAACATGGAATTTGGGTTTTCCTTCTCTGGCTCTCCTCTTTCTGGGATTCCTCCTCAATTACTGTCAGCCTGGTTCTTCTTGCCAGAAACATGGTGGGCCTTCTGTTAGCTTCAGCTGCCTTCCCCTGACCTGCTGCTGCCACTGTTAGGTGACTGTAGCCATCCTCAGGGCAAATCAGGAAGAAAAAAAATAGGGTGGGGGAGGGGAGGGACTGACTGCTCCAACTTTCAAATCCCCAGCTTTTTTCAGTCTGCTGAGCCCTCAGGAAGTTGTTTTAGTGTGTTTTGTCCAGAGTATATAGTTATTTGCAGGATTGGTTTGTTAGGCACTTAACTAGATGTGAAATTCTGACTGCCTGGGTTTGAAGCCCAGTTTTGTCATTTATTAGCTTTGTGCCTTGGATAAATTGTTTAACTTCTCCATGTCATAGTTTCCATATATAGCAAATGATGGGATATTGAATTTGACATTAAGCTAAAATACAAAGAAATTAAGTGACCAAAACCTGTTAGGGTAACCACTGTGCTTTACTGCCTCCCAATCTACTGTATTCCCAATCCATTGTTGTTTTTGTTTTGTTTCTCTTATTCTTGCTGTTTGAAAAATTCATGATGATGAACCATGATACGGATTTCTTTTTTCATTCATTGTGCTGGGCACTCAGCAGTTATCTTCAATCTAGAATTGCATGTGCTTTACTTCCAAGAAACTTTATTATTTTTTTGATAACTTCTTCCCCTCCATTTTCTTTGTTTGCTCTTTTTGTAACATCCAATAGGTGGAATTGGTCTTCTAATTTTTCAAACATTTTTTGCCTATCTTTCATCTCTCCATCTTTCTTATTGTGCTTTCTAAGAGATTCCCTTACCTTTTATCTTCTAATCCCTCTGTTAAGTTTTTATTTCTGCAGTTCTATTTTAACTTTTAATCTCCATTTATAAAGAATACTTCCTTTTTATATTCTCTCCTGTTCTTGTTTCAGGGATATTTGTCCTTGCAGTGTTTTTATTTTGTATATAATATTTTATCTAAAGATATAACTTAAAGTTTACTTCTGCTCCCTACATTATTTCCTCCAATTTATTTTTGTTTATTTGTCTTATTTTTGTTTCATGTTTTACATAAAAGTCTCTTTCATGTAAGAGACTTTGCTCAAATGTCTGGTGTTCATATTTAAGTGTCAGGTGCTAAAACACTGTGTGTGTCACGGTGGGCTGGGATGCAGCCATTCATGGGGGAATTCTCATATATCAATATCTGTAGGGTTTTTCCCTTGGGTTTATCCATTTCCCTAGAGAAGAATCTTCCAGATTCCTGGTTGGGCTATGAAGTTAGCAGCCAGCTTTGTGAAACACTAATAGGGAAAGGGGTTGAGGGTGCTTGTGCTCAGATCTTAGACTCACTTAATCCCCCTGCTCAGTACAGTGCCTCTGCCTGCTCTCAGCTGTGCTGGAAATCCTGGAATTCAGTTCCTCTTCATTCAGCCCCTGAAACCTCCCATCTTCTGCTGGGTACCTGGAGGTATAGCTGATTCTCTTATAAATTTACCACCAGTCAACTTGGTTCAAACTCATCCCACTTTAGGGGTACCTTGTGTCCCCCGGCTTGTCATCGGAACATATCACCTTGCTTTCTATTTCTTCTTTCCTCCTTTCCTCCCAGGGCTGGTGTAGGTTTCTCGGTGCTGTTAAGTCAGTTACGTCTTACCTCTCTCCTTTTCCAGCTTTCACAATTTTGTTATCTCCTGTCTGTATTCATATCCTCTCCTATTCTCTTTACCCTTGTGGGTTTATCCTTTTTTAAAATTCCTTTACTTTCATTTTACTGGACTCTTGTGTTCAATCAGTTATATTTAACTAGAAGATACTCCCAAAGAATTTTACTAAATTGCTCTCATGCATGTAAAAACAAAGGGATGGAAAGTGGAATATGTAAATAAATGTATATTGTGTGTGTGTGCATGCATGTATGTGTGGAGAGAAGGAGAGACTGAGACATAGAAACTCATCTGGTGAGAGGAACTAGGAGGCCAAGCTCAGCAGGAGTTGTAACTTTTTATTGTTTATTCTTTTATACTGTTTTATTATTTTTTTTAACTCAAAAAACATTTTTAAAGGTAAGTTAAGAAAAAAAAAATTCAGGGGTTCCTTGCATGTTCTTCACTCATCAGACCTTTCAAACTTGAGCTGTTCCTATGCTCCATGAAGCCAAATGCACTGGAAAGAAAACTTGGATTGTGTGTCTTTGGGTGGTGGTGGGGTTAGGGGATAGAGGATGCTGAAGAATCTGTTCAGGGGATGGTAGCCAGTTCTTGACTCTGCACTCTGCTGTGATCTCCCTGGGCCTTGGGCCTCTTTGAAAAGGGCCTCTGAGTTCCCAAGGCCTCTCCTTTAATGAGAGGTACCTGGAAGACAGGAGGTGTTGCAGGTTCCTTTCTCTTCTACCCAGAAGTTGGATTAAGTGCTCATCCACCTGTGCACCTGTCAGGATTTGTGAGGCAGACACACCTGGAGGGAGTGTGACTATGTACATACCTGTAGATCATTGGAAGTAAAGTTCTATGTTGTATGAAAATATACTGAAAAGAAAATCTCTTATTTCACAGATAAAACATGTTTATTATAAACGAGCAAAAAGAAAATCTAACTGCTTGTAATCCACCACTAACCACTCATTTGCTGTATACGTTTCCAGAATTCCAGAAAAATCATGCAGTATATTATCATTTTATAACTTTTTCATGTAATGTATTTGGAACATTTTTAAGTATACTTCTGTAGCATTATTTTAAATGACTGTGTAGTATTCTGTTATATGGATATACCATAATTTATATAGCGAGTCCCTTACTGTTGAGCTTCTGAGTTGTTTCTAATATTTCACTGTTATAAATGGGAATACAGTAAACATTCTTACAATCTGATTTTTGAACACATTTCTTACTTACTTTATAAGATTAATTCCTAGAAATGACCCTATATTGCTGAGCCAAAGATTACTCATGTCTTTTGCTAGAAAATATACTCTTAAATATATAGTCTAATCCCAAATAATTATTATGATAATAAAGTAATTTGAAATTGTAGGAAATTGTAATTAAAAAAATAAGTTTACTTTGAATAGTTATAAAAGTATGTATTTTCACTATAGAAACTTTTTGAAAATACAGAAAAATAAAGAGGAAAAATATCAGCAATAGACCTGTACTAAAAGATAACCAGAATTAGCAATTATTTTTCAATTTTATTTTAACCTGATGGTTATCACACTATACGCATGATTTTATAACTTTTTCCAAAAAGTAATGACTTGAGGTACTATGTTTGTTACATTAGTAGACTATGTCTGAGTTTCCTTTTTTTTTTTTTTGAGGAAAAGTCATTTCTAAAAGTTAATTAGCATCTTTCCATTCATAGTTGCAATGTTGTTTGTTTTTTTAATAGAAGTATAGTTGATTTATAATGTTGTGTTAGTTTCTGGTGTACAACAAAGTGATTCAGTTTTATATATATATTCTTTTTCATATTCTTTTCCATTATAGTTTATTACAAGATATTGAATATAGTTATAGCTATTGAATATAGTTGCATTAAACTAAGCAAACTAATCTTTTGCCATCCAGGGTGGTCCTGCACTTGTGCTCATTGGTTGACACTCAGTCTGCTTTTCTCAATCTCCTTCCAGGTGTCAGAATTGGGAAGGTGGAATTGGCGGGGTGCCAGGGATGGAAGCCCATGGCGGCTATACTTTCTGTGGCCTGGCCGCACTGGTCATCCTCAAGAAGGAACGCTTCTTGAACTTGAAGAGCTTATTAGTAAGTACTTGGTGATCCATCTTCCTCTCAGGCCCCAGGCCCCTGAGATGTGACTGCTCAGGCATGTCGGCTTAAGGGACGGTTGGCTGTGGGAAGGGCTAACAGTTCCTGCCTGGAGCTGTGAACTAACAGTTCTGTAACGAAGCTTCAGATGCAGTTGTTGGAGTGCTCAGCACTGTACCAAGAAAGTGCAAGGGGTGAACATCTGTGCTCAGTTTCAGTTCCCTTCTTCCTGCCTTTCCATCTTCCTGCTCTGAACTTGCTGTACAGTGTGTTCAAGAATTCCAGAGGCTTCTTGAATCCCTCAGACATCTGGTATGGGCCAGAGTACCTTCCTCCTACTTCAAAGAGAAGCATAGCTTCAGCCTCTTAAAATTAGAGGTTATCATGTGCCTTAGAAAGATTCTCCTGGGAGAAGAAGTTATGAGAAGAGCTTTGAGGCATTTTAAAGCCGAGCTTTTATTACCTGCTGCACTATGTGAACATTTAGTAACTACCTTTACATGAGCTAGGCACAGCCGGTTAATGCACAGAGCAGGTGGCCCAGGCATTTATGGTTCGACTCCAAGCTCCTGCCCAATATTCAGAATGAACTCAGAGCACAGTCAGCTTCAGGGACTTGTTAGATTATAGCTAAATTATCATTGGAGGCCTAGTACATAAACACACACACACACACACACACAGAGCCACGAAGGAGCTATCTTTGGGGAAGCATTTATTCCCTCACCATGACCTCAAAGCAAACCAGCTGCAACTGATATTCATCTCCTCTCCCCAAGTTCAGATGTCAGGTTCCCATGATAGGAACCATTGTGAGACCCATCTTGAGCTTCCAAGACAGTTTCTATTATACTCTATACAGATATGACCAGCAGCATTTTGTCCTCACCTTTAGGAAGCCTCCTATAGCATACTCTTCTTGAAGGTTCTTACAGCCTTGAAGGTTTATGCCAAAATGGCCAACCTTGTGCACAGACTTCGAGTTTATCAGACATTTTGAAAACTGATCACCAACAAGGTGTGAAACATAAAAGCTCCATCTCCCAGGCAGAAATAAGGAATAAGCAGATGCCTCAGTTACAATAACAGTGTTCTGGATTTGAACCCTGTCTGTGCCACTTCACAGCCATATGACCTTGGGAAAATGGTCTAGTCTGTTTTAACTACAATTTTTTTCCTCTGTAAGGTAGAAGTAACAGTTGTTTGGAGGTCAAAGGAGAGAACAGGTATAAACAGCCTGGTACATAGTAGGTGCGACCTTCTTATCCAAACTACTCCCTCCCCTCTGTTCGCTCTGGGAGAACTGGGACCCATATTTGAAGGATTTTATGAATTCATATAGGCAAGGGAAACAGAATAAATCCATGGACTTAGGCACTAGAAAGAAATAATTAGTTTAGGTTAGAAACACGTAATCTGTGGGGTAAGTAAAAGTGAAGAATGGACTCCGTGCTGTAGTGGCTGTTTTCTTGAGTAATGCTTCGCCTCCTTTCATTAAATGGCATCAATCCTAAAGTGCTGGTTCATTTAAGACTGACTGGAGATATATTAGTGCCTGCACCTGCAGTGCAGTTTTTCTGTCTTTTTAAGAATTTTGGATTGTGACTCTCTGTGGGTGGGTGTTACTTTGAACAGGGATATAATCTAAAGTCTACAGTTATTAATTAAAGGAGGGCTGGACTCCTTCTGAAGAGGGTCCTTAGTGACTCCTTTCAGGAACTCAGTCTAGTAAGAATGTAGGTACAGGGGAAATACCGTACTCTGTACCTTTCAGTTTGGTGAGGCTGCTCCGTGAGTCGCTGGCAGGTGGCTGGAACTGCCTTGGGGGGCTGGGAGGGAAGTGGAGATATTATCTGCTCGGCCTCGAGGCCAAACCCTTCACCATCTCCATATTCATAGTAGAGTGTGTTTAGAAAACTTGGAGATAAGTATGCATCACGTGTGACCACCAAGTGACACCAAGAGCCATCTTACAGGTTCAAAGTAAACTCTTTTCTCCTGTCAGCCAGCCAGTTTCCCCTGGGATTGCAGAGAGGCTAGACCACACAGAGCCATCCTCATTCACCAGGGCTAACGGCTTCTGCCCCCAGTCCTGCGAGGGACAAGGGCCATGCTAAGAAATCTTGGATTAATTTCCTCAGGTGCCAAGTAAAAGTCAAGAGTAGTTTCAGATCATCTGATGACTTGTAGCACAAAATTCCATTTATCTGCTTTTAATAAACTTCCCCGAGCAGGGAAAGTGAATAGAAATGAGCCACTGGAGGTCTGGCCTTAAACTTCCTAGTTACACCTTATTTATTAAGAGACGCTTGGGCTTCCCTGGTGGCGCAGTGGTTGAGAGTCCGCCTGCCGATGCAGGGGACACAGGTTCGTGCCCCAGTCCGGGAAGATCCCACATGCCACGGAGCGGCTGGGCCCGTGAGCCATGGCCACTGAGCCTGCGCGTCCGGAGCCTGTGCTCCGCAACGGGAGAGGCCACAGCAGTGAGAGGCCCGCGTACCACAAAAAAAAAAAAAAAAAAAGATGCTTGCAGGTTTCCTTTCAGGCCAATTTGGCGCACTTGTTCTCTCAGCACCAGAACCCACTTGGAACCCGGGAAAAGGTGGTTAGTTGTCTGTTAGGCCCTGAGCAGATATTCATGCTGGTTGCCTGAAGAGGGTTAGACCAGATGTTGCACTGTAGTGTAGTCTGCGGCAGTGAGGGTGAGGAAGTCCGAGGCCAAAGCACCAGAACTCGGGTGCCAGGAAGCCAGGAGATGGGACCCCTCCCTCCCAGATTGGCCTCTGGGGATCTGGGCTTGCTGGATTTCGTGTCTCTTTTAACCTACAGCTGCCTCTCCCTTCTCTGTCTCACGCTCAGCAATGGGTGACAAGCCGGCAGATGCGGTTTGAAGGTGGATTTCAGGGCCGCTGCAACAAGCTGGTGGACGGCTGCTACTCCTTCTGGCAGGCGGGGCTCCTGCCTCTGCTCCACCGTGCCCTGCACGCCCAAGGTGAGCCCAGGGGCTGGAGGCAGGGCTGGGTGACTCCCCTCAGCTGCTGACCGAATCGGAGGCCAGGGCGCTCTGTTAGAGGGGTTGAAATAGGCTGTCTGTCCTGGATTTTGAGGTGCCCAGTGTGGACCTTCCCGCCTCAGGCTAGGATTCCATCCCAGTGGTTTAGGGGCCACTGCTGCTTCACTCTGGCTGTGGCTAGGAGGAGGCAGGGGCCTGGCTCCACGGTGACCACCACCTCAACTCCGTGTGAAGCCGCAGTTTCCGGTGCAGAACTCTCTATGTGTCACGTCAGAACTGAAAACCCACACTACGCACATGGTCACAGGAGTGACAGAAAGGCAGTTGCGTAAGCGGGCAGAGAACCAGAACCCCTGGAGCAAAGACCCACCACGCCTGGCTGGCTGCGTGGTTGCCGCCATTAGAAGTGTTGTATTTTAGATTCACTGAAGAATCCTGGATGCGGGTTTGTCCCCCCTGCCCCGCACCACTGGAGCGGAGAGACCTGGGTTCATCTCTGTGGAGCCTCAGATGGGAATGCAGATCTAAGCAGTGAGATAGAGAGCAAACTTCTGGGAGCCTTCCCTTGTTACCTCTCGACATCGCAGGCCACTGGCTGCCTCCGGAATCACCTTTTTCATTTATTTTATGTGAGAACAGGGTGTCTTGAGGAAACCAGTGGGAGAGGAGAGGTCTGGAGGCCCTGCTGGGCGCAGATCTGGTCTTGGAATGAGATCCCTTGGCCCAGAGGGAAGCTTTTCTTTGGGCTTAGTAGTTGGGTTATTCATTGCTCAAATGTAGAAGATGAGAATCTTTTCTGCTGCCCCCGACCCCCGCCCATCCCACCCCCGCCCTGCCCCACACACGTTTTCTTGTTTGGCTGTTCTTTTCTGAGCCCCTTTCTTTCGTTTCTTAATTTCATTTAAGTTGTGGCCACTTTGGGTACTGAATTGAAGTCAGCAGAGCCTCTGTCCTGTCTCCCCTTCGCCCCATCCTCCCCGTCGCGGTCTGTCCTGAGAGTCCTTGGCTTGGAGCCCCCGGGCTTTCAGCTTCAGGGTTTCAGGGTGCTGAGATATGTCTCAGCTGAGATACGTCCCCTGACTCTGGAACCTGCACGATCTCTGGCTGAACACTGTAGTAGGGAAGTCAGAAGTCCCCCGAGAGTCCGGCGTTTCAAAACAGAAATAACTTGGGGTTTTAGTGATCTCTTTGTTTGGAACTGGTGAGGTCAAGCCTCTGGGTCACACCGTCAGCCTTTCACAAACCTGTCCCTGGCAGGATTAAGATGCAGTCATTCTGCAGCTGCCAGGAAAATCTAGTGAGAGCGTAACAGAAGGGCTACCTGCCAAAGTCTTCAAGGGGGCCCTGGTTCACATTTTGTTTATCGTATGCAAGTTCTGGAGGACTAGTCACATTCAAAGCTCTGCCTGTGGGAAAAGTTAGTTGCCTGTGAATCTTGGTGCTTCCAGCTTTTTTCACTGCCTGTAAGGAGGCCCATGTTAGGCCCAGAGCGCACGTCTCAGCAAACAGTGGACCTGGACTAGGCAGGGCTCCGGAAGACGGGAGTGTTTTGAGTGGTGGGCAAAATGCTGACATTAGGAGTCAAAAGGAGATGCGACGTAGAACGATATTCACAATATACTGTGATCAAAGTTAGGTTTCAAAGCAGTATGTATGTAATTCCATTTTCAGTGAAGAGTTGACTCCAAAAAATTAATGGAAGGTATCTGGGTTGTGAAATGACAGGTGATATTTGTTTTCTTTTTTTTTTTTTTTTTTTGCGGTACGCGGGCCTCTCACTGTTGTGGCCTCTCCCGTTGTGGAGCACAGGCTCCGGACGCGCAGGCTCAGCGGTCATGGCTCACGGACCTAGCTGCTCCATGGCATGTGGGATCTTCCCGGACCGGGGCACGAACCCGCGTCCCCTGCACTGGCAGGCTGACTCTCAACCACTGCGCCACCAGCGAAGCCCTGTTTTCTTTCTTTTTTACTTCTATTTTCTAATTTTTCTACAGTAATATATCTTTCTTCCATAAATGAGAACAACAAAAGTTATTCTACAAAAGAGAAATTCTATAAACAAAACTAGTAGCAAGGTGGGGAAAATATTTGGATAAATGATGAAGAGCTTAATTTCATTTGAGAAAGTCATACCAAGCAGTAAGAAACATGAACAACCCAACTGAAAAACAGGCAGAGGATCTGAACAGACAGGTTCAGAACAGACAGAAAAAGAACTGATATTATTATAACTTCTACTACAGCTGCTACAACTACTGAGACTTACCACGTGCTCACCGCAAGCCAGGGGCAGAACTGAGTATTACACGTGTATTTTCTCATTTGATCCTCCAAACAGCCCTATGAAACAAATACTGTCTGGGAACTCCCTGGTGGCCTAGTAGTTAGGATTCCGGGGTTTCACTGCTGTGGCCCAGGTTCAATCCCTGGTCGGGGAACTGACATACCTCAAGCTGCATGGCCAGAAAAAAGAAAAAGAAAAAGAAACAGGTTCTATCATTATTCCCATTTTACAGGTGAGGAAACAAAGTACAACATGGGTAAGTGACTTGCTTTATAATACCTGATTGCCACCTATCATGGTATCAGAGCCCTGCCATCTGTAGATGGCCATTAATCAGATGAAAAGGTGATAGTTAAGGAAATGCAAATAAAAACAGTGGGACCCTGTTTTTCACTGTTAGAGGGTGTGTAAATAGGTGCATCATTTTTTGGAGGGTAGTTTGGAGACATCAGTTTAAATTATTTAAACCCAGTGAGGACGCTGGCAGGAATCTACCTGCACAGACATTGCAAAGGATCTGTGTTGAAGTGGAGTTTTAATAGCAAACAACCCAACTGCCCATCAAAAAGCTAACAGTTAAACAAATTATGATCTCTTCATACAGTAGCTGCATTACAATGGGCTCACGTGGAAAGCTCTCCAGGACACAATGGAAAGTGTCAAAGGCCAGGCCAGGCCGAGAACAGTCTGTCTGTGTGCACACAGGCTGGCATCCACCCAGCTTTCCTGGAAGTATACACAACTCCCCTTTAACAATGGGTACCTTTGGGAGAGGGGTAGGAGATGGAGGGAGGGAAATGTACTTTTCCTATTGTACTGTAGGCTGCTTTTTTTTTTTCTTTTTCTTTTTTTTTTTTTTACCATATGTGTTACTACTTTTATTTTAGTAAGTGAACAAATACATTTTTAAAAGGTGATGATGATGATCATACTAATAACTAAAAAGATGACATGGGACCGGCACACTGTAGCACATGAACCCAGGCCAATCCCTATCTCTTCCGTAGTCCATGTGGTGGCTGCCTTACGTATAGAAGACGGTATTTGAGTACAAGAACAAATTGCTATTAATATCTTTAAAATATCAAATGCTGACTAAATTAGTGAGTCAGTTTGTTTTTGTGGAGCAGTAGGATAGCAGCAGGCCTTTGTGTTTGGATTGATAGTTACCAGTCGCTGCCATGTTCTTTGGGATGTACCACAGGCTTTATTTGTCCACCTGTGAAATTGAGCTACATGTGGCTGTACCTGTCAGTTACTGTTTGAAAAACTTTTGATTTCTCAGATAAAAGGAACCTTTGAAATGCAAAATGACATTATAATGGGGATCTGTATTTTAAGGGAGAGATGTAAAGGATTTAAAAGGCGGACTCCAGTGCACAGTTATCAGCCTGTAATCATATCTCCCTTCATCTCACCGTAATTATGTGTGTTGATGTGCAAATTCAAGATCTCAGGAAGTTCCTTGTCGAGTTTATGAACTTTGAGCCTTTAGACTTCAATAATGTAGGGGTAACTGAAACACTCTGTAATCTTTTTAATAATAAACATAGCATTTTCTTTTCAGATTCCAATTTTAGCGATAGGTTATCATTTATCTTAAGGTAACAGTCTTTTATTTCTTATAGGATATGAAGTATATTTTGTACAGATGTTTAATGCAGTTACCCTAAAGTTTAGTAAATATGCTTTTAAAAATAACAGCTTTGTTGAGATGTAATTCACATACTGAACAATTTACCCATTTAAAGTGTACAGTTCAGTAGTTTTTAGTGTATTCAGAGTTGTGCAACCATCACTATAATCAGTTTTAGAGTTTTTGTCACCGCCCGCCCAAATCCCTGTACCCATTAAATGTGCTTCTTAAAATAAGAAATCACAAAGGAAAAAATCAACACTGTGATTACAGCATATGTGTAAACTATATTTATGCAATTAAAAAAACCCATATAACCAAAAAAGTAGAACCAAAAGGGAGAAATAGGTATACCATATGATACAGATAAAGAATAAATATAGTAAAAAGCTAGATTAATAAAATTGACTCTTGGATCTCAGAGGACAAAAGGACAGACACTCTCAAAAGGAAATAGAACTAGTAAGCAAAAGTTAGGGGAACAGTTTACCCTAATTAGTAACTAAAGGCATGCACATCAAAACAAATGATCAGGTACTGTTTCTTTTTAACATTTTAATTGCTGAGAACTTTTTTTTCAAAGTAACCAGTGCTAGAGGTAGTACAGGAAAATCTTAAATTTTGCTGGCAGCTATATAAAGTCTTAAAGCAGTTTATCAGTATCTATTAAAAGCCTTAAAACTGTTTATTCCCTTTAACTGAATCATTCCACTCCTGTGAATCTACTTGAAGAAAATAATCCTAGACATAGAGGAGATTCACAAAGATGTTTATTGCGGCATTTTTTATGATTGCAAGGAACTGGAAACAACCTTGGAAACAAGATAGAGTGAAGTCCCATCATATATGTATGTATCTCCTACAGAGTCCACTGTGCTCACAGGTGGAGAAAGAACAAAGAGGAAAGTAATTAAAATAGTGTGAGCGCTTCCTTCAGTAAGCCTGTGTGCCAGGCTGAGCATGAGAGGGGGGACCTGAAAGTGCTCCTCCTTCCTTGGGCTCAGTTCCCATGTGCCTCTTCTAGTGTGGGCATCTCAGGGGCAGGGCGGGACTCGGGTGTTGAAGATGAGTGGTTTTTGCATGTGGCCCCCAAACATCAGCTGACCGTGCACCTCATCCAGTGCTCAACCCAGGAGACGGCGATCACTTTCCAACTGCACCCATCTCTCCTCCCATCTCTCATTTAAGAAATCTAAAAATGATTATTTTCTATAGTATTCTATGTATATAAATATTCCAAAATTAACTATTTTGCCTACATATTCTCTTTATATACCACATTTACTATAAACTTTGATGAATTTTTACCACAGAAGATTCTCTACTCATATATATGAGAGTTTGGATCCAGAGCCTATATTGATGTCATTACCTTTTGCGTCCACTTAATGAAATGCTGTATGGCTCTTTAGAATGATGGTCATGAAGATTATGTAGCAGAACAGAAAAATGGATGCCTGTAGGGTTAAATGAAAAACGTAAGATACAAAATTATCATACCTGTATAGAAAAACGCATAGAAACACAAAAAGACTGGAAGAAAAATTAGCTTTCGGTTGTCACTTACAGATTGTTTGCTACCTTTGTAGCCCAGGTATCAAAGTATAAAATTAACCAGAGACTTAATGCACACTCTATATGTGTATTCCCACATAAATGTTTCCGTGCACATCTATCTATTGATTGTTTGTCCCTCCGCCACCCTTGATAACCGAGTGGTCCACAGGGGTCTCTGACTGCTGATTGGCCGTACTTTAATATTATCACCAGAACTGTCCGTTTCTGCTTGGGCTATCATATTATATGATGCAGGAGGGTGGTTATTAGAATGCTTCTTAGGGAAATTTTTTGAGCCAAAACGCTAGTTGGAGAATTCCCTTTAGAGATAGACTAAATCCAGGCTAAGACAAGTATCAATAGAAGAAACAGACACTATTACCCCATTAGAGTTCTCTTGGCTAATTAGAGTCTGGTTAACAAGTTTCAGAGATGCACTGGAGGAAGTGTCTTAAGAAGCCCAGGGAAAGGAATTGTGAACCAAGTCAGGAGCAGTAGCAGAGGTCAGTCTGGTAAGCTGAGCTAAACAGTTGGTCCATGCCTGCAAGGGACATGGTTTAGGGTGGTCATCCAGGGTAAGGGGACACCTCAAGTAAAGCCAAGTGCCGCTCTGACCTGCTGCTCTTTGACTCTTCAAGGTTCAGGAGAAGGGACGTGTCTCGGGACTTGGGTGAGAAATCAAGTGTCCCAAGAATGTAGTTTTTAAGATTAGTCCAAGGAGAATAGAGGGAAACCCTGACAGTTCCTAATGGATCCTAAAATACAAAGAAGTCATTGATCCTTTGCTGGGCTTCTCCTAGGCTCCAGCCCACACTGATCCTTTGTCTTCTCTAGGTGACCCTGCCCTCAGCATGAGCCGCTGGATGTTTCATCAGCAGGCCCTGCAGGAGTACATTCTTATGTGCTGCCAGTGCCCCACCGGGGGGCTTCTGGATAAACCTGGCAAGTGAGTGCCTTGCCTCTGGGGAGGGAGGGGCGGGGCGGGGAGAGAGGGGTGAGCACCTCAGGCCTACTCGGAGCCGGACGGGGTGGGCCTTTCCATGTTGCTGCTTAGTGCACGTGTGGCATGGGAGGAAGCAGCGCAGCTGGGAGCACCCCCACCCAGCGCCGTCCATCCCTCCTGGCCCCTCCAGTGCTCTCCTCTACCCAGCTGACTTGCACCCCCTCTCCAGTGAGGTACACAGATTGCTGTGTTGGTAGCTTTTCTTTCCTCTTTTTAATGTTTATTTATTTATTTATAAATTTATTTATTTTATTTATTTATCTTTGGCTGCGTTGGGTCTTCGTTGCTGCGTGCAGGCTTCCTCTGGTTGTGGAGAGGGGGCTACTCTTCGTTGTGGTGTGGTGGCTTCTCTTGTTGCGGAGCACGGGCTCTAGGCACGTGGGCTTCAGTAGTTGTGGCTCACGGGCTCAGCAGCTGTGGCTCACGGGCTCTAGAGCACAGGCTCAGTAGTTGTGGCACACAGGCTCAGTAGTTGTGGCTCGTGGGCTCTAGAGCACAGGCTCAGTAGTTGTGTCACGCAGGCTCAGTAGTTGTGGCTTGTGGGCTCTAGAGCACAGGCTCAGTACTTGTGGCATGCAGGCTCAGTAGTTGTGGCTCGTGGGCTCTGGAGCATAGGCTCAGTAGCTGTGGCTTACGGGCTCTAGAGCACAGGCTCAGTAGATGTGGCGCACAGGCTTAGTTGCTCCGCGGCATGTGGGATCTTCCTGGACCAGGGCTCAAACCCGTGTCCCCTGTATTGGCAGGCAGATTCTTAACCACTGCGCCACCAGGGAAGCCCCTCCTCTTATTTAACCAAACTGATTTAAATAGAAGAGGATACAGGATTTTAAAACTCCTGAGTGTCATAAACAGAGATTATAATCAAGGCGACTATTACCGAGTAGATTCAATACCTTTAGGTGCCATACTGAAAGAAAAAGGGAAACCAGTCAAGTCCTGTTGCCTTTGCTGCTCACTCCCCACTCCCCCAGCACACACACACACCCTGCTGCCTCTGCATCCTGGTCCAGCTGAAGGCCAGTCCCCAGCAATTTATCAGGAAGAATTTGGCCCATTCCTAGAAATTTTGATGTGAGATTTTTTTTTAAAAAAACGATATTAATTTAGCCAGCACTACCCTGGAGAGCCCTTTCTGGAAGACAGCTGACAGGACTGACTGTAAGGTTACAGTTCCTGCTGTCAAGCAGGGCGGAAGGATGGGGCTCTGGAAAATGCTGCTGGGGGAAGCCAGGCTTCGAGGTGCGTGGAGGGTGGGATGGGACGCGTGAGCGCTCCCCGGGCCTCTGCGTCTGTGCGGTGGCCTTGTTGTCAGAGGCTGTGCTGGGGCCGGTGGGGAGCAGAGGACGCCTGCTGAGAGTCGCCCCATCCTTCCAGGTCCCGGGACTTCTACCACACCTGCTACTGCCTGAGCGGACTGTCCATAGCCCAGCACTTCGGCAGTGGAGCCATGTTGCACGATGTGGTCCTGGGTGTGCCCGAAAACGCCCTGGTAAGGTGGGCTGGGGGGCTCACCACTGCTTCTCCACGGGGCCCCCAGGATGGGGCTGGCAGGAGAGCACAGCACCTGCTCTTGGCCTGCAGAACCGGCTGCAGGAGGACATGGACGGGCTGGTGAACTCACTGTCCCCACCCTCTGTCTGCAGCTCGATCTCCATTCATGAGCATCTGGCTGGCAAACTCGAGGTTCCAGGCGAGGGTCCAACCTGTGGCAGAGGGTTTGTGCTTTTGTCCCACAGCCTAGGACCCAGACCACTTGTCGTTAGTTCCCACCTCCCAGGAAGCTGGCTCAGAGGTAGCGAGTTTCTGCATCTGCAGCCAGCAGCCCTCCCCATGTGGCTGACTGTCTTCTGGAGCTCTCCGCTTGCGGCCATCCCTCCGGAGAAGCCCTCTCAGACCACCTTCTGTAAATGAGATGCCCCGAAACACTCTGCCAGAGCCTGGTTTGTGCCCTTCATAGCACCAGCACGATTTGTCATGCGTGTGTTTAACTGGGTTTTATCTGCTTCCCTCAAATACTGTCAGCCCCGTGCGGGCGAGCTGTTCACCACGGCATCCAGCCCCAGGCCAGCCTGGCCACAGGAGATGCTTGTGAGCCTAGTCACGATCCTGAGACTCATCTCCGGCTAAGACTGTCTGCAGCTGTCAGATGATGGGGCCTGTGCAGATTGTCATGAAATATTCCAACAGAAGAAACACAAATGGCCAGTAGGTGGATGAAAAGATGCTCAGCCTCACTAGTAATTGAGAAAATCCAAGTAACAACCCTTCAGCTCTTTCAAGTATTTGCCTCCTATGCAACCCTCTTCCGTTCTTTTCCCTCCCTCCTTCCTCAGCGTAGCTCCATCCTAAATTTGACATTTATCATGCCTGCAAATGTTTTTTTGCCATTACAACATAGGTATGTATCCACAAACTATATAGAGAGTTGTTTTGTATATTTTCAAATGTTTTATAACAGTATCTACCCCACCATTTATTCTGCATCACTTTTCTCACTGACCATTACCCTTTTGAGGCTTAGTCGTCTTCATATGTGTTGCTCTAGTTTATTCATCTTCACTCCTATACGGTATCACCTTGTCTAAGTGTCTCCTTCACTCCTGTATGGTATCCCCTTGTCTAAGTGTCACCTTCACTCCTGTACGGTATCCCCTTGTCTAAGTGTCACCTTCACTCCTATATGGTATCCCCTTGTCTAAGTGTCACCTTCACTCCTGTACGGTCCCCTTGTCTAAGTGTCACCTTCACTCCTGTACGATATCCCCTTGTCTAAGTGTACCCCAGTTTAATTTTCTAGTCTCCTGTTGGTTAACACTGAGATGGTTTCAGATTGTGCTATTACACAAGGTGTTGCAGTGAACATTCTCGAGTTACAGTTTCTGAGAGAGATACACCTTCATCCTCACCAGATGGCCCTGAACCTCGCCCCTGTGTGCTTGGGTTATTTAATGCTCACGTGGCACCAAGATGAGTTGCTCCAGTCAGACTTTTCCTTTCTGCCAGCTTGACAGATGTGAAATGGTGTCTCAGTTTTGTTTTGCATTTCCCTGATTACTGGTGAGGCTGAGCATCTTTTCAAACGTTTGTTGGCCATTGTGTTATGTCTTCTGTGAACTGCCAGCCAGCTCCTATCCTTTGCTCATTTTCGTATTGATTTGTAATTTTGTTTGCTCTTTTCTTATGTAGTAGGAGTTCTTTGTGTGTTCTTGATACTAATCCTTTGTCAGTGGTTTGTGTGTGGTTAATCTCTTCCAGTTTGTGACTTGTCGTTTCACTTTGTTTTTAGTGTTTTTGTTGAATAGAAGATTTTAACTCTAAAGTGAATAATTTTATTTGCCTTTTTGGTTTTTGAGGCTTTTTTTTTGGGGGGGGAGCGTTACTTAAGAAATCTTTTCGTACCCTGAGGTCATAAATATATTTTCTTCTAAACAATTTAAAGTTTTGCTTATCCCATCTAATTCTCTTGGAATTGATTTCCATCTGTAGTGGGATATAATTTTATCTTTTTCCCATTTTGGTTAACCAATTGACCAGCACCATTTATTGAAGTTTACAACCTTTCCTATTGATGTGTGTCACGTGTGTGTCACATACTCAAGTTTCTGTATATGCGGTGACTGTTTCTGGACATACAGTTCCATTGGTCTGTTTGTTATCTTTGCTGTCTTAAGCAAATCTTAAATGCAGGTAAGCAAGTCTCACCTACCCGCCTCATTCTTTTTCTTCAAAACTGCTTTGGATATTCTTTGCCTTCTGCATTTTAGGATTTCCTGTGCATTTTAGGATCAGCTTATCAAGTGACACACACAAAAAAAACTAGTCGAATTTTTATTAGAATTACATTGAATGTAAGATTAATGGGAGGGAACTGACTTTAACATTCAGGCTTCCCATTTATAAACACAATTCTTCAGACTTTTTACGTTTCTTTTAATGGTCTTTTATCATTTTCTCCCTAAAGGACTAACACATCTTTTGTTAGACTTACGTCTAAGAAATTTATAGTTTTTGTGTCTATTGTGACTGGAATATTTTTTTCCATTTTATTTTGTAATTGGTTGTTACTAATGTATAGAAATGCTATTGATAATTATAGTTTAATTTTGCACCCAGCAGCCTTGCTGAATTCTTTTCTTTTTTTTTTTTTTTTGGCTGCTCCGCGTAGCTTGCGGGATCTTAGTTCCCTGACCAGGGATTGAACCCGGCCCCCTGCAGTGGAAGTGTGGAGTCCTAACCACTGGACCGCCAGGGAATTCCCTCTGAATTCTCTTGATAGTTGTAATAGTTTGTCTATAGAATCTCTTGGATTTCTTATTTAGAATGTAATGTCATCTTCAAGTAAGGAGTTTTGCTTTTTCCTTCCTGATTCTTAAGAATTTTCTTTCTTTTCTTGCCTTGTAATGTTGGCTAAAACCCCCATGGAGTGTTGACTGGAGGTGGTAATAGAAAGTGTTCTGATTGTAATGGGAAGGTTTCTATAATTCCATCATTAAGGAGGATGCTTACTGTGAGGTTCTGGTAAACATTTCATATCAGGTTAAGGATGTTTCCTTCTGTTCCTGGTCTACTGGGTTGTTTTTTTGTTTTATTTCAGTCATAATCTAATGTTAAATTTTATTGAATGCTTTTTCCTCATCTGGCTTTTCTCCTTTAATCTGATGTTGTGTTTTGTTAATACATATTCTGATGTGACCTTGACGTTACGGGATAAGCCCTGCTTGGTGATAATAGAGTGTGTGGGGGGTGTATGTGCTGTTCTAACACCTGCTGGATTCACTCTGCTGGTATTTTTGGCTCGTATTTTTATTTAGGATTTTTTGCATGTGTGTTCATGAGAAAGACTGATCTAAAATTTTGTTTTATTGTATTCTTTTCCAGTTTGTGTTTCAGGATAATGTAGCCTCATAAAATTAGATGGGTGTCTTCCTGCTCTACTTTTTCTTTGGAAAAGTTTGTATAAGTTAGAGATTATCTTGTAAGCTAACACTTGCTTGAGAAACCATGTAGGCCTGGTATTTTTTTGGGGGGAATGGTGGTAGCAGAAAAAACAATTGTTATTGATTTAACTTATTCATATAGGTTTTAAAGAATTTCTTCTTGAGCAATTTTGAAAATCCGTATTGTTCTATAAAACTATTCAGTTTATCAGAATTTTTATGTTTTCGCATGTAGTATTTTCTTAAAATTTTTTAAATCTCTTGCAATTATGTCCCCTTCTTCATTGTCCCAGGGTGGAAGAGTCCTGAATACTGGCCTAGGATTGTGCCCTGTCTGAGAACAAAGTTTATTTTGGGTTTCTGTGGTGCAGTGGGATAATATAAAATAATTTATATATGGCCTGACACCTTTACTTAAGTGTAACAGGGTTGTGGTCCATTTTCTTGATTATAAATATAGATGCATATTCATTGTTTTAATAATTAGAATATATATAAAAGTATAAATAAATTTTTTTTTAGATGTTGGGGGTAGGAGTTTATTAATTTATTTTATTTTTATTTATTTATGCTGTGTTGGATCTTCGTTTCTGTGCGAGGGCTTTCTCTAGTTGTGGCAAGCGGGGGCCAGTCTTCATTGCGGTGTGGGGGCCTCTCACTATCGTGGCCTCTCTTGTTGCGGAGCACAAGCTCCAGATGCGCAGGCTTAGTAGTTGTGGCTCACGGGCCTAGTTACTCTGCGGCATGTGAGATCCTCCCAGACCAGGGCTCGAACCCGTGTCCCCTGCATTAGCAGGCAGATTCTCGACCACTGCACCACCAGGGAAGCCCCAAAAGTATAAATAAGAAAATTTAAAACAGTCATGTCACAGTTCCTATCTGGGCATATGTCCATTTTTTGCCTATTTATATAAATCACATCTATCAACACTTTAAAAAGTAAGTTTGGGATAATATCACGCATACTGTTTTCCTCACTTAATATAAGTATTTGCCAATATCGTCAAATATTTGAAAGCATGTTTTTTAATGGCTCTATAATGTTCCTTTGTGTCCCACATACTGTAACATGTTTTTACCAATACCCTGTTGTTGAACATTAGGGCCTTGTGAGATCCTAGTGCATCTCTGATGATTCCTTATGTTACATTTTTTTTTTTTTTTTTTTTTTTTTTGCGGTATGTGGGCTTCTCACTGCTGTGGCCTCTCCCGTTGCAGAGCACAGGCTCCGAATGCGCAGGCTCAGCGGCCATGGCGCACGGACCCAGCCGCTCCGCGGCATGTGGGATCTTCCCAGACCGGGGCACGAACCCGTGTCCCCTGCATCGGCAGGCGGACTCTCAACCACTGCGCCACCAGGGAAGCCCCCTTATGTTACATTTTTACAAGTGCATTTAATGGGCAGAGGCTGTGCACATTTCCAAGGACCACTGGGGTGATTAATTGGCATCTGTTCTTCTCTTTGCAGCAGCCCACTCACCCTGTGTACAATATTGGACCAGATAAGGTGATCCAGGCCACCATGCACTTTCTGCAGAAGCCAGTTCCAGGCTTCGAGGAGCATGAGGATGAGGCAACAGCAGAGCCTGCCACTGACTAGAGGACATGGTGTCCCGCAGCTCTGTGTTCACCCACCTCCCCAGTCAGACCAAGGTTTATACATTTCGATACATACTGCATTCTGTGCTGCACAAGCCTTGGCCGCTGTGAAGCTCGGTTCTCTGTCCTTTCTTGTTAAACAAAACAAAACGGATGGCTCTGTGTTTAGAGGACACAGTGGTGTGGTTTTTAAAAAAATTCTTTCCACTCCTGTCCAACCAAAAATCTCCAGCCACGTGGCCTCTGAGCCCGCTCTGGCCTGGCCAGGGTTGGTGGGGGAACAGTGCAGCTCTCCAGTGCAACTGTCGCGTCGAAGTGAACGATGTTTATGAGGGTTACAGCATCTGGAGTCGCTGCTGCGATTCCTCCTTGTGTCGCCGTTAAGTCACCAGGAAGGTGGCCTCCGTGGGTGGAAATAAATCTGCTCCATGCCTAGGCAGGGGCTTTGGGTCCCACCAAAATGAATTTTCCAGGAAAAAAACATGGTGGCACTTCACTCAGAGGTGCCCGAGGCGCTCACCTCCCAGCCTGGTTACTTGCAAGGGGAAGGAGCTGGGGTGGGAGGAGAAAGGTCTCGGGAGGTGTGAGTCCCTCCCTGTCCACACTGGGCACTGACCACATATCTCCAAGGCCAGGTAGGGCAGGTGCGTGGGCAGGATTTGCTTCAGCCCCACTTGTGGTGACTTAGACCCGGGAAGCCAATTATGAGTGGAAAATGAACCTCTAGTTCAACTCTGTGCCAGAGGAAGCAGCCCCAAGCCCCCAACCCCCGACTCAGCCCCGCCCCCCCAGGTGCCCTGAAAAGGCCCTCTGAGGACCGCAAGGCAGCACCTTCAGCCCGTGGCCAGTCTGTTTCCATCTGTCTTCCACCGACTCCCAGCCCACCCTCCTCAGAGATGGTGTTGTCTTCTCTCACCCCAAGTATTAACACTACTAAGAAAGACTTTCACCTTAATTTCTGACTCAGGATTTATTCACATCCTGCCCACTCCAGGCTCAGAGAAATAAAACCAAGCGCTAGATAAGCTGGGTGCTGCTGAGGCAGTAGCCGTGTAAACCTGGCCGGGGCAGGGCTGAGCGCTGCCTGATGTGTTCAGCCTGGCAGGGCCTCTGCTGCCCTCACAGAAGAACCCTTTCTCAGTCAGTGGGGTCTTGAGGAGTTGGCTCACTTGTCCACTGCTACGGTCACAGTGAGCTCCATGTCGCCGGTCTGGCCTTTCCATAAGCAGCCGTGGGCTGTGGGCAGATGGGGGCCTGGAGATGCAGCATAAGGCTCTTCTCAAAAACTCTGGCCATCTGCTGCCTCTAATTCCCTAGTGCTTTGGTGTATTGGGCTATGTATTACCTCCTTGAAATAGTAAAAGAATAACCTTTTCTATGATGTCTCTCATTTGTGACTGGTACCAAGAAAATTCCTTCCGAGTGCCCAGCGTTTGGAGTTCTGCAGCTTGCTCGTGGGTCGCCAGTCTCCTCCCGTGTGCGACTGCAGGCCGGGCGAGTCTGTAGTTAAAAAGAGGTCTGACTTGCCTTCCTCCCTCACATCCCTTCTCCAGTCGAGGACAAGGAGGGGAAAAGCCCCCCGAGCACTTCAGTCTGTCCCAGCACTCCACACACAGTTTCAGGGTCTGGGAGTCTGTCTCCCCCACCTGGCTACGAGCAGCGACTGCGCTCCCGAGCCCTCACGCAGGCACTCAGCAGCAGGTGGGGTGGGTGACGGACGTCCTGGCCAGAGGCAGGGCTGCTGTCACAGGGACAGGTCGGAATCCTGTGTCACCTGGCGTTCCTCGTCTGGGCAGAGACCCTCTCCCAGGGAGAAGCCAAGAAGGCGGGTGCTCTGTGGCCTGCCCCCTCCTTGACAGGAAAGGAGCGGGTACCCTCAAGAGGTGGACCATAAGCCAGAGCCACATCCTGGAAGGTAATTCCTGCCCCCATGCTGTTTTTTGCTGGGATAACAAAAGTTCAGGCTACAAAGCAACATATTGAAATGCACCCTTCCCATCGCTACAACAAAAGGCCAGACCCTCTAACACCACTAGCCTCAAGGTATTACGAGATTAACTGCAGTGATAATTGGTGTGGTTAAGAGACAGAAGGGATTGCTTCAGTCTGAACTGGCTTTATACCAAGGAGGGAGGATTTGAGGTGGGCCCCAAAGGGTAGGGGAGTTTACGCTAGCAAATCCATGAGACTTCTCTCTGCTCCCATTTGGGTCTGGAGCGTTTCCCAACTTAAAGAGCATTCAGAGTGGGTCCTGCAGGTAGATTCTCAGATTTATCATGTGGATCCTTAAATCGGAGGCACTTACATAGCATTCAAGGTAGGTTGCCCCAAATAAATATTTCCCCTATCAATAAAGAAATAAGCCGACTACAGATCTCTATATCCAGATGGGCCCCAACGTCCCCCTTGGAACTGTCTCAGACCCACCTTGAATGCTGTGTAAGTTGGGAAGCCTTCCAGACCCTACGGTGAGCAGAAGGGGGACCTCGTGGATAAGCCAGCATGGACTTGCCTGAGATAACAATACCAGTCAACAATATTCCTAAACTGCCCTCTGTTCGTGGTATCGTTTCTGAGTTAGAAGCCACCAGTTAGATTCTGGCCACTGTGTTGTGACAACGCAGGAGTGTCCTTGATGAAGCCACTTCTCAGGAAGACCTCACACAAAAGCAGAGGTCATAATATTAAATAACAGTTCCACGATGTCCTACCATGGAGGACTAGCCTTAGATTTTGGTATGTTGCCTCCTGGTGATTTAACTTAGCAGAGAGATGGAGTTTAGAAACCCCTGGCAGGGTGGTTGCTTACATGACCCTGGCTATTTCACCGGTAATAATTATGCTGTGCTTCTGGCAGGAGCTTGATAACCAGGAACTAAACATGGAGCTTCTTGAGTGCACTATATTGTTGGTAGGAGTGGAATCCATTGGCATCAGAAGTCAGAGATGTACAGATAACAATGCTGACATTCCATTATGAAAGCTAAAGAACTTGTCTCTTCTTCCCACCATGTTTACATTGATCCCACCTCCTTATGGAAGAGGGTCACTGGGCTACGTGCAGGAATAGCCAGTAGCTTCAGCATCCCGAGTCAGAAGAAAGGGTAATGGCTGGGGTGGGAAATGACTGTTCTTAGGCCTGCAGGCTTCCTAGACCCTCTGTGGCCAGGGCTACTAAGATAACAGGCACTGCAGAGACCAAATCTTAACAAAGACATAGGATGTCTCGTTCACCGTCTGGGATAAGTTCAGTACAATGAAAGTCTGCTCTCCTAACGCTGATAATAGGGCTTGATGTTAATACAAGGATACAGAGGTCTATGATGGAGGGCTGTTCAGTGTTGCTTTCATTTGGGGATGCAGGTATTCATTTTGGGGAAGTATTTTGCTAACATTTTATTCCACGATTTACACCAGGGGGCAGCAAACTTTCTCTGTGAAGGGCCAAATTACTAAATATTTTAGGCTTTGCAAGCAACTATTCAACTCTGCTTTACCACTGTATTACAAAACAACTGCAGACAAAGCATGGCTATGCTCCAGTAAAACTTTATGAAAACATGGTGGGCCAGATTTGGTCCATGGGCTGTAGTTTGCCTACCCCGATCTAGACTAAATCCCATCCATATTCATTTAGCATTCTTCTGCATCTTTTCATGGCTGGGATGCTTTCCATGTACATAATATTAGTGTTAAATGACAAAATGTACTTGGTAAATTTCGGCCCAAACATTTTAGCCACCCACATGCACTGCTCAGGGCATTCATTGCCCTTGAACAGGAAGGAGAATTGTATGATTTAAGGAATTGTTGCAACTGACAGAAAACCTGACCCAAACAGGCTTAAAGCAAAGAGGAGATGTGTTGATTCATAAACTGAATCGTCCAGGAATTAGCTTGGCTTTCTGAGTGGCTTCAGTGGCTTTCTTTCCATCTTTCTATATCGGCTCCAGTCTCAGGCTCCCTCCATGTGGTTCTAAAATGGCAGTAGCAATAGCTCCAGACCTTACATCCTCTTAGGGTCAAGTCCAGCAGACAAGAGCAGCTGGCACTTTCTTCCCAGTGAGTATCATTGCATTTCACTGACTTTGATCAAGCCAAGTGCCTTTCTGAGATGCAATCCTGTGGCCAGGAGATTACAGTACACGGATTGATCAAATGCTTCTCCCATGAGTGGGAAATGGGGCTCCATCAGAAGCACATAGTCCAAGAATGGGGAAGGAATGAAGCCCCAGTGCAAATTAGGGTTGTAGCCAAAAGGGGGAGATGGATGCTAGAGAGGCAAAATCACCACGTTCTCTCCAATGGTGGATTCTAGAAACCTGTAGTGGACACTGTGGCATCCATTCCTCCCCTCCCCAGCTGTGGCAGCCAAAAGGCTTGTGTGGGTGTGTCCCCCCTCCTACCTCCAGGCTGGGCCCTGATTGGCCTAAGCCAATCATTTTTTTTTTTTTTTTTTTTTTTTTTTTTTTTTTTTTTGCGGTACGCGGGCCTCTCACTGTTGTGGCCTCTCACGTTGCGGAGCACAGGCTCCGGACGCGCAGGCTCAGCGGCCATGGCTCACGGGCCCAGCCGCTCCGCTAAGCCAATCATTTTAATCCATCCCTCTGCTTGAGTAATTTGTTCAGGTTTAATAATAACCCAGGCCTAAGCCAATCAGCATGGTTTGTCCTGGCCTCAGTGATTGATTCAGAGCCAAGGATGTGGCCTAAAATAGACCAAAGAGAGAAGCCCTGGACATTTGATGACAGGGGAAAAGCAGTTCTCTCCTATTAGGGATGGTGGAATGTGTGGCTTGGGACTCCAACAACCATTTTCCTACCTAGAAGGAAGCCTGAGACACTTACCGAGAAACACGGCCAGAACCCTGTCACACGACTCCTGCAGCCTGGATCTGCCTCTGCATTTTTCAGCTGTGTAAGCCAGTTTGAGTTGGATTTACTATTTCTTGCAACCCAAAGCATCCTGATACATAGAAAACTCTATTCCGGATTAGCCCCAGAGCCATGAACTCCTTACCTGCTGCCTGAAGAATGCTGATCATTCTTGTCACCTCCATCCAAACAACCCCTGAGAGAGAGCCTCCTGGTCACTGTCTCTCCTCATTTGATCCTTGACTCAACCTCATGAGGTGGGTGAGGCAGGTGTGTGTCTGCATTTTACAGCTGGAGAAACAGGTCAGAGAGCTTAAGTGACTCACCCAAGGTTTCCTAGCTATCAAGTAGTAGAGTCTGAACCTGAACCCAGATCTGCTGCCTCCAAAGCCCATGTGCTTCCACCACCCCAGGTCTCTGAAATGGGCGGTCTCGGGGGTGGGGAGCAGTAGCTAAACATGCACGAGTCAGCTCCAGGGGTGGACGACCGAGGCCCTGAATGCCTGCTCCCATCTTCCACCAGGACAAGGATGGTGACAGCGAACAGCAGGGGCGGGCTCACCTCACCCTTCTAACCCGCTGCCCACTGTCAGGTCCCTGGCATAGAGCAACGCCCGCTGCACCACATGCGTGCCACCCCAGTGCAGAGTGTGACGCTGCGTGAGTCACAAGCAAGGCCCCCGTGAGTCAGTCTTCCCAGAAGCTGACCACAGCCAGCCTGCTCCACTCCAGCCCGGCATGCCTGACTGGTTCCTGGACATCTCTTTCACTTCCTCGTGATAACCTCTTTGCCTCTGCTTTTTACCAGCTGGTGCAGGAGGTTCAGAGGACGGGGCCAGGCGGCTGATGTTCCTCCCTCCTACTTCTCGGGCACATCCAAGAAGAAAGCCAGGCAGGCGGGCAGAGTGCTCATCACCAGCTCAACTTAATGGGAAGCTTTCTCTGCCCCCTGCAGAAACACAGATGTGGAAAAATAACAACAATGACAATAATGCATTTTAAAAAATAAACTTTCACTGAGTTCCCATATACCCCTGAGTCAGTTTCCCCTCTTGTTAGCATCTCATATAAATATGATACATTCATCCTAACTAATGGCCAATATTGATACATTAGCTAAAGTCCATACTTTGTTCAGAATCCTTAGTTTTTACCTGATGTCCTTTCTCTGCCCCAGGATCCCATCCAAGATACCTCATTACATATAGTCATTATGTCTCCTTAGGCTGCTCTTGGCTGTGACATCCTTGGACTTTCCTTGCTTTGAATGACCTTGACAGTTTTGAGGACTTGTTAAGTATTTTGCAGAATGTCCACCAACTGGGATTTGTGTCCATTTTTTCTGATTAGACTGGGTTTGGGGGGAGGAATACCCCAGAGGTCAAGTGCCCTCTGATCACATCCTATCAACATGCTATCAACATGGCTCATCACTAACGCTGTTAACCCTGGCCGCCTGGCTGAGGTTTGTCAGGTTTCCCCACCATAAGGTTCCTCTTTCTTCCCCTTCCCCTGCTGTTCCCTTTAGAAGGAAGTCCGTGTGCACAGCCCACATTTAAGGGATGGGGAGTTATGCCCCACATCCTTGAGGGTAGAGTAGCTACATAAATTATTTGGAATTCTTTGGGAGGTTTGTCTACACTCCATTTATTCAATCATTTATATCAGTATGCACTCATGAATATTGATTTTATACTTCGGGTTATGTATCAGTGTTCCAATACTATGTTTATTTTACTGCTCAGATTGTTCCAGCTTTGGCCATCAGGAGCTCTTTCAGTTGGCTCCGTGTCCCTTTGCTATACCCATACTTTCTTACTTTTAATAATAATGCATTTTCCATCCCTTTTCTTTCAAGAAGTATTGCATGTTGATAATCGTTGACATTGGGTAATGGGTACATTAGGGTTTTTTGGGGGGGCAGTGTTGGGTCTCTGTTGCTGAGTGTGGGCTTTCTCTAGTTGCGGCGAGCTGGGGCTACTCTTTTGTTGTGGTGCACAGGCTTCTCATTGCAGTGGCTTCTCTTGTTGCGGAACATGGGCTCGAGGTGCACGGGCTTCAGTAGTTGTGGCACCTGGGCTCAGTAGTTGTGGCCCGCGGGCTCTAGAGCACAGGCTCAGTAGTTGTGGTGCATGGGCTTAGCTGCTCCACGGCATGTGGGATCTCCCCGGACCAGGGCTCGAACCCGTGTCCCTTGCATTGGCAGGCGGATTCTGAACCACTGCGCCACCAGGGAAGTCCCTACATTAGGGTTTAGTACTCTACTCTCACAGCCTTTGGTCACATTAAATTCTTTCCATAATAAAAGGTATTGCATTTTTGTACTCTTGGATGTGGGACTTCATGTTGCCATCTGCTGTACCTGTGATGGCCTGGGCCAATGAGACAAAGTGGGTGACAGGAGCCTGGGACTTCAGCTACCAGAGTCAGAACAGGCTCAGTGGCACAGCTCTCTCAAGGGGAAGGCTGGGTGCACCCTGGGGCTGCAGGGACTCTGCTGCCCAGGCGTGCTGACCAGTGCCTGGCAGGAGCGTGGTGAGTGCCCTGCAGTGGCCCCTCTGTGAGGGGGATGATGATGGGGATGATGACATGAATACCCTGGAGACCTACACCACGCTCCCAAGGAAGGTGAATGCTTCACTGGGCTCCACCCCTGGAGTCCCTCCCCTCCGTCTCGAGAGCAGTGGCTGCCTTGGGCCTAGATCCCACGGTGGCCAGTCTACGTGGTGGGATATGAATGGTTAGCCAGCCCGGACAGGGGGGAGGCTCTGGCCCACCTTCCTTTCACCCATAGCCTCCACCCAGCTTCTCTGCCGGCTGCACCGGGAGCCCGGGGCTGGTTCTGTTCGGGTAGGAAGGAGAGCGCAGCAAGAGCTTGAGTAGCGATGACCTGGCCCTGTTCCCTGCCCCTCCCACCTGCCAGCCCTCTCTCGTCAAGGGCCGCAGCCTCTGAACTACTCTGGCATTGTAGCCCGGACATGCACACTTGTGCCACGTGCATGAATCTGGTCTTCAACTCCTCTAAGCTTCTTGGCGGCAGGGCCTAGGCTTCATTAGGTGCCCCGAATCTCCCCAGTGCCTGGCACAGGGCTGGGCTGAGAATACGTGCCGGTCAAATAACCATGGATTGAACTCATGCAGAGGCAGCCTCAGGACTGACCTAACAGTGCTCAGAGATGAACATACACACACGCTTGTGTCTGTGTGTGGTGCCTGTGACAGGCCAGGCGCTGTGCTTGGGGTGCAGTAGCAAGCAGGAAGACCACACCTGGCCTCCTGGGAGCTCCCAGATGGAAAGGCCTGTCGAACCGTTCACGGCAGCTCTCTGCAAAGGAGAGGGCCCTGGACTTACTACCTGGTTGGGAAACAGTCAAGTCATTTGAACCAGTTCCCGTACCTGAAGTCTCCCACTAGCCTGCTATGGATGTGACATTCCTCCTCTCAGCTGGCTGGCCTTGCTGTGGCCTTTTGGTCCAAAGCCGCTGGCCAGTGTCCTTCAGCCCCGGGTCTGTCCCTGCCACCTCCGAGCCGTTGATGACTCCATGTGTTTCATTTCCTAAGTTGATACATTTTCAAATGGTAACAGATGATGTCTTGCTGGAATCCCTTCAGAAGTCAAGCAAAGCCTGTTCGTCACCTCACCCTTTGGTATTCAACATATATTTACTGCTCCTTTCTTGTGAGGATTTGAACACACTGAAGGATAGGGTTTATTCACTCCATATTTCAACAAAACTCAAACGTTTGCGTGGCCAGGACCCATGCCGGCGGATAGACCTAAGAATTGTTAACATGTGAGTCCTTCCAAAGTGCCAGGCTTTCCAACTTATGCCTTTACACCTCACAATGGCACTTTGTGCTACTGCTGTCCTCATGCCTCAGGAAACCACGGCAGTGTCACCCAGAGCCAGTCCAGATGGGTGGGCTCAGAGCCTGTGACCTAAACCACCCAGGCACTGGTTCTGAAGCTTTCGGGCTCCCTGTCCCCCCCTTGACCCTAACGGAGCAAGGACAACACTTACCGGCTGGGTGATGGTGTTTGCTGGGAGAGCCTCCAGAACTCGAGCAGGGCCCGGTGCCATTAGTCCTGCGCACAGCTAAGCCTGCTTCTCAAACCCGGTCCAGGAATGAGTATTTGGCCAATTTGATCCTCTACCTGAGAAATGAACTAGAAAATATTTTTGTTTATCCCCTTCTCACGGCAAGTGTGGGGATGTATTAATTAAGCCCGTGCCTTAGTAAACCCCAAACTATCGAACCCCACAAGTGAAGGACACTGTCTTTGCCCGTTCATGATTCAGCAGTGCTTCAGAAGGGTCCTAGTTCCTACCATGGTTTTTCCATGGTTTTTCGGTGCATCCAAATGTAGAGGCTGCTAAACTCCTTCTCCCTAACTGGGTTTCCTCCTCAGGCTAGAGAAACTGTTTTGAGCAAAGAAAAGCTCTAGTTTCATGTTCCCGGAGGCTGTCCAGAACAGAGCCCGGCAAACAGGCCTGAGAGATAGCCTTGCTCTGGCTGGCTTATAAACCTGCCTGGTGACAGAGGCCAGCCAGTGTGTGGCATAAAAATGGGTGCTGCCCCACGGTATCACCCTTGCTTAGGGCTTCAAAAACAGGTGGCGGGGCAGCCCTCACTAGCGTTGGAGACCCACGGGGAGAAGGGAAACACCCTCGAGGCAGTCCTATTAATAGGACTGTTTAACAAGCCCCTCTCCGCCCCCTTTCCCCGAGTGCAGCCTTAAAGAGCCCGCTCTCAGACCCACCTGGCTAATTCAGCTGTGACTCACTTTCCCCAAGAGCTTCCTTTTGTTCCCTGGGTTACTTTGCTGTTGGGAGTCAAACCTGAGTGCATGAGAACCACCTGGGAGAGCTTGTTAAACAGCCCGACTCTGGCTGGTGGGCCGTGGTATGCTGCAGGTCAGAGCTCGAGCCCAGGAATCCTCTTAACAAGCACCCCCAGGGCATGGCCAAAGATCCACTTTAAGTAACAACATCACGGGGGCTTCTGAACAATTCTGCCAGGCAGAGCACCAAGTGCCCAAAGTTTAGAGAGGCCACTGGGTAGCAGAGGGAGGGGGTGACAGTCTCACTCCGGCTGACAAAAGATCTAAGGTACATTCTCCGGTTTTGAACTCTGGAGTGTGTCACTCCAGTTCTGGGGTCCCCTGCCGTCTCTTTATTCACCCTGCCTTGTACAGGGAGGGCACATCTCAGGGGTGGGAAGCATTTGTGAGATACCCAGAAGTCCACCCTCATGCAGTCTGGAGACAGCCGCAGGAGCCGGATTTTTCCATCTTGCAGGTTCAGCCCTGGTCACGTGCTCTATGTAGATGACGACAGTTGGCACCTGAGTGCTCCCTTGGTCCTGAGGTCAAGTGCATTATAAGCATTATTTCCTTTAGTCCTCACAGACACATCATGTGGTGAAAGCTACTATTATCCTCATTTTATAGATGAGGACACTGAGGCTGAGAGAAGTAACTCGCCCGAGATTACCAGCTACCGACAGAGCCGGGATTTTGAACTCAGGCAACCTGCCTTCAGAGCCCAGGCATAACCCACTACACTCTATTATTAGAAATCGAATTCCGCTCTCTTCAGCCCTAGTTCAGGGCTCTCATCTACTCTAGTCTTGTTTTTTAAACCTTTCCGAGTTGATAGCTCTGTGAGCTGAGGTAGTTCTTTGCTGAAGTGGTAGCTACTCTACAGATGGGATTAGCGTATCAAGAATTTAAAAAACTGGGCCATTAATACCCTTGACCTTGGGGCAACTGTAAAGGAAGGAAAATATCAAGCTCACCTCTGCAAGAGAAAGAGGTGGCTTTTCACAGGACCAAGCAACTCACCAGGGCGGTCTGGAGCGCAGTGCCGAGAACCAGCCACAAAGAATAACCTGAGTGAACCGTGGTCCAACCTTGGTGAACGTGGAGGACATACACTGGCTTCCTAGACACGCGTACCCGAAGGAACTCAGCTGTGGCTTTCATCTGTCCCCTTCAGCAAGCACAACCTCCAGCCCGGCTGCTCTTACCTGGTTCTCCTTTCCAGGCAGTTGCTCCCAGTGGCACCGCCTCCTCTCCACCACTTGTCAGTCAGGTGGTTTGGATTTTCCCAGGTGAATCAGCTATCCTGTTGTGGCCCTTTTCTTCCAACTGGTTTATTGAAATTTTGAGAAGCCTAAAACTCAACCCCTTGTCCAGCCAATATCCTGGAGCCAGGGACTGGCTCTCGGGGACGTCCCCTACCCCAGGGCTGGCTCGACCGTTTGCTTCACACTCCATCTCCTCACCAACACGGCCGCAGCTGCAGCTTGGTTCTGATGCCCAGCCTGACCAAGCCAACTGTGTGTAATATGGAATCTACAAATAAGTGCAGATATACAAAGGGATGTAGTAAAGCGCAATGAAAGGGGAGGAAATCATACTAACTTTGAAGGCTTAGGAAATCACCTGACCTCTCATTCCCATTTTTCTCCCCTTATTCGTGTCTCTTTCCGTCTTAGAAAGAATGACTTTAATAAATGGGACGCTGCTCTCTCCCAGCATCCTTGTTTTCCTTATCGTGATCATAGTTTTGGGGGGTTGGTTTGATCACGTTACAAAATGCCTCTTATATATATGAAAAATATATATATATAACTGAGTCACCTTGCTGTACAGCAGAAATTAACACATTGTTAAGTCAATTATACTTCAATAAAATATATTTTTAAAAAATGCCTCTTATGGAAACATGATCCACCACCACCCGTCAACTCCCATTAACCAAAACGAGATACCATGGATTTGATGTCCAATTGATAGGAGGCCCAGCACCACCACTCTAAAGAGTGACAAATCAAAGAACTGATTTGACTTCTCTCCCTCCCTTGGACTAGGAACAGCAGTATTTCCTGTCAGCCAGACAGGAAAACCAAAGCTGAGCTGTATTCTGGCCATAAATCCTTTCTTTCAAGGTCAAATGAGTTCAGGCCGGTGTTGGTCCCTAGCCCAAGTAGAGTTAACTGGATGCTGTTGAAGCCTCCTTGACTTCCAGCCCGTGGCAGCACTGCTGCCTCCTATTACCATGTCGGAACTCTCTAGAAACTGAAAAGTCCTAGAGCATACCAGTCACCCCTGGACTGGACGTTTCGTTACCAGGAGAAACCCAAACTCACAGCTCTGGGCTACCAATTCCCCAAGGGTCATTTATTTAGCAGGAACTGGATCCAGAAATGTTGCCCTGGGTAACCCCATCCCTGTTGGAGCCTTAAAAGCTTCTATCCAATGAGCGAAGTCACCACCACCGGGTTAGCCACCCTCCCCTGCCCAGGCTGGACTGAGCCCTTAGAGCACAAAGGGAACCACTCTGGCTTATGGTCGCTCCCAGCCTGCAGGCTCCTGTCTCAGGCTCCCACACAGGCCCAGCGGCCTCCAGGGGGCGCTTCCCTCTACCAAGATATCTTGGCCTCCGCCGGGGCAAGAAGACACCACCACCAAGAAGGATAAAATAAGTTTTTATTTATAGTCTTATAGTAAAGGGGAAGCCTTAACTTGCAAGACAATTCTTCAGCAGTATGTACAACATACTTTTTATCTCCATGGAATGGAATCAAACACGGACTGAGACTACAGAGTATACACTAGAAATCAGCAAATGCCAGGAACAGAGTAGGAAAAAGACAAAGAAATGAGGCCTAAACACACAAAACCCTTCACTGGGATCTGCGGACCGCAGCCAGAACCAGGGCTGGATCACATAATGGGGACAGGTTCCAGGACAGCTGGAAGGGGAGGGGGACGAGGGTGGGGAGGGGTCTGCACTGGGGTGTGGGTTTAGTATGAGGTGAACCGCTCTTGGTATTTACATAGAAAATCAGTTGGCTCTATTTCTTAGAAATACACACGGAAAGAAAGGAAGATTTGATCATTACTTTATGAATCTGTCGGTTTTGCAATACTGACATCATCAGAAATAGGGACAATTCACTCAGATTCAAATTTCAGTAGCAGGAAATAAATATCAAAACATCATCACTGGCCCTCAATACAAAACCTCCACCCCACCCTACCCTCCCTCCTTGTCCCGCCCCCTCCCACCCCCTGGCGGCTACCGCCTCACTGCTGCTGTCCCCCAACAAACCACACGAGTGTCACGAGGCCCTCCCTAAGGCTGGCTGAGAGAAGCAGGAGTGAAACAGGCCAAAGATTCTGCGCTGCAAATCTGTCCCCACTTCCTTTTATACCACAAACTTCTTCAAGGATCTGGTCTTTCAACAGGAGCGATAAATAGCCTTTCAGGGAAAAAAAAAAATCCTTAAAAAGAAGGGGGAATAATTCTGATTACTCCAAACTGGTCATCTTCTTAAAGTAGAGCAGTCCACAGATTCACAAAGTCTATCAAACAGAGGTGAGGGTGGCCCGGGAGGAGAGGCCTGGGAGGGGCAGGAGTCCCCGGGGCACATGCGCCCGGCAGGGCTGGAGGAGCTGGTGGGTGGTCAGGACACCATGTGCTCAGAGGTCTGGCCGGCCGTCTGTCCTCCACAGAAAAAGCTGCCAAGTTGGGGTGTTTTGGTTTGAATATTCCTGGTGGGGACAGGGAATCCCTGAAGGGAAACGTTAAAAAAAAAAAAAAAATAGTGGAAATGGGGAAGGAGAACGAGAGCTGTTGTCCAAGAGCTTCTACGTAAAAATAAAATTAAAAAAAAAAAAGAGAAGGAGAAAACAAGAGTCTCTTAAATGGTTCTGAGGGTTTTAAAGATGAACTGAAAGTAAGATAAGACGATGGAGGAGACAGACAGTTTTTATTGCTGGCCTGCCCCGTGGAGCTTAGCTGGCCTCCATCCGGAGCTTCTTCCTGCTTTGGGGCTCTTCGGGCTCCGACTCCGAGCTGGAGTCTGAGCCCCCATCGAAGGCAGAGATGGTGCTGCCCTTGGCGTTGGTGTAGAGGCTGTTGTCTGAGGAGGGGTAGTTGGTCTGCAGTTGGGCACTCGACCTCGCCTTCTCCAGTGCACGGACTGAAAGGCAACCAAGCGAGCGGGTTACAGCCTTCTGGAGACTGGGGGAGTAACCGAGTCTCAGGTCAGGGTCCAGCCTGTTCTTCCGAAGGGCTTGCTGGCCCCCGAGGCTCAGGGTGGCTCATAAGTAACTCCCTTCTGGTGGCTGTTCCACCTGCACACTTCATTTCCCTCCGCCTTTCCCAGCCAGAGCTGAGCGCTCAGTGGATGTGGCCAGCCACTCTGCAATGCCACCCAACCCTAAAGAGAAGGCTTGTGATGTCACTGTCCTGCTGTGGAAGCCCAGTACAGAGACAGGAGCACGAGCTCCCTGTGGGACCCAGCGGTGCAATAACAGCGAAGCTGGCCTGGCAATGCCAGGCTCCACAAGGGTGTGAAGGCCACACATCAGCAGGAAAGGATGACAGAAGATGTATCAGCCAAAGAAAAGTTTTGGCTTAGCTCTCATGTACAAGATCCACTTGGAAAGACAAGCTGGACACTTGGAAGCAAGTCACCAATACACACAGAATACCTGGGCTTTCCGACACACGGCCCCTACATGCAGGCTGCTCGGCCCGGTGACCAACCCGCTGCCGCCTCCCGCTGCCCAGCCCTCGTTTCAGCTCATCTTGAGCCTGGAAGGTCAGCCCATTTATTTTAGTTTAGTTTATTTGAGGTGTTCTAACCCAGGTGGTTACTTGCATTTCCTTTTACTTGCATCTTCCATGAGGGAGGAAGAGAAGTGAATTCCCCAGGAACAAAGAACTTGATCAGCTCTCGCTTTCCCCTGTGGTTGTAGGAAAAGGCGGATGTGAGCATTGGAGAACAGCATGGGCCTGGCCCAGAGGCTGCCCTGATTGGACTACCGTTGACAACGGGGAGCGCTCACTGTCCCTGAACACCTGGAGTCTCTGTGGCGCTTACACAGCACACTCCAATTCAAGGACCTCACAGCTCTTTTGAGACACCTGATGCCAGGTGTGACCCCTACGACAAGCGGAGCACCTGAGCCCCAAGAAGGGGAGAGAGAGCAGGTCAGAAAAAAGTCTCCAGTGTCTAACCCCTATACTCCACTGTTCCCTCACTGAGGGCTCAGGTCCTTCCTCAGGATGGCTCTACACTCGACTACTCAGGCCCAAGAAGCAGGGCCACAGCTGCTTAGGAGCACTCGCTCCGGAACTGGTTCTGGCTCAGCAGGCCTGGGTGCGAAGCCCTGACCTGGCTGGAGCACAGCAGGGCCAGATGCCCCACAAGCTCTGCCGCTCACCTTGCTGCTCCAGAAGAGCATTCTGCCGCTTGAGGTCATCAATATCTTGCTGGTGTGTGTGGTTTTTCCTTCGCATATACTGGATATACTCTGTGGCTTTGTCTAGGATTTGGGCCCGGGATGCCTGTTGCAATATGAGAAAAAGCAAAGGGGACAAAATAAAGACCTAGTCCACGCAGTGAAGAAACCATGCCTTTCAGCAAAGACGGCATGAGGGAATGGAAGCAGGAGGGGGAGGGGGCACAAGGCTGAGGAGACAGCGTAAGTGCTATCGGGAATCTTGTTTACACCAGTCAAGGCACCAGCTGCTTTACATAGCTTACCTCACTGGCTCTCTCTGAGAGAGGTAGCTCCACCAGGAACCCAAGGCTCAGAGACGTTTACTGGTTTATTCAAAATAAAAGAGTGTAGAGCCTGGATTCAAACGCAGGTCCAACTCACTCCTGAACTTGTACCCTGCCCACCCGCTTTGGCTCTTTAGGTTGCTTTCATGTCTTCAGCCAGGCTATTCTGAAAACATTAAAATGCTACTTAACTGAGACCTTGGGCCATTCACTCTCTGCTAGGGCCTGGCTGGCTACAGGCAGCTGGTCCAGAAAGACAAGATCAAGATCTCAGCTGGAGGTGGCTCAGGATGGGAATGGGTACAACGCTGTCAGGATGGGAATGGGTACAATGTTGTTCATCAAGGTCCTAGATTTCAGACAAGCTTTCAGACCGTTGTTAACTAGTTCCAACTGGGCCATGCTGCTTTGTCATGATTTCAGCCTAACTGGCTAAAGAGAATTTTGTGAAAGCTGTCAGAGCTTGATGTCAACACAGGAAGGGCATGAGATTGGGCCATTTCAGGAAGCAACCACACCTTTACCATGGCTGTCGGTAGCCTAGGCACTGCCCTGTCAGAGGAACAAGTTAATGAGCTAATAAAATGGATGTCAGGTTACTCGGCCCCTGGAGGTCAAAAGTACCTGGAAGACTCCCTCCAGGTTGCAAACACAGCCAGAGTTACTCATGGCCAGGCAGCCAACCAGCTGAACTGGTGGAATGGTACAAAGCCAAGAGAACTGAAGCTCAAGGCAGGGTAGTCTAGTAGCCGAAGTATGTTGGTGAGGCACCTCAGGCACCTGAACTGGAGCAAAGCTTCTGAAATGGCAAAGAAAACAGCCACACTCAGGCGAGCAAAATTAAATCCACCTGTAGTATATTTTGACAATCTCAACTCATAGACTTCAGCAGGGCTGGGTATCACAGAGGTTTGGAAGGCCTGGGTTTATTCACCAGTTCTCACAAGTACTAGAGTTTCCAGGCTTTGTCTTATAGCATCCCTAAGGCAACTTCCTCAAAAGGAAATTGTTCATATTCAACCGTTTTTATCTGGTGCGAATTATATACAAGGCACGGAGCAGACACTGTGGGGAAACAAAATGTATTAGTCATGGCTTCTTTTGCCCAGAAGCTAACTTACTATCTAGTTGAGGAGATAAATGTATTTATATACAGACAAATCACAGGGCAGTACCAACAAGTGCAATTTGAGTAGTACAGATTGGAAAGGCCACGGGAAAGATGGCTTCTGGCTGGGGTGATCACCTTCTGAGTGCCAGGCATTAGCCTCGGCTCGGCACACACAGGCTCCTATCTGAACCAGTGAACCCTGGGTTAGACTGAGGTGGAATCTGTGGGAAAGGGTTGCTCTGGGCAGGGAGAATAGCACAAGCAAGGGCATGAGGGTGGGGACAGGACCAGGCCTATTTCTTTAGTTGAGTAAGTCAGCTTACGTAGAAAAGAATGAGAGCACCTACCAACGGGGCCTTGCAACTCTGGCTACAAGGCCGCTTCAGAAGCTGTTTCCCATTTCTGCCAAAGGGGACTTATTAGGGTTAATTACTAGGTGATAAAATGAAAAAAAAAAGGGGGGGCACATATTTAGAAGGGACTAATTAAAATACCCTGCCTCTCTGGATGCTAGAGATGGGATTAAAAACAAGTATTGTAGGATAGGTGGCAGGGTGGCAGAGTGGGGAGAAGAGTTTAGGAATCCAGGAGACGGGTACCTCCTAGGTCTTGTCGTTAATGGGCTCTGTGACTGCAGACACAGTATTTCTCTCCGTGGCTACTCCTTATCTGATGAGAAATTCTCTCAGACCCCACCTAGCCTTCCAAATGCTATGCACTCCATCACTGATCTAATTGTTATACATATTTACATCCCAGTCTCTCTTTAAGTTTGACTATTTTTTCAACTAACTGTTGTTCCCAGAAAGCAACATTAACCCTTATTTAACTCCTCATTTGCATCTGGCACAAGGGAAAAAAGCAAAATCTCTGAACAAGAGCACTTGTGGGCTTCCCTGGTGGCGCCTGCAAACGTTCAGAGATAATTTTTAACAAATGACCACACCGAGTAGCAGCCTGAGTGCTCCCAGTTTCTTCTTCTCATATTTATACATGAAACCACGAAGTGAAAAGGGAGAAGTAAGCACAGCACAACAAACCCAAGAGAAAGATGCCATGAGAGATGGAAGTTTTTCCACCTCAAGGCAGTTTTTGGATGAAGATAAAATTCATAGATGCTCAGAAAACAGTGTCTTGGGATCAAGAGGTCTCCACAGAGGGCCAGATTGGAATAAACCCAGCACGAGGCCTCCAGAATGCTAATAAGCACCGCCCTTCCTCCAAACCCCCCTTGCCTAAGGAGAAGCACCTAGGCCACTTGGGGTATCCCTGACCCCCACTTACTAAGTCCAAAAGCATGGTTCAATGAACTTTATTTTGCCCCCTCCAGGGTACTCAACAAGAAGTCCCACAAGAAAAAATTTAAAGTACGAAATACAGAATTCCCCCAAATTTACATGTGCATCTAGTCCAGCGAAGAAAAAGCAAAAGGTTGAAGGTAGAAAATGCCAGACTCGGCTAAAATCCCCTCTCTTCCAGTTTTACAAACCATGCAAGGTCATGTGACCTGCCACAGGGTTAAGGTGCGGGCAGGCCCTTGCCTTTATGAGTTTATACTGTGAACAGCAGACATGAAGCCAGGAAAAACCCTGCGCTTTATGGCCTGGACTATGGAGTGGCCCTGGGCTTTCGGTTTCTGTTTTCTAAACCGTGCCCAGTTGGCTAAGTCAGCAATCTTCGTGTGTGTGTCCCTGAGCAGATAACACTTGGTAGGTCAACAGGTCCACAGATTGACTGTTGCCTTTGGGTACCCAGTAAGGACCTGAATAATTTCTTTCCTGCTAGTTTTTACAATTAGAAGGTACCAATTCTCATTCTGCCTTTCTAAGCAGAAACATATATCTCTTTAATGGTTTGGACACAGGATGGCCTATGGCCAAGGGCACTGAAAAGGCATTGGGCCTTCCGGGTAGTAGTTTAATGCACAGTGGCAGTCAGGCTTCTCTTTCCCTCTGGGAGCCACGCAAAAGGACACTGGACGCCCTTGCCCAATCGCGTTCCAGAGCCACGGCTGCACACAGCGATACAAACGATGATGATAATGGCAGCAGCTGAGTACTTACTAAATGCCAGGCACCCTCATACAATACTCTGATGTGTTATTTCCCCTATTTTATAAATGAGGAAACTGAGGCACAGAGCTGTAACTTGCCTGATATTACATAACCAGTGGGTAACAGTGAGTCAAGATTTGAACCCAGGCCTCCAGGACACCCTATTTTGGGACCACAGAGGAGGCTGTGGAACTAATGAAGAAGAAGATCAATGGAATTTGGAGAGTCTGAGCAGGAAGAAAAGGACTAGGGAAGAGTCACCCAATTTGTCTATAAGGACATCAATGAAGAGCCTGGTGAGGGTGACTTCCTTGAAGGAGTGATTTTAGGTAAATCGTCTTCACACAGGTAATGGGTGCAGGAGTGAGTTGAAGCTGAAGCAAAGATGAAGACTGGTTTTTAGAATGAGGCTGAAAAAGTAAGAAATGGAAAAAAAAGTAGCGTGTAATAACCTCAGCATTGAAGGAAGACTGTTTTTCTTTTTCTTTTAAAGGCAGGTGAAACTCAAAGTGACCCCTAGCAGAGAAGAAGCAAATACAGAGGAAAAGCCAGAAGATGCAAGTTAGCTTGAAAGAACTGACTGAACCTGGGCCTGGGCCAGGGGAAACGCTGGCCCCCCGCACTGCTCTGGCTTCATTACCTAAGAAGAGGAAACCCGAAATGGACAGCGGAGAAGACCCCAGCGTGGCAGAGGGACCCAGCGGTTCCTGTGCCACCTCTCCTGTTCGTACGCAGTTGCTGGCCTGTTTGCATCCCTGCCCAGAGCAGCAAGGAGATGGAGGAAAAGGCCACCCCAGCCTCCAGAGGCACCCACTTGAACAGAACTCTGTTTGGGAACAGAGTGTACTCACCTGGTGTGCTGCAGCAAGAATCAACTAGCTATTTCATGAGAGGCCCCAAACCCAAGAATTTGATTCTAATTAGTACCTTTTAAAGGTCCCAAATGATTCTTGAAGTAGTTAACACTGATGTTTAGGATGACATCCAAGGTCATTAAATCCCATTTAAGGTAGTGGTTCTCAAAATTTTTCATATAGGGCAAGAGTCCCACACATTTCTGGAGCTGTAAATCTTTGTGTTTGTTTAGACAAAAATCCAAGTTGTTTAGAAAGCAGGTGGGGAGAGGTGAGGAAGAGAAGAGTCGTACTAGCTTGTTAACATTAGGAACACCATTGCTCTTCCCTAGGGTCCTAATGCTGACCTGAGAAACAGTCATCTTCGCTGTATTTATCATTTTTTCCTCCTGTCAAAATCAGATCCTACCAGGCTGATGCTACAGCTGCCCTGTTCCGCCAAGAACCAAAACACCACATCCTGGGGAATGAAAAAAGAACTACTGCCTGACTCACCAGTTGACATGTTTTGTTATTTTAAAGAAAATAAAACCATTATTTTCTGAAACCTGCACAAACTTCTATGCATAGTAAGGTAAAGGGAGGCCTAGGGCAAAGCTGGTGTACATTTTCAATTGAATAAGCCATGTTCTGGAAACAAATATCAAAGCACAATAAATTCGGGTCTGTATTAAACTAGTTCATTCCAAAATGGAACCACCATCAATGCCAACAAGGGAGGCTGGAAGGCTGTGGGCTCAGAGCCAGCACAGCCATGTGGCCCCTCAAAGGCTTCTTGTGCCTGGCCCTTCCAAGCCCAAAGGACCATTTTCTTGATTACTAGGGGAAGGCAAAGCTATCATGCCCCATTAAGGGCTTAAAGCTGGGAGCCAGACATTTGTTTAAGGGTCAACACAAATCATGTTTCAAACTTTGTATTCTTTTATCTTGAGCCCTTGGTAGTCTGAAATGAAGGTGTGACATTTCCCCATCAAACTCTGACCACAAGGGACAGGAGCACAGGGTTTCCTCAAAGAGGAAATACAACTAGTAAATAAACATGCGGAAAAGGATTTAATCTCACAGGGAATAAACAAAATACAAAATTAATTACTACCTTTTGCCTACTAAATTAGTCACCCCCTCCAAAAAAAAAATTCCAGTGGTGGTAAAATTGCTACTCTCAAAACAATACCAAAAGACTAATCTTTAGAATTTGCTTGAAAAAGAAAGAAAAGAAAGAAGACATGAAAACAATCCTCCTGGAATGCATTTTGGCAACATACAGCAAAAAATCAGATGTTCTTACCACTAGACCCAGCAATCCAACTTCTGGGAATCTGTTTTATAGAAACAGCCACATGCATCAAGATGTTCATCACTACATTATTTATAAAGTTAAAAGACTGGAGGCAACCTGAATGGTTAAAAGAAACATGCCTAATGGCTAAATATGAACACTCTATCACTTGGGGAAAGGGCATGTTATGTGAAAGCATCAGGCTACAGCCTTTACCCATGTAAAGCAGGCGTATGAAGAGACCAGAGGGGATACACAGATTGATAACACCATTATTCTCTTGTTTCTTAGACTCCATCAATAAACACATGGATTTAAGAGCGGCCTTTGCCGGGGGAGGAAAAAAAAGGGGCGAGCTTTGTTTAACATCCACTTTAAGATGGCACCCTATTTCAGTCATGTTAAAATGGGGTGTGGGATGGGGAGAGTGCATCTTTGAACCACACTGTCCAGCACAATAGCCACCAGCCACAGGTGGCTAATAAGTACTGAAATGTGACTAGTCTGTAACGCACTGTGGTATCCTAAATGGGTGGGAAATCCAAAAGGGAGGGGATATATGTATATGTATGGCTGATTCGTTTTGCTGTGCCGTAGAAGCTAACACAACATTGTGAAGCAACTATACTCCAATAAAAATTAATTAAAAAAAAGAAAAGAAATATGACTAGTCTGAATTGAGATGTGCTGTAAGTATAAAACACACACTGGATTATCAAAACAGTGCAAGAAAATAATATAAAATACCCCACTAGTAATTTTTACTATATTGATTATATATGGAAGTCATACTTACTTTTGTATATTAGGTTAAATAAAATATATTATTAAAATTAATTTTACCTGCTATTTGTGGCTTACATTAAAATTCCACTGGATAGCACTTGTCTTAGAATCTTAGAATAAAGGAAAGGTTGTAGTTGTGTTAGAGGAATGGAAGGACTGTTTTTCTTCTTCCCATTTTTCCAAAGTTTCTGCAATTTTGTTAGAGGGGAAAGAAAAGAGAAATGCTGGAGGGAAGGCCCAGTAACCAATTCCTCTTCTTTCAAATCTCCAGATGGAAAAGCGGTAAGTGAGTTTCCTGACTCTCTAGTCTTCTCTATGGGAGTGAGCCCTCCCCTACTCTGTAGTGCAGAGACTTCCAGAAGGATGGACAAAGCTTCTGCCCTCAAGGAGTGCACCCTTCAGTTAGGTGATAAGAACTGTCACAGAAAAAAGGAAGACATAGGAGAGGCCCCATAAAGGGCCAGTGGGGTGTCAGGGAGAGTGATAACCCAGGGTTCTCAGGGTGCTGAGGCATTTGGTACAGCCCTTGAAAATGGGCAGGTGGAGACTGACTGGCAGGGGTGGCCTCATTGGGGAGAAACACAGGAAGGCACATGGGCAGGAAACACGGGGAGGTGGGGAGCCCTTGTAAGTGGGTCTCTTCATTGTGAAACCCCAATGTCATCTGGGTGGTGAAGCTGGAGTTGGGACCTTGGTGGAAGGAAAGAACTCAGATAAACCTGAAGATGACATTCCTGGGGAAACAGAGGAGGGTGTACACTGCTTCATAATAAGGGAAGGAGCAGAAAAAGCAGGAGGACAAGTTGGGTACCTTATTCAGAGAACATGGGATGCCAGTCCTTACCTTGATGGGCACTGAAAAGCCTTTGGAGGCTTTGGCAGTGCAAAAATACAGTTAACAAAGAATTCAATGAATCAGTACATTTACAGTTGCTGAGCCTGGAGCTTAAGGGAGACCTGGACAACTATGGACAACAACTTAAGATGTAGAAAATTTAAGAATAAAAGAACTGCCCAAGTTGGAGTCTGGCCAGGTAATAACCCTGTTGAGTAGTAAGGTGAAATGGGTAGGGCTGTAGTTTACATTTCATTTAAAAGACAACCCCTTTAGCAGCCCAGATATGATGTAGAAACACTGCTGCTGAATGAACTGCCTGCCTTAAAGGGTGTCCACTGGAGTGAGCTCCTCCCAGTGTAACAAGGCCAGGTGGAGGGAGGGCTTCCTTCCTTCAGTCCATAAACACTCGCTCTGCTCCCTACTGTGTGCCAGGCACCAAGGGAAGAAATATGACCAAAGGTGTTCTCCCTGCCTTCAGTACTTACTACAGTGTAGTACGGGAGACGGGTAGACAGTCATCAAGTAACCATACAAATATGTATACAGTTACACCTGGGATAAGCCCGGGTCTCAGTGCTGAGTGAGTTTAACAGGGAGACTGACCTTCAGCAGTAAGAACTACTATGTTCCCTGGTATAAGGGGCTATTTGGTTTCAACATCTACCTGTTAAGGACACTGGGCTTTAATGAAGATGAAACAAATTAGCTCCGTGTTTTAACCTCTTACTTGATGCTCAGCATGTTATATTATTGTTAATTGTTAGGTATAATCCTCTCCCCCAACAAGAGAGCAAGATTCTCAAGAGTAGACACCATGCATTAAACCTCTTAAATCTCTGCGGCGCTCACATATAAAAACGTGAGCACAACCATGTGGGCTGTGGTGGTTTTTGTCAAAGAGCTGAGCAAGCCCACCGTTTCCTCTGGCGCTCTCACTCCTCAGCTCCTTTCTGGGAACCTACAACGAGCCGGAGTCTGTGACAGCAGCCGGCAGAGGCAGTGCCTTCACAGTCTCACCTAAAACAAAGGGACTCTGACTCACTGACTATAAGAACTCTTACTTGCTGACTAGAAGAAACACTTTTCTTCTTTATTTTCATCTTAGGTTATAATCTCTTTTTAACATAGCATAGCTCTATCCAGAAAGGAGAAATCCAGAGCACAACTGCCTGAGACAGCAATTAAGTATGATAAATAGGCATTTAGGAAGAGACTTAGAAGATGAAAAATTACTATACACCACTATTCAGCTACATATGGCACTACTGAAACAGAACCTTCTTTCACTAAAGTCAGCCAGGCTAAGGAGACACTGTGATTGGATACAGTCACTCTGGTGCAGGTGCTGGGGCTAAGTCACCGGGGGTGGACACAGAATTACAGCCCCACGCAAAGGCAGACTGATGGGCTCGCCACCACGTTTGCCCCCCACATAACAGCGTGAGCTCAGTGCCAGCAAGCCACTGGGCAACACTCCCTAGCACCCAACCAAGGACCCTCAAAATAAGGAACAGTTCTGTTCAAGAACAGTAATATCTTCCTTTGAAAAGTGGGACCACAGTCGTTCTTGCCCTTGCTCCCTTACTCTGGTTGACTGGCTGATGGTTCTAATGCCATTCCATCTTTCCTGTGGGCTCCATGTCCAGCTGAAAAACTATGGGAAACAAAAGGCTCAGGCAACAAGAGTTCAAGAGTCTACTTGTGAATAATGTGACCTATGGCAAAACCCAGCTGGACTGCCAACTATAATGATCTATTTCTCAGAACAGCTACGTGGACTCAGACAAATTTATAAACTTTCAGTGACCCTTAACTCTGCACTTTGGTGTTGTCTACATATGCTACTTCAGGGGATAATATTTTAGTAGCAACCCTAGTATGACATACTGCCAAGATTACTGACCCTATCCAGGGGAAGCTCCCAATATAAAGACAAGATATAAGAATTTAGGCAAGATTTCTTTAAAATATCCTTAAATTGTTTACCCCTATGGTGTGGTAGAAAGATTGAACTTGGCAACCAGCAGTCCTGAGTTCTAGTCCCTGTCCAGCTATAGACTGATCTGGAGCTTGTTTCCTCATCTCTGATACATTAAGGATGCCAGGAGCCCTAGCAGTAGTAATTATCCAATTATAATAGTGTAGTACTCACCTCAGAGAACTGCTGTGCAGATTTCATTTTACATTGCAATACAGATATTAGTTAATACTGAATTTTTTACTTAAGCAAAAGGTGACCATTTTATAGTAGAAATATAGGAAACAAAGGATAAATAGAGTTTGGGTCTCATGTTTAAAGGGGTTTTTTTTGTTGTTTTTTTTTAGTACAAGTATCCCCATTCTTGGTTAGGATCCAATTCAATCAGTATTAGTTTCTCTTTAAAAAACAAAAGGCTTATTAGAACACATAGGACAGATAATCCAAATACTAAGTGAGAAGTCACTTGGAACATAAAGGTGAACAAGTCAAAGGAGACTGGCGGCCTTCGCTTCAAGAAACTGATCTAAGCACCCCCAAAACTCACAGGGCAAAATGATCATTTCATGATTATTTACATAATGTCAGAACCTTAATTACTGCAATCCAATTCAAGAATTACCCAATTCCCTTTGGTTCAAATACCACTTTTTAAAAAACTGCAACATTTAGGGAGAACTAGGAAGTCTGAGGGACCAAAGTATTCTGTTAGACTCACTGCAGCACCTGTGAAACAGTGTTGGCAGGGAAGGAAAATAATGAAGATTGTGGAACTTAGTGGGAAGGGGCTGGGGTCCAACCAAAGCTAACAGCCACTTACTTCCTTTATTCATGTTCAACATGAACATTTGGACTGGAACACACAAAAGCATTCTGAAATCAGAAAGGCACCTGGTTAACTTCCACTGGGGCTTTGATCAGCTAGAAGAAACCTGGCCCCTCGACCACTCCCTTCCCCTAGTCGTGCTACTTCTCTGACCTCATCTCCTGCTATGGTCCCTTCACTCACTCTACTCCAGCCGCTCTGGCCTCTGTCTCCTTGACAGGCCCAGGAATGCTCCCAGGTTCCTGCCCCTGGACTATTCCACTCGCCTTCCCTGGCCTGGAATGCTAATCACCAGATAGATGCATGGTTCTTTCCTTCACTTCCTTCAAGTCTTTGCATAGATGTTGCCTTGCCAGCATGTTTTTTCATCTGCCCTAATGAAAACTGCAACCCTTCCTTCCCTGTTTTTCTCCATAGCACTTATCTGACATACTATATATATATTTAATTATTAGTTCATTTTCTATCTTTTCCTCACCACACTAAGAGCTTCTGCTTTTGTCTACTTTGTCCACTGCCGTATTCCTAATATCTAGGACAATGACTGGTATGTAGCAGACCCCCAGTATCTGCTGAATGGAGTAAGTGAATAAATGAATAGGCCACAAAGAATGACAACTGTTTGGTTTGTAAGGTTACCAAATTCAAACTGTCATCTTCCTTGAAGAAAGGAGACAACAGGATTTAGGGTAATGTGATTTTAAGGATTTAAGGAAGAATGTTATAACGATGTAAAATAGACTGGATAAAGAAAAAGGTATAGTTGAGCTCTTAAGACTGACCTCTCACAAAGTGTTCTTGAACTTAAGAAAGCCTAAGAATCTCCTGACTGCTGGTTATAAATACAGATCTCTAGGCCTGCCTCCAGAAAGACAGATTCAGTAGTGATTCTGATGGGGGTGATCCACAGGCCATTTCTTGGGATATGCTGCCACGGCGCCACTCCTGATTAGATGTGAGACTTAGAAAAAGGTAGCTCTTGTCCATTTACTTCACCAAAGCCATTTTAATTGATACCATGGCATATGAATAAGCACCTACTGTCAATAGTTCAGACAAACACAAGAGATAATCCTTTGTACATGTGTACTCTGACTAAAAGGGTGATCCTCTCCCCCCATCATAAAGATTTCCTGTGGTGCTTAACAGTGTTGTATCCAGGAATGTTGTTATTCCAGGTAAGCACCTTGGTCCAAGGCCATTAAGCCAAGTGCACACTAAGTAGGCCTAACCCAGGGCAAATTCTGGTTTTGCAATGCTAGGTATTTACATGGCCTGTTTTATGTTTTTCATAAAGGTCAGACCTACCCCATCCTTTATAGCCACACAGCCACACCTTAAATAACGTATAAAGCAAGTGGCTTACCAGACTGGCAGTATAAATAATATGAAACCATAATGGTCCCAAGTTTAATTCTGGATAACCAAACAAAACCAGGACTCCTACCACAGAGCTAAATCTGGAAAGCCATTCAAAGTCCACCTGAAAGCAACAATTTTTCTTAAAACGGTTGCTTTTTTTTTCAGTTGCTTCTCTAACACTGCATTATTGAACCAAAACCCAAAAACACACAGGTCTTGGACTTCCAAGTTTGCCACTTATACACTGAATAGCTGCAGAGAGCAGCCAGTTATATTGTGTGAAAAGGATGGAACTAACTGTGCAAACACATATTTTCTCCAAATTCCAAGGAGTGACCCTAACCCACAGACTTTTTACTCAAAGCTTCGGACTTTGTTTTTCAAATGTAGAAACAGCTGGTGCCTACCTCTCCAGGGAAAACAGTTTCTGGAAGGCCACCAGTGGGGTAGAGGGATGGTGGAAGAAGAGTAGTTATTTTTTTCTTCCATTTCGTATGAACACATCTCTTTACTCAAGTCCCACATTTAAAATGCTCTTTACATGCCTTTGAAATAATAACTGTTGGACTGGGAGATCACTGGTGTCCAGATTGGTTCTAATACATTCCTGGGAAGTTTCATTTAAAATAAGTACTCACTTCGAACCATATAAAAGGAATTCTCATGGAGGTCCAGAGAATCACTGACCTCAGGAATCCTTAGCATTATTCCAAACTACTATATGCTACTCTCTATATTACACTGTATAGTTATAATAATTTCTTGAATGAGTAATTTATTATACATAATACTAATTTTAAAAGAGAGCTCCTACTGATGTCTTAACAAGCAGCTCCATTACATCTGACATCGTTTACTAAGGATGAACTACAGTAGGTAAGGTGTGTGATGACTCCCCGAAGAATCAAAGATTAAGGAAACCATGTCACCCAAATATCCCTGACTCCATTTCTTTCCAGAAAGGTGAATGCCCTGCTAAGCCCCACAGTGAGTTCCAAGTTAGTGGTGGTTAAGCTAATCAGCTTTCTCAATAAACTCACCTTCTCTCCTTGGAGTGATGGGACCGAGTCCCGCAAACTGTGAAAGCTGTCTTTGATGTGGTCCCTACGTTTTCGTTCCAGTGCATTATGATGAGCCCGTTTGTCAGCCTGGAAGAATGGGAGAAAGAGCACATTAGTGATGTCAGTCCTTCTGCTTGGTACAGGTGAGTGGGTACAGCCTGGAAGTATATGCTGTCAGCGCTGTCCCAGGTGACTGGACTGGGAAGGATTTGTCCAGGTGGGCAGTTAGGAGTCTCCAGAATTAGGCTCTGTTAAAGGGGGAGAAAGGGGTGAGCAAGGCTTTCGACAGGAACATCCAAAGTAGCTCGATGCATCCAGTTCATGCATAAGTAAAATAAAAGTTATTCATGGGGACAAAGTGTGACTCTCCTGTAGCATCAGTTTTCTCCCACAACTTACTTATGTGACACAACAGCCGCCAGTCCGTGGCTGGGAGGTGACCAGGGAAAAGTTGCAGTGGGCCCCTTCATAAGATGTGATCACCCCCACTGTAAGAGATTCCCCATGGTGGGTACCCAGGAAAGGAGTTAGGTCACTGGTGCACTGTTTCTTTCCATGTGAAACCATCACCATGAGTCTGCTCTGGTCTCCAGCTCACTAAGAGGTACTAGTTTTAACATCTTCTTGCCAAATCATACAATAGAAACTAAAACCTCTAGAAAACCCAGATGCATGAATCTGCGATCATTATGACAGAGCTGATATAGACGCCAACTGCATTCCGAGCTCCTACTTTTTAAAGTGCATCTAAGGTGCTATTCAGCCAAGGGCTTCCCTCACACAGGCTGCCAGAAAGGCGGTTCTCAGACAGTAAACCTCTGACACTCACATATTCTCAATACATCTCATCAGGCACCTGTGGCACGTCATGCTTATTTGGTGGTATCTAAATACCCACAGACCAAACTCCTTATCCTGTCCTGCTTAGAATCACAAAGAACAATCAGCTGGAGAGGGACAGAGACGGCCAAGTAATCAGTGGCAAAATACACTGGCTTCAGGTGGAAGAGACAATGCTGGAGAACACTGCAAGAGAGCTTTGGCAGGTCCCCATTAAAGGGGCGGTCCCTCCAGTGAAGCACAAACGCTCACTTAACCTAAAGCAAGAACTTCACATCTGCACTCCGGGAATTATGGGAAATACTATACTCTAAGAATTTACCCCCAATACACAAGGTTGCACTGGGCTAACCTAAAGAGGAAGTCTGTACAGAGGAAGTTCAGGTAGTTTTAATCTACCCAGACACAGCACCAGGAATTTAAAAAATGAAGCAACAGGAGTAAATAACTTGGCTTAGCACAAGAATGCCTCAAATGAATCTTTATACTAGACAAGATGTTCGGACAAAAGTCTATAGAGACAAGAGTTATAGGAATGAAAGAACTTGAAATTCTAGTATCTAATCCTAAAAGTCTGAGTCATTACAGAGGAAGAGGCTGAGAGCAGCTGTGGTAATTTTAGTCACTTCCTGGTCTCTCGAGCACAACACCTCACCTATAGCTCTGTTGAACTGGACACATGGTTCCCATCACAGCCATGGTTCTCCATGGCATAACACTCATTTTCAGGGCAGATGCCTGGAACACTTCTAAAGCTCTGCTAATCTTACGCCTGGAATCTCTGTAAAAATGAGTGTCTGCTGAACTCCAGGGATATGTGGAATTTACAGGGAAACTGAGGGAATGATCAGATAACCTGAGGCTAGAGGAAGGTATCATACAGCATTAGAGCAAGAAAAGTGCAGGTGCATTCTATCAGCAGTATGAATAGCCTGAAAGAATTAAACATATTTAAGTACCTAGTCCTTTTCTAACTTACCATTCCCTCTAGTCATCTGTTGATACATAGGTAAGTTGGCTGGGTCTTAGACTAAAGACTTAGAGGGCTGAGAGATGGCATTTGGCTTCTATCTGTCTCTCCTGTGTTTGCTACACACTCCCTAGGATGGTTTATTTACATGCAAAATAATCGCCCAGCTTTGGTATCCAGCAGCAGCCCAAGATACTCCTGTCTACTAAATCACCCTGATTCCTGGCCCTCGTCCCAGCTTAAGAGCTGTGCACAGAAGCAGTGACACCAGTTACCCACAATCCCTCTTGTTGATACAAATAAAATTCTAATTGTCTGTTTTCTTTCTGGGAGAGCCCTGCAAATCTCAAATGGCTAGAATCAAGTTGGACTTGGTTTCACTCAGGCCTGCAGTAGAAGGGTGGAGCTAAGTATAATCTAACACCAAAATCATCCCCACAATGCACTACCCCCTTCCCATTCACTGAGCCCTGAAAGGACTCAAATGGACAAGTCTTTCGGTTAGAGGATTGTAAGTGAACTTGGCTGTGGACCATCAGCAGAAATCTTGGCTTCTCATCTGGGAAGCCAGCCAAGTTTGAGAAGTTGGCTCAACAAGGAAAGGCAACAGTCCACTGCCTGGTAGAAAGCCTGGGCTGGGGACTGTTGTTCTCAAAGTAGTGGATGGAATTTCTGTGGTGGTTCCAGGCCCAATTTAACCAGCAGAAGAGTGGAATCTTAGACCATTCCCTGCTGCCATGTCCATCCCCAAGCTGCTACACTTAACCAGAGTCCATTTTAAAGCTCTCAGAGACAATGGCAATGAGGTATTTTTCTTCTTCTCCAGCCTCATTTGAAAGAGCAAGTTAAAAACATGCAGAACTAACATGTCTAATTCCAGGCAACTCTGAACTAAATAATACCTCTAGTGGCTTGAAAGACCTTTAAACGTATGAAAAACCTTTACACAAGACTGAGAATTCTGTTTGGGAAACATTTCCAAATGTCCAGCCGGATGAATTCCCTTCCCCCGCGACTCATCCAAATGGAGGGCCAGTTGCCAGGCTTATCACTGCTTTGTTAACTATCTTTGCTTGCTGGCAACCCTTTTTGAAAGGGACAAGATTTGAAGACTCCCAGTGTAAGGCACCCGAGATCCTCCCACAAACTCAAAACTACTTTAAAAAAACAACAGGTGGGGAAGGGTCAAACAATTGTGTGTCTTGAACAAATAAAGCTCAACTCAGATGAGTCAGCTTTCTCTCAGCTATACTGAGAAAAATGTTTGATAATGAAAACGGGTGATACCAAACAAATTCTAGGAGACAACAGAAACATTCTTGGGCTGTACAGCAGGCCCACAAATACCTCCCCTATACATCCTACAGGAGCAGTGGCTGGATGCTGTCATTCTTTAAGTACGCTGGATTTGCAGTTTCCAGCAGACAACCCTTCCTTCAGGGCATCCTAGGCTAACAGAAATACTAAAGAGCCGTGTGATCTTAAGAGTGGCCCACAGATGCTCAACAGGAACTCCGACACCAAATCGATTCCAGCTTTGACATCTCTGCCAAGGTTTTTATTCAGCCTCTCAGTATTATTTCCACCAAACTTTCCATACTGGCAGCCAGAATAAAAATCTTCACCTACAATTTGTCCATCTCTGACACTAACAAGCACATGTTATCTTAAGTGTCATTAAATGTTGAAGGCAAACGTTATTTTGTTAGCCAAGAAGTTGCTAAACCGGCAGTAGGTCATTCAAGCTAAGGAGGGCTGCTCAAAACTGAAGAAATCTCTTTAAATTATCTCCTTCCAACTTACTGCATAGAGAATACATCTTCCTTCAAGGCATTACATCAGTCAGCAGCATTATTTCCTGCAAGTTCTAGGTAGGCAAATCACAAGGGGAAATGAATGATCCATTATTCAAGTATGACCAAGGTTCTCCAGAGCAATGTCCTCTCTTGCAGGTCACGTGACACCTAACCCCATCTATAAGGGGAATCTTCTCAATTCCAATATAGAAAATTCCCACCATTTACTGCCTTTAAGAAATTTCAAGGCTATATTTTAGAAAGAAATAGTGTTGCTTATGATTACTTAATAAGCTACTCTTTTTTTTTTTTTTTTTTTTTTTGCGATACGCGGGCCTCTCACTGTTGTGGCCTCTCCCGTTGCGGAGCACAGGCTCCGGACGCGCAGGCCCAGCGACCATGGCTCACGGTCCCAGCCTCAGGGGTCCAGCCGCTCCGCGGCATGAGGGATCCTCCCGGACCAGGGCACGAACCCACGTCCCCTGCATCGGCAGGTGGACTCTCAACCACTGCGCCACCAGGGAAGCCCAATAAGCTACTCTTATTAAACACTAACACTGGAAATACACAGGCTCAAAATTCTCATCAGAAAAGATCTACTTACTACTTCTGATGGGAAGCAAATGGATAAATAAAACTGAAATTCTAAGCAACTTAATTCACTTTAATCAACATGAAAATTGCAACATGAAATTATGGGCAGCTAGGATGAGAAATTCACAAAAGTCCTTAATAGGAGATATAAATTGCAACTTCCCAACACCTCTCCTGTTTGAAGCCGACTGCCTGGTATACATTTTTAATATCCAATACATACATGTGTTTTCCAGGCTATTCAAAAAAATCGCTTGGTGCCTAAAAAAACTTGGGAACGCTATCATCCAAATATGCCATCATACTGTACCCATTTTCCTTGATCAACTATTTTACCATTACTGGAATCTTGAAAAAAGACTTTTAAATATAAGAACGCCCTTCAACAGGTATTTTTAGGAACCAAACCTGGCATCCACATCACTGTCAACACTCTAAGCAGACACAAAGTACATGTATCATGTAGCACTTCTGCCATGCAACTAATTCCGGGTAAAAGACAGTAGTTTCCTGAGTAAATTCCGATCTCAAAGGTGACCAAACTCATTCCCTTCTGAATACATTGCAATTTCTAAAGAAACAAAGAGCTCTGAGAAGTTAGAAATATTTCACACCAGAAAGGTCCAGAAACAGAATTGTACAAATCTGTTTCTAACCACCCCCCCCCCAAAGATATACTGTAACTGAAACACGTGCAGCTGTCATGAAGGATAAGCTGAAAAAGGTCTTAGGCTTCCAACTAACACACTAACCCTACGTTTCTTGTATACGTTCATTCTTTAAAACAAACAAAAAAAATCCCAAGCAGAAATAAAACAAAGATCACCTTGCATGAAATATACCTGCCCCAGAAAACTGTCTTTGAAATGCAACTTTTTCCCTCCAAAAAAATAATAAAAATAAGATAATATCAGTGGGATTCTGAGACATATTGAATTTAATAATAAAAATTATTGTTTGGGATTACTTCCTTTAACAAAGCTTACTGGTCACCGGAGAAGTTGTTTTCTGTTCGCACTGAGGCAACAGAAAAAAGTACTCGTCAAATCAGTTTCACTTTCTGTTACTGTTAGCCTCACTTCCTAACTCTGTTATTGCTGAGTATCCTACATTTCTTATGTAGTAAGGCTGTAGCTATTGTAGTGACATTATAAAACATGAATGAATACCTCTTTTTATATTAGGACCCACAGGACCGTTTCAAAATAACTTTTTTTTAAAAGTTCTTCTGCAGTTCTAAATATTTGGTTGTTCACAGTCCACAACCTTTTCTGAACTAAGGCAAAGCTTAAGAACAGTTTCCCCCAAATTAAAAAAATATATATTTATCTATACTAAATGTCAGGAAATAAACATAGTCACACAGAAAAAAAAATCCTTTTTACCCTACGTGTTCACAATAATTGCTTGATATGCTATGAAATTTGTCTATTGCTTCTTCTCTCTATGCCATTGTGATTATCTTGTAACAGATAATATTTAAATGTCTCAGCAAGTAGATGTGTCAAATTAAAAACAAAGGGTCAGAACCACTCCCTGTGCCCACCTTCCAAAATCAAAGGGAAAAATCCTAAGTGCCTTAACAGCGAACTGAAAACCTCCAGACCAGACAATGAGATGAGCACTCTAGGAGAGTGGGGACATTTTCATAATTTAATAAAACGATTTACATCAACAGCCATGTGGACGGGCATTCTGAAAAGCAGAAAGCGCTCAAGAACTGGAAGCCAAAATTTCACAAAGAAAATCCTTATCTCACTGCAAAGCCAATATAATTCCAATTTAAATAATGATTCTTCAAAGGAAGCCTAAACAATCCCTACCCTCCAATCCTGATCAAGCCCTAGGGCAGATTTTACAACCAGAGACTTGGAGGAAAAAAATGTTTTAAATAGACTGTGTTCCAAACATGAAATTCCATGTTTACATTATTAAGAATAGTAACCGACAAAAAGGAATTTAATTTTCAAACGTATGTATAAATATTAAGTATCTGACAATACTTCAAATATTCAAAGTACTGTCTTCAAATACTTCAAGGAAAAATAAAACAAATTCTTTTTTAGTGACTAGTACCCAGGGATAATTTTAAAACCCCTGGAACAACTGCATTCTTGGATTTTATGGAAATATCAGTTTTCCATAAGTAAAGTTTTTCTAAATGCCTAACTCCTTCGACAACCTTAGAATCTGTGCTCTAATGAAAAGCAGGTACAATTAAGAGGGCTTGCTTTTATCCTGTGATAATGAAATTATTAGACCAGAGGTCTCAAAGTGGCATCTTGCAAATTCTAACAAGCCCCTGAACAACTTGGTTGCCTCATACATTATTTTAAAAATCAGAAAAATAACATCAAAGTCTGGATTTGTAATCTTTCTTTTAAAATAGGAAGATAAGACAACACTAAGCCCTCATTCCCACATAACAGCAACCCACTGGACTTTAGTGACTGCCTTTTCAGAAGAGGCATGTGCTCTCTAGTAGCCCAGTCCTCACCTCTGCTCTCTACTTTATTCCTGACTATCTCACTGCCTGGGCCCCCCAGAGACATCTAAATTTTGGACCCTCATTCTCTACACTTCTTACTGCTCCCATCTATCAAATGTTAGATGCTATGGTTTTCTCATTTCTCTTCTCCTCTGATTCTGATTTGTCTCTATTCTTTTTTCTCCCTCTAATCTATTCATGGAACGCCCATAGTACTATCTCAGACTCCAAGGACATGTGATTTGTGTCTATCTTAATCCACAGAACCATCCACTGAGAACACTAATATCCAAACTCTGAGAAATTATTGACAACACGGTATGGTCTCAACCATCACCTCTTAGCAAACCTCTCTCTACAGTGCCATTTTTCTTCAACAGTTCTTTTATTGTCTTTATACTGCTCCTTCAACTCAAATATAGTCAGACCACAATAAGCGGCTGAATATGACACGTTCACATTCAACCTTTGGCCCCTCTACATTTCCAATTTCTGCATTAGAATAATACCAGGTTGTGCTAGATTCTAGGTCTACAGTAGTCACGTGACTTTTGGTTAAAGGTGATTACTGCATGTGGCTTCAACTTCACACAACTATGCAGATATGGTTTAGAACCTACTTGTTCCTAAGTAAATCTGGCCACTTTTCCCTGAAATAATACTACAATTTACTTCAGCATGACGTGTTTCTCATTTCCCACTTCTATAGTGACAGCTAGAGCCCCCAGCGGAAACCTACAGAAGGATTCATTTCCTTGCATACAAATTCTCACTCACCTACAGTCACTGAACCTCACCACCTGAGAACCTAGAATTATGAGGTTCGCAAACCCGCCCCCCCACCTAGAACCCCAGAACAAGGCCCCACCTCACCTTAGCGGTTAACAGGAGAGTTTACTACAATATTAAAAGTAATAGAACGATCTCTTTTTCTGACCCCAAAAAGGACTAGAATTGAACGGAAATGAAAATGAAACGGAGAGTAGGAGACGTACCGCAGATTGAAACCTCGGTTGCTCTTCCTGGAATAAGAGAGAAAAAAAAATAGAAAATATAGAAGTTATTTTTACACTTCATATTCAATAATAAGAAAGAAAATGCCGGCGGCAGAGGAAGCGGCGGGGGGGGGAGTCAGCCCTACCCCCCCATCCCACGCCCCCATCCCCCCTAGCGGGATCCGGTAGCGGGGCAGGGGGGTCCCGAGCGCCGCCCCTCCTTCCGGGAACCGACCCGGGACAGAGCGGGTCCAGAGCACTGTCTCCTCTCCTCGCACCCAGCTCAGGGCGTCTGGGCACTCCCAAGCCCTCTCCGCCCTCCTTCACCCGCCAGGATCCGCCGCGGGTCACGGGAGGAGGGGGTCGCGGGCCGAGGGAGCAGGTCCTAAGCGCGGTGCCCTTCCCCAGGATCCGGACAATGGGATCCCAGACGCACCCCGTCCCTGTCCCCCGGATCCTGAACTGGATAGGGTGGGAACGGGAGGCCGCAGCACCTTCCTCCACCGGGGGAGGTGGGGGTCCCAGAGGCCGCGTGTCTCCTCCCCACCTCCAGTCCCAGAAGGCCGCTCCGGCCAAGAGCCCGGAGGAGAGCGAGCCGGGAGCGCGACGGAGGCGGTCCCGGCCCAGGGTGAGGAAGGGGAAGGAGGCGGCGGCTGCCCGGCCCCCTACCGCCGTCGCCCTGCTGAGAACCCCGGCCGCTGTCCCCGCCTGACAACCCGCAAGGGAAGGAAGAAGCTCCAGGACTCACGTCGCTCTCCACCTCGATGTCATCGTTATCGCTCATTTCCTACGGCCCAGGGAGCGGCCACTGCAGCGGCGGCGGGGAAGGGGGAGGGGTGGAGGGGAGGGGGAAGTCACCGACAACAACAAGCCGAGTCCCCCCACACACACACTCACTCACTCACTCACTCGCTCTCACTCACACACACACACACACACACACGCACACACACAACACGGGCGAGAACCACCTCCTCACTGCAGCACCGGATCAACGGCGGCACGCACGCCCGGTCGGCCCCCTCCCACGTGACCAGGCTCGTCACGCTGGGGCCGCCGAGACTTGTAGTTCTTGTCCGTTTGACTGACGGCCCAGCTAGCTCCAGAGAAACTACAAATCCCATAAGGCACTGTAAACAGTCGTCGCCAGCCCGGCTTGTTGACGGAGCCCAGAGCGCCTGCGTGCCCCGTGGAGGGGGGCGGAGAGAGAAGCGGCGCGGTGCCTGCTGGGAGTCGTAGTCCGCAGACCGCGAGTTGTCAGGAGATTTTCTTCCCGAGGCAGCAGAGGTGGCTGCTGGGAAGACAGGACACGTGGAGGGAGCTGGGGCTCCCGGAGCCGGGCACAGGCTGAGCGCCGGGCGCCGGGCCCAGGGGACAGGGTGGAAGCTCTGGATGAGTAGCCGCCTGCCTAAATAACGCTGCCTCTCCTTGGTGCGACTGGTTTTACTCTGTCTTCTAGATGTGTGAGTCGCTCTGCATTGCGCCCTGGGGCGTAACGCCCCTGCTGCGGGGATGCTGCTGCGGCGAACTTGGGGGCGCGGCTCCGGATGCCCACGCGGACCTCTGGGATCTGGCTATGGGGATGTGTCAATAGTAGGTGTTAAATGGTATTACAGGATAGGCAAGATGACCGGCCTCGCTGAGGGATCACTCCCAGCCACGAGAATCGTGTCTTCATTCATCCGGGAGTGACCATCTTGTTACTCACGTGAGGGTCGTCCATTCACAAATACCCGCCCCTCAACAATCGTTTACGTAGAAATAAAAGCTCCTTCTGAATTTGTTGTAGCCTAAGCAGTTTGAGGAGTGCCCCAGTTCAGAGTACCATAATTAAGAATTGTGAAAAGTATCAAAATGGAAAACCGGTGCAGCTCCCTATCCAGTTAAAATCTTATTTAAGTACTGTGGCATGAGGTGTGATCGTATCCATTTCACTAATATATATTGAACGTCCAACATGTGCCAGCACGGGAATGCCATAATATCTAAGACTGGAACGGACCCTGTCTTCATGAAGCTCACGGTTGTGGAAACAAAAGTGAGACTGCCCTGCTGCCATCTTAAGAGTGTACATTAAGTCCCACAGGAGGAAGAATACTACTGATAATAAGACACTTTCAACCCTAAGACAAAGTATCCGAACTACTTTTTTAAGTCTGCTGTCTAGAATGAATGAAATCTTGAGCTTTTCCCATCAGTTACTGATTCCCTAATTAAAACCATTTTATCCCTGACTTTTGAATACAGAAATTTGAGAATATGTCATTTGTGACATATCTTCCCATGTGAGCATACTACCTATGCTGAAGAGATAAATGTAAACATGGTAATCTTTACATTTTTCCTTTAAATATGTTGTATTTCTTATTCAGTGGTCCAATCCTACTGAAGTCAGCACGTCTTTGCAAGTATACTTATGTTTTCGAAATGCTTTTGTCTCAGTCTTCCTTTTACACTAAGTGGGGGAAAGAGACATAAGCAGATCATTATAGGAGCTGCTGGGCTAGAAGGGAGACAGGGAAGGTAGTTCTTGAGTGAGTTAATTAGCTGGAACCTAGGGCTAATTCATGATTGCAACAATTATTGAGTGGCAGTTATGTGCAAAGCACTATAAGGCAACCCAGGCTACAAGTTAAAATCCCTCTGGGGGTTTTACAAAATCTGATGCCCAGTCCACACCCCAAACCAGTTAAGTCAGAACCTCTAGGGGTGAGAACCAGGTAGCAGTATTTTTTTTTTTTAAAGCTCTACAGGTGATTCCAATGTGCAACCAAGATGGAGGACCCCTGCTACAGAGGATGCCAAGATAAATAAGATAGTCTTCCACTGAATCGTACACTTTACAAGAGTGAATTTTATGGTTTGTCAATAATTTTAATAAAGCAGTTATATAGAAAATATATAGGAAAATCTTTGCTCATGTGGAGTCTAAAAGCTGGAGTAAATTATGAACACAAATAATTGCAACGAAGACAGACTATCTGAGTGTTGAATTAGCTGCCCAGGCAGTGAATGATGTAAGAGCTCAGAAGAGGGAGAATTATTTCCAGGTCTGAGGTGAGGAGGGGAGGTGTTGGTGACCAGGTAAATCTTCTTAGACTGTCAGCTCCACGAGGGGAAGGACTGGATCTGCAGAGATTGGGTCAGATTTTGGTCACCATGAGTCCCCATTTCTTGGATGGAAGACTGGGCAAGTAGGAGAGGTGAGGAGGAAAGGCTTTCCAGGTAGAGAGACAGGTGATTTTAACACATCTCTTCTTAGTGATTGATAAAATATGAAGACCTGTCAATCCAGTTAATAAGCACCCAATTGTAGAATATGTTCTTTTCAAGCACTCATGGAACATTTACAAAAACTGACCATGCTTTGAGCCATAAAGCAAATATTAACAAATTTCAAGGAATTGTGATCTCAGCATGTTCTTGGGCCTAATGCAATTAAAGTAGAAATAATAACTAAAAGATAACTAGAAAATCCTAATAAGTTTTGAGTGACCCAGGTGAAGGGACTTTCATGAGGAAGGCACATACATAGGACAGAACTAGACATATGAGTGAAGAAATTTCCTCTAGTTTTCCTTTTTAGTACTTTTCTGATGTGAATAATAATCTAAGACCCTAAGAATTCATTTTTATATCTGTACACTTGAGTGTCTTTGGTAAAGCACTTAATCAAGACCGGGCCTTGGCACTGGGCAGCCCAATCTAACCCCTTACTGCTTCAAGTTCGGTTCAGTGATATTCACATCACCAGGGAGCTTGCTAGAAATACAGAGCCCACCCCAGACCTACTAAATCAGATCTGCACTGTAACAATATGCTCAGGTGATTCATACACACATTAGAGTTTGAAAAAGCTCTGATGAGGGAGGAGGGGGACAGCGAATTGGGGGGCAGACTACCACCATTTTCTCCTCAGCTCTTTTACAATTTGGCTTCCACTCTACCACTTGACTAAAATCACTGGTTTTTTTAGCCATGCCAAGTGGCTTGTAGGATCTCAGGTCCCCAACCAGGGATCGAACACAGGCCACCGTCAGTGAAAGCGCCAAGTCCTAACCACTGGGCCGCCAGGGAATTCCCAACTAAAATCACTCTTATCCAGGCTACCAGCTACCTTTTTACTGCTAAATCCAAAGCCCTTACCTCCCTTGACCTGACAGTGGCCTTCTTCACCATGGACCACGCCTCTTTCTCAAAGGCCAAGAACTCTCCTTTCTCTTACTTCCTTAACTGTTCCTTCCCTGTCTCCTCTGGTTCTTCTTGAACTGTCAGTGTTTGAGTTCCAGTGGCTCTGTGGTGGCCCTCACCTTTTCCCCTCCCACCCTCTGCCTGATGGGATCCTCTGCCTCATGAGGCTTTCATGACCATCTCTCTACTCTCTGATGGCGACCTCAAGACTTGAACTCTAGATGACTATATTCAGTTTGTTTCCTGACAGGTCTACTTGGATTTGTCCACTGGCAACTCAAAACTTGAGGCTTATGGATGAGAAAAAGTAGGTTTGATTCAGCATTTGGAGTATGATTCATTCATATGAAGTCTAATGTATCTGTATAAGTATATATGTATAGAGAAATGTGTAGAAAAATATTCAGCAAAAATGTTAACAGCATTTGTCTCTGGGAGGTGAGATTTCCAAAGATTTTTCTTTTCTTTCCTTTTTAAGTGAGCAGCATCATTCTCACCAAAACAGTAGGGCTATTAAAAGACAACCACAGGGCTTCGCTGGTGGTGCAGTGGTTGGGAGTCCGGCGGCCAATGCAGGGGATACGAGTTTGAGCCCTGGTCCGGAAAGATCCCACATGCCACGGAGCAACTAAGCCCGTGCACCACAACTACTGAGCCTGCGCTTTAGAGCCCGCGAGCCACAACTGCTGAGCCCGCCTGCCACAACTACTGAAGCCCGCGCACCTAGAGCCCGTGCTCAACAAGAGAAGCCACCGCAAAGAGAAGCCCACGCACCGCAACGAAGAGTAGCCCCCGCTCGCCACAAATAGAGAAAGCCGGCATGCAGCCACGAAGACCCGACACAGCCAAAAATAAATAAATAAATTTATATTAAAAAAAAGACAACCACTATCTCAGTAAGACCATTATCTTTCTTAAGCAGCAAACTTCTCCAGTCATAATCCTGAGGAAGATGTCCCATCCTTTCCCCGTGTCACTTATACTTGCTTTCTCTTTTTCTGAGGGGGGCAGGGGGGATGTAACCACAAAGATACCAGCAGGAACCATCTGGCGTACTCAAATTAGGATCATTTGAGGAGTTTTAAATAACGAAGTTGTTTATAAATATGTGGGCAGGGTGTAAAGAAACTACAAGGGATTGCACACTACCATTGGGACTCTGTGCCCGCCCCTCAGCCTGTAGGGGAGAGGGAATGAGTGGTTATTAGAGCTGGGAGGGGGGCTGTGTGGAGAGGGCCCTCTGACAGGAGCTCAGACCGGGGGCCCAGGACAATTCGACCTGGAGGGCCAAAAGGAAGATCTCTAGCACAGCAAAGGACCCTTTCCTCCTTTTATCACATTTTCAGAGAGGGCTGGGAACTTCCAATCCTTCTTGTTTTCTCTACCCTGCAGCCAGATTGATCTAGCAGGAATAATATATCTTCACTCTCTTGATTAAACCTTACTATCCCTCTCAGTGCCCTCAGGATAAAGCCTAGACTCCATAGTTTGGCACATAAGGCCCTTCATGATCTGGCTCCTTTGCTAGCTTCATCTTTCAGCTGCTGATCTCTCACCCTCTATACTCCAGCCATACGGAAATTCTTGCCTTTCCCCCAAAGGACCATGTTTTCTTTTGCCTCCAGGAATTTCCACATTCTGGCACCTCCCCCAAACTACTCCCTCTTACTTCCCTTTTATTTTCATCCTTTGGGGCTTAGCCATCACCTCCTCTGGGAAGTCCTCCTGGATTCTCCAAAACTGGGTTAGTGGGAATGGGGTGAGCCATGGGCAATCAGTTTCTCCTCTTGTTCTCCAGGCTGATGAGTCACTCCTCCTCCATGGGGTAATAAAGGAGGGAGCACAGAACCAGAGTATTCCTACTATATTTTTTTCTCCCTGAAGAGTAGACTTCAGTGCCTTGAACTTTCAGCCTCCAGAACTGTAAGCAATAGATTTCTGTGGTTATAAACCATCCAGTCTGTGGTATTTTGTTATAGCAGCACAAATCAACTAAGACAATCACCATCTGTTTTTATTTGGTGTTTATTTACTTATTTATGGACAATCACCCCACTAGACCGTAAGCTCTGTGAGGTCAGGGACCATGCCCGTTTTGCTCCTAATCATATCGCTGGCATGCAGCACAGTAGCTAGCACGTGGTGGGTACACAATAAACAGTGTGGAACTGAACCTTGCAATTGTTTATTTCCATGCCATCATACTTTATAGACTGCATAGATAAATGTTAATTCATTCTTAGAAGTACCTGGAGAAAAAACACGAAGATGGTTTCACCTTTGCCAGAGAGCTGAGTAGCACTTCCCTGCCTGACCTGAACACCCAGGGTTGATAGAAAACGATGGGGCTATTTGTTTGGGTTTTGCTCCACATGTTGTGCTTGGCAGGGCAGTCCCTGCTAATAATGCCTGACTCTGAATTCCTCTCAAAATGTGTTTCAACAATTCTGAGGACTTAGGGGTCAGCGTGGAGAGGAGGAGATTATGTCAAGGGCCAATCTGTGTTTAGCCATGCCTTACTTGTAGTTCTTGAACTAATTTGACTCCTTTGTCAGAATACGAAAGGCATCTGTTCACAGCTTTCTTAAGAAAGGAACAGCAGAGGATGTTTTGTTTGATAGGGTTAGTTTCCTTATAGAGGTTGGAAGTTTGTTGATGGAAGTTGTTCCACTGATCACTTTGGCTACTGTTAGTGATATACAATAGTTTATATTAGGTAGGAGAAATTTTAATATAATGGAATAATATTTCTCATATGTTTGATCATATGATCAAAGCTCAATTTAAAAAGAGTAAACAAGCAAAAATCACAGATCTTCAGTGGAGACGTTTGAGGTTGAATGGGACAATAGCTTTTATTTAAAATAATAATTCAATCAGAGTCTTCATTGTGAGGCTCTCCAAAAGCAAAATGCATTCCTCAAGGCAGTTTGTAAGTCACTGCTAAGTGTGACAGATTCTGCAGCTTTGATCTGTTTTCTTGCTTACCATGCCAAGAATATTTTGCCTACCAACCCCAAGTTCCACATGTATGCCCCAGGGCACGTGGTTTCTTCAAAGAAGTGTCCTTTGTCTCCTCCCTGTGACAAAACTGGGGACCTTGGAAGGAATATGGCTCTCTGAAGCTTTGTGGTATTCAGATACCCACCACTAAACATTTAATTAACAAATTAATTGATTAATTCTTGGTGTTATTTAAACAGATGGCTCAAAACATTAGACATTTATGGGAAAGGAAAGATGGGAGAGAGAAGTGACTGCAGGGGCTATAATCTTGGAGCACCTCACAATCAGAGTGGATGTAGCTCTAAGTAAGGGGGCTTGTCCTGATTCTACTGGAGCTCCACGTCCCTCTACAAGCCTCACCTTCCCAGAGCAAACAGGAGAGAACCCGCCCTAGGTGATGGAGCTATGCAGATAAAATGATATTATGCATGTGCCAGTATTGCCTTTTTTTTTTAAGAATTGAGGTATAACTTACATAAAGTAAAATTCACCCTTTTAAGCATACATTTCTGACAGTCATGCAACCTAGCACCACAATCAGGCTATAGAACAGTTCTACCGCCCTCTAAACTTCTGTGCTGCTTTCTAGTCAACCCCTCCCACCGCCCCCAGTTCCTGAAAACCATGGCTGACCTATTTTCTATAGCCATAATTTCACCTATTCTAGACTATCATAGAAATGGCATCATACAGTATATAGCCTTTTGGGTCTAGCTTCTTTCACTTTGCATTTGGGATTCATCCAAGTAGTTGCATACGTCACCAGTCCATTCTTGTTATTGCCAGGTAGCATTCCATTGATGGATATACTAGTTTGTTTATCCATTCACCAGCTGAAGGACATGTGGGTTGTTTCCAATTTTTGACAATTATGAATAGAGCTGCTATAAACATTTGCATACAGGTTTTTGTGTGAACATAAGTTTTCATTGCTCTTGGATAAATACCTAAGAGTGGGATTGCTGGGTCGTATGGTAAGTTAATGTTTAACTTTATAAGAGACTGCCAGGCTGTTTTTCAAAGTGGCGGTACTATTTTGCATCCCCACCAGCAGTATATGAGTATGTATGACAATACTTTGAAAAATAAAAATTTCTACATATCACTTATAAAAGCAGGTAGAAAGTAACTTTCCCAGGATTGTGAAGGGCACCTCAGAGACAACTCTAAATTTGTGTGCTAAACTAGCGAACAGAGGCCACAGGAATCAGCTGAGAATGTTTACTGAGTATTTGGAGCAATGCTGCAAAGGAAAGTGTTTATTTAGAATCACAGTAATACTGGCAGACATTTGTTGAGCACTTTCCATGCCCTGGGCATTGGGCTTCCTGCTTTACATGCCTCTTCACAATGACTGTTGTTATTTTCCCACCTTACAGGTGAGGGCACGAGGCCCAGAGAGGGTAATGACATACCAATTGCAACCCAGCTCATAATAGACCTGACAGGAAATAAAATCCAAGTGTGCTGGATTCCAGACACTGTCCCCTTATAACTGCTCCCCTATGCTAGCCTCTTAGCTACTAACAATTACTACTAGTTATTAATGCTCCTCAGATTGTACCTTCTGCTTTTCTTTGCACACAGAAACCAGGCCAGAACATGGGCAGATATAAAGCTTTCTGCCAGGTAGCCCTGAACTTTTCTGCTGCTGCTCCTTCAGCCCAAACCTACAGGTCTTCCCTGCCAGGCTCAGCTCTCAACTCTCAGCCTTACTGGCTTCCTCTGAATCATGCTGTAAGTCGCACATCATGTCTTTGGCGATTTGGAGAATGTTCTAGGAAGAAAGCCTCTTGCCATTAAATGTGGGGAAGTCCAATGGAATGACATTTCTCTTTCAGTTTGAGAAGGTCAGGCTGAGAGTCTGCTGCCAAGCAAAGATCAGGTTCTTCCTCTCTAGCTCTTGCTTTGATGTGAGTCATTCCCACCAACACATGGAAGCACAGGGAGGCAGAGTTTTTAGGGGGATCAGCTTGTGCTCCAAATGTTGGGTGCCTCAGAGTATCTTAGAATCCTAAATCCTCAGATCCCATACAGCCATGATTTAGAGCTGACAGGGACATCACATTCTGACCCCTTTGGACCCACTGAATTAAATTGCTACCAGAATTCTGACTCTACCACTTGTTGGCTGTGTGACCTTGGGCAACGTGATTAACCTCTCTGTGCCTAAGTTTCTCTGCCAGAAAATAGGGAAGTGATACTTACACACAGAGTGTTTTAAGGACTGAATGAACAGTGATTCGAGCACAGTGCCAGGCAAAGTGCAAGTGCTTAATAAATGATAGCTTAATATTAGTACAACCCAGAGACTCTGAGTGACACTTCTAATACCAAGGTGTCTCAGGGCACAGTTAGAGTTAGGCAGCGTGGTGCCGCCAGCAGGATGCTTGACTGGGACACAGGAGAAATTTGAGGTTAGGAACACATTGGCAAATTAATTAGCTTTGTGACCTTGAGCAGTCATTTAACCTCCCCTCTCACTTTTCTTCAGTAATTACCTCTGAGAACCATACCTTATGGTTATCACTCTGACCCTTTAAAGTAAAAAAATAAAAAGAACCGTCTGACCAGTCCTCTTTCAGGTTGTCACACCCTCGTTTATTCTACTCAGTAACAGTTTCAGAAGGAAGGATCCTGGTGTCTAGAAAAACTTTGTGTGTTTTCCCAGAAAGAGACATTTCTTCATAATAATAATAATAATAACAGTAGCACAGTACTGAGCATTTTTGCTGTGCCAGGTGTTGTGCTAAGTCCTGCATCATCACATCCCATTGAAGATGAAGAAACTGAAGTTGAGCAAGGTCAAGTCACTTGCCCAACATCACTTAGCTGGTAGATGGCTGAACCAGGATCTGAACCCAAGCCTCTCTGATGCCGAAATGCGTGATTTTAACCACAGCGCTGCTGCCTTGGCTGGGAACATAATAGAGAACTTTAGAATAGGAGGGAACTTTGGAAATGACCTAGCCATATGATCCCAAACCATTCCTTTTGGGGCTTCCCTGGTGGCGCAGTGGTTGAGAATCTGCCTGCTAATGCAGGGGACACGGGTTCGAGCCCTGGTCTGGGAGGATCCCACATGCCGCGGAGCAGCTAGGCCCGTGAGCCACAACTACTGAGCCTGCGCATCTGGAACCTGTGCTCCGCAACAAGAGAGGCTGAGATAGTGAGAGGCCCATGTACCGCGATGAAGAGTGGCCCCCGCTTGCCACAACTAGAGAAAGCCCTCGCACAGAAACGGAGACCCAACACAGCGAAAATAAATAAATTAATTAATAAACCCAAACCATTCCTTTTAATCAAGCTCAGCATAGTTGTTGCCACCTCTACCAAGTTACATCAGCTCCCTGCCCGCTCCAATTGGTAGCGTAGTGAGTTGGAGAACTCCGGCTTGCAAATTCCTTATGTGGGACCCTTCTGTGATGAGCACAGTCTGAAGTTGCCACACACTTGACCGAGACAGGAGGTCAAGGGTGTCAGGGCAATGAAAGGCAGCAGTCTGAGATGCTCAGGCTGTGAAGTAGACAGTTATGTGTCTAGAGCTCTCAGGTGCTCTCTTTTAGGGCAAATAGGGAAAACGCTGCCGAAGCTGTCCTTTACCTTTCCAAAATCTAACCGTCTCTTCCAACTGCCAACACCGAAACCCAAGCCTCTGGCATTTCCCTCTGGGTTTGGTAGGGATGGCAGCTCCTGGCACAGCCTTTCTGCAGGCTGAAGTCAGCACAGCCACCTTGCCCCCTTCCTTCCCATCACTGCCAGTGGCTTGTTTGACCTTGAACAAGTCTCTCAAGGATCAGTTGACTTGTTTAAGCTCTAAGCATATTGATTCAAATAAATAAATAATTAGGAACGATGATGTTCTGTGTTCATAGGAAAATTTTCTTGCGGGGCCACACTCCCTTCTCCCCCCACCCCTGCAGTGCAATTACAGGCCAAGTGCTGTGGCCATTCAAGAAGTACGAGAGGAAATTCGCTTTGAAATAGGAGGAGAAACTGACCTGGCTGGTTTGGTAATAGGTCCAAGGAACACAGTGTCCTCTGGAGGCTGACAGCTGCTGGTATAAGTCTGTTCCTCTTGATGGTCAGGCCGACCCTCTCTGGCCAGTTGACTAATGGCAAGAGGAAACGGTCAACAACAATTATGGAAAGCCTACTGCATCCTTGACAGTGAGGTATGCTGAGGTGGGAGATGAGAGAGATTTTTATGTACTGGTAAACAGCAATGAAAAGTGACATGCATGAAGCAGGTTACAAAACAAGGCATAACATGGTATCACATTTCCGTATTTTTTAAAATGTAAGTGAGTATGCATAAAAGTATTTGAAAGAATATACACAAACTCTTAATAGAAGCAGGATGGAAGAAGGCAGAGAGGGGATTTTCATTTCTTATTATGTATACTTTGATATTATTTGAATTTTTCTAAAGAGAATGCATTGTTTCCCTCCTCCAATATTCTTTGGTATTTATTACAATTTCATTGTTTAAAGTCAGGTTTATTGAAGTAAAATTTACATATCATTATATAGTAATTATACATATACTATAGTAAAATCACTCTTTTTAAAAGGGTATGTCTAGATGAGTTTTGAAAAATGTACACAGTCATGTAAGCATCACCACAATCAATATATACACCATTTCCACCACCCCCAGAGAGTCTCTTCTGTCCTTTTGCAGCCAATCTCCTGCCCTTACTCCCAGACCAAGTGACCACTGCTCTGATTTCTATCCCTACTGTTTAGCCTTTTCTAGAATCTGAATAAATAGAATCATACAGTAAACACCTAGTTTTTTATGCCTGGCTTCTTTCATACAGCATAATGCTTTTGAGATTCATCCATGTTGTTGCTTGTAGTAGGTTATTCCGTTTCATTGCTGAGTAGTATTCCACTGTACTATAGTTTGTCCATTTGCCAATGTGGCTTGTTTACTGCTTTTGGCAATTATAAATAAAGCTGCAATATACATTTTTGTATAGTCATTGTGTAGACATAAGTTTTCTTTTGGGTAAATACCTAGGAGTGAGATTGTTGGGTCGTATGTTAAGTATGTGATTAATTTTTATAAGAAACTGCCAAACTGTTTTCCAAAGTGGCTGTACCATTTTGCGTTCCCGCCATGCATATCCCAGCTGCTCCACATCTTCATCAGCCTTTTTTATTTTTTTTTGCTGTACGCGGGCCTCTCACTGCTGTGGCCTCTCCCGTTGCGAAACAGGCTCCGGACGCGCAGGCTCACCGGCCATGGCTCACGGGCCCAGCCGCTCCACGGCATGTGGGATCTACCCGGACCGGGGCACGAACCCGTGTCTCCTGCATCGGCAGGCGGACTCCCAACCACTGCGCCACCAGGGAAGCCCTAAAGTTGTGTTTTTTTTTTTTTTTTTGCGGTACTCGGGCCTCTCGCTGTTGTGGCCTCTCCCGTTGCGGAGCACAGGTTCCGGACGCGCAGGCTCAGCGGCCATGGCTCACGGGCCAAGTAGCTCCGCGGCATGTGGGATCTTCCCGGAACGGGGCATGAACCCGTGTGCCCTGCATCGGCAGGCAGACTCTCAACCACTGCGCCACCAGGGAAGCCCCTTCATCAGCCTTTCAGATATGGGCAGCTTTGGATCTGAGTCATTCTAATAGGTGGGTAGTGTTATCTCATTATGGTTTTAATTTGCATTTCCCTAATGACTAATAATATTGAACTAATAATATTTCATGTACTTATTGGCCATCTGTATATTATTTTTGGTGACGTGTTTTTTGTCCGCTTAAAAATTTGAGTTTTCTTTCTAATATTGAACTGTAAGAGTTCTTAACATTCTGGATATAAATTCTTTATCAGAGATGTGTTTTTGCAAATATTTTCTCGCAGCCTGTGACTCATCTTTTCATTTTCTGAGCAGTGTCTTTTGAACAGTAAAACATTTTCATTTTGATGAAATGTAACTTATTTTTTTAATGTAGTTTTTCCTTTTTGTGTCATATTTAGGAAACCTTTGCCTAAGCCAAGGTAACAAAGATTTTTTCCACATTTTCTTTTAGAATTTTATAGTTCTAGCTCTTACATTTAGGTCTATGATTCATTTTGAGTTAATTTTTTAACAGCTTGAGATAAAATTCACATGCTACACATTTAATCTATTTAAAGTGTACAAGTCAGTGGTTTTTAGTGTATTTAAAATTGTGCAATCATCACCACAATCTAATTTTAAACATTTTAATCAAACCGAAAAGAAACCTCATACCTACCAGTAGTGACTTCATATTTACCCTCCCATCCCCTCAGCTCTAGGCAACCACTAATCTACTTTCTGTCTCTACAGATTTGCCTATTGAGTTAATTTTTATATATGATAAGTGTAAGGTTCATTTTTCATTTAAAGTTTATTTTTTGTACATGTATGTCCAACTGTTACAGCATCACTATTTGTTGACAAGACTGTCTTTTCTCCACTGAACTACTCTGTCAGCTTTGTCCATAATCAGTTGACTTACATGTGTGAGTCTATTTCTGAACTCTTTATTCTTTTCCATTGATCTACATGCTATGCGGATGTCAAAATCACCCTGTCTTGATTACAGTAGATCCATAAAAAAATTGAAATATGGTAATGTGAGTCCTCCAACTTTGTTCTTTTTTTTCAAAATACTTTTGACTATCTTGTGTCCTTTGCATTTCTATAAGTCTTAGAATCAGCTTGTCAGCTTCTAAAAAAAAAGCCTGCTGGAATTTTGATGGAGATTGCTTGAACCTTCAGGTTAATTTAAGGAGAACTGACATTTTAACAATATTGAGTCTTCTGATTCATGAACATGGCATATCTCTCCATTAATTTATGTCTTCTTTAATTTTTCTTAGCAGTATTTTACAGTTTTCAGCATTAAATCTTGCATATGTTTTATTAGATTTATTCCTAAGAATTTCATGTTTTTTATGCTAATGTGAATGTTATTTTTAAAATTTCAATTTGTAATTGTTTACTGTTAGTATATATATATATATATATATATATATATATATATATATATATATTTTTTTTTTTTTTTTTTTTTTTTGCGATACACGGGCCTCTCACTGCTGTGGCCTCTCCCATTGCGGAGCACAGGCTCCAGACACGCAGGCTCACCTGCCATGGCTCACGGGCCCAGCCGCTCTGCGGCATGTGGAATCTTCCCGGACTGGGGCACGAACCCGTGTCTCCTGCATCGGCAGGCAGACTCTCAACCACTGCGCCACCAGGGAAGCCCTTAGTATATTGAGATATGAATTCTGTGTATGGACCTTGTATTCTGTGACTTTACTAAACTCACTCATTAGTTCTCTTTGCTGTTTTATGGATTCTTTGGGATTTTCTACGTAGATGATAGTATTTTTATTTTTTCCCAAATGTATGCTTTTTATTTCTTGCCTTATTGCACTGGCAGTGAGCACCAGTTCAGTGTTGTACAGAAGGAGTGAGAAGAAACATCTTGCCATGTTCCCAATTTCAGGGGGAAGATATTCAGTTTTTCACCATTAAGTATAATGTTCTTTATCAGTTTGAAAGTTCTCTTCTGTTCCTAGTTACCTGAGTGTTTTTTTATCATGAAAAGATGTTGGATTTTGGCAAATGTTTTTTGCCTTTTTTTTTTTTTTTTGCATCTGTTGAGATGATCACATAGCTTTTCTTTTTAGTTTGCTGATAAGGGGAATTACAATGTTGATTTCTTTAAAAGTTGAACCAACTTTGCACTCCAGGGATCAACTCGGTCATGATGTATTATGCTTCTTATATACTGCTGGATTTGATTTGCTAATATTTTGTTAAGAATTGTCACATTTAGCTTCATAAGGCTATTGGTCCAATATTGGTTCTATTTTCTTGGTGAGTTTGTGTAAAATTGGTACTATTTCTTATTTTCTTCCTTATTTTTTAGTTTGAATATGTCTATATTATTTAAATTTTTTCTAAAGAGAATATAATACATTTGACCATTGAACACGTGGGTGTGAACTGCCTTGGTCCATTTACATGCAAATATTTTTCAATAGTAAATACTACAGTACTACATAGTCCGTGGTTGGTTGACTCCACAGAAGTGGGGGAACTATGGATACAGAGGGCCAACTATAAGTTATACATGGATTCACACCCGAGTTGTTCAAGTGTCAACTGTACTTAAAAAAATTTCTATATTGAAATAATTTTATACTTATAGAAAATAGTACAATAATAATACAGAAGTTTCCCACATACCTTTCATCCAGATTCCCCAATGTTAGTATTTTAATAGTCATAGTACAATGATCAAAATTAGGAAATTAACATTGATATAAAGTTACTAATGAATCTATAGATCGTATTCAAATTTCATCACTTGCCAAATAATAGCCTTTATCTGGTCTAGGATTCCACACTGCATTTTGTTGTCATGCCCCCTCAATCTCTATTCTAAAAAAAATTTCCTCAGTCTTTATCTTCAATGATATTTGCATTAATTTTTTAATTGAAAAATAATCAGGGACATATTTTCCTTATCTCCCTCCTTCCTTCTGAATAATTTTGGCCTATTAGGTTGGGCCAAAACAAAGTATGGACCAGTGGAGAGTGGGTAGTGGTAGTTTCAGTGGCCTGTCACAGGTATAGGAACCCAAATGGAGTGAGGCATCATCTATGAATAGGGGGTAGTGATTGCCCAACAGGGTTGTCAGGATCTGAGTTGAGTGAGAAGGGCCTCTATGCCAGCGTATGGGAGAAAGGGGGCCAGGTGAGGTGATGAGGGCATCTGTGAAGGGTTGTGATGGCAACAGAAGATTGGTTATATACAGGAGTCTTGATCAAATAAATGTATCAAGAATAATGAAGGACAGGTGTCGCCATATCAGACAGAGAAGTTATGATATATCTATATCTATATAGATATATAGATATAGAAATATAGGTCTCCTTAGCTCTATACTCTGAGAAATTCAGGGAGAAGCAGCACTGTAATAGCAATGAACATACCAGTGCCCAGCTCTCATCTTCTAAATACCATTCTCCACTAAAAGAACTCTTTAAAGAAATGGCTGATGTCAGGGCTGGGGCAAGGAAAGTACAAGATGAGCCTAGAATCCTTTTTGTGTCAGAAATTAAGGAAGATCTAGAAGAAGAATGGAGATATGTCAAAAGAACAGAGAAGCCAGTTTGAGGGACCCCAACTTCCCAAATCTGGGATAATTTGAGTATCAAGGTAAATAACAATAGTTATAGATTATAACCCACTTTATAAAATGAGAATTGATGAGTCTATACTGAGATAAATGAATAATAAATGGAGAGAGGAGAAAGTTTTGCGGTACACGGGCCTCTCAGTGTTGTGGCCTCTCCCGTTGCGGAGCACAGGCTCTGGACGCGCAGGCTCAGCGGCCATGGCTCACGGGCCCAGCCGCTCTGCAGCATGTGGGACTCTCCCGGACCGGGGCACGAACCCGTGTCCCCTGCATCGGCAGGCGGACTCTCAACCACTGTGCCACCAGGGAAGCCCCTAAAACCTTTTTTTTTTTAACCATGAAACGCCATCTAATGAATATGAAATAAAGATAGAATTAGAAAATCACTTTGGCAACCAAAATAATAATAAAAATTCAGCCAAAAAGCACGAAGCGGGGACTTTCCTGCTTGTCCAGTGGTTAGAACTCCTCACTTCCAGTGCAGGCGGCAGGGGTTCAATCCCTGGTAGGGGAACTAGGATCCCACATACTGTGTGGTGTGGCCAAAATATTAAGAAAAAAAAAAAAACAGCATGAAGGGATGTTTAAGTAATGGGTGAAAGTCGAATGAGGAATGGATATTTACATAACTTCAAAGTACCTCCCAACAAATATTTGATGATTACAAAAAAAAAAGTGTAACTATGGTGGGAAAGACGGGCAGATACCACCTAATCAAGTGATCAAGGTTAACATCACAAGCAATGGAACAAATCAACATCGAGCACCTCTTGATAGAATGTGATGAGAAGCACACAGCATCTTTTCTGTGATGTTCCAGACAAAAATGCATAAACTAAATTTAATCATGAGGAAACAACAGACAAACCCCAAAAAAGGAACGTCTTGAAAACAACTGCCCTATAATCTTGAAATGTTTCAAGGCCACTGAAGACCAGGAATGACTGGGGAACTATTTCAGGCTGAAGCGAGTTGAAGACACATGACAATAAAATGCTATGCATGATCGTGGATTGAATCCTTTTGCTATAAAGGATGATATTGGGACTATGAGTGAAACTTGAATGGAACATGAGGATTCAATAACAGTAATGTATTGATGTTGGTTCCTGATTTTGATGGTGAGATTACTGTAAAGAGAAATAATCAGAGAAAAGAAACAACTATTTATCTATCTACCCAACACCTGCTACTTCTCTGGTATTCTCTATCTTACTTGGTGTTACCACCATCTATCCAGAAATACAAGCTTGTAATAAGGGAGTCATCCTTGGCATCTTTCTTATAACCTAAAAGTCCATTTGGAACAACCTAAATATCTACTGATAGACTAATAATATTTTGAAACATCTATGCTTTGGAATATTATATTGTTATTCAGAGGAATGAAGTACATCTGTGCAACATAAAAATAAAAGGAGAAAGTTGTGAAATAGAATAGATCCCCAATCTTGTCAATTTTTATACCTGCAAAGACCAAGTGTGGTGAAGGATATATTCCAAAATGTTAAAAATATTATCTCTTTGGGATGAAGTTATGAATTTTCTTCTTTACTGTTTGGATTTTTTTAGGGTGATACATTTAAAAAAACACAATAGGGATTTCCCTGGTGGCGCAGTGGTTAAGAATCCGCCTGCCAATGCAGGGGACATGGGTTCGAGCCCTGGTCCGGGCCACAGCTACTGAAGCCCGCGCACCTAGAGCCCGTGCTCCACAACAAGAGAAGCCTCCACAATGAGAAGCCTGCGCACTGCAATGAAGAGTAGCCCCTGCTTGCTGCAACTAGAGAAAGCCCGCGTGCAGCAACGAAGACCCAATGCAACCAAAAATAAATTAAATTAAATTAAAAATTTTTTTTAATTAAGAAAAATTTAAAAACACAATAAAGATATTTTACTTTTGAAGAATCATTTAATATAAGTGATATGGTAGAGATTTAAAAAGGAGATAGAAGCTATTCACCTTCAAGGAACTTCAAATCTAATAGAACAATGTAAAAATTATGTATATGGTACAGAATACTTATGATAACAAGGGGAAACACAAATTTACAGGCAAACTGCAGCTATAAAAAAGAATGAGGACATAAGAAAGAAGAAAGACTGGACTTCCTTGGTAGTCCAGGGGTTAAGAATCCGCCTTCCAATGCATGGGACACAGGTTCCATCCCTGCTTGGGGAACTAAGATCCCGCATACTGCAGGGCAACTAAGCCCATGCACCACAACTAGAGAGAAGCCCGCGCGCCACAACCAGGGAAGCCCATGCGCCGCAATGAAGACCCAGCACAGCCAAAGTAAAATAAAATAAAATAAAATAAAATTTAAAAGAAAAGGAAAGAAGAAAGACTGATACTGGCGGACTTGGACAGACTGAACAAAAGGGGCACAACTGGAAAGGTCTTGGCTATGTGATGATTTTGAAGAAAAGAGGCTCATGGGAGGCAGAGGGAAGGCTGTTTTCTGAGAGTGGGGAAGTCGGTACCTGGTTCAGAGATTTGAGCCAGGGTGAGGGGCTAGAGGGAGATGCTTAGCTGGCATGAGAGGCAGTTTTCTTCCTGAGTTTTGTCTTTCCTTTAACTTCTCTCATTTTTGATTCCTCCCTCCCCCACTGTTCAGGGCCCTAGGGGTAAAACGTACCCCCTATTCACTCCAAGGAAAGCGTGGACAAAACTCCCTTAATAGAGTTGAAAGAGTTAATGGGAACAAAAGTTATTTTATGAAAAACCAAGGGAATATATAAAGAAAATAATGTCTGATAATACAACGTAAAAACAATTAAGCCACCTATGTCTGGTTTCTTATTCTAAAAAATTCTGTGAAAATATCTAAGACTTGTACATAGCCCTAAGTTTCCCTGCTCTTGAGATAATTTCACGCTAACTCTTAAAGGCCTAGCATAACTTTGCAGGCACCTGGTCTGTTTTCCTATCCTCCCAGTTCCTCTGCCTGCCTCTTAGTCATGTGTCCTCTGGGTGCCATCTTGTTTCCTAGTGCAGGGAAGCTGGTCCAACAAATACATCTTGCTCCACGCAGGGACAAACACCAGCTCTGTTAAAATTCAACCTGCTGGAATCTCTAGAAGCCTCTCATTTTCTCCTAGTACAAGTTAGTATATGGGCACACCTAGTTCACAGCTGAGCTTTCAGGCAATACGGATGGACATCTTTAAGCCCTTCCTACTTAAGTCTTTGACTCTACCTACTTTAGAAACATTCTGTGATGATTCACTCAAATGAGTCCCTACACACAAGGAAGGGTCTTGTAAAATCTGCCTATTATAGTTTCACAACCTGATAATAACCACATAGTAAACATACCATTCGTATAGTATGAATTAGTACATTTACAGCATGAGGGTCATTCTCGTTTACCAAGTGAGGTGGTAAAATCTTGCCTGGAGGGCACATTTTGGGGAGGCTTGGGAGTACCTTTGCAAGCAGGTAAAAGCCGGAGATCCTCTTTCCAGCTATTCGCTCAACTAGGTGGTTTACGGATTAAAAAAACAATTAAGTGAATTCCACCTCAATAAATTATTTTTAAAAATTGTGTCTGTATCCAACTCAACAAAGGGATAGCTATAAAACCCACCTCAAAATATAAGTAGATTAAATTCCTTTGGTTAAAGTAATTCTGTTTATAATAGTTTCAGGGGGAAGTTCATTTTGTACTGGGCTTACTTGAGAGTGGTTTTTGTAAAGATTTTTCTAAGACAAGGGTCTACAACAGGTGTAACCTCAGCTCATGATAAGTTTTTGAGCTTCTGTTATGCAAGACCCTTGGGAAATACCTTATGGGGCCTGAGACCTTCTAACACCACCAAGAAATGATTTTATGTCCTTGTGGGAGGCATATAAGATGAATAGACTTTATTTACTTCACAAACTCTTTTACTTACTAAGTGCTTAGTGTTGCATGAGTAGTAACTCATGTAAACCTTCTAACAGCCCTCTGAGGCAAGACTACCATTAGTCCAGTAAAGCCGAGGCCCAGAGCAGTTGAGTGATATACCTCAAATCTCACTGCTATTAAGTGGCAGAGTCAGGATTTGAACCCATGAGTACAGTCAGGCTTCAGAGTCGATTGTTGTGGTGCTTATCTACTGGGATTAGGCAGTGGAACTCCAAGATCTGAACACCCTTCCCAGAAGATAGGCTGACAGTTGCAATAAAGGAAGAGAACAAACAGTGTCTACACATTTCCTGTTAAAGTAGGTCTTTGTTTAGAAATCACACATGCTTTTTATGTTAGAATAGGGACGCACATCCTCTCAGGTCCCAATGTGTCCCCCCGTGACAGGATAGTGCCATGGGAGGACTATTTCTGCTCTGGGGAAAGTGGTAAACAAGAGGCAGACCATCCTCCCTCATTGACAGATGCCCCACTACGGGTATGCGCTGCCCCCTCTGTCCTCTACCCCCAGTCCCAGTGAGCTGCCCAGTTTGGGGGCCAGGGATCATTCAGATAATGGAAGAATTCCACCCTCAGGCAGAGGATAGGGAACTGTGGATATTGCTTGGGGCTGCATTTAATAGGAAATGAAGGGAAAGTAAAATTATTTTGGTCAGTCTTAGTCTTTAAGGCTCTATAATTACGTTATTGCTATAAATGGAAATGGAAGTACCATCTGGACCAGATGGAGAAGTAGTGTCTCTAATTTTGCCAGTCCTTAAGAAAGCCACGCTGAACGTATCAGCTGAAACTTAGAAAAGTCTTTATTATGAGGTGGTATACTCATGCCGCACAGTCTGTCTGGAATACACTTTAGATACTATTCAGAATGTTTAGAGTCATAATTTTTGCCCTCCCATTACATCTTACTATGGAAATAACATGTATGTATTAAATATGATTATTGATAATGCCTTTGTCATAAAGGTTTTTCTATGGCTATACAATTATCTTCACCTGTTCTCATGACTGAGCAGAGGCGTTTTTAGAGCAGGTGAGTTGAGTTTTATGTGAGAGATTGAAGTAGAGCTTTAAAGGCATTTGATGAAGACACAGGTATCAAAAGAAGAAAAGAATGAGCTCTGAGAAGTCTGACTACTGCACTAAAATAGGATCAGGTGCATGGTTAGGGATATCCAGTTCCTTTTATTTCTACTTATGTGGTCGACCACACAGACTGTCCCATAAGCAACAGAAGTCCCATGCTCTCCTGCCATCAGCAAAGATGGCTAAAGCAGCAGCTCCTCATTGCTTCTGACCCACACCCTGAGTTTCTTGGGAAAACATATGTTCAGAAGGGGCTTCCTATTAGGGGCAAAGGGTTGTATTGGCCCCTTTTGAGGGCAACCAGAAAAAAGGAAAGATCTTCTCAGTAAACATGGATGAGAATGGGAGTCAAATCACCACATTGTGGAATGATACATGACCCCCTTCATAGTCCAAAGACACTGGCATCTTCCTGGGTCTGTCTTTTAAGAGATGTCACTGCAGAGGTGGGTGAGACTTTGGTAGATCCCTACAGCCTTTTTCAGGTTTTAGTTTAAACCACTCTTTCCTTTTCCCAGATTCTTTGACAATGCCAAGCCCCCAGTAGCCATTAAAGGCCACATCCATGTCTCAGTAGTGCCTGCCTGACAAAATCCCACAGTGCCCAGCACACAGAGACAGGAGAACCTCTCTAGGTTGGAAGGCACAGATAGTTTTTTCTGTGTTTATTCTTCTCACGTCACCTACTGCTTAGAGGTAAGCACTGGCAGTTTCTGGGCCCAGGATCACATTGTCTGGGGAGAGGCGACCAGAGGGAGTGCTGGGTTGGGCGGCTTAGGGCAGGGATGAGGTCAGTTTGGGAGGGCAGCCTTGAGTCCAAAGAAGGCTGTGCCTGGGGCGGTGCCCTCCACATCCCTGCCAGGGAAGGGGAGCCTGCCTGCCCCAGGCTTGGGTGAGCCCACTAGCCATTAGAGGACCGCGTATCTGCAGCAGGCCTTACTTTTCCTCTCTCAAGACAGGGAAAACCTGGGGGACCCATGTGTGGCCCAGCTCAGCATGTGCCTCAGAACCACCTGCTGCGCCTGGTGGGGGGCGGGCAGGGCAAACAAGGTGCCAAAGGTATAGAGTTTAAGGAGGCGCTTGTTCTTAGGGTCGGGCAAATGCCCCCTTCCCTGAGTTCTGGCCCTTCTCCCAGCACTGGGCTGAGTGGTCAGGAGCCAGCCTTTCTTAGGCTTAAGCTTTACTGCCATCCTGAGGCCGCAGGCCAAGCTCAGCCTATCAGCTCGCCCAGACCCACTGCTCATCACTCACCCCTCACTTCTCCCTCCTCTGGGGGACTGATTCCTCTCTCTCCACATACATGTCAATAACCCTACCCAGGTGCTTTCCTTAGACGTGTTGAAACACTTTAGGATGACAAGGAATGTGATAAGGGTTCCTGCCTGGCACCCTCTCTGCACACTCAGGGCAGCTGACTGCTGACAAACCTGTCTCAGTCTCCAGGGTTTGCCAGGCATATTATCCCTTCTCCCTTCCATAAGTAACACGGGCTGGTGCCCATTTAGATGCCTCGCTGGGCTTGTTATTCTGAGCAGTTTACCTCCCGTCTCCTCCAGGGCAGTCGACAGGTTCTTTAGGGACAGAAAAAGGAAAATGCTTTGAGCTCCCAGCCAACAGGTGCTTTCCACATGTATCTGCTCTTCACACTAAGAAAAAACCAGGGCTGCTTTCCAGCTGCAGGGAGAAGCCTGCCTCCCTCCTCTGTTCCTAGACCAACAGTGACCGCCCCAGGGGGAAGCAGGACTTTTCATCACCTTTTAGCTCCTGTGGGAGATCACTGAGTTGTGCGCACCCCTCCTGGAGAAAGTGTTGGTTCTCTTGCCCAGTTCAGTTAACTTGGAGACTAATGGTTTAGCTTTAATGTTTTCACCTCTAGGAATAAACACAGACTTTTTTGCAAAACAAGGATGAGTTGATTTACTTCTTAGGTATAAGCAGGAGGGTGAACTGCACATTCTGCTCCCCAGAAGTGGCATCTGGAGAAGGATGCAACCTAGGAACTAGCCCTCCCCTCACATTTGCAAGGCCTGGGGGGAAAGGACAAATGGAGGCCCACACACCACATGTCTACATCTTCAAAAGTTATAGATCAAGCCAGGGAACTGCTTAATAAAATAAGTTGTATCCTCCTACTTTGACATGTATACTTTCATATTGACCTAGAAGGTCAAGTTCAAATTGAGAATTCTTGGACTTCTTGGACTTCTGCCCAGGGACATGGCAGTCCAAGGAGTGCCTGCCCAGCCGTTCCCACCCCCCTTCTCTTCCCGTTGTGGCTTTGCTCTGCACCGAGAGGGGCCTGTGCACACACATGTGGACACACCAGTCTGTATGGCTGAGCTCCATCCATATGTTGCCCTTGGCCACCCTTGGGTTTTGGGAGCATTAACCAGAGAAGGACACAATGCAGTCCCTGGAAGTAAGCTCAGGGCTGATTGGGCAGGAAATTTGGGGACTGTTGTCTAGAAGAGGGGGCTGGGGCTTGGTTGTGTGTGTGTATGTGAAAATATCACTTTGGCCCTGAGGGAGGGCAGCTCCCAGTGGAGGGCCAGAGAGGGGACTTTTAATAGGGCCTAAGGCAGCGGTGCCTCTTGCCCAGGTGCAAGGGCAGTACTACCGGGAATAAACAGCCCCCCCTACCAGGACCTTCCTCTTCTATGGAGACACAGTCTTCTCCAAGACCTTGCCCTCACATGTGCTCTGGATCACCAGGGAAGAGGCCAGTAGGGAGAAAGTGGCCCTAGTTCTGTGCTACATGGACCCAAGTCTACAAGGAATTCAGTGAACCACCTTCTTATCAACTCCCAGGCCTCCAGCGACTGCTCATGACTAATGCATTTGATTGGAGCCCCTAACCCAATGGAAAAAATGGCCATTCCCAGGTTCTATGGGATCCAGCCAAATGCCTTGTATGGAAAGGAGACGAGGGTAGAGGGAGTGTTGTTAATTATGTCAGAGCCTGCCAGGCTAATTTTTCATGTTTGGACCATTTTACTGTCTGGATAAAGAAGCAAAAGCAAGACATCTGATAACACCACTGTTTTTCCCCCTTGGCCCATGTCCCTTCACATACCAGTTTAAGATGTTCCTGCTATTCTGTAAAGAAAACAGAGAGGGCTCAGGTACTCCCCAAATGCCAGCCCAAGTCCTGAATGAGACTCCATGACTTTTCCTAGATAATCCACAGCTTCCTTAACAAAGTGGACCAGCATTCATCGTGTGCTTTTGTTTTATAGGCTGTTTTATGACTGGAAAGAACCTGCTTATTGTAAATCTCTCTTGTGGGATTTACAGAGGTGTTGTCTGTTCTATTTTCCTGACTCTTTCACACATTTATTTAACTTCATTTATTACTTGGCATTTTGTATTCTAAATCTTAATCATATAAGAAAGAAATATTGTCCAACAGACACAGCTGTCAGAGTACTTATTACGGCTTTATTCATTTAAAAGGTGGGGTTTCTCCCCCTTGGTAGTTCTCCAGCTTTTAAAATACATTTTCTCTGTGAAGCCCTAGAAGTGGCTCATAAAATTGGTGTGTTTGAGTCTGTGGGCTTCCAAGGGTGCAAAATGCTTTCTTCAAGGAATAAACTCAAGTTTATTATTGCTCCAGAATTTTACAAACTATCTTCTTTGCAAGGGAGGGACAAAGTACATTCTAGTTTTTGTTTTTCTCAATTTCTGACTCCTAGGTTGGTCCCTGATTTCCCTATCTGTCTTTGACCTCAGGGAGTTTTGGGGCCCTTCCAAACTCTCTCCTGGCATTTTTTTGGGGCGTGTGTTCGTAAAATCTACATAATGCCTAATTTACCATTTTGAACATTTTACAGTGTACAGTTCAGTGGCCTTCACTACCTTCACAATGTTGTGTAACCACCACCACTATTTCCAGAACTTTTTATCGCCTCAAACAGAAACTCCGTACCCATTAAGCAATAACTTCCCATCTCCTGGAATTTTGATCCTTAGCTTGTGCAGTGTTTATGCTCCTTAGAGCCAAGGAACCTGGCTTGAAATATTTGCTCTGCCCCTCACTAGCTCTGGGATGTTTAACAACTTGCCTGATCTCTTTAAGTCTTGGTTATTCATCTGCAAAAGGGAGCTAATTAGGGCTTCCCTGGTGGCGCAGTGGTTCAGAGTCCGCCTGCCGATGCAGGGGACACGGGTTCGTGCCCCGGTCCGGGAAGATCCCACATGCCGCGGAGTGGCTGGGCCCGTGAGCCATGGCCGCTGAGCCTGCGTGTCCGGAGCCTGTGCTCCGCAACGGGAGAGACCACAGCAGTGAGAGGCCCGCGTACCGCAAAAAGAAAAAAAAAAAAAAAAAAAAGGAGCTAATTAGAATCAGAATAGCAGCCTTCACAGAGCTGTTATGTGCACATAGTACCACACATAAAGGAACATCATCAGCCCTCAAGAAGCATGTTGTCTTCTCCTTGTTGTCAGTGCCTCATTGCATCAGATGAGGATTCTCTGCTATTAACCCTCAAATCCCTCGATCCTCACAGCCACCTGGGCTAGACCTGGCTCCCTCTCTACCCCTGAGGCAGGGCTAGGAGGGGGTAAGGGCATTTCTTAATCTTCCCAATAATGACTAACATTCGTCAAGTGACATTTGTCAAAAAGAGGAAACTTAACACAGAGACAAGTGCTAAGGAACGTCAAGAAGGTCTCCCAGCTTGTAGGTGAAAGACAGGATTTGAATGCAGTCTGGCTTCAGGGCCCATGTTCTCAACCACTGGACTCTAAGGCCTTGATGTGCTTCTAAGCATATGGTGACGATGGTGGCAGAAGCAGAACTTGGAGAGGGAGTTTCAAGCTCACCCAGCAAGTCAGTGGCACAGCTAAGAAGACAGTCTGTGTCTTCTGACTTGCCACCTGATGCCCCAGCCACTGGCTCTGGCTGTGCTGCAGGGGTAAATATTCTAAGAGTGTCATGTCAGAAGTAATCAGGGAATCAGGTAATCCACTTCCCCTTCCTTAGAATGAGGCCTGAGTCTTTAAGGAGCTTTTAGACATGAACAATACCAATGGCTTTCCTCCTGGAGTATTGCTTTGATGGCTTCCCTCATATATCTTCCAAACCATATGGCTGGAGTTGCCTAAGGATGAATGTCACCAGCCACCTACCCACTCACTGCCACCACCCTGATGGTCAGTCCTCCAATACATCCCATCTTTAAAGCTTTATTGACCGAGCGTGGGTAGTTGAGGAGTAACTTCTCATTTAAGACATTGTTTATATTTTCATGTTTGTTTCTTAAAATGGCTTTGTTGAAGTCCCTCAGTTGGGACAGAAGACTTTTCCCTTATCCTCTAGGAACTGATAGAGTTTCTCAAGCTCACAGGTGACTTTCTGTCATTCAATTTGTTTGTTTCTAAATTAGATAGAGACAAGTGATCACATGAACACTGAAGTAATCACATGCATTCTTTCCTTTTCATCATTTCCCACAGATGCTGCTCTATAATTTCTTCTTTGTTTGATTCTATTCCCATCACATACTCACTGTAAAGGAATTTAAAAAGGGAGACAAAACACAAATATATTTAGAACTTTGAAGTGTATATCATGCAATGTAATTTCAAACTGAGTTTTTGCAACTCCAAGGCTACCTTCAGTGATCTTAAGGGATAATCTTAATAGCTTCTCAGAAAATTAATTTTAATTAATCTTAGTTCAAAAATTATGCACCCATGTATTTCTAAGGGAGAATGGGACATGTCATGAAGTCAAGAACATGTGTCTGTGGGTGTAATTATGAAAAGACTGGGAATGAGTAAGTTATTCTGTAAAGCATGTGGGTGTCTGCTTTGTGGTTCAGTTCCTTGGCTCTGGAGTTGGGCTCTAGGGAAGTATATGTACCTTAAAACGTGAAAATGGAAAGAATTCAAGGAACATGACTGGTTCTACTGCATCCAGACTCTATCCTTGACAAGTATCAGAGTGACTGCAAAATGGAGGATGAAGAGGGAATACAAAAGGCAGAGGGCAGGTGTTTCGGAGAGTTAACCTGCTTGGATCAGGAGGGTGTGTGCTGAGAGGTAATTAGTAGATAATTAGATAATTAGTAGCAGACATGAGATAATTATTTATCACCAAGAGCTGACGTATTGGGAGCAGGAACCATTTGAACCACAAGTGGTAATAACACTTTTTAAAAATAGCCCAAATATAAAACACTCAATTAGAAAAAATTCAGAATCAGTAACCGCTAAGGTAGAGAAACGGTACTCAACTTGTGTTTACAAGTAACTTTTTTTCTTGGTCTTCTAAGTCAAGAATTGGCAAACTACTGCCTGCTGGCCAAGAACCACCCACATCACCTGTTTATGTTTGGCCCTTGAGCTAAAAATGGTTTTTACATTTTTTAATGGTTGAAAAAAATCAAAAAAGTATTTTGTAACGTGAAAATGATAGGAAGTTCAAAGCTCAGTGTCCATAAATAAAGTTTTATTGGCACACAGCCACGCTCAGTAATGTATTGTGTGTGGTTGCAGAGGTCAGTAGTTGCACAGAGACTAAGCGGACCTCAAAGCTTAAAATATTTATTAGTGGGCCATGTTCAGAAAAAAGTTTGCCAGCTCTCAGGCAGTTCTTGCAAAGTGGGCAGTCAGTAGCTGTTCCCCAAGAAATGAGTTCCATTGACAAATAAATTGGGAACTGCTATTTTAAATAAAAGCAAACCAGTTTCTTCCTTTTTTTTTTTTTTCTGCTGCAACGCTGGGCATGTGGAAACTTGTTTCCCAGATCAGGGATCCAGCTGGCGCCCCCTACAGTGGAAGCGTGGAATCTTAACCACTGGACCACCAGGGAAGTCCCAAAACCAGTTTCTTTAATAAAGTAATGCCACAAGGACATCTACAAAAAAAAAAAAAAGTTGGGAGGAGGGAAGCAGAGTATTTGATGTTTCCCAAACTTATTGTCCCTGGAATTTTTTTCTCTTTTTCAAATGGGCTCTTCTGTGGGACTAATGATCCAGGGAATATGACTTGGTAAATATTGATGAAAAGTAATTGGTGATTTATACACACACAATGGAGGAAAACAATCCTGCTGCTTAAAAACTGATGGTAGTGCTTCCCTGGTGGCGTAGTGGTTAAGAATCCGCTTGCCAATGCAGAGGACACAGGTTCGAGCACTGCTCTGGGAAGATCCCACATGCCGTGGAGCAACGAAGCCCGTGCGCGACAACTACTGAGCCCGTGCGCCACAACTACTGAAGCCCCAGCGCCTAGAGCCCGTGCCCCGCAACAAGAGAAGACAGTGCAATGAGAAGCCTGCTGCATTGCAAGGAAGAGTAGCCCCTGCTCACAGTAAATAAAGAAAGCCCGCAGCAGCAACAAAGACCCAATGCAGCCAAAAAACCCAAAAAAACTGATGGTAGAATTTCTTTCAGAGGGAAACCTGTTTTTTTTTTTTTGTTTCACAAAACATTTTCTAAGTCATTTGGTCATGAAAAGTTAGGTTCCAGGAATTGGATCTGGAAGGTGGAAAATGGAAACAAAGAGTGCTAAATAACTCTGCATAGCACAGTGAGGACACTTGGGGTCTGGGGCCGGGCACGGAGGAAGGATTGAGAGGTGAACAGGAAAAGTCGGAGATGAGCAGGCTGCTTGGGAGCCAAGAAGAATCAAAGAAACATGGTGAGGAATGTTGATGGTCAGAAACGCCCTGAACGACAGCCGGGACCGACTGTAGAGTTTGTGGAGCTCGTTGCAAAATGAAAACGTTCAAAATGCAGCAAAAGGTTACGTTAGAGGTACTAAAATATAAAGCCTTTTTTCTTTCAACTGCAGTCTCTCTCTGTCTCGCTGGTTTTAATTTGCTACTTAACCCGTGTTCCCTCATGCATAGGGGACTCCACAAGTGCAGATCCTTGTGGGCACCCGGATTCAGCTGCGACTCGGCGCATGCGCATGCCGCCCACCATCTGTAAGCTCCCCGCTCCGGACCCGGCCTGGGCCGGGAAGTCAGGCCAAAATTCTCCAGTTCCCACGTGCCCACCATCCCACCCCGCCGTGGACAGGTGAGAGGCTGGGGGTAGGTCACAGGGTGAGGGTGGGAAGGGGGGCCTGGGGCACCATGCAGAGGTGGGAGGTAGTTGCAGGGGGTGGGGATTGGAGTAGGGGTGCAGCTGAGAACCTGCTCCAGGAAGGCAAGGAGTTGGCGGGAGGACCGCGAGTGAGTCCCAGACGCATGCTCTGTTGATCCATCAGACTTCACTTACAAGAGCACAAATTCAGAGATAAAATTTCAAGAATTTTGAAAGATTTTCAAAGACAAGTGACCACAAAGCATGAAACCCTAAGTGCAGGCCCCTCTGAGCACCGGTGCTTGTGGGACGGCATTAGTTGCACACATGTGAAGCCAGGTCTGGTGCTGCGTAATCACGTCTACTTTCTGAAAAGAAATTACTCCACACCCTTGGTAAAAAGTGTTGGGTCATCAGTTGCCTTGGCAAATTAAATGCAAAAAGGACCAATTTCCTTCTTTGGGTCCATGCCAGCAAAGGGAACAAAACAGTAGTAAGGAGGCAGGGCTAGAAGGAGACTCAGATTTCAGCATAAACAAGAAACTGGACCAGAGGTGGCCATGAGAACACAGTCCCAACTAGGAGCATGTGGACATTTTTGGTTTCCAACCATGCAGGTGACCAGAGCCAGCTGGAAGGCTTGGAAACAGACAGATGGCCCACACTTGGGCTTCCTATAGTATGACTGATGTTTTATGGGGAACGTGTTGAAAATATGTAAAAATCATCTGAGGATATTTAATAGTCCGTTTTTACTGTGTTCATTTCCCTATGCTAGAAGTAAATCTAACTGTGGTCTTGTGCTCCCTGAATTTGTCACTATTAATCACTGGTGACAGGAATCAGCAGAAAATGATGGTGATAGATCTTAGCTCAATTCTGGTTCCTACTTCATACCTCAACTCCCATGTGACTTGGGGGAGAAACTGGCCATAGGCCAAGAGGCATTCTTTGCAAATAAAGAATACATAATGCATCTTTTCCAGAAAAAATTCCAAGACAAGGGGGAGCAGAACTGCTTCTGCCCAATCAACCTGGCTTTGATCAGAATCAAATGATGGAGAATATGGGGGAAGAGAGGCAGTGACCATATCTAGCTCACTTGCCCAGCTGACAGCATTAAGTAAGTCAGTAATGAATGACTGATATAAGCCACTATTTTTTTTTTTTTTTTTTTTTTTTTTTTTTGCGGTACGCGGGCCTCTCACCGCCTGGCCTCTCCCATTGCGGAGCACAGGCTCCGGACGCGCAGGCTCAGCGGCCATGGCTCACGGGCCCAGCCGCTCCGCGGCATGTGGGATCTTCCCGGACCGGGGCAGGAACCCATGTCCCCTGCATTGGCAGGCGGACTCTCAACCACTGCACCACCAGGGAAGCCCTAAGCCACTATTTATTGAACACTTTCCAAGTATCAGGCATTCTGCCAGGCCATTCTCATGTACTATCTCACTTAATTGATTCTACCAGGTAATTATCCCCTGTATTACAGATGAGAAAACTGAGGCTCAGAGAGGTTACACTTGTATACAATAGTGCAGCCATAAGTGCCAGAACCCTGATTCAAACCCAGGTCTGTCTGCTTGCTAAGCCCAACCTATTGAGTCATATCTAAGAAGGTGAGCTTCTACTGACTTTTGCTGAGAGGTGAAACTCCTTTTACTCTTTCTTAAGTGTACATATCCAGAAGATCCTGAAGCTGCTCAGATATTTTGTTAATTGTAGTAACCCGAGATAAATCACTTTTCCAAAACCAGACATAAAATAGTAGAGGGGACTGATGGCATTTGTACCTAATGTTATTTGTTTGATTTAAAACGTTTTATCTCAAAGATTGAGGACTGAGGTCATATCTCTCATGCCTCATTTTTCCTCAAGGTCTTACACATAGCAGTCACTCAATAAATACTGGAGAACATAATGCTTTGAGAAGAATCTTAAGATTGTTGTTCATCTTCTTGAAACTTTTGGTAGCTAGTATGATAAAGAGCTGTTTTAGGACAGGGAATAACACAGTAAAAGTGACTTGAAATGAAAGAGTAAACATTTTTTAATAAAGTTATCTACCCACCCTCTTCGTTGTGTAGCACTGTAATAGCTCCAGAGGGGACAAATGGCCAGTCCAACTCTCCTACTCAAATCTCTGCAGCTGACTCACGTGCTATTTCACTGCTTACAGAAGCCATTCACTCTCAGTCTAGAAACTTGGGGTTTGTCTTCTCCTTCAAGTTCCACATGCACCTGTCAGCAGGATCTATCATCTAAGTTATCTATCGAATCTGTTCCTTTCTTCCCTTTCCCACTGACACTGCCTGTTTTCACAAAGTCAGATTTCTCATTGAACTGTTGCATTAGTCCCCATGCTCCAGTGCACTCTGCACACTTGGGTGTGTTATTTCTAAAATGAAAAGGAGGTTCTGCCTCCCCTCTGCTGAAAATCCTTCAAGGCTCCTAGAGCAGCATACCCAAAAGAACTTTCTGTGACAGTGGCAGTGTCCAGTATGGCAGCCACTAGCTGTATGTTGAGTACTTGAAATGCGGCTAGTGAGTGTGGACTGAGTTTTTCAGTTTAATTAACTTTCAGTAATTTAAATACCCATATGTGACTAACGGCTGCTGTTCGGACAGCATGGTTGTGGGACGACACACAAGTTACTTAGTGTGACCCACAAGGCCCTCATCGGTTTGCCCTTTTGCCCTTTTCCTATCCTCATTTTCTGTGGCTCACCACTCCCCACTCTGAGCTCCAACTGAACTGCTTGCTTTTTTCTATATGCACATACTGTGTTCTTTCATGCCGTTTCTTCCCCTGGAATGCCCTATCCTGCTTTATTTGCCTGGCAAAGTTCCTACTCAACTTACAAGATTTAGCTCAAATTCCTTTTCCTCTGTGAGGCCTTCCTGTACAACTTTAGGATGAATTCATATTTCTCCTCTGGGCTCCCACCAGGGCCCTCACACAACTCCAGGGGGCACCATTTACACTGGAGCCTATGTGAATGGCACCTTCTGGATTTGTGCAGTGCATGGTATATGCAGCCCTCATGGTGGTCAAAGTCCAAACTTATATACATGTTGCTATTTTGATGCAATACTTTCATTGAGGACATTGATTTATTTATGAGGCACTGGGTTTGGCTTGCATATAACTGTAGTCTTTTGTTTCTATGTCCTATTCCTGTGCCACTCTGTGAGTCCTGCAGGAAGTGATCTTGTATCCTAAAAATCTGGCTTAGTGCCTGGCACATAGTAGAAACTCAATAAATATCCTTCAAAGCAGGGGCTGGCAAACTACAGTTTTTGTATAGCCCATGAGCTAAGAAGAGTTTTTACATTTTTAAATGGTTAGAGAGAAATCAAGAGCAGAATACTATTTTGTGACATGTAAAACTTATGTAAAATTCAGATTTCCATGTCCATACATAAAATTTCTTTGGGACACAGGCACATCATTTATTTAAGTATTGTATGTAGCTGCTTTGGCCTCACGCAAGCAGGCTCGAGAAGTTGCAACAGAGACCATGTGGCCAACAAAGCCAAAAAGATTTACTATCTGGACCTTTACAGAAGAAGTTTGCTGACCTCTGTGCCAAAGGAACACAGAAACAGACTCCTTCCCCCTCAGAGCTCAGATACTCCTTCTCCTATCTTTTCCTCCTCACCACCTGCTTCAGGACAGGATGTGGCCCTGGTGCTTGCCAAGCCCCACATTACAGATCCTCACTCCCTGGCCTCCTCTGGTACCTTGACCCATCAATGGTGCTGCTGTCTCTTTATTCCAGGTTATTCTTGCCTCACACTGTATGCTCCAGAAATATCAGATGGCTTGAAGTTCCCCCCAGACATGTATTTTCAGCCTTTCCTTGATAGTCTTTTTTTTTTTTTTTTTTTTTTTTGCAGTACGCGGGCCTCTCACTGTTGTGGCCTCTCCTGTTGCAGAGCACAGGCTCCGGACGCGCAGGCTCAGCAGCCATGGCTCACGGGCCTAGCCGCTCCGCGGCATGTGGGATCTTCCTGGACCGGGACACGAACCCGTGTCCCTCGCATCGGCAGGCAGACCCTCAACCACTGCGCCACCAGGGAAGCCCCCTTGATAGTCTTAATACACAAGATTCCTCTTTTCCCTCCTCCCAGTTTTTTTTTTTTTGCGGTACGTGGGCCTCTCACTGCTGCGGCCTCTCCCGTTGCGGAGCACAGGCTCCGGACGCGCAGGCTCAGCGGCCATGGCTCACAGGCCCAGCCGCTCCGCGGCATGTGGGATCCTCCTGGACCGGGGCACGAACCTGTGTCCCCTACATCGGCAGGCGGACTCCCAACCACTGCGCCACCAGGGAAGCCCCCTCCTCCCAGTTTTTAATCCTCCCCCGCACCGCAAACACACATATATCTGCCTGGGGATCTTCTGGGACCCAGAGCAGATGAAACAAAACTCCAGGAAATCTTTCTCAGTCCTTCCCTCTCTTAGATTTAATCACTGCTCTCTGCAAGTTCAGACTCTTCACATACTTGGTCTAGTAAATAACCACATTATGTCCTAGTGAATAGTGTGTGTCTAATACGTTTTCTGAATTTCATTCATGAACCGACTCATGCACATGTGCCAGGCCCCGTGCTACGTGTTGTGGTTGAGTCAGATGTGGTCCTTGCTTGTCTGGCTGGGTAGACAGTTATTAAACATGAAAACAAGTGCATAATTATACATTGTGAGAAGCGTCATGGAGGAAAAATAGGGTGCTTTGAGGAGCATTATCTGGCAGGCATGTGAGAGACATTCAGAACTGTTGCCTGGATTGGTGCTGAGTTGAAAGAGATGGCCCGGTCAAACCCTTTCCTTTCCAGTGAGGGACTGAGGCACAGAGATGTTACATGGCTCGCCTGAAGTCACCCAGCCCCTAGCAGTCAGCATAGCCACATGCAGCCCGTTAATTAGTTTCATTTGGGCCACTCCAGTTCTGATGGTCTTTATGTTACCCTGTTTACATTACTGTCCAATGAATATTCTTATCGATAGTCATCATGTGCCTCTGTGAGAACTTTATCTTGTGTTTTAATAACTCGCTAACCTAAATTTGATCCCAGCTAATCAGACATACTGATTAATTGGTGAAAGGTGGCCCAAACAGTGACAGTAATCATTTCCAAAGGCTTCAAAGTGGGCAGCAAGCTATCATATATTCCCGCAACCTTTTCTTCCTTCCACATTGCCCTAGTCCTCCTGGAAGCGGATGTGGATAGACTTTGTTGTAGTCTTTCCCGGCAGTGGGGCTGGAGAGCCGAATGGCCCCAGAAGCTCATTCCACCCATACCTCATGTGGCTGGAAGATGTCGTTCCTGTCAGAAGGCCTTCCTCTGACTCTCGCACGTGATGACAGTTTCACTGGAGTCAGGTGGACATGGGCTCATCAGCGGCTGATATGGAGAAGCCGTTGGATCGAGGCAACCAAAGTGGTTTTGAGCAACACCAGGTGAGCAGACGGTGAAGTGCAAGGCTGCAGAGAAACAAGGACTTGGCCTGCTTAAAAACACCTCTCTCACTGCGCCCCTGAGTGTGTTCGCACTGTGCAGGGTGGTGGCAAATGCACGCGTCTGGGGGCTGGGATTGAATTCCGGCTCCTCTTCTTCGGGGTGACTTGGGCAAGTCACTTAGCTTCTGCGGGTCTCAGTTTCCTCACATGCCAAGTGGAAGTACTGAGGGCCGCTGTGGAGGTTAGATGAATTCGTGTGTGTAAAGAGATTAGCAGCCAGCACAGGGTGAGGGCCCAGTGGCTAGACCGGCTCCATACAGAGCGCCACTCTGCCCCAGGCACTGTCCTGTATTAACATACTTAATCCTCACAAAGCCCCTCAGAACCAGGTACCCATCCCCTCATTTTACTAGATGAGGAAACTGAAGCACAGAGAGGTTAACCCCTGTGTCCAGCACACACAGCTAGTAAGCATCAAAGCTGGGATTTGAACCCAGGTAGATTGGCTCCAGCATCTATGCCCATCAGTGCTACACTAAACGGCCTCTCAATAAAGATGGGCTAGGGTGTGTTCTTACATTGACTGTTCCTCCCTTTTGCTTTAAATTGCCAGTTCCTTCTATTCACGTATTCTATGATTACCTTATTATCTGAGCTCAAAATTTGAAATCCGTGTTCAAAGAAAGGATTTTGTGCTGCAGAAGATAAAAGGTTTAGAGGAGAGAGGCCGTTTTGAAGATGTGGTTTGGATACTGCAAAGTAGGGGTTTCTAAAACATTTGTGATAGCTCAAGGGGACAGCAGGATAGAATATTTGAAATCAATATTGTTCTGAAAAAGCCAGCATGGTAGATGAAGATATTCTTTTTTTTTGCAGTACCCGGGCCTCTCACTGCTGTTGCCTCTCCCGTTACGGAGCACAGGCTCTGGACGCGCAGGCTCAGCGGCCATGGCTCACGGGCCCAGCCGCTCCGCGGCATGTGGGATCTTCCTGGACCGGGGCACGAACCCGTGTCCCCTACATCGGCAGGCGGACTCTCAACCACTGTGCCACCAGGGAAGCCCAAGATATTCTTTTCTTTGCCCTTTAAGTCCTTTAAAAAATAGACAGTATGAGATTCAGAGCCTGCATACAGAGCCCTCTCTGAACATGAGTGACTGGCAGACTATGAGGTGGGATAGGGCGCTGCAGACCTCCCCTCCCCTCCCCTCGGGAGGCAGGGCCCTCTCTGAGCACCCCTGTTGGCCCATTCATCCTACCAGGAGTTCTTGGTTCTTCATTGCTCCTCCGTCCTCAAATTCCAAAGCAAACTCCTTTTCCTCATGGTATCCAAGTGGTTCTCAAGTCCCTGGAAACAAACAAACCCAAGATAATTTTTAAAGAATTTTGTACTTTTATTATTTCTTGTACTCCAAAATTTTCTATAACGCAGGATTCTAACCCTGTTCAAACTTTAGTTTTAGTAGATACGTGAAAGGAGAGTCAGGTGGTATGAGACATTCTGGGACAGCTTCAGAGTAGAGGGAGAAGAAACTGGTACCCTTGGTTGCCTCTAGGGGAGGAGAACCATGGCTGGAGGAGAGGATAGGAGAGGATGATGTCATCCTTTGTACCTTTTGAGTTTGAGTTTATGTGAATGTATTACGTATTCCAAAAGAAATGGAAAATAATTAAGAAACAAAGGTGGTGTTTGAGGCTGCACGCCTCTTCCTCTGTGAGCAGGGTAAGTGGTGATAAGTACTCTTGTTGGAATGATAATCTTCCTAGGTAGGTTGGGAGGGAGAGGCAGCTGTGGTGGACTGGCACACACGCTGCCATTTCTTTTTTTTTGTTTGTTTTGTTTTGCGGTATGCGGGCCTCTCACTGCTGTGGCCTCTCCCGTTGCAGAGCACAGGCTCCGGACGCGCAGGCTCAGCGGCCATGGCTCACGGACCCAGCCGCTCCGCGGCATGTGGGATCTTCCCGGACTGGGGGACGAACCCGTGTCCCCTACATCAGCAGGCGGACTCTCAACCACTGCACCACCAGGGAAGCCCCACGCTGCCACTTTTATGAGCCACATGATACCCTCCCCCCAAAAAAATCACTCTCATCTCTACCAAAGGAAGTACAGCATATAAATTTAAAACACAGACTCAGCTCCACCACTGCCAGCTGTGTGACCTTGGGCCTTTTAGCTCTTTGTGACTCAGTTTCCTCATTTTTAAAATGGGAACTAATAGTGGGTGTTGGGAGGATTATAGGTTAAAGCACTTAGAATAAGGTCTGGTATATAACAAGTAGTCAAACATCCATTATTATTACAGGAAGTCCTTGCTTTGCATAGTTCCAATATGTACAAACTTAAGTTGCCACATTTTAAGGAACACCAGTCCCCCAATAACATGTGACCAATTTCAGTTACCATTGTATATTAAGTGTAATTGCATAAAATACAAACTTTGCTGCTAGCTCATTCCACAGATCACTACATAAACAACAGATGCACATCATGATCAGTGACCAGTCATGTCACTTATTTTACAGCCTATTGGTTATTAAACCAATCTGTTTATTCAATTCACACACATCTGTTATTCAGTTCACGCACAGACAGCAAAGCACTTGGTTGCGTTGCTTCCTTGTCTTCCGGTCATAAACCCACATGCCATTTTACGGAGATAGTTAATCAAAAAAGAGAATTGGCCAACAAAGATGGAAGTGCAGCAAATAAATGAAAAGGGATAACACCGGAAGTAAAACTGTATGTGACCAAAAAAAAATCTGAAAATGGCAAAGTCAAAGCAAAGGTAGGATGGGATCTAAACCTGCACGAAGCTATGGTGCAAATTATATTGAAAAAGTCCAATGAATATAAAAGCAAGCTCAAGTCCCTTCAACATCTTGTAGTTTATTTTATTATTATTTTTTGATATCTTTATTGGAGTATAATTGCTTTACAATGGTGTTAGTTTCTGCTGTATAACAAAGTGAATCAGCTATACATATACATATATCCCCATATCTGTTCCCTCTTGCGTCTCCCTCCCACCCTCCCTATCCCACCCCTCTAGGTGGTCACAAAGCACTGAGCTGATCTCCCTGTGCTATGCAGCTGCTTCCCACTAGCTATCTATTTTACATGTGGTAGCAACATCTTGTAGTTTAAATTGTACTAGGAACAGAAAGCTGCTTATGGTTGAAATGGAGCATTTATTTCTACTTTGGATTCCGTGCAGTGTGGCAGTAACTTTTACTCCACTGTGCAAATAACTTTGCAGGATTTGAGTCTAATGTAAATGAAGTTAGAAAAAAAAAAATAGATGGCCATAGGAATGTTGACACTGCTGCCATTACAGAGACTCTAGATGTGCAGGCAGAGGAACCTAGTGAAGGTGGGCGTGTCAGTATAAATGAGGAAAGTGGTGGTGACAAAAAGGATGAAGTCTCAGAAAAAATGACATCAAAAAACATTTGAGGACTTCCCTGGTGGCACACTGGTTAAGAGTCTGCCTGCCAATACAGGGGACACGGGTTTGAGCCCTGGTCCAGGAAGATCCCATATGCCGCGGAGCAACTAAGCCCATGTACCACAACTGCTGAGCCTGCGCTCTGGAGCCCGCAAACCTCAACTACTGAGGCCCGCGTGGCTAGAGCCCGTGCTCTGCAGCAAGAGAAGCCACTGCAATGAGGGGCATGCATACCGCAGTGGGGAGTGGCCCCCGCTCGCTGAAAATGGAGAGAGCCTGCGCCCAGCGATGAAGACCCAATGCAGCCAAAAAATAGAATAAATAAACATTTGACTCTAAAGAACCCCTTAGATCTATTTCATGACATTGAATGTTCAATGGGTAGAATGTTGGAAAGATCCAAAGGAGCATGAAAATTCATGAAGGCATGCAAATGATGCTTGCTCTGTATTGTAAATTATGTGAATAGAAAAAGAAGGCAAGCACTGTTCAAACTACTCTTGATAAGTTTTTTACCAAGAAATAGAACACATTAACTCTCAAAATTCCTAATGTTTTAAATAACAGTGTATTATATAGAGTTACTATTTTTTCCCTCTACATTTATAATGGACGGTAAGAGGGTTTTTAATGTTTTGACAAAACATTTAAAGGTCATAGAACAATCATCATTTTTCGCATTGAGTATTTAGGTCAGTTTGAATGGTGTCAGCTTGCACAGTCAAGTTTAGGGTCCTGCACTGCTGTGCAAAGTGAGATTACCTCTACTTCCTCATGGAAGAGTACAGAACAGCTTTGTTGTTGTTGTTTTAAATTGTGGTAAAATATACATGAGTTACCATTTTAACTGGTTTTAAGTGTGCAGTTTAGTAACATGAAGTGCTCTCACAGTGTTGGACAACCATCACCTCCAGAATGTTTTCACCGTCATAAACTGAAGCTCTGTGCCTGTTAAACAGTAACTCCCCATTCCCTTCTCCCCCTTGCCTTGGTTACCAAGGCAAGGGGAAGTTACCTTTCTACTTTCTCTATGGTTTCACCTATTCTAGATAACCTTATGTAAGTGGAATCATACAATATTTGTCCTTTTGTGTCTGGTTTATTTCACTTAGCATAATGTCCTCAAGGTTGATCCATGCTGTGGCATGTGTCAGCATTTCACTCCTTTTTTGGCGAAATAATACTCCATTGTACATACACGCCACATTTTGTTTATCCATGAATCTGTTGATGAACACTTGGGTTGCTTCCACCTGTTGGCTATTGCGAATAATGCTACTACAGACATGTGAGAGGCTTTGAAGAGTAGTTCTTTCTGGAAAGTGGGGCTTACTCTTCATCTGAGACCCTTCTGTACTATTTGATTTTTTTTTTAAAAAACTATGAGCACAGGATAATTATAATAAATAGGTCAATAACATATAATATTGGAGAATTTGGAAAATCCTACCACATGGGAGTGGTTTAAGTGTATACAGTATGTGTGAAGGCACCAAGCTTGGAGCTGGAGTGTAGAAGGTACGTGATGGCTGCTACTTACAGTGCAGTCTGAATTTTGTATGCTTCCCTCTGGGCAGAGGGCATGGGAGTGCCCCAGACTGGCAGCAGGGTAGGGCTCAAAAGGTTGCACTAGAATTTGCTTTGGTGGCCCATCTGGAGGCAAGTACTTTCCTTTTGGTCCCTTCCCAAGAAACCCAAGGCCTGGGGCTGCTCCAAAGGCACCCAAGCTTCCCATCTGCGCCCCCATCTGGGCTGGTCCTCCTCAACCACCAACACCAGGTCTCAGGCAGCATGCCATTCTCAAATCCCCTTATCAGAAAGTCCCTGTTCTGACTCCTGTGACCTCAAGGCCCTACTGATAATGGTTGTTAGTCATCACAAGTTCTTGTGTTCTTGACTGGCATATAGTTGCACTGTAAATGTAAAATTAATTTTTTAAGGATGACAATTCTGTGCAAAACCATTGGCACTTCTTTTCCAGTCTCCATTGCAGATACTGCTAATTGATTGTGAACATGCTGCTGAGACCAGAAAAGGCCTGAGAATCTTTCTGAAACAAAATCTAATCTCAATAATTTGGAGTTGGCACTTGCAATGAAACCTATTTGTCATCTCTGTGACACAAGGAGTGACCTTCTTGGTCTAGATATCAGGTGTTGGGACAGGGGTTTGGAAGGGAGATTAGGGGGGCATGGTTTGCAGCACCTCTGAACTCATGCCATGGAGCTACGATCATACCTGGATAGCTCAAGCACCTGTGATCTTCTCTGATTTGAAGACATAAAGGTGACCTTGAGAAAACTGAGCTTATAGGGTGGGCCTCAAGGTGGCCACGATGAGTCCATCTCCTGATACCATGGGTTAAGTCCTGAGAGGTGGAGTGTGTCATGGCATCTCCACCCCTGTCATGTACTCTCAGGGGAGGAACAGGAAGGCTTGTAGCCCAAGTTACAGCCATGAGCAGGTCTGGGGAACTGGGCCATGATGTGTCAGTGCTCTCCCCGCTTCTGTTGGCCCTTCCTGTGAATTAATAAGATCCTCAGGCCTTGCAGATCCAATCTTGGAGGGAGGCAGAGAAAATTTATTATAAGAAAAAGAACCAAGCAATAGGGAAATCAAATTGTCTGCTTTTGTCAATGGAGCATGTTTGCAGTGAGTCTGGCTATATGCTTCATAGATCAAGCCGTATCCAATGAACACTATAGATAGAGCCATTAGCACCTTAACACTGGCTATTTTGAAATTTGTTCTTCTGGATCTTTGTTGTCCTAGGGCTGGACATGCATCTTCCATAAGGTTTAGCTGTGGAAAACCTTGTTCATTCAGATGCTTATCTACCACTCGCGACAATAATAATAAAAAGAATAGCAATGGAGAGCTTACTATGTGCCAGCCGCTGTGCTAAGTGCTTTATAAACATTACCTCACTTAATTCTTACAGGAACCCTAAAGGTAGGAACTACTGTCATCATTTTATAGATGAGGAAATGGAGGTTTAGAGAAGTTCAGACATTTATCCAAGGCAACCCCTGGGGGAAGAAGCAGAGCATGGACTTGAATCTATATGACTAACTCTAGATCCCTAACTCTTAACCACCAGGCCACTTGAAAAAAATGACTTTCTCCTGTAAAGCTTTTAAGCATAATTCTGTGAACATGATGGGCAGCTGTCTGGTGGCTTCTACTGGGAAAATATTCCACTCCACTAAAACTAGGCATTGCCTGCCAGGTCCCCTCCCCTCTCTTCCCTTCTCTTCCCCGTCCCTCCTCCATCCCTCCCCCACTTCCCTTCCCTTTCTCTGATCGTCTCCAGGTTAAACCCCCTTCTCATCCCTCTGCCTTAAACCCTGCCAGCCCATGTGAACGGGAGTCCTCACTCTGCTCAGCTGTCCAGGCAAACCCCGCAGAGGGTGGGCCTCATGGTCCTTCGTACCAATGGCTTTAGTCCTCCAGGTGCTTCTTTTTTTAAAAATTTATTTATTCATTTACTTTTGGCTGTGTTGGGTCTTCATTGCAGTGCGTGGGTTTCTCATTGCCGTGGCTTCTCTTGTAGCGGGGCACAGGCTCTAGGCGTGCGGGCTTCAATAGTTGTGGCTCGCGGGCTCCAGAGTGCAGACTCAGTAGTTGTGGCTCACAGGCTCAGTAGTTGTGGCGCATGGGCTTAGTTACTTAGTTTGTCCACGGCATGTGGGATCTTCTCGGACCAGGGCTCGAACCCATGTCCCCTGCATTGGCAGGTGGATTCTTAACCACTGCGCCACCAGGGAAGTCTCCTCCAGGTGCTTCTGATAGACCGGAGATGCAAGGGCCCTGCCTCCTGCTCCAGCAGCAGCCTGGTGACATCCACAGTTCCCAGCTACCTGTTGCGTTTGAAGCTCTTGGCCTGAAGGCTCTGGTGGCACTGGAGGCAGGGGGACAGGAGGGCGGGTGAGGCCCGCTTCCAGCAGCAGATGAGGCAGGCCTGGTGGAAGCTGTGGCCACACTCTGTGATTACAGGTCTTGGCAGTACTGGAAGCAGATGCAGCAGTGACTTCTTCCTTGGGTGGCGAGCGGATCAGCAGCGGCCATGGCAGGTTCAGGTTCACTTTCCTTGTCTCCACACTCTCTTCATTGTCTCCTCTGAGCTGAAAGCTTGGCCGTGGCCTCCCAGACCAGCTACGAGTAATCTGAGCCTTTTTACTTTAGTTCCTTTCACTTTCCCAGTCAGAAGCGGCTTCTCTCGGTTCTGCAGCTTTCCTCTCAGCAGGCCTGAGGGGCGGGGGTGGGGGGTGGAGGGTGGGGGGGGGCGGCCCTGTATCAGGGGAAGGAGACTGTTTAGGGTGGGGAAACCAGCAAGGGTTTTAGCCCCATGGATGTTCCCCGGCCCAAGGGCTCCCTGTTTGTCAGATCAGGATGTTGGGAAAGTGCCTTGCCATAACTGCTGTGCTGGCCCCGAAAGATGTGAACCCACGGGAGATGTGATGGCTGCTTCCCAGAGCGATCCGACTGAGCCCACAGGGCTCCGGCTGCTCCCAGGGCTGGGGGAGGGGCCGGAAGGCTGGCTTCCTGAGAGTTACGAAGGACTCTAAGAAGTTGGCAGGGTGACATTGTCTGAGTCACATCTCAAGAGAATTTGGGAAGAGAAGTGCTTTTCTAAAACTTTTATACATGGAAAATTAGACTTTGCACTTAATAGGGAATTGGGGACAGGGGATGGTGAGGGGTGTGTGCTTTTTCAGGGCTGGCCTCACTGACAGGTGACATCTGAGCCTTATGGAGAAGAGAGTCGGGGATAAGGGATGAACTGGATGTCCTGGGTTCTGGTGGTGAGGGGTGAAGACGTAATTAAGTTATCTGGGTGGTCTTAGGGCTTGGAGCTCCTGCCTCTACATTGACTTCTGCCCCTGGAAAGGGAGGCTGCATGCATGCTGGTGGGTGGGGAGGAGCCGGAGAGGTCTTGTGCTGCTTTGAAGTAGGTTCTGGAACCCTGGACTGCTGTTCTTGGGTGCTGGGAAGTGAGCCTACAAAGAGGAGATCATAAAAAGGTGATGCGTGAGCTTCCCTGGTGGCGCAGTGGTTGGGAGTCCGCCTGCCGATGCAGGGGACACGGGTTCGTGCCCCATTCCGGGAAGATCCCACATGCCGCAGAGCGGCTGGGCCCGTGAGCCATGGCCACTGAGCCTGCGTGTCCGGAGCCTGTGCTCCGCAACGGGAGAGGCCACAAGAGTGAGAGGCCCGCGTACCGCAAAAAAAAAAAAAAAGGTGATGTGCTTTACCAAGAGCTGGTGATGGCCCAACACCTTTACCTTTACCTTTCCCTGCTGGCAGGGGATGTCCTGGTTAAGAGGTGGGAAAGGCCTCAGGGTTGGCCACTCAGAAGCACAGCTCAACCAAAGAGAAGAGTCCTGACTGGTAGGTGCTGACTTTGGAAGGGCTGCAAGGGGACTGTGAAAGTTCAGTGAAAAGAGACAGTTGCCAACAGGGGTGTGAGAACAGTGAGACTCCCTTTGCTGAGCCTAGCTAGCTTGTCCTACCGCTGCAGCTTTGCTTGAGAGCGAAGTGTTGAGCGGCCTGTTTCAGGAAGGAGCCCCTTATCCCTCATCACCATTCCCTGAGCACCTGCAAAGCGTTCTTTCACAGATGACCTCTGGACACACTCACAGCCCCTTCTTCAAGCTCACAAGGTAGAGACACTCGCCTGAGGCCAAACTTCCCAGGAAGAGGTGGAGCCAGCATTCAAGCCGAGGTCAGGCTGAGTCCAAAGCTCAGGTTTTTACCATAGATACTAGGTGACCTCTCACACACAGTAAGGGACCCTGAAGGCATAGGACAGGACCTGTCCTCTGGGTGGGGCTAAACATTCTCTTAGGAGACAGAAGTCACTGAGACTTTCGTTCTGGCAGCAGCAGAGAGGACCAGTGGAGGGGGTGTCCTTTGCTCTTTGCATTTACTCTGTGTGTCTGGAGAGAAGCAGTGGCAAGAAGCTGCTGGACTTGTCCTAGGCAGTTAAGGGAAGAGTGCCTGTCCTGGTTTTCGCACTATCTCGCCTGAAACATCTGGACTGGAAATACTTAGTCACAAGCTCTTCTAGTACATGCAGCCACACAGAAGTGACATTCGGGACATGGCTCTTTGGACACATTCTCCCATCAATGCACTTAAGTCATGTGAGCATCCCAGGCCCCTCCCAAGGGTTTGGAGACCTGGAGTTACCTCCTACTCTGAGTTGGATTGGAATATTGGAGAAGTCAGGGTGAGGTGGACTCAGGCAGGGGGGCCCAGCCATTATCATTATAGAGGAAAAGAGACCCAGGTCGTTTCTGACAGCCAAAGAAACACCTGTTTTAGGGGAGAAGTGAGGGATAGGATCTTGGTAACGTCGATGAAAACATGACATTTTGTCAGATACCGAGAGAGAACCCAGCGGAACAGATTTGCATTGATGTTCTACATGGGTTCCTCTGGTGATTCGTGGGCCAGCCACAGAAAAAGGTGAGATTTTCAAAAGTATTTCCTACAGCAAATTCAGTTCCACATTGAAAAGTGCCTGAGAATCAGCATTTGAACCACATGACTGCAGCAATTTATGCTTTACTAGTTGAAAAGCTTCCCAACTTTAATTTTTAAAAATTGATTTTACAAATCAGGATAGGCAGGCAAGGAGATCCCTAAGGCCATGTGGTCTTTCCAAACTGGCTTGGAGAACAAAAAGTTTGAAGGCCTCTATCAGCAAGAACAGGTTCGATTTCCAAGGTCTCTTTAATTTGGGATCCCAGCAGGCCTTGTTTCTAGTGAGAGACTAACTGCCCTCTTTCCTACTGCAGGGATTGAGAGAAACGCTGTTGTCAGGCCTGCAGGCTGGAGCAGGGAGAGACCACTACCCCTGAGTCATAAATATCCTCATCCTTTCTTTTAACAAAGGTATATCTATATCTACATAGAAAAAAAGATTGGGGGAAATACCAGATGTGCATGGTGGCTCACTGTAGGTGATTTGAATTTTTTTTTCTTTTAATACTCAAATGTATTTTTCAAAATTTCCACAAAGAATATGTGTTCCTTTAATAAGAGAGAAAAAAAAACCCCACCCCACATAAATACCTCTCTCAGTAGAGACACAGATGTAGAGAACAAATGTATGGACACCAAGGGGGGAAAGTTGCGGGGGGAGTGGGGGGTGGTGTGATGAATGGGGAGATTGGGATGGACATATATACACTAATATGTATAAAATAGATAACTAATAAGAACCTGCTGTATAAAAAAAGTAAAATTCAAAAATAAACAAATACTTCTCTCAGGTAGAAAAATAACAAACATTTATGGAACACTCTGATTTGTAAAGCCCTTCTCACGTACATTCTAATTTAATCCTCTCAACAGCACTCTCTGATGACTATTTCTATTTTGGCTTCAGAACACAAGCCTCAGGAGGTTTAGAAACTTTCTCAGGGACCCATGCAAGCCAGAGTGGAACCCAGTCTTCTCACTGTAGGTTTCCTCATCCGTTAGGATGCCAGAATCTTGGGATGAGGGGACTGAGGTTGCGGAAGGAAATCTGAGGGCAGGTCGGGGGAGGAAGCAAGGGGCAATGGTAACCTCATGGGAGGTGGAGGTTGGCAGCTGCTGTTTGGAGAAGTGTGGTCGTCATTCTTCTGGTTTTATTTGGTGGGTCCCAGGGATGATTTCTGGGCTGAATAGAAAGCTTGCCCTCAGGATATTGGTCTTCTGGAGCTCCCAGCAGCTGGGTTTTGCTCTGCCTGACTCACCTCTCTAGTTGGATACAATGGGGAACTGCTTCCCCAGGTCACCCATGGCCCCATACTTTCCTCCTTCTTTCCTGGGCCCAAGGCAGGGATTCTTCCTTGTGTTGGACAAAGTGAGAGGCATACGGGCCAGTGTTGTCCTACCTGCTTACACCCTGGTCCCGGGCTCCTCCAGGAGCCAAGAGGTGCCCTCTGCTGGAGTGGAGGCTTCCGGGCTGAGGCAGGGAATCTGGAGATGAAGACAGGCAGGTGGAGTGTGAAGGAGGTTCCCTTTCAGAGCTGGAAAGAGGGAAGGTGAAGTGGACCATTGGCTAGAGCCACCAGAGGATGCTCAGGGAACACTCCAGCTGGCAGTCTGCCCTTCTCTGTTAGATGTCAGCCTTGCTGGGGTGAGGCTGATCTGTCCCTGATCATTAGTGTGGACCAGCTGGAAGAATTCTTGAGTCCAGTTGATTGGGAAGGAAGATGAGAAGTTCTGTTTTTTTCGAGAGATAAAAGAAGTGGTATGTTGGAGCCAGCTCCTGCCAGCTTTTGAGGGGCCAATTGTTAAAATTTTAAGCATCTTGTGAATCGTCATGCTGGTAGCTTGAAACTGGTCATAGTGGGAGTATTTCCACCATCGAAATGGACAAATGCCACAAATCAGAGCTTCTCCCTGCCAGAGAATTGACTGTTAAACATTTACCTGCATATCCCTGGGCAGGAGTACCCTTTACCTCATGGTTTGGGGCTCACTTTGTCCTTTTAAGGGAGATAATGACAACGCGCTCTAGCTTTGGGCTCTTCTCTGTGATGTCAGGATGGGAAGTGGGGTCACCCTTGCCCTGTGGCTTTCATTTTCCTATACCTAAATCACAAGGGGAAGGCTGGGCTGGAAAGGGACCTCCTGTGTCCTCTAGGGCATGTGACAGCTGGTACAATGCCCGGGACAAAGTACGTGCTCCAGAAATAGTTGTTCAAGGGGGCCGAGGGAATCACTCTCACCTATTATAATTTCATAATTTTCCTGACTGTTGTCAGCAGAGGGCGCTACAGGACTAATGATGTTTGAGTTATGGCTCCTTCCGATTATCTTAAAAAAAAATCATTAATTTGAAACAAACAGAAACGGACCAAACTGACTTGGTAATTTTTAGGTAAAGCACCAATTTTGAAAAAAAATTGCAGTGCTCAAGTGATAGATAATAGTGAACATTGCTATAGCACTTTGTAGTTTATGAAAGCACTTGACCTACATCATCTTGTAAAATTCTCAGGACAACCCCGTGAAGCAGGTGGAAGCGTCACAGTGTAGTAGATACATGTGTGGGCTCTGGAGTCCGTGTCTGGGCTTCAAATCCTGGCTGTGTCAATTATGGACTCTCTGACTTTGGACAGGTCACGAAGCCTTCCTGTTCTTTGGAGGTAACACTGGTACTTGACTTGGAGGCTTTGTGTGAAATGGGAGGAGGCTCACAAAGCACTTAACAAACTGCTTTGCAGGTAATGAACACTCAGCAGATGTTAACTCTTATTAGTCTTGCTACAACACCAGGCACCTGATCTGAGCGTGAAGGAAACCCTCTAGATCGTATCATGGGTAAGGGCAAAGCCAGGACAGAAGTCCCACCTCTTCTAATATAAGGTCTCTGCCTCTGGTCGTCACCCATCCCCAAACTGTCACTGCTGACAAACCTCCCAGCTGTGCTAATAATGCTCATCATTCCTGCTGGAATGCTTGAAAAGTACTTCAAAAAAAATTCCCTCTTGAAATCCTTAATCCCAAATTAATTTGCTTAGTAACTTGTTTTTCTTAAGGAGATCACAGCTAACTTCAGCCCAGTGCTTTCCAGGCCTCATGATCTGAACCTGAGTGCTCAAAATCAGGGAGGTTTACTGTCCTGAGCAGTATAACCCTGGCGTCATGAACTCAAAAAACTTCAGGGCCAGCAGGTGTAGTAAGATAGCTGTAGAGGGGATTCTGGCCCTGTCTGAAGCAGGAAGTGGATGTGCAGAATGAGTATGGCCAGATCATCTGATTTTCAACAGAAGCAAGGACTCCAGATGTTTATGTGAAATATCCCAGTTGATAAATCTTGTCAACGAATTTTAAGTTTTATAAAAATCACTGTGGGGAGCAAGTCAAACATGGTTGTAGGCTGCATCCACCTGTGCTACCAGTTAGCAATCACTGGATAAGCCTTAAGGTGCAGTGGGGTAGTTGTGACGCATGCTTCCAGGGGCAGCAAGGGCAATCCCACGGCAGTTTGGAGAGCCTTGTCAAAAGCCAGTGTATTGATATTTTGCTTAATTGATCATTTTTTCCCTTTGGCTGAGTTAAGTCTTTGCTCTTTCTGTAAAGAATCAATCCCTTGCCTGAGTAGTGTGGGAAACATCTGGATGAGAATTAGACTAACTGGAATCGATCTGCAACCCTGCGGTGTGACTCCAGGCAAGTTTCAGACCCCTCCCCAACTCCCTCCAACACACCCAAAGCAGCTGGGTTTCCACCCTTTTAAGATCAGTACTGTTTTGGATTTTTTTGACATGTACACACTGCTATATTTAAAATGGATAACCAACAAGGACCTACTGTATAGCACAGGGAACTCTGATCAATATTATGTAACAGTCTAAATGGGAAAAGAATTTGAAAAAGAACAGATACATGTATATGTATAACTGAATCACTTTACTGTACACCTGAAACTATCACAACATTGTTAATCAACTCCACAACACTATAAAATAAGGGGACTTCCTTGGTGGCACAGTGGTTAAGACTCTGCGCTCCCAATGCAGGGGGCCTGGGTTCGATCCCTGGTCAGGGAACTAGATCCCACATGCATGCCACAACTAAGAGTTCGCATGCCGCAACTAAGGAGCCGGCGAGCTGCAACTAAGGAGCCCACCTGCTGCAACTAAAAGGGAGCCCACATACCACAACTGAGACCCAGTGCAACCAAATTTTAAAAAAAGACAAACCCCCCCCCAAAAACCAAAAAACAATATAAAATAAAAAGGTAAAAAAAAATAAGATAAAAATGTCTAAAGTAAAAAAAAATCACTTCAAGATTTAAATTAGGATAGAATACAAAATATGGCTTAATTAAACCTCTTCTAAAAATAGCAGTTTTCATTCTATGTACTGGTTTTTCTTTTCAACAGATTCAACAGCAAACTAAGAGGCAGATTAGTTATGAAAGTTCAAAATGAGTTTACCAAAAAGTGCCAGTGTGGGCTGAGTATGAGACATATAACTAAGAGGATTGAAGCATACACTTTGAAACCAAAATGCCTGAGTGTGAATCTGACTCTTCCCGACTGTAACTGTGTGACCTTGGACAAATGACTTAACCTCTGTACTTTAGAATGAGAGTGACTTAGTACCTACCTCCTCAAGGTGTTATGAGGATTAAATTAGTCATGTGTCTAAAGAATATACAGCAGTTTAAGCACCCTGGAATTGTTTGATATTACCATTCTTAAAATTATTTTGGCAATACCAATGTTGTACTCATTGAAATTTGTTTATTTTTACAGTTGTTGAATTATAATGCTGTACATCTGAAACTTGTATAATTAAAAAAATTTGGGAGTTCCCTGGTGGTGCAGTGGTTAAGAATCCACCTGCCATTGCAGGGGACATGGGTTTGATCCCTGGTCTGGGAAGACCCCACATGCCACGGACCAGCTAAGCCCATGAGCTACAACTACTGAAGCCTGTGTGCCTAGAGCCCACGAGCCTCAACTACTGAGCCCACGTGCCACAACTACTGAAGTCTGCATGCCTAGAGCCCGTGCTCTGCAACAAACCACTGCAGTGGAGAAGCCCGTGCACTGAAATGCAGAGTAGCCCCCGCTCGCCACAACTAGAGAAAGCCCGCGCACAGCAATGAAGACCCAATGCAACCAAAAATAAATAAATAAAATAAATAAATTTATATTAAAAAAATCTATTTTGAGACATTAAAAAAAAAATCAGGGCTTCCCTGCTGGCGCAGTGGTTGAGAGTCCGCCTGCCGATGCAGGGGACACGGGTTTGTGCCCCGATCCGGGAAGATCCCATATGCCGCGAAGCGGCTGGGCCCGTGAGCCATGGCCGCTGAGCCTGCACGTCCGGAGCCTGTGCTCCGCAGTGGGAGAGGCTACAACAGTGAGAGGCCCGCGTACCACAAAAAAAAAAAAAAAATCAGCAATGACTGTTGTTCTCTATTTAGAAACTTGCTCAGAGAAGGAGCCTCCACTTTTTGAGTGTCAGGCCAAGAGCCTCCTCATTGGTCTGCATTAGATCCGCCCCAACCCCAATTTTGAATTATTCTTTTCATTGCTTGCTTGTTTTTTAACACTCAAGAATCTTTGGAAACGTGCATACCTGTGGTGTAGTCCATGCAGTGAGTCAAAGCAGGTACAAGAAGCATGTCATTTTGGGGCTTCTGAGAAACAGACACCAGGATGGAGTTAGGTATGCAATAAACGAATATCTATGAAGGATAAAGGGCAGGGGAGCAGAGGTCAGTGAGAAGAGCCTCCAGGCAACAATGCAGGTCTGAGACTTGCCAAAGGAGAGAGGACAGGAAAGAGGGTTGGGTAGGAAGAACCTTAGACTGGAGCTCAGCTAAGCCGAGAAAGTCTTGGCCAGGCTGATCGGAAGCCCAAGAGCTGAGGAGTGTCCTGGCCCAGCTGAGGTTCCCCTGCTGTGCTCAGTGTGTGAGCTGCAGGGTCCCAAAGGTGCCATGGCTGGAGGCGGCTAGCCCGCTACGTCCCTTGCAGCAGGTTCCCTCCCTAAGAGAGATCTGAGTGGTACTCTCTTGTGACTGCCCCAATCAGCAAGAAGAGTTCCACGATTCCACAAGTGTTTGGCTGACTTATTTTTACCCAGCAAAAGGGAATGGAGTGTGGCGGTTCAAAGTTACTCCTAGGTTGGTGGCTCCATTGCTGCACTGGCTGTGACCTTAGGGCCAGGAGCTGAATTTCCTTATCTGTTCAGTGAAAACAGTGAAAGCATCTGTCCCATGGAGTTACAGTGCCAATGATGATAGAATGTATGTAGCGTGCTTAGCAGAGTGCCAGGTGCCTGAAGCAAGTGCTGAATAAATATATCTACTTTGGAATGTACTGTGAGATGAAATATAGGCAGCTGTACAACTTTTTTTATTACTTTGATTTTTTTTTTTTTTTTTTTTTGGCGGTACGCGGGCCTCTCACTGCTGTGGCCTCTCCCATTGCGGAGCACAGGCTCCAGACGCGCAGGCTCAGTGGCCATGGCTCACGGGCCCAGCCGCTCCGCGGCATGTGGGATCCTCCTGGACCGGGACACGAACCTGTTTCCCCTGCATCGGCAGGCGGACTCTCAACCACTGCGCCACCAGGAAAGCCCCCTACTTTGATTTTTAAAGGTCTTCTAAGACGGCATTGTTAGGGTGAGTCTGGTCTGTAGGCCAAGTGAGGATGCATTTATGGAAAATGGCCACCAGCAGCACTATTCCACCAAACCTGTGAGGTAGATTCTACTATTATGTCTATCTTACAGAAGAACAAATTGAGGCCCATAAAGGTCTTGGTGATTTGGCAGAGCAGGTGACTCAGGTATGACCAATCAGAGCACTGTATTGCATCCCCTTGGTTCAGGAATAGGTGGGGGACCCACCAGAATCAAGGAAATTTAATGAGAGTGGCCATGGTAGCTGCAAAGAGATTGGGCTCTTTTACAAATGAGCGTGGACCGGAGAGGGTGTCAGGATGGTGATGCTAAAGCTGTCTTACTTCCTCAAAGGTAAGCGTCTCTGAGAATAAGACAGAGGCAGAAATGGTTGGCTGGCTAATCCAATACCCATTCAAACCCTTTCTTGTATAACTGCTCTGGAGGAGATTGCTGATTGTCCCCCCAATACCCCTCCCTTTCTTTGTGTTAGTAACAGAACTCTTCAAGTTTTAGGTGGGCACATGGCTACCCAAATTCTACATTTCCCAGATTCCCTTGCAGCTGGTTCTGATCATGTGACTAAATTCTGGCCAGTGGGATGCAAGCAGAAGAGTAGTAATCAGTGCAACTCCGGCATCACATCCTTAAAAGGAATCTTCTTGCCCTTCTCTTCTACTTTCTCCCTTCCTGGCTGGGAAATGACAACAATGGAGTAACCAGTCATACCCTGTAATGACGAGGCAGAACCATTCCACAGTACTGGGTATGGCTTTTCTTTGACTATTAGCTGAAGCAAAACAAAAAACACAGCGACAATGACAAACCCTGCCTCTGCTGTAGGAACCAGAAAAACCCAAGACCATGCTTTCCTAGCCTCCTTAGTGGCTAGGTGGCCATGTGGCATGTGACACTTATGTGCCCAATCAATTGGAAACAACTAGGGGCTTTGGGGAAGGATTTCCTTTTCTGGATAAAAGAATCAGATGCAGCTAGCCTCTTCTTTTTGCCTTGAATGCCTGGAACTGGAGCAGTCCTCCTATGACTCTAAAGATGGTGGAGCCGAAATGTAGAAAGAGGCTGAGTTCTTCTTTTTTTTAAATTAATTTATTAAATTTATTTATTTTTGGCTGCACTGGGTCTTCATTGCTGCGTGTGGGCTTTCTCTAGTTGTGGCGAGTGGGGCATACTCTTTGTTGTGGTGCGCGGGCTTCTTGTTGCGGTGGCTTGGCTTGTTGCGGAGCACAGGTGTGCGGGCTTCAGTAGTTGTGGCACATGGGCTCAGTAGTTGTGGCTCGCAGGCTCTAGAGCATGGCTCAGTAGTTGCGGCACACGGGCTTAGTTGCTGCACAGCATGTGGGATCTTCCCAGACAGGGCTTGAACCCATGTCCCCTGCATTGGCAGGTGGATTCTTAACCACTGCGCCACTAGGGAAGCCCCAGAGGCTGGGTTCTTGATAACATCACTGAGCTGCTGCATGGTAGTGTCATCTATGCCTATTGTGGGCTACTTATTATATGAGAAAAATAAACCTATCTATCTCCAGATTTTTTATGTGAGAAAAAGAAACCTCACTTCCTTGAAGCCTCTATTAGCTGAGTTTTATGTTATTACAGCCAAAACACCAAAACATTGGTAGAACTTAGTGTGACAGAGGGCCCAGATGTTGATGATGTCATCTGGCCCCTGAAGACCGTAGCGCCTAAGGCTAGCCCAAAGCCCTGGACTTTTCAGTTATAAGAGGCAGTAAGTTCTCTTTCTGCTTTAACAGTTTAGGTTGGGTTTTCTGTTGCCTGAAATGAAAAGACTACTGATACAACTATTAACAAATAGCCAAGCAGACTGATTGAATTTTCTATTTCCTCTCAGTCCCTCCTCCATATTTTATGGTGAAAAAAAATGAGTAAAATTAAAGGAAGGAAAGAAAAGAAAGGAAGAAATGGAAAGAATAACACACAGTAGTAAAACTTGAGCTAGACTGACAGAAGGTTAGTATGCTTTCATAGCTCCTTGTCCAGAAACCTGGGCCCTAGCTTCCCTCTTCAGGGTGTTTGTTACTGACTCATGGGGTTTGCCCTTGACACCATGTGAGCACCCTGACTGCAGTGAGTACTGTGATTCAGTTTCCCATTCCAAGCAACCCAGCGCCACATTTCTGGGGCCTTTCATTCTCCACTATTCTTCCTTACATGTGGCATGACCCACGCTAAGTGACCCATGTCCTGAACCAGTCTGGCTGTTCTCTCAGGTTACCCTTGGTTCATGGACCATAACCCTCTTGTACTTACTGGTCTCCAGGGTTTTCATCACTTCTGAGAAGGGACCGTTTAGTCCAGTCTAGGTGTGGACCGGCATTAATAGGCAATTGCCACAGGGAGATAACACAGGAAGAAAAATGGCTAAAAATATACAGTGAATCACAGAAAATTACATCTCTTAAACCCTACAGTGTATTCCTATTGCCATAGCAACCCCCGGCTAGTAAAGACAGAGCTGATTTATTGCCGGCTTTCCCCAGCACTCAATTCTGCCGGAAGCGCCTCCAGCCTGTGATGCGAGTCCCAGTGAGGAGAGAGATGGGGACATCACAAACCCAGTGTTTTCTCTTCTCCCTCCCTTCCGGTGGTGTTTCTGGGGTGAAGAAACCCGAGTTCCTTCCATACAACCCAGATTGTCTCCCAGCGCCTTTTGTGAGGTGAAGGTGACTGTTTCTAACCTCTGACAAAATATCCTTCATTCTGCCAACACGAATGCTCATGGCAGCAGAGGGCTGACTTCCTGGAGGGGGTCAGTGTGGATGTGGAATATTAGGAGGCTGTAGGTGCCAGGCTGGTCTGAATGGATGAGGAGAGGAGAGGAGTCCCCCTCTTTCCTTCTTTCTTTTCCTTTCCTTTCCCTCTCTACCTCACTCTCTCCTTCCCTCACCTCCCTGACTCTTCTCTCTCCCCTGCTATTTCCTCAGTAGGTCCACTGTGACATGGACTTGCCAGGAGATGGGGGAAGGAGTCAAGCCTTGACTTAAAACATGAGTCCGGTACATAGAAACATGAGTCTGGTACGTAGAAAGACAATAAAATGTATTTAAATAAACATTTTGTTATTCCATTGGCACTCTAAAATTCCTTGGGGTATACTGTTTGTTTTGTCATAATGTTAAAAATGAGATTCCTGATTGCTATTGAAATTTTCATAGTTTGGAGAAATATTCTGGACCAGTTCTGGAGCATCCTCTCTCAAAAACAGCCCTGCCTGGACCTGTCAAAAGGACAAAGGAAGGACTTCCCTGGTGGCGCAGTGGTTGAGAGTCCGCCTGCCGATGCAGGGGACACGGGTTCGTGCCCCGGTCTGGGAAGATCCCACATGCCGTGGAGCGGCTAGGCCCGTGAGCCATGGCCGCTGAGCCTGAGTGTCCGGAGCCTGTGCTCCGCGACGGGAGAGGCCACAACAGTGAGAGGCGCGCGTACCGCAAAAAAAAAAAAAAAAAAAAAAAAAATGGAGCAAGGAGATGGCTGGAAGGAGCTCCCACTGGCCAAATCTGGGACAATCTGAACTTTAAAAACAAAAACAAAAAAGATAGTAGTGGTTTGTAATCCATTGAATAAAATAAGAAAATATAGGTTCATACTGATATAAACAAACAAATAAATGGAGGGATAGAAAAAGCCCTTCCTTACAGTAAAATTCCAACCAATAAGTGTAGAAGAAAGGATAGGATTAGAAAATCACCATTGGCAGCCTTCAGGCAAGAACTGTCAACGGATGCGTAAAGCAGTGGGTAAAAGTTTGATGAGAAGCAGTATTTTTATACAATCTCAACATACCTCCTCATAAAATATTTATTGATTTCAAAGAGAAAAATAATAACTTTGCAGTGGAGAGGCTTGACAGACCCCACCTGAGCCAAATGATCAAAGTTAGCATCACAAGGGACAAATGGGACAAATCAGTATCATTTCTCTCCGGATGTGATATGCTAAGAAGGACACAATATCACCTCTGTGGTATTCCTGCCAAAAATGCACACCCTGACTCTAATTGTGAAGAAACATCAGAAGGTCCAAAAATAAGGGACAGGCTATTCAATAAGTGGCTTATATTCTTCAAAAAAGTCAATGTCATGAAAGACAAAAACTGAGGAACTACCCTAATTGAAAAAAAGCTAAAGAGATCTGACAACGGTGATCTTGGATCAGATTCTGGATCAAATATTTTTTTTTGTCTGTTGCTATAAAGAACATTGTTAGGAAAACTGATGAAATTTGAAAAAGATGTGTAGTTTAGATACTATCATTGAATCAAAGTGATTTCCTGATTTTGATACTGTATTGGGGTCATAAGAGGGAATGACCATTTTTTAAGTATTTAGGGATAAAAGGGCATCGTATCTGTAACTTAACTTTCAACCAGTTTAGGAAAAAAGTATACAAGATAGATGATAGATAGATAGATAGATGATAGATGATAGATAGATAGATAGAAAGAAAATGATAAGCAAATGAGGTGAAGCATGTACAGGAATTCTTTGTACTTTTGTATTTTTCTGTAAAAAGTACTTTTCTATAAGTCTGAAATGATTTCAAAATAAAGATAAAAAAATAGCCCATCTTCAGACTCAAAGTCCTTTTAAGTGAAATTTCCTTCCATTCTTTTCTTTCCTGCACACTGATGCTACACTGTAGTGTTTAGGTCCTTACAGCTCCTGCACAAAGCAGGAAAATACTGCCATAATGGGGGAGTGTGATGGGGGGTGTACTTTATGTGTGCCTGTGTGTGTGAGGAAGATGCAGCGTCTCCGTCAGGGTGTCACCAAAGGCCAAACATAAAGCCAGGATAAAGTCATTTGTTACAATGCCCAGATCAGACCGGGAAATGAAGTCAAAGGCCCCTTGGTGACTCCTTTCAGGTTTCTGAGGGAAGGGAGGGCGTGACCTGGGTGGGATGTACTGACCCAGCTCAGTGAGAGCTGAGAGCCAGCCTATGAAGTGAGAAAGCCGGGGGATGAACCCTCATTCTTTCTCTCTCTCTCTTTCACGCCCAGCCCCCCTTCACACACACACACACACACCTCTTTCCTCTTATTTTCTGGAATCTTTCCAAACACTCTGGTACCTGGTGAATGAGCCCTTTCTATCAGGGACAGAACATCTCTCCACAAAAGGGGGCGCTTTCTTCCTCTGGGAGCACGGAAGGAAGCTCAGTATGTGGAAACCTGCTAACTTCAGGCTTAGAAGGTGGCAAGGTGGATGGGAGGACCATGTGAGGCCCAGTGCCCTATCTTCCTACATTTGGTTCAGCCTGTCCAGAGCTTGTATCCAGGGCCAAGAACCTGGTATACAAGTCCCAAAGCACATGCCCCAATGTCTACACAATAGTCATGACATGAAAAGATTCCAAAGGAAGGTCTTCCATGTGCTGCATTAAAATTCACTCCACTGCTTTCTCTAGTAGGCATTTACTTTAATTCATTCATCTCAATATTGTGAGCTGCAGTGAAGCAGAAAATGGTTCTGCTATTTCTAAGTGATCCTGATCCAATGAAATAATGTCTTGATTTCTTCCCAGTGGTCTAGGGACAATAACAAGAGAAGCCTAAGGGATGGGTGGGGTAGAGCTCCCCTCACCCCTGGAAGTGGGCATCTGTTCCACCCTCAGCTTTTAGACCACTGCCTTGTGATTGGAGGGAGGCACAGGGAAGGAAAAAAGTGGAGTCATTTTCAGTTCTGAAAAGATGATATTTGTCTCAATCTACCATCAGCTAGATATGAGGTATACAAATCAAATAGGCACAAGGCTTCAGGCTGGACCGTGAAAAAGAAACTATAAATATTTAAGAGCTGGTCAGCTCTAATCTGATCAGTTTAGAGTGAAAAGTAAAGACACTAAGTGTAAGCCCTTTTTAAAGAGGCCGCAGTCTGTATGTTTCTGCAGAGAAGGTAGACCTCCATGGCTGGGCCTGAAGTTGTGCACAGATTACAGAGGGTCCAACTTCCTGCCATCATGTGGCCCATTTGCCCACATACTACCGCCACATGGCTTTGTTTCAGAGTTACTATATACCAGGTAGCAGCATTTTTTTTTTTATCAATCAAGAGGGAATCAGGCAATAAATGACTTGATATAAAATTTAGACCATGCTCAGCACTGGGACAAACCTGTAAGAGACTATAAAACTAGCTCTCAGATAGAAGTGGGAGTGACCAAGAAACTCCCTCTGCCATCACAGTAACTGTGACGGGGATAGTCAGGGTCCTTCCATCAGACCTCTAGGGCCCAATGACATGAGAGGGATTTTACTTTTTTTTTCAAGTCTCCCATATGGAAATTTTTTTTTTTGGTATGCGGGCCTCTCACTGCTGTGGCCTCTCCCGTTGTGGAGCACAGGCTCCAAACGCGCAGGCTCAGCGGCCATGGCTCACGGGCCCAGCCGCTCTGCGGCATGTGGGATCCTCCCGGACCGGGGCACGAACCCGCGTCCCCTGCATCGGCAGGCGGACTCTCAACCACTGCGCCACCAGGGAAGCCCGGAAAAATATTATTTTAAAATATTATTATTATTACATAGGAAATTCATTATTTTCATGGGGCAACTTATACCTTCTTTTATTTCACCAGTCTGAGGAAGCATATCAACACTTTCAGAACCAATATTTGTAATTTCAACAAAAAAAGTTCTTACTAAGATCTCAAAACTCATATAACACAGACTTGGGAAGGAACTGCTATATTTAAGGAGTGAGGAAGGAATCTGCAAAAGGAGAAGCAGATGCCTTGCTGGAGCCCAGGGACAAGTAAGCGCCACGGCAGAGGGAGGGGTTGGGAGAGATGCCCATGGCCCAGTACCCTTCTCCAGCACTGTGGGTGGGGACAGTGGGTCAGGACGAGTGTTACTGTTGTCTCCTGACTGTGAGTTCTGCCATGGATTCCATTTCCCACATGCCACCCTGGTAAGAGTCTCTTTCGGTTAATTGCTCAGAATTGGGGCAAACTCTTTTAGCTGGTTGAGTTCATACTTGGGAGTTAGTGATTTGCAACATGATAATGTTCCATTTTTCTTCGTTACAGACGAAGCCTATAACCTTTTGTCCTCATCATATTTACTGTGGTAGCTTAAAGATGGATGCAAATTCTTTGCCTCTCTTCTCACCAAGAGGTAGAGGCTATGTCCTCTTTCTTTGAATCTAGACTGATCCTAAGACTGGCTTTGACAGAGTGCACTAGAAATAATACTGTGTAACTTCTAAGGCGGGGCTTAAAGACATCAGCAACTTCCAATTTTGTCCTTGGAAGCAGTTGCCATGTAAGAAGTCTGGCTACCCTGAGACTTCCATGCTGTGAGGAAGCCCAAGCTAACCACGTGGAGAGAGAAAGGCCATGTGGTGAAGTGCTGAGGTGCCACACATGTGAGTAATCTTCTTAGACCTGCCTGCTCAGCCACCAAGTAAATGAAGTCAAATGAGTGACCCAACCAGTGGCATATAGAGCAGGATAACCACCCAACAGAGCCCTGTTTGCCGACCCACAGAATCATAAGCAAATAAGATGGTTGATTTAAGCCAGTAAGTTTTGGGGTGATTTATTATCTAGTTTGTTATCTAAAACATACACAATCAAAGCTCATGGAATTAGTGACCCATCCATTATTAGCAGACGGAGATAAGAGGACCCAGATGGATAAAGCTTCTTTATGTCATTCAAATAGCAAAACTTCCGCTGAGCTGGGAGCAGAGCCCAGAAAAACTCCAGGATTCCAGCTGTGGTCTACATGATGTCAGACAGGAATAATATTTTTCTGAGAACAACTCTTTTTTCTCATAGTTGCTTTCCTATATTGAGCCCCATATTTCCTACCCTAGCTGTTTGGCCATTATATCTCCCTACTGTAACCCCATTATCTAGGCGTGCATTCATTTTACTTTTTAATGTCTCCAGAGAATACCATAATAGTAACATTTGGAAACAATCTAGCTGTCCAACAATAGGGACCTGCATGAATAATTTGTGGTACATTCATATAATAAAAAAAAACTTGAATTTATTAAAATTGATGCTATAGGAGGGTATCATAAGCATAGAGAAGTATTCCCAGTATGTGTTATGAAACAATATGATCTCACTTAAAAATCTTATGTACTGTATTTATATATGCCTGGAAAAAGATGTGAGGATTTTCAACAAGACTGAGTAGTATATGGGGACTTGATGCTTTTATTTGAGTTTCCTAAGATAAGCATGTAGCTTTTTTTCAGGAAACTCAAAAAGTAATATAGCCTTTCTAATATGATAAAACAGTAAAAGAAGTGTTATTTAGGAGGCGGAAGTAGTGATAGGATGGCAGGGTCTGCCAGGCCCCTAAGGGAAGTGGAATTGGGCTGAAATGATGTTGTGACTTAGACTGAAATAACTGTGGTTTCATGGGGCCCCCACCCAGTATTTGGCCCTCCTGTGCACAGAACCTGCTTCAGGCAGCCTGCCCACAACATGACCTCTATTAATAGCAGCCGGAAATCTGGGGTCATGCAGATTCTTAAGTGAAATAGGAATCAGAGTCAGAATCATGGTTATTAAGTGAGTGTCAGAACTTTATCATCAAATACTATTTATTAAACACTCTCTTGCTTTAATGAGTCAGGAAATAGGTTTCTCTTTTCTTTTATCGTTCACCATTGTGTTTCTCAGCAAGAGGAGGGCTCTCTTCCTGAAATGGGCTGGGACCTTCATTTCCCTGAAGTCATATTACTAGGCAGAGTTTTCCAGGGAAAGAAACTGTTGATTCAAGCACATACCACCAAGCAAGTGTTTGGTTGCTCTCTGTGATTTTTTGTTTGGCTCTTACTTCTTTTTCCTACGTTGTACCAGAAAATACAAGAGTAAAACCTGTGTGTGGTGGACGTGTGTTGTCCAGAATCTCCTTCTCCCTTCTGTAAGCAACATCGCCCTGCCTTGCTTCTAAGGGACCACCTCCTCTCATTCCGTTTATGTGGTTGGGGGTGGAATGACCTCATCACCTGGCACATGACCCAGGCTTGGCCAGTTAGCATATTCCATTCTCCCGGCCACAGGTGAAATGGCCATAAACAGGCACAGGACCTGGGTCAGGCCCCTGAGACTCAATTCTGGGACTTTTGCTGGATCTTTCAAGAAAGGGGTGGATGGTTTCTATTTGGGTTGCTGAGCTGATAGGTTGCAAGCCCAGAGCAGCTTGTGGCTGTCTTTGCCACCTCACAGGAAGAGCTTGCCTGAGAGTAAAGGCAACATAGAGGAAAGCAGAGCTGAGAAAAGGAGAGAACCAGATTTCTGAAAAGCTTGTCTTTTGGAAACCTGGAGCCAGCTACTTCAGAATTTTTTAGTTGCAAGAGCTAAGAAAATTCTTTTTTTTTTCCCCACTTAAGACAGTTTGAGTTGGATTTCACTCATAGAAAAGGTGGGAGAAGGTGGGGCTTGAGTGAAACCTATAGGATTGGGTAGGATCATAACTTTTAATTTTTGCAGAACTTTACGACTTTTGAGGCATATTCACACATAATCACATTTGAACCTCATGGCGACCTTATGAAGTAGGCAGAGTCTTTATCACTATTTCCATTTTACAGAAGAGGAAACTGAGGTTCAGAGAAGTTAGGTGATGTATGCAGAGGCATAGGGCTGGGGAGCAGCAGAGCTGGGGCACAAATCCAGGCTCTTTGCACTCCCTGGAGAAGCTGCTGAACATAAATCAGATCTGGTGGGCAGAGAAGAGACAGGGTGGCATGTTGGAGAACGTATTTCTCAGTGACAGTGACTATTTCTGCTCTTTTTGCCTCTCCCATGATTGCCTAATACAGCACTAAATACATAATAACAATAATAACTAATATTTACTGTCTGCCATGTGCCCAGCATTGGGCAAAGTAAGCACTTTACTTGGATTATCCATCTCCTTTTGCTTTTCCTGACATTTATATGAATAAGGTATTTTTGCCTTCTTTATCACCATTTAATTAAGATGAATAAACTAAAACTCTGAAGAGTGAAGCCACTTGCCCAAAGTGACACATCAAGTAAGTGGCAGGGCAGGGGACTGGAATCCAGATCTGATCCCCCAAGAACCCTTTTTTTAAAAAAATAATAAATTTATTTATTTTATTTTTGGCTGTTTTGGGTCTTCGTTGCTGCAAGCGGGCTTTCTCTAGTTGTGGCAAGCAGGCTTCTCACTGTGGTGGCTTCTCTTGTTGCGGAGCACAGGCTCTAGGCGTGCAGGCATCAGTAGTTGTGGCTTGCAGGCTCTAGAGTGCAGGCTCAGTAGTTGTAGTGCACAGGCTTAGTTGCTCCGCAGCACGTGGGATCTTCCCAGACTAGGGCTCGAACCCATGTCCCCTGCATTGGCAGGCGGATTCTTCACCACTGCACCACCAGGGAAGCCCCCAAAGAACTCTTTCTCCCTCTTAATCACCAGGCTGAATTGGCCACTTTGCAAGGAATACAATGAGGCTGTCAGCAACTCCTGGTTGGCCTTTTGGCCTTTCAGTTGGAGTTGGGGAAGATGTTCTAGATTATTCTTTTTTTCTTTCTTTTTAAAAAATTGAAGTACAGTTGATTTACAATATTATATTAGTTTCAGGTGTACAGCATAGTGATTCAGTATTTTTTACAGATTATACTCCATTAAAAGTTATTACAAGCTAATGGCTATAATTCCCTGCGCTATACAATACATCCTCGTTGCTATCTATGTATCTATTTTATATGTAGTAGTTTTTTTCTCTTAATCCCGTACCCCTAATTTGTCCCTCTCCCCTTTTCTGCCCCCTCTGGTAACCACTAGTTTTTTTCTATATCTCTGAGTCTGCTTCTGTTTTGCTACGTTCATTTGTTTGTATTATCAATATTTTTTAGATTCCACATGTGTGATATCATAGGGTCTTTGTCTGACTTATTTCACTAAGCGTAATATTCTCTAAGTCCATCTACGTCATTGCAAATGGCAGAATTTCATTCTTTTTATGGCTAATATTCTATTGTACAGATATATACCACATCTTCTTTATTCATCTGTCTGTGGATGGGCATTTAGTTTGCTTCCATATCTCAGCTATTGTAAATAGTGTTGCTATGAACATTGGGGTCCGTGTATCTTCTTGAATCAGTGTCTTTGTTTTTTCCAGATGTATACCCAGGAGTGGAATTGCTGGTCTAGATTTTCCTTTTTAATCCTACTTCTCCCCTCCTATGTTCTCTGAGGCTCCACAAGGACACAGTCCCTTTCATTCCATCTTCTCACGGTGGCTCTGCCTGGCTGGTGGGCAGCAGCAAAGCCCATAGACGTTTCCAAATGACTCCAGGCAACTTCCTAGCTTCCAACTTTCTGGCTCCTGCTGGCGCTCAGAAGCCCAGTGTAGCACTGTAGGGGGAACAAAGGAAGGAAGGTCCTGCCAAGAGGGAGGCCTTGCACCCTGCAAACACTCAGAAGGCTTCCTTCTGTGTCTCCTCCCACCCATTCCTGCTTGCTTCATCTCCACCCTGCAGGGAAGTAAATAAAGCAAATACATTATCTATTTATTCTATAAAGTGCTGCCCTTGGTGTTCCAGTCACCTCAGGGCAAAGAGCACACAAGTTAAAAACAATTAAAAGATATAAAACAGGGATTGGCAATGACTGGCAGTTTTTAAAAATCAGCAATAAAATGCCAGTTTGAGGAGCCCCAGCTCATCCTGGGCCCTGCAGATCACCTGCAGGGACTCTGTCACCAGGAGGGGCCGGGAGTGATCTTCCTACAGCCTCTGAGTTGTTTGCTCACAAAGCCCAGACGATCCAGTCACCTTCCTTCAGACTCTGCGGTCTGAGTCTTTATGACTCAGCTCAGGCCAGCATCAACTCGTTGTTTTTCTTCCTGTTCCTGGCTGTGGGAGGCTTGCAGGAGGCCTGCAGTGTCTGCCAGGGGACAGAGGGGCTCCAAGTGCCGGGCAGGGGGGACCAGCTCAGTCGTTGGCCTGTCACTGCCTGGGCCTAGCTAGTAGTTGGTGCCCAAATAGTAATAATGATAATGAGAGTGTTAATAGCAAGAGCTAAGCTGGACCCGAGGCTTCTGCTCGGTGAAGGAAGGAATGTTGGCTCATCACTAAGGTTTCTCACACTTTGAAAGAGGTGTGGTTAGAACCAGAGCGGGGAGGAAACAAGGCAAAGCAGCTATGTAATCCAGGTTGGAGGAGAATCTGGGAAAAGGAAAGCACCATGGTGAAGCCACCTTAGCTTGAATGAAGGTCGAGGTGCTGCTGAGGCTCCAGCCACAAGACACAGAGACGCTGCTAATTGTGGACGGGTTTGCCTAAAGAACAAGCAATGAGCCCAGACGTGGGCAATCTGATCTATGATTCTCAGCTACTTCAGGACCTGCGGGGCCTTGGGTAGGTCACTTGACTTCTCTGGACTAGTTTTCCACCCAATAAAGCAAAGAGACAGGCCTAAATAATCCCCTTATAGCACTGCATTATAGACTTCTGATTCTTAGAATTCAAATAACCATGCGTAAATATCTATTGGCCACCTTCTATCTGCCAGGCATCTGTGGGATCTCCCAGGAAAACAAACATTTCCCAATCTCTCCGTATCACACAGGTTTCTCTCCAGTGGAACCTGGCTCTCTAAGGTGGAGGATGGCAGGGGTGAGGGGTGGGTGTTGAAAAGAAGCATCCTTCCACTCAATTATGCTTTTTTTTTTTTTTTTTTTTTTTGCGGTACGCGGGCCTCTCACTGTTGTGGCCTCTCCCGTTGCAGAGCACAGGCTCCAGACGCGCAGGCTCAGCGGCCATGGCTCACGGGCCCAGCCGCTCCGCGGCATGTGGGATCTTCCCAGACCGGGGCACGAACCTGTGTCCCCTGCATCGGCAGGCAGACTCTCAACCACTGTGCCACCAGGGAAGCCCCAATTATGCATTTATTGATCACTTACCTCCCCACCCTCTGAGTTGGTGGTTGCCAGTCAGTAGCTGTTCCATTGGATTCTCAGGCAACCATGTTCTGGAATTTCCTGAGCACCACTCCACCTGAAGAGCAGCCCCTGCCACTCTCTGGGAAGTAATGAGGTTTCCTCTCCAGTCTCACACTGGCCCACTATCTTTCATCCCACCGGGCGTCCCCATGGCTGCACTCATTTCTCTCTATGACTGGGTTTATTCAGCTGTGTTCTCCAATGCTCCGCAGGCTATCTGTCACAGGAGGCTGTCACAGCCCAATTGGAATTCACTTGATCCTTCCCTCTACCTTATTCACTGAGCAAACGGGTGCATTTGGCATTTCAGTCATGGAGATTCTCTGACACCCCTTTGCTCTTGCCTAAAATGGAAACCTCAGTGGTTTTACAGAAAAATTACACATTCTCCTGTAACCTAAAATCAACAGCTATTTCTTGAATACCTACCATGGGCTGTCATGCCCTCAAGAGGCTTATGATATTGTTGACGAAATGAAACAGACACATGTGAAACAACTTGAAAACAGCTAAGCACAGTAATGTCAGCATTATCGTTTTTGTTGCCGAAATATGTGTTACAATAATACCGCCACAAACACTAATAATAGATGCTGACACACACCCAGCACTTACGCACATCTCATTTAAACCTCATAACAAACCATTGAGTTGGGTATTACTGTCCCCATTTTACACATCAGCAAAATGAGTCACAGAGAATTTAATTGGCCTACAGCCTCATGCATGGTAAGACAACTCATCTCTTTTCAACTCCAAAGTGTGTGCATTTAAAACCCTAACTTTATGCTCAACGCTGCTCTGTAAGCTCCATGAAGGTGGGGGTCTATGTGTTTTGCTCATGGCTGTTTTCCAGAGCCATTTTTTCAGTGCTTTCCTTAGTAAATGCTCAATTTAAAAAATATATATATTGCATACTGCACCTCTTGTGGACAGAACGACCTATAGGAACAGCTAGATAAAATGGTCTGTTTTTTAGAGTCAGAGGTGGGGGAAATGTTGAGGGGTTTGGAGGATTATGAAGTTCAAGCTCGGCCATCTCGTTTCCTGGGGGATGGGCTTGATGACAAAAAGAGTAGGGGAATAGAAAATGAAAGAAAGTAAAAAAACCAAAACAACAGAACAAAACTACACAATAACAAAGCAGACACACAATAACACTGCTCCTCTTTTTAAATCCAGCTCTCTTCCCTGCCCTGTCCCCACCCCCCTCCCCGTGCACACAGCTCCTCTCTGTGGTGGCAGGCCTGCTTTGTGCTGCTTACATCTGAGTCTCTCACAAAACTGTAGGCATAAGGAAGATGGGTGCTGGCTTTATCCTAGTTTGTATCCCCCAAGTTGGGTTGGTTCCTCAGAGCATATGTTTGTTGAAATGAATTGAAATTAGAAAGTGTCCCATGCAGCTCAGCTTTTTTTTTTTATGTGATGCTTTTTGGGAAGTAGCAATGATATAGAAGAAAGAACAGTAGAGAAACCCCTTGGTAGTTATAAGGGGAAATGAATGTGGTGGCATTGTTTTTTTTTAAAGCCCTGGGTCTGACCTGTCTCAGATTGGATTCCCATTCTTAGAAGGAAAAACGGGAAGTCAGCCTGGAGGGTCTGCCTCAAAGAGCATTGAGGGGGAAATGTTCAATTTTGTTGGTTTGTTCTGCTGGGTCCTTCTCTCCAGGACACTGTTTAGTACACCGAGTGAAGTGGAAAATGAAGAACAGGTGAGCAATCAGCTGTGAAAAGCTTTAATGGACCCGGCACCCCTTTGGGACTGAGGCAAGGCTCTTGCTGGCACTCAGGACCAACTCTCTTCCAGTTCAGTGGGCTTTGTCTTTGTAATGGGAATTTAACTCCCTCAGGTGGCCCCGAATGGAGGAGCATTACTGTCTTCAGCAGCAGTGGGGCTGCAGCATCTGGAACAAGAACCAAGGCCACTGTCCTGGAAGGTGCCCCTGGCTCAGTGGGTGCTTTGGAAATCTTGAACTTCCTGGGTGGCCAGCAGAGTGGGTCATGTGACCCTGCCAACAGAGTGATGCTATGATTACCTGGGGCTTCTAAGCAGCGGAGCAGAGACTGTTCCTGGAATGGGGAGACTGTGAGTTGGTGTGGATCCAGCCCCAGGGGACTTAGGACCACCACAGTATCTGGGTGGGAGCAGTAGGATGGGCAGGCCTCTTTTACGCTTTTAAGCTTCCTGGAGTGTTCTATAGAGAACGAGGCCGCAGATTTGGGCTGGCTGGGTGGGAAAGGATGTCTCCCTAGTAGTAGTCATGAGGAGAAGCAGGGGTAAGAGCAGGTGTGCCCTCTGTGTTTACTATATTCCAGACCCCGGGCTAAGTACCATATTTATGAATGTGTGAGAGTGATGCCTTCACTCCCTAACCCCGACAAAAATTTAGTCTTTGCCAGTTAGCTTCTTCCTCTCTCCTGCCTTCTCAGAGTTTTCCTGGCTACTGAGCTTTGGAAGATATAGAATCAGGGTACGGAGAGGCAGGACTGGAGAGGCAGGAGGGAAGGGAAAGGATTCTTCTTGCTGGGACAGCTCCAAAGCTTTCCTTTGCTGTGGACAAGGCTGGTACTGGGGAAAGTGTAGAAGGAAAAAAAAAAAAAAAAAAATGAAGGGAGAGAAACTTAGTGAGTTAACTGTTACTGACCTTTTCAAATTGGGACCCAATAATGATCCCCCCTGCCTAGTATCACTGGAGCCAACAGAATAGACTGAATTTGGTTCAGAAGCAAAGGAAAGCCTTATTCTTGGATTCAAGAATGGAGAAGCACAAGCTTGTACTTTAGACCAGGGGTCCCCAACCCTCGGGCCGCGGACCCGTACAGGTCCATGGCCTGTTAGGAACCGGGCCACCCAGCAGGAGGTAAGCGGGCGAAGCTTCATCTGCCGCTCCCCATCGCTCGCATTACTGCCTGAACCATCCCCCCACCCCCGTCCGAGGAAAAATTGTCTTCTATGAAACCCGTCCCTGATGCCAAAAAGGTTGCCGACCGCTGCTCGAGACCACAGGCTCTCTCCAAAGGCCCCGGTGGGGCTGCTTTATAGGGATCTCATCAGCAGGGAGGGAAGCGAGTTCTCGCGGGACCTGTTACAGCTGGGCTGCTCAGGCTACAGCTCGCAGGGCGGGGTGCAGCATCTCTGCGCTCGGCCCGCTGCCGCCATCTTGAATTGAACGGCGTTCTCAGCGCTTCTGCGCCCAGCCCCGCCCAGCTGAGGTGGTGGTGCAGGCGTGTCATGCTGGGAGCTCTGGTCTGAAGTGCCGAGCGCGAGACCTCTTCATATGGCACCCTATGAGCAAGGGAAACCAGACGAAGCACCAAGGAAAAGAAAAAAAAGAAAGGTTAGTCTTTATTACCCAGTTTCTATTTTTATTTCCCAGGAATTGTTAATGGGCTTTGCTGTGACAAACCTACATAACAAACATGGGATGGGGAAGCATGAAAAGCAGAAAAAAACCTTTGTGGGTTGGGCGTTAGTTGGGGTTGCCAGATAAAATACAGGACACCAGTTACATTTGAATTTCAGATAAGTAACAAATAATCTCTGAGTATAAGTACGCTCCCATATATTGCATGGGAAATTTTTATACTAAAAAAAGGGATTTGAGGCTTCCTGGTGGCGCAGTGGTTGGGAGTCCGCCTGCCAATGCGGGGCACACGGGTTCGTGCCCCGGTCCAGGAAGATCCCACATGCCGCGGAGTGGCTGGGCCCGTGAGCCATGGCCGGTGGGCCTGCGCGTCCGGAGCCTGTGCTCCGCGGCGGGAGAGGCCGCAGCGGTGAGAGGCCCGCGTACCGCCAAAAAAAAAAAAAAAGGGGGGGGGGATTTGTTGTGTATCTGAAATTCACATTTAACTGGGCATCCTTTCTCTTGTTTGTTTTGTTTTGCTAAATCTGGCAAGTCTAGTGTTGGGGAGAGTTTTGTGAGATTTCTAGAGTTGAGATTCTGATGTAGTAGGTGGGTGAGAGGTAGGGGAATTGGGCAGAGTGGAAAAGATTATTTTAAGAAATGTTGCTGTGGTTTATAAATTGGATCCCCTTTTATGTTCTTCAAGTGAATTGGATCCCCTTTTATGTTCTTTGAGTGCTGCTGGTATGATTAGAAAACTTTATAAATTCCATTTGGTTTTAGAATTGTCTTCTTCAACTGTAACTCTGTGCAGAGCCTGGGGGCTATGAGATCCTGGCTTACGTCCGGGGTACATAGACATTATCTCATATCATCCTTACAATTGTGCAAGCTGGGAAGCATTTTCTTGCTTTACAGATGAGGAACTTAGGCTCAGAGAGGTTAAATGACTTGCTCAGGGTCACCAGTAAGTAGTGGAGCTGGGTTCCAAGCCTAAATTCATTCAATCTCCTGTGCTCTAAACCTGAAGTCTAAATAACCCATGTTAAACTGAATCTCTCCTTCCCAACTAGATGCTGCTCTGATATACTTAAAAAAAAAAAATTGAATGTAACATACTAAATGCATGTAGAATAGACTCATGGATCTTTAGCATTCCTTTTTCAGTTGAAGAAATCATTATCTGAAGAAGATAAGGTTTGCATAGGTGGTTAGTGGCAGAGCCAAGATTAGCAGTTGGACCCACAGAGGGGACAGGGATTGAGAGCTCCAGGGAACAGCTGCAAAAAAGTAACACAAGTCGAGTTGACCTCCCCTTTATTGTCAGCCTCGTCCTGCTTCAAATTCACCCCACCTCTCCCCCTCCTACCTCCTTCCCCCCTCTGGGCATTGAGCCATGTCCCATTTCGACATGTTCTTGCTCTGAGCCAGCTGTCATAATCCCTGCAAGGTGTTAGCTGATAACAGTCTGTGGGAGGATCGTACAGTGTTAGCCCAGCGAAGGATATTAAAGGCTGTGGAAGTCTAAAAGCAAGTGTGTGCCGAGACTGACATCACAGGAGACACCAAAAGGCCTGGCTACCAGGAAACCTTGCAAGGTGGCATTGACCTTCAGGCATTTCCTGTGGTCTGGCGTCTGGTCTGTTTCCAGCCTTGCCAGTCCAGACACTCTGTCTTCTCATGCCCTAAGTTTGATTGGATGCAACAATGATGACCTACAGTAACATGGCTCAAAGAGAAATATAAACCAAAAATAGCCAATTTATTAATGTATAATAAGACACAAACCTGCTAAGCTGACTTTAGCCCAACGGGTGCCTTCTCTCTCGTGGGGTGAGAAGCTACGTGAAGAATCAAGGTATCAGCTGGTTGTTCAGGGCTCCCAGAATTGGCACAGGGGGAGTTAGGTAAAGACCAGAGTTTAATGGCATTGAGCATGAAAGTCTGGGGCCACAATGGCTAGGCGCATGCTCCCGTCAGACGGGGCAGTGCTAGGACACGGCAGGTATCAGACTAGGCCCAGGAAGAAAAAAAACTGCACACTCAAAAGGGAATAGTAATTGCAGAGAGTTTAAAGAAGGGATTCTTTTCAAACATATCTCAAAACCAACAGGGGATGTTGAATCACCCCCAGTCTATCTCCAGTCTGGCAACTCTGGGAGTAATTACCACCTCCAGGGTGAAAAAAGAAGCAGTACCAGAACCTGGAGAGAGCTGTAACTGCAGCTGTAAGGGAGAGCATTTCCACAGGATCCATGGCCTTTGGTGGAGGAACACGGCCATTGCCAGAACAGTCTAGCAGGGAGGGAATGGGGGGAGGAAATACTCTGGCCTGTCTCTCCTACTGTCCCCTGATCCTGCTTGTGGCCTCCACAATCTGAACACAACTGGAAGATGAAAAGCTTGAGAGAGGCCAGCCTCTCAGATCACAGAGTGAGGTAGAGAAGGCAGAGAGTGGATCTCTACAGGCAGACAGAGAGCCTGGGCATGTGGGCCTGTGAGCATTGGGCCTCTTCTTTCCCATGCTTCCTTGTCAGATCACTTTGCTTCTGCTTGAGACATTCCAGAATAATTCCTTTGATCTGGTTACACAGGGATCTTCCTGCTCATTTTCTTTCTTTAAGGTGACTCTGGCCATCTCTGTCTGATCAGTTAAGGGATGAATTCACCTATATAATCTTATCATCTTATTTTCCTCATTGTCTCATGGTTTTTAGGGCCAGGGTGGTGGCTTCCATAAACCAACATAATTCAGCCTTATTGGATAGCAGAATTAAGGGCAGAGGGAACTCAAGAGCAGGCCAGGTCTTTCTCAGATACACTTGGCATCACCTTTACCAGGAGTGTTTGCATTTTATTTATTTTATTTTTTATTTTTTTATAAATTTATTTATTTATTTTTGGCTGCGTTGGGTCTTTGTTGCTGCACGCGGGCTTTCTCTAGTTGCGGCGAGCAGGGGCTACTTTTCGTTGAGGTACACGGGCTTCTCATTGCGGTGGCTTCTCTTGTTGCGGAGCACGGACTCTAGGCGCACAGCCTTCAGTGGTTGTGGCACATGGGCTCAGTAGTTGTGGCGCATGGGCTTAGTTGCTCCGCAGCGTGTGGGATCTTCCTGGACCAGGGCTCAAACCCATGTCCCCTGCATTGGCAGGTGGATTCTTAACCACTGCACCACCAGGGAAGTTAGCGGAGTGTTTGCATTTTAAAAGGGATTCTTAAACAAATGAAATTTAAGACCCAAAGGAATGTGTCTCAAATGGCATAATTTCAGGTTAGTAGTAGGGAGGTGTGGTGGGCTGAAAATGGCCTCCTAAAGATGTGCACATCCCAGTCCCCAGAATATGTTGCCTTATGTGGGAAAGGGGACTTTGCTGATTGATTAAATTAAGGCTCATGAGCTATGGGGATTATTCTGGATTATAGCATCAATGGAATCACAAGGGTCCTTATATAAAGGAGGCAGGAGGGTCAGAAACTGAGAGGGCAGATGTGATGCCAGAAGCAGAGGTTGTATCGATGCACTTTGAAGATGGAAGTGAAGGGTCCACAAGCCAAGAAATTCAGGAGGCCTCTAGAATCTAGAAAAGACAAGGATTCTTGCCTACAGCTTCCAGAAGGAACATTACCTTTGCTTTTAGCCCCATAACACCCATTTCGGACTTCTGACCTCCAGAACTGTAAGATAATAAATTTGTGCTGTTTTGAGTCACTAAATTTGTATAATTTGTAACAGAATTACACGTAGAAAACTAACACAGAGCATATCTTTGGGGTAGAGGCTCCTTTCCAACATCCTTTGATCACAGGCTACACTAAGACCTGCTTAGCCTTTTTGCCAACCAATGTTGGGGTCTCTACACAGACACCAATGGACTGGAATCCTGAGCATAAAAGCCACCCTGGTTATCTGTCTTATAACATGCATAAATGATTCTAAAGTGAGTTTCTGCCCAGATAAGCAGGTTCCCAGAAGTTGTCCTTCACTGCTTACCAGGTTGGGGATATTTGGGGCCCTCCCATCCCCAAGACCTTGAGGTGAGAGCACTGCATTCCCAGAAAGGCAAGTGAGAGGGCAGACAGAGGTGGCGAGGAGGCCTCTCCAGGCAGGGATGGTTGGTGAAAAAATTAAAGAGTGACAGAAAGGGCAACTTTATTCTTGGGCTATTGCAAAAATAGCCCAAGGAAAGGGCTTTGAATCTGCTTTGAACTAGAACACTTGGGGGAAGAAAATCCGCAACATGAGCTTCATGTCAGTGAGCAGATTTTCTTGGTTATATTCTCCACCCCCGCAGTGACCCCAGCAGGCTCTCAGGAAGAATTCCTTCTCTGTAAAGCTGTTTTCTTTCTTCTTCAATTAAGTCACACACATTAAATGGAAATGAAGAGGACATCACTTAAAATGTGTCTTTAGGGGCTTCCCTGGTGGCGCAGTGGTTGAGAGTCCGCCTGGCGATGTAGGGGACACGGGTTCGTGCCCCGGTCTGGGAAGATCCCACATGCTGCGGAGCGGCTGGGCCCGTGAGCCATGGCCTCTAAGCCTGCACGTCCGGAGCCTGTGCTCCGCAATGGGAGAGGCCACAACAGTGAGAGGCCCGCGTACCGCAAAAAAAAAAAAAAAAAAAAAAAAGTGTCTTTAGAGTGAAGTGGAATATGAAAAGGCTCAAATCCATTTGAGAGACGGCCTCTTCTGTCAGAAATCAATACAGCCCTTGCTTTCTACAGTGTGCCAGTTCATAAAGTGAAAAAGGCTCAAACTCCCAATTTAACATTTTCAAAGCTGATATTAAATTCTAAGATTTTATATCTGCTCTTGCACATTTAGGTCCAAGTTATAAAGCTGCAGTCTCTCCCCAGCTTACGAATCTGACAGCGTTTGATACAAATTTTATAATCAAGTTCGATAAAGAATCTCAAATCTTCCTCTTGTAATTTTTAGCTTACAACAGTCTTCGTTAATAACATCTTCCTGCTTGATGTTTGTCAATATTTGTCATTTTAAAAAGGGATAAGATAGAAATACTACGTAAACTCTTACCTCTTAGACGGAAATTACTGTTAGTAAAGGATTCCATAATATGATGGAATAAGATGTCTTCATAGCGGCATTTAAAAAGAAAGACTGTGAAAAGCCAGAAGATGGTATCTTTAGTGACAACCATGGTCTGCTGCTGCTGGCTTTCACAGGGAAACAGAAGACAGGCCATCATCTGGAAGTCTTAGAAAAGACTCCCCTTTGCTCGTTAGCATTTATTCCAGTCCTGAAATGGGTGGTTGTGCACCCACCCTTCTAAATTGTCCTTAGGCTAGAAATAAAGGGGCCAGTTTCACTACCAAGACTGTTTTGGGTGAGCTCTTTTCTTCAGACACTTAAGGATAAAGTTAATAAAAGAGATGTTTTTATTCAAGCAAGGTTGACTCTGAGTTCTATGTTTTCCTATCTGTAAAAAGAGACTAGAAACATGTACACACACATGTATATACATACATACATATATACTATGTAATATATATATACCATGTACTAAAATTATGAAGATAAATGTGGGAATGGTAATCATCAAATTCAGGACAGTGGTCCCCTCTGAGGAGGAGGGAAGGGGATGTGACGAGGAGGATACACAGAAAACTTCAGGTGAGTTTGCCATATTTTATTTTTCTAAACTGGGTAAATCACAAATTCTCATTATATTATTGTCTATGCATTTTTTATTTGCACATCTGCCAAGTTTTATAATTAAAATTTAAATAATTTTATTATTTTAAATATTAAATATAAATAAAATTAAAATAAGTCTTTTATTTATTTAATTTATTTATTTTTGGCTGCGTTGGGTCTTCATTGCTATGCGTGGGCTTTCTTCTAGTTGCGGTGAGCGGGGGCTACTCTTTGTTGCCATGTGCGGGCTTCTCATTGCAGTGGCTTCTCTTGTTGCGGAGCACAGGATCTAGGCACGCGGGCTTCAGTAGTTGTGGCTTGCAGGCTCAGTAGTTGTGGCTCGTGGGCTCTAGAGCACAGGCTCAGTAGTTGTGGCGCATGGGCTTAGTTGCTCCGCGGCATGTGGGATCTTCCCGGACCAGGGCTCGAACCCGTGTCCCCCGCATTGGCAGGTGGATTCTTAACCACTATGCCACCAGGGAAGCCCTGAAACAAATTTTAAAGAGGGGTTTTGGGTTGTATGACAGTCAATTTTATGTGTCAATTTGACTGGGTGAAGGGATGCCCAGATAGCTGGTAAAACATTATTTCTGTGTGTCTGTGAGGGTGTTTCTTGGAGAGATTAGCATTTGATTGAGTAGACAGAGTGAAGAGGGTCTGCCTGCACCTATGTGGGCAGGCATCATCCAATCTGTTGAGGAACCGAATGGAATAAGAAGGCCAAGGAAGGGCAAATTCTATCTCTGTCTTCTTGACCTGGGATGTCCATCTTCTCCTGCCATTGACATTGAAGCTCCAGGTTCTTGGGTCTTTGTACTCTGGAACTTTCAACAGTGTCCCTCTGGTTCTCAAACCTTCAGCCTGGGACTGGGAATTGTACCATTGGCTGCCCTGGTTCTCAAGCCTTTGAACTCAGACTGCCTTGCACCCTGGCTTTCCTGGTTCTCTGGCTTGCAGACAGTAGGTTGCCTGGGATTTCTTAGCCTCCATAACCATGTGAGCCAATTCTTGTAATAAATCTCCTCTTCTCTCTCTCTCTCTCATCTTTCTATGTATCTGTCTGTCTACCATCTATTATATCCCATTGTTTCTGTTTCTCTGGAGAATCCTGACTAATACAGGTTGTGTCATCAGAGAAGTAGGGAAATGAGGAAGCAGTCCAAATGCCATTCAGATTCAACATGGCTTTTTCACTCTGCCCAAGGTTGCTGTCCTGACTCTATAGTGAAGTGGGGATTAAAGATATGCCAGTGACAGGGGAGGGTGAAAGGCAAGATGGTGTGCTGTCTTGTACCAGCTCATGAAAGCTGATTGATTTTCAGAAATTTTGCAAGCCGTCAAACACGTATTATTAAAAATTAAATTATGTAAGCTTACAATTAAATAAATTATATTAAAATGAAAGGTAATAAATGCATAAAATGTATCACATCTTAACTATTTTACTCTGTTATGCTATTATCCATGCTCTTGAGGTTATTTCTGTCTATTTTATCTGTATGGTGGAAATATTATATAATGCACATCTTTTTACAACTCTGCATTCAGTGACATCATGTTCGTAGCTTGAAATTGGCCATGATGGGAGTATTTGCACCATAGAAATTGGCAAGTGCTACTGCTGGGGCTCCTGCTCCCCCAACCCCACACATATGAGAGCCTGTTGTTAAACCTTTACCAGCACACCTTTGGGCAGAACCCAACTTCCTCATCTGCTTCTGGACTCTCACTTGGTTCTGAACATTCTAAATGCTCAGTCGCCACGAAAAACTCATCCTGCCACTCAGTTTGGATGACTTTGGCAAAGCGAACTGCGTAGATTCTGGAGGTATTAGGCAACTGGGGGGAATTTTCAGGAGAGCAATGCTCTGTTTCCTTCTATACACCACTAGACAGACTCCAGAGTATCAACTGTCAGTGTCCCTGATAGTCCCCTGTCAATGGTGTATTTGTCTGTTGGGATATTCCAATCCTAGATGTCACATTGTTGGGCCAGAGGCCTCTGCTTGACTATCCCTGTTCTAATTCTCTTTCCTTTTTCAGTCCTGACTTGTCTTCAGTTGGTGACTCCCTGGAGGGCTGAGAGCTTGACTTACATAAAATGAGAAACTGGCAAAGGGGTGGGACACTGGCCTGCAGGAACTCAAGGATGTGTAGGCTTGGGCATCTGCCTGATGACCAGATCCCCTGCTGGGCTGTATCCCTGCGGCTGGCAGCTCCCGGGGCATCTGGAGTTTAGCAGGGGGCAAGCAGAGCTGGTTGACAAATTATTGCCCTGCCCCTGACCTGCTCCTTTTCTGACCTTGAACTATGCCTGGGCCTGGGGCTTCAGCCCCCTGAGTACCAGTGACAGTCAATGAACATCAGTTCTGAAGATGGTAGGAGGAGGTCAGCAGGATGCTGCTAAGAACAGTCAAAAATAGAGGTTATCGCTTGAAGTGGATCTTGATTTTTTTTTTTCTCTCCCACCTCTTCTCCAAGCCATTTCAAAAATAAACTCCATGAAACATGGAAAAGAATCTAAATATCCATTAATAGGGGACAGATTAAGTACATTCTATCTTAAGAAGGAAAATTTTGAATCAGTGAAAAATCACCTTTTCTTTTGCTATTGTATCATGTCCATGTAATACTTATTTGTATTTATAACACAAATAGTTTTTTTTCAAATGTTAGAAAGGTAACATTTGAAAAAAAAACTATAAATAATTACGTTGTAGAGATCACATGGCACATGAAAAATCTACCTTCTATTATTTAACATTGTATTTAAAAAGAAAAACAGAACTGTTTTAGGTAGAGCTAACTGCTCTACTTGTGGTTTAGGATAAAATTTCCAGTAACAGCAAGTAGATTCAAAAAGTGCTATAACTCGAAACAATTGAGATGGAAGAGAAGGTAATGTACTACAGGACTGTGAGATGACTCAAAAAGTGGCTCTGGGGATGACAGAGACACTAATGTGAAAGAGACATGGGAAGACTTTGAATACATTATGTCATGAAATGTGAGAGTAGAAGAAAGTCGTATTTCTACTTTAGTGTGTTATTTTATACAGTACGTGATTTTAAAGATGTATGTGCAACTAAACCAATATATGGCTTAAGTTAAAAATCATGTTTTAGAAGATCAGTGACATGGGGGAAAGGTCGTGGCAGTGATAAATCAGTATAAAAATTCTTGGTTTATAAAAACTACCCAACTGTAAATACAAATACACATGAAAGAAAATAAATGTATATTGATCCTGAAGGAAAGTCACTGAAAAGTGGTTGTATTTGTATGTAAGATTACAGGTGACGTTTGTTTTTTTCTTTATATGTTTTCATAGTTTCCAAACTTTACACAATGAATAGTCATTACTTTTACAACAAAAAGGAAACATTTTAAAAACAATAAGATAAAACATTTGCCTGTAGTGCCTGCCTCCACTGTGCCCTGTGGATCATTCTAAGTACATTAGTGTGGAGTAGAATGGAAATAATAACTAAATTTTATTGAGTGTGAATCATGTACCCAGAACCATGCTCAGCACTTTGTTATTACAGTTGATTGTTTTATGTAATCAGCACCCTCGTCCTATGAAGTTGCCATGAATACCCTGATTTCATAGGTTAGGAAACTCAGGATCAGAGTGGTTTGGGTCTTTGCCTAAGTCACACAGCTAGTGAGTGGGGGTGCTGGCATCTAAACCCAGGCAGACCAACTCCAGAGGCCACATTCTCAGTCTTGGCTTTTTGCTGTGCTGCCTCCCACCATCCCAGTACACGTCTGGCAGGATTTCAGAAGTTGTAATGGGCCAGACTGTGGGAGAATTTCTAGCCAAGTGTCCTGAGCATTTATTTCTTCTCAGCTTTACCTACACTTCAAGGAGTTTGGAATTTTAATTGAGTTATGCATGTTTCTTACCTGGGACTATCATGTTTGCATGAGTAAAGGGGTGGGATGAGCTTGTTGGGAAAACATGTTTTCGCCCACTCCATTAGGCAGGAAGACTTCTAAAGGAATGAGACAATTGAGTGTGCTGGTTTAGGCGAGGGTCTGTGAGGATGTTTAGGGGGCTACTTAGGTGGCAAGGAAGAGATCTAGATTGTGAGGACTTGACCAGACCAGTGGTGAAGCACCAAGATAGAGAGCTCTACGTAAGAACAGCAGAACAGGGAAGTAAAAGGAGGCTGGGAGAGGGGCCAAAGACCAACTTTGTCCAGCAAAGGAAAGGGAATTAGCACTTACTGAGCATATACTGCATGCTGGGTATTCACGTTTGCTCTTTCTTTGCATCCTCCCAACAACCCGATTTGGTAAGGGTCATTTTCTCCACCTGCTAGTTGGAGACGAGGAGGCTCAGAGAGATGAACCTGTCTGAGGTTGAGTGGTTAAGTGGTTATTGAGTGGTAAAGCCAAGACTTGAACTGTGGTCTTCCTGCCTCTAAAGTGTTTCCATTTGTATCAGTCATTGTTCCAGCAGGAAATGCTCAAGTGGAGTAATTGAGGAGAGTTTAAGAAAGGAGATGCTTACAAAGGTGGAGGCAGGAGATGGGGTTCAGGACAAGCTACCCTAAAATATGGAACCTTGGCATTTTGAACTCCCATGTGAAAGGTACCCTCCCTGTACCAGGAGGAACATTCTTATCACTAGGGATGGGAATTTGGGGCAGAGAAATCTGTACAAACAAATACTGTTAATCTAGCCCTTATCTTCCTAGATACTTCTTCACTATTGACTACCCCAAGCCCAAACCCCTTTGTTTTCTCAAATCTTGACAAATCTACTGTTTCTTTGTCTAAAAGGTATAAAAGCTTCCTGATCTATCCACTTCTTCATGTCTTCATTCTCTTGTGAAGGCTCGCATGTACATGTAAAAATTTAATAAAATTTGTATGCTTTTTCCTGTTAATCTGTCTTTGTCCATTTAATTTTCAGACCCAGCCAGGGACCCTAAGAGGGTCCTAGGCGAGGTTTCCTTCCCCTACTCAGGGTTAAGGGAAACAGACATGCATGGTGCAGTGTCTGTGGGCTAGGGTTAGCAGGGAGCCATTATTGCACCTAAATGTGAAAGGCCTTAAGTTGCACGAGGGTGAGCCAGTTACCAGACCTGGAAATCATAGAGCCACCTGACAGGAACTGTCATCTTTGGTAGAGGTACAGGCAACCTCTGGCCCTGCAGGTCTCCTGATGATGTCTCCTCTTGACTTAACCCAGTTGGGAAGCAGAGGGCAAGGGACACCTACATTGCTGTACCTAGAAGCCAGCCACCTAGTGACGGAAGCAGGGTGGGAAAGGCTGGAGAGTGGATCTGGGATGGTGGGGACCAATGAAAAATATCTTGCACCATTTTTAGGCATCAGTAGTCTGCCATGTTAATATTTCTTCAAAAGCCTCCCCACTATGTACATCAAGGACACTATCAAGAGAGTGAAAAGCAAGCCCACAAAATGGAAGAAGATATCTTCAAATCATGTATTTGATAAGGGATTAATATCCAGAATATATAAAGAACTTCGAAATGCAACAACAACAAAAATGCAACTCAAAAATGGGCAAAGGGGGTTTGCCTGGTGGCACAGTGGTTGAGAGTCCGCCTGCCGATGCGCGGGATGCGGGGTCGCGCCCCGGTCTGGGAGGATCCCACGTGCCGCGGAGCGGCTGGGCCTGTGAGCCATGGCCGCTGAGCCTGCGCCTCTGGAGCCTGTGCTCCGCGGCGGGAGAGGCCGCAATGGTGAGAGTCCTGCGTACTGCAAAAAAAAAAAAAAAAAAAGGGCAAAGGACTTGGATATTTCTCCAGAGGAGATACACAAATGGCCAATAAGCACAATGCTTAATGTCAGTAGAGAATTGCAAATCAAAACCACAGTGTGATACTACTTCACACTCATTAGGACGTCTGTTATAAAAACAAGCAAAAAACAAAACAAAAGGAAACTAAATTTTCCTTTTAAAAACTTGGAAGGTAATAAGTGTTAGTAGGATGTGGAGAAATTGGAGCCTCTGTGCTGGTGGGAATGAAAACTTATGGAGCTGCTGTGGAAAATAATTTGGTGATTCCTTAAAAAGTTAAACACAGAATTACTATATGATCCAGCAATTCCACTTCTAGGTATATACCCAAAAGAATTGAAAGCTGGGACTTGAACGTATACTTGTATATTAACGTTCATATCAGCATTATTCACAATAGCCAAAAGGTAGAAACAATCTACATGTCCATCAACAGATGAAAGGATAAACAAAGTGCGATATATACATACAATGAAATATTATTCACTCATAAAGAGGAATGAAATTCTGACACATGCTGCAGCATGTATAGCAAGTGAAAACATTATGTTAAATGAAATAAGCCTGACACAAAAGGACAAATATTATATGATTCTACTTATATGAGATACCTAGAATAGACAAATTCACGGAGACCGTAAGTAGAATAGAGAGGCCCAAGGGCTGGGAGAAGAGGGAATGGGGAATTATTGTTTAACGGGTACAGAATTTCAGTTTGGGATGATGACAAAGTTCTGGAAACGGATAGGGGAGATGTTGCACCACTAAGTGTGAATGTACACTTAAAAAATGGTTAAACTGGTTAGACTTTATGTTATATATGTTTTACCCTCCCTTCCCCCTCAGCACACAGGCTTTCCCATCTGCCCCAAACAGAACCCACTGAAAGGATGAAAAATGCCAGAACCCTTAGGTTTTTACCATGGGGTTTAATGATTCTGAACTACCTCACCGTCCTTCCACTTTTTTTTTTTCAGTCAGCAGATAAACAAAATTTCCTAGCCTGACTCAAAATTTTTCTAAGTCTGGTGGCTTTTTTGATAATGCAGTTTTGTGAACTGATGGCCCTAGGGAAGGGATGAGTCCTAATTTTTTCTCTTTTTTCTTTTTTAGTAATGACACCCCATCCCCCCAGCCCTAGAATGGCTGCTGGCAGCCCCCTACCCCTGTAGCTGGAGGCTGGAGGTTGAGTGGGTGGGAGTGCTTGCCTGGGAGCAATTCAGGGCCTCAAGAGGTTCCCAAAGAAACTGCTGCTCTGAGGTTATTCATCTGATGGGAAGACTCTGGTGAGAAAAGGCAAAACTTTCTGGGAAGATTTGGCCAGAATGCTGCAAGGAGAGATGGCCTGGGGTGGATTTTGACAAGAGTGGAATCCACGCATTCCCAGCTGCAAGGGTGGGGATGGGCAGGCCCTGGAGCCCCCAAACCTTGTGGGCCGAGTAGGCTTTGTGGACTCGCAATCTGAGTAGTCGCACAGGGACCCACCCTCAGAAGGGCCACACCATTGGTTTAATGCTCTGTTGTTGCCATCTTGAAATTCTTAATAATTTTTTTAACGAGGGGCCTCGCATTTTTATTTTGCACTGGGACCCACAGATTATGTAGCCAGTTCCTCCTGTAGGGCATCAGAAGGGAGAAATTTCACCTGGAGTCACTGGGCCAAAAGGCCAGGTAGGAAGGGAGAGGGACCTCCAAGGTGCAGGTCCAATGACAGCAAGCATAGCAGAGCAAGTGCGCCAGAGATAAGGGATGCCAGCTTCTCTGTCAACCCTTTTAATGAGAAAGCTCTCAAGGCAAACGGCAGACTGGGGTCGGGGAAGGATGGGAGGTTGTGAATCAGCTCCGCAGTCTCCCTGTCCAGGTCTACTTTGTTATCTCTTTGGCTTGGTCTTGTTTCAACCCCACCTGGACCTATGCCCATTATTCAGTATTAGAGTTTTCATACATAACATTTCTACTTGTTCTTTAAATTTTTTGTTTAATATCACTTCTGTCTTATGTGTTTCGTTTTACTTGAGTCTTGTTTTAGATGTTTTTCTGTTTGTTCATATTCTAATCCTTCTTCTTCAGATAGCAGCGTGTGTAGTTTGCTGTTTTTCTTCTGAAGGAGTGACAGTGCCCTGTTTGGGGGCACATATCCCCTGGGAACACTGGCTGCTTGTCTGATGAGGTGTACAGGAAATTGCTCAAGGCCAGGCCCTTCTCTGAGCCATCTCCCCATGGGCTTCTCACGCCTTGTTGCTATTGTTGTTGATTCCTGGAATCCCTGTTTTCCTCTGTAGTTTCTCTAGCCTGGATTTGGGAAAGGGAGCCAGCAGCCCTCCTGATCTGCCAACTTGGCAGGAACTGGAAGTCTCTTTCTGGCTCCCTTCTGTTTCTTGTGTAACCGCTCCAGGCTGCATCCTACCTCACATTGTAGATGGGTAAAACCTATTCTATTGTAAGTTTCTAGGTATGGATATTTCTCCATTTCAGCTGGTCCATTTCAGTTCATTTACAAAGGGCCAACCAATCAACTGTTACTGCCATCAAATTACAGGGTCCAGATAACCTAGGCTTATAAGCAAGGTATTTCTGAGGGTAATGCAATCATTCCTGAATTCTGATTGGCTGAATTTTCTTGCTGTTTGATTGGCCCAAATGTCAGGCAATTAGGCAGGAAAGTGTTCTTACTTTTTAGAGAGGGTATTTAGGGGTGAAATATCATGATATCTATAATTTATTTTAAAATACTTCAGCATGAACTAAGCAGGCTTAAAAACAAGAGTTGTTAGCTCATGGTATTACATTCACAAAACCATATGTTGCAGGAATCATTCTTGCAGGGAAGTAATGTTTCTATTTTATATTGCATATAATCATAAATATAAATGCTATGGTCTGAATGTTTTTGTCCCCCCAAGATTCATATATTGAAATCCTTAACCCACAAAATGATGGTATGAGGAGGAGGGGCTTTGGGGAAGTGCTTAATCATGAGGGTGGGACCCTCATGAATGGGATTAGCGCCCTTATTAGAGACTCCAGACACATCCTTGGTCCCTCCCACTGTGTGAGGATATAGTGAGAAGATACCAGCTATGAACCTAGAAGTGGACCCTCACCAGTGACCGTGCTGGCACCCTGATCTTGGATTTCCAGCTTCCAGAACAGTGAGAAAGAAATTCCTGTTGTTTAAGCCACCGAGGCTGTGCTATTTTGTTACAGCAACCCAAACAGACTAAGATGGTATATATTTGGCAATATCTAATTTAATGAATTCTGCAGAAGTAATGCTCATTTGACAGATGAGAAAATGGACCTGCTGACCTTGTGACTTGCCTGAGGCCACATACAAGTTGAAATCTTAGTTCTCTTGGGCACAGATTCAGGGCTGTTTCCACCCTGCCCTACTCCATCAGGAATCAGGAAGGAGTCCAGGTTGACCTGCTCTGCTCAGCCATTTTGCCTTCAGAGCCACAACGTCTCCTTTCACAGCTTCATCCCCAGTGAGGTTAACAGAACATACATTGCAAAAGATGATTCAGATGTTTCAAGTCAAACGTCTCACAAAGTAGTTGTAATTGATGGGATGTCCATAACCCAGAATGGTGGGTGGCTGTCGTTTTCTATATTCTTTCTAGTCTTTTTAATATATTATTTTATGTGTGCTTGTTTGGATATACAATAATATAGGTTTATTGAAAAATTTGAAGATACAGATAAGACAAAATTAAAAATGAAAATTCCCATAATCTCACTGTGGCTAACAGTTTAGGGATGTATTACCCATCTATTGCTGCATAATAGATTACCCCAAAACTTAGTTGTTCAAAACAAAAGACATTTATTATCTTGCAGTTTTTATGGGTCAGGAATTCGGGAGCAGCTTAGTTGAGTGGTTCTGGCTCAGGATCTCTCATAGGGTTGGAACGATATGAATGGTTTGCGTGGGGCTGGAGGATCTGATTCCAAGGTGACTTACTCACGAGGCTGTTGGCTGGAGGCCTTAGTTCCCCACCATGTGGACTTCCTGCAGGATTGCTTGAGTGTCTTCACAGTATGGCAGCTGGCTTCTGCCAGACCAAGTGATCCAAGAGAAGGAGCAAAGAGGAGGCTGCAATACCTTTTATGACCTTCTTGGAAGTCACACCCTGTCCCTTCTGCCACACTCTGTTAGAAGAAAATCACTAAGTCAAGTCCACACTCGAGGGGAGAGGATTTAACTTCCAACTCTTGAAATAAAAAGAATCAAAGAAATTGTGGATGTATATTAAAAACACTACAGGGGATCTCCAGTCAGTTTTTTGTTTTTTGTTTTTTTAACCAAAATGGGATCTTATTATACATGTGGCTTTGTATCCTACCTTTGTGTGTTTATAAACTCAGATCTCCTGGATTCAATAATGAATCTACTTAGTAATGGATTCACTTAATAATGCTATCATCTTGAGTAAGTTTCTTAACTTCTCTACCTCAACTTCCTTATCTGTAAAATAAGGGTAAAATTAAAATATACCTGATAGGGTATTGGTGTGAGTCACATGAGTTAATATAATTAAAGAACTTAAATCTTGTCTGTCATAGGATAAGCAGTATGTGTTAGCTCTTACCATGTCAGCAAGGCTATTTTAAAAATATATTAATGGCTTCTGAATACATTATTATATGGACATTCTATACTTAATTCCATTATTAGACATTTAGGTCATTTATAATGTTTATTACTGTGACATAATAAAATATATGTATTTGGTCTTCACAAACATTTGGAGCCAGAAGTGTGAGCAGAGAGAGAGTTTTCTCTTTTAATTGCTAATATTAGTAATGCTGTGATAAACATCCTTGAAGCTAAATCTGTGAGCTGGGAATGGAACTCTTTGGAATGTATACACAATTTTGCATGTATGATGCTATTTATGGAGAAAGGGGTCCATAACTTGCATCATATTCTCAAAGAGGTCCCTAATCCAAAAGATGTTAAGAGCTGTTTGTCTAGGTTATTGTCCTCAGCCATCTAGGTTCAGGTCTTGGAGGAAAGGATGGGAGATGTGGTCATCAAGGTCAGGAGCACTGATTCATACCAACCAAGCTCCCAGGGGAGTTTTGGAGGCACCTTAATCACATTAGCAGTGCATTCACATGTTGGATTTCATGGTAGTTTATTTCTAGGACAATCTCTAGGTGACTAATCTGGCCACCTTATTATTCTTGTTATGAGATCAGATACCTGTGTAGTCTCAAGATCTGCAGTTCTTTGGTCCCTTGTGTCTGGGCTGATTCCACTCAGGGGTTAGGTTCAATTACTCTAGTATGTATTTGGTATGTACTAAGTATTCCATAATATTTGTTGAATAAATGGAAGTATTGTAAAAAATGGAAATCTGTACGAGGAAATGCAAAGAGGAAGTGGCCTGTGTTTGTCAGGCTTTGGAATGATTGAGCTTTTGTGACGTTGGCCTACAAGAAGCCCTAGAAAGGAATACTGGTGGAAAAAAGAATATAGTGGGAGATGCTGCAGGGAGATGTTCTGAAGCATGGGCTCCCAAAGAGCAGACTGAGTGTGAGGATGATGGACTGATGCCTCAGATAAGGAGTAGGGGTGCCAGGGGCAGGAAGCACCTGGCCTGATGTGTGGGACCAGCTGCTACAGTCATTGCACTCATCCTACCCTGCCGCCGAGAACTTAGCATTACACCAAGGGCAGCAGCCCGGTGGAGCCTCAGAAGCTCACTTCCCACAGGTGGCAGCCATTTCTCTGAGTCTTCACTGCAGTAGCTGCTCAGGAACTGTCAGTCTTCCAGGCCAGTGGCATCTGCATCATGTGGGCAGGTCATCCGCAGGGTGGATCCCCAGCCCCACCTCTGAGAGTCTGGCTCAGGGCCTGAGGTAGAGCTCAGGTTTCTGCATTACCAGTGCTGGTGGCTCACAGACCACCTATGTTCATTCAGGTCCACTGAGAATGAGACACCAAGATGGGATTGAACACAAAAGAAATTTGGTGGGGAAATGTCTGTGGATGAAGAAAGGGTGGGAGCCCAGGCAGGGGGTGAGCTTGGGCCCCAGTGCAGGGACTGGGAAGGAGAGGGATGGGCAGCTGCACAATTTAGAGGGAGCAGTTGCCACAATACTGCCCTCATTTCAGACACCAATTGCAGGTCCAGAGGCCCCCAAGACCACCCTCAAGTTTCAATAATTTGCTAGAAGGACTCACGGAACTCACTGAAAGCTATTTTACTTGTGGTTACAGTTTATTGCAGGGAAAGGATACAGATTAAAATCAGCAGGGAACAAGTACATAGGATAGAGTCCAGGGAAGTACCAGACTCTGAACTTCCATGGCCTCCTCCCTGTGGAGTCAAGATGTGTTACTTTCCTGGCACTGATGTGTAACAATATGCATGGAGTATTACAAACCAGGGAAACTCACCTGAGCCCTGGTATTCAGAGCTTCTACTGGGGCTCCGTCATGTAGGCATGATCGATTGATTGCCCATGTAGTTGATCTCAGTCACCAGGTTGACTGATACTGCATGACCCAAAGCCCCACCCTAAATTAAACTGTTGGTCTTTCTGGTTCGGCCAGTCCCCACCATAAGTCACACTGTTACTCTCGGACCAGCCCAAGGCCCCAGGCAAACAGATTATCTCCTGGGAGCCAAGGGCAAAGGCCAGACCACTTTGAGGGCAAGGTTAGATTCTTCACTGTACAGGTAGGAAGAGTCTCAGACAGTAGTGCAGCTCTGAGAAAGGTTCAGGCAGGTGGATGGGGAGTGCTCGAGCCAAAGCTGCCTGTTGAAGGACTCCTGGGGACCTGGGGGAGAGTCCTCCCCCACCCCCATGCTCAGCATCAGCTGGGAGTAGGCCTGGGGAGTGTGGTCTCAGTGTGGATCTGGGGGTGGATCCTGGGGGGTAGCAGCGGGGGCCTCCAGCCAGGCCTGCTCCCTGTAGCAGGAAGGCTGAGTGGCACATTTTATGGCTGCCATGTACGTGCCTCCAGAGCCAGGAAGGGGCAGTGGGGTGGGGGGCGGGGGTGGAGTTGGCCTCCGCCTTCCTGCTGCAAAGCACTGCAGGCCTTCTGTGCCAGAGAGACTACTGTGCCTCTTCCTCCTCTTCTACCTGGTCTCCTGGCTCCTGCAAACAGGAAAAGGGTTAGGGCAGGGCTGCCAACACTGCCCTATCCATATGGGCCAGGCCCTGGATTGCGTGTTCTGCGTGTTCCCCTCCCGCTGCTGTGTTGTCGGGAATCTGGGGCACAGGACACAGAGTAAGAACAAAACAGGACGTTCAAAAGACATTGGCGTGTGGATGATAGACTGGCTTCTGTGCGTGGTCTCTCCTGTGGCTTCTGCTCTGGCTGCAGCTCTCTCGGGGTCCCAGTAGCTGTGCCTCAGCCTCACACAGGTGCACCCCAGGGTCTGTGGCTCGGGGTCTCCCACGGTGGGAGTTAAAGGTGCCCAGAGCGACTGACTGAGGGAAGCATGTGCTCAGGAGGCAGCTGGGGAGGGGACCTTTGAGTCTTCTGTTGATTTCTCCTTCTTAAACTCCACAGGCTGCTTGGGGAAGAAACCAGGTGGGGGAAACTGAGATTATAGAGAAAGTGTGGTGCATAGACCAAGCATGTGAAACCAGGAAGGGGGTGACTCAGAACCAAATACCAGCGTGGTGTGTGTGTTTTCTGCCTGGCACAGCTGCGCTTGTCCCTTGCTCTGAAGCCTAGTTCCTACTTCCCCTTTGCTTTCACGTTGTCTTAGTGCTTTCCTTTCTAGTGGTCAGATCCCAGCCCCTGGGATGGTGCACTGTGCTTTTAATTGAAGAATGAGGATGAATCTTTGCACATTTAAAAAAAGTCCAAGCTGGGGCCAAGCCCCCACCAACAGCAGCCTAAGGGTAGGGACAAGTGGCCTCAGCAGTCACACATGTGACAAAACCTCATCCCTGGAACATTGTGACTTTGGGGACACAAAACTAGACATGGAGGCTGGAGACCTGGGTCCTGTCCTGACTTTGCCCTTGACTATTATTACTGCCTTTCCCAGATTCTCAGACACCATTGATTGTAAGATCCATCATCAATTTAATAACTGCTTTTAGCGCGGGAGAAAGAAACATGGTCACGTCATATGTACACATCAGTTCAAACACCCATCCTGATTCCATGGCTGTTAACATGTAAAAAATACATTGCATGTTAAAAATGAAGAAAAAACCCCCAGAATTTATAACAAAAAACTAACAAGAGGAGACTTTTTCTAATTCTGGGATTAAGATGCAAAACCAATACCCATATTTTGGAATAATTGTATTAATAAGCTTTTTACCATGTGTCATTGCTGTTTTTTTGACAGGAAGAGGACATGAGTTGACTTGATATACACTCATCTGAAAGAGTGTATATTAGTGATATTTATATTCAGCAAGCCATGCAGGGTTTAAATTGGTTACTAGATATTTGCATCTTCTAACTACACAGCTGAAATAAGAGAACTAAAAGATATTTCAGTTTTAGAATAATAATAGCTAATGTTTGTGAAGTGCCTTTTATGTGCAGGCCCTGCTCTGGGTACTTTACACGTATCAACTCGTTTAAGCCCATGGAAGTCTTGTGAGAAGGTGCTATGACTACCTCGACCTTCGAGATGGGAACAGTGGAGCACAGAGATTTCACAGTGTGCTCAGGGCCCCACAGGTAGGAGGTAGACTTGAACCCAGGTGGTGTGTTTCCAGAGCCCACCTCTTTACTGCACTGTACAGTCTCTCTTAAAGCATGAGTGAGAGTTTCTACTCATTGTCTGGGTTCAAAGGAAAGGTTGGGTTGGGCTAAAAGCAGTGGTATGCTGGTAAGCTGCCTCCCCCTCTTCCCCCTTATAAAGCCCTGGTTTATAACATGTGTCAGTTTCCTTGGTGTAAATACTTCTACCTGGGCTGATTTCAAGGTACCTACTCGCTGGTAAAATTCCAGAGTGCTTAACAGTTGCTTCTCAGGAATTGACACAAGCCAGCTCCCACACACCACTGGCTGAAAGTAATTGTTCAAGTTGGTCTGGAGCAGTTTGGCCAGGAATGTGTGTGTCTTGCATGATGCTCAGTTAAGCCAACCATGGGTGGGACTCGGCATGTACCTTCAGGGCTTGAAAGTGGTTTTTCCCCCTCTGTTTCCCCACCTGCCAACCAGGGAAGACAGCTGTTTGCTGGACTCTGAGTGTGGGAGGCTGAGTGCGTGCTCGCCACACCTCGCTGGCCTCTCTGCGGGGTCACAGATGAAGCTGAAGCCCAAGGTTCCTACTCAGAGGGAGGCAGTTGCCTGACCCATGCTCAGAAAGGAGCATTCAGTGGCTGCCCGAGTGCTCCCTCCTGAAGCAGAGTGGCACTGGTGACATGAGATGTAAGGGAAGAGAACCACCAGGTTAAACAAGAGGGAAGAGGGTCTCTGAAGTTTGGAGCTGAAGGGTTCAGAAGAGGCCCGTGAGCTCTGGTCAGTGAGGGCGGAGAAGAACAGAGCAGACCCTACAAAACGAAACAACTGGAAAACATTTAGGTTACTATCAGGACAGCGCTAGAAACAGTCATGAAGTAGGGGTCACAAACTCAGATGCCTACAAGGGCCAGGCAGCTGACTCAAGTGGGCAAATCAGACAAGTTAGAAATGGGGAGTGATAGAGACTGTGGTAAATTACAGCACATGCCCTGCCAGAAGACACTGAGGTACTGTCTTCTGGGGTTTATATTTTTATTTTTTATTTTTTTTAATATTACAGGCCCCCCAAAATAGGTCTGTGACCTGGATGCAGGCCTCTACTTTGTGAGTTCTCTCACCCAGACTTTCCTTGCAAGGGTTTTTTCTTTTTTTTCAAGATTTTTTTATGTGGACCATTTTAAAAGTCTTTATTGAATTTGTTACAATATTGCTTCTGTTTTTTAGTTTTGGTTTTTTGGCCTGGAGGCATGTGGGATCTTAGCTCCCCAACCAGGGATCAAACTCACACCCCCTGCATTGGGAGGGGGAGTCTTTACCACTGGACCATCAGGGAAGTCCCCCTTGCAAGGTTTTGAATGCAAGACTCATAGGTTGACCCGCTGATGGCCAGGAGCTGCAATTATCCCTGCCACTCATCTGAGCAGTGGGGCCCCAGGGTTGGAGCAGACAGTGGGATCTGTCCATCCCATGTGCAGCCAATAAGCGATACATTGTAGCAAATTTTAAAACAACAATAAAACAAACTAAAATTCAGTCTACCTTTTATTATCAACATGTGTTGGCAATCCTGAATAATGTCAGTAATAAAAATACCCTCCTTGAAAAAAAATCTTTTGTTGGTCTAAGTTCTAAATAATTGCTATGGTTCTTGTTGAGTTTTAAATATATCTGTATCTATATCTAAATATATCTATATATGCTTCAAATTAACACATTTAAATAACTTATCTATTAATGAATATTGTGTTCTGCATGGACGTTATTTGGAGAATTAGCCCCTAACTCAAGTGGATTCACCCACAAACATTTGTTTCCAGAATAAGTACCTAATGATTTGGAAACCCTTCAGTTCCAAACTCTGTAGAACTACATATTCCTGTGTGTAAACAATAGAATCAAAATAACAGTGATAGCAAATGATTGTAAACATGCAGAAACAGAATACGAGATAGTTCCATTTTGTTGTGCATGTGACCATACCAAAAGAACTCAAAAGAACAATGTCTAAATGACTTGATTGTTTTCATCAAGAGCTGGATGCTCGTTCTAAAGCAACATATCAAGTAATTCCAATATTTACTGTCATTCAGCCATTTTCTCTGTTTTTTTAAAAAAAATAAATTTATTTATTTTACTTATTTATTTTTGGTTGCATTGGGTCTTCTTTGCTGTGTGCGGGCTTTCTCTAGTTGCGGCGAGAGGGGGCTGCTCTTCATTGCAGTGTGCGTGCTTCTCATTGCGGTGGCTTCTCTTGTTGTGAAGCATGGGCTCTAGGCACACGGGCTTCAGTAGTTGCAGCACGCGGGCTCAGTAGTTGTGGCGCATGGGCTGAGTTGCTCCGCGGCGTGTGGGATCTTCCGGACCAGGCCTCGGACCCGTGTCCCCTGCATTGGCAGGCGAACTCTTAACCACTGTGCCACCAAGGAAGCCCTCCTCTGATTTTTTTACAGAAGAAAAACTTCAGAAGTTTACCAACTATAATAGAAATTTATGGTGAATTTTCTGATGAAGATATTTTAGCTAAATTTTTTTTGACTGTGGAGACCATTTGAAAGCAGCTAAAATGGATCCCAAACACACAAATATATGGACAGCATTACAACTTCTGAAATTAATTGTGAAATGGGATTTTTATGAATCTCTGAAAAACTTGTCCTTTTCTGGCCACTATTATCATTTATTTCATTTCCTGATTATTGCTCAAAGTTGTCACGTGGAGGAGGAGGATATTAAAAATGATCTGCCCATGGTGCTAACACTCCACTGCTCTGAGGTCTGCTTAGCCTCTCAGGTGGAGATGGCCTCTGGGCTGCAGGAACTCCTGGGTCTCTTTAGGACAAAGACTCGACATTTTATTTGAAGGTTTTTCCAGCATAGGAATTGTTTTAACACAACCTGATCTTGACCATTTAATGGCCTGGTTGGAGAATCTGTCTTGGCAGCACAGAGTGGGTTTTGGAGCAACCATGGAAATACCGGTATTTAAGTTTGATCCCGGGGACTTCCCTGGTGGTCCATTGGGTAAGACTGTGCTCCCAACACAGGGGGCCCGGGTTTGATTCCTGGTCAGGGAACTAGATCCTGCATGCACGCCACTACTAAAGACCTGGCATGAGCCAAAAATAAATAAATAAATAAAAATAAAATAAAAGTTTGATCCCATGGCCGAGGAGTAGTGGGTCTTGTTCCCACTTAAGAATGAAAATAGTGTGGGAGCCTTTTCAGCCACCATCCCAGATGGGTGGCTTGGGGGTTTTCACAGGCATAATGCCCTGACATTGGGTAGAGGTATGGAGGTGCCTTTACTCTCCTGCTGGCTCCTGGCCCCTAGACAGACCATTTCATGGCTGGCTCCATTGTGGTTGCCCCCGCAGAATAGGGAAATGGAGACTCACCAGCCTGATAAAGGGACAGAGTTAAGGCAATGAGGCTGACCCTTAAACCAGTCCTGGCAGATAGGGCCAGGCTGGGCCCTAAGTGTGCAGAGATGGTAACTCTCTCTGAGGAATAACTTGAAAGGTTACTGGCCCAAGATAGACTCCCCAACCCACGGCCTGAACGCCTCACCATTGCAGTCACTCCACTGAGGTCTTACTACTATGGCTATTACTACTACTGCCATTTTCACTCTGCTTCCTAGATACTCTTGTAAAGACACAAAAGTGCCACATGGAGGGACTATCACATCCACCCTGAAAGTGACAAGGAAGACCAGCTCCTTGGTAATCAGCCTGGTCACACAGGGTTCTGGAAGCCAGGGATGCAGAACAGGGGTGGGTTCATGGGGAGTCTCGGTTGGGGAGAGATCTGGGACAGTGGGACAGGAGAAAGAACGTAAAAGGAGGGGAGAGGTCTGGCCTGCCAGGGCTGGGAGGAGGGCCTGGTGCCCAGGGACAGGACAGGCAGAGGTATTAGTCCTCACTGCTTTGCCTGGTTCAATCCAGGAATCTAAAATTGTCCTGTGCCGGGGAGAGCAGGTGGTGGCACAGAGACACTCCAAAGGCAACTGATTTCTTCTTGGAAGCTGTTAAGGTTATTGATTTAAGTCAGGACAGGCTCAAGGACAATAAGAGATTCTCTCAAAAGGAAATCAAACTGCTTCTCTTGGTGAGTATTGCTTTTTATTTAGGCAGGGGTCTAAATCTGTTGAGGTGAAAGCTGCTGGGTCTCGCCTCTGGAGCAATCTGGGGAGACCTATAAAATTTATTGATTGGACTTAACTTAACTTACACTGGCTAACAATAAAACAACTAGACCCGTCAATCAGTTCCCAGCCCCACCCCCCCACCCCCAATGATTACAGCGTTGATTGATTCCTCCTTGGAAGTTTAAGGAGAAAGTACTGAGGGGGTCAGGACATAGATGCTGCACAATGACATTCCAGGGAAGCACACCAGGGAAGCCACATCTCGCCCAGGTGAGAGTCCTGGGGGAGGGCCAGGAGTTCTATGGGAATAGGCTGCTGTGAACTCTCTGGGCAGGAAAGAGCTAGGCAGCGCATCAGGAAGGTGGTAGAAAGCTGCCAGGTTTCTGTTTGCCAGGTAAGAATGGGCAAGTGAGTGAGGATATTGATACAGGGCAAGAAAGGAGAGGTGTATGGAGAGGGGCAACCAGCCAAGATAAACCAGTGGCCAGCACCCCTACCTTGAAGTCTGGAGCAGGGCGCTTTGGAGGGCACGCTGCAGGCTTGCCTTTGTGCCAACTTGGAGGAGGAGCTATTCATCCAATTCACCAAGTATTTCTCTTGCCTTGAGAAGTAAGACATGTCCTTACCTGAGGTTGTTTGCAGCCTTGTTAGAGAGACAAGATGTTCCTTGAATGAGATAATGACCTGAGACCTTGGATGATGAACTGCCATCAGTGACTCATGCTTTAAGTGCTGTGGGAATTCAGGAAAAGGGGTGCTCTGTGAGGGCTGGAGGGGTTGGGGAGGGTCTCAGAGATATCATGAGACCTGAACTAGGCCTCCCTAATTCAAGAAGAGCAGAGGGGAGTTGGATAAATCCATCTTCTAGAAACATGGCATCCATTGTCTAATTGGGCAAAGAAATACTTGAGGACTGTGGGATAATATGCATAGTGGTTAAATGTTAGCGCTCTGGAGTTAAAGTTTCAGTTCCAGCCTGGGCTTTACCAGTTATTATTCATAGGGGCAAATAATCTAGCATCTACAAGTCTTAGTTTCCTCACCTATAAAATGGGGATAATAATAGTACTTAATATGGTAAAGTAGTTGTAAAGATTAAATGAGACTAATGTGTGTAAAGCACTTAACACAGTGCCTGGAGCAGAGAAAACATTCAGTAAATGATAGTCGTGAGCACTATTATTATTATTAGTGGTGGTAATAACAGTATTCAGATTACCGCCAGGTTCTGGAGTGCTCTGGTTCCTTCTAGACTACTTGCAGGAATGAATAAAGGGCAAGAAGAGATTCTCTCTCTGTCCTGAGGGAAATCACATAGGGAGCCATATTCAAAGTTTGAACTTGCACTCACCCAATGGAAAGGACTTCCATGGAGTTCCGTGAAGTTATTTCTTTACCTTCTTGGGCCCAGAATGTCCTCCCTGGCCAACTGTCCCTCCCATCCAGAGCCCATTCAAGCTCCCCTCCTCACGAAGGCTTCCCTTACCGCTCTGGCCATCAGGCTCTCTCTTTCCCTTACTGCCCTTGCCTCTCCAAGGGCATGAAGTCAGAGGGCCGACTCCTGTTCTGTTGAGTCTCTTTTGTGGCTGTGTTGCATGTCTCAAAAGTAGGAACTGAGCAGAGCACTTGCTCCACAAACCTTAGAAGAATTATTGAATCTCGTTGAGGCTACAAACTTTCTTCTCTGCCCAGATTGACATTTCTGTGCTCTCTCTCCCAACCCAGCCCCATTCCTTTTCACCAAGCCTCATGCTCAATTCCTGGAACCCAGGCACACTGTGGGGTTCTGCTCTGGACCTCTGTGAACTTCTCAGGCTGCCTGAGCCTCACTGGTGAGGAGTCCCACTGGGTGGGAACGGTGCCGCTGGCCAGGCTGGGCTTCTGTGAATGACCGGAAGGGAAGCAGCTGCCTCTGCTCTGGGCCCAGACTTAGATCTAATATCTGGCTTCTCTGGACTGGAAGAGAAGTTCCCAGAGAGGTGGCCACTCTAGTGCCAAATAGGTCTTGATAAGTTTCCAATGGAGAGATTGGAGTCCCAGTTGCACCTGACAGCTGAGACAGATTGGGGTCTGTGCTGGGAGGATGAGGAATGAGACCACTGTCTTGCATTTCCTGTGGCTTTCCTTCAGGACTGGGAATCGCCCCAGAATCACTTTTTGAATCTTATTTTTCAATAGTCTCCTGTCTGGGAAGCAGGTTATTGGAACCATTTCTGTTCCTCTCATCCCTGTTTTATTCTCTAACCCACAGGGTTAGGCTTAGAGGGAAGATTAACATGGAGATAACATGGCTGGGTGATGAGAGAGAGGCTTCTGGACCATTAAAAGAGAGGAAAACTAAACGGGGAGCACCTACACCAGGAATAAGTCATCTTAAACATCATGCAAGGACAGGTACACGTAGGCCAAGGACAACCAGTCATATTAGAAGTGATAAAACTGAGGTCTGGCTTAAGTCTCTGCTTCTTTAAGGAGAGGCACTTTGGCCCAAATGTCATGGTGATTGCTCCATATACAGTAGATATTTCTGCAAGCCCATGCTGTCCTTTTTTGAATGATATCTGTGGCCCTTATCTAGAACCCGAAGGGCAAGGACAAGAGGCCAGGACCCCACTGAGGAGGTGAACAGTGGTGTACTGCAGCCAGCAGCCAGCCAGTTTAGGGTCTGCAGAGATAAATGACCCCCAACTCCTACAGGGCCTCCCTGAAAGGCACCACTAGAGTTTGGGCAGGGCTGTAATGAGAGTATGCAGCTTTGAGTTTTGAACTTGAAGAAACCTAGAGAATAAACAGGTTGAAGAAACTGTAAGAGAAGACAATCCTCTGGGGATCCAACAGAGACATATCTAGAAGCGCTAGCTCTCCACAGCAGCAATTACATAAAGGGACTCCTAACCCTTTGTGAGATGAAAAATAAACCAATCTCCAGTGCAATACCAGACTGCCTTGGGTGGTATTTACAACACCTTCAGAGCTGGGAAAAGGAGCAAGGGTTCCTCACTTATCCTCTAGTTATTTCTCCTTTGCTTTTCCCTGTGCAGACAAAAGTTGCAGGACTAATGAGCCCTCAGAATGGAGGAAAATGGAACTTCCACCAGCAGTACTTTCAGCAGGTTGGTAGGGATAAGGCAGGAGCTCTCAGAGATCAAGAAATACATGAGCCACTTTCATATTTTAAGGCTCCTGGTATATTAAAAAGAGGAGAAATATCAAAAGAGAATCACAAAAATTGTGATTTTTTTAAAACCTTGCATTTAATAAATTGGTATAATCTAGCACCAAAGGCACTGAGTTATTCACAAGAAAATTTTAGGACTTTTAAAATATATTAATTTATAATGTATTACAGGCAGTCTGATTTGGATAATGGGGACACGTGTTTCAGTTGTATGACGAACAGCATTTTCTTTCAATGTTGTTGCAGTGTAGCTCTGAGACTGTATGTATATAACCTCATTTGGAGATGAATCAAAATCTTAACTCTGAATCAAAATCTTAACTCTGAATCAAAATCTTAACTCTTGGGATAAATGGGATAAGTGGTATCCCCAACACAATACTCCCCTCCTTCATAGCCCTTGGATTAGCAGAAGTAAGTAGTTTATGTAAGTGCAGCATCTTATAAAGATTTAGAAATCTTAGGTTAATATTTAATAAAGATTCCTTTGTTGAATTAGATTTAAAGAAGGGATTATTATGGCTTCTGGGACAGTATTTTGGGGGACCTTTTTACCTATAAGGGCCTAAATATCATGAAAGTATTGCCAATGAGATTTAGTTATACACACGTATCTTCACGAAAAGCCTAAAAAGACAGATAAAATGGTAAAAGGAGGGAACTGTCCTTCCTCGCCAATGTGTGTGTATGGGACACCACTTGTGAGTCACTTCAGAGGTTTGGATCTCACCTGTCCCTTATTCCTGCTGTGCCCAGTTCTGTGGGGTGCCGGCCAGCTCCCCCAGGTGCAGATGACCATGACCCACCTCAGGTCCACTCTGTGGCCTCACTTTCTGCCTTCAGGCCTCTCAGTACTGTTGTCCATGGGGCCGCATGGTAACGTGCTTGGCACTCACACACGGGCAACATAGATGTCCACGGGGAGAACCTTCGCCCAGTGGTCTGGGGGCAGTGGAGAGCTGCTGCCCCTCCCCCTTCCCCCCTTTTGGTTGTTGCTGAGACACCTTTCAGACAGTAACTCCGTGGTCTCCTGGGATTGTATTTTACAAGCAGTAGCCTGGAGGCATGGCCAACTCCAGACATAGCTCTGTCTTGGCTCTTTTTCTTCTCTTTCAATCCCCTCCTTCCTCACTTCTGCTCCTTCCATCACATTCCCCAGGGAAGAGCTTACACTTAGGCCTCTGTTTTAGGATCTGCTCTTTGCAAAACCCAAAACCCTTTGTATGGGAGCTAGTGGTACACTTGATCTTTTTATTGTTTTCTTGCACTTGGTTTTTGGAACCTAAATGCAAGACCTGACATGGAGATTTGTCACATGCCATCTATTGAAATGTTTTTTATTTCTGATTTTGTCATTTAACAGTGTTTGCTCTCCTTCCTAGCCTTGAGTCATCTACAAATTTGTTCATAAAATTTATTGGCTGTTCAAAAAAAGCCATCAACAACCAACCTCTGTAACCTCATCTCAGGCTTCATTCTTGATAACTACCTTTCAGCAGCCTCACCTCCTACAAGTGCACGAATGGGCTGAACTCTTCCCCCCTCAGGGTCTTGTACTTGCTCTTCTTTCTGCTTGGCATCCTCCTTGCTCAGGCTCTTCACGTGGAGGTCGGTCTGTCATGCTTTAGGACTCAGCTTAACTGTCACTTCTCAAAGAGTACTTCCATGACCACTGTGTTTCTCTCATGGCGCTTATCCCAGTCCATGGGCACCATGGATCCATTCATTAGTTTGCTTTTTGTATTGCTCATTGTCCTAATTAGAATGAAATCTCCAGGAAGGCAGGGATGTTGTCTGTTTTCTTCACTGCTCTGTCTCCAGCACTAGCCCAGGTTCTGACACTTGGCAGGGGTTCAATAAATTTTTGACTCATCCTCTCTACTTCTGCACTGGATCCCATCCTCTCTCATCTACTCAAGGACATCATTCCACTAATTCCCCTTCCTTTCTTCTGTATCATTATCATCCCCCTATTTACAGGATCGTTCCCATCAGCAGACAAACATACTATAATTTCTCCTGTCTTAAAAAGCAAAGCAAAACAAACAAGTGCTCTTAGCCCACATCCTCTTTCAGTTGACACACTATGTATTTTATTTGTTGTCTGTCTCCTCCATTAGATGAGAATCTCCACAAGGGAAGGATTTGTGTCTGTTTGTTTATGGTTGTATACCTGGTGCCTGGAAAGTGCCAGACACATAGTAGTCATTCAATAAAAATTTGTTGAATGAATGAATCATTTTGCAGAATGAATGAATAAAACAAAAAAAGCCTTTTTTAATCTACAGAGAAAAAAATCAGTCTACATTTTGAGCAGTGTTTAAATAAAAAGATAACTTTCAACTAAGAAGCATAAGACAGCTTTGCAGAGACATATGGTGGCTATCTAACTGTGTAAGGGAATTCTCTTCTGTTCTATGGTGCTGCCTTCTAACGTGGAAAGCTCAATAGGGCAGTTTAATGGAGAAAGGAAAACCAGCGATAGACTTCTCAGCGTTACGATAACAGCCAGCCTTGACTCAGAGATGGAAAACTGAGGCCCAGAGGTACTAACTTTTTCCAAACTCTGTGTTCTCCCCTTTAATGGCCTAGGGCATAATTATTCACAAAACACATCCAGATAACTAACTCACAGTAAAAGGTAAGTTGTTATCCTTAGAAATTGGACACCACCAATTGCTTTCTGGAAAATTGGCATGCAATAATAGCGCCGGCCAGGAGATGGCGACTCGCCTTTCTCTCCAGGAGGGCTGCACTCTAGGTGGTCACTGAAGGGCAGAGAGCTACTGGGACCCGGCCAGGTCAGCTGGCTGGGTCAGCCAGGGCCTCTCTGGAAGAGTCCCCCAAACAAAGCTCTGCCTCAGAATGCCTCATTCTTGTTGGCTAGACCCCCATAAGTAAAATAGTTGTTGCTGAAAAAGATACAATTTTAAGGCTTCAGATGCAAAAGCAACTGCAAATCCAGGACGGTTGGCAGGTCCACAGTCAGGATATTTATCTCAAATCCAGAGGGTTTGAAAATCTAGGACAGCTCCTTGGCAACCCAGCATTGACGGTCCCTTTGTTAGACTTTTCTTAGGCTCAGGCAACAGCCTCTGAGAGCCAACCAGATTTTCTCCAAGAGGACGACTCAGTCTAGCGAGCATTCTACCGCAGGAGTTATAAACCTGAGATTTGGGGTCCACCAACCACTACAACAAGGCTGTGTGCGAGGGCTGGAGGTGGGAACCGTGCTGGCAGATACTTACAGTTTCTAGAGAGAAAGTCCATTGTTTTCATCAGTCTTTCAGAGAGCTCCATGATTCAAGAAAGATTAAGAAACTACTCTAAGCATTTTCCAGCCTTTCCTCCAGAGGCCTCAAAGATTCTTCACCCCAACCTGTCCCCTGAGATACTCCAGTTCTCCAGTTTTCATTAAAACGGGTATCCGTCAGGGACTGGCCAAGAGCCAGAAACATCCGTTTTTTGAACAGAGAGGGTCATCTAATGATTGTGAACTAAGTGTAAACTTGTTAACTAGGTAACTGAAAAGGCAAAAAGAGTGCACTAAGCTATCACCAAGGTAGCAACTGCAGGAGCAGCCCCCAGCCCTAGGACCAGGTGTGAGAAGAGGTGGAAACTGTTAAAGTTTAGAAACCTGAAAGACTTTGAGGAGGAGGCTCTGCTCAGCTGAGCTGGCATCTCTGAGCTGCAGAGGGGCCTGGGGTGTGTGTGTGGGGGGGGGCACCTGGTGTCTCCTGGGAGGGGGGGAGTGTGATGAGGCTGGTGCTGTAAGTGTTGGAAAAGTGGCAAACTGCATACAAATCCTGCTACAGGAGGGAGCTGCCACTGCCAAGGTGAAGAGGGGAGACTAAGGTGACATGGATAGGAACAGGAAACCCAGACAGGAAGAAACAAGCCCTTTGTTTCTCCTCCAGCCATGCTGTCTCCCTCTAGTGCCTCCCATTGGAAGAGCTAATCTGGAGCCAGCTGGCAAAGCCGAAATACGATTTGCAGAGTCCCAGCTCCAGATCACAAGGCTGAGCACAGAAGGCTAGGTTTGAAGCACAAGCTGTCATGGCTTCCTCCCCTCGACCTTCCCTCTACTCCGTAATCAAAGCCGTAGTCAGCCCATCACTTGTCCTTCAGATTTTTCTATACCTGTGCACTGGGTCCCCTTAGCTACAAGGGACACATGTTAAGCTCTCTCAGTGGACAAGTCGAGCCCCCCCTTTCCTAGGCTTCCTAGGCTATACTCCCTTCTCTCCCCCAGGGGTGGGAGTGGACTCACAACACAACAAAAACTTTGTCCAGAAATCCTCTTTTCTCATCTCCAAACTCCTGGCTGTTTTGTCACTATGAATAAGGGGTACAAGAGTCAAGAAACTGGTTTTCTCTGCCTTCCTTTCTTCCAAAGCCTGCACCGTGGTCTGGTACCTCTTCTTGGAATGTGATCTCTATTGCCTTCAAAACTTCTAACATCTTGTTACATGTGTACTCAGAAAAATGAATAAAGTAACTGGGTTGCTTTACTATTTCAAAAGCATAAATATGCTTAAAGCTTTCAAACTGGAGGAAAATGGCCAGAATGATTCCTTTCAGGTCCATTAGGGACTGTTCAGATAGAGGAGAGATGCTGTGAAACTTCCCTCAGGGCCTTGGAATCATCTCTCAACTGAAATCACTAACCTGTTTCTAACCCCTTGTAGCAGGATTGAAAACTGGGATTGCTTCAGAGGACTGTCATTCACCTCACTGGTTTACCATGAGGATTAAATGAGATCATATATGCAAAAGTATTTTGTAAACTAGAAGGCACAATGCACAGGCATGAACCAGACTGTCATGATTATGGATACTTTAAGGGGACCTTGATTATCCAGAATTTCTAAAGACATTTCTAAGCACTTGCAGTTCTAAGAGGAAACTTTGCTCTTTAAAACTAGATCCAGAGCAAACAATAGGACTATTTGGCAAGTGTTTCTGAGGAAAAAACAAAAAACAAAAAACACCTAGAGTGTTAGCAACACTGAGAGATTACTGTGTAGCTGGCAAGCAGGGCCCACCCATAGGTCCTTGGCCTGCCCCAGGGTCACCTGCAACATGTTCCTGTTGTACCAACAGCTGCCTGCTTCTTGTTGCCTGCAGGTGTGCCCTGGCCCCTGGAGCATGCTAGAGGACAACAGGGACCGAATGCCCGTGGTGTCTGTGTGCCAGGGTCCTCAGGGATCCCAGTACGATAGAGCACCCCTCCCACCAGTGGTAAGCTGCTCAGTAACACCCTTTATTGACTTGCTCCCCTTCCTGTCTCACTTTCCCCATTCTCTCAAATAACTTTCTGGAATCACCACCCCCATCAACTACTTGCAACTTGAATCTTTGCCCTGGAGTCTGCTTTTGGGGAGGACTCAAGCCAAGGCAGAGAAGTCTGGAGGGCTTCTCTTTGGCAGGAGAATGTAACTTATATTAACGGAAATGAGAGTTTCTCTGTAAATCCAGCTATTGGGTGCTAGCCGGAATTGCTAAGTAGCAGTAGTAACTTCTGTTTATTGATAGCTTCCTTCATGCCAAGTATGATCCTAAGCACTTTTCAGATACCTCATTCATAGTGACCTTAGAAGTGGGTACTCTTATTATCCCCTATGTTATAGATGAGGAAACTGAGGCACAGTGACTTGCGAAGGTCGCATAACCTATAAGTGAAAGAGCTGGGATTCTGACTCTGGCAATTTGATTCTAGAGCCCACACTTTTATCTATTCACTGTACTTTTCAAACTGTTGACCACTGAGTAAACAAAGAGCCAAAGAGCCTGGTTCATTCCTCACACTGTTTTTTGTTTTGTTTTTTTGTTTTTTTTGGTACTCGGGCCTCTCACTGTTGTGGCCTGTCCCGTTGCGGAGTACAGGCTCCGGATGCACAGGCTCAGCGGCCATGGCTCACAGGCCCAGCCGCTCCGCGGCATGTGGGATCCTCTCGGACCGGGGCACGAACCCGTGTCCCCTGCATCGGCAGGCGGACTCTCAACCACTGCACCACCAGGGAAGCCCCCTCACACTGTTTTAAGAGGCCTAACTCAAGGGTTGCTGAAAGACAGAGGATATAGTAAGATAAGTGTAGGTTTGAGAATTGGAAGCCTAAATTCAAAACCACATTCCACCTCCACTTACCAACTTTGTGACCTTGAACAAATACTTCTCCTCTGACCCTCAGTTTAAATCTTACGTGTAACATGGGGTGGCAGAGGTTGGTGAAAAATAATGCCTGACTCATGGGGCTACAGTGAGCTTCAAATGAGATGATGCTTGTGGAGCACTGGGCAAACTCCAAGCGTGATGGACAATTTTGGATGCTATGATATCAGCCACAGGTTCCCAGCTTCCTCCTCTGCAGATCACTATCACTTTTAGCCCACCTCCTAGGAGCCAGGACTCTACTCTCACCTGCTGCTTCCTTAAAGGAGTTAGTATGTAGGTGATAGAGGATGGAACTTTGGAATCTGACAGACAGGGATTTGAATGTCAGAGTCTTTGCTGTTTCTACCTTAAAAAAAAAAAAAAAACTCTGGGCAGTTATCTAATCTGTCCAGGCCTCTATTTTTTCATCTGTAAAATGGGGACAATAAAACAGGACTGTGGAAAGGATTAAATAAGGCAGTGCACACAAAGTGCTTAGCATAGTCCAGCACATCTTAGTGTGCAAAACATGATACCTACTGTTGTTACTATTGATTTTATGACAGAAAAATATGAGCCCCATGTACAGACAGGAAAAGTCTGTCTGTCTGACTGATTTTACATGCTATATAAGAAAAGAATTATTATAGTCATCCATCTACTTAAGAGAAAGTGAAAAAGCCTCAATCTGTCATTGCATTCCTGTTTACATATGAATTCTGTACATCTTGCTAGAGAAAAGGATAAAGAAGATTTGAAGAGAAAATAGTGTTGAAAGCCATTATTATTATTATTTTTAATATGGTTATTTTATTTTTTTAACATCTTTATTGGAGTATAATTGCTTTACAATGGTGTGTTAGTTTCTGCTTTATAACAAAGTGAATCAGTTATACATATACATATGTCCCCATATCTCTTCCCTCTTGCATCTCCCTCCCTCCCACCCTCCCTATCCCACCCCTCTAGGTGGTCACAAAGCACCGAGCTGATCTCCCTGTACTATGCGGCTGCTTCCCACTAGCTATCTATTTTACGTTTGGTAGTGTATATATGTCCGTGCCACTCTCTCACTTTGTCACAGCTTACCCTTCCCCCTCCCCGTATCCTCAAGTCCATGCTCTAGTAGGTCTGCATCTTTATTCCCGTCTTGCCCCTAGGTTCTTCAGAACTTTTTTTTTTTTTAATATTCCATATATGTGTGTTAGCGTATGGTATTTGTTTTTCTCTTTTGAAAGCCATTATTGAAAGAAACAGTGATGTAACACAAAAGATAAAATCTTTAACAGTAAACGCACATGTATGCCTTAAATGTAAACAGAAGCTTTTCTTTCTGAATCTTGCTCCTTCCCTCCGCCCCTCCGCCCAAATCAAACAAAGTGTGTGTGTGTGTGTTTGTGTGTGTGTGTGTGTGTGTGTCTGTGTGTCTGTGTGTGTGTGTGTAGGGAAGGAGGCAAGCTAGGGGAATGCAATGTACTGACTTGGGAAAGAGAAAGCAGGGCTAGAAATATCTCCCTCTGAAGCCAGGCATGGACTTTGAAAGGAGCAGGGCAGGGGCAGAAGTGTGGGCAAGGAGGGCAAGAAGACTGGAGACATGGGCAGGAAACGGTGGAAGAGAAAGCTGGCCTGGGCCTCCTACCTTGCGGCTGGCGCCTGAGGGATTGATTCCCTCCTCCCCGGCCCCAGCGCCTCATGGGAGTGGACCTGGTGGGTCTCCTGACTCCAAGCTTAGGGGGGCATAAGTGCCTGTTGGAGACTCAGCACTTGTTAACTTGTCACCGCACGAAAGAAGGGAGAGAGGTCTGACATTTTCCCCAACCCCTGAAAGTGAAAGAAGAAAGGATTCTTTACTTTCAGGGCCATATCCTGAATGACAGAGGTCAGTGTTTGCAACTGATCCGTGTGGGCGCAGGCTTCTAATTACTTCCTGGATAACCTGTTATCTATTAGCCGTCAGGCTGCTTGCCAGAATATGCTAATATCTCCAGAGTTCCTGGTCTGGATTCTGAGGAGCAGATTTTTTGTTTTGTTTTGTTTTTCAAGGGACGTAGGAGTTGGGATGCAGACAGCTGTGAGTCCCACTGGCAGAAACGCTGTCCTCTCCTCTGCCCTTAGCTGTGCTGAGAGAGAGAGAATGCCCTGGAACATAGGGCACAGTCCGTGCTGGTGCCCTTGCGGAACCCGGCAGCATCTCCTCTTTCTCCTGGCTCCTTGATTCCACACCTGTAGGAGATTTGGCTTTATTGGAATGTTGTGGAAAAGCTTCTGAGAAAAATGTTATTTGAAGTTGATATCATTTGCTTAGAGAACAGGGAAACTCTTCAAATAATCTTTTGTTTGGTGAAAAGAGGGTAAGAAGGGTGTCAGAATTCAATAGGCCTGTTCTTCTGTTGAGTAGGAGCAGAACTTGGCTCACCCAGGTGAGTTTAGTTTCATCAACCATCAGTTACACCTATGGCCTCTACATTTGTACTAAGTCACAATGAAATGTTATACGGGAGGGGTACACAAATATAGGGCATCATTCTTATTCTTGTTAAAAAGGTAGCACATGTTCATTATTTAAAAATTTAGAAACTTTAGAAAAGAAAAAAGAAACACTCAAAATTTCATTTCTGTAAGATAATTATTGTTAACCTTTTGGTGTATCTTCTTCTAGCTTTCTTTTTCTGTGCTAATTTATACCTATTTATGAAAAAGTTTTTTTGATTAAAAAGTGCAGTGGTGCTATCTGATCTTTTGGAAGGTCTGAAGGATATATCCTTTAGCACTGGGGTTTGTGGTTAGCTCTCCAGTAATCCTCAGTGAGTTAGTTTTATGGGGCTAAGATAGAACAGGGCTCACAGACCAGCAGAATTTAGTCCTAAAGGACTAAAATCCAGGACCTTTGGTTTTAAGCATTTATTTTCATTTATGTGCATATAGAGAAGGAGGATCAGGTAGAAGTGCCTGGAAGTAGGGAAAGTGTACGTGTCAATTCACATGATCAAAAACCAAGCAGGCAAATATTGGACCAGCTCTCCAGCGGTAAACATTTAGAAAACTAGACAAAGTATATGAAACAACTGTTTTCACAAATTTCAGACATTTGCTGAGAGAACGGAAACAAATAAGGTGATCCCTAGATTGCCTCAGTTTTTTGTCTAGAAGCACATTCCAGGCCACAGCCCAGGGCTGGGAAACAAGCAGAACATGGGACTCCTACTGAGTTGAGGAGACAAAGACCAGGGGAGGCTTCGGCAATTGGAATTTGCCAGACAGAGACCCAGGGAGGAGAGAACTACATAGAGGAAGACCTCTAGAAAGCTTTACAGGAAATCTCATAAGGATTTGGCTGAATACTAGGACACGTGCATAGGCTCCATGAGTTTGGACAAAGAGCAACTATGGGGGAAAGAACAAGTACTGGGGAGCTGCAGACTGAACACCTCCAGAAACTTGTACACAGTTGGAGTTATTGAGCTGTAACCAGCTAGAATAAAGAGACCTCACTGAACATCTGGAATATTCAGTAAAGACCCCAGAAAAGAAAGACCTTAGGAGTGAGACCAAAGTAGCTCTAGAGTAAAGGTTACTCTAAATCAGCCCTAACAAAGCTTGCAAACTCAAAAGTATCGTAATGATCCATAAAAGACTTAAACAAACCACCTAAACAAAATTCAAAACTCTTTGAAGGAAGACAAAAAAAAAAAATTGGTCTCTCAACAGTATAACACTTATAATGTCCAGCATCTGTTAAAAAGTTACTTGACATACCAAAAAAAAAAAAGGAGAAAAGTCAAAAAATGAGAGATATGATGCAATTAGCAGGTAAGACCCTTAAAACAGATTTTATAAATATGCTCAAGGATTTAAAGGAAAACATAACCATGATGAAGAGGGAAATAGAAACTATAAAAAGGAACCAAATGGAACTTTTAAAACTAAAAAAATGCAACATCTGAAATGAAGAATTAGGCACTGCAAAGGAAAATATCAGTGAAATTAAAGACACAGCAATAGAAGCTATTCAAACTGAAACACACAAAGAAAAAAGAATGAATAAAAATGAACAAAGTTTCAATGACCCATGGAAAAATATCACAAGGTCTGACACACATATGATGGTAGTAATAAAACAAGGGGAGAAGTAGAAAAAATTCTGAAAAAATAATGGCTGAAAAATTTTCCAATTTTGACTCACATATTCAAGAAATTCAACCATTCTCAAGCAGGATATCCATAAAGAAAATCACACCAAGGCATATCATAATCAAATTGCTAAAAACCAATGATACAGAGAATTCTTTAACAGCCAGAGAAAAAGGACACAGAAAGCAAATCAGAGGTTCCCTGGGGCCAGGAGTGGTATAGGGGGATTAACTGCAAAGGAACACAAGAAGGGCTTTTGGGGGTGATAAAGTGTTTTGTACCTTGACAGCAATGGTGATGGTGGTGGTTGTGGAAGTGTGTATGTTTGGATTTTAGAAGTCATGACTTCATATTAACACATTCAATTCCAATCCAACCCATCCCATAATTGTATCTCCATGGTAAGAACACTTCTCCATGGTAAGAACCCTGGCTCCCAACAACATCGACATATATATTCATTTGCCTAATAGTTTCAGAATTGCTGCTATACTGCTAGAGACTATACTACTATAAAAAATAAACTTATTAAGAAAAGTTCAAGATTTTTTTTCACTAGATTGAACGTATATAATCAAAATGTTATGCTCAAAAATTATTTGGATTAGTTCTTTTCCCCCTCACTTCAGTATGATTATGTTATACATTTAAAATATATTTGTGTATCTGTCAGGGTCCAGTCAGGGGGCAGAAACCACAAAATTTATTTTAACAGAGAGAATTTAATATAAATATTTGTTAATTAGGTATTAAGTTGTTAAGTAGGTACCTAAACAGATTTAAAAAAACTCTAAGGCAGCAGTTCCCAAACTTTTCAGTTTCAGGAGTTCACTGAGGACCTCAAGGAGCTTATATGTTGGCTAAAGCCAGTAGTATTTATCACCAGTGTTAGAAATTAAAACTGAGAATTTTTTTTACAATATTTATTTTTTAATTCATTAAAAAATAACAGGCAAGGTAAGTGGGGGAAATGGGTAGGGGAAAAGATGGTCATAGGGTACAAATTTACAGTTATAAGATGAATATGTTCTAGGGATCTAATGTATAGCATAGTGACTACAGTTAACAATGCTGTTTTGTATACTTGAAAGCTGCTAAGACAGTAGATCTTAAAAGTTCTCACCCCCCCACACACACAAAATGGTAAGTATGTGAGGTGATGATTTGTTAACTAATCTTATTGTGGTAATCATGTTGCAATATATATGTATATCAAATCATCATGTTGTATCCCTTAAACTTACATTATATGTCAATTATATCTCAATAAAGCTGAAATAAAAACATCAAACTCATTGCATGTTAACATAAATAAAATATTTTTATGAGAAACAACTATATAAAAAATTTAGTGGGAAGAGTGGCATTATTTAACACTTTTGCAAATCTTTTTAATATCTGGCTTAATAGAAGTCAGCTGGATACTCATCTGGTTCTGCATTCAGTCTATTGTGATATGTTGTTTTGGTCAAAATATGTGAAGAAAATCCAGCCTCACACAGATATGTAGTTAGAAAAGGGAGGAATGTTTTAATAGACTTTTCAGATAATTATGATTATATTTTTTGATATTACACCAAAACTGAACAAATAGTAGTTTCTTAAAGATTGATTGCAATGTAGAATCTGAAACTATATCTAAAAAACATTTTGTTAATCTGTTATATTAAAATCCATTGGTCTGTCTTACCATTTGGACGGATCTTTTACCCATGCATGATTTTGTAATCCCATGCATTGCTCATTGGAAAACATCAGTTGACTGAGTGATGCAGATATTTCAAATGTTGACATATTTCATTATTCCTTTTCTAAAAATTCACATTTGTTAATATCACCAGCAATCTCATCAGAAAAGTTTTTAAGTATTGGAAACTGTCAAGCTCACAATGGCAGATGCATATTTTCCAAATTTCTAAATTTAGCTTGGAAGCTCAAATTTTATCATCGGCAACAAACACTGTCAGTGGTTTTCCTTGAAGTGAAAGGTTTACTTTGTTCATTTTCGAGAAAATGTCTGCTAAATGCCCAAGTCTGAATAACCATAGTTTGTCTGTCCATTGTTCCTGCAAGTAAAAATGGTGTTCAGTGAAAAAAGTGGCTAGTTCAGCTAACAACTCAAACAATTGCACAAGTGCTATTCCTTAAGACAACCATCACATTTCACTCTACAGCACAAGTGTTTCAGTTATCATAAGAATATTGAAGTAATCTGAACATAAGGATCATGATTTAATAAAGTTACTAATTTTACTGCTTCATCAAGAGTGATTCTTAAGTAGAACTGGATTTTTTTCCCCTGCAAGTACATGGTGATGAAAAATACAGTGACTGCTAGTGTGGCACTGCCTGTATTTATGCTAAAGGGTCAACAGTCTTAATCAGCATTCCTTTTGCACCATCAGTGCAAATGTCAACACAGAAAAAGGAAAATAATGTCATTATTATTATGAAAATATTTTTGACCTCATGGATCCCCTGAAAGGCCTCAAGGACCCTCCACAGGGATCCACAAAACACACTTTAAGAACTGCTGCTCTAAGTTCTTCGAGTAGCAATAACAGGAAATAGTTACCACTTCTAGTGTTGAGAGAATAAAAAAAGGAAGCTGAATTTTTAAAAGTTAGAAACTTAGAAGGGACTTGTGGAGTTGAAACTCAGACCTCCTCTGAGGGAAAGGGGACACTTGGCTGGCGCTGGCTTCTATGAGTTCCCAGGAAGGGGCCCTTAGGGTTGGAAACTTAGAGCTTGAGAAACAGGTGCCTGCTGGTTGGTGCTGGTGTCTCTGAAGTGGTGTAATGAGACTGCTTTTGTAAGTGTTGGAAAAACTGTAAGCTGCATTTCACTGCTGCTATGAGAAGGAACTACTGCTGCCAGGGTGAAGGCGTTGCTGGAGTGAGACTCAAAGGAATTACCACCAGAGAGGAAAACAAGAAGGAATAAGCCCTTTCTCTCTCCTCCAACCTTGCAGTCCCCTCTTGGCTCTGATAGGCAGAGTCCAATAGAGAGGCAGCAGGCAAAGTGGAAATGTGGTTTGCAGAGCCTTTTCTCCAACCTCACAAAGCAGAGTACAAAAGGTTGGGCTTGGAACTGAGAGACAATAGTAGGCATGTTTGGGTTTATTTGCTCTTGTTTGCATTAACGTTTAGATTTTCTCCCATCCTTATTTATTAAATTTTATTTTTGAATATATAGAACATTAATGTGTTTCAAAAGAATAAAAAATATACATAAAAATGTACCCAGGGAAGTGTCCTCACTTGCCTATCCCTTCAACCTGTACCCCTACTTCATTGTTTTCTCATTTATTCTTCATGTGTGTGTGTTTCAAAATTAAGTAGATACATATGTTTTCTTATTCCCTTTTGTCTTTTAGACAAAAGCATATTACATATAATTATTTGCACTTTGCATTTTTCATTTACTATATTCTGGAAATCTCAGTCTTTTTTGTAGTTCTTCATAATCCTTAAACCAAACTCTATCATTTATTTAACCAATCTTCTGTGTATGGCTACTTAAGATATTAATAATTTTTGAAATTACAAATAACATTGCATGAACAACCTAATGCATGAATACTATTAAATTGTTGGAGGTGTATCTTCAAGGTACATTCCTAGAAGTGAGACTACTGGGTCAAAAGGTGAATGTAGTTATGGTTTTGTTAGATATTGCCAAATTCCTCTTCATTTTTTGTTCCTACTGGCAATATATACATGCCTATTTCTCCAGTTTCACTAGCAGAGTATATTGTCAAGATTTTGAATTTTTGCCAACCTGATGAATGAGAAATGCTGTATCTGTATGGTTTAATATGCATTTATCTTATTATGTGATGTTGTACATCTCTTCATGTTTAAGGGTGAGTTTTACATCTTTTTTGTTGTTAATTTTCTATTCATGTCTTTTGTCCATTTTTATAGAGGATTTTTGTTCTTTTCCCCTCAACTTTAAAACATTATTTATATATTAGAAATTTTGGTCCTTTATCTGTGATATATATTGCAAATATCTTCTCTAAATTTGTTGTTTGTTTTTTGACTTTGTTTATGGAGTTTTTGCCCTGCGAAAGCTTAATTTTTTAAAGATAATTAAATTTATCAATCTTTTATTGCATTTTCATTTTGAGACTTAATTAGAATTTCCCCATACTCGGGTTGTAGAGGGATTTAGCCATATTTTCTTTTCTTTTTTTTTTTTTTTTTTTTTACGGTACGCGGGCCTCTCACTGTTGTGGCCTCTCCCGTTGTGGAGCACAGGCTCCGGACGCGCAGGCTCAGTGGCCATGGCTCACGGGCCCAGCCGCTCCGCGGCATGTGGGATCTTCCCAGACCGGGGCACGAACCTGTGTCCCCTGCATCGGCAGGCGGACTCTCAACCACTGCGCCACCAGGGAAGCCCCATACCCATATTTTCTTCCGATACTTGTGCTGTTTTCAGTTTTTGCATTTAGATCTTTGATCCATTTGGAGTCTATGGTATCTTTTCCCAAATGGCTGCTTTGGTTCTTTATTGCTGTATTACAAACTATTCGAAAGCTTAGTGGCTTGAAACAAGATCCATGTCATTATCTTCCACAGTGCTATGTGCAGATTGGGCTCAGCTGTGCAGTTCTGCTGCTGATTGTGCTTGGGTTCCCTAGTACAGCTGCAGTATCTGGTGGCTGGGGCTGGAGTTGTTGAAAGGCTTGATTTAGATGCTGGGACAGCAGAGCCTATCCCTCCCCCACGTAGTTCCAGGGCTCTTCTCTCCATGTGGCCTCTCCATATGGTCTTTCTGGGAGGGTAGCTGGACTTCTTTTTTTTCTCTTTCTTTTTTTTTTTTTCTTTTTCTTTTTTATACAGTTTTATTGTGACAGATTTTACATACCATAAAATTCAACTATTTAAAATTTACACTTCAGTGGTTTTTAGTAGAGTCACCGAGTTGTACAACCATCACCACAATCTAATTTTAGAGTATTTTTAACACCCCCAAAAGAAAGTCTGGGCTTCCCTGGTGGTGCAGTGGTTGAGAATCTGCCTGCCAATGCAGGGGACATGGGTTCGAGCCCTGGTCTGGGAAGATCCCACATGCCGCGGAGCAGCTAGCCCCGTGAGCCACAATTACTGAGCCTGCGGGTCTGGAGCCTGTGCTCCGCAACAAGAGAGGCCGCGATAATGAGAGGCCCGTGCACCGCGATGAGGAGTGGCCCCCACTTGCCGCAGCTAGAGAAAGCCCTCGCACAGAAACGAAGATCCAACACAGCCATAAATAAACAAATAAAAAAAAAAAAAAAAAAAGAAAGTCTGTACTCATTAGCAGTCATTCCCCATTCCTGCTGCAGCCCTCATCCCTGCACCAGACTCAGACAACCACGAATCAACTTTCTGTTTCTGTGAATTTGCCTATTCTGGATATTTCAGATAAATGGGGTCATACAATACATAGTCTTTTTTGACTGGCTTCTTTCACTTAGCATAATGTCTTCAAGGTTCATCTATGTTGTAGCATGAATCAGAACTTCATTCATTTTTACATAGGAATAATAATCCATTGTATGGAGATAACACATTTTGTGGCTATCCAGTCATCCATTTGTGGACATTTAGGTTGTGAGACGGGAAGGGGGCAGGGTGCAACCTTTAAAAGAATGACATAGTCATTGAGGACATGACATAAACTGGTTAGAACCAACTAGCTCCAAGATGGCAGATGATCGACTTCCACTAGACCTTGAGCCTCAGTATACACTCATTGTAAGGCATTAGCATATGCTAAGTGACACACCCACCAGAGCCATGACAGTTCCAAGGCCAACCGTAAAAGGCCAAAAAGTGGGTAGTGCCCCAATTCCTGGAAATCCTGCCCCTTCCCAAAAATAGTTGGAATAATCCTCCCACTCATTAGCCTATGAAATTACCCACCCCTATGAAAACTGACAACCCCTTATCCTGGTGCTTCTTACCTTCAGAGATGGCCCACACTGTGTGTGGAGTGTGTATCTCCCTGAATAAACCTTCTTTCACTTTACTATGGCTCACTCTTGAATTCTTTCCTGCGTGAAGCCAAGAACCCACACTCGGCAGCCGTCTCAGGGACTTGGATGTGACCTGGGATGTGACCGTCCTCTCCGGCCCCACTTTCTTTCCTGCAACAGTTGTTTCCACTTTTGGGTTATTATGAATAATGCTTCTATGAAGATCTTTGTGCAAGTTTTTGTGTTGACATATGTTTTGATTTCCCTTGGATATATACTGTTGTTGAACCCAAGTTCATGTGCCTAACACACAATGAGGCCAAATAAACTGAAACATCAGAGATTGTTGGCAAAGAAAGTTTTATTGCAAGGGCCAAACAAGGAGAATGAGCAGCTTGTGCTCAGAAGACCCAAACTCCCCTATGGTTTTCAGGGAAGGGTTTTTAAAGGCAACATTTGGGGTGAGGGCTGCAGGGTGTGTGACTTTCTTCTCATTGGTTGGTGGTGAGGTAACAGGGCAGTGTTCCAAGAATCTCAATCATCAGCCTTCTGGTTTCAGCCAGTCTGGGGTCTCAGCATGTAGTTACCATCCTCCTCCTGGGTGGCGGCCTTAGTTCCTGCAGAACAACCCAAAGATATGTATCAGATTGTTATGTACATCCCTTGAGGAGGAACTAGGACTCTGTTTTGTTGCTCCACTATTATTTCCTGACTGCTTGTCCTTTGTTTCTGCATTCCCTCACTTCCCTAATTAGTAACTGCTTGAATCTGCCCTTTGGAACTCAGGGATGGTCTGGGAGGCTGAAGTCTTTTCCTACAAACAAGAAATGGGGGCACAAAAAAGTTTTTGTACTCAGGAGGGCCCCACACTGCTCTGTTTCATTTCCTAACAACATCAAGCAGTGTGGTATGATGGAGAAAGTATTTTTTTGTTTTCATTTATTTATTTATTGGCTGCATTGGGTCTTTTTTAATATATAAATTTATTTTATTTATTTATTTTTGGCTGCATTGGGTCTTCATTGCTGCGCATGGGCTTTCTCTGGTTGCGGCGAGCGGGGGCTACTCGTTGTTGTGGTGCGCGGGCTTCTCACTATGGTGGCTTCTCTTGTTGCAGAGCATGGGCTCTAGGCTTGCGGGCTTCAGTAGTTGCAGCATGCAGGCTCAGTAGTTGTGGCTCGTGGGCTCTAGAGCACAGGCTCAGTAGTTGTAGCACACGGGCTTAGTTGCTCTGCGGCATGTGGGATCTTCCCGGACCAGGGCTCAAACCCATGTCCCCTGCATTGGCAGGCGGATTCTTAACCACTGCGCCACCAGGGAAGCCCCTGCGTTGGGTCTTCGTTGCTGCGCGTGCGCTTTCTCTAGTTGGGGTGAGTGGGGGCTACTCGTCATTGTGGTGCGTGGGCTTCTCACTGCAGTGGCTTCTCTTGTTGTGGAGCATAGGCTCTAGGCATGTGGGCTTCAATAGTTGTGTTGCATGGGCTCAGTAGTTGTGGCTCACGGACTCTAGAATGCAGGCTCAATAGTTGTGACGCACAGGCTTAGTTACTTAGTTGCTCTGTGGCATGTGGGATCTTCCCGGACCAAGGCTCGAACCCGTGTCCCCTGCATTGGCAGGTGGATTCTTAACCATTGCGCCACCAGGGAAGCCCCTGCATTGGATCTTTGTTGCTGTGCGCGGGCTTTCTCTAGTTGTGGCGAACAGGGGTTACTCGTCATTGTGGTGCGTGGGTTTCTCATTGCAGTGGCTTCTCTTGTTGCAGAGGACAGCCTCTAGGTGCATGGGCTTCAGTAGTTGCAGCATGTAGTCTCAGTAGTTGTGGCACGCAGGCTCAGTAGTTGTGGCTCGCAGACTTAGTTGCTCTGCGTCATGTGGGATCTTCCCGGACCAAGGACAGAACCCATGTCCCCACATTGGCAGGTGGATTCTTAACCACTGCACCACCAGGGAATTCCCTGATGGAGAAAGTATTGACCGGGGAGACTTGGGTTCTAGTTTTGATTTGTCTGTGAATGGCTGCTTGACCTTGGATAAATTACTCTATAACTAGATCAGTGGCTTTCAAAGTTTTGATCACCTCTGAAAACAAAATATACATTTTACACCATGGTCTCATAGTTATGTATATATATATATATATATATATATATATATAACTGAAGAAAAGTTACATAGTATAGTACTTACCCTTACTATTGGGGTATTATGTTAGTTTTATATTGTTGTGCAACAAATTACCACCAATGCAATGGTTTAAAACATTAAACCATTACCACCAATGCAATGGTTAAAACAACATACATTTATTATCTCAGTTTTCATGCGTCAGAGTTCAGGCATAGCTTAGCTGGATGCTCTGCTCAAGGTCTCACAAGGCTGCAATTAAGGTGTTGGCTGGGGCTGCCGTCTTACCTGTAGCTTGGGGTCCTCTTCCAAGCGCATATGGTTGTTGACAGAATTTATCTCCTTGCAGCTGTAGAATTCATGACAGCCTGCTTTTTTTTCAGGGCCAGCAGGAGAACCTCTCTTTTAAAGGGATGACATAATTAGGTCAGGCCCATCCAGAATAATCTCTCTTTTGATCATCTCAAAGTCAACTAATTATTGGTGACTGAAGAAAAATGTACAACTAAAAGTTGTGAGTTATGTTTTATTTGGGGATCTTATTGAGGACTATAGCATGGGATGCAGCCTCTCAGATAGCTCTGAGGAACTGTTCTGAAGAGGTAAGGGAGGAGACAGGATGTTTAGGAGTTTTTGCTGAAAAAAACAAAACAAAACATGTAGTTGAAGATAAAAAGATTACGGCCAATCACAAAAGACAGAAATCTCAAGTTAATGATTTTAGTCCTTTTTTATGTGTGGGAAGATACAAGAGACTGGGATCATTGAAATTATTCCTTTGGTATGTATCTTAACTATCTAGGGCCAGTGTCCATTTTTTTCCTTTCCGTGGGAAGGCTGCAGTGCTGATGGTGGGCCGTATTCATTGTTTAGTGAAATGGCAGACAACATTTTTTGGCCTGCATTAAGAACCTTAATTATTCTGCAAAATCCTTTCCTTTTCTATATAACTATCATAATCTTGGGAATGATATCCCATCATATTCACAGGTCCTGCCTACACTCAAGGGGAGGGGATCACATAAGGTCATTGGGGAGGTGATCTGAGAATTCTGCCTACCACAACTATTATGGACTCTGATATTTTCTATTTTTTTCTTTCCTTTAAAAAACTAGATTTTTGTCACCCAACTAATGGGTTGGGACCACTAGCTTGAGAACCCTGGACTGGATGATTTTTAAGGGCCAAGAATTCATATTCTTAAGCACATATCAGACCCTTGGGCATGTGGAGGGCTCTGGCCATAGGGCAGGAGACAATTTTATTAATAACATGTGTGGAGAGCATGAAGGTATCAGTGCTAACCTGACTGAGTTTCTTTGGCTCTGATCCTTATGGAGAACTCCTGTCCTTCCAGCTTGGGAGGAGAGCCCCTCAGCATGCTGGCGAAGTTTGTCTGGGCAACTCCCAAGAGGAAGGAACAATCAGGACAAGCTCAGAAGCAGCCAGCGGTCATGGATTCTGCCTGGCTCATTAGCTCAAGGGAGTGCCTGGGAGGCAGGGTGATGTGGGGGAACAGGAAACAGGCCCAGCACAGCCCCAGTGGTGTGACCTGCTCAGGACAGTTCTCCTTTCTGGGCCTCTGTTTCCATCTCTAAAAAGAGGGGCCAAAGGACCCTTCACATTCAGAACCTTTATGACTCTGAGAGAAAGCAGAATTGCCACATTTCTTAGAGGCTGAGTCAGGAAGGGGGCCATCTCCAACCACCTCCACCTCCAGGTGGCTTCACTCTGCTGGCCAATAACTAGGTGTTTTCCAGAAAAGTTTAGCTGTGAGAAGCCAGGCTGGGAACTCCCCAAGAGCAGGGATGAGGGCCTCCCCACCTTTGGGTTTATGCCCAGGAATAGCACCTGGCACCTAAATCTTTGTTTAGGTAAACAAGGGGACTCTGGAGTGAGAGATAATTGTCGTTGTTGTTGTTTTGTTTTTTTAAGCTCTGGAGTCCCAGATCCCACTTTGAAAGGCATCATCTTGCTCATGGAAAGGACTGATCATTAGCACTTCAACCAGTGGGGCTATGGATGCTGCCTTCTAAGGATTTTAAAAGAAATCAGAATTCTATTCTGAGGCTGTTGGGACTACGGGATGGTGCCAAAGAGGGGTGACAGGAGATAAGTGTCCTTGTTCTCTGGGTCTGTCTGAGAGCTGCAGGACATCTGCAGCATCTGCAAGACCTTGTAGCATCTCATCTCCTTTTAGAACCACTCCCAGCTCCTGTCTGGGGTAAGGAGGTGAGAATAGGAATCTAAGAGGGGAGGGAGAGGACTGATGGGCTGAACTGGGAAGTGGGGAAAGAGAGGTAGGGATGGGAGGAGGGAAAGAAAAGAGTTAGAGAGAGGAGCAAAGGAAAAAAAGATGGATTTTTAACAATAGATTTTCTTCCCCCCAGGAATTTTCAAAGACAACACCCGCTCCGCCCCACAAAACCCAATATCCTATCTCTCTCTGTCTCTCTCTTTCTTTTCTCTCTTTCTTTTTTTCCTAATAAGAGTTGCTAAGCTACTGCAAAGGGAGCTGAACTGGGACACCCAAATGTCCACTTTGGGATCAGTAAGGAAACGTTTAAGAGACTGACTGTCTAGGCAGAGAGTACTTCAGAGCTTCGGAATTAGGTGGCCCTTAGACAGAAACATATTCACCAGTATCAGCACTTATCAGTAATAAATGTGGCCTCCATTTGTTAACTCATTTGTAACTCATAAGTCCTCAGCTGGCAGAGGACTTGGGGAAGAGGGGTATTTCCTTCCAGCAGCCCCCTCAAATGTCCCACATGGTAGGAAACCCTGCCTGCCTCTCAGGGCTGCCGGAAGGAAGAGGCGTGCACAGTGAGCCTTCGTGTAAGCAAAGGAAGCTCGGTTTACGATGGCTGTGTTCATGTGGCCTCTCTCTCCCCAGTGCCCCTTCCAAAGGAGGCCACTGTGGTGTGGGTGGAAGGAATGTGCCTTGACCTCTGTGGGAGCAGCTGAGTCAGCCAGGGACCTAGAGGAAGAAGGCCCTGCATGACTCATCAGCAGCTGTTTCACTGCCCCAAGACAGTGTGAGCGCTGGGAGGAGAAATGCATACACATAGGGGCTCAGAACCAAGCTCAGGGAGCCCAGCCTTGCAAGCTGAGGGAAATAGGCATAGAAGCCTGAGAAGAGGGAGTGCTCCAGTTTCTCCGTGAAAAGGGAGTAGGTGATTGTGCAGGGGAAGGGCCCTGACAACTCTCTGGACCCCACTGCTTCATCCACTTTGGGGGTTACCTGGGGGAACTTCAGTCTTCTGGGTCTCTTGCCTCTGCTACCTGTGTGTGTGCTTGGAAATGCTCATTGCTTTCAATATTAACATAAGGAAAGCTAGTCAGGAAGGTGAATCCACTGCAAAATAAATGCTGTGATGCATTTACAAAGGAATGAATCATCTATTGTTTGGAATTGTTCTGCCCTGTTCTCCTTCCATAGCTTGTGGCGAGCCAAGTGTGAACCAAAGTTGTTGTTCCGTAATGGAACAGTATGCAGTAAGGGCCACAAGAGTGCTGTAGACTACATGCACAGATAGGTTTCAAGGAAGAAGAGATCATTTTAGGCAGGGGTGCCAGAAAACGTTTCATAGAGTTGGGAATTGAACTAAGCTGGGGTGATATTCTGTGACATAATTTGTCAGGGTTCCTATGATTTCGTTGTATAATTTTACCATAATTTACTTAATCAGTTCCCTATGGTCAAACATTTATTTCCATTTTTTTTGTATTATAAGTAACACTATAATGAACATCCTTATACACACATTTTTACAAACGTAACCAGTTTTTTTCCTTATTAGTCATCAATTTTATACACATCAGTGTATACATGTCAATCCCAATCTCCCAATTCATCACACCCCCACCCCCACCCCCCGCCGCTTTCCCCCCTTGGTGTCCCTATGTTTGTTCTCTACATCTGTGTCTCAATTTCTGCCCTGCAAACCGGTTCATCTGTACCATTTTTCTAGATTCCACAGATACACGTTTATATACGATATTTGTTTTTCTCTTTCTGACTTACTTCACTCTGTATGAAAGTCTCCCGATCCATCCATGTCTCTACAAATGACCCAATTTCATTCCTTTTTATGGCTGAGTAATATTCCATTGTATATATGTGCCACATCTTCTTTATCCATTCATCTGTCAGTGGACATTTAGTTTGCTTCCATGACCTGGCTATTGTAAATAGTGCTGCAATGAACATTGGGGTGCATGTATCTTTTTGATTTATGGTTTTCCCTGGGTATATGCCCAGTAGTGGGATTGCTGAGTCATATGGTAATACAATTTTTAGTTTTTTAAGGAACCTCCATACTGTTCTCCATAGTGGCTGCGTCAATTTACATTCCCACCAACAGTGCAAGAGGGTTCCCTTTTCTCCACACTCTCTCCAGCATTTGTTGTTTGTAGATTTTCTGATGATGGCCATTCTAACTGGTGTGAGGTGATACCTCATTGTAGCTTTGAGTTGCATTCCTCTAATAGTTAGCGATGTTGAGCAGCTTTTCATATGCTTCTTGGCCATCCGTATGTCTTCTTTGGAGAGATGTCTATTTAGGTCTTCTGCCCATTTTTGGATTGGGTTGTTTGCTTTTTTAATATTGAGCTGTATGAGCTGTTTATATATTTTGGAGATTAATCCTTTGTCCGTGGATTCATTTGCAAACATTTTCTCCCATTCTGAGGGTTGACTTTTTGTCTTGTTTACGGTTTCCTTTGCTGTGCAAAAACTTTGCAGTTTAATTAGGTCCCATTTGTTTATTTTTGTTTTTATTTCCATTACTCTAGGAGGTGGATCAGAAAAGTTCTTGCTGTGATTTATGTCAAAGAGTGTTCTTCCTATGTTTTCCTCTAAGAGTTTTATAGTGCCTGGTCTTGCCTTTAGGTCTCTAATCCATTTTGAGTTTAGTTTTGTGTATGGTGATAGGGAGTGTTCTAATTTCATTCTTTTACATGTAGCTGTCCAGTTTTCCCAGCACCACTTATTGAAGAGACTGTCTTTTCTCCATTGTATATCCTTGCCTCCCTTGTCATAGATTAGTTGACCATAGGTGCGTGGGTTTATCTCTGGGCTTTCTATCTTGTTCCATTGATCTATGTTTCTGTTTTTGTGCCAGTACCATATTGTCTTGATTACTGTAGCTTTATAGTATAGTCTGAAGTCAGGGAGTCTGATTCCTCCAGCTCTTTTTTTCCCTCAAGACCACTTTGGCTATTCAGGGTCTTTTGTGTCTCCATACAAATTTTAAGATTTTTTCTTCTAGTTCTGTAAAAACTGCCATTGTTAATTTGATAGGGATTGCATTGAATCTGTAGATTGCTTTGGGTAGTAGAGTCATTTTCACAATATTGATTCTTCCAATCCAAGAACATGGTATATCTCTCCATCTGTTGGTATCATCTTTAATTTCTTTCATCAGTGTCTTATAGTTTTCTGCATTACAGGTCTTTTGTCTCCCTAGGTAGGTTTATTCCTAGGTATTTTATTCTTATTGTTGCAATGGTAAATGGGAGTGATTCCTTAATTTCTCTTTCAGATTTTTCATCATTAGTGTATAGGAATGCAAGAGATTTTTGTGCATTAATTTTGTATCCTGCAACTTTACCAGATTCATTGATGAGCTCTAGTAGTTTTCTGGTGGCAACTTTAGGATTCTCCATGTATAGTATCATGTCATCTGCAAACAGGGACAGTTTTACTACTTCTTTTCCAATTTGCATTCCTTTTATTTCTTTTTCTTCTCTGATTGCTGTGGCTAGGATTGCCAAAACTATGTTGAATAATAGTGGCGAGAGTGGACATCCTTCTCTTGTTCCTGATCTTAGAGAAAATGCTTTCAGTTTTTCACCACTGAGAATGATGTTTGCTGTGGGTTTGTCATATATGGCCTTTATTATGTTGGGGTAGGTTCCCTCTATACCCACTTTCTGGAGAGTTTTTATCATAAATAGGTGTTGAATTTTGTCAAAAGCTTTTTCTGCATCTATTGAGAGGATCATATGCTTTTTATTCTTCAGTTTGTTAATATGGTGTATCACATTGATTTGTGTATATTGAAGAATCCTTGCATCCCTGGGATAAATCTCACTTGATCATGGTGTATGATTCTTTAATGTGTTGTTGGATTGTGTTTGCTAGTATTTTGTTGAGGATTTTTGCATCTATATTCATCAGTGATATTGGTCTGTAATTTTCTTTTTTTGTAGTATCTTTCTCTGGTTTTGGTATCAGGGTGATGGTGGCCTCATAGAATGAGTTTGGGAGTGTTCCTTCCTCTGCAATTTTTTGGAAGAGTTTGAGAAGGATGGGTGTTAGCTCTTCTCTAAATGTTTGATAGAATTCACCTGTGAAGCCATCTGGTCCTGGGCTTTTGTTTGTTGGAAGATTTTTAATCACAGTTTCAATTTCATTACTTGTGATTGGTCTGTTCATATTTTCTATTTCTTCCTGGTTCTGTCTTGGAAGTTTATACCTTTCTAAGAATTTGTCCATTTCTTCCAGGTTGTCCATTTTATTGGCATAGAGTTCCTTGTGGTAATCCCTTATGATTCTTTGTATTTCTGCAGAGTCAGTTATTACTTCTCCTTTTTCATTTCTAATTCTATTGATTTGAGTCTTCTCCCTTTTTTTCTTGATGAGTCTGGCTAGTGGTTTATCAATTTTATTTATCTTCTCAAAGAACCAACTTTTAGTTTTATTGATCTTTGCTATTGTTTTCTTTGTTTCTATTTCATTTATTTCTGCTCTGATCTTTATGATTTCTTTCCTTCTGCTAACTTTGGGTTTTGTTCGCTCTTCTTTCTCTAGTTCCTTTAGGTGTAAGGTGAGGTTATTTATTTGAGATTTTTCTTGTTTCTTTGGTAGGCTTGTATAGCTATAAACTTCCCTCTTAGAACTGTTTTTGCTGCATCCCATAGGTTTTGGATCGTCGTGTTTTCATTGTTATTTGTCTCTAGGTATTTTTTGATTTCTTCTTTGATTTCTTCAGTGATCTCTTTGTTGTTTAGTAACGTATTGTTTAGCCTCCATGTATTTGTGTTTTATATGTTTTTCTCCCTGTAGCTCATTTCTAATCTCATAGTGTTGTGGTCAGAAAAGATGCTTGATATGATTTCAATTTTCTTAAATTTACTGAGGCTTGATTTGTGACCCAAGATGTGATCTGTCCTGGAGAATGTTCTGTGTGCACTTGAGAAGAAAGTGTAATCTGCTGTTTTTGGGTGGAATGTCCTATAAATATCAATTAAATGTATCTGGCCTATTGTGTCATTTAAAACTTCTGTTTCCTTATTTATTTTCATTTTGGATGATCTGTCCGTTGGTGTAAGTGAGGTGTTAAAGTCCCCCACTGTTATTTTGTTACTATCAATTTCCTCTTTTATAGCTGTTAGCAGTTGCCTTATGTATTGAGGTGCTCCTATGTTGGGGCATATATATTTATAATTGTTATATCTTCTTCTTGGATTGATTCCCTTGATCATTATGTAGTGTCCTTCCTTGTCTCTTGTAACATTCTTTATTTAAAGTCTATTTTATCTGATATGAGTATTGCTACTCCAGCTTTCTTTTGATTTCCATTTGCCTGGAATATCTTTTACCATCCCCTCACTTTCAGTCTGAATGTGTCCCTAGGTGTGAAGTGGGTCTCTTATAGACAGCATATATATGGGTCTTGTTTTTGTATCCATTCAGCAAGCCTGTGTCTTTTGGTTGGAGCATTTAATCCATTCACGTTTAAGGTAATTATCGATATGTATGTTCCTATGACCATTTTCTTAATTGTTTGGGGTTTGTTTTTGTAGGTCCTTTTCTTCTCTTGTGTTTCTCACTTAGAGAAGTTCCTTTAGCATTTGTTGTAGAGCTGGTTTGGTGGTGCTGAATTCTCTTAGCTCTTGCTTGTACGTAAAGCTTTTGATTTCTTTGTTGAATCTGACTGAGATCCTTGCCGGGTGGAGTAATCTTGGTTGTAGGTTCTTCCCTTTCATCACTTTAAGTATATCATGCCACTCCTTTCTGGTTGTAGAGTTTCTGCTGAGAAGTCAGCTGTTAACCTTATGGGAGTTCCCTTGTATGTTATTTGTCATTTTTCCCTTGCTGCTTTTAATAATTTTTCTTTGTCTTTTAAGTTTTGCCAATTTGATTACTATGTGTCTTGGCGTGTTTCTCCTTGGGTTTATCCTGTATGGGACTCTCTGCACTTCCTGGACTTGGGTGGCTATTTCCTTTCCCATGTTAGGGAAATTTTGGACTATAATCTCTTCAGATATTTTCTCTGGTCCTTTCTCTCTCACTTCTCCTTCTGGGACCCCTATAATGTGAATGTTATTGTGTTTAATGTTGTCCCAGAGGTCTCTTAGGCTGCCTTCATTTCTTTTCATTCTTTTTTCTTTATTCTGTTCCCCAACAGTGAATTCCACCATTGTGTCTTCCAGGTCAGTTATCCGTTCTTCTGCCTCAGTTATTCTGCTATTGATACCTTCTAGTGTAGTTTTCATTTCAGTTATTGTATTGTTCATCTCTGTTTGTTTGTTCTTTAATTTTTCTAGGTCTTTGTTAAACACTTCTTGCATCTTCTCGATCTTTGCCTTCATTCTTTTTCCGAGGTCCTGGATCATCTTCACTATCATTATTCTGAATTCTTTTTCTGGAAGGTTGCCTGTCTCCACTTTATTTCATTTTTTTCCTGGGGTTTTATTTTGTTCCTTCATCTGGTACATAGCCCTCTGACTTTTCATCTTTTCTCTCTTTCTGTGAATGTGGTTTTTGTCCCACAGGCTGCAGGATTGTAGTTATTCTTGCTTCTGCTGTCTGGTCTCTGCAGTTTTTTTTTTTTTTTTTTTTTTTTTTTTGCTGTATGCGGGCCTCTCACTGTTGTGGCCTCTACCGTTGCGGAGCACAGGCTCCGGATGTGCAGGCTCAGCGGCCATGGCTCATGGGCCCAGCCGCTCTGCAGCATGTGGGATCTTCCCGGACAGGGGCACGAACCCGTGTCCCCTGCATCGTCAGGCGGCCTCTCAACCACTGCGCCACCAGGGAAGCCCTCCAGTTTTTTTTAAAGGATGTGTTTCTTGAAAGGGAGTTGATGAGTCAAAGGGTATACACAAATTTTTAAAATAATCATTTCTTTTTCTGATTACCAAATTAATACACACTCAGTATAAAACACACTGTAATGCACAACATAAGGGTAAGGTTTTGAAAATGAAAGTCTCCTGTAATCCCATGTCCTGGAAATATTTTCTGTTAGCAGTTTGGTATATATATTTTTAAACTCTTTTCATTGAAACACTAACATGTTGTAACAGAGACACCTCCAAAGATTGACTTTCCATCACACTTAGAATGGATTCCAGAGCCTTTGCCATGGCCTGGCCCCATGGCCTGGCCTCTGTGGCCCCATGTCCCACTTCTCTCCCCTCCCATTTACTTTGTTCCAGCTGCAGGGGTCTCCCAGCGGCTTCTAGAGCCAGTTACACTTGCCACTACTACCAGAAGGGTGGCTGATCCTCCTGATTGGAATGTCCTTTCCTCAAATAGTCACAAGATTTCTGCCCTCATTTTATTCAGGTGTCTGCTCAAATGTTACCATTTTAGATGGGCCTTCCCTGATCACCCCACCTAAGATAGCACATCTCATAGCACTTATCACTTTCTTTGTAGCACTTATCATTATCTGACATGTATACACACAAACACACACACACATTTACTGTTTGTCTAGAAAGCTCTGTGAGAAGAAGGACTGTCTTGTGCATCCCCAGCACTTGGAACAGAAACTGGAACATAGCAGCTGCTCAATAAATGCATGTTGAATAATTGAATAAGATGAAACTAAAAGATATTTATCATTCTGAAACCTCCTTTTTCAGTTAACAGTGTATCAAGTATAGTTTTCACATTAATATATAAATCTTTTTAGTCTTTCTAAGGCTCTGCAGTTGTATTGTAATTTGTTTACCAATTCTCTTTTGATAGGCATTTGGGTTGTTTCCAGTTTTTCAATATTATAGACAATGATGCATTACACATCCTTGAATACATATCTTTGCATGCTTTTAATGTTGTATGTCCTTTATCTGAGATGATGAAAAAATCTACAAGCATAAATGTCTAGCATGATTTTGGAAATACAGGCTTGGAGCTGAGAGATACCAGCCTGTAGGTAGACTGGAGACTTCTTCACACTGGCCTGACCACTGAAATCATAGATATAAAGAAGGAAATTGAGCAAAACTCAGAAACGTGATTCTTAAGCAATGTCTGTATTTAGATGGCAGGAGGAGGAGGGCAAGAAATTATTCATTCATTTGACAAATATGCCTTGATTGGTACTTTCTAAAGGTTGGGACTTTAGAAAGTACCAATCAACACACGAGTGACATAGACCTTGCCCCTCCCTTCTTGTGGCTTAGAGTCTAATGGAAAGAAGGACATGGAGAATAACAGAAGAAATCAGAAAATCATAATAGGGAAATAGGACAGGGTGGCACTGAAGTACAGAGGAGGGGAACTATCACAGACTACAGATTTTAAGGCAAGTGTTCCAGAAGTAACATTTAAGCTGACCCTGAGGTAATAGGAGTTAGCCAGGAGAAGGGGTGGGGGTCAGGAATGGGGAAGTGTTTCAGACTAAGGGAGGCTTGGAGGCATGAGAAAGCATGGCACATCCAGGTCACTGAAAGAAAAAGTTTATGTGACAGAAGAGTTAAGAGTGGTGAGGGTGGTGGGGAGAGATGAGATTGACAGGTAAACAGGAGCTCTCTGGGCCTTGTTAAAGGGGTTGGCTTTTATTTTAAAGGCAATGAGGAGTTTTAAGCAGGGAGGTCATGTGATCAGAGTTACATTAGAAAATGACTATGGCCACAGTATGGACAATGTATTGAAGGTGGGATGGGGCCTGGAAGTGATCAAGACTCGAGGGACCTGTTAGGAATCAACGAAAAGCAAATGTTGGCCTAAATTAGAGTAATGGTGTTTGGCATGGAGAACAGTAGATGGATTTCAGAAGATGAGAAGGTATAATCGACAGGACTTCTTTACAGATTAGATTCAGGCGGCGAAGGAAAGTGAAGAATCAAAGGCAGTGATGAACAAAGATGATGAGCACTTTCTGGTTTGTGTAACTGAGACGGGAGGAGAAGCTGGAGGTGGGCTAAGGATGAAAAATTCAGTTTTGGAAATACTGCGTTTGAAGTGTATGTGGAATAGCCAAGCAGACCAAGTAGGCAAAAGAGAGAGGTCTGGGCTGGAGGCAGATTTATGTGTCAGCAGTATCCAGATGGAATTAACACCATTGGCAAATGTCAAATCCATGAGAACAGGAACTTGTTAAAACCTCAGGGCTTAAATCAGTACTTGATCTGACTTACAGTGGGTGCTCGGTAAATATTTGTGGAGTGAAGGAGTAGGTAAGCTCACTCAGGGAAAGTGAGAAAAGAATGAGGCCCAGGAGGGAATCCTGAGGAGTGCCACCACTGCCTGGGAGGAGAGATGGGTGCCAAGGGGCAGAAGGGAAGCAGTCAGAGGGAGGGGGGAGGGGGTGAATAATGTCAGTGCTGTCCAGAATAGGTCAAGGGGGCTACAAGGAACCAAAGATTGTGGCCTCAAGGAGGTCATTGGTAACCCTGGTGAGGTTATTTTTACTGACACATTGGAAACAAAAGCCACATTTCAGAGGGCTGAGGAGTGACCAGAAAGGGTATAAGGGGAGACAGTGGGAACACACAACTCTTTTAGGAACTTTGACAGTGAAGTAGGTATAAAAGGAAGTAAAAATAAGACAATTTTGAAAAAAGGAGAGAGATGGTGGCATTTTCTTGATGTTGAGAAAGAAGAGCGCAAGGAGTTTAAGAACAAGAGAGGCTAATTGTTCGAGAAAGGTCCCTGAGGAGGTGGGAAGGGATGGGATTCCCTTCTAGATGGAGGACCTGCTGCAGGTCAGGGAAGAGACAAATGTTCCTTTTTATTTTTATTTATTTATTTTAAAGATTTTTTTTTTTTTAATGTGGACCATTTTTAAAGTCTGTAGTGAATTTGTTACAATATTGCTTCTGTTTTATGTTTTGGTTTTTCGGCCACCAGGGCTGTGTGATCTTAGCTTCCTGACCAGGGATCGAATCCGCACCCCCTGCATTGGAAGACAAAGTCCCAGCCACTGGACCACCAGGAAGGTCCCTACAAATGTTCCTTTTTAATCAGAGAAATGATGAACTTTCAGATTTGCAGGTGGTAAGTTGGGGGTGTTTGTCTGGTGGCCTGTAGTCTCTCTATGACCACCAAGCAATGGTGGAAACAGTTATGAAGGAAGGAGAAGCAGCAGAGCAGGGCAAGGGGAGTCATGAGAAGAGAGGGGTCCACGAGGGAGACAGAGAAAGCCTCCTGGGCACAGCGCCACAGAAAGGAGAACCTGAGGACTGATGAGGCACTGGGTCTGGTAAGTTGGAGATTATTCATAATATTTAAGAAGTTCTAGAAAGTGATAGAGGGTGGACCTTCTACTGGAAGGATGTAAGAAATCAGCAGATGTGTGCGAAGGCAAGGCAGCAGTTATACATAACTGAAGAGAATCCTAGAAGGGGAAGGCAGGGGCGGAATGGATGCTAATGGTCATTTGAACTTAATTCAGGATTTTTTAAAAAAAATGCAGGGTTTGAAGACATGGCAGGAGCCACTGGAGAAAGAGGGTTTGAAATGTTGGAGAAAGACAGAGATGGGATCAGAAGTTTGGTGGAGAATTTGGCCCTTAAAATGTGGAGGGATACTTCTCTTTTGCGACAGGGAAGAAGTTGGAGAGGACTGGTACACAAACAGAAATATTCATAAAAAATATATGTTTGGTCAGTCTTTGTCCAGGTTCCTGGCACAGAGCTCCTAAAACCCTTGGAAATTTTTGTGAAGAGGGCAATAAAGGTGTCTTTGTTATGTTAATGAGTTGACTTTTGGAAAGCCCCTAGGTAACCTTAGGATGGGGGCTGGTTGCCAGGGGAACCAACCTAGTGATTACAGGGTTGGCACTTTCAGTCCTTCCCCCTGACCTCCAGGGAGGGGAGAAGGACTGAAGATTGAGTTCAATCTCCAACGCTTTCATCAAGCATGCTTTTGTAATGAAGCCCCCATAAAACCTCAATAAGCGTGGGGTTTGGAGAACTTCTGGGTTGGTGAATGCATGGAGAATAGCGGAGAGTGGCTAGCTCAGAGGGTGTGGTCTTTGCCCTATGCATCTCTTCCATCTGGCTGTTATATCCTTTAGTAATAAACTGATAATCGAGTGAGTGAAATGTTTCTCTGAGTTCAATGAGCCACTCTAGCAAATTAATCAAACCCAAGGAGGGGGTCATTGGAACCTCCAGTCTAGCTAAGATAATCTTTCTAAGAATCTGTTGTCTCCAATCTAAGCCAGTTGGTCAGAAGCACAGGTGATTACCTGAACAACCTTCAACCTGGCGGATGAGGTGGAGGGAAAGAGGGACGTAGTCTTGTAGGGCTGAGCCCTGAATCTGTGAAGTCTGACCCTATCTCCAGGTAGATGGTAGAACTGAGTTGAATTGTAGGACACCCACCTGGTGTCACAGAGAATTTCTTTTATGGGAACACCCTACACATATTGGGATTGAGTGCAGAATCCTTGGAGGTATAAACTCAAAATTCTGGGGAAATTGTCATTTCTACACAGATTATCCATGAGGAAAGAGGACGAACTTGTACTCCATCTTCCTCAAACCTCTACTTCACAGGCTACTGGGCATTTGATGACCACCCCTCCCCTAGAAATCTGACCCACTGGTTGGGTCAAAACCTTGGACTAAGGATTTGGTAGTCTCTTCCCTGAGCCTAACAGACTGAAGGCTATTGTCGCTCCTGCCTCAATATCCCCTTTTTAGACCAAAGAATTACAAAAGATCTGGGCTGGAAGGGACCTCAGAAAACATGTGGTGAAAACTCCACCCTAACCAAGAACTTCCCAAGAGATCACCTTTTCTCCCCAGTGTCACTCCCCTGCTCAAAAACCCTTTAGCATTTCTCCATCTATGGAAAGAAGTCCCAAGTATTTAGTTTAGGATTCAAGACCCTTCACTATCTGGCCTCACTTGACCCTTCCAGCTTCATGCCCTACTTCCCCTCTATACATAAAACCGTTTCAATTGGGCTGATGTTGCTCCCTCAAATTGGAGCACCTTGCCTTTATCTCTGTCAAAATCGTACTGTGAGATACTGTTTTATATATATCTGTCTTTGCCCCCAGTTTCTGGCACAGAGCTCCTAAAACCTTTATAATTCCTAAGTGGTAGGAACACTAGGAGATCTTTTGTTCTAATGAGATAACTCTGGGTAGACTCCTGGATGGCTCCTGGATGGGGTCTGGTCACCAGAAAGACCAAGCCATGATTGGAAGCTTGGAGTTTTCAGCCCTGCCCCCCCATTCTCTAGAGAGGGGAGAGGGGCTACAAATGGAGTTAACAATTGATCATGCCTGCATGAGGAAGTGCCTATAAAATCCCAACAGTGGGGGCTTCGAAGAGCTTCCAGGCTGGCATACACATCCACACTGGGAAGGTGACACACCCAAGTTCCATGAGGACAGAAGCTCCTGATCTAAGGACCCTCCCAGACCTCGCTCTGTGTATCTCTTTATCTGGCTGTTCATTTGTATCCTTTGTCATATTCTTTAATAAACTGGTAAACGTGTTTCCTTGGGTTCTGTGAGCTGCTCTAGCAAATTAATTGAACTTGAGGAGAAGGTTGTTGGAACCTGTGAGCTATTTTTGGTGGGTCAGAAGCAGAGGTGAAAACCTGAGCTTGCGACTGGCATCTGAAGTTGGGGGGGGCACTCTTGTGGACTGAGCCCTTACCTGTGAGATCTGACACTATCTCCAGGTAGACAGTGTCAGAATTAAGGTAAATTTTAGGACACCCAGCTTGTGTCTGAGACTTGATTATTGTTGTGGGGAAATCCCACACGTATTTGGTGACCTCTAGAAGTGTCAGAAGTGAATTGTTCTGTGTGAGTAGTAACGGAGACTCAGAGAAGAAAGACGCAGTAAGCAAGAACTGGGTTTTTCTCTACATAGGAAGGAAAAAACTGTAGGTTTTTCCTTTTACACTTACCTGCCTCAGTGAAATCCCAAAGTCCTAGCAGAGGGTTTTTTTTTTTTTTTGGTAGAAATTGGCAAATTCTAAAATATATGGGAAAACAAAGGCTCTAGAATAACTAAAACAATTCTGAAAAAGAACAGAGTTGGAGAACTCAAGCTAGCTGAGTTAAAAACTTACTATAAAGCTACAGTAATCAGGAGAGTAGGGTATTGGAATAAGAATAGTTATATAGATCAAAATTGAAAAGAGTCCAGAAAAAGACCTACATTAATATGGCTAAGTAGTTTTTTGGCAACGTTGCCAACTCACTTCAATGGGAAAATGATAGTCTTTTCAACAAATGGTGCTTGAATAACTGGATTTCCATATTTAAAAAATGAACTTGATCCTTACTTCACACCATACACAAGCATTAATTTGAGATAGATCATAGACCTAAATGTAAAAGCTAAACTATAAAGCTTCTAGACGAGAACATGGGAGAATATCTTCACAACCTTGGAGTAGTCAAAGGATTTTATTTTTAGACAGGTTACAGAAAACAATAACCATAAAAGAAAAGAAAAAGCAATCTATTAGATTGCATCAAAATTTTAAATTTCTGCACCCTTAAGAAAATGAATAGGCAAAACAGACTGGGAGAAAGTATTTGCAGAACAAAAGATGTTATTAATAAAATATAAAGCTTTCCTACAACTGAATAATAAGAAAGAAAGTAATCCAGTTTAAAAAATATGGGCAGACACTTCACAAAGGAAGATGGCTGGTAAGCACATCAAAAAGTGCTTAACATCACTAGTCAATGGGGAAATGTAAATTAAAACAAATACACACCTACCGAATGGCTAAATTAAAACACTGACAACACCAGATGTTGATGAGGGTGTGGAGCAACTGGAGCACTCATACACTATTTTGGAAAACGGCTTGGCAATTTCTCATAGTAAGACATGCACATACCCTATACCAGCAATTAAATTTCTAGGCATTTACCCAAGAGAAATAAAAACATATGTCCACAAAGAGACTCATATAAGAATGTTCCTGGCTCTGCCACTTAATTAGCTGAGTAACCTTAAGCATACGACTTAACCACTTTGCACCTCAGTTTCCTCTTATGTGAAATGGGGTTAATATCAATGTACTGAATAACCTGAAGGGGAAGCCATGATACCAAATACACAGCGTCCTGAGAAAAACAGCACAACTAGTCTCTTCTCAATGTGGCTGCCATGGTTTATGAAAAGTTGCTGGTGCCCCAACTTTTCTCTCCTGGAGGCAGAAGATAGGATACGGACTAGGGTACAAGCTGGAGGTCTTGGCTAAGCCAGAGCTGAAGTTAGATTTATCTGGCATACAGATAAATACAGAGCCGCCTCTCTCCCGAGGCATATATTTCTCTAAGGAGCTGTTTCTGCTGAAGAATCTCGTGCGAAAGGAAACGAGCAGCATTTGCATGTGGAATTCAGAAATGGATAAGAAAATCTGGGAGCCTTCCAGGCTATAGAAGGGGATGCTAGGGTCCCCAAGAAAGCATTTAACATAAATTAAGCATGATCCAAGCTCATCTATATCTGTCTGATTTCACAGTGGGCAAGGCTGCACTTGGGAGGTGGAAAGTACTTTATTAGGGTCCTTTGTGGTTAACTCTTGAGCTTCCCTTCAAGCCAACCACAATGATCTCATTCCCCTTGCCAGAGATTGGTTTAAGAATAGGAATGTGCCCAATTCTGGCTAATGAGACATGAAAGGAATTCTACAGGGGACTTTTGGAAAACGTTTCCATGCTTCTAAGAAGCAGACATAGGAAGAGTGTGCTTTGCTTCCTCAGGATGTTACTGTGTGATGAAGACGTCTCGTTACCACATAGGGAGCCAGCTGGAGGACAAAGCCAACATCTTGAGGACAGCAAAACAGAGATGAAGACAACTTGAGTCCTTTACACCTTGAGCACACCTTGTACTACACCTGGAATCCACTACTAAATATATAGAAATACTTCTAATATATTTCCTTATATGTTTGAATCTGGGTTTTTTATTACTTGTGGCAAAAGCATCCTATTATTTGCAGCTAGAGCATCCTAGCCAACAGAGCATGGGACTGGAATTTCTCCCTTAGCTGATGGGAGCTTAGAGCTAATAAGATTTGGGTATTAAGGTGATGTAACTGGTACCTTTGCCAGGACAGTGGGGTCATTCATACAGCTATGCATGTCAGAATGTGACTCTTACTTTACAACCCAGCTGAGCTAGGGATATTGTATTCCTCTGCTTTTTCTTTTTTTTCTCTTTAATCAAAGTCACCCTGATTCTGAGCCCCCAGTCCTGTTCAGTGGGCTGATTAATCTGTCACTTCAGGGGCTCAAGCCCCTGAAAGATTGTGTGTAATTGGGTGAAAGTGTAGAGGTGTCCAATCCACTCATCAGCCTATAGTCCACACTGAGTTTTCCTCTGATGCCTCAGGTCTCTTCTAGTTTGGTGATTTTGTTGTTTCCGAGTCATACCCCAGGATCTTTGGTGAGACTGGAAATTCAATGCCTAAGGCCTCACGTCCTCTTGAGATCTGGCCGTTACCCAGGACCCTGGAATGGGTTCTCATTCAGCGTTTCTTTTTGTTTGTTTGTTTACCTTTTTCTATCTTTCTGGTTTCTGATGGCTCTCCTTGCCCTTTCCTCGTCCTTCAAAGCCCTCCTCTCCCTTACCCCGACTGCCCCCTCTCTCTCTGAGTATCTGCATCATCTCCTCAATGAGCCAGGACTTCTACCCAGACAGGAAGATCAATTAGCTTCAAGGAGCTTTTGCTTTCTGTCCTTCAAGAATTCCTAAGGCAAGAAAAAACAAAAAGCCTGATTAGCAGTGCCTGCCTGGAAAGAGAAGGAGGCAATGGAAAAATACAGCAAGTGAATTAACATCGCAATTATCTTGTCACAGGTACCTCAGAGGCGACTTGGGTAAACTCAGCCCAATAGGAGGGCTGACCCCATGGTGAGTGGCAGCCAGCCAGCCAATGAGAGTGAGTCAAAGAGAAAGAAGGCGGGTCCTCAGTACTGCCAGAGAAACTTTCCTGGTAGCATGCGATACCTGCCTCACGGCCTGGAATTGAGAGCCTGGGAAGCAGGCTGCCTGTTTCCTACCTCGGGTTCCTGGGTGTTCTTAAAAATACATTTCCATTCCCATAAGCATTCTCTCCATCTCTGCCTTATGGTCACACCTGGGGCTACTATAAATACTAACTTCACTAGGGAGTGGGAAGGATCCAGTGAGATAACGTAAGTGAAAGACCTTTGAGTTTTCGGAGTTGGGAGGCTCCTGGTCTTCCCCACCTCCTCTGTGGGGGTCATCCGTCTTGTGGCCATGGAGGTCCCTGTCAGCCTGTATCTGCCCCAGTCCTCCAGGTGGCACTGGGACTCCTGGGCTTCTGGGCTTGCCTCAGAGGTAAACAAGAGGAGCAGTATATGCCCCTTGGATTTAGATGCTATCTTCCCACCCATAGCTGAAAGGACCTTTGAGATCATTAAGGCCAACTCCCTAATTTACAGATAAGGACCCAGAGAGGCCAGCCAGGGGACTTGGCTCAGGTCATGTGAGTTTATAAGGGAATAACACCAGGGTGCGGGTTCTTTTCTCCCAACCTTCCCTTATCACCCTGTTCTCCCAGTCTTGGTTCTGTCCCTGGATCCTCAGGTGCTTTTTTTTTTTTTTTGCAGTACATGGGCCTCTCACTTTTGTGGCCTCTCCCGTTGCAGAGCACAGGCTCCGGACGCACAGTCTCAGCGGCCATGGCTCACAGGCCCAGCCGCTCTGCGGCATGTGGGATCCTCCCGGACCGGGGCACGAACCCATGTCCCCTGCATCGGCAGGCGGACTCTCAACCACTGCGCCACCAGGGAAGCCCCCTCAGGTGCTTTTGAATGTTTGACCTGCACTATCTTCTTGTTGCGTCTGAGGCCAGCACGCCTCCTGCTGAAGGGTCTCTCTAGGTTGTTGGGTTATGGAATGATTAACCCAACGACAGTGATGGCGTATAGAGCCCACAGGCCTCATATCTTGGGCTGGGCTCTTGCTCAGTCTCTCTCATCCTTAGAGCATTTTTGGAAGGAAATGGGACTGTGGGTTACTCAGAAGGCAGCCATGGGCATTCCCCATTTTACAGTTATTTTCTGGGCAAGCTCATTTGTGACTCTGACCTGAAGCATTTCAGTCTGGAGATGACCTGCAATCTAACCACGGGGCATACAGATCTAACAAAAACCTTGGGGCACTCTGATGCAGGTAGCCTATAGCGTACCCTGTAAGAAACATTGGGAATTCCCTGGTGGTCCAGTGGTTAGAGCCCTGGTGGGGGAACTAAGATCCTGCAAGCCATGCAGTGCGGCCAAAAAAAAGAAAGAAATATCAGTTGGTGAGATTGGGCAAAAGCTTCATAGGGTGATAGTGATAATTAAATAAGATGATGAGATGATGGAATGTAAAGTGCTTAGCACAATATCATACACATGGTACGTTCTCCACAAATGTTCACTGTTATTGCTGTTACGATTATTTGAATCATGTCACTGTTCAGCTAGGCTCCTTGGTACTACTTCCTGTTTCTCATCTCTGCCTGGTCTGAGAGATCTTCTGTTAGTCTTCTTCCTCAACTCTCTACCTCTCCATCCCATCAAATAGATTTCTTATTACTTACTCCCGGCGTAGACTAAAATGCCAGGACTACCTCCTTCCCCAACCCCCCCCACTCCTCAACCACACACACACAACCTGTGCTCCAGCTTGGCTCCTTGCCTCCTGCAAAATCTGGTTGTCAAGGTGTTGAGAGACTTAAAGACAACTTAACAGAAGTTGTCTTTGGGTGGGTGAGATTGTAGGTGTTTTTCTGAAATTTCCTTTCTTTGCTTGTCTGCATTTTCTGATTTGTTTGTCATGGGCATGTATAGAATTTGTACCAAGAAAATCTTATTTTTAATTTTTATGAAGTTTACTCACGACCTGTAGGAAACTTTTCCTGAAGGGTTCTGCTGCATTCTGAGCACTGCTTTTAACCTCCCGCCCCCTCAGCATCTCTCTTCTCTATGCTCTGTACTGTATTTGCATTCACTTGTGAGTCGCTCTGTAGATGTTCTTAAAGGGCTTCAGCATCCATGAGCAGGCAGTAGGCACCTTGAGTGCAGAGGCTGTATCATCTCTTCGGTAGAAGAAAGTTTCTACAGACAATTTCTATTTCCTGTAGAAACAGCTTGAATGTTTCTGAGATGAGTTTGGCTCTACACCCTCTTCTGTACCACGGAGCCTAGGTGGCTGAGAGTCAGGAGTGCTTGGTTAAGCAGGGCTTGGTTCTACCCAGCTGAACTTCCCATTGTTCCCGTTTTACCCTCCCTGACATCAGGGCTAGCAGCAGAGGGTGGTTTCTGGGGAACCCTGATGGATATACAGGGTAGCTTTCAGCAGGGACTGACTGCATCATGGGGCTTGGGGCAGTGTCTTAACCTGAGCATGGATTCAACCTAGATCTTGCAAAACCTCCAGACTGCTACTTGTGTGACACAGAGAGAGTCTCAGGTAGCATAGCCAATAGGTGGGAGAGAGTGAGGGGCACACAGTACATGGAAGTGCTGAGAGTGTCATACTAAGGGGAACAGTCTGGGAAGTCTTCAGAAAGGAGGTCTTTGATGGACCCAAAGGGATAGGTGAAGAGATGGAGAGATGGGGGTGGGAAGAAAGGCAGGGGGCCAGGTGTAGTACAGAGGAGAGAAGGCAGTGGGTGGGAGGATAGGAGCTGGCTAATAGCAGTAAAGACTAGTGGTTAAGAGCTTAAGCTCTGTGGTCCACAGGCCTGTGTTTGAGTCATTCACTAACTTGTGATCTTGGGATAGTTACTTACCCTCCACAGGCCTGGGTTTCCTTTTTCTTTCTTTTTTTTTTTTTTTTGCGGTACACGGGCCTCTCACTGCTGTGGCCTCCTGTTGCGGAGCCAGGCTCTGGACGCGTAGGCTCAGCGGCCATGGCTCACGGGCCCAGCCACTCCGCGGCATGTGGGATCTTCCTGGACCGGGGCTCAAACCCGTGTCCCCTGCATCGGCAGGCAGACTCTCAACCACTGCGCCACCAGGGAAGCCCCAGCCTGGGTTTTCTTATTTGTGTAATCCAGCTAGTGGTAGTTCCTTCCTGTTAGGATTTTTATGAGGAGTTAATGAAATAATGTTTGTAAAATGCACTTTAAACATCTAATAAATGGTAGCCAAGGTTACATATATTATTATAATTGTTATTATAAACTCAAACCTGGTATTTGTTTTGCAGAAGAATCCCATTGTGCATCTATTCAGGCCCTTCTTTCCCTTATTTGTTCTCCTGCATGCATTCATCTATCACATAATGGTAATATATAATTCATATATACTAACGTAATAATAATATTATAATAGCTAACATTTAAATTGCATACTCTATGTGCCAACCATTGTACTAAGTCCTTTATATGTATGAAACTCATTTAATCCTCCCCAATATGCTGTGAAGTAGGTACTATTATTATGCACCTTTTGTCGAGGATGAAATTGAGATACAGAGAAGTTAAGCAGTTTGCCCAAAGTCACACAAGTAATAAATGACAAAACTAAAATTTTTGGTTCCAAGGAATCTGGTTCAGAATCCAGGCTACTTGGCTATTGAACGCCCTTGCTTTTTTTTTTTTTTTTTTTTTGCGGTATGCGGGCCTCTCACTGTTGTGGCCTCTCCCGTTGCGGAGCACAGGCTCCGGATGCGCAGGCTCAGCGGCCATGGCTCACAGGCCCAGCCGCTCTGCGGCATGTGGCATCTTCCCGGACCGGGGCACGAACCTGCGTCCCCTGCATCGGCAGGCGGACTCTCAACCACTGCGCCACCAGGGAAGCCCGCCCTTGCTATTTTTAACGACTCTGGGGAAAATGGAAGGACAAAAGTATGCATTAAACACTGATCCTGCCTGTAGGAGATAGTAACCAGGAGGAGTGCTAAGACACAATAAGATCATAGCCAACCAGGGCAGTGTGATCATGGCTGCCTGGAGGTCTAGGTAGAGCCCATGTAGGCCTCTTGGCATGCCTGAGTTTTCACTCATAATTAGCTTGGGCCATCAATGAAGTCCCTGTTGTAGGTTATCTAAGGAGACCCCACTAACTTAGTGCATTGATGATAGCTTGTAGCCACACTTGGTACCTCCTACCACATGGAAGGCTGGATGACAGAATGTGGTTGGATGGGTATAAATCGCCACAAATGATTGAACAGATCACTCAAAGTACACAGCCTACTGAGTGTGAGTTGTGTCATTGCCTCATCGGGTCGTTGTATCATTCACTGGCTGGCCACCTAGTTTTAGTTCCGTGCTGTTTTTCAGTTCAGTGATATGACATCAGTAGCTTGAAAGTAGCCATGGTGGTAGTATCTACACCACAGAAGTCAGCAAACACTACAAATCAGCACCCCCATCCCCGACCAAGCTTGCTGTTAAACATTTCTCAGCACCCTGGCCCTAGAGATAATCAGATCTAGTGATTCTCACCTTGTTTCAGCTGACAGGATGCGCTGAGAGTGCTTGGTTGCTGCCTGAAGGAGAAGGAGGTGGTGCTGGGCAAGGTGAGAGTATGTGGGGCTCTGCCCCGAGCTAGGCCAGCAAAGTGTTTGCTTGTTTTTAATATGAACTTATGTGTAAGACTTTGTGTGAGGACAGTTCTTTTTACAAAGTTCATTAAAAGCAATGGAAAGTGACTAATCTGGTCTAATCTTACATTATGGTCAGGAAGTGGAACTTTTTATAGTTCAGAGCCAGAAGAGTGAAGTGACTTTCTCTAGGTCTCCCAGAGCCTAGTCCACTGCTTTATATGAGGAAGATGACACCATGGCACCCACAGTGGGAGACAGACCCCTCCAGACACTAACAGGGGCTTCCCTTGGCCCCAAGCCTCAGAGACTCTCACTGCTCTGCTCAGATAGGTGTCTTCCCAAGAGCTGCATCCACCGTGCCCCTTTGCCCTGGAGATGGAGTAGACCTCCAGCTGAGCCTCAGGTGTTTTTCTCCCGTAATGAAACCCCTCCTGGTACCTCAGGATGACTTTCTGCTTTTCTGAGCCCATCTTCTCAACTGATGTGAGGCCAAGTTGAAAATCTTACTGTCACAAAATGGTTTTAAAACTTGCTCCTGACTTTTGGTTGGGGAGATCTGCTTAAAGTCTTAAAAACAAACAAAACAGCTATATTATTTTCTATTAAGCAAAGCTAGAAATGGATGTCAAGGCTTGCTGGAGGGCAAGTGGATATGGTGGTGTAGGGGGTACGGTTTAGGGAAGAGTAGAAGGGTGGCAAAGTGGGAAGAGAAGAGGGTATGGAGTGAAAAGATAAAAAGGAACATTTAAAAGAATCATTTTTAGTGGTAAGAAAATTTAGCTACGGGTGCCAAGGGGTATACAATTTCCTGAGACGGTAGAAAGTCTTGCCCATTGCTTACCTCTAGCAAAACCTGATCTCTTGTGCTGTCAGTCAGTTGTGCTTTATTGTGTAATCCCAGTGACCCAGAGCCAGTGAGTACATGAATGTGTTGCACAAACACATCTTTGCGGTAACACCTCAATGAGGAATTCTGTAATATATGTGGTATTCGTTTGCTAGGGCTGCCATAATGAAAAAGCACAGAGTGGGTGGCTTAAACAGACATTTTCTCACAGTTCTGGAGACTGGAAGCTGAAGTTTAAGGTCAATGTGTGGGCAGGTTTGGTTTCCTCTGAGGTCTTTGCTCCTTGTCTTGCAGGTGGGCACCTTCTTGTTGTGTGCTCACATGGTCCTTCTTCTGTGAGTGCACACATCTGGTGTCTCTGTGTGTCCAAATTTCCTCTTCTTATAAGGACAGCTGGATTGGATTAGGGCTCTTGCTAACGGACTCATTTTAACTTGATATCCTCTCTAAAAACTTATCTCCAAATGCTGTTACATTGTGAGGTAACTCAGATGTCTGAGATAATTCATATTTTGAGATTGGGACTTTAATATATGAATTCTGGGGCACACAATTCAGCATATAACAAATGTGTAGGCACTGTTTATCCAATATATATGCATAGGACCCAGATCACATACTTGGATATTAACAGTGCCCCCTCATTGACACTGAGAGGTTTTATCATCTACACAAATTGACTGCCATGCCTTGGGCTGGGAGCTCATCAGGCAACATGCCTTTACAAAAAAGTCTCATGTTGACTTAAAGATTTTTGGAAGTTTCATCTCTCCTTCAAATTCTCTCTTGTTTTGTTTTCACCAGGAATTTATTTTCTTAGGTGGGATGTCCTCAAGGGACTTTCCATACTAGCAGAAGCTACTGATGTGGAAACAGGTGCACTGGCTGAGCTTGACCAGTCATAGCAAGGAGAGATTATTGGTCAAGGTAGACAGGGCAGGTGAATGTCAAGTCATCCCCTTCTAAAACATGTATTTAGTACTTTCTCCTGTGCTGTGTCACCCGTTCCTTCATTCTTTCCTGAATCCTGTGATATTTGTCAGGCATCTAAAATGGGCTGGGCAACTGCAGATAGACAGGTGAGTAATGTCATCAAGTTCCTGCCAGAATGAGTTTACAGTTCAGCTGTGCTAAATATTAAAGAAAATGGTTCAAATAGACACAGTTCTTGCATTTCAAGCAGAGAGGACCCTGAAGGGATCATGACCAGCAATTCTCTTGGACCTGGAATAGTGGTTTCATTCAGTCTCCAGAAAAAGACTTAAAAGGTTTCTGTAGACTTTTTATGAGCTGAAGTAAAACTACTTCCTGTTTCCCCATATATACACATTCAAATGATTCAGAAGTATGAATTTTAGGTATCCCTTTAGTGACCTAGGTAGTGAAAAATAAACAAGAACAATCATTATCTATGCATTTCTTGCCCCCTGCCCCATTGGATTATAAATCATTTGAGGATTAGAACTGAGGTATGTACTCTACAGCCCCAAGTGTTCTCTGCATGAAGTGAATACTCAATATATATACTCACTGGTTTGACCTGAATCTCCAAGAGGAAAGATAGTTTAACCAAAAGCACTAGAGTACTCAAAAATGTCATCACTCTCTCAGACTAAGGAAGGAGGAAAGGCCTGATTACCCCAGGAAAAAAACCCAAGTGACTATGAGAAAGTCAGTACTCTCCTTACTTCAAGGGCACTAGAGGCCTGTGTTCTTCAAGCAATGAGTTGGAGAGGAGGGGTTCCAGTAAATTCCACCTGAATTTCCTACTACCGTTCTAAGGTGTGGACTTGAATAGCCTATAACTTCAGTGTAATTGCTCTGTGGTCTGCTCTCTATAAGTAGTAGCTTATTTGTGGGTAATCCAGGGCTGCCTATGAAACTGCCAGACTCAGAAATTAAATCAATTCAATTCAACAGATATTTATTGTGTAGTTTAAGACAAGAGAACTCTCAAACAGCCTAGATTATAAGGAGAGAAGAATCTAGGAATCTGGAGGGGTAGCTTAGAAGAAAGTTGGCCTTTATATGTTGACAATTTCTCTTTTAGTTCTATACACTGGACCCCAAGACAGAGAATAAGTAGAGCTGGGCTGCTAGATGGGAAAATACAGGTCTAGAAAAGTGGAATGCTCATCATTCCACACTGGTGATTTGATGATTAGTAGAATCCAAACATGCACTTGTATTCCCTTGGCTAGTGATAGTTTTAGGTCATAGGTATGTGACCCAGTGCTGGTCAAGAAGAAATGAAAAGAACCAACGCAGGAGGACAGGAAGGGGAGAGGGAGGAAGGTTTCTGGGAAAGGCTAATACTGATAAAATGTTCTTCAATCATTGTTATGTTTCAGATAACAGACACCACTTGAACACTCTAAGCAGAAAAGGATGTAATTTAGAAAATTAGGTGCTTAAAAATCTATGGATGGGCTAGAGGAGAAGGTCCTAGGCTATACCTCCAACAGTAACCTGCAGAGCCCTGCAGAAACGTCGGCTAGGGTGGCTGCTACCTGTGTCACAGTGGGGTAGCTGGGGGAATCAGGAAGGCACCACAGCAAGTGTAGCTCCAGAACTACACCCTTTATCCATATTTAGGGATCAGGAAACCACTTCCAGGGCCAGACTGTCCCTGCTTGGTCTGCCTGGGTGAAAATGGGTGCCCCACTTCCTGCTTCTCTGTACCCAGGAAGCTGGTGACGGGGCACTGGGACTTCTGCTGATAGTAGAACAATAGTCCAGTGCCTCCATGACCATGTTTGCCAGGAAACAGCAGGTGAAACAGACCACACTCTCCTCTCACATCTTAAGAAGGTGCATCTGATGTGTATTCTTCCATGTGGAGGAGCTGTGCTAGTGCAACCCTCCTGCACTCCCTCCATCCCTTCACACACCCCTTCCCAGGGGAGGTGAAGTGACGTATCTGATTGGTAGATTTGGAAGAAGAAACTTGACATGCATGAACCAGTCCTTCCTTCTCTTTCTTTTGGGGGTAAGTTGCCCACAGGGAGTATGTTTTTCCCTCTGCAGTTCCAGGGACAAGCTTTCCCCTATGGGGGGGAAGTATGGTCCAGAGTTGCCTGTGACTGGATGGGTGAATTGGCCTAATGTTGAAGTTCAGAGTTAGGAAGCTCACTTGCCTACAGCTGTATACTTGCTAATACAGACTTATCAGAAATAGGGTAATGTTTGGACCTCTATATGCCATCTTTTTCTTGTTTTAGTTCTTATTTCTTTGTTGATTTGGGAATCTGGTGAGGAAGCTAGGACTGGAGACATGGAATCAAACTCTCCATGTGCTACTGAATGACACCAGGCTTGTGGTCTGTCATGATGCCTGCTGTTGTATAACCATCAGCAGTTCTGAAAGCATTTCATCCTATATCTCATGTGATCCTCATAGCAACCTGTTGACAAAGGCAGGACATAATTTGTTAGCTGAGGAGCTAACGCTGCAACTCTTAGTGCTTCCAACCTTTTCCATATTATGATACACATAGGACATTGCAAAAAATGTGTATATATGTACATACATATATACATACACATACACACATACTTGTATATACATACATAATGTGTGTATATGTACATATCTCACTATGGAAAAGGGATGCGGTTGCTGGTGCTGGAGGTGATGAGCCCAGAGATTCTGGTCACCCTGGGCCTTACCTGGCTACTCCAAGCACTGAGAAGATCAAAATCTCAGCACACCTATAACCCAGTCCCTGTCCACCAGTTGGGAAGTTCTAGCTTAGAGAAGTGTGCTAGTGTTCAAGGCCACAAAGTTAATATACAGAAGTTTGAATCCAGATCCTCTGAATTCAAATCCAAAGAATGTCAGTGTAGCCTGAAATGGGGGAGGCATTTGTTACCATCACACGTCCTCACTATAGCCTACTAGGTCAGAGAAGTTTCAAAGGAATGGCTTCTCCATCCAGTCTCTGTCTACCAGACTAATATCTATAAATATCTCAGTAATAAATCTATTTGTAGAATATACCTACTACATGCCAGGCATATTCTGGGTACTGGGGATACCTCAGGGAACAACACAAGGTCTCCATAATCATAGAGCTTACATTCTACTAGAATCTTCTGTAAGTTCCATTTCAGGTTTCTTTAAATTAGAGTGAGAACTTAAAGACACAAGGCAATCTGAGTACAGACTTATCCTAAGATGTTTATGATTTTTTCCCAGCCTTTTCCACATGTCGTTCCCATACCATCTCAACAGCAGTTTTGTGTGTGTGACTTGTCCTTGTCAAGCCTTTCCAAAGTATACAGCGTCATTTGTCACAGGAACAAAACCTCTTTTTGCACTCGCATTTCATTGGTTTTCATAATAATTAAATTATATAATCAGAGTTTCAAGAAAACAGGCAGAAATGGGTTTGGAAACAGATAGCACTGACCCTGGTGAGCACGCAGCTCAATTTGTGGCACCAGAAATCCCTGAGACGACCTCTACTACCTGAGTATCTGGAACGCCGTGGACACTTGTGGGTTTATAGAGGGAACAGCATCCGTTAACCTGGTGACTTGTCAGGTGGAGGTCAGTTTTTTTTGTTTTTTTGTTTTTTTGCAGTATACGGGCCTCTCACTGTTGTGGCCTCTCCTGTTGCGGAGCACAGGCTCCGGACGCACAGGCTCAGTGGCCATGGCTCACGGGCCAAGCCGCTCCGTGGCATGTGGTATCTTCCCAGACCGGGGCACAAACCCGAGACCACTGCATTGGCAGGCGGACTCTCAACCACTGCGCCACCAGGGAAGCCCTGAAGGTCAGTTTTAAGAGCTTCTGCCACACTGATTCACTATCTTCCCCAGACCGTATGCATATTGAACTTTGAGAGTAGCTTATGCCACTCTTTTATTGAAGGGCTCAAATACTTATTCCAAAGCTTTACAAAGGTGGGGGAGACCAGGATTTGTACTTTTGTTTAGCTAGGTTTTGTTTTGTGTTTTTGTTTTTGTTTTTTAATAACATTTCTAAAGGGAGAAATATGCCTCTGTGGTGCCTTTTGTGTGATATCTCATGATATGTGAAATGTTCTTTTCTCCACAATCCTCCCTTATGTATCTCCCCAGTCAGGAGCCCCAGCCCCTTCCTCAGATACCACTTCTTCCCTCAGAATAATGCAGCCCCAATGCCAATCTTTTCTTGTGCCTTACAGGTCCTGTCTCTCAGGCACCAAGTGAGTATCACTGCATTTTCCCTTAGCTCAGGCTTCTGCAGCCTCTGTAGGGGGGAAGAGGTGAACTCTGGTACATGATTGGTACCAGAGGAGGGTAAGAGAGTAGAAGCAGGGGAAGACTAGCTTCTTTCCATCTGGAGGCAAATGTAAATCACCACCCCCAAAATGCAGATTTCTTCAGAAAATCACCCAGTCTGGTCTTCTTTATTTTTCATAAGAAATTTATATTTATTTTATTATTATGGCTTGGCCCTGATTTTCCTGGCCTGGATTTCATGAAAATGAGCGCCCCCTTTAATGGATTTTATAGTTTATAATGTGTAAAAGATAGCCATTAAAAAAAAAAAAAGGGCGCCCCCCTTTACTGAAAATGCCCCTTCCAGGATCATTCAGGACATGTGGTACTGTGTTCAAATAGCATATCTCTTATGTGCAAGTTTCTCCCCATGAGCAGAGGTGGTGTATTCAGTCCATTCTCTATAATAGAACACCTGCTCTATGGGAGAGCCAGCTGCCCTCCCGTTTGTAAAGGGATAGGAAGAGAGTATGTGCCCATACGTATATACTGACAACAGCACACCAGAAAGAGCAAGCCATATCAGAAACAAACAGGCAGTAATACTGATAAGTCAATGATAAAGATTGTTCAGTGTCCCACAGTGCTCCTAAATTGACAGTGAGATGATAGAGATTATTTAATCCAACTTGTTTATGTGGCAAATACAGAGACACTTGAGTGAAATGACTTGCAGCAGACAGAGCTAGCCTGAGGCAAAGCTGGGGTAAGAATTCACTGACCTTTAGTCATTTGTTGCATCTCCTATACCTGCTGTTCTCAAAGTGTGGTCCATAGACCTCTGAGGAATCCCTGTGACACTTCCTAGGTGTTCATGAAGTTAAAACTATCTTCATAATAATATTACATTTGTTGCCCTTTTCACCTTATTGACATTTGCACTGAAGGTGCAAAAGCAATGCTGGGTAAAATTCCTACCATCTGAGCATGAATCAAGCAGGCACCAAGTTGTAGTAGTCATCATTGCCACACACTTGCAGTAAAAACAAATGCCAGTTTCATTTAAGAATGTCCTTGATGAAGCAGTAAAAATGATTAATCTTATTAAATATTGACACTCTTCAAAACATTCTGTGTAATAAAAGTTGGCAGTATGCAAAAAGTACCTTTATTGCATCCCGAAGTGTGATGGTTATCTCTAGGGAAAGCACTTAGGCAATGGAACTGTGAGTTTGTGAGTAGAAAATAGCCATTTTTTCATGGAACATCTTTTCTTTTTTTTTTTCCTTGCTTGAAAGACTAAATGACAAAGAATGCTTTTTCAGGCTGGGTATTTGGCAGATATTTTCTCAAAATGAACAAAGGGGGCCTGTCACTTCAAGGAAAACAAGTGCTAGTATTTATTGCCAATGATAAAATTTGAGCTTACAAGCAAAAATTAGAATTTTGGAAAACTTGTATTCACCACTATGGAGCTTGACAGCTTCCCCAAACTTAAGGATTTTTCCAAAGAGATCAATGGTGATACTTATGAATGTGATTCTTTGATATTATATGATGAAATGGGTCAACATTTAGAACATCTTCATAACTCAGTGAAGCAATATTTTACAATGACCTATGCATGGTATTACAAAACCATACGTGGGTAAAAGATTTGTTCAAGGCACACAATAAACCAAATGGATTTTAATGTAACAGAACACTAGAAGTTCATTGATATGCTTTGAGATTCCACATTGCAACTAATCTTTGAGAAACTTGTTACATTTTGGTGCAGTATCAAAAAAGAATATCCACAATTATCTAAAAAAACTATTGAATACTCTGTTTTTCCAGCTACATATCTGTGTAAAGCCAGATTTTCTTCACATACTTCAACCAAAACAACATATTGCAACACTGACTGTCTATTAATCCAGACGTTTAAAAAATTTGCAAAAATGTAAAACAATGTCACTTTTCTAATTTTCTTTGTTTTAAAAGTCTTTTTAGTGAAAATATGTAATTTATGTTAACATGTAATGGGTTTATTGTTATTTTAAGTTAATTAATAAAGATTTTAGATTTTCTACCAATAGATATAACCTACATAAAATTTAAGAGTAAAAGGGTCCTGAGACTAAAAGGTTTGAGAGCCACTACATTTCACCATGCTGCCTTCCAGAAAGTGGGCTGGAGGATGTACTTCCTTCCCCTTTACCCAAATAAATCAGTGCTATTGCTGTTTTATTTTTAAATCCAACATGCCCTCTTCCTCCAAAACTGTTAAAAAGTAAACGGCAAAAGTGCTGCAAATACCTGAAACCAAAGGACCCAAAACAATGAGAGAAGGCAAAAGAGTGCATAAAAGAGTTTCTCCAAAGCCTGAAAGGCTGACCAAGCACCACCTCCCCTCTGGCAGCCTGGCAGGAGTTGCCTATTTCTTCTTTTTTTTCTAAAATTAATTAATTTATTTAGTTTTGGCTGCATTGTGTCTTTGTTGCTGCATGCGGGCTTTCTCTAGTGGCGGCGAGCGGAGGCTGCTGTTCGTTGCGGAGCACCGGCTTCTCATTGTGGTGGCTTCTCTTGTTGTGGAGCATGGGCTCTAGGCGCGTGGGCTCAGTAGTTGTGGCTCGCGGGCTCTAGAGCACAGGCTCAGTAGCTGTAGCGCACGGCTTAGTTGCTCTGCAGCATGTGAGATCTTCCTGGATCAGGGCTCGAACCCATGTCCCCTGCATTGGCAGGCGGATTCTTAACCACTGTGCCACCAGAGAAGCCCCACCTATTTCTTTTTGCTTCATTGGACTAATCTTACATCCATCCACCCTCTCCCACCCCTTAAGTCTCAGCCCTGTCCTGGAATGCTACTGTTCTCTGGGGCCTTAAAATGTAAATGGCCTTATTAAAGCTTTGGGCTGACACTCACCCCCAGGCCCCTCCTTTCTTGTGCCCCCTCTGGGATGACAGTGCAGGGAAGGGTTCTCTCAGGTCGAGCCTCCACCAGCTTGCTGTCTTCAGGCTCAGGGCTGAGATGGAAAGGGAAGGGCTCTGTTTGTGGACTGAAAAGGAAATGTAAATCTCTCACAGGCCACGTGCCAGAGCTGCCAGAGGACCATTTCCCTGTTAATAAACAGGGCCACCAGGGCCATCCTTCTCTCCTTTAATAACCTGTGGGACACCTATTGATTGCACATGCTGGTCCCTTATAAATTAGAACAGGGATGGCTTCCGGTTGCTCAGGAGCTGTGTGGATGGAGAAATTGCTCACTAATACTTCATGCTCATAGAGCACAGTGCATCGCACCACAAAAACAGGTGCTGAGAACACATGGGAATCAACTCCATGCCCCTAAGCTGCGGAGGCTTAGGGGCATGCTGCAGACCTTAATTAGGCTGTTTCTTGTGCTCCTACTGGAGACCTACAGACACACTGATTTCATGCCTCCTGCTACAGCATGCTCTTCAAATGGGAGGGAGCACCAGAATCTGGTGGGTAGGAGACAGGCCTGCTCCCATCTCTACCTCCTCACCAGTATGGGAGCGAGCAAGTAGGAAGGAATGTTCATGTCTTGTGCTGTGGTGGAATGAGCACCGAGTTAGGAACCAGAAGACACTTCCTAAACTCCTGTTTCAACCATTTACAGCTACGTGATCTTGGGCAAGTCCCTTAATCTCTCTGAATCTCAACATCTCATCTGGAAAGTGGAGAAAGTAATAATACCTAAGAAAATAAGCCTGCCTGATGTGCTCTCAGTAAATGAGTATATAACTGAATTTGAATCAGTTAAAGGACATGGCGGCGACAGGTATAGGACTGAAACGATTTCTTTCTCCCACCTCCAAAACCTGGCATCAGGAACTTTCCATCATTATCCTTAGCCAACACCTTGCTCTTAAGTAAGAAGTGAGGCCATGGAACTCATAGCTTGATAAGTTGGAAATGTTTCTCTCATCCTTCTGTCTTGCTGTGCCCCTCCTGATTTGGCTTCCAGGTTTAAAATTCACTTCACAGGGACCTCTCTAAAGTGGATAGCAAACACAGAAAAACTTGCCAGCATAGCTCACCATTCTACTGAAAAACTTGACACCCACATGCCTATTCTTGGCAGAACCTTCAGAGTTTCCCTGACTTTAAGGCTCTGGGTAGTTGTGTCCACTTAACGCTTTTCCAAAATGAGTAACACTCTCCCTGCAGTTCTACCATGGTCCCTTTTGCCATTGCTAATTAAAATGGACCAGGGCTTCCCCGGTGGCGCAGTGGTTGAGAGTCCGCCTGCCGATGCAGGGGACGCAGGTTCGTGTCCCGGTCCGGGAAGATCCCACATGCCGCGGAGCGGCTGGGCCCGTGAGCCATGGCCGCTGAGCCTGCACGTCCGGAGCCTGTGCTCCGCAGCGGGAGAGGCCACAACAGTGAGAGGCCCGCAAAAAAAATAAATAAAATAAATAAAATAAAATAAAATGGACCAGAAGGACAGTGTGTATAACTGTATTTTCCTACCCCTTCCCCTGGTCCCGGAAATGAAATCTGCTGTTCTGGGACAAAGTGTGTAGTGGGTTGGATGGTACCCAACCCCTGCCCCCCCCAACCAAATATGTCCACATCTTGGAACCTATGAATGTGACCTTACTTGAAAAAAGGGTCTGTGTAGATGTAATTAAATGAAGGATCTTGAGATGAGATCATCCTGGATTACCTGGGTGGGCCCTAAATCTCCGGTGCAAAGTGTCCTTATGAGAGACAAGAGGAGAAGATACAGACATGGAGGAGAAGTCTATGTGAAGATGGAAGCAGAGTGATGTGGCCACGAGCCAAGGGATTCTCAGGCCACTAGAAGCTGAGAGAGGCAAGAAAGCATTAGCTACTAGAGCCTTTGGAGGGCGTGTGGCCCAGCCGACACTTTGATTCCAGACTTCTGGCCTCCAGAACTGTGAGAGAATAAATTCTGTTGTTTTAAGCCACCTAGTTTTGTTACAGAAGCTCCAGGAAGCTACTACAAGTGTGCTCCCTGGGGATGGACCCCAGCTCAGGTTCTTCAACAGGAGATGTTTCCTCCCCCTATGAGAAGATCTGTCTGAGAACGGCCTCAGATGGCCCGGTCAGCAGCCAACTCTCAGAAAGTCCAACCCCCCATCTGGGGCTGTGGCTAAGCATCCGCATGGGAGAAAGCATCCTGGGGTATCTTCAGCAACCATTGGTGGGCAAGGCATAGGGGAAATGGCCTGAATTTTGGAAATAGACCTTGGTTTAAAACTCAACTTCACTATTGGCTCTGTGCCTCTAGACAAACTACTTGCCCTGTTTGTGCTTCAAGTTCCTCATGTATAAAATGAGGAAAATAATGCCTACCTTGTAGGCAGGAACGGATCCACGATGTGAGGCATGCATAAGTTTAGGGACCCTTTCAAAAAAAAGAATCCAAAGTTTCAATTAGGAGTGGGGCCTTGAAAGGGCCTTGTGTTAGTGAGGGGCCCTGAGGCTTAAACTAAGCCTGCCTTTGCTCACAGGGTGTTCTGAGGATTATAGAAAAAAACATGAAGCCCACGCAGTGCCTGGCTTCTAGTGGGTGCTATGTGAGAGCTAAAGCTGTCTGGATAAAGACTTGAACACTAAGTGTCTCCTGAAAGGTACATAGATATGTTTGCAATGCGTAGAAAAATGTCTGGTAGGATACATTCCATGGGACGTTGCTAGTTGTTGCCTTGGTAGCCATTTTCCCTTTCTTTTCCATAACAGAAAACTGACTTTTGGGGGGATGGCCATGTGCTCAGCTAAAGCCTAGCTTCCCAAGTATCTCTTGCAGCAAGGTGTATTTATGAGACTAAGTTCCAGCCAAAGAAGTCTAAGCAGAGAGGCGTAAGAGACTTCTATGAAATCTTCTTATGGGAGAGTGTCATGAGTTGAATTGTGGACCCTTGCAAATTCATAAGCTAAAGTCTTAATTCCCAGTATCTCAGAATATGACCTTATTTGGAAATAGGGTCCTTGCAGATATAATTAATTGAGATGAGTTCACTAGGGTGGGTTGTAATTCAATATGAATGGTGTCCTTATAAAAATGGAAAATTTTAACACAGACACACACACATTGGGAGAATGCCATGTGAAGATCAAGGCAGAGAATGCAGTGATGCTTCCAAAGGCCAGGAACAACAAAGATTGCCAGCAAATTACCAGAAGAAAGGGGAGAAGCATGTAATAGGGTTTTTCTTATAGCTCTCAGAAGGAACCAACCCTGCTGACACCTTGATTTCGGACTTTTAGCTTCCAGAACTATGAGTTAATAGATAGATTTCTGTGGTGTAAGCCACTCAGTTTGTGGTACTTTGTTACAGCAGCCCTAGCAAACTAATACAGAGAGATATTCCCTTCTTCACCACTTTTCCATTCTGCTGCCTGGAATGCAGATAAGAGGGCAGAGCCTCCGTTAGTCATCTTGGCCTTGAGAATGAGAACCACATTCACAGATGGTAGATCAGAGAGCTAGCAGCCCGGGACCCTAAAAACTTCATGGAGCTACCAGACTAGCCCTGGACTGCCTACCTTCGGGCTTATTTTCCTGAAAAATGAATAAACCTGAAATTTTGTTATTGTTTTGTTTGTTTGTTTTTTGAGCCATAGCTGAGCATAATCTTATACACACAATTTTGATAAATTAGTTACTCTTTGGAGAGAGGACTAGGATTAGGTATCAGTGGTAGGGAAATTTTAGCTTTATCTGTAATGTCTTAATTTTTATATCAAGAATATATTCATGGGCTTCCCTGGTGGCGCAGTGGTTGAGAGTCCACCTGCCGATGCAGGAGACGTGGGTTCGTGCCCCGGGAAGATCCCACATGCCGCGGAGCGGCTGGGCCTGTGAGCCATGGCCGCTGAGCCTGTGCTTCCGGAGCCTGTGCTCTGCAACGGGAGAGGCCACAGCAGTGAGAGGCCCTTGTACCGCAAACAAACAAACAAACAAAAAGAATATATTCATGTATTCTTTCGTAATTAAAAATAAATTTCTTTTATAATAAATTATAAGGAAAAAAGAGGGATGAGAACCTATAGATAAAAGAGACCAAGAAATACACCAACCAGTTGCAATGTGTGACCCTTATTTAGCTCTTGATTTAAACAAAAATATTTTTTAAAATTATTTTAGATAATTGAGGGAATTTTAATATTAATTGGATATTTGATATTAAGGAGTAACTGTTAATTTTTCTGTATGCTAATAATATTGTAGTTATGTATTAAAAAGATCCTTATCATAATTTAGACTCTAAAGCAGCGCGGCTCAGCTTCAGCGCCATTGTTATTTTGAGCCAGACAGTTCTTTGTGGTGGGGTGTTCTCTTGTATGTCGTAGGATGTTTGCCAGCATCTTTGGATTTTACCCACTAAATGCCAGTAGCACCCCCCCGCCCCCGCAACAAGTTGTGACAATCAGTAATTGTCTCCACACATGGCCAGATGTCCCCGGGGTGGGGTGAGGGGCACATGGCACTGGGTTGAGAACTACTACCATAAAATTGAGAGCTATTTACTGAAATATTTATGGGTGAGGTGATTGGATGTTTGTGTTTTGCTTCCAGATAATCCAGGTGATGGTGTGGGTAAAGTGTTCCACAGTAAAAAGTTTAAAATATATTTTAAAAAATTGAGTCTATTTAAACTTCTCTTTCTATCAGATGGTGGACTCAATATTTTAAAATATTTTCTTACAATAAAATCTGAATATATTGGATTTAATATGGTAAATATTTACCTTTCTTCGTCACAGATGTTTGTCTCGTGTCTCCTACATGACCATTAAAATCCAAGGCTCTGGGTTCCAGATCTGACTGTGGGCAGGGGGCCCTCCCTCCCCAGCGCTCTCTCCCACATGCTAGCTCAGCTCCACCCTGCTGCTTTTTCACCCAGGGGCTCCTCTTGGGCCCTACTCCTTTTACCTGGTGACCTAACTCCTGAGGCCTGCCTCCCAGCTCTGCGCTGTGGACCTCCTCCCCTAGTCCTTAAGCTCTAGCCCAGAGCGGGTGTGTTTAGAGCCGGATACATTAGGGCCTTGCTGCCTTGCCCATCCCTCAGAGAGTCCAGCCCATTAGCTTCTGGCTGACTGTTTGCAGAAGCCTTGTGCCCTGATAGCACCAGGCCAGCACACTCCCTTTATACACGCACCACACCTACACCCATATTCTGCAGCTGCTGCTTCACTTGGCCACCTGCTCAGGATGCTCTAGGCCTCCGTGGTGCTCATGCTCCCCTGGTGCCTCTGCTGAGACTGACTTTCAGGCCCACCTGGTCCTCTCAAGGCCCTGAGCCTTCTGGGGTTTAGGCAGGACCCCCTCACAACGTCGGCTAGGAGTTATCACCTGAGTCCACCAGGGGTCAGTCGCAGTGTCGGTAGGAGCAGGGGCCTCTGAGCTGGAGCCACTGGGGGTTGAAAGTTCTCTGCTGACGGGCTATGCAGTTGGCCCTCTGGGGCCTTGGTGGGGCTGCAGGCTCAGCTCCCCACCTGAGGTCTGAGGGGCAGTAGGCTCTGTTTGTGAGGTGCCCAGGAGCCTGTCCGTGGCTGAGACACCTCCATCAGCCTGAGGCGGGTGGAAACAGCTGAGGCACCGAGTAAACTGGGACTGCAGATAATCTTCAGGCAGAGCAGGGTGCAACGTGGAGTATGATGGGCCTGGCTCTTTTTACACAGACACTGTTCCAACCACAACTGACAGCTTTCAGATGTGGGTGGTATCTATCTGGTGGAAGGATCTTTGAGGTGAGAGCGTGGCAGGGGCCTGAGCACCACCACTTCCTCTGCCTTTCTGAGTATACTGTTGTCAAGCTACTAATCCTGGTTCTGCTCCATTTTTGTGCCCCTTAAAGGAGTAGAATGAGGTGAAATCTGGCCACCTACTTGCCTGGGAGGCAGTAATGGCCGCTGGTGAGTTTGCAGTGCTTTGAGAGCTGTGGGTGGCTTTATGTGAAGAGTCACTTCCCTCCCCTTCATAGAAACCGGATGATGTGTGGGTTTACAACGGGGCTTAGGATCGGAGAGCCCTGGGTTCAAATCCCGGGTCCTCTGTTTATTAGCTGTGTGAAACAGGAGGCAAGGTGCTCAACATTTCTGTGCCTCACCTTCCTCATATGTGAAATGAGGATAATCCTGCCTGCTTCATGGGTTGTTGTCTATTAAATGAATTTATATGTATATATATATATATAATATATACTTATATATATTATGTACACATATAATGCAAAGGCAGGACAGGAAAGAGTAATGTGACCTTTCATGTCAGAGAGGTAGGGGATTGTTCTCAGTCTACACAAGTGGCTCTTCCTTTCCACAGTCTCAGTAGACACCTACTTATGATACTTGAGTGGTCAATAATACTGCCTGTGCCCATGACCATAGCTCTCTCTAACAACAGCTACAGTTTATTGCGAGCCTGATCATGTATAGATAGAGACCCTATTCATCCTTGACCCTTTTGTCAAGCAAGTGAAGTAGACCCAGCAGGAAGATTGCTGACTGGCAAGGGGGGGGGCAGGGGAGAGCTATTTAAGATGCTGGAGGAAGAGCATTATTGAAATAATCAAATATAGGCACAATAGGACTACTGTTATTTGAGGGTGGAGGCCTACTGATTACTCAGAGGTGTTTGAGGTTAGGGCTCACCAGCAGCAGGGCTCCTAGCCTTTGTTTGTGGAAACTTGTTTTTGCCTACACACCATTCCCTCCCCCTTCCTCAATACCAAAGGGTCCTTTGGGAACCACCCGTCTTCCACTCTTTCCATGTAGTTCAGGTGGGGATGACCTCACCCCCACCACACCCACTCTGCTTCTAGGGCAGGTATATGACCCAGACTTGGCCAACCACAGTCACAGTGATTGGTTGAGGAGTAAGTCCTTTGTCCAGGGAGGGTCAATGAGAGTCAGCACTGAGACTTTTGCTGAAACAGGCACTCTTTTTCCACTGGAGTTGCGAAGCTGAGAAGACGTAAGCCAAAGCCAGTGGTGGCCACCTTTGCCACTGCATGGGCAGAGTCTACCTGAGAATAAAGACAGCAGAGGGGGAGGGCAGATCCAAGAGACAGAGTCACCTAGAGTTCTTGTTGCCCTTGCTGAGCACCTGAAACGAGCCATTCCTGAAGCTGTCAAGTTTTAAATTACATGAGCTAACATATTGCCTTTGAAAAGACAGCTTGAACTAGGTTTTTGTTAATGGAAACCAAAGGGGTTCTGACTAATTCATCTATTTACTTTTATTTTGATGAAAAATTTGCAATTTTTACATTGTGGCATAAAAAGAGAACTCTGACATGTTTGACAACATACTTTTGACAGCTCTATCTATTTCTGACAAGGACATGCTGGGAAGTTGTGGGAACACATCCCCTGTGTCCGTCCCCCTCCTTTCTGAGTACACATTTATTCAGAGCTACATAAATGTATGCTAATGATCTTATGATGATGATAATCAGATCTGCGCTCCAAGAAGATTATAGCAGTCATGAGTAAGATTAGAGTAGGGAGAGACAAGAAGCAAAAAGTCTACCCAGGAGGCCAATCTAATGATTCAAATGAGAAGTGATAAGCATCTTCATAAGGTGGTAGCCACAGACATGGAAAGGAGAGAGCCTGCAGAGGTGGGATTGTCATGGGTTTGCAATATGTTAGAGGGTAGAAGAGTTAAGATAAAATGTTTTTATTTACAAGGCCTGACCGCCCTGTTTTGTACTTGACTTATCTCATAGCACTCTTTCTCTTGCCCTGTCTGCCCAGCTACACTAGCCTTTGTGCTCACTGTGCCCTCTGCTCAGGACACTCTTACCCCAGATAGATCTTGGTTCATTTCTTCACTTCCTTCAAGGCCTCTGCGCAGCTGGCAGTACATCAGAAAGGCTTCCCTGAACTCCCCCTCAAGCTGTTTATTTCTACAACCCCCATCCTAGCACTCCTTATATCTGCGTAATTTTTCTCCGTAGTATTCAACCCCTCATTGACTATGTGTATGTATATATATATATATATATATATATTTTTTTTTTTTCTGTCTTTCTTGATTCGAATGCAAGCTCCACGAAGGCTTGGTGACTTTTGTTCACTGCCAAGTCCCCAGAACCTAGAACAGAATCTGGCACAAAGTAGGTACTCAACAAATATGAGTAAAGAAATCTTGAACAGCTGGGACGGTGATGTGGCATTGGCAAAAACAGAAACACTGGGAGAGGAGTGGGGCCAGGGTTGGTGGAGTGGAGGAGTGAGGTGGTGAGTTAGTTCAGAGCCCATGGAATTTAAGTTTAGATGTGCAAACAGCACTATCAGGCTGGTGGCCCAAGTGCCGATCGGTCTGGCACTCTGGGAATTAAGCATTAAAGGCTGGTGGAAGCTCTGGCGTCAGTGAAATTCCTGAGGAGACCATGGAGAGAGAGACCAGACATGGGTTCAGAGCCCTAGGGAAAGCCTACGGTGACCAACTAGTCCTAGGGTGCCCAGCACTTTCCTGGGTTAAAAACTGGAAATCTAGCTTGGGAACCCCCTGAGTGTCAGGCAAACTGAGGAGGGCCTAAGAAGGCCCTTCCACTGAGGTAGAAGGAGGGGAAGGACTGGTTGGAAAAGGCAGAGGAAAAGCAGCCTGGAGCTTCCTCACAGAACCCAGGGAAGGGGAGGGCTCTGATAAGGACATGTCTCCACTCCTTTCTCTCCTCCCCCAAGACCAGTTTGGTTCTAACTTTCTGAGCCCAGGAAGGCTGAGTTACCTCTGAGCTTCCCCTGACCCCACCTCCCAGCAGCAGTTGATGGCTTCCTGGGAAGCCTGGCAGTTGGTTTAGTTTCAGGGCCAGGCCCCAGACAAACTGGAGCAAGAGTGAAGCTTTAAATTCTGGTGTCTGGGATCTTAAGTGATACCCTGGGTAAGGGGTTCTCAGTCAGTGATCATTTTCTGCTTGTCCCAAAGTAGAGTTTAAGAGGGTAAACAACTCTGCATTTGCCTAGCTACTGGGGCTAAAGAAACAGGAAGCTGCCTCTTCTCTTGTAAACAACACCAGCCAAGATTAGCAGCACTTGTAAGGTGCTAGCGCTTAGCAATGGGCACTGAGTTGAACCCAGGACTAACTTTCAAGTGAGGGAAATGATTGCTGGGTAGATAGAAATTCAAAAAAATCCTAAGGGACTTTTTTTTTTTTTTTTTTTTTTTGCGGTACACGGGCCTCTCACTGTTGTGGCCTCTCCTGTCGCGGAGCACAGGCTCTGGACGCGCAGGCTCAGCGGCCATGGCTCACAGGCGCAGCCGCTCTGCGGCATGTGGGATCTTCCTGGACCGGGGCACGAACCCGTGTCCCCTGCATCGGCAGGCGGACTCTCAACCACTGCGCCACCAGGGAAGCCCCTAAGGGACACTTTCAAACCTCTTTCTGAACTTGGTAGTTCTTGGAATAAGTCCTGAACTAAGTATTTGGAATCTTGGTTATTCTGAAGAGCAGATGAGACAATAAATTATAAAGTACCTCAAGCTGTGCAATTTAATTCCATAATTAAAAGTGTATAATTATTTTAAATAATTACACAAATACAAGGTCTTATCACTAGGTCTCATTTGAAATAAAAGAACTGTCAATATGTGATCTGTAGAAAACATGGTCCCTGTCCTCAGAGAATGCTATGGCTTACCTATAGAGTCAGGACATAGTCCAAGCTCATGATAAGAACTTAACTATATTTACTAACTGATATTTAAGGAAGTAGAAATAAATGTTGTGTCAACTCCCTGACTCTCTCACCCCTTCCCAGCTCCCTACAACATTCACATCCACCTTCCCAATGAGCATGGAGAAAAGGCCAGAGTGCGGTCGTATTTCCAGCCATCTTTCTTTACCCACAGACCTGTTCTGGGAAGAAAGGGTCAGGAATGTGGCAAGCCTGAGTTTAAATACATTGCCTAGAAACTTAATTCAGTAAGTGTTTATAGGCCATCTACTTGAAGCCTAATGCTGCACTGGGCCCTTTGGGCATCTAAAAGAAGGTCCCTGCCCTTAATCTCACTGGAGTGAAAAACTCCAAAAAAGTCCCCCAAATGAGGTCCCGTGTTATTAAGTGCCAATGTTAGTTGTAAGTGTGAAAAAATTCTAGAAAAGGGAAACATTAATATTTTAAGCAGACTTTATATTTCATGGAGGCTAGGCCGTGAACTGGACAGCCTGTCAAGAGAGAAGGAAACTTGATGAGTCAGGGTATAGTAAAATGAATAAATATGGCAGTTGGAAAAACAGTGACAAGACTTTCTGCTGAGATCTAGCTTGAGAAGGAAGGGGGAAATGCTTCATCATTCCTTTAAAAATATGGATAGCTTTCAGTAGTATAAAAAAACCCATGGCTCTTAAGAAGTTAAAGGGCTTAAATGAAGACACCTCCATACCCTAGGACTTGAGCAGATAACCTGGCACTTAAGCATTTAAAACCCCAGGTCTTTCTGGAATATGAAAGCCCACTGTGCTGGGAAGAAGCACTAGCAACTGGTCGATATAGCTTTATAAATTCATCAGGATAGGAGAGGTTACGCTATGGTAACAATGAACCTCTAAATCTCAGTGTCTTGATACAATAAACATTTATTTCTTGCTCATGTTACATGTCCAATATAGATAACAGTGCAGTGGGGTGAGCTCTATTCCATATAATCTCCCAGGGACCCAGGCTGATGGAGATTTACCGTCTTGGAATGTTACCATCTTATCACATGGCTTCCAGGGTTGCTGTAGCAGGGGAAAGAAATCTGCAGTATCACGCAAGATGTTTAAACGACCCAAGTCTGTAGGTGGCTTATATCACTTCTACCAACACGCAGTTGGTGAAAACCCAACCATAAGTGAAAGGAACAATGGGATATATCGACTTCCTTTGTGCCCTGAAAGAGGAAAACTGAAATAGGATTCAGTAAACACACTGCATTATATTCATCATGACCTATGATGTAAAGAATCTTACTCGGGCTTCCCTGGTGGCGCAGTGGTTGAGAGTCCGCCTGCCGATGCAGGGGACACGGGTTCGTGCCCCGGTCTGGGAGGATCCCACATGCCGCGGAGCGGCTGGGCCCGTGAGCCATGGCCGCTGGGCCTGCGCGTCCGGAGCCTGTGCTCCGCAGCGGGAGAGGCCACAGCGGTGAGAGGCCCGCGTACCGCAAAAAAAAAAAAAAAAAAAAAAAAAAGAATCTTACTCTATTGATAATAGCTAACACATATTTTGCTAATCCTTATAATCTGTGAGGTAGCTTTTATTGTTATCTCCATTTTAAAGATGAGGGAAGTGAAGGAAAGAGGAGTTAAATCACTTACTCAAGATCCCACAGCCAGTAAGTTAGCACAATAGAGTTTCAAACTCAAGTAGTTTTTCTCCAGAGTTCACACTCTTAACCATTATGCTATACTACCTTTGTCATTGATTTAGTTAAATTGGAAGTCAAATCATGGCCCCATGTACTCTGAACCTCTCACATTGGGGTATAGAAAGCTTCTAGCAATAGTGCTAAGCTTGACTTTCACCAGGCCCCCTTGCCAGTATTGCCATAGCATCAGTAGTATAAATATATTCACAATGTTTTTGACCTGCCTATCTTGGCATTCTATCTGTTCTAAGGGATGTGGCTGAGAACTTAATTGTGTATAAACTGTATGGGTAGATGCTGTTTCTAAATGCAACACATTCTTGCATAGGCATCAGCAATTGTCAAAAGCACTGTGTCCTCTATTTCTGTCCTTGGGTGAGGCATTCTTGTTCCCCTGTTCTTAACTGCTCTCCAGCATAAGTTCTTTTCATTCTTTGTAGAACAGAGGTTAAGTGAACTATATTTTTCTTCTAAATCAATGTAATGGAGCAGCTTATGTACAGCCAAATGGTGGGGGAGACACTGGCAACTGGCCCTGAGCATGGCTGAGTAATGGTGTACTAGAAATCCAAGTTATCTCAAGCCTTGACTTATTCAGGTTTGCTTATGTAACCCACGTGTCCAAGGTTAGACCAGCCTGGAAGCAACATTAGGGCTACAATTTCAATTACGTCCACATTTTAAACCTAATATGAGCTGGAATTTTGTTTATTTTGTTCACTGCCATATGGTGGGCATCTAGAGCAGTACCTGGCATATAATAGACATTCAATAAATGTTTGTTGAGTGAATTTGTTGACTAAATTCTGATCCTCTTTGGAGACACTGGTGTACTGGGAGAGCACTGACTTTAGAATCAAATAGACTTGGGTTCAAATCTTACAAGCTATGTGACCCCTTGTAAGTAATTTTTTCTCCCTGACTTCATCCTTCCTCATCGATAAATGAGGCTAACATTACCTACCTCTTAGATAGCTATGAGAATTAAATGTGTTAATTCATGTCAAATACTCAATACACTGTAGCTAGGTATGGCTTCTGTCCTTACCAGAAAAACTCCTGGAAATCCAGCTGTTCCTCAACGTTCCCCTCAAACATTTCTGAGTCTTCAGGGGTGCCTTAGGTACATTCACAAGTAAGTCTTCTTGGCTACAAAATCTCACTCTTCTCTTGGGTTCCCCATCAGCTTCCTCCTCCTCTGCTCTGGTTTCTTTTGGTCTTGTCTGATGCTGAGTTCTCCACTGCCATTTTGCAGTGCCCACCATGTAGGGTGCTAATATCTGAGCTGATACGCTGCCTCCTACTGGAAGCCAATGATGTCAACACTGTGTCAACGGCACCGAGGCCACTGCTGCTGCTGCCACCCCCTGAAGCTTTCACCAAAGGCACCAGCACTGCCCATTAAAGTCACCGTGTGCTTCTCTGCTAGGCCACCTCACTGGGCTGTTGCTTCCAAGGACAAGAATGCCCCTGCTGAAGCAGGAAGCATTCTTAGGCTGTTCCTATTACCCTGGTCCCAAATGGCTCTACAGATTGAGCAGTATTCCTGATCCACACTCTTTTCCACATGTCCCCATTGTGTTGTTTGTGTACCCCAATATCTCACAGAAATTTTCTGTGACTGTGCCTACCTCAGTTCTTCACCACCCCAGGCCCATCCTGGGACTTAGTCACATCCATAGCCTGCTGGGTGGGGAACAATCTGAGCGGCATACACCAGCTGTTACTCAAAACCAGTCCTTCCCCCACAAGCCATCTGTGGCAGCTCGTGTCTACCAGTTTCTTTCTCTCCTAGAAAGGGTCCTTCCTTGGTGGTTCCTGGGTCCCTCATACAAATAGGTTCCTGACAGGCCTCCCCACTGGCTCTCTAGACCAGCCCTGACATGTCTGAGCCCCAGAATAAATATGGCTGTCTCCAGCCCAGATCCTCGCAACTTTTAAAAGGGGAAAAATAGACAGTAAAGGTTAAAACATAACTTTCTTGGGACTATCAGAGCTCATCAACAGAAACTTAATACTGAGATTTCAAAATAAGGACTTCTTGGATAAACATTAGAAAAACAAAGGGGGCACTGATTGAGATGATTTGGTAAAAAGTCCTAACCTTTAACAGATGGGAGAAATTGCACCAAAATCAGTGACAAGGAAGTTACCTGCACATCTGGCGTCAGTGATCTGCAAAAGCTGATGGGGCTGGGAAACTCAAAACTAGAGGAGGCACCCTTTGGGGATGTTTGACGAAACAAGGGCTATCACAGTGCTAGGGGCTGTGCTAGGAGCTTTTCATACACTATCTCTAATCTTCAACCCTGTGTTACTGGAAAAAACCACCCGTCCACATCCACTCCCTCCCATGCTCACTAGACGAGGCCTTGGAGGAAAAGAGCCTTGTCTCTCAGAGTGAGTGTAATCTGGGGCCCTCAAAAAGTACAGTGGGTAACTTTAAAGCTTTGACAGAGTCCTTGGACATGTTAAGGGAAAGCAGCATTTGCAAGTAGGGACTGGAGAGAGATGAATTGCTCGCATAAGATCATAGGAAGAATCTGTTTTTCCTCTCGAGGATGGCAGCAGAGATGAAAACAGGCAGAAGAGAAAGAAGAGGAGGTCTGAGAGCCATGGAAAACACCTGAGGAATGAGAGACCGAGAGAGATGATATTCATTTGGTATGCTTGGCTGGCTGTAAATCCCTCTGTGCACTATGAAAAGGCCTTAGATGAGTGAGTTTTCATTGAAATTAAGGAAAAAGCTGAGCTCCGCAACTAGATTGACATGGTACAGTTCCAAAGCAGTGTGTGGGGATGATGAGACACTATTCCAGAATTCAGATAACCTTGGGGAAGCAGGAGCTCACAGAGAGACCATTCACATCCCCAGCAAGTTTTCCCAGGGAGCACATGGGACACTGTCTGTACCTGTGTGATGGGTGTCTGAGCACATCTTAGCTAAAAATTAAGGGCCAGGAAGACCCTCTGACTGACCTCTTCTTATTTATACCTGTAGCCACATGGTTTGTATGATTTTTGAATTGTTTGTCATTTTGCATCCCATTTATAAACATTTCCAATGTCATTAAAATCTCTTTGGAGACATATTTTACAATTTTTTGCACAATATGGGTGTACTTTAATTTTCTTAACTCTATAAAATTGAGCATTCTGGCTGTTTCCAGCCTTGTTTTTTGTTTGTAAATAATTTTTTACTGAGCAGCAGTTTGTCTGATACCAACCAGGGTTCTTGGCCTTCCCCAGTCAATAGGAATTGACTAGAGGACAGGCAAGGCTTTACTGGGGCTCCTGCAGCTGCAGGAGGGAGTGAAAACAAGTAACAGTTTCCCTGGCTCACTCCTCCAGAAGGGGCAAGTGGGTTCCTTATATGGGGTGAGGGTATGGAGGGGTGGCTTAGGTGTTTTGCCCACCCCTTTGGTGGTGTTGAGTGCAGGGGCATACACAGTACCCCGCTTTTGCTCCTGACACCCTATTTTTGCTCCCGGCTCTTCAGAAGTGGCAGTTGGGTTTTTTGGTCTTTTTGTATCTTTTGTCCATAATCTGCCCGCAGTTATTTTTAGTCCCTTATAGTTTCTTTGTATTTTGTTGTTTGAGGAGATGTTTGTCCAGGTGCAAGCAGCTGCAGCAAAGGGTCCCAGGCCCAGCCTGTCTCATAACTGTCCCAAAATGAAGTTAGGTAATCTAGACTAACTAGCAGTCTCAAAGTTAGTCTCTGTTGAAAGCCTGACTATACAGATGAACAATGGCCAGACCATATATGAAAATTGAACTCTGACCCACAAGCTCTGCAACAACCACCTAAGAAGCCAAATTACAGCCTCTGTAGCCATCAGCCCATAATCGCCAACTTCCCTACATTTTGCCCCTGCATGCAAGAGACAGTCAAATATGCTTTCCAAAACAATCACATAGGGTGTTCTGCTTCCAGGTAGCCTCATGCCAAAAACCTCCAATCAGAGCCTTGAAGCCTTGAAGCCTTCCCTGTTTTTCACCATGAGGTTTTCCCACTCCACTACCTGTCTTTGAGTCTCTGCCAAAAGCAAGTGATCGTGGCTGAGTCCATTGCTATAGCAAGCTCGTCAAAAACAGTCTCTGCTTGTTCTCATCTGGGTGGTCTTCCTTTATGTCCACACTCCCCTCGAATTAACCTGGTGGACACTGACCCCAAAGGAATGTCACAGGCAAAAATACTGTATCAGAGTTTTTTCCACCATGAGCCATTGGAAAATACCGGCTAGAGAACCCAGAGGCTATTTTCAGCCAGGGGCCTCTCTGTGAGTGGTATAAACCCCACCCCATGGCTGCCTTAAACCTACCACCCTCAGCAGTACCAGGAAGCTTAGGGCAATTGTCTCAGGCTCTAGTGAGAGCTGGATATCCTACCATCACCCCACCACCTCCAGTCCCCGGCATCCTGCCACCAAAGTTACCCAGTGTGGAGTTAATGCAGTAAGAAGAGCCCTGCTGTCTACCTTCCTAGCTGTGTGATCAAGGATAAGATGTCTAGAAGGACATCTAAGAGAAAAACACCTCCACAGCCCATGCACACCTATCAGACAGAAGGTCCTTGGCCCAGTGTCTTTCTTGGCTACTTGGTGCCTGCGGACACACAGCAGCAGCAGAAGGAAGCCACAGAAAATAAATCAGCTGCTCAGTTCAAATTGCTCCAGTCCATCACATTGCCACGTCGCCAGCCCATGGTGCTGTGCTAATTACCACGACATGCACCAAAGTCACTTTTCAAAACATGGTCAAACAAACTACAGCAGGGCTGGCCAGGCATTGAAACACTCAGGCACAATTGTCAAAGCAAAGAATTATGTGGCAGTAAATAGGAGTCTGGACTCCAGTTAAGGCATCATCTGGATGACAGCCTGAAGGTTACTAACCCTCTGTGGACAGACTGGCTCATCACCACTTCTGCTAGAGAGAGAGCAAAAGGGAATGGGATGGGAGCGACCAGGCATGAGATTCAGTCAGACTGAAACTGGGGTGGTTTTCTCTACTGTTATCCCTGGGCAACCACAACTTCAGGGACAGTGGGTGACGCTGTCACCTCAGATTATCTGAGGCAGGTGTAGGTGCTTTACATACTTTCTTAAGCCTCTTGGCCAGTTCTCCCAAACCATTGGGAAACTGACAGATGTTTCCTGACAGACTACTGTGTGTCTAGCACTGAGGTTCTTCTGTGGTTGTCCTTGGAGGGCACAGGACAAGAGCCCCACTTTATCTTCTCAGGGCTCCTTCTTTAGGGGTATTATCAGAGCCACTGTAGGTGCTGATATTTTGGGCTCCATGGAGAATTCTGAAGAGATCCTCACTAGCCCCACGTTCTGAGAAATGGTGTGGCTAACATTTGAATAGGCTTCTAAAGTCTATTAAGCACCATTTACAAAACCCACTTGGTTTAATCTCTGCAAACCTTCCAAGTATTATCATTATCATTATCCTTCTTCTGAGGCTCAGAGAGTTTAACTAATTTATCCTTGAACACGCAGCTAGGAAGGTAGAGAGCAGGGCTCTTCTTAGGGCATTAACGCCACACTGGGTAACTTTGGTGGCAGGGGGGCTGGGGACTGGAGGTGGTAGGGTGGTGGTAGGATATCCAGCTCTTTCCAGAGCCTGCGGTGCTTGCCTTAAGCTTCCTGGTACTGAGGGAGGGTGGAGAGTTTAAGGCAGCCATGGGGTGGGGTTTACATCACTCACAGAGAGGCCCCTGGCTGAAAATAGCCTCTGGGTTCTCTTCAAGATCCAGAAAGGGAGTGCCTAAGTGAAACAACTCCTCTGCTATTTTAATGGGAAAAGAAAAGCAGGAAATACAAGGAGTTAGCTGGTTGCCCGGATGCCCCTAACACACCCTTTAACTGTAGAACTGGTCACTTCCTGGATGTAAAAGAAAGGTTTAAGAAAAAATTGCCCGAGAAGTCTCCCACTCCCAGGCACCAGCCCAGCCAGCTGCAGAGGGGGAAACAAATGAGCTTCTATAGATGGACTCCTTTGTTGGAATAGAGGTTAATTGTGGCTTCTCTTTGCTTGTAACCTGGGGTGTGGAGGCTAACACTTTAATGCTTCTCTTGGGCCGTAATTAGGAGTCCCTGGAGGGATGACCACTGTCAGAACCCCAGAGGGGACCACTTATAAGAAAGGTCATGAATCTGGAGAAATTAAGGGATCAAACAGAGGGGTAAGGGGCCTGTGGAGCTGGGAGAGAAGGGATGTTTTCCTGCAAAGAGTTTCTCTTCTTATCCTCTTTTCCATGCTACAATTAGGTAACAAGACCCGGTGCTAATAAATACCCCCTGCCAACCCTCAACCAACCAGGGTAGCAGTGCCCAGACTGGCAGGCAGCCTGTGCACAGAGGCCACGGGTACTGGCCGAGTGCAGAGGTGCCCATGGAGGGGCAGGCCTTTTTCTCTGCCCCTCCTGACCCCAGTACCACGACCCTCCACTGTGGTGACTGAGTGCCTTCTGGAGGCTGGGAAGACAGAGGCCCTGCCCACTTGCTCGCCCCTGTCCTTTCCCTCCCCCACTGCCTCTGCACAACTTCCACCCGCCAGCTCCTCACACCTCAAACGGCCTTTACCACAGGGAGGTGTGGCAGAGACAGCTCGTGCATTTATTTTTATTTTATTTTATTTTTTTAACATCTTTATTGGAGTATAATTGCTTTACAATGGTGTGTTAGTTTCTGCTGTATAACAAAGTGAATCAGTTATACATATACATATATCCCCATATCTCTTCCCTCTTGCGTCTCCCTCCCTCCCACCCTCCCTATCCCACCCCTCTAGGTGGTCACAAAGCACGGAGCTGATCTCCCTATGCTATGCGGCTGCTTCCCACTAGCTATCTGTTTTACGTTTGGTAGTGTATATATGTCCATGCCACTCTCTCACTTTGTCCCAGCTTACCCTTCCCCCTCCCTGTGTCCTCAAGTCCATTTTCTAGTAGGTCTGCATCTTTATTCCCGTCTTACCCCTAGGTTCTTCTGACCATTTTTTTCTTTCTTTTTTTTTTCTTAGATTCCATATATATGTGTTAGCATATGGCATTTGTTTTTCTCTTTCTGACTTACTTCACTCTGTATGACAGACTCTAGGTCCATCCATCTCACTACAAATAACTCAATTTTGTTCTTTTTATGGCTGAGTAATATTCTATTGTGTATATGTGCCACATCTTTTTTATCCATTCATCTGTTGATGGACACTTAGGTTGCTTCCATGCCCTGGCTATTGTAAATAGAGCTGCAATGAACATTTTGGTATATGACTCTTTTTGAATTATGGTTTTCTCAGGGTATATGCCCAGTAGTGGGATTGCTGGGTCATATGGTAGTTCTATTTTTAGTTTTTTAAGGAACCTCCATACTGTTCTCCATAATGGTTGTATCAATTTATATTCCCACCAACAGTGCAAGAGAGTTCCCTTTTCTCCACACCCTCTCCAGCATTTATTGTTTGTAGATTTTTTGATGATGGCCATTCTGACCGGTGTGAGATGATATCTCATTGTAGTTTTGATTTGCGTTTCTCTAATGATTAATGATGTTGAGCATTCTTTCATGTGTTTGTTGGCAATCTGTATATCTTCTTTGGAGAAATGTCTATTTAGGTCTTCTGCCCATTTTTGGATTGGGTTGTTTGTTTTTTTGATATTGAGCTGCATGAGTTGCTTGTATGTTTTGGAGATTAATCCTCTGTCAGTTGCTTCATTTGCAAATATTTTCTCCCATTCTGAGGGTTGTCTTTTCATCTTATTTATGGTTTACTTTGCTGTGCAAAAGCTTTTAAGTTTCAGTAGGTCCCATTTGTTTATTTTTGTTTTTATTTCCATTTCTCTAGGAGGTGGGTCAAAAAGGATTGCAATCCCTATCAAACTACCACTGGCATTTTTCACAGAACTAGAACAAAAAATCTTAAAATTTGTATGGAGACACAAAAGACCTCAAATAGCCAAAGCAATCTTGAGAAAGAAAAACAGAGCTGGAGGAATCAGGCTCCCTGACTTCAGACTATACTACAAAGCTACAGTAATCAAGACAGTATGGTACTGGCACAAAAACAGAAATATAGATCAATGGAACAGGATAGAAAGACCAGAGATAAACCCACGCACATATGGTCACCTTTTCTTTGATAAAGGAGGCAAGAATATACAGTGGAGAAAAGACAGCCTCTTCAATAAGTGGTGCTGGGAAAACTGGACAGCTACATGTAAAAGAATGAAATTAGAACACTCCCTAACACCATACACAAAAATAAACTCAAAATGGATTAAGGACCTAAATGTAAGGCCAGACACCATCAAACTCTTAGAGGAAAACATAGGCAGAACACTCTATGACATAAATCACAGCTCGTGCATTTAGATTGATTCTGTGCTTTGTCTCCTGCTGACTAAGTCACTCAGGGTACTAAACTGCCTCCTGGCCTGGGAACAAGAGAGAACAAGGAGCTGGAAGTGGAGAAAGCCATTCTTCTGCCTTTCTTCACAGGTCATGCCCCATGAACGACAGTGTCATGTTGGTCAGTGACTCTTGCTGTGAAACTGTTGCAGGAAGGGGAACCCCTTCCAGGGCCCAAGAATGGGCTCTTATTTAACACCTGGAAGTGAATTGTCCGAGGAGACACACATGCTCACAGAGCAAGAGCTTTATTGGGAAGGGACGCCTGGGTGGAGAGCAGGAGGGTAAGAGAACCCAGGAGAACTGCTCTGCCAAGTGGCTTGCAGTCTCAGGTTTTATAGTAATGGGGTTAGTTTCTGGGTTGTCTCTGGCCAATCTTTCTGACTCAGGGTCCTTCCTGGTGGTGCATGCATTACTCAGCCGAGATGGATTCCAGAGAGAAGGATTCTGGGAGGGTGGTAGGACATACGGACTGGTGTCTCCTCTCTCCTTTTGACCTTTCCCGAATTCTTCTGGTTGGTGGTAGCTTGTTAGTTCTTCATTCCTTACCAGGACCTCCTGTTGTAAGAGAACTCATGCAAGTGGTTACTATCTTGCCCGTCCAGGGCGGGCAGTTTCAGTCAGCGTTTCCCCTAACAAAACAAGTCTCAGGGCACTGGGTGGTGTGGGAGCAACGGTGATCAGTGACACAGATGGGGAAGGAGATCTCAGTGTCATGGTTGCAGGGCTGGGCCATGTGCTTCAGAGACTGCACAGGGAGAAGGGAGCACAGGATGCATGAACTGGGACTGAGTTTTGGCCTAAAGACCTTTGAAATCTTCGTGAAGAGAATAGAAGACACATACGGCAAATCACAGTAAACCCAGATTTTAAAGAGTCCATAAATGAGCCTTGGATTTTTCAAGATGCAAGACTTGGATACAGCTTTAGGGCAGATGGTTACTTAGTTCTGGGAAAACCAATGTAATGGCACATTTAATTATGCAAATGTGGGAATACAGTGGCTGGAAGAGAAAAGTTCTCTGGATGGTAAAGTGAATGAGTGTATTTGTTGTTGGAGTCTGATACAGGTCTCCGCTATGCTTTCTTAGGAAAAACTGGATTTGCTGAGAGAGAATTTGGCCTATGCCAGGCTGATGCCCCATTGAAGCTTGCTTATATTTTTGCATAGCTCACCGTAGATGATGGGCCTGCTCTTGCAAGGGTTTTATTGGTACCCTGGGCACAAGCAACACAGATTTGGGGAGATTCTGCTAGGGGCCCAGCCATACAGGCTGCTCTGGCATCTCCAGGAGAGACCCCCTTGGCGAGGACATTGGCATCCCCTGATGGACACCATTAGCAATAAGGCTTTTTTGAGGGGATTCTCTAGTATCAAACATTCAATACACTAGGCACTGGAGTTCTTACCCTGAGTCTATGCCCCCTAAGAGATCAGTGAGTAGAATTCAGAGACTCTATGTACTTGATTGAAAAGCATTTAAAAAAAATTTTACTAATTTCTAAATGAAATACAGCATTTCCTTCAATAATGATGTAGGCAATAAACTGCAATAGTCTTAACAGAACTTATGACTTTGTTACCAATAAAAATCACAGATATTTTCTTATCACTTTGCTCTTGTTCCTGTTATCTTAAAATCTTTTTTATGCTCATCACTGCTTCAAAGCCACAGTAACTGTTAGATCTGCCACTAGAACCTGGCAGGATTAAACTAACCTTCTAGTTGGGATTAGGTAATAGAATCATTTGTTAGGTGGCTTTCACTGGATCAGATTGATTCCTTGGCTTAGGCCATCCTGAAGGACATGAGTTATTGAACTGTTTGGGCAACGTAAAATACCTATACTCTATTTTTAGCCAATGCACCTATCTTGAACACAACTCATTTTACCAGTGAAAACTAATATCTAACATATACTATGCTAACTAACAAGCCCTCCGGTGTTATTATAGATAAAGGTAGTTGAAGTTGTTGTGGTATCCCTCTCTTGTTAGAGTGTTTTTTTGCTTAGAGTTCTGCTTAGGGTCTTTTTCTCAGATGCTATTCATCTCTGAAGAGTACATCTTTCAGGGGACTCCAAATGTTAATAACTGCTCCAACAGTGTAGGTGACACATTTGTCATGTTAACTATGCTGAAATATTTTAAATTAAATGACAGCAATATAACACAAATCAAGGCTGACCCAGAAGTTTGGTAGGAATTGTAGGTTATCTGGCACTTAGTGAATACTTGTGCTTCTCTTGAGTAGCTAAACATTAAACTTCTCCTTGAATTTACAGTTGAAACCATTTGGGAGATAGTACCAGCTATATGGGTTCACATCCTATGAATCCCTTGGTCATGGGTAGACAGCCTCCAGGGCAGGTTTGGCAAACTCTATAATGCCAGGTCATTAGAAAAAGAGTATCCTAAAAGCAGGAGACCACTGCTGCATCTCCTTGCCCTTTCTTTGGAAAGAAACATATTATTTCACGGAAAGCAGATAAATGCTGAGTGGCTGCCTTACCTTGCTCTTAGCTCTGTATTTCAAGTATCCTATTCCCAAAGGTGCCAGATCTAGCTAAAAATAGCCAAGACATTGAACCCAAGAGCAAGAGAATGCTAAGCTTCACCACCTTTGGTATCAGTTTCAAATGTAAAGAGCTTCAGTGCCCTTTAGCAACTAGAACTACAGGATTGTTTTCTCGCCTTTGAAATTGAACTGTATTTTGACCAGAAAGAAAAAGTTATTTAAAGCCTTAGCATTATTAATGCAGGAAAGGACTACAAGGAGCATTTGGTCCAAGTTCCCCATTTTAACAGATGAGGAAACAAAGGCCAAGAGAGATAACTTAATAGCTACATAGCAGGCATGCTGACCAGTCTGAGAGGATCTTCCTTTAACACAAAGATCTAGTCCCTACTGAGATGAGACAGTGGGAGATGATGAAATTGAATCTTCAGAGCAAGCACGTGTGCATATACCAGCAATAACACTCAGAAAATGCAATGGGAAAAATATCTCACTTATAGTAGTAGAAAAATGATAAAATTCTCTAGTTAGATTTCTCCTTCATTTCATCCACAAAAATAAATTCTAGATGGATTAAAGATCTAAATGTAAAGAAAAAAACAAGTTGATAAAGGTTCTAGAAGAACAGATAGGTGAATATTTTTATGATATTTGGGTAGAATGAATGACCTTCCTAAGCAAGACACAGAATCCAAAATCATAAGAGAAAAGATGTACAGATGTGATTGAATAAAAATTAAAAACCACTGTAAACCAAGGCAAATAAGAAGCAACAGATTAAGAGGAAATACTTGCAACATATATTACAAGCAAAAGGTTAATATCCACAGTATATAAAACTTTTCAACAAATAAATACAAAAAAAAATAATTCAATAGGAAAATGGACAAAGGACATGAACTGGCCAATCACATAAGAAATACAAATTGTCGTGGAGGAAAAAAAATTGTCATGGAGCATATGAACAGATGGTTTCAGGGAAATAGATTTTAATTGTGGTTTTCAGACTGCACTTGGTTTCAGAACCATCTAGGCAAGAGTATTAAATCATAGGCAAGGGATGGTCTTCAGGGAAATGGGCTTTCCAGAAAACTGAAAAGGTATAGGCAGAGCTATTATTCAGGGAAACCCGGCCTTAAATTTGTTTCAAGAACCAGGAGAGTTCAAGTTGGATAAACCTTTCCTTAGACAGAAATATGGCTTGTTTGTATAAAGGGGACAAAAACTCTTGAGTATGGAAAGTTTAAGGCATAGTCAGACTTGAATTTTTCTACATCTGGCTTGACTCCCCTTGTAGGTGTGGTGTGCCCCACCCCGAGGCCTGGGGCCAGGGAAAGATGCACTGAGACATCCACCTTTGCTCCATGTGGCCACCCCACTGCCGATAAGATTGTATATCACTGGCCAATTAAATCCAGACTTTAATTTTTTTCTACATTGTGTGTGTGTGTGTGTTTTGTGTGTTCCCTTCCCAACAACTGGTAAATACCTGAAATGCTGCAATGTTTATTCTAATTAATATAAGAAATTTAGTTCAAAATATGATACATCTATTTTTGTCTAAATGAACAGAACAAATGAAAATACCCATAATATCCAGTGCTGGCAAGAGGTGAGGTAAAGTAAACTCCATCAGACTGTTGGTAAGGATGTTATTTTAAATATTTATTTAGGCTGCGCCAGGTCTTAGTTGCAGCATTGCAGGATCTTTTTTAGTTGCGGCACACGGGCTCGTAGTTGTGTCGTGCAGACTTCTTAGTTGCGGCATGCAAGTGGGATCTAGTTCCCCGTCCAGGGATCAAACCCTGGCCCACTGCATTGGGAGCATGGAGGCCACTGGACCACCAGGGAAGTCCCAGTAAGGATGTTATTAATAAACCATTTGGGGGCTTCCCTGGTGGCACAGTGGTTGAGGGTCCGCCTGCCGATGCAGGGGGCACGGGTTTGTGCCCCAGTCCGGGAGGATCCCACGTGCCGTGGAGCGGCTGGGCCCGTGAGCCATGGCTGCTGAGCCTGTGCGTCCGGAGCCTGTGCTCCGTGGCGGGAGAGGCCACAGCGGTGGGAGGCCCGCGTACCGCAAAAAAAAAATAAAAAAAATAAAAAAGTAAACCATTTGGGGGCCAGTTTGGCATGGTCTCTTAAATACCAAATGTAGTTTTCCCATTGACTTAGCAATTGTAATTCAGGAATATGTGCATGTGCTTAAGCCACATGGATAAAGATTTTATTGAAGTATTATTTTTATTGAAAGTCAGAAGCAATAAATGGCATTAATAAGAAAATGATTAAATAAACGGGAGCATGTCCATGCTTAGTTTATGGTCTTCTGGAAGCAGATCTTGTGACTAGGATTCAAGTGCAAGATGTTTGGGGAGTGTAAGTAGGGAACTGGGGAAGTGATGCAGGGAAGGACAGATGGCCAGTAAAGCGTGTGTTATTAAGCCAGTGAGTGACTAAAGTTTAATCTTTCAGGAAAACTCTGAAGGTAGTGCAAAGCACGTGACTTGGAATTATCCTAGCCAATGGGCCAGGGAGCTGGGGTATTTATACTCCTACAACTTTTAGTCATTGTTAAAGCTGCCGCCCAGAGGAACATTAATTCTCAAGTACTTCCACTCAACCATCCATTGGCAAATTGGTTTCAGTGGCTGGAGGGAGCTACCCAACAAAGGAGGAGGTACTGGCCATTGGCAGTCAGGCTGTAATGTGTGAAAATGATAAGGGTTTCCAAAGGGATATGAGTGGATCATGGACAGTGTCTGCTACGTCTGCTAACAAATGCAAAGAGGCCATTAAAAAGAATGAGGCAAACCAAGGAGCAAATAAATATATCATATACTCTCACTTTTGTAATAAAAATACACATCACATAGTCCACAGTCGTTACCTCTTAAGAGAACAAAGTAAAGGAAAGGATGGATTTTTAAAATTTTATTTTGTACCTTTCTGCCATTTGTTTGTTTTACAAGCCTATAGAATCTTCTAAAGTTAAAAGAAATAAGGGAAAAATGAGGAAACACATTCATGACGTAACAAGGAAAAGATGAAGAAACTGGAAAAGAGTATGTAGCTAGGACCAAAAAATACATTCACTAATTCAGTCACTCAACATATTTTTATCAAATGCCTTCTATGCAGCAGGCTGCATACTAGATTAGATACTGGCTAAAGTGGCCAGTAAAGACTTTACCAACTGATGTACTAAACTTGCTGATCTAAGAACCTCTCATGAGTTCCTGACATTGGTGGAAAGTGTTATTTTTTTTCCTTGAAGAATCCATCCCATTCCCAAAGTTTCTGAAGCTAAATATTCATGCTTTTGAGGGATTTGTAAAGTTGGTCCTTTTTAAAAAGGGAAAGCACAGAGCTTTGGAATACATGTGGATATGCTTTTAAAAGTTAAAAAACACTAATGCATAGTATAGGGTTAGCCAAAACCCAATAAATTGTGATTTTTTTTCATATGTATCCTGAACGGAAGTGAAGTGTTCATTGACAAATACACAGGATGGTGGCTCTTTTACCCACCTGAGAATTTTAAATGTTTTTTCTGGATACATGACTCTTGTGCTAAGTGGTTATGCTTTTGGGGTTAGCAACGTCTTTTCTGGGGAAAAAAAAAGACTGAATCTCCTTTCCCTGAAATCATATATACCAACTCTATGGAAAAGAAGAATGTACACAGAGCTCCCAAACATTGACCTCCATAACTTTTGTTACTTATTGTCTACAGCCTTGAGAACCATTGAAGAGGTGGTATCAGTGTGACTTAGGGTGAATTGCTTCAAACTCTTTGTTTCCAGCTTTCTCATTTGAAAGGTGGAATAATAGTAGACAATTATAGGGATGGTAGAGGACCAGAGGTAGAAAGTGGAGAGCACAGTGCAGAGCACAAAGCAAGTGTTCCATTAGTGTTAGCTTCTGTCCTTCCCCACTGGCAAGACCTGTCTCCCCCTGCACCTCTCCTAACCTTAGTGAAAAACTGTATAAAAGTAGCTGGTGAATGAATATTGTTCTACCTCCTGATGAGATCTCTGTGTCATTGTAAGGTGACCTGCAATGATTTCCAGTCTCCTGTGTCTCCACCTTTGTGTAATCCCCTGTGCTTGAACCACAGGGAGAGCCTGTGACTTGCAAAGGTCATGGGATGTCACTCCCTTGATTAGTTTACATTATATGGCAAAGGGGAGGGATTCTTAATGTAATTAAGGTCCATAATCAGTTGATTTTTGAGTTAATATAAAGGGAGATTATCCTGGGTGTGTCTGGTTCAATCAGGTAGAAGCCCTTTAAAGAGGACCTGGGCCCTCCCTGAAGTCAAGAAACTTTCTCTCTATTGCTGGCTTTGAAGAAGTAAGCTGCCATGTGGTGAGAGGGCCACTGGAGAGGATCTCACTGCAAAGAACTGAAGGTGGCCTCTAGGAGCTGACAGTAGCCATCAAGGAAACAGGGGCCTCAGTCCTAGAACTGCAAAGAGATAAACTCTACCAACGACCTGAGGGAGCTTGGAAGTGGATCTTGCCCCAGTCAAGCTTCCGGTGGGTAGCCCCCAGCAACACCCAGATTTCAGCCTGGTGAGACCCTAAAGCAGAGAACCCAGCTAAGCCAGCCCTGGACTCCTGACCCACAGAGACTGTGAAATAACAATCGTGTGTTGTTTTAAGCTGCTGATTTTGTGATAACTTGTTACACAACAGTAGACCACCAATACAATTTCCCTCTAGCTCTTCTGATTTATACTGAGATAATAAAGAGGTTGGTGAGGATAATGAAGGAATGGGGGAGGGGGAGGAGGAGAAACACGAAACATTTATTGAACAGTTATTATGTATGTCAGGCACATTAGTCATGGTCCTGAAAGGAGATAAATGGGACACTCAAGTGGTAAAATAGGGAGAATCTAACAAAAGGACTATATACAGAAGTATGCATAGGGTTAAGGTGCCCAACAAGGGATGCTGAGGCCATGAGCATCTCTAGGTGTGAAGGTCTAAGGGGAGAAAGCAGAGTTAATGGAACCTTTAGAGAGCTTAGCTACAGGACAGGGCTGCCTGACAGGAGCTGGGGATGGAGGTAGAGGTATACAGCCTCTATTGAAATGGTGGCCCACCATTGTGAAAGCCAGGGGAATAAATACCATGGGTTCTTATTCCTCTGAGTAGCTATTCTTCTACTAGTATCTCCCCTTTGGCTGAATCCAACCAGAAGCCTCTGAGTAGCTATTCTTCTACTAGTATCTCCCTTTGGCTGAATCCAACCAGAAGCCAGAGGGCAAAGGACGCTTGATGATACAGTCTTAGAGGTCAGTCTCTAGGGCACAGAGCAGGGATGAAGAAAGGGGTGCAGAATGCAACTGGATGGGTTTATTATGGAGAGTAATAAACCCTCATGGATTAGCTCATTGATTTTTGGTACATGAGGACTGGTGCGTGGAGATGTTACATAATTTGCCCAGGGTAAGAGGATCAGTAGGTGATAGAACTAGGACTGGAACCTAGTCATACCTAGTCCCGGAGCCCGAGCTCTTGACCACTCCAAATACAGTCCTTAGGACCCTTTGTGCCTGCTGCCTTTCTATTCTGGGCTTTCCTCTGGAGCCAGGAAGTCCCTTCTACTCTCAGCAGCAGTGCAGGCTTGAGTACCTCTTTCTTCACCGTGGCCACCTTCATTTCATCAAAGTCAGGTACCGGCATCTTGCTTGTGGGTGGCCAGAATAGGTCCTCCACAATCAACATGTGTGACCAGATGAGGGGAGAAACAAACCTTTTCTCATGAAATTTCCAGCCTAGTTGTTCAGGACCAACAAGAACAGAAAACTCTCCAATATTTCAAGAAACATGGATCAAAGCCTTTGACATTTTCTCCCAGTCATCCCCAAATTACTTCAAAGTGTTTGTTCACACCTGGCAGGAGGGCAGGAGAGGGAGCTTCAAAGCCATCTGTGGAGACTTCCTCCTCTGAAGAAGTGATGAATTCAGCTATTTCAGGAGCAAGAATATAGATGTGACCCTGGCTCAGCTCAGAGTAGCTGCCTAGAATTCCCACCAATATCAAGAAGGAAGGAAAAGGAAAGTTAAAAAGAAAACCTCTCAACCTAGTTCGTAAACCTGCCAAATGCTTAATTAGCTTCTTTATAGGTCCACTTCCCACTTTCTTCCAGAAAGTGTCCTGGTAGGACAGCGAGGATATAGGATTTGGGGGGACAGAGTTCTTGGTTCTGGTCCCAGCTCAGCCTCGTATTAGCTGGGTGACCCTGAGCAAGTCATTCATTCAGCAAACTTTTATTGAGGGCTTTATCCTTGAGAAGTGCAAAGATGAAAGACACAGTTTTTGCCCTCAGGGAGCCCACAGAAAATTGAGTAGAAAATGATATATAAACAAATAACGATATCCCCTTGTGATAAATGCTAAGGTAAGGTCCCAAAAGGGGTGCCCGGAGAAGGGGAACCTAGCTCAGCTTGGAGGAGCTGATCTACTAAGCTGTCTGAGTTTCCGTCCCTCAGCTGTGAAATAGAAAGGTTTTATGTGTTGGTGAGGGGAGCTAATACGTTATTCATTCATTTAGTGCTGGGCGCTGAGAGGAATGCAAAGCTGCATAAGACTCAGCTCCCACACGAAGCCCCATCAGTGACTTGCACCTGTCTCTGTGAGAGGGAAAGAAAACCAGCATGGCCCTCAAGCCCTTGCTCAGGATACTTGTGAGGAAGAGCTCTTGCCTCTCGCTGCTCCTGCCTCAGTTTCCTACACATTATGTGCTTTCTTGAGTATCCATATGTTTCTGGTGTCTCTGTCTCTGTAAATATGCTAAACCGAGAGAGGTGAGGTTTACTGGATTGGCAGAAGCAGAGCTGCTTGACAAAGGGAGTCAAAACTCAGCTGGCGCGAGACCCAGAGCAAGGAGGGCAGGAGAGAGTAGAAGGGAGGGAACCAGAAAAGCTAGAGGCAAATTAGACCAGCTCCCAGGAGAATCCAAGGAGCCTGGCCTGTGCCTTGGTGGCTCCAGAAGTTCAGGACTGATTGGCTTTTCATGAGGATGAAAAAAAGCCAGCAGAACTGTTTCTTATTAGCAGCCAGATTATTTTAGCAAAAGTTCTGCCTTCTAAGGAGGTAAAAATCAAGATGCAATTAGGAAGTGAACACAGACTTCTTGAATAATTTGGGAGATGATACTGCTGCTTGCAAAGGCGTATGCTTTTCTTTCTTCAAAGGCAAGTCTAAAATGGCATTTCTCATTCATTAATGCCCCGTCATTCATTCATTAAGTGCTAGGCACTGAGAGGGATGCAAAGTTGTACAAGACTCAGCTCCTGCCTTCAGCTTTATTCTAGTGAACGTTTACTGAGCACCCACTATGTGCCAGGCACTGGACCCCATCCTAGAATCAAGAATAAATAGAGCACAGTTTCTTACCTCAAGGAGCTTGTAGTCTAGTGGATTTGCTAATAAAATGTTTTCCCACTTAGAATATTCTAAACACTGACTTGAACAGATAGTATATATTTTTCTCTCCTGTGATTCTGTCAGTTCTTTGGCCCTTGTTGGGAGAATAAATCTTCTGGATTTATTCTAGAAGCTCACCAGTTCGGCTCTGAGCTCGCAGTTATTTGTGACTGAGAGAGAAAAAAAAATGGTCTGTTCCCTATCTCTCTCCACAGGCTTAACAATGCACCCGGCTGGATCAGGAACATCCACTTTGTTCTCCAAATGAGGTGTTACACACGCTGAGTCATTTTTCTGGCTTTTGAAAAAGCTCAGTTCAACCCTCCAATTTCCTACCTTTCTCTTCCACCTGCCTTGTTTAATAATTAGGCTATTTAATAAAAGCTTTTGATGAGGGAGTGGGGGAGGAAGATGGTGATTGTTCCGGTTTACAAGTGCCTGGGGAATAGAGCAGCTACCTCTGCCAGAGTCATCATGTTCTGGGTCGTTCCCTGGACATCATGCTGAGTGAAAAGGCCAGAGGCCTTTCCCACTTCAGGGCCCAGACGTGGCTAACCGGGGGTCATTCTGTCTCCAAGGGTTTGCCAAAGAATCAAGTTTGGTTCCTGTCTCCAAGAGGCCTTGTAGTTCCTGCTCCTGACTTTTCATTGCATATACTTACTTGGAACTTCTACTAACAGCAGACGAGTTCAAGTACACACTGGGTTTGCAGGGTAGAGAGCAGATCAGACTGGGTGAAGGTAAGGAAGAAACTGCAGGTCAGCTTATAATGAGACAGAAGAGTCCAGAGGCCTCACTGGAGGAAGACATTTCAGTAGGAGGGCACTCAAGGCATGGATTTGAGCACAATAAGTGACAAGTCCCTGCAGAGAGAGGGAGAGAACATCATACTGAGAGGCTACATAGCTTGGGGGGAAAGAGCACTGGTTTTGGAGTGATGGAGATGTCAGTTCAGATTCCAGCTCCACCATTTACTAGCCATACGATCTTAGGCAAGTCGATAAGCCTTCTCAAGCTTCAGTGTCCTCATCTATAAAATGGAACTAATAATCTTGTATAGTCATTGTGAGAACCAGGAATAAAATACATCAAGTTACTGGTGTGCAATAGGCCCTCAATAAGTGGCATCTGTAGTTATTTATTGAGCACTTTTAAAATACTAGGTACTAGGTACCTTATACAGTAGGTTGGGGGCATATGTGTAGAAAGTGTGGTTTGACCAGTAGGACTGATCAATGTATTATCCCAGGAGATTCTCCTTGGGTTGCCAGGCAGTGGGCTAGCTCCCTCTTTCTCCAACAGGGGGACCGGCTGTACCTAATCTCAACTTCCTGTGGGACCAGGAGACCTCAAGCTGGGCATTTCAAGCACTTCCCTAAGCAGTGGGCCCCTAAGCTCATACTGCTTAGTGTCTGAACCCCAAGATATTTACCCCCTCAGCACAGCCTCTCTCAAGCTGACCTATGAAAAGGAAGAGCAACAAGTGATTCCTCCTTAGGAGTGCTGCTCCAGAGCACATCCAGCCACACCCCACCTGACCCTGCCTCTCTGCAGGATCCAGAGAGAGCAGAGGATCTGTGTACCTGCCCCTTTTATGAGCGTCACCTGCACCAGTGATGCTACTAGTACTGAGCCCTTTGCCAGAGCAGAAAGCCAGTCTCTACTCAGAAACAACAACTCTAAATGCTGTATGAAAATATTATACTATGATACAATTATTTCGCATGGTCCTATTGGGGTGCAGAGGAGAGGCATCGAATTGCCTTTTGGAGAATGTGCTACTTGAGCTAACTTTGAAAGAAGAGTTGGCTGGGCAGATGTGGGGAAGGACATTCCATTCAAAGGGAATAGCAAAGCGTGGAGGTGAGAGAGGAAGTCTAAGGAGTTCTGCTTGCTCAGTTACAGGAGTAGCGATGTGACAGATGATGCTGGGAAGGTAGACACGTCTTTGAGGCTTGTGCTGAGAAACTGGAATTTATTTTGGAGGTAATGGAGAGTCACAAAAGTACCTGAGGCAGATGTGCATTTTAGAAAGATCATCTTGCAAGCTATGTGAAGCGTGATCTTGGAGGAGCAAGACTAGAGGCAGTTGCAACAACCCAGGGAAGAGCTGATGATTGCACAAACCAGGGTGGAGCAATGGGAATAGAGCAGAGAGGATTGAGAGAGAGGATTATAGTCATAACATGTTAGAATTAAAAGAGAATTTAGTAGTCATTAGTTCTTTCTTTCACAGATGAGGAAATTGAGGACTAAAGAGATTGTATAACTTCTTGCAAATTGAATCTCCTTGCATCCAAACCTCCTTTTTCTAGGGAATTTCCCAGATGGCTAGGAAGACCTGTCATGTTTTTCAGGGTCCGCTTCCCTAGGTATGGTATTCTTGGTCTTTGGAAGTGTAAGGGTGGGATAGGTGGCTGACTTCTAATGAAGATTACGTTAGAAAAGGGAAGGGAGCGGACTGTGGTAGTCTCTTTCCTTTCCCTGATGGTCTCTCAAATCTTCCTTCATTTTAGAAGGATGTGGGGTTTATTTGCAGAACTGCAACCTCCAATGTTGGTTTGTTTGTAGAAGGATGGACAGTGTTACTTCCTGGCAAACAAAACACACCCAATTTGTCACACTTGTGGTGAATGCATGGGAGTAACCCTACAATGTACACAAAGAAGCAGAAATTCTATCTGATGCAGTGAATGTGGGATTATCAGCGAAATCTGATTGGTCACCTGGTGTGCTCTGACAACCAAGCTTTCAGCATCCTTTCTAGAGAGTGTCACTTGAGATGTGTATATGAAATAGTCCTGTGATATAGGTATTATTGGGCACATTTAACACAGAGGGAACTGAAGCCCAGAGAGCCTAAGATCGTGCCTGTGGACACAAGTAAGGAAGCAGCAGAGCTGGGGTTCAAACTCACAAGTGCTCAATTCGTATTCCCTATTTTTCTCACTCCACCTGTTTACCTTCCTGGAAGTTGGTGCAGGACTTGCCATCATTTTCTCTTTTAACCCTAATGTGTGCACATCTACGGCTGTATGATTAGTTGATCAGAGAGAGGGTGTGTACAGCCTTGTATTTTTGATCCTCTGACTTAAGCATGGACTGAACCACCCATGGATGAGTTTGAGTTGTTCTCAGAAACAGAAGATGTCCTTCAACAACACAGCTGTCATGCTAGCCCTCTGCAACATGGGGTTTGTATAGGGCCAAGGGGACAAAACTACTGGAGTGGGGTCCTGGCCTTATCAGAGTCCTCCCTTTTAAGGCCAATTTTCCAAATATAGTACAATCTACACCTTTAACAACAACCACTTCTCTTCCCTTAAGTGAGGGTGGGAAAAAGAAATGCTAACACCAATTAGCTTTTTTCTTAAACATACCTTGTTATAATGTTCTTTAATTATAAAATATCATATATTATAAATATTATAAATATATTGGTGTGGCCAAAAAATTCGTTCGGGTTTTTTCCATAAGCTCTTATGGAAAAATATCTATAAAATTAACAACATAAAATAATAACATTCATTGTAAAATTGTATATATAAACATTTGAATATATGCTCATATACATGTATCTATATATATTTGCATATGTGAGTATAGATACAACGAATAAAGCTATCTGTGTATGTACATATATAGGCATAACCATATTTCTTTTGCACGAATGGGCTCACGATGTACAAACTATCCTGCAATTTTCTTTTTTTCAGTTATCAAATAAACTGAATTTCTTTGTAAGATCATACTGATGGGTTTCTCTGACCCAGTGGTTGTGGGGAACGTCAGTACCCCCACTGTTTCCTGATTGCTCCTGATACCTGCTCATCTTGATAAGGCCTGTATATAACCGGATCAAATAATATCATGTATCTGAGAGCACTTTACAAATGTAAGGCGCTGTACTCATATTAGTTATCAAAATACCATATGTAATGTGAAGATACATTTATATAGGAATGGATTGGATGCTTCTCGTAGTGTTCTTGTGCCATAGCTAGGGGAGAATGTTTGCACTTTGGACCGGGAGAAGAGCAGACACTGAGGTTGATAATGTAGTTGGTCCTGCCTGCTGTCAAGTGCTCACCATGGAAGGAGTTTTTAGCCCTGTCTGTGCCTTGCTTCTGGTCACCTCTGTCCCCCGAACCACCTGGGTGATTGATCTGAGGAAGTTTCTTAATCACATCTGTTTCACCAAACAAGGCGACAGCCACAATGGGAGCAGGGATTTCTTCCAACCTCTCCTGGGAGTCCAGAATCTGAGGACGGTTGACTTGGTGGAGAACAAGGGGCACCTTTTAGCTCTTTAAAACACCCTCAAAAAACTCCAAATCCCTTTTTGGTTCAGTTTAACGTTTCACTTCTCCCTGCTTCCAGCTGACAGTTGGAGAAAAACCAAATTGGTGGTTGGCTGGTTGGGTTTTTTTTAACCTAATGACAAACCTGGCTTAGAACTGCTCAACCATTCTTCACCTCCCCATTACTGTAGGTCTATAGATAAACAGGCATATATATAATCTACTTTTGTTTACTTCTCCCCAGATGGAAGTCCATTAATTTCCCAATATATTTTACAGAATGACTTGCCTGTTTCCAGCATTGGGAAGATATATTAATTCTTAGTTCTGAAATGTTTAAGTTAGAAAATAATAGGAAATAGAAGAAATAGAAGGACTGAGATGTCTCATGTCTCAGATGTTCACCCTAAACTACTTCAGAAATGCCAGCAATGAATTAAAACCAGAATTCCAGAGGAATGACCTAAATCCTACTTCACCAGAGATACTCTTTAAGTTCCTTAGCAAAAATTGCAGTTTATATCTAGAATGGAGGAGCTTGATGATGGCTTGAGTCAAGTAGCATGAAATTGGCTCCAAGTGGTCTGGGAATAATGAATCAATATTGTCTCTCTATGGGCAGAGACCTCTTTAGAAGATGACAAAGGGAAGACACAGTCAAGTATAAGACACTGATATCCTGTGATATGTTAGTGCCGAGAAGGAGAGCTGGCTTGGATAAAGAGAAAGATCTTTTCTTGCTCACTGAATCGTAAACCAAATCTGCTCCTCTGCTTGTTCTGTGGTGCTCCTCCTACTTTAATTTTTCCCTAGGCACAAATGAAATGGCCCTACAGAGATCCATCAAGTAGCTACCCCATCTTGTCTTTGATCATGGGGTCCTCCCCACTGGCGTCCGAGTTTTCTATAAGGTGATCTGAAGCCTGGGGATCCCAGCATGCAATGGATGATAAAGACTAGGGTTGTGGTTGAGTCAAAAATCAGGGAAAAGATAAAATTCAGGTCAAGGGACAGAAAACTTCTTCGTCGAAAGATGAATAAAACTTCATATTTAACTAGTAACTGCAGGGAAGAACCTAATCTTACAACATAATAGATGTTGTTGATAATGTTAATTACCTCCTTGGAAGCCACCAAGAAGTGGCTTTCAATTTTATGCATTTATTGTCCAAGTTGTAAATTTGGTCTTGGAATGAACAGGTAGTAAAAGACTTGAGAAGCTTAATAAGGGAGGTTATTTACTTTGTGTATAAATGAAGAGAAGGTTTTGAGTGAATAAAGATTAAGAGACAGAGAGAGATAGAGAGAGAGAGAGAGACTGACTAACCCTAACCCTGGGCTGGTACCTTAGGTGAGCCCTCCATAGGGTGTTGGTGAAGGTGGCCTCAGAGGCAGCACTGGCTCTCAGTCTTGTGTACGCAGGACCTCCATTTTATCAGTCCCCTTGGCAGTGAGCAGGCTCTAGTAGGGTTGACAGAAAAAATACAGGGCACTCAGTTCTAAGTTTGATAGATAACAATGAATATTTTTTTAGTATTAAGTATTTCCCCTGCAATATTTGTATATTTATTTGCTAAATCTGGCAACCCAATCTAGGAGGCTTCCATTAATTAACTCACCAGAGACTTATTGATAAGTCAGAATGCCAGTGTGTGGATTTTCAGGGCAGGGTACACCTTTCCATGTATCAGAGTCCTTGCGCCCACTGTCTGTGCCACTGTCCTTTAGGTGTTTGGAAAACCAAGTTTGCCGTGGTTGGTGAATCCCACCTTGTAGTAAAGTGGTAAAGCGGGCTCATGGGCTGTGCATCCAGGCTGCAGTAGAACATGGGAACCCTGGGTGTTTGACTACAGGGACACCACCCAGAACCTGGAATAGCAATCCAGTCAGACACAGTGCCTCTCTCTCCCCCCCAATAGTGTTGCAATCATGTTGGGCTTAAACTCTCCTTTTTCAATATTTATTTAAAAAATTTTTTTTACAAGTCACCAAAATCTTACTCCTCATCATAGACATGCTGCCATTTCCAAGATATCTGCTGATTCTGCTGATTAAATCAGTTTATATTTTGAGGGAGTCATGCTAGATGTGTTTTGCGGTTTAGGAAACTTGATAGTCTTAACTAGTAGATGTAAATTTTACAAGATAGTTTCAGGTACATACATATGTGTCTTTGATTTTCTAAAACAGAATTGTTTTCATCTCAGACTCCCCTTCTGTGCAATGCAGAAAAATTAATCTAGGGACTACCAAGGAGATTAATTCACACTCACAGTCTCTCCCTTGCTCTACTTTAGATGGAATCTCAGTGGGATCAGAGTGAGAGAGGGGCGGCCATGTGATACCGTGTGCTCTGTGTTGGTAGCTCCCAAGATGAGTAGCTGCCCCATCTTGTCTTTGATCATGGGATCCTCCGCCCTGGCGTCCAGAGTTATCCTCAAAGGTGGCTGCATGCCCATCTGGTTTGCTCAGCTTGTTCTGCCATCCATGGTTGTTCCTCCATGGTGTGACTCCTTCGGGCTGCTGGCTGTCACTCTCAGCTAACTTCTCAGAGTATGAGTAGGGTTCAGCTCCTCTCCCACACCTCTTTGGGGCCACAGGAAACAAGGCTGTCACTGAGTTCTCTTCCTCTATCACCTGTAAAGCCATCTCTTCTCTGTTGACCCCATATCAGAGTGGCATAAGCACATCTGTGGAGTTAACTGCCCTCCTTAGATAGGAAGTAGACACAAACCTCCTCCATTCTCAGTTTCCTCAAAGCTCATCTGGTGTTCTACCCCCAACCACATTTCCCTCTCTTCTGAGGGGATTCACCCTGGGAAGATGACAGGGGGCTGGGGCCTCTCTTGGAGACCGCGCATCCCTACTGTCCAGGTAACCCTACTGGACTGCCTGAGGGCTGATTATCTTGGACGGTTCTTTTGGATCAGTCCTATTTGTCTACTGGTTAGGCTCAAATAGTTGTTGAAAGCTCAGAAAGTCCTTTCTCCCAAGTCTAGGTCTTGTGTTCAGTACTCTAATTTGAATATCAAAAGCTAAGCACTGACTTTCTTGGCATTCCAGCTGTAGCAGCATGACTTTTCCCTAGCACAGGGCATGGCTTGGATGGCACAGTGGGAGAGGACAGTGAAGTGTGCAGTGTTGACGGGTGCAAGGAAGACCTAGTTAATGTCTCAAAATGTCCTTCTGCTGCACTGGCAGTGGACCTGTCACTGCACTCTGTGCCTTAGACCCACATAATCCTCAGAACAATCCCCCAAACTATTATCATTCTCATTTCCAGAGGAAGAAAGGAAAGGTCGAAGAGAGGATAGGTAACTTGTTCAAAGATTCCAGTTATAAGTGATGGAGAAAGAATTGAACTTAGGGTAATCTAATTTCAAAGCCTTCATTTAAAATCCTAACAATGGTCTCTTTACCTTGGTGAACCACTGACTCTCCAGGAGTTTGTTAAAAACAATTTTGATAAAGACTCAGTGCAGGAGATCCTGATCCAATTGATCTGCGATGGGGCCTGGTCGTCGTATTTTGAACTGTTTCTGTAGGTAATTCAGACGCACACCAAAGTTTGAGAGCCGGCTCTGTCACTTGTTAACTGTGTGATTTGGGACAAATTACACCTCCCAGGGCCTCAGTTTCCTCATTTGTTAAATTGGGGATGATGATACCCCCTACCTTTGTGTTACTGTGGGAATTAAATTAGTTTAAAATAAAAGCACTAGGAAGACTGCATGGCACATAGTAAGTGCTTGATAAGCATTAAAGATGATTACTTTCGCTGCCTCTTGGCAGCAACTTACTTACAAAACATTTTTTAGGAGCTCTATTTCCTGGACAGATTACATAAAAGAGTAATTGCATGCATTTACATAGATTTTTAATAGTTTGTGTCTCAGAAAGTGATTTTTTTTTTTTTAGCCTCTTTTCCCAAATCTCGGTTTATGCCAAATTTGGATCCCATGGTCTCCTGTCGTCCTAACCATCTGGAGGCCATATTTTGAAGGTAAGTTGAAATTAAGCCACAGATGTAATGATGATGGCATGTCAAAGAGAAATAGGTCTATGAATCTTGACCTTGGTTGTAACTTAGAAATACAGAGAGAGCTTTAGACAATACCCAAGTCATATCCTAGATCAGTTAATATCAGAATCTTGGGGAATAGGGCCCAGCCATCAGTATATGTATATATATATATTTTTTTCTGGGGGGGGGTGCGTTACACGGGCCTCTCACTGTTGTGGCCTCTCCCGTTGTGGAACACAGGTTCCGGACGCACAGGCTCAGCGGCTGTGGCTCACGGGCGTAGCTGCTCCGCGGCATGTGGGATCTTCCTGGACCGGGGCACGAACCCGTGTCCCCTGCATCGGCAGGCGGACTCTCAACCACTGCGCCACCAGGGAAGCCCCATCAGTATATTGTAATCTCCAGGTGATCCAATGTGTGGCCATTGGGCCCCACCCTAGCTCTACTAAGTAGAAACTCTGGTGGTGGGACCCAGTAATCTGTGTTCTAATAAGCCTTCTGCAAACCTCAGGACCTTTGATGTGAACCATTTCATTATCCTCCACATGTCCAGGTCTCTGGTTCCACTTCTCTGTCCAGTAGGGTGTGACGTAAAAGCAAGAGAGAAGATGTATTAACTCAGTTCCCTTAAGAAGGTGCAAGCGGGTCAGTACTGCCCTAGCCAGGCCTGCCCTAGTATGGGGCAATGAGGGTCCTTCAGCCTAAATGCCTGTATCTCAAGGGGAAGATGATCCAATTGAGAGAGGCCCCACTTTCTCAGAATGGAGACCATGTCAATATTTGCCTAAAATACCCCTTTTTTCTAATCCTAACTCTGCCCTGGAAGCTTCACGGAGACCAGTAACACGTAAACAAGTTCCACACCAACCCATCTGCTTCTCATTTCCTGCGGAATGCTAAAATGAGTCTTTTAAGGTTGCTTACGATGTGTCCCTCTCCTCCTGCCCTGCCCCTGGGGCGCTAGCTCTGCGTCCTCAGACCACCTCAGCCCCTGCCTCCTCCTCCACCCGGTCCCGTCTGCGCAGACTTGGCTTCACACAGTGCTCACAGTTATTCCTGGCATTTGCTTTTTTGGCTTAGGGCACAGCCAATGATATCTTTTTCTTCTGTTTAAAGCACTGTCTTCAGTCTCCTCCTTTGTCCCTTTCTCCTCTGGCAAGTGTAATGCTATTGACAATTGAAAGTGGCCTGGTTCCCTGGAGTCTGGTAAATGACCCTGCTGCTAGAATTAGTGTGAGAACGGTGGGCAGAAGTGAGAGCTGGGCTAACAGGACCTGCTCTCCTGGGGCTCCAACGCCCCTCTTGGGACCTCCGCAGCGTACTTGGGAGGTTGGAGTACCGGGGGGGTTGGGGGTGGGACCTGGAATAAGTCTGAATTTCCTTCCTAAATTTGAGCAGTGACTCCATGTGACCTTAAACCACTTGTGGCTTTGCTGTCTTCTGTTTAGCTTCTCTTAAGTAGACCTTTGCCGGAGTGAGGCCCTATTCAGTTGCATACCTTATTTTACTGCACTTTGCTTTATTTCACTTCCAAGATATTGCTTTTTTTTTTTTTTTTTTTTTTTTACAAATTGAAGGTTTGTGGCAATCCCATATCCAGCAGGTCTATCGGTGCCATTTTCTCAACAGCACTTGCTCACTTCATGTTTCTGTGTCACATTATGGTAATTCTCACAATATTTCAACCTTTTCATTATTGTTATAGTTGTTTTGGTGATCTGTGATCTTTGATGTTACTATTGTAATTGTTTTGTGGTGCCATGAACTGTGCCCATATAAGATGGTGAACTTAATCAATAAATGTTGTGTGTGTTTTGACTGCTCCACCAACCAGCCATTCCCCATCTCTCTCTGTCTCCTCGGGCTTCCCTATTCCCTGAGACACAACAGTATTGAAATTAGGCCAGTCAGTAACCCTACAATGGCATCTAAGTGTTCAGGTGAAAGGAAGAGTCCTACGTCTCTCAATTTAAATCAAAGCTGGAAATGATTAAGCTTAGTAAGGAAGGCATGTTGAAAGCTGAGATAGGCTGAAAGCTAGCCCTCTTGTGCCCAACAGTCAGCCGAGGTGTGAGTGCAAAGGAAAAGTTCTTGCAGGAAATGAAAAGCGCTACTCCAGTAAACACATGAATGATAAGAAAGCAAAACAGCCTTATTCCTGATATGGAGAAAGCTTTAGTGGTCTAGATAGAAGATCAGACCAGCCACAACATTCCCTTAAGCCAAAGCCTAATGCAGAGCAAAGCCCTAACTCTCTTCAATTCTAGGAAGGCTGAGAGAAGGAAGCTGCAGAAGAAAAGTGTGAAGCTAGCAGAGGTTGGTTCATGAGGTTTAAGTACAGAAGCCGTTACCATAACATAAAAGTACGAAGTGAAGCAGTACGTGCTGATGTAGAAGCTGCAGCAAATTATCCAGGAGATCTAGCTCAGATCATTAATAAATGTGGCAACACTAAACACAGATTTTCAATGTAGACAAGACAGCCTTGTCCTGGAAGAAGATGCCACCTAGGACTTCATAGCTGAAGAGGAGAAGTCAATACCTGGCTTCAAAGCTTCAAAGAACAGGCTGACTCTCTTGTGAGGGGCTAATGCAGCTGGTGACTTTCAGTTGAAGCCAGTGCTCATTTAACATTCCAAGAATCTTAGGGCCCTTAAGAATTATACTAAATCTACTCTTCCTGTGCTCTGTAAGAACAAAAAAGCCTGATGACAGCATGTCTGTTTGTAACATGGTTTACTGGATATTTTAAGCCCACTGTTGAGATCTATCGCTTAGAGAAAAGATTCTTTTCAAAATACTACCACTTATTGACAATATACCTGGTCACCCAAGAGCTCTGATGGAGATGTACAATGAGATGAACGTTGTTTTCATGCCTCCTAACACAACATCCATTGTGCAGCCCATGGATCAAGGAGTCATTTTGATTTTCAAGTCTTATTATTTAAGAAATAAATTTCATAAGGCTATAGCTGCCATAGACAGTGATTCCTCTGATGGATCTGGGCAAAGTAAATTGAAAACTTACTGTAAATGATTCACCTTTCTAGAGGCCATTAACAAGATTCATGATTCATGGGAAGAGGTCAAAATACCAACATTAACAGGAGTTTGGAAGAAATTGATTCCAACCCTCATGGATGCCTTTGAGCAGTTCAAGACTTCAGTGGAGGAAGTCCCTGCAGATGTGGTGGAAATAGCAAGAGAACTAGAATTAGAAGTGGAGCCTGAAGATGTGACTGAATTGCTGCTATCTCATGATAAAACTTGAACAGATGAGGAGTTGCTTCTTATTGATGAGAAAAGAAAGTGGTTTCTTGAGATGGAATCTACTCCTGGTGAAGATTGTAGAAATGACAACAAAGGATTTAGAATATTACATAAACTTAGCTCATAAAGCAGAGGCACGTTTTGAGAAGACTGACTAATTTTGAAAGAAGTTCTACTGTTGGTTCAATGCTACCAAGCAACATTGCATGCTACAGAGAAATTGCTCATTAAAGAAAGAGCCAATCTATGTGGCAGACTTCATTGTTGTCTTATTTTAGGAAATAGCCACAGCCACCCCAAGCTTCAGCGACCACCACTCTGATCAGCGAGTGGCCATCAACATTGAGTCAGGATCCTTCACCAGCAAAACGATTACAACTCACTGAAGGTTCAGATGATGGTTAGTATTTTTTAGCAATAAAGTGTTTTTTAATTAAAGTATGTACATTGATTTTTTAGATATAATGCTATTGCACACTTATTAGACTGCAGTATGGTGTAAATATAACTTCTATATGTACTGGGAAACCAAAACATTTGTGTCTTGCTTTATTGCAGTGGTCTGGAACTGAACCCACAATATCTCTAACATATACCTGTACTGTTAGAATGTGAACAAACTTGGAAAGACCAGTTCCAGGGGACACTGTGGAGTAGGAAATGTGCTCCTGTATTTTCCTTTCAGTTTCAGAGAGATGCTTCTCTCCTCTTCCTCAAGGACTTAATTTGGACCCTATTCTAAGGGCAAACCCCAAGCCCTCTCCTAAATGTGCTGTCCTATCCTGTACTTCATCTTTTCATCATCCTGCCAAGACCAGGTTAGAAAAATGATAACTCTCATTATCTTAATATATTTTTTCTCCGAATCTGTCAACAGCATAAACTTTGGAATGCCTTCTTTATACCAGACATTGTGCTTTAAGACTCAGCTCTGGCCCTTAAGAAGCTTGAAGACACAGGGCATGCACATGCAAAGGTAATAGCTTTGGACCACGTCAAGTGAATCAAACAGATAACAAAGCTTAAAGGATTATGTAATTATTCAATAAATATATATTGAGTGCTTATTATATGCTATGTTACATGCTAAACCAGTGAAAAAAACAGATAAAACCCCTGGCTTCATGGATCTTAGATTCTAATGAGACAAGACAGAGTGTTAACAAATAAATATATAATACGTCAACTTGTGACAAGTGCTTTGAAGGAAAATGAAGCAGAGTAAGGTGAATTATTTTAGATAGGAGGTCAGAGAATGCCTCCCAGCTAAGGTGCCATTTGAGTCAAAACCTGAAGAAAGAGGGAGAGCAAGACATCAGAACATCTGGAAGAATTTTCCAAGCAAGCTGAATAGCAAGTGCAAAGGCCCTGAGGCGGGAGTGTGCTTGGTGGGTTCTAAGAAGGACAAGTAGGCCAGTGTGGCTGGAGGGCAGTGAGTGAGAGGGGATGGGCAAGATATAAGGTTAGAGAAGGGACAAGTGTAGATCACCAATGATCTGGAGGCTGTGGGAAGAATTTTAGATTTTATTCTGAAGCCATTAGAGAGTTTTGAGCAGAGCAGTGACATGATCTGAGTTATACATTGAAAGGATCATTCTGTGTGAGGGTAGATTTAGGGGTGCAAGAGGAGAAGCCTCAGGCCAGTCAGGAGGCTACTATAATAATCCAGGGGTGAAATGATGATGGCTTGGACTGAAGTGATAGGACTGAGGTTGCTGGTATGAGATTTAATTCTGAGTATATTTTGAAGGTAGACAAAATAGCTAAGGTGTGGGGTTATAAACAGAGAAATTAGGAATGACACCAAAGTTTTTGACCTGAACTGAAGGTTTTACATTCATAGGAGAGAGTGGCTGCTTCTGGCTCAGCTAATCAGAGTAGGATTAATGAAAGACCTAAGATTTGAGTTGCACTTGAAAAAACTAGTAGGGTTTTGTGGCTTGTAGAAATTCTCAGTGGCTTATTCTGAGACCATTTTTTCTTCCTAGACCCCATCACACCACCCCAAACCCACTCCTTTGTTAAATTTTAGTACCTCTACTACAGGAGACAAGGGACTCACCCAGCCCAAGAGAGGCAGATCTTGATTCTTTAAGCCAATCATGGAAATTCCTTGCTCTTGCCAGTAACTGGTTTGGAAATGGGCTGGTTTAGGAATGGGCATGCCCTACAATTCTGGGCAGTGGAATGTAAAAGGGAACTCTGAAGAAGGGACTTCTGGGAAATTTTCTGAGTCTGAGATGCTCTGGATTTGAGTTGTTGTCGTGTAAGGACATGGTACTCAAGCTGCCATTGTCATCTTGGAAACATAAAGGGGGAAGATGAGGTCAACAGCCACATTTTGAGGGTGGGAGAGGAAAAAGGTTGGAAAAAGCATGGTTCTTTGAGGACATCGTTGAGTCACTGAGTTACCCAACCTTGGAATTGTGCCACTTCTGGACTTCTTATTATGTGAGATTAAAAAAACAAAAAACAGGGCTTCCCTGGTGGCGCAGTGGTTGAAAGTCCGCCTGCTGATACAGGGGTCACGGGTTCGTGCCCCGGTCCGGGAAGATCCCACATGCCGCGGAGCGGCTGGGCCCGTGAGCCATGGCCGCTGAGCCTGCGCGTCCAGAGCCTGTGCTCCGCAATGGGAGAGGCCACAACAGTGAGAAGCCCGTGTACCGCAAAAAAAAAAAAAAACAAAAACAAAAAACAAAAAATACCCTCCTTATCATCAAATGCTTTTTAAAAGATATTTATTTGTTTTATTTATTTATTTTTTGGCTGCATCGGGTCTTAGTTGTGGCACGTGGGATCTTCACTGAGGCATGCGGGATCTTTTTTTTCATTGCGGCGCAGGCTTCTCTCTAGCTGTGGTGTGCGGGCTCCAGGGCACATAGGCTCTGTAGTTTGCAGCACGCTAGCTCAGTAGTTGTGACGCATGGGCTTAGTTACCCCACGGCATGTGGGATCTTAGCTCCTCTACCAGGGATTGAACCCGCGTCCCCTGCATTGGAAGGCGGATTCTTTACCACTGTACCACTGGGGAAGTCCCTCATCAAATGTTTTTGAGTTGGATAGTTTTTGCTTGAAGCAGAAGGTAAGTCACTTTAGATGAGGAATAAAGACTTTAGGTAGGAAGACATAGCAAAAGCAAAGATACTTTGAGGCAAGATTTCCTTTGAGACAAGAGAAATCAAAGCACATTTGGGAAAGAGTAGGTGGAGTAATTTGGCGTTCATTCATACACTTGTTCAACAAATATTTGTGGAGCCCCTACTATGCGCCAGATGCTGTTCTAAGATGGGGGATGCTGCAGTGAACAGGATAGACAGGATCCCTCTTCTGATGGAGTATATTACCTTGTGAAGGAAAGACAGATGGTAACAAAGGAAACACAATAAGAATAATTTCAGGAAGTTGTAAGTATGATAAAGGAAATAAAATACACTGATGTGCTAGAAAGGGACTAGAGAGGCTTCCTGAGGTTGGGAATGGTACATTCAGGAGACTTAAAGAGGGAAAGGAGTCAGTCAGGTTGACAAAGTGAAATGAGGCTGGTGTGGCTGTAGCCTAGGGAGAGAAAGGAGAAGGAAGAGGCCAGAGAGGGAAGGCCATGTCCTTTGGTTTTGGGGCCAAGGCAGGCATGCAGATTTTATTCTAAGTCACAAGGGAAGTAGCTGGAGGATGTTTAGCAGGGGTGTGATATGACCTTTTTATCTTTGTAGATCTTTCTGGTGACATCATGGATGGACCCAAGTGGAGGGATGTGGGAGACAGAGGGATATAAGTCTAGGAAAGAAGTCACTGCCAGGTCGCTTCCTTCCATTTCAACAACCCAACACAACATTGTGGCTCAATGGAGAATTTCAAGCATGGGAGCAAGGGCACTGGGGCAAAAATTATGGCAGAGGCCCTTTCCTCTGCTGGGCCATCCATTTATCCTTCCTCTTCCTTTTTCTAGAAAACAAGTCAGCCTTGCCACAGCACTAGCTACAAAGAACCATGTTGATTAGAAATAGAGGTGATTACCTAAGATGCTGGTCACATTATGTTACAGAAGTACTAGGACAGTGCTGTCTAAAAGAAATAGCATGTGAGCCACATAGGTAGTTTAACATTTTCTCTTAGCCATATTAAAAAAGTAAAAGTAAAGATAAGAAATTAATTTTAATAGTATATTTTATTTAAGCCAAATATCCAAACATTATCATTTCAATATATAATCAATATAAAAATTATTAGTGATCTATTTTTCTCTCTTTTTTTTCTTCCCCCTAAGCCTGAAATTTGGTGTGTATTTTACACTTATAGCACATCTCAGTTTGGACTAGCAACATTTCAAGTGCTCAGTAACCACATGTGGCTAGTGGCTACTGTACTGAAAAGCACAGGCATAGGAATATGGCCTGGGAAGACCCCGTACAGGGAGGCCATGTCAGGATGGAACCCTGGACTTTGGCAATGGCTTCATGATTCTGCTGCTCTGCTCTGGATCCATTCTCTAAAAGAGATGTATTAGGTCAAAGGACATGAACATTTTTAGGACTCTTGATTATTTTCCTAATTGATTACATCTATTTATGATACTACCCACCATGAATACAGGTGCCAATATCACCAGCTCCTGATTTAGAAATCTGCATTTTAATTTGGGGGGGTGGTTAAGTTTAAATTTAATTTAGTGGAAGAAATACCATGCTTCTTTTAATCTGCTTCTCTTTGATAACTAGTAAAATTGAATATTTTTTTACATATTTATTAATATTTGTTCTTTTGTGAATTGTTTTGTTACAAATCTTTGTTCTGTTATCAGCTAAAGTCTTTTTTTTTTACATCTTTATTGGAGTTTAATTGCTTAACAATGGTGTGTTAGTTTCTGCTTTATAACAAAATGAATCAGTTATACATATACATATGTTCCCATATCTCTTCCCTCTTGCACCTCCCTCCCTCCCACCCTCCCTATCCCACCCCTCCAGGTGGTCACAAAGCACCGAGCTGATCTCCCTGTGCTATGCGGCTGCTTCCCACTAGCTATCTACCTTACATTTGGTAGTGTATATATGTCCATGCCTCTCTTTCACTTTCAGCTAAAGTCTTAACGAAATTTTTGAGTGGATCAGAATGCTTTCTCAAGTCAGCCTGACGATCATATTTTGTCTCCTTAGATTGGCCTCAGGGGCAGCCAGATTATCAGGCAATGCTTAGGAAGCATGAAATCAGACCAAGGAAGGAGCTGATCTCAAGTGTTTCTCAGCTAAGTCAGATCACAGCCCTCTATGGCTGGAAGTGTATGTGGGAGTCTGCTTAGTAAAGAGATTCCTTCCCCTTAGCTGTGTTTAGGGGGAACTGGTGTACTTGCTTGGCTGACTAATTCCCTTGTATGTACTGGGTCTTTTTTCAACTTATGTGTAAGTTTCTGTGTTCTGCACTAGTGTTGCATTCTTTCCGTGCTCCCCTGAAATTACTCCCGGAGCACCTGGGCTGGAATGCTGGCTCTTCTCAACCTTTCAGTCACAAATTTACAACCTCTAGATTTACCTCTGTATATAATCAGTCACGTTTGTGATGGGGGAAATCTTACCAATTTAATATGGAAATCAACTTTATTTCCAGTTTCTTGGATAACATCTTGTTGTGATCTTTAAGAACTGACAACAGCTTCTACAAAATCACCATTGAATATGATGTCCAATATTAGGCACTCTTTCTTATGTGAAGAAGACTCATTCTATGTCTGTTAACATTTTTTTTTTTCTGGCCGTACCACATGGCATGGGGGATCTTAGTTCCCTGACCAGGAATCGAACCCGTGCCCTGTGTGGTGGAAGCGCACAGTCCTAGCCACTGGACCACCAGGGAATTCCTCTATTAACATTTTAAAATGAATGAATATGGAAAATTAAATACCCTTTTGCACTTGTAAAAATAATTTAAAATTTTCTAGTTTAATATCTTATGATATTCTTCAATTAAGGTATTTTTTATCATTGAGATTGACCCCTCCTTTTATTAATGAATCATTTTGAAAAGCTAAAATATACACATGGCATAAAATTCAGAAGGTACTAAAAGCTATATAATGAAAGTAGTTTTCTTTCCTCCTCTGACTTCTAGCCACTTAACTTCCCTCTTGAGAGCAACTGATGTTATCAGTTTCTTGTTTATCATTCCAGACATGGTTTTTGCATTTTCAAATATCCAACACACACACACACACACACACACACACACACACACAAATAGTAATGCACCATTCTATATTATCCTATCCTGCATATTGCTTTTCTCACTTATCAATATTTATTTGATGTATTTTCATGTCAGTACATACACAATTGTTTCCTTCTTTTTAATGGCCGCATATAATTCAATATGAATGTAATGTGATTTATTAATTGGTTTCCTACTGCTGGTCAACTGGCTAGTTTTCAGCCAATTTGCATTTACAAACAATGCTGTAACTAGTATCATTGTGCATGTTATTTTGCTCACATGGAAGTGTGTCTATAGGATGAATGCCTAGAAGTAGAGTTGTTGGGTCAAGTGCATTTTTAGTTTTGACAGTTATGGCCAAATTGCCTTCCATAGATTTATACTGTTTATAATCAGCAACAAATGGGTGTGCTGGTTTCCCCTTGGCAGTACTGGATATTATCAAGCTTTTTGATCTTTGTAAATAGGGAGACGAAAAATGACATCTCACTGTAGCTTTAAAGTGCATTTCTCTTTAAAAGTGAGGTTGAGTTTTTCATATGTTTAACAGTCACTTTTGTTTCATTTTGAAGCTGAAGTTTGTAGCATAGTATGATCTGGCCTTTACATCCCAAATCCTGCCTTGCAGAACCCAGAACATGTCTTTTATATCTCCACAGCTTTTGCATCAGTTTAGGTTCATTTTGACTGCAAGTAACATAAAACCCTGACTCAACTGACTTTAACAATAAGGGAAATCTTTTATCTTACATGACATCGTGTCCTGGGATAGAGTAGCTTTAGGATTGGTTAGTTCAGCTACTCACCAAGGTCACCGAGGTCCCTGGTCTTTCTATCCTTCTGATTGCCGCCCTCTTCATGGTCTCTACATGGCTGCATTATAGTCAGGCATCCCACAGAGACAATGCAGCAACCAGTAGAAGATGTGGGATGTTTCTTACCATGAGTCTCTTTTTAAGAACAAGGAAACTTTTCCTGAAGTCCCCTTTCAGAAGATATGCCCTTGAATCTCATTAGCCAGATTTGAGTTTTATGCCCATTCCTAAACCAATAATTGGCACGGAGAATGGGACCATCACAACTGGTTCATGTTAGCCAGGATTTTCCCCTGAATTATATGGAGTAGCAAGGGACACTCCCCTGCCCTCCAAAAGTAACTGGGGCACGACCAACAAGAAACATGTGGATTGGCTATAGGGTGACAATCGACTGTGGCTGCCACAACTCTGCACATGTTATTCTCTTTGCCTGATACAGCACTCCTTTAGTTACCCTCCCATCTAACTACTATTCATCTTTCCAGTATAGGCTCGGGTTTGGCTCCGAGGAAACTGACTTTGTTTCCTCTAGGAAACTGACTTTGTTTCCTCCATTCCCATGCAGCCTGTGCCACCCTCTTCACGCTGCATTCTAAAGCTGGCTTTGCCTCCCAGTCTCCCACCACATCCCAGATCCGTGAGGGCAGGGACTGGGTCTGATTTGTTCCTGTATCTCTGGCCCCTAGGACATTGCACAGTACAGAACAGACACTTAACTCATGCTTGTTGAATGATGTGTCTGCTAGTATTTCATTTAGAGTTTCAAGTCTAGATTTACAACAGAAATCAACTTAGAGTTTTGTGTTTGTGAATGATTTGCTTGTTGAAATTTGGAATTAGGATTATCTTTTCCACATACAGCAAACTGGAGAGTTTACAGAACAAATTGTTTAACTTGTGGATTATTGGTTCCTTAAAAGTCCAGAAGTTCAACAAATATTTCCTGAACACATATTATGTGTTGGGCACTGTCCCAGTTGGCTCTTTATACAAGAGTAGTATGAGGGCTTGTCTTTGAATGTGAGTTTATGCTTTAAGGCAGCATTTTTCAAACTGCAAGTCAAGGTCTCTTTCTGGGCAATGAAATCAATTTTGTGGGTTAAAACTATTATTAAAATGAAAAAAAGATTAGAACAAAATATATCCGAGTGCATCCTCTTGGTAAAACTTTCGGTTTGTACTTACATTTATGTTTATATTTATATGATGTCCTGGGTCAAGATAATAAAATGTGTTTTCTACTATGGGTGACGGTCAAAAAAGTTTAAAGCCAGAGAAATTGGTTCAAGATGGTGGAGTAGAAGGACGTGCGCTCACTCCCTCTTGCAAGAGCACCAGAATCACAACTAACTGCTGAACAATCATCGACAGGTCACTGGAACTCACCAAAAAAGATACCCCATATCCAAAGACAAAGGAGAAGCCACAGTGAGATGGTAGGAGGGGCACAATCACAATAAAATCAAATTCCGTAACTGCTGGGTGGGTGACTCACAAACTGGAGAACACTTATACCACAGAAGTCCACCCACTGGAGTGAAGGTTCTGAGCCACACATCAGGCTTCCTAACCTGGGGGTCCGGCAATGGAAGGAGGAGTTCCTAGAGAATCAGACTTTGAAGGCTAGTGGGATTTGATTGCAGGACTTCAACAGGGCTGGGGGAAACAGAGACTCAACTCTTGGAGGGCACACACAAAGTAGTGTGCACATCAGGACCCAGGGGAAGGAGCAGTGACCCCATAGGAGACTGAACCAGAACTACCTGCTAGTGTTGGAGGTAGCAGAGGCGGGGGGTGGCTGTGGCTCACCGTGGGAACAAGGACACTGGCAGCAGAAGTTCTGGGAAGTACTCCTTAGCGTAAGCACTCCCAGAGTCTGCCATTAGCCCCACCAAACAGCCGGGTATGCTCCAGTGTTGGGTCTCCTCAGGGCAAACAACCAACAGGGTGGGAACCCAGCCCCACCCATCAGCAGACAAGCAGATTAAAGTTTTACTGAGCTCTGCCCACCAGAGCAACACCCAGCTCTACCACCACCAGTCCCTCCCATCAGGAAACTTGCACAGCCCTCTTCAATAGCCTTATCCACCAGAGGGCAGACAGCAGAAGCAAGAATAACTACAATCCTGCAGCCTGTGGAACAAAAACCACATTCACAGAAAGATAGACAAGATGAAAAGGCAGAGAGCTATGTCCCAGATGAAGGAACAAGTTAAAACCCCAGAAAAACAACTAAATGAAGTGGAGATAGGCAACCTTCCAGAAAAAGAGTTCAGAATAATGATAGTGAAGATGATCCAGGACCTCGGAAAAAGAATGGAGGCAAAGATCGAGAAGATGCAAGAAATGTTTAACAAAGACACTAGAAGGAATCAGTAGCAGAATAACTGAGACAGAAGAATGGATAAGTGACCTGGAAGACAGAATGGTGGAATTCATGCCGCGGAACAGAATAAAGAAAAAAGAATGAAAAGAAATGAAGACAGCCTAAGAGACCACTGGGACAACATTAAAAACAACAACATTCACATTATAGGGGTCCCAGAAAGAGAAGAGAGAGAGGAAGGACCAGAGAAAATATTTGAAGAGATTATAGTCGAAAACTTCCCTAACATTGGAAAGGAAATAGCCACCCAAGTCCAGGAAGTGCAGAGAGTCCCAGGCAGGAGAAACCCAAGGAGAAACACACCAAGACACATAGTAATCAAATTGACAAAAATTAAAGACAAAGAAAAATTATTGAAAGCAGCAAGGGAAAAATGACAAAAAACATACAAGGGAACTCCCATAAAGTTAACAGCTGATTTCTCAGCAGAAACCCTACAAGCCAGAGGAAGTGGCATGATATATTTAAAGTGATGAAAGGGAAGAACCTACAACCAAGATGACTCCACCCGGCAAGAACCTCATTCAGATTCAACAGAGAAATCAAAAACTTTACATACAAGCAAAAGCTAAGAGAATTCAGCACCACCAAAACAGCTCTACAGCAAATGCTAAAGGAACTTCTCTAAGTGAGAAACACAAGAGAAGAAAAGGACCTACAAAAACAAACCCCAAACAATTAAGAAAATGGTCATAGGAACATACATATCGATAATTACCTTAAACGTGAATGGATTAAATGCTCCAACCAAAAGACACAGCCTCACTTAATGGATACAAAAACAAGACTCATATATATGCTGTCTACACAAGACCCACTTCAGACCTAGGGACACATTCAGACTGAAAGTGAGGGGATGGAAAAAGATATTCCATGCAAATGGAAATCAAAAGAAATCTAGAGTAGCAATACTCGTATCAGATAAAATAGACTTTAAATAAAGAATGTTATAAGAGACAAGGAAGGACACTACATAATGATCAAAGGAATCAATCCAAGAAGAAGATATAACAATTATAAATATATATGTACCCAACATAAGAGCACCTCAATACATAAGGCAACTGCTAACAGCTATAAAAGAAGAAATTGACAGCAACACAATAATAGTGGGGGACTTTAACACCTCACTTACACCAATGGACAGATCATCCAGACAGAAAATTAATAAGGAAACACAAGCTTTAAATGACACAATAGACCAGATACATTTAATTGATATTTATAGGACATTTCATCCAAAAACAGCAGATTACACTTTCTCCTCAAGTGCACACAGAACATTCTCCAGGATAGATCACATCTTGGGTCACAAATCAAGCCTCAGTAAATTTAAGAAAATTGAAATCATATCAAGCATCTTTTCTGACCACAACACTCTGAGATTAGAATCAGTTACAGGGAAAAAAAACGTAAAAAACACAAACACATGGAGGCTAAACAATACGTTACTAAATAACCAAGAGATCACTGGAGAAATCAAAAAATACCTAGAGACAAATGACAATGAAAACACGACAATCCAAAACCTATGGGATGCAGCAAAAGCAGTTCTAAGAGGGAAGTTTATAGCAATACAAGCCTACCTCAAGAAACAACTCAAGTAAACAATCTAACCTTACACCTAAAGGAACTAGAGAAAGAAGAACAAACGAAACTCAAAGTTAGTAGATGGAAAGAAATCATAAAGATCAGAGCAGAAATAAATGAAATAGAAACAAAGAAAACAATAGCAAAGATCAATAAAACTAAAAGCTGGTTCTCTGAGAAGATAAACAAAATTGATAAACCATTAGCCAGACTCATCAAGAAAAAGAGAGAGAGGACTCAAGTCAATAAAATTAGAAATGAAAAAGGAGAAGTTACAACAGACACCGCAGAAATACAAAGCATCCTAAGACACTACTACAAGCAGCGCTATGCCAATAAAACGGACAACCTGGAAGAAATGGACAAATTCTTAGAAAGGTATAATCTTCCAAGACTGCACCAGGAAGAAATAGAAAATATGAACAGACCAATCACAAGTAATGAAATTGAAACTGTGATTAAAAATCTTCCAGCAAACAAAAGTCTAGGACCAGATGGCTTCACAGGTGAATTCTATCAAACATTTAGAGAAGAGCTAACACCCATCCTTCTCAAACTCTTCCAAAAAATTGCAGAAGAAGGAACACTCCCAAACTCATTCTATGAGGCCACCATCACCCTGATACCAAAACCAGAGAAAGATACTACAAAAAAAGAAAATTACAGACCAATATCACTGATGAATATAGATGCAAAAATCCTCAACAAAATACTAGCAAACACAATCCAACAACACATTAAAGGATCATACACCATGATCAAGTGAGATTTATCCCAGGGATGCAAGGATTCTTCAGTATATGCAAACCAATCAATGTGATACATCATATTAACAAACTGAAGAATAAAAAGCATATGATCCTCTCAATAGATGCAGAAAAAGCTTTTGACAAAATTCAACACCCATTTATGATAAAAACTCTCCAGAAAGTGGGCATAGAGGGAACCTACCCCAACATAATAAAGGCCATATATGACAGACCCACAGCAAACATCATTCTCAATGGTGAAAAACTGAAAGCATTTCCTGTAAGATCAGGAACAAGACAAGGATGTCTACTCTTGGCACTATTATTCAACATAGTTTTGGAAGTCCTTGCCCCAGCAGTCAGAGAAGAAAAAGAACTTAAAGGAATACAAATTGGAAAAGAAGAAGTAAAACTTTCATTGTTTCCAGATGACATGATACTATACATAGAGAATCCTAAAGATACTGCCAGAAAACTACTAGAGCTCATCAATGAATTTGGTAAATTTGCAGGACACAAAAATAATGCAGAGAAATCTCTCGCATTCCTATACTCTAATGATGAAAAATCTGAAAGAGAAATTAAGGGATCACTCCCATTTACCATTGCAACAAAAAGAATAAAATACCTAGGAATAAACCTACCTAGGGAGACAAAAGACCTGTATGCAGAAAACTATGACACTGATGAAAGAAATTAAAGATGATACCAACAGATGGAGAGATATACCATGTTCTTGGAGTGGAAGAATCAATATTGTGAAAATGATTATACTACCCAAAGCAATCTACAGATTCAATGCAATCTCTATCAAATTACCAATGGCATTTTTTACAGAACTAGAACAAAAAATCTTAAAATTTGTATGGAGACAAAAGACCCCGAATAGCCAAAGCAGTCTTGAGGAAAAAAATGGAGCTGGAGTAATTAGATTCCTTGACTTCAGACTATACTACAAAGCTAGAGTAATCAAGACAGTATGGTACTGGCACAAAAACAGAAATATAGATCAATGGTACAGGATAGAAAGCCCAGAGATAAACCCACGCACCTATGGTCAACTAATCTATGACAAAGGAGGCAAGGATATACTATGGAGAAAAGACAACCTCTTCAATAAGTGGTGCTGGGAAAACTGGACAGCTACATATAAAGGAATGAAATTAGAACACTCCCTAACACCATATAGAAAAATAAACTCAAAATGGATTAAAGACCTAAATGTAAGACTGGACACTATAAAACTCCTAGAGGAAAACATAGGAAAAACAGTCTTTGACCTAAATCACAGCAAGATATTTTTTGACCTCCCAGAGTAATGGAAATAAAAACAAAAATAAACAAATGGGACCTAATGAAACTTCAAAGCTTTTGCAAAGCAAAGGAAACTATAAGCAAGATGAAAAGACAACCCTCAAAATGGGAGAAAATATCTGCAAATTAATCAACGGACAAAGGATTAATCTCCTAAACATATAAACAGCTCATGCAGCTCAATATTAAAAAAACAAACAACCCAATCCAAAAATGGGCAGAAGACCTAAATAGACATCTCTCCAAAGAAGACATACAGATGGCCAAGAAGCACATGAAAAGCTGCTCAACATCACTAATTATTAGAGAAATGCAAATCAAAACTACAATGAGGTATCACCTCACACCAGTTAGAATGGGCATCACCAGAAAATCTACAAACGACAAATGCTGGAGAGAGTGTGGAGAAAAGGGAACCCTCTTGCACTGTTGGTGGGAATGTAAATTGATACAGCCACTATGGAGAACAGTATGGAGGTTCCTTAAAAAACTAAAAATAGAATTACCATATGACCCAGCAATCCCACTACTGGGCATATACCCTGCGAAAACCAAAATTCAAAAAGACACATGCACCCCAATGTTCATTGCAGCACTATTTACAGCAGCCAGGTCATGGAAGCAACCTAAATGCCCATCGACAGATGAATGGATAAAGAAGATGTGGTACATATATACAATGGAATATTACTCAACCATAAAAATGAATGAAATTGAGTCATTTGTAGAGACATGGATGGATGTAGAGACTGTCATACAGAGTGAAGTACGTCAGAAAGAGAGAAACAAGTATCGTATATCAACGCATACCTGTGGAACCTAGAAAAATGGTACAGACGAACCAGTTTGCAGGGCAGAAATTGAGACACAGATGTAGAGAACAAACGTATGGACACCAAAGGGGGGAAAGTGGGGGTGGGGGTAGTGGTGTGATGAATTGGGAGATTGGGATTGACATGTATACACTGCTGTGTATACAATAGATGACTAATAAGAACCTGCTGTATAAAAAAATAAATTTAAAAAAGTCTATGTGTTTGAAAAAAAAAAAGTTTAAAGCCATTGCCCTAAGGGTAATATATTTTCTTTCCTCTTTCTCTTTGAAGCATGTGTTCTTGTACTTCTAAAGTCTGGGCCCCCAGAAACAGGGAATGACAAGGCTTTGAGATTCTATCTCCCACACGACACTCCCGCCCGAAGCCAGGCCTCCAGCCTTAGATTTCATCGGCCTGGCACAGATTTTAGAGTCAGAGGCAGAAGTTCAGTCCTAGGCTCCAGCATTTAGGATCTCAGCAGCCTTAGGCAAGTCACTGGACCTTTCAGAACATCTATTTCTCTCTCATGGAGATAACGATACCTGTCCCACAAGGCAGTTAAGGAGATCGATATGTAAAAATATGGTGTGGTTTAGTAAACTCCTTTCTGTTCCTCAGCGGAGAAAAACAAACTCAGCTGCTGGTTGAAAAAGTTCTGTCTCCTGAGGAGGAAAGACCTCAAGGAATAGCCCTGCAGAGAAAGTTAAGAGAGGGCTCTGAACACCCAGGGGCTGCAGATGTTTGAATCAAAAAAGGGGAGAAATCAATGGGAAAAGCTCAGGGCTCTCCAATGAGCAGTTATTTTTATTTCTCCAGGGAGCAAGAGGTCCGGGGATGTCTGGAGGTGCTGACAGTGCACACTGCTGCGTCTGGAGGGGAGAGATGCTGACAGTGTTCCTTTTGCATAAACCTCAGAAGAAGGACTGGACGTTGGACTCTGTCCTCCCATTACCCGTTGCAGGAGGTGTGGAGGGGTCGCCCGGCCTGGAGGTCACTCAGGGTGGACATTGTGGTTGAGGGCTGAGGTGGGAGGAGTGGGATGGGGTCAGGAGTGGGGACTCAAAGGAGAAGCTAATCTGAGTGCTTGTTACGTCTTGAGGCTCATTCCTCACACTCTGAAGTTCTCTCTTCTGTGACCGTCTCTGAGCAACAGTCACAGTGGACAAGTTGGGCACAGGCTGTCCTGCCTGTTCCTTTTCTCCCTGAAAAACTCTCTGCAGCCTTCACATCCTGGGTCCTTCTGTCATCAGATGTATTAACAGGAAGACAGGGATGTGGTTCTTTAAATAAAAAGTTATTTTTACTTATTTGTTGTTACCCCTGAATTGTTTAGACAGAGAAAGAGGGAATTCTAAGAGTTTTAGGCGAAGACCGGGGATCTCCAAAAACCTGGTGCTTCTTTGTTTGTTTCTTTGTTTCTTTCCAGAGATTCTGTCCTTAAGAAGTCCCATCCAGGATCTTGACACCTCAGTCTCTATTCTCTGATACATTTCAAACCAGCCTTGGCCCCGGGGCTGCCAGTGTTCCCCAGAATGCCCAGTGGAAGGCATAGGGAACCACGGGCAAGGGCAGTCATCCCCACTGCCAATACAGGGAACGAGAAAGGCTTCAGCCTTGTGTGAACAGCTGCAGCTCCGACAATCTCCCCAGCACAGCGTGGGTTGTCCATTTGCCAATGTTTGTCTCTAGTTGTGCTTTGTTAAAGGTCACCAGTGACCTTTAAGTCACCAAATCCAGTGGCCTTTCTCAGGCCTCATCTTCCAACTGACCAGCCCCTTTCTTAAATGCTCCCCTAGTGAACTAACTCTCTCCCCTGCTTCCTTGACAGCTCTTCCTCTGGCTCTTTTTCCTTCTTTCTGCATCCTCAGTTTGTAACTCCCACAAGCTTCTGTCTTTAGCCCTTTTCTTTCTCTACTCTTCCTCTGTCTGGGAAAACTTTGATTTCCTTTGGTAGTATTTTAATTGAGACTTTTTTTTTTCAAGTAACAGTAACTAGTTTAGGCAAAAGGAGGGTTTACATTATAAGGTGTCTACGGAGCCCAGTGGAAAAGTGAGGGTGGGTCTCAGCAGGGGCTGAACCCAGGACCTACTAGGCACCCAGGAAGCCAGGCAGTTTGCTGAGGAACTGGTCTCTGCCTCTTTGCATGTCTGCTCACGTTCTGTTCCTAAATGTCTCTTTAACTTCTCCCTCCTTTTCTGGACTACCATCTTACCTGAGGCCTTCATGACCTCTTTAGTGATCTCCCTACTGTTGGTCTTATTTCACCAGTCTGCCCTCTGCCTTGGGTCCCATGCTTTAGAGGGACCCCCTCTGGCCCACTTTGGCTATAACTTTCTAGGAGGAAAGGAATCCACAGGGCCAGTGAATGTTTCTACTCAAAGCCACCATTCCCTTTCTAGAGCCTATTTCCTGGGCCTGGGCCAGCCTTTTCCTCCAGGTGCATTCTCCTGAGGGCAGACCACACAGTTGTTGTATTTACTCCTAGGCTTAAAAGGTGCCCAAGGGATAGTTGTCTGTTGGAGAGAGGTATGGTAAGGTGGGAGCAGGAATGTGAACAGAGCTTGGACGTGTCCACTGAATGTACTCTAGGCTCCTTGTCATGTGGGATGGAGCCCGAGTTGAGAAGTGAGGGTGGCCAGGGGCCAGGGGCCAACTTTCCCTCATTCTACCTTGTCCCAGCATGGAACTCTGAGAAATTCAAGAACTCTGTATTTGAACCTGGACTTTCACATTGTTATGAAGGTTTATTTGTCAGTATAGGAGGATGGAACATATTTTACTTAATAGTTTGTTGGTTTGATTTATAACTTTTAGACATGTGGCATGTGGGCCTCCATTTGTACTTATTCCCTGGGCTGCGCAGACCTTAGGGGGCAAGTCTGCATTTCACTATGGCCAGTTTTAAAAATATATATATTCCCTAAACAAGGCTCTGATTATGTCATCACCTGCCTCGAAGCTTTTGATGATGACTACTGCTTGCTGGGGAGTAAGTGGCTCTGGTTGTTCATTATTCTGTGTCAGATAAAACTGACAATCAAGTGGGACCTGCCTTTCATCAGAAAAAAGGGTCAGGCCAGGCTCGAGTCTGCAAGGGAGCAGCTTGCTGCTCAGAGCTCACAGGGGAAGCTCAGAGAACAGAAGACATGGCAGCCTGACAACTAGCAATTGGAGCTTCAAGCAAAGATGGTGTAAGTTGATGCAGACAAGTGTCAGAAAATCAAAGGCAAGTCTAAGGTAAGCTGTCAAGAAGTGGCCAGTCTGAAGTTGTTGAGGAGAGTAGGGCACACACCAAGGTAAAGGAGAGTTGATTCCTGGGTCACTTTTGGCCTCCGTTCCAGATTTTCCTATAGTTCCCATGTGCCAGAACTTGTCCTAGCCTAACCCATGTACAACCCTTCCAGGGGGTGGGAGTGGACCACGGAAACAAAGCTTAGTAGTTAGCAGTACTCAGCAACAGCTTCCAATGGGCAACTCAGAACAATAATGAGCATACTATGTTTATAATCAAACAATAATGAGCATACTATGTATGTTTATAACCAAACAATAATGAGCATACTATGTTTATAATCAATCTCCTATTGAACATCTTTAAAGGGATTGAATTTGGATATCCCTTGAGACCAGGAAAAGGATAAGTGGGTAGGACTGAAGTTGAAGAAGGTAGACTAAGGCAAGATGACGTTCCAGAACCTTCTCCTACTTCTGAAGTTGATTCAGGTGCTCATGCTGGGAAAGAAGGTATAGGACTGAATCCAGGCTTAGGCTCCTGTTGGGCACAGCTCCATCTGCCGAAGCGGTGCAACTTGTGATGTTCTCATTTCAGACGTGCAAGGATAAAGAGCTTCACAGAAAAGCTGTTGTGAACTTGGGAGACAAATAGGTAACTTTAAAAATAGGGAACATGGGGCTTCCCTGGTGGTGTGGTGGTTGAGAGTCCGCCTGCCGATGCAGGGGACACGGGTTCGTGCCCCGGTCCGAGAAGATCCCACATGCCGCGGAGCGGCTGGGCCCGTGAGCCATGGCCGCTGGGCCTGCGCGTCCGGAGCCTGTGCTCCGCAACGGGAGAGGCCACAACAGTGAGTGGCCTGCGTACTGCAAAAAAAAAAAAAAAAAAAAATAGGGAACATGAAGAAATGCATATGCTAGGGAAAGACTTGAGTTTAAATTTAAAAAAAAATACTACTTGTACCTTATTTATTTATTTATTTTTTATTAAAAAAAATACTACTCGTACTTTATTTTTGGCTGCGTTGGGTCTTCGTTGCTGCACGTGGGCTTTCTCTAGTTGTGGCGAGTGGGGGCTACTCTTCGTTGCGGTGCGCAGGCTTCTCATTGCAGTGGCTTCTCTTGTTGTGGAGCACGGGCTCTAGGCTCACGGGCTTTGGTAGTTGCAGCACGCAGGCTTGGTAGTTGCAGCACGTGGGCTCTAGAGTTGTGGCACACTGGCTTAGATGCTCTGCAGCATGTGGGATCTTCCCAGACCAGGTCTTGAACCCATGTCCCCTGCATTGGCAGGCGGGTTCTTAACCACTGCGCCACCAGTGTAGTCCAGGCTGTTTTTTTACATAAACTTGTTTTTGTTCAAATTCATTGATAAGGGCCCTAGTGGAGGGACATCCTGCCACTTTGGAAGGACTGCTGATGTCTTAAGAGGGCTGCCTTGTGAGGAGCTTAAAGAGTCCACTTACCCAGTGCTTCTTAAATCGGCATGCATCAGAACCACCTGGCAGTGCTTGTTCAATATGCAGAATTTATATGAATTTTTTTCTTGTTTATCCAAAATAATCTCTTGAAAGCAACTATAGTAAGGATTTCATTTCTCGCAATAGACCAAAAATTATTTTCTATATTTAAAATTTTTTTAAAGCTACTTTAGCTTTACTAGGGAAATTTTTTTCTAAGGGAAAATCAAATCTCACTTGCAGAAACTTGGGAAAGGGCAAAATCAAGTTAAAATTTTCCCCCTATTAACTTAGAAATATTAATAAAAGCAAAATGTTCTAAAGGTTACATCAGTCAGGGTCCTGACCCCTCTTCCCCCCCCCAAAAAAAGCTTTATATTGAGTCATTAGAGAATATTGTAATAAAGGCACTATTTGCAAGAGACGTGTTGGGCTGAGATAAAGAAAAAGGGATGCTACACAACTCTTAGACCGATAGGTGCAGGAGCCATTACCACCACTAGACCTGAAAGGGCAAGGGAGCCCTGATCCAGTTAAGGGAACCTAGAAAGAAAGCAGATGGAGAGGGCTGCCTGGTAGGAAGGAACCAGGGAAATAAATATGCCAACCTCATTGGCCAACCCTTCCAGAGGCTAGAGAGCAAAGGGAGCCCATGGATGCAGTCCCGCTGGCTCAGTGTCTGGGGGCAAAGAGCAGGTGGAGAAAGGGAGAGAATGGATCCTGAGGGACAGATGGAGAAAATCCAACATCCATCAGAGGTGTCTAAGTGACAGGAGTGGCTATTGTGTATCTTAACAAGCACTGAAGAAAACAGTAAGATTTCCTTTCTACCATCTTGTTTATGTTACCCTGTAGTATGTTTATAAGAAATGTATTATCCTTAAGTGTTATGGTCTTGTATCTGGGGCGGGGAGCAGAATCCTGTGCCCCGCTCCCAGACGTATAGAATCAAGTCTCACCCTGGAAAGGGCCCAGAAGTCTGAGCTTTAAACAAGCACTCCAAATGATGCACACACAACTTTTAGAATCATGGAGCTACAAAATGAAAGGCTGGGCTGTAGCTGTTATGTTGTTAGGAAAGTGATAACAGTTATCTATGTTGAGAAAACAGCTCTACACAAAGTATGTATGCACATAGACAAGGGAAGGGGGGAGTTCTAAAACTTTTTTTCCTGTGATAATGTTCATGTAAGAGCCTATCAAACTAAAAGCACTCAGAGAACTTGGGGCAGGTGAAACATTAGGTCACCACAAGGGTCTGAGCCCCCTCCTGAGGAGTCCCAGGACCCCAACCGGGTACCTAAGTTCTCTTGGTCCCTGTCAGAGCTGCTCAGAATCCCAGTCTCCCAAGCCAGCTCAGTCCTAAACAGACATGCAGAGGGAACATCTGTGGCTTGAAAGAGGAAGGTCAGACCCTGACCTGGCTTCACAGGACCCCACAAGCCTTTTAGGTACCAATGGGCAGGCACCCTCCGTGGACAAGTCTTACCTTCCCCTGCTCCTGGGGTGAGTGGCTGAACCTTTGGGACTTGGGCTGGGGAGTTTGGTTTCCTTGTCAGCAGTTCCCAGGTGGTGAAAGTTATCTGCCCAAGGTAATGTTAAGCACAAGGGAAATAACCCTTGGGGCTGGAGACAGCAAGGTTGTTCTGGAAGTTTCCAAGGCAGCACAGCTCTTGTGGCTGTGTCCCTATGGAGGCCCTGGGCTGGGCTTTTTGCCTCTCCTTGAAGTCTTCTGACTTTGACTGGACTGCTAATGACCTGTGAAGCTGGGGACAGGGCAGGGGAAGCTGCAGGGTCAGCCTAGCTTCCCCCAAGAAGCCAGTGAGTTGCCTGCAAAGAGAAAATTCAACTGTAGGCCTCAGGGCAGAGAGAGAGGCCTTCTCTAACCCCAGAAGTTAGGAAATGCTCATAATATTCTATGTAAAGGGACCCCCAATACTTTCTGGGCTGACACAGAGAAGGACTATTTATTTCTCAGCAATGCTTGTCTGAGTTGGCAAGCTTGGGCTGGAGCTGGGAAAAGCAGATACAAAACAATCATGTGATGGAATTACACCTGCTGAGATGAAGAACAGTGTGGCTCCCCGAGCAAACATTCTTGCAGACTCTGCATTGCAAACTCGGGCTCAGGAGGTGCTGGGTTAATTTGTCTTTTGCCAACTAAAGGCAAATGGCGGGAGGCAGAGCCTGACAGCTTCTCCAGCTGCCTGGTGACTTGAGGATCACTCTAACCTCTCCCCTCCTCCACCACTGCCCTCCCACCCATGCCTAAATAGCTGATATGAATTTGCTCCACTTCATCAAGGAGCAAGGAAATGCACAGCTCTTTATTTTTCCAAATCAACTGAAATGAAGCTCTGAGTCCATTCTTGGCCTGGCTGGTGGGATCCTCAGGGAATTATTGAAATTCCCTCTTCCCTTAATTATTATCCCTTAATTATTATTGAAATTCCCTCTTCCCTTGCACTGGGCAGTACTAGAATCCAGGCATCTGCTTGGTAACAGGAAAGTGGGACAAGGGTCTGAGACAGTCTATAAAAAAGCCACCATTATTAATATTGCTTCTTTTATTATGAGATGCAGCTATTGGACTAAAAGATTTCTAATCATAGTGTCTACTGCAGGCTCTGCTGTAAGAGGGCCCTTGACCATGTTTTCAAGGTCATAAATTAGAGATTGTCCCTGAGGCAATAGTTTTGTGCCAAGTTTGGGGTAGAGGGAGGGTAGAAGGAGCTTTAAGGAAACTTTAGATCTTCCGCCCATAATCTGGGTCAGTTTCCCCATTCTTTGCTATAGATAAGTAATATAATTGCTCATTTCCATGTATATAGCCATATAAACAGCTGAGAGCATCCTCCTCTTCTCCCCAGATTGCTGCCACTGAGACCCTCCTACAGAGACATTTTGGAGGCTTAACTGCCAGGCACCAACTGCTCTCCCAGAGCCCTACAACCTCCAGAGCCCTGCACAGAGGAGGCATCTCCACCATTTGAGGATGCCTCCCCGTTAATGTCCCCCCAGGCTTATAGAATTCAACTCTCTCCCTCATTCAGAAAGCTCCAGCTTCTCTCCACCCATCCCCACTCCATCCTCTGGGGCACCTCCAGCTTAATTCTTTCTTGGGCCTGACCCTTGAATTGTAGAGAAGCCATTAATTAGCTCATTAGCTAACTGCTGTCATCCCCCAAGAAAAAATCAGGAGCCGAGACCACTGAACATAAAGCCTTGGCTGATTTGTAGAGCCAGTGAAGAGGAACAGAAATTGTTCATTTGTTTTTCTTTCTTTTTTCCCTATAGAAGAGAGGAAAATAAGCCTCGTTTGATTATCACAGCTGAAATTCTGTCACCAGAGAGTCAGTGCTTCATGTGGGATATTGCTGTCTCCAAGGGATCCTAAGATGTCCCCTTGGCAAAGTCAACAAAGTATTACAAGCACCGGAGTTCCCTGGTGGCGCAGTAGTTAAGAATCCGCCTGCCAATGCAGGGGACACGGGTTCGAGCCCTGGTCCGGGAAGATCCCACATGCCGCGGAGCAACTAAGCCCGTGCGCCATGACTACTGAGCCTGCACTCTAGAGCCCACGCTCCACAACAAGAGAAGTGAGAAGCCCGCGCACCGCAACAAAGAGTAGCCCCCGCTCACCGCAGCTAAAGAAAGCCCATGCATAGCCACGAAGACCCAACATGGCCAAAAATAAATAAATAAGTTTATTTAATAAATAAATTATAAATAAATAAATATATAAATATATAAATTTATTTTTTAAAAAAAGTATTGCAAGCACCTTACTAATAGGTGTTCATTTGACACAGCCAGACAGTGGCAGGTGGGAGAATATGGGTGGGGAATGTGTGTCTTGTGGAGGCCTAGCTTTGCCCCACCTTACATTCAGGTCAAGTGGCTGGCTTTGTGGTTGGCTGTATCAAGTGACGCTGACCAGGAAGGCCTCTCCTCTTTCTGTTGAAGATAAGCTTGCACATTTCCTGTGGATTATTAGGTCTGGGTCACTGCATCCTAGGGAGGTAGCAAGGTGGGGTGATTAGTTTGGATATCAAATCACCTGGGAGTTATTGCTGTTTTATAAGAAACAAAGAACGACAAGGCCAAGTTCAGAATGAGGAGGGAATCAGAACATAGGTTCACATAGTATCTGGCAAGGCGCTGAGGGCGGAGGCCTCATTTAGTGCCACTACGGTGGGGATCGGTGGTGACTTCATTAAACTCACAGGGTCAGGGGCAAGCACTGGGACAAGGTCTCCCCAGGACTGCCAAGAACCACTAGGCAGCTTCTGGGTCCCATTGGGATTAACAGAAGCTACAAGCAGCCTCTTGTTGGAATCAGTGCAACCTTGGCACTTATGTTCTGTGCCTCAGTTTTCCCCTCCCTAAAGTGGGGATAATAACATACCTACTCCATGAGGGTGTTGTGGGAATTTGTTAGTATATTTACAGCACTTAGAAGAGTGCCTGGCACATTGCAAGTGTCATATGAATGGTAACTGTTGTAGTTATTGTTGTCTGTTTAAAGCCAGGTGGATCACAGATTCAGGAGCCTCAGGAGAGCCTGTGGAGCTGCAACTAGAAACAATTATTTACACTTGCTCCCTGCCTGCCTAGGGCTACAGATGAAATAATAGCTGTTAAACACTCTTGGAGTCTCCCTGGGAAGAGCAAAATACCTGGATTTGCCACCACAATCCAGGTAACAAAGGCTCTTACTTGAGATTCTGCAGGTTAAGTAGACACTACCCCTAGGTGGTAAAATACCCCCTTAATAGCCACGGTTTGAGTGGCTTTGCAAGGCTTTCCGGTTCCAACACATCTCTGTCATGGGCTTGCCTCAAAGCCTAAAGTTGTCTCCAGTTCTTCCAGGAGTTCTGAAGAGGTAACCCAGTCTGCAGCCAGATTGTGTGGATCTGGATTCTGTACTCACTAGCTGAGAATCTTGAAGAAGTTACTTAATTTCTGCATCTCAGTTTGCTCATATATAAAAGTAAGACTAATGAAAGTACCCTCTTTATAGAGTGTTTGGGAATTAAATGAAATAGTATGAGTAAAGGTTTAGCAAAGTGCCTGGTAAACCCAACACTCAGTAATTGGTGGTGATGGTGGTTTTAGCTAGAGAAGCCATCAATTAGTGATTTAATAGTTATTAATCCACAAATACGCGATTTTTAAACATTTTATTATAAACTATTAAGTATACAAAAATGTTGAAAAAGTAATACAGTGAACACATTTATACTCACCATTTAGATTCAATAATTGTTTTATCTTTGACTTTGCCATTTTTCCTGCTATTCATGATTTTGTGTGGTTATTTTGCTATCATGTGCATGTGTATTTTTCCCCTCGGTCATTTGTAAGTTGCAAGCATCATGACACTTCACTCCTAAATATTGCTACTTCAGCATGTAGCTACTCCAAATGAGATTCTCCTCATTACCATTACTAAATCTAAAACAATTGACAAAGATTTTAAAATGTTTTCTAATGCTGAGCCAACATGCACACTTTTTCTGTTGTTCCCAATATGTCTTTTAGAGTGTTTTTTCCAACTAGGAACCAATCATACATGCATGCGTTGTGTTTGGTTATGTTTCTTTAAATCTAGAAGAATCTTCCCATCTTTCTTTCATAGGGCCACTGACTTTTGAAGAGCCCAAACCATCTGTCTGATAAAATGTCCCACATTCTGGATTTGCCTTATTGTCTCCTTGCAGTGCTGTTTTCAGTGGGAATTTTGAGAAAGGATGAAAAAACCTGGAGCTTGAATCTAGGGTCCCTGGGCTGTCCCAAGGACATATAATTCTACTGCCCATAGGAAATGAGGGAGGAAACCAAAAAACAAGGCACACTCATTTTTTTGAAACTCTAAACCTATTAAACACTAACTTCCTATTCTCCCCTCCCCCTAGCCCCTAGCAACCACCATTCTACTTTCTATGAATTTCACTATTAAGAACCTCATATAAGAGGAATCTTACAATGTTTGTCCTTTTGTGATTGGCTTATTTCACTTAGCATGATGTCTTCAAGGTTTGTCCATGTTGCAACGTGTCAAAATTTCCTTCCTTTTAAAGGCTGCATATCATTCCATTGTATGGATATACCGTATTTTGCTTGTCCATTCGTCTGTTGGTGGACACTTGGGTTGTTTTCATCTTTTGGCTATTGTGAATAATGCTGCTGTGAACATGGGTGAATAAATATCTGTTCACACCCTGCAAGGCACACTCACTTTTATCTTTTGTCTCGGAGCTAGCCCTCATGCCGCCTCCAGTAACTGGTAACTTTAGAAAACATGTTTTAAATCCAATTTTCTTTTCCATCATTTTCTCCCTTTTACTAAAGTCTAAAATAAAACTACTCCTTCAGTTTTGCCATTATCTGAAGCTTACAGCCATCTATAAGAAAAATCTGGACACTACTCAAATATTTCTATGCTTCTTAATGTGGCAAGTATATTGATTATAGTAATATCAAGGTGTGAGAAGCTGAAAGCTCCAAGCTTTTAAAGCCACTAAATGTAAAAGGTCAGAGATGCCCTTTTAAATCTATTTAATGAATTTAAAAATTTTTAATGGGAACCTGTTAGGCTCCCATACTTTAGGGGGCTGTCTTATTAAAGGTATTTATTCCAAGTTCCAAATTAACATGTGTGATTTATTATCTAGCTGCCAACAAACCACAAGAGGAAGCAAGACAAAGAACAAACTCTGAACTGGATGATCAGAAGTTGGGGATCCAGCATCTGAGCTCTTTTCATAACCATGTGATCAGGGGCAAAAGCCTCCACTTTTAGTGGTTTAGTTTTCTCATCTGTCAAATGGGAAGTTGGCTGATAGCCCTGAAATGTTACGATAGCCGGAGCTACATTTTATTTATTTGCAGAAATCAACAATAGGGAGGCAGTTGAAGAAATGGGAAAGCCCTGAGGTTGAGTTCCAGCTTTTCTGCAAATTAGTTGGATGATCTTCAAAAGATCCCTTAATTTTATGAGTCTAACTTTTCTAACTTGCAAAATGGAGATGATAATTACTGCAGAGCAGTGATAAAGATTATAAGTAATGAAGTATGGTAGAAGGGCTTTGTAATTTTAAGGTGCTGTAGGATCCCATGAGAGTTGTTACATGGAGGATTTTAAGCCATAAAGAGCTGTACAAATGTAAGGTACTTACTGTAGAAGTAAGGACACTACTCTTAGTGACTCACTTATACAAACTTACAACATTTTACATCAAAAATAGATTCTAAATCCTGCTCCCCCCTTCCTAAGAATCCATTCTCTATTGGTCCTGTTTCCTTAAACTGCCTTGGATATTGTGGTAGATCCTCCCTTCATCCTTACTTTGTAAACTTTCAACAGCTGTTTGAAAGTGTTTGCTTTATTTCGCTCCAGAGCTTGTTGCAACATATCTTGTTTTAACAACCCTCCAGCCTGCCAGTGGAGCTTTGGTTTTGCCAGCTGTGATGACTCTAAAGCCCTTCATCAATTCTTTTGAGTCCTGGAACACTTGATCAGCTAGTTGGGTTGCATGTTGCTTTAATCACTGAAGAGCAAGCGGCTTCCCAGGCTTTGCCATGTTTTACAACCTGCAGTTTAATAATGATTGTTTAACAAGTGTTCCTCGCTGGAGCTTCAAATAGTCCCTATCAACGTTTGTTCACCCTTCTCTTAATAACCACACAACCCTCTCTTCTAAGGAACTCCCTGTGTTTCCAGTTCAAATAGGAAGTATTTGAGAAGAAGAACAGGGGAATAGATGAGCTCAGAATTGAGCTAAGAGCTCCAGGGATTACAAACTGTTTTAGAGTTGAGGATGATATGCCAGGCTAAATGATTCGTATGCATAAGAATTACCTGGAATTCAAAATAAAAGCACAGATTTCTGGACCCTGACCCCAGGGGTCCTCTTATTAAGGATTTATGAGGTGGGTCATTTAGAATATGCTCCTCAGGTGGTTCTTTTTTTAATATAAATTTATTTATTTATTTTTGGCTGCGTTGGGTCTTTGTTGCTGCACGCGGGCTTTCTCTAGTTGCAGCGCGCGGGGCCTACCCTTCGTTGAGGTGCACGGGTTTCTCATAGCGGTGGCTTCTCTTGTGGAGCACGGGCTCTAGGCGCGCGGGCTTCAGTAGTTGCGGCTCGCAGGCTCTAGAGGGCAGGCTCAGTAATTGTGGTGCATGGGCTTAATTGCTCCGCGGCATGTGGGATCTTCCCGGACCAGGGCTCAAAACAGTGTTCCCTGCATTGGCAGGTGGATTCTTAACCACTGCGCCACCAGGGAAGCCCTGTTTCTCAGGTGGTTCTGATGCAGGATTCCACATTTTTAGAAGCTTGTGGAGAGAGCACTGTTTCTCCTACTGTTTTAAGCAAGTTGATTCTAGACAGGCCACAAACTTACTGTGCTCAGTCTCCATGTTTATACACGGCCATGAAAACAGCAACTGCCCTCCCAGCCTCACGGGTTTGAAATGGGAGTAAAATGAGGTAACAGACATGAAACCATTTTGAAAAGTGAAGAGCTCATACCAGTGCAAGCATCCTCTTGCCTCAAGGGAGCAGACCCCAGCTGACAGCATCCTGCCCCTACCCCACTAGGTGCTGGCAGGTATTCATTTGAAGGGAGGGAAGTTCCACTGACCTGCCTTTGTCCACTTGGTCCAGACAGGCTCACCTAGGTTTATGCCTTTCCCAATAGAGTGCTATAGGACCACACATATTTTTGTCTGAAATCTTGCCAAAAGGGATCTGGGATGACCCTCCTAATAGGCCCAAGTCCTTCTTGGAATCTAGTTACATCTGTATCATTAATGATCCTGTTGATTTCATTTTCTACAATGTCACATCCTTCCTGGGCCACACATGCCTTCTCTTTGAGCCAGGGCTTGCACCTGAGGGTTTGCAATCCACACCCACCCCTTGTGCTTTGGCCGTGTTCCCAGGTACAGTATGTACCTTTTGAAGTCCAGCGTGATCAACTTCACGTTAATCTTTTCTCCCTCACTCTATTCTAATCTCTTTGGCAAGAACTTTTCCAGGGTATTCTACCCTTTTGGGCTACATTTATCTTGGGGAGTATCACTTCCAGTTAAAGCACACTGGCTTTCTCTTTCAGATATATTGGGCGGCCTACCAGCAAGACCCTCGACTGTTTGTGGCTTCATTTAAATATTCTGCAATTTCCAATGAGTGGCTGAGTGTTTGCAATTACCCTGGCCCCCTAAAGAGCAAAGAGGGGCATGATTCCTCTCCTAATGCCTGATAAATTCTTCCCTTTGCTCACTCTCTCATTCATTCAGCAAATAATCATTGAGCACCTAAGATGTGCCAAGCATTGGAGACACAGCACAAGACAGACAATAATCCTCTTGTGGCATTTATGTTCTAATGGGGAAGACAGCCAATTAATGAGTGAGCAAGAAAATTTAAGGTAGTGGTAAATATTATGGAGAAAGTGATACACTGTCGTGTTATGCAGAGTGAATGGGGCTGGAGAATTACTACTGTAGACTAAGTAGTCAGGAAAGACATCTCTGAGGAGGTGACATTTGAGGTAAGACTTGAATGAACCAACCTTGGAAAGATTGGGCCCTGGAAAGCTGTTACACAAGTTTTTATTCTGATGGCTTCTCTGGTATTTTGCAACGAAAAGAAATCCTTAGAAAGTCTTACACTCTGATCACAATGACATTATTATAAATTATTGCTATTAATACACAACAGCACACCAGATCAAAAACTCCGCATATGCCCTGCCAAAGCTCTGTGCCCTTTTCAAAGCATCACTTTGGTCAGTAGTGTCAAATGAGCTATAGGATCCCTCAGAATAGACTCCTGAAAGATCTACTTCACACAACTAAATTAAGCAGTTTACTAAAGTGTTATGCTTTCAGAGCCCTGGGAAAGGGCTCCGACACCTCAAAATATCCTAGAGTTTCCAACTATATCCTGGAGATTGAAAGTATTTCTAACCAGTTTTTCATTCTGTAGCCAGTTAAGAGGCTTAAAATGCAATACCATCAGGAGAAGTAGCAAACTGGCCCTGCATACACACTATGGTTCGACAGAAGATCCAGACTCTTTCTGGAAGGGGAAGAGGGAGAGCAAGAGAGAACTAGAAAAGGAAAGTTGGGAGAGAGGGAAGAGTTTAAGAAATGGGACATGGATAAAAAGAAACGAAATTGAGCTATTTGTAATGAGGTGGATAGACCTAGAGTCTGTCATACAGAGTGAAGTAAGTCAGAAAGAGAAAAACAAATACCGTATGCTAACATATATATATGGAATTTAAGGGAAAAAAATGTCATGAAGAACCTAGGGGTAAGACAGGAATAAAGACACAGGCCTACTAGAGAATGGACTTGAGGATATGGGGAGAGGGAAGGGTAAGCTGTGACAAAGCGAGAGCGAGGCATGGACATATATACACTACCAAACGTAAGGTAGATAGCTAGTGGGAAGCAGCCGCATAGCACAGGGAGATCAGCTCGGTGCTTTGTGACCACCTAGAGGGGTGGGATAGGGAGGGTGGAAGGGAGACGCAAGAGGGAGGGGATATGGGAACATATGTATATGTATAACTGATTCATTTTGTTATAAAGCAGAAACTAACACACCATTGTAAAGCAATTATGCTCCAATAAAGATGTAAAAAAATAATAAAATAAAAAATAAATTAGTTAAAAAAATAAAAGAAATGGGACATGGAAAGGTGGTAAGGCTGTGTGTCCTTGAGCAATTTATTTAGTCCCTAGGGACGGGACTGCAGCTTCTCTCATCCCCCAAGTTTTAGTGTGTATTTCCTATGACATAACCTACAAAACCACAATACAGTTATGAAAATTAGGAAGTTAACATTGATGTATTACTATACAATAACTTAGGTCTCATTCAAGTTTTAATAGTTGTCTCAGTTACGTCTTTCGTTTCCTTCAGTCTAGATTCCTTAGTCTCTTTCACTTACATGATTGTGATGCTTTTGAAAATTACATGCCAGTTATTTTGTAATTAAGAAGTATTTAGTGGGGAGTTAATTTAAAATATACAAATATGGGCGATCCCTGGCAGTCCAGTGGTTAGGACTCAGTGCTTTCACTGCCGTGGGCCTACGTTCAATCCCTGGTCAGGGAACGAAGATCTTGCCAGCTGCGCAGCGCGGTGAAAAAACAAACAAAACAAAACAGAACGTCAATAAATTGCTATTAATTACTTTCACTCTCCTGCCCCCCACAGAACTATACAAATATCCCATTACTCATCAAATGTTTAATTTGTTCAGTATGTCTTTTGGTGCTTGGATTGCCCCCAATTCAGTTAATAGGAGTCCTTTCAAGCTGCCTGTCGTGTCCTTTTGACATATCCCCATCATTCTTTAAGCAGTTTTTTGCTTTCCAGCACAATGTATTCTTTCAGGTTTACCTTGTACTTCTCCTGCCTTGTGCTGGGGCGTTTCCCCACAGATATCTTCCTACCTGCCTTGGGCTCCAACACCCCACACCAGACTTCCTCTGCTTATCTTCCAACCTTATAGTAAAGTTTTAATTTCCAAGAATTTTCTCATTTTCTGAACTTTCTTCCTTCTTCCCCTTTCTCCTTTTCTTCTTCTTCTTCTTCTTCTTTTTTTTTTTTTTTTAAAGAATACTGTTCTTGTTTCATGAGCATTTTTTCTCTGATCTCTCTGATGACATTCATTCTAGGACATTTAGTTCTCTTCTGTTTCCTTCAGTGTTTCCGTTTCTTCTGAGTTCCTTTGTACCGTTAGTTGGTTTGGGCCCCTGTCTTTCCTGTCAGAGGCTTTTCTCACACATCCGATGTTCTTAGCTTTTGTTCCTGTATAAGAATGAGGCACTAAGAAGCTGACTGGAATTTGGGGTGGAAGATAGACATGCCAGACGAAATACAGGATGCCCAGTTCAACTTGAATTTCAGATAAGCAAGAAATAACATTTTAACATAAGTATGTTCCATATATTGCATGGAACATATTTATACTAAGAAATTATCTGTTGTTTATCTGATACTCAGTTTACCTGGGCATGCTGTATTTTTATATGCTAAATTTGGCCAATCTAGGTGGGCTCTGAGTCAATAACTGGGATCCCAATTTTTCTTGGGCCTGTCAGTTTTCTCAGAGAAAAATCCCACAGTTTGACCTTTGGGCTATAAGCCCAGTGACTAAAGTGCCACAGACCAAGTGTGGGAAGGGAGCGGTGTTCAAACTGTCTTCAGTGTCACCATCCACCCCTCTTCAAACTGTGTCTCGTGTCCCTCTCCCAAATAAAATCCTGGAGGAGTGTGGGAGGGGCAGCTGCCTGGAAGGGAGGGTTCAGGGAGGGGAACTAGAAGTGATCTGAATGGGTTTTATGCAAACTTTCAACCAATCCTCGTGTTTTTAGGCCTGTCCAGCACTCCGACCTTTGGAGGTATCCATTGCCCCAGTGTCTGAGTCTTTCTGGAATTCTGAGACTGATTGTTTCTCCTGTAAGTTTAGTTTTCTGCTTTCTTTGACTATTGTTTCTCTCATCTGCTGTGTCTTTATCTAGTGACTTTAGTCTTTGTGGGTTTATGTCACTGGAAAATTCCTTTGCTGAATTTGTTTTGTGAGAATAAAGATAAAAGTGAGTGTTTAATCTGCCATGTTTAACTGGACAACAACAATTTTTCTGTTTATTTTATTAGTCAGTATACCTGTAATGTGTTACGTACTCAAATGTCCTGGGAAAAAGGTGTTTGGATAAACCCAGGATTTTTTCTTCTTCTCCCTTTTCTCCCCTGCCCTCAATGAAACACCAAAGGTGACACTGATACAGGTTATTTGGCCTTCTAGACCTGGTACTTTGGCACTGTCGGCTCCCCAAGGAGAGCTGGACTAGAGTGCCTATAAATCTTCAATCTTAACCAACTGTGAGTTTTAAACCTAACCATTCCCTACAATCTGTGGCTTAGAGCAATGAATTTAGATATGGGTAGGGTTTACTGTTATTTTTTGCTTTACAGTAAGTGCTGTTTGCTTGTGGTAATTGGCTTACAAAAGCTCTTCAGTCTCTAATAAATAAACATCCAGGGTCATTTGTTAAGTTGGAAGGTGAGGGGGGTTCCCAAGGCTCAGTGAAGACTGAGAACCTTGGTCTTTGCCTAGTTCCTTGGACCGCCCTCTGAAATGAGCTCAGGAAATTGCAAAATTAGTCTGATCACTTTCAAAAATTTATTTTCTACCAACTCATATTATCGTAATTAAACTAGTTGCTACACATGGCAAATATTGTAGGCAGTAAAATTCAGGGTGACAATCACCATAGTCAAGGAATGGAAGGGAATAGCAGGAATGGGGCAGGGGTACCATGAGCTCTCACTAGACTTGGCCCCATTTTACAGATGATGAAATAGGCTCAGAGAGCCTTATAACAAGTAACTGGTGCCACTGGTATTAAAATCAAGTCTGTCTGACGCCGACTCTTAGAGAGGGATTTAGACCCTCTGAATTTAAGAATCTAAAAGGTCTGTATTCATTCTGGGAAAGCAAAGGGTAAAACTTAAGAACTTTCTGTAGAAGGAAATTTCCTGTTCTATTTGGCAAACAGAGTTTTCCACAATGGATTACTTCCCTAGCAGATATTTCAGGGCAGTGGGATTTGGCGGACAGTTGCCGGGAAGTCTTCTGTTTTGGTGGTAATATCAGCCAAACAAAATCAGGAAGAATGTATGGCAAGAACTGGGAATCTCTCTTGGTTCAGTCCACAGTTAAACAGCACTGATTTATTTTATAGTGGATAAGCTCATCTTCAGGAAAACCAAGAGACCTCTTGCCCTGACACAAAAACAACTCCAAGCTTGATGGGACCCAGACCTGGGCCTGCCTGTCACCTCTAGGTAGGGAGGTGTTAGAGAGACAGCTGAGTTCCTGTGAAGAGTTTCATGTGAGAAGGAGAAAGATGCATATGTCAGTTACTCTCACGTAGTCTGGAAGAGTCTGGCAATGTTAGATTTCTATGTTCATTTTCATTGTTTTGATATCTTAACCTAGTAATAAATTGTCAGTTAATCATTTTACACAATAATAAAAGGTACATAAAACGTTAGTGCTGCTTCCTGCTCAGGGCCCCCTCCCCAGCATGGAGTATTATTGAGATACATTTCATTCAGATAAGTTGGCAATTTTATCAGAGTTAGAGGACACTGACAGTTATCCCTCATGCTGCTGCAGACAATGTAAAAAGCCTCCAAGTTCTAATTCCCTTTGGCCCTAAGAACATATCTTACAGAAGGAGCAGCTTTGGTGGCCCTGGAGAGTTTGGTCACCAAGTTTCATTATTTTGATTGAAGGGAAAGCCCATATTCCTGCTTTAGAACTTAGAGCCTAGGGGTCAGTAGATAGGGAGGTAAGTGATTAATAAATGTGATAAAATGGGCATTCCGTGTTAAATCTAAGCTACATGGGTGTTTAACTCAGGTTTGTATAAGAACATTCTTGAATTCTTTCCATGGAGATCAGAGTGTCCATGGAAAGCTGCCATACACAGACACTGGAAAGACAGAATCATTCCCAATTTCTGCCATGTGACTCCAGTATGACCTTGCTGATGTGTCTGAGTTTTAGTCCCTTGATTTAAGCGAAACCTCTTTACAAGGTTACCAGGTAGAACAGTACTTGTCAACCTTGACTTGGCAAAAAGCAAGAGCCTTTCTGAGGTTGTTGCAAATTCCTGAGATTTCAATCTCTCCTAGTGAGCCCCTCCCACCAAGTGCATGACATCAGGAGAAGCAGCTGTGAAATTAAACAATGATGGGGTGATGCAACTCCAAAAAGGTTAGAAATTCTTAATAGCATAAGGTCATAAAGCTACAGAGTAAAGAAAATACTTGACTTTATGGTGACTAATATAACAATCTCAGCACTTGGTTTGGGCGCTGTTGCCGAAGGAGGAAGGAGGGGGAAGGAAAGACGGAGATGGGGGCGGAGGGAGAGCTGCCTCAGTTGTGACAGTTCTGCTAGACCATAAGTTAAGTTAATTATTAGTACCAGCTGTTACTTATTATTTAACAGTAATTCTGCTCTGTAATTCTATAACTCTTAAGTTAGCAAACCACTTTGCAATGGAGCTGTATGAAAGATCCTATATAAAATTAAGTTTACTCTTCTTGTTATTATAGTTTAGGAATTACTTGACCAAGCTGGTGTGGTCATGAATTAAGAAGATGAGCTGCTAAGGAAAAGGCTGAGAGAAAGCTGAGGTTTGTTTTAAGCCAGTTTGTCTATAATCCCAGCCACTAGGAACAGGAGGCCTGTGGATAAAAGTTAAATAGGATAAAATCTGCAATAAAGCCAAAGCCAAAGGTGTGTGTTCTAGTTCTGATTTTGTCGTCCTTTTGACCCTTTAGAATGGAGATGAAATGAAAATGTTTGTCTTGTATCTACCTGCCCAGGATGTAGGAGAGATGAACTAGCCTCTGGGAGAGAAATAATGCATTCTCTTAAGAAATGCATTAACTAAGTGTCAGGTGATATAACCCTTGAAGGTCTTCTAGCCACAACAATTTCACTTGAAAGCTATTAATTTTGGAAACAGAGGACAGAACACGCTGGAGTTTCAAATTAATACTCCCTCAGTACACCTATGTTAGAAAACTTTCAGGACTATAGGCAAAATAAGTCCACAGGCCGATTAGGAAAACGTCTGCCTGTCTACGTAAGTGACTATACCTTATAGCATCAAAATTTTTCTTTGACTATTTAATGTAAAGAATAATGAAAAAATATAGTAATACTTAAAACTTTACAAGGAAAATTTTAAACAAATAATATGTAGGAACACTAGAAAGCAGAATTATGTGAGCAAAGTTCAAACATTCAATAACTATCTAGTGAGCACCAACCTCCTTACATGCCAGGCACTATAGTCTTTTTTTTTTTTTTTTGTGGTACGCGGGCCTCTCACTGTTGTGGCCTCTCCCATTGTGGAGCACAGGCTCTGGACGCGCAGGCTCAGCAGCCATGGCTCACGGGCCTAGCCACTCTGCGGCATGTGGGATCTTCCCAGACAGGGGCATGAACCCGTGTCCCCTGCATTGGCAGGCGGACTCTCAACCACTGTGCCACCAGGGAAGCCCAGGCACTATAGTCTTTTAAGGCAAGGCTCAGCAGCCTATGGCAAGGGGTCCAAGAATGGCTTTGGAAATAATTTATAGTGGTTCAGTATTTAAGCTGTGGAGAGGCAAATAGGGGTGCTACCCTGAGTTCATCCCAGCCTTTCCCAGCCTTCCTGCAACCTCATCCCCACCTCCACTCCCACTGAACTTCTGGAAGCTGAGAGATCATCCTTCTGGGGTCCCCCCCCCAAGGCTCATTCCAATAGGTTGGTCAAGCCTTCTGCCTTTCCTTGCAGCTATGCCCACTCCCCAGTTTGGTTCGCTGGATGTCAGTGAAGGAAACCCTTGGCAGCTACTTCTAAAGGTCCAGATCCCAACTTTGGAGAGTGTTTCTAAGAGAATAGGACAGCCAATGTAACCAGTTTCCCATCTAGAGGCTCCATTTGCATCTGGAAAATTGGAAGTCATCTAGCTTGCTGGCCTGCTTGCCTGTACCACAAGGCATGGATCATAATGGGAGGGTCTGGCAAAGTAGGATGGCTCAGTCCTCAGCTGTTACCCACTGAGTCCACACCATTGCTCAGGCATTGTAGAAGGAGGTAGCACAGTCCTAGCCCTTGATGGACTTGTAAACTCAAGTTACATTTTTACATTTAAAAAGAGGAATTTAAAAATATGCAGGTTAATTCTACTTCCTAAATATTTATTGCCATTAATTCAGACCATTAAACACTAACTTTTTGAAACTCCATTTCTCCTTGCACTCACTAATGAAACGTTCCCAATTATAGGCCTTTTCTCTTTCTTAAATGTTCTTCCATGGCTTTTCCCTTTAAACTAAACTAAGGAAATATTATCATAACTGAAATCTTTCCCTATTCAGCTAGAAATGAGCATTTAACTTAAAACTAATTGCAGGCCAAGCTTTAAAGGGCCATTAACTAGTAATGGTACCAGAGGAGCAAGGTGACTAGATGGCTGAAATTGGGCAGAACAAGCCTAAATTTTTGCTTCTTATCCCATCTGACAACATTTGTCCTTCAAAAGCACATTTAATTACCGAATGGGGTAACTTGGTAGAATTTCACCATAGTCCCCGGCATGTGGGAAGCTCTCAATAACTCTTCTCTGCCCTGTTTCCCTCTTCCTTCTGCCTTCTTTGCTCTCTGCAGTCACCCATGTCTTCCAACTCATTATGAAAAAAATGGCTTGAACTCCTTCAACTGTTCTCAAATGAAACCCGTCTCTTTGGTATGCCTTTTCTGGTCTGACTCCCCTGATAACCTTGATGCCACCCCCTCCAGGCTCCTCTGCAGCCCTGCTCTTCCAGTAACCCCTTCTCTACGGTGTATCTTCATTACCTTCATCAACTAATGCATTCCTTTTTTTAAAAAAAATTTATTTATTTGTTTGTTTGTTTATGGCTGCATTGGGTCTTCATTGCTGTGCGTGGGCTTTCTCTAGCTGCGGCGAGCGGGGGCTACACTCCATTGCGGTGCGCGGGCTTCTCATTGCGGTGGCTTCACTTGTTGCCGGGCACGGCCTGTAGGCGCGCGGGCTCAGTAGTTGTGGCTCACGGGCTCTAGAGCGCAGGCTCAGTAGTTGTGGTGCACGGGCTTAGTTGCTCCGCGGCGTGTGGGATCTTCCCGGACCAGTGATCGAACCTGTGTCCCCTGCACTGGCAGGCAGATTCTTAAGCACTGCGCTGCCAGGGAAGCCCTGCATTCCTTCTTAAAGTCCAAAAAACTTTCTCTCAGTGCTTTTGCTCCTTAAGTTACCGGTTATCTTCTCCTACATAGCCAACCTTGAGAGAGTAGTCTACGCTCCCTCCCTCCAATTCCTCATCTAAAATCTGCCCCTTGCCTCTTGCAAGCTGGCTTCTGCAGCAACTAAGACTGCTTTCCCAGAGATCAGTAATGACTTCTCATTCCTCTTCCACCTGTTCGTGGCATGTGATTGCTTAGCAACTCTCCTGATTAAATTCTTTTGACTGCCTTTATCTTTACCTGCCACTCTATCGTTTCGCGTGTCAGTACCTTAAATGCTGCTGTCCTCAAGTACCCATTCTTAGTTGCTCCTACTTTGCTCGATTAGTGCTTCTCAATCTGGATGCACCTAAGAATTACCTGGGAGCTCCTTTAAAGTGCAAACCCAGATTAAATCCAATCAAGTCTGATTAAATCCATACCAATTAAATCTGATTCCTGATACCACCAAGAAATTGGATTTGATTGATCTGGGGTTGAATCCTGGCATCTATCTCTTTTTTTTTTAACAGATGCTTTTTAAAAAAATTATTCATTTATTTTTGGCTGTGTTGGTTCTTTGTTGCTGCACACAGGCTTTCTCTAGCTGTGGCGAGCGGGGGCTACTCTGCTGTGGTGTGCGGGCTTCTCATTGCGTTGGCTTTTCTTTGTTGTGGAGCACGGGCTCTAGGCACACAGGCTTCAGTAGTTATGGCACGTGGGCTCAGTAGTTGTGGCTTGCAGGCTCTAGAGTGCAGGCTCAGTAGTTGTGGCGCACGGGCTTAGTTGCTCTGCGGCATGTGGGATCTTCCCGGACCAGGGCTCAAACCCGTGTCCCCTGCACTGGCAGGCGGATTCTTAACCACTGTGCCACCAGGGAAGTCCTGGCATCTATTTTTAAAATGCTCCTTAGGTGATTCTCAAGTACAGCCAGGACTGAGAACCATAGCTCTAGAATATCTATTTTTATTTTTAGGTCTTACATTCTCCTGATACATAAACCCAAATTTCCGGCTCTTTGCTGAGTATCTCAGACTGAATGCTCCATAGCACTTCGCTTTCTGGGTGATCCGAATCAAACTCATGTTCCCCATTCGAAGAATCTCTGTCTCTATGTTTATAGGGGTACCATTCTCACATTATCCCAAGCTGGAGACCTAGAAGTCACCCTTAAAAATTTATTTGGCTTTGCCGCTCAATTCACTTATTTGCCATGCCTTGTAGATTTTAATACTGACCAATTTCAAATCCATTCTCCCTACCACCATCCTATGCCCCATTTTAGGACCTTGTTGCAGTAACTTCTTACTTGGCATCTTTGCCTTCAGTCTCTTTCCTCTTCATTCCATCCTCCACATGCTAGTAGAAAGATCTTTCTGGAACACATACCTGATTGTCTCCACTCAGTAACCACCACTGGGGGGAAAAAAACCACCATTGGATTATGCTTACCCAAGAATAAAGCCCAAATTCTTCAGTGAGGTGCTCACAATCTGACCCCAATTCTCTAAAACCACTCTCTTCTAGCCTAGATTCCCACCCCATGAGGTTCCCCATAATGCAGTCATGGTTCCTGAATCATGACATATATTCCTTCTTGCCTTTGCTTATACTATTCTCTCTGTCTAGGACTGCATTCAGCTCAGATGCTTCAAACAAAGGGACGACTTACAGAGATACAGTCAAGGTAAAGGGAAGCTACAAGAGTGGCTGAGACATCCATAGAATAACAGAGTGGGATGCTCTTATTTTCTGTAGGCTCAAAGGCCAAGGGGGTGAAATACCATTACCACATCTCGGTGAGAGCTGAAGCCTTGGAGAGAGGGCCATCAGTAGGAACTGTAGGCAGGGAGGGTTAGAGCCACTGCCAAACCATATGCTGAAGCAGAGAGGGGACAGTGAATAAATACCCCAAACTCTCCTCCTCCCGCTAATCTCCGGCAGGTGTCTTTAATTGGCCAAACTCAACTAGGAGCCCGCCAACCACCAAGAATGGTCAGATGATGCAGTCTATTGATTAAAAAGTGGGGAAGAGAGAGGCAGAGAATAAATGGTGGTATGAGGGAGGGGGAAATTAAATGGAGGATAACCACGTAATCCCCATTTATATATAGTAAAATCCCTTGTGTCTTTTAGCACACAGTTCAAATGTCACCTATTATGTGAAGTTTTCCCTTATTTTCCTACCCCAAGAACCAGTTATTTCATTCCTCTGGTCTCCCATAGCTGTTGTTATGTCTACGTTATTGCAGCTATCAATCTGACTTATGATACGATTATTTATGTATCTGCATCCATCTCTTGCATCATATTTTGTGCTGCTGGAGGAAAGGGATAGTACTTCTTTTGGTACAGTGTATTGCAGATAACAGGCACTCAATAACTGTTGGTTAAATTTAATTGCATTTTCATGTTATCTCCTCCTCAGCCTCTGTCAGGGAGATTCATATACACTTGTAAACCGCAGTCCTCACATTTTTTCCCACTTTACATAAGAGTTCCTTTTTTTGGTCCTACTTCTGCTTCTTGCTTGATTTTCTCCTTCTTATCTCTATTTCTTAGGTTAGGTACTTTAGACTGCAGCTCATCAACAAATTGTTGGGAATACTGACATCACTGATCCTGGCAAAGGTCTAAAAATCTCTAGCTTTATGTTATGTCCTAAGTGGTACATATAGAACTTTTTTCTTTAATTTACACATGTACCAAGCTTAAAAATGAAGTCACAGAACCCAATTTTTTGTTCTTCATTGGACTTTAAATACTTCTGAATAGAAGTTATGCTTGGCTTAACATGTTTTGCATATAGAAAAGGCTGTGCGCTGCTCTGTTCTTTATAAATACCAATAGTGAGTGCAGCTAACATATTTTTACTGTGCAAACACTACTCTACATTGATGGTTTTGATGCACATTGAGATTTTTATATGAAAAGGAGTATTTTTAGACCCAATGAAAATATTATTTTCATTATGGTGTTGATAAGATGGAAATAATGGCAAAAATTATAATTCCCGTAGCAGTTCAGAGTTTTCATCTAAAATATTGAATTTTCCATCTTAGGAAGCTCAACTTTGGTCTTTTTAAATATCTTCCTTCTCTGGGACTTCCCTGGTGGTGCAGTGGGTAAGAGTCCACCTGCCAATGTAGGGGACACGGGTTTGAGCCCTGGTCCGGGAAGATGCCACATGCCGTGGAGCAACTAAACCCATGTGCCACAACTACTGAGCCCGCACTCTAGAGCCCGCGAGCCACAACTACTGAGCCTGCATGCCACAACTACTTAAGCCTGCATGCCTAGAGTCTGTGCTCCACAACAAGAGAAGCCACCACAGTGAGAAGCCTGCACACTGCAACAAAGTGTAGTCCCCGGTCCTGCAACTAGAGAAAGCCCGTGTGCAGCAACGAAGACCCAACATAGCCAAAAATCAAATAAATAAATAAATAAAATTTAAAAAAAGAATAGAACTTCATTTAAAAAAATCTTCCTTCTCTCTCCTTAACAAGCTCATTCCTTCCTCTACTTTCTTAAACATATAGAGCACAGTTATAAGAGCTGTTGATAATAGCAGTTTTAAAGTGTTTACCTACTAATTTTATCACCTGTGCCATATCTGGCTCTGTTTCTATTGAAGGATTTATTTGTTTTCCTCATTCTGGGATTTCCTGCTTCAATTTGAATGCCTGGTTAAAGAAAAAGTACCGATAAAAAATTGAATCACAGGCATTGTGAATTTCGCATTGTTTGAGGCTGGACTTTTTTTGGGGGAGGGGGTTTATTCTTTTAACTATTTTTGAATTATGTCTGGGACACAGTGAAGTTACTTGGAAACAGTTTGATCTTTTTGAGGCTTGCATTTAAACTCTGATAGGCAGAAGCAGAGCCGCCTTTAATATAGGGCTCACTTGGCCTGCTAATGAGGCAATACCTTTCTGAGTACTCAACACGACACCCAATGTGTTAGAAGGTTTTTCCATTCAGGCTGTTGGGAATGTGGATTATTTCCAGCCCTGTGTGAATGCCAGCAATTGCTCCTTTCAGGTGTTTCTCTTCCTCTCCCCAGGTAGTTTCCTCACACATGTGTGCTGATCAGTATTCAGCTCAAGACTCAAGCGGAAGGCCCTGCGGAACTTCAGAACTCTCTTCTCTGTCTCTCTCTGTGCAGCTTTCCTACCCTACAAATTCTAGCTACCTTAGCCAATCTGAATTCTTAACTTCAGGGAAGCTGCCAGGCTTGGTGGGGTTCCCTTGCCTGTGCTGTAGCCTGGAATCTCTCTAGGCAGTAAGCTGGGGCAATTATAGTTTCACGTCATGTGTTTTTCTTCTTTCAGAGATGACTGTCTTGTGCTGCATGTTGTCTAATATCTGAAAACAGTTTTTTATATATATTTAGTCTGGTTTCCATTTGTTTAAGATAGAGGGTAAATCAGGTCCCTGCTACTCCATCATGGCCACAAGTGAAAATCAGTTTTGATTTTTAAATGGAAGATGGGGGAGTATATTGAACCAATTTGTATCAGAAAAATAAGCTAGAGTTTGGCCATGGCCCAGCCATTTCTCCTTTTCTTAGCTTTACTTTTCTCATCTAGAAAATAAAGAGGTTGGTTTGTATGATCATTAGGTTTTTCCCTGTCTCTTTAATTCTGTAATTCTAAATTAAGCACAGGTGTATCTTTGCAGAGAAAATTGATATATAGTCTCCGATGTGATAGTTAAAAGATTTGTAGTTATGGAATTCCCACTTTGCCATAGTAAAGTAAATTTAGAAGAGAAGATTAGTGTTTTAATAGATGAAGAAGGAGTCTTTAGTTACAGACCTGGAAGGGACAATTACAAATCCCAGAGCACACACATGTAAAGTGACCAAACAATTTGAAGAAGGGGAAATGTGTAGGAATATTCTTAGTTTCATTATTGTTTACAGGGCCTGGTGCTGTGTATTGGATGGGTGTTCAATAAATATCTGTTGAATAGCTCAGTAGTACTTGAAGCCATTTTCCTAACAGGGAGAAGTAATTGAAAAGATTTTATTATAGCAAAAGTTGGAAACAAACAAAAAGTCGATCAATATTGGGATTGGTTAGTGGTACATTCATGCAATGAAATATTATACAATAGTCAAAAATACTGAGCCAGAGTGCCATGCACTAATATGGAATGCTTCCAAAGATTATATTATTAAATAAAAAAACCCCCAAGATCACTATATATATGTTGTACTCTTACAATAAAGAAGATTTTAAAAGGAATTAAATCTGTTTTAAGGCAACATATACATACATGCTTGTATATTCAGAGAATACATCTAGAAAGGTATACAAACTGGTGACACTGATACCTCAGGGGAGGAAGATTAGGAGACAGCATGGAAGAGGCACTTTTCCATATCCTTTGAATTTTTTATGTCCTTTTACATATCCTTTGAATTTTTTTAATGATGTGAATATGTTATCTAGTTTAAAAAATTTTGCTACTGGATATATATGTACACATATTTTTTTAGTGAAGTAACTGAAATTCTCTAAAAGGATTAGATTTCTATAAAGCAGTCTGGGAAATTTCCCCATCTCTAGATTATGTGTTTAAAGGAACCAGACCACACCTACTCTTTCTACTATTACTCTAGGAAAGTACAGGGTACCTCCATGGCTGTGATTAATTTCCCATTCCTTATGAAAAGAATCATCGTGCTAGATACCTAATGACTGTGGAGCCTAATGCCTGCTTGAATATGGGTGCTTGAGAGAAAGAACAAGGCCATTTGTTTCTAATGGTCCTATATACATTTTATGGTGTTTAATTAGCCTTTATAATCTAACCCACCCATCTTTCTGGCTTCCAGATGAACAACCAAGAAAGTACAGGGTGCAGGAGCTGAACAGTGAGGCTGTGAGATTCACAAGATGTTAACTCATGGCCTGTTTGCTACATTCCAAGGCTGCAGGTAACGTGTAAATGTGTTTAGAAGAGAATGAAATAACACCCACCAAGTGGAGGTGCTACCTTTTATGTTTGAGGGAGAGAGTTACATCTCTGGCAAGCTATCTTAAAAGAATGACTTCTAGGCATAACCTGTGTTCCTATGAGTGTCTGATGCACCTCAGGTAAAACCCAGCCAAATATTTCCTGGAAGACGTGGGGAGATATTTGGAAACATGTGCAAATCCAAAATTAAAAATCCATGGCTCATAATGTAAGTCAGAAAAAGTGCTAGGATGCCCAAGGCATTTTCTTATGACTCTGTTATCTGCTTTAAAATTTCTGGTGCTATTGCTGGTTTTGAAACACTAATGTAGCAAGTAGATAGTCAGTGCCAGAAAGATGGCTCCGAGGTCCAGCCAGCCAATGAAAGAATAGGAAGAATAATATTCCTGACTTCATGAAGCTTATTTTTGTCATATGTGGGATATTACTGTGTAGAAATTACTATGACACATGAATAACAGGGAGAAAAACATTCGTTGAGGGGGGAAATGTTATTTAAAACGGCAGTGTTTTTGGTGGATTATGCATTGGCGGAAGAGTCCTGCTTCCACCCGTCCCCACCCCCAGTCTGAACCAAAGCTCAAGAATTTAACGAAAGGGAGGCCTCTATTGGGGGTGCCAGATTTAGCAAATAAAAATACAGAATGCTCAGTTAAATTTGAATTTCAGGTAAACAAATAATTTTTTAGCATAAGTATGTTATGCAATATTTGGGATGTGCTTATACTAAAAAAATGGTTTGCTGTTTATCTCAAAGTCAAATTTAATTAGACATCCTGTATCTCATCTGTGAATCCTAGCTGCTACACAGAATAGGGGTAGCTGTATTATATGTTGTTTTTTTTCCCTCACCTCTTGGTTCCCTCATGGTAAGATGAGTTGCTAGTGACACACTGCTCACAAGTAGGGTCCAACCAGGGGTGAGAATACAGCTGATTTCTTGTTATGCTGCAGAGCCAAAATGGAGGAGCAGGCTATAAAGTGAATTAAGAACTCAAGAACAACTGTGAGACAGATTCCCCCTCCCCCCACAAATAAGCAGATGGAGGTGCCCTTATAATACACAGGATGAAAGTTGAGCTTTTGAATCTGGATATTAAAGGAAAAGGTGACTCCAGAAGTCTTGGAAACCTTGAAGAAATTCTATACTATGGAAATTCTCGGAGTCAGTAAAGGTGGAGTTTCCATAAGCTAGGAAAATGAATGCCTGTTCTGTGGAGTCAGGCTGAGGGAGCTCCTGGCTTCATGCCATGCAGGCTTCCAGAGCCAGAGAACACGGGGCGGGGGGTGGGGGTGGTGAGAAGACAAAGGTAGTAACTAGGATGCATAGGTGCATTTGTTCAATGAATTGTGGAGGGTCTTGGAGACCATGTTAAAGATTGGGGCCTTAATCCATGAAGCAGTGGGGCTCCTCTGGGGGTTTCTGAGCAGGAAATGGCATGATCAGAGTTATGCTTTAGAAACATTAATCTGGCAGCCTCTTACAGAGGGATTGCAAAGTGGAGGCAGGATGATCAATTGAGTGGGATTCAGTCAGGGCCATGCTAGTCCTATGGCATCTGTATGTGAATTAGAAGAGGATGAGATGCAGACAAGCTCACTCATTTTGGTAAAAGACTGTGCCAAGGCATGTGGTTTGGTAATTAAGTCAGGAGGTGGATTTTAGCTCCCCATTATCCTCTAGGTTGTTGGTTAATTAACACTAGTGGCTTAAAGCAATAAAGGTTTATTCCGTGTTCATGTCATGGTCCAATGCCTGTAGGGTGGTTTTCCTCCTAGTGGACACTCAGGGATCTGGGATGCCTACCTTTTTCTTAGCGTGAGATCATGTGGAATATGCAGGCTCCAAGATCACCGAGGCAGTGGAAGAAAGAGCTGGAGATTCTCACAGGGGCATTTATGACCAGACTTGGAAGTGACTTAAATAAGTTCTGTCCAAATCCTAGTGGCTAGAACATGGCTCCAACCTGACTACCAAAGAGGTTGGGAACATAAAGGAGGACAATAACTTGAGGTGCTCTTGAGTCTAGAAAGCTTTGGAAGATGATTCTAGCAGTTGGAGAAGATTGTAGGGATATTAGGGGAAATCTGATACACTTGATTCAGTTTTCATTTTGACTGTAATAAAAAGAGCCATATCTTTTCTTTTGTGCAAAGCAATTTAATGAATATCCATACCCAGCAGTTTGGTTTTTCTAGAACTATATAAGTGGAAAATTATGAGTCATGAATACAGGAGGAATCTCCAGATATTACATGGTCCATGATACTGTCAGAGCATGACTGACTTAAGCCTAAAACCAAAAAACCAAACCAAACAAAACCCCCCAAAATCAAAACTATTCAGATTAGTCTCTACCTGTAAAAATTGGTCTTAGTTCACAAATATCATATGATATCATTTATATATAGAATCTAAAAAAATGATACAAATGAACTTATTTACAAAACAGAAATAGAGTCACAGGTGTAGAAAACAAACTTATGATTACCAGGGGGAAAGAGGGGGGGAGGGATAAACTGGGAGATCGGGATTGACATATACACACACTATACATAAAACAGATAACTAATAAGGACCTACTGTATAGCACAGGGAACTCTACTCAATACTCTGTAATGACCGATATGGGAAAAGAATCTAAAAAAGAGTGGATGTATGTATATGTATATGTATAACAGATTCACTTTGCTGTACAGCAGAAAATAATACAACATTGTAAATCAACTATACTCCAATAAAAATTTTTTAAAAAATTGTCTTCATCTACAGCTGATAGTGGAGTTCTAGATTTGATGTGATGAATGTAAAATTTATCCCAGGTCCTTTGATGAGCAAAGTGGTAAGTAGTAATTGGGAGAGAGTGAAGGAAGGATAAAAACTCTCCTACCGGGCTTCCCTGGTGGCGCAGTGGTGGCGAGTCCGCCTGCCGATGCAGGGGACACGGGTTCGTGCCCCGGTCCGGGAGGATCCCACATGCCGCGGAGCTGCTGGGCCCGTGAGCCATGGTCGCTGAGCCTGCGCGTCCGGAGCCTGTGCTCCGCAACGGGAGAGACCACAACAGTGAGAGGCCCGCGTACCGCAAAAAAAAAAAAAAAAAAGAAAAAAAAAAAAAAAAAAAAAAAAAACTCTCCTACCACAAAATCAAAGTTATCTGTGTGCAATCCTGTTTACCAGAGCTTCACTTAGCCTCCCTGCTACTAAGTTAAGCTCATAGATGACAAATATATTTTTGAATATTCAAAATACTATTACATGGGCTCAGACAATAAAAATAGACTCCTGACTAATCAGAATTTTGCCATATTGGCCAACATCAGCCCTGATATACAGCCAAGGACACTTTAAGGGCATGGTTGTGAGGAAGCATAACTATAATGCAGACTTTAAATACATATTTCAGACTCATCCCTATTGTGTCCATATGTCTTAGGCTTTTCAGGAAAATTCATATTTAAGTATTAGGTTTAGTTGTTAGATTTAGTTTCACTCCACTTGGTGAAAAAAATATGGCCACCACAGCCATATCTATCTGGGAGGAGTTGGTATATTCATTCATTGTAAGTTGTGGAGGAGAACTAATCAAGCACATTTTCTCTTAGAGGCACACAGAATGTTAAAAGTGAAAGGACTGCATAGATTATTTTATTAGACACTTATTTTTAAAATGAAGAATACTCCTATAAAAGGAAAGACAAAGTTAATTGGATTTCTTCTATTATTTAGGAATGTGGACATAAGTATATATAAGGTTTCCTATGATCCTTTAAAAATAGCTATTAAAAGCTATTAGAAATTTATTGGAAACCATTTGCAAGATCTAGCAACAAGTAAAGACAAAACTTCTTTTATTTAGTCAGATCTTTACTGTGGAAATAAATTCAACTTTCTTCATTCATTCATTCACTCATCCATTCAATCAATTACTATTCATTGAGTACATCTAAGAGGCCAGGCACTATTCCAGACACTGGGGATGACAATGATAAATCCATCTGATTCAGTGATTGTTATAATTTTGCTTTTTTGCAAATGAAATATTGAGCCTGACAGAATGAAAAGAATATTTGGTTTGGGATCAGAAGACCTGAATTCTAATTGTGGTTATACTCAACCATGAATTATTTTAATGGTATCAAATAATGATTCACTCAAGCCTCAGATCTCACTTATCTTTAGGCACTTTTTCACCTAACTAGTTATCATGTCTTTTATAATTTCTGAAATTCACCTCCTGCTATCCATTTCATCTCTTGGTTATTTCTTAAATTATTGCATCCAGAGCCATGCCACTTATGATTGTGTAGGTCATCTGCTGCGTGTGGCAGAGACATTAGTTCCAGTCTCCCTTGTTAATTCAGAGCTATATGACTTCTATTGCTACTATTTATATACTAGACATTCATAAACTCTTTGTTTCAACACATGATAACATTAGCTTTTAATAAAACTTGTTTAGAGATTAACTTTTAAAATGTCTGTCTTTCCTATGTGAAGACAGTTTTGTCCCATTATCATAGGGCTTTTACCTTTTTACTGTTTTTAAAAGGAGCCAAGTGTTGCATTTACACAGATTATGATTTCTCCTTGTGACCAGAGCTCACCTTGTGATCAGACCATTGTAAGGCAGGCAAGTTATTTAGTTGGTGGGAAGCTCGATGGTCCATGTGGAGACCAACTCCAACACAGCCCACCTGACTTCATAAACAAAATCAAGACTGACATTTACTAGAAACAAATTTACTGGACTGGGGAGTTTTCATAGGCCAATATGAAGGCTGAGATTGAGTTGAATTGCTAAGTAGAAGGATAGAGTTGTAAGATCTACATGTGAACATTAGAGGGATTAGTAGAGTTGTAAAAAATTGAAGGAGAAAGCAAGGAAAAGGAGTACAGCTGGGTACCAGAGATGTCAATTCTTGTCTGCCCACCTCCTGCCTCTACTAAAGGGTCTGCCATGCTCATGCCCATACCCCCTGCTGAAGGGGCAACCTCCACGACCTTGACACAGTAGTTTGGACCAGAAGTAATACCTGACTGAAGGTCAGAAGATCTATGATGTGACTGAGTAAAGAAAGACATGAAGACCCAACAAGATTTCCCTCTCTGGAAGTTGGATGGACTTCTCAGCTGTTTGACATGTGAGTGTAAGAGCCCAGAAGACTGGGAATGTATTTTAAACTTAAATGATCAACCTTGAAATACATATAAGTTAGCCCCACTTGACCCTATCTGTGTGAGTTTACAAGTCTACTTGTAAATCATGCCAGCACAATTTAGAGGGGGTTGTTTTTAGAATCTTTACTCTTTGTTTTAAATACCAACAGTTGTGTTGTAGCATGTACTGCAGAAATGAAATGATATTCAGCCTTTGGCCCAGGAAATCTTGTCAATCATTTTTTTTTCTTCCTGAGCTTCTGTTTTCATGTTATCTTGACTTTGGATTTAGATCAGATAATAACAGTAGTGTTCACAAAGGCTTGCTTTAGCTCAGGGTTTTTGTAGAGCTATAAATGGCTAACATTTATTGTGTGCTTACTCTGTGCCAGGCACTGTTGTTAAGAGGCTTATAAGTAATAACTCATTTATACAGTCACAACAACCCGATGAGGTAGATAACATTATCATTCCCATTTTACATGAATGAAAAAATAAGACAGAGATTTAAAAACTTTCCCAAGGTCTCATCACTATTAAGTGGCAGAGCAAGGATTCAAATATAGTCAGAATCTACGTTCTGAACCACAACTCTATACTGCCTTGTTCCCATGGAAACGGTAGAAGATCCTGACTAACCAGAGGTTATTACTTTCTTGATTTTCCCCTTGGCAGGTCTATGGCAATGAAAATGAATGAACTCATTCAACAAATATGCTACATAGCGGTGATCAAGACAGATAGGCAGGATCTCTGCCCTCAAGGGGCCTTCTGGTATTTCAGACTTTTGTCAGTTTGGTTAGAGTTAGTTTTTCCCCTCGGAGCCAAATGTTTCCTCAGGTGAAGTCATAGAGTTTTGGCCCCTGTAAAGTGGAACATTGGAACTTTGGTGACTTCAGCAAAGCCCACTCTTACTGGAGCAAGTATTTATAACGTTTTGACAGGGGTAATTATTTTTTTGGCTGGAATTTTTCTCTCTGAAAAAATTCTATCTCTTTCACCTATCCCATTCTTCCCCAGACTGTAGTTTTAGTTTTGGTTTAAAAATTTAAAATATAGTAGTAGCATGTACTTGTCTTTGTTACATTTCTTTCAAATGTTTTCAAACATTTTGGGATTTGTTTCTCTTTTTGCAAAGCATTAACAATCCAACTTAACTCAATATAATTTATCAAACTACTATGGCATTGTATTAGGATTAGGTTCAGTGGCATGTAACAGAAAAACCTAGATGATAGTGGCTTAAATAAGATAGAAGCTTATTTCTTTTTTGCATAAAAGAATTTTGGAGGTAAGCACTCCAGGATTGGCATGGAGGGTTCACAAATTTGTCAGGGAGCCAGCCTCTTTCCTACTCACTATTATGCTATCTCTAGGATATGGCTATTCTCCTCGTGGTCCAAGATGGCTGAAAGGGCTCCAGTCATCATATCATGTCCCAGGTAATAGGATGGAGAGTAGGCAGAAGAAGAGTATAACTCCTTTCTTTTTATGACTTCTTTTTAAAAAAAATAGAAGTCCCAAATTACGCTTAGATCTCAACAGCCAGAATTTAGTAATGTGGCCACACCCACGGCAAAGGAGACTGGGAAATGTAAGATTTTAGTTGATTGGCCATAGGACCATGAAGGAACGAGAGAATAGATAAGAGGGGGTAATTTGAAATCTCTGCCACAGGTACTTTTCCTATAGCTGGCATTTGATAAAAATTTATTGATTCATTTTTATAAACTTGACAATTATATTCTTAGAGGTATCATTCAAGTTGTCAATAAAGATAATGAATCTAAGATCTTCCCTTTTTATTTTATGATATCATATAGCATATCATTACATTAACTGCATCTAAAATAAACTCACCTGGAATTCGCTTATGCAAAATGGGAAATATATAGGAAGAATATGGGGGAAACTCTTGGAAGAGGCAAACCTAAGCAGAAGGAAAGGCAGAGATTCTGCCAATGGTCAAGAAAACCTGGAACTGGGAATTCCAGTATAACAGAGACATTTTCTGCATCCTCTCTGCTTCCTGTCCATTGACTGTATTTTCTCAATACAGAATGTGTTTTCTCCACTTGGCAAAAAAACATGTCCAATGACATTTCCCAGATTTTATATCTAGGTGAGACTTGGCATGACCTCTCTTCCAAAGTCTAAAAATCTTGGAGGAATGGCTTCCTTGGTTCATCTTGGGTCTGATATGCACCTCTTGACCAGTTAGCTGTGGTCAAGGGGACAGTCAGCGGTAATATGACTTCTCTAGCTGCCATCATATGATAGAATTGTGAAATGGGAGGAGCGTTTTTATAGGAAAGGTGTATACTGGCTACACAATTGTATAGACTTCACTATAATTATATATTATGGAAAAACATAGGTCAGCGGTCTGAATTAAATAAATGATAAAGGAGAACAGGATCTATCTTAATGAAAAAAAAGTTGATTTAGCTATGAATAAACATCCTTTGATATGGCTTCAATATATAGAATGTTTACTATGTGTCAGGCATTTTGCTAAGTGCTTTTTATTTTTTTGTTTTTTATATAAATATATCTTATTTTTGGCTGCATTGGGTCTTTGTTGCTGCACGCCGTCTTTTCTCTAGTTGCGGCGAGCGGGGGCTACTCTTTGTTGTGGTGCGCGGGCTTCTCATTGCGGTGGCTTCTGTTGTTGTGCAGCACGGGCTCTAGGCATGTGGGCTTCAGTAGTTGTGGCTCGCGGGCTCTAGAGCTCAGGCTCAGTAGTTGTGGCGCCTGGGCTTAGTTGCTCCGCGGCATGTAGGATCTTCCTGGGCCAGGGCTCAAACCCGTGTTCCCTGCATTGGCATGTGGATTCTTAACCACTGTGTCACCAGGGAAGCCCACTAAGTGCTTTTTATATGTTGAGTCACTTATTCCTCACAACTCTGAGTTAGAGATTGTTATCCTCTTTTACAGATGGAAAAACCAGGGCTCAGGGAGGTTAAGTACCTTTTCCAAGATCATATAGCTGATAAGTAAGCTACTTTTGTCTTAATTTCAAAGTTTTTAACAACCAGGGTAATATACTGTCTCATTACTTCTCCATCTTGAGTTGGAAACTATGGTCATTTTTTTAAAAGTTTAATTTAATTTAATTTAATTTATACAGCAGGTCCTTATTAGTTATCTGTTTTATACAAATTAGTGTACATAGGTCAGTCCCAATCTCCCAATTCATCCCACGCTCCCCCCTCATCCCGCTTTCCCCCTTTGGTGTCCATACGTTTGTTCTCTACATCTGTGTCTCTATTTCTGCCCTGCAAACTGGTTCATCTGCACCATTTTTCTAGATTCCACATATATGCATTAATATACAATATTTGTTTTTCTCTTTCTGACTTGCTTCATTCTGTATGACAGTCTCTAGATCCATTCACGTCTCTACAAATGACCCAATTTCATTACTTTTTATGGCTGAGTAATATTCCATTGTATATGTGTACCACATCTTGTTTATTCATTTGTCTGTCAATGGACATTTAGGTTGCTTCCATGACCTCACTCTTGTAAACAGTGCTGCAATGAACATTGGGGTGCATGTGTCTTTTTGAATTATGGTTTTCTCTGGGTATATGCCCAGACTACAGTCATTTCTGATGAAGCAATTATTAGGTTTTTTTTCCCCTTCAGTTCTGCCATAACAATGCTATGTGAACTTCATAAATTTTGTAACGTACCTGGGTCTTCTCTTCACCTGTAAAAAGACTGAGTTGAATCAAATTACTTTTCCCCCTTGTTAATACAAGTAATATTTTATTTCTGAAGGCAAGAGTATGAGCTATTATATTTAAAAAAATTTTAATTCATCCAATATTTTTGAGTGCTTCTTGAGCTAGATCTGTGTTAGGAACTGTGATGAAATTAATGATATTCAAGGTGTATTTTCTGCTTACAGCATTTTGGAGAAACAAACAAGCAGAATTATTATTTTGCAGATTTAGAAGTCCACAGAAGATTAGCCTTCAGGAGTGATATAACCTTCAGCTCAATCATATCTTCAAGTGTTCTTCTCTCTGTTTGCCATCCTTAGTGTGTCGACTTCATTCTAAGTTTAGTTCCTCTTGTGGTTGTTAGATTGCTGCCAGTGGCAATCTGGGTTATAGGCTAACCTGTTCATACCTGGTAGGAAAGAGAGAATCTTCTCCCCAAAGCATGGGCCCAAAATCCTTCCCTTCAGTTGATGGGACCAGTTTACCCCAGGACTACAATGGTTTTCAGGTGTAATAATTAGGGTAGTCTAGGACCTAGCATAACTTAGATTCTAGGTCACACAGCAATAAAAACAAAAAACCCGCCAAATCTCAGTAGCTTAAGCAACAAAGGTGTAGTTTTTACTCAAACTATATATCCATTCTGACTTGATAAGGGTGGGAGGTGGGCTGTTTCACATTCTTCTTTCTTGGGGACCTAGGTTGACAAAGGCTGTATCATCTTCAACAATACTGGTCTTTTTTTTTTTTTTTTTTTTTTGCGGTACGCGGGCTTCTCACTGTTGTGGCCTCTCCCGTTGCGGAGCACAGGCTCCGGAAGCGCAGGCTCAGCGGCCATGGCTTACGGGCCCAGCCGCTCCGCGGCATGTGGGATCTTCCCGGGCGGGGGCATGAACCCGTGTCCCCTGCATCGGCAGGCGGACTCTCAACCACTGCGCCACCAGGGAAGCCAATACTGGTCTTGAGACTGGGGAAGAGTAACACTAGATGGACTTATACTTGCAATTAGGTGTTTTATCTGGAAGTGACACATATCACTTTTATCCACAGCCCACTATAGACTAGTGACTATAACTAGTCACATGGTCCACCGAACTACAAGTGTTGGGGTGGGTGGCAGGGATGTAATCTCTGTATGTGCCTGGAAAGACAGGGTAAGCCTTACGAGTCTCTACCATACAAGGGAATTCATTTACTGATTGACTCAGACTAATTGAGTTGCCCTTCTGTAGCCGGATGTTGGATGGTTACCTAAAAAATAAACAAAGAAAAATAAAAACAAGGAACTCTATTAATAAGGAAGGAACAGGAGTAGATGTTGAATAAGCAATCAACAGTGTGAACTATCTGATACTTTATCCTAATGGAGAAGACAGTAATTTCAGCCATGCAGGCAAGCCACAAGGAGGGATAGTTTGGCCAGTTTCATCAGTCTTTACATCAGTCACTTTATTTAACCTTCTGATTGGAAAGACTGGCTTTGGCTCTTTAACGGGTGGGTGTAGTTAGAGTTTCTATTTAAGGAGTTGGCTCAAAAGTGACTTAAAATATTTATTGGATTTGAAAGTATGGACGGTGTTTCCATATTTCATTTTTGTAGTTGCTGCCAATGATGTGTCAAACTAGCTAGATTTATTGTTTTTTTGTTTCTTTGGTTTTTTTTGCGGTACGCGGGCCTCTCACTGTTGTGGCCTCTCCCATTGCGGAGCACAGGCTCCGGACGCGCAGGCTCAGCGGCCATGGCTCACGGGCCCAGCCGCTCTGCAACATGTGGGATCCTCCCAGACCGGGGCACGAACCCGTGTCCCCCGCATCGGCAGGAGGACTCTCAACCACTGAGCCACCAGGGAAGCCCAGATTTATTGTTTTAGAACTGGCAAACAACTAAAGTTTATCTAGTCCAACCCTTTTATTTTGAAGATGAGAAAACTAAGGCCCAAATTGGTAAAATGATTATCTCAAGGTCACACCTTCTTGCATGTAGTAATAACAGTGATGTCCTTTGGATGATTTGCTGCAAAAAGGAATCCTCTAAGTAAAACGTAGCTAGAGCAACAATTAGAAAACAAGAGCAATTAAAATTTATTAAGAATGTTTCTAGGGCAGGCTTCCCTGGTGGTGAGTGGTTAAGAATCCACCTGCCAATGCAGGGGACACGGGTTCGAACCCTGCTCCGGGAAGATCCCACATGCCGCGGAGCAACTAAGCCCGTGCGCCACGACTACTGAGCCTGTGCTCTAGAGCCCGCAAGCCACAACTACTGAGCCCATGTGACACAACTACTGAAGCCCGTGCGCCTAGAGCCCGTGCTCCCAACAAGAGAAGCCACCACAATGAGAAGCCCGCGCACCGCAACAAAGAGTAGCCCCTGCTCGCCACAACCAGAGAAAAGCCCGTGTGCAGCAACGATGACCCAATGCAGCCAAAAATAAAATAAAAAAAAAAAAAAAAAAAAAAGAATGTTTCTAGGGCTGATATTCAGTTGGTCCACAATGACAGAGATGGAGAATTTTCTAAACTATTTGGTAAGTAGCTGCTGCTGAACCTCCTGAGAGCCTCTTCAACCTTTCTCTCTGATCCCCCCAACCATTGTAATAAAGGGCCCACCTCAAAGCGTTGATTTGAGAATTAAATAACGGAGGTAAAGAGCTTATTATGGGGCCTGGCACTCAGCAATATTACACCTCATCTATTATTTTTATTATAGTCATTAATGAAATGGTAGTCAATTTCAAACTAGTTCCTACATGAATGTTCAAAATTTTGGAAATGTGATAGTATTCAAGTTGATTAACTTTGATCTAGCTAATCTCTCAATAAAATGGCCACTCATGTACTCACTAACTTTCATTTTGATCTTTTCCATTGTCTAATGGTTGATTCCTCCTCACCCCATCCGCAAGACTCCACAGCTCTAGTTGATGACTAAGAATTTCACGCAGCCTTATGAAAAAGAATATAATGTACGGACAAGATTCTATTAGTTCTCAGTACAACATGTCATGAAGAATGTTCTGTACAATGTTTTGTTGAGCAGAACTTGCCCGTAAGTTATCAGATAAGCAGAGGTAGGCGTAAAACCTAGTTGGTGAGGGAGCCATGGAGGAAGTGGTGGAGCAATTCTACTTGCTCAGGCAAATATAAGAAACGGGGAATGATGAGAGGCAGAGGCAGGCAGCTGGGGTAAGAAGAGCTAGGGGGCCTAGAAGCAGAGGGGGAGGCTGGAGCTTATGGAGAAAACAGCTTTTGACAGAGATGTCTTCTGGTGGCCAGAGATGTTTAGAATCTTTTGGGGATATTTTCTGTCAGAAATTTAACCTAGCAAGAAGAAGGCAGAGTTTCAGTAATTACCTCTCTTGTGAGAGTAAAAGAAATGTTTTTTTTTTTTGCGGTACGCGGGCCTCTCACTGCTGTGGCCTCTCCCGTTGTGGAGCACAGGCTCCAGACGCACAGGCTCAGCGGCCATGGCTCACGGGCCCAGCCGCTCAGCAGCATGTGGGATCTTCCCGGACCGGGGCACGAACCCGTGTCCCCTGCATCGGCAGGCGGACTCTCAACCACTGCGCCACCAGGGAAGCCCCCGAAATGTGTTTTTTAAAGGCTGGAATTGTTGGGAATTTTCTGGAAATTCATTATTGGCCTGCACCTCAATGTGTAAAGATTGGTTCTCACAAATCAGTTGTTTAACTGATACTTCCAGTTCTGAGGTGGCATCTAAATGCTGGGCATGTCCTGGAAAAGGCTTTGATAACAGTGCTCTGTCAGAGGCTGTGACGCACACTGACTCAACAGAACATAATCCGAATTGCTGAAGAACTAGTTTTTGAGTATATTTTAGAGACACCAAAGTTACTTGGTGTTTCAATATATATTATGCCACCCTATTAAAGTGCACTAAATCCTAGATGAACATTCCTTGGACAGAATTTTTTATTTTTTTTAGCAGAAGGAGGTAGAGAATATAAATATTTCAATGCCTAGGTTTTTGGAAAGGAAAAATGGAGCCCAGATTAAAAAACCCAGATGTTTTGAGGCAAATGTGAATTAAAGCTTTGAAGTTGGAGATCTTAAAATATTATACAAGGTAAGCTTTAAAGTTAAACATGCTTGCTAAAATATTTTTTTAAAGTGCTGTTTAAATTAAAAAGTAAATATCCACCTCATCTCTGACTTCTAAAAATTACCTAGAGTTCGACTGATAAGACTTTGGCCTTAATCTATCTTACTATGGCATAAGCCTAAAATTTCTGATAATTTCCAACAACTAAAGTATGTGGCTTATAGCAGAATTTTGCTTAATTTATAAGCTTAGAGCAGAAACCTCTTCAGTGGAGGATAGCAACCATGGATTAGATAAATGATGGTTGAATGATGGTGTCTAAACTCTGAGCTAGAGTATCATTCTGGCTCTGCCAGTATATTTTTGTGTGACCTTAGATAAGTCACTCTACTTTTCTCTCAAATTTCTCTTCTTACAGGGAGATAACAATAATAAAAAATGACTGGAAACTACCACTTCGCTGACAGCTTTTTGTTTAAAGGTCTGAGGATAAATACCAGTCATAAGGTCCAGCAAACCTCTTTCAGAGGAAACTGAACTTCTTGAGGACAGGGAACTTTTTTCTTCTTTGAATCAGCAGCATCTTATTTGTATTTCTGTAATACAGTTTCTGGCCTATAAAAAGATGTCAATAAATGTAAATTTATTAGTGTTTTTAGGCAGATTGCAATCTTGGCAGACCACTGCCTCTTAAGTCTCTTTTCTGTGATCCTTTCATACTCGGCATGTAAAAGGCCGCCGCTCTTTGCTCTGGGATAAGTACCTAAGGCATTTACTTAAAAACACCCAAGTCTAGAGGAATAATTTTTTTGTCTTTAGGGCACCATTTCCTTTCCCGAGGTGTTGCACCCCAGGCTTGGGATCTGGGTCCGCAGGCTACAGGGAAGAGTTCGGTACGGGAAGCTCATCCTCCCACCCTCTGATTGGCCGGCTCGCACTCCACTCACGCGGCTCGCGTCTCTGATTGGCCTCCATGGCACCCCACTCGGCCCGCGACTACTTTGTGTGCCTGGGCTGCGCGCTCAGGTCCTCCGGCTCAGCTCGCGGTCTGGGCTTGACTGGTCTAGCTCTTCGGCCCACTGCTCTGCATCGCGGGCGCCAGGAATTTCCCGAGTCCGAGCGGGTAGGAAGCATCCTAGGGAAAAGCCCCTTCCCCCCCCCCCCCCCGCCCCATGTTCTCCTTCCCGTACTGAATAAACTTCCGCTTCGGAGGGGCTGTTGCAGCCGTGGGTCGGGGGAGAGGCCAGGCACCGAACTCGGGCCCTCGTGGCGGGGAATGGGTCTTTCTGTCGGGGCGAATGTGGAAGACCAGCTCTCACAAGATAAAACAGGGCTTCGCTAGTCGCATGTGGCTGCAATGCCATTCTGTGATCGTGCTGCAAGCTGCAGCGGAGCGGCCAGACCTGGGCTGCAGGGGCTGAGCAGCAGCGATCACTCCTGAAAAGTAGCAAGGAGCCTGCTCCAGATCTCCAATACCAGTGCTCCTTAGGGCCGCGGGCTGAACTGGCACGGGCCAGTCTGTTTCCCGGCGGTAGAGAATACGGCATTCCCCGGAGGTGGCGCTCCCTGGAGTAGAGAGCCCGGCTCCACTCGCGCCCCCTTTAGCCTCCGGCCTTCAGGCGGTAGAGGGCGGCCTACGCTCGTGTCGGAGCCGGCGCCCGCGCGCACAGCTGCTGCCCTGCTGGAAGTCTCCGGGTCCCGCTGTAGCCCGCAACTCAGCCGGGCGGTGGATGCTGCGACTACGTTATCAACGGGCGCGGCGAGAAGGGGGCAGGGAGAAGCCCTGGCACATGCCGGGGTCCCCGTAGGTGGCAGCGGCCAGCGCATGCGCGCCTTCTCCTAGAAGCCTAGAACGTTGAGGGGCGCGCGCCCCCATTCGCGCGCGCACGCTTGTGCTAGCCGAGGCTTCCCCGCCTGCGCTCGTTGTCAGAGCCGCTCCGGCGCGTGCGCGTGTTATCTCCGGCAGACCGGAGTAGCCGGTTTCCCTCCGCTCCAGGCCCCCGCCCGCCGCCGCCCCCTCCCAGCCCCCTGCCGACCCGTCCCCTTCCTTTCCTTGCGGAATGGGGCCGGCGTTGCTCGGGGTCGCGCTCCCGGGACCCGGCTCGCGCTCGGTCTCGCGCTGTCAGCGACTGCTTGGCTCGCGCCGCCTCGCGCTCTCCCTCAGTCAGTGGCGCCTAAGGCTCCGTTAAGCAGCGGCGGCGGCGGCGGTTCCTGTTTCCGTTTCTTCCTCTCCCTTCAGTAGGGAATAGCATCCTCCACCCAGCCACCCCTCCCACTACCCCAACGCGGGGCAGCTGCGGCTGAGGGCTGTAGCGGCGGCGGCGGCGACTGGGGAACTGCGGAGACCGCCTCTGCTCCCGCCTCGGGTAAGGGGGCGTTTGGGAGCCGGGCCCCGCACGTCTCGGGGTCTGGGGCTGGGCAAGCGCTGGATCTCAGGAGGCTACGGGGAGGTGCCTGACGGCCGTCGCTGCTCTTTTCCCCCAGGCAACCCCCGGGCCTGTTGCTGCCACTGCTGCTGCTTATCCAGCGGCTCCGGGGAAAGTGGGGAGGGAGCCTCCGGGACCCTCTGGTGGGTGCCTTTGCGCTGCCCGGGGGGCGCGGGCAGGGGGCTAGGGGCGCCTGCCGACCCCGGCCGGGGCTTGGAGCGGCGCGGCGGCTGCCCCCAGCGTCGCGCATCCTTGGTTAGGGAAGGGGCCGAAGCCGAGGAGGGGAGAAGGGATGGGGGCGGGGGTGGGAGGTGTCCCTCTTCTCTCCTCTACACCTACCTACCCTTTCGCCAGCAACTCGCTCCATATTGTCACAGACAGTGGGGAAGAGCATGCCTGTGCGTTAGGGGCTTTCGTGAGAGGTTCTCCGGCTGGAAATCGGGGAGTGGACCCGTGCAAAGATCCGCTCCCGCCGAGGGGCCAGTGCCAGGGCAGTGCACGGTGTGAGTGCCGCTGCACCCTGGTTTGATGTGGAAATGATGAGTTTGCGGCTTTAGAGTATCTAAACTTATTTGGGAAGGTTAAATTAGTCCCTATTTATTAGTTAAAGGTTTGTCCTGCAAGAGTGAGTGGGCTGTCGTGTGCAGCACCTGTTTTTCTCTCACAGTGGGGTTTGCAATCCTCAGCCCCACAGAACGTCGGAGACGCAGTGTATTTCTTAAGTTAAATGGTAGTGTCATGGTTAAAATTTATCCCTGGTGAGCTTTAGCGTTTTGCTGTATATTACTATTGATTGAGGCCTTGGATAGAGGCAGGGAGAGGTGTTGTTTCTTCTTCCCATGTTTGAATTAATTTACAGTTGACTTAAGCCAACTAAAGAAAGTGGACCTGGGAAAGCCACAACCTCCTAAAGAAACCACAAACTTCAAGGGAACGCGGACCAAATTTCGACAAAAGTTTTCAATCAGTTTACAATTAAACTCATCACAAGTAACTGATTGAACTTTGGCTTGGCTCTCTTTAGAAACTGCAGGCAAGGTTTAATTATAGTTTCTTTTCCCCCTGTTATTCTTGGGGTTAAGTGCATATTTATTTTCTTGATTAAATTTTGTCTTTATGCATACTTCTTTTAAAGGGTGCATCATATAGGAAACATTTTAGGAGAGAAATTTGCAGCACTATAGAGTTATACTGAAGTATAAGCTGTATTCTCTCTTCTTCAAAATAACTTAAAATTAACCTAAAATCCTATGCCGTATAATAAGGCTGCATACATTGCTAGCCTTGTGAAATATATCATAAAATGTATATAGAAAGTCTTAATTACTTGATTTATAACTACTACAATAGTAGGGATAGGGTGGGAATTCAAACATTTGAAATTGTGATTTTACAGCTTAATATGTAAAAATGCAGGGAGTTAGAAATGAATAGGATTTAAGGAACATAGAAGGATGGTTTGGAGGCATGAATTTTCCTTTTCCTGCTTTATAAACTGAGAATTCTTGAATTGCTGAACAGCTGGAATGAAAGTTGCATAGATTGCAGAAACATGCAAAATGTGTCTTTGATCAAGTAGTGAGTTAACATGAAGAGTATGTTGTGGTTTATTAGGCTAGTGATTCAAAATAATGTCCATAAAATATAGCATTATATAGATTGTATTTTAGGATGTTCTTACATTGTAATAGTCACTTGAAGTTGTTTTCCTACAAGTCAGTTTTATTTGAGACGTATGGAATTGAAAAAACAGTACCTCTGATTACATTCTGCAGTGTTTGGTTACAAATTTTAACTAGTTATTTTAAGGAATTGGAGTGTCTTTAAAAGTGGTGAATTTTGAAATTGCTAGTGGCTTGGAAAAACTTGTGTTTCTTACTTGTTAGTTTTTTTAAGTGCAGTTATATCAGTAGGTTGGTCTGGAGGGGGAGCTAGTGCCAAAGCAAAGCATGGCTTAATATATGTTTGAACTTTTAAAACACCCCAAACTGGATTTTTATGACCAGAAGAAACATAAACTTAATTTTTAGTTAAAAGAATAAGGGAATTTTTATATAGATGTATATCTGTAGATGGTTATTTGTGGAGCATATATATATATATATATATATAGTATATTAAAAAATCAGTTAAAAATTTGTTTCATGATCTGAAATAATGGGAAGTAAATGCGTAACATTTATTGAATTTCTCATTTAAAATCTCTGAAAATATGTCCCTAAACTTAAGGGTGTATGATAGTAGTTTCTTAACCTTCTTGTGCATTGCATCAGAAAGGAAGGAGTATATGTTGACCCTTTGTGCATGTTGCATCTTCTTAAATTTTTTCTTTATAATATCTACAGTCCTAAAATTTCAAGAGCTTCAAGTAGAGTCTTATCAGAGCAAAGACATCAAGTGTGTAGTAAGCTAGGTATTTATCAAAAGTAGAGATACTTTTAATAAAGAAGTGGGTCCCTCTGACATCTGGAGAGCAGGATCCCAAGGTCACTTCTTAACCTCTCTCTCCTGCAGTATAATGCAGTGAGTCCAGACGATCTGTGAAGTTGAACTTGTGCCTTTGAATATGAAGCAGTTATTTTTTGATCTATGGCACTTTATTTAGGTCTCTGAACCGTAATCAGTTAGGTTTTGATTTTACTTCTCACAGTTCACATATTCTTCAAATTCAAGGGTAGAATTGATAGTGTGTATTATAAAATCAATAGAATAGTTTTCTGAGGGTAGTGGTTTGGTTGGTTGTTCTCCATTGCTCTTCATTGTGTAAATAGAATTTCAGTGCTGCTAAAATAAAAAATAGATTCTTTGAAAAAAATTAAAATATCTAAGATACAGAATAGTGAGGTGTTTACTATATTTAAGGGGTTAATGCTGTAAATTAACCAGTTTTATAAGACATTCTAGAATATTTTTATATCTTTTTTCATTTCTTTAATGATTATTTTTGATTTACTATAAAGTACATTTAGTAAATCTCTTGGTTTAATTAAATGGTGAACGCACCCATTTCATATTATAGCACATTTATAAAAGCAAAAGAAAGTGTTTTCATTTCATAATCATAAGAGTAAATATAAAAATAAACATGTAAATAAGTTTCTTTACTTAAAAATAAAACAAAACTAAGATTCTAAACAACTCTGAAACCAGAAGTATTGCTTTTATAGTAATTTTCTACTCTGCTTCAGTACTGGTCCTATTGGTACTTCTCAGATGAAACATCAACTTCCAGTCTTCTGCAGTCAACAGTGGTATAGTAGGTGTAGGATTTAGAGGACTGCTACAAGATTTCCCTTGGTTCTCCTCTTGATGATTCTCTGGCTTATATTTCTGTACCAAATAGTATATGGTTTTGCAGTTTGAATTGTTACTAAATTATTGTTTGTTATAATGAGAAAAACACATTTAAAATTAAAAGTAAGAGATGTTTACAACTGATTTTTTTTAAAAAAACCTTTTAAAATTCCGAACAGAAGAATGTTATATGGGGATGTGTATGCATTTAAGAGATATATATATGTGTATATATATATGTGTGTGTGTGTATATATATATATATATATATATATATATAAACAGATTAGTCTCAAGTCTCAACCTTCCTTTCTGTCTACATTCTACTCTCCTGCCTACATCTCCCCTTCTCCAGCCACCCTCCATCATCCCACAGTTTTCTCCTTGGAATAATTAGGAATAAAACCAATAAAATGAGTCATATCATTCACTTGGCATAGCTTTTTCTTCCTTGATTAAATGACTTTATATCAATCTGTACAATATTCTGAACATATAGCTTAGACTATACAATACTGTAGATTTTTCTTTTAATGGAAGAAGAGCACATAAGGGCCCAAGGGGTTTATGCCATGTATTTAAACGTAAGAGTTACTCATACTCTTTACAGAAGGTAGAGCTATAGGGTTAATTTCATTTACTTAAAAAAAAAAATAGACTTTATTTGCTAAACCCAATACCACACTCATTTACTACTTTTTTTTTTTTTTTTTTTTTTTTTTTTGCGGTACGCGGGCCTCTCACTGCCGTGGCCTCTCCCGTTGCGGAGCACAGGGTCCGGACGCGCAGGCTCAGCGGCCATGGCTCACGGGCCCAGCCGCTCAGCGGCATGTGGGATCTTCCCGGACCGGGGCACGAACCCGCGTTCCCTGCATCAGCAGGCGGACTCTCAACCACTGCGCCACCAGGGAAGCCCTCATTTACTACTTTTTAAAATTATCTTTTGTGATAGTTTTTGTGTGAGAAAATGACATGGGAAGGGGAAATTTGTTTTGAATTTTAAGTTTTAAAAAAAATTGACAAATTATATCAATATAAGGCTAGTACAGATGTAGTTCAAACTTGCCTTTACTGTCATTCTCTTTTGCACTGGTCTGTAGTATAACCTCTTCATTAAAGCACTGGAATAAAACTTTGAAGATCACGACTGAAATGCTCCCTATATTTGTTATGTCTTAGAACTTGGGTTTTTTTTTAATTAAACTGATTCAGGGATAAACTGAGTAAACGTGACTTAACATTTATGTTAAGAAGATCAGACTTAGCATTTCTACTTGTCACAGTCTCTATGACTGGTTAGTGTAAATAAAGTTCACATTACAAAATAAATAGTGTTGATACTAATCTTAGATTTAGATGTAAATGGGAAATTACCCTCATGTTTATTTTACAATCTGAGTTATGAGAAGCATTACATGATATGAACTTTAAATGCTGTAACTTTCTGATTATAAATGAACACAAAGTGAAAATGGGAGATTGTTCTATTTGACTTACCTCAAATATACAACTAAAATGAACCTGTTTTGTGTCTGTAAATATTCATTTAAGACTGTTAATGAACCATGAATGAGTTTTAAATTTATACTAATTTATGGCTGGTTATTTACGTTATATCCCTTAGATGAGATAAATGCCATTTAATATGCCATTAATACCTAGAGCCAGAGTAAATTTGCCTGTAGTAAAAAATGATATTTACAAACCATCAACTGTAAAAGCATACCACTGTTATTAAATTACTTAACATTCCATAATCTAGTTTCTAAAATCACTTGTATAATTTTTAAAATATAATTTGTTGTAATATCTTGATAAAGTAGTAAAGGTGGAAAAATATAGTTTGTAGCTTTGGGACAGTCAGTGAAGGAAGGGGGGTTGAGGGAGGGGGTGTACTGGTTGATGAGCCTGCCTTATTTGGAGTTGAGGGAGATTTCTTCTTCAGTTTTTTCCTCTCCGTCCACTTCCTTCTTCTCCCTGTTTGTTGTCTTTCCTCTCCCAACAGTGGTGGAAAATGTGGGAGTTTACCATCTTTGTAGGGTTTTCGTTTCCTTAGAGTTCATAGAACATTTCCTAGTACAACATTAGCTTTTATGCTACAATAAGTTTATTATAATGATTTCATTTTCTTTTGCAGCAGTAGGCAAGAGACTTGAAATTCAGTTGATGTGGGGTTCAATATTATTTATTAAAAATGATTTTGTAACTCCATAGAAAAAGCGGTATGGGAGATGTTGGTTCATTGTTAAGGGTCCTGTATCAGTCACATTATTGTTCTACTTACTGTTTCGTATATGGTAATCCCTTCTTCCAGTTTCTTGGAATGCAGTCTCATGCCTCCTCTGTTATTTCTGTCTTCATCTATGGAGTCTTCATCTATGGAGTTTCTGAATACAAGGAATTGTTTTTAGAATATCTCTTCACCTTCTTCGTGTCCCTCATTGCAATAATATAATGTAAAAAAAAAAAAACAAAACAGCCCCAAACAATAAAAAACCTGTGTCCATTGAAGAGAACCAGCTCTGAAACTAAAATGGACAGCAGTGTTCTCCATTCATGGCAGTAGTTTTAGCAGATTTAAGCCATTTATTGTGGAAAGTTCACAAGGAGAAAGTGTATGTTTGATAATTAGGGCCCTAATCTTTAGAGATCTGACTGATTTGAAAAGTTCACAAGGAGAAAGTGTATGTTTGATAATTAGGGCCCCAATCATTAGAGCTCTGACTGATTCGATTTCTTTAACACATGGAATTGTACTTATACCTGAAAGAGATGTATTCAGTAGAGATTGTTATTTTTTGTGTGTCTTGAGTTTTGTGAATAACTACTTAATTCAGTCAGTTACCAAATGGCAAAAGATTGTAATTTTGAGAAAATCTGTTCTTTAAACTTAGAGCTTAAGCCAGGCTAAATATTTTGTTTTCTTTTTATGAGTTTCAGATTTTTCTTTATTATTTACTTATTTATTTATTGTATATATGTGTGTGTGTGTGTGTATATATATATATATACATATATTTTTATTGTAGTAAAATTGCTTTACGATGTTGTGCTAGTTTCTGTTGTACAATGAAGTGAATCAGCTATTTGTATACCTATATCCCCTCCCTCTTGGACCTCCTTCCCATCCCCCGCATCCCACCCATCTAGGTCATCACACAGCACTGAGCTGAGCTCCCTGTGCTGTACAAGCAGGGTCCCACTAGCTGTCTGTTTTGCACATGGTGGTGTATTTATGTCAAACCTAATTTCCCAATTCGTCCCACCCTCCCCTTGCCCACCCTGTGTCCACATGTCCGTTCTCTACGTCTCTATTCCTGCCCTACAAATAGGTTCATCTGTACCATTTTTCTAGATTCCATGTATATGTGTTAATATACGATATTTGTTTTTCTCTTTCTGGCTTAGTTCACTTTGTATGACAGACTCTAAGTCCATACATATCTCTAAAATGACCCAATTTCGTCTTATGGCTGAGTAATATTTCATTGTATATATATATGTACCACACCTTCTTTATCCATTCATCTATCATTGGACATTTAGGCTGTCTCCATGTCCCGGCTATTGTAAATAGTGCTGCAGTGAACACTGGGGTGCATGTGTCCTTTTGAATTATGGTTTTCTCAGGGGTATATACCAAGTAGTGGGATTGCTGGGTCATATGGTTATTCTATTTTTAGTTTTTTAAGGAACCTCCATACTGTTCTCCATGGTGGCTGTATCAATTTACAGTCCCACCAACAATGCAAAAGGGTTCTCTTTTCTCCACACCCTCTGCAGCATTTATTGTTGTAGATTTTTTGATGATGGCCATTCTGACTGGTGTGAGGTGATACCTCATTGTAGTTTTGATTTACATTTCTCTAATAATTAGTGAAGTTGAGCATCTTTTCATATGCATCTTGGCCATCTGTATGTCTTCTTTGGAGAAATGTCTACTTAGGTCTTCCGCCCATTTTTTAATTGGGTTTTTGGTTTTTTTGATATTGAGCTGCATGAGCTGTTTGTATATTTTGGAGACTAATCCTTTGTCTGTTGCTTCGTTTGCAAACATTTTCTCCCATTCTGAGGGTTGTCTTTTTTGTCTTGTTTATGATGTCTTTTGCTGTGCAAAAGCTTTTAAGTTTCATGAGATCCCATTTGCTTATTTTTGTTTTTACTTCCATTACTCTAGGAGGTGGGTCAAAAAAGATCTTGCAGTGGTTTATGTCAAAGAGTGTTTTTCCTCTAAGAGATTTATAGTGTCTGGTCTTACATTTAGGTCTTTAATCCATTTTGAGTTTATTTTTGTGTATGGTGTTAGGGAGTGTTCTAATTTCATTCTTTTACATGTAGCTATCTAGTTTTCCCAGCACCACTTATTGAAGGGGCTGTCTTTTCTCCACTGTATGTTTTGCCTCCTTTGTCATGAATAAGGTGACCATATGTGCGTGGATTTACCTCTGGGCTTTCTATCCTGTACCACTGATCTATATTTCTGTTTTTGTGCCAGCACCATACTGTGTTGATTACTGTAGCTTTGTAGTATAGTTTGAAGTCGGGGACCCTGATTCCTCCAGCTCCATTTTTCTTTCTCAAGAATGCTTTGGCTATTCAGCGTCTTTTGTGTTTCCATACAAATTGTAAAATTTTTTGTTCTAAATCTGTACAAACTGCCATTGGTAATTTGATGGGGATTGCATTGAACCTGTAGATTGCTTTGGGTAGTATAGTCTTTTTCACAATACTGATTCTTCCAGTCCAAGAACATGGTATATTTCTCCATCTGTTAATGTCATCTTTGATTTGTTTCATCAGTGTTTTATAGTTTTCTGAGTACAAGTCTTTTACCTCCTTAGGTAGATTTATTCCTAGGTATTTTATTCTTTTGTTGTGATGGTAAATGGGATTGTTTCCTTAATTTCTCCTTCTGATTTTTCATTGTTAGTGTGTAGGAATGCCAGAGATTTCTGTGCATTAATTTTGTATCCTGCAACTTACCAAATTAATTAATTCTGGTAGTTTTCTGGTGGCATCTTTAGGATTTTCTATGTATAGTATCATATCATCTGCAAACAGTGACAGTTTTACTTCTTATTTTCCAATTTGTATTCCTTTTATTTCTTTTTCTTCTCTGATTGCTGTCGCTAGGACTTCCAAAACTATATTGAGTAAGAGTGGCGGGAGTGGACATCCTTGTCTTGTTCTTGATCTTAGAGGAAGTGCTTTCAGTTTTTCACCATTGAGTATGATGTTTCCTGTGGGTTTTTCATATATGACCTTTATTATGTTGAGGTAGGTTCCTCTCTGCCCATTTTCTGGAGAGTTTTTATCATAAATGGGTGTTGAGTTTTGTCAAAAGCTTTTTCTGACTCTATTGAGATGATCATATGGTTTTTATTCCTTAATTTGTTAATATGGTGTTTCACATTGATTGATTTGTGTATACTGATGAATCCTTGCATTCCTGGGATAAATCCCACTTGATCATGGTGTATGATCCTTTTAATATGTTGTTGGATTCTGTTTGCTAGTATTTTGTTCAGGAGTTTTGCATCTACGTTCATGAGTGATATTTGTCTATAATTTTCTTTTTTTGTGATATCTTTTTCTGGTTTTGGTATTTGGGTGATGGTGACTTCGTAGAACGAATTTTGGAGTGTTCCTCCCTCTGCACTTTTTGGGAAGAGTGAGAAGGATAGGTGTTAGCTCTTCTCTAAATGTTTGATAGAATTTGCCTGTGAAGCCATTTGGTCCTGGACTTTTGTTTGTTGGAAGATTTTTAATTACAGTTTTAATTTCATTACTTGTGATAGGTCTGTTTATATTTTCTAATTCTTCCTGGTTCAGTCTTGGAAAATTGTACCTTTCCAAGAATTTGTCCATTTCTTTGTGGTTGTCCATTTTATTGGCATATAGTTATTTGTAGTAGTCTCTTATAATCCTTTGTATTTCTGCAGTGTCACTTGTGATTTCTCTGTTTTCATGTCTGATTTTATTGATTTGCGTCCTCTCCCTTTTTTCCTTGATGAGTGTGGCTAAATGTTTATCAGTTTTGTTTATCTTCTCAAAGAACCAACTTTTACTGATCTTTGCTATTGTTTTCTTCATTTCTATTTCATTTATTTCTGCTCTGATCTTTATGATTTCTTTCCTTCTACTGACTTGGGTTTTCTTTGTTCTTCTTTCTCTAGTTGCTTTAGGTGTAAGGTTAGATTGTTTATTTGAGATATTTCTTATTTCTTGAGGTGAGATTGAATTGCCATAAACTTCCCTCTTAGAACTTCTTTTGCTGTGTCCCATAGGTTTTGGGTCATCGTGTTTTCATTGTCATTTGTTTGTATGCATTGTTTTATTTCTTCTTTGATTTCTTCAGTGATCTCTTGGTTATTTAGTAGTGCGCTATTTAGCCTCCATGTATTTGTGTTTTTTACAGTTTTTTTTTTTCCTGTAATTGATTTCCAGTCTCATAGCATTGTGTTCAGAAAAGATGCTTGATATGATTTCAGTTTTCTTAAATTTTCTGAGGCTTGATTTGTGGCCGAAGATGTGATCTATCCTGGAGAATGTTCCGTGTGCACTTGAGAAGAAAGTGTATTCTGTCACTTTTGGGTGGAATGTCCTATAAATATTAAATCTCTCTGGTTTGTTGTGTCCTTTAAAGCTTGTTTTTCCTTATTTATTTTCTGTTTGGATGATCTGTCCATTGGTGTAAGTGGGGTATTAAAGTCCCCTACTATTATTGTGTTACTGTTGATTTCCCCTTTTATGGTTGTTAGCATTTGCCTTACGTATCGAGGTACTTCTGTGTTGGGTGCATAAATATTTATAATTGTTACATCTTCTTGGATTGATTCCTTGATCATTATGCAGTGTCCTTCCTTATCTCTTGTAATACTGTTTTTATTTTAAAGTCTATTTTATCTGATACGAGTAAAAGAAAGCTACTCCAGCTTTCTTTTTATTTCCATTTGCATGGAATATCTTTCTCCATCCCTTCACTTTCATTCTGTATGTGTCCCTATGTCTGAAGTGGGTCTCTTGTAGACAGCATGTATATGGGTCTTGTTTTTGTATCCATTCTGCCAGTCTGTGTCTTTTGGTTGGATCATTTAATCCATTTACATTCAAGGTTATTATTGATATGTATATTCCTATTACCATTTTTAAAATTGTTTTGGGTTTGTTTTTGTGGGTCTTTTTCTTCTCTGTGTTTCCTGCCTAAAGAAGTTCCTTTAACACTTGCTGTAAAGCTGGTTTGGTGGTGCTGAATTCTCTTTGCTTTTGGTTGTCTGTAAAGCATTTGATTTCTCTGTTGAATCTGAATGAGATCCTTGCTGGGTATGGTAATCTTGCTTGTGGGTTTTTCTCTTTCATCACGTTAAGTATATCCTCCCACTCCCTTCTGGCCTCAAAGTTTTTGCTGAAAAATCAGCTGATCACCCTATGGGGATTCCTTTCTATGTTATTTTTTGCTTTCCGCTTGCTGCTTTTAATATTTTTTCTTTCAACTTAATTTTTCTTAGTTTGATTAATATGTGTCTTGGTGTGTTTCTCCTAGGGTTTATCCTGTGTGGGACTCTCTGCGTTTCCTGGACTTGGGTGACTGTTTCCTTTCCCATGTTAGGGGAAGTTTTCCACTGTAATCTCTTCAAATATTTTCTCAGATCCTTTCTTTTTCTCTTTTTCTGGGACCCGTATAATTCGAATGTTGGTGCGTTTAGTGTTGTCTCAGAGGTCCCTGATATTGTCTTCAATTCTTTTCATTCTTTTTTCTTTATTCTGCTCCTCAGCAGTTATTTCCACCATTCTGTCTTCCAGCTCACTTACTCGTTTTCTGCCTCAGTTATTCTGTTATTGATTCCTTCTTGTGTATTTTTCATTTCTGTTACTGAGCTGTTCATCTCTGTTTGTTCTTTAGTTCTTCTAGATCTTTGTTAAACACTTCTTGTATTTTCTCAATCTGTGCCTCCATTCTATTTCTGAGATTCTGGATCATCTTTACTATTATTACTCTGAATTCTTTTTCAGGTAGATTGCCTATTTCCTCTTCACTTATTTGGTCTTGTAGGTTTTTACCTTGTTCCTTTATTTTGCTGTCTCATTTTTTTTTTTTTTTTTTTGGTGGGTGGGGTTATGTTCCTGTCTTACTGGTTGTTTGGCCTGAGGCTTCCAGCACTGGAGTTCGTAGGCTGTTGGGTGGAACTGGGTCTTGGTGCTGAGGTGAGGACCTCTGGGAGACCTCACTCCGATGACTATTCCCTGGGGTCTGTGGTTCTCTGTTAGTCCAGTGGATCGGACTCGGAGCTCCCATCGCAGGAGCTCCGGCCTGACCCCTGGCTCATGAACCAAGATCCCGCAAGCTGTGTGGGGTGGCAAGAAAAGAAAAAAAAAGAAGAAAGGAAAGAAAAAAAAGGAGCAGAACAATAACAAAGAGTAAAAAATAAAATAAGGTTGGAAAAGTAATGGATATGTTAGAAAGAATAAAAAAAGTAAAAATATAGATGAAACAACAACTGGAAGTTAAAACAGAGCCATAATGGTAAAAAAGAGGAGGAAAAAAAAAAAGCCAGAAAAGGCCTTGGCTGTGGGTGGTGGGACTTAGGCGGGGGTGAGGTTTAGGCATGGGTGGGGCCTATGCTTAGGACCCATAGGGCCTGAAAAGGCTCTGGGGGTTGTGAGGGATGGGGCTTAGGCTCAAGGCAGCAAGAGGGGCCCAGGAGTGCCTTGGCCTTGGAAGGCGGAGGACCAGGTCCAGGACCCCAGCAGCTCACTGGGCCCAAGTGGGCGGTGAAATGCTAGGTGTTTTCCCCCCTGATCCTCCGATCCGGAGGGCACCCCCCCCCCCGGTGGCCTCTCTTCTTCTCCCCACCCCATGCTCCTAAGACCCATGTGGCCGGAGGGGTCCCTAAAGGCAGGGGACCAGACCTGGAAGCCCAACAGGCTTCCCGGGGCCGAGTGGGTGGGGGAAACGCCTGCAGCACTTCCCCTGATCCCCCGGCCCTGGAGGGTCCCACTGTCCACCTCTCCTACTCTTCCCCCTTCCTCTCTCCCGCCCATTCCCCTAGAACCCATGAGGCCGGAGGGGGCCCCAGAGAATGGAGGGGACAAGGCCCCGGAGCCCAGCAGGCTTCCTGGGGCCTGAGTGGGCAGGGGAAATGTCGTCTGCACCTCCCCTGATCCTCCAATCCTGGAGGGCCCCTCCCTAATCCGCCTCTCCTCTTCTTCCCGTGCCTCCCTCCTACACCCCTAGGACCAACGTGGCCCAGAGCGGGGCCTTGGAGGGTGGAGGACCTGGCCTGGGAGCCCTGCAGGCTTCCTGGGGCTGATTGGGCAGGGGAAATGATAGGCATGCTCACCCTGATCCTCCAAGCCCCTGAGGGTCCTTCTAGGTGTTAGAACCCCTCCCCGCTCCCAGCCACTCCTCAGGAGCACTGTCCGGCCTACACTTCTCCTCCCCCCTCAGTCCCCCCATGTCCTACCTGGTCGCTTGGGGGTTTGTCCCATCTCCTTGGGCATTGAGGTCCCCCACCAGCATCTGGCAGGTGCCCTAGTTGTGGGGAGATGCGAACTCTGAGTCCTCCTCTGCTGCCATCTTGACTGTAACCCCCTTTCTTTCTCTTTTAGAAAGTTTAGTGAAACTCTAGGGTTTAGGAGAGTGGTAATTGAAGCTCTTGGGCCAAAAGGTCTTTCCTTAGCATTGGTAAAATGAGCCTCAGCCATGAGAAATGGAGGTTTACTGAGTAATCCTGACTGCTTCCTCTGACGTGATTACAGACATCTGGGCCTTCACTAACTAAAACTGTTTATTTTTAAGGTCCAAACAGTAGAAGTATCAGCTTGATACTTATAGGTGTAAAGCATTCATAGTGTGAGTGATGTAATGTTATTTTTAATTTGTAAGTAAATGAAGACTATGCTTATTGTGCTGAGTAGGCTGAAGAGATGTATACCTAATAAGGATGTACAAACAATAAACTAAAGAAACTTGCTAATATGCAGTTAGGAATGGTTCCTCTTAGTGAAAGGACTCTTATTAGTGTTTATAATGGCACAAATTATAATGGTGAAAATGAAATCACCAAAGAATTCTGTTCTGGAGCAGTTTGTCAGATAACAGATAAAAGAGCACATCCTCTATTCTATAACTGTCTGCAGAGGTTCACTTAGAGCCATACAGAATCCTCCCTAAAAGGAAATAGTGATCAATAACTAAAGTATTTTCACAAGAATCGTGCACATTTCTTCTGTGTATATTTGCATAGTAGCTGTCACTTTCTCTTTCCATGGCAAATGTAAGCTTAGAAAGTAAGGTACCTAACTTTTGGAAATTCTGAAGGGAAAGGATCTGAAGTTTGGAAAAAAGGCTGTTTTCTTCGTGTTTTAGTGATGCTTTTTTTTTGGTGGTCCGCGGGCCTCTCACTGTTGTGGCCTCTCCTGTTGAGGAGCACAGGCTCCGGACGCGCAGGCTCAGCGGCCATGGCTCACGGGCCCAGCCGCTCCGCGGCATGTGGGATCTTCCCGGACCGGGTCACGAACCCGTGTCCCCTGCATCGGCAGGCGGACTGGACTCTCAACCACTGCGCCACCAGGGAAGCCCTAGTGATGTTTTTTGACATAAAATTTTTTGAGAGTTCCACAGATGTAAAGCTAAAATCTGAGTTATTTCATAGTAATGTTTTGGATAGCTTTATTGAAGTATAATTTGTATACCATAAAATTCACAAGTTTTCGTAAATTTATACAGCTGTACAGCAGTTATCACAATCCAATTTTAGAACACTTTCACCTTCCAGAAAGCTCCCTTTTGCCCGTTTGCCCAACCCATGTTCCTACCCCCAGCTCCAGGCAACCCCTCGTCTGTATTTTGTCTCTTTAGTTTTGCTGTTTCTAGAAATTTGACGTTAATGGAATCATACAATATGTAATCTTTTGTGTCTGGCTCTTTTCACTTAGTATAGTCCTGTTTAGTAATTTGAAAGAATGGATAAAGTAGAAAAGGTTTGAACTTGGAATCAGGAGACCTGGATACTAGTGTTGGTTCTGCTGCCCAGATGTGTAAACTTGGGTTGGCCGTTTGTCCTCTCTGGGCCTCTGCTTCTTTTTCCATAAAATGAATTATTTTTATTTTCTTCTATTGCAGTTTTCACATCTGGGTAGACATTCACTGACCTTTCCCTAGAATGTACCTTAACTCTTCCCCTTAAGTGTAAACACTTTATGTCAACATATGTTTTTTCTGAATCAAAAACAAGACTTATGGGGCTTCCCTGGTGGCACAGTGGTTGAGAGTCCGCCTGCCGATGCACGGGATGCAGGTTCGTGCCCTGGTCCGGGAAGATCCCACATGCTGCGGAGCGGCTGGGCCTGTGAGCCATGGCCACTGAGCCTGCGCGTCCAGAGCCTGTGCTCCGCAGCGGGAGAGGCCACAACAGTGAGAGGCCCGCGTGCCGCAAACAAAAACAAAAACAAAAACAAAAACAAGGCTTATGGTCGAAGAGATGACTCAGCAATGGAAAATTTGAGATTGCCTTGAAAAATCAAGATGGCTGATTAAACTTTTTCTTGGGCATTTCTTAGTTCATGTGTACAACTTTGAGAATAGGCGTAGTCTTAAATGCTGAGTTAATAATTAAGACTTTTGAAGAGAATAAAGCCAAAGTTGAATAATTGTCAGAGGCAGAGCTTTAAAAGTGATCGAAGCTTCTTATGAACATATGAAAAAATTATGCTTTTTAGTTATTTCTTTTGTTTTGGAAGTAGAAGGTGGGGTGGAGCAACTTTAGTTAAATTTGAGACAAGTTGGGATCAAGGCAGCCAAGTGGGATTAGACTGTTTTTCAAAGAAGAACCGAAGGAAGTGTATGGCTACTGTTGGGAAGACTGTCCTAGGGCTCATCTGGAGGCAAAGCTGATAGATAATATTCAGGTGACAAATTAGGAAAAAAATATATATACAGGGAATTAAAAAATATGTTTTTGCATGTGTTTATGTACGTGTAGCAGGTATAGACAACTGACTGAGTAGGCTGGTATCAGGTATATTCCAAGGGGCTAATGTGCATTTTCAGTATAGTGCAATAAAAGATAGGGCATTGAATAACACCTAGCTAAATTAAAAAATAAGAGTACTGTGACTGCTTTCAAATATTCAATAATTTTGACTCTTAGAAACTATCAGAGCTTCTTATATCATCTATAATAGTAGGAAGTATGGCTATAAAATGATTGAACTTTTATTTTTACCCAGCATACTAGAACGTATGAGTGGTAACCCACAGAGCAGGCACTGTGAAGGAGGGGAATGTAGCTATAAATACATTTTACTGATGGTGTCATTAGAGCAGCATAAGAAAATTTGTTTCATGCTTTATAGTCACACTTTTTGCTCAGAATGGTATTTTTTTGTGTGTGGTACGCGGGCCTCTCACTGTTGTGGCCTCTCCCGTTGCGGAGCACAGGCTCCGGATGCACAGGCCCAGCGGCCATGGCTCACGGGCCTAGCCGCTCCGTGGCATGTGGGATCCTCCCGGACCAGGGCATGAACCCGTGTCCCCTGCATCGGCAGGCGGACTCTCAACCACTGCGCCACCAGGGAAGCCCAGAATGATATTTTTAATAAATACCATAAGTCATCTAATTATCACCAAAAATATCCCCAAAGCAAACCTATATTAAATGAAAGAAGATTTGTCACTTTTGACAGTATTATGAAGATTGTGTTAAGACTTACAAGGAGTTCCAAAAGTTGAATCCCAAAGCTTTTTATGCAATGGCAGCATTCTAGGAATAAGTATGAAGCTTTCTAAGGTGACTGTTTTTATGGCAACAATATTCTTTTGAATATATGCTATACCGTATATTTTAAATGTCCCACTGAAGTTGTACTACCTACATGTAAAATACCTAAATATGAATTATGTAATTGGAAAAATTTCAGTGTAAAGGAAAGAGACACTTCTTTCTGTAACTTCTGAAGCTCCAAAATATTAAAGATGATCATCATTCATATTTTCCCAGGTAATTTTAATTTTTAATAATAATAAGAAGTGAGCAACTGTCAGAAGGTATAGCCATTTCTAGGTTTAGAATTCTTGTTCTTTATATAGTTCTCTCAAATACTTGTTCTTAAGAAAATAGATACCAGGGATTTCTTGAGTAATGAAATACTAATTTGATATTTAAGCAAAGCATCAGAGCAAGACTAGAACCACATTAAAGCAGTAGAAATGATTAATTTAAAAGTTTTAGAAAACTTTTAAAGGGTGCTCCAAAATACTTACTTATATTTGTTAACAATTCTTTTCTGCTTGACTTCCTACAGGGGCTATTTCAGCCCTTTTCTACCTCTTTCCTAGCCCCCAACAGCATACTGCTCTCAGACTTTGCAGGTTATTTCACTTACTTTTTTTTTTTTTTTTTGAAAAGTGTAAGAAGGTTAAGACCATCAAACAGAGGCTTCCTCAGCTTTGCTTTTCTTTATCTGTAAATTGTGCAATTTCCCCTCCTCTGTACCATTTGGTGTCAGGGATGTGTCCATTAGGCTTTCATGACTACTTCATGACTACTTTTTATCCCTGCTACCCTTTAGAATATAAGGTTCATTAGTTCACTCCTTTATCATTTTAATTTCAGTCTCCCCTAACAACATCTTTACTGGCCTAAAAAACAAAAAAGCAAACCCCAAACCACCTTTCCTTATTCTTTCTGTCACCTCCTGCCCTTCCCATCCTCGGCCTTTTTTGGTATTATCCACAGCCCAAAGAAAAAGCAATATGCCTATTTCAATTTTTCTACCTTCTTTTTCAGTAAAATCATTCTCTCTGTTGTTACCAGTGACCTTCTGAACTGCCAAATGGAGACTTTTTTTAGTATTAGTTTTTGCTTTTTAATTCTTCAGATTTGACACTGTGAATCCCTTTTCCTCCTTGCTTTTCCTTATAACTTTGTAGTCCTCCTGGTTCTCCTATATATTCTAGCAACTTTTCTTTTCATTTACAAGGTCAACTTCTTTATTAAGTATTTGCCTCATACATTTTTCTTAATCTAGACTTTTTTCCTTGTAATGTTATCTTCAGTGAGTACCTCTTTCAGACAACTCCCACCCATATAGTAACTGTTGAACTTCAGTTTCCAGCTTGAGAGCTCCACTTGTTTGTTATTCAGTCAAGCTCAATGTGCTCATTTTCTTTCATCTAAAATGTATTATTCTTTCTAACTTTCTTTCCTTTATTGTTGGCTTATCCCTCCCATTTTCCAAACTTGAATTCTAAGTTATCTTTGAATTCCCGATCAGATCCATTCAGTTGTCAAGCTGTGAATACTATAGTGTTTCTCTACTTTATCAGCTCTTTTCTATTTCCTTTTTTTTTTTTAACCACAGAAGTTTAGGTTCTCATTACTACTAACATATAAATGATTATAATTTTGTAATTGCTATAATAGAGGGAGAGGAGGAAGAGGCAGTTCTACTAGGGTGTGATAGGTGGGGAAGGCTGTATTGAAAGGAAGTGACATTTAAGCTTAACATCAAAGAATCAGTAGGGACATTCCAGGCAGGCAAACTGAGGAAAGACTTGCTAGAAGTTTATTATATGTTGTCAACTCATAAGACTTTTGCTTTAATCCTTACTGCATGTGGGTGTTTTTCCTATTGGCATGTGCTATTGCTTTTCTTCAGATATTTGGAACAATCTAAAACCAGAGTGACACAAAATAACATGTATCTGTATTACCTCACTTTGAGTGAGTAGAGTGGTAAAAATGTGAAGGGGTGAAAAGTGAGCACCATTTGCATTGAAGACTTAAAATCTAAAGCCTAAAATTCACATTAAAGGCTGTCTTTAATGTTCCTGACACTTGGAATGTAAATCTTTAAGGGGTAGCTGTTTTCAGTCTACTGTTGACCCTTGAACAACTCAGGTTAGAACTGTCCAGGTCCACTTATACCTGTATATTTTTCATTAGTAAATACTACGGTACTATAAGGTCTGTGGTTGATTGAATCTATGAATGTGGAGGAACCACAGATATGGAGGACTGTCTATAAATTATACTTGGATTAACCCATGCATGTCGTTCAAGGGTCAGCTGTACTTATATATGGCTTTATATTTTTTTAATTTTAAATAAATAAATTAAATTATTTTTGGCTGCATTGGGTCCTCGTTGCTGCACACGGGCTTTCTCTAGTTATGGCGAGCGGGGGCTACTCTTTGTTGTGGTACGCGGGCTTATCATTGCAGTGGCTTCTCTTGTTGCAGAGCACGGGCTCCAGGCACACGGGCGCAGTAGTTGTGGCTCATGGGCTCTAGAGCACAGGCTTAGTAGTTGTGGCGCATGGGCTTAGTTGCTCCGTGGCATGTGGGATCCTCCCAAACCAGGACTTGAACCTATATCCCCTGCATTGGCAGGCGGATTCTTAACCATTGCTCCACCAGGGAAGTCCTGGATTTATCTTTTATTTTTGCCTCTTTCCACACATGTTTGATTGCCCTACAGTAGGGCTTGGTAATATCTTTATATTAATAGCCACTAAGACTAAAAGTAACTTAACTGAAGGCCACAGCAAGTAAAGAGATGATTTACTATTTCTGTTCCCTTAGGGAAACAAAATGTTTTGTTCTTTTCAAATGGGAAGGAATTTGAAAATGGTTAAAACAAGATGACTTTCTGGCTTTGTAAGTAGGAAGAACAGAGGTGGAGCAGTCCAGGAACAACCAGATCCAGAAATTTAAATGATGTCTTCAGGATCCTCTCCATTTCCTGACTTTACGTCTTTCTTTGTGTTGGTCTTATTATCTGCTTATGTTAGAAGGCTTCTTTCATAGCAGAGATGTGTGGACTCAGACCACTGAGAACTTAAGTTTCTGAAGGAAGGCCTCTAATGGGTCCCATCCTTGGGTTAATCACTGTGGAGAATTGTCATTGGCATTGTCATCAGAACCACATAAAATGGGGGAGGGTTAGTTCCCCAAAGGATGGGAATACTATAAACCAGAGGAATGGGAGAAGGAATGTGAAGTAGGCAAAAACCATCTATAGCCATTAGAGAGGAGGAGGAAAGGAAGGGAGTATGAGACACAGGGAAAGAGCAATGCATACATAGGAGAGGGAAGCAGGGAAAGGGAAAGGAACTAGTATTAGTTGAGAATTTACTAGGTGGTAAGCCTTGGGTAAAGCATTTTACATTTTATCTCCACACCTCAGTGGAGGCAGCTATATTATCTCCAGAGGATAACCATTTCTAGAATAGACATTTTAAAAAACCTTTTCCTTCTTTTTTATTCTTTTCTTTATTTGGCATATTTCCTGTATTTTTCCATGTGTTAAAAAGTAGAAGTCTTAAAAAATTTACATGCACTAAAACTCACACTGTGATAATACAATTCTTTGGGTTTTGATAAATGCATAGAATATGTATCCACCACAAGAGCTCCTGTTGCCCCTTTGTAGTTAACCTCTTCCCTCTGTCTCCAACCCCGTGATGAACACTGATGTGTTCTTTATGGTCAGTGTTTTGCTTTTTTCAGAATGTCATATGGATGGAATCATAGTTATGTAGACTTTTGAGTCAGCCTCTTTCACTTAGAAAATGTTTTTGAGATTGATTCATGTTGTTGCATGTATTAATAGTTCCTTTTCATTGCTAAGTATGGATGTACATTGTTTATTCCTTCATCTGTTGAGAGATGTTTGGGTTGTTTCTCATTTTTGGCAATTATGAAAAAAGCTTCTAAAAACATTTGAGAATAACTTTTTGTATGAACGTAAGTTTTCATTTCACTTGGGTAAATACCTAGGAGCGGGATTGCCGAATTATGGTAAGTGTATGTTTAATTTTATGAGAAACTGCCAAACTATTTTCCAAAGTGACTGTACTATTTTGTATTCCCACCAACAATGTACGTGAGTTCCAGTTGATCTTCATCCTAGCACTTGGTATTGTCAGTTTTTTTTTTTTTTTAGCTCTTTTAGGAGATTTTTATCATTGTGGTTTTAATTTACATTTTCCTAATGACTCATGATGCTGAGTATATTTTCTTGTGCTTTAAAATACAGTTCTTTAACACTCTGAGGGTGTGTATTTGCTTTTTAAAAAATGATTGCATTTTTTTCCAGAACAGTACAGTAAATGGCCTTGACAAGGCCTTTGACAAGCATTTGAGGTATAGCTGCTACATCGTACAATCCAGAGGACACCATTCATACTAAAAAAAAAAGTGCTCTATGGAGTTGTGCAATGCATCAGTCCTGGCTATATGTTTATAGCCATCATCTAGGATTATCAGTGATTAGGTTCCACGGAAGATTTGAGTACTATCAAATGATGCATTTAAAAATCATTCTTCATTGTTTCCCCAAAATGAAATTTTGTCCAGGAGCAGGTTCTGAAGAAATGCCCTACAGGAAATATGTCTAATGGATCAAACTTAGGAGACAGAAAGTCCTGTTTCCAATACTCCGCTCCTCCATTTACTGCCTGAGTGACCTTGGGCATCTTACCTAGCTTCTTTGAAGCCATTTCTTTATCACCAAAACAGGGTTGATAATATCTCCCTTTTGTAGATGATGTGGTAAGAATTATCAATAATGCATGTAAAATACCTGACACAGAGTGGACCTCCTCAAGTTGCAGCGGCTTTTACTTCTATTTCTTACCTCTGCTTATGCTGATTACCCAAAAGGCATATCCAACAAATGCTTAGGGTACCAACAAAGGAAAGGAAAAATAATTTGAAAAAAAATTAAAAGCACTTAATATTTTAAAAAACTTTTTGGAAGTACTAATTGGGAAAAAATAAGAATTTATTGGACTAAGTTAATCTTAGTTTAGAATTTCATAGGGAGGAGGTAGAGGATTATAGTATTATATTTTCTGTACTTGGAGCCTCTAAAGGTCTTAATTTGGTCCCACCACTGCCACTGTCACCACTGCCACCTCTGTATCATGCCTGTATTAAAGAAAGATTCTTTGAAATATATTAACTGTTTATGGACTTAGAAATACACTTTGCTTGTTTGAGACAAGAAGATATGTGACTGAATACTAGTTGACATCATTAGTTCTGTCCAGTGAAGTGAGAATATTTGAGATCCCAGATAATTTTATAAGATTTTTCTAAACGTTGTAATTTCTTCTTGTGATTCTGTGGTAGCTACAGTAAAATCCTTAAAACAGCAAGGCAGGAGAACCAGGGAGATTATATTAGATCTGCTCTATGGATACGAAGAGAGAGGTTTACCAAACAATGGAGTGGGTATGAAGAGGAGTTTGGGTTGAGCTTCTGGACCTGGGAAGTAACTTAAAAGTCTTAACTGTAGAAGAGTGATAGTGTGATTTTGTTTTTTGGTTTGGTTTTAAACTATCTCTCTACCTTAGTGTTTTCTGTTTGTTAAACAAGTTGGTTTCTACTTCTGTATAGTAAGGAGGTTTTACAACTTTGAGTCAAATTATTTTGGCTCACACTTTTGTTACTTCTCAAGTGAGTTTTTTGATAGCAATATGAGGAGTAAGAAATAGCCTAAGAAATAGAATTAAAGATCCTTCTCCTCTTTCTCCATTTCTTCTCTCTCAGGTAAGTAATATTTCATTCCAGTCATTTTGTAGCTTAGATTAGAGAAGGAAGATTTGCATTCACATCTCCTATTTCATCTGTCTTTTCTTGCCTTTGATCTACTATGTCAGATTGTCTTTTTCTCAAGTTAACAAAACCTAGCTATTTGGTGAGCACTATCTCTGGTTGCTGAAAGACTAAGTTTCTGAGGTTCTTTTACAGATAGGTTTATAACCTTGTGAAAACGTTCTGATAAATGGTAAGTGGAAGTATATGATACTTCCCAAAGTTTTATTTAAAGGGTGAGGTGTACCTTTATCTTCTTCACTGCAGCTGCCAGCTTAGACCATGAGGATGGACTGTACTTTAGGGTTGGTGGACTGGAGAGTGGAAGGATACTGTATGTTAATGACATGGTAGAACAGCCCTAGATTGCCTTTTTTTCAGATTATTTTATGTCAGAGAGAAATAAACTTTTGGTTTGTTTAAGGTGCAGTTAATTTGTTTTGCTTTGTTTTGTTACTTATAGTTGAATGTACTACCCACCCCCACCTCCATCCTAAGGCACCTCCCCTTCTCCTGCTTCCTGGTCTGTGGTTGAGCTCTTGGTACCATTTCACTTTCCCACTTCTTAAATCCCCAAAGTCTCTACTTCCAACATTTTCAGCTATATTTTTTCACAGATACAGAATTACAATTAGAAGCAGTTGTAAATGCTAGATATATGGTTTCTGAAATTTTAATTACTTTAAAGAAAATTTTTAGACTGGAATATAAAAGAATTTGTAAGTGTAGTTGCTGGTATTTTATTTTCTATTGAAAAAGATATAATTTCCAAAAAATAATGTGTAGCCATTAAGTACCACCACCACCTCCTCTCCCCTGCCCCCCAGTGGTGGTAGACATAGATTAGTTTCGTTAATTAGCCACCATCAACTCCTCCAGTGATCATGTCTAAATCACTAATACCCTCATTCTTACCTGCCTCTTTTGGAGAACTCATCCTACCCCTACTCTAGTCACATGGTCCAAATGGAAGCTTATTACCTCATAGTTTATGGATGGTTATGTGAGATGAGCAAATACTAGCTCTGTTCTGGGTTTTTGGAATTGCACCTAGCAGGGAAAGAGGCTGTAAGGATCTGGAAAAGCTGGTTTAGGAAAATCATACTAATACTTAGAAGCAGAAATAGAGATGGAAGGAAACAATCCAGTCTTTTTCTCAGAAAATGGATAGTGTACATCATCTGGGCTAATTAGAATTTCTTTTCTAGTAACTTCTCATAATTTGCAACTGAGATATAATTTCAAATCAGACTGTGTTGGGCACTTGAACTGGAAGGTCAAGTCAAGGTACAGAAGTTTCTTTAAAACTATATTCCTAAATATAAATAAATATATATGTATATATATTTTTGGCTGCGTTGGGTCTTCACTGCTGTGTGTGGGCTTTTCTCTAGTTACGGCAAGCGGGGGCTACTTTTTGTTGCAGTGTGCAGTCTTCTCATTGTGGTGGCTTCTCTTGTTGCGGAGCATGGGCTCTAGGTGCATGGGCTTCAGTAGTTGCAGCACGTGGGCTCAGTAGTTGCGGCACGTGGGCCCTAGAGCACGCGGGCTTCAGTAGTTAATAGCAGTTGTGGCTTGTGGGCTCTAGAGTGCAGGCTCAGTAGTTGTGGTGCATGGTCTTAGTTGCTTCGCGGCATGTGGGATCTTCCGGACCAGGTATTGAACCCACATCCCCTGCATTGGCAGGCAGATTCTTAACCACTGTGCCACCAGGGATGTCCTAAATAAATATATTTTTTAAAAATTGAAAAGGATGATAGAAGCTGTATTCTTTGTCATTTTGAAGAAAGTTCTTGCCTAGTACAAAATTTGTGCTGTCTCAGTTATTCAAGCAAATTACTCATTCGATAAACTATAATGTTTCATGGAGAAGAAAAGAAACTACAAGTTTTTCTTTATGGATGCAGAGAATTTTTAAAGGAAAAAAGCCCATGTCCCTCTAAACAACATTAGCAATAATGAAATATGCACAGAAACCTCCTAGTGCTAAGAGACCATCATTTAAGTGCTGAGCCCTCTAGTCCTTCTCTTGGACCTCTTTATAAAGAGAAAATAATCTTGTTTTTATTTTAGGAATACTGTATAGGAAAGTTATGAACCAGTGACTATACTGGTCCTTTGAAGTGTGGGATGGTAAATAGTAGGATCTGATCAGAACTTAAAACATTTACTTTTCTATCCCTACTACTGAAAATAATATTGTCTTTTGTAATTCATTTAATATTTATGTCTCTTTTTTTTTTTTTTTTTGGCCGCGAGGCTTGTGGGATCTTAGTTCCCCAACCAGGGATCAAACCCATGCCCCCTGCAATGGAAGTGTGAAGTCTTAACCACTGGACCGCCAGGGAAGTTCCCTATGTCTCTTTTATAATTCAAAAAGTATTAGGTTGGCCAAAATATCCGTTTGGTTTTTTTCCATAAGATGGCTCTAGTTGTGCTTAGTTGTCTTTTAACTTCATTCGAAACAGTTTTATTATATTGTCTTGTGACAGCTGTCATATCAGTGTGCATTTTTAAAAAAACTTATCAAAATTGGTGAATTTTTGTGTAGCCATTTTAATATTGAAGATGGAAGAAAAAAAAGCAACATTTTCATCATATTATGCTTTATTACTTCAAGAAAGGTAAAAACACAACTGAAACGCAAAAAAAGATTTGTGAAATGTATGGAGAAGATGCTGTGACTCATTGAACACGTCAAAAGTGGTTTGCGAAGTTTCGTGCTGGAGATTTCTTGCTGGATGATGCTTCACGGTTGGGTAGACTGGTTGAAGTTGATAGCGATCAAATTGAGACATTAATTGAGAACAATCAACATTATACCACGTGGGAGATAGCCAGCGTACTCAAAATATCCAAATCAAGCACTGAAAATCATTTGCACCAGCTTGGCTATGTGAATCTCTTTGATGTTTGTGTTCCACATAAGTTAAGCGAAAAAAACCTTCTTGACCATATTTCCACATGCGATTCTCTACTGAAACATAATGAAATGTTCCATTTTTAAAACAAATTGTATCGGGTGCTGAAAAGTGGATACTGCACAATAATGTGAAATGGAAGAAGAGATCATGGGGCAAGCGAAATGAACCACTGCCAACCACACCAAAGACAGGTCTTCATCCAGAGAAGGTGATGTTGTGTATATGGTGGGATTGGAAGAAAGTCCTCTATTATGAGCTTCTTCTGGAAAACCAAACAATTAATTCCAACAAGTACTGCTCCCAGTTAGACCAACTGAAAGCAGCACTTGAGGAAAAGCATGCGGAATTAGTCAACAGAAAACGCATAATCTTCCATCAGGATAATGCAAGACCACATGTTTCTTTGATAACCAGGCAAAAACTGTTAGAGCTTGGCTGGGAAGCTCTGATCCATTTGCTGTATTCACCAGACATTGCACCTTCGGATTTCGATTTATTTCGGTCTTTACAAAATTCTTTTAAGGGAAAAAGTTTCAGTTCCCTGGAAAACTGTAAAAGGTACCTGGAACAGTTCTTTGCTCAAAAAGATAAAAAGTTTTGGGAAGATGGAATTTAGAAGTTGCCTGAAAAATGGCAGAAGGTAGTGGAACAAAACGGTGAATATGTTGTTCAATAAAGTTCTTGGTGAAAATGAAAAATGTCTTTTATTTTTACTTTAAAGCTGAAGGAACTTTTTGGCCAACCCAATATTTATTTTATGGCAGAATCATCTGTGGTTTCTTAAGCAGTATCATATACTTCGCTCTTCTAAATTAGAACTAGAAATTTTTCCTAAAGTCTTTGTTTTTGATAGAACAATAGATAGGCAATTGAAAGAAAATTTGTAAAGAGTGATCAGAATACTTTTAATAATGCCACACTGGTTTTAATATAAATGGATGAAGAAGTACCTAGATTACAATACAGGTAGAGGAGAAGGCAATGCGTCAGAGAGAAGTTATCTTACTAGGTATCACCCTAAGGATATGTTACTCCTAAGAATGAACTAGTTTTCAAAATATCCCAATTTCCCCCTCCTGACACAAATTTTCTTTCCTGCTGCCTCTGGGCAACCTTTCCCTGTACTTCTGAACCTTTAACGAGAATGTTATTAGATAGCTTTTCTTTTGTCTGTGAAATTCCTGCTCCTGTACTGGGTGGTTTCCTAAACTTGTCAGTACTGCTGCCCAGAACTGACAGAGAGGCACATTTTTTTAGAAATTTTTGTCACCTCTTTTGAATAGGGACACTTTTATTGTCTCAGAGGTCTGTTTTCCTCTTTGATTAGGCAGTTCAATAATTTGTTCAGCAAATGTGTTTTTATTGAGAAAGTACTATATGACAGGCACTGTATTAGGTCCCAGTTATGTCAACAGAAGCTAAATTGCTCAAAGGGAAGACACTTTAATCTCTAGGTACTAAAGTTTTACCTATTTTTTCATTCTGTTTGTAATTTTGAACTTCAAAAACAAAAATAGAGATTATATCGATTTCCCATGAAACATCACGTGACTTCAACCTCTACCCTCTGTTAGAAAACAAAATTCAGCTGAATAAATTTGAAGATTTAATTGGCTTTATTCAGTGATTCATGAATTGGGCAGCATTCCATCTAGCAAATAGAAAGGAGCTTTGAAGAGCTGAACAAAATGGGAGACTTTTATAGGCAGAAGGGGACAGGGACAAGGAAAAAGCAGATTACCTCATCTTTCTTTGGGGGAATTGAAGGGGTCTATCAGGCAGATTGACTCACTACTGCTGCCCAGGAAATTCCAGGTTGACTTGTTTAAGATTACATTCCTGTGAGAGATTGAAATTGCAATTAAGTTAGGTATTAAGTCTTGGATTGTGGACATGGGGCTTAGCACAAGTGACTCCATTTTGGGCCTGTTGTCTCTTCCCTCAACACTTTTTTGTTGATGTATCTTCATGAAAATTCCAGAAATCATGCTGTTTTATCCATAAATACTTTAGGATGAAACTTGAATTTTTTTGTGTGGTGTAATTACAGTGCTGTTATCATACCTAAAAGCAACTAACTGTAATTCCTTAAAATTAATTAATACTCCCCAATTATGTACAAAGTCATTTTGCATTTGGTTTGTTTGAGTCAGGATTCCAAAAAGTCTACTCACTATAACTGGTTATGTAACACCTGTTTTAAGTTTCTTTTAAAAAGGTCTACTTACTATAATTGGTTGTGTAATGTGTTTTGTTTCTTTTAAATTAGAATAGCCTCCCTCCTCTCTTTTTTTTTCTCTATGCTGTTGACTTGTTGAAAAAATAAAGTTTTATTTTGTTAGTTTTGTTCTGATAGAATTTAGTTAGATTTGGAATTATTAGCACTTGCTGCAACACATTTTATTTGTATTACTTCCTCTTGATAAAACCTAGTTTTCCAGGTTGTCAATTAGTTGCAGAAAGTGACTTCTGTGTCTTAAGTGAATTCTGTGAACTCTGCATCCATCCAGAGTCCTTCTTGCTGGGAAAGACTTAACTTCTCTGGTGATTTAAAGCCTTCTTTTAAAAAAAAAACTCTTAGATTTTTATGACATTTGTGGCTAGTATGTAAGTTACAAGCATTAGAGTTTATTAGGGCAATAAATAAAGAAGAACCAATAAAGGCAAGAAGTGAAATACCATAGTAAGAATTACGGGAACATTTTACCATAGTCCAGTTATCTCTTTTGTTGTAGATGAGAAGTACCCTTGACCTAAATGAGATTGAGGAGAAACTTCCTTACCTGTGCAGTAATTTATAAGAGCTGAATCTTGTGGTCATTATTTTAGACCCAAGGTAACAGAACTACATTTCTTTTTTAAAGATTTTAAAAAATTTATTATTCATTTATTTATTTTTGGCTGCGTCGGGTCTTAGCTGTGCACGCGGGATCTTTGTTGAGGCATGCGGATCTTTCGTTGAGGCGTGCGCCTCCTCTCTAGTTGTGGTGTGTGGGCTTTCTCTTCTCTAGTTGTGGCGCGCAGGGTCCAGAGTGCGTGGGCTCTGTACTTTGCGGCACGTGGACTCTAGTTGAGGCGTGTGAGCTCAGTAGTTGTGGCACATGGGCTTAGTTGCCCCGCGGCACGTGGGATCTTAGTTCCCTGACCAGGGATCGAACCCATGTCCCCTGCATTGGAAGGCGGATTCCTTACCACTTGACCACTAGGGAAGTCCCAGAACTACATTTCATAATATAATCAAAACCACATCTGTCGCTTAAATAAAAGAGGAAAAAATGAATAAATGTAATAAGCAATTTATACAGAAGGAAATGTATTTTCACACATTTTAAGTGGTTAATTTCTTATTAAGATGGTATCTTGGATAAGTGGCAAGATATTTTTTACAGAGACAATACATTGACAGGTAACTAATTTTCATTATAATTTTGGGAATTTATTTCCTTCCTTATTTCATATATGGAGACCTGTTATACACTATGGTGATGGAGTTAGAGATCAGGTTTGTTGAAACATAGATGTCAGTTTAATTACGGTTTATAGTACTGTACCTTAGAATATTTTCATGTATTTGTAGAAAAATATACCTGTGTTATTAGTAATTAAAAAATTTGAACCAAGCTTTGGTTCACAATGAGATTTGTTTAATGAGTAAAATTTTTTAAGTTTAAAACTGAGTATGGCAAAGAGGGGCATCCTAGAGAATACCTCAGAACTGTCAAGTCATTAAAAACAAGGAAGGCCTGAAAAACTGTCACAGCCAGGAGGAGCCTAAAGAGCCATGACAACTAAATATAATTTGGTACCCTGGATAGGATCCTAGAACAGAAATAGGGCTTTAGATAATCTGAATAAGCTATGGGCTTTAGTGAGTAATAATATATCAGAATTTTTAAATTAATTTTAACAAATGTCCTATACTAATGTGAGATGTTACTATTAGGGGAAACTGAATGGGAGGGCAGTATATGGATTGAATTTTTCTTTAAATCTAAAACTGTTCTAAAAGAGAAAGGCTATTTAAAAAAAATGAGAAAGTAGTTAGTTTTAAAAATATATGAAATTAACTGCTTGAGGACAGGGTCATTTGACTTATTCATATTTGTATACTTAAGGTTTAGTGTAGTGCCTAGCACAAAATAAGCACTCAATAAATGCCGTGTGACACCGTTACAGTTAGGTTATTTTGTGGAAGGAGCTTCTGTAAAGATGAGAAGCAGGAAGTTGAAAAAGAAGCTACTTAATTTTCACAATTTTTATTAAAAAAGCTGCCAAAAATTTATTTGAGTTGATTTTATTTGAATACATTTTATACCGAATGAATTGAAAATGTTTGCGTAAACTTTCTATTATTACTTATGAGGACAATTTGAAATTAGCAGTATTGTAAATGATTCTGCATCAAGCTTTGTTTAGTTTATAAAACTATTTCATTCCATTAACAGCCTGAGTGCTAAATATTAAAAATAGTCCTTAAACAAGAAGAATTTAATGTCATATTAATAAAACCCCTGAGTATATCAACATTATTAGCCATTAGGGAAATGCAAATTAAAACCACAAAGAGATACCACTGCATACTTTTTAGAATAGAACCAAAACTTTGACAGATACCAAGCTGGCAAGGATGTGGAGCAACTGGAACTCTCATACGTTGCTGATGGGAATGCAAAATCGTACAGCCACTTTGGATAATAGTTTGGCAGTTTCTTATAAAATAAAACATACGCTTAGCATGTGACCCAGAAATCTCACCACTAGGTATTTGCCCAAGAGGAATGAATTTATGTTCCCTCAAATTAAATACATGTTTGCTTTATAAGGCATTTGGTCTAAGTACTGGTTAAATAAACTTTCGTTAAGTATTGTTTGGTGTTTTCTTTATTAGATTTTTTTAACTTTGAAGGATTTGTACAAAAAGTGACTGATATACAGAAAAATTTTTATATTAAAAGAATTAGTACTATAATCGTTCTGTGCAAAGAATTTGACCTAGAAGTACAATGTCACATTTTTGAATAGGTAATAATTGCTATTTATTGAAATCATAATACTGTCCAGTGAGCACTTTGCAAAACATTTAAACTATATTTTCCTCATTATTATGGTTATTATTTTCTGTTTCACTCATGAGGAAGCTGAAGCATAGAGGTATTAGATGTCTTGCCAGGATCACACAACAAGAAGGTGATAGAGCTGGAATTTCAGCCAGCTAATCCATAGTTTCATCACTCAAGTGTGTACTACTAGATAGTACACTTTAATCTTACCTATTTTATTTTTGAATTTGATACATCTTTTGAGCCTTTTAATCTGTAGGTTTCCCTCTCATCTCTTTCTTTTCCGTACAGTTTAGCTACTGAGCCCTGAATGACTTGTGGGGTTTCCCACAGTTTGGTTCTGCTGATTGCATACTAATGGTGTAATTCAGCATGTTTTTCTCTTATTTATGTGTCCTGCAGATTTTCTGTGGGATCTAGAGGCTTGATCAGAATCAGGTGTGATCCTGGCAAGACTATATGAGGTGTTATATTCATCAGGAGGCACTTGATATCTGGATGAGTCTTTTTCTGTGATGTTAGCAGCCATTGATATTTAATGCCTAGATCCAGTAATTCATTGGGGGTTGCAGAATGGTGATATTCTAAATTATTTCTCTTTTATTTATGATTTAAGGTACTTACATAGAATATTCTCTTCAGCTGCTATTTTGTTATTAAATAGTACAATTTACAAGGAAAGGCAGGATAAATGCTTAATTCTTTATTTTTAGTTACCAGTTTTCAAGGTAGTGAATTTGTGCTCTAAAAACCTCTGAAGGTGTTTTAGTTTATTTAAGGATCATTATGAGCTCGTGGATTTAGACATATTTAGATTTTAATCCATTGCAATTAATATGATTAATGAAGCTCAAATTGTCCAATCTTTGACTAGTGGGAGCCTCTTTAAGAGGTTTCTGAATCCTTTTATATGTCCCTAGTTGTCTTTTATTGCTTTCTTGCTGCTGGTATGAAAAGTTGTTCCAGGCTTATTTTGTAATTTTCTGCCGATTCTGTGAAATCAGACATTTCTCCAAAATTCACTGGCGATGGAGATGATTATATAATAGAGTTAATACTAGTTGAGGAGAGCCTCAACAAAGAGCCACCAGTAAAAACAACTTTGATTCAGCATAAAACATTATGTTCCTGGAACATAATAGGAGCTCAAGAAATATTTGTTGAATGGATATTAGGATGTGAATATCTTTACCTCTGTGATTTTGTACCTTTTTTTCCCTCACAGTGCCTGGCTCAGAGGTGCTCAGTCATTGTAGTGAAGGGAATAATGAATAAGATCATGGCCTTTGATAGCAGACCTCATTCCACCAAATATTAATTGTATGATCTTGAAGAGAGAAGTAAATTTACCAAATTTCTATTTCTCTGTCTGTTAAATGGGTTAACAACTAGCTCATAGTGTTGTTATTAGACATTTAATTGAAGTAATTTAATGCCAGTCAATAATTTTAATAATCAACATAGTGGCTGTTACATGATAGATGCTTAATAGAACTTAGCTGTAATTAGTATTCCTGTTGTTATTGGGTTTATGTATTTTCTTCAACTAATTATCTAATTATATTTTATTTAACATCAAAGTAAAATACCAAATACATGGGATATATATACTAATTGGTGGGTGAAAGCAGCCCAACAGCAGCCTGGGTAACAAAAATTGGCAGTATAGATTTCCTTTTGCAAATGAATGTAGATATAATGGTTGATGTATTAATAATTTAAACTAAAATGTTTGCCAAATTGGCTATTAAGCATTGTATTTATAGTTTTATGCTGCTCAAGTAAAAATGGACAAAAAAGGAAAGTAAAGATGTATTTTCTGCAGTACACCAAATTAACTTGTAGTACAGTTAGTCTTTGACTTACACACACACTCTAGATTTAAGTGCTCTATAGAATAGAAATTGCCTGGGGAAGTGAGTGATCTCTCTGTAGAGGAATGCTGTCTTTTATGTGATTGTTCAGATTTTCCAGCAGGCACTATTAATTAGTCTTCTCTTAGACCCCAGATTCTGCTGCTGAGTCCCTGCCTCTCTGCAAGGCTGCCCTGGTGCCTTGGGTGTCAGGGACGTCTCTGCTCTCACTGACAAACAGGGAGGCAAGTGAATTTTTGAGATCACAACTTGGAACTCAGAATATTAATACACCCACACTGCCTGCCCTGCCCCCCAACATGTATATTTCCCTATATTTATAAATGGTAGCTAGATATAGTTCATAAATTTCTATTTAAATATAGCTTGGCCTGGGAATAGAGTTATCATTTTTAGCATGTTTCCATATAAAAGGAAAGTGCATTCTAAGTTCTGAACAGGTTTTGGAATAGCCAGTTCATTCATGATGGCCTATTTACTTTATATATGAGGACCTTTTTGCTTGCCAGGGGCCAAGCATGAAATGTTTGGTACATTTACTAGTTTGTAATCATTAGGGATTATATATCTCAGTTTGGGGTTAAGCCATGTACTGCAGATAATTTACATTTTTGTGTAATTGAGGCTGAATGATAGTATTGCTGATATTTTGTTGATGAATGATTGAAGACTGTAATTTTTAATCTGTGTAACTTGGTAGAGTGGAAAACACTATGGTTTTAGAGTCAGATCTGAGTTCAGATTTTAGCCCGACTATTTACTAACTGTATTTGTTTCCTCAACTGTAAAATGAAGATGATAATTACAGAATGGTTATGAGATTTTAAATGATTTAGCAGTAGCCCATATAAAGTGCTTAGTCAAAGCACTTGGTACACATTAAACACTCAATAGCATACCGTTAGATCCTTAATTCCTCACATTTAGTTCTTTAACCTAAAGACATGCATAAAAGCGAGCATTTTACTGAGCTACAGCATATAATTATGTTTTAAAAGGCATAATAGTAGGTAGGTGTGATAGTATATGTTGATATCTCTTTGGCTATGTTAATTAAAGATAGCTTTTTAATTTTTCACATTTTTATAATGCTCATAAACAGCATTTATTAAGTACTTATTAAGGAAAGCTCAATGGCAAGTAAAAGCAATGAATAAAATAGTGTGCTGTATTTTCTTCCAATTATTATTTTATATAGTAATGTTTGCTTCTGCAGGAAGTCTTATTTTATAGGGAGATTGGATGAATTTTTATTTCCTGTTTTGAAATAGTAAACTTTTGAAATGCATATATGCCTCCGAAATGCAAATTAGTTTATCAGTAGCCAGTACTGACTTATAAAGCTATTTCAGTGAAAGTGACATAGAAACCTTATAATGTAAATGAATTTGATCATTGTTCTTATATGAACCTGATGATAAAAATCTACAAGTTTAGTTAATATAATAATGTTTACAGTTCAGTTTCAGGTTAACAAGCTAAGCACAATTAAAAAGAATAATGTTTTTGGCCTTGAACTTTGAAAATGGTTTGTAAGAAAGTTTGTCTCAGATAACAAGTGCTTCATTTAAGCAATGTTATTTGGCTGGGCCATAGTACATATGAGATACCTAGAGAAAATTTGTTTATGGGTATCATATACTTAAAATGTCCAGCCAGCTTTGTGGAAGGTAGAGTTAGCAGGTCATTCATGCTTCTCCTCTCCTCTTATTTCCCCTTCTCCTCACTCCCTTTTCCTTGCCCTCCTCTTTTCTTTCCCCTTCTCTTCCTCCCTTTTTCTCCCCCTATTCTTTCCCTGTTTCCCTTTCCTCCAATAGTCTTTACTGAGATTTTTTTTTAACCTGTGAAACATTTCAGACATATTAAAAAAGTATAGTATATCATATAGCAGACAGTATCCACCACTGAGATTAAGCAGATGTTAATTTTTTTGCAGTATATAGTTTAGCTCTTATTTTTAAAAAAAGACAGAAGAGCAGGGATCCTTAACTTTTGTTAGTTGCAGTATCTTCAGCACTTTGTGTAATGCCTGGGTCTTATTAGGTGTCCAGCAAATATTTGTTAAAATGATCAGCAAAGGAGAACTAACATATACTGAGAGAAGAACAACAAAAACAGGTGTCAAGACTGGAGTGTTTGAAGAAGAGTCATCCACACTCTCAGGGATAATGAGAGTTTCAGTAAAGATTGAAAGCAATCAATCCATGGTCATTGATAACCTGGGCAGTCGCTGAAAGCATTAGTTTTCATCTTAGCCATACATCACTAGGGAGGCAGTGTCATATAGTCATTTAAAGCCCAGGTTCTAGAGACAGACTGCCTGGGTTCAAATCCCATTTTTCCACTTAATCAATCTGTGTCATTGAGCAAGTCGTGTTGTTTCAGTTTCCTCTTCTATAAAGTAGAGATGAACTTAGAACTTAGAGGGTTGTGAGAATTCAGTGAGTTATCTCATGTAAGAAAAAAGCGCTTAGAACAATGCCTGGAACATAGTAAATACTAAAAAAAAAATTGTTGTTATTATTACCGAATAGCCTAAACGCTGTACCTGGCTACTTGAGTCTTCTGTAGACTGTGTCTTAATTTGGCAAAAACAAAGTGACTTCATCAGCAATCAGCAATATCTACTGGTATGAAATGTCTTATAAACTCTATAACTAAGGATGCAAACAATCTCATTATTTGTTTTTTTTTAAATTTCTTTTAGTACTTCCAAATTTATTGACTTTTAAAAAAGGGAGGTATTAATATAAACTTAATGGTAGACAATAATTATAACATTATCAGTGAAAATTAAGCAGTGCTGAGTCACTTTAAAAGTTTTACTTTAAAACCATATATTTTCGATGGCATTTTATTTTCATAGCTGCCTCTTATCCTGAAAAATCTCATAAACTTTGTTCACTTGTCATAGTTTTATATAGATCTGAAAGGATGGTGATAACAGCTGCTAAGTAAATAGTTTGGAATTTTAGAATTATTCCTATTCTCAGCAGTAGTGTGATACTCTTATGCATTGAATGTCAGTATAAGCAGGAAGAGCCGACAATTTTATTTTCTTTTTTTGAGCTTTTAAGTGTATTCCATTCCATCCGAAACCATTGACCATTTTTCAACATTAATGATACAATAGGAATAGAGAAATTTAGAATGAGAAAATATTTAGGGGTTCTAAAATTTCCTTCTTTTATATTTGAAAAAAATAAGTGTGATTATTTACTGAGGGAAAATAATTTAAGATTAATAGCAATGTTTCGTTGTATTTGAAGAACACTTGTTTTTACTTGTACTGAATTGAATGGAGCTATGGTGATAATAATGACAGTCAGTCTTTTTTTTTCTTATTTCTAATTCTATAGAGATTAGAGGAAGTTTTCTGACAAATCAGCTTGTTGCTCTATAGTAGTATTTCTCAAACTTTTGTTCTTAAGACCCATTTTACATTCTTAAAAATTATTGAGGGAGAGTACAAGAAACTTTCTGGGGGATTATATTGATACCACATTAGGTTAAAACAAATTTAATATAATTATTCATTAAAAATAACAATAAACTCATTACATGTTTATGTAAATAACATTTTAATTAAAAATAACTAATTTCCAAAACAAAAAGGCTTAATAAGGGTGGCATTGTTTTACATTTTTGCAAAACTCTTTAATGTCTGGCTTAATAGAAGATGTCTGGATTTTTATATTTGCTTCTGCATTTATTATATTATGATATATTGTTTTGGCTGAAGTATATGAAGAAAATATGGCCTCGTATATAGTTGGAAAAGGGAGAAGTAATTTTAGCTTTTTAGATGATTGTGATCTTTTTTTGATTCTATATCAAAACTTGACAAATGGTAGTTTTCTAAACTGTGAAATCTGAAACTATATCAGTGAACCTTTTTACTTTATTACATTTAAATCCATGGCTATGCTGTGTACTTTGAGTGGATCTGTAACCCATATATGGTTTTATAACATTAAACTTGGGTCATCTGGAAAATACGGGTTCATTGAGTTATGCAAATCTTCCAAATGTTGACACGTTTCATTATATAACATCAAAATATCACTTGTTGATAGCATCACCGATCTCAAGGGAAGATGTTAATCCCATGGTGATGAATACATGTTTCCCCAACTTGTAATTTCATTTGAAAGTTTAAATTTTATCATTAGCAACTGTCACTAAAGAGATAGGCTTACTTTGTTCATTTTCAAGAAAATGTCTACCAAATACGCAGGTCTAACAACCATAATTCTTTCAGGTAAAAACAGTGTTCCATGGAAATTGGCTCTTTCAGCTTGCTACTCAATCTCACAGGTGGCTTTCCTCAAGACAGTTGTCCTTTGGTATACACAGAAATGCTTTATTGCATACCTCCATTTCAATACACAGACTTAAGATCTGTTCGGAAGGTTTGAGATTTTAAAATATAAAAATAATTTTTTACTCTTTTTTAAAAAATTTATTTTTAATTAATTTATTTTTGCCTGTGTTGGGTCTTCATTGCTGCATGTGGGCTTTCTCTAGCTGCTGCGAGCGGGGGCTACTCTTTGTTGCGGTGCGTGGACTTCTCATTGCGGTGGCTTCTCGTTGTGGAGCACGGGCTCTAGGCTCGCGGGCTTCAGTAGTTGTGGCACATGGTCTCAGTAGTTGTGGCTCGCGGGCTCTAGAGCGCAGGCTCGGTAGTTGTGGCACACGGGCTTAGTTGCTCTGCAGTATGTGGGATCTTCCTGGACCAGGGCCAGAACCCATGTCCCATGCATTGGCAGGCGGATTTTCAACCACTGCACCACCAGGTATTCCCAAATTTTTTACTCTTTATCAAGGATATTCTTAAGTAAAACTAGCTTCCCTCCACCTTTCCCCCAACTCCCCACCAGTTGTGTGTCAGTGAAGCATACGCTGACTGCTAATATAGTTTGATGCCAGGGCCTTGATTCATTCTAAGGCACCATCATTTTTATCCATCTTTGTTTTTGCATTGTGCATGCAAATGGTAACTCTGTGATAAAGGCAGTTACAATCTCAGTGTTATTATGAAAATAGTTTTGTCTTTGTGGATCCCTTGTGGATCCCAATTGATTCGTGGATCATACTTTATATGTAGTAGGCCAATTTGTGGATATATCTTTTAGTTATTAGAGGATAGTTATTTACTGATTTTTTTTTTTACCTGAATTTTCCTGTTCAATTTTCTGTCTTGGGATAAATTTCAAAGCTTTTAATTACTGTACATTTTTAAGGAATCCAGGTGATAGAAGGTTCTTGAGAGGAACCAGTCTTGAATATTGATTATTTAACAGCTCCAAAGATTTAGAACAGTGAAAAGGAAATAATTTTGCCTTGGTTTTGAATGGTTCTCTGGACCAAGGTTTAGAGAAAAGCAAGGAAAAGTTTTTATCAGTGGAAGCTGGTACAAGAGCTTCAAAATCTATCCTTTCATCTTTATATTATGTTCTCAGAGCTCTTGAACCTTGAGAAATTGGTGTTGGGGTTTTGGTGCTGGAGGAATAGAAGTTGAGGGGTTCCAAACCTTTATTAGATCCACACTGAAACTAGAGCCACTGAACTTTAATTTTTTTTCTGTGTTGAGGTTCTGTTTAGGATTTTAGTAGGAAAAAGTATTCTGTGGCTAAAATATGTTTAGAAACTTCATGTTTATCTTTAGGACTTCTTTCTGAATAGCTTAGTTCATTTTCTTATGCAGATTATCATTGCTGGTTGATATTTACATATGGGTTCATCCATTTAACACATGTTTATTACAGTATACACTATGTGGCAGGCACTGTCTGGATATGGGAAGGAGTTAGGACAGAAGGCAGACATTGACAGACATAGTTCTATTCCCTACGCTTGGATACTACACAATTTTGGACTTTACAGTCTAGCAGAGTCTCCTCCATACTTCAGCTGGTCCTGGGTCAGGTTCCCTACATCTGTTTTCCAATCTCAAAATTATTACCCTAGTGACCTTTAAAGCTTTGTATTTTTAAACTAATTTCAGACTCACAAAAATGAATGGAACAAAAATAGTGTAAAGAATTCTTCTGGGGCTTCCCTGGTGGCGCAGTGGTTGAGAGTCCGCCTGCCGATGCAGGGAACACGGGTTCGTGCCCCGGTCCGGGAAGATCCCACATGCCACGGAGCGGCTGGGCCCGTGAGCCATGGCCGCTGAGCCTGCGCGTCCGGAGCCTGTGCTCCACAACGGGAGAGGCCACAACAGTGAGAGGCCCACGTACCGCAAAAAAAAAAAAAAAAAAAAAAAAGAATTCTTCTGTATCCCTTGTCTAGTTTTCCAAATGTTAATATTTTATCACGTTTTCTTTATATTTCTATCATTCTTTTTTTCTGAACTATTTGAAAGTTACAGACATGATCCTCTGAAACTCAGTGTGTATTTTATATTTTATGAAATGCAGAACAGTCTTGTGAAGTAACCAAAGGACATTAATCTATCTGTAAGCCTTATTCACTTAATATATCTATATGTATTAAATCTTATTTAGTCTGTCTATGAATTTAAATTTTTTCAATTGACCAAATAATACAGCAAAATAAAAAGTATTTTTCTCTCATCCAGGGTCAGATTCAGGATCTTGAGTTGCTTTCGTTTTCTTTAATTTGGGAAAGTTTCTGTCTTTTATGACACTGACTTTTTAAAATTGCGTAGGCCAGTTATTTTGTAGTGTCCCTCAGTTTGGGTTTGTCTAATGTGTCATCTTAGTAGAATCTGATTATGCGTTTTTTGTAGGACTACTTAGTACTGATGTTGTGTCCTTCTCAGGTTGTTTGATCTGGAGCCACATGATGTTGATTTGTCCCATTATTAGTGATGTTGGCTTTGATCACCTGCCAGTTCTTTTCACTATAAAGATGCTATGATTTTCCTTTGTAATTAATAAGTATATTATGAGGAAATACTTGAGACTGTATGAATATCCTGTTCCTCATCAGAATTTCATTAACTACTTTTGCATCCCTTTGAGGAGTTTAGATTGAATCAATATTATTAATATGGTAGTTACCAAATGGTGAATTTCTCCTTTAATTAGCTGACATTCTAACATGTACAGACACATGGATTCTTATTTTACTTAGTGCTGTCAAATTACTATCATTTATTTTGATTCTCAGATTGTCCCAGATCTGGTGCCTTCAGGCTGACTCCTGTCTTCTTAAGAAAAGTTTCCATCATTCTTTGAACATTTCCTTAGTTTCTGGCACGAGATGTTCTGGGTCCATCTTGTACTATTCCAGCCCCTGAAGTGGAATGAGTTGTTTTTCCAAGAAGTCTCAATTCCTTTTAGTAGAGAATAGTATTTAGATAAAAGGTCTGGGTGCTAGTTGTCTTGCCCATTGTTAGTGGGGTGTCATTGCTTCTAAGCCCTCTCAGTTGATAGAGTTAGGAGATACACACACACATTCATATCTCTCTCTTATTTCTGTGTGTGTATATCTACATATTTAGTTCAGGTTGATACCTCCAATTTCAATCCAGCACCACAGGATTCATTCTAATCTGACTTTTTCAGTATTTCTAATTCCCTCTGCTGATGGTGATACACCTGTCTCTGATTATTTATAATATATTTACTTATTTAGTCAATCCTAGTATGCATAGAAGATAGTCTTAAAATCGCTAGCCCACACCAGTGGAAAAATTAACTAGTGTTCTTTTTGTTTTCAGCTTGAGCGTGTATAGACAAAATACCGTATTCAAAAGTTACTTCAGTTAGTTCTTCCTAGTGGCCCTATTCCCCTTTTGGGTTTGTCTAATGTTTCATCTTAGGAGAATCTGATTATGCATTTTTTGCAGGGCTACTTAGTACTGATGTTGTGTCCTTCTCAGGTTGTTTTATCTGGAGCCACATGATGTTGATTTGTCCCATTATTAGTGATGTTGGCTTTGATCACCTTTTTCAGTGTGGATATATTAATTATTTGAAATACTTTCAGGTCTAGTTCTTTCTGTCTGTGTATCACTTTAGGGGTTAGCCCTCCTCTATCCTTGTTGATTTTATTTATTTTTTGAGTATGTGAAACATGGATATGGTTCAGAACTATAGGAGCTCATAGCAGGAGTCAGAACTATATAGAAAGGTATATTCAGAAGTGTCATTTGCCCATCTCTTCCACTCCATTTTCATATACTCCCGATAGGCTGAAAAGTGGCCCCATGGATGGCATGCAAGTGCTAATCTCTGAAATTTGTTAATTTGAAAACAGCATCTTTGCAGATGTGATTAAGACTCGGGATAGTTTATCCTGGGTGGGCCCTAAATGCAATCACAGATATTCTTATGAAGGAAGCAGAAGGAGACTTGACATAGGAGAGGAGAAGGCAATGTGATCATAGAGGCAGAGATTGGAGTGTTGTAACCACAAGCTAAGGAATGGTGGCAGCCACCAGATGTTATATGAGACAAGGAACAAATTCCTTCCTAGAGCCTCCTAAGGGAGTGAGGCCCTATCACACCTTAATTTCAGCTCAGCGAAACTGATTTCAGACTTCTGACCTTCAGAGCTGTGAGAGAATAAATTTATGTTGTTTTAAGCAACCAGGTTGGTGGTAATTTGTTACAGCAGCCACAGTAAACTAATACACACCCCTTGTTGGTAACCAGTCTTATTATTTTCTTATTTTTTTGTTTTTTTTAACATCTTTATTGGAGTATAATTGCTTTACAGTGTTGTGTTAGTTGCTGTATAGCAAAGTGAATAAGCTATACGTATATATATCCCCATATCACCTCCCTCTTGCATCTCCCTCCCTCCCACCCTCCCTATCCCACCCCTCTAGGTGGTCACAAGGCACTGAGCTGATCTCCCTGTACTATGCGGCTGCTTCCCACTAGCTATCTATTTTACATTTGGGAGTGTATATATGTCCATGCCACTCTCTCACTTGGTCCCAGCTTACCCTTCCCCCTCCCGTGTCCTCAAGTCCATTCTCTATGTCTGTGTCTTTATTCCTGTCCTGCCCTTAGGTTCTTAAGAACCATTTTTTATTTATTTTTAAAATTAATTATTTTATTTATTTTTGCTGTGTGGGTCTTTGTTTCTGTGCAAGGGCTTTCTCTAGTTGTGGCAAGTGGGGGCCACTCTTCATCGCGGTGCGCGGGCCTCTCACTGTTGTGGCCTCTCCCGTTGCGGAGCACAGGCTCTGGACACCCAGGCTCAGCAGCCATGGCTCACGGGCTTAGTTGCTCCACAGCACGTGGGATCTTCCCAGACCAGGGCTTGAACCCATGTCCCCTGCATTGGCAGGCAGATTCCCAACCACTGTGCCACCAGGGAAGCTCTTTTTTTTTTTTTTTTTTTTAGGTTCCATATATATGTGTTAGCATACAGTATTTGTTTTTCTCTTTCTGACTTACTTCACTCTGTATGACGGTCTCTAGATCCATCCACCTCACTACAAATAACTCAATTTCGTTTCTTTCTTTGGCTGAGTAATATTCCATTGTATATATGTGCCATATCTCCTTTATCAGTTCATCTGTCAATGGACACTTAGGTTGCTTCCATGTCCTGGCTATTGTAAATAGAGCTGCAGTGAACACTGTGGTACATGACTCTTTTTTGAATTACGGTTTTCTCAGGGTACATGCTCAGTAGTGGGATTACTGGGTCGTATGGTAGTTCTATGTTTAGTTTTGTAAGGAACCTCTATACTGTTCTCCATAATGGCTGTATCAATTTACATTCCCACCAACAGTGTAAGAGGGTTCCCTTTTCTCCACACCCTCTCCAGCATTTATTGTTTGTAGATTTTTTGACGATGGCCATTCTGACTGGTGTGAGGTGATACCTCATTGTAGTTTTGATTTGCGTTTCTCTAATGATTAGTGATGTTGAGCATTCTTTCATGTGTTTGTTGGCAATCTGTATATCTTCTTTGGAGAAATGTCTATTTAGGTCTTCTGCCCATTTTTGGATTGGGTTGTTTGTTTTTTTGATATTGAGCTGCATGAGCTGCTTGTATATTTTGGAGTTTAATTCTTTGTAAGTTGCTTCATTTGCAAATATTTTCTGCCCTTCTGTTGGTTGTCTTTTCATTTTGTTTATGGTTTCCTTTGCTGTGCAAAAGCTTTTGTTTCATTAGGTCCTATTTTTTTTTTTTAATTTCTCTAGGAGGTGGTTCCAAAAGGATCTTGCTGTGATTTATGTCATAGAGTGTTCTGCCTATGTTTTCCTCTAAGAGTTTTATAGTGTCTGGCATTCATTTAGGTCTTTAGTCCATTTTGAGTTTATTTTTGTGTATGGTGTTAGGGAGTGTTCTTATTTCATTCTTTTACATGTAGTTGTCCAGTTTTCCCAGTACCACTTATTGAAGAGGCTGTCTTTTCCCCATTGTATATTCTTGCCTTCTTTATCAGAGATAAGGTGACCATATGTGTGTGGGTTTATCTCTGGGCTTTCTATCCTGTTCCATTGATCTGTATTTCTGTTTTTATTTATAAGTTTTGTTATATAAATTTTGTTAGGTATTGCCAAATTCCCCTCTATTAGCATGTGCTGATTTACATTCTCACCGGCAACTTATGAGAGTACCTGTTTTTCCAAAGTCTTACCAAGAGAATATATATTAAAACATGGGGGGTGGGTAGGTGAGAAGTGGTAGGCCAGTGTACTGAGTGAGGTTGAACATCTTTCCTATGTTTAAAGTCCATTTTTATGTACTTTACTTTTTGTGAATTATGTGTTGCCATTTTTTTCTATTAGGTTTTTGGTCCCATTTTCTCTCAGTTTTTAAGAACTCTTTCTATACTTGGGATACTAGATCTTTATCTGTAATATATGTTTTAAATATTTTCTTTCAATTTTTCAGTTTTTTATTTTGCTTATGATATCTTTTAAAAAATTTAATACTTATTTTTTTGGAGAAGTTTTAGGTTTACAGAAAAATTGATTAGAAAATACAGAGTTCCCACATTACATTTCCCTGCCCTGTCAGTTTCTCCTATTATTTACCTTTTGCAGTAGAGTGACACATTTTTTTTGATTGATGAACCAATGCTGATACATTATTATTAACTAAAGTCCACAGTTTACATTCGAGTTCACTCTGTCTTGTATATTTTATGAATTTTGACAAATATATAACGATGTGTGCCTACTATTACTATATAGTACAAAATAGTTTCACTCTATATCAGGCATCTTTTCTGACCACAGTGGTATGAAACTAGAGATCAGTTATGATAGGAAAACTGGAAAATTCACAGATATGTGGGGATTAAACAACATGCTACTGAACAACCAATGGGTCAAAGAAGAAATCAAAAGAGAAATAAGATGTTACCTTGAGACAAATGAAAATGGAAATACAGCATACCAAAACTTATGGGATGCAGCAAAAGCAGTTCTGAGAGGGAAGTTCATAGCAATAAATGCGCATGCTAACAAAAAGAAAGAACTCAAATAAACAGCCTAACTTAATACCTCAAGGAACTAGAAAAAGAACAAACTAAACCCAAAGTTAGTAGAAACAAAGGAAATAACAAAGATCAGAGCAAAACAATGAAATAGCGCTAAAAAGACAATAGAAAGGATCAATGAAACTAAGAGCTGTTTTTTGTTTGTTTGTTTGTTTAAAAGATAAGCAAAACAGACAAACCTTTAGCCAGACTCACCAAGAAAAAAAGAGAGAGGACTCACATAAATAAAATCAGAATTGAAAGAGGAGATGTTACAATTGATGCCAAAGAAATACAAAGGATTTTAAGAGACTACTGTGAAGAATTATTGAATATATACCAACAAGTTGGACAGTCTGTAAGAAATGAATAAATTTCCAGAAACATACAGCTTACCAAGACTGAATCAAGAAAAAATAGAAAATCTGAACAGACTGATTACTAGTAAGAAGATTGAATCAGTAATCAAAAACCTCCCAACAAATAAAACTTCAGGACCAGGTGGGCTTCACTGGTGAATTCCACCAAACGTTTACAGAAGAATTAATATCAGTCCTTCTCAAACTCTTCCAAAAATATAGAAGAGGAGGGAACACTCCCAAACTCATTTTATGAGGCCAGCATTACCCTGATACTAAAGTCAGACCAGGACACTATGAGTTAAGGAAACTACAGGCCAATATCCCTGATGAACATAGATGCAAAAATCCTCAACAAAATATTAACAAGCTTAATTCAGCAACACATTAAAAGGATTATGCATCATGATCAAGTGGGATTTATCCGTGGGATGCAAGGATGGTTCAGAAAACACAAATCAATAAATATGATGTACCAAATTAATAGATTGAAGTATAAAAGTCATGTTCATCTCAATAGATGCAGAAAAAGCATTTGACAAAATATCATTTCATGATAAAACCTCTCAACAAATTGGGTGTAGAAGGAACATACCTCAACCTATGAAATGGGAGAAAATAATTACAAGTTATATATCTGATAAAGGGTTAAGATCCAAAAAATATAAGGAACTCATATAACTCAGTAGTAAAAAAAAAGAAAAATCTGATTACAAAATGGACAGAGAACTGAATAGACATTTTTCCATAGAAGACATACTAATGGCCAACAGGTATATGAAAAGATTCTTGAGATCACTAATAATCAGGGAATTGAAAATCAAAACCACAATGAGATATCACCTCACACCTGTTAGAATAGCTGTTATCAAAAAGATAAGAGATGACAAGTGTTGGCAAGGCTGTGTAGAAAAGGGAACCCTTGTGAACCGTTGGTGGGAATGTCGGTTGGTAGAGCCACCATGGAAAAGAGTATGGAGGTTCCTTAAAAAATTAAGAAGAGAACTGCCATATGATCCAGCAGTCCTACTTCTGGGTATATATCCAAAGGAAATGAAAACACGATTTTGATGAGATATCTGCATACCCATGTTTATACACACAGTGGGATATTATTAAGCCATGAGAAAGAAGGAAATCCTGTCATTTCAACAGCATTGATGAACTGTGAGGGTATTATGCTATGTGAAATAAGTCTGACAGAGAAAGACCAATACTGTGTGATATCACTTATAAATGGACTTTAATAAAGCTGAATTCATAGAAACAGGCTGGAGTGGTGGTTACCAGGGGTGGGGGATGGCAGAAATGGGGAGATGTTGGCCGAAGGATATAGACTTCCACTTATAAGATGAAAATGTTCTAGGTATCTAAAAAAGTTTCTATTTATCTATGCTAGGGTGCACTGACTCTTTTCTGTGTTATTTCCAATCTGTTCTTGTTCTAGATACTCTTTTACTATTCTAGAATTTCCATTTGGTTCTTCTTTATGGTTTACATTTCCTTGTGGGCATATTTTCCTTTATTGTTGAGCATAATTATAATAGCTCTTTTAAAATCCTTGTTTTAAAGGATTTAAATCACCAACATCTGATTCCACAAGGTTGTTATTTATTGTTTTCTTGTTGTTTCTTTGTTTGGTCTCATTTTCTTGGCCTTTATGTCAAATGATTTTGGATTATAATCTTTATGTTTGATTGTTATGGATTCTGTTACAGTCCTCCATAAAAGGGCTGATATCTTTGTTTTAGCAGGCAGTTAATTTTGTTGTACTCATACTTCAAACTCTGTGCCTTAGGAGACAATTCAACTGTCAGGTTTTTGTTTTTGTTTTTGTTTTAATCATTAGCTGGTGTCTGTCCTCCATATTAATTGGTCAGCCAGTTAGTCTGTCAAAGATTTGGGCAGACTTAAACATAGGATTTACAACTTCCCCTGTCTGACCTTCTTCTTTCTGGAATTTCTCCCTCGCTTTCCAGTGTTGGTGGTTGCTTTGAAAGCTTCCTCTGGCACTCCAGAAAAGAAAAACTGCGCATAAAAACTGCGGTTCTCTGTTGGAATTTTAGTTTGTGCAGCCACTGATTGTGGCCTGCCCTCCAGCTATACACAGTATATTTAGAAACTTACTCCTGCCATTTTTTTGTTCCAAGTATATATGCCCTCCAGAATCTGTCTGCTTTTGTTCATTTTCCTGTGCCTTCAGAGGTTGGTGGTGTTTATATTTTGTCAATTTTTATAGTTGTTGTCTGGAGGAGGATTGGTCTGGATAAGCTGCTTCTACCATATTGGACATGGAACTTACCCGCTCTCCCATTTTTAAAAGAATGCATAGTCTCATTGATTTTAATTTAATATTTTACAGTCATATAAGTGACTTCTTTTTTGATGTTCAGATTTGGCCAATGGGAGCCCCTTCAAGCTTACTTTTGTGTTTTCTTTTTTGTGTGTGTGTGTATGGGTGTGTGTGTTCTCTGTGTCTTTCTGATGGGCCTTTATTCGTCTTTGAATTCTTTCTGTCAAGCATACAATGATGTCCCAGGCTCACTTTATTCCCTGCTTCAGATATGAGAATAAGATTTAGATACTATTATCTGGGTTCTAAGTTCATTTTTCAGGGGCATCATTTATTCTAAGACTTCTTAGAAATGTAAAGTTACATGTGGCTACTAGAAAACTTAAATTACACATTATTTTTCAATTTTAAAATTTATTTTTATTGATTTATTTTTTGTTAATTTTTATTGGAGTATAGTTGCTTAACAGTGTTGTATTAGTTTCTGCTGTACAGCAAAGTGAATCAGTTATACATATACATATATCCACTCTCTTTTAGATTCCCTTTCCATTAAAAAAAAATAGTGACAATATCAGATATTTACCAGAATACAGAGAAACTGGATCACTTATACATTGCTGGTGGGATTGAAAATGATATTGCCATTCTGGAAAACACTTTGGCAGTTTTGTAAAAAAAAAAAAAAAAAAAAAAAAATTAATTAATAAAACATGCAATTAATTACATGACCCAACAGTTGCACTCCTGGGCATTTATCTCAGAGAAATAAAGATTTAAGTCCACACAAAAACTTGTAAAACAAAAGAAAAGAAAAGAAAAGAAAAGAAAACTTAAATTACACATTAAAAAATTAAAGTTTCAGTTAACTTAATTATAGATCCAAATATTATCACATGTATTAAAATACTACCATGTCAGTACTTGAGTATTATCATTGATATGTCATCAACATAACAACTATTAATGAGATACTTAAATTCTTTTGTTTGTACCAAGTCTTCAAAATCTTGTGTGTATTTTACACTTAACAGCATATCTGGATTTGGACTGGCCACAATTCAAGTATGCAATAGTGCTCAGTAGCCACATATTTTCTTACAGTTTGTTTTTTGCCTTTACTTATAGTTTTTGGCAGTTTTGGCCATCTGTATTTCAGAAATCAGTTTTTATTGTTGAATGTATCAATTAAAAATTGTATCTTTTGCCTTTGGATTTTCAGTCACTGCTAGACTTCCCTCATTCCAGGATATAGTTGGAATCATTTGTGTTTTCTTCTAGGACATTCATGGTTTTAATTTTTGTGTCTTAATTCCTGATCCGTTTGGGATTTTATGTATTCTGCAGTTTTTGTCCTTCATTTCATTCAAAAGTTATTTAATAGAATATTTTTTAACTTGCAGGAGGAAGGGCTTTTTCTTGTTGTTCATGTGTAGTTGTATTGTGATCAGATAACATAGTTTGTGTTATTTCTACTCTGTTAAACTTATTGAGATTTTCTTTATGACCTTTCATATGATCAGTTTTTGTGAATAGTCCACGTCCACTTAAATAGATTGTTTTCTCTATCAGAGTACAAAGTTAAGTATAGTAAGTTCAATATAATGTAATCTACCTTATTGATTACATAGCTTATGTCTTCTATAGCTTTACTTACTATTATTCTGTTTTTGTTAATTTCTTCATCTATCTAATGTAGATTTTTGTTTTACAAAGCTTATGACTGTGTTCTTTGGTGCATAGATATTCGTAACTGATTTATCTTCCTCATTGTCAATTTGTTCTTTAGCATTAAAAAAAAAAAAGTCCTACTTTGTCATGTTAGGTGCCTTTTTCGGCCTAAATTCTACCTTGTCAGTTATTAAGATCATAACCTCTGCTTTCTTTTTTGTTGTATTTGCCTGTTACACCTGTGCTCATATCTTTTTCCTTTTAATGTTTCTTAATTACTTTGTTTTAGGTGCTCCTTGTATATAGCGTACAGTTGGGTTTTGGGTCATGAGCTGATCAAAAATCTTTTTCCTTTTAGTAGAGGAGTTAAGCTCTTTGCATTTACTATTGACACTGATAATCTTGAGCTTAGCTCTGACAATTATTTATTATATTTGCTGTTTGTATTCTGTTTGCTATGTGTCTTTTACTATGTTTTATGTTTCCATTGCTCTTTTGAAGAATTTTGCTTTGAAAAATTGTTTTGATATTGAGTATGTTTATCCTACTAAAGCATGGGATTTCATTAATAGTAATATATTAATATTGTTTCCTTAATTGTGACAAATGTACCAGAGTAATTCAAGATGTTAACAGTAGGGGAATCTGGGTATATGGTATGTGGAAACACTGTACTATCATTGCAACTTTTCTGTAATGTAAAACTATGCTAAAATATAAAAAAAACTGTTTTAACGTAGTGGTGCTGGTGGTGTCCTGGGTTGGTTTTGTAAAGTGAATTTTATGTGAATTTATTGCTGAACTTGGTGAATATAAGCTGTTTTTGTCAGTTTTCAGTGACTCTGGAAGGTGTAATCATATATTTGATAGTAAAGAGTTGTAGGAAAATATCTTCGTTTTATAATAATGAAGCAAAAAGAAGTTTTTGTACTGGAGAGAAATTTTTTTTAGCAAAAGATTAAAGAAAAATTTGCTTCTAGAACTGGTTACTCAAATCATATCTTGTGTAGATGAATTATTTAGAATGTTGGGGAAGAGGGCATGTTTAGTAGTTAACAGTTGAGTTCTGAATTGAAATATAAGCTGAAGAATTTTAACGGCACCTAGAAGGTGTAGTTCAGGCTTTCAGTCCCAGAATTTTAGAGCTGGAAGAGACCTTTACAATTTATTCCAATTCTTTCATTAATAGAAGAATAACTAGAAGTCTAGGAAAGTGATATGTTATATCTAAAATCATGTAGTAAATTAATATGAAGAGCTGGGACTAGGACCTAAGCCTCTTCATTTCTGTTTCAGGATTCTTTCTTCAGTGCCAGAATGTGTTCTTAAAAGTCATGATTATCCAGATACTGGGATCTTCATATCTTACTTAGAGTGCAGCTGTGGCAATGTTACATGTTTATACTGGCATTTAAAAAATGGCACCGAAACACAAGTCATTTACTCAATATCCCAGAGGTAATGTTAGGTCATAAGACTCTGGCTTATTGATTTTTACCTCTATATCTAATCCAGTAAGGGAAGGGCTAGCCAGAAGATTATAGTAAATAGGCCAATTGTTATGAACTATAGTTGGGGAGCTAAAACAGGACCTGGTGCTGGAAACCATAAAATGCCAGAAGATTTTTGGGCTGTAGTGATGTGGATGATGTCAAAGTGATAAGAGCTTCTACCATGACTAAGTGGACTCTAGAACCTATAGAATGGAGGACAGAGTAAAGGAGGTTGTGGAGCCACCATCAAACTTGCTCTTTGAATGCTATTTGTTCTGTTCTCATTCCCTAGAACATTCCACTACTTGCCAGATAGGATTTAGAATAATCATCGATAATGAAATTAAATTCATCTGATATCTGCAAAACACTTTTATTTTGCAAAGTACTCTCACAAATACACTCTTTGATCCTTGCAGTATCCTTGTGAGATGGGTAGAAGGGATACTGGTGAGCAGAAAATGTTAAATACTAATGTGTGTCAAAGCAGCATGCTAGAAACCACTAAAAGATATAAAGATGAAGAGACATAGTCTTGGCTCTCATGGTGTGCACAGTCTTGTGGGGGACGGGGTGGGGAAAATAGCCAAGTATAATGTAAAGCAAGTTGAAAAAGATTTAGAAAGTCAAGTTATTTCCCATGGGAATTTAAAAGGAGTGATGGTGTTATAAACGATGGAAATTGTACTACTTTGCCTTCTGATTTCAGACTAGCTGAAAGGATTATAACTATAAAAGGATATTGACTGTAATAGATACAGATATAATCTTCTTTTCTAATTTTTCAGAAATCTTTTTATTTTAGGTGATTCTACAAAGCTTATCTGAACAAATTTATGAACTAAGGATGACAGAAGTCACTTAAATTTCTGTTTCAATGATTTTTGGCAAATAGGGCTCGCTGGAGGAGGAGAAGAAAAAAAGGGAATTGACATTATAATGTCAAACAGAACTTACAAATTTACCTAGGCCAAAATATGAATAAAAATTTAACTGGGCCCTATTAACTGGTAAGAAGATCGATAGAGTAAAATTGACGCACTACTAGTTTATGTTGTCAAGGTAGACAACTTCAGAATATGAGAGGGAGTAGTGAAGACTTCTAGTTCCTAACTTGGTTTTTTATATTGCTTCAAAGTAATGTTACATTTCAGGATCATTATAGTAAATATTTGCTTACCAATAAATATGAGTTTAACAGTTTTAGAATAATGAATTCATTTTTATTGAAACAGTGGACAAAACAGGCTTTTCAGTTTTTTGTTTATTTTTCAAATTCATATTGGTTATCAGGTTTTTTTTCTCTTTTCCTTTTTATTCTCAAACTGATTGTTAATGAGAAAACACATGGAGCAGTTAACAATGACACTTGAATCTTTAGTCTTCTCTTTCCAACTCAAGCACTGAAATATGACACTCCTTTCATAATATTCTTTCTGGCCATCACGTTCTCTCTTTTCTTTTTGGCTTCAGAGTCCTTTCTAAAAGGAAATATGCTGCCTGGCATTCTATATTATTCCTAATTTCCAGGTGGAAAAATGAGACCAATGAAGTGACACCTAAACACAATGGGGATTATAGTTTTAAAAACAAGACAATAAGTCAGATCTTCTTGCTTTCATTCTTCTCTATTTTACCACGACAAAATACTTATCGAAGTCCAAGAGATTACTGATATGCAATAATGACCAATGACTTCACATTAATGGAGCTATTCATAATAAACTCATCAGAGAAGTAATTGGAAAAAATTTAAATATAAAGAGTGATTTTCACTATTCTGTTTATATAGTATTGAAACAACCATAACATTCAAACACCCAGGAAGTGCAAAACTCTAAGTAATATTAAATAATAATTGATATTAACTCTGAAATACTGCAACATCTTGAAGTATCTTGTGAATGACCAAAAACAGATAAAATTTTGTTTGGTATAGCTTCAGTTGTTTTCCACAGAACTATATATTAAAAAAACTGGTAATCCATGTAAGATATACACAAAACCTTGAACTGACTAGATTGTTCAATGAAAAATACTCCACACTGCTTTGTTGTTATGGACAAATGAGCTTATAATTCAATGAAACCCTTTTAAGAAGTTCTAGTCTATGGAATGACATCTTCAAATTGTTTGGTCCTATTAGTTTTATTAACAGAAACCTCCCATTCCTTCATAAAATGTTTATTAATTCCTCTGAATATCATCTTTAAAAGGGCTGACTTGATTGTTGTCAAAATAAATCACAGGTCAAGTGCAACCCTCCAGTCTCCAGTCTATGGGCTCTTCCATGAGTTTCAGTTCCATGTAAGCCACACAGTGACCTTCCCACGAGTTTTCCATTGGAGATTTCACAGTCCTAACTTTAACGTTTTCCACAAAGTATCCCTCCCTTCTCTAGCCTTTGGGTAGAATGTCAAATTAATAATGGCATGTGGTGTTCCTTAGCATAACCTGCCAAAATGTGATAATTTCCTTAGAAGAAAAGCCATGGGCTGCAATCACACATCTGTGTTGACAGACATCCAGATGAATCCTATATAAAAAGAAAAGGTTGGTGTCTTCTGGAATATGAATGTACACCTTTAATAAATTCAAACAGATCCCAACATAAACATCTTCAAACTTGACGGGTTTTGACTCATCATTTCATAGATTCTTGGCACCAAATCTCTGGACATGATATATACTAACCCAACCCACGGCAGTAGGGAGGAAACGCCTTGAAGGGATACTCCTGGTATGAAATATGGGTTTTTTGGGTAAAATCCTCTATAGGAATAATTATCAATTAGAGGATAACGTGTGAAAAACTTCTCTGAGTGGTTTAAATTTAAAAGATACTTCACTAAATTGCCAGTATTGATGAAGACATCAGTGTCTGTCTTCATGATGTACCTGGCATTGGGGCAAAACTCAGTTACCCACCTAAATGCCATAATCGTTTTCAAGGTCAGGTTATTGTACGTGTCTATAAAAAATCTTGTCATATTATGTCACCATAAAGGAGATGTTCATCCTCTAAGGATAATGCTAACAATTTTTCTTCCCTTTCAGCCTGTTGGCCTAATAAGAAAAATGTAAGAACCTCATATCCCCACTAAGACTTCTTTTCACCCGAAGTAACTCTAATGGCCTGTCTGGCTTTCACATCTGAAGGGTGTGAGGTCACCAGGATAACAAGAAATGGGTTTTGATGAGAGCAGTTCTAATGCTCTCGAAGTGTGAAGTGGAAGTCTTGTTTGGAAATGGGCTCATACTCGTAGAAGTACATCCAGTTCACGCGTTCTGTCACATTGTAGTGGGGGCAGACTGAGGTACCACATCACCAGGAAACTCAGGAGCAACAGCAGCAGGAGGCTCCATTTGGGGGATCGCAGTGACATCCTACTCGGAAGGGTGGGGTGCTCAGGAGGGCCGGGGCCATCCATTCACAGCCCCTCAGGAGCACACGAGCCTCAGGTTCTAGCTGCTAGACACTCTACAACCTTTTGGGGGCTCCATTTAATCTCAGCTATCCATGACCTTCTTCTTGATTTATTCCTTCAGAGTGAAAGACCTTCAGTTTCACCAACTGAACATTCAGTAGTAAGTAGTAGTCAAAAATAATGCTTGAAATCTCTACTGAAAAACAGAGACTCTCAGATTGGCTTAAAATTCTGCCATATACTGCTTATAAGACACATGCCTGTAGAATTTCTTATGAGACTAAAGCACTAGCTGAAGTTTTCTGTTTTCATGTTCCATGCTTTAATTAAAAGATTTGCCGTGAACTACTCTAAGTGGCCTGGAGGAAGCTAAAACCCAAAGCTGTTCCCAGTTGAAGACTGCAAATTCAAATCTTCCTTACCTTTGGTGGGGCAGCTGATCGTCACAGAGGCCCTGGCCCCTGGGCCCATATTTCTTTATATCACCTACTTTAGTGATGTCTATTTGCCCATTTACAAAGTATGCTAAAAGGAGCAACTTCCCTTGTTATACCAGATTCATTAGCGTATTAATTAATGCTACAGGGAAAGGAGAGGGAAAGAGAGTGGTACAACATAGTATTTTCTTCTCCTTTGGGGCTTATTTCTACCTCTGTGTGTTTTCTCTCTTAATGTTGATCCATAGCTAAAAGACGTTGAGGTCCTATCTTACTGCTTTTCAAATCTAAGCCATACTATAGAGAGATTGACAAATTTCTAGTAGTAAAATTATTCCTAGCAAACAGCCTCCTGTAGGCTGTCCCGACTCCTACCCTTTCCCACTTCAGTCTGGTGGTCTCATCTATACAACATTACCTCCTTGTTTGAAGTCCAGCCTAGAATGGTCTTGGGATCATCAGTGTTATAAGGCTCTGCATTGCCTGAGTTATACTTAGATTTTTTTTTTTTTTTTTTTTTGTGGTACGTGGGCCTCTCACTGTTGTGGCCTCTCCCGTTGTGGAGCACAGGCTCCGGACGCGCAGGCTCAGCGGCCATGGCTCACGGGCCCAGCCGCTCTGCGGCATGTGGGATCTTCCCAGACCAGAGCATGAACATGTGTCCCCTGAATCGGCAGGCGGACTCTCAACCACTGCACCACCAAGGAAGCGCTATACTTAGATTTTTAATTTAAATGTGTTCACAGCTTCACTACCTATGGGTAAATACCTTTTTATATAAACATGTAGAACCTCTCTTCTCTTTTTCTTAAAAGTGACCGGTTTCATCCCTAACAGAATTTCTTTTGTCATCTGTTAAACATGATTTTCCCACAAATTTAGTTTTTTGTTCATTTCATATGTGATGATTTTTTGTGTGTGTAGTTTCCTTTTTTAGAACAGGACAGTTGTGTTTCTTTGACGATAAGAATCAATGGGCCATGTGCTGTTTTTTCTTTTCCTACTCAGAGTATGTTCAGTTTAGCTCACAGTCTTTTTCCTTCTATATGGATAAAAATGACTGACTCTGTTCAACAGCAGAGATTGAAAATAAAACCTTTAATTCCTAACCTTTTTTTTTACAGTTCTTTCTTTAAACGTCTTCTAAAGGATTTTTCTTTCTTTATATTTTCCTTTACCTGTCATGGGGAGAGTAAGATGTTCATTTGGTTCTACTGTATTTCTCCTGAAGACTTATTTGTTTTGCTTCTCTTCCTTTAGTATCTTCACCTTTGATTAGTTTACAGCAGATCTTGTAACATTTGACCTGAATTCCAATGCCACTGATAAGCAAATATAGCATTTCCTCTTAAATGAATAATTTTCTCCATACATTTGATTTGAGCATATATGAAATCATATGCTGCATCCTTGGTTATGTATTCCCATGTACATTTCTTTCTTTCAGAGAAATCTTTCCTAAAATTAGTTTTTCCTTGTGTTGACTTTTTATTTCTGATTACTGAATGCCATTTATTCTTTACACTCAGCTGGTATTGCCTATTTCACTTTCATGGTTACTGTGCTTTTCTACCACATAGTATGCATTTATTATATGGTTCAGGATAACTTATTAACATGTCAGTGTTGTTAACCGAATACATCTAATTTTCGGAAAATTTCAGCTTTCAGTGCTATCACAAAGTTGGTTTAATTCATAGTCTCCCTTTAAAATAATTAAGATAGTGCTTCCAGCCAAGTTGGACTAACGGATTGGTATCTTTTTACTTGAAACAGCTAACTAGACAAAAAACATGAAACAACAGTTCTGAAGGCATTTGCCATCAGGCAACAAAAGACATCGATCCCTGAGAGACAGGAAACAGATTAGATGAGACCTATGCTTGCTCTAGCCTGGAGAGTGTTTCTAGGCATGGGCTAGGGCAGTAGAACCCCAGAGGAGCCTAGAGATCTCCCTGAAATGAGGAGATGGTGCTGGTAGCCTAAGGAGCCAAGGCAGCTAGAGTTCAGAGAGCAGAGTACCAGAGAGGAGAGAGCTGCAAGAGAATTTTGCACATCTGCAGAAGTCCCTTCCAAGAATTCAGTTGAGTACTGATCAGTACAGACCTGTGAGGAAACTGCTTGAGGTCAAGGAAGAACCACCCAAAAGGAATTGAGGGAACAATACAGAGCTCACACAATGTCAGGAATAGAGCCTGAATCCATCAGACAGGGTGGAAAATATAATTCACTGAGTGTCAGGCAGAGCATCTCTAACATTGTAGTTTTCATTTCTAGATGTTCGATTTGGGTCCTTTTTCTATGTTTTAACTTAAATTACACTCAATCTTTTCTCTAGCTTCTAGAGCATATGGAATACATTTATAATAACTTTAAATCCTAGTTTCCTAGTTCTATAAAAACTGTCATTTCTGGGTTGGTTTTGATTGATATTTCTCCTCATTTGGCTCTATTTTCTTGCCTCCCCACCCCTCCCTTCCGCCACAACCTGCTTGGCAAATTAGTTAATGCTTGTCAGGTATGGAAAAGAAGACATTGTAAATTTTACCTTGTTGGGTACTGGATATTTTTGTATTCCTGTAAATATTCTTGACGTTTTTTCTGGAATGTATTTAAGTTACTTGGGAAGTATTTAATCCTTTAAGGTATTCCTTACTGGGACCATTTAATGTAATTTTGCTGTATTCCTGAGGCAGAACCTTTACGAATACTTTACCTGATGCCCTGTGAATTACGAGGTTTTCCATTTAGCTAACCATCTGGTTACAGATGTTAAGTTGAAGATCAGGTTGTTCCTTCAGGGTTCGTTTTTAAGCTCTGCTGGTATCATTATAGATTAATCTTTATTTTGGGACTAATTTAGCCCTGCTGAGGTCTCTACTTATTGTCCGGAGTATACAAGGTCTCTCTCCTCTGGTTAGTTGCAACTCAAATTTCCCTAGCTCTGTATGAACCTTGAATTGTTCATTTTTTAAGCTCCTCAGCAGATTTTTTTTTCCTCTTGCATTATGGAATTTCCCCAAATATGTGCAAATTAGTATTAAGTCAAAGACTCAAGAGAAGATGTGTGGAGCTTTTTTCTGCATTACTCCCTCCTCTCTGGTACATTATTCCAATAATTCCTGCCACCTATACCTTCTGAACTCTGATCTTTGTCTTTTCACGTTAGTGACACTGCTGTGCTCTGCTTTGAATCTCCCTGCCTGCAGTAGTGTCTATAACATGTCTCTTAGCAGAAAGTCAAGGTGCATGTAGGCTTATCTAGCTTGTTTCCCTCTCTCAGAGAATGCAGATCTATACTAATTGTTTTCCATTGTCTGGAGACTGTTGCGTCCTATATTTTGTCTAGTTTTTCAGTTGTTTACTGTTTGAAGAGAAATGCGGTACCAGTTACTCCATAATGGCTAGAAGCATAAATCCCATAATACTGGATTATTGTGGGAGGTTGGTAAAGACTTTAGGGTGAAATTTTAGGAAGGAATCGCAATGAGCCTTAACTGATTTTATAGTTAATGGCTATTTAGGAATTGTCTGTTTATGGGCCCTGGGAGTAGTTGACTTGGCAGTGGTTTGTCCTTTTCAATGAGAGCTATCAGATGAGATAATGTAAATAATAAGGCAATATACAAATGTCCTTATTTTTGGTTTGCAATTATTTATTAAATGTTTTTATAGGCTGTTCTGTCTCAGAATAACAGTTTTTTGTTTTTTGTTTTTTTTTGCTTTTTTAATTAATTAATTAATTAATTATTGCTGTGTGAGGGCTTTCTCCTGTTGTGGCAAGTGGGGGCCACTCTTCATCGCAGTGCGCGGGCCTCTCACTATCGCGGCCTCTCTTGTTGCGGAGTACAGGCTCCAGATGCGCAGGCTCAGTAGTTGTGGCTCACGGGCCTAGTTGCTCCGCGGCATGTGGGATCTTCCCAGACCAGGGCTCGAACCCGTGTCCCCTGCATTAGCAGGCAGATTCTCAACCACTGCACCACCAGGGAAGCCCCAACAGTTTTTTTAATAGATCTTTATTGGAGTATAATTGTTTCACAATACTGTGTTAGTTTCTATTGTACAGTGAAGTGAATCAGCCATATGCGTACATATATCCCCATATCCCCTCCCTCTTGAGCCTCCCCCTATCCCACCTCTCTAGGTCATCGCAAAGGACCAAGCTCATCTCCCTGTGCTATGATGCTGCTTCCCACTAACTAAATTTTACGTTCAGTAATGTATATATGTCGATGCTACTCTCACTTCGCCCCAGCTTCCCCCTCCCCCCACGTCCTCAAGTCCATTCTCTATGTTTACGTCTTTATTCCTGCCCTGCCACTAGGTTCATCAGTACCATTTTTTTTTTTTTTTAGATTCCATATATATGTATTAGCATATGGTATTTGTTTTTCTCTTTCTGACTTACTTCACTCTGTATGACAGACTCTAGGTCCATCCACCTCACTACAGATAACTCAATTTCGTTTCTTTTTATGGCTGAGTAATATTCCATTGTATATATGTGCCACATCTTTATCCATTCATCTGTCAGTGGACACTTAGGTTGCTTCTATGTCCTGGCTGTTGTAAATAGGGCTGCAGTGAACATTGTGGTACATGTCTCTTTTTGAATTATGGTTTTCTCAGGGTATATGCCCAGTAGTGGGATTGCTGGGTTATATGGTAGTTCTATGTTTAGTTTTTTAAGGAACCTCCCTGCTGTTTTCCATAGTGGTTGTATCAATTTACATTCCCACCAACAGTGCAGGAGGGTTCCTTTTTTACCACACCCTTTCCAGCATTTATTGTTTCTAGATATTTTGATAATGGCCATCTGACAGGTGTGAGGTGATACCTCATTGTAGTTTTGATTTACATTTCTGTAATAATTTGTGATGTTGGGCATCTTTTCATGTGCCTCTTGGCCATCTGTATTGTCTTCTTTGGTGAAATGTCTTTTTAGGTCTTCCACCCATTTTTTTAATTGAACTGCTTGTTTTTTTGATATTGAGCTGCATGAGCTGTTTGTATATTTTGGAGATTAATCCTTTGTCCATTTCTTCATTTGCAAACATTTTCTCCCATTCTGAGGGTTGTCTTTTTGTCTTGTTTGTGATATCCTTTGCTGTGCAAAAGCTTTTAAGTTTCATTAGGTCCCGTTTGTTTAATTTTGTTTTTATTTCCATTACTCTAGGAGGTGGGTCAAAAAAGATCTCACTGTGGTTTAGGTCAAAGAGTGTTTTTCTTATGTTTTCCTCTAAGAGTTTTATAGCGTCTGGTCTTACATTTAGGTCTTTAATCCATTTTGAGTTTATTTTTGTGTATGATGTTAGGGAATGTTCTAATTTCATCCTTTTACATGTAGCTATCTAGTTTTCCCAGCACCACTTACTGAAGAGACAGATTTTTCTCTATTGTATGTTCTTGCCTCCTTTGTCATAAATTAGGTGACCATATGTGCGTGGGTTTATCTCTGGGCTTTCTATCCTGTTCCATTGATCTATATTTCTGTTTTTGTGCCATACTGTCTTGATGACTGTAGCTTTGTAGTATAGTCTGAAGTCAGGGAATCTGATTCCTCCAGCTCCATTTTTCTTTCTCAAGAATGCTTTGGCTATTTGGGGTCTTCTGTGTTTCCATATGAATTGTAAAATTTTTTGTTCTAGTTTTGTGAAGAATGCCATTGGTAGTTTGATAGCGATTGCATTGAACCTGTAGATTGCTTTGGGTAGTATCATTTTCACAATATTGATTCTTCCAATCCAAGAACATGGTATATTTCTCCATCTGTTTATGTCATCTTTGATTTCTTTCATCATTGTTTTATTCTGAGTACAAGTCTTTCGCCTCCTTAGGTAGGTTTATTCCTAGGTATTTTATTCTTTTTGTTGTGATGGTAAATGGTATTGTTTCCTTAATTTCTCTTTCTGATTTTTTGTTGGTAGTGTATAGGAATGCCAGAGATTTCTGTGCAGTAATTTTGTATCCTGCAACTTACCAAGTTCGTTGATTAGTTCTAGTAGTTTTCTGGTGGCATCTTTAGGATTTTCTATGTGTTGTATCATGTTATGTGCCAACAGTGACAGTTTTACTTCTTCTTTTCCAATTTGTACTCCTTTTATTTCTTTTTCTTCTGATTGCCGTGGCTAGGACTTCCAAAACTATGTTGAATAAGAGTGGCAAGAGTGGAATCCTTGTCTTGTTCCTGATCTTAGAGGAAATGCTTTCAGTTTTTCACCATTGAGAGCGATGTTGGCTGTGAGTTTGTCATATATGGCCTGTATTATGTTGAGGTAGGTTCCCTCTATGCCCATTTTCTAGAGAGTTTTTATCATAAATGGGTGTTGAATTTTGTCAAAAGCTTTTTCTACATCTATTGAGATGATCATATTGTTTTTATTCCTTAATTTGTTAATGTGGTATTTCACAAATTTGTTAATGTGGTATTTCACATTGTGATTGGCATATATTGAAGAATCCTTGCATTCCTGAGATAAACCACACTTGATCATGGTGTATGTTCCTTTTAATATGTTGTTGGATTGTATTTGCTAGTATTTTGTTGAGGGTTTTTGCATCAGTGATATTGATCTATAATTGTTTTGTGATATCTTTTTCTGGTTTTGGTATCAGGGTGATGGTGGCTTCGTAGAACAAATTTTGGAGTGTTCCTCCCTCTGCACTTTTTTGGAAGAGTTTGATGAAGGATAGGTGTTAGCTCTTCTCTAAATGTTTGGTAGAATTTGCCTGTGAAGCCATTTGGTCCTGGACTTTTGTTTGTTGGAAGATTTTTAATTACAGTTTCAATTTCATTACTTGTGATAGGTCTGTTTATATTTTCTAATTCTTTCTGGTTCAGTCTTGGAAAACTGTACCTTTCCAAGAATTTGTCCATTTCTTTGTGGTTGTCCATTTTATTGGCATATAGTTGTACTAGTCTCTTATAATCCTTTGTATTTCTGTGGTGTCAGGTGTGATTTCTCCTTTTGCATTTCTAATTTTATTGATTTGTATCCTCTCGCTTATTTTCTTGATGAGTCTGGCTAAAGGTTTATCAATTTTGTTTGTCTTCTCAAAGAATTAGCTTTTAGTTTTATTGATCTTTGCTATTGTTTTCTTCGTTTCTATTTCATTTATTTCTGCTTTGATATTTATGATTTCTTTTCTTCTACTGACTTTGGGTTTTTTTTGTGCTTTCTCTACTTGCTTTAGGTGTAGGGTTAGATTGTTTATTTGAGGTTTTTCTTGTTTCTTGAGGTGAGATTGAATGCTATAAACTTCCCTCTTAGAACTGCTTTTGCTGCATCAGATAGGTTTTGGATCATCGTGTTTTCATTGTCATTTGGCTTTAGGTATTTTTTGATTTCCTCTTTGATTTCTTCAGTGATCTCTTGGTTATTTAGTAGCATATTGTTTAGCCTCCATGTGTTTGTGTTTTTCATGTTCTTTTACTGCAAATAATTTCCAATCTCACACTTTAGTCCGAAAAGGTGCTTGATATGATTTCAGTTTTCTTAACTTTATCAAGGCTTGATTTGTGACCGAAGATGTGGTCTATCCTGGAGAATGTTCTGTGTGCACTTGAGAAGAAAGTGTAATCTGCTGTTTTCGGATGCAATGTCCTATAAACATCAATTAAATCTATCTCGTCTGTTGTGTCATTTAAAGCTTGCATTTCTTTATTAATTTTCTTTCTGGATGATCTGTCCATTGGTTTAAATGAAGTGTTTAAAGTCCCCCACTATTATTGTGTTACTGTCGATTTCCTCTTTTATGACTGTTAACATTTGCCTTATGTATTGAGGTACTCCTATGTTGGGTGCATATATATTTATAATTGTTATATATTCCTCTTGGATTAATCCCTTGATCATTATGTAGTGTCTTTCCTTGTCTCTTGCAACATTCTTTATTTTAAAGTCTATTTTATCTGATATGAGTATTGCTACTCCAGTTTTCTTTTGATTTCCATTTGCATGGAACATCTTTTTCCATCCCTTCACTTTCACTCTGTATGTGTCCCTATGTCTGAAGTGGGTCTCTTGTAGACAACATATATACAGGTCTTGTTTTTGTATCCATTCAACCAGTCTGTGTCTTTTGGTTGGCACATTTAATCCATTCACATTTAAGGTAATTATCCATATGTATGTTCCTATTACGATTTCTCAATTGTTTTGGGTTTGTTTTTATAGGTCCTTTTCTTCTCTTGTGTTTCTCACTTAGAGAAGTTCCTTTAGCATTTGTTGTAGAGCTGGTTTGGTGGTGCTGAATTCTCTTAGCTTTTGCTTTTCTGAAATGCTTTTTGTTTCTCAGTGGAATCTGAATGAGATCCTTGCTGGGTAGAGTAATCTTGGTTGTAGGTTTTTCTCTTCATCACTTTAACTGTATTCTCTCACTCCCTCCTGGCCTACAGAGTTTCTGCTGAAAAATCAGCTGGTAACCTTATGGGGATTCCTTTGTATGTTGTTTTTTATTTTTTCTTTGCTGCTTTTAATATTTTTTCTTTGAATTTAATTTTTGTTAGTTTGATTAATATGTGTCTTGGTGTGTTTCTTCTAGGGTTTATCCTGTATGGGGCTCTCTGTGCTTCCTGGACTTGGGTGAGTATTTCCTTTCCCACGTTAAGGAAGTTTTCCACTATAATCTCTTCAAATATTTTCTCAGATGCTTTCTTTTTCTCTTCTTCTTCTAGGACCCCTATAATTCAAATGTTGGTGTGTTTAGAATTGTCATAGAGGTCTCCGAAGTTGTCTTCAATTCTTTTCATCCTTTTTTTTTTTATTCTGCTCCTTGGCAGTTATTTCCACCATTTTGTCTTCCAGCTCACTTATTTGTTGTTCTGCCTCAGTTATTCTGTTATTGATCCCTTCATTTCAGTTATTGTGTTGTTCATCTATGTTTGTTTTTCTTTAGTTCTTCTAGATCTCTTTTAAACATTTCTTGTATTTTCTCAATCTGTGCCTCCATTCTGTTTCTGAGATTCTGGATCATCTTTACTATCATTACTCTGAATTCTTTTTCAGGTAGATTGTCTATTTCCTCTTCATTTATTTGTTCTTGTAGGTTTTTACCTTGCTCCTTCATCTGTGACATACTATTTTGGTGTCTCATTTTTTTTTTCCTTTTTTTTTATGAGTGGGATTGTGTTCCTGTCTTACTGGTTGTTTGGCTTGAGGCTTGCAACACTGGAGTTTCTAGGCTGTTGGGTAGAGCTGGGTCTTGGTGCTGAGATGAGGACCTCTTGGAGACCTCATTTTGATGAATATTCCCTGGGGTCTGAGGTTGTCTCTTAGTCCAGTGGTTCGGACTTTGAGCTCCTACTGCAGGAGTTTCGGCCCAATCCCCGGCTCGTGAACCAAGATCCTGCAAGCCAACTGGGGTGGCAAAAAAAAAAAAAAAAGGGGGGGGAGAACAATAACAATGTAAACAATAAAATTAGACTAGGGAACTAACAGAAAAAAAATGTTAGAAAAAAAATAAAAATAAAAATATAGATGAAACAATAATTGGAAAGTAAAACAGAACCACAGTAGTAAAAAAGAGGAGGAGAAATAAAAACGTTGGAAAGGCCTTGGCCGGGGAGGGTGGGGCCTAAGCAGGGGTGAGGTTTGGGCAGTGGGCGGGGCCAATGCTTAGGGCCCACAGGGCTGGAAAAGGCCCTGGGGGGTGTGGGGGTGGGGCTTAGGCTCAACAGAATAGAAGAGGCTCAGGCGTGCCTCACACCTCTGGTCTCAGAGGGTGGGTGACCCCACCTTAGCAGGCTTCCTGGCAAACGCCCTCCACTCCTCTCCTGTTTCTCTGGTCCTGGAGGTCCACTCCCAGCTGCCTCTCCTGATCTTCCTGCCCTCCCTCCTATGCCCCCAGGGCCCACGCTTCCTGGAGGTTGCTTTGGAAGGTGGGGGACTGCTCAGCAGGCTCCCTGAGCCTGAGTGGGTGGGGCAAACGCCCTCTGCTCCTTTCCTCTGCTCCTCTGGTCCTGGAGGGGCCCTCCCACCTGCCTCTCCTGTTCTCTCCCTCCTTCGCCCCCAGGACCAACCCAGCCGGGAGGGGACCTCTGGTGGTATAGGATCCTCAGAGCCGGGCAGACTTTCCCAGCTGTTTGGGAAGGGGAAACGCTGGGCCTGCTCCCCCCTGATTGGAGCCCCCAAGGGTCCCTCCAGGCATGGGAACCCTTCCCCCATGTCACCCACCCCTCAGGGGCGCTGGTCCTGTCGGCCTCCATTTCTCCTCCCCCCTCAGTCCCCCCAGGTCCTACTGGTTCACTTGGGGGTTCTTCCCATCTCCTTGGGCATTGGGGTCCCCCACCAATGTCTGGCAGGCACCCTCCCAAATAGTAAGGCAATATACAAATGTGCTTATTTTTGGTTTGGAATTACTTATTAAATGTTTTTATAGACTCTTCTGTCTCAGGATTAATTTTTGACTCTTGGAATTTAAAACGAAAATAGTTGGATTACTTTTGAGGAGATGGAGCTGGTGATGATACTTCTATATTACTTCTAATCTCCAGAAATTGGTTTCAGTAGGCTTTGATGTCATTGGAGAAAGACTGCTTCTCACAATTAATAATAATGTCAACCTGAGAATAATCTCATGTTGTAACAACAGTAAATTAACTGGCAGAAACACGTTTCTATAGAGTGTATTGTGTTTTTATGTTATTTTTGAGTTTTTCTACTTGGTGAGTTGCACACATGTACATACTCAGTGAATATATGATGTGTGAACCTTCATTAAGACCATTTCACTTGTTGGTCTTAGTGATTACTTTCTGTATGTCAAACATGGTACTAGATGATGGAAAAGCAGTGACAAAAAGAAGTAGGAGATAGTGTTGCTAATCAGAATACTACATGAGATGACATATAAAAGGCAGCAAAATATTCTTGCAGAGATTGATGGAGTACAGAATGATTATATCATCTCTGTGGGAGGAATGTGGGCTGGATTTTGAGAAAGTTGATGGATGTCCATTGATTGACAAAGAGGATAAGGGAGAAAAAGTCCATCTTCTAAAAGGAAGGAATGGTGTGTTACAGGGTGACAGCTGAGAATGACAAAATTGTTCTGTGGAAAGCAAGCAAATTAAATCGGCTTGAATGGAAGTTTGTATAGAATATAGTCAAAAATTAGGTTGTAGAGCTAATTGAGGTGTGTGAATGTAGAAGATTTTGAGCATTGGTCCGAAAAGAGATGTTTCTGATTGACCTGTATATTAAGTAGACAAAATTAAAGAACATTGTGTTCACAAGGCAAGTTTTATAGGTGCTGACTTATTTTAAGATGAACTATGAAGCAAATTAAGACACTGAGTGTTACTGTGTTTGAATATAATTTGCAAAATGAAAACCTGTTCCTTATTGGGATTTGAAAGGCACAGCTTTCAGAATAAGTGAATATGTAAAATTTTTACATGTTATGTCTGGCTACATAAGGGGAAAAAAAGGGACTTTAAAAAAAAGTATAATAATGGTAACTGAAGTTTGAGTGGGGCTGAAGTTCATATATATATATATATATATATATATATATATATATATATATATATATATACTGTTTGTTTGTTTATTTGTTCTAGGTTGCTGCTTTTGCTAAGAGAGCACCCATGACCCTGATGGTGTTTCCATTCACAATAAAGGGCTCTATTGCCTTCATTGATTAGCTGATCAAATTCAGGTTAGTAGATTTTGTGGACAGTACTTCTCTGTTCCAATTATATGTTCATATTTTGAGATATGGATAATTTTGTATTTAAAGCTACATATGTATGTACCAGTGAAGTAGAAGGGCCAAGTCAATCTAAACTCTATTGAATTATGTACCTACTATGCTACCGACTATGTACAATCTGCAGTGTATAAAATGGAAAAATATTTTATTTCCTATTTGATAGTTTTTTACTTTAAAGTAAGGGCCAGATAAAACAAGTTGTGGCTGAATATGGTACACTGTACTTTTGGCATCGTTGTGTGGCATATTTGATGCTGAAATAAACACCTCATCTTAAAATTTTTTGAAATTTTTAGTAGCTTTTAAAAGTTTCATTCTTGGGCTTCCCTGGTGGTGCAGTGGTTGAGAGTCCGCCTGCCGATGCAGGGGACACGGGTTCGTGCCCCGGTCCGGGAAGATCCCACATGCTGCAGAGCGGCTAGGCCCATGATCCATGGCTGCTGAGCCTGCGTGTCTGGAGCCTGTGCTCCACAACGGGAGAGGCCACAACAGTGAGAGGCCCGCATACCGCAAAAAAAAAAAAAAAAAAAAAAGTTTCGTTCTTGTTCGTATTTCATTTATACACTCAAATTTTTGTTTGTTTTTTTGTTCAGTCTGTGAGTTTTGACAAATGTATATTCTTTACCATAATCTTTTAAATTCACTCACGTTGCCTTTTTTTAGTCAACCTCTCTCTCCACCTCAATCCCTAGCAATCACAGATCTGTTTTATGTCCTTGTTGTTTGCTTTTTCCAGTATATCATTTAAATGAAATCATTTAGTGGGTAGCTTTTAAAATCTGGCTTCTTTCACTTAGCATAATGCATTTGGATTCACCCATGTTGTGTGTACCAGTAGTTCATTCTTTTTTATTGCTGAGTAGTGTTCTATTGTATGGGATGTACTGCTGTTAGTTTAACCATTCACCGTCTGATGGACATGGGGGAGTTTCTAGTTTTTGGTGATTATTGCAGTCATACTATTTTTTCTTTTTTTTTTCTTTGATAAAATGCATGTAAAATGTACCTTCTTAACCATTTTTAAATGTACAGTTCAGTGGTGTTAAATACATTCACATTGTTGTACAGCCATCACCACCATCCATCCCCATGACTTTTCATCTTGTAAAACTGAAACTCTGTACCCATTAAACAGTAACTCCATTATCTGCTCCCCCCTACCCCTGGCAACCACCATGATACTTTATTGTTTTGACTACTCTAAGTACTTATATGAGTGGAATTATATAGTATTTGTCTTTTTGTGACTGACTTATTTCACTTAGCATAATGTGCTCAAGATTCACCTGTTTGTAGCATATTGCAGAATTTCCTTCCTTTTTAAGGTTAAATGATATTTCTTTGTATGTGTATACCACATTTTTTTATCCACTCATCAGTTGATGGATAGCTGGGTTGCTTCCATGTTGTAGCTACTGTGAATAATGCGGCTATGAACATGAGTGTACAAAGATCTTTTCAAGACCCTGCTTTCATTTCTTTTTGAGTATATATTCAGAAGTGAAATTGCTGCATCATACAATTCTGTTTTTAATTTTTTGAGAAACCACCATACTGTTTTCCACAGGAGCTGTACCATTTTACATTTCTACTAGTAATACACGGGTTCCAACTTCTCCACATCCTTGCCAATGCTTATTATTTTCTGTTTGTTTATTTATTTATTTATTTCTCTATTATTTATTTATTTTTTAAAGTAGCCATCTTTTTTTTTTTTTTTTTTGCGGTATGCGGGCCTCTCACTGTTGTGGCCTCTCCTGCTGCGGAGCACAGGCTCCGGACGTGCAGGCTCAGTGGCCATGGCTCACTGGCCTAGCCGCTCCACGGCATGTGGGATCTTCCCAGACTGGGGCACGAACCCGTGTCCCCTGCATTGGCAGGCGGACTCTCAACCACTGCGCCACCAGGGAAGCCCAAAGTAGCCATCTTAATAGGTGGTATCACACTATAGTTTTCATTTGCATTTCCCTAATGATTGGTGACATTGAGCATCTTTTCATGGCATTTCATATTGGTAATTTATATATCTTCTTTGGAGAAATGTCTTTTCAAGTCCTTTTTCCAATTTTGAGTTGTTCTGGTTTTTTGTTGTTTTTGTTGCTGTTGTGTTGATTTTTAGGAGTTCTTACATATTCTGGATAATAATCACTTATCAGATATATGACTTGCAAGTATTTTCTTCTGTTCTGTGGGTTGCCTTTTTACTCTGTGGGTAGTATCTTATGATGCCCCAAATTTTTAATTTTCATGAAATCAAATTTGTCTTGTTTTTCACTTTTTTTATGTATGTCTTTGGTGTCCCCCATCCAAAAAATTATTGCTAAATTCAATGTCATGATGCTTTTGCCCTTTGTTTCTTCTAAGAGTTTTATTATTTTAGGTCTTACATTTAGATACTTATCCATTTTGAGTTAATTTTTTATATGATATTAGGTATGTGGATATCCAGTTTTCCCAGCATCATTTGTTCAAAAGACTGTTCTTTTTTCTCATTGAATGGTCTTAACACCCTTATCAAAAATCATTTGACCATATGTATGAGAGTTTACTTCTAAGCTCTCTGTTTCTGTCTTTATGCCATTGCCACACTATTTTGTTTTCTATAGCTTTGTAGTAAAATATGGAAATCAGGAAGTGCGAATCCTCCAGTTTTTCTGTTCTTTTTCAAGATTGTCTTGGCTATTCAGGGTCCCTTGAGATTCCATGTGAATTTTAGGATAGGTTTTTCTCTACTTGTACAAAAGTCACTGGGATTTCGATATAAGCATTGCATTGAATCTGTAGATTGCTTTGGGTAGTATTGACATTTTAGCAATATTAAGTCTTTCAGTATATGACCATAGATGTGTTTCCATTTATTTATGTCTTCTTTAATTTCTTTCAGCAATATTTTGTACAAATCTCTCCCTCCTCGGTTAAGTTATTTCCTAAGTATTTTATTCTTTTTTATGCTACTGTAAATAGAATTATTTTTGTAATTTCCTTTTCAGATTGTTCATTGTGTATAGAAATGCACCTGAGTTTTGTCTTTGACTTTGTATCCTTCTACTTTGCTGAATTCATTTATCAGTTCTAACAGCTGTTTTTTGTGGAGTCTTTAGGGTATTCTATGTATAAGATCACATTATCTGCAAACAGAGATAATTTTGCTTTGTCCTTTTCAGTTTGAATGCCTTTTATTCTTTTTTTTACCTAATTGCTTTGGCTAGAACTTTCAGTACTATGTCGAATAGAAGTGGTGAAAGTGGGCATCCTTACCTTGTTCCTGATCTTAGAGGAAGAGCTTTCAGTCTTTGACCATTGAGTATGTTTGCTGTGGGTTTTTCATACATGGCTTTTATTATGTTAAGGTAGTTTCCTTCTATTCCTATTTAGTTGCGTGTTTTTATCATGAAAGGATGTTGTATTTTGTCAAAAGCGTTTTATGCATCAAGATGATCATATGAGTTTTTCGTTTATTTTGTTGATGTGGCATATTGTTGGGTTGGCCAAAGAGTTCTCTTGGTTAATGAATATGTTGTTCAATAAAGTTCTTGGTGAAAATGAAAAATGTTTCTTTTATTTTTACTTAAACTCGAATGAACTTTTTGGCCAACCCAATACATTAATTTTTGTATGTTATACTCTCCTTACAATTCAGGAATAAGTTCCACTGTTTACTATGGAGCCATAAATTTTAAAATAAAAATGTGATTATATATTCTTTTTTTAAAATATTTTTTTAAATTTAATTTTATTTATTTTTGGGTGCATTGGGTCTTCATTGCTGTGCGTGGGCTTTCTCTAGTTGCGGCGAGTGGGGGCTACTCTTCATTGCTGTGTGCAGGCTTCTTATTGAGGCGGCTTTTCTTGTTGCAGAGCACGGGCTCTAGGCATGTGGGCTTCAGTAGTTGTGGCACGTGGGCTCAGTGGTTGCGGCACGTGGGCCCAGTAGTTGCAGCACGTGGTCCCTAGAGCACGCGGCCTTCAGTAGTTGTAGCGCACAGGCTTAGTTGCTGCGTGGCATTTGGGATCTTCCCAGACCAGGGCTTGAACCCATGTTCCCTGCATTGGCAGGCGGATTCTTAACCACTGCGCCACCAGGGAAGCCCTGATTATATATTCCTTATTAAAAGAATGTTACTTTTTGTTGCTGTTATTAAGAGACCAAGATGATTTGTTGCCTTTTTGGGTCGGGGTTGCATTTCTTTTTTAAAATGTCATTAAAAGTAAACTAGAAAAAATTTAACACATCTTGTGGGTAGGGGAAGATACCTAAAATTTATGTTCATTTTGAGTAAAGGAGAGGTGGTGCAAAATTATTAGACAGGGGGTGTATTGAAACTTATGGTGTTTCCTGATTATTGAAAAATCAGGTAGCTTTCTTGAGCATACAGTTAGATCAGAAATCTACAGGTTTTTATATAGTTAACCCTCACAATATAGGTAGCTCCGAGAGTCACCTGTTTAGAAAAGACAAGTATTTATAAGAATTCTCCTATTTTAAAAATGTATGTAAAGAGGACAAAGGTTGGGCGTGAAAAGTCAATTGGCATAACTTTTATAATACAACATCAAAAATATTACTGAAGGTCAAATATTAGAAAAGGGATGAATAACTAGCATCTGGCAATACAGATTCCATTTGCCAAAGAGCATGGCATAAATTTTTAAGACAAATATCATATATTTCCTAAAGTTTATTAGAATTTCATGTACATACTTACTTCTGAGTTCTCAAATAGAAGATTGAACTTCTTGATGGCAAGGATCATTTTAGATTTTGGTGCTTTCTGAGTAAATACTCCTACAGCAAGTATTATTACTTGCTGAATGAATGACTTAGTCCCACCCATTAGTGGGCTACTTTGAGTTCACTAGAGCACATTTCATCCATGGATTCTTCAAGATTGTCAGGGCAAGAAGTAGGAAGTCAGTTTTCTGAAATCATGAGAAAATAGACTCAGAACTGTGAAAGCTGTACTCCTTATAGAACTCTTAAGCAAAATTGACCTTGAACATTTAGTCTAATGCCTGTTGTTTTTTTGTAAATAGGAAAATGGAGACCCAGAGAGGTGAGGTGATATGCTTTTAGTCACACAGATAGCTGGAGACATGTTATGTAGTGCTCATTTTACTCATCATCCTGCCTCTCTTCCTCATGGGATCATTGCTTGATCTTAGGGTTGGAATAAAGTTAAATTGCTCAATTTAAAATTGTTGATTTACAAAACTCACTTTTAATTTCTTTTTCAATTGATTTTAAGTTAAAACAGGTTACTATTGAAATGGTATGAGATATGATCTTAATTTTCAAACAGATGCAAAAAATATGCTAATATTGAATATATAGCTAGAAAAATCTAAGAAATTATTTTTTATTTTTCAGCAGCCTCAAAAATTTTTATTTGGCTTAATTTAAAATGTATAATATTTAAATAAGACCAACATTTTTACAAACTTTAGATAGATATGGACCTTAGATTTCTTGTTTAAAATCTAAGGACCCTAAAATGTGAATTATATTCGGCTCTGGAGGATTTCATTTAATAATCATATTTACAGGTATAATTGGTGAAGTTCAGAAATGCCAAACAGTTTTCTTTTTTTTCATGAGCACTACTGAGCCTAGAAAATTAGCAAAAAAAACTTGTTCAATATACTGTTTTAGAAATGGAATAATTTAAAATAAAAATAGGAATCAAACATATAATTATTTACTTTTGGATATTTGATGTAAAGCCATGTTAAGAGAGTTAAAGCCATGTTTAAGAGACTCAAAGTGGTTTTAAGTTATACAGGAAGTATACCTCTTTGCTCTAATTTTTTTTCTTCCTGGAACATTTTCTACTCATTGTATTACACTAACTTCATCCTGAAGTTAGTGTCTTTAGCCCCTTAGGACAGAGGAGACACCTCCTGGGAGATGATTCGCCATGAGTCTCTTGTGCTTCAGCACATCTTCTGAGCAGAGACATTGGCAGCTTTTGTTGAGGGCAATCTTCTCAAGGAAATTTGCATAGCAAACAGCCTGGGAAGATAGAAATTGTATTACCATAAGGACAGAGGGCAGATTTCCTTGCTGTCCAGGATAGTCAAGATAATCCCTCTGGGGAGTAGGTAGGGTACATTTGCTTGCAACTCCTTTAAAATATTGGTGTTTCATAAGCTTCAGCTTTCTTCTCCTGTAATGTAACTCACTGTGTGTGCAGGCATCACCTGGCTCTCCTTGTATTGCCCTTTAGGGATTAGAGCTTTGGGAACCAATGCAAAAGATGATACACTGGCTACTGCTATTGTTTTGAGTAGTAAACTTTTCTTTATCTGTGACCCAGGAGTGTCATATTTTCTGCCAGGATTATCTGATGCTGGCTCACCAAGTATCACTAACACAACCTATTGATAAAACAAAGCTGAGTTTATTGCTTACTGCAGTAAAGGAGAACACCACCTTGACAGAACTTTGGTAGTGCCTTAGAGGGGCAAAGTCAAGGTAAAAATTTTAGAATTTGAAGTTTGATTTAATTTGAGTTTGCAGTGGTGGTGATCAGGCTTGATTAAGATTGAAGAAGTATCATGATATAACAATTTACAGTAGAATTGGTCAAAACAGCAATGCAAGGATTTTAAAAACTTGATGCTTTCTGTTGAAGAGTTGATGCGTCTTTCCTGAAGCTTCTGTAATGAACAATCAAGTTATATCCCTGCAAGAATCCCCTGGAATAGTAGAGTATGCTAATGAAGGCATTGGACTAGTAAAGTCAGGCTAATGTACACAGAAAGATGTGTTTGTGTGTAGGTGTATTAGTTTCCTAGGGATGCTATAACAAAGTACCACACAATTGATGGCTTAAAATAATAGCCTCTAGGGGAAGAATTCTTTCCTCTCTCTTTTAGCTTCTGGTATTTTTAAGCAGGCCTTGGTGTTTCTTGGCTTGTGGCAGCATAACTGTAATCTCTGCCTCCATCTTTACATGCCTCCTCTACATCTTTACATGCCTGGCCCACCCTAATCCAATAGGACCTCATGTTACCTTGACTACATCTGCAAACACCCTATGTCCAAACACGGTCAAATTCACATGTTCCAGTGTTTATAAATTTTGGGGGGACAGTATTCAATGCAGTACAAGGAGTATATGGTTTCGATCCTCAGTGTTCCTCAGTGTTCAATCTGCGTGTGGCTAGATGGCTTTGGTTCTCAGTATCCATGAAACTGTCATGGCCGATTGCTTAGCTTGCATGTAGGAATCTCAGGCTCATCAGAGTTCTTGACAACAGCATGACGTGTAGTGAGAAGAATACCAATATGGAAATCAAGGTGCCTTGGTTCTAGTTTCTGTCCTACTGTTAACTAGCTTGGGAAAGTTACTGTCTTTTCCAGCTGTTAGTTTCTCAATGGGTAAAATGGGAGGTCTGGAAGAAGAGAAGAGGAATGGATCTCTGAGGGCCTTTCTAGCTCTCAGGTTCTAAAGTTCTGTAATTGTTGAGTGTCTGCTATATACCATATTGGTATTCATTTTGTTGGAGTGAAATAATTGGAAAAAGAAATAGAATGCTTTAAGTGCTGATCTGATAGATTCTGACTTGTGAATTTATTCTGACTTAATTTATGCTTTGTTTACTTGGGTGAAGATCATTAATGAAGATACTAGGTAAACATGGAATTAGCCTATCTCTCTGACTTACATATTTTATTTTTTAGTTTGAATATTGTATTTAGAAGGGAGACATGCTTCAGGTCAGTTAATTCATTTAAAGTTAGAAGAATGTGTTGTTGCTGCACTGTATCAGCTGAGTTCAGAAAATGAAATAACCTTTTCTGAAGTGAGCATGATGGTAGGGTATGGATATACTTGATTTCTTTTATGGTTCACAGTCTTCACTTTCTATGTAGTGTTTATTTTTTTGATTTATAGATGCTTGAGAACCTAGAGGAGTCCCTTCCCGTCCTCCCCAGCTACTCCTGCAGCTCTGTAGAAAAAAAGGAAGGAAGGAAGGAAAAACCATGTTGAACACATTTTTTCCTTTTTTTTCTTTTCTTTATTTTTTTTTGAAGTATAATTGACTTAAAGTATTCTATTGGAAGATGATTGTTTATTCGGTTTCTTTGATCAATACAGGCCTATTCAGATGATCTATTTCTCCTTGTGTGTGCTTTGGTAGATTGTGTCTTTCAACGAATTGGTCCATTTCTTCTAAGTTAGCAAATTTGTGGGCATAGAGCTATTCATAATATTTCTTTATTATCATTTTAATGTTTGTAGGATTGCTAGTGATGGCCCCTCTTTCATATCTGATATTAGTAATTTGCTTCTTTTTTCCTTTTTTCCTTGGGAAGCTTGGCTAGGGGTTTATTCATTTTGTTGATCTTTTCAAAGAATCAGCTTTTAGTTTTGTTGATTTTCTCTACTGTTTACCTGTTTCCAATTTCATCGATTTCTTCTCTGATTTTTATTATTTCTTTTCTGCTGCTTATATTGAACTTAATTTGTTCTTTTTCTAGTTTCCTAAGGCAGAAACTTGAGTGATTGACTTTAGCTTTCTTCTGTTTAAATATATGCATCCAGTGTTATATAAGTTTCTCTCTCAGACAGAAAATGTAGTATGGCATTTGCTGTATCCCACAAATTTTGATGCTTTATTTTCATTTTTATTTAGTTAAAAATTAAAAAAAAATTCCTCAGCACTTTGTTTGACTCATGTATTATTTGTGTATGTTGTTACTCTCCAAATACTTGGGGATTTTCTGGTTATCTTCTGTTATTATTTTCTAGTTTAATTTTATTGTGGTCTGAGAGCATAGTTCATATAATGTGTTATTTTAAATTTGTTAAGGTGTGTTTCCTGGTCCAGAATGTAGTCTTTCTTGGTGAATGTTCCCTTTGACCTTGAGAAGAATGTGTATTCTGCTGTTGTTGGATGAAGTAGTCTATAGATGTCAATTAGATCCAGTTGATTGATGGTGCTATTCAGTTCTATGATATTTTACTGATTTTCGGCCTATTGGTTCTGTTAGTTACTCATAGAGGGGTATTGAAATCTCCAGATATAATAGTAAATTTGTATATTTCTTTTTGCAGTTCTACTAGTTTTTACCTCAAGTATTTTGTTCTGTTGTTAGCTGCATGTGTATAAGGATAGTTATATCTTCTTGGAGAATTGACCCTCTATCATTATATACTGTTTCTCCTTATTGCTGGAAATTTTCCTTGCTTTGAAGTCAGCTCTTTCTGAAATTAATATAGCTACTCTAGTTTCCTTTTGATTAGTGTTAGCATAGTGTATCTTACTTCATCCCTTTTCCTTTAATATATCTATGCCTTTATAAGTGGGTTTCTTGCAGACAACCTATAGTTGGGTCTTGTCTTTTGCTTCATGTTAATTGGTATATTTAGATCACTGACATTTAAAGTAATTATTGATATACTTGAATTAATATTTACCATATTTTTAACTGTTTTCTATTCCTTGCTCTTGTTCTTGGGTTTTTGGTTTATTTTTTCTTTATTTTGCTCTTCCACTCTGTTTCTGCTTTCTCTCATTTTAATTGAGCATTTTATATTGTTCCATTTTCTATCCTATCTTAGTATATCATTATATTTCTTAAAAAACTTTTGTTATAGTGGTTGCTCAGAGTTTGCAATTATACATTTATAGCTAATCCAAGTTCATTTTCAAATAACACTACACTGCTTCATGGATACTACAAGTACCTTATAACAGAATATTCCCAATTCGTCTCTCACATGCCTTATAGCATTTCTGTCATTCATTTAATTTATCTATAAGCTGTGATCACAAAATATATTGCTTTGAACACATTGTCTGTTAGATTAAGAGTAAGAAAAGTAAGAGATTTAATTTTACCTTTATGTATTCCTTCTCTTATGCTCGTCATTTCTTTATGTAATCCATGTTTCTGACCTATGTAATTTTCTTTCTGTCTGAAGAACTTCTTCTAACATTTCTTGCAAGGCAAGTCAGTAGGTTTTCAGTTCTCTCAATTTTTGTTTGTCAGAGAAAGTATTTCTTTTTCACATTTGAAGGATAATTTTGCTGGATACAGAATTCTAGGTTGGTGTTTTTTTCTTTTAACACTCAGTATTTCACTCTACTCATTTTGCTTGCATGGTTTCTGAAGAGAAGTTCAATGTAATTCTTATTTTGCTCCTCTCTAGGTAGGTATATTTTTCCTTCTCTCTTTTTTTCTTGATTCTTTTCAGATTTTCTCATCTATTCTTCTGTAGTTTCATTATGATATGCCTGGGTGTAAGTATTTTAGTATTTATTCTGCTTGATGTGCACTGAGCTTCCTGCATCTGGTTTGGTGTCATATTACCAAAGACATTCTTTTTCTGTTATAGTGTTGTTGATTTGTAACATTTCCTTTTGATCTTTCCTTAGAGTTTCCACATCTCTGCTTGTATTACCCATTTGTTCTTACATGTTGTTCACTTTTTCCATTAGAGCCCTTCGCATATTTACCATAGCTATTTTTAACCCAGTGATAATTCTAAAACCTCTGCTGTATATGAGTCTGGTTTTGAGGCATGCTTTGTTTCTTCAGGTTGTGTTTTTTGCCTTTACAGTGCTTTGTAATTTTTTTGTTGATATCCAGACATGATATATTAGATTAAAAAGAGGAGGTAAATAGGACTTTAGTGTGAGGTTTTATGTTTATCTGACTAGGAATTAGGCTGCATTTCCTGTTTGCTGTAGCTGTGGTGTCAGAGGCTAATATTTCTTGTAGTGTCCTTGTTTTGGTTTGCTGTGTTGTCTTTGGGTTATGTAGAGAATCCTTAAATAGGGTCTCAAACTTGAAGTTCCTTTACCTGTAATCCTCTGTTATTGTACAGGAGTTGTATTGATGTGGAGGTAAGGTGGTGGAAGTTCTGTAGTACTGTGATTAGGTCTCAGTTTTTTAAGCCTGATTTGGGTGTCTCTTCCCCTGTTTGAAGGGTAGAGGGAGCTGCAATTAGGTACTTCTTTTATCCCAGGTTGGCTAGACACTGTAAAGTCCTGGTATGTTAGGCTCTGTTAAAATAGTTTTTTTTTGTTTTTTTTTTTCAGGCAGTCCTTTTTAAGAAGAACAGAGAGCTCTGGGTATATTTTAAAATGATTACTTTTCCCCTTCCCCTGCTGGAAACAAGGAGATTTTTCTCAGATTATCACAGTTGAAAACGTGGTAGGGCTTCTGGAGGTAAAACTCAAGAAACTGTTGGGACCTTTCAAAGACTGAGTCCCCTCACAGGTTTTCCTTCTAAGCTAGTTTACACTGAGTCTCCAGCAATTCATCATTTACTGTTTAAAGTGTTCTTACTAATACTGGCTCCATTTGAGGGTTTATCTTCCTGGGCTTTTGCTTCTTGCACACTGCTATTCTCTGTATCTACCTGTCTCTCTCTCTAGTTTTCAGGGTAGAGGTTTGCTCTCTGGCTTTAATTCCCTGACAGATTTAAGAAGAGTGGTTGATTTTCTTTTTTTCTTTTCAGCTTTTTTATTGTTGTAAGGACAAGGTTGATGAATTCCAAGTTCTTTACATGCTGGACCTGATTGAAGATTAGTTTTGAATATTTTCCACAGTTTCGTAATGGTAAAGACTTGGTACAAAACCCTTTGTCTGATTTGGCAGTATTACTCATTTGGAATGTGATTTCCTTCTGGCATCAGGTTTGTACATTTTGAGGTCATACATTGTAATTTGCAAGAACGAGTAAAGAACTTTTCCAGAGGGAAGTTGATACTAGGACTGACTTCCGTTATTGGTGAGATGGCTCGTTCTTAGTCCATTTACTGTTATTCTGTTGGCAAGTGTATTTGGGGGCAACAGCCACCTTTGTTTCCTATGTTGATAGTCAAAGTTTCATTTTTATATGTGTATACCTTACAAAAAATGCCAGATTTTTACAGCCTGTTTGGGAATAGGGTCATGTCAAATTACACTAATTTGCACTCTGATAAATATACTGATGATGCTAAGAGTGGTTATTAAAACCTTGTGCTGATACTTCGTATTTATGGAACCAATTAATTGGATGACCTATTTAGACTGGGTGTCTTAATTTAATTAGTACATTGCTCACTAATTATTTTTATGAGTAGAATAGGGTAATGTTAATCCTTAAATTTTCTGTGATGTGGTAAAAAATTTAATGCACATCACGAGTATTAGATATCTTGGTAGAAATTGAGGCATAAAAAGAGAAATTGGTCTAAATTATATATAAAATGTAGTTTTCTTTATTTTCTTTTGCAAAACATTCATATTAAAAAATTACTGTGTTACAGAAAATTTAGACAACTTCTTCTTAAAATAAGAGAATCACCCTTAATTCCACCAGTGTTACATGACTATAGTTACCATGTGGGTGTATGTGCTTTCTAGTCCTTTTTTGTATAGATTATTTTACATAGTTGTGATCATAATTTATTTTTAAATCTGTGCTTTTCTTTTTGCAATTAGTAGTGCGTTTTCTCATTCTGCATCATTGTGTTTTTAATAGTAATATTTTTTCATTGAGAAAGGTATTATTAGGTTGATCAGACCTATCACTGTGATGAACTGTGTGTGCATTTAGCTTTTCCATGTCTTTTTTTTTTTTTTTTTAGTAAATTTATTTATTTATTTTTTATTTTTGGCTGCGTTGGGTCCTTGTTGCTGCACACGGGCTAAGTGGCGAGCAGGGGCTACTCTTCCTTGCGGTGCCGGGACTTCTCACTGGGTGGCTTCTCTTGTTGCACAGCAGGGGCTCTAGGCGCTTGGGCTTCAGTAGTTGTGGCACTCGGGCTCCAGAGTGCAGGCTCAGTAGTTGTGACGCATGGGCCTAGTTGCTCTGCGGCATGTGGGATCTTCCCGGAGCAGGGCTCGAACCCACATCCCCTGAATTGGCAGGCAGATTCTTCACTGCTGCACCATCAGGGAAGCCCTAGCTTTTCCATGTCTTTTGGTTTAGCTTTTCTCTGTGCTGTTTCCTTGCCTGGATTTTCGGAGGTCTCAGTCTCTCTTTCTTTTAGTTTCTCTGTCTTTCTTTCAAGGAGTATTTTATGTATTTCATGTTCTCTCCCACAGGGCTAATTAACTTTTACTGGATCTTGAAAAATGGATTTTTTTTCTCATATGATTAGAAAACAATGCTTTAGGGCTTATACTGCCAAAGTGATTCATACAGTTCTAGTCGAAAAAATTGAAAATTTGTAACTAGGTGATAAAAATGATCTCTTAGATATGTCAAACTTGGTATTCTAGACTCTCACCCTTAGATTGTAAATTGTCTTTAGTCAAATAATTTAATATTTTACGTTGTACTTACAAATTGGATTTTTTCTTACCTCATGTTTGTGGGTTTAATTTGACATCTTTGTCAGGATTCCTTATTAGATTTCTCTGTAGTCTTCTGACTTTTCCTCTGTCCTGTCACTTTGTGTTTAGAGTTGAATTGAGTCTAGTCATTTGAATGGAAAGTCAGTACTAACAGAAATTTATAGAAACTTCTACTGAGTCTGATGATTCTGAACCCACTTAATTCTTTATGCACAATCTTCAGCAACTTCTCAGCCACCATTAGTTAATTAATTAGTTAATTTTCATTGTAAATTATACACTAGATAATTGAATGTTTTTTAAATGGGACAATTGTTAATTGAACTTTTATTGTGATTCAGGTACTCTGTTGAGTGCTCAAAACAACCACATGGATAAGATATGAATTAAAGTCTTGAGGAGGCGAAAGTCCAAAGGAAAGACAGAAGTCTCTACAGTTATGACAAATAGGGAACTGTGCTCATATAAAATATGCTTTGTGAGCATAGGGAGGGAGTAATGATATCCCCAGAGTGGAAGATTAAGGAGTTTGAGAATGGCACTTGAAGGAGATGACCGTTGATTGCAGAGATATTTTTAAAGCTAAAATTCAAGTACCTGTTCTCCAAAGTTTCTTCAACTCTAGACTTCTCTGGTTAAGTTACAGTGTACCATAGCATTCAGTTATGGATCTGTAGAAAAAGAATTATTGCTTCTAACAAGGACCCTGATATTTTACATGGTTCAGGATCAACAAAGCAAAATTATATTTTTCTTGGCATATTATGGTTACTAGTAATATTACTATAACTACTGTACTACTTCTACTGCACCTACCTCTTCCATTACTATTACTACTGTGTTGTTAATACAATGCTATTTCTAACGCTATTACTCCTACTCCTCCTGTTCCTTCTACTACTACTACTGCTGCTGCTGCTGCTACTTTTACTAGATGATACTTGTTTTTACTGGGGACAACTTTATATTTCTTACAGATTTAAGATGGGAGATTAGATCAAGTTTTAGGCACGATTTTCAAGAGAAAAAAAGTGACCATTTCACAAAAACTTAATAAAATTACCCTCATTTTCAAAAAGTATTCTGATGATTCAAGTTCTAGTTATGAATGGTTACCCTGTGTTTTCCCTTTCTATATGTTTCTTGGTAACTATTATTTTATGCATGATAATATGATTAAACTTTTATAATTAGACTTATTCCAAATAAAAATCAACCTAGATGTAAAGCTTTTCTCTAGTTAAATATAAGCGCTTTATTTGTTGTTATTCCTGAGGATTCTTGGTACTTCTCTGAGCATTCAGGTCAATCAGGATGTTTATGTGAGTTCTAGAATTGCTCTAGAGAGTGTAAGCTATGGAGTAAGGCAGATGTGGTCTGATTCCTGATTTGGATTTACTAGCTGTGCTTGGATAGTTAACTTAGATGCTGAGTTTGCCAAGACTAGATTCTAGGAAGCCCCTTTTTATTTAGTTATTTATTTATTGAGCATGTTTTTTTGCATTGTTTTAACTTTAGCAGAGTACATAAGACAATTCATTCTATTTCTTTGCATATGTACCTATATAGAGAATATTGTTTATAGAATGACCTGTTCTGGGTGTGCCTTTCTGACCTGAAGCTAATTTAGTGCTGAAAATTTTTTGAAGAACCTTAATATTGTAAAAGAGTAGTACAGAAAAAACAGGCTCTTGGTTTATGTTTAAATTCTGTCATAGAATGAGACCACAGGTTGGTTAGGTTTCCCTATATGACGTAGGCATAATCATAGAGCAAGGGTTGATGAGAGAAACTCTTCACAGCTTCTAGTCTGGGTAAGTTGACTCACTTGGGATAAGTTAGAGGAATCTGAACTGTGTTGCCAAACTGTAGGGAGAGATGTCTTTTTTTTTTAAAGTTCTGTATTTAAAAATATAGATGTTATCAGTGATAACTTATTTTCGATGTTATCAGTGATAACTGATGAAGGCAGCAGAAAGGTCAAGAGACAAATGTAGTCAAGTCTAGATTGTATCTCCTATAATCTTTTCAGTCTAGGTTCTAGAGCCAGGTCTGTAAAATGTTGAGGGACCTTCTAAGGGGGCCTGATGATAGTCACACGCTTGATGGCTTTGATTTTTCTTTGTCTTTTTTCTTGGGCAGTGGAGGTAGTCAAACGCTTGATGGCTTTGATTTTTCTTTGTCTTTTTTCTTGGGCAATGGAGTTTGGAAATGCATTAACAGTCACAGAAACCTTTGTTTGTATGTTTAATGTTCTGAAAAGAGATATTCTACCCTCCACCCTAGATAGTATCTATCTTAGATACTTAGATTTTTAGAACAATGGTGTTACTGTGTTTTAGGTTCTGAGCTCCTGACTTGAGGGAATATGATATAGGCAATTGCAGAATAGAAGATAAATCTTATTTTAAAAATATTTATTACTTCCTGCGCACTACTACCAGGTAGTAGTAGTGCTTCATAATACAGGTATGTTCTTAAAAATCCTAGGAAAGTTATCCTTTGGTGATAGTTTAATTTATTGTATACACTTTGTAGTTTTGGAGTTGTAAAAAAGTGCTACATGGGAAAGGGGATGGCTTAAAAATGTTTGATTCTTTTACATACCAGTAGATTACTTGACAGTTTGATTAATTGTGATTGAAAGTAGAGTTTTTAATTGATCTAATTTTAGATTCTAGAGAATGCTTTACAGAAATACTTGGTTAGTCAATTAATACAGTGATGGACTTCCCTGGTGGTCCAGTGGTTAACACTCCATGCTTCCACTGCAGGGGGCACAGGTTCGATCCCAGGTCGGGGAAGTTCCACATGGCGTGTGGTGCGGCGAAAAAAAGAAAATTACAATGGTACTTTTCATACGTATTGTTAAATTAAAGTCAGAATTTGTGGAGTGATAGTGTTATACAGTGACACTTTATCAAGAAGATTGTATTAGTTGCCAGCCTCAGATAAGCTTTTCCCGATTACTCAGTCTGAAATAAATATCTTGTAACTTTTTGTCATATTATCTTATGTATAACACTCTTGTTCCCCCTCTGTGTGTGTGTACGTGTGTGTGTGTGTACATATGTGTATGTGTTTGTTTATTGATTATTTTCATGCTGGAATGAAAGTTCTATGAGGAACTTTTTTCTTCTTTTTCATGAAAACCTTTATTAAATGCCTAAATGCACAGGGCCTTAACTACGTATGCGCTGTTAACAAGTCTGGAGTGCCTGGCTAAAACCAGGAAAACTGCTGCTCCTTTTTCCTGTTCTCAGAGTTTCTACTGTTCATAGTTGGGCCAGTCCTATGGCATGCAAAGGAGGGGGTAAATATCCCAGAGCAAGATTCTGGTGAAGGGGAATGAAGCCAGGGGTAAGGACACTGAGCCATTCCTTCCAGCCAACCCCTTAGGACATATCCTGAGCACCTAAAATATACCTCCTGAAACAAAGAGTAGGTGGTCAATAAGTATTTGATGGGGCTTCCCTGGTGGCACAGTGGTTGGGAGTCCGCCTGCCGATGCGGGGGACACGGCTTCGTGCCCCGGTCCGGGAAGATCCCACATGCCACGGAGTGGCTAGGCCCGTGAGCCATGACCGCTGAGCCTGCGTGTCCGGAGGCTGTGCTCCGCAACGGGAGAGGCCACAACAGTGAGAGGCCCGCGTACCGCAAAAAAAAAAAAAAAAAAAGTATTTGATGAATGGAGGATTTCCTTTTCTTTTCTTTCTTCCTCCTCCTCCCCCTCCCCCCCCTCCTCCTTACTCCTCTAGCAAGGGTCAGATTTGAGTGAAATATAAATAACTTTAATTCATTTTCATAAAGACTGTGCCAGGAAAATATTTCTGCATGCTAAAGGAATACCTTTTAACACTTTAAAAGTGAAGAATTAAGAACTCATTAGTTTTAAGGCTTGCTGGTTTTCATCATTGTAACCTGTTAAAGGAAACTATAAATCATGATAATTAAATTGAGAATTCAAGAGAAATTTTGGTTGATGAAGTGATAATAGATTTGTGATAAAATTATAAATAAAATTAAAATTTTAGAAAAACTTGAGTACCATGAAATCACTAAAAAAAAAAAAAAGTTAAAGGAAAAATCTCTGAAGTAGACCTTTATTCTAGAATCTGGAGGAGAAAAGGAGTATAAAGTAGGCTTTAAGTAGGATAGGGATTGCCAAAGCATGCCAATCTGAGGGTAAATGACAGCCAGGAAAATTGCCCTAGAACAGATGTTAGATGGAGGAACCCAGAAGTAATACCTTCAACTTGCTGTTGAATTAGATTGTGTTGGATCCATCATGGACTCTCCTTAAGGCCATTGACTAATAAGTTCAGTTCTTTTAGTGCTATCTTCAGTGTCCAACACAGTGTCTAGCACTTAGTATTCTCTGCATAAAATTTTTTCCTGAGAACTGCATTAATCTGTAGGTAGTAAATTCCTGAGAGCTGATTTCAGACATTTGAGAGGTGTCTTCATTCCCAGATTGTGGTAGGTTTTTAGCCATGTATAATTAAAAAAAATTTTTTCTCTTAACCTTTTGGGGTGAAGGATCAGAACTTGTGCCTATGGCCCTTGCTAATACAGTTGACCCTTGAACAATGCAGGGTTCAGGGGCGCTGACACCTCCCCCCAGCCTATACAGTTGAAAATCCTCTGAGTAAATATCGTAAGTTTACATTGTCTGTTTACAAGATGAACCTGAATTGTCTGTCAGTACCTACATCAATATTATCTTATATGATACAAAACACTGTAGATGTAATACCTGATACTAACACTAGACATCAAAAATGAAAAGATAGTATGAAAAAGAAATTCGTATTTATTTACAGCTATAACAGTTCATGCATTGATAATAAAGAGGCAGCAGTATTATTGCTTTATGGTAGCCTAGTGTAATTGATATGATTGCTTCCCGGTAGCCTAACCTATACACTAATGAATGAATCATTATAAAATTTTTATGGCATACAGCGTTTCAGTCATATTCATAATACAATATTAGAAACATTGTTACATTAAAAACACCCTACTTACCTGTGGCGATAAGCAGTTTCTCCAATTATGAGAGAGTGGCATGCTGTATGGTAATGTAATTCTTTGAAAGCAAAGTTATAAAACAGTAAGAAAATGAACACATTATTAACTTTATTTTAAATACCACTCACCTTATGCCTATGTAAGGATAGGCTATGCACTTCAATACAAGTTTTGCACAATGTTCTACACAATGAATACTTGGGTGATGTTGATGATAATGATACAAAAAATCTCATACAGTTCTTGCTGTACAATTATTAAGTTTTCCACAGGAAGACCAGACATACACCTTAGATGAGTTTTCTTTTTTATATTCTTTTCCATTATAGATTATTACAAGTATTGAATGTAGTTCCCTGTGCTATACAGTAGGACCTTGTTGTTTATCTATTTTATATATAATTGTTTGTATCTGCTAATCTCAGACTCCTAATTTGTCCCCCCATTCCTCTTTGGTAATCATAAGTTTGTTTTCTATGTCTGAGTCTGTTTCTGTTTTGTAAATAAGTTCATTTGTATCATATTTTATATTTCACATATAAATGATATCATATGATATTTGTCTTTTTGTCTGACTTCCTTCACTTGGTATGATAATCTCTAGGTCCATCCATCTTGCTGCAAATGGCAGTATTTCATTCTTTCTTACAGCTGAGTAGTAGTCCATTGTGTATATATATACCACATCTCCTTTATTCATTCATCTGTTGATGGACATTTAGGTTGCTTCCATGTCTTGGCTATTGTAAATAGTGCTGCTATGAACATTGAGGTGTATGTATCTTTTCAAATTAGTTTTCTCTGGATATATGCCCAGAAATGGGATTGCTGGATCATGTGGCAATTCTATTTTTAGTTTTCTGAGGAACCTCCATACTGTTTTCCATAGTGGCTATACCAGTTTTCAGTCCCACCAACTGTGTAGGAGGGGTTCCCTTTTCTTCACACCCTCTCCAGCAAAGTCTGTAGACTTTTCGATGATGGCCATTCTGACTGATGTGAGGTGATTCCTCATTGTAGTTTTGATTTGCATTTCTCTAATAATTAGCGATCTTGAGCATTTTTTCATGTATCTGTTGGCCATCTGTATGTCTTCTTTGGAGAAGTATCTCTTTAGGTCTTCTGCCTGGTTTTTAATTGGGTTGTTTTTTGTTTTTGTTGTTGTTATTGAGTTGTATGAGCTGTTTGTATATTTTGGAAATCAAGCCCTTGTTGGTCACATCTTTTGCAAATATTTTTCCCCAGTTCATAGGTTGTCCTTTCATTTTGTTTATGGTTTTCTTTGCTGTGCAAAAACGTATAAGTTTGATTATGTCCCATTTGTTTATCTTTTGCTTTTATTTCTATTGACTTGGAGACTGACCTAAGAAAATGTTATTATAATTTATGTCAGAGAATGTTTTGCCTGTGTTTTCTTCTAGGATTTTATGGTGCCATTTCTTGTATTTAAGTCTTTAAGCCATTTTGAGTTTATTTTTGTGCATGGTGTGAGGGAGTGTTCTAACTTCATTGATTTACATGTGGCTTTCCAGCTTTCCCAAAACCATTTGCTGAAGAGACTGTCTTTACTCCGTTGTATATTCTTGCCTCCTTTGTTGAAGATTAATTGTCCATAGGTGTGTGGGTTTATTTTGGGGCTCTCTAGCCTGTCCATTGATCCATATATCTGTTTTTTTTGTGCCCGTACCATGCCGTTTTGATTACTGTAGCTTTGTAGTATTGTCTGAAGTCTTGGGAGGGTTATGCCTCCAGCGTTGTTCTTTTTTCTCAGGGTTGCTTTGACAATTCTGGGTCTTTTATGGTTCCATATAAGTTTTAGGATTATTTGTTCTAGTTCTGTGAAAAATGTTATGGGTAATTTGATAGTGATTGCATTAAATTTGTAGATTGCTTCGGGTAGTATTCTGGCACTCCTTCTTCTATGTCTTCTTTCTCATTGTCTGGCACTGGTTTGGAAGCTCTTATCTCCATCAGGTTATCTTCTGTTAATTCCTTAGTGTGGTGTCTGTTAGCTGTTGAATTTCTCCAAGATCCATATCTTGAAACTCATTACCCGCACCCCCCCCAACTTTCTTTTGCCATCTCTTTCATGATCTCTCACAGTTGCTTTCATGATTCCTTGATTGGCTTTGTCATAAATCCTGTGAAGTCATGCACAACATCTGGACACTGTTGTCTCCAACAGGAACTTGTTTTGGGTTTGATGGCTTTCATGGCTTTTTCTGTAACAGTGATAGTATTTTCAGTGGTGTAATTCTTTCAGACTTTCATGATGTGTCGGGTTCTCTTCCATTGTGTTGACAGTCCTTTCCATAGAGGACTGTGTGTAATGAGCCTTAAGGGTCCTTATTAGAGACGTATTTGGGGGCAAGTGGACTACTTTGACACCTTTGGTGTTGAACTCATGGGGTTCTGGGTGACCGTGGACATTGTCCAATATCAAAAGAACTTTAAAAGTCAATCACTTACTGGCAAGGCACTCCTTGACTTAAAGGACGAAGCATCAATGGAACTAGTCCAGAAAAAGGGTTCTCATTGTCCAGGCCTTCTTGTTGTGCAATCAAAAGAGTGGCAGCTTGTGTTTATTTTTTCCCTTCAAGGTTAGGGGTTTAGCACCTTTATAGATAAGGGCAGTCCTGATCACAGGTGCTTACTTCTCTTCCTTACTAGTAAATGTTCTTTGTGGCTTTTCTCCCCCCCGCCCCGAATAGGGTTCTTTCATTTGCATTAAAACCTGTTCAGACAGATATTCTTTCTCCTTAGTGATTTTCTTATTGGTGTCTGGGAACTCGTCTGCTACCTCTTGGTTGATGGAAGCTGCTTCTCCTGTTGTCTTGACATTTTTTTAAGCCAAACTTCTTTCTAAAATTGTCAAACCATCCTTTGCTGGCATTAAAATTTCCAGCTTTAGGTCTTCATCTTCCTTTTGCTTGAAGTTGTCATATAATGGTTTCGATTTTTCTCAAATCATATTAGACTCTATAGGAATAGCAATCCTGCACCCACATAAAAGCTGAATTTTCAATATGTGATTAAAAAAAAAGGTAGTTTGCAAAAAGTGCAAGGTTTTTGTGCCTGCTGGCTTCATTGCAGCGATGACTTCATGAATTTTCTTTTCTTTTTTACAATGGTTCTTATAGTGGATTCATTTATCTTGAAATGGCGGGCCTTGGCAGTTGCAGACCTCAATCTATGATGCATATCAAGCAATTCAACATTTTCTTGTAATGTCATGACTTTTCTCTGCTTCTTGGGAGCACTTCCAGCATCACTAGTGGCACTTCGTATGGGTCCCATGGTGTTATTCAAGGTTTATGGTACTGCAGTGAACATTATGAAAAATATTCAGAAATAAGAGAGATCACTTTTTACTGCAATATGTAATTTACTGGAGAGAGAAACTGCTCATGCAGAGATGATTGGCGTCACACGGCATTTTAAGTGGATACTCACAACACTTGAACTCACCACAATGGCAATAGGATGTGGCTACGAAATTATCATAGTAATACAGTATGTACTACAGTTAATTTTATGCAGTTATGCTTTAATACTGCGTCTTTACATTTGTTTACATTTTCCACAACTGCAAATGGTACCATGTACTGTCTGTGTTTGTGTGCCTAAGCTTTGATAAATTTTAACATTTTATAATGGATTTTTGTATATTTTATAGTAGTAAATGACAAAATAGATTAGTATCTACATATATTTTATGCATTCATACCTAATTTTTTCTTATTTTTTTTTTATATTTCTTGGATGCCTAGTTCATCTGTGAGTTTTTTTCAAATTGTCGCATATCTCCAAAAACTTTTCCAATATATTTATTTTAAAAAATCCATGTGTAAGTGTACCCGTGTTGTTCAAGGGTCAACTGTAATATGCTTTAAATTGTTTTCTGCTTTGTTCTTATCTATAGCTGGACCCATATTTTCATGAAAGATAGAGGGCAAGCCTCTCTAGTTTTTTGAGTTCTGGTAGCCAAAGTTTGAGTCTTTGACCAGTGCACTAATACCATGGTAGAAAGTTTTGTATTTATTTTCTTAGCAGTGTTACCTTAAATAAAGTTCCAAAGGGTTTAATTGCCCTGCTAAAGAAATCTGTATTACTTAGTTATGTAAAGTTATGATGATTGCCTAAAGGGACGAGGAAAGAGTCATCAAAGCTTTTCTCTTGCAGTTATTGATTTCAAACTTTTTTTTGCATTGGTAGCAATGAAAAATCACTTAGTCCTTAATGGACTTGAAGAAACTCATGGAATTGCTATTGCTTGTGTCTTCACAGAGTGAAAGAGTTTGATTAAGTTGCCCTTTTTACCAATGTAAATAAGAAAAGAACTTAGTCTAGATTTTCTTCTAGGCTTCTATTTCATTTACAGTTTTTTTTCTTTTCAAAGAAATACCTTATTTTAATACATCCTAAAAATTGATGAGTATGGTTAATATGTTAGTGTGCCGCTCCCCCCAAAAAGCTATATTAAATCAATGATGGTGCTTTTAATGAAGAATATGACCTAATATTAATAGTTTAATGTTATGTCAACTAGAACAATCTTCCCTGAGGGGGGAGGGGGTTGAAATTTACCACACAGTGATTATGCTTATGAAAGAATAAATAGGAGATTGGTTCAAGATGGCGGAGTAGAAGGATGTGCGCTCACTCCCTCTTACCATAGCACCAGAATCACAACTAACTGCTGAACAGTCATCTATGGGAAGACACTGGAACTCACCAGAAAAAATACCCCACATCCAAAGACAAGGGAGAAGCCACAATGAGATGGTAGGAGGGGCATAATCACAATAAAATCAAATACCATAACTGCTGGGTGGGTGACTCACAGACTGGAGAACACTTATACCACAGAAGTCCACCCACTGGAGTGAAGGTTCTGAGCCCCACGTCAGGCTTCCCAACCTGGGGTCCGGCAATGGTAGGAGGAATCCCCAGAGAATCAGACTTTGAAGGCCCGTGAGATTTGACTGCAGGACTTCGACAGGACTGGGGGAAACAGAGACTCCACTCTTGGAGGGCACACACAAAGTAGTGCGTGTAGCAGGACCCAGGGGGAAGAAGCAGTGACCCCATAGCAGACTGAACCAGACCTACCTGCTAGTGTTGAAGGGTCTCCTGAAGGAGGTGGGGGCTGGCTGTGGCTCACCACAGAAACAAGGACACTAGCAGCAGAAGTTCTGAGAAGTACTCCTTGGCATGAGCCCACTGGAGTCTGCCATTAGCCCCACCAAAGAGCCTGTAGGCTCCAGTGCTGGGTCACCTCAGGCCAAGCAACCAACAGGGAGGGAAGCCAGCCCCACACATCAGCAGACAAGCAGATTAAAGTTTTACTGAACTCTGCCCACCAGAGCAACACCCAGTTCTACCAGTCCTTCCCATCAGGAAGCTTGTATAAGCCTTTTAGACAGCCTCATCCACCAAAGGGCAGACAGCAGAAGCAAGAAGAACTACAGCCTGTGGAAAGAAAACCACAATCACAGAAAGATAGACAAAATGAAAAGGCAGAGGACTATGTCCCAGATGAAGGAACAAGATAAAACTCCAGAAAAATAACTAAATGAAGAGGAGATAGGCAACCTTCCAGAAAAAGAATTCAGAATAATGATAGTGAAGATAATCCAGGACCTCGGAAAAAGAATGGAGGCAAAGATCGAGAAGATGCAAGAAATGTTTAACAAAGACCTAGAAGAATTAAAGAACAAACAAACAGAGATGAACAATACAATAACTAAAATGAAAACTACACTAGAAGGAATCAGTAGCAGAATAACTGAGGCAGAAGAACGGATGAGTGTCCTGGAAGACAGAATGGTGGAAATCACTGCTGTGGAACAGAATAAAGAAAAATGACTGAAAAGAAATGAGGACAGCCTGAGACCTCTGGGACAACATTAAACCCACAAACATTTGCATTCTGTGGGTCCTAGAAGAAGAAGAGAGAGAGAAACAACCTGAGAAAATATTTGAATAGATTATAGTTGAAAATTTCCCTAACATGGGAAAGGAAATAGCCACCCAAGTCCAGGACACACAGAGGGTGCCAGGCAGGATAAATTCAAGGAGAAACACACCGAGACACATAGTAATCACATAGTGACAAAAATTAAAGACAAAGAAGAATTATTGAAAGCAACAAGGGAAAAATGACAAATAACATACAAGGGAACTCCCATATGGTTAACAGCAGTTTACACTTTCTTCTCAAGTGCACACAGAACATTCTCCAGGATAGATCACATCTTCGGACACAAATCAAGCCTTGATAAATGTAAGAAAATTGAAATCACATCAAGTATCTTTTCTGACAACAATGCTATGAGATTGGAAATTAATTACAGGAAAGAAAACATGAAAAACACAAGCATATGGAGGCTAAACAATATGCTGCTGAGTAACCAAAAGATCACTGGAGAAATCAAGGAGGAAATCAAAAAATATCTAGAGACAAACGACAATGAAAACACGATGATCCAAAACCTATGCAATGCAGCAAAAGTGGTTCTAAGAGGGAAGTTTATAGCAATACAATCCTACCTCAAGAAACAAGAAAAATCTCAAACAACCTAACCTTACACCTAAAGGGACTGGAGAAAGAAGAACAAACAAAACCCAAAGTTAGTAGAAGGAAAGAAATCATAAAGATAAGAGCAGAAATAAATGAAATAGAAACAAAGAAAACAATAGCAAAGATCAATAAAACTAAAAGTTGGTTCTTTGAGAAGAAAAAGAAAATTGATAAACCTTTGGCCAGACTCATCAAGAAAAAGAGGGAGAGGACTCAAATCAATAAAATTAGAAATGAAAAAGGAGAAATTACACCAGACATCGCAGAAATACAAAGCATCATAAGAGACTACTACAAGCAACTCTGTGCTAAAAAATGGACAACCTGGAAGAAATGGACAAATTCTTAGAAAGGTATAACCTTCCAAGACTGAACCAGGAAGAAATAGAAAATATGAACAGACCAATCACAAGTAATGAAATTGAAATTGTGATTAAAAATCTTCCAGCGAACAAAAGTTCCAGGACCAGATGGCTTCACAGGTGAATTCTATTAAACATTTAGTGAAGAGCTAATCCCCATCCTTTTCAAACTCTTCTAAAAATTTGCAGAGGAAGGAACACTCCTCTGCACCCATCACCCTGATACCGAAAACAGACACAGATACTACAAAAAAAGAAAATTACAGACAAGTATCACTGATGAATATAGATGCAAAAATCCTAAACAAAATACTAGCAAACGAAATCCAACAACACATTAAAAGGATCATACACCATGATCAAATGGGATTTTTCCCAGGTATGCAAGGATTCTTCAGTATATGCAAATCAATCAATGTGATATACCATATTAACAAATTGAAGAATAAAAACCATATGATCATCTCAATAGATGCAGAACAAGCTTTTGACAAAATTCAACACATATTTATGATAAAAAACTCTCCAGAAAGTGGGCATAGAGGGAACCTGCCCAACATAATACAGGCCATATATGACAAACCCACAGTCAACATCATTCTCAATGGTGAAAAACTGATAGCATTCCCTTTAAGATCAGGAACAAGACAAGGATGTCCACTCTTGCCACTATTATTCAACATAGTTTTGGAACTCCTAGCCATGGCAATCAGAGAAGAAAAAGAACTAAAAGGAATACAAATTGGAAAAGAAGAAGTAAAACTGTCAGTGTTTGCAGAAGACATGATACTATACATAGATAATCCTAAAGATGCCGCCAAAAAACTGCTAGAGCTCATCAGTGAATTTGGTATAGTTGCAGGATACAAAATTAATGCACAGAAATCTCTGGCATTCATATAAACTAACTACAAAAGATCAGAAAGAGGAATTAAGGAAACAGTCCCATTCACCATTGCAAGAAAAAGAATAAAATACCTAGGAATAAACCTACCTAAGCCGGTAAAAGACTTGTACTCAAAAAACTATAAAACACTGATGAAAGAAATCAAAGATGATACAAACAGATGGAGAGATATACCATGTTCTTGGATTGGAAGATTCAATTTTGTGAAAATGACTGTACTACCCAAAGCAATCCAGAGATTCAATGCAATCCCTATCAAATTACCAATGGCATTTTTTACAGAACTAGAATAAAAAATCTTAAAATTTGTATTGAGAGACAAAAGACCCTGAATAGCCAAAGCAATCTTGAGGAAAAAAAAAAGTGGTGCTGGAGGAGTCAGACTCCCTGACTTCAGACTATCCTACAAAGCTACAGTAATCAAGACAGTATGGTACTAGTAGAAAAACAGAAATATAGATAAATGGAACAGGATAGAAATCCTAGAGATAAACGCATGCACCTATGTTCAACTAATCTATGACAAAGGAGGCAAGGATATACAATGGAGAAAAAACAGTCTCTTCAATACGTGGTGCTGGGAAAACTGGACAGCTACATGTAAAAGAATGAAATTAGAACACTCCCTAACAGCATACCGAAAAATAAACTCAAAATGGATTAAAGACCTAAATGTAAGACCAGACACTACAAAACTCTTAGAGGAAAACATAGGAAGAACACTCTTTGACATAAATCACAGCAAGATACTTTTTGACCCACCTCCTAGAGTAATGGAAATAAAAACAAAATTAAACAAATGGGACCTAATGAGACCTAAAAGCTTTTGCACAGCAAAGGAAACCATAAGCAAGATGAAAAGACAACTCTCAGAATGGGAGAACATATTTGCAAATGAATCAACGGACAAAGGACTAATCTCCAAAATATACAAGTAGCTCATGCAGCTCAGTATAAAAAAACAACCCCATCAAAAAAGAACGGAAGACCTAAATAGACCTTTCTCCACAGAAGACATACAGATGGCCAAGAGGTACATGAAAAGCTGCTCAACATCACTAATTATTAGAGAAATGCAAATCAAAACTACAGTGAGGTATCACCTCACACCTGTTAGAATGGCCATCATCAAAAAGTCCACAAACAATAAATTCTGGAGAGGGTGTGGAGAAAAGGGAACCTTCTTGCACTGTTGGTGGGAACGTAAATCGATACAGCCACTATGGAGAACAGTGTAGAAGTTCCTTAAACAACTAAAGGTAGAATTACCATATGACCCAGCAATCCCTCAACTGGGCATATACCCAGAGGAAAACATAATTCAAAAAGACACATGCACCCCAATTTTCATTGCAGCACTATTTATAACAGCCAGGTCAAGGAAGCAACCTAAATGTCCATCAACAGATCAATGGGTAAAGAAGACATATATGTGGTACATATATACAATGGGATATTACTCAAGTTAAAAAGGAACTAAATTTGGTCATTTGTAGAGATGTGGATGGACCTAGAGACTGTCATACAGAGTTAAGTAAGTCAGAAAGAGAAAACCAAGTATCGTATATTAACACATATATGTGGAATCCAGAAAAGTGGTATAGATGAACCAGTTTGCAAGGCAGAAATAGAGACATAGATGCAGAGAACAAATGTATGGACACCAAGGGGAGAAAGTCGGGGTGAGAGGGTGGGATGAATTGGGAGATTGGGATTGACATATATACACTAATATGTATAAAATAGTTAAGTAACAAGAACATGCTGTATAGCACAGGAGACTCCACTTCACTGTACAGTAGAAAGTAATACAACATTGTAAAACAACTATACACCAATAAAAAAATTTTTTTTAATTTAAAAAAAATTTAAATCTTTCACAGAATAAAGAAAAGAATAAATAAAAGATTAATCCTGTTATCAATGCCTGTTCTAAGTAAAACCAAAGTATATTTATTAGTAAGAGATATAGTAACTACTAGATGAAACTGTTTTAAGAAGAATAAAAAGAATAAATATAAGTTAAGGCTAAGGGGCTTCCCTGGTGGCACAGTGGTTGAGAATCCACCTGCCAATGCAGGGGACACGGGTTTGATCCCTGGTCTGGGAAGATCCCACATGCTGCAGAGCAACTAAGTCCGTGCGCCACGACTACTGAGCCCACATGCCGCAACTACTGAAGCCCATGTGCCTAGAGCCTGTGCTCCACAATGGGAGAAGCCACCGCAATGAGAAGCCCGCGCACTGCAACGAAGAGTAGCCCCCACTTGCCACAACTAAAGAAAGCCTGTGCGCAGCAACAAAGACCCAACACAGCCAAAAATAAAAAAATAAAATAAATAAATTTATTTAAATAAATAAATTAATTAATTAAGGCTAAGATATCGCCAGTGGTGGTGGGATTGGTTGATAGGTCCCGGCTGTGAGTTCTATGAGCGGATTATGCGGGTTTTGCACAGTGTTTGGCCCATAGGAGGTAGTCAATACTTAATGAATGATAGTGACTGCTAGTTTATTAGCTTGGGGATTTCAGAGAATGTGGGCGAAGGAACAGAGCAACAGGCAACAGAGGGTTGCCTGAGCTGTTAATTGCAAGGAACCAAAGATTATTATATAGATAAGTGCTGTCTAATATGGTAGCCAATAGCCACATTTGGCTATTCAAATTTTTTTTTTTTTTTCTTTTGCGGTATGCGGGCCTCTCACTGTTGTGGCCTCTCCCATTGCAGAGCACAGGCTCCGGACGCGCAGGCTCAGTGGCCATGGCCCACGGGCCTAGCAGCTCCGCGGCACGTGGGATCTTCCCGGACCGGGGCACGAACCCGCGTCCCCTGCATCGGCAGGCGGACTCTCAACCACTGCGCCACCAGGGAAGCCCGGCTATTCAAATTTTAAAAGTTAAAAATTTAATCCTTCAGTCTTGCCATATTTCAAGTGCTCTACGGCCACTATAGCTAGTGGCTACCAAATAGTGTATATATAGAACATTTCCTCATTGTAGATATAGCTGATATAGATATTTTCTCAAAGATTTTAATGATCCAGTTAATTACAATTTTTAACATAAGATTATTAGGATTTTTCGGTATGATATTTGTACTGTGAAATTTATTTTGATTATTCAGTTATATCATGGATACTCCATTAATTTTTATTTGTTATGTTGTGTTTTTTTTTTTTTTTTTTTTGCGGTACGCGGGCCTCTCACTGCTGTGGCCTCTCCCGTTGCGGAGCACAGGCTCCAGACTCACAGGCCCAGCGGCCATGGCTCATGGGCCCAGCCATGGGTCCGTGGGACCCTCCTGGACCAGGGCACGAACCCGCGTCCCCTGCATCGGCAGGCGGACTCCCAACCACTGCGCCACCAGGGAAGCCCATGTTGTGTTTTTTAATGTCATTTTTATCTAATTTTGAGAATAGCTCCCATTTTGTAATATAAATTAATGGGAAAATTTGAGATGGTAACTAGAAATTGTCCTTACAGTTAACAAAAAACATGAATTCTGTTAAGTGAGGTAATAAATAGAACAGTGAAAATTCCTTTTAAGGCTTTTATTTATCAGTATTTTTGGAATACGGGGCTTTTTAAAACATCCCCTCTATCTCTTTTGGTTAAACATGATAATGTATTTCTCAGTATAGTGCCAGGCTCACAGAAGTTGCTGATTAGGTGTTAGTTCTTTTAATACATATGTTCATTCACTGGGTCATGGTTCCCAAACCAGGTGATCATAAGAATTCCCTGAGGAGCTTTTTAAAAATACAGATATCCATGGCATATGGCATATGTATTATATATAGCCTGCGTATTAGTGTACAAAAGAATTTTGCCTAATTTTTCCTTAGCATTAACTCCTTGAGAGAGAATTGTTGGCTCAAAAGATTTAATTATTTGAGTTTCTTGATTAACAGAAACAAATCCCCTTCAGAAAGGTTGTACCAATTTATAAACTTTTCCTCATATTTTGTTTACACTGGGTATTATTAACTTCTAAGATTTCTCAGTTGATAAAAAGGATCTCTTATTTTAGTTTGTATTTCTTTGTTTATGAGTGAGATTTGACATTTTTTATACTTTTTTTATATGTATTTCTTTTTGCTTCTTCCTCCCTCCTTTTTTTTGGGGGGGTGAATTGTCTGTTTTTAATGTGGGTTCTCTCACATACCTAAAGTTCTTAGTTTTTATCAGCAGTAGTAAGTTGAATGATAAGGCTAGAAGGCAATGCCTAAAAACAAGAATTGTTGTCCAGAGGGTGGAGTGATTTTGATTACTCTGCAGATATGGCCATGATGTTAGATGTTAAGTCTGTCACAAATCTGCAAGATTCTTTTACGTATTTCCATCTATTCTCTCATAAATGGTATGTTTCAGGAGTGATCCTTTTCAGTAGGAGAGTGGGGGAATTGGATTAAAATTTTCTAGTATGAAGAAACCAGATATTTTGCTACTATCATTTGAAAACGGATCATTACAGTTGGTTCTGGGTAGTATTGGAATCAGTTTCAAATAATGCCGTTAATAATGCCATCTAATGAAACCATTTGTTTTGCTTTCTTGCCTATGTGTAAATATGATTACAACAGAAACCCCTTAATTATGGGGACTGCTTATCTTTGTGTCCCTAGTGGCTCATAGTATCTGGCCCTTTAAAAGAAAACTCATTTACTCTACTCACTACACTTCTGACACCAGGTGTGTGGGTTTTCCTCACCAAGCAATTCCCTAATTCTCTGAGAACACCAACTGAGTGTTAGCACAGAGTCCACAGATTAAGGGCTCAGTGCCGCAAGACTACCCGTCACTTCAGACATCAATTGCAAGTAGTGCGTGCCCAGGTTACCCACACTTTTGTCTGACTTGGCTATAAATCGGGGGTGTGGGGGGCTCCCGCAGTCTCCTCAGGTATGATAATTTGCTATCATCATTCACAGAACCCAGGGAAACACATTTACGAGTTTATTTTAAAGGCTATAGTAAAAGATAAAGATGAACAGCTGGATGATGAAGTACATAGGACCAGGTCCAGAATGATCATGACCACAGGAACTTCAGTTCTTGTGGGGTTGGGGTGTGCCACCCTCCCGGTAAATGGATTATTTCACCAATTTGGAAGCTCTCCAGACCTGTAGTTCAGGGATTTTTATGCAGACGTCATTATGTAGACGTGATGGGTTATTAACTCAGTGTCCAGCCCCTCTCTCCTCCCTGGAGGATAGGAGGTGGAGCTGAACGTTCCAAGCTTCAAATCATGGCTTGGTCTTTCTGGTGACCAGCCTCCACCCTGAAGCTCCACCAAGAGTAGCCTCATTAGAACAAAAGACGCTTCCATCAAGAAATTGCAAGGGATTTAGGAGCTCTGTGTAAGATGCTTCTGCCACCCCCTCACTCAGGTAATTACTAGGGTTTTGGGAACTCTGTGTCAGGAACTAGGGTCAAAGACCAAATATCAGAACAAAAGATACTCCTGGCACCCCTATCACTCAGGAAGTTACAAGGGTTTTAGAGCTCTGTGTCGGGAATCAGAGGCAGAGTCCTATAAATATGTACTTCGTATTATGTCACACCACGTTTGGGGGGTTTAGAATACTTGTTGACTATGATTGCTTTTTTATCTGAATCTGCTTTTTCTACCCCACTATTACAGTAACATCTGCATTTGGGGACTAATAAAACTATAACAAAGTATAGAAATGCGAACTCTGTTTTTTTCTTTTAAAATTATTTTTTTTAATTTTAAAATCATGATAAAATATACATACAACCTAAAATCTACCATTTTAACCGTTTTTAAGTGTACAGTTCGGTGGCATTAAGTACATTCATGTCATTAATGCAACCATCATCACCATCCATCCATAGAACTTTTTTCACTTGCAAAGCTATTCCCGTTAGATAGTAACTTCCCAATCCCCTGCCCTTAACCCCTGTTAACCACCATTCTGCTTTCTGTTTCTGAATATGACTACTCTGCCTACCTCATATGAGTGAAATCATACAGTATCTATCCTTTTATGACTGGCTTATTTCATTTAGTATAGTGTCTTCAAGGTTCATCCATGTTGTGTGATGTGTCAGAATTTCCTTCCCATTTAAGGCTGAATAATATTTCAATGTGCGTATATACTATATTCTGTTTATCAGTTCATCTGTCAGTTGACGCTTGGGTTGCTTCCACCTTTTGGCTATCATGAATAATATCTTTGAGACCCTGTATTTAATTCTTTTGGGTATAAACCCAGAAGTGGAATTGTTGAGTCATATTGTAATTCTATTTTTAATTTTTTGAGGAACGACCATAGTGTTTTTCATATTGGCCGCCCCATTTAATATTTTTACTAGCAGTGCACAGGGTTCTAATTTCTCTACATCCTTGCCAGCACTTATTTTCTGTTTTTTTGCTAATAGCCATCTTAATGAGTATGTGGTAGTATCTCTTTATGGTTTTTATTTTCATTTCCATAATGATTAGTGATATTGAGCATATTTTCATCTACTTATTGGCCATTTGTGTATCTTCTTTGGAGAAATGTCTGTTCAAGTCCTTTGCCCATTTTTGAATTGAGCTTTTTTTTGGGGGGTGGTTGTTGTGTTTTAGGAATTCTCTACATATTGGATATTAATCTAATTCTCTTTATCTGGATATTAATTCCCAGATAATTAAACAATTATAATTAATTAATTTATAATTCTGTAGCATATATTTCATTTTCCTTTTAGACTTCAATATTGTATATTTTGGGGGATGATGAGGGAGTGTGGTTTTATTTTTCTAAAAACAGATTTATTGACGTATGATTGACGTACAAAGCACTGAGTATATTTGAAATATACAACGTGGTAAGTTTTGACATATGTATACATCTGTGAACCCATTGCCACAATTAAGATAGTGAACATATCCATCACCTCCCAAAATTTCTTCCTGTCCCTTTGTAATTTCTTCCCTCACCTCTTCCTGACCTTCCCCCTTTTCTGACAAATACTGATATGCTTTCTGTCACTATAAATTAGAATATTTTCTAAAGTGTTAAAAAATGGAATCTGTAGTATGTACTTTTGGGAGGGGCCTGGCTTTTTTCACTCCGCATAATTATTTTGAGATTCATCCATGTTGTTGCATGTATCCTTATTTCATTCTTTTTTATTGCTGATTGGTATTCTCTGGAATGGTGTAGCAATCTGGGTCCAGTCAGGAGACGGAAACCATATAATAGGTTAAGCAGGGAAAGTTTAATATCAAGAATTATTAACTATGACAAAAGAGTTAACTATAAGATATAAGGAAGCTTTATACAGTACTGTAGAGCTTTGGAAGGGTACCCAAGGAGGACAAATTTGGAAGAGGTTAAGGCCTCAGTGGAGAAGATGTGGTTCAGTCTACTGGGTAGCAGATAAATTCATGTTTTTATAGGCCAGAGGTGGTCCAAAGTTGCCAGATGAGCAGTAGGCAACTCATTGGAGTGCAAGAGGAGAGCAGGCCATCAGCAACTGGCGGAATGGGTGTGTAGTGGGAGTCCAGGTGCCAACAGGGGCAGGAAACTTTTGGAGTGTGTGCACTGCCTTGGGGGCTTACAGGAGAGACAGTTTGGTGTGTATCCATCTGGGCCACAGACAACTACATTCAGTCTCAGTGCAGGTTTGTAGAGGAACTATGGTGCTGGCCAGAGACCTTCAGAGTGCTTAGGGGCTCTGGCTTCCTTGTCAAGAGGGATGTTGACACTTTATTATTATTGATACCTTATTATGCCAGGCTGAGGCTTCAAGGTCACAGAAGGATTGTTGTCTCTGCAGGTGGCTCGGATAGCACTCTACTGGAAGCCTTCATACCCACACCTAACATTCATTCCCCCTCAAGTCCTTTCAGTAAACTGCTGGAGAGACTCTTTTGCTTCAGTGTCTCTTGAGTACCCTCTACTGAGAGAGCTGAACATGGGGCATGTTGAAAGAGGAATACTGAAAGGAATTTTCTTGTTTATCATACAGCATATATTGATGGATGCATTCAGAGCTGAGGTGGCAATAAATTGATAAGTGACACATATGGATATATCACAGTTTGTCTATCCATTCATCTGTTGATGGACATTTTGCATTCTTTCTAGTTACTGGCTCTTACAAGTAAAGCTGCCATGAACATTAATATACAAGTTTTTGTATGGACACATATTTTCATTTTTCTTAGGTAAATACCTAAGTGTGAAATGACTAGATCGTACAGTAGGTGTGTATATAACTTTTTAGGAAATTGACAAATAGTTTTCCAAAGTAGGTTTACCATTTTTTTGTTTTTTGGGTTTTTTTGCTGGCAGTGTATGAGAGTTCCTCTGTATCTTACCAACATTTGGTATAGTCATTCTTTTAAAGTTTAGCCGTTCTAACTGGTGTGTGGTGGTTTCTCCTTGTGGTTTTAATTTGCATTTCTCTAATGACTGATGATATTGAACATCAGTTCATGTGTTTATTTACCATTTGTAGATTTTCTTTGGTAAAATGTTCAAATCTTTTACCCATTATTTTAATTGGGTTGTTTTCTCATTATTGAGTTTTGAGCACTCTTTATATAGTCTTGATTCTATGCTTTGCAGAAGTTTTATCCTGGATTGTGGCTTGTCTTTTCATTCTCTTAACAGTATCTTTTGAGGAGCACACATTTTTAATTTTGATGAAGTCCAGGCAATCAGCTTATTCTTATATGGATTATGATTTTATTTTTGTATCTAAGATATATTTGCCTAATCCAAGGTTATAAAGGTTTTCTACAAGGTTATCTTCTGGAAGTTTTATGGTTTTAGGTTTTATGTTTAGTCCTATGATTCATTTTGAATTTTTTTAAAATATAGAACAAAAACTGAATGGAGGTTTATGTTTTTGCATAGTGATATCCAGTTGTTTCTAGCACCATTTGTTGAAAAGGCTGTCCTTTTGATATTTGTCAAAAATTAGTTCATCATGTATGTGTGAATTTATTTCAGACTACCTGATTTTTTCCACTGATCTCTTTGTCTATCTCGGTGCCAGTACTGTTTTGATTGCTGTGGCTTTATAAGAAGTCATGAAGCCAGGTCATGCTACCCATCTAACTTTGTTCTTCTTTTTCAGCCAAAATGTTGGCCATTGTTCAGGTTGTCAATTTATTGGCTCTCAGCTCCAGATTTATCCTTTTTGCCTGCTCTGTGAAAATGTATCGGGTCCTTTAAATATTTTTCTTTTGCCAACTGGCACAGTGTTAAGCTTTGTCAATAGAGAGTGCTGGAGAGACATTGCAGAAGGAAAGAGTTTTGCTTCTTGCTTCCTGTGTGCTTGCTTTGTGGACTCCAGCAGCATGTTCATCTTCTCTAGTGTCTAGCTTTCCCATTGTACATCCCCTGAGCATGTGTGGCTTTACCAGCGCTACTAGGCTCCTGCAGTGCACAGAGGGCAGTGAACTTAGCAGCCGGCAGCCCAGAGCTAGAAGCTTCTCTTTGTATCTCTCCCTCATGTGATTTGTAGCACAGTGCCTTGGTGGGACACTTCTAGGTGAACAGCTTTTCATAGCTCCCTGACGGCTGGAATTCTGGCAAGTTCCATAGGCAGATGGAACAAGTTCTGCTGGCATGGCACCAGAGCAACTTCTCTACCATTCAGTGAGATAGGCCTGTGCCCTCTCCAGCAAGGTCTGGATGTCAGCCCAGGAATGACTGGGGAGGAGTAGGGAGAGGTTCTTGCTCGGGCACTCTGTCTCAGACCTAGGAGGTATTGGCTGTCTTGTATTCTTTAGATTCCCTTTACTTCTCACTAGTTAACTGTTGTTACTTCAGCCTCCTGTTATAGTTAATGATTCTGTATACTTAACTTTTGCTTTTCAAATTTCTTTGTGGCTTCTCTCCTGATTGGATCCAGAGTGATGCAACTCTTCTAGGTCCTTTACATTTCCATATGAATTTTAGAAGCAGTTTGTAAATGTCTATTTTAAAAAGCCTACTGGGATTTTTATTGAATCTATAGATAAATTTTGGCAGAATTGAAACCTTAACAGTGTTGAGTGTTTTAACCCATGAATAAGTCTATCTCCATTTATTTCGATTTTTAATTTCTTTCAGCAATGTTTTGTGGTTTCAGTGTACAGATCTTTTCAATATTTTGCCAGATTTATTCCTAAGTATGTTATATTTTTTCTGCTTTTATAAACGGTATTTAAAAAAATTCCAATTCCATTTGTTCATTGCTAACATATAAAAGTGCAATTTATTTTTGTATATTGGCCTTGAATTCTGAAACCTTGTTAACTTTTCAGTTCTAGTATTTTTTTCGTAGATTCCATTGGATTTTCTACATAGACAGTCATATCTTCTGTGAATGAAGAGTTTCATTTCTTTCATTCCAAAATGGATGCCTTTTATTTCTTTCCCTTTTTTTTTTGGCTGACTTCACTGGCTGGACTCTCTAGTATAATGTTGAATAGAACTGGTGAGAGTGGTCATCCTGGTCTTGCTTCTAATCTTAGGGGGAAAGTATCTTTTCTTTCACAGTTAAGTATGATGTTACTTACAGATTTTTCCTAGACCCTTTATTAGATTGATTAATTTCCTTTCTATTCCTAGTTTGCAGAGATTTCAAATCAGGAATGGATGTTGAATTTTGTCAAATGCTTTTTTTTGTGTGTCTGTTGAGATGAGAATTACCATCTATTTATGTTCCAACCCTAGCTAATGCAAGTGTCTGTCGTCGTGCACAATTTTGTATTGACAATTTTTTCCCCCAAAAACACCTCCTTTGTAAAGCAATTATTTTGCATGTGTAATACTTGGGTTTTAAAAAGTATTTTATTTTCAAATATCATTTCTTTTTTTTTATTCAAACAGAAAGTCACAAAAATTATAATCATCCTCATCAGTTCACTCAGTCCCATGTAATTAATTTTTTTATCTTGATCTTTTGTTATCACTTTTATGAATTCATCAGTTTTCCATTAGAGTTCTGAAAATGCTTATTCATTCAGTTCAGCAGTATAGTCAGTTACCAGAAACCTGTACTTGTCAGGGTCTTTTCCATGAATTCCTTGAAGATGAAACCCTTTTATAGGAACATATTTGCAGAAGCATCAGAGTACACCCAGAACTGTCTGTAAATGACAAAAGACTTAAAAATGACCATGGTTAAAGATTTGATGAAAGGTCATAATAATGCAATTGACAAGGAAATTTATAATAATTTCTGAGATATACCTTTTAAAGTAATAACTAAAATTATGACTTATAACATTATACCAGAACACATAAGATTTTTAGAAATTTCATGTAATGTCTGACATATTTATATTAACATATTTCCATACAAATAACCCAAAGAACGTTTAGTATTAGTTGTTTTGTTTGTTTGTTTATACTGCAGGTTCTTATTAGTCATCAATTTTATACACATCAGTGTATACATGTCAATCCCAATCGCCCAATTCAGCACACCACCATCCCATCCCACCGTGGTTTGGTGTCCATACGTTTGTTCTCTACAACTGTGTCTCAACTTCTGCCCTGCAAACAGGTTCGTCTGTACCATTTTTCTAGGTTCCACATACATGCGTTAACATACGACATTTGTTTTTCTCTTTCTGACTTACTTCATTCTGTATGACAGATCCATCCACGTCTCAACAAATGACTCAATTTCTTTCCTTTTTATGGCTGAGTAATGTTCCATTCTATATATGTACCACAACTTCTTTATCCATTCGTCTGTCGATGGGCATTTAGGTTGCTTCCATGACCTGGCTATTGTAAATAGTGCTGCAATGAACATTGGGGTGCATGTGTCTTTTTGAATTATGGTTCTCTCTGGGTATATGCCCAGTAGTGGGATTGCTGGATCATATGGTAATTCTATTCTTAGTTTTTTAAGGACCCTCCATACTGTTCTCCATAATGGCTGTGTCAATTTACATTCCCACCAACAGTGCAAGAGGGTTCCCTTTTCTCCGCACCATCTCCAGTATTTATTTGTTGTTTGTAGATTTTCTGATGATGCCCATTCTAACTGGTGTGAGGTGATACCTCGCTGTAGTTTTGATTGGCATTTCTCTAATAATTAGTGATGTTGAGCAGCTTTTCCTGTGCTTCTTGGCCATCTGTATGTCTTCTTTGGAGAAATGTCTATTTAGCTCTTCTGCTCATTTTTGGATTGGGTTGTTTGTTTTTGTAATATTGAGCTGCATGAGCTGTTTATACATTTTGAAGATTAATCCTTTGTCTGTTGATTCATTGGCAAGTATTTTCTCCCATCCTGAGGGTTGTCTTTTCGTCTTGTTTATCGTTTCCTTTGCTATGCAAAAGCTTTTAGGTTTCATAGGTCCCATTTGTTTATTTTTGTTTTTATTTCCATTACTCTAGGAGGTTGATCAAAAAAGATCTTGCTGTAATTTATGTCAAAGAGTGTTCTTCCTATGTTTTCCTCTAAACGTTTTATAGTGTCTGGTCTTACATTTAGGTCTCCAATCTATTTTGAGTTTATTTTTGTGTGTGGTGTTAGAGAGTGTTCTAATTTCATTCTTTTACACGTAGCTGTCCAGTTTTCCCAGCACCACTTATTGAAGAGACTGTCTTTTCTCCATTGTATATCTTTGCCTCCTTTGTCATAGATAAGTTGACCATAGGTGCGTGGGTTTAACTCTGGGCCTTCTATCTTGTTCCATTGATCTATGTTTCTGTTTTTATGTCAGTACCATATTGCCTTGATTACTGTAGCTTTGTAGGATAGTCTGAAGTCAGGGACTCAGATTTCTCCAGCTCCGTTTTTTTCCCTCAAGACTACTTTGGCTATTCAGGGTCTTTTGTGTCTCCATACAAATTTTAAGATGATTTGTTCTAGTTCTGTGAAAAATGCCAGTGGTAGTTTGATAGGGATTGCCTTGAATCTGTAGATTGTTTTGGGTAGTAGAGTCATTTTCACAATATTGATTCTTCCAATCCAAGAACATGGTATATCTCTCCATCTGTTGGTATCATCTTTAATTTCTTTCATCAGTGTCTTATAGTTTTCTGCATGTAGGTCTTTTGTCTCCCTAGGTAGGTTTATTCCTAGGTATTTTATTCTTATTGTTGCAGTGGTAAATGGGAGTGTTTCCATAATTTCTCTTTCAGATTTTTCATCATTAGTGTATAGGAATGCGAGAGGTTTCTGTGCATTAATTTTGTATCCTGCAACTTTACCAGATGCATTGATTAGCTCTAGTAGTTGTCTGGTGGCATTTTTAGGATTCTCTGTGTATAGTGTCATGTCATCTGCAAATAGTGACAGTTTTACTTCTTCTTTTCCAATTTGTATTCCTTTTATTTCTTTTCCTTCTCTGATTGCCATGGTTAGGACTTCCAAAACTATGCTGAATAATAGTGGTGAGATTGGACATCCTTTTCTTTTTCCTGATCTCAGAGGAAATGCTTTCAGTTTGTCACCATTGAGAATGATGTTTGCTGTGGGTTTGTCATATATGGCCTTTATTATGTTGAGGTAGGTTCCCTCTATGCCCACTTTCTGAAGAGTTTTTATCATAAATGGGTGTTGAATTTTGTCAAAAGCTTTTTCTGCATCAATTGAGATGATCATATGGTTTTTATTCTTCAATTTGTTAGTATGCTGTATCACATTCATTGATTTGCATATGTTGAAGAATCCTTGCCTCCCTGGGATAAATCCCAGTTGATCGTGGTGTATGGTCCTTTTAATGTGTTATTGGATTCTGTTTGCTAGCATTTTGTTGAGGATTTTTGCATGTATATTCATCAGTGGTATTGGTCTGTAATTTTCTTTTTTTGTAGTATCTTCATCTGGTTTTGGTATCAGGGTGATGGTGGCCTCGTAGAATGAGTTTGAGAGTGTTCCTTCCCCTGCAATTTTTTGGAAGAGTTTGAGAAGGATGGGTGTTAGCTCTTCTCTAAATGTTTGATAGAATTCACCTGTGAAGCCATCTGGTCCTAGACATTTGTTTGTTGGAAGATTTTTTTTTTCTTTTTTTAAAGAAGATGTTGGGGGTAGGAGTTTATTAATTAATTTATTTATTTTTGCTGTGCTGGGTCTTAGTTTCTGTGCGAGGTCTTTCTCTAGTTGTGGCAAGCGGGGGCCACTCTTCATTGCGGTGCACGGGCCTCTCACTATGCGGCCTCTCTTGTTGTGGAGCACAGGCTCCGGACGCGCAGGCTCAGCGGCCATGGCTCACAGGCCTAGCCACTCCACGGCATGTGGGATCTTCCCAGACCGGGGCACGAACCCGTGTCCCCTGCATCGGCAGGCGGACTCTCAACCACTGTGCCACCAGGGAGGCCCTATCTCCATTTTTATAAGCTTTGTTTCTGGAGTTTTGTCTTGTTCTTTTGTTTGGAACATATTCCTCTTTTTCTTTATTTTCCTTGACTTTCTGTGTTGGTTTCTGTGCACTAGATAAATAGCCACCTCTCCTAGCCTTGATGGAATGGCCTCATGTATTATAGATGATGAGTCTTTTCATTCAGTTCAGCTGTAGCTCTTGGTTATCTCTCAAACCTTTGTGATTGTCCAAGGCACCTTCTTCATGGCTTCCTGTAGTTGGACAGTATGACAAGACCTGTCCCAGAAGGGAAGACCAGTTAGCACCTCTGTACAGGCTAATTGGAAGCTAGACCCTAAAGTGGCAGCTTTTAAAGTATGCAAGTAGATGTCTTTCAGGGAAAGACTGCGTTCTTCTGTCTTTTTCCTCTATGTTGAGCCCTGGGGATTAGCCACTTAAGAACCATTTATTTGTTTACTAATGTCTGTGGGACCTGTGGACATAAGCCTGACTAGGTACCAGAACCGGGCAATCAAGGGGTGCAACCCCTGGGTAGCAGCCACAACAGTGAGGGTTCCAGATGTGTACAAGCTCCTTTCATGGAGATATTCATGATTTGGAGTGATCTACAGGGAGAATGCAAGACAGTCTGCTTGCTTCTGGTCTTCAGGGAGGATTGATGTCTCTTAGATGCATGCTAAACTAGAAGCCTCACCCTCAGGCAACAGCTTTTAAAGTAGGTAATTAGGTCTCTTTCAGGAAATGATTGGGAGATGGGGTGTTTTGTCCCCTTCCTCTGTGTCAGGCCCTGGGGAAGGGAGACAGCCAGTTACAAACTATTTCTTTGTTTGGTACAATCCTGTTGAACCCGTGAACACAAGCCCTGATGGGTACCAGAGCCAGCCTATCAAGGGGTGTGTCCTTTAGGCAGCTGCTGCAAAATCCAGGCACCAGATGTGTGCACTGGCGACCCTGAGTGGGGCAGAGGGAGAACACTGATGGCCTGCCTCCCTGATCTCTGGAGAGGATTGCAGTTGGCCCTTAGATATGTGTTAAATTAGAAACCTGACCTTCAGGCTGTTTCTGTCTGCTGCCTCTGCACTGAGCCCTGGGGGGATCGCCACAGAGCCCTAGAGAGCCCGCCAAGAACTGTTTCTTTATTTGCTATAGCTTCTGGGTCTCCTGGATGCAAGCTCCATTGGCTTTCAGAGCTAGGTGTTTTGGGGGCCCATCCCTCAGATGGAAGTCTTAAAAGTTGGGGTGCTAGATGTTGGGTCTAAACTCTTCATTCTTTAGGGAGCAGCTAGTAGTTGTGAATTCCCTCCCAACTGTATGTTGCTGTGCTGAGAGTGGGGTTTACGAAACGAATGTCTCAGTCTTTCCACCTATTCCATGTAGGTTTTTTCTCACTTCACTGTATGTGTAGTAGTCACTCCACTAGTTTTTGAATTTCCTTCAGAGGAACTTGTTGCGTGTTTGGCTGTAGATTCATTGTGTCTGTGGGAGGCAGTGAGTTTGGGAGCCTCTTATGTCGCCGTCTTGGACCGGAATGACGTTTGTGATTTTTAAATATTTGTCCCTTTGATTGAATAATTATCGAGAGAACTGAGATGCTGATCATATCTAACATATAACACAAAAATGAGTCTACAATGTGTATAACTCCATTTGTGCTGGTATATGATGTAATCTTTTCTAAAAATGTAAATACACTATTAGAGAATATATTTGGAATGATATCAAAAGGATTTGTTACCGAGTCCAAGCTCGCTCTGCTCGCTGCACGACAGGCCAATAAATTGGGAGACAAGGTTTTGAGACAAGGAATACGACTTTATTCGGAAAGCCGGCAGACTGAGAAGATGAGAAGATGGTGGACTAGCGTCCCTAGAAAAACCATCTTATAGGGGTCTGGATGCCAGTTTCTTTTATAGAATCAGAGAGGGAAGTAAAGTAAAAAAGGCAGAATGGAGGGGGAAGTAAAGTAAAAAAGGCAGAATGGAGAGGGAGAGGCAGGGAGGAGGTAAAGTAAAAAGGGCCATCAGTCTTGCAAAACATCTTCTGGAATGGGCATGTGTTAATTTCTTCTTTCTTGCAGCCATCCGCAGGTGGGCAGGGTTTCCTGAGGCAGGCCATTATGTATGATTATAATAACAAAAGCAATGAGCAAAGGCTAAAGTCAAAGAAATAGATCCAACATGGAGTCAAAATTGGCTCTTCTCTGTTACAGATTCAGTGTGTTGTTTATTGATATCATACATATTTCTGCTTTGGGTCATAGACTTGTTTCATAGGTATGCAAAATAGATGGCATGGCGAGAGAGGAGAAATATAAAATGTGAGTTTCTGCAAAAGTGCTAAAGGAAGGAAGTGCAGTGCATTTTCTAATGTATTTTTTTATGTTAAAACTCCAACATTCAAGGAAGCCGAGAAAGCTTCTTGCATTTATGTAACAATCCTTATCTATTAGTTGCAGAGCAAAACAATAGAAATAGCCTTTAACTATGAAGAAGTCCTCCTATCAAGTTCTTCAGTTCATTAAGCCTACTTTTGGTTATTATTATTTTAAAAAAATGTAATTGGGCAGTTCCAAGAAAAGCTTCAGAACAGCTGTAATTACAGCTGCAGATTAGTCAAAATAGGGGTTTTTAAAGGCTCCTCACTCCCCTTTCGCATCTCTTTCCCTCACCCCAAGTAACCCAAATTTAGTTGTAAAAATTTTGGTAAACTCAGGATTCCCGAAAGTGGAGTGCCATGTGTTTAACTGCATGCAGATGTAATGATTATATGTGACTCTTTATTAAGGTTCCCAGAAACTTTTGTTTTCCTACTACTCTGTGCACAGTTAAATGATTGTTATCTGCTTGTTTCTGCATTGAATTTTATAGATGTATGAGTATTCCAAACACAGTTTAGCGATTTTTATCAAGGCCTAGGCATCTACTAAAAAAACTTAGAGGGATAATAGGCTTTCAATCTCAATTTAAGATAATGTTGACATTATTACAGGTTGACTGGAAATACCTAAAAAAAACCTTATGTCTATGTTTTAAAAAAAATTTCTTCAAATTTTACTGTAATAGGAAATTGCCTTTCACCTTGTCTAAGAACAAATTTGGTAAATTTCTTAATTTTTGGAGCAAGTTCTATTAGATTGAATCAGAAGTAAAATACACATCCATGTTAATGTTTCCCTCACTCTTCCTTCCTATAGTTTTATGATCTAAGGATGTGGATGTCATTCTAAGGTCTGGTTTTGAATTCATCAGTTGGGAAACGGATATAAGGGTTATGAAGAACTGTGACTAAGAGCAAGGTTTAGGGCCAGTCTCCCTTTCCCAGTTAATTACCATCTCTTTTGTGGATGCTAGTCATGCTGAATATTGATCCTGGGCTATAATAACATAACTTGGATTTTAACCTAATTTTACAGTGTTATCTTCTCAGAAATTGTAGTGATTTGCCATTGAATCACACATAGGGAATTGAAAGAGTCTTCTGCCAAAGCTAACAATTTAACTCTTAAGGTAGAAAGGCAGCTGAAACATGCCTGTATGTGCATAGCACCACATTCAAAGGGGTAAGGATACAAAGATATATAGTTCTTACCTTCAAGTACAGTAGATAGAAAAGGTGCAAATATGTTCATTAAAATAATAGATCAACTTTTAGAGGGTAAATAAACTTGGATTTAAATCCCCAGGAACTCTTTAGAACTTAGAAGAAATTCCAAAGATCTAGAGCAACTTTCTTATTATTGCACGTAAGGAAACAGATTCAGAGAAGTCAAGTGAATTACATTAAGTCATTGATTAAATGGGAGGTTTATAGGACGTTCTAAATATGAACTCAGTAGTGACAATAGGTAGCAAGTTAACTTGCTTTTATTATCTTAGTGTTAGCTGATGTTGATTGTTCTTTGTAGGTACTTTATAGAGAAGCTGCCAATTCTTTTCTCACGTAAGTCTAGTGGATATATCAGCAGAATGTGAACTTATATAGTAGGTTATTTTTAGAGAGGGTAGCTTTGAACAAAAGCCATTTCAGAGAATACTGGTGAATTCAAGTGAATAGTAAAACATTCATTAAAGCAGAATGAGGAGACTTTTAAACCACATAACTTTTAAAACATAGTTTGCCTTATACGTATGAGGGCTGATAGCAGGTAAAATTTGAGATGGAGTATACTTTGTTGATGAAGGTACAACTAATACTGTGAGGATAAAGGAAGAAACTTAACAGAAAGAAACTCTTAGGAAGGAAAATAAAACTTTGAGACTTTAGTAAGATAGGAAAAATGAAATGTGAAAAGCAATTCAGTTTTATTTAAGGATTGGCCATACATTTATCTCATTATCAAAACTTGTTGTCACTGTCTTCTTTCATTTTCTTCCTTTCCTTACGAGTTCTCTCTGAGAAAGGCTCTAGCATGGTGTGATATAGTACAGTGCAGTTCTGGCTTTTGTCACTTATGACCAGCATGGTCTTGGACTAAAAGCTTGCTTATTAAGACATACTAAAGTGAATAATTTTTAATTAGTTAATCAGACTTTTGAGATTCAGGTAATTCATAAAAAATGAGACTATATCTTTGATGTGACTATAGGATTACTGGAATAATCAAATGAAATCACGTGAAATTGTTTTAAAAACTGAAGACTTCACAAAGGTAAATAATATTGTTTTATACTATAACTATAGATTCAATCTAGCATCACAAATATTTGTGTATCCAATATGTCAGAGTTAAGGTTGTAGAGTTTTGAATTAAGGAAGATATAGTCCTTGCCTTTAAGATATACTTTATGTCTAATTTGGGGAAGTAGGAAATAAAATATATAAGGCAAATGTCTACAATATGTGACAGAATATGAAAGGATAATGGGATGTTAAGCTGAACTAAATTTTGGCTTAAGTTAAAGAGCTACTCACCTGAATCTGCTCTAGGTCCATGAGACTCAGTACACCACAAGTGACAAAGTGAGCATTTTGACCTTTTCATATATGTGTGTGTGTGTATATATATATATATTCTGCTTTTTAGGTAAGAGTGGACAGATTTTTAACATGGATTGCCATGTGATAGAGGTCTAAACTTAGGCTCTCCAATAGATGCAGATAGGAGCTTGTTAATTTTTAGGTGTACGGATATGAGTCAGTCGCTGAGTCAAAGTGTCACAAAGAACGTACAGTTTTTAGTCTTGTTGAATATTACCAATAGAATAGGTTCCGGATTTTAACATCTGGGTTGGATACTTTGACAGGGGCATAGAGTTTGATTAAAAAGGGACTTTAGGAACATCTATTCCAACCCCCTTGAAGATACCTTTTACAGGGTCCCAGAATTAGCTTTCCTTATACCGAAGAATCTTTCTGTTATGTGATGCAGTACACTTTTCTTACGGGCTCTTGTGTTTGGTGTTCTTTGTGTTTGTCGGCCCCAAATGACCTCCCTCTCCATCTGCTGTTGTGTATACTTTACATTTTGTTGGATATGTTGCAGGCTTGACTGAAGAGAGAACCTATTGATGGAACAACCAGGAGTAGAAAGAGAATGATAGGTTCAGGAAACAGGACAAAAAAGGAAATAATGATAACAATAATAGCTAACACTTATTAGTACTGAAGTCCCAGATGCTGTCCTAAATGCTTTTCTTATTTTATCTTACAACAACCTATGGAATTGATATTTTAATATTGAAATTAGTTAAATGAAATATTAATTTAACATTGTGTAACTTAATAGTATTTACCCTTGTTACAGATGAGGGAGCTGAGCTTTGCACAGTAGAAGGCAGGGTTCATGCTTTTTGGTTCTAGAGACCAAACCCTTAATGCCACCACATATTGCTTCTTAAAGATAACTTGGAGGCCCCTCTGGGAAAAATTCTCTGCCTTTCCTTCTCTAAGTGTGATAGCCATTAGAGATAAAAGATGAACATTTTAAGGCTGGTAATAACTTGGTTTAGGTGTTGGTGGTGGAGGAGGTGAAATATAGAATTTATTCAACATTTTAAGATTGAATGATGGTATCAGAAAGGAAGGAACCTGAATATAAACTACTGTGCAAATCAGGGGGAGAGGGAATTTTGGTGAGGCTCTTGTAAGGACTAGATTTTATGATGCTATATAAGCATGAAAACTTGATATAGGAAGTTTAGTAAGGGCTTATGATCATTAGTTTATATAGATCAGCACTGTACAATAGAAATATAATGTGAACCATGCATGTAATTTAAAATTTTCTGGTAGCCACATTAAATAAGGTAAAAAGAAACGGGTTAAATTAGTTTTAATAATATATTTTATTTAACCTAATATATCAAAATATTATTTAAACTAATTAATAAAAAAATTAATGAATATTTTACATTCTTTTATTTCTACTAAGTCTTTGAAATCAGTGTGTATTTTACACTTACAACATTTCTCAGTTTAAACTAGCCATATTTCACATGCTCAGTGGCCACATTTGGCTACTGACTACCTTAATGGAAAGTGCATTTTTATACCATTAAAAGATATGTTCTTAAAAAATTTCTGACTGAATTACAACTAGATGGCTTATTCACCCTCTGTGGAGGAGTGGAGGGCAGTCTGAGGTGGAAAAGCATCACTATTCAGTTGTGTGCAGAGAATCTGCTCAGGAGGGGGAACATTTTTTATACTTAGTAAGAAGAGGTAGGGAAGGATTTACCAAATGTTTAGGCTTCCTGTCATTTAGGCTTCCTGTTGTTTGAGGTACTGTGGGTTATAGTTAGAGGGACTTCTAGGGCATTCCAAATAATTTCTGTGGTCTTTATATAAGTTCTGGGCCCTGGTTTTATATAAAGAGCATAGTGCTTTTTCTGTAGACAGCTCTGGAAGAGAAGCACACAGTTCTTACTCATGAAATGTGGTGTCTGTTGGTTCAGGGACTCTGTGCCTCTGTCTGGAACCCTTCACAACCTCACTGATTTCATTGATTTGCTTTTATGGGATTTAATGTTTAAGGTTACATCATTCCTCAGGCAGGGATTTCTAAAATCTGCTTTTTCCTTAAAAAAAAAAAAAAGAAGAGAAAAAGAAAAGAAAAAGGGAAAACCTCAACAAAATAAACTTATCACACAAAAAAATGACTAAATCTTTTCTAACTATGAAAGTGTAATATGTGTTCTTTGCAAAAATTTAGATAATGGAGATACCTACTTTTACGTGTTTAATGAACAGATCTCCAGTAGAAGGAAGTGTTCAATCTTTGGCTTCCTCCTGCAGTACTGGGGTTCCTTGGGCAGTAGCACTCCAGTGAATCAGACTCTGTGTATGGGACAGGTAGTGAAGATTTTATTTCCTTTAAGAAGACAGTGAACAAATGAGATGTATGTGTTCTTTCTGGCTGAGTTATATATGTATATTATCCTGTATTATGTATCATATTTTATTTGGCTAAGAGCCTAATTTTAATGCATTTCATTAAAAATCTTAGAGAGTTATCTGTAAAACTGGAAGATTTATAAAACTAAGTAAAAACTGTAAGGCTTGTGTTAACTTGTTAAGAGATACTGGGTTAAAATACAAGTTCTGCTCTGTACAGTTTAACAGAATAAAATGCACTTTTACCAATAATTTTCATTTTCTGAGTTTGTAGTTTTAGTGCTGTGCTGATGTTATCAGTATATAAATCTTTTTTGCCATGACTAATTGTGTTTTATTTGTTGTGAATGTAGTTGTGGTTTAGGTGGGGGTAAGGGAGGTTTGTGGAAACCAATGCTTACCATTTTGGGGATGGGTTGTGGGAAGAAGCAAGCTAGAAATATACTTGGAAGAAAGAAAACAGTAGCCACCTGGGAGCAATTTGAGATGAGGGAAAAAACAGATATTTTGAGAAAAGTTACAGTGTTTTAAAAAATAAATGATTCACATACAAAACTTAATCATTAGAAACATAACATTTTATGAAATTTGAGTAGGAAACATCATGTTAGAGAACTTTGAATTTCATATTTATTATGTTCATATTTTGTGTGGATGAAATATAGAAGTCTTAGTTATTTTGAATTGACCCCCCCTGTGGCTTCTTAGACTCTTAACTAAGGATCATAGTCTTTATCTGTGGAGAGTCCCAAGACTGGGTTTGACAGGTTAATGAAATCTAAAGTTATTTAGTGTTAGCTGTTTAACTTTAGACTAGATTTTATTAACCTGTCTGTTCATTTTTTCTGCTGGAAGGTTAACAGTCATATTGACCTTTGTCATGGAGTTATTTGTAACTTATAATTCTAAAGTACTGTGAAAACATTAAACACTCATTAAGTATTATATTTATTAGAACATTCCTTAATGCAAAGTAGTTCATTCATTAACCCATACTTAATATTGGTTATTACAATTACCTGTCCTCAGCCATCCATCAGATTCCTATGCCTGTCCTTCTTTAATTCTTAGACTTACAGAAACGTTGTGAGAGTGTGCTTAGGTCATGACTGACCTGGAGATGACTCAGGAAAATTCTTGTAAAGGGTGATTATGACTGTTGGAGTGGTTTTGTAGTGGCTGTTGTTGCCTGGCTGCTTCAGGCAGTTAGGTTAGAGTAAAGGGTTCAGGTTTTGGAGTTACTTGGTTTCTCTTGAATCCTGTCTCTGCTCCTTAACTATCTCTGTGCAAGTTACTTGCCCAGGCAAGTTATTAAACCTTAGTTTCCTTAACTGCAATTTGGAAATAATAGCAACCACCTCTTAGGGTTGTTAGGAGGACCCCCGCAAAATAATATCTCTGCTGTTAGGGATAATAGCAGTTTACTGTTTGTTTTTTTAATAAAGACAGGTTTTTTTAGAGCCGTTTTAGGTTCACAGCAAAACTGAGAGGGAAGTACAGAGGTTTCCTGTGTATGCTTTGCCCCTACACATGCATAGCCTCCTCCGTTGTCCACATTCCCCACCAGAGTGGTACATTTGTTACAATTGATGAACCTTCATTGACACATCATAATCAAAAGTCCCGGGCTTCCCTGGTGGCGCAGTGGTTGAGAGTCCGCCTGATGATGCAGGGGACGCGGGTTCGTGCCCCGGTCTGGGAAGATCCCACATGCCGCGGAGTGGCTGGGCCCGTGAGCCATGGCCGCTGAGCCTGCGCGTCCGGAGCCTGTGCTCTGCAACGGGAGAGGCCACAACAGTGAGAGGCCCGCTTACCGCAAAAAAAAAAAAAAAAAAAAGTCCACAGTTTACCTTAGGATTCACTCTTTATGCTGTACATTCTGTGGTTTTGGACAAATATATAATGATATGTATTTATCATTATAAAATCATAAAGAGTACATTCACTGCAGCCCCCAAATCCTCTGGGCTTTTTCATCCCTTCTCCCCAACTTCCAGCCCTGGATAATTCCTCATCCTTTTACTGTCTCCATAGTTTTTCCTTTTCCAAAATGGCATATTAGTTGGAATCATACACTATGTAGCCTTCTCAGATTGACTTCATTCACTTTAAGGTTCCCCCATGTCTTTTCATGACTTGATAGCTCATTCCTTTTTAGCACTGAATAGTAAGTATTTCACTGTCTGGATGTACCATAGTTTACTTATCCATTGACCTACTGAAGGACATTTTGGTTGCTTCCAAGTTTTGGCAATTATGAATAAAGCTACTATAAACAACCATGTGTAGGTTTTTGTGTGGACATTAGTTTTCAACTAGCAGCTACTTCTATTGAGCATTTATTTGTTTTAGCCAGACACTATACTATGTACTTTACATGGAAAATATCATTTAATTCTTATGTATATATAATAGATCATGTGAAGTTTTATAGCCCATAGTAATATATGTCCAATAACTGGTTACTATAATTTTTTTCTCTGTGTTACTTCCAAGCATGTAGTTTAAGTAGAAGTTGAGGCTGTTAAGATAAGGCTCAGGAGTGGGCATTCTGACCAGACTTCAAAGACTTATTGAGGAGTTGACAGTGGATTGAAGGTGAAGTATATATTAAAGTGTAGTTCAAGGATAATCTGCATGGTAATCACTTAGGAAGCTTGTTAAAATGTAGAGTTCTGGTTTCATCTTTAGAAACTCAGACTTTATGAATCAGAATCCTTGGTCACGGAGCTTGGATTCTGCAGTTTTACGAGCTTAATAAATAATTCTGATTCACCATGAATTTTGAGAATCATCCTTTTAAATTTATTCTTCCTGATGATTAAAAAATGATTCTAGTGGTTTTTTAAATAGTTGTGTTTCTTTGATATAATAAGCTTTCTATTTTATTGGTGATGGAGCTGGTAAATTTTTTCCATTAAATTTTTTCCATGTTATGAGGGTAGGAGGGTAGTGATATTTGTTCATTCAACTTTTATTTAGTAAATATCACTTCTTTGAGGTATATTTTAATTTTTTCATAAATATAGCATATTTTACTTGATTATTCAAATAATGTAGTCTTTTTGAATAGGGTAGGAAAGTAAGGCAGATTGAGAACATACTATTATGAAGATAGGTAGGGAGGTGAAGAGAGTGGTTTTCTGGTGCTAACTAGAAAGGAAAATATAACTATAAATAATTTGCATAACTAATATGAATAATTAAAACCTGATGGAAATTTTCAAGGAGTTTTGGTATGGGTCACTTTATTAGTCATATTAGTTAACAAAAGAGTCATATCAGGAATGCTCAGCTTCTGTGTTTTTTGACGGTTGTGTTCCCTCCTAAGAACACTCTTCTTCTGGGTTTTGTCTATGTTGGCTTCCTGGGAAGTCTTACTCCAAATCCACAGTTTGGGAAATCAAGTTTCATCCCTACAGTTCTTCATATGAACCTCAGCTTTCTTAGATTCTTCATGTAAAACCTTACCTAAAGGAACCAATGAATTGGCTTCAAGTCAGAATTTTACACTTAGGTCTTTAGAAGACTCCATTTCAATGAGTCTTTGCATTGGTATCTTTACCCCCCAAATCTTTCTGGCTCCAGCATCCACTTTAATAACTCTGTGGGTTAAGCAACTCCATTTTTAATATCTGTAGTTTTGTTCATTCTCAGAAATGAGGTCACTAGGGCTTTGTCGATGTTAATGAAAAAGGTGTTGTACACTCTACTTTTTGGGAGTGTCCTTGGACTGAATGAAGCTAAAACATCATAGACATTGTTGCTCTGCTTTAAATACTCATAGGATATAATTTTGCATATTTTAAACTCAATCTGTTTGCCAATACAATAATATTATTTATCTCTGGGAACTTTGGCTATATTCTGCTGTGCTATTTAGAATTCATATGAATTATTAAACCTTTCTAGTAGGTCTTTTATTGAGCCTATTGTCTGACCTCTTCTTTAAAAGTAGTCTTCAGCATTTTCAAAAGAATCATTTGGGTCTTCCTGGGACTGGAGATTTTGCCTCTGTTGTGACAGAAGCAGAGAGTGAACTTTTTTAGAAGTTAGGAGCAGTGGGGTACAGAAGAGGAGAAAAATCAGACTACATTTTATATCATGCGTGTTTCATTGTGAAAAATAATCATAGCCTTATGTCCTTTTCTTTTCTGAGGAGGGGGCGGTGGTGGTAAGAGTGCAGGGTGAATTAAGGAGGCGTCACGGAGAATGTGTCTCCTAACATGGGGTTTCAGTTATTTCCCAAATACAGAGAGCAAAGTGGTTGTCTCCAGACATTTTTCTTTCATAGGAGGCCCGTGTGCAGTATTGGTATGTTTATCACTCACCCCCAAATATTGACAGTGTTGGCGTTACAGGTAATCTGAGTTACTGCCTTTTCTGTCATGTTCCTCTCTGTTTTAAGTGTGGGCCACAAACCCATAACAGTATTGATGTGATTATATTACTATTATAACTGTTGATATTTTTCCTTTTAAATCAGAGAAAAGCACACTGATTTTTCCCCCTTTATTCTTATAGCATTTTTATTTCCAATAATTATACTTTCCTTCTGATTTATTTCAAAATGTTTTGGTATGGTATTGATAAACATAGTATTATTTTTTGTGGTTAAGAGTATAAACTCTTAAACAAGACTATCTGGGTTCAGTTCTCAGCTTTACCACTTATAGTTGTGTGACCTGGGGCAGGTTATTTATTTTATATAACTCTTGCCTCGGTTTTATCTGTAAGACAGGGATTATAAAATTATCTACTTTTTACATGTGGTGAGGATTAAATCATTTAGTAAAGAACAATGCCTGCAAATAGTACAGGCTGAATATGTATTAGTTATTATTCACTCACTAAAATAGTAGTCTCAGTAGACGCTAATAGACTTTAAAAGTTAACAAAATTAATACTTTAAAACTTTAGAAAACCTTAATTTAGAAAGTTATTTTTAGGCTGGAGTTTTGTGTGCCCACACATGCGTGCACACACACACACTCACACACACTGTCTCTTGCACACCCTTTTCAGACTGTTACAGAACAATGTTTTTCAAGCTTCAATGTGCATACAGGTTACCTGGGGATCTTGGTAACATGTAGATTCCTACTAGCTTTGGAATAGGCCTGAGATGGTGCCATTCTAATAAGCTCCACAGGTAATCTGGATGTAGCTAGTCTTTAGATCATAACTTGAGTATTAAAGTTATAGAATGTCCTACTAGTGGTTCTGAATCCTTCTGTCAGTACTTTATAAACACTTGGGTGTTTTTTGTTTTTGCTTTTTAAAAAACATGCCTAGGCTTTACCTCAGACTAGTTAAATCAGATCTCTGGCGTTAGTGTTCTGGACATTGTCATCCTCATTATCATTTTTTTCTTTTTTGTAAAAAAATACTCGAGGTCATTCTCATGTGTGAATAGCATTAAGAGCTACTACTTTAGTGATGTGAAGGAGAGTCAGTAAGCTAAGTAGCTCCATTTTATGTCTTCATTTACTGTTATCTTCTATCCGTTTAAGCATCTGTAGGTATGATGAAGCATAGCTGGTGAGAACTCTTTAACTAGGAGGCAGCTAATAATTTTGGCTTGAAGTTATCTTCACACTATACTGGACTAAAAAATTTGACTCCTTGAACCCTTCTTCATGGCTTTTATCTCCTATTGCTTTCATCATTTTTGTAATCTTCTTGGGATTCTCCCTAATTTCTCAACAGCTTCCTGAAAGGATAGTAATTCAAACTCAATATAAAATTGCTTTAACAAAACTGAACAGTGGCAGAGGTGGAAGAATAAATTTCCTTCCACTTGTTAAATTCTGTGATTTTTATTAAGGTGGAAAACTTATATTTGTTTCAGACTTTTTATTGGCCCTTTCTTTATGTTTTTGGGAGCTAAAGTGTGTTTTCTACCATGATATTTGTTTTAGTACATTACTTTCTTAGGTTATAGTCCCTCTTTTTTCTTTCTCAACTGTACTTCTTGCCTCAGCTTCCCTTCTTGTACGTATTTTTGAGGAGAGGCAGTAAATGTTTTCTCATGGACTCTCATGTTTTGGGAAAGTAGTTTTCCAAGCTGATCAAATCTTGCTGAAATTTTATTCCATCTAGTCATGATATATCAGTTAGAATCTGGACAGGGAAACAATCTACACTAGATATTTCTACCAAGAAAATTTAACACAGGGAGTGGGTTATACAGGTGTCGGAGGCTGAAAAGGCAAAAGGGGAACACTGGAGTAACACAGAGTCAAAAATTGCAGAAAGCATCAATCATCCAGAGGGCTGGGGCTCAAAACTTCTGGAAGGGGTACTGTCTGGCTGTTGCTGGTACTTCTGAGAGTGCCAGAGAAAACTTGTGGCTGTCACTAACTGCTGCTGCTGGGGTGGAGGGCCTGTGCTAGGGCAATGCTGAGTGGAAAAAAGCAAGTTTCTCCTTTTAGTGTTCTTATTGGCGGTATGAGGAAGCTAGCTGGCAAAAGAGAAAAGTAGTTTCCAGAGTTCTATTTTCAGCGTTACTGAGCTGAGTATTAAAGGGTGGATTTGCTGCTGAGAGACTGTAGCTGAATAACCAGCACATATAGCCTTCTCCTGTTCTCTTGGTCTCTTTCTTAGCTACAAGGATCCTGCATGCTCTTAGTGTCTAGGATTTAGAATGAAAGGAGTTATTATTATTATTTTTAAATTACTTGTCTAGCTAATGTGATTTGGGGGCATGAGACAGGACTACATGCTCTAAGATAACTGTCACAGCCTTTCTTGGGAACTGAGAGTCGATTACTCATTCCTTTGACTCTAAAGGGATTTCTGTTTTTCAAGATCCCTTATTCAAAATACAAAAATTGTAGGAGTAATGATAAACCAGAGGTTAAAAATTGGTTACTTATTGGCCAAACAGTGGCCTACAGTGAAACTAATCTTTGAACAGAAGATTATACCTTCTCTCTCATTCTAATATTCTTCTTCCTGCAAAGCTTCTCAAAGTTTAATATGTATGTGAATTATTTGAGACTCTTGTTAAAATGCAGATTCTGATTCAGTATGTCACTGGTTCGGGCCTGAGATTCTGCATCTCTAAGAAGCTCCCAGTGGAGGCTGAAGCTACTGGTCCCTAGACCAAACTTTCTTCTCTCTTTCCTGCTTTGAGAACAAACCACTGGTCTGGCTTGGATCCATTGTTGGACCTGGTTTTGGGTGGTTGAATGGAGTGGATCATTAAGTAAGAGTTTCTTGCAAGCCCACTTTCTAGAAATATTTTGAGCAATTTTAGTAGAGGTATTTATAGCTGTTTCTTTCCAGGTGGCACTAGAAGGGCAGTGCCTCAGAATAGGTTGACTTTTCTTCCATAATTTTGATGCTGCTCTAGACACAGAGGCATGCCAGTCACTTGTAGTTTTCCTGGAACGTCTGAGGCTTTTTAGTAATTGTGTATATGTTTAAGGGAAACTAATGGGAGATAGGATAGGAGGACAATTAGAAAATTCATGCATCAGATAGCTTGTGTTCATTAAAGCCATTATTCTTGATTAAATAGGGCTATCTATGGATTTTAAAAATTTGGTTTGAATTTCATACTAAATGCATTTTTCCACTTTTGACACTTTGATGTACTTCAGGTTGTCATCAAAGCACAGGATCTTCTTTCCTTGAGCCAAATAAATGGTAGTCCACCTTAATTGAACTTTGCATACAGCCCAAACTTATGAAGTTGTTAATTGCTCTTTACATTTGGATTTTACTTTACCAAGGCATACCTGATCACATGACTAAAAAGTTACTCAGTTGCCATCCTTCAAGATCCTCTGCCTACCTCCCTCATCCCCACTGCCCCCAATTCCTGGATCTTTCCTTTTGTCTTTACAGACCTAGATTTTTAAGATCCTAGGTTCTTTGTTTCTGTCTTGTGGTTCTTTTTATGGATGTTACTCTTAAATTTTTAAAATTCAGGCTGTAGATAATACAGTTCAGGTCACGGAATTGAAATAATTGGCCTCTTTATCGGTTGAGGTAAAAGAGTTAAAATGAAAGTTAAGGATTCAGGGCACCCCTACAGAAATGAGGGGTGAAAAAATGCTCAATTTTAGGATCCTAAACAAAGCATTTTGATTGGCATATAGAGACCCTTGCATGCACACAAACGTCCATATTTGAATATTTATAGAAGATAATCTGTCAAAATTACTGTTATTTTAATTTGCCAAGCTTGGCTGATTGCTGCAGTTGGATGTTAGTTGAATTCTAGATGAGGAACTGTAAATAAGAGCTGGTCTAGAACATGCTTTTTGTCCTTGAAGCTGTTTGAATATTCCCCCCCCACCCACCTTTTTAAAAAACAACAACAACAACAACAACAGTGAGGCCTTTTTATGTTAGCTGGACTTTAATGTTTTCCTTTTTAGGGAAAAAGGATTAAAGTAAGGTGATAACAGTAAATACTAAATTTTTGTTAGTTAAGAAAACCATTTACATTTCGTGAACAGGAATTGTTTAAATAGTTTTAACTATTTGTCCAATCTTCGCTTCAAAGATTTCCCTGGAGAGTTCAAACCTAGGGACATAAATCTCTCTCTGAGGGGCCTTGAGGTTTCCCATAAGTAAGTTTCATGTTAACAACAAAGAAAATGTATAGTTGTAGATAATTAATGTTACTGCTTTCTTTTGTCTCATTTTAAACAGTTGGTAATTTTAGTGACCCAGATTCAAGCAATAATATCTTCCATTGGAAATATGTGATTTCGTCATCTTCTTATGTTCTAGGGGAAGAAAGGTAAGCCATTTTTCACGCTTAATATTTAAGTAACTTTGTAAATAAATCAAAATTTTCTCTTTTAAAAGATTAGAAAACCCTTTTCTCTTTAGGTAGTGTTTTCTCACCCAGAAAACACTGTATTATTTATTTATGTCATATCATTATTCCTCAAAAGATTCCACTGAGTCTACATTATTTCAGCTCTAGAGATGATATGATGACTTTCAAAAAATCATACAACAGTTTTTTGGAGCAGGACTATGTTCTGTGCTCTGTCTGCTAGGCTATCTTGTCCCTTTTACATAGCCATTCTCAGCTGAATAGTTTATTTTTACATATATAACCCCCTGACATGACTAGATAGTCTTAATATTTTTTGTTTTTTGCTTTTGATGTTTTCATTTCTTTATCTCTTGTAAACTGCCATAATTGGATCCATTTTGTTGGTGATTACTTTAGCTAGAAACTATGTCAGGTACTAAGTCTCAGTTTTACTTAGACATTGACTTTGTTTTGGGGTTTCAGGAATGTGGGGTCTCAGGAATATATTTTATATTCAGCAAATTAAAAGTGAAACTTTTAGAGCATTCTTTTCCATTTTTCACAAGCATCCATCTTCATTCTCATTTGACAGTCCTTTTTTGGGTAGATTTTCTTTTTTCTAAGAGTGTTTATATAATCTTTCACTTATTACTGGGTGGTCTCTTTTCCCAGTTCTTTTTGTGGCTACCCCTATTACCATTTTCCGTATATCTCACTCTAATTCCTCATGATCCTCCTAGGAAAATTATATGTCCAACTCTGTAGTTATCCTCTGAATGAAGGATAATCACATTATTAATAATTCCTTAAGATGTTATGCTCGCTCCTAATTTTGTAATTAATAATAACATTATTAACAATTATTAATATAAATAACATTATTAATAATTCCTTAAGATGTAATGCTTGCTCCTAATTTTGTAATGGTTCACCATCTGTCACTGTACAAAGGGCTCAGAAATGTCTGTTGTACCTAATGCATCACAGATGTGGGAATAATAATAAAATAAAATTTACATTTATGTAAAGCGAAGATACTGCTAATATGTTCCCTTGGGTTTGGCCATTCTGATATTCTTGCTGTGTTTGGAGGCTTATTAAGTATGTTAAAACTCAAGTTGAATACAATTTAAGTCAGTGACATAAAAAGTAATGAGCTGTTTTACAGTGCGATTTGGAAAAAAAAATTAGCTGTTATTTCTTGCTTATAAGAACAGCAGATAGCACAGTTGACTAAGATTTTCTAAGTAAAGTAATATTGATAAAGGTTAATTTCATGGCAATAGAAAATGTTGGGAATTGGCATCCAAATGTCAAATTTCACATACACATCTTAGCTTTCTACTGATTTTTCTTTTCCCTCAGAGGAAGAATCTTAAAACTTAAATTTGTTTAGAAGACATTATAATGCTATTTTAGGAATAAGAAACAGGCTTTATTTTTCTGCAATTGAACAGTAGGGATAACCAGTCCATTGCAGTACTTATTGATAGATTTTTTTTAAAGCTCTTATGGAAATTTAATCAAGTGTTCATTTAGGAAATATTTTAGTTTGTAATAATGATGCGGGATCTAAACGATAACCTACGATATTCATCTATGTGTTTTCATTATTTCAGAAAGAAACGATGAAGTGTATTGTTTAATAATTTGCATTTTGGTATTATTTATAGGGTAAACACTATGAATAATCATATTTTAGGTAATTCGTGTGCCATTGAGACAAATTTAGATCTCCATTTGTTCCTTCTCTCCCTAATATCATAAGAGTGTTAGTTAAAAGGTAAAAATTGAAAATGGATTTTGTTTTGTTTTGTTTCTGATCTGGCATGTAAGGAGCTTAGAAGTCATCACTCCATCCTAACCACAAGTAAAAAACTGAACAAACTGAAAAATCAACAACTCTTCTTAGATCCATCACAGAAGTGAGGTCACAGGGCAAACCACTGCTCTCAAATTAGAGAGACAGACAGGCAAATATAGAGAATGACAACTTGCCCTAGCAAAAACCCCAAGGGAACCACTACTGGGTAGGAAAATCTAAAGTGTGATTAACAAATTAGGGGAGACTCCATGTGGACAAGCCTGAGGTAAAAACTCCAGGGGGACCCAGTCATAGGGAGCCCCCCACACTTTCATGATTTTGCTTCTAGGAGCTCTACCAGGTCCTCACAGTGAGTATATGAGAGGTGCTTCCTGCAGGGGGAGGGAAGAGTAACCATTTTGAAATGTGCCAAGGCATCTTGTTTTTCTTAACAAGATCTGCTATCAAGAGAAAGTATTTTACCAGGGCCTAATCTATTAAGGTGTTATCAGAGACTCACTGACCTGGAGGAAGGGAAATACCCAACTGTAGCCTTCCACATGGTGGGGAGAGAAATACCCAATTCCAGTCCCCTGTAGCCATCCTGTTCCACCTAGGAGGGGAGCATAGGACTGAAAAGAACTTGTGAAGTTCACAGCTTGGGGGGCGCAGGCCTAACCATTGCACTGTAGAATGCTTCTACTCCCCTCCACACCTTAACCACATTAGTAAATTCCTATTCGTTACAGTTCCTTTTACCCAGTGCATCATATCTGACTTCCAACAAAAAAAATTACAAGGCATACTATACTAAAAAGCAAAAACCACAGTTTAAAGAGACAGAGCAAGCATCAGGATCAGACTCAGGTGTGTCAGGAATATTGGAATTATGAGACCAGGAATTTAGAACAACTATGATTAATATGCCAAGAGCACTAATGGAGAAAGTAGGCAACATGCAAGAACAGATGAGTAATATAAGTAGAGAGATAGAAAATCTAATAAAGGGTAAAAAAGAAGTGCTTGAGATAAAAGCTATAACAGAAATGAAGGATGGCTTTGATGGGTTCATTATTAGACTGGGCATGGCTGAGGAAAGAATATCTCTGAGCTTAAGGATATATCAGTAGAAACTTCTAAAACTGAAGAGCAAAGAGAAAAAAGAAAAAATATCCAAGGACTGTAGGACAACTACAAAAGGTGCAACATATGCATAATGAAAATACCAGAAGGAGAAAAAGAAACAAGAATAATGACAGAGAATTTCCCCAAATTAATGTCAGACTCTAAACCACAGATCTAGGAGGTTCAGGGAATGCCAGGCAAGATAAGTGCCCAAAAAGCTTTGTCTAGGGATATCATATTCAAATTGCAGGAAATCAAAGATACAGAAAATAATCTTGAAAGAAACCAAAGGAGAAAGAATTACCTTAGGTACAGAGGTCTTCTCTTCAGAAACTATGAAAACAGGAAGAGAGTGGGGTGAATATTTAAAGTGTTGAGAGGAAAAACCAACAATCTAGAATTCTGTATCCTGTAAAATTATCCTTCAAAAGTGAAGGAGAGTAAAGACTTTTTCAGGCAAACAAAAATTTAGAGAATTTGTTGCTAGTGGACCTGCTTTGCAAGATATGTTAAATGAAGTTCTTCAGAGAAGGGAAATTATATAGGCCAGAAACTTGTATCTACCTTAAAAAAGAAGAAGATTAGAGAAAGAATAAGTGAAGCTTGAATAAAAACTTTTATTTTTCTTAATAGATCTAACAGATAACATAATTTATTTGAAATAATAGTAGCAACAATGTATTCAGTGATTATAGATCATATATAAGTGAAATGAATGATGACGATACAAGGGTTGGGAGGAAGAAATTAGGAATATTCTTTTATAAGGTACTTGCACTACATATGAAGTGGTATAGTGTTATTTGAAAGTGGACTTGGATTATTTGGAAATGTATAATGCAAACTCTAGGGCAACCATTAAAAAAAAGTTTTTTAAAAAAAGTGTAATTGACATACTAAGAAAAGAGACACAATGGAATCATAAAATGCTCAATTAAAACCACAAAAGACAGAAAAAGAGTGGAAGACAGAAACAGGAACAAAGAACAAAAGCAGTGAGTAGGAAACAGTAACAAATATGGTAGATATTAACCCAAGTATATCAATAGTTGCTTTAAATAGCAGTGGTTTAAATACACTAAAAGACAGACTGTCAGATTGGATCAAAAGTCAAGACCCAACTGTATGTTGTGTACAGAAACTCTCTTTAAATATGAAGACACATATAGATTAAAATTAAAGGGATGGAGAAAGATATACCATGCTAACACTGATCAAAAGGAAGCTGATGTAACTATATTAGTTTCAGACAGAGCAGACTGCAGAGCAAGGAAGATTTTCAAGGATAAATAGGAGCATTATATAATGATAATTCTTTAAGAAGACATAACAATCCTTAATGTATATGCACCTAACAACAGGTCGTCAAAATATGTGATGCAAAAACCAGCAGAACTGCAAAAAGAAGTAGATCGGTCCACAATTGTAGTAGGTGATACCTCAACTCTCCTCTGTCAGAAATGGACAGATGTAGCAGAAAATCAGTAAGGACATATCTGAACCCAGAAGCAGCATCAATCAACTGGAAATGATTGACATCTATAATCCAGCAACAACAGGGAATATGCAAGTTCTTTTTAGTTTTAAAATTTTTTTAGTAGGATTCACATCATAAATATGTGATCAGAAAGAAGAAAGATGAGGAACTCATTTTAAAAAATACAACAAATTGTCACCTACCTCACCTCTACCTCTTACATATTTTAGAGTAAGAATTATAAAACTTTGATTTTTAAAAATACTTAAACATTTTTCTTACCTCAAGCTTGGTATAATGAATGAAAGAGTTATGGGGGTTACTTTTACAAATGAAACCTACCTGGCACTTTTTCATTTACTGGTATTAAGAAGGAATACCTCCTACACCTCTTTGGTTCCATGTAGCAAAATTTGAAAACTGTGAAATATGAATCCCTCATGCCCTGGCCAGTATTTGATAATTATTGACCTTTGCTCCTGAATAATAGACCTCTAGGTATCCATATTCTTTTGAGTGATCTAGAGCAATGGTCTCCAAACTTTTTGGCACCAGGGACTGGTTTCATGGAAGACAGTTTTTCCACTGACAGACCAGTACCAGTACGTGGCCCGGGGGTTGGGGACCCCTGATCTAGAGGAAGAGCAGAAGCAGATGAGAAAGGACAGGGGAGAATTTGTAAAGGGAGAGAATATTCATTGTTATCATTTGTCTGTCTGGCAGACTTATGATAGTGACACTACAGGGATTAATAACATAGACAGGATTTAGAAATCTTGTTAAAATGGATTCAGTGAAATTGTTCCCTTCTCTGTAGAATTAAAAACCAAACCAAATCAAACCAAAACAAACACAAAAATAAAATACATCAAATGAACTTTCCTACTTGGATCACAAGTAGTGGTTTGAGGACAGAATCTATCAATGTGTAATCTCATGGTTTCTGTCCTGTCTTAGCTGCTGACTAGCTGTACAAACCTTGATCAAGTCAAATCATTTCTTACCTCAGTTTCCTCATCTTCAAAATGAAGATAGTGCCTACCTTACAAAGCACTGGTAAGAGTTAATTGAGGAAATGCATGCTAAGTGCCTGGCTCATATTTGGCATGCACCAGTGTTACTTCTCCTCCTAGTTCCTTTCAGCATCAGTAGTAATATCTGGATTCCAGTCCTTGAATTCACTAGTTACTTGTCGTGAGATCATTGTAAAATCAAATTATTTTGTCTCTCCAAGTCTAATTTTCCTTTGACATAAGATCATTAATACTCATGTTGTAAAGTTGTGGTTGTAATTCATTTCCTCATATAGCCTAGGAGGTTTTTGTTGAATCGAAATCTGAATGTTAAATTGCTAAAAACTTATATAAATATGTGAGTTTTACTGGTTAGATCTTTTGTGTCCAAAAGATATAGTCCAAAAGAATATATAGTAGGAGGAATGTAATAAGTAAAAGTTAATCTCTAGGTTTTGTTTTGTTTTTTTAATGGGAGGACTCTCTACACTAGCTTACTTAATTTTTGCTTAATATAATTCATTGGGAAAGTAGGGAAATTATGGATTGAAGCATTTATTTTCGCTTGAAATACTGGGTTGACCAAAAGGTTCATTTGGTTTTTTCCATAGGATGGCTCTAGTAGTGCTTAGTTGTCTTTAACTTCATTCGAAACAATTTTGTTAGACTGTATATGACAGCTGTCATATCAGTGTGCATTTAAAAAAAGACTTATCAAAATTGGTGAATTTTTGTGTAGCCATTTTAATATTGAAGATGGAAGGATAACAACATTTTCGGCATATGATGCTCTATTATTTCAAGAAAGGTAAAAACACAACTGAAATGCAATAAATAGATTTGTGCAGTGTATGGAGAAGGTGCTGTGATTGATCGAACATGTCAAAAGTGATTTGTGACGTTTCGTGCTAGAGATTTCTCGCTGGACGGTGCTCCATGGTCGAGTAGACCAGTTGAAGTTGATAGCGATCAAATCGAGACATTAATTGAGAACAATGAATGTTATACCATGCAGGAGATAGCCAACTCAAAATATCAATACTCAAAATATCCAAATCAAGCACTGAAAATCATTTGCACCAGCTTAGTTATGTGAATCACTTTGATGTTTGGGTTCCACATAAGTTAAGCGAAAAAACCTTCTTGACTATTTCTGCATGTGATTCTCTACTGAAACGTAATGAAAATGTTCTATATTTAAAACAAATTGTGACGGCCGATGAAAGTGGATACTGTCCAATAATGTGGAATGGAAGACATCGTGGGGCAAGCGAAGTGAACCACCACCAACCACACCAAAGGCCAGTCTTCATCCAAAGAAGGTAATATTGTGTATATGGTGGGATTGGAAGGGAGTCCTCTATTATGAGCTTCTTGCAGAAAGCCAAACGATTAATTTCAACAAGTACTGCTCCCAATTAGACCAACTGAAAGCAGCACTCTACGAAAAGCATCCAGAATTAGTCAACAGAAAACATATAGTATTCCATCAGGATAATGCAAGACCGCATGTTTCTTTGATATCCAGGCAAAAACTGTTAGAGCTTGGCTGGGAAGTTCTGATTCATCCACCGTATTCACCAGACATTGCACCTTCGGATTGTGATTTATTTCGGTCTTTACAAAGTTCTTGTAATGGAAAAAGGTTCAATTCCCTGGAAGACTGTAAAAGGCACCTGGAACAGTTCTTTGCTCAAAATGATAAAAAGATTTGGGAAGATGGAATTATGAAGTTGCCTGAAAAATGGCAGAAGGCAGTGGAACAAAAGGGTGAATATGTTGGTCAATGAAGTTCTTGGTGAAAATGAAAACATATCTTTTATTTTTACTTAAAAACCAAAGGCACTTTATGGCCAACCCAATAGCTACTTGTAGAAAGAATATACATAGGGCACTATGTTAGGGGGTCCAAACACTTGAATGTACCTATCTCTTTGCTTTTGTTCTTTTTATCTTAGGTGACTTTATTTTAAAATGAGACTTCAGTGTACAGTAATGGTTTTATGGATCTTGGAAAATTATTCAGTACTGAAAATTTTCTGGTTTGATAATTATCAGAGAAAGAATAATAAACCAGTATTAAAATTTAATACTAAATTTTAGTTGGTAAATTAAGGTCAAGACTCATAAATGAATCATGATAAATGAGTTATGAATTAGATCAGTATTACTGGTGAACTTAGCTATGTGTTAAATCAATATAATTTCTTTGACATAATCACAGAATAGGAATTGATGTATATGTGGTATATTGTATTGAAGGGTTGTAGATTGACAAACTTAGCTATGTGTTAAATCAATATAATTTCTTTGACATAATCACAGAATAGGAATGGATGTTATATGTGGTATATTGTATTGAAGGGTTGTAGATTGACGAACTGGGAAGTTTGTATTTTAAGGATGTTATAATTCCATGAATTTCAGTTAGGTTTATATGAATATGAATCACTTTTATAAAAACCAGCAGCAAAATATTATTGCTTTTATATTCTGTAGCAGTTGAGTCAGCTTTTGTATGTAATCAGATGCATGTAAATGTAAACTTTAACTTATTTTCTTACACATTTCCCAAAATTTAGGAAATAATTAGCATACACAGTGTTAATTACTTTTAAGAATTCCCAGTTTATCATTTTATTTGATGTTATGTAGCTCCTTATTAGATGCTTATTAACAACCCTGAAAATGTTTTACAAAGTAGAGAATAGTCTTTGCATGCATAGTCTTTACCTGCAAGAAAAAGAATAGAAGAAAATACAATAAAAACTGAATTGCAAAAACATTGAGTGAAGACAAGCTTCTGCTGAGAAAATGGATATGAATTTATGTGTGAATGTTAGGGACATATGGATATGTTGATTATGGCCACATTTAGTATTTTTGTTGTAAAACAAAGGATTTACAGAGTTAGATTAAATGCATTATGTGTATGGCTGAGATGAAAATAACTTTATTTTCTTCAAGGAGTTTTTTGTTTTTGTTTTTTGGGTTTTTTTTTTTGTGGGGGGGGTATTGTGTTTGTTTTTAAAAAAGCCAGATACTTCAGTATAAAACTGGGTAATAATTTAAACTACATTTTTCTTAATAATTTAATGTTAAGAACAATTAGAATTCTGTGATTGTACATTTACAGGGTATTATTTGGACAAGCCATTCATAAAGTAATATGATTTATGTATTTTTCTCCTTTTTTATTATGGTAAAATATACAGAACAAAATTTACCATTTAACCATTTAAAGTGTATAATTCAGTAGTGTTAAGTATATTCCCATTGTTGTGCAAACATCACCACTATCCATCTCTAGAACTTTTTCATCATTCTGAATAAAACTCTGTACCTATTAAATATTAACTTCCCATTCTTCCTGACCCCCAGCCCCTGTAACATGGGGTTGCTATCCAAAATATATAAATAGCTCATACAGCTCAACATCAAAAATACAAACAACCCTATAAAAAATGGGCAGATGATCTGAATAGATATTTTTCCAAAGAAGACATATAGATGGCTAACAGACACATGAAAAGATGCCCAACATTGTTAATTATCAGAGAAATGCAAATCAAAACTTCAATGAAATATCACCTCAAACCTGTCAGGATGGCTATCATCAAAAAGAATACAGGGCTTCCCTGGTGGCGCAGTGGTTAAGAATCCGCCTGCCAACGCAGGGGACACGAGTTCAAGCCCTGGTCTGGGAAGAACCCGCATACCACGAAGCAACTAAGCCCGTGCACCACAACTACTGAGCCTGCGCTCTAGAGCCCGTGAGCCACAACTACTGAAGCCCATGTGCTAAAAGCCGGTGCTCCGGAACAAGAGAAGCCACAGCAACGAGAAGCCCGGGCACCACAATGAAAAGTAGCCCCTCCCCACATGCCACACTAGAGAAAGCCCGTGTGCTGCAACGAAGACCCAACACAGCCAAAAATAAATAAATAAACAAAAAGAATACAAATAAATATTGGTGAGGATGTGGAGAAAAGAGAAGTCTCATACACTGTTGGTGGGAATTATAAATTGGTGCAGCCACTGTGGAAAAGAGTATGGAGGTTTCTCAAAAAACTTAAAATAGAATTACCATATGACCCAGCAATTCTACTCCTAGGTACATATCCAAAAAAAATGAAAACACTAATTCTAAAAGATACATACACCGCAATGTTCATAGCAGCATAATTTACAATTGCTAAGATATGGAAGCAGCCTTAGTGTTCATCAACAGAAGAATGGATAAAGAAGATATGGTATGCGTGTGCACGCACGCGCACACACACACACACACAATGGAATGCTACTCAGCCATAAAAAAGAATGAAATTTTGTCATTTGCAGCACCATGGATGGAGTTGGAGGATATTATGATAAGTGAAATAAATCAGAGAAAGACAAATACTGAATGTTGTCATTTATATGTGGAATCTAAAAAATAAACGAGTGAATATAACAAAAAGAAACAGACTCCCAGATATAGAGAGCAAACAGACTCCCATATATAGTGGGAGAGGGATGGTGGAGGGGAGGGACAATATAGGGTCTAGGGGATTAAGAGGTATGAACTACTGTGTATAAAATAAGCTGTAGGATGTACTGAACAGCACAGGAAATATAGCTGATATTTTATAATAACTATAAGTGGAGTATAATCTTTAGAAATTGTGAATCACTATGTTATATACCTGAAATTTATATAGTATTGTACATCAACTAAACCTCAGTAAAAAATTCAAAATAATGAAAAGAAAAAAAAAAATTTACTCCGCATTCTCCCTGACCCCCAGGCCCTTTAATCACTATTCTGTCTCTGAATTTGACTACTCTAGGTTCCTTATGTGAGTTGAATCATACAATATTTGTCCTTTTGTGATTGACTTCTTTCACTTAGCATAGTGTCTTCAAGGTTCATCCATGTTGTATCATGTATCAGAATTTCATTCTTTTTAAGACTAATATTCTGTTTTATGCATATACCACATTTTGTTTATCCATTTATCTGTCAATGGACATTTGGGTTGTTTCTACCTTTTGGCAGTTGTGAATAATGTTGCTATGAACATTGGTGTGGAAATGTCTGTTCAACTGTGGTCATGTATTTTTACATATATTTTAACATTTAAAGATATTTGAGGTAATGAAGTTCTCTTTGAATGGGCTACATGAATATCTGTATTTTCACTGATATCAGTGAATATTTATTGAATACCTGTTGTGTATTCTAAGGGATATAAAGAGAATATTTATTGAATACTTACTGTGTATTGGGGATATAAAGAGTAATAAAACCATGATACTATTTCTGAAGAACTTACAATCTAATGAGAATAATAGGGTGTGTTTATGAAAACACAACAAACTGGTAGCATATACTTTTTGAAGCTGAAGAGATGTTCACAATCTGATCCAAACCAGCATCCTCTCACGCTAAGATTTTTGCATGGCATCCTAACCAGTTAAGAGGCAAAATACATGGCCATAATCGACAAGCATGTTCCATTCAAGCATGTGTATTTAACACATGCATTTAACATTCAAGCCTAAATTTTGGAGTGATCATACTAAAATGGAAGTTGGATCATGACACTCTCCAAAATAGTCTTTTCCAATAACAGCATCCTTCGAATGACTTATATCTTTTTGTCCAAACTCCTACCTTAACTCTGACTTAATCTCCTATCTCCACCTCTACCTTGTGTTGGACAAATTTTTCTTGTGGATATATTTCTTATGCATGTAAAAAGCCTTAAGTGTAAGTGAGTAAAATGCAGAAGGATGAACTCTATATGTGTCTCAAGGTTCTTTCCAGACTTATGATTCTAATTTAATCCCTATAGTACCTGGATTTCCAGATGATAGAAAACAGAATTAGTATGTCTAGAGGTTTCTCAACAGATCTATTTCATAATAATTTAAAAGACCAAAATTTGATTGGAATAAAAACATTTTAGTGTGTTTTGATGTTTCAGTGGTATTTTTCCCTCTCTCAGAGTATTTTTTCTGGAAAAGCAAAATTAATCTTTTGTGAATTCAGTGATAATTTTTCAGTTTAGTTGGATTTTTAAGGTTTTTCTGGGTGCACCAGCTGGACCTTTTGGATACTACTCTTTTTCCACTGAAATGTTAGCAAGACCAGACCAAAGGAAGACCTACAACCAGCTGTTATATTCACGTTTCCTTTGGATGGTGTTTTGAAGTTCAAAAAAGGAACTTTGAGAATTTTAAACACAGCTGAGCAGAGTTTCCAAGAGGTAACATTGTAACACTACTATTTTTCCTCCACATTTATTTTCTTGACTCCCAGTAGAGATCCTGAATGCTGAGTGGTGAAGACGTTTATAGGCTCATTACTTTGTAGGGCAAAAGAAAATGAAAGAACTAATTTCAAAGTTAAATCTTAAAAAAAAGGAGATAATTGTAGAAGTGAGGAAGGATGAATGAACAAGGATGATCATCCATTCATTCAGCACATATATGAAAGTCTACTGTGTACCAGACACTCCACTAAACACTGGAAACAAAGCAATGAATAAAATAGAATCAGTACCTACACTCATGGAACTTAGATTGCCTGGAACAGTGAGTAGGACATAATAGGCTCTTAAAAATAATTTGAATAGGGCTTCCCTGGTGGCGCAGTGGTTGAGAGTCCGCCTGCCGATGCAGGAGACACGGGTTCGTGCCCCGGTCCGGGAAGATCCCACATGTTGCGGAGTGGCTGGGCCCATGAGCCATGGCCGCTGAGCCTGTGCGTCCGGAGCCTATGCTCCGCGACGGGAGAGGCCACAACAGTGAGAGACCTGCGTACCGCAAAAAATAAATAAATTAATTAATTTAAAAAATAATAATTTGAATAAATGAATTTCTGTATTGTGGAGAAGAATTTGGGGGTAAGGGGCATTTTAGTGAAGAAGTGTGGAGTGTGCTGTTCATTGTATTTGAGATATTTCATTTAAAAAATGGAAACAAATAAAATATCTATTAATAGGAAAAATGATTCTGTTATGGTAATACATAGAATGTAATACACTGGAGCCCTTAAAAATGATGACATACATAGATGTATGTTGGCTAACATAAAAGATGTTCTTTACCTAATGTCAAATTAAGCAAAGTAGGCTGTAGAATAGGATGTATGAACGATTCCTTTAATCTAAGATTATTTACATTTGTGTAAAATATCTTGAGAGATGGTGGAGAAATGGTAATAAGGAATTACTTTTTCTAGGAGGTAAGTTTCCTGTGATCTTTATCTTTATGTATTTCTGTCTTTTGTTTTGCAGTGACTATTTAAAAATAAGCTAATTTTAAATGTTTGGGATAAATTGATTTTTAAAAAAATGTTTTTAAACTTAATATCTGTATCAGTAAACATAGTTACTGGTTGATGGTCCATTGTCCTGTAAATGTAAAAAATCTATCTAAGGAATTCTGCATTTTGTTTCTGGAAGAATATAATTAACCAGAAGGAAATGATTACATTTAACATTTACTGTTAACTCTCAGAAGGTATAGTTTTAGAATGAATAATAATGTTTCTTTAATGTATGTAATGGTTGAAAAATATTTAGTAGTAATTTTAATTTTGTTTTGTAGATACTTTGAGGAATGTCTACATAATTAAATGGTGGAGAACTGAGAAAATTCTTAGGTTTTTTATGTATATGAAAACTTAGTTTGGATGTAGTTATTAATAGATATTATATTGAACTGCATTTTATATCTGAAGATTTGTTTTTGCCCTCTCCTTTGCTTAGTATGACTTCTAAGTTTCTTAATTAGGGGAGAGAACATATGGATTTTGGGAGTCCTGATTACATCTCGTCAATATTCTCAGTATAAGAATATATACTTTCAAAGTATAGTCATGCAGATCATATTGATACTTCATGACTGTTTTCTTAATTTCTTCCAATAACTTGTGTTTGTATCGGGAGAAATTAATGGACTCATGAAAAATGTTCCATTCTACACATAGATTGTTTGTAACAAACTCATTTTATTAGAAATATTGTAGCAACTTTACTTTTTTTTAATCCTTTGGAGGATTATGTTGACTCTAGTTATTGGAGTTCCAAATGATATGTGATTGAATATGAAAACTTGTCTCAGGGTCTGTTTATCTTTTTTAAATGATATTGTTAAATAATTGTTTAAATGATCATGTTAACCTTTAAAGGTTAACATTTGGGTTAACATTATTTAGGTATAAATGAAAGTATTATTCCTCTTCAAAATCAGACTTTTTGTCAGGCCACAAAGTCCCTTGGACTGTGATATGCTAAATTTGAAACAATTTTTTTCCCTAAATATTTAGCTATGTGCCGTAATTGTATAAAATCTTCACACTGAGCATACAAAGCAAAGACATCAAACTATAAACTTTAGAAGGTGATTTTTTAGATCGTTTCTCTCTTTCTCTCTCTCTCTCTCATTTTTTTTTTTTTTTTTTTTTACTTTTTATTTCTGAAAAGTAAGATGCTTATTCTAGTTCAGTGAATGTGGTAATATCAAATCCAGGTAGAATGGTACATTTCATCTTGTCTTCATTTTTTAAGGTGAGCTAGTTTATAGAATGGAGAATAAATTATTTTGTTAGATGTTGACTCCCTTCTAGTATAAAAATATTAATCTTTTTAGCAGTAAGTCATTCTATTGTAAATACTTTAAAATGTTTAAAAGTAATTTATAAAAAAAGGAATTGTAGAAAAACTGAAACAATGCCTAAATTAATACCGTATACATGAATGATAGATAGAATTTATAATTGGTATTTTGTTATAGAAGACATGTATTTGGATAAAAACATTGTGTACGTTAGTCTAAATGAAATGAATGCCTTCTCATAATACTCATACTTTCCTTTATTGTACTCATTTATTTATTATTCAGCAATATTTATTAAGTGTCTGCTATATTATAGGCACTGTTCTAGATTCTGAGTGATACCAGTCAACAAAATAGAAATTATTGATCTCATGGAGCTTATACACTTGTAGAGAGAAAGAAACTAAACAAATATGTATGTCAGATGGTGATAAATGTTCTAGAGAAAGGTGACTGCATTAAGGAAGGTAATAGGGAGTGTCAGAGTGGGGAGTGTGCCATTTTTATATAGAATGGTCAGGGAAGGTTTCACTGAGAGGGTGACACTGAATTTGATGAGGAAAGAACTATGGTGGATATTTGGGCAAGTGTGTTTCAGACAAGAAGTTCAAAAGCCCTGTGTTGGGTACAGGCTCAGAATATTTAGAAACCTAAGAAATTAATTGTGTAATTATTTCTTTCACTTTTTCTTTCCCAGTAGATTCTAAGGTCCACTAAAACAGCGGGGAAAGACTGTCTCTGTCTTGCTCATCATTGTATCCTTGGTACTCAGTATAGTGCCAAACACATGGTAGGCAGTGGGCCAGTGAATAACTATGCTTGAATTCATGAATGATGAGGGGAAGTTTTGGAGGAATCCTTATTTTTTTTTAATTAAGTTCATACTGCTAAGATATTTAGAGCTTCAAAGGTCTTCTTAGGTGGAAAACAAGAGAGCTCTTGAGGAAGAATGATTCTTCTAAAGGTCACTGTTCATTATGGTAGCATTCTTGTGATGGCAATGATTTTCTCTCTTATTCTAGCTATTTTTTTTTTTTTTTTTTTCTGTACGCGGGCCTCTCACTGTTGTGGCCTCTCCTGTTGCGGAGCACAGGCTCTGGACACGCAGGCTCAGCGGCCATGGCTCAGGGCCCAGCCGCTCTGTGGCATGTGGGATCTTCCCGGACCGGGGCACGAACCCGTGTTCCCTGCATCGGCAGGTGGACTCTCAACCACTACACCACCAGGGAAGCCCTCTTATTCTAGCTATTGATAGGGGATCCTTTGTTTAGATGAATGGTCTAGACATGGGAAGATACTTGCTGTGGAAAACCTCCTTGCAGTAGAATCTGGACTCAAATAACTGGGTTGAAATTCCTGTTTGACGCTTGCTTGCTGTGTGACCCTCCCCCTTTATTTCCTCTTAATTGCCCTGGTTTTCTTATCTGTAAGACAGAAGCTGTTATTTCAGTTACAGTATTCTCAAACATTTTCTCTTGCACATTGGGATTTTCTCATTAATCTTCTAATATACCACTCATGTAGACTATTCTTTTTTTTTTTTTAAGGAAGTTACATTTAAGAAAATAGGACTTTGGAATCAGACATACTTGGGTTTTATAAAAGCTCACTTCTTAAAGTTATCTGTTAAAATGTGTCAGAGTTTTATCTAACTAATGAGGGAACAATCAGGAAGACCAAAGAACTGCTACTAAGAGTATGTGAGCATCAGGAGTTCATGTATTCATTTAGGAAAGGGATGCCAATATAAAATTGCAAAGCTACACAGAAGTCTCATTAACTTTCTGAAGGAAAAGGAAGCCATATCATCTTCGAAACTTGGAATGTAAAACAGTGAGTTCAATTTATATATCATCATGGTCTTTACCATCATCTCCAGTATCAGCAAAATGGATTGTATCATCATCTCCAGCACCAAATATATCTTCTTCATTGATTTTAGCATGTTTTGGAAGCTTGCCATATGCCTTCAGATTTATAGCTTTATCTGCATTGTATTTTGAAATTACATTAGCTTTGTTATCCTGATAGTCAGCCAGACCAACCAATAAGATATCTGAGGTATTTATTTAAACCATTTTCCTCATTTTTCCTTTGATATGGCATAGCCTCTTTACACATCAAAGCACATTGCTTCTACTCATTCATTTCCCAACATTCTGAGTACCTGAGCATACTCTTCTTCATACGCTTTACACACCAACCTTTTTTGGATTCATTTTCTTTCTTACCCTTGCACCTGTTTTTACCTTCTTTACCTTTATTCTTGGGCATGGCAATGCTTCCCAGCATCTCAAATTCCTTTCCTGTGGTGGTAGTGGCAGCTGCTCCTTTGAGTGGCACACAGGACAAAGTAGCACATGGTAATTATGGAACCACGTGTGTGGGAGAGTTTTGAGACTGAGCTTTTCTAAGACATACTTAGCAGCATCAAAATTCTTTTCTTGCCTCTTCCCTTTCTGTGTATGTTAATATTCTTAAGGTTTTCTGGGGGCAGGTATAAAGTAATCTTTACTCTTACGCTTTCTTAGCCTTATTACTAGGGTGCACCTCTCTGCTTGTGTCTTTACTGAATGTCCCAAGGATTCAATGAGGACTTTTTATCTTGTTTGTGAGAACATGGATGATTCCTGGCCCTGTGTAAGCTGGGAATTATTCACCTTTTATCACCTGGCAATTATTCTTTCCCAGAAGTTGTTTTTGCTCAACCTTAATTTGCATATGCAAATTGGTATTCAGGTAAAATTTAAGTGGAAATTCCCCTCCACTCCCCTTAAAAAATTTGGTCTTTGCATTGCTCTCTGACTTCAGGACTTAGCTCCCCCACTCCCCCCACCCCCCCGCCAAATAATTGCTGCTTTGGCCTTTCTGTGCTCTGACCTCACCAGTCTTTTCTTTTTTTTCTTTTTTTTTTTGAATTTGGGGGTCATGGCTGAGACTGGGATCATAAATATAAGATTCATCAGTATATGATGGTATTGAAAGCTGTGAGAGTAAATTCAACTTAGAGATGAGTGTACGTAGAAAACACTCCAGAGTTCAGAGGTCAGAGAGTTGAGGGGAAATAAGCAAAGGTGATGAGAATGGGGAATCAGGTGGAGGAAAACTGGGAGAGAGTGGGCCACAGATGCCAATTAAAAAAAAAGAGGGGAGATATGAAGGAGGAAGATATAAATCAGTTCAAATATTTCAGGTAATTAATATGAGGACTGCAAATTTTTTTTTTGAATTTTATTTTTTATACAGCAGGTTCTTATTAGTTATTTATTTTATACATATTAGTGTCTATATGTCAATCCCAATCTCCCAGTTCATCTCACCACCACCACCACCACCCCCTCCCGCTTTCCCCCATTGGGGTCCATGTTTGTTCTCTACATCTGTGTCTCTATTTCTGTCTTGCAGAACGGTTCATCTGTACCATTTTTCTAGATTCCACATATGTGCGTTAATCTACGATATTTGTTTTTCTCTTTTTGACTTACTTCACTCTGTATGACAGTCTCTAGATCCATCCACGTCTCTACAAATGACTGAAATTTGTTCGTTTTTATGGCTGAGTAACATTCCATTGTATATATGTGCCACATCTTCTTCATCCATTCGTCTGTCTGAGGCCATTTAGGTTGAATCCACGACTGGCTATTGTAAATAGTGCTGCAGTGAATATTGGGGTGCATGTGTCCTTTTGAATTATGGTTTTCTCAGGGTATGTGCCCAGTAGAGGGATTGTGGGGTCATATGGTAATTCTATTTTTAGTTTATTAAGGAACGTCTATACTGTTCTTCATAGTGGCTGTATCAGTTTACATTCCCACCAACAGTGCAAGAGGATTCCCTTTTCTCCACACCCTCACCAGCATTTATTGTTTGCAGATTTTCTGATGATGCCCATTCTAACCGGTGTGAGGTGATACCTCATTGTAGTTTTGGTTTGCATTTCTCTAATAATTAGTGATGTTGAGCAGTTTTTCATGTGCTTCTTGGCCATCTGTATGTCTTCTTTGGGGAAAAGTCTATTTAGGTCTTCTGTCCATTTTTTGATTGGGTTGTTTGTTTTTTTAATATTGAGCTTTATAAGCTGTTTGTATATTTTGGAGACTAGTCCTTACTCCGTTGATTTGTTTGCAAATATTTTCTCCCATTCTGAGGGTTGTCTTTTCTTTTCTTTTTTTTTTTTTTTTTTAAGAAGATGTTGGGGGTAGGAGTTTATTAATTAATTAATTTATTTCTGCTGTGCTGGATCCTCGTCTCTGTGCGAGGGCTATCTCCAGTTGCGGCAAGCGGGGGCCACTCTCCATTGCGGTGCGCGGGCCTCTCCTGCTGCGGAGCACAGGCTCCAGACGCGCAGACTCAGTAGTTGTGGCTCACGGGCCCAGCCGCTCCGCGGCATGTGGGATCCTCCCAGATCAGGGCTCGAACCCGTGTCCCCTGCATTAGCAGGCAGACTCTCAACCACTGCGCCACCAGGGAAGCCCGAGGGTTGTCTTTTCATCTTGTTTATAGTTTCCTTTGCTGTGCAAAAGCTTTCAAGTTTCATTAAGTCCCATTTGTTTATTTTTGTTTTTATTTCCATTACTCTAGGAAGTGGGTCAAAAAGGATCTTGTTGTGATTTATGTCAAAGAGTGTTCTTCCTATGTTTTCCTCTAAGAGTTTTATAGTGTCTGGACTTACATTTAGGTGTTTAATCCATTTTGATTTATTTTTCTGTATGGTGTTAGGAAGTGTTCTAATTTCATTCCCTTACATGTAGCTGTCCAGTTTCCCCAGCACCACTTATTGAAGAGACTGTTTTTTCTCCATTGTATATCTTTGCCTCCTTTGTCATAGATTAGTTGACCATATGTGCGTGGGTTTATCGCTGGGCTTTCTATCCTGTCCATTGATCTTTATTTCTGTTTTTGTGCCAGTACCATATTGTCTTGATTACTGTAGCTTTGTAAGATAGTCTGAAGTTAGGGAGTTTGATTCCTCTAGCTCCATTTTTTTTTTCCTCAAGATTGCTTTGGCTATTTGGGGTCTTTTGTGTCTCCATACAAAATTTAAGATTTTTTCTTCTAGTTCTGTAAAAACTGCCCTTGTTAATTTGTTAGGGATTGCATTGAATCTGTAGATTGCTTTGGGTAGTATAGTCATTTTCACAATATTGGTTCTTCCAATCCAAGAACATGGTATATCTCTCCATCTGTTGGTATCATCTTTAATTTCTTTCATCAGTGTCTTATAGTTTTCTGCATACAGGTCTTTTGTCTCCCTATGTAGGTTTATTCCTAGGTATTTTATTCTTTTTGTTGCAATGGTAAATGGGAGTGTTTCCTTAATTTCTCTTTCAGATTTTTCATCATTAGTGTATAGGAATGCAAGAGATTTCTGTGCATTAATTTTGTATCCTGCAACTTTACCAAATTCATTGATTAGCTCTAGTAGTTTTCTGGTGGCAACTTTAGTATTCTTCATGTATAGTATCATGTCATCTGCAAACAGTGACAGTTTTACTTCTTTTCCAATTTGTATTCCTTTTACTTCTTTTTCTTCTCTGATTGCCATGGCTAGGATTTCCAAAACTATGTTGAATAATAGTGGCGAGAGTGGACATCCTTGTTCTTGTCTTGTCTTGTTCCTGATCTTAGAGGAAATGCTTTCAGTTTTTCACCATTGAGAAAGATGTTTGCTGTGGGTTTGTCGTATATGGCCTTTATTATGTTGAGGTAGGTTCCCTCTATGCCCACTTTCTGGAGAGTTTTTATCATAAATGGGTGTTGAATTTTGTCAAAAGCTTTCTGCATCTATTGAGAGGATCATAAGGTTTTTATTCTTCAGTTTGTTAATATGGTGTATCACATTGATTGATTTGCATATACTGAAGAATCCTTGCATCCCTGGGATAAATCTCACTTGATCATGGTGTATGACCCTTTAATGTGTTGTTGGATTGTGTTTGCTAGTATTTTGTTGAGCATTTTTGCATCTATATTCATCAGTGATATTGGTCTGTAATTTTCTTTTTTTGGAGTATCTTTGTCTGGTTTTTGGTATCAGGGTGATGGTGGCCTCATAGAATGAGTTTGGGAGTGTTCCTTCCTCTGCAATTTTTTGGAAGAGTTTGAGAATGATGGGTGTTAGCTGTTCTCTAAATGTTAGATAGAATTCACTTGTGAAGCCATCTGGTTCTGGACTTTTGTTTGTTGGAAGATTTTTAATCACAGATTCAATTTCGTTACTTGTAATTGATCTGTTCATATTTTCTATTTCTTCCTGGTTCAGTCTTAGAAAATTATACCTCTAAGAATTTGTCCATTTCTTCCAGGTTGTCCATTTTATTGGCTGAGAGTTGCTTGTAGTAGTCTCTAATGATGCTTTGTATTTCTGTGGTGTCCATTGTAACTTCTCCTTTTTCATTTCTAATTTTATTGATTTGAGTCCTCTCCCTCTTTTTCTTGATGAGTCTGGCTAAAAGTTTATCAATTTTGTTTATCTTCTCAAAGAACCAGCTTTTAGTTTTATTGGTATTTGCTATTGTTTTCTTTCTTTCTGTTTCATTTATTTCTGCTCTGATCTTTATGATTTCTTTGCTTCTACTAACCTTGGGTTTTCTTTGTTTTCCTTTCTGTAGTTCCTTTAGGTGTAAGGTTAGATTGTTTTTTTGAGATTTTTTTTATTTCTTGAGGTAGGCTTGTATTGCTATAAACTTCCATCTTAGACCTGCTTTTGCTGCATTGCATAGGTTTTGGATCATCATGTTTTTGTTGTCATTTGTCTCTATGTATTTTTTTATTTCCTTTTTGATTTCTTCAGTAATTTCTTGGTTATTTAGTAGCGCACTGTTTGGCCTCCATGTGATTGTGTTTTTTACGTTTTTTTCCCCTGTAATTCATTTATAATTTCACAGCGTTGTGGTCAGAAAAGATGCTTGATATGATTTCAATTTTCTTAAATTTACTGAGGCTTGATTTGTGACCCAAGATTTGACCTCTCCTGGATAATGTTCCGTGCGCACTTGAGAAGAAAGTGTAATCTGCTGGTTTTGGATGGAATGTCTTTAAATATCAATTAAATCTCTCTGGTCTGTTGTGTCATTTAAAGCTTCTGTTTCCTTATTTATTTTCATTTTGGATGATCTGTCCATTGGTGTAAGTGAGGTGTTAAAGTCCCCCACTATTATTTTGTACTGTCAATTTCCTCTTTTATGGCTGTTAGCATTTACCTTATGTATTGAGGTACTCCTGTGTTGTGTGCATATATATTTATAATTGTTATGTATTCCTCTTGGATTGATCCCTTGATCATTAGGTAGTGTGCCTCCTTGTCTCTTGTAACATTCTTTATTTTAAAGTCTATTTTATCTGATAATGAATTTTGCTACTCCAGCTTTCTTTTGATTTCCATTTGCATGGAATATCTTTTTCCATCCCCTCACTTTCAGTCTGTATGTGTCCCTAGGTCTGACGTGGGTCTGTTGTAGACAGCATACATACGGGTCTTGTTTTTGTATCCATTCAGCAAGCCTGTGTCTTTTGGTTGGAGCATTTAATCTATTCATATTTAAGGTAATTATCAATATGTATGTTCCTATGACCATTTTCTTAATTGTTTTGGGTTTGTTTTTGTAGGTCCTTTTCTTCTCTTGTGTTTCCCACTTAGAGAAGTTCCTTTAGCATTTGTTGTAAAGCTGGTTTGGTGGTTCCGAATTCTCTTAGCTTTTGCTTGTCTGTAAAGCTTTTGATTTCTCCATTGAATCTGAATGAGATCCTTGACGGGTAGAGTAATCTTGGTTGTATATTCTTCCCTTTCATCACTTTTAATATATTGTGCCACTCCCTTCTGGCTTGTAGATTTTCTGCTGAGAAATCAGCTGTTAACCTTATGGGAGTTTCCTTTTATGTTATTTGTCATTTTTCCCTTGTTGCTTTTAATAATTTTTCTTTGTCTTTAATTTTTGTCAGTTTGATTACTATGTGTCTCATCATGTTTCTCCTTGGGGTTATCCTGCCTGGGACTCTCTGCGCTTCCCGAACTTGGTTGGCTATTTCCTTTCCCATGTTAGGGAAGTTTTCAACCATAATCTCTTCAAATATTTTCTTGGTTCCTTACCCTCTCTCTTTTCCTTTTGGGACCCCTATAATGCGAATGTTGGTGTATTTAATGTTGTTCCAGAGGTCTCTTAGGCTGTCTTCATTTCATTCTTTTTTCTTTATTCTGTTCTGCAGCAGTGAATTCCACCATTCTGTCTTCCAGGTCACTCATCTGTTCTTCTGCCTCAGTTATTCTGCTATTGATTCCTTCTAGTGTAGTTTTCATTTCATTTATTGTATTGTTCATCTCTGTTTGTTTGTTTTTTAATTCTTCTAGGTCTTTGTTAAACATTTCTTGCATCTTCTCAATCTTTGCCTCCATTCTTTTTCCGAGGTCCTGGATCATCTTCACTATCATTATTCTGAATTCTTTTTCTGGAATTTGCCTGTCTCCACTTCATTTAGTTATTTTTCTTGGTCTTATCTTGTTCGTTCATAGTCTTCTGCCTTTTCACTTTGTCTGTCTTCCTGTGAATGTGGTTTATGTTCCACAGGCTGCAGGATTGTAGTTCTTGCTTCTGCTGTCTGTCCTCTGGTGGATGAGTCTATCTAAGAGGCTTATCCTCACCTGTCTTTTCAACTCAGCAATGTAGTGACTTCTATTTGGGTTTCTCCTCCAGCATCCTGCAGTCCCAAAAGTCCTTTGAGAAAGACATGCTAGATAATTATAGGGCTCACCTTTTTTGTTTCCCTTTTTTTTGGAATCACTTTTGAGCTACCTGTTGTCCAATGTCATATATGTAGTTTGTCCAGTTTTCTAGTTGCTTGCATATCGAAATTAATTCTGGATTATATTACTCCCTGATGGGTGAATGTAGAGATCTCTTAACACTTTTAAATTGAAGAATGATATTCTTAGCAAGTGATACATCCTGCCCATCCTATAAATAAAACCTGCTTTGGCTGCTTTTCATCTAATACTAGTTACTAGTCAACTGATGCATTAAATTAAAGTTAGTGTAACCCTAACTAATAGGCTGATTCTTTTGGGTACTTTTATGCCTCTCTGAAGAGCACTGTTTGTTTTATGGTACTTTTTTTCTATTAAACATGATTCAATATAGGTAAAAAAAAAACAAAAACAGAAACCTTAACATAACTCTTACTTAGTATAGAAACTTTTTACTAATAAAAAACAAATCTGTTTTATATTCCATCTATTGAGATACAGTGAAATAGTTTAAATTTAGTACTGCTCATTATTTCTTTAAAATTCTTGCAATTAGTTTAAAAGTATTCGTAATTGGAAGTAGAATGTTGATATAAACTGGTGTGAAGTTGAGAATGTCTCATTAAGTTTGGAATTTAAAAAAAAAGATGTATTTGGTGAAGAACAATACAGTGAGCCTAAAGTGTTTTTTTTTTTTTTTTTAAAGGATCTGAGGTGCTCATGAAAGAGTTAAAGACTCTCCTGCGTATGGTTGATTCAGTTCGCAACATGAGCTTCATTCTTCATCATTAGTGTTTACAGTGTTTCAGTTACTATACTAGGTACAACGTGCCTTATCCGGTAGTCATTTTTTTTCTATGGTGTTCTTAGTCGAGAGACTTGAAATTCTTAGGGGAATGTTTGAAAATGAGTCAGTAGTATCATTGTGATTTGTATGTTGTGTGCTCAGGCTTAAAGAAGGCGTTTTTGTCTCTAGCATCAGAATTGCATAGAAGTATATCTTAGGAAAAAATCTGAAGAAATTTATAGCCATGATTTACATATCTCTCAAGGGATAAGGGTCAGGGTTACAATTATAGATGAGAGAACTATAAATGCACTAACTCTAACAGATGGTACCAAAATGTCTGAATTTTTGTTACTTTTATTATTTCTTAAAAACTGTTTAATGATACCTGTAAAAATTACTGCTTCTAGATACAGCTATTAGGTTTGGTATAGCAAAAGATTGTTTAACTCTTTAATTTTTTTGATAGCAGATACAAAATGCAGACACCTAATTATTCAAAATCTTTTAGATACTAATGACTATTCACTTGTGAGAAAATTTAAACTGATATATGACAGCCACTAGATCCATTTGCCAAACCTGCTTTTGGTTTTGGTCTGTTACTGCTGAAAGAGATGGGTCTACCCATAGGGTTACCTAGGTGACATGGGTGCACTACATTTCATCCTTCTAAATTGTTTACCATTGAAATTCATGGATTAGGTGTTATTTTGGTTACATGTTCCCTTGTTACTTTGCTACTAAAGAGTAATAATCCCTCAATAATAATGGTTTTGGTCAGCCAAGCCATATTGCTTTGATTCATTTGAAGGTGAGAACAGGACTCCATAATGAAATAGATCTGGCTATGAATCTTGGCTCCTTCTGGCTTTGTGACCTTAGGTGAATTACTTAACCTCTGCTGGTATATTTGATATTAGTATAGTTTACTAGTTAAATGAGTGAACACTGGAGCCAGTTTGTGAGGATTTGAATCCTGGTTGTGCTACTTATAAGCTGTGTGACTTTGGACAGGTCACTAACTTTTCTGCTTCCTCTTTCTCATCTGTAAATTAGAGATAATTATAGTACCTATCTGTAAAACACTTGGAGTGTTTTATACCTACCTGGCATGTAGTGAGCACTCATACATGTTTGCTAGTATTATCTTCTATAAAACGAGGACAGAAATAATGTAAGAAAGATGTTATGAGGCCTGAATGAATAAATAAATAAAACACTTTGCACAGAGACTTAGTAAATGTTCAGTAAATGATGGTACTGTAAGGGGATTAATATTATGATGATGCAGCAGATGTGCCTGTGAAGTAAGCATAGATCCAGGATTTGTAACTGAAGAGACCATACTGGAGCTCCATTGCTAATTGGTGAGGACAACACAGTGTGTTCCAACATTCTGTTAGGTCACTTATACAGAACAAATCAACTTTTATATCCTAGCTGGTGTACAAAATGTGGTAGAGGAAAAATTCTATCCAATAAGACTTCAGAATTGCAATCTTGGTGTACCTATTGTAATACAGTTTGGGATTGGCCACACTCCACAGCTGGCCAAGGAAGTAAAAGCATTTATTGGGAAAATCTTTTACATCAGCCATATTAAAGATACAATATAAAACTTTTCGCAATATGAAGGGTTATTTAGAAGTTTTGAAAAACGGATAGCGAGTCATGATGCAGGCTCCTACGATTCTACCCAACTCTAAAATCTGTTTTCTCCTTCTGTAGTGATAGAATCCTGATTTTTTTTTAGCTTAGGCACATTGATGCCTGGAAGAAAAGACTGTATTTCCCAGCTATGTGACTAAGTTCTGGCAAAAGAAATAAAAGTAGAAGCATTATGTGTGTGCTTGCACTGATTCAGCTGTAAGAGACCCCATTTTGCTGTTCAGTTTCTCTTCTTCTTTTTGACCTGTATTGAAGACATGGTAACTGGAACTTTAGTGAACATTTTGGGCCTTGAGGTGATCTTGATGATGGAAGACAGGTACCTAGAATGGTGGAAAAGTTAGAAGCTTTGGTCCCTGAGGATACTTGCAACCACCGTCCCCTACATCACCTATCTCTAGACAACTTTTACAAAAGGAAAAAATAAACCTCAATCTTGTTTAAACCAAGTTACTGCTGTGTTTGGGTATTCTGTAATGTGTAGAATATATTCCTGAGGGGAAGGAGCATAAATAATAAAGCACCACTGAGATTTAATGGCTGGTGTACAAAGTGGGGTGTGTGGGGGAACTTAAGATAAATGAGAATTGAAGGGGAGTAGCATAAATGACTCAGGGATTGAGAAGGTTGTGGATCTACTTTGATTATACTGGTGAAATTTTATTAGATTAATGGGAAATATGAAACTTTTATGGGAAAAATATTTAACAGTACAGTAACATTTGTACAATTAGTTATTAAATTACATTTTGTTGGATATTGGGGGTGGTTAGAGGACCTGGCAAAATTGATGACAGAGCATGAATCATTTTTGTCATTAGAATATTAACAATTTTTCATAGATTGCTATTGTTAGGTTGTTATGCTATTGTTAAATGATGTACTCATAACTTTGTAGTTTTTTTCTGGTAAATATATTCTTATTAATGATACTTCAGGTGTCTCCTCTAAAAATTTTGGATTGGCAAATATGGAAAAAAATTTAGAAAACATTGGATTAGCTATTTTCTGTAGAAGAGGTTGAGAAAAGATTATTTTGAAGCCTATACAGCAAATGGTTGAGATTATTTCACTCTTTTACATAAAGCTTATTCTAAAAAATTGAGTATGTATTGATACCTGGGCCCTCACTTTTAAATGGTTTGTGTGACACCAGAATAATTGACTTGACATATTTAATTCAGGAGCTTTGGATAGACAAAGGTTTAGATGCCTGAGCTGAGAATGTTACAGTCTCTTTAATCATGTTGCTGAATTTATGATTTGGTTTTATTTGGGTAGTGTGGAAATTATAGTCCTAGAAAGACTTCAGGAGGTCATATATTTCATTGTAGTTTATCAAATGTGTTTCCTATATAGTTTTTATCTTTGTTTTTCCTTGTGGATCTATTCATTCCTTTCCATATATCTCTTATCATTTAAATTTTATTTAAAGGCTAGTAACAAGTAAGTACTGTACATACTTTACTTGTCATTTTTTATCACCTTATTTCCTTTTCTTCTTTATTTTATAGATTTTCCTGGACAGTACATGTAACTTGAGTGGTGTGGAAATACCGCATACTCTCAAATCTCTAGCTATCCATTCTATGTGATAGAATATCTTCTTCAAGAATAAATTCCTTTTGGTGATGGCAATATAATATTCCATTATAATATTATTAGTTTTTCAGTCTTCATCATAAATCTTTGCTAATTTGGTGTATCTAATGTGTCTAATTTGATGTGTTTTAATGTATCTTTACTTAGTAATGAACTTGAATATCCATCTGTCTGTTTATCTATATTTTAATCATTTGTATCAACCGCATAATAAAGTCTTCGGCACGAGGGCTTAACTTACTTGGTTTTGAATCCTGTGTTTTCTAGTTACCAATTATGTGACCTTGAATATGTTTTTGTAATTGATTGGCAGCATAGTGTCATGAAAGGGCATTACATTTATAGACAAAAGACCTCTACTCTGACCTTAGCTTATACTAGCTTTGTAAATGCTTTGAGCAAATTACTTAATTGGTGTGAGCTACGGTTCCTCATCTGTAAAGGGTTGGCAAATTATAATTATAGTTTTTTTGAGGATAAATTGAAATCATAAATTATATAGCACTACCCAGATATAAAACAATAAAATACTTTGTCTTCACTTTTTTTAAAAAAACAGGAATATTTTATTGTTATGAGATTTTTTTTTCCCTTGGACTTTTTAATCTCATAACTGGAAGTTTGTATTTTTTGACCACTTTCACTCAGTTTACTTACCTCCCACACTCCCAGCCTCTAGCAATCACCAATCTGTTCTCTGTATCTGTGAGTTTGGGGTTTTTTTAGACTCCACATATAAGTGAGATAATACAGTATTTGTCTTTTTCTGTCTGTTTTATTTTACTCACCATAATGCTGTCAACGTTCATCCATATTGTTGCAAGTGGCAGGATTTTCCTTTTTTATGTGGCATACTATTCCATTATATATATTATATCCCATTTTCTTTATCCATTCTCCCTTGATAGACACTTAAATTGTTTCCATACCTTGGCTGTTGTTCTAGTGAACAATATAATGTTCTAGCGAACATGGAGCTGCAGATATCTTTTTGAAATACTCATTTTGTTCCTTTGGATAAATACCAAGAAGTGGCATTGCTGATCATATGGTAGTTCTGTTTTTAATTTTTTGAGGAACTGCCATACTGTTTTCCATAGTGGCTGCACCAGTTTGCACTCCCGCTAACAATACACAAGGGTTACCTTTTCTCCACATCCTCACGAGCACTTGTTATTTCTTGTCTTTTTGATAAAAATATGTGTGAGGTGATATCTCATTGTGGTTTTGATTTGCATTTTGCTGATGATTAGTGGTGTTGAGCACCTCTTCATGTACCTGTTGGCCATTTGTATGTTGTCTTTGGAGAGATGTCTATTTAGATCCTCTGTCCATTTTTAAAATGGATTGTTTATTTTTTCTGTTGAGTTGTATGAGTTCTCAATATATTTTAGATATTAATCCCTTATCAGATATATGGCTTCCAAATATTTTATAGGTTGCCTTTTCATTTTGTTGATGGTTTCCTTTGCTATGCAGAAGCTTTTTAGTTTGATGTGGTCCCACTTGTTTATTTTTGCTTCTGTTGCCTTTTTTGCTTTTGATGTCAAATTAAAAAAATCACTGCCAAGACTGATGTCAAGAAGGCATTAAAATTTTATGGTGCAAAGTCAGTGGAATTAAGGAAAGGCTAACCATAACTCGTTTATTTACTGATAATTAATCATAGCTTTTATTTATCAAGCCCATACTACATGCTAGTCACCATGACTAGCACTTTCCATGTATATCTCAGTTCAAGACTACTTTAAATATTCATTTAAACTAGCAAAAGTAAATAAATTAAAGAGACAGAGTTAATAGCCTAACTCAACCAAAATATAATAATAATAGCTATAATAATTATAGTTATTATGTTTTAACTCTAATTGGTCCATAATGAATGTTATTACCTAATTTACAGAGAGGTTAAATAATTTGGCCACAGTCACACAGCTAGAAAGTGGAGGAAATGGGCAAACACTGTTCTAGTTGACTCTAAAACTCACTCTCTATTAAGCCTCCAATGATTACATTGCTAAATGTTATTGAGTGTATCTCTGTATAGATGTTTTACTAGTTTCTTTAAGTATTGCATTAAAAATACATAACTTGTTACAATCTACTGGTGTATTGATGTTTTACCAATCTGCGTGAAGTGTAGAAAGTTTACCTCTAAAGTTCCATTACTCTCTCTCACTTACATGATGGTCTTAAATATTTCCTCCACATATATTTAGAACCACCACAGTGGTATACTTTTTTGCTTCACCTATCAAACATAATGTAGAAAACTCAAGAACAGAAGGTTAAGTATATTATATTTACCCATGTTTTTGCTATTTCTTATGCTCTTTCTTCCTTCTTGGATTTATGAAGCAAAAAGAAAACTCAGAGAACTTACTGCCATGTTGTTGTTCCACTAGTCCCTAGATCCCTAGCAGGTCTGCCTTTGCTTTCCACCTTACACAGTCATCTTGTTTCACCTCTCTGATTACTTCATTGTTCAGTGGCCGACTCTTAAGGAGAAATATCCCAAATCTGTCTACCTCAGGTGAATTGTTTGACAAATGACAGCTTACTTCTTTAGAATTTTGCAGTCAACAATATTTACTATAAATGGGGAACAAAAAACTACATGTTTATTGTAAAAGCTTTTGAGAATCCTGAGAATTATTGGTGGTCAAGAGCAAAGAAATGTGTAAGTAACCCAGTGAGGAAACTGAGGTTGCTTTTATAAAACAAACATTAATAAACCATTAAGTGTTAAAAAAAAAAAAAGTGGCCAGGGTTTTTTAGCTGTTCATAGTGGGAGGGATGGGGGGAAGTACATCTTTCCCATCTTGGTCTGGAACTGAAAGTTGCTTCACTGTACTTTAAATGTAAAAAAAAATTAGGTCAGCTGGAGTTGTTTTATCTAGTTTTCCTAATAGTGTGCTATTTGGGAGGAAAAGCTTGAGGCCCTTAAATGTCTGGATTGAGTTAGACTCGACATATCCTAGTGATATAGTTGCTTATCCTTGGGTTAAAAAGTACGTGTGAAGGAGATTTTCTAGCTTCCCTTGCAATTCTTGAAGTGAGCAGGTTCTTAATAACAATAATTAAAAAAATAGGTATCATTGATTTTGGTTCTGCCACTTCATGACTTTATGACTTTATTTAATCTCAATGTGCCTTAATTTCCTTCACTGTAAAATGGGGATAATAGTACTTACAAGATTGTTGAGAAGATTAAATAGTATTATAATTGTGAAGTAAAGAGAAAAGTACCTTGCATTCAGGAAGCACTATATAAATGTAGCTGTTATCATCATTATACTTAGAATGATAGGCCCATATGATAGGAATTATTACAGTCATTTCAAGGATAGAGAATCCAGGCTCAGAGAAAGTAAGATGCCTTGCCCGATTCTTTTCTGGCCCAATTCTATTTAAGTATTATCAGGCTATTCACCCAGAGCTGTCTGACCTTACAGCATATACTTTTCCACGGTATGATGCTACGCATCAACATCATCAAATCCCTCTGCATCCTGCATTTTCACCTAACATTATATTATGTGTATTTGTCTTCACACTTTACATTTTAAACCGAGCTATAACATCTCACCAATGATTGCACCATAATTTATCTAAACTTCTCTTATTTTAGGATATATAAATTGTCTCTATGCCGCCCATCTGGTTCATGTATTAATGAATGCTAGCCAATAATATCGGTACATTATTCTTTATACATGTAGTAGTAAAGATTAGCCTTTAAAGGGCATCATGCCTCTTATATGAGTATTGAAATGTGTTTTTAAAAAATGTATATCCCGCTAAAATTTTCAGTAGCATAATATGTTTATTACACTTCTGAATCTCTGTTGTTCTGTAGAAACTCTTTTAAATCTCTTTGAATCTGAATTTTTAAATCTCTATTGTTATTTAGAAAGAGTTCTCTAGAAAGATTGTGCCTCTTTAGTCATTATTTGTTGTATGAGACTTGGAATTTTTGCTATACATCTGTCGGCTCTTATTAACTATTAAATGTAGTATTGGAGGACTCTTCAGGTTATCAAGAGTTAGCTTGAATGTCTTTGATTTGAAATTATATTTGAATATATTTCTGAGCATCTACTTTTGACATTTTCTGCATGTAAATATAAATTAATAAACATGAAAATGACTTTGAATCTTAGTTCTAATTCTTTGAAAACTTTATTTTTATTTTGCCTAGGATTTTGACTATAGATATTAAATAAATATATGCACATTGTGTAATATTCATGCATTCACTTTTTTCTACAAATATTAATACAAGGCTTGTTCTGTTTTAGGCACTGTGCTCTAAATCCCTGCTCTATTGGTACATATCTTTTATTATAGGAAATAAATAAGCCAATAAGTATTGTGATAGAGAATAATGGGGGGTGGTGAGTGCTTTTTTTTTTTTTTTTTTAAAGACAAGATATTGTAGCATTCTTGTAGGGTTTTATAGTCATTCATTCTTGCTTTCAGGGTACCGATTTTGTTTTGGCGCCTACCCTTAGGGATAAATCCTGATTAGCCTAAGCCATAATGGTAATCCCATTTCACTTACCAGTGATTGAGTTTGCAAAGGATGAGGTGACTCACTCTTGTTAATAGGATATGCAAATTTGAGGGAGACTTCTTTCAGTAGTTTCCTTTAAAATGAGACTGACTAGAAGAGATTACCAATTGTTCTTTTACACATAATTACTTGTGGCTGGAATTGAGGCAGCTAACTTGTTACCATGAAGAGAGCTAGGACGAGGACAGAGGCTATCATGCCAAGCAGGTAGAATAGAAAGATGAAAAGAGTTTTTTGACTATTTCATGGAGCAATTGAATTAACTAACATTTTGTCAATTGAGAAATTGATTTCCTTATTTTTAAAGCCATTTTGAGTTGGATTTTCTCTTATGTGTGTCCTAGCATGTCCTAATTGATACATGTTGTCATGGACTGTCCCTGAAAAGAGGTGACATTTAAGTAGAGGTTTGAATTATAAGAATAAGCCAAAGGGATTTCAGCTCAGGTAGAAGGAACAGCAAGAATGAAGGCCCCATGATAGGTTAAGAACTTGACGTTGTCTAAAAACTGGCAGAAGGCTGGTATACCTAGTTTCTGATGGCAAGGGAAAGATAATAGTAACAATGTTTATAAATTGTGTTACAGTTTCTAAACCACTTTTACTTATATTATTTAATGTGATCTTCACAATTAAGTGAAGTGCCCATTTTGTAGTTTGGTAAACTGCCCATATATTTATAGCCAGTGATTGATTTGAAATGGTTGCTCTTTCTACTATTGAGTGTATATTATGTATATACTTCATAACCAGATGAAATGGTAAGATATACATTTTATCTGAATTTGTTAGTGTTCCCACTTTTCAGCGGTATTGATTTATTTAAGGTGGAAGGTACAGATGCAAAGGCCAGATTTCTGGATCCATTTGAATAATATAAATTAATTGCATCAGTAAACACAACCTGGTGTGTTATCTTGAGTTAAGGTGAGTGAGATGCTCCTGATAGAAACCTCATAAATGTGGTTATGTGTTTGTACTTCATAACTAGGAAGATTAATTTCTAAGATATTGGCTGGCTTCAGTGAATTAATATTTTGTGCTCATGTAGTCAGGATACCTGGCATTTTAAGTTCATATGTGTATATACTGTGACCTTACTGATAAGCATGCTATGAGAGTATGATAGATGACTCTGTAAGTAATGAATGAAAATTGAATTTTATAATCTTGGCAGGGGCTATATGAAAATTTCCTTTTCTTTCCTCTCCTGCCCTTCCCTCTTTTTCCCTTCCATGCTTTTCCCTTCCCTCACTTTCTCTCTTTCCTTCCTCCCCTGCCTTACTCCCTTCATTCCACATACCAGTTTAGTTATTTCGCCAATTGCTTTTATATAAATGAGTTGATTTCAACCAGCATGAAAGGACCATCTTAATTTATGACACTGTTTTTACTTGCTTTTTCCTACTTCTTTCTTAAATTAATAAACACAATTTTATTACTGCCCTTTACCCATATATGGAGGCTGGACAGTAAGAAAGATTTTAAATAAGTTCTTTAACAGTACTTAATTTGAAAGTGAACTGAGATCAGTTGAGAAGATATTTAAATATATAGTCTTGGACCTCTATCAATTTAGGATTGACTTGAATTGTATATGCATAGGGCTCTTTAAATATTTGTACTTTGTAATTGATAAATAGTTTTTCTCTAAAAGTTTCATTTATATTTCTCTTTATCAACCTGATGCCTTTAAAATATAACAGTCATGTTTAACCTTTGCTACATTATAGTAGTCATTCATTAAATTTGCTGAATAAATTATTTTTCTGTTGAAATTTTCAGTTTATTCTGTTACATTGAATTACTTTAAGAAGCACTCTGTAACAATGATTTGCTTTTTATTCTTTCCAGTTGTTAAAAAATTCTTCTAAAGATGATAACTCTCTAAACTATAGTAGATATTTATTATAATCTAAGGAATCATTATTATTTGAATATTTATGATGCTTTCTTTCACTTTGAGAAAAAAGCTACAAAGAAGATTCAGAAAAATTTCAGTATAGTTTGTTAATTATATTACTAGTTATTTTAGTTGATTCTCACTGTCTTTGAAATATGTAAAAAATAAAATTTTCACATTAACATTTGGATTGAAGTTGATCATATGTGTAGAATAATTACTTCTGATTTTTTCATTAAAAGTAGGAATGTACAATGATGATTTTGCTGAAGAAAATGTCTCATTGAAACTCAAAATGCAAGCACATAATTTAGCCATTTAATGAATTGGCATCCTTCAATTATTGACATTTTCAATTATATTCACAAAATGGAGATAGTTTAAATTTTCTGTTATGATTTTTCAACTTTATTGAAGCATAACTTACATCAATAAAATGTACATATATTAAGTGTACACTTAGATGATTTTTCTTAAATCTATACCTTTTTATAACTGTCATTCCCCTTTTTAATCAGTTGTCTGCTTGTTCCCTGGCAATCAGTGGTCTGATTTTCGTCACTATATGTTAGTTTCTCTGTTCTAGAGCTTCATATAAATGTGTATTCTTTTTTTGTCCCTGACATCTTTTGCCAGGCATGTTTTAGAGATTCATCCACGTTGTGTAAATCAGTAGTTTATTCCTGTTTCCTACTGAAAAATATTCCATTTATATGAATGTGTTACATTTATTTATCCATTTAGCTGTTGGTTAGACACTTGGATTTTTTCAAATTTTTGATTCATTAATAAAGTGGCTGTTGTGTCTTCTATAAATATTTGGTGGAATTCACACATAAAGCCAGGTGGGCCTAGAGTTTTCTTTGTGGGAAGGTTTATTAATACACATTCATCATCTTTAATAGATATAAGGCTCTATGGCTATTCAGGTTATTTATTCCTTCTTGATTGAGCATTGGCAGTTTATTTTAAGAAATTTATCCATTTCAGGTCTGGTTTCATATTTATTGACCCAAAGTTGTTCATAATATTTCCTTACTATTCTTTTGTAGCATCTGTAGTGATGCTTTCTCTTTCATTCCTTATATTGTCAGCTTATGTCTTCTTTTTTTCCCATTGATTAGTTCATCTAGAATATTATCAATTTTATCGATCTTTTCAAGGAATTTGTTTTTAGTTTCATTGATTTTTTTTCCTCTATTGTTTATCTGTTTTATATTTCATTGATAGAATTTACGATGTGAAGCTTTTACCTATTTCACCAAACTTTCAAATACTTTCACACTTCTTGAAGTATAACGCAGGGACTTAAAAACCATTTTCTTGGGACTTCCCTGGTGGTGCAGTGGTTAAGAATCCGCCTGCCAATGCAGGGGACATGGGTTCGATCCCTGGTCCGGGGAGATCCCACATGCCGCAGAGTAACTAGGCCTGGGCGCCACAACTACTGAGCTTGTGCTCTAGAGCCTGCGAGCCACAACTACTGAGCCTGTGTGCCACAACTATTGAAGCCCACGCACCTAGAGCCCGTACTCCACAAGAGAAGCCACCGCAATGAGAAGCCCGCGTGCCGCAGCTAGAGAAAGCGTGCATGCAGCAATGAAGACCCAGGGTAGCCCAAAATAAAGAAATCAATTTTAAAATTTTTTTAAAAAATTAAAAAATAAAAAACCATATCCTTTTTTCTGCCTGTCATACATCTTATGACATTGTTACAAACCCTATAGTATTTGTTATTTTAGTTTTAAAGAATCAAATGTATTTTGTTTTTTGAATCAAATTTATTTTAAAAGAAATTAAAAATGAGAAAAAGTTTCACTTATACCTGCTCATAAATTTGTTCATTGTTTACATTCAAGTTTCCATCCACAATTATTTTCTTTAAGCCTGAAAAGCATCCCTTTAAATGTATCTTGTAGAGTGTATCTGTTGGCAACAAGTTCTTTCAGCACTTGTTTTCTGAAAATGTATTTATTTTGCCTTTATCATTTAAAAGCTTTTTATTTTGGAATAATTTTAGAATTACAGAAACTTTGCAAAGAAAGTACAGAGAGTTTTCATATACTTTTTGCCCAGGTTCTCCTAATGTTAACATCTTACATAGCCTGGTACATTTGTCAAAAGTAATAAATTAACAGGGTGCAATATTATTTACTAAACTACACACTGTATTTGGATTTCACCAGTTTCTCCACAGTGTCCCTTTTCTCTTCCAAGATCTAATCCTAGATACCATGTCTCCTTAGTCTTCTCTAATCTGTGACAGTTTCTTCGTTGTTTCATGTTTTTTATGACCTTGATAGTTTTGAAGAGTATATTTGGGTCAGGTATTTTGTTGGATGACCCTCAGTTTGGGATTTTTTGGTACTTTTCTAATTTTTAGACTGGAATTATGGGTTTGTGGGTTGAATACCACAGAGATAATGTGCCCTTCTTCAGTACCATTTAGAGTTGTTTCATCAGTGTAAAAATTTTCCCTGGAGCCCCTTGGTTAATCAGCCCTTCCTTGCAGCTTCAGTCCTTGGCAACTGCTGATCTATTTTGTCACCCTGTAGTTTTCCTTTTGCCATAATGTTAGATAAATGAATTACACAATATATATCTTTTGATTCTAGCTTTCTTCACCTAGCAAAATGCATTTAAGATTCACCCTTTTTTTTTTTTTAACATCTTCATTGGAGTATAATTGCTTTACAATGTTGTGTTAGTTTCTGCTGCATAACAAAGTGAATCAGCTATACGTTTACATATATCCCCATATCCCTTCCCTCTTGCATCTCCCTCCCAGTCTCCCTATCCTACCCCTCTGGGTGGTCACAAAGTACCAAGCTGATCTCCCTGTGCTATGCGACTGCTTCCCACTAGCTATCTATTTTACATTTGGTAGTATATATATGTCAGTGCCACTCTCTGACTTTGTCTCAGCTTACCCTTCCCGCTCCCCGTGTCCTCATGTCCATTCTCTACATCTGCATCTTTATTCCTGTCCTGCTCCTAGGTTCTTCAGAAAAAAAAAAAAAATTTTTTTTTAGATTCCATATATAAGTGTTAGCATATGGTATTTGTTTTTCTCTTTCTGACTTACTTCACACTGTGTGACAGTCTCTAGGTCCATCCACCTCACTACAAATACCTCAATTTCATTTCTTTTTATGGCTGAGTAATATTCCATTGTATATATGTGCCACATCTTCTTTATCCATTCATCTGTCGATGGACACCTAGGTTGCTTCCATGTCCTGGCTATTGTAAATAGTGCTTCAGTGAACATTGTGGTGCATGACTCTTTTTGACTTATGGTTTTCTCAGGGTAGATTCCAAGTAGTGGGATTGTGGGGTCATGTGGTAGTTCTATTTTTACTTTTATTTTATTTATTTATTTTTTTAACATCTTTATTGGAGTATAATTGCTTTACAATGGTGTGTTAGCTTCTGCTTTATAACAGAGTGAATCAGTTATACATATACATGTATCCCCATATCTCCGCCCTCTTATGTCTCCCTCCCATCCTCCCCATCCCACCCCTCTAGCTGGACACAAAGCACCAAGCTGATCTCCCTGTGCTATGCGGCTGCTTCTCACTAGCTATCTGTTTTGCATTTGGTAGTGTATGTATGTCCTTGCCACTCTCTCACTTCATCCCAGCTTGCCCTTCCCCTTCCCGTGTCCTCAAGTCCATTCTCTGCGTCTGCGTCTTTATTCCTGTCCTGCCACTAGGTTCTTCAGAACCTTTTTTTTTTTAGTTTCCATATATATATGTTAGCATATGGTATTTTTTTTTCTCTTTCTGACTCACTTCACTCTGTATGACAGTCTCTAGGCCCATCCACCACACTACAAATAACTCAATTTCGTTTCTTTTTTGGCTGAGTAATATTCCATTGTATATATGTGCCACATCTTCTTTATCCATTCATCTGTCCATGGACACTTAGGTTGCTTCCATGTCCTGGCTATTGTAAGTAGAGCTGCAGTGAACATTGTGGTACATGATTCTCTCTTTTTTTTTTTTTTTTTTTTTTTTTTTGTGGTACACGGGCCTCTCACTGTTGTGGCCTCTCCCGTTGCGGAGCACAGGCTCCGGATGCACAGGCTCAGCGGCCATGACTCATGAGCCCAGCCACTCCACGGCATGTGCGATCTTCCCGGACCGGGGCATGAACTGGACTCTCAACCACTGTGCCACCAGGGAAGCCCACGTGATTCTTTTTCAATTATGGTTTTCTCAGGGTACATGCCCAGTAGTGGGATTGCTGGGTCATATGGTAGTTCTATTTTTAGTTTTTAAGGAACCTCCATACTATTCTCCATAGTGGCTCTATCAATTTGCATTCCCACCAACAGTGCAAGAGAGTTCCCTTTTCTCCACACCCTCTCCAGCATTTATTGTTTGTGGAGTTTTTGATGAATGCCATTCTAACCAGTGTGGGGTGATACCTCATTGTAGTTTTGATTTGCATTTCTCTAATGATTAGTGATGTTGAGCATCCTTTCATGTGTTTGTTGGCAATCTGTATATCTTCTTTGGAGAAATGCCTATTTAGGTCTTCTGCCCATTTTTGGATTGAGTTGTTTGTTTTTTTGATATTGAGCTGCATGAGCTGCTTGTATATTTTGGAGTTTAATCCTCTGTCAGTTGCTTCATTTGCAAATATTTTCTCCCATTCTGAGGGTTGTCTTTTCGTCTTGTTTATGGTTTCCTTTGCTGTGCAAAAGCTTTTAAGTTTCATTAGATCCCATTTGTTTATTTTTGTTTTTAATTCCATTACTCTAGGAGGTGGGTCAAAAAGGATCTTGCTGTGATTTATGTCATAGAGTGTTCTGCTTATGTTTTCCTCTAAGAGTTTTATAGTGTCTGGCCTTATATTTAGGTCTTTAATTCATTTTGAGTTTATTTTTGTTTATGGTGTTAGGGAGTGTTCTAATTTCATTCTTTTACATGTAGCTGTCCCAGCACCACTTATTGAAGAGGCTATCTTTTCTCCATTGTATATTCTTGCCTCTTTTCTCAAAGATAAGGTGACCATATGTGTGTGGATTTATCTCTGGGCTCTTTATAAGGTTCACCTATTTTGTTGAGTGGGCCAATAGTTTTTTCCTTTTTATTGCTGAGTAGTAGTCCTTTGTTTTTGATACATGATCATTTGTTTTGATAAATGAATGTTCTCATTCACCTGTTGAAGACCATGTTGATTTTTCCTCCAATTTTTGTCTATATATAAAGCTGCTATAAACATTTGTGTATCAGTTTTTGTGGGAACATGAGCTTTCATTTTTCTTGAGATGATACCTAGGTAGGAGCGGGAATCCTGGGCAAGTGTATTTTTAACTTTGAAACCTAAAACTAAAACTTCTTAAGGCAAATGTAGGAGAAAATATATGTGACCTTGGATTGACATTGAATTTTTAGATATAATACTCAAACCACTATTAAAAAAACCCAAATCTATTAAAAAACATTATAATTTTTTTATATTCTATCAAAAAATTAATTTTTTTTTGCTGTATGCAAGACACTGTTAAGAGAATGCAAAGGCAAGTCACAGAGTGGGAAAAAATATTTGAAAAGTCACACATCTGATTATAGACATGTATCAAGAATATATAAAGAACTCTTAAATCTCAAAAGTAAACAATGTAATATAGAAATGGACAAAACATCTCAATAGACATTTCACCAGAGAAGCTGTATGGTTGGCAGATAAGCACATGAATAGATGATCACATGCTTAATGTCATTTGTTATTAGAGAAATTGAATGCAAATGGAAACCAGATTGAACCACTACACAACTATCAGAATTGCTTTAGAAAAAATTGAAGATACCAAATGCTGGAGAAATTGTAGAGCAACAGGAACACTCATTTGTTCCTGGTAACAATTCAGGATGATGCAGCTTCTTTGGAATACTGTTTGACCTTTCCTTATTATAAGTGTATGTTTTCCATATGACCCAGCAATCCCAATCCTAGGTATTTACCCAAGTTAAATGAAAACTTACAGAAACCTGCTCTTGTTTTTGAAGGTATTTTCAATGGATAACAAAGTGTAGTTTTGCCGTGTTTTTTTATTTCAGCACTTTTAAAGATGTTATTCCATTGCCCACTTGCTTGTATTTTTTTCCAATAAGAAGCCCCCTGAAACTCTGTTTAACACCTATGTATTCTCCCCCACCCCACCGTGACTAATCTTCTCCTCCAAATTATGGTTTTATTTGTATTTAAAAATACTTTGGAAATTCTTTATATGCCCGTGACTAAGCTAGTTTTCAATGTACATTACTTCAGGTTTGAGACAGGTTTTGTTCTGAGAAGTCCTTTTTCAAGCTGAATGCTAAAATGGGGAATGCCGGTACATTTCCAAAGATGATTAATGTAAATTGTTTTCTTGCTAATGTTGATGGGTGACTTTTATTAGAGTCTTAGCTCCTGAACAGTTTTTAGTTCACGATGATACTTACTGTAATGTGCTGTGACTGTGCTGAAAGCTGTCGAACACTGTAATATCTGAAGTGCTGTAAACAGTGGTTGCTTTAAAAATTTACTTTTTTATGAAACCTCCTTCAGATTTTTTTCTTCCTGGATAATTTTCTTTTTGGGTAATTTTTCTAAGTTGACATATATTAGTTTCAGGTGTAAAACACAGTGATTTGATATATATATATATATAGTTAAATTATCACTATAATAAATCTAGTTAACATGTCACCATATATAGTTGTAATTTTTTTCTTGTGATCAGGATATTTTCTATTTGTCTTCAAATTCACCTAACTTTTCCTCTGCAGTATCTAATTTGCTCTTAATCATTTCCAGAGAATTTTTTAATTTTTAGATTTTTAAAAAATTATAGATGTTGCCTTTTTGTTAGTTTTTATTTCTTTTAATCAATGTTTTCATTTTTAAACACTTAAATCCTAACACATATTTGTAGTAATTGTTTTAGTGTCCTTATCTGCTATTATCCTCATCTCTGTCTTCTGGGTCTGTTTTTTTTTTTTTTTTTTTTTTTTTTTTTTTTTTTTTGGCATTACGTGGGCTTCTCACTGCTGTGGCCTCTCCCGTTGTGGAGCACAGGCTCTGGACGCGCAGGCCCAGCAGCCATGGCTCACGGGCCCAGCCGCTCCGCGGCATGTGGGATCTTCCCGGACCGGGGCACGAACCCGTGTCCCCTGCATCGGCAGGCGGACTCCCAACCACTGCGCCACCAGGGAAGCCCTGGGTCTGTTTTAAATTGACTGATTTTCTTCTTAGTTATGGGCCACATTTTCCTACTTGTTGGCATCATAGTTAAAAAATACATATTTCTGGAAAAGTAATTCATAATTTCTTCAACCATGTTTCTATTGATGGGCAATTATGTTTTTTCCAGTTTGGAACTATTGCAAACAGCGTTGTAATGAATACCCTTGTGATATGTTTTGTTCATGTGTTAAAATGCATAAATTCCTGCTAGTTGAGTTTCTCATCAAAGGGAATGTTTATGCAAATATTTGACATATAATGCTATATTTCCCTTTGCATAGGGTATACATATTTATATTACTTAAATAAGTACTGAATTAGTTTTAAGTTTAGAGGACAATCTTCTAATGAACATGGTTCACAGCAGAACAGGTCAGGCTCTTAGTCATTTGATTCTGTAGCACGTTGTCACAGATTCCATCTTTTGGCCTTAGCATGAAAGTGAAGCCACTTGAATGTGATTCTTGGAAATATCATTTTCGCATAGTCAGATGCTAAAAGAAGTAGCTATTGGTCATTTTCTTATATGTTAGGTATGAGAAAAGTCAGTTTGTTAGTGTTGTAAATGGTACTGCATTTTGTTGTCGTGGTTGTTGCTTCTAATAGACTGATTACACTATTTCTAAGAAAGTAATTAGGTGATATAGTTTATATTTGATTTCTACTGAATTACTCAGAATGTTAGTTGTTGCAAGAAGAGGCTTTTCTGGGGCTTGTTTTAGTGACTTCCCTTTGTGATTAGAATCCACTAGAATATTACCTCTTGAGGGCAGAAATTTTGTCTGTCTTGTTTTTGCAGAGACTTAAAACTCCTGAGGTAGTGGACTACTGCTGCCTTATTCTTGGTTTGGGGCTTGGAGTGGAGTGTTTGCTCTGTATTCTCATCCACCCTTAGCCTTTAGCAGGTTTTTGGATGTCTGCATCACCGGATGATCTCTTTCCATGTTCTTTGTAAGTTTTGATTAGTTGCTGGACAGTGTGAACTTTATATTGTTGAGTATCTATATGTTATTGTCTTTCTTTAAAGAATGTTGAGTTTATTTTGATAGGCATTAATTTACTTTTGGATCACCTTTAGCTTGTTTTTGTAGCTTGTTTTTAAGTTTTGTTATGGATCTTGTTAGCATGGCCTTTATTCTGTGCTGGAGTCATTAGACTGGTCTCATGAGCAGATCTGGGCTACAGCCCTTGAGCTAAGAATGGATTTTACATTTTTAAAGGGTTGTAAAGAAACAAGAAACAAGAAAAAAACAAAGAATATGTGACTTTTCTAGTTTATATGTGAGGACAAATCTAATACCAGTTATTCTTTCATGGTTAGAAGTGGAAGTCTGTTTAGTAAACATTAATAGAAATGCTTTCAGACTTTTGGTATAATATATAACTAATAATTATAGTTTTACCAAATCTCTTATTTGCTATAAATTGAGTTTAGTTTTTATAGTATTTGTAAGAGATATTAGCAGGATATTAAGAAACTGTAATTAAGATTCATTTCTGTCCTGCATCTTGGATGCCTACTCTGTGCCCCAGACTTTGTACAGCTTGCTGGGGACAGACAGAATAATACATGAATTGAAGACCAGGTACTCAGCCTAGTAGGGAACTAGACATGTGTATTATCTATTGCTGCATAACAAATTACCCTAAGACTAAGTAGCTTAAAAAACATTTATTATCTGTTGGTCTGGAATTGGGCCATGGCTTAGCTGGGTCTTCTGGCTCAGGGTCTTTCAAAAACCTGAAATTAAAATGTGAACCAAGCTACAGTGGCGTGGTCCAGGCTTGACTGATGGAGGATCCATTTCCAAGTTCACTCACATGGTTGTTGGCAGGAATCAGTTCCTTTCCACATAGGCCTCTTCATAGGGCAGCTCACAGTGTGGTAGCTTATATCTCTTGTAACCTTATCTCAGAAGTGAAATCCTATCATTTTCGCTGTCTTCTGTTGTATATAAGTAAGTCACTAGGTCCAGCCCACACTTGGAGGAGGAGATTACATAACAGCACGAATATGGGACACAGGGATCATTGACAGCCATTTTAGAAACTGCCTATAATAACATATGGTATATAAATTATATAAAATATTATAATTGTGTCTTAAAATAATGTTACAGTATTAATATGTATGACATAATAACAGTTTGCCACTGGTGTGCTAAGTGCTTCCCACAGATTATTTTATTTAAGCCTCTCCCAGTATTTGGTGGGAGAGGTAGTATGTAATATATCCATTTTACATATAAGGAAATTGAAGCTCAGTGAGGTTACCTAACTATGATATAGCAGAACCAAGGCTCTAGCTCAGACTTTGCTGATTCTAGCACCCATATTTTTAATCTGCATATTTTGTCAGCATTAAAATATAATTACCTTTTATTGGGCACCTCTTATGTGCCAAGCCTTGTAAATGCTTTATTCATGTAAGCCCCATAATAACTCCATTAAAGCTCCTGATCTTACTGATGATGTCCTTTAGATTCCAGATTCAAGAAATTACTTTGAAAAATTACATATTTTTTACATATTTTTTTTGTTTCAGAGACATTAAACAATATAACCCAAAGAGTCTCTGTAAATACCAAAAGAAATGAATCATTTAAATACCTATTACTTTAAAAAAGTGGTATTGCTAATTAAATAAATTTGCAGAAGGAAACCTGACACATTTCAATCCATTTACTGTTCTGCAGATGAAGGGTAGTATGTGAATCTCAAACAGGAATGAATTTGTAAATACTTGAAAAGAAAACAACCTACTCAGAAGAAATCTTAGCAAATACTACTATATAAATTTGTCAGAAATTAGCTCATGTAGTTAATGTTGAAATATTTTTACTAATAAATTTGAAGTACTTTCACTAATAAATTCATTCAGAAATAAATTGAGTGGCTTTCATATCACAGGCTGTACGTACTTCCTTCAGGTATCCCATTGTTTTTGCAAAGTGAATCTAGATGAGGAAAATACGACATAGAGAATTATTTTCTCATGGCTGAAGGGTAACCATAAGATTGCTGATCTTATTGGCCTTTTAGACCAGTTTATTTTAATAATTTGAGGCTGTCTTATAAAATATATGTTGATAATAATAAATCCTAAAGTTTTGAATGATTTTATTTTCCTTATAATAGCACTGTCTCACATTCTACATTTGTATTTGCTTTCTTAAGTGGGGCATAAAATGCAGTTGAAGCTGATAAGTTCTCAGATTCTGTGTCATGTCATATGCCATTATGACATCCTTCACTCAACTCATTCACTTATTTATTAAAAAATATTTATTACTAAGTTGTAAATACTGCTCTAAGTACTTTGGATACGTCAGTGAACAAAATGGCCAAAAATCATGAAGTTTACATTTTAGCAGGCATGGTTCAAAAATAAACAGTAAACTTGATAGGTAAGTAAGTAAGTAAGCAGGCATTCATTATGGATAAGGAAGAAATTCTATACCTGCTCTTTTAAACCATGCTAAGGAAAATTACATAGAAAACTACTTGGTTTTCAGCTTGGCTTATTTTCGTTGATCCCTTTAAAAATATTGTTTTAAGAACAACAAAATTTAGGGAAATATTCTCTCTAAAAACAGAGTTAAAATGATGCTATTAATTAAGAAAATGACCATGTTTTGCTCCTACAATAATTTCTTGCTTTATAACTCATGCATTATCAATATTGCTGCAAAATATAGTAATTTAATATCTTGGATACTTTTGATGGTGGTTTATAAAAACCCAAAGCACTTGGTATAACAAAATTTATGTTTCTCTAAACTTGTTTCTGTTCAAATTATATTATACTTTTGCTGGCTTTGAATATTAATGATAATTTCTTTGTTATAATTCTAGGTAAAATGTTACAGAACAACTTTTTCTTATTTGTTATTGAAATGATTTTTGTTTAGAAAACTCTCTGTACTTTTGTTTATCACACTTGTCTTTTTTTTTCACACTTGTCTAAGTTAACTTTTTCTATGAAGGGAAAGATTAAACATTTCTAATATCTTACTGGTGTAGCTTAGAATCAACTAGGATACATTATAGGTTCAGCATATGGTATGACAACGTTTTACAAGGGTTGCATGTGTTGTCACAAACAGTATTATTAACTCAAATGTTAATACTTCTTTTGTTGACTTACTGAATTAAATCCATCCCTTAGACCATCAGAGTGGATTTTTTTAATTTGTTTTTTAACCAAGAATCCCTGAATGTCTGCATTTTTTCTATATAATATAAAAAGTAGACCTCACACGACTGGATCTTGTGAGATGTTGAATACCTGAGATGTTGAATAGACTTTAATTATTCTTATGTTTAGTGAATAGATGGGGTTACATGAAATTAGAGGAATAGGGTTTTGAGAAAGGATTTTGAGAAAGAGACAGAATGAACAGTGGAGTCAATAAAAAGAATGTTCTCATTAGACTTAAGAATAGATATTAAAACAAAAGACAAAACACCAAGTTTTCTTTGGATTATTACTTTATTTGGCTTTCTAACATTCTCAGTGAGTACAATTTTTTTCATTTGTTTAGTCAGTGTAAACCAGAAACAATGAGGAAAATAGTGTAGGAATAAATGGGAAGGAAGTAGAATGTTTCTGGGTCACTCCTTTGAAGAGATTTTCTTTTCTTTGAATACTTGGCCATTTAAAAGCATTTGAAATTTGAGGTTCAAAAGGAGGATAATAGTAGTCCTGTGCTCTAATTTTTGAAACTTCTTCTCCAACCTTTCTATCTAGTCTTTCATAACTGTTTTATTAGTGGTTAAGTACCCATCACATTCAGTTTTGTATATAGAAACTATTTCTTTTCTTCTCTTTTATAAGGAACTCTATGCCTGGAGATAAGACTTTTCTTATCTAGCTCTAGAATTATCAAATGGTATTAAAGTTATATCTTTGCCTACAAATTTTCTCCTTGGTGAGAAAATTGTTTTGTTTTCAAAGGAAATTCTAAGCCTAATGATGGAGAAGTGACAAATGAAACCAATAACCAAGCCTGAGAAAGCATATCCATTTTGTAGTTTAAGATGCTCCATAACTAAGATTTAACTGGTATTAGACTTCTATTGCAATTGTTGGTATTTTTAAATAAATTTGAGAAAGGAATAATCTACCATAATCCATATGAACCTTTGCTTGTGATGTTTGGAGTGGTTGCCAGCTGCTTAATAGCTGTGATAGCCTTTGCTTGGCTCATATACATGCCACTTTTAGAACTTTTCCTAAAAGTGACAATATGCCTGTCACCTGCAGAGTTAAGTGGTGTAATGGCAGCTGAGCAGTGAGATGGAGGGGGGTGGAGTTGAGATTTTGTAAGAATGAATTCACTCATGCAGAGAACATGTTTCAGTTTGAGATAATGGAAACATTAGCCCAGAATATGTAGTTGAGTACATTTTGTTTGGTTTTGAGTGGTTTTTCAAAGATACAATCTTTTAATCTCTGTATATGTGCTGTTGCACAGTGTTGTTAGAAGGAAAAGTGATGATGGCATTTGGAGGACTTTCAGGCTTAGAGCTAATTAATGTATCTGGTACAGCCTTGATTTAATATGCAGACCTAAAAGCTTTTGCTTTTTACTTACTTTAGACAATTACATTATTTGCCAGCCTGTTGGCTAGTCAACACCAATATGGTTCTTCTAACTCCATGAATCTCAGCATATGCCATTTTACATATCCTAAATAATTTAAATACATTTCTTATTCTTTCCACAGCATGTAGCGTCCATGAAGCACAGGACAATAAAGCTTCCTACTCATACCACCAGGAGGATCTCTTGGAAAGAGTCACCACAGGACTACCAGAGAGACTAATTTGTCTGAAGCATCATGTGTTGAAAGAACAGAAGGCTACTACCTTTGCACTCACTAGAAACACAGTGACGATGTTTTCAATTCCTTGAGTTCCAGGAACCCAGGAGAGTGAGCTGAAACTCTGAAAATGCGGCCATGGACTGGTTCCTGGCGTTGGATTATGCTCATTCTTTTTGCCTGGGGGACCTTGCTATTTTATATAGGTGGTCACTTGGTACGAGATAATGACCACCCTGATCACTCTAGCCGAGAACTGTCCAAGATTTTGGCAAAGCTTGAACGCTTAAAACAGCAAAATGAAGACTTGAGACGAATGGCTGAATCTCTCCGGTAGGTTCTAAAAAACTGAGGGAAGAATGGTGAAATATTGTACTTTGTTTTTAGGTGCAAGGCTTCAGTCAGCTATTAAAAAATTCTTAATGATTTCTGTAAACTGCTATTTTTGCAAAAATTTAAATAGTAAGGTACTTTTTGTGCTAATGATATCTCTATGTATTTAACATAGAGAGTTACTCTATAATGGCAAATCTTATTTTGCATATGAATTTTAATATAGAAAAACTATGCCGTTTAATTTACTTATATTTTGTTTAAAATTATCTTCAGCATTTTGATAATTTTGATAAATATAAACTTTGTATGATTTAAAGTAGTACATATTAAAATTTTCATCATGGACTATAACAAACACATAATAATTGAGAGGCTGAGTTAGTCTAACTATAACTTACTAAATGAAAACGTTCATTCTTAAATAAAACAACTGTATCTGGAATCTAGAGAATTATTATAATTGCTACTTCCAGTCTATTAAAAATGTGACATGGGGAATTCCCCGGCAGTCCAGTGGTTAGGACCCTGTGCTTTCACTGCCGGGGGCCTGGGTTCAATCCCTGGTCAGGGAACTAAGATCCCACAAGCCGTGGTGCGGCAAAAAAAAAAAAGTGACATGTATGCGTTAGAAGTCATCAACTATTGGGAAAAACAAAGCCTTTTATCTTCAGAAGCAAGTGAACATAGTGTTAAATAGATAGTCTATATTTGTTTTCAAAGTTATTGAATTTAGAAATTATCTAGTATCTTCTAATTCCTCATACTTAAATATGAAGGTGACTGTATACGTAGTGCTTGCTGTCTCTCAAAACAGAGGTCGGAGATTTGAGAAGATGAAGAGGTGAGAGTCGTCTAGAGGTGGTAATTGACTCTAAAGGAAGTTAGTTTAGAAAAAAAGCACAAATTCATTTCTTTTTGAGAAAAATATACATTGAGGAGTCGAAACTGGAAACGTTCTGTTGTGCGTAGAACTTTCAGAGTAGTTGGAGAAGGAGAAGGGGAGAGAGCTGTTTTGTGGAGGCCGAGGAGCCTTCTGTGACGAAAGAATGTAGTTGGCAGTGCCATACACCCTTGGAGCCTCCCTTCCCTCACTGCCTTTCAACTCTTTATTTAGAACTCAGTTCTTTCCTTTTGTTTAGTTCCATAACTTTTTTTCACCATGATATCATTTTGATCTCTTTATGTTCTGTGGAAGGCTGTGCTAGGTATTAAGAGTTTTACTGTTTCAATGAATGAAACATCAGGCCGGTCATTTGTAGGAGTAGTAGTACCATTCAGCAAAATACAAAGTACGCAGGAATTAGAAAGTGGACAGCTAACTTCTTGAATTTGTGTATCATTTTATTTTCTTTTTGGGGAGAGCCAGAGAGGAAGGATCATGGAGAGAGTGGTCTTTCAGTAGAGTCTTAATCATTGTTACGGGAACCAAAGATTGATAATTTGGAGGTTAGTAATCATAGCTATCATTTATTGAGGGTTTGTTAAGTGCCAGGTACTGTGCCAAGGACTTTGCATGGATTATCTCATTGAATTCCACAGCTTCCTTATGGGATGCTGGTTCTGTTTTCATAACCATTTTACAGATGAGGAATCAATGGGATATTAAGTGATTTAATTTTTCCCTAGGTCACACTTCTCACAAATGATGGAGCTTACTTTGAATCCTGGCAGTATGAGTGGAAAGCCAGGGGTCTGATGAACGGTTTTGCCTCTCTGAATAGAAACCAGAGAGACGTAAATGATTCAGAAATCTCGACTAAACATCTCATGTAGGAAAACAGCAAGAGTAGTTGATTTTGGAGTATGCTTTGTAGTAAGATCTTGTTCTACGTTATGAGAATTTTACTCCTTGAAAACATATTGCCTCTTAACAATTTAGGCTAATAAAAAATTGCTCACTTTTTTCCTAATTTTAACTTAAATATTGATAGTTCACTTGGCTTGTCTGACTGCCAAGTATTTGCTTCTATTGCATGAAGGAAAGCTTGCCTTTAATATGAGTTGTTCCTTCTGCAAAATAATCTTTGGATCTCTGAAGTCACTTTCTTTATAGTCTTTCATGTTGGCAAAAAATTAAATTCTCAACTACTATAAATGTAGAGACAACTTTTAAGAGCTGAGACATTTAATATGTCATTCTATAACATCATAAATACAATCTGAAAGTACAGATGGAGAAAATGAGCCCACACACACACACACACACACACAGACATGCACACACACACAGACACGCACACACACATGATTTCAGGAAAATATGTAAATAATTAGGGAAGAAAACCTCTTCAGGCCTTTCCATCAACTTTATTGGTAGGGCTATTTGTGTTTTATTCAAAGAGATTATTATTTTAGAGCCCCTGGCATAAAAGGAAGAGCAGTGGAGGTGGTAGTGGCATTGGTGTTCTTTTTTCCCCTTATTGTAATATTTCATACTTTTCTGTATCTTTTTTCTGTGTCTTTTTCTTTTTTTTTTTTTTTTTTTTTTTTTTTTTTTTTGTGGTACGCGGGCCTCTCACTGTTGTGGCCTCTCCTGTTGCGGAGCACAGGCTCCGGCCACGCAGGCCCAGCGGTCATGGCTCACGGGCCCAGCCACTCCGCGGCATGTGGGATCTTCCCGGACCGGGGCACGAACCCGTGTCCCCTGCATCAGCAGGCGGACTCTCAACCACTGCACCACCAGGGAAGCCCTGTGTCTTTTTCTTATAAGAAAGTATGTTCAGAAGGTAGACTATAAAGGCTTAATTCAGATGTCTGTAAAACTAGGTCATTTCTTTGAGATATGATATGTGGATTCGAATTGGAAAGTAACCCAGAAGCCTGAAACTACAATTTTTAAGATTCAGGACAATAATTTTTAAAAGCATTTACCCAACCCTCTAGCCAGTGTTTGCTAATTTTGTTGATACTACTACAAATTTAGGAAAATAATTTGAAAATCATTACTCTGAGGGATGCAAACGTTTTAGTACGATGTATGGGAGGTTGCTGCATCTCTGTCTGTACATGTGTATCTGTATGTATATTTAATTCTGCCTTATTGATGAATAATTTCTGTATGGTAAAATACACTTGTTTTAGCATACATGTCTATGAATTTTGGCAAATCCTTATAGTCATGTAACCAGTACTACCATCAAATTATAGAAGAATTCTTTCTCCCCCGAGAATTCTGTTGTGCCCTTTTGTAGTTAAATTCTCTTCTAACCTTCTGTCCCTGGCATCCACTGATCTGTTTTCTGTCCTAAGTTTGTTTCCTGTTCCAGAATGTTATACAAATAGAATCATGCAGTAGGTAGCCTTTTGAGTCTGGCTTTTTTCATTTAGCATAATATACTTGTGATTCATCAGTGCTACTTTGTGTATTGGTAGTTCATTTTATTAAAAAAATTTTTTTTAATGATGAGCAGTATTCCACAGTAGGCATGTATCAGTCTTGTTTGTTTTTAAATGCATTCACCAGTTGAAAGATGTTATTAGTGTTTCCATTTTTTTGGCAATTATGAACAAAGCTGTTACAGACATTTGCCCTTTAAGTTTTTGTGTGTAAGTGAGTTTTTATTTCTCTTGGGTAAATACCTAGGAGTGGAATTGCTGGGTCATATGTAAAGTGCATTTTAACTTTATGTAAGAAGCTGTGCAAAATGTTTTCCAGAGTACCTGTACCATTTTGCATTCCCACCCACAGTGCTTGAGAGTTATAGCTCTCATCTTTGCTAGCACATGCTGTTGTCAGCTATTTTTACTTTATGTTTTAATAGATATGTAGTATTATCTCATAGTTTCAGTTTGCATTTACGTGATGATTAACGATGATGAGCATTTTTTTCATGTGCTTATTTGCTATTCATATATCTTCTTTGGTGAAGTATCTATTCAAATTTGTTGCTTATTTTAAAAATTAAGTTATTTGTTTTCTTACTGAATTTTTTTAAGAAATTGGGGTTTTATATATAACATAAAATGTTTTATATATATGCGTATATATAAAATAAAAACACAGTGGCTTAAACCAATGAACATTTATTTGTTCCTGATTATTCAATTTCAGTTGGCCTTAGCTGGGCTGTTTTCCTAATTATTTATGGGGTCACTCATGTGGCTGCAGCCATCTGGTGGCTCCATCGTGGTTGGTCAGTCCAGATGACCTAACACATGTTCAGTGGTTAGCTGGGGCCATCACTGGTTCCCTTCTATCTGGCTACTCTAGCAGAATAGCCCAGGTTTCTTATGCTGTAGTGTTCCAAGAGGGAAAGAGCAGAAACTGCAAGTCCTCTTGAGGCCAAGCATGAGAAGTTGCACAGTGTCACTTCTGCCACATTCTGTTAGTCTTTGCAAGTCAAAGGGATACTCCATATTCAGGGAACAGAGGTAGGAGCTGCAAAGAATTTGTAGCCATATTTAACCCACTCTCCTCATCTCTAGAAGTAATGTTGAATAGATTAGGTCAAATCATGGCGGTCTTGAACAGCCAGAGTTTAGTGTAGGCTTGGCTGATAGATAATAGGGAACTGTAATTGGGTTTTCAGCAGAGGATTGATGTAGTGAAAACGGTTGAGGAAGATTTAGATTTTCAGGTGGATTTGGGCCATGTGCTTGACTGGAGTGAAATTAACTGGGAAATACAGTATTAATCTAGACACGAGGTGATGCTGACCTAAATTAATGATTTAATCTGTTGGCTTTGGTACCAAGGTACATCTGCTTATTTTCCCATGTTCCCATCATGCTTTTATTTGACTTTCCCCAAACATCCCTTTCTTATTTGTTGATTGCCAGCACATTGAGTATACATGTAGTAGTCTTTCTTTTAAAAACTTAGAAATCATCACTTTTTAAGCCTGCCACCCTACAGGAATGCCTTTCATCTTTCACGTTTGTTTTGTCTTAACCTTTAGTAATGTGAAATTGCTATCAGTTCACAGAATCTTTTCTTTTTAGGATTTGAACCTGCCAATCTGCCTCTCAGAGTTGAAATTTAGCAGAAAACACCTGGAAAATTATTGAACCTTGTTCAGAAACCCCTTGAGCAGTGAACCTCAGTGACAGAAGTCAGAACTGGGCAGAACTTGTAACATTTAAAGAGTGCTTAATTGACAGCTTTCCTCTTAACTTAATTCCTTATTCTATTTCCATTTATTTTGAGGAGCATAATTTTAAAAAATTCAAATGTGACTTTGTGGCCTTTTAATAAGGTTTGTTTGTTTGTTTGGTCCAAGAAAGAAAAAAATTTCTTCTGGAATTTAGATGTTAGCTATAAACTGTAAATTTTACAGACCACAAAGGAAGTATAATTAGCTTACAATTATCTGTTTTTCTGAGCTACGTACTAGTCTCCTCAGTTGGATTAGAGCTGAAGCAAGAATCTTATGGTGGAAAAATTTGTCTCAGGCAACAAAATTATGAAACCCTGACATGGGTAGAAAGGAGACTGGTAGGGTTTTGCACAGGTCATATCTTACTTCTTCTTTTTGAGAAACTGGTATTAGAAATTGGAGATGTGTTTGTTCCTGTTAGTTGGTTGGAGGATTTGCTGTAGGCAATCTTCTCCATAATTGCTCATCTCGCTTATAAAGAGCATACTGCTTGTATTCCTACAGCAAGTGAATGGGTTGGAGTGTGTAGAGCATCTAGCTGTAACCTTCCATTCTTCTTTACTTTTAGTTTTGAAGCCCTGCATCCATTATTCCTTATGCCATCAGGAATATCTGGGCTTCCCTGGTGGTGCAGTGGTTAAGAATCCACCTGCCAATGCAGGGGACATGGGTTCAAGCCCTGGTCCAGGAAGATCCCTCATGCGGCGGAGCAACTAAGCCCATGCACCACAACTACTGAGCCTGTGCTCTATAGCCCGTGAGCCACAACTACTGAAGGCCGCGTGCCTAGAGCCCGAGCTCCGCAACAAGAGAAGCCACCGCAATGAGAAGCCCGTGCACTGCAATGAAGAGTACCCTCCGCTCGCCGCAAGTAGAGAGGGCCCCGCACAGCAACAAAAGACCCAATGTAGCCAGAAAATAAATAATAAATAAATAAATTTATTTTTCAAAAAAGAATATCTTATTTTTCCTCATGGAAAATACTCCTTCCCTATGTTAGAATATCTTAGTGAGATTTTTAGTCAAGATTCCTAGCCTTCTCAGTCTGACAATCAGATGCTTTCTCCCTGGAATTTGTATTAACCTTTTCATATATTGCTGTATTAGATTTGCTAGTGGATATTTTTCATGTTAACAAGACATGTTTACCTGTAATATTTCCTTCTTATAATGTCTTTTGGGTTTTGGTATTAAGTTTATGCAGGAAAATTTTATTCTCTGGAAGGGTTTGTATGAAATTGGTATTCATTCTATTTTAACTCTTTGTTAGAATTTCAGTGACGCTGTCTGGGCCTAGAGTCTTTTTTTTTTTTAGCTGCAGGGGGGGCGGAGCTTGGTTTGAAAAGGACAGGAGACGTGGGAAGGCTTTAAATTCTAGATTTGATCTTCTTAATAGAAATTGGACCATTCACATTTTCTATTTTTTCCTATGTCAGTTTTGGTAAAATGTGTTTTTCAAGAAATGCGTCCATTTTATCAAGATTTTCAAAAGCAGCATAAAGTTGTTCATAATTCCTCTTTACTTTTCCTCTTCAGACCTGTGATATCTGTAGTACTGTTTCCTTTTTCATTCTTGATATTGTTTATTTGTTTGTGTTTTCTCCTTTTATCTTGCTAAGAGTTTATTGATTTTATTTACTTTTCAAAGAATCTCTGGTTGTTGTTTTTTTTCTCCTGTTGTATGTCTGTTTCTATTTTATTGATTTCTACTCTTAGTTTTATAATTTGTTTCTTATAGTCTCTGGGTTTGTTTCCCTGTTCTTTTTAAAGCTTTTTCAGAAAGAATTTTATATTATTGATTTTAAGCATTGCTTTTTTTCTAACATATACCTGGAGAGCTGTAAATTTCTCTGTAAGCACAGCTTTAGAGAGCACAGTTGCATCTTGCAAGTTCTGACAGTGACCTATTTTGTTATTCAATTAAAACTATTTTCAAATTTCTTTTGTGATTTTTTTTTTTGTTCTTAAACTCACAGTTAAAGGAGTGTGTTGCTTAATTTCTAAGTGGGACTATTCTGTTATCTTTTTGGCTTTGATTTCTAGTGTGTTCTTCAACCAGATAGAATTATATTCTGTATCACTTCAGTTCTTTGAAACTTTAAATGGCTCAGCAAATGACTTACGTTGATGAATGTTTTAAGAGAAATGTGTATTCTGCTCTTGTTTTTTTTTTTTTTATTTATTTTTTATTTTTTTATTTATTTATTTATTTTTTTTTATTAGTTTCTGCTTTATAACAAAGTGAATCAGTCATACATACACATCTGTTCCCACATCCCTTCCCTATTGCGTCTCCCTCCCTCCCACCCTCCCCATCCCACCCCTCCAGGCGGTCACAAAGCACCGAGCTGATCTCCCTGTGCTCTGCGGCTGCTTCCCACTATCTATCTACCTTACGTTTGGTAGTGTATATATGTCCATGCCTCTCTTTCGCTTTGTCACAGCTTACCCTTCACCCTCCCCATATCCTCAAGTCCATTCTCAAGTAGGTCTGTGTCTTTATTCCCGTTTTACCCCTAGGTTCTTCATGACATTTTTTTTTTTTTAAATTCCATATATATGTGTTAGCATACGGTATTTGTCTTTCTCTTTCTGACTTACTTCACTCTGTATGACAGACTCTAGGTCTATCCACCTCATTACAAATAGCTCAGTTTCGTTCCTTTTTATGGCTGAGTAATATTCCATTGTATATATGTGCCACATCTTCTTTATCCATTCATCCGATGATGGACACTTAGGTTGTTTCCAGCTCCGGGCTATTGTGAATAGAGCTGCAATGAACATTTTGGTACATGTCTCTTTTTGAATTATGGTTTTCTCAGGGTATATGCCTAGTAGTGGGATTGCTGGGTCATATGGTAGTTCTATTTTTAGTTTTTTAAGGAACCTCCATACTGTTCTCCATAGTGGCTGTACCAATTCACATTCCCACCAGCAGTGCAAGAGTGTTCCCTTTTCTCCACACCCTCTCCAGCATTTATTGTTTCTAGATTTCTTGATGATGGCCATTCTGACTGGTGTGAGATGATATCTCATTGTAGTTTTGATTTGCATTTCTCTAATGATTAATGATGTTGAGCATTCTTTCATGTGTTTGTTGGCAGTCTGTATATCTTCTTTGGAGAAATGCCTATTTAAGTCTTCTGCCCATTTTTGGATTGGGCTGTTTGTTTTTTTGCTATTGAGCTGCATGAGCTGTTTATAAATTTTGGAGATTAATCCTTTGTCAGTTGCTTCATTTGCAAATATTTTCTCCCATTCTGAGGGTTGTCTTTTGGTCTTGTTTATGGTTTCCTTTGCTGTGCAAAAGCTTTGAAGTTTCATTAGGTCCCATTTGTTTATCTTTGTTTTTAATTCCATTTCTGTAGGAGGTGGGTCCAAAAGGATCTTGCTGTGATTTATGTCATAGAGTGTTTTACCTATGTTTTCCTCTAAGAGTTTGATAGTTTCTGGCCTTACATTTAGGTCTTTAATCCATTTTGAGCTTATTTTTGTGTATGGTGTTAGGGAATGATCTAATCTCATACTTTTACATGTCCCTGTCCAGTTTTCCCAGCACCACTTATTGAAGAGGCTGTCCTTTCTCCACTGTACATTCCTGCCTCCTTTATCAAAGATAAGTTGGCCATATGTGCGTGGGTTTATCTCTGGGCTTTCTATCCTGATCCACTGATCTATCTTTCTGTTTTTATGCAAGTACCACACTGTCTTAATTACTGTAGCTTTGTAGTATAGTCTGAAGTCAGGGAGCCTGATTCCTCCAGCTCCGTTTTTCGTTCTCAAGATTGCTTTGGCTATTCGGGGTCTTTTGTTTTTCCAAACAAATTTTGAAATTTTTTGTTCTAGTTCTGTGAAAAATGCCAGTGGTAGTTTGATAGGGATTGCATTGAATCTGTAGATTGCTTTGGGTAGTAGAGTCATTTTCACAATATTGATTCTTCCAATCCAGGAGCATGGTATATCTCTCCATCTATTTGTATCCTCTTTAATTTCTTTCATCAGTGTCTTATAATTTTCTGCATAAAGGTCTTTTGTCTCCTTAGGTAGGTTTATTCCTAGATATTTTATTCTTTTTGTTGCAATGGTAAATGGGAGTGTTTTCTTGATTTCATTTTCAGATTTTTCATCATTAGTGTACAGGAATGCCAGAGATTTCTGTGCATTAATTTTGTATCCTGCTACTTTACCAAATTCATTGATTAGCTCTAGTAGTTTTTCGGTAGCATCTTTAGGATTCTCTATGTATAGTATCATGTCATCTGCAAACAGTGACAGCTTTACTTCTTCTTTTCCAATTTGGATTCCTTTTATTTCCTTTTCTTCTCTGATTGCTGTGGCTAAAACTTCCAAAACTAGGTTGAATAAGAGTGGTGAGAGTGGGCAGCCTTGTCTTGTTCCTGATCTTAGTGGAAATGGTTTCAGTTTTTCACCATTGAGGACAATGTTGGCTGTGGGTTTGTCATATATGGCCTTTATTATGTTGAGGAAAGTTCCCTCTATGCCTACTTTCTGCAGGGTTTTTATCATAAATGGGTGTTGAATTTTGTCGAAAGCTTTCTCTGCATCTATTGAGATGATCATATGGTTTTTCTCCTTCAACTTGTTAATATGGTGTATCACATTGATTGATTTGCGTATATTGAAGAATCCTTGCATTCCTGGAATAAACCCCACTTGATCATGGTGTATGATCCTTTTAATGTGCTGTTGGATTCTGTTTGCTAGTATTTTGTTGAGGATTTTTGCATCTATGTTCATCAGTGATATTGGCCTGTAGTTTTCTTTCTTTGTTACATCCTTGCCTGGTTTTGGTATCAAGGTGATGGTGGCCTCGTAGAATGAGTTTGGGAGTGTTCCTTCCTCTGATATTGTTTGGAAGAGTTTGAGAAGGATGGGTGTTAGCTCTTCTCTAAATGTTTGATAGAATTCGCCTGTGAAGCCATCTGGTCCTGGGCTTTTGTTTGATGGAAGATTTTTAATCACAGTTTCAATTTCAGTGCTTGTGATTGGTCTATTCATATTTTCTATTTCTTCCTGAGTCAGTCTTGGTAGGTTGTGCATTTCTAAGAATTTGTCCATTTCTTCCAGGTTGTCCATTTTATTGGCATAGAGTTGCTTGTAGTAATCTCTCATGATCTTTTATATTTCTGCAGTGTCAGTTGTTACTTCTCCTTTTTCATTTCTAATTCTATTGATTTGAGTCTTCTCCCTTCTTTTCTTGATGAGTCTGGCTAATGGTTTGTCAATTTTGTTTATCTTCTCAAAGAACCAGCTTTTAGTTTGGTTGATCTTTGCTATTGTTTCCTTCATTTCTTTTTCATTTATTTCTGATCTGATCTTTATGATTTCTTTCCTTCTGCTAACTTTGGGGGTTTTTTGTTCTTCTTTCTCTAATTGCTTTAGGTGCAGGGTCAGGTTGTTTATTTAAGATGTTTCCTGTTTCTTAAGGTGAGATTGTATTGCTATAAACTTCCCCCTTAGAACTGCTTTTGCTGCGTCCCATAGGTTTTGGGTCATCGTGTCTCCATTGTCATTTGTTTCTAGGTATTTTTTAATTTCCTCTTAGATTTCTTCAGTGATCACTTCGTTATTGAGTAGTGTATTGTTTAGCCTCCATGTGTTTGTATTTTTTACAGATCTTTTTCTGTAATTGATGTCTAGTCTCATAGCATTGTGGTCGGAAAAGATACTTGATACAATTTCAATTTTCTTAAATTTACCAAGGCTTGATTTGTGACCCAAGATATGATCTATCCTGGAGAATGTTCCATGAGCACTTGAGAAAAATGTGTATTCTGTTGTTTTTGGATGGAATGTCCTATAAATATCAACTAAGTCCATCTTGTTTAATGTATCATTTAAAGCTTGTGTTTCCTTATTTATTTTCATTTTGGATGATCTGTCCATTGGTGAAAGTGGGGTGTTAAAGTCCCCTACTATGATTGTGTTACTGTCGATTTCCCCTTTTATGGCTGTTAGTATTTGCCTTATGTATTGAGGTGCTCCTATGTTGGGTGCATAAATATTTACAATTGTTATATCTTCTTCTTGGATCGATCCCTTTATCGTTATGTAGTGTCCTTCTTTGTCTCTTCTAATAGTCTTTATTTTAAAGTCTATTTTGTCTGATATAAGAATTGCTACTCCAGCTTTCTTTTGATTTCCATTTGCATGGAATATCTTTTTCCATCCCCTTACTTTCAATCTGTATGTGTCTCTAGGTCTGAAGTGGGTCTCTTGTAGACAGCATATATATGGGTCTTGTTTTTGTATCCATTCAGCCACTCTGTGTCTTTTGGTGGGAGCATTTAGTCCATTTACATTTAAGGTAATTATTGATATGTATGTTTCTATTCCCATTTCCTTAATTGCTTTGGGTTCGTTATTGTAGGTATATTCCTTCTGTTGTGTTTCTTGCCTAGAGAAGTTCCTTTAGCATTTGTTGTAAAGCTGGTTTGGTGGTGCTGAACTCTCTCAGCTTTTGCTTGTCTGTAAACGTTTTAATTTCTCCATCAAATCTGAATGAGATCCTTGCTGGGTAGAGTAATCTTGGTTGCAGGTTTCTCTCCTTCATCACTTTAATTATGTCCTGCCACTCCCTTCTGGCTTGTAGAGTTTCTGCTGAGAGATCAGCTGTTAACCTGATGGGGATTCCCTTGTGTGTTATTTGTTGTTTTTCCCTTGCTGCTTTTAATATGATTTCTTTGTGTTTAATTTTTGACAGTTTGATTAATATGTGTCTTGGCGTATTTCTCCTTGGATTTATTCTGTATGGGACTCTCTGTGCCTCCTGGACTTGATTAACTATTTCCTTTCCCATATTAGGGAAGTTTTCAACTATAATCTCTTCAAATATTTTCTCAGTCCCTTTCTTTTTCTCTTCTTCTTCTGGAACCCCTATAATTCGAATGTTGGTGCGTTTAATGTTGTCCCAGAGGTCTCTGAGACTGTCCTCTATTCTTTTCATTCTTTTTTCTTTATTTTGCTCTGCATCAGTTAATTCCACTATTTTATCTTCCACCTCACTTATCCATTCTTCTGCCTCAGTTATTCTGCTATTGATCCCATCTAGAGTATTTTTCATTTCATTTATTGTGTTTTTAATCGATGCTTGATTCATCTTTAGTTCTTCTAGGTCCTTGTTAACTGTTTCTTGCATTTTGTCTATCTTATTTCCAAGATTTTGGATCATCTTTACTATCATTATTCTGAATTCTTTTTCAGGTAGACTGCCTATTACCTCTTCATTTGTTAGGTCTGGTAGGTTTTTATCTTGCTCCTTCACCTGCTGTGTGTTTTTCTGCTTTCTCATTTTGCTTATGTTACTGTGTTTGGGGTCTCCTTTTTGCAGGCTGCAGATTCGTAGTTCCCGTTGTTTTTGGTATCTGTCCCCCGTGGCTAAGGTTGTTTCAGTAAGTTGTGTAGGCTTCCTGGTGGGGGGGACTAATGCCTGTGTTCTGGTGGTTGAGGCTCGATCTTGTCTTTCTGGTGGACAGGTCCACGTCTGGTGGTGTGTTTTGGGGTGCCTGTGGCCTTATTATGTTTTTAGGTAGTCTCTCTGCTAATGGGTGGGGTTGTGTTCCTGCCTTGCTAGTTGCTTGGCATAGGGTGACCAGCACTGTAGTTTGCTGGTCGTTGACTGAAGCTGGGTGCTGGTGTTGAGATGGAGATCCCTGGGAGATTTTCGCTGCTTGATATTATGTGGAGCTGGGAGGTCTCTTGTGGACCCGTGTCCTGAGGTTGGCTCCCCCACTGCAGAGGCACAGCACTGACTCCTGGCTGCAGCACCAAGAGCCTTTCATCCACCCGGCTCAGAATAACAGTGAGAAAAAGTAGAAAGAAAGAATTAGTAGAAGAAAGAAAGAGAGAGGGAAAGAAAGGAAGAAGGGAGGAAAGGAAGGAAGAAAGAAAGAAAGGAGGGAGGGAGGGAGGGAGGATGGAAAGAAGGAAAGAAAGGAGGGAGGGAAGGAGGAAGGGAAGAAAGAAAGAAAGACAGGAGGGAGGGAGGGAGGAAGGAAAGAAAAAGAAAGTGGAAAGAAGAAGGGTGGGAGGGAGGGAGGGAGGAAAGAAAAAGAAAGAAGGAAAGGAGGAGCGGAGGGAGGGAGGGAGGAAGGGAAGGTAGGAAAAAAAGAAAGAGCAGGTAAAGTAAAATAGAATAAAGTATGAAATATAGTAGCGTTATTAAAATTAAAAAGTAATTATTGAAAAAAAAAACACGGACCGATAGAACCCTGGGACATATGGTGGAAGCAAAGCTATACAGAGAGAATTTTACACAGAAGATTACACATACACATTCACAAAAAGAGAGCAGGGGGAAAAATCAAAAATCTTGCTCTCCAAGTCCACCTCCTCGATTTGGGATAATTCGTTGTAAAAAGAGGAAAAGGGCGAGAAGTCTGAAATCTTGCTAAGTCCACCTCCTTAATTTGGGATAATTCGTTGTAAAAAGGGGGGAAAGTCTTAAATCTTGTCCTCAACGTCCACTTCCTCAATTTGGGATGATTCGCTGTCCATTCATACACTCCACAGACGCAGGGCACATCAAATGGACCGTGGAGCTTTAATCCACTGCCTCCGAGGCTACACAGAGAGATTTCCCTGTCTCTGCTCTCACAGCTCCCGGGTCTCAGCCTTGGACCTGGCCCCGCCTCTGCGCGTAGGTCGCCGGAGGGCGTCCGTTCTTCGCTCAGACAGGACGGGTTTAAAGGAGCTGCTGATTCGGGGGCTCTGGCTCACTCAGGCAGAGGGGAGGGAGGGGAATGCCCTCTCCTCGCGCACCAGGCAACAAAAGGGAAAAAAGTCTCTTGCCTCTCCGGTAGCTCCAGACCCTTTCCCCGGACTCCCTCCGGGCTAGCACTAACCCCTTCAGGCTCTCTTCCTGCCGCCAGCCCCAGTCCTCTTCCTGCCGCCAGCCCCAGTCCTCTCCCTGCGCTCCGACTGAAAGCTGATACCCGAGCCTCAGCTCCCAGCCCCGCCCGCCCCGTGGGCCGAGCAGACAAGCCTCTCGGGCTGGTGTGTGCCTAAGGGCACCGATCCTCTGTGCCAAAATCTCTCCGCTTTGCCCTCCGCACCCCTGTTGCTGTGCTCTCCTCCGCTACTCCGAAGCTTTCCCCCTCCGCCACCTGCAGTCTCCGCCCGCGAAGGGGCTTGTAGTGTGTAGAAACCTTCCCTCCTTCACGGCTCCCTCCCACTGGTGCAGGTCCCGTCCATATCCTATTGTCTCTGTTTATTCTTTTTTTCTTTTGACCTACCCAGGTATGTGGGGAGTTTCTTGCCTTTTGGGGGGTCTGAGGTCTTCGGTCAGCGTTCAGTAGGTGTTCTGTTGGAGTTGTTCCACGTGTAGATGAATTTCTGATGTATCTGTGGGGAGGAAGGTGATCTCCGCGTTTTACTCTTCCGCCATCTTCCTCTTCCGCTCTGCTCTTGTTGGATATGCTCTTCTACACATGTCATTTAAGTTAGGTTGGTTAACTGTGTTATTAGTATTTTCTAAATTTGTATAGAATTATTTTTTTAATCTGCTTGTTCTGTCAGCTAACAAGAAAGCCATGTTAAAAATCTCCAACAATGGTTACAGATCTAATTCTTTTCACCTCTGTCAACTTTTCTTTGATACATCTAAAGCTATTTCATTTGCTACAAGAATATCTTATTTTCTAATGACCTCATTTGTCTTTAATAATACTTTCTTAGCTATATAGTCTTATTTATTTGGTATCAGTATTAATATTGCTACACTAACTTTCTTTGTGTTAGTGTCTGCATGGCATTTCTTTCATCTTTTTAATTTTAACCTTCATGTGTTTTTTATTAAATATATTTAAACAGATTTAATTATTTGAAGTGTTTCTTATAAGAATAGAATTGGATTTTGTTGTTTTTTTTGTTCAGTCTGTTAATCTCTGTCTTTTTATTCAGTTGTTTTATCCATTTACATTTAATGTAATTACTGGGTATAAGTCTACCACATTGCTATTTTTTCCTCCCTTTTGGTATCATCTCTTATTTTTTTCTTTGCTGTTTCCTTTTGGATTAAACAGTTTTTTAATTGTTATTCTGTTTTCTCAATTATAATAGTTTTAGTTATACATTTTTATTCTTTTAATGGTTACCCTAGATACTATCAAATATAACCTTTTAATACAGTCTATCTTAAAGTAATATTTTTATCATTTCTAGAGCAGTGCAAGAATTTTGTCCTACTTAAATCTTTAACACCCCTCCCCCACATCCACTTTTGGTCTTTTTATTGTCATATATTTTAACCCAATGTCTGTTATAAACTGCACATTATGTTTTTATAATTTTGATTTAAATTGTCATATTCCTTTATAATTAACTATATATTTATTCTTTTTAATGTTGTTTATTCCTTCCTGCAGTTTAATTCTTCCATGCCTATCATTTCCATTCAGCCTGAAGAATATCCTTTAGTATTTTTGGTAGTGCAGATTTGATGGCAATAAACTCTTAGATTTTCTTTTTCTGAAGGCTTTTTAAAAACATTTAGTTTTGAGAGATATTTTTGCTAGCATAGAATTTAGTTTGGCAGTAATTTTTTACCACACTTTAAATATGTCATTCTGTTGTTTTCTAGCTTTCATAGTTTTTGTTGAGAAGTCAGCAATTTTAATTGAAGTGTATCTTTTTCTTTGGCTACTTTGCATTTTAATTTTTGTCTTTGGTGTTATACAAGTTGACCATAATGCACAGATATGACTTTATTTGTTTTCATCCAGTTTGAAATTCACTGAGCTTAATTCTGAGATTTGATGTCTTTTATCAGTTTTAGAAAATCCTTAGCCATTATCTCTTTAAATACTGCTTCTGCACTACTCTTTCTCTTTTCTCCTGGAACTCCACTTACATATATTAGCAGATTTCCTTTTATGGTGTCTCATGTGCCTTTTATGTGTCTGTCGCAATCTGATTTGTCTTTGTACTTCATTTTATATATTTTCTTTTGAACTGTATTCCAATTTATTTAATCTGTCTTCTTCTGCATTCATTCTGATGTTAAACACCCAATACTAATTTATATATATTTTGATTCTGGAATATCTAGTCCATTTTTTTGGATAATTTCAAATTTCTTTGTAAATTCTTTATTTTTCATCTACTTTATCCATGTTTTTTATAACTTCTTTAAGTAGTTATTCTGATATAACTATTATATTGTCTGCTAATACCTGGATGATATCTGGGTCATCTTTTGATCAACTTTTGTTTTTCTTTTGATTATTGGTCACATTTTTTGACTCTTTCCATGTCTAGTAATTTTTATTTTTGTCAGATATTGTGACAAAATATTTGGACAAAATATTGTGTAAAAGTAGTGTGGAGGTTACAGAGGTTTCCCTCTGTTAGGGATATATTATCTCTGGGCTTATTATCTCATCAGTGCAATCAGGGATTGAGCTGGGTCATGGCTGCATTATGGCTTTAGTAAAACTTAGCCCACTTCTGTTTCTTCCCTGTTCCTCAGGCGTAAATCTTCCATGCTTTTGATTAAGAACTTGGTGGATTTCTTTGAAGACTTAAAATACTGTGGGAAATTTAGTTTGCCTTTTAGATGTTTTAGGCTTTGCTCTTTGGCCTCTTACACTATGTAGCATCTAATTATGGCAAACACTGCATAAAAACACTAGCTGTGAGTTTAAGGTAAGTCTCAAACAGAACTTTGTCTTGTAATATCACAAGACTGAGAAATTTTAGTCTGTCTTAAAATTGCTCTCTAGTCTCCCTGGGAGCCCCAGAATTAAGCTAATATACCATGGATAAAACTGGTTATGTGTTTAGTGCCCCTGTAGTTTCCAAATTTTCAAAACCTTTTGTGGGATCCAAGCCTGTGCCTCACATCTTACCTAGAATCAGGAAGTGCTCCCTAAGTAAGAACATGGCTAGTTATAGAATGCTGTCCTCTGGACTTTTGATTAATCCTGCACTTAATATACCTCTCTAATGGCTTTTAAATGGGTTATATTTTCAAGTTCTTTTCTTTTTTTTTGATTGTTGTCATTATTACAGCAAGAGTAGGGTTTACCATTACATACTACATTCTACCTGAAACCAAAACTACCTAGATTGAAAATGGTTTGAGTTATCCCAATACTGCTGCTGTAAAGAGATTCCCATTAGTTCCTGTACCTACATCCCTGGAGCTGTTCTGGTTCTTGCCCATTTTAAGACCTGGTTCTTCAGGTTTTTCTTGGATTTGTTTTTAACTTTCTCTCCCATTGTATCCCCAGGTGTGTGGTAAAGGAAAGGAGGAGTTTGGGTGGATTGGAAGTTTTTAACTATCAGAGTAATCTCTGCTTCATTGACCAATATAGTGGATCTCTTAGGAGAAAGAGATCAAGATGAGATCTAGATAGATTGAGCTTGATTTGCTTGCTGAACCTATCCAGTAGAACATTAGAAGGTTAATCTAGAAATCAGGGAAAAGGCCAGGATGAGAGAGGAAGATACCTTTGGGAATCATCCATATGGAGGTAATTGCCAGAAAATGTGTTGCACAAGGTAGAAGTTCCTCCATTCATTTCAGGTGACCCACAGTAATCATGGGTTTGGAGAGGAGGAAGTGTGGGAATAGCATTAACATACTCTTATTTGTAGGGTCAGCAACAATCTCACATGACAAGATATTTTTCAACCGCTGCACCTGTTTCATGGATATAGCAATTGGTTATGTGGTACAGAACCATAGGGCCACATATTTTTCCACACAATTATCATTACTAGCTTTTATGGGAACAGAACATTAGTAGAAGAATAGCATATTGAAGATGTCATGCTGTTTTCATCAACATTTGTTATGTTCTCTCAATTTTCTTCTTCATACCGAGGGTTTTATGTGTATTTCATTGGCTGATTCAAAGCCAGGATGTTAGCATCTGCTTTTACTCCCAGCTTCTTGATTGTTCTAACAACCACATTAGTATCAGGAACAGCAAGACAGCAAAATAATAATAGCTGTTACTGTGTATTAGGCCATATTATAAGCAGTTTATCTCAACCCCTACAACAGGCTTATGACTTAAGTACTCACATTATCCTCATTTTATAGATGTAGACAATGAAGCACAGTTAAGTAGTTTGCTGAAATTTATATAACTGTAAAAGGTAGATCTGGAGTTCAGATCCAGACACTGACTCCCTAATCCAAATTCCTTTTTTTTTAAATTTCGTTTTTAGAAAAATTTTTAGTGAAATATAGTTGATTTACAATGTTACATTAGTTTCAAGTGTACAACAAAGTGATTCATTTATACATATATATATATGTATACACAAATATATATATTCTTTTTTTTACATTCTCTTCCATTATAGGTTATTACAAGATATTGAGTATAGTTTCCTGTGCTATATAGTAGGTCCTTGTTGGTTATCTATTTTACATATAGTAGTGTGCATATTTTAATCCCAAACTCCTAATTTATCCCTCCATAATCCAAATTTGTAATCACATTACTATGGTGCCTGTAAAAGTAACTGCTATGTCAGAATAAAAGTGCCACAATCCTTTTTGTCCTAATATTCTTTGCTTGCTGTGTGTGTGGGGGGTGGTCCGGAAGACTAGAACATAGACCATAATATTTCTGTCAGATTCCTTTCCTCCCCATTAACCATTGAACTGACTTCAGAATAAGGAAATTTATCAAAGATAAAGAAGAACCATTTCATAATGATCAAGGAGTTCTCCAAGAAGACAACCAATTCGTAGCATGTATGCACCTAACAATGGAGCATCAAATACATGAGGCAAAATATGTAAGGCAAGGACAAATATATAAATCCACTGTTTTACCTAGAGACTTTAACATCCCTCTTTCAGTGATAGATAGATCAAGCAGGCAGAAAATCAGTAAGGATATAACTGAGCTGAACAGCATTTTCTCAATCAATTTAACCTAATTGACATTTATAGAATATTCAAAAACAACAGAATACACATCTACCATTGAAAACCCTCCTATTCTGATGTGCTCTCTGCTTGGATAGGAGTGTTTCCTTTATAATTTCTTGTAGCTTGCCTTGACATATTGAACAGGGAAGTCTGTGTATTTAGAGAGGGGGCAGGGAAGAGGATTGGAGTGTGGACATTTTTTCTTATTTATAGAGTCAGCTGGAAGTCCATTCTGTAGAGAAAAATTCCTTTTCCTCTTCTTTCTAAGCTCTGCCCACTTCTTATTTCCAACAAAGATGGTTTAATAAAAGCCAGCTTTGTGGAATATAGGGTAAGATCATGCTTTCTGCTTAGGAATTATAATCGCTTTCCTCATTTGCATTGGTACTCTCATATATAATGTCAGAATCACCACCAAGCAGAGAAAATTAGAGTAAATTAACTTTCAGTATTTGGGAAAAAAATACAGTGTAAGATTTCTGGAGCTGTTTACATGATTTTGAAGAGCAAATGGAGTCAAGTAGAATTTCTGTAGTTCTTAAATCAAAAACTGTAGGCCACTAATATTATAAACAGGAAGGAAATGGCAAAGCTTAGTGAAAGGCACTGGATAAATTGTGGAGTAAAAAGGGGAGTCATGTTTGATGATTTGTTCTTTAATTTATTTTAGGTTCCTTAGAACTAATTTTAAAACAAAAATGCATTGAATTATTTATATCTAATCTGTTAAACAGGTATATTATCAATTGTAGTACAACAGATTACCACAAACAGTGGTAAAAAATAATACACACTTATTATCTCACAGTTTCTCTGGATCAGGAGTCCATGCACAGTTTAGCTGGTACCTCTGATTTGGGGTCTCTCACAAGGCTGCATGCAGAAGGTGTTGGTTAGGTCTGGGGTTTCATCTCCAGGCTCAACTGGGTGAGATGAAAGGAGCGTGGGTTTCTCAGATTTGGGTTTGGATCCCAAGTCTACCACTTACTAACTTAATGATCTTTAAAAGGTCACTTAATCTTTCTGACCCTCAGTTTTTTCACCTGTAAAGTGGTAATAATAATCTCTATTTTGCAGTGTTGTTAAGTTTTAAATGATATTTAAAAGCATATCTAGAAGAACTCCTATCTATTAGTAGTTCATCAATAAATAGCTTTTTAGCTAATGGTAGTTGACAATTTAAAAAGCACATGACCTTACAAACTTTCATAGAGCTCAGAATACTTGTTTTTATTTTTTAATAGAAAAAAATATATCAAATATTTAGCATAACAGATTAGATTTCATGAAATGTACATATTCTTCAGAGTGACCATTTACCCCGAAAAAATCAGTTAACCTCTTTGGGACTAGCATCTGAAACTAGAGAAAGTTGATAGGGATAGATGGTCACATTCAACAAATTTGTAAGTCTTTACAGAGACAAAATAGTTGAATAATATACTAGGTTATAAAGGAGTATAGAATAGGCTTTGTTACTTAGAATTTTGGCTCTCATGACTGAATTATATGATTTTTTTAAGCGATTGGTGCTTTTATATATGAGAATTATAGTTGCCCATCGTGAACCTTATTTTAAATATAGGAATTTTAATTATTTATTATAACTACTCAGAAAGGCCTCTAGGGAAGGATGCACCATTCTTTAAGAAAGGTGTCACATGAATAATAATATTAAAATCTTAAATAACTAAATTGTAAAACTTTAAACTTTCTATTTGAATTTTCTCTTCCACGTATAAATGTCATATAGGCAAAGTGAGTATGCATTAAATATTTTATAATGTGTGAATATTTGAGTTTAGGGGCTTGATTAAACATTTTTTACCATTCTTTTTTTTTTTTTTTTTTTTTTTTTTGCGGTACGCGGGCCTCTCACTGTTGCGGCCCCTCCCGTTTCGGAGCACAGGCTCCGGACGCGCAGGCTCAGTGGCCATGGCTCACAAGCCTAGCCGCTCTGCGGCGTGTGGGATCTTCCTGGACCGGGGCACGAACCCGTGTCCCCTGCATCGGCAGGCGGACTCTCAACCACTGCACCACTAAGGAAGCCCCTACCATTTATTCTTTATTCTTTATTCTTTTATTCTAGTATTACTGAGCTGACTATGGTTCCAGACACTTATTAATAATGGAAGATAAATAGTAACAGGAAATATGGCCATAGTGATTGATCAATTTCAGTGTCACTTGATTTACAGATGACACTTAATCTGCTATTACTGTGTACAAAAAAAAAAAACTTCACTGGGCTATTTCTCACATTTCTTTTAGGTGAACTTTTATTTCACTGGGAAGATTTTTTGTTTGTTTTTTAAATATTTTTGAAATGTCATATTGACATTTATAATTCATTTAGGTAAAATCATGAAACAGTGGTTGTTTAGCTTGATCAGTATTCTAGACAAAGCTGTCTGAAAGCAAATAAATATAAAAAGACTCAATATAAATATAAAAAGACTCTAACTCAATAAATTAGAGTTAGCTTATGAATTACAATGGCTAGAAGGAGGTATAGTATAAAATAGCACTCTGTGCTTTTCTTGTTGCTGGTTCAAATAAAATAAGTTTGATTTTAATACAATCCTTTTGTTCTTTTAAAATGTATGCAAACGCTGTTGCTTGGCAGAGAGATACTTTACGTCAGAAATGCATAAAAGAGTATGATGTTTGGAGTAATAAATATGGAATACTGTATCTGCAAATAGAGACAAAAGGGACACTCAAAAGTATAGTTTAATGTTAATTCTCATTTATATTCAGTAGCACTTCAAAAATATTATCTCTTACCATATGATATGTACAAAAGCTAAAACGATTTAGTCATTTTTCTGTAAGTCAATGGCAGAAGTTAAAAATAGAATCTTCTGAGGAATTGTGAAGTTGGATCTAATTTTCAGTACACTGCCTATGCTGTCATTTTTTTTATACCTACTCAAGTTCCTCTTCTGTTAAATATTATCTCAGGACAATATGTTTTACTAGGCTACAGATAATGACAAACTATCCTAGTTATTATTACCATTACCGTTGGTAATTGTTAAATGTGATCAGAGGTTTCCACATATCAGTATTAGAAATGGCCACTTGAATCATTACATCTTTAAGTTACATAGATGCACCTGTGTAAGCTATGGGGACTATGTTTCATATTTATTGAGCTTAACTGCAGTAATAGCTTATAATCTGTATAAATAAATACAAGTAGCACATTTGACACAGCAGTTTACTATGATCAGTACTGCAGTGTTTCACGTGGGTCAGAGAATCTGTGGGAAGAAACCACATACTGTAAGTTTAAGTTCTAAATTTATTTGGTCAACCATACATAAATTTCTTGGAAGTGGTGTGACCATATGGAGTAGAAATAGATGTAATACATCTAAATGTAGCTTCCTATGGCCCTTTAGAGTCCCTGATGGAGTCATAAACTGCTTGTGCAGTTGTCCACACAAGGTAATATCTTGACAGATCTGAGTTCATTTCTTACTATGCCATAATAATCCTTTTATATTTGGGCGCAGCGTCACCTCTTTGGAAGAGTGTACACAAACAATATGTGCATTTCCATTTAAGGGGATGTGTACAGACTGTGGGATCTATTAGTTCTTCAGCCAAACCTAACATCAGTAAAACCTTATTCTGATCCTTGAGAAGAAAGCAAAAGTCTTTTCAGTGTATCTCAATAATAAATATGGCTCTGGCTTCCTAGCATTATGAAGAGTACATTTCTCCACATTACTGATGGTACTGTGTACTATGCATACGCATGGGTGCACGTGCACACATACACGCATGTGTGCGAGTGCACAGGAGATTGTTGCAAACCAACCAAGTCATTATTATTTGATTTTTTTGATAGTTATTGGTAGCTTCCAAAAGCTAGAGGTCAGTGAGGAAGATAGGCCTCTCCCCCACAGTTTTGCTAACATTTAATATGTTACAGTGAAGGCAAGACTCAGGTTGAATTCTGCCGCACACAAATGTTAGTAAGCAGGTGCAAAAACAGTCACACAATCTGTTGTGTAACTTTGTCAGAGTCCATGCTTTCAGTCTTTTTAGTTGTTCTTGAAGTATCTTTTGTGAAAGTTTCTCTTGAGGTAGTTGTGGCATTATTCTAATAACAGGTTTTAGTCTGCCTTCTGTTCAGGTGTCAGAGAATGTCTGAATGAGCCCCTGGACACCATATGGGTTTGAAACCTAGGCCTAAGGTGTCATTTGAAAGATTGTGGTCTACTGGATTTACTACATTTGTACGTGTTGTTTACAAAATTGTTCACAAAGTGCTTCTACAACATTTCTTGGCTCCCATTTTCATATATGTTGAATTAATTTTACCAGTGAAATATTTCTAGTATCTACCTAGCTAATAACAAACTACCTATGACTGGAAATATAGTTGGCTAAAGAAGTTAATATTGCTCTTGCCTGTGAGATATGAGCTTTTCCCCAGCTTTACAGACGTACAGTTGACACATAACATTGTGTTAACTTAAGGTGTACAACGTGATGATTTGATATATGTATATATTATGAAATTTTTACCATAATAAGGTTAGTTACACATTCATCACCTCACATAGTTACCTTTTGTGTGTGTGTGTGTGGTGTGAGATTTTTAAGACCTACTCTATTAGCAGCTTCCAAGTATACAGTACAATATTGTTAATCACAGTCAGCATGTTGTACATTAGATCCCCAGAACTTATTCATCTTATAATTTGGTCAGTTTGATCCCTTTGACCACCTTCATCCATTACCCCACCCTCATCCCCCCTATCCCTGATTCTGGGAACCACCATAACTATGAGTTCAGCTTTTTTAGAGTCTATATATATAAGTGAGATCATACAATATTTTTCTTTCTCTCTCTGATTTATTTGACTTTGGATAATGCCTTCCAGGCACGTCCATGTTGTCGTAAATGGCAGGATTTCCATCTTTTTTCATGGCTAAATAATATTTGACTGTATGTATATACACCACATACTCTTTATTCATTCATCTGTTGACAGACACTTAGTTCCATTGGTTCCATATCTTGGGTATTGTGAACATGGGAGTGCAGCTATCTCTTGGAGATACTGATTTCATTTCTTTGATATGATAATTAGTGATGTTGAGCACTTTTTCATGTACCTGTTGGGAACTTTTATGTATTCTTTAGAAAACTGTCTATTCAGTTCCTCTGCCCATTTTTAAATCAGATTTTTTTTTTTGCTCTTGAGTTGCATGAGTTCTTTATATATTTTTGGCTATTAATCCCTTATCAGATATATGATTTGCAAATATTTTCTCCCATTCCATAGATTGCCTTTTCATTCTGTTGTTTATTTCTGTTGTGCAGAGCATTTTAGTTTGACGTAGTCTCACTTGCTAATTTTTGCTTTTGTTGCTTGTGTTTTGGGTGTCATATCCAAAAAGTTATTGCCAAGACCAATGTCAATGATCTTTCTCCCCTGTTTTTATCAGGAGTTTTATGGTTTTAATTCTTAAGCCTTTAGTCCATTTTGAGTTAATATTTGTGAGTGGTGTAAGATAGGGGTTTGGTTTCATTCTTCTGCAATGGGTATCCAGTTTTCCCAACACCATTTATTGAAGAGACTATCCTTTCCTCATTGAGTATTCTTGGCTCCCTTATTAAATGTTAGTTGACTACATATTCAAGGGTTTATTTCTGGGCTCTTGATTCTTTTCCATTGATCTATGTGTCTGTTTTTAATGCAAGTACCGTACTGTTTTGATAACTATAGCTTATAGTTTGAAATCATTAAGTGTGATGCCTCCAACTTTGTTCTTCTTTTTTAGGATAGCTTTGGCTGTTCAGGATCTCTTGTGGTTCCATACGACTTTAAGGATTGTTTTTTCTATTTCTGTGGGAAATGTCATTGGAATTTTGATGGGGATTGCATCAAATCTTTAGATGTAATATCCTTTTCCATCCCTTCACTTTGAGCCTCTGTGTGTCCTTAAAACTGAAATGAGTCTCTTTTAGGCAGCATATATAGGCATACCTCGGAGAACTGCAGGTTCAATTCCAGACCACCACAATAAAGCAAATATTGCAATAAAGTGAGTCACACAAATTTTTTGGTTTCCCAGTGCATATTTAGTTGATACTATACTGTAGTCCATTAAGTATGCAATAGCATTATATCTAAAAATATGTATATAATTAAATTACTTAATTATTCTTAATTAAAGAGTACTTTATTGCTAAAAAAATGCTAACCATCATCTGAGCCTTCAGCAAGGTATAATCTTTTTGCTGGTGGAAGGTCTTCACTCGATATTAATGGTTGCTGACTGATCAGGGTGGTGGTTGCTGAAGGTTGGGATCGCTGTGACAATTTCTTAAAATAAGACAACAGTGAAGTTTGCTGCATTCATTGGCTCTTCTTTCACATATGTTTTCTCTGTAGCATGCAATGCTGCTTGATAGCATTTTACCCACAGTAGAACTTCTTTCATAATTGGAGTCAGTTCTTTCAAACTCTGCCAACTGAGTTTATGTAATATTCTAAATCCTTTTTTATCATCTCAACAATCTTCATAGCATCTTCACCAGGAGTAGATTCCATCTCAAAAAACCACTTTCTTTGCTCATCCATAAGAAGCAACTCCTCATCCGTTCAAGTTTTATCATGAGATAGCAGCAATTCAGTCACATCTTCAGGCTCCACTTCTAATTCTAGTTCTCCTGCTGTTTCCACCACATTGTAGGGACTTCCTCCATTGAAGTGCTGAACCCCTCAAAGTCTACCATTAAGGTTGGAATCAACTTTTTCCAGACTCCTGTTAATGTTGATATTTTGACCTCTTCCCGTGAATCACGAATGTTCTTAATGACGTCTAGAATGGTGAATCCTTTCCAGGTTTTCAGTTGACTTTGCCCAGATCCATCAGAGGAATCGCTATCTGTGGCAGCTATAGCCTTACAAAATGTATTTCTTAAAGAATAAGACTTGAAAATCAAAATTACTCCTTGATCCATGGACTGCGGAATAGATGTTAGCCAGCTTGAAAACAACGTGTATCTAGTCATTTTATGTCTTTTGATTGGAGAATTCAGTATATTTACAAATAGAACGATTATTGATATGTAAGGATTTACTAATGCCAGCTTATTAATTATATGGGCCAGAATGTTGAAGAAGAAGATATACTCCCAAACTCATTTTTTGAGGTCAGCATTACCCTGATATAAAAGCCAGATAAGGACTCTATAAAAACAAAACACTACCGACCACTATCTCTGCTGAATGTGCAAAAATTCTCAGCAACAAAATATAAGCACATCTTTAAGTATTTATTCCCTAATAAAGTATTTTACTATTCCTAGAGTGTAGGTTAGAACACACTTACACCAGTATACACAAACACATATACCACATGGTACGATATTTTAAAGTATTTTACTGACATTGTAGCACAGTTGTATAGAGACTGACTAATCTAATATTATTGATAGTCCTGTATGGTAAGTTATGGTTTTTATCTTACTTTGTTTCTAATATTTGTATATATAGAACTTCTACTTTAGATCAGATGTCATGTATTTGCCTGGTCTACTCATTTAAAGGAAATAAAAAGTTTTGTAGAAATCATATTTTACATAAATGGATCTTTTAATGACCACTTATCTCAACTATAGTCTACAATGTTACACCTGTAGGGTAGTCATCTGTAAAGTGATTATCTGCAGTCAGGTAAGAAATCTTAAGTTAGATGAACAATTTTTTTTTTTTGCGGTACGCGGGCCTCTCAATGTTGTGGCCTCTCCCGTTGCAGCCTCTCCCATTGCGGAGCACAAGCTCCGGACACACAGGCTCAGCAGCCATGGCCCACGGGCCTAGCCGCTCTGCGGCATGTGGGATCTTCCCAGACTGGGGCATGAACCCGTGTCCCCTGCATCGGCAGGTGGACTCTCAACCACTGCGCCACCAGGGAAGCCCTAGATGAACAATTATTACTAGTCTAGTAAGTGAAAACAAGCAAGCATATGCTGAATTGAATTATGGGTTATATTAATGTGCAAAGATACAACAGACTTAATTTAAATATTTTAAACTTCTCTAGAGAACCAAGCAAATTAAAAAGTGCATTTTGCTTTCAAGGTTCAAACCTCAAGAGAATGCAGTTTCTGTATATATTAAATGCATCTATGCATGTCTGAATGTCCATACATTCATACTCTTCTCCACTGCCCGGAGAATTCTTTCTGTCCACTGAAATCCTGTCCACTTTTCAAGGCTCTTGTCCAGTCAGCTTCCTCCAAAGCCTTTCCTCAGTTCCTTCTAGCATAAAATCAGTCTCATATTATCTCTCATAATATTTTACTAGACATTGTATTAAAAACATTTATGGATTTGTTTTATCTTAACCCCTTTCTTCCTTTGTAACTACCTTGAAAGCAGGGGCTGTTTCATTCATCTTTCCCTACTCTGTAGTATTAAACCTAGTGCCTCCTTCAGAGTAACTTTTCAGTATGTTCTTAGGAATGCATTTATTTAAAATTCTAATACCAAAATATTCTAGAGAAATTCACTGTAAGGATTAATATGTTTCTTTATTTTCTTCACTGATTGTTCTGCCTGTTCTTTATTTTTCTTTTGTTGAATCCAAACTGCTTCAAGGTAAAATTCTTGAGATTAATTCTGACATTTTCTGTAAATGGTATTTGGACTTTTAGAAAAACGTATATATGTATCTTTACGTCAAAGTGTAAAAATTGGCAAGAATTGATGGTAGCTGTAGGAAGATGGGTGTCTAAAATGCATGCCATATAGGTTGCCATTTTGCCTCTCTTCTCTTTACTGAATTCTACCCTTCTTCTCTCTAAATATTCCATCACTAGGAAAGAGTAGGCCTGGAGATGTTTCTCTGACTTTAACTGCTAAGGTTATTAATGATGTTTAAAAACTTTATAAGACCATGGTCTGTACTTCCAGTTGATGACTGTTTTTTTACTTTATAAATTACTATACAAGAGAGTGCACACCAGGAGGTGACGCTCATTGGGGCCATTTTGTAGGCTGGCTGCCATACCTTGTACCATACATTACTTACTTTTTCATAGAATTTGAGAACTGAAAAGGACTTTAAACGTTATCTCTCTTACCTCTTTCATTTTTGAAGCTGAAGAGATGGAATATTGGTTGGCTTACTGAATAGTTCCCCCAAGGTGCATGACTGCACCCAGACTAGAATCCAAGCTTCTGAACTTCAAGACAACTTTGTTGTTTTAGACCTTATAATGTCACCATTGGCTGTAGTAATGTATTGCAATACGAGGATATATGTAAACTAAATATTTAATTATTTTAATAAATATTCCTACTTGTTCATATATTTCTTATTTACTTTATTTTAAAACACTTCTGTCTCATTTCCCTCCCACATCAACTCTTAGGATATTCTCTCTATCTCTGTCTTTTTCCTTCTCTCTTTCTCAATTTTATGGTTTCCTAACCTGAATAATGATTGATTTGAAATGATAGCCAGGGTTAGGTTCTAGCTATATATAATAGGAAATAAGAGGAAATAACATTAACATGCACTTATAAAAATATGGATATTCTAAGCTGTTCCCCTTTTGACAGAGGTATGATTACTTGTATTTTTTATTAAAACTTGATACAAGGAGCAAAAAAAAAGAGAGTAAATATTATTAAAGGGATTTTTTAAAGTTGTTATGTAACAATGAAGGCTGAGCAGTGGCATGTCTAGTTATCATAGTTTCCTTTGGAAATAATGGCTTACTGATTTCCTCAGAACTGGCAGGACTCAGCATATGGAAGTCAAACTGCCTTGCCTCAGAAAGATACATGCTATACGGTATCTTAAAACATAATTACTGAAACAATAAAGTGGAAATATCAAGGGATAGAAATAGTAGCTAAATATTAAATTACTGACATTGAAGAAAAGCTTGATATATCACAGAGAATGAAGGTGAAAAAGCAAGAAATTAAAACAGAATGTAATAGATATGGAGGACCAGCAAAGATGCAGCATTAAGATACTTGCATGAAGTAGAGAATGGAAAATGTGGAAGAGAAAAATTATTCAAAGATATAATAAAGTTTTCTTGAAAAGAGTTAACAATTGAGTCCTCAAGTCAAAATAATATTTTGAGTCCTAGTGATTTTGATTGCTTGACATACCTAGGTTAAATGATAGAACTTTGATATTTCTCCAGGTTTTCAGAAAGACTATCAAAGGAGGAAGGTTGAATGAAGCTCTTAGTAAACGTCTTCTCAGGAACAGTCAGTGCTGGAGATCAGTGTAACAATAGCTATATACTTCTGAAATAAAGAAACTGTGATCAAGAAGTATTGTTCCTAGCCAAGATACCCTTCAAGTAAGTATAAATTCAGCAGGCAGACATTCCCAAGTACCCATGAGTCCTTCTTGAAAAAAAAAAAAAATCACTTAATTATGAAATGCAGCCAATTAAAAGGTAAAACAAATCAGTAACAAAATTGGCAGTGACTCCATTTAATATGAAATACAAGACACTTATACAATTTATGATTATGGAATCTGATATATTTGTTATAAAGTTTGACAGTGTGAAAAATAACATGCCAACAAAATTTTGAGTTGAGGGGACATAAGAGTATTCTCGTGTTTTAGTTAATAACATCTAAATTTTTAAATGTACTTATAAAGACACTACTCCAGTCTATTAATATTTTCACATTTTTTTAACCTTAGATCTTTTAGAAAATATCCATTTGAAATTGAGAAATTCATGAATTTTCACTGACATGTTTCTATTAAATTCAGGTAAGATTAAGTGTATTATATTTTAAAAGCACAAACAGTATAATTCAACTTTTATAAAAGCTTTCAAATCTATTTTGATATAGGCATTAAAATGGCTAGAATTATCTTAATGTAAAAGTTAACTTATTTTAACTTTCTATGTGGTAGTATTTATTTGAGGTTTCTCTCTTCGTACTTCCTTTTAAGTCACATTAATCCTTTCAAAGAGTATGTGATAACTTTTACAAAAATTATTAAAGTACATATTTATTTAGGAAAAAATTGTGACTAACAGAATAAAAAAAAATGAGGCCCAGAAATGACGTAAGTCAAATATTTAGTTTGTTTTATAACTAGGACAAGAGTCCGAGTCTTCTGATTCTTTGTCTACTGCTCTTTTCCCTCTCTTATACAAGTAATAATAGATGGAATTGAGGTATTTTTAGGGTAGTGGTGTATAGAGCCACACTGCATCACAAAGAGAACAAATAATAGGCCCTGTGTGTGTGCATTGCACATCTGTGTGTGTCTGTACATAATAGGCTGAAATTATTTATTTAGGCAAACTTACCTATTTTAGTACATGTGCTATTACTATTTTGTGAATAAAATTATATAGTTTAGGTAACATTTAGAAGCTTTTACAAATTAGGTGTAAAAGATGACAATACAGTCCTAACACTGAATCTCATGCATTCTTGGACTGTTAAAATTTTGCTAAATATAAACATTACTGGGGCTTAGATTTGCACAATTACTTTGTGTATGCATGCCTGATTTTATAAAAGCAAATGTACCCATGTATTAGTTGTGTGGTAACATTACTGATTTGCTTGTTTGAGGGGAAAATAATCAATCTGAATTAATGACAACTGTGAGTTATATAACATTTGAAGATAAATACAGCTGTACTGCTTTTGAGTTCATGTAAACCAAAATAAGTCTAACAAACTATTTCTAATTAGAGAGCCCACTGGACCTGATATATAGTACCATCCATTTATACATCAATAATTACTGTATTTGTGTTCTGAAAAGAATTGTTTTTTTCTTTACAATACTAACACCAACCTTTGCCCCAGTGAATACTTATACAATTAATTTACTTTTAAAACAAATATTCTTCTATGGTTTAAGAAAACTGACCCTAGTAGCTCATTTAGCTTAATTTCCCACTGTTCCTTTTTCTACCATAAAACCTTCCTTTTCACTTTTACTTTCTATTCTCCTATGTGCCATACGCTCCAGCCATATAAAATTATATCCACATTTCCTGAATACAGTGTGCTCTTTCATACTGCTGTTCATTTCCTCATGCTCTTCCTTCTGCTTCAGATAGCTTTCCCTTCCTTCATCATCCAACAAACTCTTCCTTAATTTTCAGGATGCCCTTTTTAAGTCCTTAGCTACACCAGATGTTGTCTCTTCTTGCTCTAATCCAAACTCTTATATACAAAGTCATAACTGTTACTGTGTAATGTAATTCATATTTCAGCATTTGTGTCTGACTCTTCCACCAGGTTGTGAACTCCTTGAGGGTAGTAGATGTTTCTGATTCATGTTGTGTCCTTAAGTACCTGGCATGTAAGAAGCACTAACAATTGTCTTTTGATTGAACAGTGATTCTTAGTCCTGCAGAGATCGTATTATCAGATTTTCTTCCTTCTCTCCTTTCTTTCCCTCCTTCTCTTTTCTTTCTCCAACCCCTCTTTCACTGTTTTCCTTTTTCCCCCTCCTCCCTCCTTCTCAGTTTTGGTTTTTTTCTTCAATGATATGCAGAAGACAGGCAATTTTAAGTAGTGAGTGTTTGCCAGGGAAAAAGGGTTGTAAAATCTACCAATGGTTACTACTTCCTTGTTCTTACAGATTATCTGGGTGAGTTTATTTATGGTGGAACATCGTTTAGAAAAAGAGTCCTGATTTCATTAGAAACTTCTTCTTGCAATATCAGAGTCTGTTAATAGCATTATATAACTGTATGCACATAGAAGAAACAAGGAACGATGAGTCTTGTATAAGCTTGACAATAAGAATTTGGCACAGATTTAAAATTCTACAGAGAACACCATGGCACTTCCCAGATCTTTGCTTTGATACTCACCCTTTGTTTATCAAGGACCTTGTTAAATGTATTGACTCAAAGTTGTTCACCATCAGTCATTCAGTATGAAGACCTTTCCTCTCATTTCTTTCCCTTCCTCTCACAGTAATAAAGGTATATGTAACTTTCTTTAATAATTTTTAACATGAGATTCCAGTTTTTTAAAAGATGATTCATAGACATGGTAAAACATTCAAATACTACAAAAGAGTATACAGTGACAAATAATTTCCTGCACCAACCCACCCTCCCCTCAGTTCCCCTTCCCATAGGCAGTTGCCTCTACCACTTCCTTGTGCATCCATTCAGAGATATCCTCCCCCTCTGAGAGGAAAGAAACAAATACATGACACACCAGTGGATTACCTCACTGGTCGGATTAATCTGCTTTAGCTGTGTGTTTGGTGTTTGAGAGCTCTGCCTACTTGATTTTGTCCCTATAAGTTCACATTTTTTCCTTTATGATTGCATAAAAATAAAAATCACTTGTTGACCATGAGTTCATGGGCAGAAAATCTGTTATTTTAATAGTCACTTAAACCATGAAAAACATTAATTCGAGGACTCTGGAATTTGAAATGACTTTGCAGTGAGTCTGTTTTCAACCCAACAAAGTCAGTTCATTTGTCACATGGGATATAAAGAGACAGGAAAGGGGCAGAGTTTGTGCTTTTGCTGAAATCTGAACACCTTGACTTAGCCGTAGAATTGTTCTTATATCTTTGCATCATGGGGTCAAAAAATAGATACCATTGGGAAAATCCCTTGAAATGTCTCTCTCTCCTCTTTAGCAAACAACGGGGAATACTAATAACGGAAAAGGTTTCATTGCCTAGATGGCAGCATCACAGCACCCAGTGTGTCACTTGTCTATTTCCTAAATGTAGATTAGTGTTCAGAATATATTAGGCATATAGGAGAACTACAGTCCTTTTGTGAAGTCGGTTTTATAGTAAAAACCTATAATTTTTACTCCGGACAAAAGGTTTCAAGACGCTACCATGTATAGTTACATGGGTTGAGTACCTCAGTGAAATCCTACTTGAGACATTGTTTTCCTAGTCTCCTGGTGTTCTTTGGAAATAGATCTCATACTTCAGGCTGGAATTATATGCCTGAGGGCAAAGGATAGTAATCTTTCACCTCCTTCTGCCACTCCATCTGCTTTGACAAAAATCTCTGTGGGGAGAAGTGGTGTTAGTGCTATATTTTGAGAATTTTACACATTTGTAATTTCATTGGAGGGGAAAAACAAAAGCATTTCTGTGTTGACTTAGGAAAATGTTATATCCTGCAAGCTTGGGTTATTTTATCTATGTTTTGTTAACACACATGTATTTAACACATAGTGTTGTATAATAATGGAGGAAAACAGGAAGTACTTTGTTGATACTTTGGAAACAAAGCCTAGTCTTGGGGCATATGATGAATTGTTCCCTCATAAGAATAGTTGTGTGAATACATTTGTTACTTAAATGAGTGTGGTATTAGTTTAAAATTTTCCCATTTCAGTATAAAGGCATTCAAATTTATCTTTGAGCTTGATATTAATAGTCTGTGGCCTATCACTTGTCACTGTCTTTGATGAAAGGCAAATAAAAATGTTGATATTTAGTTCAGGTTTAGACTGTGAAGTATTTTATTATTTATTTATTTATTTATTTATTTATTTTTTTGCGGTACGCGGGCCTCTCACTGTTGTGGCCTCTCCCGTTGTGGAGCACAGGCTCCGGACGCGCAAGCTCAGCGGCCATGGCTCACGGGCCCAGCCGCTCCGCGGCATGTGGGATCTTCCTGGACCGGGGCACGAACCCGTGTCCCCTGCATCGTCAAGCGGACTCTCAACCACTGCGCCACAAGGGAAGCCCTGTGAAGTATTTTAGAACATGAAAGTGGCGTAAGATTCTACTTCTGAAAGCTTAAAATACATTATATCTTTTAACTTTGACTTCCTCGTTCTGACAAGGCAAGATGGTAATATAAGAAAAACCCAAGTCTTTCTTTGGAAGGATTAACCCTCAGTTGTTGATAACGTCTACCTCACTGGGGTTTTGTATCGTTTCCTTAGCATTGGCAAAGCAGCCTGATACTGCTGGATGAAAGACGGTTAAGTTAGTAGAGGTTTGGTAGTGCTGTTATGATTGTGCTGTTGCAAACCAGTGATCATTTTTTCATTGGTGACGAGGGGAAGTCGAGGAGAATCGCTACCTTGGTCTTAATCTCTCAGGTAGTGTAGTTTGAGGCTAGAACGCTTTATGAAGTGGGCCTCACCTTTAATATCTCAGCTGAAAATTAGTTGTTGCCTTTCTCTTAAACTATTCTGGTGTGTAACCAAGAAAAATGTGTATTTTTAAAGCAGGTTTTTGTGGTATGTGTGCGTGTGCGTGTGTGTGATGTATAATCTAGTAGCATTGCACTTTACAGATACGGTTAACAATGCAAGCAAGTCACAGATTGATTAAAACAATTCTTTGCATGACTTGGTTGTGACTAAAAAGGTGTAAAATCTATTGCAAAACAATAAAATTTTTTAAACTGGGAATAAACAAAGATCATTGCTTCTAGATCTTACCTCCTAGTTCTTCAGGAAGTTCCCAGTTGCTTATTAACTGAGGGATTAATTATGAAAGCTTTTCTGCAGCTTTGTGCATTTGCAGCCGTATGTGCAATTGGTTTTTTGCCAGCTCCATTTTTAAAACAGGCACTGAATGCCTTTGGATACATATGAGGATTTTTCACTTTGGTTTTGTGTCATCATTGTTTCTCTGCTGGAAAGTAGTTCACAAAAAATGATTGTGTGAGTGTGACTTGAAATAAAGTATACATTTATATAATTTATGGACAAAAGAACGATCAGGTTTGGTGGGGGAAGGGTGTGACCTATGACCTATTTTTTTCCCTATTTATTTTAGCAATGGCTTCTTAATAGGGGATGTGATTGTGTTCTCTTAGAGAATGAATACACAAGTGGTGAGGTCTTCCTTAATTATCAAAGACATAAAGGGTCCTTCAAACTTCAACCTTTGGTGGAAAGCAAAAGAGGACTGTACCAGAGGATGGACTTGCATTTAAGGAATGTCATTCTTTCATGCAGATAGCTTAGTTCTATCTAATAATGATACTGATGGACATTGCAATTTGTTATAGGACAGTATATCCTGCAGGATACAAAGTTAAAAATTTATAGCAATATAATTAGTGTTAATCTAAGGTGTGAACCATCAAAAAATTGCCTCTGTCAATCTTTAGAGTTGAATAAATAAAAACAACTGCATAAAAAAAAAATTTGCAGGCATGCTTAATCACCTTTTCCCCTAAAATAATCCTTGTGGATCTGCTATCCAATGATTTACTGCAATTTTGTTTGAACTTGCGTGGGTTTATCAGCATTGGGAATAATGCATTTCATGTATTTCTATCTTTTGTGGAAAATATTCCTCTCTTTTACTTGTTGGGAAACTATAGTCATTCTTTAATGCATCATTCATTTGATAGGCATTTCTTGAGCATTTACTATATGTCAGCACTTGGGCTGGGCCATGCCATGTTCATGGAATTGAATATGACATGGTAGCTGCTCTCTGAGTAGAGAATTATTATTTGTGGATGTATTGGGTATTCCCCACCTTCCTTTCTTTTTCTTTCAAAGCAACAGATAATATTTACAATTATATTACCTTTCACATGATACTGTAGCATATCTTCACTGAGTCTTCCAGAAATTCTTTAGCAATGATAAGATGGTTATTGTTTGTAAAGTGCTTTTTGTTTTTCAGACAACGTAATTACTTTGCCCTTCTATGTTTCTTGAAGTATCAGTGTACTGTAATATCATCTGGGCTAGAAAATATAAACTTACCTAATAACAATTGAAAAGAAGTCTGTAAAATGAATTGACTAATTGCTGATCTGGAATCTAATCTTTGTCAGTAGAATTGAAATTAATTTGTGTCCCATTTAGATTCTGTTGACTTTTTTTTTTTTTTTTTTTTTTTGCCCTTTTGGAATGATTATTTCTTTAACTGAGTTAAATAAACATACACAGAGATGATACCGTGCAAATGCATATGCAAACTGGCTGTAGTATGATTTTAACTATAGATTACTATATAATAAAAACCACAGTTTTTACTTGGTTGTGGGTATGCATAAAGATTAAATGTACTTATTAATCATTGCTTTGACAACAGCAGTGTTCAACTAGAATTCTCAGTATTGGCGTATAATTTATATAGAATTCTTTCCAAAGATTTTAATTCATTTACAGCAGCTATGAAGACTGGTTTCTGGAGAAGGATTGTATTCCTTTCTTTATATGATAAGCTATTTTAATGTGACTGAAATTTTTAAAAGCCACCCTTCTTTCATTTTCATTTTCCTTCACATTTTCCTAGGAGACTATAGTGGGGTTGTGCAGAATAGCTAGGGAAGTTACTAAATCTTATTTATCCTTTTAATAGTTTTCAGCTAACATCTCCAAGATAGCATAATAAGAAACCAGATAAGAAACTACACGATTCTTTGATGACTTACGAGATTCTTTTTAAAAAATAAATTGTAGCTTAAAATTTGTGAAAATTTCTCTCATAGGACTTTCTATATTGTAGTATATTGAGTTTTCCGAGCATGGTCCCATATAAACACTTACTTTGATACGTAGAATTTTATTACATTTTTAAAAGATCAGTCATCCTAGTTATCTCAGCACCTTAATTCATAAGGCAAACTGTCATCATTAATCTTTATAAAATTTTAGGGATGTACCATAAAGATATTCCATAGTAGTCTGTGCTGTTCCACAATAGAACACAGTGAAAAGTGTTAATAGGTAACATTTATTGAGCCCCGACTATTTTGAAGCATTTCTTCTTCAATGTGAGTCTTTGTGGTGCTATTGTTATTTTCATAGTGCAGATAGGGAAATGGGCTTAGAAAAGTTAAGTAACTTGTTTAGAATCACACAGCTAGTAGGACCCTGATCAAGGTCTGACTTCCTCTAAAACCTGTGGTTTTAACCTCTATACTGCTGCCCTAACCAGCAGTTACAGTGATGGTGGTGAATTAATCTGATTTATTCACACTTATTAGAATGTTATATATCCCAGAGTGGCTTGGCTTGGAGTAAAGGGCGAAAGTTTTCTTTGGAGGCCTGGAAACTTTTTACATATCTCTTAAAATAGCTGAGGATAATTTGCTCTAGCATCACTGCCCAATATGGACAAATAAATCCTGGTAACATTGAAGTGGGTATTTACAGCTTATGCCATCTCGCAGTGAATTTGTTCTTAATGTATTTTAATTTATTCTGTTAACTAACAGGAGGGAAGAATAATAAAAAGCCTGGATTCCAGTTCTGGCTACACCACTTATTAGCTTCGGAACCTTGAACAAAGGTGCTTAACCTCTCTGGACCTCCATTTCCATATCTATAAGGATACCTCTTTTTTCATGATTGTTCTGAGTTGCTGTAAATGAAATAGTTATCTTAAATGCTAAACATAGTACCTTGAAGATAATGAGAGTACCATATATGATAATAGCTATTATTACTGTACTATTATCATTTTCATTATTGATGTAGAACAACAAGAGTAGGGAATAAATTTAAAAAACAGCAACAACAAAACTTGCTTTGCAAAAGTGAGCCCTTTGGAAACCAGCCGTTTGGTGATAAGCATTCAGATGGACTAATGAGAACTACCCTTACTTTAAAAACATAATCCTGGAGTTCAGGGTTTTTGAGTACAAGCCACTTGTTCTTGCTTGGTACTTGCAATAAGCCTTTCTCTGCTCAAACAAAAAAAACCCAAAAAATGTTATAGTCCTAGCAATCTGTCAATTTATTTAATTTAAAAGAGTTCTAGGGACTTCCCTGGTGGCCCAGTGGGTAAGACTCCATGCTCCCAGTGACGGGGGCCTGGGTTCAATCCCTGGTCAGGGAACTAGATCCCACATGCATGCAACTTAAGATTTCACATGCTGCAAATAAGAAGTCCGCATGCCACAACTAAGAGTCCACAATGCTGCAACTAAGAGTCCGCATGCCACAACTAAGACCCGGCGCAGCCTAAATAAATAAATAAATATTTTTAAAAAGTAAAATAGAAGGAGTTCTATTATGAGTATAAGTATACATGTTTCTACTTTTAGATGTGTCTATATGTGTGTATGTATATGTATATATATATATATATATATAGTTTTTTGGAGAAAAGAGTATATGTATGCATCTATTTAAAGCTAGACTAATTTAGCATTGAGTGTTTGGTTAGGGGTCTTACGCTTATTTCTCTAGTTCAACTTAGTTTATTTTCATCATTGAGTTGTGGAGGAAAATAATGTTATGTTTCCATAATACTACACTTATCTATTCCAAAGGCTGAAATATTGTTTGAAGACATTGTTTATTCAGAATTTTAGTAAAAATTTACAGATATTTTAATAATTTTTAAAATGTTTTTAAAACAAGCCTTTGAACATAAGAGCTTAATTTTTGCCTGAGCCCAGTTTCCCACCTTATAAATGTGAAATAAGCAAAGACAGAAACAGTCATCAGCAAAAACAGAAAAAAAATATGTTTTCAGAATATGGTGTCCACTCTGTATCAGGAATATAAATAAGATAATCATTTTTCTGAAAAGAAGTTGGAGGAGGAGAGGAGAAAAGAGAGCAACCTAAACTCATTGAGAATTACTTGTGTTTTTCTCCTCCTTTCCACACATAATTTTAAGTGGTTCAACTCTGCCTTATCTTGAAGCATTTCTTAAAAATCGAAGGTATGTTTGAAAGGAGACAAAAGTACTCTTCGGGAAATGTATTTTCAAAAAATTAATTTTATTTATTTTTATATATTCTTAGTTTGATATGAGTATTTTCTGAGATGTTCTAAATTTTTGCTCATGCTAGGAAATGGCTGGTATAGGGTTATAAGCAAGCTATTCAAGTTTGGGCCTGTGTCATATAAAGGCCTTACCACTGTGTTACAGGAAGCATCTGCTTAAAAGAATTTGAGGCTACGTTCCTGGGCCAGACATCCAGAGATACTCTGTGCTTTGCAAGGTTTTGTTGTAAGGGTTCTGCTTCACGTTTTGAACTAGTAGTTGCAGTGTTATCATTTTATCCTTTGAACCTTGCACATCTAAAAGATTTGCAGTAGTGTGAACTGGCAGACCATCCAGGTCTTTCCATTTCTTAATAAAGTCATTCACTGCTTTCTTAATTTGTAAGAAGAGCTTTCCAATAATAGTTGTTTGTTTGTTTTTCTGTTTTTTTTGCTGCGTCGGGTCTTAGTTGAAGCAGGCAGGCTCTTCGTTGTGGCGCAAGGGCTCCAGAGTGCATGGGCTCTGTAGTCTGCGGCAGGTGGGCTCTCTAGTTGAGGTGCGAGGGCTCAGCAGTTGCGGTGTGTGGGCCCAGCTGCCCCGCGGCATGTGGGATCTCAGTTCCCCGACCAGGGATCAAACCTGCATCCCCCACACTGCATGGCGGACTCCCAACCACTGGACCACCGGGAAGCCCCACAATAATAGTTTATTTTAAGAGGTCTACTTGGTACATAAGCTCTGGCAAAAATTCAGTAATCTGCTGTAAATCCAATGCCCAGAAGATATTCTCACCAGACTCTTGCCCTTTTGAGAATATGAAGAAAATTAGCTCTTACTATTGAGAAATGTTGTTGAAATGTAGAAGTTTCTCCAAAACCCAATAAGTGTTCAAAGTAGAATAACTTGATAATATTTCAACCCAGAAAACTTAGAATAATATGCTTAAATTTCCTGCTACAACCTGTATCTTGGGCATTTTCTTCCTTTAAAGGTATTCATTTCTTAATGCAAAGCATGAGTTTAAAAAAAAGTGTGTCAATTAGATATTTGACAAAGTAATTGGATTTTCCATTTACTCGTACTTCAGTTTTACGAATGCTTTATTTTTCACTTCTCTCTGATCTTTAGCTGACTACTTGACAAGAGCTTTGTTTTTTTTCCTTGCCTTTACCACCTCATTCTTCTTTTTCCCCTTGGCTCTGGTAGCCAGTGATTTGTTTGTTAGTTCATTTATTCAAAAGTGTTTATGAAGCAACTACTGTGTGTCAGAGAATGTGTTTAGGTGCTAGATATAGAACAGTGCCCTCACAGATTTAACGTAGCAGAGAGGAGAGACAAGCACTTGAATCAAATAAGTGGTTATAAAAACAACCTAAATCACCATCAGTAGGGGGAGGGTTAAATAGATTATGATGTCTCCATGAAGTGAATATTTTGTAGCTATTAATAAATAGGCATATATATTACATTTCTAGAAAAGTGCATAAGACACTGTCAACAGTGTTTGCCTCTATTGAGGGTCCACGGGGACTGGACTTATTCATTGTATACGATGTTGCACCTTAAGAAAGAAACAAACCTCTAGGGACTTCCCTGGTGGTCCAGCAGTTAAGACTCCATGCTCCCAGTGCAGGGAGCCTGGGTTTGATACCTGGTTGGGGAACTAAGATCCCATATACCACAACTACTGAGCCCATGTGCCACAACTACTGAGCCTGTATGCCACAACTACTGAGCCCACGTGCCACAACGAAGAGCCCACGCGCTGCAACAAAAGCCCATGTGCCACAGCAAAGACCCAGCACAGCCACAATAAATAAATAAATAATAAAAAATTAAAACAAAAAAAACAAGAACCTGTGTATATAAAAAAAAAGAAACCTCTATTCATGTATTATGTTTTCAGTGAAACTCTAAGTAAATAAAATTTAAAGAGAATTCAGCAGTACACTGAATAAACAAATAAATAAGCAATTACATTATCAGGGGGGCTGTTGTCACATTTGAAGTGAGCAAGGGCAACTGTCACTCTAGATTGTTCTGTTTTTGGCTGCTGGATGATGAAAGAATGGTCTGGTTTACACTTTCTATTTCACTTGTCAAAATAAACATGGTCACAGGTTTCCTTGGAGAATTGAGCCTGAGACCTATTTTGTGTTGATATCACAGTACCTTAGAGCTGAATTTCAATACGGATTTTCCATGTGATTATTCTGTTAAAACTGATGTTGCTTGACCCTTCTACTCCTTCTTGGGTTCCATTTCGAATTTTTACACACTAGCTAAAATGAATAAGTATAACCACAAGAAGCAGTTCATTTGCATAAAATGATATTTTCTCTTGATAGGTCTCTTCCATCTGTCTAATTTGACAAAGCTCTTGGCAAAGCTTGACATTTGAATAAATGTAATTACTTTTTGTGCTTTTGCTGGGAATATTTTAGTTCCATGAGTGGCCACTTAAAATTCTACCTGAAAAAAAAAGAAAACAAATAAAAAATGAGCGTCTCTGAGTTACTGAGTGTAATGCCAATTTTCAGCCAGTTTAGTTCATATTTATAAATGGTCCAAATTTATGGAATCTTAGTAGTTTATTGGCAGGATGCCAAAAATATACAATCTCTTTATAGATTGCTTTTTAAAAAAATTGTTTTTTATTGGGTGAAATGACCTTAGCTATTCTAGTCCTCTATAGTAATGACTAAAAGTTTAGGTAGTTGATGAACAGCTATGTTGATTAGTCTCTTCTAAATTAAAGATATTTTACTTGATATTTTTATAGCAATATTCATTTCTTACTTTTTAAAAATTTTAATTATATATATATTTTAGTATAGTTGATTTTAAAAATTGTGTTAGTTTCAAGTATACAGAAAAGAGATTCAGTTTTATATATGTGTGTGTATATATATATATATATACACACACACACATATATTTACATATATATATTCTTTTTCAGATTCTTTTCCATTATATATATGTTACTACAAGATATTGAATATAGTTCCTTGTGCTATACAGTTGGTTATCTGTTTTATATATAGTAGTATGTATATGTTAATCCCAAACTCTCAATTTATCTCCCCCTCCCCATCCCCCACACCTTCCCTTTGGGAACCATAAGTTTGTTTTCTGTCTGTGAGTCTATTTCTGTTTCGTAAATAAGTTCATTTATATAATGCTTTTAGATTCCATGTATACATGATATCATATATTTGTCTTTTTCTGTCTGACTTACTTCACTTAATATGAGAATCTCTAGGTCCATCCATGTTGCTGCAAATGGCATTATTTCATTCTTTTTTATGGGTGAGTAATATTCCCTTGTATATATATACCACATCTTCTTTATCCATTCATCTGTCAGTGGACATTTAGGTTGCTTCCATGACCTGGCGATTGTAAATAGTGCTGCAGTGAACATTGGGGTGCATATGTCTTTTTGAATTATGGTTTTCTCTGGGTATATGCCCAGTAGTGTGATTGCTGGGTCATATGGTAATTCTATTTTTAGTTTTTTAAGGAACCTCCATGCTATTCTCCATAGTGGCTGTATCAATTTACGTTCCCACCAACAGTGCAAGAGGGTTCCCTTTTCTCCACACCCTCCAGCATTTATTATTTGTAGACTTTTTGATGATGGCCATTCTGACCTGTGTGAGGTGATACCTCATTGTAGTTTTGATTTGCACTTCGCTAATAATTAGTTGTGATAAGTATCTTTTCATTTGCCTGTTGACCATCTGCAAGCCAACGAGAGGGGCCTCAGAAGAAACCAGACCTGTCAACACTTTGAGTTTGGATTTTTAGCTTCATAACTATGGAAATAAAATTTTATTTTGTTTAAGTACCAGCTTATGGTATTTTGCTATGGCAACCCTAGCAAATATGCTAATACAGCATATGAGAGTTCCAGTTTCTCTATATCTTCACTAACATTCAATGTCTTTTTTTTCTATATTTATTTTATTTATTTATCTATTTTTAATTTTTATTTTTGGCTGTGTCAGGTCTTAGTTGTGGCATGCAGGGTCTTTGTTGAGGCGTGTGGGATCTTTTTGTTGGGGCGTGGGCTCTTTGTTGTGGCCTGGACTTCTCACTAGTTGTGGCATGTGGGGTTTTTTCTCTCTCTAGTTGTGGCACACAGGCTCCAGGGTGCGTGGGCTCTGTAGTTTGCGGCACACTGGCTCTCTCGTTGAGGCACATGAGCTCAGTAGTTGTGGCATGCGGGCTTAGTTGCCCCACAGCATGTGAGATCTTAGTTTCCCGAACAGGGATTGAACCCATGTCCCCTGCGTTGGAAGGTGGATTCTTTAACACTGGACCACCAGGGAAGTCCCCTATGTCTTACTTTTAGTTATTATCATTCTAATAGGTAAGAAATGGTATCTATCTCTGTTTTAATTTGAATATCCTGGCAACTAAAATTTTAAAGTTGATCACTTCTCAGGATTATTAATCATTAAAGTTCTCATCTGTGAATTGCTAGTTCATATATTTTGTACATTTTTCTATTAGATTGTCTTTTTCTTATAGATTTGAAGGAGTTCTTTATATAATCTAGGTAATAATTTAGATACTTTCCATTATCCTCTCTCCTTTGGTGAGTTGCCTATAAACTTTTTTTTTTACAACTTTATTGGAATATAATTGCTTCACAATGATGTGTTAGTTTCTGCTTTATAACAAAGTGAATCAGTTATACATATACATCTGTTCCCATATCCCTTCCCTCTTGCATCTTCCTCCCTCCCACCCTCCCTATCCCACGCATACAAATTCCTGTTCCTATTTAAGGCAGTTAGATTTATCAATCTCTCTTTTTATAGTTTGGGTTTTTTAAATCTTGTTTAAGAAATTCACCTCTTTTCCAAGGTCATGAAGAATATAAAATTTCTTCTAAAATTAAAAATTTTTGATTGTCTGATTATTTAATTTTCACATTTGCCAAGTAGGAAGCCAGCTGTCTAAGCAAGTAATTATTGACTACTTTATCTTTCCCTAATAAGTTAGAATGATACCTCCATCATATATTTTGGGATCTGTTTCTGGGTCCTTTATTCTTTGGTTCCATTAATTTATCTGACCTTATGCCAGTACCACACTAATGTTATGTTTACTTATCTGATTGGGCAAATCTTCCCTCCTGTTTATTATTTTGCAAATTTTCTAGTCTATTTGAGGATTTTGGCCTTTCATTTGAATCTTAGGATCACCTTGTCATTCAATTAAAAAATCCTTTTGTAATTTTTGTTAGAATTACATCCAGTCAATTTGGGGAATGGTTAATTCTTCAGAAAATGTATGATTTTTCTCATACAAATGTTATTATTTGTTTAAATTTATTACTTAGTACATTATCATTTTGTTGTTGCTATTTTAAATGTGATTTTTTAAAAAGATACATTTTGTAATTTGTGGTTCTTGTTTAGGAACGTTAAACTAATTTTTATATATCTTAATACTGTATCTAGAAATTTCCCTGAACTCTTAATGCAATTAGTTTGTGGATTATATTGGATTTTCTACACTAAAGACCATATCATCTGTGAATAACAACAGTTGTTTCTTCCTTTCCTTTGTTTGTAAGTCTTACTTTTTCTTACTGCCTTGGCTAAGACGTCCAGCACAGTGGTGAAAAGAGCAGTGATGGCAGACATTTCTTCTGTTGTTCTTAACTTTAAAAGGAATACTTCTAATTATTTGATCCATGGAATGTGATTTTTACTAGGGGTTTTTCGCTATATATTCCTTATCAACTAGGTATTCTTGGGATAAAGTCTAGTCATGATGTATTTTTTTAAAAAATTGCTATCTTTATTAATATACCACTTAGGATTTTAAAAATAAGTTTTTAATTGAATTGGCCTTTAATTTTCCTTTTCTTGACCTTTACACTATTTTTCTATCAATCTTATACTAATTTCAGGAATGGAATTTTGGAACTTCATCTCTTTATATTCCCTAGGAAAAAATTCAGATAGCTGTCCTATGAACATTTGTGAAACTCATGTATAAAAACGCCTGATCCTAGAGTTTTTTTTAATTAAATAGGTTTTTGATTACTGATTCAATTTCTGTTTCTTCTTGAATCTATTTTGGTAATTCAATTGCCTCTGGAAGTTATTTATTTTTTCCATATTTTAAAATTAAGTACCTGAAAATATTCATAGTATTTTGTGATGAGTTTTAAAATTTTTTACCTGTGCTTATGATTCTCTTTTGATTCCTAATATTGTTTATTTGTGCCTAGGTTCTTTTTCTTAAATTAATATCTTTACTGTTCCAACATTCATGGCAAAATCATTGAAAGTATTGATATTTAAGAAAGGCAACCTGTTTTAAATGAATTATTAAATATATTTCTGATGACAAAAGTTTAATTTCTCTGAGAGAGCTGTATAATCACTACACTTAGGCTACAGATTCACTGTTTTTTCATATTCTGACTGCAAAACAGGAATTTACTGGTTTTCATATTTTTGGACAGATCTGCTGAATTCCCTGAAGAGTGGGGCTTATGTTTGTGTATTAGAAGGGCAACTTCATATTTGAATGAAGATTTTCTTCAAATGTCTTATTCAGGAGAGTTTGACAATTTTTAAAATGTACATCATGTCAGAAAAACTGAACATGTAGGAATTTTTAATAGGGAATGAGGATTATCTACAAGAAACCCTGTTTCATATTCCATGGCATTAAATATAAGCAATGAACCAGGCCAGCCACACAGTATACTTTTCTTCCATTTCCCTGATGACTAATGATGTTTAACAACTTTTAATGTGCTTATTTGCTATTCTAATTTTTTTTTGTATGCAGTGTATTCAAATCTCTTTGTCCATTTTTGTTTTTATTTTTGTTTTTGTTTTGCTTGGGTTGTGTTCTGATGGTTGGGTCCTTTATATAGTTTAGACACAAATCCTTTAACAGATATAGGATTTGGAAATATTTTCTTCTAGTCTGTGTCATGTCTTTCCATTGTCTTAAGAGTGTCTTTCTAAATAAAGAGCTTTCAATTTCAGTGAAGTCTAATTTATCAATTTTTTCTTTTATGGATCATGCTTTTGGTGTCATATGTAAGAAAACTTTGCCTAACTGATGATCATAAAGGTATATTTCTTGTTTTCTTCCAGACATTTTATTGTTGTAAAAGCTATCATTTCTCCTCTGAATTACATTTGTGACTTTGTAAAAATCAGTTTTACGTATATGCATGGTCCTATTCCTGGACTCTATTTTGTTTCATTGATCTCTGTTTATCTTTATGCCAGTAGCTCACCATCTTGATTATTGTAACTTTACTGTAGGTCTTGATATCAGATGATGTTAGTCTTTCAGTTTTCTTAGTCTTTTTCAGATTTGTTTTGACTACTTTAGGTGTTTGCATTTCCATATGAATTTTTGAATTGACCTGTCAATTTCTAAGCAAAGTTTATAATTTTCAGTTTGTAGGTTTTATACCTCTTTTACTGAGTCATTTCATTTTTTCATGGTTCTTATGCTATGGTTAAGTAATATTGTGTTTTGACATGTCAATTTCCCATTGTTGTTTCCTAGAATGTAGAAATACATTGAATTTTGTATGTTGATTTTGTATTCTGCAGACTTTTAAAACTCCATCAGATTTTCTACTTGGGACTTACAAGCTTCATGAATTTAGATGTTCAGATCACTCACCAGAGTTGGGAATTATTTTTAAAATAAGCCTTCTGCCCCTTTCTCCTTTTCTTTTCCTTCTAGGACTCCAATAATCATAGATTGTTTTGCTTGTGGAATTCCACAAATTCCCTTAGTCTTTCTTCACTTTTTTTCTTTCTGCTCCTCTGACTGGATAATTTCAAATGAGCTGTATTCAGGTTCACTAATTCTTTCTTCTCCTTGGTCAGGTCTGCTATTGAAGCTTTTTGTTGAATTCTTTAGTCATTGTATTTTTCAGGTCTAGGATTCCTGTTGTTTCTGTTTTGTTATGGTTTCTATTTGTTGAATTTACAATTTTGTTACATGCATTGTTTTCCTAATTTTTATTAGCTGTGTATCTATGTTTTCTCATAGTTCTCTGAATTTCTTTAAGAGGGCCATTCTAAATTCTTCATTAAACAGTTGATAGATCTCCATTTCCTTAGGTATAGTTATTGTAGCTTTATTAGTTTCCTTTGATCGTGTTATGTTTACCTGATTCCTCATGATCTTTCTATCCTTGTGTGGATATCTGCTCCTTTGAGAAAGTGATCTCTTTTACAGCCTTTACAGATTTGCTTCAGCAGGGAAAGGTCTTTACCAGTCAGCTCAGCTTGGGGTTCTGGATGGGCAGCTGGTAGCAGCCTTGGACAAGCCATGCTTACTCTCAGGGTCTCTAGTTGGATGGGGCTACTGCACGTGCTCTGAGGTTGGGGAGCCGGAGGGCTGTCATTTTTCTGAATTTGGGTAGGCCTCATGGCTGGGCTTCACATTCAAACAGAACTGCTTGCTGGGATCTGTGTTCAGACAGGGCTATTTGCTGGGCTCCGCAGTCACCTGCTCGGGCAGGGTTTCAGGCCATGTTCTCTGGCCTGGTGTTCAGGGAGTGCTGCTGGTTGCATTCTGGGAATGGGCAGGGCCGCACGCTGGGCTCCACATTCATCCATGGTTGGGTGGAGCCTCAAGCTGTGCCCCCCTGGTTTGAAGGTGCCATTGGCTGGACTCTACATTCAGTCAAAGCCATACACAGGACTTTGTGATCAGATGGGAACTCAGGCCATACTCCTTGATCAGATTGGGACCACAGGCTCTGCCCCAAAATTGGGTGGGCCTGCAGGCTGTGTTTTGCAATTGAGAAGGCAACTGGCTGTGTTCCACTGTTTCACAAAGTCTCTTGCTGGGCTTCTTGGCCAGGTAGGGCTGCCACCTATATCTCACTGTTGGGTGGGGCTAGAGGCTATGCTCCATGGTTTCTGGGCTCACTGGTTGGGTGGAGCCACAGGCTGTGCTTTGTGATTAGGTGAGGTGGCTGGCTGGGCATTCAACCTGGGTGAGTCTGCAGGCTATGCTTAGCAACTGGGTGGGCTGTAGGCTATGCTGTGCTGCTGTACAGCACTGTAGGCTGGGCTCCACATAGTCAGTACCAGAGGCCAGGCTTGAAAGCTGCTGAGGGTCACTGTTTGGGCTTCCTCAGTCAGACAGAACCAGTGGTCATGCTCTGCAGTTGGGCAAGGCTGCTGGCTTGGCTCTCTGCGTGAACGGGCTTGTAGAATGGACTCTAGAGCTGACCAGGGTCTCTGGCTGAGCAACCTGGTGAGGCTGGAGACTATGTTCAACAGTATGCTTCTGTCTCAGCTCCTTGTTTGAGCAGGCCTGTAGAATGGGCTCTGTGTCTGCCTTAAATCCCTGGCCAGACTTCCTGGTCAGGTTAGCTGTAGGCTAGGCTTGGCAGTTGGGTGGGGCTACCGACTTGCTTTCCTCCTAAGAAGGCCGTAGGATGTACTGCATGGCTGCCCTCAACTGCCTGGCATCTTTGGCCAGTCTTCACTCTTGGGTGGGGTTGGAGGCTATGCTCAACAGTTGGGTGTGGCCAGTGACTTGCTTCCTTGCTTGGGTGGGCCGTAGGATGTGCTGGGTGACTGCCTAGCATCTCAGGCCAGGCTTCCTGCTGAAGTGGGGTTGGAAGCTATGCCCAGCAGTTGGGTGGGGCTGCTGACTTGCTTCCCTGTATAGGGAGAGCACTAGAATTTGGTCCTCCACCAAGATAGCAGTCTGGTTGGGGACCCAATAAGGCAGAAATGCCAACCAGATTCCCTGACCAGCTGGGGTCACGGGGCTCAGCTCTGCAAATGGTCAGAGTCGCTGGATGGGATCTCCGCTCAGGCCTGACCACTAGCAGGAATGCAGTCTGCCAGGATTCGCACATTCATTCCTATGAACCCCTTTCCCCTTCTCTGATTGTCATGATAATCCCTGTGAGGCAGTGCTTAAATGGGCCTCCTGTTGCCAAAAGGTCATCTTCTCTGTACACTGGTGCCGAATCGAACCTCGCAGACAGAGTTTTGGGTGAAGTAGAAAAGGATAGCTTTATTACTTTGCCAGGCACAGGGGGACACAGCAGGTTCCTGCTTTGAAAAACTATGTGGCCCAACTTGAAGAGGATACTGAGAAGTTATATAGTAATGGTTTAAAGAGGGCAAGATCAGCGCGTGGACATTCTTCTGATGGGTTGGTGGTGAGATGAGTAGGAGTCAGCATCATCAACCTTCAGGTTCCAGCTGGTCTAGGGTCTGCATGCTTGTGGGCAACATACCATTGTTAATCTTAACTTCTCCCACCTGGAGGGGGTTTCAGTATCTGCAAAACAGCTCAAAGACGTTGTATTGTGTATCCCTTGATAGGGAACCAGGACCTTGCCCCCAAGGTTGCACTGTTGTTTCTCTTGACTGTTTGTTTCTCCCTGGTCTTGTATCCCCGCCCATCCCTAGTTAACAACTGCCTGAATCTGCCTGTTGGAACTCAAGGAATGTCATGGAGGCTGATGAAGGCTATTGATTGTCATCAAAGAAATGGGGGGCACAGAAAACTTTGTGTCCAGGAGCTCCACAGGACCCTGCCGGTATCACTCCCAGGAAGTATCTGGAATGCTGGGGAAACTTCATGTCCTCTTGCACTCCCCTTTTCCCACAGGAGAAACTTTAGGACCAGGGGATCCCCTCAATGCAGCACTGAACTGACCTTAGTGGGGGGGCCGTGGTCAAAGTGAAAACACTCCTCTTACCCTTCTCATGCTGTTTTTCTCAGATTTTATGGTCGAAAGTGATGCTTGAGACTCACCCCTTTGTTCTGGGATCTTCAGAAAGGTATCTTGTCTATGGATAGTTGCTAGTTTCCCTTTCCCTGAGGGGGACTGAACTCAGGAACCACATATTTGGCCATCCGTCTTTCTCCTGGTTCCAGTTTTATTAAACCATTGTTTCATACGCTTTATCTGGGTTTTCAGTTGTTTCAGGCTTAATGGTAAATCTGATCTCTGTTATTTCGTCTTGGCCAGAAGACATTCTATATATCTTTTTGCACAGTGAATATAATAAAACATTCAGTTACCTAAATATTCAGATAAAGAGACTGTTCTTGCAGATTGACTTTTTTCTTTATGGGGTTTGGAAAGAATAGTCCTTTCCAATAGTCCTTATTCTGTACATTTTTTTTTTTTTTTTTTGCGGTACGCGGGCCTCTCACTGTGTGGCCTCTCCCGGTGCGGAGCACAGGCTCCAGACGTGCAGGCTCAGCGGCCATGGCTCACGGGATCCTACAGCCGCTCCACGGCATGTGGGATCTTCCCGGACCGGGGCACGAACCCGTGTCCCCTGCATCGACAGGTGGACTCTCAACCACTGCACCACCAGGGAAGCCTCTATACATTTTTTACATTGACTTCTCTATTACTTTTCTTTACCTATAGTTTATCCACAGTTGGATTAGATTATTGCATCACTAATAATCTAATGAATTATTAGAAATCACTAATTCATTTCTATTTTATTAGAATTAGATTGGCATTAGTACTTAATGGAACTCTGCCAAAAAGACCTTATGCTAGTTCTTCATGCCTGTTTTCCCCTAATGTTATTACATCAATGTATGAAGAAATGAGAAAAAAAGGAGGACCATGCCATATCTTTCTATTGTCTGAAATTTTGTATCACTAAAGTATATTCCGGAAAAGGAAATGCTTATCTTATGGTATATTGCTGCTAAAATATTGAATAAATTACAAGGGGTGGTACTTTTATTTTGTTTGAAATTATTTCCTAAAACCCAGCCATCTAATTCAGAAAGTAAGAGCCAAGTTCTAAAAACTATATACCAGGAAATGCCTCATTTATGAAGGTATACATATTTGTGCTCGTAAATTGTGTAATTGTGCACCTAACAACTCTCTTCATTTTATCATTATTCTGTTGTTTGTATACAAATGAAGGCTTTTTTTTTTTTTTTTTTTTTTTTGCGGTACGCGGGCCTCTCACTGTTGTGCCCTCTCCCGTTGCGGAGCACAGGCTCCGGATGCGCAGGCTCAGCGGCCATGGCTCATGGGCCCAGCCGCTCCGCGGCATGTGGGATCTTCCCGGACCAGGGCACGAACCCGCGTCCCCTGCATTGGCAGGCGGACTCTCAACCACTGCGCCACCAGGGAAGCCCAATGAAGGCTTTTTTAATTCAAATTCTGTAGCCTGGAAAACTCATGCTTAGAGGATGCCTGTCTTTCCTGCTTCCGTTCAGTGTTAGTGCATACAAGTTCATGTGAAATTATAGAACACCTTATTTACTCTGATATAACTGTAACAGGAGCTTCTTTATTAAACATGCATTCTGAAGTGGTCAAGTAATTAACAGTTAATTTGGCTTCTTCTGTTATATAAAAATGCTAGAAAAGGTATTAAAAATTTCATGTCTTTTTTTTGAATTTTATTTTATTTTTTTATACAGCAGGTTCTTATTAGTTGTCTATTTTATACATATTAGTGTATATATGTCAATCCCAATCTCCCAGTTCATCCCCCCACCCCCACTTTCCCCCCTTGGGGTCCATACGTTTGTTCTCTACATCTGTGTCTATTTCTGCCTTGCAAACTGGTTCGCCTGTACCATTTCTCTAGATTCCACATATATGCGTTAATATATGATATTTGTTTTTCTCTTTCTGACTTACTCTGTATGACAATCTCTAGGTCCGTCCATGTCTCTACAAATGACCAAATTTTGTTCCTTTTTATAGCTGTGTAATATTCCATTGTATATATGTACCACATCTTCTTTATCCATTCGTCTGTCAATGGGCATTTAGGTTGCTTCCATGACCTGGCTATTGTAAATAGTGCTGCATTGAACATTGGGGTGCATGTGTCTTTTTGAATTTATGGTTTTCTCTGGGTATATGCCCAGTAGTGGGACTGCTGGGTCATATGGTAATTCTGTTTTTAGTTTTTTGTGGAACGTCCATACTGTTCTCTGTAGTGGCTGTATCAACTTACATGCCAAAGAACAGTGCGAGAAGGTTCCCTCTTTTCCAACCCGCTCCAGCATTTGTTGTTTGTAGATTTTATGATGATGCTCATTCTAACCAGTGTGAGGTGATACCTCATTGTAGTATTGATTTGCATTTCTCTAATAATTGGTGATGTTGAGCAGCTTTTCATGTGCCTCTTGGCCATCTGTGTGTCTTCTTTGGAGAAATGTCTGTTTAGGTCTCCTGCCCATTTTTTGATTAGGTTGTTTCTTTTTTTGATATTGAGCTGCTTGTATATTTTGGAGATTAATCCTTTGTCCATTGATTCATTTGCATATATTATCTCCCATTCTGAGGGTTGTCTTTTTGTCTTGTTTATAGTTTCCTTTGCTGTGCAAAAGCTTTTAAGTTTCATTAGGTCCCATTTGTTTATTTTTGTTTTTATTTCCATTACTCTAGGAGGGGGATCAAAAAAGATCTTGCTATGATTTATGTCAAAGAGTGTTCTTCCTATGCTTTCCTCTAAGAGTTTTATAGTGTCCCATCTTACATTTAGGTCTCTAATCCGTTTTGAGTTTATTTTTGTGTATAGTGTTAGGGAGTGTTCTAATTTCATTCTTTTACATGTAGCTGTCCAGTTTTCCCAGCACCACTTATTGAAGAGACTGTCTTTTCTCCATTGTATATCCTTGCCTTCTTTGTCATAGATTAGTTGACCATAGGTGTATGGGTTTATCTCTGGGCTTTCTATCCTGTTCCATTGATCTATATTTCTGTCTTTGTACCAGTACCATATTATCTGGATTACTGTGGCTTTGTAGGATAGTCTGAAGTCAGGGAGTCTGATTCCTCCAGCTCCGTTTTTTTCCCTCAAGATTGCTTTGGTTATTCGGGGTCTTTTGTGTCTCCATACAAATATTAAGATTTTTTTGTTCTAGTTCTGTAAGAAATGCCATTGGTAATTTGATAGGGATGGCATTGAATCTGTAGTTTGCTTTGGGTAGTATAGTCATTTTCACAATATTGATTCTTCCAATCCAAGAATATGGTATATCTCTCCATCTGTTTGTGTCATCTTTGATTTCTTTCATCAATGTCTTATAGTTTTCTGAGTACAGGTCTTTTACCTCCTTAGGTAGGTTTACTCCTAGGTATTTTATTCTTTTTGTTGCAGTGGTGAATGGGATTGTTTCCTTAATTTCTCTTTCTGATCTTTTGTTCTTAGTGTATAGGAATGCAAGAGATTTCTATGCATTAATTTTGTATCCTGTAACTTTACCAATTCACTGATGAGCTCTAATAGTTTTCTGGTGGCATCTTTAGGATTATCTATGTATAAGTATCATGTCATCTGCAAACAGTGACAGGTTTACTTCTTTTCCAGTTTGTATTCCATTTATTTCTTTTTCTTCTCTGACTGCTGTGGCTAGGACTTCCAAAACTATGTTGAATAATAGTGGCGAGAGTGGACTTCCTTGTCTTGTTCTTGATCTTAGAGGAAATGCTTTCAGATTTTCACCATTGAGAATAGTGTTTGCTGTGGGTTTGTCGTATATGGTCTTTATGATGTTGAGGTAGGTTCCCTCTGTGCCCAGTTTTTGGAGGGTTTTTATCATAAATATGTGTGGAATTTTATAAAAAGCTTTTTCTGCATCTATTCAGATGAGCATATTGTTTTCATTCTTCAATTTGTTAACATGGTATATCACATTGATTGATTTGTGGAATCAATATTGATTGATTTGCGGAATCAATATTGATTGATTTGTGGAATCAATATATTGAGGAATCCTTGCATCCCTGGGATAAATCTCACTTGATCATGGTTTATGACCCTTTTAATGTGTTGTTAGATTCTGTTTGTTGGTATTTTGTTGAGGACTTTTGCATCTATATTCATCAGTGATATTGTTCAGTAATTTTCTTTTTTGTAGTATCCTTGTCTGGTTTTGATATCAGGGTGATGGTGGCCTCGTAGAATGAGTTTGGGAGTGTTCCTTCCTCTGCAATATTTTGGAAGAGTTTGAGAAGGATGGGTGTTAGCTCTTCTCTAAATGTTTGATAGTATTCACCTGTGAAATAGTCTGGTCCTGGACTTTTGTTTGTTGGAAGATTTTTAATCACAGTTTCAATTTCATTACTTGTGATTGGTCTGTTCATATTTTCTATTTCTTCCTGATTCAGTTTTGGAAGGTTATACCTTTCTAAGAATTTGTCCATTTCTTAAGGTTTTCCATTTTCACAACTACCATTTTCAAGGTTGTCTTTGGCATAGAGTTGCTTGTAGTAGTCTCTTATGATCTTTTCTTTTTCTGTGGTGTCTGTTGTAACGTCTCCATTTTCATTTCTAATTTTATTGATTTGAGTCCTCTCCCTCTTTTTCTTGATGAGTCTGGCTAACAGTTTATCAATTTTGTTTATCTTCTTAAAGAACCAGCTTTTAGTTTTATTGATCTTTGCTATTGTTTTCTTCATTTATGTTTCATTTATTTCTCCTCTGATCTTTATGATTTCTTTCCTTCTACTAACTTCAGGTTCTGTTTGTTCTTCTTTCTCTAGTTCCTTTAGGTGTAAGATTAGATTGTTTATTAGAGATTTTTTCTTGTTTCTTGAGGTAGGATTGTATTGCTGTAAACTTCCCTCTTAGAACTGCTTTTGCTGCATCCCACAGGTTTTGGATTGTCATGTTTTTGTTGTCATTTGTCTCTAGGTACTTTTTGATTTCCTCTTTGATTCCTTCCATGATCTCTTGGTTATTTAGTAACTTATTCTTTAGCCTCCATGTGTTTGTGTTTTTTACATTTATTCCCCTGTAGTTGTTTTCTAATCTCATAGCATTGTGGTCAGAAAAGATGCTTGATATGATTTCAGTTTTCTTAACTTTACCGAGGCTTGAATTGTGACCCAAGTTGTGATCTATCCTGAAGAATGTTCCATGTGCATTTGAGAAGAAAGTGCAATCTTCTGTTTTTGGATGGAATGTCCTGTAAATATCAATGAAATGTATTTGGTCTGTTGTGTCATTTAAAGCCTGTGTTTCCTTATTAATTTTCTGTCCGGTTGATCTTCCATTGGTGTAATTGAGGTGTTAAAGTCCCCCACTATTCTGGTGTTACTGCCTATTTCCTCTTTTATAGCTGTTAGCATTTGCCTTATGTACTGAGGTGCTCCTATGTTGGGTGCATATATATTTATAATTGTTATATCTTTTTCTTGGATGGATCCCTTGATCATTATGTAGTGTCTTTCCTTGTCTCTTGTAACATTCATTATTTTAAAGTCTATTTTATCTGATAGGAGTATTGCCACTCTAGCTTTCTTTTGATTTCCATTTGCATGGAATATCTTTTTCCATCCCCTCACTTTCAGTCTGTATGTGTCCCTAGGTCTGAAGTGGGTCTCTTGTAGACAGCATATAGATGGGTCTTGTTTTTGTATCCATTCAGCAAACCTGTGTCTTTTGGTTGGAGCATTGAATCCATTCACATTTAAGGTAATTATCAATATATATGTTCCTATTACCATTTTCTTAATTGTTTTGGATTTCTTTTGTAGGTCCTTTTCTTCTCTTGTGTTTCCCACTTAGAGAAGTTCCTTTAGCATTTGCTTCAGAGCTGGTTTGGTGGTGCTGAATTCTCTTAGCTTTTGCTTGTCTGTAAAGCTTTTGATTTCTCTGTCGAATCTGAATGAGATCCTTGCTGGGTAGAGTAATCTTGGTTGTAGGTTCTTCCCTTTCATCACTTTTAATATATTGTGCCACTCCCTTCTGGCTTGTAGAGTTTCTGCTGAGAAATCAGCTGTTAACCTTATGGGAGTTCCCTTTTATGTTATTTGTCATTTTTCCCTTGTTGCTTTTAATAATTTTTCTTTGTCTTTAATTTTTGTCAGTTTGATTACTGTGTGTCTTGGCATGTTTTTCCTTGGGTTTTTCCTGCCTGGGACTCTCTGCACTTCCTGAACTTGGGTGGCTATTTCCTTTCCCATGTTAGGGAAGTTTTCATCTATAATCTCTTCACATATTTTCTCGGGTCCTTTTCCTCTCTCTCCTCCTTTTGTGACCCCTATAATACAAATGTTTGTGTGTTTAGTGTTGTCTCAGAGGCCTCTTAGGCTGTCTTCATTCTTTTCATTCGTTTTTCTTTATTCTGTTCTTTGGCAGTGAATTGTACCATTCTGTCTTCCAGGTCACTCATCTGTTCTTCTGCTTCAGATATTCTGCTATTGATTCCCTCTAGTGTATTTTTCATTTCAGTTATTGTATTGTTCATGTCTGTTTGTTGGCTCTTTAATTCTTCTAGGTGTTTGTTCTTTAATTCTTCTAGGTCTTCGATAAACATTTCTTGCATCTTCTTGATCTTTGCCTCCATTCTTTTTCCGAGGTCCTGGATCACCTTCCCTATCACTATTCTGAATTCTTTTTCTGGAAGGTTGCCTATCTCCACTTCATTTAATTGTTTTTCCGGGTTTTTATCTTGTTCCTTCATCAAGTACATATCCCTCTGCCTTTCTATTTTGTCTATCTTTCTGGGAATGTGCTTTTTGTTCCACAGTCTGCAGGATTGTAGTTCTTCTTGCTTCTGCTGTCTGCACTCTTTGTATTGGTTTTCTCCTCAGGTTGATAGCTAAGTTTATGTTCTGCCAAATATAATTTAGAAATTGTTTCCCGAAAACGATTGTGATGGTAAGAATAGATATCCCAGGCATTTTGATATTACAGCTCATCTGTAGAATGACTGACCCCAGATACAATAGTTCTGTTAAGCTTTATTGACAGACACTGTGCTTCATACTTTTAGAGGCAGTTTCTCATTTAAATAGATTTTGGAAGAAAAATCAGCCATTATTTAATCTTCTTAATATTTTTTCAAAAGTATATATGTATGTATATGTATGTATGTAAATATGTGTATATGTATTAGTTTCCTATTGCTGCTGTAACACATACAATAAACTCTGTGGCTTAAAACAGAATAAATGGAAATTTATTCTGTTACAATTTGGGAGGGCAGACGTCTGAAATGAGTTTCACTGGTCCAAAACCAAGGTGTCAATGGGCCACATTCACTAGAGAAGTTGTAGGAGAGAATCTGTTTCTTTGCCTTTTCCAGCTTCTAAAGATGCCTTCCTTGCATTTTTTTGCTCATGACCCCTTCCTCCATCTTCAAAACTAATTAACCACATCACCTTCTCCTCTTTTGTAATAAAATTTCCTTCTACTCCCCTCTTATAAGAACACCTGTGGTTACAATTATGGCCCACATGGGTAATCCAGGGCTGTCTCCCTATCTCAGGGTCCTTAACTTAATCACACCTATAAGGATTCTTTTGTCACCTAAGGTAGCATTACATGTTACAGGATTGGGATGTGGGTATCTTTTATGGCCATAATGGAGTACAGAATACTGCCAAAAGTCACATAAAAACAAAATATGTTAGAAATAGGTACAGTTTGGAAAGAAGCTGTACAGGTTGATAATATAAGCAAGAGATCCTGGAGTTCCTCTGCTATATTCCAACATTTTGTATTATTGACTGATATTTTCCATTCCTGATGTAAACAGAACATTAATCTTCAGGTTTTTTTTCTGGTATACTTCATCTTCTATTCTTGTCTTTCCCTTCTTTATAAAACCCATGCTTAGTAATCTAAGGTCATGTGTTCATGAATCGGAAAACAGATTTATATCTGATATTATAATTAATTTAGAAATAATTTGCATTTGATATTTGAACATAGACACAGGTTCAGTTATGTGCTTTCTTACTCCTTTTAAGCCTTTTTGACACCCTCTCCTTCAACTTTGTTATTCTCAGCACTAATGAAGAATTGATCTCTTTGCCACTGATGGTGTTATTCTAAGTTGTATGATGAAAGTATTTAGGATACAGTTCTAAAGGTTCCTTAATTCCTAGAAGATCATACATCTGTGAGCTAGATTATTTTTTTGTGTGTTTGTTGAGTTTCATTCCAGTGTTTACATCTTACCCTATAGCTTTGGAGAGAAAATTTCATTTGGTACTTCTAATATATGATATGGTCCAGTGACTTCTAGAGTTACCAATAAATAATGTTTTAGCAAAGTAAACATGTATTTTGTTGCATAATTTATAAGCTAAATGTTTACATTTTCTTCCTTGAACTACAGAATACCAGAAGGCCCCATTGATCAGGGGCCAGCTTCAGGAAGGGTTCGTGCTTTAGAAGAGCAGCTTGTGAAGGCCAAAGAACAGATTGAAAATTACAAGAAACAAACTAGAAATGGTAGGTAATGATACATTGTTTTTCCTCTTCAATATATTGCCATTAGCACAAATAATTGAAAATTTCCTTTCATCAGAATGTTGGAAATGCTGATGCTCTCTATTCTTTGACTGCAGGTCTGGGGAAGGATCATGAAATCCTAAGGAGGAGGATTGAAAATGGAGCTAAAGAGCTCTGGTTTTTCCTACAAAGTGAGTTGAAGAAATTAAAGAATTTAGAAGGAAATGAACTCCAAAGACACGCAGATGAATTTCTGTCAGATTTGGGACATCATGAAAGGTACTACATTTACATTTCATTTGGGGTTTAGTAAAGATTATAATCTAAGAATGGGAAATGCTAACTTTTGTTAATTTCCCTGCTGAATGGTAAATGATACCTACCATGTTTAGAAGCAGTAGAGTACCTCAGGGCTCAGTGGACAGTAATTGCCAAATGTCATTCATCACCAGAAAATATTATTTTAAATGAATTTCTAGAAATCTTTATACCCTAAATAAACTCAGAAGATAGTGGTGTCAGCCCACAATGCATTAAAATATCTTCTTTAAACTTCCTTATTATACAACCAATATTTGAAGTGACTTGTACAGTTTTACATTACAGTACATTCACTGGAACTCATACTGAGGCTGCCAGTTATATTTCTAACTGAAGCATTGAAAACTTTAAAATAGCAACTTTTTAGGGCTTCTAGTGAAAGGATAATAAGTTTTTGATAAAAAGGAGCATTCTGTTAATTGCTCTTCCATTTAGTTGCTAGAAAGAAGAACCTGAAATCTGCCTAGTTAAATTTGTTTCTCTTGTTTGCACGTTTCTGGAAATATGGAGTTTATCCTCCATAAGAAAGGACACATTTCGGTGCTGGTGTGTTCATGCAGAACAAAATGTATCTGGGGATCATTATAGATATGTAAAACCTGTCCTTAGGCCTATTATTTATGCAAGTCTGTATTCCCAGTAGGATTCTGATGGCAATTACTGTCTCATTAGTGAACAATAGAAGAAAACTTGTTGAATTAACACAACCTACCACTATGAAGAGGAAAAGAATTACCCACAACCAACAGATTCATATATATTAACATCATCAGCAATATTGTAGTGATTTTGAAATATTGCTCTGCTGTTTTAAGTGAAATTACAAATAAAATCTGTCAGTTTATTGGAATCATTTTAGCATTAGTGAATCTACAGCAATAAGATTGCATAAATTTCAAGGGGCATTGACTTATTAGGCCACAGATTTGGCAGTCCCTTTGAAATTTTTAGTTTAGCTTGCAATCAAGCCATACTTAGACCACTAGACCAAATACTGACTAATTCTGTCCTTAATGCTTCTCTACCCTAAGCTGATTCTAGGCACCAAAGTTATGTTATTTGGAACTGTGTGCTTGTGTGCTTTGCTTATTGCAGTTTTATAGGAAAGTGTAGATCTGAAGAGGATTTGAGTTGGGAAGCCTATGTGGTATTTAAAGGATAATTTTGGCTCTTGACTACTGATAGAATGTTTAATTTTAAAGTTTGAGTGATTTAATTACTTGAGTATTTCATTGTTTGGTCTCTTCCAAATTAAAATAATTATTTATAAATTATTTTGTGCATATATTTTGTGACTATATGTAGAAATTGGAAAACATGTACAAATGAAAAATGTTGGGCCCTGAAAAGTTGATGTAAATCAATGTTAAGTTTTTTGTGAGTTCTGGTTTAAATACATTATGTTTCTTGACACTAACTTTTAGTAAATGTTAAATAATAATATTTCACTGAAAACAAAAAAGGAAAGGTACCCAAAATATCCAAGTCGATTTCTTTTGCTGTCTTAAGCAGAAATTATAATGAACTTGGGATACAACTTCGCAGGGTAGTAATTTAACTCCAGGCAGCCAGATTAGAATGCAGTGATACAAATAATGAGCAATGGACAACCAAACATTAGAGAAATAACCTTTAAAGTAATGAATGTACAAATAGAGAGGATTTACATGTATGTAGAATATGCTGTCTTACTGCTAATTTCCAAGGTAAGTGTAAGAATTAAAATTAAAACAGACTTTTGTTTGTCTCTCGTGATTTTTACAGTACACAAAAATCCCCATTTTCTTTTTACACTTGCCCAAATCATAGTGTACAAGTTGTCTCTGGACTGAAAGTCTGTATTCTCTGAAGAATCAGTTAGAGGTTGAGTCTATCAGTTTTCTTGTTCAGATTTCCCTTTGAATCACTCATCATTTTTTGGTTTAGAAAGACATCAGTTATAGAGAAGTAACTTATGGGCTTTTGTTTCTTCAGAAGGGGTTTCTTTCTATCTTAGAACTTTGTTCTGATAGAAACACTGATCCTCCTTTTTTTCCTTTCTAAATCAACTTTATTGTGGCATAATTTATTTACAGTAAAATGTACATATTTTAGTCTGTAGTTCTGTGAGTTTTGACACATGCTCATAGTTTGATAACCACCACTGCAATCCAGATGCAGAACACTGCTACCACCCCAAGAAAATTCCTTCTGCCTCTTTAGAGTCAGCACCACCCCACCCCCACACCAGTCCCTTGCAGTCACCCAATCTGTCTCCTGCCCCAATAATTTTACCTTTTCCAGAATTTTATGTAAATGCAATCACACTATGTAGTTTTTTGAGTGTGGTTTCTTTTACTTGGTATAATGCATTTGAGATTCACCCATGTTGTTTTGTGTATAGGTAGTTCATTCCTTTTTATTGCTAAGTAATATTCCATCGTATGGACCTACCACACTTAGTTTATCCATTCACCAGTTGAAGTACATTTGGGTTTTCAATTTTTTGGCGATTATGTATATATAAAGCTACTATAGACGTTAACATACACGTTTTTTGTGGAAACATGTTTTCACTTCTTTTGGATTAATACATAGGAGTGGGTTTGATGGGTCATGTATGGCAGTTCCTTAGGAACTGGGCCGCACAGCAGGAGGTGAGCGGCAGGCGAGCAAGCAAAGCTTCATTTGCCTCTCCCCATCGCTCGCATTACCGCCTGAACTCCCTCCCCCACCGACCCTGTCTGTGGACAGATTGTCTTCCATGAAACCGGTCCCTGGTGCCAAAAAGTTTGGGGACTGCTGATGTATGGAGTGAATGTTTAGTTCCGTAAGACATTGCCAAACTGTTTCCCAAAGGGTAGCATTACTTTGTATTCTCATCAGCAGTGTGTAAGAGTTCCAGTTGCTCTGTATCCTTGTTGCACTTGGTATTATCAATTTTTACATTTTCCTCCTACCATTCTAGCAGGAGTGTAGTGGTATATCATAATGGTTTTAATTTGCAATTCCTTACTAATGATATTGAGCATCTTTTAATGTGCTTAATTGCCATCCATATATCATCCTTGGCCAAGTGTCTTTTCCAAATCACATGCTTAATTTGGGGGGAATTTTTTTCTTTTTATTGAGCTAAAAGCATTCTTCATTTATTCTGGATACAAGTCTTACTGGTGCATTTTAGAAAGCTCATTCTGAGATCCATGTGAAGGAAAGTCTGTTGTCAGGAAATGAGAAAGATTTTACAGAAGTCCAAGTAAGTGATAATGAGCTTCTGGACCTGGGTAGTTGGTAGTAGGAATAGAAAGGGATAAATGCGTGAAAAATAGATGCTGCAGGACTTGGTAACTGATCCAATATAGGGAGATGGGGGACTCAAAAGTAATTGAGGACTTGTAATTTTCTGGGAGGACAGCTTTCATAAATGGACATCATTGTTTCTTTTGTAGTAATTTGGCTTTTTTCCCTGACAAAGTGTAATCCCCTGAGGACTGGAACTCTAACTTCAGTTTATTCTCTACCCTGCAGTACTAAGCACTCATTATTTAGTTAGTGTTCAGTAAGTTATGTCTTTTTTATTTGCTGGGGAGGCATGTATGTGCATTCTTTGATTATTTCACACTCTACTTTGTACCTCCTTGTAAAAATAATCCTGTTCCATTGAAAGATTTATGAATATTATGCAACTAAAGAAAATTAAGTAATTGAGGTAAAAATATTCTCCTGTAATTGAGAATCCCAAAAGGTATGAAGGACAAGTTATAGGAGTAAAGTCATTTACCTCTGAATAAAACTGGAAGCTCCAGTTAATTTTAACAATGGGTTCTGCAAAACAGAGAGTATCTGTTAGAAGTCAAGGATATATAGGGAAGGAAATGGGCTGATAGGAAGCATGATGGGACTGGAAGAAAACCTGACATAGAAGGATTTTTGTACTCAGTGCCCTTGACTTCATGTTTGATTTGCTTTGGAGGACTTAAGTGATTCCTGTATCTAAAAGTAGTCTTGAGACTTCAGTTATACATAAATCACTAAAAAGAAAACTATCATAGTTTTTCTGATTTGGAGTGTAATTCTGATTCTAAGCAATGAAGTTTGGACTTTCTTTTAATTGAATGTGAATGATAAAAAATAATGTTGCTTACCAAATACATCTAATCATTTGTTTACATTTCGTGGACTGTTTGCTCAGTAGTTTCTTAAATGCATCTAAAAATTTGTTAAAATTTAGGGAAAAAACCCCACTTTGCCTCATCATAAACTTATTAAGGTTGTTAGGTTCAGAGAACTGGTTTAGATCTTTTGTCTTATTCCATGGTGCTACTCTCCTTGCAAGGAGAGGAGAAAGAGTAAAGTGAATATGGAATATTATTTTCTTTTGATGACCCTGAGCTCTTGGAATCAATCTATCTACTTGCTTTACCGTCAAAACTGGGACTTCAGTTTAATATTGAAAAGGAAAAAAAAATGTATCCTTACTTTTTACACATCTTTCATACTCAGCTTTTATTGCCTCTTAGACCTTTATAGCTTAATGTGGTAAGTAAAATTGCATATCTTTCATCTTAATTCTTCAAAAGGTAACACACCATACCTAAGTTATATAAATCAGAAATCCTTTTATATATGTTTATTAGTGTATATTAGATTTCTTTTTATATGTGTGAACAATATGAATGGTTTATTGCACTGTTATTATGGAAGGTATATTTTAACTAAGTCAATTTTAGGAGCAGAACTCTTATTTATTTTCTAAATAAATTTCCTAGAACCCTACTGTAAAAAACTAAATGTTGAGTAAATCACAAATATTGCTAATGTCCTCAATTGTCATACTAAGTAGAAAAATTTAGTTTCCAAACATTTTAACTTGTAAAGTCGTGGTCGTAGATATTATTGAAGATATTTGAAATTCAGTACTTATCATCTGATAAATAGAGGCATATCTCACAACAGTCTCTTCTCAACACATAGGTAAATTAGAAAGTAGGGAAGCCGAAAGTGCTCTGTCCTAAATTGGTAAGAAATTTTGTGTGTCATTGTTGTTACTGTAGTGGTTTTCAAACTTCAGCAAGGCATCAAGAGCACCTGGAGAGCTTCTTAAACTACAGATTGCTAAATCCCATCCTCAGAGTTCCTGATTCAGTAGGTCTGGAGTGAGGCCCGAGAATTTCCATTTCTAACACATTCGTAAGTGATGTTGAAGTTGCTGGTCTTTGAGAACTAAGGCTCTACAGAATCCCTGGTTCTCTTTATGCGTTCACCACTGATAGAGGTTGTCTACGTTTCTTGGAAAAAAATCACATTTCTCTGTAGATTAGTGGACCTATCTGTAAACTGTGGGGAAAGACTCTTCTTTTGCTCCCCACTTGATGCTGTTTCTTTTAGTGAGGGGACCATGTTTCTTTTCTAGAATGTGGCTCCCACTGTTCATTACTCAAAATACCTGTCATTAATGCAGCTTGGATGCCAAATATCATACTTGATATGGGATTCAGCTCACCTGAGATTTTTAGCAGAATGCTATTGACCTGATTAGCCTATTACTTGAGAGCTAGTATCTAGTAGAGCTTGATCCCTGCCTGCTGCTACAGTTGGGTGATCAACTGCTAGTTAATTAGTAATATTCTTTGTCTTTTAGAAGGTTTTTTAAAGAATTTAGAGGGGCTGATGGTATAATAAATAAATACAGAGTAGCATATTATTATTACCTGCTGTATTGATCTCAAGTATTAGTATTATTTGATTTTTCAGTTGATGATTTCATTCTAATGATTGTATGTGACCACACTTCTTAGTAATACAGTCACATTTACCTGGTGCTTTTGATATCATTGATCATGAATTGACCCTGGCCTGTCTCTTTGAAATAGCAAGAGGGAAATCAGCAATTGAGAGTGATTATTTTTGTCATTATGGTTTTATTATTTATGTAGTAGTTGTAGGCTCAGTGCTTGGATTTACAGCCTCATAGATTTGGCCCTCAACCTCTGAGGGTGTCATGGAAAGTTTGTCTTACCACGCTTTTTGGTTGTCCAGAGATACAGTTAACTTAATCATTGTCGCTTTGGCTCTTTTTGTCATCTTTATGGTGCCAAACACCAGTTTATGAAATAGTTACTGGAGTTGCTTCTTTCTTATTTTAAATTATATTAATTATTAAAGGACAGGAGGGCTCACAGGACTGATGAGCTATTTCTCAATTAAGTTGGCTGAAACTATTGAGAAACAATGTAGTAAAGTAGCAATCTCATCACTCCTGCCTGGTTTGCATCATCTCATTATCGGTAATATGTAAAGCAGCTTTGCTAAGACTGAGATCAGCTGTGTTTCCAAAATGATGAATGATACTTATGGCTAATTAAGCTGACTGGCTCTTTGCTACTGTGTGTAGGGGACTATGTAACAAAAGCACTTCAAATCAGATAAGTGGTACAATATCTGACTGGTTATAGGGCAAGATTGGTAGCTTAATAGCTTATGGATCTATTTGATCAGAATTGCTGGTCATAACCATTGTGGTCCAGTAGCTTGTGTTTTCACTCTCTTTATAAGGTAGACTCTACTCAACTGTCTTTGAAAGGTCCAAGAATTGAAATTTTCACTCTTGAATAGTTTTGTGAACCTTCAAATCTATTATTGTTTGTTTTTTGTTTCATTACATACACACTTAATTTCTTTGATGTGTGATTTAATTGATTCTTACATTCAGCTGGAATGTAGATACTTGTTCTCCAGCTTTTAATTCCTTTGGACAAAATGTTTTTGTATGATTGTTTTTCTCCTAAGGAATCCAGGCTTATTTTTAAGTGGTACTAGAACATTTCTCTTAATATCCTTAGATGAAGGGAGACATCTTGTGTAAGGGAACATTCTCCCCTAAAATAAAATTTGCATTGGGAGGAGAACCTGCAGGTGGAAAAGTGTGTCTCATCTTGTGGCCCTAGTTCTGTTTTGCCTGCCCCCACCTTACATCTCCTTGGCTGTGGCTTCCAAACTCAAGAATTATTTTGACATTAAAAATAAATAAAGGATTTCCTACATACCAGTCACTGTGATAAAGGCTCTCCATTCATTATCTTATTTTGTCAACATAGTAATATTGATAGCCGCCTCATTTTATAAATAAAGTTATACTCAGACCTAGAGAATTTAGATAGCTTACGCAAGTAAGTGGAAGAGCTGTTATATTCTAAAATCTTTTCTCTTAATTGCTAAATACTTCTCTGAGCTTTATTTTTCACTTCTACACGTGGAGATATAATTGCTGTATTACAGCACTGTGATCATTAAATGTGGGAAAATATATAAAACACTTTCCACAGTCACTGACACATTGTAGGTTCTGGTAGACTCTAGTCAGACCTGCACAAGGGAAGTCCTGTAAGAGGATATAAATAGAAAATTCTTAGATCCTCCAAGGAAGGCACAGGTAAGGGGAAATTGTCACAGCGCTCAATAGGAAGATCTGGAACCTAAACATAAGCCTAGTGGGCATCACTCACCAAATAGCATAATTATTGCCTTATGTGGTAGTATGAGCTGTATTTATTGTTGCCCTTCTGGACTCCTCTCCACCCATGTGAGCTGTCAGAATGGTGGTATTCTAAAATTCCCGCTGAGACAACATGGGAGGCAGTGGGAGCATTGTCTGCCTATCTGTCTCCTGGTCACATTTTTATCCTTTGCACTGCTTACTTCTGCCCCAGGAGCAAACCAAAGTATTGCCCTTGATCCGTATTTATCTATGGATTAGGCTCTGTGGTATAGCCTCCCTTAGTCACATTTACTTTAATAAATGTCAGTTCCTTCACCTTGGACTTTTCTTCCTTGAATTATATCTGCTCTGTGCTGGCCCTCAGGGAGAATTTCCCTCTTCATCATTTTGAATAAGGTATAAGCAAAATACTCTCCTTGTGGTTCTTTATTGGCATAATTGAGACAGACTAGAACATTTAAAAAGAGTTTTGTGAATATTAAGGTATAAAAATAGGAAAATTAACAGAAAATACAAAGAACATAAATGTAGCCCAGTTTTTAAGGAAGAGGTTTTGATGCCTGTCATAGCTGGCTTTCGCTTAGAGTCACAGATGTTGGTCTAGTCTATCACTTATCTTCAGGCATGTGTATTCTACCCTCAAATGACTAGCACTATTCTGCTGGTACTTTGCCTGGGTTTGTATTTCCCAGGCTTTAATACCTCAGGCCTTTAGATTCACCACCCACGTCCTAGATTTTTTGGTATCTTCAAAGTCAAAACCAAGACATCCAGATTACCAGCTTGAGGGATACCTCTAGGAGATTTGATTTGAGAATGGAGTCACTGAAAATCCAGAATTTCTGTAGAATGGTTTTCAGGCAGCCTGTTTCCCAGTAATGGGCCACAACTGAAACTTTCTGTTTGCTTATCCTCATGTCTTTGGCTAAAAGGTGACTAATTTTGCAGGATGGTAACGTCTAAACATTATTGGATTAGCAAAGAACTGCAGCTGACCCTTGAAAAATGCGGGGGTTAGGGGCACCAATCCACTGCACAGTAAAAAAAAATCCACGTATAACTTTTGTCTTCGCAAAAACTTAACTCCTAGTAGCCTACTGTTAACCAGAAACCTTACTGATAACATAAACAGTCGATTAACACATATTTTGTACGTTACATGTATTATATACTGTAGTCTTAAAATAAGCTAGAGAAAAGGAAATGTTATTAAGGAAATCATAAAAAAGAGAAAATACATTTACAGCACTGTACTATCTTTATTGATACTGGAAGTTTATGTCCTCTGTTTACAAGATGAATTGTTTGTCAGTACCTACATCTGTATTGTCTTATATGATACAAAACACTGAAGGTATTATATGTATTACTAACATTAGAAAGCAAAAATGAAAAGATAACATGAAAAAAATTCATTAATGTTCAGCTGTAACAATACATGCATTATACCTGTAACAGCAATGATTGCTTTAAAGGAGGTAGTGTAATCAATATGATTGCTTCATGGTAGCCTAGCCTATACACTAGTAAATGAATTGTTTTAAAATTTTTATGGCATACAGTTTTACAATCATATTCATAATACAATATTGGAAACATTGTTAAATTTAAAAAAACACTTACCTATGATGATCAGCTGATATGCAATTTCTCCAGTTATGAGGAAGGCATACTGTATGTTAATGTAATTCTTTGAAAGCAAAGTTATAAAACAGTAAGAAAACGAACACATTAATTTTATATTAAATTATAGAATTTAATGCCTTTATGCCTATGTAAGGATAGACTGGTATCTACATATATTTTATACGTTCATGATATACCTAACTTTTTCTTAATTTTTTCAATATTTCTAGACTATGCAGTTCATCTGTGAGTTTTTAAAAATTGTCTCAAATCTCAAAAAATTTTTCCGATATTTATTGAAAAAATTTGCATATAACTGGACTCGCACAGTTCAAACGGTGTTGTTCAAGGGTCAACTGTAGGTTGAATTTAAAGTCATTTCCTGGGCTTGTCTTCCTTACATGGTCTCCAGTGGGGAGGCCAAGAAAAAAGTTTTACAAAGGAAGCTTAATTTTAGTTGACTATTGGAATAGAGTGCCTTATACTGTGACTCTGACTGCATTATCGTAAAAAATTAGTGTACTTTTTTTGGTCTTTGGTCTTCTAGTTATAAAGTGGCTATTCCACTTTCTTGACAGATATTGGGATAAATATAAATAACTGATTGCTAAGACTTAGTAGTGATGTAACTTGGTAAAAACATTCACTTTTATGTTTTCTAATTTATTAAAATATACAGAGATCAGCTTTCATTCCCAGTGGTAAAGTGATGGCTTGATTAATTACTATGACATGAAAGCATAAACCATGCCAATTTATATATTTCAAAAAATTTTCCCCTCTAAATTACACCTAATGTAGCTTTTTACCTGCTTGGGGCTATATACTGATTGTCATGGGATGTAGTGCTATTTGTCTGTGTGTGTGTGTATCTTTAATTTAATGTAACGCCATGCAGAGCATATTGAATTTCCTTTATTCCTTCAACAGGCATTTGCTGATAGACTGTTTATTTATCCCACTGTACTACATCTCCAGAAACAATACTGCTATTTAAAGTTGAGACTTTCAACAAGTTTTGTGATCACTCCTATTTGATGGGTAGGAAAAAGCAAATGACCATGTTTGGATATGATGAAACCTATGAAATGTGAAAAATAATGGGTGTGATGAGAGTAATGGAAAAGAGGCCTATAAAACTGAGAAAATAATTTAAATAAACTTCAGCTTAGCCCTGTAACACCATTATAAGGAAAGACATCTCCTGTGTTTCCATGATCAACTCACACAATTTCATGAGTGGTAACTTTTCCCACAGCAACTATAAGATAATACCATAGGCTACATAATAGCCCATAGGGGCCTCAGTTTCATAATCTGAAAAAAACTTGAACCTCTGTTCAGTGTGTAAGACTGTAAGTTAGTTTCTTAAAGGAGGCAGTATGTTGTAGATATGGTTTTACCAACTAAAATTACTCTTTTTCATGAAAGAAATGTTTTGAATCTTAGGTGGGAATAATACATATAAAAACAGATAAAGCATCACATATTAGACTCTTGTCCTATTTTAAAAGGGTAAACATGGAAATAGTCAAGCTGTAAAGTGTCCTGTGCATGGATAATGTTGACACATTGAACAAATGCCTGAAATGCTTCACAGATGACCCTGTTATCCCAAAGCATTGTATAAAGCTGTTCCACTATTAGTTGGGTGAATATTCTAAACTGTGGCCATGATTTTGAATTTTTATTTGCATATTATTAATAGTTTTGTTTTATTCAAGGGGGCTATTATCAGGTATTCTCTGTTAATCATATGTAGTTCTGATGATTTTCTATGATAGTAAATAAGACTTTAATTATTTTTCCAGTGGGCTTCCATTGCTTTGCTCCTAAATGGTTTATCATCTAGTTAAGAACCAGGAATAGAAGAGAACTGAGACTATGTCATGTACTCCTAGATAAATCACAGTTGTTGAGGGCTGGTTTCATCATCTGTTAAATGAGTCCTCTCTGATCAATCCCTTTCTTCAGGGTGCTACAAGTCACTGAGTATTGGGTCATTTTTCTGACTGGCTGTCAGTCCCACATATTACTGTCACCCTCATACACAATGGATCTTTCCTCTTAGTTGTGGAATTATTAGTAGGTACTCTTCAGACACAAGGTAAAAGTTCTGAAGCAACTCTCTGAGGCATTCTAGCATAAATAGCAATGTCTTAGTCTGTTTAGGCTACTATGACAAAAAAATATCATAGACTGTGTGGCTTGTAAACAACAGAAATTTACTTCTCACAATTCTGGAAGGTGAGAAGTTCAAGATCAAGGTGCTGGCAGATTGGGTGTCTGATGAGTGTCCTCTTTCTCCTCCATAGACAGTGCCTTCTCACTGTGCCCTCATACAGTAGAAGGGGCTAGAGAGCTCTGTGGGGTCTGTTTTACAAGAGCACTAATCTCATTCATAAGGCTCCACCCTCATGACTTAAGCACTTCCCACACGCCCCACATTTGAATACCATCACACTGGGCATTAAGTTTCAATGGGTGCGTTTGGGGGAGACACAGATGTTCACTCTAGCAAGCAGCCACCACATATACTACTTTGTTTGTATTATCACTAATCCTTTTTAAAAAACTGTGTGGAAGGTTTTATAATACTTATTTTAAAGTGAAGAAACTATGTCTCAGAGATGTCAAAATAACCTTCCTAGGACACAAAGCTGGTAAGAGTTAGATCCCAAACTGAGAGATCTGTCTGGCTCTCAAAGCTCTTTTTCCTCTGATTCAAAATCTTTCTGATTTTGCATATTTACAATGAACAGAGTCCACATTTTTGTACTCCAGACCCCTTACTTTGATATTTGTTGGTGCATAACATTTTGATTGTTATACGTATAACATACAAAATATGTGTTAATTCTGTTTATGTTATCAATAAGGTTTCCGGTCAACAGTAGGCTATTAGTAGTTAAGTTTTTGGGGATTCAAAAGTGATATGCAGATTTTCGACTCTGTCGGGGGTTCAGCACCCCTAACCCCTGAGTTGTTCAAGGGACAGCTGTATACTTTCTGATAAATAGAAATAAATTTCTAACTTTATAATTTTCACAAGCAAATAACACATACCTATAAGCATTCCCTGAACAGAAGAGTTAATATAAAGTGCAGAGAACGGGTAAAGCTGGAGTTATTACTAGTTAAGGATTATTCCCAGAAATTCTCTAGCACAAAATTGGATTTGTGAAAGGTAAAAATTCTCAATATTATCTCATTTAAAATTCTTGAAAATTTTTTTCCACTTTTTCATTCAGTTACCTATTCAAAGATATATACTGAATGCTTTCTATGTGATCAGCACTGTTCTAAATGCTTGTTTGGGAGCAGGGAGGGGAGTTTGAAAAATACCCTGCTGCCATGGAGCTTAAATTCTAGTAGGGGGAGAAAAATAATAAAATAAAGAAGTAAATGATATATATTAGAAGATGATAATTGCTTGGAGAAAAATAAAGCAGGGAAAGAGGAGAAGGAAAAGCAAGGGGTGTGATGGTGACTGGGTGGTGAATTTTTAACTGAGATAGTCTGGATAGCCTTTTGGGGCAGGTGACATATGAGCAAAATTTTGAAGGACATTTGGGTGAACCATGTGGATGGGTATCTGGGAAACCAGCATTCCAGGGGAAGGAGGAGCAAATGCAAAGGTGCTAAAGTAGGAACATGGCTGACATGTTCAGGGATTAGTAACAAGACTATGTGGCTGAAATAGAGTAAACAAGGAGGACAGTAGTAGAAGATGAGATCAAAGAGGTAAGGGAGGAGGAGGAGCTTCAAGATGGAGGAGTAAGACACGGAGATCACCTTCCTCCCCACAAATACATCAGAAATACATCTACACGTGGAACAACTCCTACAGAACACCCACTGAACGCTGGCAGAAGACCTCAGACCTCCCAGAAGGCAAGAAACTCCCCACGTACCTGGGTAGGGCAAAAGAAAAAAGAAAAAACAGAGACAAAAGAATAGGGACGGGACCTGCACCAGTGGGAGGGAGCTGTGAAGGAGGAAATGTTTCCACACACTAGGAAGCCCCTTCGCAGGCGGAGACTGCGGGTGGCGGAGGGGGAAAGCTTCGGAGCCACGGAGGAGAGCACAGCAACAGGGGTGTGGAGGGCAAAGCGGAGAGATTCCCGCACAGAGGACCGGTGCAGACCAGCACTCACCAGTCCGAGAGGCTTGTCTGCTCACCCGCCGGGGCGGGCGGGGGCTGGGAGCTGAGGCTCGGGCTTCAGTCTGATGCAGGGAGAGGGCTGGGGTTGGCTGCGTGAACACAGCCTGAAGGGGTTAGTGCGCCACGGCTAGCCGGGAGGGAGTCCGGGAAAAGGTCTGGAGCTGCCGAAGAGGCAAGAGACTTTTTCTTCCCTCTTTGTTTCCTGGTGCCCGAGGAGAGGGGATTAAGAGCACTGCTTAAAGGAGCTCCAGAAACAGGCGCAAGCTGCGGCTATCAGCGCAGACACCGCTGGGACGGGCATGAGACGCTAAGGCTGCTGCTGCCGCCACCAAGAAGCCTGTGTGCAAGCACAAGTCACTATCCACACCTCCCCTCCCGGGAGCCTATGCAGTCCGCCACTGCCAGGGTCCCGTGACCCAGGGACAACTTACCCAGGAGAACGCACGGCGTGCCTCAGCCTGGTGCAACGTCATGCCAGCCTCTGCCGCCGCAGGCTCAGCCCACATTCCGTACTCCTCCCTCCCCCCCGGCCTGAGTGAGCCAGAGCCCCCGAATCAGCTGCTCCTTTAACCCCGTCCTGTCTGAGCGAAGAACTGACGCTCTCAGGCGACCTACATGCAGAGGCGGGTCCAAATCCAAAGCTGAACCCCAGAAGCTGTGCGAACAAAGAACAAATGACAATGAAAACACGACGACCCAAAACCTATGGGATGCAGCAAAAGCAGTTCTAAGAGGGAAGTTTAGAGCAATACAATCCTACCTTAAGAAACAAGAAACATCTCGAATAAACAACCTAACCTTACACCTAAAGCAATTAGAGAAAGAAGAACAAAAAAACCCCCAAAGTTAGCAGAAGGAAAGAAATTATAAAGATCAGATCAGAAATAAATGAAAAAGAAATGAAGGAAACTATAGCAAAGAACAAGAAAACTAAAAGCTGATTCTTTGTGAAGATAAGCAAAATTGATGAACCATTAGCCAGACTCATCAAGAAAAAAAGGGGGAAGACTCAAATCAATAGAATTAGAAATGAAAAAGGAGAAGTAACAACTGACACTGCAGAAATATAAAAGATCATGAGAGATTACTACAAGCAACTATGTGCCAATAAAATGGACAACCTGGAAGAAATGGACAAATTCTTAGAAATGCACAACCTTCCGAGACTGAACCAGGAAGAGATAGAAAATATGAACAGACCAATCACAAGCACTGAAATTGAAACTGTGATTAAAAATCCTGCAACAAGCGAAAGCCCAGGACCAAATGGCTTCACAGGCGAATTCTATCAAACATTTAGAGAAGAGCTAACACCTATCCTTCTCAAACTCTTCCAAAATATAGCAGAGGGAGGAGCACTCCCAAACTCATTCTACGAGGCCACTATCACCCTGATACCAAAACCAGACAAAGATGTCACAAAGAAAGAAAACTACAGGCCAGTATCACTGATGAACATAGATGCAAAAATCCTCAACAAAATACTAGCAAACTGAATCGGACAGCACATTAAAAGGATCATACACCATGATCAAGTGGGGTTTATTCCAGGAATGCAAGGATTCTTCAATATACGCAAATCAATCAATGTGATACACCATATTAAGAAATTGAAGGAGAAAAACCATATGATCATCTCAATAGATGCAGAGGATGCTTCTGACAAAATTCAACACCCATTTATGATAAAAACCCTCCAGAAAGTAGGCACAGAGGGAACTTACGTAAGCATAATAAAGGCCATATATGACAAACTGACAGCCAACATCGTCCTCAATGGTGAAAAATTGAAACCATTTCCACGAAGATCAGGAACAAGACAAGGTTGCTAACTCTCACCACTATTACTCAACATAGTTTTGGAAGTTTTAGCCAGAGCAATCAGAGAAGAAAAAGAAAGGGAATCCAAATTGGAAGAGAAGTAAAGCTGTCACTGTTTGTAGATGACATTGTACTATACATAGAGAATCCTAAAGATGCTACCAGAAAACTACTAGAGCTAATCAATGAATTTGGTAAAGTAGCATGATGCAAAATTAATGCACAGAAATCTCTGGCATTCCTGTACACTAATAATGAAAAATCTGAAAGTGAAATTAAGAAAACACTCCCATTTACCATTGCAACAAAAAGAATAAAATATCTAGGAATAAACCTACCTAAGGAGACAAAAGACCTGTATGCAGAAAATTATAAGACATTGATGAAAGTAATTAAAGATGATACAAATAGATGGAGAGATATACCATGTTCTTAGATTGGAAGAATCAACATTGTGAAAATGACTCTACTACCCAAAGCAATCTACAGATTCAATGCAATCCCTATCAAACTACCACTGGCATTTTTCACAGAACTAGAACAAAAAACTTCACAATTTGTATGGAAACGCAAAAGACCCCGAATAGCCAAAGCAATCTTGAGAACGAAAAACAGAGCTGGAGGAATCAGGCTCCCTGACTTCACACTCTACTACAAAGCTACAGTAATCAAGACAGTATGGTACTGGCACAAAAACAGAAATATAGATCAATGGAACAGGATAGAAAGCCCAGAGATAAACCCACGCACATATGGTCACCTTGTCTTTGATAAAGGAGGCAAGAATATACAGTGGAGAAAGGACAGCCTTTTCAATAAGTGGTGCTGGGAAAACTGGGCAGCTACATGTAAAAGAATGAAATTAGAACACTCTCTGATAACCATACACAAAGGTAAACTCAAAATGGATTAAAGACCTAAATGTAAGGCCAGACACTATTAAACTCTTAGAGGAAACATAGGCAGAACACTCTATGACATAAATCACAGCAATATCCTTTTTGACCCACCTCCTAGAGAAATGGAAATAAAAACAAGAATAAACAAATTGGACCTAATGAAGCTTAAAAGCTTTTGCACAGCAAAGGAAACTATAAAGAACACGAAAAGACAACCCTCAGAATGGGAGAAAATATTTTCAAATGAAGCAACTGACAAAGGATTAATCTCCAAAATTTACAAGCAGCTCATGCAGCTCTATATCAAAAAAACAAACAACCCAAACCAAAAATGGGCAGAAGACCTAAAAAGACATTTCTCCAAAGAAGATATACGGGTTGCCAACAAACTCATGAAAGAATGCTCAACATCACTAATCATTAGAGAAATGCAAATCAAAACTACAATGAGATATCATCTCACACCAGTCATAATGGCATCATCAAAAAATCTACAAACAATAAATGCTGGAGAGGGTGTGCAGAAAAGGAAATCCTCTTGCACTGTTGGTGGATATGTAAATTGATACAGCCACTATGGAGAACAGTATGGAGGTTCCTTAAACAACTAAAAATAGAACTACCATATGACCCAGCAATCCCACTACTGCGCATATACCCTGAGAAAACGAGTTCAAAAAGAGTCACAATGTTCATTGCAGCTCTATTTACAATAGCCAGGACATGGAAGCAACCTAAGTGTCCGTCAATAGATGAATGGATAAAGAAGATGTGGCACATATATACAAAGGAATATTACTCAGCCATAAAAAGAAACGAAATTGAGTTATTTGTAGTGAGGTGGATGGACCTAGAGTCTGTCATACAGAGTGAAGTAAGTCAAAGAGAAAAACAAATACTGTATGCTAACACATGTATATGGAACCTAAGAGAAAAAAAAAGGTCATGAAGAACCTAGGCACAAGGCGGGAATAAAGACGCAGACCTACTAGAGAATGGACTTGAGGATATGGGGAGGGGGAAGGGTAAGCTGGGACAAAGTGAGAGAGTGGCATGGACATATTATACACTACAAAATGTGAAATAGATAGCTAGTGGGAAGCAGCTGCATGGCACAGGGAGATCAGCTCAGTGCTTTGTGACCACCTAGAGGGGTGGGATAGGGAGGGTGGGAGGTAGGGAGATTCAAGAGGGAAGAGATATGGGGATATATGTATATGTTTAACTGATTCACTTTCTTATAAGGCAGAAACTAACACACCATTGTAAAGCAATTATACTCCAATAAAGATGTTAAAAAAATAATAAATGAAAATAAATAAATAAATAAATAAATAATTTTTAAAAAGAGATAAGGGAGGCCATATTGTCTGGGGCCTTGTAGGTCAAATTAGTAACTTCAGGTTTGACTAATTGAGATGAAGAGTCAGTTCAATAAGAGCAAAAGAGCAACATCATTTGACTGATATTTGACAGGATCTGGCTGCTACATTGAGAATAGACTGTAGATGTTGGCAAGGGTGGAAGCAGGGAGACCTGTTCAGAGGTTACTGTAACAATTCAGGTGAGAAAAGTGGTGGCTCAGTTGGTAGCAATGCCAGTGATGATACTTGTTCAGAGCTTGGCGAAATGTTTGCTGATAGGTTGGTAGGGAGTGTCAGAGAAAGAGAGGAGTCTTGCTTTTTACTTTTCTTTATTGGTAAATGCAAGTCATAGCTTTTGTTTAATGTAATATAAATGAAAACCATCTGCACCAGCTGTCAAGTTTCTCTTCCCTATTATACTGGGTATTTTAGTTTACTTTGCAGGAAATTCAGCATGTTGTAATTGAAATTACTACACAGGATGGGAAAGTACCTTAACAATCATTTTATTAATTTAGAGCAAGAATTGTCAAATTATAGCTCCAGGGCCAAATCTGGCTCATAGCCTGGTTTTGTGAATAAAGTTTTATTGGAAGACACACACTTTTTTTTTTTTTTTTTACATATTGTCTATGGCAGCTTTCCTGCTAGAAAAGCAACAGAGGCCCACAAAACCTAGAATATTTACTGTCTGGCCCTTTATTGAAAAAAGTTTGCTGACCCTTGGTTTCGACCATTGTGTAAGAGTTGTGCCAAAATTTTCCTCTGATCTTTTTCCAAGTATGAAGAAGAAATTTAAGAGGGGACAGGAGGTGACAGTAGAGAGAACAAAAAGGTAATATTGAAACGCTGTCACCAATGTATTTCTCTCCCTTATGTTAGTCTACCTATTTCTTTGCTATGGGTATCCACTTTCCCCTGATATCTGACATGTGCTGTGTTGGGATATAAGCGCACATAATTGGCCTGGGTCGGCGGGGCGGGGCTGGGGAGTATGTTCTTCTCAATAGTAAAGATTTACTATAGGAATGAATCTGGGCTGCTAGAGACTACACTGTTGAATTTCACAGTCTTGATAGAAAATAAAAAATGAGTACCAGCATCAGTGTGAGCATCAATCTTTATAAAGAATTTGACTCTCTTCTTATGACTTTGTGTAATCCTGTGATGAAATACAAATAAGTTAGACCCACAATGTTGTTTGCTTTTTATAGGTCTATAATGACGGATTTATACTACCTCAGTCAAACAGATGGAGCAGGTGATTGGCGGGAAAAAGAGGCCAAAGATCTGACAGAGCTGGTCCAGCGGAGAATAACGTATCTTCAGGTAAGAAGGTTAGGTTAAGAAATTAACTTGAGTGAAAATAGAAGGAGAATCATAATAAAACTAAAAGTAAGAGTTGCTGTTGGTTTTTAGTCTTCCTAGCCCTCACTTTTTGAAAGTATTTGTTCACTCATTTTACCTATTTATTCAAAAAGACTCTATGTTACACCTTGAGTGGAATACAAAGATAGCTAAAAGAGGTCCCTGCCCTAAAGGGGGCTACTTCCGACACACGGACATACAAAAACTACAGTGCAAAATAGGAACTGCTGCGTTTATGTGAGAGATTAGATGAAATGCTCATTGGAGGAACATGTCAGGGATAGCTATGTGGAAAAGGTATTATTTGAACTGAGCTGTAAAGGATAATTAGGTACGATTTAGACACCCAGAAATGGAGAAAAGCATACTAGCTGGAGCATATGATGTAAGTAATGGTCCATACCTGGGAAAGAACAGTACAGGAACCCAATGAGAAATAGAATACTTTAGTTTGTCTGGAGTTTTGGTTGTGCGAAAAGGAGGGTTGGAAATGGTAGGTTTGGGAGCCAGATTGCAGAGGTCCTTGGGTACAGGTTAAGCTTTATAGTGCATAAGCAGTAAATGGTTGCTGAACGATTTTATTTATTGTATAACCATCATTATAACAACAAATAGGAAATATAAAATCAAGGGTAAACTCCAAGTCTCAGGCCCTTTAAAATATATTCTCTTCATTTTTTGTGTGTGTTCTCTTCTAGCTCTTATTAATATGCTTACCCAGTGTTACATATTTGTAAGGATAGAATTGATTTACTTTTGAATTTTGGTTTTTGCTTAATATGCCATAAGCTTTTTTCTATATTGGAGTCACAACCTGCTTTTGAAAGATTTTTTTTTTTTTTTTTTTTTGTGGTACGCGTGCCTCTCACTGTTGTGGCCTCTCCCGTTGCGGAGCACAGGCTCCGGATGCGCAGGCTCAGCGGCCATGGCTCACAGGCCCAGCCACTCCGCGGCATGTAGGATCTTCCTGGACGCGGGGCATGAACCCGTGTCCCTCGCATCAGCAGGCGGACTCCCAACCTCTGCGCCACCAGGAAGCCCTTGAAAGATTTTTATACATAAGAGTGGCATGAGGAGAGTGCTGCTTTAGTGATATTAATCTGAAAAGTAGTATTTTGCTTGAACTGGATTCATTGTAAGAGACTAGAAGCAAGGAGAGCGTTTAGGATATGAGGACCATACTGAAGCTGAGAAATACTGAGGTGTGTGGCAGTTTGCATTGGAAGTGAAGAGACAAATTTGAGAGAGTTTGGAAAGATCGAATTGATAGGCCTTTCCAAGTAGCCGAAGGAGCTGGAATGAATGGGGTAATGTGTCGTTAACTGAAAAGAAACTTAAATCAGGGGAAAACAGTGTATGAGTAAGTAGAATTTAACACTCCAAATGCTTGAAGTTGAAATGATCATGCTCATCCTTTTCTAGTACTGTTGATGGTATATATACTTTCTGTGTATAAACACTCTGTTTTCCTTTTAAGGTTAAGGTGCCTTATAAAAGCAAAATAATAGCCAGTGACTTTATTCTGTATATTTTAAGATGCACATTTTCTATACTTAAATAGGAAAAAGCAGAAAATCAGGTGTTTCAAGAGATCGTTAAAAACGAAACTGATCTTGGCATGCTTTCTCGGTCTCATACCCCCATGGCCATTCATTAGAGGTGTCTGTAGAATGAGAAACACTTGCCTCCTGTAGGGAAGAGGTAATTATCTCCTATCAACTAGAACCTCATTCAATGAACTGTAAACAGCTGGTGGCTCAGAACTATCATCCTCATTTGAAATGGAAATAACTCTGGTCTCTGAGTTTCTTCCATTTCCACATATTCATTAAATTTTCACACCACAAAAGTTATATTTAAACTATGATTTGGCCATAGTTTAGCACCACCCCCAACCCGCCAGTAATAAGTACCTGCCACTTGCTTTAGTTTCTTTTTTCCTCTTGGTTTCTGAGTGACCAAGTGTTTTCACAAGTAGTGTGAATTTCATCTTCTATGTGCTGATTTCTGTGGTTCTGTTTTAGAGAATTGCACTTGTAAATCATGCTAATGATTTAAAACTATATTGGCTTTTTAAATCTTTCAGACTTACAGTAAAACATCGTTTCACATGGACCTTAACTTCAGTTTCAAATATTAATTATTTAAGAAATTCTTACTTTCATGCTTTTTTTTACTGGAAAAGAAAATGCAATCTTTAATATTAAAGGAGATGGGGAAATCTCAATAGGAAAAGCCATATTTTAGAAAAATATTTTTCTTTAAATATTCAGTGTATGTATGATCATTTTTTCCATTTTTGAAGTTAAGAACTGTATTCGTAACGTATGATTTTTCAGAGATTAAAGACGCCAGTCACTCACTCATCAACTTCTCTGCACGGTGGTGAATAAGGGTCCTTTCACCCATTCCAACAAAATTAAAAATACGTATTTGTAAGGAACTCTTTCTGACTTGAATTTTTATTCCTTTAAAAAGAATGATTTGTCACTGGTTTAACTAAATGGATTAGAGAGTTTAATCAGAAGAGTTGAGCTATTTATACAGATTTTTTTAGAGTGATTACATTTTTCCATTACGTTTTCTTGATATTCAAATCTATTGGTGTTTTCATACCTTTACTTGAAGTGAAATACTACTGTAAAAAGACTATTTAAGCAACTTAGATTCTGAAAGACTTCAACGGGGCTTAGAAAATAGTATACTAGGAAATAAAGCTAAAATGGGGGATAAAGGAGAAAATCTTTGACTTTTGGTACCTGTATTCAAAATAAAAATAAGCACTTCATATAACTTATTGATGGAGATTTTAGAAGGCTCTCCTTATTTAGCCATCAGCCAGCCGTTATATAAAGAGGATAATAATTTGTATCTAAGTAGAAAATAATAGGGAAAAGATATAATAAAAGCAAATATTTTTAACATTTTTAATCTCTTTGGGAGATTTTAGTCATTTAAATACCTTATTGTATTCTTGATAAATAATTCAGATAATTTTATAATTTACTTTCAATTGGTTTGTATAGTTGAAAACATTTTCAGTTTTACTAGATTTTTACTTATACTCATGAAACTTATTGTCACTTCTCATTATCACCAACAAGCATTTTTTAAAAACACTGATTTGTTTAAGGTATAATGCAAGACCTAGTACAAAGAAAAAAGCCTAGATTAAACCCTTGTCACCTGCTATATAAAAATTAATTAATTAATTAATTAAATTTTTAAAAAAGAAGCTTGATTTCCAGAAGTGGTGGTGGGGGGAACCTTGTCTTAATCCATAATAGGCGTCACTTTAAATCTAAGCCTTTCTTTCTGCAGTTATCCAGTCCTTTGAATTGAGCAAATATCATTATGTCTCAAGAAAATCCTGCTTGACTTACAATCATATAGTACAGTTAAGTTTGGTCTCAATTTTAGATTTCCATTCATTTATTATCATATACCTTGGTTTTACTTGGGAGAAGCAATTTCACAAGATACTAGAAAATAGAAAGGAACTAGGGCAACTGGACTTCAGTGGGACAAAGTTCTGTGGTTGTCTTAATTAAGATTATTTTCTCTTCAGAGTTGAAGGCCCTATGGCATGGTATAAAAAGACTAAACTGACTAAAAGATTATAATAATCTTATTGAAGACAACCGCAGGTATACTATTAGGCTCAAGTAGAATGGACCAAGTAATTCTCTTAAGGTCTTAATCTTTTATATGTTTATCTGAAAAGTTCTTCAACCATAAAGTGAACATGAAATACTGTTAAGTCTAAATAGACCACAAAAAGGGTACTTGTTCATATATGAGAGCTGAAACAAGCAGGTAAAGTGGCACCTTGTTTGACCTCAGCTGAGAACTTGTGCTTCAGGAGGCTCCCAGTTTTCACTGTATTGCACGTGTTCACAAGTGACCTGAAAGCACCTCAAGTATTGATTTTGAGGTTACAAATAAATTTTAGCTAGTAGGCAATTTTGGAATCCATAGATAGTGAGGATCAACTATTTATAATGAAAAAAATCCCAACAAATTATAGATTTTATGAAGTTGACAAATACCACAAACACAAAACTCCAGAAGAATAAAAATTTTTATTAACTGCCTGACACTCTTTATAATATTGTTTCCCCACATTTCTTGGCTGCGTACTCTTTGATTACAATTTGTAATATTTTGTATAAGATGAGTTGACAGTGATTTTGTAATATTTTTAATAAAGAAAAAGGGAAGATTAAGTCAGATTTTTCTCTAGCATGGTTGATCAAAAAAGTTTTTTTAATTATTAATATTTGTGATACATAACATTTGCAACTTCACATACAGACATACGTTGTGTTTATAGTACTGCTATAAGCTTGTGCCCTGCATACAAAGGAATTCATATAAATTCTGTTTAATGTGATTCTCATCCAAAAAAAAGTATGCGACATATAATTGTTTTATGCTGCATTTTAAATAGTATATGCTACATTTTTGAGGTTATTAATGAGAGAAGAAAACTTTTGTGTTGACTAGGCATCACTGAGAACTGACTCCACTTCTCTTATTACCTGATACTTCTCATCCTGGGCACCGTGCGGCATGTTCACATCACAGTGCAACGTCTTGCCCTGTACCTATATTTATGTCACAAAAATAACTGTGCACAAAAGCAACCATGAACCACATACATGTATCCCTCTAAATCTAAACTAAGTGAATCCCCAGCTTAATTTTCCCATAAGAGGACCCCAGAAATGTTGAAGGCCACTTCATTTCCACCCAATACCAACACCAACACTGGGGAAGTGAAGTGGATGGGAGGGAGTTTCAAGTGGAAAGAGACATCTATCTTAACTCATTATAGACAAAGTTTGCAAATTTTGACCAGGTGAACACACTACACAAGTCCCCCTCCTCCCAGAGCCTTTGAAGGGACCTGTGTAAATGAGGGTCCCTGAAGCATACTGTTACCGAGTCCAAGCTCGCTCTGCTCACTGCACGACAGGCCAGTGAGCCAGAGACAAGGAATACGACTTTATTCGGAAAGCCAGCAGACCGAGCAGATGTCAGACTAGTGTCTCCGAAAAACCATCTTATCGGGGTCTGGTTGCCAGTTTCTTTTATAGAATCAGAGAGGGAGATGCGGTGAGGAAGTAAAGTAAAAAGGCCATTTGTCTTGCAAAACATCTCCTGACGAGCGGTGAGGGGATGTGTTAGTTTCCTCTTTCTTGCAGCCATTCGCAGGTGGACAGCGTCAGATTGTCTCCCTGTGAGTTGAACAGCAGAGGGGCAGTGTTCACTGAGGCAGGCCATTATGTGTGATTATAATAACAAAAGCAATGAAAAGCAAAGGTTAAAGTCAAAGAAACAGATCCAACGTGGAGTCCATGTAGCTCTTTCCTGTTACAATACATCTCAGTAAATCCACTCTGCCCACAAGAAAGCTCTTCTCATTGAAGTAGGAGGGAACCTGAAGTCCCTTTAGGGGGTTCTCAGCCCTGCTCCAAAGATATAAGATTACCCAAGAACACTAACGGTAAGAAGCCTGAAATAGAGAAAGACATTGCAAAATTAGATGAAAAGTGATAGATGTTGACTGTTAAGATTGGGCGGGTTCCGTCTCAAGTACATAGACGCAATAAAGACTACGTTGCCTCCAATTAGAATTTTGCTTTAATTTGATATTGGAACAGCAGCTTTCCATTAAAGAGTGCTAACCTCTGACTAGGACTTTCACTCTCCAGCACTCCCTGGAGTATGCAGCACTTTCTCAAATTGACCATCTTATAATTATCAGCCTCTGTTAACTGACTGCCTACAACTTTTGTGAAAGGCAGCTATGCTGTAGGTGTGAGTCCTGGTTACTGTAGACCAGAACTGAGTGGCCTATCCCCTGACTTTTTCTGTCTGTTCAGTACGCCTCACTACACCTTCTTTTCCCTCCCTGTAACTGCTTAGCTCAGGATGGAGTATTGACTAAGGATCTAAGATCAAATAAGTCATAACTAGGGCTCAGTGATGTCATAAAAGCATACAACTACATGTCTGTGCAATTAATTATAATATAGATAGATATGCTCTGATCCTAGAAAATGGGCATGATAGTTCTCACACATCCATTATGGTATTGTGGTAGCCTTTCTAAAAGAGCTTAGATGTTTTATGTGGAATGCGATCATAAATCTGACCTACCTAAACCAAAAATTCCAGTTGTGATTAATATCAGGGGGTGGTGTATGTGACTTGCATAGCTCACATCACTTCAAACACCCATCTGAGAAAGGTTTGCACTGATTCTTGTTTCTCTATGGAAAGTTGAGGCATTCAAGTCATTACATTGGTGTTATATTGGGCTCAAGGTTTGGGTCATTTTGAAAATAGATGGTAAAACATCCAGATATCTTAAGGTCTCATTAAAGACCTTAAATTGGGAAGGTGAAAGGGAGCAGATATTTCTTCTTGTTCTTCTGGTGCATTAAAGGAAGTTATGAGGATGAAGAATTTTTGCAAGCTGCCATTTCTAAGCACGTTCTGTATTGCTAGATATTATGCAAAGTAACTTTCATGAGGCAGGTGTTGTTATACTCAGTAAGCAGGAGAATAAATTGAGGATTAGAGAGGTTTGTATAACTTGCCTAGTAGATGGCAGAGGGAAAAGGAAGAGTCTTAACTCCAAGTCTTTATATTCACCATTTAAGAAATAGTTTGAAGAGCCAGTGTTTGTTTTTTCTTGGTGGTTTGTTGAAGGTGACTGACTGGGTATAAGCTCCAGGCTGCTTGTAATATTGGCCGGTGAAGCCACATCCTCTTTTGCATTTACCCATCACTAGCAAATGGGACCTTGCTACAGAAACCTTGAACAATTAGATTTCTCATGTACTTAGTTAATAAATGTTTTGTGCTGGTCTCAGCCTATTAGAAAGCAGTGTTGTGGTTGGACTGGCCCTTGTGGTTCTTACTATGATTGCAAGACACCCGTTAGCAATAATCATCAGGAAACTGAAATAAATAAATGTTTATTACTTACACGACCTGGGAATTACATAGCACACCTGGAGCCACACAGCCAGGTTGTGTGTGTGTGTGTGTGTGTGTGTGTGTGTGTGTGTGGAGAGAGAGAGAACGTGTGGGCTTGGGGTTCTGATTTTTAGGGGCTTCAGGAGTTCACTCTTTATTGGCGAATTTAAAACAAAAGAGCAGGAATTTAAAGCAAGGGAAGGGAAAAAACGAGTGGCCCAAATGGTCAGTCACTAAAATCAACCAAGATCTCTAAAACAAAGGAGCCTCAGTTGGGGTGGGGGCGCCACTGTGGGTCTTCAGCTAGTCCTGAGGCTACACTGTGTTAATTGGAAATACCCCTCTTTGAATTGGATGCTTTGGCAGTCAAAGCTGAAGACAGGTACTTGCCTTTTATGAAAAGAAAAGCTAACTGTCAGGGTTTACATTAAAATAGAGGAAAGTGAGGTATAACTTTTAAATAGCTAAATGAGTAGGACCATAAAATGTGAAGTTTCCAGACATGGATTCTGCCTCTGTGTGTGTGTGTGTGTGTTTTCCACGTCTTAAGATGATTTTCTTTGTCATTATCATTATAAGAGATTACCAGTTGTGCAAATACACAGAAATTTGCAAAAGTCAGTAGAGAATATAAATTTCTTTTTTCAGGAATGAACAAATCTGGAGAAAATAGGAGGTCAGTAATATGGAAATCCTATGGAAAGTGTGTTCTAAAAGTCATTATTGTCTTTAATCGTAACAGTTGTCATGAGGTGATTTTCTCTCTGGATTATAAAAAGTTTAACTCAGTTGTGGTAGAATGTAGAATTATGTGCTAAGTAGATTAAAACTCAGAGGTGTGAGCAGAAAGCCTGATTATTTCACAAAAGAAATGTTAAACATATCCTGATCTGCCCATTATATCTATCATGCATCTTTCTTTCCAGCTGGTAAAAAATGAATATCAGTTGTTCCCATCCAATTTTCAGTTTTGTTCTATATGTAGTAGAACAAATCCTTTAATATTCCAAGTATATTTATGGACTAGTGTTACCAAACCAAACTTGGGTCTGCTCACCTGACACGCAACAAAGCCAAACTAGTGACGCTGGGTTGTGGTGAAAGAAAGTACAGCGTTTATTGCAGGGTGCCAAGCAGTGTGTGAATGGGTAGCTCGTGCTCAAAAAACCTGAACCCTCCAATGGCTTTCTGGGGAGGGTTTGTAAAGGCAGCATTTAGGATGATGGCTGCAGCTTGTGGACTTTCTTGTGATTGGTGGGTGGTGAGGTTTCAGGAATCTTAATCATCAATCTTCCTGGTTCCAACTAGTCTGGCGTCTGTGTGCTTGCGGTCACCATCCACCACCTGGGTGAGGGTCTTAGTTTTTGCAGAACAACTCAAAGATATGCATCAGATTGTTATGTATATACCCCTTGAGGAGGAACTATGGCTCTGTTTTACTATCATTACTTTTCTTGCTGCTTTGTTTCTGCTTTCCCTCACTTCCCTAATTAGTAACTGTTTTGAGTCTGCTCTTTGGAACTCTGGAAGACCTAGGAGACTAAAACCTTTTTATACAAACAAGAAATGGGGGACAAAGAGGGGCATTAGTACCGGGGCGGGCCCCACAGGGTCCTGCTCAGTTTCAGTTCCCCTTTTCTTTGATACTCCTCAATCCTGAGGGGGAACATGGGCAGGACAAAAAAGGAATACAGTTTTGGATAGAGAAGTTAATCATACATTTGGCAGGGGACTTGGTTTTAAGGGGACTCAGTTTCACTAGGTAAAACTAGTCGTCATAAAGATGAGTCTAGATTTTAGCAGCTCACACATCAGGAAAATAATGCTGCTTGTTTAAATAGAAAGTAATGTGGGCATTAGAGAATCTCCTTAGGTTTATTGAGGGACTAAATCTATGTGACTCACAAATGATAAAAGGTCTCAGAAGTTTTATCAAAGTAGTGTTACTGAGTCCAAGCTCACTCTGCCCGCCGCATGACAGGCCAATAAGTCGAGAGACGAGGTGTTGAGGCAAGGAATACGACTTTATTCGGAAAGCCCACAGACCGAGAAGATGGCGGACTAGGGTCCCCCAAAAAACCATCTTATAGGGTCTGGATGCCAGTTTCTTTTACAGAATCAGAGAAGGAAGTAAAGTAAAACAGGCAGAATAGAGAGGGAGAGGCAGGGAGGAAGTAAAGTAAAAAGGGCCACCAGTCTTTTTTTTTTTTTTTTTGCGGTACGCGGGCCTCTCACTGTTGTGGCCTCTCCCGTTGCGGAGCACAGGCTCCAGACGCGCAGGCTCAGCGGCCATGGCTCACGGGCCCAGCCGCTCCGCGGCATGTGGGATCTTCCCGGACCAGGGCATGAACCCGTGTCCCCTGCATCGGCAGGTGGACTGTCAACCACTGCGCCACCAGGGAAGCCCGGGCCACCAGTCTTGCAAAACATCTCCAGCCAGTCTCAGGCTGGGATGTGTTAATTTCTTCTTTCTTGCAGCCATTCACAGGTGGGCAGGGTTCCCTGAGGCAGGCCATTATGTATGATTATAATAATAAAAGCAACGAAAAGCAAAGGCGAAAGTCAAAGAAACAGATCCAACATGGAGTCAAAATTGACTCTTCCCTGTTACAGTAGAATACAGAATAGAACAAGATATAATTTCCTATATCCTTAGGGAGCATGTATTCCTACCCATCTTATCAGATGTTGGTTTTCCTTTTGCCACACTATTTTTACAGATTTTACTGGCTTAAACCAGAGGTCAGCAAATTACTGCACTCCAGCCAAAACCACATCAACTGCTTTTGTAAATAAAGTTTTATTGGAACACAGCCATACACATTTGTTTATATATCATCTATGACTGCTTTCAGGCTACAGGGGCAAAGTTAAATAATTGTGCCAGAGAAGATGTGGCCTGCAAAGCCAAAGATATTTACTGTGTGGTTTTTTACAGGAAAAGCTTGCCAACTGTGGCCTAGACAGTGATGGAAGTAATTCTTAAATATTTTTGCCTTCTGTTTTCCTTTATTTCTTCCTCTGATTCCTTCAATTATATATGAGCTCTTGTCTGTATTTGAGATGTCATCTCTCTGGGCATATCCCATTGTTAGCCACCTGCTGAAGCTCCTGTCCCAAACAATTAGTTATTTTTCCCATTCATTAGATCATGGGACTAGATATGAACGGTATGTAAGGACGCAGGAATATATACTCTCTGCTCTGTCACAAACTTTGGGCACTATCTGTTCACTTAAAATCATTTTTAAGAGCACGGTGATCCTCTTAAGACATAGTAAGGAATAACATTAATGATGGCGAAGCTTTCAAATGCAAAATGATGCCTGCTTAAATACTGGCACAAAATCTTGATTTATTCTGAATAATATCAGGGTCTACAAGAGGGGATTTGAAGCATCTGTGCTAATGAAATCAGTTTTCATTGTACTTTATCTTCAATTTCTTGCATGTTGGAGGTAGAGAGGGAATGAGGGTTAGTAACAGTTTTCCTTTAGTTCATAATTTTCTTCTGTTTTACTCTATATTAAAGCTCTGCTGGTATATTTGGGCTATCGTTGTCATGCTATCACAAGAGGCTCTAATGGCCAAAAAGATTAAGATGCAGATAGAAAAAGAAGCATCTAGAGATTTCAGTATGGAGAAGTAGGGGGTCACTGAGTATATCTGAATGGATAGAGACAGGTCATTATTTTCACCATTGTTTGTTACTGTTTTCTCTCAACTATTTCATGTCTTTGCCATAACAATTGCACTTTTACTGCATTCTCTTTTTATTGTCATAACCACTGTTCATTATTAAGCAAAATACATCACCTATACAAATTCAGTACTTTTATGTATCTTCACACCGTGATTTCTTCTACCAAGTTGATGCATATCAGAGGCTATCTAGGATTCTTGGAAGAATTCTAGTTAACCTTCTGACAATAAAATAGTCCCGTGGCTTTGGACACTTCTCTTGCTCAGATCTACCTGAGGTTGGTGGGGTTTTGTCTGTTTGCTTGTTTGGAGGTTTTTTGGTTTGTTTATGTGCTTTATTTTGAATTTTGGTCTGAATCCTCTCCGCCGGGAGTGATTAAAGGTGGCTGGACTTACTGGGTTTAGAAGTATCAGGGCTAGCAGAGGAGACCATATCTTGAAGCTGCAAGTATCATCAGAAATAAGGAGGGGTTGTTATAGTATGCCATGTGAGAGGATTGATTATATGTAAGGGGTTAGGGGCAGGATAGATACTATGTTTGGCTTTGCAACCAAAGACCTAGTGCCCTGCCTTTTCTATTTATATGATTCATGAAAAAGGAAATAAAGCCGAACCCTAAGAGAAAGCTTTTATGTATAAGGGATCCTTCCTGTGTTTAAAGCCTACATCCTATAGAGGCTTTGAATGATCTCTTTGTGTTCACTACTAGAGTTCTTTAATTCAAACAAATGTTATGTTTTCCTTTTACACAGGACGATACAGTGCCATATTATTTTCAAGTTTAAACTTGTTGAAAAAAATTAGTTTACCATTGTTTTATTGATTGATTGATTGATTGATGGCTGCGTTGGGTCTTTGTTGCTGCGCACTGGCTTTCTCTAGCTGCGGGGAGCCGGGGCTACTCTTCGTTGCGGTGCACGGGCTTCTCATTGTGGTGGCTTCTCTTGTTGTGGCGCATGGGCTCTAGGCACGCGGGCTTCAGTAGTTGAGGTGCACAGGCTCAGTAGTTGTGGCTCGTGGGCTCTAGAGCGCAGGCTCAGTAGTTGTGGCGCACAGGCTTAGTTGCTCCGCGGCATGTGGGATCTTCCCAGACCAGGGCTCGAACCCGTGTCTCCTGCATTGGCAGGCAGATTCTTAACCACTGTGCCACCAGAGAAGCCCCAGTTTACCATTTTTAAAAGGAACTTATACGATCAAATGCCTCTGGAAACACAAAGTCATCCGTTTGCCAATAAGTAAGTAGCATTATAGATATGAGTTAAATATGCATTAAATGTTTGAGAATATCTTGGCCTTAAAATACAGGCTTCTGTTTCAGGATAAGATATAGTAAATACATTATACACTATTCTTCCTGTTAATTGCAACTGAAAAAAAAATTCCTGTACACAGTGATTTTCTTGTGTTTTGTTTGTTTGCTTGTTTGTTTTGCCTTCTGTATATTCTGGGTGGGGGTGCTGGAGAATCCTCCAAACTAGAAATATCAGGGGATGGAGCTGGAAAAAGCCCCATTTTTATTATATCTACCCTATTCCAAGTGAACATAATGAAAAATGTTTCACCACTGCTCCCCTCAGGTGTCACAGTTGTAGAGAACGAGCAGATAGCCATGTCCTCTGTACCTGCCCTGCAATAAAAAGGGCACCCCTACCTCTCCCAACTGGTGTTACAACTGCGGAGACTTTGGGCAAAGCCTTGTTCACCATCACCACACTGCAGTCATGAGGCAGTTCCCATTTCCCTCCACTAGAGTGGAGGGAGGGTTATGAAGAGGAGGGAGCTAGATAAAGGGACTTTTAGAATCTATGTTTGAAACCCTGGGCAGACCTCTGAATATCCCATGCGTGAAACCTATAAGAATCAACATAGAAAAAGGTTTGAGAACTGAACGTAGGTATGATATACCACCCAGGCTTCAGACTGGCCTCTGGGTAGTCCACAAGTGGAACAGGACAAAAGAGCACTGAAAAGGCATTAACAATTAAATTAACATTTGAGCCACAGCTCATAAACGTGAGCTAGGAGTCCAAGCAGTTTGACTGCCTACTAAAATAGATAATTTAAATAGAAAGCAGAGTCTCATAACATAATATTCATCATCATACCAAGAGCCAGGAAAATCATAATTCAAATGACAAAAGATAATCAGCAGGTGCTAGGAGGAAGATGGCGGAAGAGTAAGACGCGGAGATCACCTTCCTCCCCACAGATACATCAGAAATTCATCTACACGTGGAGCAACTCCTACAGAACACCTACTGAACGCTGACAGAAGACCTCAGACCCCCCAAAAGGCAAGAAACTCCCCACATACCTGGGTAGGGCAAAAGAAAGAAGAATAAACAGAGACAAAAGGATAGGGACGGGACCTGCACCAGTGGGAGGGAGCCATGAAGGAAAAAAGGCTTCCACACACTAGAAGCCCCTTCGCGGGCGGAGACTGCGGGTGGTGGAGGGGGAAAGTTTCGGAGTAGCCGAGGAGAGCACAGCAACAGGGGTGCGGAGGGCAAAGCAGAGAGATTCCCGCACAGAGGATCGGTGCCGACCGGCACTCACCAGCCCGAGAGGCTTGTCTGCTCGGCCGCCGGGGCGGGCGGGGCTGGGAGCTGAGGCTCGGGTATCGGGTTTCGGTCGGAGCGCAGGGAGAGGACTGGGGCTGGCGGCAGGAAGAGAGCCTGAAGGGGTTGGTGCGCCGCGGCTAGCCCGGAGGGAGTCCGGGGGAAAAGTCTGGAGCTGCCGAAGAGGCAAGAGACTCTTTCTTCCCTTTTGTTTCCTGGTGCGCGAGGAGAGGGCATTAAGAGCGCTGCTTAAAGAAGCTCCAGAGACGGGCGCAAGCCGCGGCTAAAGGCGCGAACCGTGGAGACGGGCGTGGGACGCTGGGGCTGCTGCTGCCGCCGCCACAAGGCCTGTGTGCGAGTGCAGGTCACTGTCCACCCCCCCTTCCGGGGAGCCCGTGCAGCCCGCCACTGCCGGGGTCCCGGGAACCAGGAACGGCTTCCCCGGGAAAGCGCACGGAGCGCCTCGGGCTGGTGCAACGTCACGCCGGCCTCTGCCACCGCAGGCCCGCCCCGCACTGCGTGCCCCTCCCTCCCCTCGGCCTGAGTGAGCCAGAGCCCCCGAATCAGCGGCTGCTTTAAACCCGTCCTGTCTGAGCGAAGTACGGACGCCCTCCGGCGACCTACGCGCAGAGTCGAGGCCAGGTCCAAGGCTGAGACCCGGGAGCTGTGAGAGCAGAGAAGAGACAGGGAAATCTCTCTGTGCAGCCTCGGAGGCAGCAGATTAAAGCTCCACGGTCCGCTTGATGTGCCCTGCGTCTGTGGAGTACATGAATGGACAGCGAATCATCCTAAATTGAGGAGGTGGACTTTCAGGACAAGATTTAAGATTTTTTTCCCCGTTTCCTTTTTTTTACAACGAATTATCCCAAATTAAGGAGGTGGACTTTGAGAGCAAGATTTCAGAGTTTTTCCCCTTTTCCTCTTTTTACAACGAATTATCGCAAATTGAGGAGGTGGACTTTGAGAGCAAGATTTTCGATTTCTTTCCCCCTGTTCTCTTTTTGTGAATGTGTATGTGTATGCTTCTGTGTGAGATTTTCTCTGTATAGCTTTGCTTCCACCATAGGTCCCAGGATTCTATCCATCCGTTTTTTTTTTCCCAATAATTTTTTATTTTTAATAACGCTACTATATCTTATACTTTATTCTATTTTACTTTATCTTCTCTCTTTCTTTTTTTCCTACCTTCCCTTCCTCCCTCCCTCCTGTCTGTCTTTCTTTCTTCCTTTCTTTCCTCCCTCCCTCCCTCCCTCCCTTCTTTCTTCCTTTCACTCTTTCTTTTTCTTTCCTTCCTCCCTCCCTCCCACCTTTCTTTCTTTCTTTCTTTCTTTCCGTCCTTCCTCCCTCCCTCCTTTCTTTCTTTCTTTCTTCCTTCCTTCCTTCCTTCCTTTCTTTCCTTCTTCCTTTCTTTCAATCTCTCTTTCTTTCTTCTACTAATTCTTTCTTTCTACTTTTTCTCCCTTTTATTCTGAGCTGGGTAGCTGAAAGGCTCTTGGTGCTGCAGCCAGGAGTCAGTGCTGTGCCTCTGAAGTGGGAGAGCCAACTTCAGGACACGGGTCCACAAGAAACCTCCCAGCTCCACATAATATCAAGCGGGAAAATCTCCCAGAGATCTCCATCTCAACACCAGCACCCAGCTTCAGTCAACGACCAGCAAGCTACAGTGTTGGTCACCCTGTGCCAAGCAACTAGCAAGACAGGAACACAACCCCACCCATTAGCAGAGAGGCTGCCTAAAAACATAATAAGGCCAAAGGCACCCCAAAACACACCACCAGACGTGGACCTGTCCACCAGAAAGACAAGATCGAGCCTCACCCACCAGAACACAGGCACTAGTTCCCCCCACCAGAAGCCTACACAACCTACTGAAACAACCTTAGCCACTGGGGACAGACACCAAAAACAACGGGAACTACGAATCTGCAGCCTGCAAAAAGGAGACCCCAAACACAGTAACATAAGCAAAATGAGAAGACAGAAAAACACACAGCAGGTGAAGGAGCAACATAAAAACCTACCAGACCTAACAAATGAAGAGGTAATAGGCAGTCTACCTGAAGAAGAATTCAGAATAATGATAGTAAAGATGATCAAAGATTCTATTTCCAAGATCCAAAATCTTGGAAACAGAATAGACAAAATGCAAGAAACAGTTAACAAGGACCTAGAAGAACTAAAGATGAATCAAGCATCAATTAAAAACACAATAAATGAAATGAAAAATACTCTAGATGGGATCAATAGCAGAATAACTGAGGCAGAAGAACGGATAAGTGAGGTGGAAGATAAAATAGTGGAAATAACTGATGCAGAGCAAAATAAAGAAAAAAGAATGAAAAGAACAGAGGACAGTCTCAGAGACCTCTGGGACAACATTAAACACACCAACATTCGAATTATAGGGGTTCCAGAAGAAGAAGAGAAAAAGAAAGGGACTGAGAAAATATCTGAAGAGATTATAGTTGAAAACTTCCCTAATATAGGAAAGGAAATAGTTAATCAAGTCCAGGAGGCACAGAGAGTCCCATACAGAATAAATCCAAGGAGAAATACGCCAAGACACATATTAATCAAACTGTCAAAAATTAAACACAAAGAAATCATATTAAAAGCAGCAAGGGAAAAACAACAAATAACACACAAGGGAATCCCCATCAGGTTAACAGCTGATATCTCAGCAGAAACTCTACAAGCCAGAAGGGACTGGCAGGACATAATTAAAGTGATGAAGGAGAAAAACCTGCAACCAAGATTACCAACCAAGGATCTCATTCAGATTTGATGGAGAAATTAAAACCTTTACAGACAAGCAAAAGCTGAGAGAGTTCAGCACCACCAAACCAGCTTTACAACAAATGCTAAAGGAACTTCTCTAGGCAAGAAACACAACAGAAGGAAAATACCTACAATAACGAACCCAAAACAATTAAGGAAATGGTAATAGGAACATACATATCGATAATTACCTTAAATGTAAATGGACTAAATGCTCCCACCAAAAGACACAGATTGGCTGAATGGATACAAAAACAAGACCCATATATATGCTGTCTACAAGAGACCCACTTCAGACCTCGAGACACATACAGATTGAAAGTAAGGGGATGGAAAAAGATATTCCATGCAAATGGAAATCAAAAGAAAGCTGGAGGGGCTTCCCTGGTGGCACAGTGGTTGAGAGTCCGCCTGCCGATGCAGGAGACACGGGTTCGTGCCCCGGTCTGGGAGGATCCCACATGCCGTGGAGCGGCTGGGCCCGTGAGCCATGGCCGCTGAGCCTGTGCGTCCGGAGCCTGCGCTCCGCAAGGGGAGAGGCCACAACAGTGAGAGGCCCGCGTAATGCAAAAAAAAAAAAAAAAAAAAAAAAAAAAGAAAGAAAGCTGGAGTAGCAATTCTCATATCAGACAAAATAGACTTTAAAATAAAGACTATTAGAGGAGACAAAGAAGGACACTACATAATGATCAAGGGATCAATCCAAGAAGAAGATATAACAATTGTAAATATTTATGCACCCAACATAGGAGCACCTCAATACATAAGGCAAATACTAACAGCCATAAAAGGGGAAATCGACAGTAACACACTCATAGTAGGGGACTTTAACACCCCACTTTCACCAATGGACAGATCATCCAAAATGAAAATAAATAAGGAAACACAAGTTTTAAATGATACATTAAACAAGATGGACTTAACTGATATTTATAGGACATTCCATCCAAAAAGAGCAGAATACACATTTTTCTCAAGTGCTCATGGAACATTCTCCAGGATAGATCATATCTTGGGTCACAAATCAAGCCTTGGTAAATTTAAGAAAATTGAAATTGTATCAAGTATCTTTTCCGACCACAATGCTATGAGACTAGACATCAATTACAGGAAAAGATCTGTAAAAAAATACAAACACATGGAGGCTAAACAATACACTACTCAATAATGAAGTGATCACTGAAGAAATCAAAGAGGAAATAAAAAAATACCTAGAAACAAATGACAATGGAGACACGACGACCCAAAACCTATGGGGCGCAGCAAAAGCAGTTCTAAGGGGGAAGTTTATAGCAATACAATCCCACCTTAATAAACAGGAAACATCTCGCGTAAACAACCTGACCCTGCATCTAAAGCAATTAGAGAAAGAAGAACAAAAAAACCCCAAAGTTAGCAGAAGGAAAGAAATCATAAAGATCAGATCAGAAATAAATGAAAAAGAAATGAAGGAAACGATAGCAAAGATCAATAAAACTAAAAGCTGGTTCTTTGAGAAGATAAACAAAATTGACAAACCATTAGCCAGACTCATCAAGAAAAAAAGGGAGAAGACTCAAATCAATAGAATTAGAAATGAAAAAGGAGAAGTAACAACTGACACTGCAGAAATACAAAAGATCATGAGAGATTACTACAAGCAACTCTATGCCAATAAAATGGACAACCTGGAAGAAATGGACAAATTCTTAGAAATGCACAACCTGCCAAGACTGAATCAGGAGAAATAGAAAATATGAATAGACCAATCACAAGCACTGAAATTGAAACTGTGATTAAAAATCTTCCAACAAACAAAAGCCCAGGACCAGATGGCTTCACAGGCGAATTCTATCAAATATTTAGAGAAGAGCTAACACCTATCCTTCTCAAACTCTTCCAAAATATAGCAGAGGGAGGAACACTCCCAAACTCATTCTACGAGGCCACCATCACCTTGATACCAAAACCAGGCAAGGATGTAACAAAGAAAGAAAACTACAGGCCAATATCACTGATGAACATAGATGCAAAAATCCTCAACAAAATACTAGCAAACTGAATCGGACAGCACATTAAAAGGATCATACACCATGATCAAGTGGGGTTTATTCCAGGAATGCAAGGATTCTTCAATATACACAAATCAATCAATGTGATACACCATATTAAGAAATTGAAGGAGAAAAACCATATGATCATCTCAATAGATGCAGAGGATGCTTCTGACAAAATTCAACACCCATTTATGATAAAAACCCTGCAGAAAGTAGACATAGAGGGAACTTTCCTCAACATAATAAAGGCCATATATGACAAACCGACAGCCAACATCGTCCTCAATGGTGAAAAACTGAAACCATTTCCACTAAGATCAGGAACAAGACAAGGCTGCCCACTCTCACCACTCTTATTCAACTTAGTTTTGGAAGTTTTAGCCACAGCAATCAGAGAAGAAAAGGAAATAAAAAGAATCCAAATTGGAAAAGAAGAAGTAAAGCTGTCACTGTTTGCAGATGGCATGATACTATACATAGAGAATCCTAAAGATGCTACCAGAAAACTACTAGAGCTAATCAATGAATTTGGTAAAGTAGCAGGATACAAAATTAATGCACAGAAGTCTCTGGCATTCCTGTACACTAATGATGAAAAATCTGAAAGTGAAATCAAGAAAATACTCCCATTTACCATTGCAACAAAAAGAATAAAATATCTAGGAATAAACCTACCTAAGGAGACAAAAGACCTGTATGCAGAAAATTATAAGACACTGATGAAAGAAATTAAAGATGATACAAATAGATGGAGAGATATACCATGCTCCTGGATTGGAAGAATCAATATTGTGAAAATGACTCTACTACCCAAAGCAATCTACAGATTCAATGCAATCCCTATCGAACTACCACTGGCATTTTTCACAGAACTAGAACAAAATGTTTCAACATTTGTATGGAAAAACAAAAGACCCCGAATAGCCAAAGCAATCTTGAGAATGAAAAATGGAGCTGGAGGAATCAGGCTCCCTGACTTCAGACTATACTACAAAGCTACAGTAATCAAGACAGTGTGGTAATGGCACAAAAAAAGAAAGATGGATCAATGGAACAGGATAGAAAGCCCAGAGATAAACCCACGCACATATGGTCACCTTATCTTTGATAAAGGAGACAGGAATGTACAGTGGAGAAAGGACAGTCTCTTCAATAAGTGGTGCTGGGAAAACTGGATAGGGACATGTAAAAGTATGAGATTAGATCATTCCCTAACACCATACACAAAAATAAGCTCAAAATGGATTAAAGACCTAAATGTAAGGCCAGACACTATCAAACTCTTAGAGGAAAACATAGGCAGAACACTCTATGACATAAATCACAGCAAGATCCTTTTGGACCCACCTCCTAGAGAAATGGAAATAAAAACAAAGATAAACAAATGGGACCTAATGAAACTTAAAAGCTTTTGCACAGCAAAGGAAACCATAAACAAGACGAAAAGACAACCCTCAGAATGGGAGAAAATATTTGCAAATGAAGCAACTGACAAAGGATTAATCTCCAAAATGTATAAGCAGCTCATGCAGCTCAATAGCAAAAAAACAAACAACCCAATCCAAAAATGGGCAGAAGACTTAAATAGACATTTCTCCAAAGAAGATATACAAACTGGCAACAAACACATGAAAGAATGCTCAACATCATTAATCATTAGAGAAATGCAAATCAAAACTACAATGAGATATCATCTCACACCAGTCAGATTGGCCATCATCAAGAAATCTAGAAACAATAAATGCTGGAGAGGGTGTGGAGAAAAGGGAACACTCTTGCACTGCTGGTGGGAATGTGAATTGGTACAGCCACTATGGAGAACAGTATGGAGGTTCCTTAAAAAACTAAAAATAGAACTACCATATGACCCAGCAATCCCACTACTAGGCATATACCCTGAGAAAACCATAATTCAAAAAGAGACATGTACCAAAATGTTCATTGCAGCTCTATTCACAGTAGCCCGGAGATGGAAACAACCCAAGTGTCCATCATCGGATGAATGGATAAAGAAGATGTGGCACATATATACAATGGAATATTACTCAGCCATAAAAAGAAACGAAACTGAGCTATTTGTAATGAGGTGGATAGACCTAGAGTCTGTCATACAGAGTGAAGTAAGTCAGAAAGAGAAAGACAAATACCGTATGCTAACACATATATATGGAATTTAAGGAAAAAAATGTCATGAAGAACTTAGGGGTAAAACAGGAATAGAGACACAGACCTACTGGGGGTGGGCTTGGGGATATGGGGGAGGTGGGCTGTGACGGGGCGGGGGAGAGGCATGGATGTGTATACACTGCCGGGCGTGGGGTGGATGGATGGTGGGGGGTGACCGCGTGGCGCGGGGGGATCGACTCGGTGCTTTGTGGCCGCCTGGAGGGGTGGGATGGGGAGGGTGGGAGGGAGGGAGACGCAGGAGGGAGGGGATGTGGGAACAGATGTATATGTATGACTGATTCACTTTGTTGTAAAGCAGAGACTAATAAAAAAAAAAAAAGATAATCAGCAGACACCACACTGAGATGACACAGATGTTGGAATAACCTGACAAGGATTTTAAAGAAGCTGTAATAATGAAAATGCTCCAATAAGCAATTACAGACTTGAAACAAGTAAAAAAATAGAAAGCCTCAGTAAAGAAATAGATGATACATGGAAAAACCAAATAGAAATTTTAGAACTGAAAAAATATAATAACCTCAGTAAAAAAAACTGGCTCATAATAGAATAGCTTTAACAGAAGAAAGAATCACTGCACTTGAAGTTAGATCAATGGAAATTATGCACTCCAGCAACAGAGAGAATAAAGATTTTTTAAAAAGTAAACAGGGCCTCAGGGATCTGTGGGGCAATAACAATTTTTTTTTTTTTATGTTTGTATCTTTGGAGTCTCAGAGAGAATTAAGAGTGAAGGATTGATAAAGTGATTGAAAACTTCCTAAATTTGGCAAACCAACATATTCAGGAAGTTGAGCAAACTCCTAAAGGGAAAAACCCAAAGTAATCCATTCCCAGACACTTTATAAGTAATTTGCTGAAAACTAAAGACAAAGAAAAAATTCTTTAAAGCAGCCAGAGCAAAGCAGTTCTTTACCTACAATGCATCTGAATCAGAAAACATGGAGGCCAGAAAGAAGTAGTAAGACATATTTAAAGTGCCAAAAGTAAAGAACATCAACCCAGAATTCTTCGTCCAGTGAAAATATGAGATGAAATACAGACATTTTCAGATGAAGGAAAACTAAGAGAGTTTTTTGCCAGCAGACTTGCTGTAAAAAAGGAAATTCTAGGGCCTCCCTGGTGGCGCAGTGGTTGAGAGTCCGCCTGCCGATGCAGGGGACGTGGGTTCGTGCCCTGGTCTGGGAGGATCCCACGTGCCGCGGAGCGGCTGGGCCCGTGAGCCATGGCCGCTGAGCCTGCGCGTCTGGAGCCTGTGCTCCGCAACGGGAGAGGCCACAACAGTGAGAGGCCCGTGTAACGCAAAATAAATAAATTAATTAATTAAATAAAATTTTTTAAAAAAGGAAATTCTTCAGACAGAAAGTGATGACAGAAGGAAACATGGACTATCAGGAATGAAAAAAGTACAAATGAAAGAGTAGATACAGGGTAACTGACTAGTTTCCTCCCCTTAAGTTTTTTAAATGGTTTGATGGTAAAAAGTAAAATTTATAATATTGTCTGATATAGTTTTCAGTGTAATTTTTTTTCATTCTCAGTTTTCCCTGAGATATAAAGGTAATTTTTAAGACAAAAGGGGAGAGAGTAAACAGACCTAAAAGTTATAGCAAGGTTTCTACATTCTACTTGAAACAGTAAAATGTTGGTATGAGTAAATTGTGATAAACTATGTGTATATAAATTGTAATCCCCAGAGCAGCCATTTAAAATACTCTATGACGATATGTACTTTAAAAAAATAAACAGTATAGCCGAACCAAAATTGAATACTAAATGAAGTTCAAATCATGCACAGGAAAGCAGGAATAGGTGTTAGATTTTGTCAAATGCTTTTTCTTTATTAATTGGTGTGATCATATAGTTCTTCTTTAAACTGTTAATGTGGTTACATTGAATGAATTTTGAATACTTAACCAGTTTTGCTTTTCTGGAATAACCCTACTCGGTCATGATATGTATATTAAAATGATAAAAAATATGTTGACATATGATAAAAAAATGTTGACAAAATCCAACATCCATTCATGGTGAAACACTCTGAAGACTAGGAATAGAAGGGACATTCTTCAGTCTGTTAAAAAAGCATCTTCAGGTAACAGCCTACAGGTAATATCACACTTAATGGTGAGAGACTATTTCCATAGGCTTTTCCCCTAAAATTGGGAATGAGGCAAGGGTGTCTGCTCTCACCACTCCTGTTCAGCATAGTAATGGGAGTTCTGGGCAGGGCAGTAAGGCAAGACAAAGAAATAAATGGCATACATACTAGGAAGAAAAAAAAATTGTCTGTATTTGCAAATGACATGATTGTCTGCATAGAAAAGTCCCAAATAATCTACCAAAAAACAACAACCACACGATAATAAAACTCCTAGAACATTTAAGTGAATTTAGCAAAGTCACAGGATATATGGTCAGCACACAAAAATTAATCATACTTCTACATCTCAGCAAGAAACAATTAGAAACCAAAATTTTATGCCATCATGCCATTTACACTTATTCGTAAAAATGAAAAAGCAATACTTAAAATACTTGTGTAATGCTGATGAAGGAAGACCTAAATGAATGAGTGGACATATTGTGTTCATGGGTTGGAAGACTCAGCATAGAAAAGCTTCCAGTTCTTCCCAATTTGATCCATAGGCTTAACACAATTCCCATCAGAACTCTAGCAAGTCTTTTTCTTCTTGTATGTATAGACAAATTGATTTCAAAATTTAAATAGAAAGACAAAATAACTAAAATAGCTAAAGCAATTTTGAGAAAGAAGAATAAAGTTAGAGGAATCACACTTTCTACCTTTAAGACTTACAAGTAGAGCTAAAATAATCAAGATAGTGTATGGTGTTGGTGGAGGGTTAGACATTTAAATCAGTGGAACAGAACAGAGTCTAAAATAAACCCACATAGGTACCCTAACTTCCTTTTTTTCCATTGAGGTGAAATTTACATAACATCAAATTAACCATCTTAAAGTGAACAATTCAATGGCACTTAGTGCATTCACAAGGTTATGCAAGTGCTGCCTCTATCCAGTCCCCAAATATTTCATCAGCTCAAAAGAAAACTCCATACCCATTAAGCATTGGATCTCCATTCCCCCATTTTCCCCTTCCCCCAGCCTCTGGAAACCACCAATATGCATTCTCTATGGATTTTCCTATTCTGAATATTTCATGTAAATGGAATCATACAACATGTGACCTTTTCTGTCTGGCTTCTTTCACTTGGCATAATATTTTCAAGTTTCATACATGTTGTAGCTTGTGTTAGTACTTCATTCCTTTTTATGGCTGAATAACATTCCGTTGTATGGATATACCAATATTTGTCCATTCATTCACTGATGGACATTTGGGCTGTTTCTGCCTTTTGCTATTTGAGCACTGCTATGATATGCCTCCACATGTATTTGTTTGAGTATCAATTTTCAGTTCGAGTATATACCTATGAGCGGGCAATTGATTTTTAAGAGAGGTACAAAAGCAATCCAGTGGAGGAAGCATAGTCTTTTCAATAAATGATGTTGGAATCATTGGACATCTCATAAGCAAAACATGAACCTTGACCTAAACCTCACACTTTACTTAAAATTTAACTCAAAATGGATAGTAAATCTGACAGATAAAATAAATGTGACATATAAAACTTTCTATACATAAAACTATAAAGAAAATCTTTGGAATAAATCTTTGTGACTTAGGCTAAAAGTTATTAAACATGACACCAAAAGAATGGTTCATAAAAGAAAAAAATTAAATTGGACTTTTATCAAAATTAAAAACTTTTGATCTGAGGATATTACCCTGTTAAAGAAGATGAAAAGACAGACCATAGGCTGGGAGAAAGTCTTTGCAAATCACACATCCAAGAAAGGTCCTGTATCCAGAATGTATTAAGAACTCTCTAATCTCAACAGCAAGAAACAATCCAGTCAAAAAATGGGTAAAAGTTTTGAATAGACAACTTTACCAAAGGGTAAATATGGATAACAAATAAGCACATGAAAAGATGTTCAAAATCATAAACTATTAGGGGAATGCAACTTAAAAACATAATGAGATACCACTACACACCTATCAGAATGGCTAAAGTAATGCTGAGCAACCAGCTCTCTCATAGATTCTTCATGGGAATATAAAATGGTACAGCCATTCTGGGAAATAGTTTGGCAGTTTGCTGTAAAGTTAAACATGTCCTTACCGTGTGATTCGGCAGTTATACTGCTGTATTCTCATCCTAGAGAAATGAAAACTCATGTCCACACAAAAATCTGTACACTCATATACATGACAACTTAATTTGTAATAATCAAAACCTGAAAACAACCCAAATGTCCTTCAATGGGTGAATTAACTGTGGTACATTCCACATAGCAGAATACTACCCAGCAATAAAAAGGAATGCACTATTGATACACATAATAACTTGGATGGATCTTAAGAGCATTATGCCAGGTGATAAAAGAGATCATTGGTTCTGGAGAACAGAGATCACTGGTTCCCTGGGATTAAGGTTTGGGGAAGGGTGTGACCCTAAAGGGGATAGTGTATGAGAATTTCTTTGTTTTGATGCAGCAGTTTATATCCTGATTATGGTAATGGTTACATGAGTCTCTACATGTTTTGATAGTACTATACCAAAAAAAAAAAAAAATGAGTGCATGTAAAAACTGGTGAATCCAAATAAGGCCTATATTATAGTTAATAATGTGTAATGTCCATTTCCTGATGTTGATAATGTACTGTGGTTAAGTAAGATGTTCTCATTGGGGAAAGCTGTGTGGAAAGTACACAGTAACTCTACTGTTTTTGCAATTTATTAAGGGTCTTAAGTTATTTACAAATAAACAGCAAAAAAATACAGAGTCTAAGATTTTCAAAAGTAAAGAAAATAACATGAATTGGTTAGAGCAGTGTTAAACTGAGGCAGTGAGAAAAGTGATCTTAACAGGTTGGGTTTTTTTAATCAAAATAATAATAATAATAATAACCAGGGATTCCAAAGAAATTTCTGCTCTGCTAATAGTGGATTCTCAGTGCATGGCTAGCTTCATGGAGAAGTGGAGCAAAGCCTCTCTCCAGGAGAAAAAGTAGCAAGATTTGACATCTGGGTTAATTATTGTTGATGGTTTGATTTAAAAGCCAGTGAGTAGGCAAATGCTATAAGTACCATTTCTACCTTGAAGAATGACATTTTGCAGAATGGAAGAGCTGGCAAAACAGTGTAAGTTATTTTGACTTTTATTTAAAACAAAAAACGAAGCACCTGCAGCAGCCTTTGCACAAGAACAAAGTTCCAGCCAGTGTTTCTCTTCTGTGTCTGCTATCTACTTTATTTTTGAATCCTGTATAAGTGAGAGTTAACCATTCTGGAGCTTGCTTTTACTTCTCTCCTTCTTTCTCCTTCTCCCCTCTTCTTCCGCTGCCCACCCCACCCCCACCCCCTCCTCCTCTTCCCTCTTCCCTCTCTCTCTCTTCTCTCTTCCAGCTTTCCCTCCCTCCTTCTCCTTTCCTCCTCCCTCTTTCCCATACTACTACTTCCTCCCCCCTTTTCCTGTCTCCCTCTTTTTTTTTTTTAAGAGAGTGTCTGCCTGCCATAGCATGCCTGTATTTTGATTTTGAGGAGAGAACCCCATGAATCCTGTTAAGTAAAATGATGGTGGGTGGAGGGCCTTTCTGAAATTCAACCGTAATTTTGTAAGCGTGCTATTTTTAACCTGACCAGTTCAGCTGGTTCTGAGACCTGGGAATCAGGCTATAAACTTGGAGAAATATTGAAGATGCTTGAGGAGATAGATCTTCTATGCATTTATGTAGGATTGGCAGAATCTGGCTCCTCAGGTAACTTAACTTTTCTTCTCTAGCCTTGGAGGGAGTTGTGTTTACATTAGATTTTGAATGAGAGAATTAAACTTGGATACATCTCATTCTTTCTCTGCCTTCCCTTTGTGGCCCTTATGGAAGCAGACAGTATTACCAAGGTTGCTCTGATGTACTTGAACTTGAGATAGAGGTTTTTTAAAGACTACCTGGAATACCCAGAGATGACAGAATACTGTCTCAAAGACCATTAGTAGAAGAAATTCCCCACATGCTTTCAACTGGATCTGTAGAATTTCTGTCTTTTAAAAAATGGCTTCCAGACATTCAGTAGAGACTTCTAGGCAAAGAGCAGAAGTTTAAAAAATGCATTTAAAGTAAGCCAATTAATTGTCTTTACTTACCAAGAAGATGCTTGCCTCTTCTATAACTGTATAATAACTATCTACCTTTTGCTTCAATCCGTCAGGATAATAGCCTGTAAACTATGTATCTTGATATCTTTTCTCCATTAAGTTTATACTCTTGAAGTTTTATAAAATACCCCAGGGAAATTGATTTCCTGAAGCACTGGGTGGCCTACTTGTGGGTCAGCTATTGTGTTGTTCTTACTACTTAAAACAGATTGTTCTCTGCCAGAGGGGTGGAAAGCACACCTTGAAACTACCTTTAACTTTGCTATGAAAATATTCTTGTTTAATATGTTAAGAGACAATGATTTCCGGTCTTGGCTTTTAAAAATGAGAATGCTTTTTAACTTTCTCTTTCATGGTTAACTATGCCCAGAGTCTTTATTTTAATTACCACTGTGTAGTACTTCAATTCTTTTGTTTGCTTCATTACATCTTCTGCTTTGGTTTTGAAAATAATTTTAGAGGAATAAAATCAAATTGTTTCCAGTACAATGAAGTGCTTTCATCACGCTATTAATGAATCTTTTCTTCATTATTGAGAAGCTAGATGTTGCAAATCTTTTTAAAGCTAGATGTTGCAAATCTTTTTAAACAAGCAAATTAAAAACTGTTTAGTCTTATGATTAGAGCAGACAAAGAGCAGAATAAAATTTAACTTACCTGGCTCATTCCTTGAGTGACCTTTCTTTATCGGAAATAGGAGCTATCTGTGGTTTAACTCCTCCCTATAGAAGGAATGCTATTAGGAGCTGGAAGGATCCCCAGGGTTCTGATTCTTAATCCTTAAATGTAAGACCTAAAACTCTAAAACTACTAGAAGAAAACAAAGGGGGAAAGCTCCGTGACATTTGATTTTGTTAGATATGACACCAAAAGCACAAGCAGCAACAACAACAATAAAAACTCAACAAGTGGAACTAGATCAAACTGAAAAGCTTCTGTACAGCAAACGAAACAACAAAATTGAAAGGCAATCTGTGGAATGGGAGAAAATATTTGTAAACTAAATATCTGGTAAGGGGTTAACATCCAAAATATGTAAGGAATTCAACTCAATAGCAAAAAACCAAATAACCTGATCATATTATGGGCTGAAAACCTAAACTGACATTTTCTCAAAAGACATATGGAGGGTCAACATCCATATGCTCAACATCACTAATCATTAGGGAAATGCAAATCAAAACTACAAAGAGACATATCACCTTATAATTGTTAGAATGGCTATTATCAAAAAAGGCAAAAGATAATAAGTGTTGTGGAGGATGTGGAAAGAGGGAAACCTTTGTCCCCATTCCTGTTGGTGGAAATGTAAATTGGTATGGCAATTATGGAAAACAATATAGAGGTTCCTCAAAAAATTAAAAATAGAACTACCATATGATTCCAGCAATCCCACTTTTGAGTATGTTATCTGAAGGAAATGAAATCAGTATCTCAAAGAGATATCTGCACCCGCATGTTCATTGCAGCATTATTCAGAATAGCCAAGATATGGAAACAACTTATGGTTCTATCAGTGGATGAATGGATAAAGAAAATGTGTGTGTGTGTGTGTGTGTGTGTGTGTGTATACAAACAGCAATGGAATGTTATTCAGCCATAACAAAAGAGAAAATTCTGCTATTTACAACAACATGGATGAGCCTGGAGGACATTATGGTAAATGAAATAAGACACAAAAAAGACAAATACTGCATGATCTCACTTACATGTGCAGTCTAAAAAATTCATAAAAGCAGAGAGTAGAACAGTAGTTATCAGGGTCAGGAAGGTGGGGGAAAGGGGGAGATGTTGATCAAATGGTACGAAGGTTCAGTTATGTGGGTTGAATAAGTTCTAGAGAACTAATGTGCAGCATGGTGACTGTAGTTATTAATACTGTATTGTATACTTGAAATTTGCTGAGAGTTGATCTTAACTGTTCTCCCCACCAAAAAATAAATCGTAACTGTGTGAGGTGATAGATATGTTAATTAGCTCGATGGTGGTGATCATTTCAGTGTTTACATATTTTTAAACATCATGCCGTACACCTTAAATATAATCAATTTTTATTTGTCAAGTACACATCCATAAATCTGGGGAAACAATGACCAGGTAAGTGCTCTGAGCCTGTGTTTCTTGCTGCATCTTGTATTGAAGACATCATGGGGCTGGGGGACAGTATAAGAGCACTGGGCGATGGATTAAGAGACCTGAATTCTAAATTTTGGCTTGCCACCAATTAGTGTATTTTTGTGACAGTGGATTTGACATCACCTTTGTCTCTGTACATGCAGTTCTTCTGAACTAATTGTTATTGAGCATTTTTTCTTTGCAAGAGATGCCTGGAGATAGTATACCAATTTATATTGACTAAATGCTTTCTGTTTGTTGTTGATTTAGGCTCTTTCTGCAGTGTTTTGGTCTGTAGTAACTGGGCAGATGAGGGAAATTACATTGCGGCTGGAAAATTTTCCTCTGAAGAGGCTTTAATTTGTATGGAAAATCTAAATAGTCCTGGCAAAAGGCTTTATCTGTGATTTAATTTAAAAGCCATGGAATCAGTACTATATTTTGTAATATTATATCATTAATTCACAATTACTACTAATTCACTAAGTGAAGGAAGTAGAAACCTCTAAATCCTAGCAGTGCCTAAGTAATATAATAATGCTTGTGGTTTACTAGTTGATTCCAAATTATTCTTTTTTAGCAAAGTAGAAATTAAACTGGCTTCCTTATTTGAAATATATCCAAGAGCGACTATTTTCATATTTGTAACCAAAGTAAAATAGATATTTTAGCATTTTGATGGTGCCTTTAGTGGATTAGTAATCATTTCGGTTTAAGAGTTGCTGCTTGTGGGCTTCCCTGATGGTGCAGTGGTTGGGAGTCCGCCTGCCGATGCAGGGGACGCGGGTTCGTGCCCCGGTCCGCACATGCCGCGGAGCGGCTGGGCCCGTGAGCCATGGCCGCTGAGCCTCTGCGTCCAGAGCCTGTGCTCCGCAACGGGAGAGGCCGCAGCAGTGAGAGGCCCGCGTACCGCAAAAAAAAAAAAAAAAAAGAGTTGCTGCTTCCTTTAATATACTGTGTTAGTTAGAGGAATATTGATTTAAATATACTTCCCAATGTTGACTTATAGGACAGTGAGAGCAAATGTGGTTTTCAGTTCTGTTGAGACAGGGTTGTTCTTGGAAACTAACAGCATCATAAGAAATGCCTCAGATAGTGTTAAAATTTTTTAAAACAGCTGAACAAAAGGAAACTGAATACAGAAGAACCCCATTTTATCTTAAGTCCTTGTTTCTTACATGTCCTATGGTGACAGCTTTGCTGCAGAATTATAACTGTAAAAATGTTACATAACATTGTTAGCTTACAAGGGCCCATGATTGGGCCACCTTGTAGCACTAAATGCAAGAAAGTAGTTCATTTATCCAGTGTGAAGTAATGTCTCTTGAGATTATGAGGATAAATGAGAAGTATGTTTGAATTAGTTTTGAGCATATAGCATGTATTTTAGCCTCATAGTGTCTCTGAGATGGAAGGATGGGTGAGCAGGAAGAGGTTATGGAGGGAGGTAATTTTTATCTCAATTTTAAATTACCAAATTGAAGCAAAATCACACAACTGAATTCATAACAGAGCTTGAATTAGAAAAAAAATTGTATCTTAAACCTCTGCAGTTCTTCAACTAGAACACGTTGTCTTAAGTAATTTTGACAAATTTGCCTCCTATTCTAAAGCTTAAATAACATCATCATCGAAAGAAGCAAGAATGCATGTGCCTATTGATGAGTCTGACTTTAAGAGGGCCCTGTATACAAAAATTCTATGTTATAAATATAATATGTAGAGTTTATAAAGTAATTTTACCTTGCCCTTCACAATTATTCTTTGCAATATAGGCCTCCATTGAATAATGGAAAAAGTACATTTACTTAGCATTTCATAAACACAATAAATTATATCTTAAAGATTTATTTTAAATGCAGTTTTATTCATAGCCCTTTCCAGTTCAGCTGAAAGTGACTTTTTTTCCTCTTCCATTCCTTAATTCCTTGTTTACCATGGTCTTAAAACATTTCAATTGTCTATTGTAGTTATTTATGTATATAATTTCTTATTCTATTGGATTGTCATCTCCCAAGTTTCCTTGTATAAGTTAAGTGCTTAATAAATATTTATTAAGTGAACAAACGTTCACCTATACTTGATCAGTGGGTGATACTCAAGGCAGAAGGACGGAGAAGTAGGATGCTCTCCCAGGGGACTTACGGGGTAGCATTTTCAATCTGTATTTCCCCATCTCCCACTCACGAATAAGAAGTGCTTCCTAGTGAGCCTACATCTGCTTGGAGTGTATCATATTTCAAGTGTGTGTGTGTGTCTGAGAGAGAGAGAGAGCGAGAGATGAGTGGAGGGAGTACCATAAGATGGGAGGGAGGGGAAAGAGATAAAGCATTATAACATAGAACAAAACTATCTGCCTGCATTTTGGCATTACAGGTAGAGAAATATACAAGAGAGTGATTAGGCACACAAGAAGCAAATGAAAAACAGATTTTATCATCAGAAATAGCTACCCTGTTAAAGTGATAACATGATTAAAGTAAAGCTTCTTTTAGTAATGAGGCCCTTCTCTATATTATTGCTTCTGGATGAGACAAACCTTCAAGCTTTTTGCAGACATCAACAGAAAAGTATAAAACCAGGATCAGTGGTAATTAACAAAGTCTATTTGGTAAGAAATTTGGAGATTATATATATGCATGTATGTATGTATAACAATGGCTCTGTTTCCCTTTTATAGACTCCCATAAATCTCTTACTTGTTGCTACTTCATAACAGTGGTGGATAACAAAAACTTAGCTCAGATAAGGGGCTTTCTGTAAGGTTCCTTTCCATCGGAGTAAATCCCTATCCATCTGAGTTGTTGCTTTGTTTACCTTTTATATATCTGCTTGTTTTTTCTAGATCTTTGTTCTGATGAGCCTAATCTTGTGTTAGAAACACATATACTTTTTCTGTTTCTTGCTCTCTCCTATTTCTGAATCTTTTATGAGCAAGATCCTTTGAATTTTGCAGACTTTTAAATATTATTTCAGTAAGAAATCGGGCTGTGGCGCTGAGCTTTTTCAGTGTTTTGTTTAACTATCATTCCAAACAGCCATTCATTTTCTCTTATCACTTCCTGCCTTAGACTCTTCCATTGGTTACCTTGTATATGTAGACCTTTCTCATTCCAGAACCATATATAATAGATTTTTTTCCCTTTCTCTGTGTTATCAATACATAAGAGAAAGATTTAATATATTCTCTCTTCAGCTTACTTTGAGACACATTAAGACTCTTTAATTACGCTTCATTTCATAAATTACCCTCTTCTTTCTCTTAGGCCTCAGTTCTTGTGCTAGAAACACTGGGTTCTAATTAAACTCTTAAGAAACACAGTAGATGTATTTTTTTTTTCATGCAGATGTGTCTTCCTTGAAGTAAAAAATCTACAGTTTGAAAACTAAAGTTCATCTGTTTCAATTATTATGTTCCTTTACTCTTTTTTCCTTTAAAAAATGTGAAGACTAATATAAGATATAATAATATGGGAAGCTGGTTGTGAGGTATATGGGATCTCTGTACTAACTCTGCAATAATTCTGTACATCTAAAAGCAGTTGTAAAAGGAAATGTTTATTGAAAAATATATGAAGGACATTTTCATTCATATGAATTTTAGAGATATTCAAAGTGCTGTATTTCTTACAGTTCATGAAAAATCTGACAAATGTCGATATTCTTTGCTCTCTTAACTATTGAATTAATAATAAAGCTTTGAATATTCTTTATTCCCAGATCCTTGTATAATATTAGAAGAAAGTAAATGATAAATTGGTCTTCCAACATCACACCCCCTCTGTTCTTCTTAACTCTTTTGTGGCTGTAGCACCTGGAGTGGGGATCTTTATTGCCTTAGGAGTCTGCCATGAGTTCAAAGTCTCAAGTGAAGAGAATTCAGCAACTCTAATACTTGATTGAGGAAACAGTATTGACCACGTCTTGCTGATTTTTTTTTTTTTTTTTTTTTTTTTTGCGGTACGCAGGCTTCTCACTGTCGTGGTCTGTCCCGTTGCAGAGCACAGGCTCCGGACGCGCAGGCTCAGTGGCCATGGCTCACGGGCCTAGCCGCTCTGCGGCATGCGGGATCTTCCTGGACCAGGGCACGAACCTGTGTCCCCTGCATCGGCAGGCAGACTCTCAACCACTGTGCCACCAGGGAAGCCCTGTCTTGCTGAATTTTATCTGGGCTCTCTTGGGTTCATAAGGGCTCTAACTCTTCAGAAGGCTCTTGATGGTGTAGGTTCTGCTTTGATCTGAAAGGACCAGCCTGCAGTGGCACACCTGAGTATGAAAGATACTTCTGAAAGTAATGATGTGTGGCGTTTTCCTTTTTCAGCGTTTCTTTCAGAATCATTTTATAGCCTTACCATCCTAGCTTTTGTTTCTAGGGCTCTACTTTACAGAGCAGATGATATCCCTAGAAAATAGTTGTAGATTTGTGGTTTGGCAACTGCTTTATTAAAGGCTCATATAAATTGAGAACTGATTACCTTTCTTCTTGCTATGTGGAAGAAAAGATTCTGTTCCTGAAGGTACCCATCCTTTCTCTTCCCTTGCAGAGAGAACAGCTTGAAAAATTTCTCAGGCTAAGGAGTCCTTGTCAAAACAAATTTTTATTTGAAGAACTAAGATGCCTAGGGATATTTAGCAACAGCCCATACAAATTACAGTGGAATTGAAACTTTAGAATGGGAAAAAAGAATTTTTCACGTTTGCTTAACCCCATTGCACCCACTGTTAGATAATATTAAATGTTTTAACTACTTGCTATTCATCTTATAGCAAAACATGTAAATAGAAAAATGGATCTCCTGATTAAAAACTGGCATAGCACATTCTCAATACATCTAATATAAAACATGCTCTACATTTTATTTTAAAAATTACTGGTATCATCAACATTGGTTTTGTGAAAAAGTCCCATGACTGATATTTTTTAATTGTTGAACTCAGATATCCTTTTACTCAGTGGCTTTACTTCCATAATGAAAAAGTACATTTTGTTGGTGACATCTCGAATTCTGGAATAGTTGGAATTATTAGTTAAATTATAGTTTTTCTTTTAAGATGATTTGTTTCATCAGTGAAGGTAATAATCTCAGAATGCTAACTGCACCTGGAATAAGCGAACTAGTTTGCTTCTTTCATAAAGATTTCAGTGTGTGCAGCTTTGAGTTCAGAGAAGATCATACTTGCATGTTCTGAGTGATAGAGAAGTGAAAGAATATTTTTTAAAACATAACTGCTTAATTTCATGTTCGTTTAGTGATGTTTCCAAAGTTACTGGTCTTTTTAACTGCCATCTCTGTAAGTATGCACATAAAATTTTCAGTGGATTCTTTGAAATATAATTTAAAGCTGAATTCCTTGCTTAATTAATAAGATATACTGGATTAGTCCTGGCTTATTATATGATTTTTGACATTTGTCACCTATAAAGAGAAGTTAACCTCTCAGTACAGCTAATCTTCACCTTTGTTTCTCTTCCTTACTGACAGAATCCCAAGGACTGCAGCAAAGCCAAGAAACTAGTGTGTAATATCAACAAAGGCTGTGGCTATGGCTGTCAGCTCCATCATGTGGTCTACTGCTTCATGATTGCATATGGCACCCAGCGAACACTCATCTTGGAATCTCACAATTGGCGCTATGCTACTGGAGGATGGGAAACTGTGTTTAGACCTGTAAGTGAGACCTGCACAGACAGATCTGGCATCTCCACTGGACACTGGTCAGGTAAGAAGCCTGTGTAGTTTGTCATCTCTCTGTGTTGAACCACTGCATAACCAAGTTATCAGATTTCTACGTACAACCTTATGGCTCATAGTCGTCTTTTTCTCTGCATCTGTGAATGCTATACATTATCCAGATAAAATCTGGAATAATAATTTTTATTCACAAAATGTTTCATGATCAATTTCTTCCTTTTTTTTTTATTGCTGTGCCACACAGCATGTGGGGATTTTAGTTCCCCGACCAGGGATCAAACCCATGCCCCCTGCAGTGAAAGTGCAGAGTCCTAACCACTGGACCACCAGGGAATTCCCTCATGATAATTTCATTTCTGATGTTCATTTTTATCCGGATCTAGCAAAATCGCTAAGTTTTTTCAAGGAACATAATTTACTCCTTTAATGATTATGATGATATACTTCCACTTTTTTGGGTGCTTTCACATTATTATACTCATTTGATCCTCCAAATTATCCTTTAAGGTAGACTGGTGGTTCTCAAACTTCAGCATGTGTGAGAATCACCTTGAATCAGAAAATACTATTTTCTGATTCAATAGGCCTGGGGTAGGGCCTGATACTTGCATTTCTGACGAAGTTTCCAGGTCCAGGGGCCACACTATGAGAACTACTTAGGCAGACAGTGCAGGTACCTTTATCTCCATTTTACAGTTGAGGACAATGAAGCCTAATTTGTTTATGTGATTTTAATTTTATTCAGGAAACATTTAATGAGGAATAATGTGATTAAGGTACCATGCTAGGCCTGAGAAGAGATACAAAGATTAGCAAGAAATTTCACTTCTTTCCAAGGACTTGGTGAAACAGCGAATAGAGTATAGATAGAGTTTCTTACTGCTAGTCTCTTGTTCTTTCTACAAGGACAATCTTCAAACAAGGTCCCAAGTTGGGCTACCTTTGTTAAAATCTTTGCTGTACCATTTTTTAATCTTGGGCAAGTTACTTAACCTAGGCCTTCATTTCCTCATCAGTAAAATGAAAAGTAATAATTTACTTACCTCTTTGAGTTGTTGGTAGGATTAAATGAACTAATATGTATAGTGTGCTTCGCACAGTACCTGATATATGAGCTCTAGTAATTGTTAGCTATCTTTAATAGCCCTTATTCATTGAGTGCCGACAGTGTGGCAGATACTGAACTAAGTGACCAGGTGAAATGCTAAGTAAGTCAGTACACTATATCTGCACTCACATCTTGTGAGAAGCCCAGTATTTTCCAAAATGCTGAGGCATTTCAGTTAATGTAATTTCTTACGGAGCTGAGCACCTTTTTTCACAAGTTAAAACCCTAGATGTGCAATAGAGAGCTATGTCATTGGCAAAGTAAGTAACTTTAGTTCCTTTGTTTCTTTTTGCCTTCTTTGGAAAATACAGGTAATACTTGACTTCACAGAAGTGTCAAGAAAGTCAGTTGGGTAATTTCTGTAAAATGCTTTAAGTTGCTCTATAAAATGTGCTATATGGATTTAAAGTATTATCTTGTGATGTGAGTTTTGTTTTCCGTAGGATTATTTAGGAACCTTATTCGGTATATCAACATATTTTTTTCTTTGTAGCTCACTTCAAATTTTAAAGTGAACCTATTCATCTAGAACCTACCTGAGTTTTAGTTTTGAGATTACCTCTTCCATTGACTGGTCTGTAGTTTATAGCTGGTACAGATTAGGTGTCAAGGTTAGGAAGATACAGGAAAAGCAACTCTGTCAGTCTCACTATAGCTAACTTTTTCATTTTGTGGACTTAATTCAGTTTCAAGTTTCTTTGATTGTGGAAGCCTATAGCTGGCGTAGGACAAAGTTCTTATGTTTTACTGTTTCTAGGGAGAGGCAGCTTTCTGAGTAGCAGTCAGTTAATAAAAAAGTAAAAGGTTAGTCTCACTAGACTTGTCAAATTCAGTGTGTAGGTTGTCCGTGCCTATATGTTACAACTAGTTACTTGGTTTGTTTGATTGTAAGCCTTCCTCATACATATTGTAGTCTGTAGTGGCAACTACAGAACATGAAGATTAACAATGGCTTGAATTTGAAACATTCAGAATTTCTTGACATTACAATTAAACAGGTTCTAGAAATTATCCTTCCTTTATTTATGTGGAATCTTGAGGCCTGGTAGATACTAAGTGGCTTTTCCAGGATCACACAGCTTACAAATGACAGAATTCTGGTTAGTACATTCACTCTACCTACATCCAGTCTAAGTCTTTCCTAGCAAGCACATGTCAAACACCTTACTTAGCAGAATAACGATTAGAAACTGTCCTGAATGTTTGGGAACTAAATAAGATGATGAATTTAATATCTCTGTCCTCTTTCCTCCCCCTATTCTGTAACTTTTTCCAAATCTTTCATATAATTTTAGGTACCGAAGAGTTACCAATGGTATTTTCTTCTTAGTCATTTGCCGTCCCTGATCAAAGAAATCATTTTATCATGGTAGCATAGAATTATAATTTTAATTAAATAGATACTTCCTTTATAATTGCAGGTATTATATAAAATCATATATTTTTCTCCATGCTAATGAATTAAACTGTGCCTATTGGACACCTTTAATTAATTAAACTAGCAGTTATTTTCAATATTCTTGCAGAACTCATTATAACTACAATAATTTAGATGCTAATCTTATATCTAAAAGAAGGAAGAAGTTTATGTTTGAACTTAGAATACTTTAATTTTTATGAGAAGTATGGTTGCCATCCACTTCTGTATCTGTTTATATATATTATCTCTATATGTACCTTTTGGAGAAACTAACCTATTTCTAGAATCAGAGGAATCAGAATGAAATTTAATAACATTAATCCTTCAGTTAGCCATAAATCAACTAAATCTGTTATTGTTCTGACTTGTACAAAGAACCTTGGGATATTTCCCTTGGCACCACTGCCATGAGATTATTATTGTTCATACACACTTGACATGATGTGCTTGCAGGTGGAATTTAGTGATTTCTGTTCAAATCTGTCACCAGTACAGGAATTAGTATGCACATTTGATCATTTGAATAGCCAAATCATGCCTTGGTGTAAGTTGAGTTCCTTTTTTCTCCTTCATTTTTTTATATTCGTGTATGAAACCGTATCCTTTGTAGTATAATTTGGTTTAGTGAAGCAAAATATTAAAAATTATGCTTCCAGTTAATAATAACGTTTCCCTGTCACCTATAGATGTCCTGTCTGTTCTAAAGTTGTTGATAAAATGGTCAATTATTCTTCTGTATCGCAAAATGTTTCCTAAACCTGAACTAACTACATGTTCATAGACCCGATTCTTCCGACTAGATTCCTTATGATAATTCAGAATGGGAATATTGGTATTTAATAGTTTGAAGTATCTTTCAACAAAAAATTGATTTGTTTTTAAAAGTATTTTGACTGTTTTAGGCTATATATGGCGACCAGCTTCCAAGATGCTTTTCTAGTTGCTAGAAATACTCTTGAATAAATGATTTAGCAATAGGGAACCTCAGCTATTTAAATTCAGTTCTCCACTATTTTTTCCATTCTAAAAATTGCACATTTATTCAGATTATCAGTTAAACCATTTGGGTGTTTTGCATTTCCTTCTCTTGTATTTGATTGTCATAAATTGAACTGAATTACTTAATTTGATAAATCTAATTGAAAAGCTTTCTTTTAAATGAAAATAATGACTAATAAGAAACTGTTTGTAAATATGATAAAATTTAATGCCCTAGAGGTGTCTGATTTAAGTGCATATTTAAGTAGATTGCCGCTTGCTGTATTTAATTACCTAAATTGGATGGTTACCTTCTCTCCATACCTCATTTGAAAAAAATATTTTGGTCAAAGAGTTTTAGTTGGCATCCTTACATGGAGGCAACCTTAAACTAGAAGTAATTTAATAAAAGCACTTGCTATGTGCTAGGCACCATGCTGGACTACATGCTGTCAGGGGCAGCCGAGGGGGAAAGGTAGACAACTTGAATGAACAATTAAAATTTATTGTGATATGGGTAAGTCCGTAGTACTCTAAAGCACATATCTAACATGTATTTGGGATTCTTCTGGAGGAAGTGATTTTTAAGCTAAGACCCAAAGTATGAGTGGGAGTCAGCCAGGTAGAGATATGATAGAAGAATTTTCTGTCATTGGGCACAACATGTGAAAAGAGGCAAGAGAACATCAAGTCATTGGGGAAACTAGAAATAGTTCATTGTAAAGTTTGAATACTGAGAGACTTATGTTTCATTTTGAAAACAAGTGTTACTTATAGGGTTTCCGTTTGGATAGTTGTATGATTGTGTTCCTCCCTAAAACCCAGGTTTTAATTCAGGTGTCAGAGCTCTGTTTTGTTTTTGCTTCAGAGATTGGGCAAAGTTAGAAGCCAGATTGCTTTCAGCTGGCTCTTGGTGTCATCTAGGAGCCATTTAACTCTTTAATTAAAAATTTCATTTTTAATATTTTTTAGCGTTCACTCAGTAAAGTTTTGAAAGCTGACAAATACCACAAACTTGTATACTCCAGAAAAAAACATTATATTTTTATTAACTGCCTAAAGCACTTCTGTAATGCTGTTTTTCCTGCATTTTTAAAAAATTTGGATAATCTCCATATAATAACAATTTTGCATTACCATTTTTTATAGAGAGAATAGGAAGGTAATTTAGTCTGCTACCTTCGTTGAGCAATTTTTTTCCAATTTTATTGAGATATAATTGACATATAAACATTGTATTAGTTTAAGGTATACAACATAATGATTTGGTATGTATATACTGCAAAAAGATTACTGTCATAAGTTTAGTTAACATACATCACCTCACATGGTTACAAACTTTTTTTCTTGTAATGAGAACTTTTAAGATTTACTCTCTTAGTCACCTTCAAATATACAATACAGTATCGTTAACTATAGTCACCATACTGTATATTACATCCTCAGAGCTTATATGTCCTTTTACTGGAAGCCTGTACCTTTTGACCACCGTCACCCTTTTCCCCCCGCCTTCCCCACCCCCACCGCACCTCTTTTCACCTTTGGCAACCACCAATCTGTTCTCTGTTCCTATGAGTTTCCTTTTTTAGATTCCACATACAAGGGAGATCATACAGTGCATGTGTTTCTCTGACTGACTTACTTCACTTAGTGTAATATCCTCAAGGCCTAGACATGTGGTCACAAATGGCAGGATTTCTCATGGCTGAATAATATTGCATTGTGTGTGTATATATACATATATGTATATATATAATATTTTCTTTATCCTTTCATCCATCAGTGGGTGCTTGAGTTGTTTCCATGTCTGGGTTATTGTAAATATGCTGCAGTGAACATGGGGGTGCAGATATCTCTTCAAGATAGTGATTTCATTTCCTTTGGGTATATTACTCAGAGATGGGATTGCTGGATCATATGTTAGTTCTGTCGTTTAAGCAAATATCTCACTAAGGTCAAAAGGAAAATCTTTAACAAGCTGAACACAGATTAAATTATACTTTAACTTTTTCCTGTGAAACTAGTATTTGTAACATTTAAAAAACTACTCAGATGTCTATTGGAGTCATCTAAATAATCTAACAAGCTTGTATCCTTAATAATGGCTTATCTCAGATGGACTGATTGATAAACTAATAATATGGTTGATGATCTATAGACATACCTATTAGGATAGGCTATGGACACACTTCTATGTAGTATTTTTTACATTAATAGTATTTTCAGCCTTTGATGATTGATTAGTAGAAACATGAAATAAGTGCATATAATATTTTAGATTTCTTGTGCTGCAAAAATATCTTTATTTCTCTGTTTAGGTAATATGAGGAAGAGGAAAGGTTACTGGTCTCTGAGTTTACCCATGTCTGATCTTTAGCTTTCTGAACTTCAACAGTTAATTATAGCTTCTGAACCTCAGTTCCATTCTAAGAAAGCTCATGATACTCAGTACCTATCTCCCTATCCACTTTTATAGGGCTATAATCACAAGGGGAAATGATTAAGAGCTATAAAAGGTATTAAGATGATTTTCACATACAGTTTATTTTCACTGTCTATGTTTGGTCCCCAAATTTTAAAACAAAACATAATAATAGAATACATTATTAGATTATAATCTGCAACAATAGAAAAGTTATCCTTTTTCTCTAAGAGGAAAACTAGGCCTTTATAAGAGCGTCATAGACAGTTTTCCCTTTTAAAATTATAAAGTTACATGGAAATATTGAAAGAGATCCAGAGAGGAGAAATAACTTCTGAGAATAACCTCTAAGTGCTAAAATATCTCTGTGCTTAATAAACCTACCATTTAATCATAGTAAAATTAAATAACCTCTGAGAATAACCTCTAAGTGCTAAGATATCTCTGTGCTTAATAAACCCACCATTTAATCATAGTAAAATTCTGGACCAGTCAGAGAGTCTCTCTGCAGCTACCTTAATATTTTTTTCTATACCAACACACCTGAGATAGAAGGTATACTCCCACCTATAACAGTAGCTCACTATAGTTAGTGATTTTAAAACTGGCTGTGTTTGCGGGGAAGGGGTGGTGGTTCAGGGAGAAGACTTGAAGACTGCATTGGTACCATGCGTAGATGAAAAGCTCGCTATCCCTGCTTCAAGATTCTAATAGGTCTCTCTGCCCTACACCCTACTCTTTTGAGAATTACTGACCTAAACACGTATCATTGCAGGTACGTAAAGACTTTTATTTCAGCCTATATAAGACAGGTTTTGCTGTTCATGGTCCATAAAAGAAAGGAAGATTTTTGTTTCAGGAATGTAAAATACCAGTTAGAATATATGTGTATCTCAGAAGAACTCAAACTATCTTTAACTATGATATCTCCTTTATCTTCAGCTTCCCACTTCAGGAGAGAGAAAGATATCTATGGTATCTCAGTTATAGTTACACAGTATGGGAATAGGGAGCTGAAGCTTCATCCACACAACAGTTTTGCCCGGAGTACCCACACATCTTAAACACAACCATAGATGTTTATTTCCGTATTTATCCTACAGATGCTTTTCCTATCGAGTTATGAGTAAACCTGGGAAAAGTGAGTCAGAGGTTTGCAAACTGCCAGGATAAACATGGTACATTCTTCTGGACTATCAGTTTTATTTGCTGATATGTAAGCTAAATCATTTTCAGATAATAAAACAAACAGGATATATAATGGTGTAAAATGAAAATTTTGATGAAACATCAGACTTCAGCCCATAGGTTTAGTGCAGCCTTCATATCCTCTAGTATAAGTGTACCCTCCTCTGCTGTTGGGAGCATTTTGGAGGAAAACTTTAAGAAGTACTATTCTAGGGCTTCCCTGGTGGTGCAGTGGTTGAAAGTCCGCCTGCTGATGCAGGGGTCACGGGTTCGTGCCCCGGTCCGGGAAGATCCCACATGCCGCGGAGCGGCTGGGCCCGTGAGCCATGGCCGCTGAGCCTGCGTGTCCAGAATCTGTGCTCCGCAATGGGAGAGGCCACAACAGTGAGAAGCCCGCGTACCGCAAAAAAAAAAAAAAAAAAAAAAAAAAAAAAAAAAAAAAAAAAGAAGTACTATTCTATGTTCGAATTTTTGGCTATTTATTTTATCTTGAAGGAAACTCCAGATGGTAGCAGGACCTAGGTCTTCTGGGTTATTTACACAATGTCAAACACTTGACCAGAGCACAATAAATGTAATAAAAGAAAGAAATAAAACCCACCTCTCCTGCATCCTGGTCCAAATCTGAAACTATTACCCTGCAAGCTGTGTGAGGCACTTTTACTAAATTGTACATTTTGTTTTTTTAAGAAAATAGTCTATCAATAAGAATGAACTTTTTTAAAGCAATATATCCTGCTCTTTTTAGACAAAGATCTGGCAGAATGAGTTCAGAGATTAAAAGAGATGTGATTTAGGAAGTAGCAATACGTAATTAGCATCAAAGTCATTGTGGAGTGAAAATAGTTCCATTGGAAAAGTTTTTGAAAAATCCTCTTAAGTCTATTTAGAACCTATCCAAGGTTACTAGAAATAGAATCCAGGTGCTCTGGATTTCCTGTGGGAATGTCTGGGCCACATGACCTTAATACCTGTCTCAGAAATTATCAGTGTTTTTGTAAGTACTGATACACCTTTTATGTTATGTGTTCTTAAAGATTTGCTGTAAATTGAATTATTATAAATTAAGTCATGTTTTAAACATTCTAGTGGAACTCTGTAGAGCAGCGGTCCCCAACCTGTTTGGCACCAGGGACCAGTTTCGTAGAAGACAGTTTTTCCACGGACTGGATGGGGGAGGGGATGGTTTCGAGGTGATTCAAGTGCATTACATTTATTGTGCACTTTATTTCTATTATTATTACATTGTGATATATAATGAAATAATTATACAACTCACCATAATGCAGAATCAGTGGGAGCCCTGAGCTTGTTCTCACTTGCCACTCACTGATAGGGTTTTGAGACGAGTCTGCAAGCAGTTGATTTATTATGGTGTCTGTGCAGTCAAACCTCTCTGCTAATGATAATCTGTATTTGCAGCTGCTCCCCAGTGCTTGCATCATCACCTCAGCTCCACATCAGATCATCAGGCCTTAGATTATCATAAGGAGCGCACAACCTAGATCCCTTGCATGTGCAATTCACAGTAGAGTTCGTGCTCCTATGAGAATCTAGTGCTGCCACTGATCTGACAGGAGGCAGAGCTCAGGTGGTATTGCGAGTGATGGGGAGCGGCTGTAAATACAGATGAAGCTTCGCTCCTTCATCCACTGCTCACCTCCTGCTGTGTAGCCCGGGTCCCAACACGCCCCAGACTGTATCAGTCTGGGGACCCCTGATGTAAAGAATTCAAAAAAAAAGAGTACAAATGAACTTATTTACAAAACAGAAGTAGAGTCACGGACGTAGAAAACAAACATAGTTACCTAGGGATGACAAGGGGGGAGGGATAAATTGGGAAATTGGGACTGCCATATACACACTACTATATATGAAATAGATAACTAATAAGAACCTGCTGTATAGCACAGCGAACTCTACTCAATACTCTGTAATGGCCTGTATGGGAAAAGAATCTAAAAAAAAGAGTGGATATATGTATATGTATAACTGATTCACTTTGCTGTACACCTGAAACTAACACAACATTGTAAATCAACTATACTCCAATAAAAAAAAATGTTTTTAAGTAAAATGGGAATAATAATAGTACTTCCTTCATAGACTTACTGGGAGTATTAAATGAGATAAATGCATGTCAGACACATAGAAGAGTACCTGGCATAAATTGAGTACTCAATAAATGTCGGATAATATTATTGACATTATTAAAACTTCTGTATAGATTGTCATTATGCAAACTGTATAACATTTGATGGTATTTTATAATGTGCAAATCCCTCTTACCTATGATCTCAATTTCACTGCATCTATTTAATAAAAATAGAGGTAAGAATAAAAAAAGAATTCCAAAGGAAATCCTTTCATAAAGTAAAGAATCCTTTATTCTAATATGAGCTAGTAGTCTCCTGGTTCATTGATCTCTCCCCACCCCACCCCTCTCTCTCTCTCTCTCTCTCTCTCTCTCCCCTTCCCTCCCTCTCTCATATTCTCTTCAAAATGCAGTCATTTGGTTGCATTTTGATAAGAGTCTTACTTGTTTATAATCTGTAGATCACATTCAAGTTTAGAATGATTCTATAATTAAGATAATTGTTGAAATGCCAAAGAAAGTTAAGAATGCCTCCTAGCCCTTTTGGTTGGTTTTATATGCCAGAGCTCTGGGTATGATATAAATCTAGAATTTCCTTATCTCTCTTCCTCGGGTTTATATAAATTACAGGCTAATTCTATGAAATGGGGAGTAATAATAGGCCATGGTCGTTGGTGGAATTATACATATGTGGATCACCCACATAAGCAGGGAAGTGCACTAGTCATCATGTAAAAATTTGAGTGTTTCTAGATGCTTTGGGGGATAGAAAGATAAATAAGACCCAGTCCCTGCTCTTCAGGAACTTACACTGAGTGTATTAAGACACACCGATCTATAATTGTAACAAAGATAGGATATGTTAAGTGTCATAAGAGAGGTATAGAATTTTGTGGGTCATCAGAAGATAGAGAAACTTTCTGGCTGAAGGTATTAAAGGCATCATTGGGAGCATAAGCTGGACCTTTAAAGAATGAGGAAAGGCATAGTCTACAAGGACAGATCAATGTCATTGACATGAAATCAGAAGGTATTAGTTATGTGACTTTAACTAGTGTCCCACAACCTTTCATAATACCTGTTCTTTGTACCTCAAAGTGATACTGTATTTGACAGTGCTTTATATGTTCTAAATCACCCTATATGTTACCACTATAGTGGTAACCCTATATTACCACTTTAGTTTTATGGGAACAAAGCAAAATAACAAAAATAGCATAATTGGGTCATGGGATTTCAGCAGGGCTTCTTGTAAGAAACTTTAACAACCAACATTAATGAAACTTAGAAGTACTTGATGGCTTTTTATGAAACTCATTCAGAAATATAAATGAGAAGAGAAGAGGGAAATTATGATGGAGAAGCAAGGTGAAGACAGCCATCCCCTTTGCTCATCCTTTCACTGAGAGCCAGCTTTAGCTCCCCAGCAATCCCAGCCCAACTGAAGATCATCCCCTTCTTCTCTTGGGTTTTATTTAGTTTGTCCAGTAAAATCACAGTGTCTAGGCTAATTAGGGACTAGACTATGCTCCTGTCAAGGAAACTTGGCCTGTTTCCCTTTATTTTGGGGGACTGGGTTGCCTTCTTAGCTAAAGCCATCACTGACCCCAATCAGAGAACCTTCCTTACAAAACGTCAGCCTTTGGTTAGTTCTTTAGCTCTCCAAGCTGATAAATGATCATTTGGGGAGGGAGAAGTAGGATTTGGAACAAAACATGGTGTCTTGGAGCTCTTATATGTAGGTGATACTAAAAGAATCAAGAATTAATTCCTGTGAAGGTTCTGCTCCATTTGAGCTGTGTCAAAATTAATGCTTAGGAATCTGAACATACCCCAGGTGCTGATTTCCAAGTTACTTGCCTAAAAGTGGAGATAGGCTTCATTGAAGTTTTTTCCAAACACTAACAATGGAAGGTTTCAATATTAGAAATACATAAAAGTGAGGGCCTTTGACTGACCATCCATCTGGTACCTGTCTGTTGACTAGATGGAACTACATTTTTCAGACCAGCAGAGATTATGTTTAGTTAAGCAACCCAAAACATCGTATTGAAGCACTGAAGCATGCTCCTCTCCTCTCTAGTTTTTGGGTATTAAATATTATATTTGAAGCTATTTGTGTAGTATGTCTAGGTAGTGGCTAAGAATAAACTAGCCTGGAACACTCCAATGGGATTTTAAGGCATAATGGAAAAAGCTGTTGAAAAAAGGGTAAGTCACCAGTATTTTCTTTTCTCTGCTGTCACTGCCCATCTTGCTGTGTCCACTGAAATTGAACAGTAGGAATTGGGGAGTAGGCTGGTTTATTAGCTGCTTCTGCTGCCGTCTCTAGCCAGTCTTGATCCATGCAGTTGAGAATACCCAATAATAGGGCTGGCAAAAGTAGACATTGCACTCTGTGTCCCTTTTTTTCTAGATTATACTCAGTACCAACCATAGGGCCACCCAAATTGAGATTTTAGAATATATAGAGGATCCATATGCATCTTTGGAAATGTCTAGCCATTAGTACCTGGATTGACTTCAGAAGGTTAGATAGTCTTTTAAGAATATGATATCTACATTTTAAAAGTGATGTGATATCTCTATTTCACAGGAAAGATTATTATCTTATGGCTTGTCATGAATGACCATCTTAGAGGCACCCATTTGTATTATATATGTGTTAATAAGTGGACATTTAGTTCATTCACCTGTTGTATTTTATTATACATTTGTATCATGATTCCCTCATCGATGGACGTTTAAATTATTTCACGTTTTTGCCATTATAAACAAAGATATATCTTTGAGTATCTTTATGTATGTCTCCTTGTTCATATGTGTTAGTTTCTCTAGGGCAGTGCTTATCAAACTTTTCCACATCATACTATATGTAAAAGATATTTTTACTGCCCATATTATCATGTGGGCAGTGATGGTATATGACAAAGCTACAGAGATCTCTATGGCAGTGTGTTACAAATAAAATCTTATGCTCTAAAAAGGGAACTGGCAAACAGTGGTCCTCAGCCAAACTCAGCCCTCCACCTATTTTTGTAAATAAAGTTTTACTAGAACACAGCCACATCCAGTTGTTAACATATTGTCTATGACTGCTTTCATACTACAGTGGCAGAGTTGAATAGTTGCAATAGAGATCATCTGGCCTGCAAAGCCTAAAATGTTTACTACCTAGCTTTTTACAAAAAAAGTATGCTGACTCCTACTCTAAAATAATAATTAACAAACAAATATAATTTCAACCACTGTAAATTTGTGAATAGTTTTTTTTTAATTTGTTTGGTCTTTTTCATGAACTTATTAATTTGAGATAAAATTAATTTATGGTGAAATAAACATCTTAAATGTATAATTCAATGAGTTTTGATAATGTAACCAATACCCTTGTCTGTTCAAGTCTTTTCTAATTTTTAAAATTGGGTTATTTGACTTTTTATTTTTAATTTATAGGAGGGGTGTATGTGTGTATCCTAGGTACAGATTCTTTATCAGAAACATGATTTACAAATATTTTCTCTCAGTCTGTGGCTTGCCTTTTCATTTTCTTAATAGTATCTTTTTAAGATCAAAATTTTTAACTTTATTAAAGTCCAGTTAATTGCTTTTCTTCTATAACTATAAAAGTTAGTGCTTTTTGTGTCCTAAGAAATCTTTGCCTATCCTAAGGTTGCAAAGATACTGTTTTATGTTTTCTTCCAGAAGTCTTATACTTTTAGCTTTTATATTTATGTCTATGATCCCTCTCATATTAATTTTTGTGTGTAGTGTGAGGTAAGGGTTGAGGTTTATTGTTTTCTATATGTTTATCCAGTTGTTCCAAACTTACATGTTGAAAAACTGGCCTTTCACTATCAAATTGTCTTGGTGCCTTTGTCAAAAATCGATTGACAATGTATGGATCTATTTCTGTTCTCTCCTGTTCTACTGCTCTTTTTATGTCTATCCTTATACCTCAAGTTTTTATCTTCCATCAAATATTTTGACATGTTAATTGGAAAGCTGGACCTATGCTTAGAAGTGGTGTTACTAGGTCATAGTGAAGTATATTTATCTTTAAGTTGTCTTCATATGCTTAACCCCTCTATGGGAAAATTAGTTCAATAGTCTCCTAACTATCCCCTCTGCTTTCAGAATTTATCCCCTTTTAATCCATTCTCCATACTGCCAGAAGAATGATATCTCCAAAATCAAATATGACTGTGTTTCTCAAAAACTTCCATGGCTGCTCAGTGTCTAGAGAGACACATATTAACTCCTTACTTAGAATACAAGAAATAAGCCCCTTTTGCTACTCCCCATGTCTCAAAACGTGCCCAGGATTCCTGATCTCACCAGTTCAACTACAGATTTATTCCTTGAAAATTCTGTGCACTTTTATTTATGTACTGGGAACATATTTCTTCTTTCTAGAATGTCTTTCCTCCATTTCACCCCATGAATTCCTGTTTATCTTTTAGTATCACTTCCTTTGTGATATTTCTCTCCAGTTAACCTCATGTTCTCACTTATGACTATACTATACTTAAATAGTTTGTTTACATGTCTCTTTAACTATATTTATAGTGACTTTTTTGAGATTCTTGTCTGATTTATTTTGTCTCCTTTTTGCCTAAGAGTACTGGCCAATAACTGTTACTCAGTTAGTGTGAAATCTTGGTTTTTTTGTTTTGTTTTTAATTAAATTGCCTCTAAGCAAAATGATCCTTGAAAAATTTTACTCTCCATTTCCAAATCTATCAACTAAAGGAAATATAGCCTAATCTATGTGATTCACAGATTTCTGATGCAGTGCACATGAGATCGTAGGCATGGAAATGTTTGAAAAATGTTTCAAAAATATGATGGCCTTATTGTTATACTGAAAATAGCTAAGTTTAAAAGTACTTTATGGACTAAAGCATTTTCCTATACAAAATCTCAGCTATATGTGTGTATGTCTGTGTCTTTGGATATCTTTGATTCAGTAAACATTTATTGAATACTTTCCCAGCTCAGGTATTATTAAAGTAATATTATGTACAGCAATAGCTAACATTTAGTGAACCTTACCATGTAACAGTGCTTAAGAACTTTGCATATGTTATCTTATTTAATATTCACAATAAACCTATATGGTAGGTGCTATCATTATTCACATTTTATATAGGTCAATAATTTGCCATAGGTAATAAGAAATCCCCAGTCTGACTTCAGAGCCTGATCTTTAAACATTAATGCTCAGAATCAGCAAGCCATAGCCCTCAAAGCCTGGTTTTATAAGGCTGGCTACATTTTTAAAGGGTTGTTTTTAGAAAAAGGAGAATATGTGACATTTGATGTATGTGGACTACAAAGGGTAAAATATTTACTATCTGGCCCTTTACAGGACAAGTTTGCCAATCTCAGTGTAGATGGTTAAGACAGAGTTCCTGTTCTCAAGAAGCTCCCAGTCTAAATAGCAGATTAACACAAACATTAAAAAAAAAATCTGTTTCATAAGGCAACATGTGGTTAGTGATGTTATAAACATATAAACAAGAGACCAAAGATATAAACTCTCCCAAGGTTGGGAGGTACAGTCATTCCAGCCAAAAGAATGAAAAGAAATGGCATTTGAACTGGTCTTGGAAAAGTTGTAAAATGACCAGTAATCTTAGATATAGAATTCTGCACACTTGGAGTGCTTGATGAATGGTGATAAAAAATGCTTATGTGCCTGTTACATCTTACTTAGAGTAGTGCCAAAGTATCAGAACTCCCGGGCATTGTTTTTCCTTCTGCCCCTGATTTGCTGAGTTATGTGGAAGAGCATTAAACCATCTGCTTCTCGGTCATCCTTTAGTAGAATGTGACTGAAAAATCAGTCTGATAGCTAATTATGTTGCATTTCTCAAGGGACTCCAAAACAAACCTGATAGAAGGTGCTTAGGTGCAGGTATTTTTTCAGCTGTAATGTATTTCTTTAAAATAACAATATATTTCAGCTGAAAATATTAGTGCTTTAGTTAAATAAACCTTGCATTTTGCATTCATTCTTTTTTTTTTTTTTTTTTTGTGGTACGCGGGCCTCTCACTGTTGTGGCCTCCCCCGTTGCGGAGCACAGGCTCCAGAAGCGCAGGCTCAGCAGCCATGGCTCACGGGCCCAGCCGCTCCGCGGCATGTGGGATCTTCCCGGACCAGGGCACGAACCCGTGTCTCCTGCATCGGCAGGTGGACTCTCAACCACTGCGCCACCAGGGAAGCCCTGCATTCATTCTTAACTGTCATTGAATAGGTAAAACTGAAAATCAATGTTTACATTCAGAGTAATTGCAATTTTTGGGATAGGTTTTGTAGTTATAGGAATTCAACACATAATTTTATAACACATTAGCAATGATTTGTGAAAAACAATTAATAAATGTAACCATGCTTTTGAAGAACATCGGCAAAAGTAGTCAAATTAATATAGAATTGCTTGTTAGGAATGTTTTAATTAAATTGAGGATATGACATAGGATTGGCATTGTTATTATTACTCAACCCTTTGTTGTAAATAGTGGCAGGGATGTAAACAATGAATGTCACCCTGAAAGATTCGTACTTTCTAAGTTAAGCACGCAGGAAAGTATTAAACTACATCAGGAGATGCATTTTCTGCTAACATAGTTTAGAATATGACGGTTAAATTATTAATCAAATGGTTGGATATGGAGGGATTTTTCTCAAAGAGAGAAAAGGATAAATTACTCCATGTTAGTTGAACAATATTCCAAACACCAAAAATAAAGGCAGGGGAGGCATAAAGATTCCCTAATTTTGTAGTTTGTGCAGACTGGCATCTGTTGTATGAATAATAAATGTTATGTCTATATTTGTGACATTAAAAAAAATCTGATAATAGCTTTAAGCTACTTCTTTTTCTGAATCATTAATATTAATATGTTAGTATTGAAGTAATTAATGTATATATGGACAAATCACTGTATTGAAGTAATTAATGTATATATGGACAAATCACTGTTCCCTGGTCTGCTGTGGATCATTTAAATTAAATGTTTCTCATTTGATTAAATGAAATCTCTTCTTTGAACATTTTTCTTAGCCTGAAAAGACATATACATTAGTGATAAATAGCAATTGTGGTTTCTATCTTTTATGTTGATATAGATATTTTGTTTGGAATTGATTTTATGTGAAAATGTGTGTTCAGTGGCATTTTCAGTTTAACAAAAAGACTAATGCATATTTTACTATAACAACTGTAATATGCCCTTAACTATTTGTTTAAACATATTTCTCTCCATTTTAGTAGTGGAATTACCTATGTAATTGAGTAAAATCAGGAGTGGCCACAGATGCATAAGAAAACACTTCTGTAAATTTGTGCATTTGCCATACCATTTCTTATAGACTGCCTTGCAGTTCTCTCTCATTGAAATGAATTACCTGTGTCTTTAGAGTGTACTGAGCAGATTAAAAGAAAAGGGAAAAAAAGAATCATTTGGAGAAAGTTTGAATGAAGTGTTTGCATTGTGGCTAAAAAATAGTCTGAACCCTCTATCTAGCCATGCCATTCTTTAAAATAACAGGGAAATAAATGGTTCCACAAGCTATATTTTGACAAAATTATCTGTTGTCAAGGGCAAACTAGCATTTTAAACCTATCACTTTTTTAGTGTAAAACATAATATGCTGTTATTCAGCTCCATGTTTAATTAGTTTAATTTAAATTAATCAAATACTATTTTGTAACAGGGGCCACAGGTAAGAGATACAGAAAAAGACTTCAGTTTGTGGATTTTTTTTTAAAAGCCCATTGCTTTCTCCTGTCCTTCCTCCTTTCTATGTTTAGGTTAGTGACTACCAGAAATAAGGAGAAGGTAAAAGCTCAGGCTCTTTTTTTTCTCCCTTACTTGTCATTTTACAGTCCCTTTTGTCATTGGAATGAGAGACAACATATATTTGCAATCCAATACCCAATTTCCTAATTCAAAACAGAGTTTTGGACACATTTTTCCCTCTTGGCACTAAATGGAAGAATTGACATTCTCTCAGAGGCCATTAAATAGAACAGTAAGAATCATGCAGTCAACTCTCCTAAATTAATTAGAAGACATGTAATTGTAGGTAATATTAAATGGTAGACATGCAAAAAGTAACTTTTCGTTCACTTTGGTAACTTAACCCCAGGGTATAGAAAAATGATGTGCAGAGGCCATAGTCCACCAAGTGGATAAGACATACCTCAAGAAATAGAGAACTTTCGTGTTATTGTTGCATCATGGTGAACAGCTGTAACCACCAGTGAGCTTGCCCTTTTTGGCAGCTGGCTTTATTTAGCAGTTTTTTTAAACTGCATGCTTTTTGCCTCTGGTGTCTGGCATTCTTCACTTAAAATTTTAAATGTATTCTTATCATCCCCTAACACAAAGCTTATTTATGCAGTCCCGAATCTAGCCTGAGACACCTGTTCTTGAATCCATTTTTTTAAAAAGTTCAATATGAAATAAATCTTTAGCTATGTCATGCTGGAATGAAAGAAACCGTACATTATTTTAATGGAACCTGATCAAGCTACTTAGATGGGCTTAAATGAATGGTTGAGGTCTGTTAATGGATATGACATATTATAACATGAAAGTCATTTCAATAAAGGATTAATGTTGTTAATTTTAAAAGTTGTTTTGTTAACAACAGTCTGGAGATAATAAATAGAGAAAGGGGCTTGATTATCTCTTTGATTTCTTTTAAGCCTTAAAATTCTATCAATTAGCAAAGAGTAAGAAACTTATATATAAGGGCAAATTTTATGTCTCTGTTTGCCATAGAAGAAAGAGGACTTTGAGAAAGCTGTATTTCCACTTATATCAAGTTATAGCCTTCGTATCAATATTGACCAGAAAATCCTTAAGGTTGTGAACTTGAAAGCATCTGCCCTGAAATTAAATACTTTGAGATAGAACAAGTTTCTTTCCAGGGGAGAGGTTTCAGGTAACTTATGACTCATACTTTATTGAATTTAAGCTGTTTCTCCACGTATCCTTTCAGTTCAACTGAAAAAGACTTTGATTTAATAGAACACTCTCTTTGTGCTTGTAATTTGTGATAAGTTTAGCCTTTATTAGTTGGTTAGAGGTTTCATTGAAACCTTCCCAGACTTAGCTCCCTCTTCAGTCAAAGGAAAGACTTTATTTTTTTCTCAACATTAATAATTTTTAACAGTCTCTGTGGTATCTTTGTTTTTAATTTTTAAAGCACTTTCCTCATTTGTTCTCTCCAGAAAACAATCCCAAGGGGAGGTAGCATGATTTTTAATTAATATAAAACAAGAAAAAGAAGGATTAGAGATTGGTTAATTGGATAAAGTGTCAGAGATCAGAATTTTCTGGATTTAGTTTCATCTGGATCATATTGTTGTTCGCTTAATGCTAAATGTACTCCTTCTAATTGGCATAATTATTTTAAAATAATTTTTTAAATATAAAACAATGATTACCTATTGTTGAAAAACCCATAAAGTTTAGAAAATCTAAAAAGAAAATAAAAATACAACTTAAATATATGTGTGTGTATGTGTATTCTTCTTCTTCTTTTTTTTTTTTTTTGCGGTACGCGGGCCTCTCACTGTTGGGGCCTCTCCCGTTGTGGAGCACAGGCTCCGGACGCGCAGGCTCAGAGGCCATGGCTCACGGGCCCAGCCACTCCGAGGCATGTGAGATCTTCCCGGACCGGGGCACGAACCCATGTCCCCTGCATCGGTAGGCGGACTCTCAGCCACTGCGCCACCAGGGAAGCCCGTATGTGTATTCTTTTAGTCTTTTTTGAATGCCTGTATTTTTTAATTAATAGACTTTATTTCTTAGAGCAGTTTTAGGTTTACAAAAATATTTGTTAGAAAGTACAGAGTTCCCTCTTTTTTCCTTCCCTGTTCTGCTTCCATGGTCCAGTTCCCCTATTGTTAACATTTGTATTGATGCAGTACATTTGTTACAATTGATGAACTAATGTTGATTCATTATTATTAACTATAGTCTGTAGTTTACATTGGGGTTCAGTCTTTGTGTAGTATAGTTCTGGGAGTTTTGCTAAATGCATAATGTCATGCGTCTACCATTACATAATCATACAGAATAGTTTCATTGTCCTCAAAATCCCGTGTTCCACCTATTCACTCCTCTCCCTACTCACCGTCTCTGTCAGTCAGTGATTTTTCTGTCTTTATAATTTTGCTTTTTCTAGAATGTCATATAGTTGGAATCATATGCTATGAAGTCTTTTCTGACTGCTTTTTTTAAAAACTGTTCCTCTATGTCTTTTTGTGGCTTGACAGCGCATTTGTTTTTATTACTAATATTATTGAATTGTATGGATAAACATTATCCATTCACTTATTGAGGGACATCTTTGTTGCTTTCAATTTTTGGCAGTCATGAATAAAGCTGGTATAAACATTCACGTGCAGGTTTTTGTGTGGGCATAAGTTTTCAACTAATTTGGGTAAAGACCTAAGAGAGGGATTGCTGAGTTGTATGGTAAGACTATGTTTAGCTTTGTAAGAAACTGCCAAATTGTCTTCCAAAGTGGCTGTCTTAGTCTGCTTGCGCTGCTATAACAAAATAACACAGACTGAGTGGCTTAAACAGGACACTATTTTTCACAGTTCTGGAGGCTAGGAAGTCCAAAATGAGAGGGCCAGCAAATTTGGTTCTTCTTAAGGGACCTCTTCCTGGCTTGTAGGCAGCTGCCTTCTTTCTGTATCCTCCCATGATAGAGCAAGGAAGCTCTGGTGTCTCTTCCTTTTCTTCTTAAGGGCAATAATGCCAACATTGGGGCCCTCTCTCATTACCTCATTTAAACATAATTACCTCCCAAAGGCCCTACTTCCTAATACTATCACATTGGAAGTTAGAGCTTCAGTGTATCAGTTTTGGGAGGACACAAACATTGAGTCCGTAACAGTAGCGCTACCATTTTGCATTCCCACCAGCAATGAATGAGAGTTCCTTTTGCTTCACATCCTCCCCAGCATTAGTGGCATCACTGTTTTATATTTTAGCCATCCTAATAGGCATGTACTGGTACCTGTTTTGATTTGCAATGTACTAATGACCTGTAATGTTGAACATCATTTCATATGCTAATTCACCGTCTATATATCTTCTTTGGTGAGGTCTCTGTTCAGCTTTTTTGCCCATTTTATAATAGGGTTGTTTTCTTATTGTTGAGTTTTAAGAGCTCTTTTAAATTTTTGGATGTAAGTCCTTTATCAGATATTTTATCCCATTTGTGGCTTTTCATTTTATTCTTTTAACAATGTCTTTCACAGAGTCAAAGTTTTTAATTTTAATGAAGTCCAGCTTTTTAGTTTTTTCATTTATGGATGGTACTTTTGGTGTTGTATCTGAAACTCATTGCCAAACCAAAGGCCACCTAGATTTTTTCCTATGTTTATCTTCTAAAAGTTTTATTGTTTTGCATTTTACATTTAGGTCTATGACCTTTGTTGAGTTAATTTTTGTGAAAGGTACAAGGTTAGTGTCTAGGTTTTTTTTTTTTTTTTTTTTTTTTGCCTGTGGATATCCATTTGTTCCAGCACCATTTGTTGAAAAGACTGTCCTTTCTCTACTGGATTGCCTCTGCTCCTTTGTCAAAGATCAGTTGACTTTATTTGTGTGGGTCTGTTTATGGGTTCTTTGTGGTGTTCCATTGATCTACTTGTCTATTCTTTCACTGTCTTGATTACTGTCACTTTTTAGTTAGTCTAGAAGTCAGGTAGTATCAGTGCTCTTTGGCCTTTTTCTTCAATAGTGATGGATATTCTGAGTCTTTTGTCTCTCCATATAAACTATAGAATCACTGTTGATATCCAGAAAGTAATTTGCTGGGATTTTTATTAGGATTGTGCTAAATCTAAAGATTGAGTTGGATCATGAATCATGAATGGATGTTGGATTTTGTGGAATACTTTTTCTGCATCTATTATCATATGATTTTTCTTTTTTAGTATGTTGATGTGATGGATTACATTAATTGATTTTCAAATGTTGAACCTTGAATAATCTGGAGTATATCCCACTTAGTCATGGTGTATAATTCTTTTTATACATTATTAGACTTAATTTGCTAATGTTTTCTTGAGAATTTTGCATCTATGTTAATGAGAAATATTGGCCTGTTTCTTTTCTTATAATGTCTTTGTGTGGTTTTGGTCTTAGTGTAATGATAGCCTCATAAAATGAGTTGGGAAGTGCTCACTCTGCTTCTATTTTCTGGAACAGATTGTAAAGAATTGGTATCATTTGTTCCTTAAATATTTGGTATTATTCACCAGTGAAACTATCTGTGTTTGATGCTTTCTGTTTTAGAAAGTTATTAATTGTTTATTCAATTTCTTTGGTCAATATAGGCCTATTTAAATGACTTATTTCTCCTTGTATGAATTTTGATAGACTGTGTCTTTCAAGGAATTGCTCCATTTTATCTAAGTTATTGAATTTGTGGGCATAGAGTTGTCCATAGTACTCCTTTATTATCCTTTGAATGTCCACAGGTTCAGTAGCCATGGTCCCTCTTTCATTACTGATATTAGTAATTTGTGTCTTCTCTCCTTTTTTCTTGGTTACCTTGACTAGAGGTTCATCCATTTCATTGATCTTTTCAAAGAATAAGCTTTTAGTTTTGTTAATTTTTCTCTATTTTTTCCTACTTTCAATTTCATTGATATTTTTTCTTCTTACTTTGGACTTAATTTACTCTTCTTTTTCCAGTTTCCTAAGTTGGATAATTGATTTTGGCTCTTTTTTAATTTATGCATCTAATGCTATACATTGCCCTCTAAGTACTGCTCTTGCTGCACCCCACAAATTTTGATGTTTTATTTTCATTTTCATTTAGTTCAAAAAGTTTTTTAATTTCCTGAGACGACTTCTTTGACTTTTGTGTTATTTATAAGTATGTTGTTTAATCTGCAAATATCTTAGGATTTTCTAGCTATCTTTCTGTTAATGATCTCTCATTTAATTTCATTGTGGTCTGAGAACATACTTCATATGATATCTGTTCTTTTAAATTTGTTAAGGTGACCCAGAATATGATCTAACTTGGTGAACGTTCCCTGTGAGCTTAAGAAGACTGTGCATTCTGCTGTTATTGGATGAAGTATTCCATAAATTTCAATTAGATCCAGTTGATTGATGATACTTTCCTGTTCAATTATATCTGTACTGGTTTTCTGCCTGCTGGTTCTGGCAATTACTGATTGAGTGGTGTTGACATCTCTAACTAATAGTGAATTTGTGAATAATCCTTGAATTAAAATAAATAGTGAATTTATTCTTCCAATTCTAACAGGTTTTACCTCATATAATCTTACACCTTCTTATTAGGCACATACATTTTAAGGATAGTGATGTCTTCTTGGAGAATTGACCCTCTGTCATTATATAATGCCTCTCTCTATCACTGGTAATTTTTATTGCTTTGTCTGAAATTCATACAGCTACTCCAGCTTTCTTTTGATTAATGTTAGCATAGTATATATTTCTCTATTCCTTCACTTCTAATGTCTCTGTGTCTTCATACTTAAAGTAGTAGACAACGTATAGTTGGGTCTTGCTTTTTAATCCACTCTGACAGTCCTTGTCTTTATCAGAGTATTTAGGCCACTTACATTTAAAGTGATTATTGATAAAGTTGGATTAATATAAACCATACTTGTGACTTTTCTATGTGTTGACCTTGTTTCTTCATTATCTTCCTCTATTCATCTGCCTTCTTTGGTTTTAACTGATCATTATATATGACCCCATTTTCTCTCCTCTCTTAGCATATAAATTACAACTTCTCTTTTAAGTAGTTGCCCTAAAGATTGTAATACACATTTATAACTACTACAAGTCTACTTTCAAATAACAGTATACCACCACTTCATGGGCGCTTCAAATACCTTATAACAGAGTATTCCCAATTCCTTCCTCCCATCCATTAAAGCATTTTTATCATTTATTTCACTTTTCTATAAGCTATGACCACCAAATATTTTGTTGCTGTTATTACTTTGAACAAACTGTTATCTCTTGGATTAATAAAGAATATGAAAAAGAAAAGATTTAATTTTATTTTCATTTATTCCTTCTCTAATACTCTTTTCTGTATACATGTGTATGAATATATGAGTTTCCAACATATCATTTTCCTTCTCTCTGAAGCTAGTGACAAATTCCCTCAGTTTTTGTTTGTCTGAGAAAGCTCTCATTCCTTTTGACTTTTGAAGGCAATTTTACTGAATACAGAATTCTAAGTAGCTGGGTTTTCATTCTTTCAAAACTTAAGTATTTTATTCCACCCCCTTCTTGCTTGCATGGTTTCTGAATAGAAGGCCTATGTAATTCTTATTCTTGTTCCTTTATTGATAAGGTTTCCCCCTACCTCATTGACTTCTTTCAAGATTCTGTCTTTGATTTTCTATAGTTTGAGTATAACATTCATGATATAGATTTATTTTTTTGGTATTTATCTCTGAGCTTCCTACATCTGTGTATCGGTGTCTGTCATTAATTTTGGGAACTTCTCTGGCATTATTACTTCAAATATTTCTTCTCTTCCTTTCTCTCTTTCTTCTCCTCTAGCATTCCTATTACATATATGTTCCCCTTTTGTAATTGTCTCATACTTCCTGGATATTCTGTTTCATCCTTTTCATTTTTTTTCTCTTTCCAATCAGTTTTGTAAGTTTATGTTGTCATATGTTCAGGCTCATTGATTTTTTCATTGGTCATGTCCGGGCTACTGATGAGTCCATCAAAGGCATTCTTCATTTCTGTTACAGTGTTTTTTATTTCTAGCATTTTCTTTTGATTCTTTCTTAGAGTTTCCATTTCTTTGCTTATATTACTCATCTCTTCTTGCAGCTTGTCTACTTTTTCATTAGAATTCTTAGCATATTAATCATAGTTATTTTAAATTCCTGGTCTGATAATTCTAAAATGTCTGCCATATATGAGTCTGGATCTGATGGTTGCTTTGTTCCTTCAGTCTGTATTTTCTTTTTTTGCCTTTTAGCATATCATAATTTTTTTTCTGAAAACTGGACATGATGTATTAGCTAGAAACTGAACTGAAATAGATAGGCCTTTAGTGTGAGGTTTTATGTTTATCTGGCTAGGAGTTAGGCTGTGTTTACTATTAGCTGTGGTGTCCGATATTAAATTTTCCTCTAGTGTCCTCATTTTTTCATCTCTCTTGGTTTTTTTTAGGTTTTCTTAGAGACTCCTTTAATAGGCAGTTCTTTCAGCTGTAATCCTTTGTTATTATTCAGCAGCTCTATTGATGTGGTAATATGGCATGGGGGAAATGAAGTATTCTATAGTCCTATGATTAGGTCTGTCTTTTAGTGAACTTTAGATGGATATTTCCCTCCCCTCAGGTTGCTTAGGCTTCAGTAAAACTTCCGTAGGTTAGGCTCTGGTAGATAGTTTCTCTTGAAGGTAGGTCTTGTTAAGGAGAATAAGGAGCTCTGTTGCAAATAAGCTGAACTAATATGTGAAAATTCTCTGAAACTGAAAAAAAAAAGTACAGTATGTTTTATTATAATGATAGTAATGGTCACAAGCAGCAATAACAAGGGACATGAAAATCTTAATTTTAAATGTAAGGTTCAATTTATTTTTGTATTTTTGGTTATGATGTGTAGAAATAGTCTAAGTGAAACTCTTTTAAATTAATTTAATTATCTACTTCCAGTTAATACAAAGTGTGAAACTTACAAATTCTGAATGAAGGAACAGACTTTGTTCTAGCAATAAAACATACCTAAAACATGTCTAGCATAATTTCCAGTTCTATCAAGCTCTGTACTTCATGTAAAAATTAATTACAAATTCTGATTATTTTATAACTGAAATATAGATTCTATAGTGTTTGTCACTCTCAAAGACAATTCTTTGGGTCCAGGAACTTAGATTCAACTCCCTCGAAAAGTGTACAGTGAAATCATAACAAAATCACAAAAGCAAGAGTATTATCTTTTTTCCTGTTCTATCCTATTTAGGTAGTATATATTTTAAAAATGTTTGGTAGATCCAAGGAAGAATGCCTATATATTTCTGAAGTACTGTGCAAGTAACAAGAAGAATAAGGTTGTTATATAAATGTAGCTTAACAAGTATTTATATACCACTTTTCCTGTATTTGTTATCTAAGAGACAGATAAAGTTATTAAATAAAGGCAGTACCTGAGTAGTTTTTACTATTTTGCATCTTAAAGCAATAAAACTGGTGATATTCTCAAATCTCAAAATTTACCTATAGTGTTGAGATTGTGATGCTGAATGGTCGTCTCACTTACTCCTACAGCAGACTGTGGGATTCATGTTGATTATAGTGCTTTATATATTAAGTTCAGTTGTTCAATTAAGAACTTAATTTTGTGCCTTTTGTATGCCTGGGATAGTGGTAGTTGATGAGGCAATAGGATGAATATGCTAAGGTTTATGTCGTCATTCCAGACATGTGCAGGAGACAGATACAAAAACATAATTATAATACAACTTGGTAAATGCAGTGATAGAGATATGTACATGGAAGGTTCTTAAAATTACCCTATGTTCTGAGAGTGAAATTCCTAAAATTTTAAATTCCTAAAAGCCAAAGGTTTACTATACATCAGTTATTAACTCCTCACACTTCATCTAATAACATCTATTTGGGCAATACAGTCCTTGCTGCCTTGTGTATATCATGAAACCACTCCTCCCCTCCTACACACACACATACACACACATGCGTGCACACACAGGTGTTTACAGCTGTACAGGCCAAGGTGATTACCTTATCCTGAGAAACTAATCCTTTAGGCTGGGCTGTGCCAATAAGATACCTGTTGACAGGTAATCTAATCTTATAGTTGAGCACTCCAGCTCTGGAATCCGATTGGTCTGGATTCTAACTCCTTCACTGGTCATCTGTAAGTGTACTTGCCCTGTAGGGTAGTTTTGTTAATTAAGAGAAATAATATTCATAAGCATTTAGCATAGTATTCGGCACATGGTCTCAGTAAATGTTAGTATCATTACAAGACAGAGACTCTAGCTTATCTGAGGGTGAGACTAAGTTGTAAAATCTTGTAGTCTAGGGCTTCCCTGGTGGCGCAGTGGTTGAGAGTCCGCCTGCCGATGCAGGGGATACGGGTTCGTGCCCCAGTCTGGGAAGATCCCACATGCCGCGGAGCGGCTGGGCCCGTGGGCCATGGCCGCTGGGCCTGCGCGTCCGGAGCCTGTGCTCTGCAACGGGAGTGGCCACAACAGTGAGAGGCCCGCATACCGCAAAAAAAAAAAAAAAAAAAAAATCTTGTAGTCTAAAGCTGATGGCTACAAGATGGGCCCCAAGCAAGAGAGAAGTCAGTTAGCAGAGAGTGTAGCTGACCTGCCCAGACCATGGGGCCACAGAGAGGTAGTAAGAATTGCAGGCTTCCCATTTTCTATAAGATACAGTTGTACTTCTTGTTCTTTGTTTCTTGGCAATTCCCTTATATACTTTCAGTAATGTTCTTTTCACTTGAGCTAACTTGATCAGGCTTCTAGTCCTTGCAACAAGTGACCTTGACTAAAACAGTTCTCAATAAATCCTTTTTTGGTTGTTTGATACTGGTGAGAGCAAATAGTCATGTACAAGTTTTGTTCTACAAAACCTAACTATGAGGTGCCAATGTCAGAACTCTAGTATCCTTTATTTTATGAATTTTATAATCTATTCTAACCAAGTAAGCAATATCATCAGGCATAAGTAATATTCTATTCTTCTTCCTTGTATCCTTGTTTCAATGGTGTATCTGCCTTTTATGTCCATACTGCAAGGAAAAGAAATAATAGTTTGTTAGTACACAAAGAAAAAGCATCCTTTACAGCCAAAATGTAACATAGTCTTATTATATTGTATATATTGTTTCCTGTGCATTGAAGGCTAAGAAGGACATTTTGGATCATACTGTTGATTCATCCAGTTCATAACTCTGATTTAACAGTAGTCCTCAGTGACATTTTATGGGAGATATAGTTGTCATCCATGATGTCAAGGTCTGAACATTTACATTTTTCCCCAAACATATCATTTTTGACTTTTATCTTTTCTTGGGATATTGAGTTCTGTAAGAATTCTACCTATTGTGTAAAATGGGCTTTATTTTTTTTATTCTCAAAGTACTTTTTTCAAGCACCAATGAAAGGTTCCTAATTCTAAGGTTTGGTGAATACAGCTTGAATACATTATCTAAATCTGTCATGATTTTTATAGGCTTTGAACATATCCCCTCTCAGCTTTCATCTTTTCAGATAGAAGAGAATCATCCTCTTGTCATTTGGAAGATCTCCATCCTCTTAAAAAACATTATTTCTTTTTATTCTTGAGAGATAGTAGTTGAACTGCACAAGTTTATTTATATATAAACACAATTGTGATTTCCCCTTTTATGTATGTTCAACTTAGTAAACTATTGAATTGACTTAAAAATTACTTTGTATCCCCTCTAAAAGTTCTCTCTCTGATATTTTTTAATCTTTCAGAAATTCTTCTGACATGAATAAAGTTAATTATTATAATAATCAAGGCTGAAATTTTTTCTGAAAATACAAAATACTTGTATTTATTTTGTGGTTTATTTTGGATGCCATCAGTTATTATACCCTGAATTTTGGATCATATCAACAGGAGTAGATACTTCAGTCAGTTTTATAAGGTCTTTATGAATAAATTGAAATTTGTTTATTTTTGTTTATCCCCTAATTTACCACTTAAGAAATTAAAGGTGAAAGTACTTTTTAAGGACAAAAGTATTTTAGATTGCAGAATATGTTTTGCTTTAATGTTTAATAGTTGAAAATAAGTATGTAAATAGATAATAGGGAGAATGGTTTACAAGTTTAATAAATCTCTTTATAATAACTTTGCTTCCTGATTCTTTGTTCTGAAGTAGGCTACTTCTTCTTCATGGAAAGCTTATTATATCATTATTAGGAAATAAGACTGTCATAGGTTGTCTAATTCATATTTTCTCTTTACAGTCAAATTGTGAAGGTATTATTAACTCTTAACCATGAGCTTTAAATTGACTAAAAAGCACCTTAATTATTTCATACAAATAATTTAAATTTGAGGTCAGCTGTCTAGCTATTATTTTTGTTTCTTATGGGATCCCAGTGTGAACCCAAAATGACAATGAATGAAATTGTTTTGTTAAGCCATAATTCATGGCTTCTAATAGCTTTATATGGGTACACATGATAACTGAAGTTTTTATGTCCTTTACTTAATATTAATTTCTAGATCCAGTGCACTCTGTAGAGAGAGGTCTGTACCTTACACATGGGAGTTCCGTTACCTCTTCCTTTGGAGATTTAAACTCACACTTGGAGCCTGGCCCCCTCCCGCCTCTGTTTTTCATTACAGGAGGAGTCACTTTGGCTTTCTCTGAAACTTTAAGGTAATGGAGTAGGATTGGAGTAAGACTTTAAATTCTGGAATCAGAATGTCTAAGTTCAGCTCCTATTTCTGAATGCTAGCTGGGTGGCCTTGAACAGACTGAGTTAACTTCGTCTGTAAAATGAGTACTCACCTCATAAAGACTTTGTAGACTAATTGGGATAATGTATGGAAGATGTTTAGTGTAGTACCTAGCATATAGTTGGTGTTCAGCAAATGTTAGCTGTTAATTCAAAATGCTGATAGAGCGGTGAGGTGGGGAGGGGGTGGACGCAGGAGCTGTGTTAGAAGTGGCTTATAGCATGGGTGATTGACAAGGAGTAAAGCATATGGAAAGAATAGACTCTTGTCCCGTATCCCTGCCAGAATCCTTATCAGTTTAGATGAAGATAGGATTATGATAAATGGTGGCCTCTGATTTAGAGATCTACCAGGTAAGACTTTGTGGCTTATTGATAGATAGCTATCTACAGGTTGAAAAATATGTTGCATATAATAAGAAATAGTAGGAATCTTCTTGGCAAAGGATTGATAGACATATTCCTTTGCAAATTCTAGTGTAGGTTCTAAAGAAAGTTGTGGTTGTGCAGTCCCTGCATAAACGAAAAGTGTCATGGGAGCCATCGTGTGAAGTATCAAACCTGTACAAAGTATTATCTTTTTTAAGCAGTAATAATCAAAAGACTACTCTCCATCTCAGACTTTTCCTCTTTACCCTGTTTGCTATGTTTATCTTCCTCTTCCCTCCCCTTTCCATGCTCCATTAATTAAGGTTTCATGCCTTTTGCCTCATAGTTCTTTTTCTTTATTTATGGATATCCCCTGCTCTTCCTCCATTTAAACCAGAATGGGTAAAATATAGCCATTTTTTGAATAATGTCTTTATAGTATTTTTCTCAGCTCTGCCACCAGAGGCTGTAGATTGTAAAGTACTAGCTCTCTTTCTAGATATATAATACAACCCAGAAGAGGAGAAACAAGGGAGGGACAGGTGACTTATACCAGATTGGAGCCTCAGTGACAGCAAGAGCTGTGGCTTGTCATGTAAAGCCGTACCCCATTGCCCATCATTTTTCTTCCACAGTGGAGGAGGAGGCAGCTGGGAAAGAAGACGTACTCTGCAGTCTGAGGTGGCAGCAAGAGCTAAAGATGGGCATGATGGCAGGGTGACTCTTGGAGCTGCTAGTACTTTATGCATTGGTCTAGCATACAATATGAGGGAGGTTTTTTGTTCCAGTCCCTATTTTAGTAGGCCAAGATATTTGTCTGTTTTATCAGTGCTTTAGCATGGTGCCACACTTAATTCGTCTTTTCTCCTCACATCCCACAAAAGTCTTAACTATTTTGTTATTATTTCCTTCTTCCAAAATGACTGTATTTTCATTTTCTTCTCTCATGGAATATCCAGAATTTCTTGTTGTAATTCTTGTATCTTAGGGTATTAGGATGGACCTTTACCCTATCATCAAGGGACCCTAATTAGGCCTTCCTGATTAACATAATTGGAAGATAACAGCATAAAAATTACAAGTAGCTGTAAATCCAACATGAAATATTGCATTCCTAACTCTCCAAGTATGTGCTAACCACAGAGGCAACTATAAAATTCCCCCAAAGCAAAAAGGAATGCAGTATGCCAACTGACAGCTCTATCCAGTGAGATCCTGACAGCACACCTGCTCACTCCGTCACCTCTTACAGGGATTCTCAAGGAATGAAAGGCTGGTATTGCCATGAGGTCCTTCCTCCTGGCTATTTCTTTCAAGGAGACATGACATGTGATGAAAAAATAAGAGGAATATGAGAGTGGAATTGTGATTTTTTTTTTTACAAGAATGGGGGAAAGAAAGGTTGGGGTTTGGCTCTTTACTAAATTTGATGATATTAAGCCTTGTCTTTGTTTCTACTGCTTTCCATTCCTCCATTCTCTTGTTTCTTACCAATGAGAAAAGCTGTTCAAGGATTCCTTGGGATCCTTTGGGTTAGTAGGAGGTTCTAAGTTAGGAGAAAGTATTACTAAAAAACAAACAAAAAACTCCCCTAAAATCTCTAGCCATGGAGTTACAGGGCCTGCATAATCTGAATGATCAAAGAAGCTATTGGCAGCATACCCTTTATGAGCAAGCTGTCTGTGGACTGTCTGGAACCTCTTGGCAAAGTAACATATATGTATATAAAAGTTAAATGACTGAATTTGTTTCAGAAACATTAAGAATGACTGCAGGAAACCTTCTGTTTAGTGGTACAAAGCAAACAAATATCTTTGGTCTTTTTTCTTTTGACACTGTCCTGCCTACTTTATCCTGAACTGCATAATTCACTAAGTTATTACACATTTTCCATTAGCTATTCTTTTAGTCCTCAATCCAGAGTCAAGTCTGTCAGAATATCGTTGGGGTCAGTGAGCCATGAGTCTGGTTGCTTTTGCAAGGCATTTCTGTTGCTAGTGAAAGAAGGAAGCACCTCTTAAGAATGCTACACAGTCGTTCCCACAGTGTGATATGCTAATTCTTAAGAATGTTGCTAACACTGCAGTGTGTTTCATATGATTGAATTTAGAACTTTTCACTCAGTTGGTTCAAGGCTTCAAACTGGCAGTAATAACAGTCTTTTGAGTTGTTGCTTAAGTAGAGCAGTGATGGAATTCATATGGCAGGTGACAGTTGTTCATTCAAGTTCAAGAAGAGATCTCTATCAGCCGCGGTGGTTGAAAAACAAAAGGAAAGTAGCCCAGATGTTCACTTTTTAATAGTATATCTTTCCTTCATATTTTAAGTGAGAACAGAGCTCAGTCATTAAATGAGGATATAAATATTAATGTCGTCATGTTAAAATCCAAAAGAACAGAGCTCACACATTTATGTGATTTTTTTTTTTTTTAAACGGCCATCTATAAGTCAAGTAAAATCAAGAAGGCTCCCCCGTGCCTCTAGAGGTCTCACCACAGCTAGTTAACTTTTGGTCTTTTAGTCTTGCCTTCTCTAACAAGTGTCAGAGAGTCGAGTGAGAATTTAGTCAGTCATATTTGGCCACACAGTGGCAAAGAAAATGTAAATCCCAAAAGTCCAGATAGTCTTTGTGGATATAATTTAATCATACAAGTTCCTTGCTGTAATATGAGCAGGAAATATTACTAGTTTAGACAACGTACTGCTATTCTGTACTTTCAGTAGAGCACAGAATTTGGGTCAAGTTAGTGATGATAGAATATCAGAACTTTCAGATAATCAGGGTTGCTGTTCACTCTTTTATTGCCTGTGGTAAACAGTATGAATGAGATTTGCTTTGGGTGTGTATCTTATATCTCCTTATCTGGTGTATTTGGGAGTATATCTTTGGCTCACTGAAATGGGGCACTTTGATATATTTTTCAGAGAATATTATATTTTGGCAAGTAATCTCTTCCTGGACTAAACAATAGCCAGATTCTTGAGAATTGTTCAGCAGAACTGATCCCGGGATACAAAACTAACATTTTTTGAGAATTACTGTGTGTCAGGCATTGTGCTCAGCTTTCTCCAGGCAATATCTCATCCTCAAAATAACTTGATGAGTAAGATACTATTATTAACCCCATTTTACAGATGAGAAGTGTGCTATTGTCAACGCCATTTTCCAGATGAAGAAACAAGGGTGAAGTTAAATATAACTTATCCAAGGTCACACGACTGTTAAGTGATAGAGTATTTGAACTCCAATTTTTATAATTCCAAAGCCCATACATACTCTTAGTCACTGTGCACTACAGTCAGGGTACTGTATGGATAAGCATTTGCCTTACTTTCTTTTGTTTGATGTCTCTCCCTACTCCACCCTCAAATAGGGCCATGAATCCCAGCAGTTGAAACAGTCTTTGGAATGGCTATTGGATGTGATGGCACCTAACAGCAATAACCATTCAAGGCAACCCTTAGGTAGAGAATTAAAACCTCATTCTACTGCTCTGTACTTATTTGGAGGAAGCCAGGACCTATGTGGGTACTGAGGGAAATCTTAAGAGTCCTGAGTCCAAAAAATAGACAGCTTTTCTGGTTCAGAATCACCAAAAAGTTACTAATAACCCCCTCCTCCCACCAAGTGAATTTAAGTTCTAGATAGTGATGTCTTATTGAAGATTTTTCTCAACTGGCAACCCTATTCCAAACCTCTCTGCCTTGACAATTCTGAGCTCTATGAATTCTGTTTTTAGGAGAGTTCCCCCTCCTGAGTGCTGCTTCTCTCACAACAAGACAGTAAATACAGAAGAAATCTTATGCACTGGGACCCAAAATCTTTCTATCCTTGAAACCTTTTTCATTATAGCAGAACCCATTCATTTATGGTGGATATTAAGCTTCTCAAGCCCTTTCTATTGAGTCTTTGGAAGACTAATAATTCTAATTGACTAGCTTGCAGGGCTGGTGTCTCTGACTTAATGTTACATGAAATGATGACAGAGTAGTGCTTTTAAATGGGGCTCTCATGAATTGACTAGCAGGGCAGAGGGCTCTTCTAAAGGTACTTGCCTGTAACTATGGAGATCATCCCTTTCAAAGAGCTACCTATGCTCCTGCCAGAGCTGCCCTCAGCAAATGACCTGATAAAAGAGGATTATCCACAAGAGAGGTAGTCTTGAATATGAGATAATTAATAATGACCGAATCAATTCAAGTTGAGCTGGGCAGTCAGTTGTGTAATACCCGGGCTAGTTTGCACTGGTTCTTTACAGATGACTAGTGCTAACTTATGTGTGATTTGTACATCTGAAACATTCTCTTGCTAGAAGGTTGGTGCAGTGCTTTTTTTTTTTTTTTTTTTTAACCAACACTAGAGTCCTCTTAGAGTGACAGGGCACTCTTAATTGGTCAACAGGGCCATACTTAAATGCTTTTTAAAAATTTATGTTCCAGAAATCAGAAGGTAATACAAGTAGAGGAGTAAACACTAGAGTCTGATCATTAGCTGTATTACCGTTGAGTTCTCTTAGCCTCTCTTAGTCTATTTCTTCTGGAAAATGAGGCAGTTTAAATAAATCTGTGTTTCCCAAATTCTGAAACCTACCACAGATTATTAGAGGTGACTTTAAGTGGCATATGTGATAATGTCAGGTGGTTTTCTGATAAAACATTAAAATGAACATTGAATCTCATACCTGAGAGAGTTATTCCTTGTTCAGTCTTTCTGATTATATCAGTCTCAATTTGATATCAAGATATCTTTAATAGTTCTTTAACACTGGATAGTTGTTTGGGGATGGAGGTAGGTGGGGGCAGATACTGTGGATCGTTTATTCCTCAAAAATCTCTATAGAAGTGAAGTTAATTCCATTCCTTAGAAGGGAAAAGTACAGAAGTGCTTTTTTGCTCTGTCTACCTCATTTCACCTCTACTTGGAAGGAAAGTCCTGTGTTATACAACTGGTGAGATAAGAGGAAGAACCAAACATGTGAGGTAAAGCCCTTTCTGGCTCCTCTCATGGTGCGGCCCATTCTCAGAAGACACGCTTCTCCTCCACCATGTGCTTAGAAGGCCTTTGTTGACAAACTCTGCTTAGGACTGGGTGGGAACTATTAGGAAACCCATGAGACCATCAATCCAGAACACAAAACTGCATTCTCCATTTCATCTTTATTGGTAATCAAGCTGATATTTTGATTGCCTTTTTATTCCTCTCTCTGCTTTTCATTTGGTTTCAAACTCATAGGAGATATAAAGGGAGAGGCAATTATCACCCCTTAAAACCTCACTAATAATCTTTTTTAATATAAATCTGACTTCAGCTCAGAGCTCTTTATAAACAATAGTATCTGTATAGAGTTTAATAACATGGTTTGTTTTTAGTGAAGTTATATTTTTAGTTACCATCTATAAAATAAATCAATTTAAGTTTTAAAAAGTGAATTGTTAAAACATTAAATAGTACAGATGGTATATGGATATGGGGAGAATTACAAAGGTGGTACTTAAATGACTGAAGTTTAGAAAACACTGAATAGGATTATGTCTAGGATCTCTTCCAGATTTAAATTCTTCTGAATGTGTATTCCAATAGAATAAAAAATGTTATGTGGTAAACCAAGTAAAAGAAAAGACCTTCTAACATAGTGTGTACTATGTAATTATCTTTCATTTTGAAATGTATCGTTATTGAGGAGGCTAAATTTTCATGCTATGACACTTTTTTTCATTTATAAATATAAATACCCCTTTCTTAATATTTTACTAGGCAGCTGAGTATTGATATGTTTTGGATAGCATGTTTGTTGGTGATGATGGATTGTTTTATTTTGTTTGTTTTTCTTTCACCAAAAGCAGTCTAGTTCTGGGTGAGGTTTTTGAACTGGAAATCTTGAAAGGCAGGAACCATGTCATCACTCTATACTCTGCGTAGTACAGAGGTTGACATAGTAGTATTCAGTAAATATTTGAATGAATGAATGAATAAAAGAGTCAATAAAAATAAACTGAGTTCTGTGTCTTAAAGGTACAAGCATAGTTTTCATTTCTGAAATGAAATAGTCAATAGGTCTAGCTGTACAGAAGTTTGAGGTCTTGGGACAATTAGAAGGTAATACTTTCACATGAATGAAGTTTGGAGCTAGTTACATGGAACATTTAGAATAACCTTTTCAGGAAGTAATCACAAAAAGAAAGTAGCCGTACTAATTTTGCTTTTGTTTATGGTCGTATATGAGAAGCTAGGATCTTTCTTTCTTTCCCCCTTTGTTTTTTATTTAAAAAGAGCTACCTTTCTTCCTTATTTTTTCCTCTCTCATACATGTACTACTTATCATCTCCACATCAGGGAAAGCACCCCAATTTTCCTTGCCTTAGGGAGACTATTAGAGCTTAATTTAAAATGCAGCTTATTCTTTCCCCACAGACTCTTCATTACAGTTTCTCATCTGATAAAGGGGCCCAACTCTTTCTTAGCTGGCATGCTAGACGAACTGAAATACTGGCGGTAAATTTGTTTATTCCCGTTTATTCCCATTTATTCCCTCAACAAATGTCATGTTTCAAGGGCTTTGTTCTAAGACTCCTGAAATGAGTTTTACATATCAGAGAGAGAGAGAATATTAACCAGAAGTTTTTAATTCTTAGTTATACCAACTGACTTTCTAATAACTATGCAATTGGTTTGAGTGATCACATACCCAGATCATGTAATTTATTTTAAAATACTTTTCATATATGTAGAAAAACAGAATTTAAGGACTGTGTTTCATTCTGGTGGATACATTTTAAATGTATTCTAGGTCTGTTCTCTACAAGTGCATTCTTTCTTTGACAGTCCAGTGATTAACTGTGATTCTAATTTATTATGCACAGTGACAACATCTTAACTGGAGTTATTTTATATGTTCAGGTTAATACTTTTTGTTATTGAAAATTTAAGTCAGTTCGTTTTATATTTGTGAAATCTTTCTGCCTGACATCTTTGTGTTTTCTAGTTATTACTATGTGGTCTTTAGTATGTGACGTAAACTCTAAGGATGCTGGCTATCGCATTTTGGTTTGTCCTCATTGCATTATAAAGTGATAGAACAGCAGTAACATTAATGGTATATAGAAGTTGGGTTTTTAAACCGATCGTCATCTACAGAAATTCTCTATCTCTGTTCTAACTTTAAATTTAAAATATCCAGGTAAACAATCAACACAGATTCTATTCATCATCACTGAGAATATAATAGGTCTAATTTTGGCCAAGAAAAAAAAAAAAGACTTTAGAACTATCAAATTTTTTTCTTCAAAAGAGAGAGATGCTTGTCTTAAAATTGTAATCTTTAGATATCTCTAGAGTCGTTGTGGTCTGTCATGAAAGTATGCAAGAGCCATTTGCTGTAATGGCAAGCTGGAAGTTTTGAGAACACTATGTCTAATTCGAAAGCAACAATTATAGGTTCCACATGTAAGTGATATCATACAATATTTGTCCTTCTCTGAACAGCAGAAGTAACACAACATTGTAAATCAACTGTACTCCAATAAAAAATTTTAAAAAACTATTATAAAAAACAGAACCTTTGCCTAGGGAGCCATGTCCACTCGCGATATGGTTATTCTCTGATTAGATGCTTTGAGTGCCAGATACCATTCTTTTTTTTTTTTTTAATCTTTATTGGATTATGATTGCTTTACAATGTTGCATTAGTTTCTGCTGTACAACAAAGTGAATCAGCTATATGTATACATATATCCCCTCCCTCTTGAGCCTCCCTCCCACCTTCCCCATCCCACCCCTCTATTACTCAGCCATAAAAAGGAACGAAATTGTGTCATTTGTAGTGATGTGGATGGACCTAGAGTCTGTCATACAGAGTGAAGTAAGTCAGAAAGAGAAAAAAGAGTACCATATATTAACATATATATATGGAGTCTAGAAAAATGGATACCATTCTTATCTGGGGTATGAAGTGTTGATATGGCAGCACATTATGATAGAAAAGAAAAGGCCATGAACTTGAGGGGCAGACCAACCTGAATGTGAAATTCAGCTCTGTCACTTTTACTCTGGTATCTAGGGCAAGTTACTTAACTTCCTCTGTAAAATGAAAATTATAATACTTCTTTAGAGTTCTGTGAGGATAAAAGCACCCAGAGTGAGTTCTTGTCAAATGGTAGTTATACAAGGAATACAATGTGGTGATGATATGTTTTGATATTCCCTCAGGTGAAGTAAAGGACAAAAATGTTCAGGTGGTTGAGCTCCCCATTGTAGACAGTCTTCATCCTCGTCCTCCATATTTACCCCTGGCTGTACCAGAAGACCTTGCAGATCGACTTGTACGAGTCCATGGTGATCCTGCAGTGTGGTGGGTGTCCCAGTTTGTCAAATACTTGATCCGCCCACAACCTTGGCTGGAAAAAGAAATAGAAGAGGCCACCAAGAAGCTAGGCTTCAAACATCCAGTTATTGGGTAAGAACCTGATTTGTTCCTCCTAAAAGTGATATGTAGTAGCAGGGATACATACCTTTACAATACAGTGTGAACTTTACAAGATATAGTGTAATTTTCAGAGCCCCACCCAAAAACAGAGGTTCCAGAGTTCACCTTAGGCCACAGGGAGATTATTCTTCCTTTGTTCATTTAGAACAGCTGAGTCATCATAATTTAGTCACCCTTAATCATTTGTTCATTTATTCATTCAACAAATATATAAAACCTCTTTCTGAAATTAACAGTCTCTCCTGGGGAAACCAGCAAAATCTTATTTTGTTGGGAGTATTTTAGATGCTATACATGACTCCTGTCTTACTCTAACAGGGCTACGAGATGAAGCTCTCATATTTATAGCTTTTCTATTGCACCTTATTCTTAGCTTTCATTAATTGCCACTGGTGATTATTTTGCATCTTTGATGTTCTGTTTTCTCTTTTGTTTTGAAAGCTACTTTGAGAATAAAGATATCATTAGTAATGTAAGATAATGTTAAAATTATTGTTTAAACTTATCTCTTGGGGGCTTCCCTGGTGGCGCAGTGGTTGAGAGTCCGCCTGCCGATGCAGGGGATGCGGTTTCCTGCCCCGGTCCAGGAGGATCCCGCGTGCCGCGGAGCGGCTGGGCCCATGAGCCATGGCCGCTGAGCCTGCACATCCGGAGCCTGTGCTCCGCAACGGGAGAGGCCACAACAGTGAGAGGCCCATGTACCACCAAAAAAAAAAAAAAAAAAAGTTATCTCTTGACCCACTTGGGAGTTATCATGTATATATGTACAGTCTCATGCTTATGTTAAGGGAGATATATCAGGAAATTCTGGAAGCAAAAAAAATCCAAAAGAGCATCTTTGCTCACAAGCATGTGCTCCTATACCCATACATAAAAAGTTATGGAGTAAGGAGTTTTCCTGGGTCCTGATGCCAGATTTCACACCACGGGAAATGTTCTTTGCCTAATGGGAAGAATACTAGACTGAGAGTTAAGTGACCTCAGTAGTATTCCTGGCTTTTCCCTAATTCTGGGCCAAGTTACTTAATAATAGTATTATTGAGCTTTGATTTTTTTTTCCATCTGTAAAATAGGGAAGGCAATACCTGCCCTAAAAATGATGATGTGATAATATAAGGATGAAAAAGGATTTTAGTTCTGTGGGAAAAAATACACTGTAAAATATTATTACCTTTCAGAGAGACTGATGATGCTTAAGTAATTCCTGAAAATAGATTTGTAGGCTAGACTATGGCATTCTGCAGCTTCTGTTGTTTGTAATAAAGTCAGCTATTGATTAATATTAATACATGTGTTGATTCATTCACTTATCTGCAGAATGTTTATTGAATACTTGCTACTGTGGGGGACAGAGGTTAAATTTTTTTTAATGGCTCCTTTTAAGTCCTCACAGTCCATGGGAAAAGAGACTTACACAACTAACATTATTTGAGCAGAATGTGATAAATGCCCTGAGAGAAAGCATAAAAAGTTTTATGAGAGGTTGAGGGAGGGGAAATATACCTCCATTTCCCAAGAAAGGACCAAGAAAGGGTTCATAGCTGCAGTGTTTGAACAGGATCTTGGAAGATGGAGAAAGATACACTATAGTAGTCACATTACCAAAATAACTTCAACTGCATTATCTCATTGATCCTGTAACACAATCCTGTGATGTGGGCAGAGATAACCATTTTACAGGTGAGGAAACTAAGGAAAGAACATCTCTTCCCAAAGTTCCAGAGTTTATAAAGGCAAAACCAGGACTTACACCTGCTTAACTTTGTTTGGATTTCCTGTAGTTTTACGTACCAGAAAGCTACCCTTATTAATTTCTCATGGAGTATCCACCGCATTGAGAATTGGCCAAATATAGAAACTTGAAGTACCGCAGACAGCTAAGTTATTTGCACACTTAAGTAGTGTGCTGTAATGAAAGAGGGGTGCATTAGAGTTCTAGAATCTAGGGGTCCAATCTGGCTTCCACCACTAACAAGTTATGTGACTTTGGACAACTTACTTGGTCATTTTGAGCCTTCATTAATTGTCACTCTTTTTTCATTTATTAAAACAAAACAAAAGAAAATGCTAGGTTAGATAGTAGTATCTAAGGTTTCTACTTACACAATACTAAACAGTTAGATTTTTGTGTCTACCCATAATCCATTCATTCATTCATTCATTCATTTGTTGTGTTTGGTGCAATTGGGAATAAATAAAACCAGATTTCTTGCCTTGGAGGAGCTTTGATAGATAGTGAAAATCAGTCAAGTACACAAATAACTTTTACTTTTGTAAAGACTGGGTTAAAATGTATGTGAAAGAAACCAGCCTCCCTTTGCCTTATATTGTCATTTTGTTCCCTGAAATATCTTCAGAGACATCAGTTTCTTTTAAGTATCAGATGAAAGAGTTACATTAAATCAAATGACTTCTAATATCCTTCACAGGTCTAACATTCTGATTCTTCTATAAAAATTCCATTAAGGTCCTCTCTCAAATTATTTGTCCAGGCCTAATTTCAGGAATACTTGGAAAATTGAGAAATTTGCTTAGTAGTAGTACTATGTCAAATGCTCCTCTTCCTTTGATTTATCCTTCTTGTTGTAGCTCTCCTTTGTTTTCATCATTATTTTCATATCTCCTACCGCGTTTCTTCCCTGTTTCTTAGTCTTCATATGTAGAGAAGTTACTGACCCCTGTTCTAAGTAGTAGAGCTAAAACAAGAACGCAGTAAAATCAGAGTTTCAAATAGTGTTTCTTCTCATGAAGCTTTTCATTGAAATTCAGTGGAATTGTTCTTTCTGCCCTATCTCATCTCCATGGAGCACAGTGAACAATTCCAAATTTCCTGAGAGAACCAATGACTAAGAAGAACGTGGGAAGGAAAAGATGATACGATAGGTGTTCATCTGATATTATTCACATCTGGACTATCACCTGAAATGCAAAGGAAAGAACAGCCACGAAGATGTCAGAGTAACTCCAGTGAAGTTAAATCCTCACTCCAGATACATAATAAAAAGCTGGCCCTAGGCTTGACTTAAGATATGCCCACATATTGTGACCTAAAGGAAACAAATCTACCTTTTTTCTTTTCCAACATATGAATAGTGGTTTAGTAATTTGGGAAGAGGGGAGATGTGGGAAGAGCAAATTTAAGTAGTGTTTTAACTTATGAAAACAAACTCTAACTATTATTCCTATTTTCATTAAAATACTGTTGGAAGTCAATGCCTTATTCAGTGCAGGACAATGTAAATCTGTGTCCCCAATTTTACAGTTTTGGAGCTTTTCTTAAATAGGACAGATGAGATCAGTATCTGCTTGTGTTTGATAGAGTAAAAAGCAGGGAAAGGAAATTCATTATGCCTATAACAAAAAGGCTGGCATGGCTCCATGAACTTAAAATAGTAAGAACTCTTAAAAGGTTTGCCTTGCTTTGATTGTGCTATAGGAAGAATCCATACAGGTCTGTGTTTTCCTTGCACAACTTTAAGTTCAACAAGCTGGCATTACAGTGATAATACAGGATAAAATGAAGAAAAAGAAAACTTGGCATCAAAACATTACAAATGATATATTTAATGTTCTGTAATAGCAACTGTGAATCTTGGCATCCTTTATTGTCAAATATATTAAAAATTATATCCAGTTTTTTCTGGAAGGCTGGTTGGTATTTGCTGCCTTATATGCGGTCTAATTCTGGAATCTCCCATTTATTCCTTATTATGCCAATTACTTTCTCTTTATAAGAAAGCATTCTTCAAAGACTTAACTTATTTTTTCTAATTCCCCTTGTATTAATATACAAATATATTTAGAATATATGTGTTTGAATTTTTTTAAATATTGGTTTTATTTTTTCTAATGGTGAAAATGAAAGAAAATTTGGTTTAAAATGTCCATAACACCACCATGAATAGGGGTATAAAGCTGAGTATCCTAAAAGTACTCAGTGGATCAGAACATTATCAGCAGAATCTGACTTTCTCCCTCTGCCCCCGCAGAGTCCATGTCAGACGCACAGACAAAGTGGGAACAGAAGCAGCCTTCCACCCCATTGAGGAATACATGGTACATGTTGAAGAACATTTTCAGCTTCTTGCTCGCAGAATGCAAGTGGATAAAAAAAGAGTATATTTGGCCACAGATGACCCTTCTTTATTAAAGGAGGCAAAAACAAAGTAAGTTAGATGAACTAATGATTCTAGAGTGAACCATCTCTTTTCAGTTGAAAGGAATCCTTAATTCCCATGACTTGTGATTCTTGTTACAATGAATGTTATTACTGATTATTGGGGGTTTTAAATTCAAACAACTGTGTACTTGTGCATAACACTTGTGTGTTATGATCCAAGCATATGTGAGGTGCCAGCAAGGTGTAGATTTCATTCTGAAACCCCTTCTCTTGACTTGTAGGCAGCAGTCATCTCATTATATACTCACATGACCTTTATGTGCTTGGAAGGGAGAGAGCAAGCTTAATGGTGTCTCTTCTTGTAAGGAAGGGCACTAATTCCATCATGAGGGTCCTACCCTCATGACCTTATTTAACCCTAAGTACCTCCCAAATGCTCCACCTCAAAATATTATCACATTGGGGGTTAGGGCTTAAACATATGAATTCTGGGGGGACACAAACATTTAGTCCATAATACTAACCAACTCACAAGACTGTTAGCAATAAAACACACCAGGTGCTTGCCCTTTTGCTCTTACTATCTTCACCAACAATCACAGGCAACTGAAACCATGTGTAAGATATAAGTTTTCATCTTATAAAAATTTCTGGAATTTATATTTTTTAAAAAAGCAAAAAATCAAGAGATGAGTTTTGTAAGTGAAATAATAAGGAATACCAACTTGTACTGAGCTGTATTGAGCCCGCCTGCCTGTATTTCAGGCACTGTGCTAGGTGGTGGGGATTCCATGATAAGCAAGACACTCTCTGCTCTCAAGGAATTCCCAATCTAGTAGGGGAATGGACAGTTACAATACAGTATGAGTAATGCTACTATAGAGTAATACCATCTACTCCAGAAATCATTCCTGAATCCTTGACTAAGTGGTCCTCCTCTGTGCATTCCTCTTAATACTTAGCACTTGCTTACTTCTGTCTCCCTCACTAGGTTATAAGCACTTTAGAAACTGTACCTAGTTCTAGTAAGTGCCTGGTAAGTATTGAATTATGTTCATTTCAGTCCTATCTATTTGAAAACATTTTATTAGCAATTATCATTTGACCTTTTTGACTTTTAATTTATTTCTCAATCCCTCTTTTATGTCACAAATGGGGGTTGGGAAGAAAAACAAATCTGGAATGAATACTATAATGCAGGTATTTATCCATATCATTGGATAATCATTTAAACCCTATTTCTACCTCATAAGAATCTAAATTAACCTGATATAAATTGCTTTTTCTTTAAGACTCCCTCTATTGATTATACACACAGACACTCTCTCTCTCTCTCTCTCTCTCTCTCTCTCACACACGCAGGTGTGCGTGCACACAGACAAACAAACAAAAGACCAAGAAATTCATCAGCCAAATATAAGCCAAGTTATATAGTTATAATTCTTGTTTAAGTATAGAGTTAGGGATTAAATGGACATTTGGACATAAAACAAGAAAAAAATTTCACAGATATTTTTCTAGTTTGATAGTACAGACCTATTAGAGACAAACAAAGTAGAAATAGTTAATCTTAGTCCTTCATTTTAAAATATCAGACTGAATTTGTAGCTTAGTGGAAAAAATGTTAAAATATTACTTTATTTACTCTTTTACTTGTTCTTGAATGCATCATAAGTTTTTCCCTTGATTGGCAAAATAATTCATGCTCATTAGAAAATATGGAGTTGGTAAGTATACAAGCAAGGAAAAAATATTACCCATAGTCTCATTACTCAGTGGCAATAACTATTTAAATATCAACATATTCCCTTCAGTCATTTATGTAGTTATACATCTTTGTAGTTGATCATATTCTGTATAATTTGAACTATTTTTTTACTTAATACAGCACTAGATCCCTTTTGCCAGGTTGCTAAAAAAAGTTATTGTAAATCTCTTTCTTTAGTGACTACATATCCACTGAATGGAAATGCCTTTGCTTACTTGACCATTCTTTTAATATTTGACAGGTTATTTCCAATTTCCAGTGCTATGAGGTATGCCTGAAATTATCCATATTATTTCGTTAATCTAGATTTCTGGACTTGGAAGTATTTAGATAAAAGGATATGAATATTTTACAGCTGTGATCCATAGCACAGCATGATATTTTTACACCAAGCAACCCTTATAGTACAGATGGCAGTAGTATCTACTTGGATTGTAAGAATTGTAAAACTTGATTTTTTCTTTTGTGTATGTGTGTGTGGTCAGAAGCTAGTAACTCCTCTCCCCATGGTAGTCCAGGCAGCATTTTTCTCCATATTCTGTTATAAATGTAGCAATAGCATTTTGTGCATATTTTTTTCCTCTTTGGAAATTCTTTGGTTTTCTGAGTCATTTTAAGGATTTTCTCAGGAATTTAAATACCATTTCTCTCCTTCATTATTTTACTTAAATGTTTTTTCCACTCTGAATTAATTCTGCTTTTGACCTCTCAGGATTGGTTTTGATACCTAAGCAAATCATAAAACTTCTGTTATTGTTTTAGGAGACCAAAGCATGAATTAATTTTTCAACAAGGCATATAGAATCCAAGGTGATTATAAGACTTTTCTGCTTCAAGAGGGTGAAGAGATGGAGAATTAAATGAGGCATAGTATTCGTACAGTTAGAGAAGAAACCATTTTTCTGACTAGTTTATTCTTTATAAAAGGGGTCAAGATTAGCTTATATATGTGGCTCCGGTAGTTAATGCTTTGTTGCTTAGTATTACACCTCAGGTCTCTCTAGATTAAGACTTGAGTTCATTCAGGAGATTTTAGCACCAGCATCCTAGTGACTGTGACAGCTGCTGATAATGTGGAGATCTCTCTCTTAGGTAATTCACTGTTAGAGTGTTTAAATCACAGAATTTTTGGCAGTCTAAGAAGTAAGAACTATTAAAGTTGTCTATCCAGCATTGTATTCTAAGATTGTGGAGACTGGGTTTAGGAGTGAAACAGGAGAAAAAACAAGCCATTAAAAATCTCTCAGATTAAATATTTACATATTTAGTTTGCTCTTTATCAAAAATGCTGGACAAGCTCTTCCTAAAGTTAGGTTCATTTAAATGAGTAGAGGTAAGAGAAATTTGTTTAAAAGTTGTTGTAAAGCATTTGGTTGCCACGTGAAATGAAGAATCAGCAATAGTGGTAAAGTTCTTCACTATTTTTTTGAACTACATCTAATATGCTAGACAGTTACAGGGCATTAGGAATACACAAAGAAATAAAAGATAATATGTGGCTCCTTATCTCAGGGTGTATCCAACTTGAAGGCAATATATGGGTAACAAATAATCAGTGTCATTATATAATTGTCCTGAAGGAGTTGTATACTAGGTAGTAAAGTCAAGAAGAAGAGTATCCCCCTCAGTCTGGAGAAAGACTTCACAAAAGAAAATTTGATGTTAGTTTATAATTTCAAGTTACACCTTTGTGGGTGATATAAAAATAAACTTTTGCAAGATGGAAGAAGAAAAAAATATTTTTTTAAATCATTGCCAATCTCTGCAGCCTCACAGTGGAAGACTTCTGCTGGCATACTTGTAGGCGTAAGACAAGAAAGAAGCATGTTTGTGTGGAAAGTTTCATGCTCATTATTGGAAGTACAAAATCTCCTTCCCTCATTATTCACTTTGTTTCTGTTTTTCAACACTCAGTATCCTTCATCAAGCTATCTTTTGCATATAGAGATAAGGCCTGAGGAACTTAGGTGACCTTTTGGTTTGGTTCCAGGAAGAGGCCTTTAAGTTAGGAAGGGCATGATGTTTGCGTCACTTCTCAGTAAAAGGATCCCTCTTGTGTTTGGTTCACTGAGCACCCAAACCATGCTGACAGAGTTAGTCTTTATTCTAGGATAAAACCTGTACTGGTGTGTTTTAACGATTTCCCCCCTCCTCCACCCTCCAGCCTTTTCATATTTATTTGTTTCTGTTTCTGCCCCATGACTGGATCTGCCTCTTCACAGGAATCACATTAAAAGTTTTTTTGGTGGTTTTCTTTTCAGAACAAATGTGGCATTTCCTTCATCTCCCTGATTCAAAGTTGAGGAGGGCAAAATGTCGAAAATAATGAGGCCAAATGGATCTGAACACTGAATACCAATCACTGAAACAGTGCTCAGAGACTTTTTCTTCACAGTCATTACTAGAGGCTATGAGAGAAAACGCCGTGGAGGTTGTGGAATGAAGAGAAATCTGAAGCAGCTGTTAGGGAATTAGGAAAACGTCCCAGACATAGGTAGCACTAACTTGTTCATGTATTCATCCACATAGCATTGTGTGGAGTACTAGATGCTGTGATGCAAAGGAAAATAAGGCATAGTCCTAACCTTTGGGAAATACTGTGTGGGAAAAAGACATGTAAGCTGACTCCTGCTGCCTCAGGGCTTATAAATAGGAACTATTATTCTTTCAACAAATATTTATTGACCTTGTACTATATTCCAGATTCTCTTCTAAGTGCTGAGAATAATAGAGTGAACAAAGCAGATGAAATACCTCTCTTTATAGAGCTTACATTCTAGTTAGGGATGATGGAGGTGTGGAATGAATGCAGACAGTAAATAAACAGTAAATATATATTATGTTCAGTGATAGTAAGAGCCATGGAGAAAAATTAAGCAAGTAAAAGGGATAGGGATTGCCAAACTCCTCACTAATAAGGCAGCATTTGAGCAGAGATCTAAGAGGAAAGTAAGAGATAAAATCAGGTGAATATCTGGGGAAAGAATGTTTAACAATCACAGTTAATGATTTATTGAGCATTTACTACGTGTCACATACTCTTCTAAACACTTTACATTGCTTAATTTATTTAATTCTTAAAAAATTATATAAAGTAGGTACAATGACTATCACCTTTGCATGTAACTTCTGAAAGTTTACAACTTAACTGTGATCTGTCTCATGTACTGAGAAAATTTATTCACTCTATACTAGAGTATAATTAAACCTCTAATTCAGAGTAGAATCATTTGAACATATAGTAGACTTTTTAAAGACATCCTGTTTTAATATTTTTTAACACATGTCTTCTCAGGACTACCACAATATTAGTTGGTAGACATCTACAAGGAATTTGCTTTCATAAATTTATTAGAATGGTTTTCTGTCACCGTTATTTGTTAAGATGGTGCTTATGGGGGTTAAGGGAGACAAGTCTCAGTTATCACAAATTCTAAACTAAAAATTTAAATGAAGTTTAATCATGATGTTTATATTCTAAAGGAAAAGCTCAGTGACCAAATTTGAAAGCAGGTTGGAGCCTCCTAGATAGGTAGGAGGCAACTGGGACTCCCCCTGGGGACACATATACTGTCAGCAGGCAGTGGGGAGCTCATTCTACCACAGGGACCCTGGTGCTGGCAAACAACATTTTGGAGTCCTCCTTCTAACCTATTAGAATCAGGGGCTTACATGCCCACTAGTTGATCAGCACCAGTACTTGGATCCCCAAACCCCACAGCCAGCCATACTGGGACCCAACACTGCCCACCAGCAACACATGACCAACCCTAGGACTTGCGGGCCTGCAACCAGGCACACCAGGACCCAGCCCAAGCCACCAGTGGACTGGCACCAGCCCTGGGACTTACCAGGCCATGTAGGCAGCCGTGTCAGGACCCAGACCCACCTACCAGCAGCTAGCAGCCTCCACATGAGGTAGGGCCTGGCAGCCAACCGGGCTGGGAACTAGCCCTACCTACCAGCATGCCCACAGTAGTTGACCCCACCACAACAGAAGTGCCCACTCAGCCCACATACAAGGCACCCTTAGATTATATAGCTCTGGTGACCAGAGGGGAGTATGTAGCTGGGCCCCATAGGACATCTCTTACATAAGGTCACTTCTCCGAGAACGAGAAACATAACTGACTTGCCTAATACATACAAATAAACACAGAGAATTAGGCAAAATGAGGTGACAAAGGAACGTGTTTCAAATGAAGGAACAAACCCCAGAAGAAGAGCTAAGCAAAGTGGAGATGAGCAATCTACCCAATAAAGGGTTCAAGGTAATAATCATAAAGATGCTGAATGAACTTGGGAGAAAAATTAATGAACACAGTGGCAGACTTAACAAAGAGTTAGAAAGGGTAAAGAAGAACCAAACAGAGCTGAAGAATGCAATAATTGAAGTAAAAAATACACTAGAAGGAATCAACAGTAGATTAAATGATACAGAAGAACAGATCAACAAACTGGAAGACAGAGTAGTGGAAATCACCCAAGCTGAACCAAAAAAAAGAGAAGAATTTAAAAAGTGTGGATAGTTTAAGAGACCTCTGGGACAACAAAAGCATACCAGCACTTACATTATAGGGATCTCTTAGGGAAAAGAGAGAGAGAAAGGGGCAGGGAACTTATTTAAAACAAGAATAGCCAAAAATTTCCCTAACCTGGGAAAGGAAACAGACATCCAGGTCCAGGGAGCACAGAAAGTTCCAAACAAGATCAACCCAGAGAGGTCTACACCAAGACACATTGTAATTAAAATGACAAAAAATAAAGATAAAGAGAGAATCTTAAAAGCAGCAAGAGAAAAGCAACTAGTTATGTACAAGGGGACTCCCATAAGACTGTCAGTTGACTTTTCAGCAGAAACTTTGCAAGACAGAAGAGAGTGTCATGATATATTCAAAGTGATGAAAGGAAAAAGCCTACAACCAAGAATACTTTACCCTACAAGACTACCATTCGAATTTGAAAGAGAGAGAAAGAGTTTTACAGACAAGCAAAAGCTAAAATTGTTCAGCACCACTAAACAGGCTTTACAAGAAATGTTACAGGGACTTCCCTAAGCATAAAAGAAAAGACCATAACTAGAAATATGAAAATTATGAAACGACAAATCTCATTGGTAAAAGCAAACATACAGTAGTAGATCTACAGTAGTAGATCAGCCACTTGTAAAGCTAGTAGTAAACTTGAAAGACAAGTAGTAAATTATCTATATCCACAATACATGGTTAAGGTATACACAAAACAAAAAGATATAAAATATGATATCAAAAAAACATTAAATGTGGGCAGGGGAAGACAGGAATAAAAACTGTGGAGTTGTTAGAATGTGTTCAAACTTGAGATCCACTTAAAATAATTATACACACACACACAACCCACCCTTACACCTATAGGAACTAGAAAAAGAAGAACAAAGCCCAAAATTAGTAGAAGAAAAGAAATGATAAACATCAGAGCAGAAATAAGTGAAATAGACATTTAAAACAATAGAAAAGATCAATGAGACTAAGAGCTGTTTCTTTGAAAAGGTAAACAAATTGATAAACATTTAGTCAGACTCATCAAGAAAAAAGAGAGAGGACCCAAATGAATAAAATCAGAAATGAAAAAAGGGATGTTATAGCCAACACCACAGAAATCAAAGGATCAAAAGGGATTACTGCAAACGACTATATGTGAGTAAATGGACAACCTAGAAGAAATGGATAAATTCCTAGAAAATTTCAGTCTCCCAAGACTAAATTAGGAAGAAATAGAAAATATTAATAAACCAATTACCAGTAATGGAGTTGAATCAAGATTGATCAAAAAACTTCCAACAAACAAAAATCCAGGACCAGATGGCTTCACAGGTGAATTTTATAAAATATTTAAAGGAGAGTTCATGCCTATGCTTCTCAAACTATTCCAAAAAATTGAAGATAGAACAATTCTGAACTCATTCTACAAGGCCAACATCACCCCAATTCCAAAACCAGACAAAGACGCCACAAAAAGAGAAACTTACAGGCCGATATCATTGAGATACAAAAATCCTTAACAAAATATTAGCAAACTGAATCCAGCAGTACATTAAAAGGATCATATACCATGATCAAGTAGATGCAAGGATAGTTCAATATTTGCAAATCAATCAATGTGATACACCACATTAACAAAACAAAGGATAAAAATCATATGATTATCTCAATAGTTTCAGAAAAAGCTTTTGACAAAATTCTATATTCATTTATAATAAAACTCTCAACTAAGTGAGTGTAAAGGAAACATACCTCAACATAACAAAGGCCATAAGGTATCACAGACTAACAGCTAACATAATACTCAACCGTGAAAAGCTGAAAGATTTTCCTCTAAGATCAAGAAGAAGACAAAGATGCCCAGTCTCACCACATTTATTCAACAAGGTATTGAAAGTCCTAGCCACAGCAACCAAAAGTTGTTAAGAGACTAAATCCTAAGAGTTTTCATCACAAGGAAAATTTTTTTTCCTTTTTTAAAAATTTTTTCTGTAATGAGATGATGGAAGTTCACTAAACTTATTGTGGTAACCATTTCATGATGTGTGTAAGTCAGATCATTGTGCCTTAAACTTATACAGTGCTGTATGTCAATTATATCTCATACAGCACTGTATGATCAAGACTTCTCTGGTGGTCCAGTGGTAAAGAATCTGCCTTACAATGCAGGGGATGTGGGTTCAATCCGTGGTCAGGGAACTGGGATCCCACATGACACGGGGCAACTAGGCCTGCACGCCATAACTACTGAGCTCGTGTGCCTCAGCTAGAGAGCCCACGTGCTGCAAACTACAGAGCCCATGTGCTCTGGAACCCACACGCCACAACTACAGAGCCCATGCGCTCTGCAGCCTGTAGGCCACAACTAGAGAGAAGTCTGTGCACTGCAATGAAAGATCCCATATGCCTCAGTGAAGATCCCGCGTGCCGCAACTAAGACCTGATGCAACCAAAAACAAATAAAATAATAGATCTTTTAAAAAATTATACCTCAATAAAACTGGAAGAAGAAAAAACAATGTATAAATTATATTTTTAAAAAGATATATGCTTAAGGATAAAAGTGGGAAAGGAATGCATAAAATGAAAATGTGTCTGTGTGAAAAAAATATGAAAGCAGGTTGAAAAACCTCTTCAAGGTCACTTATTACGATGAAAATAAAGAGCTTTCTGTTTTCAATTCTTTCATGAATTGAAAGGGACATTCTGGTGCATATGTGTATTTTATATGTCATGCCAATAACTTTTAACATACAGGACACCCCAGAATGGTTTCTGCCCCATCAATGGATTCAAAGATGCTTTGTCAGCTACTCTATTGAATGCCAGAATTAAAGCTTTTCTTACTGTCAGAAAGAAGGGGACTCTTGGTTAAAGGAGCTGGCTACCTCCTGCTGATAGGATACTATTTCCTGACAGAATTCTATGATTTCAGTGAGTTTGTATAAATTTATTTCTTTTTTCAGGTACCCCAGTTATGAATTTATTAGTGATAACTCTATCTCTTGGTCAGCTGGACTACATAATCGATACACAGAAAATTCACTTCGAGGTGTGATCCTGGATATACACTTTCTCTCCCAGGCAGACTTCCTAGTGTGTACTTTTTCATCCCAGGTAAGCATTTTAAAGTGATAAATACTCTTTGGTTATATTGGGTCAGGAAGTTCTTGGATTTTTTTTTTTTTGTGTGTGTGTGGTATGCGGGCCTCTCACTGTTGTGGCCTCTCCCGTTGCGGAGCACAGGCTCCGGATGCGCAGGCTCAGCAGCCATGGCTCACGGGCCCAGCCGCTCCGCGGCATATGGGATCCTCCCAGACCGGGGCACGAACCCGTATCCCCTGCATCGGCAGGCGGACTCTCAACCACTGCGCCACCAGGGAGGCCCAGTTCTTGGATTTTTTAAAAATGTTAGTTTTCATGACTCAGGTACAATTTTTTTAATATTGGGGAATGATCCCTTTTGTGAAAGAATGAGAAGATTCCAGAAAACATAGCTATTTGAGTGCACTGAATATTTAATTGTTTGCAAGCAATTGTTGAATACATCTCTACTGAAGCCAGCTACTGGGGTTGTTTAAAAGTACTTGGCTTATTCACAACATTTAACAGAAACAGCAAGTAATTAAGTTTACTTAATACTTTCTGATTTTGCATACAATCAGTATGTAACCAGAGTCCATCCATTTCTACACATCAGTGCACTGATACTGAGAGGCTTAAATGCTCAGCATTTTGCCTCACTTGATTGCTTTATAGAAAATAAGAAAGAGTAAATGTAATTCCTCTTTCAAGTCCTTTTAACATTTCTACCAAGCAAGAAACTGTACATTATATTTAAGCAATACCATATTATAATCATTCTTTGAGTTTATTGTTATAGATAGTTAATATGTTGTTGGTTTGGTGTGTGTGTTTTTATGAGTGCTCCAATCAGCCTTATATGCCCAGTGGAATATCAGCATAGAAAGATTTATTGTGGATTTTATTCAACTGTCTCATTTATGTGCATATTATTGGTTAGTTTGTTCAACAAGCTGTTAAATGATTGTTTGTGCTCAGACCTATACTAGGTGTAGAGGGAATTTCAAAGGAGATTGAAGATACAGCTCTTACCCTGGTCCAGAATCTAGTGGGCAAAATATCCACATGAAATAACCAGAGAATAATTACAAAGAAATATAAACCATGTAAGATAAATATATGCCTGAAAGCTTAGAAGAAGCAGAGAAAAGAAAGTGTGAAAAGGAAAGCCACATCATTTACATGGGAATATACTGCAGAGAGTATAAAGAAATGGACAGATTTTTATTATGTGACAATGCACACTCTCACAATGGTATGGTGATATGATTGTTGGAAAGATACTTATCCCAGCAAAGCCTGTATGAGTTCCTTCAATGTGGCATAAGAATACAACTCAAGACGCAAAGACAGCTACACAGAACAGGAGTCACATGGCAGCAGTCCTCATCAGAGGGAAAACATGAAGGCATCCATAGCTGATATTCTCCCTAATTGGGGTGAGGATCCTATCTTTGAGAAGGGGGTGGGATGGGGGGAGGAGTTGTAACTACCTAGTCCCTCTCAACTGCTTTTGAGAATCTGGCTATGTGCCTACGTGATCAACAGGTGCAAATAACACGTTTTCGAATGCTTATTGTTACAATGATTGAATCAAGAGTCACTTTCCCAGATGTACCACCTCCTCTGTAGGTCTAGATTTTAGGCCTTCCTAAAGTCTATTCCTTTTGTCCAGGGTTTCTCAACCTGGCACCGTTGGCATTTGGGGCTGGATAAGTTGTTGTGAGGTGCTGTCTTGTGCATTATAGGATGCTTAGCAGCGTCCGTGGCCAGTAGACCCTCACCTCAAGTTGTGACAGCCAACAGTGTCTCCAGACATTGCCACATGTCCCAGGCCGGGGGAGTGGGAGGGTAAAATCACCCTTGTGAGAACCACTGCTCTAGTTTTAAAGCTCTAAAAGTAAATAAATATATACATGTCTAAACATTTACCAACCTTACATGGAGGTAGACACTGAGACTTACAAGGACATGCTCTATGTTTTGCTTTCCTTTGTCCAGCTCTCCTTAATAATGCCATTAGACTCATTCTGGAAAGAAAATCTTTTGGTTTTTTTCCCTTTTCAAGGATGTGCTGTAGAATTTTTGATCCTCATAGCCTCATAAGTCTAGTTTTGACCCAGAAGTCAGGACCTCTGTCACTTCATGATACTGGAAACCTGTCCAGGTTTGAAGAGCATATTGTTCACACTACTTTGTTCTATTTTATGCATAATATCAACCTCTGTGTCTTCTTCAGACCTCAGATCCAGAGAAACAGTTTATATGAAGAAAGCGTAGTAATGAGAGGTCTGGTTGTGTCCAAAGGAATAAGATTTGTGATTATACATTATATTGTTCCTAAAAACTCTTGGCAAGTCAAAGTTCATCCAAAATAACTCTGATCATTTAAACCAATATTTTGTGTCCCAAGATAGACTTGAATACCTCAAAACATGTTAGGGCTCAGAATAAAAGTTTAACAGTAAAAAATACCTTACATTTATATAGTGAGTAGCAGTTTGCTAAATGTGATCACCTCCTTTCTTGGTGACTAACAGCTGTAGCATTTGAGACTGTAGAATAGTTCCACATTCAGTGATTAATCTTTGGGCTTCCTTGCACCCCAGTTTTTTTTTGGTTTTTTGGTTTTTTGGTTTTGGCTGCATTGGGTCTTCATTGCTGCGTGCGGGCTTTCTCTAGTTGCGACAAGCAGGGTCTACTCTTTGTTGCAGTGCACGGGCTTCTCATTGCGGTGGCTTCTCTAGTTGCAGAGCATGGGCTCTAGGCACGCGGGCTTCAGTAGCTGTGGCACGTGGGCTCAGTAGTTGTGGTGCACGGGCTTAGTTGCTCCATGGCATATAAGATCTTCCTGGACCAGGGCTCAAACCCGTGTCCCCTGCATTGGCAGGCGGATTCTTAACCACTGTGCCACCAGGGAAGTCCTGCACCCCAGTATTTTTTGAAAATATTTTTAGTAAAAAGGCATTTGGTACAGTTTAATATTTTTGTGGTGTGACCGAGTTGGTTGGTGGCTTGTAGCATAAACCAAACCAAAATTGCCATAAACCAAAATTGGAATCGTTTGAAGAATGCCCCCAAAATGTTTCATCAGCAGTAGCAGTGGAGTTTGAGAAAACGTCACTGATGACATCAAAGTAACAAGCCATTGACTTCATGAGACAGAGAACAAGAATGAGGCATTGTGGACTCTGGAGTCAGACTACCTGGGTTTAAATACAACTTTGACCACTTAGTGACTCTGTGGCGTTTGAACAAATTGCTTAGCCTGTCACTGACTTTTTCCCCCCTCCCTGTAAAAATGGTAATAACAATAATACCTACTGCATAAAGTTTTTGTGAGGATTAAAGATTTATTATATGTAAAGCACTGAGAATAGTACTCAGCAATATGTTAAATGCAATGTTAGCTGCTATTATTATCTATAAAGGAATAGGTATAGGTATATCTTTGCCTGTTAGACTCTACAGTATTTATTTTAACAGATTTTTTTCACGTGGCCCCATTTCAGACTATATGATCTCACATTTTAGAAGGAACATGAAATATGCTGTTCAAGGACTCCATTACCTCTGCTTATGGTCATGGGTGATGCTTAGGTTCCACATAGTCATTGTGTGCATTGGATGTGTGTAACAATTCTTCATAAAGAATAATAACCAGTAACATTCGGCATATTAATTCCTGTGCCAAGGTACCACCTTAACTCTATTTTATTTAGCTTATTGAAAGAGAGCGTCACCATATAATATGAATTTTCAGAAACAAAAGCTCTTCATTCCCAAAGGGTGAGTGATAAGTAATAGTATTTGCTTTAGCAAATACAGGTAAACTTGTGTCTGTTTTGACTTTAGGGAAATTAATCTGCAGACTTTCCTGCAGAAAACAGAAGAAGACTAAAGCCTTACATCCAGAAGGGTGATAAGAGAATAAAACAATGAGAACCAAATCTCAGCCCAGAATAAAACATGGACAACCAACTTTCAAACTTTGCTCGATGATAATCTCATTTCAAGAGATGGTTAGAAGGGATAAAAGTTTAGTATCTTTTTCATAATGTTTTGACAATCCTGAAGTTTCAGTCATGTAAACTTTCTGTCTCCTGTATACTACCCTTTGAGGACTTTTATGCTATATGACAATAGTGAGAAAGAGTTTATCTGCTGACCATGTGCTATTGTAGACAATACTGGAAGAATGAAATGTATTGTTAGAAGGAAATTGCAAGGCCTGATTGATGTTTGAGAAACTGTAGGCACAAATGTCATGGCACCTTAATCAGGATTCTTTATAAGGTTTTGGACCCATTCTTCTCAGTCTTAGGGCTTCTAATCATTCTTGGTTTTATATCCACAAGTGAGGTCTGGGAATTCTCTCTCCTTAAGTGAAAAGTTTTTAAAAGCCAAGACTATGACTCTCCTCTCTAATTTTGTTACTATTCTTGCACTCAGTTTTCTGAATTCCTTCATCAGAGCTGTTTCTCATAGCCAAGTTTGTCCTAAAAGCCTCATAAATTGAAGAAAACAATCTTCAGAATTTAGTCTGAAAACTAGAGGCAATATTAACACTTTTCAACAGCATCAAGTAAGTTTTGAAAGCTATGCAGTGCATCGCATTCCAAACTATTCTACCAAATACTCTAATCTTGTTCTGTGTTACTGGAAGTTGCCTGTGCCCTAAGCATCTACTATGTCATTTAAGTTACTTTCATATTTAATGAAACCATCTAAAATCTGAAGCAAAGGAATTGGAGTTCCAATTCCAGCAGTTGACAGCTCACTCAGTTGTAGAAGGGCAAAGTATCAGAAAGGTTTTCTTTTTTAAAATATTGTTTACCAAGTTTTAGAATCAGGTTTTATAACTCTGGAATCTGATTTACAAAAATGGTTTGTAGATGTCCATTTTAAAGACTATGGGTAATCAACATTTTTAAGGAACAGTCAACATTGTTCATTAGTTTCTCAATCATTAAAATCACCATAGGACAAAGTTACTTTTTTTTCCTCCCCCTGAGACACTTCCCTTTGTGGCACTTAATATGACATTCTCCTGGCGTTCTCTGTTGTTTCATTCCAAATCCACACACAACACAACTGGCCTCATCACGTTTTGAATCAGATTTTGGAAAGCCCAGAGGGAGAAACCAGATACTACATTCATTTTATTCTAGACAGATGGCTCTCGATAGGAATTTCCACTGAGATATGGTTCATGAAACGACAGTGGATACTGCTCTCATTGAATAGCAAAACAAAGCAGTTTACAGTAAAAGTGCACAGATATCCCAGCCTCACGCAGTGAGACAAGAGCCCACTCCCAACTTCTCACAGTAGGAGATCCTTCTGGCCCTGTCAATTTTGACAAAAAACCAAGATCCCATCTGCTCTGAGAAAGCTTTGGAGGCTCATGCAAAGCTCAGCTGGTTGTTACTCAGGGATAAAATTCAAACTAATGGACCTTCCTCCGCTCTTTAATTTTTTTTTTTTTAAATACAGTCGTATCTATGTTTTATCCTTTGGCAGGATTTTTGCTCTTACTTATTACTGTGTGCTTAGTAGTGTTCTAAAAATGATATAGTGCCACATCAACAGCAAATGAAATAAAACATATGTGTGGCCAAGCACTGCTTTGCAAACCATAGACTACCCCTCTCAATCATGCTACCTGTCAAGTATCAAACCTGAGTATTGACATCAACTGAAAGACCTCATTTACCTGTCACGTGATTTGGATTTGTTAAGCCCAGAGAGGAAGCCTAGGGTGATTAAATGCAAACGTTGACACCATAGTAATCTTTCTAGCCCTTTGCAGTAAATTGCCCCATGGTTAATATAGGGAAAAATTTTTAATTACTCAGAATGTTATATATGGATCTTAAGGATTAAATATCACCAGTGGACTTGCATCTCCACTGCTGGACTGGTATTATGCATGGAGCAGTATTCATTCAGAAGGTACTTACTGAGTGGCTACTCTGTGGCAGGCACTGTTCTAGGTACTTATCCTCAGAACCTAAGGCAGTTCAGTGTATGGTTTAGAGACAGAGTTCTAATTACATTTCTGTCATTTACTAGCTCCTTTATTCATTTGTTATTTTTTGGAAATTAATCTTTCTTTGGCATAGTTTCTTCAGCTGTAAAATATAAATAATAACAGTAACCAACTCATAGGGTTGTTGTGAGAGTTAAATGAGATGAGAGGAAGCACGTGTGCAAGCGCAGCTATTAGAACAGTGCTCAGTAAGCTCAGCTGCTCTCATTATTGCCATTATTATGAGAAGGAGAAAGGGTCTTATATTGGTCCACTCTGTGTCTGAAAGTTCTACCATTCGTAATTTCTTTGGCTTAAGAAAGTACATGTGGGGCTTCCCTGATGGCGCAGTGGTTGAGGGTCCGCCTGCCAATGCAGGGGACACGGGTTTGTGCCCCGGTCCAAGGGGATCCCACATGCCGCGGAGCGGCTGGGCCCGTGGGCCATGGCCGCTGGGCCTGTGCGTCCGGAGCCTGTGCTCCGCAGCGGGAGAGGCCACAGCAGTGAGAAGCCGGCGTACCGCAAAAAAAAAAAAAAGAAAGTACATGTGTTATCCAGCAGCCTAATACATCAACAGCTATTGATACCAAAACATAAACTGATTATTAGGATTACCCCAAAAGAAAGCACGTCCCTAAGGGTATGGGACTGAGGGCAGTGTTGTTTTTATGAGAGTGAGAAGTTTATTAATGAAAGGAGGAAACACATTAGGGTTCATTGCCACGGTGGACATTGTGGTCATCCGAAAGACAGTACAAGGTCTTGCATCCCTGGCTCAGGATAATTGAAAAGTGGGTGGAGGGGGCCTGAATATAAGACTCTCAGATTTTCCCAAGGCCAGCCTTGGCCTTAAGTTATATCTTTCTGCTATTAAAATGTGAACATGGAGAATAGGATCTGCAAGAAAAAATATGCTTAGCAGTTAACAAGCATACACAGACTGCCTGGGTTCAAAACCTGAATATGCCGCTTAATAGTAGTGTAACCTTGAGCACATTCCTTAACTGACTTTTGACATCCATTAAACGAGCATGATAAAATTTTATGGGGCTGCTGACAATTAAATTAGACCTAGAAACAATGTCTGACAGAAAAAACTCAGTAAATATGCCTCTATCATTGTTATTGTACTTTGCTATTATTGGAGCTGCTTTGTTTTCATTATTTAGTTTCTTTCCAAAGGCTTAACTTGATTTTGCTTGTGCTGTGTGGGCCTTTGGCTGAATTTGAAGTTCAAGTTCCAAATCTTTTTTAGCCTCATTTTTTTATAGTTTCAGTATTCTACCAGTGATCTCAATTGTACCAATATAAAATTAGTTTGTTGATGAAGTAGCAAATTTGAAAGCAAAGTTATTTTCTTGGTTCCATGTCTAGTTGAAATTCTAGCACTAGCATTTGGGCAGATCTCCTTGTATTTTAGTCCCTATCTGCAAAATTTAAAATACTATCTAAACTTAGTTTCATTTACAAATTACATATAGCATGTGAAAACCGCCCCTCGGGTTCCTAAAATTCAGACTTTTTAAGGAGTTAAGTTGATGATTAACCTAATCAGATTCCATTTGCTCATAACATTTAAGAATTCAGTTTTTGATATCATGAATGCCAAAGTTTTAAAGAACTGCTGGGTAATCCGAAATTGCTCCACTGAGCAGATTAACAATTACTATTAGTATCATTTTAAATATGTGCAGAAGTATTGGTGTAGGGACAATAAAACTTCATTAACGGAGGTAACTACAACTGGAGATGTAGGAAAATTGACCTGAGTTGAGTCCTGTGTTCACAGTGTATAATGGAAGAATTTTCTAAGCAAAATGATAGTATTCTCTCTTTGGTCTTCACCTGTTCTTAGAAAAGTTTCTGAAACCCATTTACTCTATAATGAATATATTTGTTAATTGCTTAAAATGTTATACCTCCATTAAGATAGTTATAGTTTATCACCAAGTATGAAGCTCGAGGAATGAAGCTCAGATTGTGGAATTCCAGCTGCCATCCAGTGGGAATGGTAGGTATTTTTTGGACAGAGGAATCTTTTAAGTAGCCTTAAGTGCATCAGGTAGATGCCTTGTCCCCAAAGGCTAGTTCATCTGATTTCACTCTAGATGCTACTGTGTACACATCACACACATCACACTTTAGAACAGAAGTGGCAGATGTATTTTAGCTCATTTGGCAATAGTTGATTGTCAGTAATTACATGAATTTCAGTTGAGAAGGGTTCTGAGACCAAGTCCAAATTAGCAGAAAAGAGTATGTGATTTATTAATACTGAATGAAGGAAAGGAAGCAGCAGCATTTGTGTAAAGTATTTATAATCCTGAACCTTGAATTCACCAAGGGCATAGACTGTGTCTTACTCGTTTTTGTACCACTAGTGCCCAACATGGAACACTCTGTGGCTCCTAATAAATTTTTATTAAAATTAAAATTTTATATTTTAATAAATATGAATTTATGAATTCATATTCATAAAATACTTTGCACTACATATACACATACTTTTTTTTCTCTGAGAGATCTTAATTGTAATTATCTTTTATGTTAAAAAAAAAGATACAAGCACAGAAATGAAGAATGACTTGTACCATCATCTGAGAGCAAATGGACTGAAAACCTGTGACTAGAATCCACTGCTTCTCATTCTCTCAGTCCTGGTCCTAGTCTAGTCCTGGTCTCTTTGGCCAAGAGCTTTTGGATTGCTATGAAGGAGACCTTACACATACTAACCAAATTTTTTTCGTGCTTTCCCAAGGTCTGTCGAGTTGCTTATGAAATCATGCAAACACTGCATCCCGACGCCTCTGCAAACTTCCATTCTTTGGATGACATCTACTATTTTGGAGGGCAAAATGCCCACAACCAGATTGCCATTTATCCTCACCAACCTCGAACTGCAGATGAAATCCCCATGGAACCTGGAGATATCATTGGTGTGGCTGGAAATCATTGGGATGGCTATTCTAAAGGTGTCAACAGAAAACTGGGAAGGACGGGCCTATATCCCTCCTACAAAGTTCGAGAGAAGATAGAAACAGTCAAGTACCCCACATATCCTGAGGCTGAGAAATAAAGCTTAGATGGATGAGAAAGACAACCAAACTCAGTTCAAACCGTTTGAGCCAAACAGTAGATGAAGAAGGCCCCAACCTATCAACTCATGGTTAAATGAGTCAACACCCTCATCGCCAGGAGCAGCTGGGATCTGACAGATGCTTCATTGGTGGAATTCCTCTTTAACAAGGGCTACCGTGCCCTCAAAACCATGCACAGTCCGATAATGTACTCACGTATAACATACAAACAGGTTGTTTTCTACTTTACCCGTTCTTTCAAGATTATGTCCCCATGAAACAAACACTGCCACATTGTGTAATTTAAGTGACACAGACATTTTGTGTGAGACTTCAAACATGGTGCCTATATCTGAGAGACCTATGTGACCTAATGAGATGACTCAAATAGCTCCCTCCTGTGGGGAGCTTGATTCTTAGCCAGTGGTGGTATTGTAACCACTGAATTCACTCCAATCAACAGATTCAGAATGAGAATGGATGTTTTTGTCTGGAATTTTTTTTTGAGTAATTGTACCAGTTCATCCACCTCATCATTAATAAGTGAAGGATACAACAGAAAATAAAATATTCATACTCCATTGGGAACTTTTGTAAAACAATACCATGAACAGATTCTTTAGTACTCAATGTTTCCGGACATTCTCTTTGATAACAAAAAATAAATTTTAAAAAGAGGAATTTTGTAAAGTTTCTAGAATTTTATATCATTAGGTGATGATGTGGCCAGCTTTATAGTGGAAAATGTTGATAAAAAGAAGAGTTTTATAGTTCTGCTTTACTTTTTTTTCTGTTTCAGATTGAGTGGTTCAGCTCAGAGAGTCATTGGTCCATTTTAACACTGAAAACTGAGTTTAGTTGGTGCACATTACAGAGTTGCTCAGAACCATCTTAGGGAAATTTTATTTTATTATTTTGGGCATTGTTTATTTGATTTAATTGAATCAAATAATCATACTCCTCACTGCCAGAGGAACTATCCCCTCCACTTCCAAGCTAACAATTTCAGGCTTGTTCTTTCTTATTGTGGGTATTGTCACTTTTTGTGAGTTGAGACCTGTTGTTTTAGCCAGGAAATGATTTGTGCCCTTTCCTATCATGTCCTGCTTTTGAGAGTACCAGGAATCTGTGGGGTTGGGAAGCTGGCTCTGTTTCCATTTTTTTAAAATTAATTAATTAATTTATTTATTTACTTACTTACTTATTTACTTACTTTTGGCAGCATTGGGTCTTCACTGCTGTGCGCAGGCTGTCTCTATTTGCGGCGAGCAGGGGCTACTCTTTGTTGCGGTACACAGGCTTCTCATTGCAGTGGCTTCTCTTGTTGCGGAGCACAGGCTCCAGGTGCACGGGCTTCAGTAGTTGTGGCGCACAGGCTCAGTAGTTGTGGCTCAAGGGCTCTAGAGTGCAGGCTCAGTAGTTGTGGTGCACGGGCTTAGTTGCTTCCTGGCATGTGTGATCTTCCCAGACCAGGGATCGAACCCATGTCCCCTGCACTGGCAGGTGGATTCTTAACCACTGTGCCACGAGGGAGGTCCCTGGCTCTGTTTCTGAAGTATGCATCTCATACTACATAGAGTTTGGTGAACAAAGGAGAGAGGAACCAGTATGAGACCCAAAATGGACTTGGGATTAACTCTTCCAAATACTTCCTTTTAGTAATTCCACATCAGAATCACTTTGGAAGACAAGACTTTGATGCTCTCTCTGCTTTCCCTCTGAACATCACTTTTCTCCTTCTAAGAACACGTCCTCTTTTCTATAGCCTGCCTCTTTTAGATGCCTCATAGGAGTATTTCATAGCATTGTTTTTCCTTCTGAAAGAAAAATTTGATCCATGTAGAAACCAGTAGCAGGCCTGATATTAAATATCAGGAATCCTAGACAGAAAAGCCCTGTCCTTCACATCATCTCTAAATGAAAATACCTGTATATAAAATATCCCCACCACACTTCCCTAAATTCTTTCTACCTCTCCATTCAGGTCTCCCAGAACTAACCATCTAGTGTCAGTAAGCAATTTTCAATTTAGTTTTGGTACAAATAAGTCGTTTGAAACAAAAATCTCCAACTAAGCAGAGGTACTTTTGAATATGAGTTATTTTCTAATTCTCATCTCACTTGTCATCAGAACATCAGTAACCATGGGTTTTTATTTCCTCTGCTGAGATTTCCTGTTTTTATTCATTACAAGTATGTTTTCCTTTACTTTTTTGAACATCATTATAATAAATGCCTTAAAATCCTTTTCTGCTAAATCTAATATCTGAATCATCTCAAAGTTGGTCTCTATTTGTCTTTTCTCTAGAAAAAGAATCACAGTTTTCTGGTTATTCAAATGTTGAGTAAATTTAGATTGTATCCTGCATGTTATAAATGTTAATGTTGTGGATTCTGTTATATTCCTCTGAAGAGTGCTGCTGTTTTTGTCTGTGTTAGTAGGCATTTAACTTCATTGAACTCAAACTGTAAACTGTGTCTTGGGCAAAAGCGCAAATCCCAATTATTTTATCTTTAGCTGGAGCCTGCCCCACACATATATGGTTCAGGAGTCAGCTAGAGATTTGGGTAGATTTTACACACAGAATTTGGAACTCTCTTTCTTTGCCTTTCTATCTTCTGAGATTTCCATCCTCACTTTCCAGCAGCTGTGGTTGCTCTGATTCTGTGGTGTCCTCTGTTTCTTCAACCAGAAAGACAGCAGTTTTCTATCAGCCTAAAAGCCATAAAAATGGGAAACTCACCTTGTACCCTTCCCTTCTAAGTTTCAGCCTCTTTCCAGAATTTGCCCGCTTTTTTTGTTCAGTATCCAATGGCTTTGGGTAGCTTTTTTGTATTTTGTCAAAAGTTGATCATTGTTATCCATTGGAAGATCTGTTCAGTAGGTGCTTAAACTCTGTCATACAGGAAGTGAAACTCTGAAGCAGAGAGTTAAAATGAAAAAGTATGGTGGGGGAGGGAAGGGTCTGTGTTTAGATTCTGACCTTAATAGCTAAGCAGCCAGTGGCTTTAAGCAGGAAGGAAAAATGAAGAACTAACCAAATTGTTAAACCTGCAGGTGTGAGGGGCTAATGAATACTGCTGACCATTTCCTTCTGAAAAGCTTTTCTGAGCCACTTTTTTGCAAATCATCAAGTACATACTATACAGGCTGCCTTGTTGGGAGGACTGACATTTCTTCACCACTGTTATACTTTCGCCATGAGGGCCTGGTACTTTAAAACCCTACATGATTTTGAATTGCGTGTAAAACTCTACATGGTTTTAAATTGTGTGACCAGTGCTAGATTAGGAAGATTTGGGTCTTTTCCTTGTTACAAGACCCATTTGTGAAAGAGCCTTACCTAGAAAACAAAGTTATTAGCCTGGGCTCATTGAATGTGGATACCACCATCCTGCATACTAATGACAAAACAGTTACAAAAGTTCTTTCTGGTCCTATCACTCAAGTCTGATTCAGTGCTGAGCTGAACTTAAAGAGTCCATGCCTGTTGTCAAAGGGCTTCCAGCCCTAATCCAGGGTTTCTTTGTGTCCCAGGTGAATGAGACTAGTTGCTTCCCTCTCTGAGCTTTAGTTTTTTTCTATCATATAGAACCTAAGCTGTTTCCTGGGTTCCCTCTAGAAAGTTGAGAACATGAATGGCCTCAGCTTCTGAGGGGCTTGAGAGTTAAAAAAGAAAAACCACATCTAAAAAGCTATCTCATAGAGTGATTGTCATCATCCTTTAGCTAGAGAGACTGTAATCACTATATATTCAGTAAGCAGGAAAAGTACTGGAGTCTAAATGGTGCCTTTAGAAGAATCTCCTCTGCCTCAATGAGAATAAATCTCTCTTACTTAAGGTGCAATAGACATGTCCACTTTGACCATAGCCAACCGCCTGATTTTTCATTTGTGCTCCTGGGAGGCTGTGCAATAGCCAGGATCCGATCCGTAGTCTCATATAGAATAGATGTGTGGCTTAGGGGTTGACAATTTGGGGACTGGGCTTTAACACCCTAATTTATGCTGGATACAGACTCTAGGGAATTTTTTAAGTGCCATGCCCAGAAGGAAGCACAAAGGAGAATTTACCTCTACACTTACTGGTTCCTGATGGCCGTCTCCCTTTTGGAAACATGGAGGGAGCTGTTCCAGGATCCATGGAAGGGCAGAGGCAGGCCGTGGCAAGCTCTTTGGCTTCAACTTTCATTGATACTATGCATGTTTGAACACTTGCCCCTCGACAGTGCATTCACTTTTGGTTCTTTATACAAGTAAGAAGCTCTGACTCTGAGTACTTGCTCAGCTGTTCAGCCTCGCCATCTGCAGTCCAGTTCAGTTGCCACCTGCTTTCTCCTTTCCTTATTCTTTTTTTTTTAATATTACATACTTTTAACATCTTTATTGGAGTATAATTGCTTAACAATGTTGTCTTAGTTTCTGCTCTATAACAAAGTAAATCAGCTATACATATACATATATCCCCTTATCCCCTCCCTCTTGTGTCTCCCTCCCACCCACCCTATCCCACCCCTGTATGTGGTCACAAAGCACCAAGCTGATCTCCTTGTGCTATGCAGCTGCTTCCCACTAGCTATCTGTTTTGCATTCGATAGTGTATATATGTCAGTGCTACTCTCTCATTTCGTCCCAGCTTACCCTTCCCTATCCCCATCCCCGTGTCCTCAAGTCCATTCTCTACGTCTGCATCTTTATTCCTGTCCTGCCCCTAGGTTCATGAGAACCATTTTATTTTATTTTTTTAGATTCCATATATATGTGTTAGCATACGGTATTTGTTTTTCTCTTTCTGACTTGCTTCACTCTGTATAACAGACTCTAGGTCCATCCACCTCACTACAAATAACTCAATTTCATTTCTTTTTATGGCTGAGTAATATTCCATTGTATATATGTGCCACATCTTCTTTATCCATTCATCTGTCGAAGGACACCTAGGTTGCTTCCATGTCCTGGCTATTGTAAATAGTGCTGCAGTGAAAACTGTGGTATATGACTCTTTTTGAATTATGGTTTTCTCAGGGTATATGCTCAGTAGTGGGATTGCTGGGTCATATGGTAGTTCTATTTTTAGTTGTTTAAGGAACCTCCATACTGTTCTCCATAGTGGCTGTATCAATTTACATTCCCACCAACAGTGCAAGAGGGTTCCCTTTTCTCCACACGCTCTCTAGCATTTATTGTTTGTAGATTTTTTTTTTATTTTTATTATTTTTTTTGCGGTATGTGGGCCTCTCACTGTTGTGGCCTCTCCCGTTACGGAGCACAGGCTCCGGATGCACAGGCCCAGCGGCCATGGCTCACGGGCCCAGCCGCTCCGCGGCATGTGGGATCTTCCCAGACCGGGGCACGAACCCGTTTCCCCTGCATCGGCAGGCGGACTCTCAACCACTGCGCCACCAGGGAAGCCCTGTTTGTAGATTTTTGATGGTGGCCATTCTGACCACTGTGAGGTGATACCTTATTGTAGTTTTGATTTGCATTTCTCCAATGATTAGTGATGCTGAGCATCCTTACATGTGTTTGTTGGCAATCTGTATATCTTCTTTGGAGAAATGTCTATTTAGATCTTCTGCTCATTTTTTGATTGGGTTGTTTGTTTTTTTGATATTGAGCTGTGTGAGCTGCTTGTATATTTTGGAGATTAATCCTTTGTCAGTTGCTTCGTTTGCAGATATTTTCTCCCATTCTGAGGGTTGCCTTTTTGTCTTGTTTATGGTTTCCTTTTCTGTGCAAAAGCTTTTAAGTTTCATTAGGTCCTATTTGTTTATTTTTGTTTTTATTTCCATTTCTCTAGGAAGTGTGTCAAAAAGAACATTGCTGTGATTTATGTCAAAGAGTGTTCTTGCTATGTTTTCCTCTAAGTTTTATACTGTCTGGCCTTACATTTTAGGTCTTTAATCCATTTTGAGTTTATTTTCGTGTATGGTGTTAGGAAGTGTTCTAATCTCATTCTTTTACATGTAGCTGTCCAGTTTTCCCAGCACCACTTACTGAAAAGGCTGTCTTTTCTCCATTGTATATTCTTGAATCCTTTATCAAAGATAAGGTGACCATATGAGCATGGGTTTACCTCTGGGCTTTCTGTCCTGTTCCATTGATCTATCTTTCTGTTTTTGTGCTGGTACCATACTGTCTTGATTACTGTAGCTTTGTAGTACAGTCAGAAGTCAGGGAGCCTGATTCCTCCAGCTCCGTTTTTCTTTCTCAAGATTGCTTTGGCTATTCAGGGTCTTTTGTGTTTCCATACAAGTTGTGAAATTTTTTGTTCTAATTCTATGAAAAATGCCATTGGTAGTTTCTTAGGGATTGCATTGAATCTGTAGATTGCTTGGGTAGTATAGTCATTTTCAGAATGTTGATTCTTCCAATCCAAGAACATGGTATATCTCTCCATCTGTTTGTATCATCTTTAATTTCTTTCATCAGTGTCTTATAGTTTTCTGCATACAGGTCTTTTGTCTCCTTAGGTAGGTTTATTCTTAGGTATTTTATTCTTTTGGTTGCAGTGGTAAATGGGAGTGTTTCCTTAATTTCTTTTCCAGATTTTTCATCATTAGAGTATAGGAATGCAAGAGATTTCTGTGCATCAAGTTTGTATCCTGCTGCTTTACCAAATTCATTGATTAGCTCTAGTAGTTTTCTGGTAGCATCTTTAGGACTCTCTATGTATAGTATCATGTCATCTGCAAACAGTGACAGCTTTACTTCTTCTTTTCTGATTTGGATTCCTTTTATTTCTTTTTCTTCTCTAATTGCTGTGGCTAAAACATCCAAAACTATGTTGAATAATAGTGATGAGAGTGGGCATCCTTGTCTTGTTCCTGATATTAGAGGAAATGCTTTCAGTTTTTCACCATTGAGAATGATGTTGGCTGTGGGTTTGTAATATATGGCCCTTATTATGTTGAGATAAGTTCCCTCTATGCCTGCTTTATGGAGAATTTTTATCATAAATGGGTGTTGAATTTTGTTGAAAGCTTTTTCTGCATCTATTGAGATGATCATATGGTTTTTATCCTTCAGTTTGTTAATATGGTGTATCACAATGATTGATTTGTATATATTGAAGAATCCTTCCATTCCTGGGATAAACCCCACTTGATCATGGTGTATGATCCTTATAATGTGCTGTTGAATTTTGTTTGCTAGTATTTTGTTGAGGATTTTTGCATCTATGTTCATCAGTGATATTGGTCTGTAGTTTTCTTTTTTTGTGATATCTTTGTCTGGTTTTGGTATCTGTGATGGTGGCCTCATAGAATGAGTTTGGGAGTGTTCCTCCCTCTGCTATATTTTGCAAGAGTTTGAGAAGGGTAGGTGTTAGCTCTTCTCTAAATGTTTGGTAGAATTTGCCTGTGAAGCCACCTGGTCCTGGGCTTTTGTTTGTTGGAAGATTTTTAATCACAGTTTCAATTTCAGTCTTGTGATTGGTCTGTTTATATTTTCTGTTTCTTCCTGGTTCAGTCTCAGAAAGTTGTGCTTTTCTAAGGATTTGTCCATTTCTTCCAGGTTGTCCATTTTATTGGCATATAGTTGCTTGTAGTAATCCCTCATGATCCTTTGTATTTCTGCAGGGTCAGTTGTTACTTCTTTTTCATTTCTAATTCTATTGATTTGAGTCTTCTCCCTTTTTTTCTTGATGATTCTGGATAAAGGTTTATCAATTTTGTTTATCTTCTCAAAGAACCAGCTTTTAGTTTTACTGATCTTTACTGTTGTTTCCTTTATTTATTTCTTATCTTATTTTTTGTTTATTTGAGATGTTTCTTGTTTCTTGAGGCAGGATTGTATCGCTATAAACTTTCCTCTTAGAACTGCTTTTGCTGCATCCCATAGGTTTTGGGTCGTCGTGTTTTCATTGTCATTTGTTTCTAGGCATTTTTTTATTTCCTCCTTGATTTCTTCAGTGATCTCTTGGTTATTTAGTAGCATATTGTTTAGCCTCCCTGTCTTTGTATTTTTTTAGTTTTTTTTTCTGTAATTGATATCTAGTCTCATAACGTTGTGGTCGGAAAAGATACTTGATAATTGATACGATTTCAATTTTCTTTAATTTACCAAGGCTTGATTTGTGACCCAAGATATGATCTATGCTGGAGAATGTTCCATGAGCACTTGAGAAGAAAGTGTATTCTTTTGTTTTTGGATGGAATGTTCTATAAATATCAATTAAGTCCATCTTGTTTAATGTGTCATTTAAAGCTTGTGTTTCCTTATTTATTTTCATTTTGGATGATCTGTCCATTGGTGAAAGTGGGGTGTTAAAGTCCCCTACTATTATTGTGTTACTGTCGATTTCCCCTTTTATGGCTGTTAGTATATGCCTTATGTATTGAGGTGCTCCTATGTTGGGTGCATAAATATTTACAGTTGTTATATCTTCTTCTTGGATTGATCCCTTGATCATTATGTAGTGTCCTTCTTTGTCTCTTGTAATAGTCTTTATTTTAAAGTCTATTTTGTCTGAAATGAGAATTGCTACTCCAGCTTTCTTTTGATTTCCATTTGCATGGAATATCTTCTTCCATCCCCTCACTTTCAGTCTGTATGTGTTCCTAGGTCTGAAGTGGGTCTCTTGTTGACAGCATATATACGGGCCTTGTTTTTGTATCCATTCAGCCAGTCTGTGTCTTTTGGTTGGAGCACTTAATCCATTTACATTTAAGGTAGTTATCGATATGTATGTTCCTATTGCCATTTTCTTAATTGTTGTGGGGGTTTTTTTTGTAGGTCCTTTCCTTCACTTGTGCTTCCTGCCTAGAGAAGTTCCTTTAGAATTTGTTGTAAAGCTGGTTTGGTGGTGCTGAATTCTCTTAACTTTTGCTTGTCTGTAAAGCTTTTGATTTTTCTGTTGAATTTGAATGCGATCCTTGCTGAGTAGAGTAGTCTTGATTGTAGGTTTTTCCCTTTCATCACTTTAAATATGTCCTGCCACTCCCTTCTGGCTTGCAGAGTTTCTGCTGAAAAATCAGCTGTTAACCTTACGGCGATTCCCTTGTATGTTATTTGTTGCTTTTCCCTTGCTGCTTTTAATATTTTTTCTTTGTATTTAATTTTTGATTAATATGTGTCTTGGCATGTTTCTCCTTGGATTTATCCTGTATGGAACTCTGCGCTTCCTGGACTTGACTGACCATTTCCTTTCGCATGTTAGGACCGTTTTCAATTACAATCTCTTCAAATATTTTCTTAGACCCTTTCTTTTTCTCTTCTTGTTCTGGAACCCCTATAATTCAAATGTTGGTGCGTTTACTGTTGTCCCAGAGGTCTCTGAAACTGTCCTCAATTCTTTTCATTCTTTTTTCTTTTTTCTGCTTTGCGGTAGTTATTTCCACTATTTTATCTTCCAGGTCACTTATCTGTTCTTCTGCCTCATTTATTCTGCTATTGATTCCTTCTAGAGAATTTTAAATTTCATTTATTGTGTTGTTCATCATTGTTTGTTTCCTTTTTAGTTCTTCTATGTCCTTGTTAAACGTTTCTTGTATTTTCTCCATTCTATTTCCAAGATTTTGGGTCATCTTTGCTATCATTACTCTGAATTCTTTTTCAGGTAGACTGCCTACCTCCTCTTCATTTGTTTGGTCTGGTTGGGTTTATACCTTGCTCCTTCATCTGCTGCATATTTCTCTGTCTTCCCATTTTGCTTAACTTACTGTGTTTGGGGTCTCCTTTTCACAGGCTGCATGTTTGTAGTTCCCATTGTTTTTGATATCTCTCCCCAGTGGGTAAGGTTGGTTCAGTGGCTTGTGTAGGCTTCCTTATGGAGGGGACTGGTGCCTGTGTTCTGGTGTGTGGGGCTGGATCTTGTCTTTCTTGTGGGCAGGGCCACGTCCAGTGGTGTGTTTTGGGGTGTCTGTGAACTTAGTATGATTTTAGGCAGCCTCTCTGCTAATGGGTGGGGTTGTGTTCCTGCCTTGCTAGTTGTTTGGCATGGGACATCCAGCACTGGAACTTGCTGGCCGTTGGGTGGAGCTGGGTCTTAGCATTGAGATGGAGATCTCTGGGAGAGCTTTCGCCGATTGATATTACATGGGGCATGGAAGTCTCTGGTGGTCCAATGTCCTGAACTTGCCTCTCCCACTTCAGAGGCTCAGACCAGACACCAGGCTGGAGTACCAAGACCCTATCCACCACACAGCAGATGAGTGGTTTATTACCAAGGGTATTAAAGCACAGGAACCAACAGCCAGATGAAGAGATTCATAGAGTGAGGTGGAGAACAAAGAAACTTCAGTCCTCTTGGAGTTTGGAGCCCAGCACAGTGGCACATGGAGGCATTCTGCTTCACCAACCTGGAAGCTGTCTGAAACCCCTCCTTTTGGATTTTAATGGTGGCTTCACTCTCTCCTTATTCTTAAATAAGACAATCTTGATTTTGTATTTCTACAGAAAATGATCTCTTGTGAATGGTGCCTTTGTTAACTATTCCATTCCTCCTGCAGTTCCTATCCTAATTACTTACACAGACTATAGTTTTGTCATTGGCATCTCCAAGATAGAAAGGAAACTAGATATCCCCTTGGACAGTTTTAGGTAATATATTCCTGTCTCTGAGGTATAATGATGCTATGATACTGTGTATTCAGAGCCTTTTAAGCTAAAGATTTCAAAGATTCTCACAAATCAGTGTCTTTATACTCAAGGGGAATGTGGCTAGGTCATCCTTTGTCAATCAGTACAGAACCTGCACTTTTTTTTAAAAGCGATGTATTGAAGGCCATGGAATAGCCATTTGGTGTTTTGGGAAGAGAGCCAGGAAGAGAGTTCAGAGCTCCTACTGCCCTCCTATCATCTGTAACTGTAACCTCTCCTGCAGCATCAGTGTCCCGTGGAGGCCATTGTTCCCTAACTACCTGTGTGGGTAGAGAAAAGGCCATTAACAAAGGGAAAGCAGCATGTTTGTTCATAACCCAGCTGGGCATGAGAGCATCTGGTGGAGGCTGGGAATGTGCAGTGCTTTGTACAGAGAGCACAGATAGTTTGAACTGTGGGTGTAGTCAGCAGTCTGAGGAATGCTGGGACTTAGAGTTTCTGGCTAGACTTAACTTCCCTAGTGGATTGCAGCCCCTAAGAATTTTCTGACCCAGCATAGGAAATGAAGGGTAGTGGGTGCAAAGGCAGAAGACATAGTTTTCAGTTTTCTTTCTCCTTGTCATTGTTCCTACAAGCCGGTAAGTCCCTGTACCTCACATTCCCTAGAAGAAAGATCAACAGTACTTACTGAAAATCACAGAACTCGGGTTAAGAACACCTGGCCTTCAATTTTGACTCTGCCATTTAATGTGGACAGGTCAGATCATTTTAGAGCTCAATTTTCTTCACCTGTGAAATGAATTGTTTAGATTTAATCAGAGTTCGCAAATGTTTTTGTCTGTTTGGGTTCCACATGTCTAAACTGGGTAGCTACTACTCAGGCTCAGCTGATTATTGTGCTAAGGACATAATGTGGCCAGATCTTTGTTTTTCAAGATGAGCCAAATCTATTTATATGCAAAATTTCAAATTTTTAAATACTGGCAGCTAATTCAAAAATATAAGACACTAAGCAGGGCAAATAAGACATCTGTGGCTACTTTTGGTCCATGGTCCATTAGTTTACAACTGCTGGAATAGATCTAGAAAGTTCTTCTCTAACTTCAAGATTCTGTCTCTGGAAAGGATTGGTAAGATGGGTAACAGCTGTGCAGTGCTTTCAGGTTCATATGCTGCATATGTCCCAATTCTTGGGCAGTGTCTACTCAGCTGGCTCTCATCCTGGGCTCAGAAGTAACTTAATGTGCTAAACTGACAACTGTGCTGAGATAGCTCATATCCTGAGCCCCTCTCAGACTTGGCCCTGAGGATCGAAAGTGGCTCTGTTTCAACTGTCCTGACCACCAATCTTGATTTCTTACAGTCAGGTTCACAGACTGGTGATGACTCTACAGGCCATAAACTGAGATGCCACCTTAGGGAGTTCCTGCTGTTTTTCTCCATTACATCCAAATGTCAAGATATCAGAGTATACTTCAAGTCTGTGGTTCTCAGTGTAGAGAGAGATCAGGATTCTTGGTAGTCTTTAAGAAAGCATGGTGAACTAGGAGGTGCTGAATGATTGAAAATGAGCAGATATTTCTATTTTTAAAGATAAGAAGAAGATAGAGTACCAACATGTAGACTGATAAATTTGATAAGTTATAAGTAAGGTTTTAGACTAGATTATTAAAATGTTAACTGTAATAACTGTGTAAGGACCAGACATACCAGACTAATCATATTTCTGGCTTTAGAGTAAAGAGCATTACAGTAATAGCTAACATTTATTGAGCACTTTCTATGTACCTGGAATTTTTCTAAATACTTTACCTGAGTTAATTTATAATCACCATAATAATAAGGTTGGTACTATCATTTTAGACTGGGAAACTGAAGCTCAGAAGTCTTAAGTAATTTGCCTGTGGTGATAAAGTTAGAGGGTGATAGAGCCAGGATACAAATGCAGACTGCCTGGCTTTTAACCACTCATGGAACACTGTCTCTGCATACTGTCTCTAGGATTTCAACATGGCAGTAACTGTTATTGTGGATAAGATAGAGCAGCTGAGGCTGCATGAGCATAGGTAGTTGTATTAAGAATCAGCTGTTCATTCAAAAGGTTTGATTAACTCAAGTCTCTGCTGGTTTGCCATAAGAGCTCTATCCCGACTTGTTCACATAGTTTATTAATGCTTTGAAAAAGGACAGTGATGGGAACCATATGATATAGTAGTTAAAAGGATGAGTTCTCTTGTCAATCTACTTGGGTTCAAATCCTGGGTCCTCTACCTATTGGCACTGTGACCTTGAGCAAGTAACTTTTCTGTACCTTCACTAAACCATCAATTAAATGAAAATAATACTAGTACATAACTACTTAATAAGGTTTTTGCGAGTGTTAAATAAGTTAACATATGAAAATCTCTTAGCCCAGTGCCTGGCACAAAGCTCAACAAATGTGAGCTGTTATCACTATTCTTTTTGCATTGTTAATCAAAAGTCTTAGTGACTAAAAGCTGAGATAACAGTAAATTATATTGTTGGAGAGAATTAGGGTCCCTAAAAGTTGCTTAAAAATTGAAATGAAAGGGTAAATCTAGCATATACTCAGGGCTTAGAGTCGCTGCATTGGATAATGAATACCAGAGCACTTAACATACTGTACAGCTTACAAATGTAGTTTATTCTTAGATTCAGAAGGTCAGTTGTGTCTCAGTTCAGCCTGTTGGAGATGTAACTAAAGACTTAGAGAATTTAGTTGCCCATAAACTCAGTATTGCCAATAGAGTGCTATGACACCCCCTCCCATTCTACCCTACCCCTCAAAAACAGAAGTCTCCAGACGGAAAGTATTGGATTATTGAATCTCATCTTGAATCCTGTGCTTGGTACTCCATGGTAACATCTTTAGATACTGGTGAGGCTGCTATGTGAAGAAGCAGGTAACGTTGTTTCATGTGACTGCAGTGTGCAGAATCAGCAACAATTAGAGTAAGTTTAACTCAACACACGAAAGAACTTCCTAATAGTGTTGTTGATCATGACACAAGCTAATTTAGGTGGCAGTTCCCTGTCCTTGAAGGAATGTCCAAGCAGAATTGGATGCCAAAGGGAACCTCAAGCATGCAGCAGGGGTTAGTTAACCTCCAAGTTCCTTCCGGCCCTAAATTTCTAAAATGGTCATGGATTTATGGTCACACTGTAGAGACTGAAATTCCATCCAGGAAATAAGTGGTGCCAACCTGAAGCTGCCTGGGTTAGAAGCCTAGACAGCTTAATCTGGTAACAAAGAGGAACAAGGCCCTATCTGTTCGCTAGACCAGCTGACTGGGTCTTTTTCTTTATCTCAGTTACAATCAAGAAACTTAATTTCTTACATTACATAACATAACAGGCTTCGGAAATCTACCTGTTTAAATTTGGAAACTCCTCTTTTGTTTGTTTTCTTTCCTACCTTTGTTTCCTTCTAAAGCTTCTTCCATACAACACAGCTTTATTTTCATCTAAGCCAAGGGAAGAGGAATTTGTAGAGACAAAGGCCAAAAGAACTGAGGAGTCAGAGTTTCCTTAGAAGCCAAGAGTGGCGGTGATGTCCCACCCTGGACTAGATCTGATTGTTCTTTCCATTCAAGAATTCAAGTGTGAGTCCCTTCTGACCTATTCTATTATTTTTAAAGTCATATCCATAAACACTGGAAATTGTTTGCAAACATACCTCACAATTGATCACTGCATACTGGCGGGTCACCACACCAAGAATGAGAACATACATGTGTTCAAGTTACAGAAGAAGGGGTTTGAAATCAGATAGCTCTAGTTTCAGATTCTGGCTTCACACTTGTTTAGGATCAATAAGTTTGATCTAACTGAGGTAATGCTCTTTCAAGAAATTCTCACTGATAATTCAAATAGCCAGAGTTCTGTAAGTCAGTAATTGGCAAGCTATAGCCTAAGGCCCTTTTTTTGTTAAGCAGAGTTTTATTGTAACACAGACCTGCCTGTTCATTTACATATTGTTTATGGCTGCTTTCAAAGGCTACAACAACAAAGTTTAGTAGTTGTGACAAAGACTGATTGTGTGGCCCCCGAGGCCTAAAATATTTACTGTCTGACCTTTTATAGAAAAAAGTTTGTTGACCCCTGCTCCAAGTATCTTTTAGGTTCAAATGGATAATCCAAAGGGCTTAATATCCTAAAATATTGTTTGAATCATCAGAGGAAAATCTAGTTGTGGTAGTAGTACATTAGGCCCTCCACTAATCTGTAAGGTGCCTAATTGTGCAAATTTGATGAAGGTACTCCTTTAGACAATTATTGTAATATACTTATTAGTATAACAAAACTCTTACTGCTATCTGCCAGGAAAATTACTTAAGTATACAAATCTGCAGTGTCTACAATATTGCACTCCCCTGTACAGCTGTATACAGCAGTCCCAGTGCAGTAATGGGATCTGGTAAAAAGGACACTCTACTTGGAATCAACAGACCTGGGTTCTGCTTGTAGCTCAGAAACTAACCTGCTGATATCTTAGGCAAGCTGCATAATTTGTCTCGACCTCAGTTTTCTTACCTTTAAAATATAGGTAGCTCTTAGTCGTTGCTTTGAGAAATTAGGTAAGAAGAGTAGACATAAAATTGCTTTGTAAAGGCTTACAGCTCTGCAGAATCAATCTCCAGTCATGTTTTGGGCAGCTTCTATGGTTCTAGGACTGTAGTAGGTCCTGAAGAGAATGAAATCAGTTTAAAGAGCTTACAGTCTAACCAGAAAGTTGTACACATATGAACTACACTGGAAAGTTACAATTTAACATAAAAAGTTATGTACATTTGAATAATTAGAGCACGAGTAACTTACTGACCTTGCGTTTACTGACCTCCTACTATGTGCCAGACAGTGTACTGAGCCCTTAACATGCTTTATCTCACATGCATAATATTCACATCAGCCATGTGCAGATGGTATTATTATCCGCATCTCTAAAGATAAGGAAAAATAATAACTGGCATTTATTATTCATTTACTGTGTTCCAGACACTATTCTAAGTGTTTTATATATTTTATTTCATCCTCACAGTACCCTATATGTACTATTATTATTCCCATTTTTCATGGGAGGAAATTTATTCAGAGATTCAATCACTGCTTTCCAGTCTTTTTCACACGATGGCACACAGAAAAATATTTGTTTGGCATTCTGGGGTAAATTTGAGGGGATTTGGAGCATCTATATGGGGCTAGGTAAAAAATTCACTACATCTATATTAAAAAATTGACAAAGATATTCAGCAGAGGATCAGGAAAGGTATACATGATGGAGTCACTCATTGCTCTCTGGCAGTGGGTACTAGGTATAAAGTAATACACAGCAAAATAACAATTACTGTATTCAAGATATCTCACAAGGAACCATACAAATAGTGTTCAAGTATAACTTCAACTGTTATAAAATGTTGAATAGTTAAAAGAAATTGCTTTAAGTATTTTATAATTATATGAAAATTTGCAACTGACAGCATTTGTGGTGCATCTACAACTTGTTTGTCTTTGGCAAGCTCTGAGATAAATTATTTACAAAGCAAATGGCTGATGGGTAGCTGAGCAGAACCAAGACTTGAATCCAGGACTGTGACTCTTCAGCCTGTTCTTCTAGCCTCTGTGTAAGGTTGCCCTTCTGCCGTGAAGAGCCAAACTATGTGACCCAGACCCCATTTATCCTTAGCACATTGGATTATTTGAAGTTTGATCGTCCAGGCTCACACTAAGGGGAAACATTATTAACCGTGGTCTTCAATGAACCTTGTTTCCCTACCTGGTTCTCTCCGACAATTTTATTTATTTATTTATTTATTTTATTTTTTTTTTTTTTTTTGCGGTATGCGGGCCTCTCACTGTTGTGGCCTCTCCCGTTGCGGAGCACAGGCTCCGGACGCGCAGGCTCAACGGCCATGGCTCACGGGCCCAGCAGCTCCGCGGCATGTGGGATCCTCCCAGACCGGGGCACGAACCCGTGTCCCCTGCATCGGCAGGCGGACTCTCAACCACTGCGCCACCAGGGAAGCCCTCTCCGACAATTTTAGAACTAGCATTCCATACTTCTTTCTGTTCACTCTCTACCCATTTCCAAAACAGGAGAAAATAGATGGGCAAGTGAGACAAGTGAAGATTCTGTGAGGTCATAGGCAACAGACTGACCCTGTGCTCTGGAGATGCCTGCTTGGGCTCACTCTCACTTGGGGCCTCTGCTTGCCTGCTTCCTGTGGAAGGTGAGTCCTAGCAGAGTGTCTGTTCCCAGCTCAGCCTGCTGTGCTCACACAGAGATGCTGGATTATAATAAAAGGCTATTTCAGCTATCACCCAGCCCCTCCACGCAGGAATAACTCTAGATGTGACTCTGTTTGCCTTCTGTGCTCTGTTTGCCTTCTGTGCTTCACCTCTGAGCAGAAACAGTTTTCCCAGGTGTGCCTCACAGTCTCATGCAGATGAATATTCTGTGGCTGAAGTTGATGTTGGAATTTTATATATGGAAACATTTTTTTAATATGAAGCTTGATATGCATGTATGTTTTACCTAATGATGGTTTGTCTAATTTCCAAGCCTACTTGCATTTGAATTTCCTACTCCAGCCTTCTGCACGGTGGGGGACCTGAAGGAGGTGGAAGATACGGGTGGTGTTTTCTTCCTGGCTTGGCCTGCCATGCTGAGTGACTGACGTGCAGGCGATGATCTAGGGCAGGACATCTGGGGCAAGGTTAGTGACCCATGAAGGTGTCCTGAGCTCCCATCAGAGAGAGCTTGGAGCCAGCAGAGCTGTCAACACTCAGTTTCTTTTTGATTAAGATTCTGCCTCTTAATCCCTGGAGGCCACTTATCCTTCCCACCTCCAAGAAAAGACAGAGTTAAAGCCTGAGGTCATTGCTTAGTGGGAGCCCCAGGAGCTTACTTGGCCAGAAGGGGCCTCTTTTAGCCTCTCTCAGCAGCCACTCCATTATCAGACTCCTCTACCAACAGGTGAGCTCATGCCCTGTGATTTACAGAGCTCCTAAGCTACAGTGGCTCTCAGAGGAGCAGCTTCTCAAGGAAGAGGGAAGATGCTTATGGAAAACCACTGGTGAGGCAGGGAGGTCAGGGGAAATAAGTTTATTAATTATTGTGGTCACTTTGCCTGTTTCAAGGGTGATGTTTTTGGAGGATATATCCTCCCAAGTTAGAGAGTTCTGTTTTCTCTTCTCATTGTGATTCAGTCTAGCTTATCTCAATAAGCTTTAGTCAATAAGCTCCTCACTCAGCTGCAGCTCCTTAAAGGCAAAAATTGTATCTTATTCATCATTGTATTCCTAGTGCATACACAGTGACTGGCACATAGTAAGTGCTTGAAAATGTACTGTGCTGAAATTATTATAGATTTAATGATGCACTATCGTGGATTTGCTTTAAGGTAATACAAGAGGAAGGGAGAATTGGGTGGGAGTATAGATGAAACAAGATTGGCCATGAGATGAAAACTGTTTAAGCTGAGTGATAGGTCATGGGGGTTTGTTACACTATTCTGTCTAGTTTTTTTTCAGTATTTTCCATATGAAAACTTTTTATGCTTATCTGAATTAAGTATAAAAAAATGTTGAAAGATGCAGCCAAGACTGGCCCAATGCTCTCTTAATATTCTCATCTTTTTCCAAGGCACATAGCTAGATTGCACTTTGTAGTCAGGCCATGTGACTTAGGTTCTGGCCAGTAGAATGTAAGGCTCTTCCAAGTGTGAGACTAAGCCTGCACGATCCTCTAAGCTTTCTTCCACCCCTTGCCTCCAGGCTGCAGGCAATTAGTTAAAAAACCCAACTCCTAAGCAATGATGGAGCCTAGGTGGATGAGCCTGGACCTCTGAATTACTTCATGGAACAAAACCACCTGCCACACTCTGCTGATGAACCTGCAGTAGACTTGGATGTGACTGAGAGATAAGCCTTTATCATGTTTTAAAAAAAATACAGTTTTGAATTGCCCTTAATCTGGCAAACCAGGTTTTGACCCCAGCTATTTTTGACATGAGAGGAGGCTTTTAGTAGTTACTTGGCCTTTTAGCTTTGATGATAATAACTAACGTTTATTGAGTAACCACTATATGCCAGGTATTGTTTTAAGTGCTTTGTATGTATTAACTCCTTTATTCCTACAAAAACCCTATGAGAGAGAAACTAATATTCTTCCCATTTTGCAGAGGAGGGAATTGAAAGAATAAGTAACTTGCCCAAATCAAACAAATTATAAGTGACAAAGCCTAGACTCAGATTCACTTCTGACTCTCAAGCTCTGTCTCTGCACCAGCCTGTAATACTGCCTAAATATTTCAGACTTCCCCATGGGAAATGAATAGTAACATGAAGTAATTTCTAGGCAGCATGAAGTAATTTCTAGGCAGCATGATGTATCACCTATAGAAGCAGTGCTGGGCCCCCATTCTGGGGAAGAGTACACAGAACAGAAAAGAACCAAAACCTGCTCCGCCCCCGCTCTTGTAAATGGTGTCCTTTTGATCAGAATTTAATGATGGTGTCCTTGATCATCTGCGATAAAACCAAGTGTGAGAGTTTCATTCATTCTGAATGGCTCTCTGATTTAATTCTTTTCCATCTCCTCTCAACCTTGACCTCCCCTGTATTTGCCACAAGGAGCAAATATCTGTCATCTCCTCCACTCACAAATTCCACTTGCCCACAGCCCCACCTGGCCCACCCTTTGTGACCCTCTCTCTCCTTGATCCCAACCCAGAACCTATGTCTCTGTTGTAGGCTATTCAGAGCACATGGTAAGGCAGAGAATCATGTAAATAGTCATTAAACCTCCAAATGACAGTAGTAATTGGTAACTCCCTTGCTTCCTGACCTCATTTGCTTGCTGCAGATGCTGCCAATCCTCAACAGCCAGCAGAGCTGAGGAGGGGGCACCGTCAAGCTTTTGCCAGTGCTCTACCCAGGACAGGGGTTTCAAACTGCATTCCATGGAGAGGCTTCAGGAGTCACCTGAGAAGATGGGAGAAGATACAGAGAATGTTCAATGAGCGGGTTTCTAAAACCCCCAGCTCACTTCTATCACAGCAGTTCCACTTTATCTGCTTCATGTAAGATTGCATGTAGAGAATTATTCTACTCTTGAAATAGAGAAGAAACCCTTGCTTTGGAAGCCCCTTTGAGTCTCCAAACCTTTGAGCGCTTCTTCACGTCTTGAGCCTCTCAGTCCCACCATTCCTGCCCACCAGGGGCAGAGGTGGGAAGGAAGCCCAGTTGACTGTCCCAATTCCACTCTCTAGGCTCTGGAGTCATGGAAAATTACAGCAAAACAGCTCATGGGTGGAGAAAGGGGCCATAGGTTGCTGCTCCCCATACAAGTCCCACAGTTCTGAGTCTTACGTAGCCTTGCGTAGAGTGGGTGCTAAATGAACATGAAATGAATAGATGAATGGTTGATCTCTGTTGGTCTGGGTGTAGTTCCAGTCGGGGTTGGGGAGGATGGGAAACTGGCCTTGATCTCAGAATGGTCACGATATTTATTCCTCAAGATTCAGAGAGGCAATTTGGCATAGACATTAGGAATGTGGGATCTAGAGTAAGATCCTCTGGCTTCAAATCCTCCCACTTTCAAACTGTGTGACTTTATCCTTGTAAAATAGGAATAGTATTTCCCTCATAAAGCTGTTATGAGGATTGAAATGAGTATGTGTAAAGCACTTGGTGCCCGAAATGTTAGTGCTCAGTGAACACTGATAAACGTTAACCCTCATCATTGTCATTACCTTGATCAAATGCCTCCTGACTCTCCTAAGCAGAATTCATTATTCTCTGCACTTTTGCAGCACTTTGCTCAGATCTCTGGGGAAACTGTCAGGATTTTTTCCCAAACTCCAAATCAAATTAGATGGTAGGGACAATAAAGCAGATTCTTTGAAATCAGGATACATAAATGAGTGAAGCCCTTACTCCTTCCTTAGCTATCATGATTATGTGTCTGTCTCTCCCTCCCAACCTCTGGCTCCTTTGGGATATAGTCTGCATTTTATCCATCTTTGTATCCCAAGGGCTGAGTGTACTGTAAATGCTCACTGCAGTTTGGTTGAAAGGGTGAGAAGTCTTGGCTTTGTCTGGACTCGGGAGTAACCCTGACCATTGCTCCTAGCTTTCCTACCTGCCTCATTTCCCAGAGGCTCAGCTCCTTTCTTTGCTCCAAGATGAGGATGAGGTGAAGAGTCTGGGCTAGGTCCAAGGCACCTCTTCTGGGCTTGGCTGTGAGGTTATGGGAATTCTGAGCATGCAGACGAAAATAACATTTGCTGAGCACCTACCGTGTTCCTTGAACCTGCAGGGCTCTTTACAACACTTAATTCCCACAGCCATTTAGTGGAGGTATGTTCTTGTTAGTCCCATTTTCCTAGGTGAGGAAACTGAATTTAAGCAGCTTTTCCAGGGTCACATAGCTGATGTGTCTGAGGCAGAGTGCAAACCTGGGTCTGACTCCTAAGCTGTGCTCTTTTCACTGTCCTTGCAGGCTCCCACTGAAGCAAGCCGAGCTCTGCACCTTATCCCACGCCCTACTACCCAACTCCACTCCACCCTCTCCTCTCTACCTCAGTCTTTTCTTTATTCTTTCATATTATCCTCCCTAACATTATTTTTCTTCTTGAGTTGGCTTATTTATCACTTGGCCATGTCTCCTTATTAATATAACCAGGGCTTAAGCATTATGCCTCCCCACTGCCTCGTTTGCCAGCACGGTGCTGAGCACTTATGAGCTTGGCAATTAGACAGAGCTCAGAGGGCCCATAATATGTGCATCTTCAGCTGCTTTCACAGGGAAATGGGGTAGAGAGGAAAGGATGTGAGACAGGGCAGGGCATAGCATGCACATGGTAGAGGAGGAAGGGGGCGGGCATTGTGATGATGGCAGAAACAGGCATTTCTCCCTCCACGTACTCAGCCTAAACTCAAAGTGACCTGCTCGTGGCCTGAGGCTGGGAGCCTCCAGGAAGACCCTAAGGTCATTTCTGCCGAACAGCCCCCTTCTATCTTATTTCCGTGCCTGGTATCACCATCGCCATTAGCCACCACTCATTTATTGAGTAGCTACTGTGTGCTGTACACACATCTCATTTGATCCACACAACAATCCCATGAGCTAGGTATTAATAGACTCTATTATACAGATGAGGAAGCTACAGCTCAGAGAATGTAAGTAACTTGTTCAAACTCATATAGCTGGCAGTGGCAGAATAAGGAAAAAGGCCAGAAAGACCTAAAAATTAAGGAAGAGAAGCTGGGGTGAGGGGCAATTGACCATCAGAGTTGGCCTCTCAAAGCTGCTCCTGTTTGGGCATATGCCCAGGTGAGCTGGCATAGAGCAGCTGAATACCCCCATCAGCTCACCTCATGGCCTACCTGGGGAAGAAGGATTTCTAAGCTTCAAAGGCTGATGATCTGATTTCTTCCTGGCTTTCCAAGGAGGCTGCAAAACTGGAAGAAGCTGTCCAGGGACCAGGAGGACTTTATCCTCTTAAGCCCATCATGCTTCATACTTCCTGGACCAAGGTACTTTACATTCCCAATGGATACCTCAAGAGCCCCCCTGAAAAGATGCCTGCCCAGTTGATTGATTATTCTGCCCCAAGACTGTTCTTTTCTGGTGACTTTTCCCCAACTTTTTAACTTAGTCCCTTACTCCAATCTTATAGCTTCCTGGGCTCAAGCCTTCCAAGCCCATTTGGAGCCCCTCCAACAAGTATTCCAAGACAGTTTCCTCTGAGTCATGACACAAAAACAATTCTTAAGAAAACCAGGCTATCTGAGATTCTATTAGTTACCCTGGAGTTGGTCCTACCCAACTGACCTGGGTTCAGAGGTCCCCTAGAACCCAGCACTCCTCCAACTCACAGACTTGGACTATGCCAGGTAGCCCAGAAAAGCCAATCCCAAGCATTTTTGTGGAAGCAGCCACCAACAAAAAAGTAATAAGCTTTGTTGGAACAATTGGGTTTTTTTTTCATTCTTAAAATATATTCTTTTTTTTTTTTTTTTTTTTTTTGCGGCACGTGGGCCTCTCATCGTTGTGGCCTCTCCCGTTGTGGAGCACAGGCTCTGGACGCGCAGGCTCAGCGGTCATGGCTCACGGGCCCAGCCGCTCCGCGGCATGTGGGATCCTCCCAGACCGGGGCACGAACCCGCATCCCCTGCATCGGCAGGCGGACTCTCAACCACTGTGCCACCAGGGAAGCCCTTACAATATTTTCTTAAGACAATGATGTGATTTATAATGCAGGGCTAAGTATTAATAAGGCAGATCTTAGTAGCTCTAGTGGAGACTCGCTGTGCTTGATGGCCCAGAGCTCCTCACATCTCACCTCACCTTCCCTATCCTCCCCTTCCTCGTTCCCCTTATTCCCACACAAATAAGGTGGTGTTTGGCAATTCCCACGGCCAGTGTGTATGCCCAGTGAGCAGCAAAGCAGTGCTCACTGGTTTCTTTAAATGCGAGCAGGAACATGGCGGTAGTTGGAAGGACCTTGGAAACTATTCATTGAACCAATATTTATTAAGTGTGTACTATGTGTCTAACACTGTTCTAAGCCTTAGAGACAGAGCAGAAGACAAAGTTTCTTATCCTCAAGGAGGGAGGCAGACAATAAATACAGTTGACCCTTGAACAACAACTGTTTGAACTGCACATGTCCACTTATAGGCAGATGTTTTTCAGTGAATATACGGTTGGCTCTCCCCATTTGGGGGTTACCGCATCAGCAGATTGAAACTTCCACCAAGAATCTTTGAATAGAAGACTCGGCAGGCATGGAAGGCCAACTATGGGACTTGAGCACCTGCAGATTCTGGTATATGCGGGGGCTCCGGGTATCATTCCCCACCACCAGCTACTGAGGGACAACCGTACATGAAACATAAGAATTATGAAAGGGACAAAGCAAAGAAGGGGTATGAAGAGTGCTACAGAGGAGGTGGAGGAGTAACATTTTAAGTGGAGGATGGTGGGGAGGGGGCAGTTAGTGGAGGCCTCACTTAGGAGGTAATATTAGAGCAAAGAGCTGAAGGAGATGAGGGAGTGAGGAATGTGGCTAACTAAGGAAAGAGCATTCCATGTAGAGGGAACAGCAAATGCAAAGGCTCTGAGGCAGGAGCATGCCTGGCCTGTTCAAAGAAAGCAGGGAGGCTAGTGTGACTGGAGACGAGAGTGGCAGGAAGAGGTGAAAGAGGTCATGGGAGACCTGGTGGACTAAGGACATTGCGGACCAGCATAAGGGCTTAGCCTAAATGAAATGGAAAGTTATTGAATGGTTTTGAGCAGTGGAATGACGTGATCTGGCTTCAGTTAAAAAAAAAAAGTGATTTGTCTGGTAGCTTCCTTGAGAATATCCTGTGGGGATAGAAGTAGTAGTGGAGACCAGTTAGGAGATACATCTAGAAGGGTGATAGAGTTTAGGTATTTAGAGCAGAGTCTCTGGAACCAGACTGCCTGGGTTCAAATCCCAGCTATGCCACCTACTAGCTGCATGACCTCAGGCAAACTACATAATCTCTCTGTATCTCAGTTTCCTCATCTATACGGTAGGGATAAACATTGTACCTACCTCAGAGGGTTTTTGTAAGGATTAAGTGAGTTAATAAATGTGAAACTCTTAGAACATAGGGTTGTTGTGAGGATTAAATGAGTTAAAATATTTGTAACAGCCCATAGCAAATGCTGCTTCTATATTTGATGTTATTGTTGTTATTAATATTTTCTGAGTGAGAGATGATAGTGGATCAGGCCAGAGTGGTCATAGTGGAAGAAAAATTGTCATACCTGGGGAATGCTTTGAAGGTGGAGGCAACAGAATTTGCTGACAGATTGAGTGTGTGGGACTCAAAGAGAGTCCCACAAAGAGAGGGGAGTAACTCCACCACCCTCACATACAGATGAGGAAACTGCACAGCTGAGGCCGCCATCGTTACAAGCAATTTTTAGAGTATTTGTTGCTAAACAGTTTAACGTTAACAGAAATCAAAATTAAAGAACAAGTTCACTCATAGTCTAACGTATAAAAATCCCTGCGTAATAAACTATTTTTATTTTTATCTAGTCTCTTCAATCCTTATCTTTATGCATGCATGATTTTTAAATAATTATGATAATTGCATTAACATAACTTTATATTTTTTTAAAAGAGAAATATGGGGCACTTCATGACTCTAGCAAGGGTTCATTGGTCACATTAAGGAAATTAATGTGCTCAACACCATTTACACCCCTGCATTTATACAGAGCACAGAATTCCCATTTTAAGATGAAAGAACCTGTAATCCTGAATTAGCTGTGGGAGGCAGAGATTCATTCGCTTACTCACTCAGCAAACTTTTATTAAATGAGCCTATATACAGGCACCCAGATAAGTATGCTGTAAGTAGGCCACACTCTTATTTCAAGATTAGTCTTGTAGAGACAGACCAAATTGCTGAAATTGGCTTTTATATCTGAGAGCTATGCTGGAGGTACATGCATGCACATTACCTTGGAAGAACCATTCTGCTTATAGAGGTAGGGAGGCTCCCAAAGAGAGGTGACACCTGGACACCATACACTTTTCATAAGACACAGAAGAGACTTAGTTCAATTGGCTCTTACCAAACTGACCATGACTTGTATTACTGATTGTTCTGACTGCCTTTTCCGCCAGGCTATGTATATATCTCTGATCCCTGGCACCATCCAGGGAACCTGACACATGGTAGCTGCTCTTTTAATGTTTGTCAGGAAAAAAATGCAGCATATCTTTAAAAAGTGACCTGAACAAGTGGCAAATGAAAAATCATACAAGCCCACTAGCTTTATAAGTCTTTTAGGGGAGGACAGGGGGTCCAAAAAAAAGATTTTTCCTGATTTTCAGAAAGACCATGTTTCTCATCTAAAGTCTTGCTAATGGATGGTCAGGAGACAGAAACTACTTTGCTATTCCAAGTAGGAAGGGTTTAATACAGGGAATTAGAGACTTAGACAAACATTGGATTAGCTGGAGGAGTGAGGGCTGGGGAAGACACTGCTAAAGGTTACGAAATCAAAACGTGCTGGAATCTCAAGCCACTTCCAATCTCAGCTGCTTGCACTGCCCAAGCAGGTGATTTGCAGAAGCTTGCCCAGAAGTCAGTGCATACCTTGGTTCTGCCATCTGCCTATATATTTGCCCCCAATTGCCACCAGAGAAAAAGTACTTCTCTTAATCTCTCATAAGTGCTTCTCATTGGCAGCATATAACCCAGAACCATGAAGGAAGAAAGATCCTCAGAAATGTAGTTCCAGACTTCCCTCCTGCAATGCTGAGGAGATTTTAGGAGAAGGCAGTGACTGTGCTGCATTGACAACAGACAGCACGGCACAGATGACTTCCCCAAGTCTCATCTTTGAGAACTGAGGTTTGCAAAGCTCTGGTAACATCTAGTTTTACTTTCCATACCTCTAGGAAGCCGTCATGTTCGGTTCAAACGTATTCCTGCTGGAGCAGTACAATACTTACAACATTTCCATACAACCAAATTATAAAAATCTGCTGTTTAGTAAGCAGACGCAGGCAGTGTCAGGTGGCAGAAAGAACTCCAATTTTGGAGGCAGACATAATGAATGCTAATCTCAGATGTACTGTTTATTACCCATGTGAATTCAAGGAGTTATTTAACTCTTCTGGGGGAAAAAAATAAAGATTATAAAATAATCAGAGCTATAAATAAAATACATATAAAAGAATGTTTTTAACAGTATTTGTAGAGAATTTGTTAAATAATGATATCCCATATTAAACAGTATCATGCATCCACTTAAAATTATCTTAAAAAAGAATAATGTTGACATGGGAAAATACTCATGTTATGGTGAGAAGTGAGAAAAGCAAGTTACAAAACAGTACGAACACTGGGATTCCATTTTCATAAAAACAACTGTGCAACTGAAAGGCTTTACACCAAAATTTTAACAGTAGTTGTCTCAGAAGGTAGTTGGGATTACAGCTAGGGATTTTTTGTTTGTTTGTATGTTTGTTTCTCATATGTGTTAAAGTTTCTCAAATTTTCTGCATTGAGTATGTATTACTTTTATAAATCAAAAATACATATAAAAATAAAAAGTAAGATTCAATAGGAGTGAGAGAAGTAACTTAGACAATATATGCAAAGCTCCTGATAAACTTTCAATAAATGATAGTTCCCTTCCCCATTCACTTAAAAATGGTTTTGCTTTATTTTCTATTTTGAATAAATAATAGTCACATCCAAATATGAAAATGAAAATTCTCCTTCCTTCCTCAGACGTCCAGCCACTCAATTCCTTTTCCTACAGGAAACCAATGTTATTTGGTTTCTTATGCATTCTTTTCACTCCTTTTTTATACAAACAGTAGTATATTATACTACCTTTATGACCCTTTTTTATTTTGTATTCCTTTTATTGGTGACCTTTCCATATCAATATATAGACAGTACAATAATTGGTAGCTATACTATCATTTATTTAACCAGTTCCCTGTTGGTGAACATTAAACCCTGGTGATATCTTCTGAAGGTGGCCTTGGATGGAAGAACAGCCTGTACCTTAAGAATGACCTTCCTGCCCCTGGTCTCATCTGGGCTTGCAGTCATCACCTTCTCCCTAGATTACTGTCATATCTCGCTCCCAACTTCTGAGACTGAGGGGCTCCAAGAGAACCTGTTCTGGTCACAGCTCACACCTGTACTGGTTACAGCCTTTTTGCCTATTTCTTTTTTTGGCAGTGACTGGGTCTGTCATGGTTCTGAAGATATTCTTGTCCAGGAGCTAAGAAATGATGAGCCATGTGCCATGCATTGGGCTGGCCAAAGAGTGCGTTGGGGTTTTTCCATAACATCGTGCGGAAAAACCCAAACAAACATTTTGGCCAACCCAATATTTAATAACCCGTTCTCTCTCTGAGACTCTCTGTACCACCGTTTACTTCTGCACTGTCTCCCACCCTCAATCTTATCTCTGGAGAAGTCAGTGGCCCACTCTCCCACCTTAATACTTTCCTCATCCTCTTTATTATCTTAGAGAGCCTGGAAATAAGACTGTGGTGTTGTCACCTAACCTCACACCCTGGGGGACAAATGGAGGGTAGTGGCAATGAGCAGCCAGGCCAGGAATGCCATGGTGACACAAGGGGGTGGTAGCTGCAGGATAATTAGGAATGTGGGATGGGGTTAAGTGAGGAGGGCTTGGCCTGTGGTAAGGCTTCTGGATGAGAATTTCTTTGGTGGTAGTTCAGGGGAAGTAGTGAGGATCTAAGCCAATAAGAATGGCCTAAGCCCCATCCTTACATGAAGTCTATAAAGAAAGACCTTTTAGGTCATTGGTTAATTTCTTAATTAAACCAATATTGACTGAATATCTATTACATGCAATGCACTCTCTTAGATGGTTCTGTAGTCTCTTTATCATTTTACACGTGGTTTTGCCTCTCTCACTGGAGCCACTAGGTCATGCGCTCCCTTTCAGTGCTGTTGCCGTGAACTTTTGTGGTCTTTCAAGGCCTGTAAGTATATTTTTCCCCTGGGGCTCAGGTTTTAAAGCAGAGTGTAAGTCCTTGAAAGTCACAGTTTAAATCAGGGCAGTCACAGAAGTAGACCTCTGATTAAGATGGCACATAGAATGTGCTTAATCAGTGTTGTCTAAACTGAGCTGATCAGGGTCAATGAAAGCCTTTCTGTGGGACCACACAAGGTACAATGTGCCCCCACTCACTGGAGATAATGGCCTTGGGAACAATTATCAGCCTAATTTCTTTTTACATCAGTGCAGATTTGATGTTCAATAATATATGTGTTGTACCTTTAATGGCCTTTTAATGATGAAGAGGATCAAAAGCATTTTAGATCTGAACTTGCATCATTAGTTTCCATTCCAGAAATCCACTGTAATTACTGCAGCTGCTTCTCCAGGCCCTGCCAGAGTGCCAAGTTCCTGTGAACATATCTGCACAGTTCATCGCAATCAGCACTGAGCCAGGTCTGATGCAGGTTTGGGGGGCCAGGGCGGGGCATAGTTACTGAAGGTGGAAAAGGACAGGGACAGGGTGGAGGAGGGGAGAGTGACCATGGGAAGCAGTGAAGGACTGAGTCATTCAGGGCCTAGAGGGTCAAATCTCTCAGAATCAGGGTTCTCGGGACTTCCCTGGTGGCGCCAGTGGTTAAGAATCCGCCTGCCAATGCAGGGGACACGGGTTCAATCCCTGGTTCCGGAAGATCCCACACACCGCAGAGCAACTAAGCCCGTGCGCCACAACTACTGAAGCCCTCACGCCGCAACTACTGAGCCCACGTGTCACAACTACTGAAGCCCGCGCACTCTAGGGCCCGCATGTCACAACTACTGAGCCCGCGTGCTCTAGGGCCCACGTGCCGCAACTACTGAGCCCGCAGGCTGCAACTACTGAAGCCTACGTGCCTGGAGTCCGTGCTCCACAACAAGAGAAGCCACTGCAATGAGAAGCCCGCGCACCATAACAAAGAGTAGCCCCCGCAGCAACAAAGACCCAATACAGCCAAAAAAAAAAAAAAAAAAAGAATCGGGATTCTCTCCACCCTGACCCTCTCCTTTCTCCTCACAGAGGGTGGCTGACTTATAGAGTGAAATATAACTTGCTATAAAGCCCTGTATTGGGTTCTACACGTCAAACTGGAAAAAACTAAGGATTCTTGGCAATCCGGCATTCTCCCCCATCCCATTTGTGAGGGTGTGGTGGGGACAGGGGAGGGTGTGGGGCATGTGATACAGGGTGCCCAGCTGGGGTAGATGACTCTGGACAGGCAGAACTATGGGGAGAGAGCACACAGGGCAGGGTCTGAGGGACAGTGATACTTCCTAGGGAAGGGAGATACTCAGGTGGAATGGTTAGGATGCTGGTTATTCTTGTGAATCCCTATCCTCAAGATCTATTGTCGCTATTCTCTGCACCCTGGAAGCATGAGCACTGTGGCTGCATCACCTAGCCTCTCTTGCCCTCTGGCTCCCAATTGGCTTTGACAGGAGATCTGAGGGTAGAAGGAAAGAGGGGGTTGGGGTATTTCCTGCAGTTCTGGCAGTGGTTGCATCCCTCTACAGCCATAGCTTCTATCAGGAAGCCCTCCTTCCATGGCTCCAGCTCTTTTGGGCTCTAATAACATGCTTTCCTCTCCTTGCCCTTGAACTATAAACTTCATAAACAGGGGAGATATAAAATTCCTGTTTCTGCTAGTCCCTGGATGCTTCAAAATGCCTTATAGATTCCCTTAACCCCATTCACACCTCTGTAAATAGTACCTTTGTTAAATTCAAAGTCCCAGCTAGGTGTGCCATCTGTTTTCTGCAAAAACCCTGATTGATACAGTGGGTGTGTCAGAGACTGACTAATGTCTACCAATTCCATTTCCTTTTCCTGGACACATATGAAGACTACATTTTCCATTCTCACTTAGATTTAGGTTGAGGCTATGCAACTGGGTTCTGTTCAATGGGATCATGTATGACACTTCCAAGCCTGGCCATAAAACCCACTGTGCAATTGTCCCCATCCTCTTCCTCTTCCAAGGTAATATTGGAAGCTACATGTTAAGGCTACAGTGTCTCAAGCTGCAAGAAATTTGGATCCCTGAGTGATTGCTTGGAGGGGAATTGCCCAACTGAACTCAACTTAGTATGAGTGAGAAATTAGCCTTTATTATGTTGTACCACTGAGACTTTAAGAGTGGTTTGTTCCCACCATTAAAGTTAATTGCCTTGGGCTTCCCTGGTGGCACAGTGGTTGAGAGTCCGCCTGCCGGTGCAGGGGACACGGGTTCGGGCCCTGGTCCGGAAAGATCCCACATGCCGCGGAGCAGCTATGCCCGTGAGCCATGGCCGCTGAGCCTGTGCATCCGGAGCCTGTGCTCTGCAACAGGAGAGGCCACAACAGTGAGAGGCCCGTGTACTGCAAAAATAAATAAATAAATAAAATAAAAATTGAATTAAAAAAAAAAGTTAATGGCCTTGACTAGTCCAGTGGAGGTGTGAAATGAAGAGGCTACCTAGAACAATGGAGTATTCAAGGCATAAATACAAGGAAGCATATACTTTTCTAACTTGAGTGAGACCACAGTGAGGGCTAACAAAGGATGTAACATTATTGCTTTGTGAAAAGAACCAGGATGGATGGTTGTCAGAGGTGAGTTTGAATCCAGACTTCACCACTTCCAGCTGCGTGATCTTGGGCAAGTTACTTTACCTTTTAAGTTTTCTTATCTGTAAAATGGGGAAAATAGTGCTTATCTCACAAGGTTATTTTGTGGATAGATGATTTCTTTTTATAAGACATAGTTGGTACTCACTAAGTGTTCCTCTTTTACCTCCCCCAGCTGTAAATTCTAAACTCAGTACATCCAGTGACTGATAAATAATTTCAACTTTGGAGGCATCTATTTCCTAATCTCTAATGACACAGGACAATTATCCTGAGTATCCTGGTAAATGGTTTAAATATTGACCAGTAAAGAGGGATTTCCTTTAGGTCTTGGATTTAGGCATTAACTCTTTCACTTCTATGCCCTTCAGGGCCCCATATTGAAATTTGTGGGCCACCTAACACACATGTCAGATCAAGCAAAATTGAGACTTTAGAGTCCCAGTGAAGGACTCTTAAGTGAGTGTGGATCCTGGGGCTAAAGTGTCTTCTGAAAAAGTAAAGAGAAAGGAATCCCCACGGAAATTTTTTCAGCATCAAGAGAGCTTATCTGCTCATCCATCTATCCATCCATCCATCTATCCAAAAAATAATTGTTCAGTGCTTAGCATGTGTGAGAGACACTTCTAGGCCCTATAGTAGATACAAAGTTGCATTAGACACATTCTACCCTGAAGAGCTTAAATTGTTGAAGAAGAGAAGATAATTTATCTTCATAAATAACTATAAGGCCAACCAGGATATGATAAGCATGGAAGGCAAGTTCAAAGTGCTATGGAATTCAGAGAAAGTGAAAACCCCTTCTGGCTGGAGGGATCAGGGAGCATTTGAGTAAATCTTGAAAGCAGGGCAGGATTTGAACATATGGAGATGAGGGGAGGGTCAGACATGGGAAAGTGGAAGAGACCCGTGGGGAAATGGTGGCTAATAGTCTGGCAGGAACACAGCTGCCAAAAGCGGAGTTAGAGGAAACAGTTTTAGAAACGTCACCAGAGAACAGATTGTGCAGAGCCCGAAGTCTAGGCCAAGAGGCTTGTGATGAGAACAGAGAGAAGTCATCAAAGGTTTCTGAGCACTGGGGTGGCGTGTGCCCTGGGAAGGTTAGTGAGAAGCTGTGTTCAGCACCTGTCAGAGACAGTAGGAGATGGAGGTAAGGAAGCCGATTAAAAGACCGGCAGTCATCTAGGTAAGCCTTAATGTGGGACTAAACTAGGAGAGGAGCTATAGGAGTGTAAGGAATATTGGAGAGAATCATTCAGCGTGTATTTATTATGTATCTGTTCTCCATCTGTCAGTCACTGTGGTGAATGAAAACTCATGAGAAACACAAATCTTGCTTCCTAGGTGCCTGGAATATGACTTGAGGGATGAATCAGTCAAGGAAAGCTTGGCCTTCCTAAACTCTTCCCCTTTATGGCCACACAGCATAAGCCCCACTCTGCACCTCGATGACAGCATCTCACCTCCATCCCAACAACAACAATGATAAGGTATAAAGTTTTAAGTTAAGGTGTGGTCTGCTGTTCATCCTTACTTGACAAACATTATGTGGCACTTGCTATATGCCGTATACTATTTTAAGAGCTTTACAAATACTGCATAATTTTACCCTCATAACAATCTCATGAGGTAGATACTATTATCATTTCCATTTTGTGAATGAGGACACTAGAGCACAGAGAGATTAAATAATTTTCTCAAAATCATGTAACTACTAAGTAGCAGGTCTATGATTTAGAACCCAAAGGGTTTGGCTCCAGAATCCTCACACTCAACCATTACATTGTACTGCTTCCCTGTATCACTGCTTTCCCTTTGCCCACCTGTAATGAATCATGGCCAGAAGAGAATTACTCTTGGACCCCACCCATCCCCAATGAATCAGTTCTTTCTTCATGGCTTGTGGTCCTGTCCAAGGTCACAGTCATAGCTAGAATCAGCTCGCTGATACCTGCTGCAGTCAGAGTTACAGTCAATGTTGCACTTCACTGCCCGCCCTGCTGGATATGCAGCCAAGAAGGTGGATGGGGAAAATCAATGAATTGGTGAGGGACAGGAAGTCCAGAACCCAAGGGTGTAAAACTTTTCAGGGCTGTCAAGTTACGCTGCTGCTCAGCTTGCCACTCTGGATGAGGTGGATACAACGGCAGGGCTTAGAGCAGGGGCGCTGCCGTTCACTCCCCATGCACTCTCGGCCAAGTTATTTAACTTCTCCAAGAATCACTTTCCCCATCCATAAAATGAGGGGATTACATACAATAAAGTTGTGTGATAAAGAGGAAATAAGACACTTTCTGTAAAGTGCTAAGCATAGTGTCTGACATACAGCAAGTGCTCAGAAAATGTTAGCTGTTGTCTTCTCACCCAGGTAAGAACAAACTCTTCACCTGATCTGGATGCCACATTCAGAAGTACTCAGAGGCCCCGGGGGGCTCTTTAGGACCTTATTCCAAAAAAGTATTAAACTGTCCCAATAGACTTTTGGAATGGAGGAATAAGTGATTTGGGTTCCTGCCATACAAATATGTATTGAATATATTATTATTATTATTATTACTATCACTATTGCATTATATTGTACATTGGGTTTCATGGCCGTATTGAATCATGGTTAAGCCACTGGACTCGGGAACCAGACAGCCTGGATGTAAATCTCAGCTCTGCCATTTACCAGCTGTGTGACCTCGGGCAAGTTCACATTCTTGAGCTTCAGTTTCATTGACTGCAAAGTGAGATGATGATGATGTTATCCCCCTCACAGAGTTGTTGGAGGATAAAGTGAGTTAATACATGTCAAGTCTTACAATCGTACTTGGCACACTGTAGGTGCTCAATAAGGATGAGCTGTTATTATTGCACCCTTTGGATTAAACTAGTAAATTCCTTTTCTTCTAGAAAAGAAGGCTGGGGCAGATTTTTCTTCATTGGTGGGGAGAGGTAACCCACAAAATCCAGGAAGGGAGATAAACCAGATGTTGAGGGTGAGAGTTTTTCCCCATCCCACAACTGGGAGATGAGGGTGGGGGGAACCCATGCTTTCCAAGACTCTGGATCCAAACATGAGCCTGGCATAAGGACCAGGAGGGACCCCAGGCAGCCATATTGAGATGGGAGCCTGTGGGAAGGCCTGGGTGAAGAGGGAAGTTGTGGCCCTTTTATCTGAGGCTTCTTGGGGCATCAGTGAGTAAGGCTGCCACACAGTCTTCCTTGGACACAATCAGGAGGCTTTGAGTCACTGGCATTCCCTTCAGCTCCATGCTGAGATTGGGGAACTCATTACATAAGCCTTTCCACTCAGACCAATAAGGCCTTCCTTTGCCCCTTCAAAGACCCTCATACAAGACATAAAGCAGGAGATGAAACACACATGAAAAGATCACTGATAATCCATGGGAATATATGCTATGTGACAAAGAGGGACTTGCTTGATCAGGAAAGCTCAGTTCTAGTTCCACTTCTGCCACTAACTAGCTGGTAAGCCTTAGGTAAGTCACTTCACCTTGCTAAGTTTCAGTTTCCTCATCTGTGAAATGCTCTCATCCCAAACCTCAATGCACTGGATGATCCCTAAGAAACATCCTCCCAGCTCTGTGATCCCATAAGTGTTCAGACAATGATTCTATTAGGAGTTCAGACAAGGGGCAGGTCAATGGGGGTTGAAGTGGTCAGAGAAGGTTTCACAGAAGAGGGGAGCCTGGGTGAGTTTGTGTAGGCAGAAGGAAGGATGTTCTCTTCCTGTTCCCATGGCGTTTACCTCCCATCCAGATAGCTGGCAACCTTTCTCCATTCATCAGGCCAGAAGAATTTCTCTCCAAGGAGCCTCAGCCCACCTTCTCACTCCAAGATGTCATACAGCTACACCAAGGGAACCAGCAAAGCCTCAAGCCTAGGTGTAAGCTGACTGAAATGGCACCTACCTCGAGGCCACCTGGGACAGGCTCCTCTCTAGTCAGAGGGATTGCTTTCCATGTGTCTCTTGCCAGCTAAGCACTGCCCAGGTCGATGGGAACAAAGTGCCCTAGACAGGACAGATTGTCTTGAAATAAGACTGAGGCTCCTGACCAGGGTTGGATCCCACTGTTCTCTGCAAAGGAAGATGCTCATTCATGAGTAGGGTTGTAACGGGAGTGTATCTGGATCTCACATCCCCCCTTCTTATCATCCTTCCCATGAAGGACCACCAAGGAAGCTGTCCAGGACAGCTGCTTAGAAAGAAACCTATCCCTTTACATCCCGTGCCCTAAAATGGCACTGCTGACCTCCCTGCCAAATCCAGTCTCATGACACAGAAGACCCTGGCTCTCTTTCTAAGCTAATCAGATGTCCAGGAAAGGTTAGAAGGAAAGGAGAGAAATCAGACTCCGAGAAAATGGTACCTGTGAGAACACTGTGGAAAGCTGATGAGAGTTAAACGTTGTGCCATGTGCCCTTGCTCTGATCTCAGTGTTTCATTCCCAACTCTTTTTTAGGGCCTTTCTCTACCTGCTTGAAAAGCTGTACAGTGAGATTATTCTTCATAACAGGGGCCATCTGCCTATTTGCCTGTGTTAGGAAGGCGACATATTTCCCTTTTCTCCTAAAGGTCAAGTTAATTTGCTCCCATGTGATAGAGTCCAGTGTGTTTGTCACGAATGGCAGCTGGGTTCTGACAGATGTCAGGCGGTTGCAATACCTCTTCTAGGGGAAGCGGCCAGGGGGCCTGGCTGCTTCAGGATGAGGGATTGAGTCCAAGTGAAAGTTCCGAGGCCCATGGTAGTAACTGCCCCTCCATAAACCCTCCTGATTATCAGTTTAATGCAACCCCATCCTTCCAGTCCCAGTACTTTCCTTAACCTCCAGAGTCACTTGGGAGCAACACAGTCCCTCAGTTCTCTCAGGCTCCAGACCCTGGAGCTGCCCTCAGCTTTTTCTGCCTAGTGACACGGAAGGTTATCATTTCAGATGTCACATACAGAGGATTTTCCAGCATCTTTTCTTCCATTACCATCAGAACAGACTGCAGTAGGGAACAGAGGTCTCCTTCTGGGTCATTTGTTTTTGTTTTGTTTATTTACACCTCAGAGTTAAGGTCTTAATTCCTCCCAGGTCACATTATTCTCTAAAATGAGAGGTGATAATGCTTACAAAACATTGTACTGCAACAAATGAGTCATGATGCCCTCCTTCTATGATGGGAAGATTTTTTCTCACTTCTTTATTTTTCGGACCCCTCTCTTTAAGGAAAAAGCCCACAGTCATAGAATGACATGGCTGGAAGGAACCTTAGAAATCATTCAGTGCAACCTCTAATTTTCAAGATGAGGGGCTGAGGTTCAGAGGGTGAAGTGACTTGAATTCTCAGAAAATATGACCTTAGTAATGTGGTTCCCAGTGACCCTGGTCCCTTTTCTCTGTGGCCTGGGAAGAGTTACATGCTATTCATGTTCCTACTTCTGGGGTCTGACTCTGTCATCTTGGAAGGCCATCCACAAAATAGAGACGATGGGAGAAAGAGAGGACTACCTCCACCTCAGAGCCTCCTCACCAGCTCCACAGGCTCTCCACCCCCAGTTCCTGTGCCTTAGGCCCTCTGGGTGTCCATGTCAACATGCACCGGATCCTGGCTGACTATGCTAGGCACATCTGGCCTTGCCCTCTCTCCCACCTTTATTGAGACCCCAGGTACAGCTGACTGGAACCAAGAGAGAGACACCTGACCCTGGGCAGCCCCATTCATAGTCTGACCATCTGCTAATGACATGGCCTGGTTCCAAATATTGAAATTGTGGTTAGTTGGCAGTAGACGATGGACTTGGAAGGCCACACAGATCCAGGTGGCCATACCGGGCCTTGTGCAGAAATAGTAAGCAGAAAAGGCTAGTGGGTTTTTTTGTTTTTGTTTTTTAAAGAAGCAGGAGAATGGAATCAATATGGAGACACATGGGTATAAGCACCCATGATCCACTGAGAAAAGAAAAGAAGGGCCTCAGCTCTCGGTGATTTGTGATGTCATGAGGCTCTGCTTTACTTCATTTCCTCCCCTTGGCTGGCATGAATTTTCACCATCTCCTATCCTCTGTCCTTTATTTGTGTTGGCTTTAGTCCCTTCCAACCACAGCATCCTTAATCAGAGTGTTATCTTGTACCATACACATGTTTAAGTCTTGTTCCTCAAACCAGGAACAAGCTCTCAAAGGCCAGAGCTTTATGTATTAGTCTTTCAAAAACCCTTTCCAGGTAACTTGTACATATGACAGCTGGTGAAAGGTTAGGCTGAAAGGCTTTTTGGGAATCCAGTTCTATAAACCCTTTTAAATATTTACATCAATTGGCACCTAGGAAGCCTTTTGGAGACTTCCAACATAAAGCTGCTCAATATTAACTGTCATTATAGTTTTAAGGGAAATGAATTCCAGCGCGTGTTATGTAGTCCTAATTTCCCCAGGCCTCTTCATCTGGCAGGTTGAGATGGGATTACAGAGATTGTAATAACACAGAAGTCACTAGCTCATGTAGCACCTCAGCCCCTGAAAGTGCCCCCCTTCTATTTTTGTGGGTTTCAGGAGATATCTCACTTGGGTACATGGAGAAATTTGCTCCTCCAGAGGCCACTAACGGTCCACCATCCCATCTCCCACTGACCTATCTTCAACCTGCACATCTATTACTTTCTATCTCCCCATCTAGTCCTTCTTCCATGCTGCCACCAGAGCTATCTTCCAAGTGCTCATCTTATCACATGGTTCTCCTGCTCAACACCCATTTGTGGGGTGTGTTAATAGTTGCCGTTCATCAGCCATTCCCAACACCTTTCTCTCTTGCTGGCAGAGCTGACCTCCTGGGAAGGATGAAAAAATGCCAAATATCCATCCTCCCAGATTCCCTTGCAACTAGGGCACAGGGATATGACCCAGTTCTGATCAACTGGCCCTTCCGAGGGTTTCTGAGAAATACGTTCCTCCTTAATAGAAAAGGCACAAGTGAGAGAAGCTCCCTTTTGTCTTGCTTTGGGATTTTGTGTGTTGAAGCCGTGATGCTTGGACCTGGATGTGATCACGGATGGAAGCTGACCCAGAGCCATACCTTGATGAGTTCTGAAACTTTCTACTGCTGGACTTTTTATTATATGTGAAAATTAAAATTTCTTATCATTTAAGCCACATTTAGATGGGCCTTCTTTTGTTACTTGCTGGCAAAAGCAACCTGAGATGTTGTCTACGGATCCTTACAAGAGAAAGTCCAAATCTCCTAGCGTGGGTACATAAGGCCTTCACAAGTGTGCCCTGTATCCTGCTCCAGCATCATTTTTTGCCAAACCCACCTTCCATTTCCATTCCCCAGCCACACCAAACTATTTGCCAAGTGAGCCAAGCTGTTATAAACCTGAGCCTAGAATGTCTTTCCCTACCCTGGTTAAAACTCACCCAGGGCTTCCCTGGTGGCTCAGTGGTTGAGAATCTGCCTGCCAATGCAGGGGACACGGGTTTGAGCCCTGGTCCAGGAGGATCCCACATGCCGCGGAGCAACTAAGCCCGTGCGCCACAACTACTGAGCCTGCGCTCTAGAGCCTGCGAGCCACAACTACTGAGCCCACGTGCCACAACTACTGAAGCCCGCGTCCCTAGAGCCTGTGTTCCGCAACAAGAGAAGCCACTGCGATGAGAAGCCTGCGCATCGCAATGAAGAGTAGCCCTCTCTTGCCACAACTAGAGAAAGCCCGCGTGCAGCAACAAAGACCAAACACAGCCAAAAAAAATAATAAACTTACCCATATTGCAAAACCCAGCTCAAGGTTTTCTTGACCCTTCATGCATTTTGCGGAGGGAATGTCCCCTCCTTTGTGCCCCCTCTGTACCTGTAAATACATCCATAGTAGTACTTGTAACACCTCTTTTTCTTTGGCTGTTTACACCTCTTTTTCTTTGGTTGTTTACATGTCTGACACTCCTTCCAGCTGTAGATTCTTTTGGGGCAAGGCCATATATTTTTTCAGCTTTGTATGTCCAGTGCAGATGCTCAATAAATGTTTTATTTTAAATAAATAATTGAATAAGTGATTAAATTAATTAGTTAAGCCCAATTCTCAATTTTCCCTTATTAACTGAATAATCTTAGGGTTTTATTTTTGTTTGTTTGTGTTTCAATGTGTGAGTCTGTCAGCCTGTTTTAGGTCAGTGCTGCTGAAACTTTAATGTGCCTAGGAATCTGTGAACACATGGATCCTGACGCAGCAGGTCTGCTTGGAGCCTGAGATTCTGCATTTCTAACAAGCTCTGAGGTGATGCTAATGCTCTTGGTCCCAGGAGCATATTTTGCATAGCAAAGTCATCAGTACAGCAGGGTCCTAGAGAGCAAACATTGCACTTGTCCTTAACTGGATGATGCCCTAAGAAACAAGTGGAGACTTACTTGAAGGTGACAATTCGATGACAAGGAACATACTTTGTATCCATCATTGTTATATGGAGCTTTGGTCCCCTTCTCTGAATCATCTTCTTCGGTGATGAGCTGAGCTTTTCTAGAGCTCTTATTTCTTATTTTCTCCAGCTGGAGTCCAGCCTCAGCCACAAACGTTGCCCCCTCCATACCTTTGTGATAGCTGTCAGGAGCTCAAGTGAGCTGGGACAGAGAGCGCTGAGCTGCCAGGTGTCCGAGTAGCTGATGAAAGCAAGTCAAAAATGAAAGAGTGAAGCTGTTAATCACTTACTGCAATGGTATAAGCAAGAGTCTAAAGCTGGAAAAGATGCCAACTCTTCCTGCCCCCTTTTCCCCCATGGAAAGGCACACTAGCCCAGCGTCAGGTGGATCAGCGTAGCTGTTGCGGCGGGGGGCGCTCCAAGCACAAAAGATTTCAGTTTTGCGGATCCTGAGGTTGGGGAATTGGGGGAAGGGCCAAGAGTGGGAAAGTACTGGGTCCCGAGTCAGATGGGGTTTCCCCTTCCTTCCGCACGCCCCCACCCCCCATAAGGAGGTCTCAGCAGAGTCAGGCACCTGAAGAGGACCTCCACCCAAGACCTCAGATTGAGAGACCTAGGAATGAAGGCGCCTCTGAGCTAGGAACATATATATGCAAAGAGCGTGACCTACAGGGGTGGGGTGAGGATGGGGGGCCTGAGTCCTTGACTGCACCTCCCTCCAGAGACTGTGATGACATGGGCTGTGCACCAGGGCTGCAGTGGGGAGGGAAGCTCCCCCCACAGGCCTGCCAGGCAAAGCCTTTGAAATTGACTATGGTTGGGCCTAAAAAATCATGCAATTACACATAGGTTTTTAACCAGGAACTGGACTCCTCAATAGTTTTTCTCACGAAAGTGTTCACTTGAAATTCACTTATATTCATTCCCCACCCCCGTGTCTGCCTGTCTCTACCCTTCTCCCCCTCTATCTCCCTACAGGCACCAACCCCTGCAAGCCTACTCATCTTTCTCAGCTGTATGAGCTATCTATTGCTGCATAACAAATTGCCCCAAGACTTAGTGGCTTAAAATGACAAACATTTATTAGCTCAGTTACTGTAAGTCAGAAGTCAAGGTGTGGCTTAGGTACATGCCTCTGGCTCAAGGTTTCCCATAAGGTTGAAAACCATCAGCCAGGGCTGCAGTCTCATCTTGACTAGTCGGGACCATGTCCACACTCACTCACATGGTCACTTGCAGTGTTCAGGTCCTTGCTGGACACTGGCAGGAGGCCTACCTCAGTTCCTTGTCATGTGAGCCTCTCCTTAGGGCATCTTATAACATGGCAACTGGTTTCCCTGTTGGCAAGTGAGCAAGTGAGAGAACAGTCAAGAGTGAACACCCAAGATGGAAGGTACAGTCTTTTTATAACCTAATGTCGGAAATGACATCCCAGTACTTCTGCTTATTAGAGCCAAGTCATTAAGCCTAGCACACATGGGAGGGGATGACCGAGGGTTTGAATACCAGGAGAGGGAGATATTGGGGCCATCTTAGAGGCTGCCTGCTTCCAAGGCCCAGCCAACATCTCACTCCTTTCCCAACTATTCCTTAAGCATATTCTAGAGTCAGTTTTCCCTATAACCAAGGTTTTGATTTTATTCTATTCTGTACAGCTGTCTTATTACCCCAAGTGTCTGAGGCTTCTCTTCTTAATAGAACTCCAATTCCCAGGGGCAAAGACCACTAGCTCTCATCCCCTACTTCTCTTTTAGTCCCCACTGTACCTACCCATCTCAGGACTAGGGCTATAATAACTATTTGCTGACTATGATCATCTCTCACCTTCAACTTATTTAAACTTTTTCTCTTTCAGCCCAGCTTTCTGGGGCTCTGGGATTTCCGTGGGAGACTTTCTATTCAGAGTCTTTTCCTGCTGAGCAAACAGACCTTGTCTGGGTCAATAATCCTTGCTGGGAGGGTGAGGCAAGGTTATTGTTTATACTACAAAGCTGACTTCTAACGCCTTTAATGTTGGAATTTAGCTGTTGAGAGAACCAGGGAAGGTTTGGAGCCCTTTAGAAAAGAAAAAACGAAAAGCAAGAGAATTAGCACTTATGTTGAGTATCTCATTTAATCCTCCCAAAAAACATGAGGTGGAACTTATCACCCCCACTTTGCAAACATAGAGTTTGGGACCCCACAATTAGCAAGGAACAGAGCCAGAATCTGAACCCAGACCCCGGACTCTCCCTCATCCCTGACTTGTGCTTCTTTCTGGGTGAGATTTCCAGAGTGATTTACGCTCAAATCAGGGCCCTGCCTGCTGGAGCTATTTGCAATATCCAGCCCCCTACTCTCTGTGATTTCTGTGGCCCATTTATGTGCCCTGAGATGCCCAGCAAATACCTGATGAATGAATTCTACCTCCTCTGGAGTGGGGAGTGGGCAGGGGGCTTCCATACTCACCCCCAAAGGCCAGGCACACCATGAAACCCAGCCAGCCAGTGTGGCTGACTTCAGGAGTGGAGGAGTGGGGTGAGCAGGGAGAAGCTGGGGCCGGTGAAGTGTGGCAAAGAGATCTTGTCAGAAGCTCTGACACCCCAGGAAGAGAAGGTCACTTGAAATGTATGTATGTAAACAGATTTGTCTGGCCTTTTCTGAGGGGTCCTGCAGTGGCCTCAGCCCCCTGAGTGGGCCTCTTGGTGGGGATAGTGCCACAGGGGACACAGAGCAGACCCCAGAGAGTGTGTGGACAGAGCTAACACAGCAGGCCCGCGACTGCTGTCTTTGAAAGGCCTGCTCCCAAGCTTGGCTCTGGGAACTTGGCCCTCAGGAGGGTTCCCACCACCCTGACTGGCGAGAGTGGCTCCCTGCACCTAACTGTTTGTGTGAACAATGGGATTCATGCTCAACAGCTGCTTTCCTTCTGGGAGTCTGGGATTTGTGGCTATGGTAGGCAGAGGGTGCCTACATGACCAGCCCCCAATAAAACTGGGTCCCTGAGTCTCTGTCAAGCTTCCCTGGGTAGCATGGTACCAACCATGTTGTCCCGACTTGCTTCTGGGGAATTAAGTGTGTCCTCTATGACTACCGAGATAGGACTTTTGGAAGCTTGTGCCTGTTTCCCTCTGCTGATTTTGCTTTGTATCCTTTCACTGTAATAAATCTTAGCCATGAGTGTGACTGAATACTGAATCTTGTGAGTCTTCCTGGCAAAACACTGAATGTGGGCTGGTCTTGGAGACCCTGACATACTAGGGAAGGAGGGATGGAGGGTAGGAGTGGGGATGAGAGCTCTCCCTGCCTAGATGTCTGCAAATTCTCTTGACTTCACAGCTGCCCAAACTTCTGCCTTCAGAACTTCCTCTTTCCCTCTTGTGGTCTCTAATTTTCTCCTTTCCCTCATTGAACAGTCTCATTATTCAAAATAAATGCTTGAGGCCGTCCCCCTATGACTCAGCCTAGTCTGAGCTCTGAAATGGGAGAATGAGACCAGGGCTTAGTAATATGAAAAAATCTTGAATCCAGTAATTAACAAGTAGAATGATAGTAAAATACCTGTAGGCGCCCCGTTTAAAATTCTTCTCTTCTGTACAATAACTGAAACGGCATCCTTTTTCTCTGAGAATGTAGGTGGGTGTCACCTGAAGGGTGTCACAGAGGAGAAAGGGCATCATTTGTCATAGACACAGAAGTCAGAGTCCCAGCACCCTCCTGCATATCCCCCGGGCAGAGGGGTTAGAAATGTGATGGATGTGAGGCGTCCTCCCCCAAATGAGAGGGGACAAAGGTGGGAGCAGGGCCAGATCCAGGGGGTGGTAGAAACCTTTTTCACTTTGGATTTCAATTCAGATGCAGGGGGACTGGGAGTCACCTGATGGCTTTTAACAGAGGGAGGGCTGAGATTTCAAATATCTTTTCTAGTTCAAAGACTGTATATATGAATACGCCAGTGTCTCAGACTGTCCCTGAAGAAGTACAGGACCATTTTGAAGAAATTGGTGCTGTAATTTTCTGTCCTTTTATTGTAATTTCTGGGAGCTGAGAGCCATCAAATCATCATCAGGGATCCTGCCTGCCTTGACACTCTTCTTTCCTCCCCTTCCTCCTTGCTTTTTCTTTGAGAAATAGAGGTCTAGTCTGGGATGAAAGAGCAGAGTCCGCCTTTCTTTGCTACCGTATTGTCATTCAAATTAACTCATTTAGTGAATGGGCCTATGATTTGCATTTAGAAGAAAATTGCTCTTTGAGTTTTTAACTAGAACAGTTGGCTGGTAAATCAACAGGGCCTCATCATACCAATTCCCCATTTCCAAGTGGGATAGGACCCCCGGACCCTGGCAGGCATCTGGGGAGCACCCCACTGACGGCGGGCACTTTCCCTGCTCAGATACTGATCTTCTACTGTGATTAAGCCACATTTGCCCTCTAAGCAAAGGTCTAGAATTGGTCAATTAATCGTACCATTGTGAAATACTAATGCCATTCAAGCAATTAGAAAATGATGAAATAAAAATCTTTTGAGAATTTACAGCTAAACTCAACATTTGTAATAGAATCTTCTTCTGATACAAAATGACTTTCCCAGATGAATTTCATAAATATTTTATTGTGTGTCTACTATGTGCCAGGCACCATTCTAAGCTCTTTGGGCAGGTGGTCTATGTCTTCCCTGATTTCTCTCAGAAACTTAGATCAGATATGGGGTAACAAATCTGAAAAAAAATAGTTTCCTTATGAACCTATACAACTTCAAAGAGAAAAAGTCCCTTGAAGAAAGCTGAAGAAGAGCTTTGGAGAAGCATGAAAGTGATGAGAAACCTGGGGGATTGGAGTTTGATTCACTTTGTTCTTATATAGTCTGGGGATGTGGTGGAGAAGCAATGTTAGGGAAGTAGGAAGTGCTTGGATGGCCTGTTTTCTTTGCCACTTTGGAGGAAATAACCTCTACCTTCGAATGAACTACAGGTCCAGGGTCCAGGAGGTGGAACGAAGAGTTCCAAACATTTGCCAACATCACTGGGGAATATAATGTGATAAAAGTGGTTTGGAAAAATGTCTTGTAATCTTCCGTTGTCATGTTTGGGGGTTGGATTTATCCTTGTTCCCTCTTCCATTTTCTTCTCTGTGGACAATTTCTCAAAGGGACCCAAGATTGAGTTTGGGGGATTGAGGCTTGTTATACAAAAAATAAAAAGGAAATTAAGGTTCCGTTTCTCTCTTCAATATTGTGCCATTTAGGAATTTTGTCTTACTGAAGGGGCCTTTCATCTATGCCTGCAGAAAATTATAGTGCTAAGTAACTTTACCATTCTGCTGTGCTATCTTTCCCATCTCTCTTCCCCTCCTCCATTTCAAAATGGTTTGATCAGAAGAAATTGGGATACTGTTCCATTTGTCATAGCATACAGCAGAATTCCTGAAGCTCTCAGAAAATCCTAACCTAATCAACTTTTATAAATAACAGAAATGATGCACAGAACACCACTAGGCGTTGTCAAATGATTTGAATGAGATAACTCTGAGTTTCAAATTTCCAAGAAGTAGCCCTTCATTGGCCTTGGCATCTGCTTCTCCCTACACATTCTGAGAAAGAGTCAGAATGTAGAAATGAGAGGGCTTATATCAATGAGGAAAGCATTCAGCTGCCAGTAAAAGAAAAATCTGACTGCAATGGTTTTTTTAAAATGGGATTATTTTTCTCTAGAACAAGAAATCTGGAGCTAAGCTGTTGCTGGTGTTGGTTCAGAGGTTTGACGGTGCCAGGGCTAAGGCCACAGGGATCCTTTGGCACTTCTTTCATGGTTGTCACGTGGCTACTCAAGCCATCGTGTCTTCATGCAAGAAAGGAAGAAGGCAGGAGGAACAGAAAGGTGGTACTTTTTTATTGGGAAAAACAGTAACCTTCTAGAAGTTCCTAGCAGACATCATTGGCCAGGATGATGTCACATGGCCAATCCTACCTTCAAGGGAGGCTGGGAAAAAGGGACTTCAGCCTTCCCAACTTTGTGGGAGAGCCAGTCAGAAGAACGAGGCTGGGAATGTTTGTTGGTTCTACCAATCTTGTTTTCCATGGGGGCCCACAGCCTTGGGTGTGAGACAGTCTCTGTCTGGTGTTTGTGCTTCATTGTTGTCCTTGCCAATTCGCTTTAGTTAGCACAAACCAGTCGGCTCAGTTTTTAGACCCTGTGAATTTTATCTAATGGATTTAACAAACATTTCTCAAAATGAGAAAAGCACACAACTGTATAGGGAACAGAGGCGTGCAAAGAAGGCTGGGCAAGCACACGGAGAAAAAGCTTTGGTGGGCTTCCCTGGTGGCGCAGTGGTTGAGAGTCCACCTGCCAATGCAGGGGACACGGGTTCATGCCCCAGTCCGGGAGGATCCCACATGCCGCGGAGCGGCTGGGCCCGTGAGCCATGGCTGCTGAGCCTGCACGTCCGGAGCCTGTGCTCCGCAATGGGAGAGGCCACAACAGTGAGAGGCCCATGTACCACAAACAAACAAACAAACAAAACTTCAGAGGATGTCCTCTGAATGGTTAGACTTTGAACCATGTCTGCCTAAAATACCCTACTGTCACTCTCCAAACAGGTGAAAGCCAGTCCTGGTATGAAATAGAGTCAAAAGATTATAGCTTTGGGGGTGCAGTAGGAAAGGCAGACCCCTGGGGACCTATCAGAGGGGAAATTGGTCTCCTCTTGGAATTAGCTGAACTCAGAATCCTCAGAGGCAAACTGTTCACTCCTTCAAATTGTTCGTTGGAGGGGCCATTAGAGCATGATGGGAAAAGGACTCACCAGAGCCCCAGAGCATGCTGAGAGTTGTGAGAAGGGACAGATAATGTTTCAGCTGAATGTGAAGAGGCTGACTTTCCATCAGAAAGGCTTTGCAGGAGTGTGGAGAGTAGGCTGAACAAGCCAGTCATTTTCTCAAACCAGGAGGCACCCTGGTGCTCTCTCTGCACCTGTGTGTCCATAACTCTGCAGCTCAGTGCTTTCGTCAGCACCAGTGGCTCCTGCACCCTGATGGTCAGAATTGTCCATCACCATAGCAACCTCAAGAATGGCTCCAGATCAGATCTCTTTGATCTTCGGGGATGCAGGTATGCTTCTCTTCTCTTTTCTTTTCCTTTTCTTTTCTTCTCTTTTCTTCTTTTCTCCCTCCATGAGGCAGGGCAGGGCAGTTGTGAAAGGATAATGAGAGATAGAGCTGAAATTAGCTGTTAAAGTTGCCCACTCCAACAAGAAATGGCACATGCCTCAAGGCAGAGTGTGAACAGATGTTGTATAACCTGTACCATCAGCCTCTTGAAGCATCTGCCCTCACACAGATTCTCAGACCCTCTCACAAGGAAGAGGGGATTTGCATTATGGCTACAGGAAATAAGAGAAATGGGATTGCTCTCATAGGTAGAATGTTGATATATAAACAAGAAAATAAGAAGTATGTTTTTCTGTTACTGCTGTCTCTTGTGCTTACTTGTTTTTTCAGAAACAGTCTGGTTTATGTGGAAAGATTCAACAATTCAATAAATTCAGCAAACTTTTATGGAGTGTCTTCTCTTTATTTTATCTTTTATATCTCACCTCTTGTAACTGGAATTCCAGACAGCTTACTATCAAGGACATAAAAGACTAGATTAATAAAATAGAAAATCAGGACCGAAGAAAGAACAAAAAGCAAATATTCTAACCACGGGGTTAACATGATGGTAACTGAGGATTAAAATTTAACTTTGAGAATCCTAAACACAGGGATGAAAAAATTTATATTCTTCTTTGTTTCTCTTGGAGAAAACAATTTTTCTCCTACTAAATTCTAAGATAATTCTCTGGAGGAATTTGGATTTAGTTGACATTGGGTGACATAGCCTTCCTCCTCCGCCTCCCCTTCTTCTTCATCACCATTATCACTGGCATTTATTGAGCGCTATTTATTGAGTGACATTTTTATTTATTGACACTTACTGAATATGCTAGTCACTGTTCTAAGCACTTCAGGTATGCTAGCTCATCCTTGAAATAATTCTAGGAAGTATATGCTAGGATTATCCTCATTGTGTATAGGTGGGAGAATTCAAACATAGGTGGAGTGTTCCACATAACAGACTTGGTTCCTGGGCTATTGTTCCTGCCAAGGAGACATGTTCATCTGCTGAGCCTAACACCAAGGGTGTCCTTAAGGACCAGGACTAGCTTGTGTCATGGATCTGTTAGGCCATCCACATGCCCCAGGAGAGCCCCCATGCTTTCTTAGGGAGAAGCACAGAGGGCTTTGCCTCAGTCAAGATGACCTTGGCTGATGAACTAATACTCTGGTCCCACTGCCAAAGTTGTTCCTATTATGGAAGGGAATGCAAAAGGTTGATTCTGGCCAAGGTTATTTATGTCCTTTTTGGAGTAAGAACTGAACAATCAAGGCACCTTTGAGACATATGGACCCACCTCATGGAAATTTAGCATTCCATGACCTGCTCAAACCAGTGAGGTCTGAACCTCCGACAAGCACCTCAGTTTCTCCGTAGTGCATTGCCCTGCCTCACTTATAGAAGAGGGGGCAATAGATGCTGTTCCATCCCAGAAAATCCTCTGACATGAGGATCTGCAGACATCCGGCTCCAGCCATACAAGATGGGGTGATTAGGTGCAGGTAGCAGGCTTCCAGGATGAGCTCCAGAGGACAGAGGGGCCTATAGCTCTAAGTGGAAAAGTCTGTCCCCAAATATTTTTGCTTTAGCCAAGATGCCACACAACTACCGTGACACCAGTGAAAGGCTAGACTGGTCTGAGCAACTGTTCACGTTTTCTTTCTCTCTCTCACTTTTACACAATAGAGTCTTCTGCATAGGTCTTGTGGTTATGTCCTTCAAAGAATCTGGCAGCCCGTCTCTCTAACGCTACTGAAGGGTACTTTCTTCTGAGTCAATACCCATCTTTCTCTTGCATTGTCCACATCTTGTAAGTGAAATATCCCTTCCTCCAGCTGTAGTAGCCTAGTACAGTGAGTGATTCTTCACCCTCCAGATTCTTCCTCCTCCACCCTCACCCTCCATCATGCTTTGCATTGACATATTTGAAATTTGTCACATTCCTCTTCATAACAACCACTTCTGTTTCTCAAGTGCTTATTACGTAACAGGCATGGAACTAAGAGATTCACACAATTTATTCATTTAAGCCTACACTCTACAGATTAGAGGATGATTATTGTCATTTTACATAAGACAAAACTGAGGTCAGAGAGGCCACATTACTGCCCAGGGTCCCATAACTGGTAAGTAGCAGAATTGGGACTTGACCCCAGGAGACTGATTCCAAAGCCTGGATTTACACCACTACACTGACTGCCTTCACCTTACACTATTCACTACAGTACTGTGATGGAAAGTTTTAACAAAATGGAGCACAGAAACTATTTCACATATACCACCACACATCGGTTACACATACCAAAAAGGAAGTTTTTAAAATCAACATTTTACTCAATTTTACTTATGAATATTAGGTTATATTTACATAAACTGTCTTTTAACTGTTTATGAATGGATAGCTACTCCAGAAAGTAAATCTCTCAGGACTCAACATGAAAAAAAAAATCCTTCTTAAATATTTTGTTTAAAATCATTTTATGTTGCTGCCAAAGCAACATTTTATGTTAATGTTTATGCCATTTTATGTTAATTGCCAAACAATTAAATTCCTTTGCATTTTATGATATAATTTACATAAGCAGTCATGCTATTGCTATTTGTAAATGTCAAGCATCCTAGTTTGGGACCCCTGTGGTCACCTGTGTTGGTGTAATTATGATTTCAGTGTTGTGAGCCAAGGCTTGGTGATGACTTGGCAGTTCATTCAACACACAGGAGCCTCTGACTAATTCTTGGAAACTGACAGTGTGGACCTGGATCAGGGAAAGATCCTGTCAGCCCTAAGAGTCCTGAGAAAATGCCAAGCAAAGAAGGGTCTGAGGCCAGCTCTCAGCGACTGCCCTCACGCAACCACTGCCTGCTCAGCAGTGAGTGTTCAAGACCATCATCACGGTAGCTTGTGCCCCACACTGTGCAGTTCTGGGCAAGTCCAACAACCTTTCCTTATTCTACCCCCAGCTCCCAAAGGTGACCTTGGACCATCTTGTCTCTATCTGTGCCTAGGTTCTTCCATCTTTATAAATGTTCTCTTCTTCTATGTTAGGAAATGGCAGTTTCGTAAAAGGCTTTGCATTCATTGAGGAAGGGCACTTTTCAAATGAAAGACACTGCATCCATATCTACTTTTCTCTTCAGTGTTAGGAAAGTTATGCTTTCCATTCTCTATATTCTGGGAGGGTGGGGTAGGTGGGGGTAGTGGGAAGGAGAGGAGCAAAGGGAGCAGCCTCCAAATGGCACAAGGACACAGAGAATAAAGCTTTTCTTGTTTCCTCCTGCAGGGCTTGCAATACAGCAAAAATGGTCTGTCTTTGGGCTAAATGAAGGGGCCTGGGTAAGCCACGCAGACCTTCATGGATTTTATGGCCTTAATCAACTACATTAAAGTTAGTCATCTTAATCAACACCTCATTGGTGTGTAGGGAGAGCTGGATTTTTTTAGGTGCTTTGAAAATTTCTCCAAGCCAGCTGGTAATGGCTTGGCTGCTGGGGTCACACGTCATCGTAAACCCAGAATCTAACAATAGCAGTATGCTTGCTGGGGTTTAACCACTGTTGTCCACTGGGAGACCCATGCGGCACCCCAGAAGTTCTTAAATCACATGGAAGAAAATTTTATGACATGGAAAGAAGACAATGCCACCACTTTAAACCTGCTTCTTCCTATTGGGAAGGAAATGAGTGGGGAATTCAGGGGCCACAGGGAAGTTTCAGTACCAATGACCATACACCGCGAGGGCCCAGCCCGAGAAGAAACAATTTTCCCAGTTCCAGACCCAGGAGGGATGGAGAGAACAGTGAAGGGAAGGAAATCTAAAGAAAACTATAAAACCAGAAGGGAAATTGGAAAAGGAATTCCCTGGGCAATTCATTAAAAACGGGAATTAATTTCAGGTCAGACTAAGCTGCCTCAGGTCTTCTCTACTGAATGAGGTGGCTGCTCAGGGCACTCATCCATTTCTGCATCCTGATAAGGTCTCAGAGATCCCAGGCTCTCTGGATTAAGACCCACATAGCCATATCTGTCAGCTATAGAGAGGTACAGGGACTGAAGAGGAATTCATAGAACAAGACAGCTTCTGGAGACCCATAAAAGGAGCCAAACAGAGGGTCCTGGAGACCTTCACAACTCTGGTGGGAGACTATTTCTTTCTAATAGTAATCCAACCTTAGCTCAATTCCCTAATTTTACAGATGGATTATTCAGCAACTTGTGGATCACAGAGAGGTAACGTTAAACAAACCCACAGAAACCGAACTGAAAAAAAACCAACAAAAAACAGCTAAGGAAAGCAAGCCACAGTGAGACTGGGGAAGTGTAATTCCTTAGACTGCTTTTCTTTTCTGTGTGCTGTGAGGACCAGAGACCAATTAATGTTTGTAATCAGAAGATTTTGCAAAATCCTTTCTGAGAATGCTTGGATACTTCAGGCTGCTCTGCTGCTCAGAACGTCTTTGATAGTTGAGGGGGTTTCTACTTTCTCTTCCCTTTCTGTTGAAGAGTGCTAGGATTGGCCCAGCATGGAAAGATAAGCAGGAAGAGGGCATTCCAAAGCCTGGGTGTCTTCATTTTAGGATGCAGGAAAAATTCACTTAGCTCCATTTTTCTTCCCAAGAGAGTAATCCATGATGCTTTCTTAGCTCATAGACAAGTGATGAGTTTAAATGACTTACAATATATTAAAGTATGTGTGAGAATGTTTAACCCCACCCTGTTTGCAGCACTTTGTTCTGGCAGCCCTAGGAAATGAGTACACAGAGGTTAAGCCATTTGCCCAGGGGCACACAACTAGTGTGGAGGAAATGGAAGCCCCCGGGCGTGTTTCAGAGCTGATGCTCTGAGCCTCCTCTGCGGTAACACATTCCGCAGCTGCGGTGGGTTTTGCATTGGAAGGGACCCTAATCAGATTCAGGGATGTGCAGCCAGAGAGTCCGAGCCGCCTTCTCTTCCGTTCCTGTCCGCTCTGCCTCACGATGGTCGGGGCTCAGGCAGACGGTAAACAGTTAACGCGTGGGCAGGGAAATCTGGATCAGACAACTCCGAGGCAGTGAAAGCAAGCCCGCCACACTATTCGACAGATGGTCACCCAGCGGTTCCCTAAACACCTGCCAGGAGTCCGCACGGCTGGCGGGTCTGCGGGAGGTGGGTGCGCGCTGGGCTCGGAATCCTGCTCGGCCTCCTCTTGGCCGGGTGACCTTGGCCGAGGTGTCCCATGTCCCCGGTTTCTTCGGTTTCCTCGTGTAGAAGAGGACAAGTCCGACGACCCTCAGTGTTATTGTGGCAAATGTGACAGTGAAAGTGACCACGCCAGGGACCGAAGCAGTACCTTAAAGAGAAAGAACAAGCGGACGCCCTCCTTTCTGTCCCTCCCTGTCCACCAAGCGCCACAAGTAAACGCCGCGGATTTTCTCCTTTGCTCCCTCTCCCTGACTGTGTCTAAGCCAGCGATGTGGCATCTCAAGTTTGGCTCTTAGCATGCGCAGCCTTCCCTAAGCTTCCAAGTGAGGTGCTCTACATGAAAAATTAATCGTGTATTTTCTTCTTTTTTTTCAAGTGGAGAAATTATTTAGGGCTTTGGGGAAGATGAGGCGGCTATTTTCTATGCAGCGACTCATCCCCTTGGCCATCACCCCTGCCATGTTCAGCAAATGATTCTTCTAGTCTCTTCCCGGCAGGTGGTCTCGCAGCTACATGTGTTCTGCGCATCCAGCAGGGTGCTCCGGGGAACGCGACATAGCGATGACTGCTGTTTCTAATTACTGCAGAATCAGGAGGCAAAGGAAGGAAGCGCTGCCAGCCTGGTGGGCTGCTGTGCAAACACACGGTCCCGGTTATTGGGTTCCTGGGGCTGGCGGGGCCCGGTTGCCTGACTGGTCGCTTGGAAGTGAGGATTTGCTTTTCTCCAGACTCGACTTCTGAATTATTGGCGGGGACACCCCAGTCAATAAGCCCTTATTTAGGGAGCACCTAGTGTGCTCTTGATTTTGTGCTAAGTGTTGGGGCTGGGGTGGGGGGTGGGGAGAGGGGGGATACAGGCAGTGATAAACACAGCTCCGTCCTTCGGGAAGCTTCCATGATAGCTAGGGATGAGGACAAAGTACGAGAGAAAAAGTAGCTCACTTCATCCATCTAACAGCATTTATTGAGAGTTGCCCTTGGGGAGTGTAAAGTCAGTGGGGGAGAGAGACAGTAATCCAGTGCTATCACACACATGCAGTTGCAAACCATGGTCAATGCAAAGCAAAATACAGGGGCTATTAGAGCATAAATGGGGACCTGATTTGTCCTGGGGTCAGCGGAGGATTTCCAGATGAAGGGCTATAAGATCCATTGTGAGAATGGAAAAGAAAGGTTGCTCTAGGAAGTGTTTGGGAAGAATGGACAAGCTGGTGGACAGATGCAGGGCTGAAGGACAGGGTGTTAAAAGATGACTCCTAAGTTTCCAATAGGAATAACTGAAAATCAGAGGTGCTCTTGTCAGGGCGGTTGGGATGGGGAGTCCGTTTCACAGGGGAAGCATCATAGAACATGACAGCCCAGGGGACAGAGCAGGGGACTGGACACACTGTGCAAGGTGGGGAGGCAGGTGGGTGAAGCCTGGTGAGGGGGGTGTGCAGAGGCTGTGAGAGGGGTAACTCTACAGGAAAACCACTCTAGGGAACGGAAGATGGGGGCAAGTTCTCAACCTCGGGAACTGCTCATAGCTAGGGCTTCAGGTGAGAGGAAGGGAACTCACGTGAATGAACACTTGTGTGCCTGGTTCTGTGTTGGGTATTTATACACTGTCATTGTGTGGGGTCATCAGGCAGCAAGACTCAGAAACTCACTCAGGGTCATTTCAGTAAAGTATGTGTGTGTGTATATGTATGTGTGTGTGTATGTATGTGTGTGTGTGTATGTGTGTGTGTGATGTGTGTGTGTGTTATTGTATCCCAAGGCAGGAAACAGCTGGACCTCCCAGGACATGGCCTTGGAAGTCACGTACGGCTGCCTCTCCTTGCATCTCTCTTGGGACACATGGTCTCTCATCTCTGTTTTTCTCTGTGTGTCTGTTCCATTTTCCTGCTTCTCTCTGTTGACTATTGCTTCCCATGGCCTCACTGTGACTTTTTAGTTTGAGTCCAATATTATCCATCCAATCATTCATTCAATGAAATTTATTGAATACCTACTATGTTGTCAGTCAGTATTTTTAGTCACTGGGCATACAGCAGATATCACAGTAAAGTCTCTTCCATTCCAGTAGAGGAGACATATTAAACAAACAGAGATATAATATTTCGGATATATTATTATAGGGCAATAATGCTGTGAAGAAAAATAAAGCTGAGTGAGGGTCTGGAAAGTGCCTTTGGGGTGGTGGGGTGGAGTGTTTTGTTTTGTTTTTTTTAATAACTGCTGTCTGAAAAGGCCTCCCTCTGATCCAGTCACATTAGAGCAGAGCCTTGAAGAAAGTGAGTGAGTGATGCACGCAGATATCTGAGGCAAGAGTGTTTCCAGCCGAGGGGAAAATAGGGGTAAAGACCCTGAGACGGGGCATTGAGAGACAAGTTGGCTTGTGTGGAGTGGGGGAGGGGAGATCACAGCAAGTGACCAGTTCATGCCAAGCCTACAGGCCATTGCAAGACATGAGACAGGTCTTTGGGAGGCTGGGAGTACAGGAGGGACGTGGTGTGCCTTCCACATGACAGGCTGCTGCAGGAGCCGTGTGGAGACAGACTATCGAATGAGGGGGACTGGGGGGGGCAGCTAGGAGGCCGATTCAGTGATCCCATGAAGGATGACGGTGATCTGGATTAGGGTGGAAGCTGGGGAGGTAATGAGAAGCGGGCAGATTCTGGATAAGTTTGAAGGATGGATAATTGCGCATGGATCTAACTGACTTGTTTCTGGATATTTTAGTTCAATTTGTTGGGAGAGAGACTCCTATGGGCCCAGGGGAGGCTTTGGATGGGCTGACCAGAGAGGGAGGAGGGTAGGGGCAAGTGATACCAAGCAGCTCTTCAAGCAAGCAAGTGAGGAAAGATCCTCAAATACGGGGCAGGTGGCCACGTAGTTGGCCTGTTTCCTTTACTCAGGCCAACTCATTTAATGTTGAGGTGTTGTTATTCCAGTCTTCCATTTAAAAAACTAGGGCTCAGAGGGGTTGAGTCACTTCCCTACGACCACACAGCTGGTGAGGAAGAGCCTAGATTTCACCTTTGGGATCCTGTCTGACTGTAAAGGCTCGGCTGTAACTGCCAAGTCAGGGTGCCTGGGGGATAAAGAGAAATGCAAGGTCCTGGAAGTCCCCAAAGCAGCGTCTGAAGAATGGGAAGGTGGCAAACAGGACCCGTGCCATGGATAAGCCGGCAAAGGGGAGAAGTGGGAGGCTGCCTTTGCAGTTGCCCCAGGGACCTTGTTGCCCGGGGTCAGGCTGCGATGGAGAGCCAAGGCCATTGGGATGGGGTGAAAAGTGAGGGCTCTGCAGTTAGAGGGGACGCTGCCACCTGCTGACGGTGTCATCTTGGGCAATTACCCTCTGAGCCTCCACTTCTGAAACTAAGTTATGCTGTATTAAACCATCCCCACAAAATTTCTTCTTTTTCATGTTCCATGTTCACTGTGGATTGGTTTCAGCGCTGCCGCTCTAGGTAGCATTCACTGTGGGCCAGAGTGACAGAGGGGCCCCTGCCAGAGGGAGAGAGAGAGAGAGAGAGAGGCTATCACCGATCACTGTCCCAGTGAATGGCAGAGGAGAGTATAATCCCCCCCACCGCGGGAAAGGGCAGTTACTATTTGAACAACAATATCACCTACCCCAGTACCTACCACCAAAGGCTTCAAAAGCACTTAGTGCTGCATCTTGGCATATAGTGAGAGCCTCTAAATGATAGCTATTACTATTATTAACAGGCTGCAGTGCCCTGGAAGGCAGTTTGCTGGTCGCACCGAGGAAAATCTCTGTCTGTCTCATTGAGTAGTTTGTCAGTGGGAAGGAGAAAAAGCAGTGGCGCCGGGGGCTTGCTCTGAACACAAGCTCCTCGGTGAGCGCCGCTTCTGGCCCTCCCCCGCGCCCATGCCTCCTGCCTCTCGGGGCCTCCTGCGCTCCTTTGCTTTTCACATCTTTCACGTTTCCACCACAGCTCCTCTCTCCTCCAGGCACTCCCTTGCTCTTCTTACTATAGTTTAAAAAATTTTAACAGAAATTTGAGTAGAAATCATTTATAGTTACAGATTTTGGTCAGGAGCCCTAGCTAATCAAGTTCCACTGGAGTAATGATTCCTTACTTTCAAGAGTGCAGAGTGAAGAAAATTTGCCTCCAGCTTGACTTCTAATAGGAAAAAAGAAAAAGCGAAGAGCTGAGGCAATTTCAGTTCTCACTAACCCAGGGAATCCACTATGAGTGGGCCCATCGCCTTCCTTCCTGGTTGCATTTGAGTACTTGCCCATGTGCCGCAGTCCTAGGTTGGATACTGTACACAAATTCACATAGAAAACAATTGGGATGGGCACAGACTAACTAGGAATTCACAGTTTAAAAGAATGACACCACTGATACTTGTATATCCATAGGGTGCATTTTATCCAGCCCTGGAATGGTAGCTGAGAAAGGACAATCTTCCTTACCTGGATGGTAGCAGCTGGGAGGGAGGAGAAAGAAGTGGGAAGATTCGCTAAATAAGGGATGTTAAGAGGAGGAAGAACCAGTTAGGAGAAGATAGTGCCCACGAGTGGCTTTAATTTTTGCCTGGGCCACAAATTTAGTGATTTTCAAGGCATTGTTTGTTTGTTTGTTGTTTTTGATTTTGACCTCACAACAACCTTGAGAAGTAGAAAGAGCTGGTATATTTATAATGTATTTTCGTACGCAAGGTAAATGAGATTCAGGAAGATTAAGTGATTGAGTTGAAGACACACAGTCAGTAAATGAGAGAGGCTAAATATTTTGACTTTTTGCTACATGTTATTTTTATTATTACAAGTAGCCTCTAGAAGGTGAACATAGGTTTTATTTTATTTATTTAATTTTTTAATGGGTCATTTAAATTTTATTCTTCATATATTTAGAAATATTCTAAAAGTAATAGGAACCCATATTACTTTTATAATTGGAAAAGTTAGTGCAGAGAGATAACAGGTCGTTATCCTTTTAATAATGCTTCTAATGTAAATGTAGATGTCTTCAGATTTTTTTTTTTTTGAACATAGGCTTTACAAAATGTTTGAGTAACCATTATTCCTTTCTTCATCAAGAATTTTAGGTAGGTCCAAATGATTTTGTTGGGGAATGAGCAAAGTTAGTAGAAAGCAAATTTAATGGAGGCTAATTTTGACCATGAGTTGCAATCAATTACTTCAGTTAAGTTTAGGTTCATTTGTCCAGGGCAGCAGCCATAATCTCATAAACAGAGATGGTGACAAGGTTTATTAATATGTGAGTTTTGGGTACTGGCTAGTGTTCTTTGGTTGCAAACAACAGAAATCAACTTGGATAAGTTAAGCAGACACATTGGTTGGAAAGACTTCAGACAGTTCACAGGGTCTACGGAAGACTGAAGAATTGGGCTTGGACAATGGCAGTGGTCTGGGTAGATAGAGGGGTCAAGAAGGCAGGAACCAATCAGAGGCAGCACTGGGGCACTGCTGCCAGGATGAAGGGGGAGGGTCTGGTGACCTAACCTGAGTCATGTACTGGTCAGGGCCTCGTTGACAGTCCCACTAAAGTGACCTGCAATCAGAAAAGGAAAACAGAATTTTCAGTTACTAAAAGAGGGGGAGCTGGGAAGACAATGCTCATCCTCTAACCTGACTACCCAGCCCCATGCAATCCTCCAGGAAAGGAGAGTTTTTGCCAGCCCCAGTGCAAGATCTTTTGTCATGTGGAAAGGGGGGATGGGTGGGAAGGGTTAGAGGGTGGTGGTATAAAGGGATTAAGTCTATCAATAGAGGGAGTGAGTAGGGAGGTGGGAGGACAAAGGTCTGCGTAAACTTGCCAGGTGCTGGAGCTTGAGGAAGAATATGGGGTTTGAAGTGTCTCCAAAATAGCATCTCTTAGGGCAGAGAGGTTCTGAGATATGTTTATCTGAGTCAGGTACTGAGAGCTTCTTGTATAGAAGTCATGTACAGAGAGCTTCTGAGATATGTTGTGGTGAGTTATGAACTGAATCACCTTTATTGTACAGTTGTCCCTCAGTGTTCATGGGGGAATTGATTCCAGGAGCCCCCAAATCCATGGATGCCCAAGTCCCTTACATAAAATGATGCAGTGCAGTGAATACTGCTGGCCCTCATAGCTGCGGGTTTTCACAACCGCAGATCCGACCAACCACAGATTGAAATTTCAGATATGAAACCTGCAGATACAGAAAGCCTACTGTATTTATCGAGATACAAGTGAAGATTAGCAGTTCTGTTTTAATTACATGTGACCCTTCATTGTGTGATTTTGAATGTGACTTTGTACTTAGACTGCTTGTGTAGAGCTCTGGATTTTACTAGGGTCACAATGATGTTTTGTGTTTGTCATCAAAGTTCTGGGAAGCTAAGTGTCCTGCAGCTAGAAGGACAGGCAGATGAATGTGGTTGAATTGACCCATTCCCTTCTTTTCTTTGTTCTGGTTCTAGCATTACTTATTTTAGTTTTTCCAGGAGGAAGAATTTAAATCTGCTTAAACTTTCTTAAGGAAGTAAAACCTTTGATGACTTTATTTTCTATAAAGTGAGTATATTTCTGGTCAGAGGTTAGGATGTACATGGATGGGCCCTAAATTTCCATTATTATTGTCCCCTTGTAAACAGATCATTTTTATTATAAAATAAGAATTCCAGTGCACTATTTCATAGATAAGAAAATTGAAGCACAGGATCTAACCCATAAAAATTTAATTAGGCTTGTCTCAGGTTATTTGGAAGCCAACATTATCATCATAGTAACTAACTTTCTGAGTAAGGATTTCACATGCCTGGTAACCCTATGAAGTCGATCTACTCTTATCTCCATTTTACAGATGAGAAGAGTAAAGTCACTTCCTTGTTTATAGGTCACACAGGTAATAAGAGAGAGTGTCCCAAACTAGCCCACCTGACTGCAGAGCCACACAGGTAATAAGAGAGTGTCCCAAACTAGCCCACCTGACTGCAGAGCCCACACTCTGAACGCCTACCTTGTACTCCAGTCGATAACCCAATTAACAACTCATTGATCTAGACTCATGTGGTCACTGAATAGTTCTAGCTACTAGTAGGACTCATTTACTATAACTGTTCTAGTATTCAGAACCCAATCTATTATATTAGTATAATTAAGAGAACTAAAAAAAGAAAAAGGTCCATTGGTAGGTTAATGAATCAATTTTGGATTAATTAGGGTTTGCTAATTAATTAATTGAAAATAAAATCCCTGCCTTCAAGGAACTTAGAGCCTGGTGAAAATGTCAGATGATAAATAATTGCAAAAAGAAAACATATAATTACAAATTCTGATAGTGATAAGTTCTTCGAGGGCAAATCAAAGTAGTAGGGAAAGGTGGGGAGAAAACAGAGGGGTGGGGGGAGGCAGTTAGCCGTATCAGAGTCTGTCATCCATCCATCCTGCGTCATGGCATGTCCTGTAGGTATATGGCATTTTGCCAAGTGCCCCGGAGCGCAGGAAGATGAACAGGATATGGTCTTGCCCTCAACAGGAACTCGAGGGAGAAAACGCAGGTACACAAATAACCATAAGAACACGAATGAAGATGACATGATGGCAATGATGATTATGAGAGCTAACATTTCTTGGCACAATTTGAAGTACTGTACGTGGAAACTCAATCCGTAAAACAATCCTATGACATAAATACTATTATCCGCAAATGGATGGAGAGGGCATGGAGAGCAGCCAGGTATGGATATGTCTCGAGTTTGTCTCGGGACCAGGAGATGAGGCAATGGAGGCTGACTTTAAGGAATGACTAGAAAATGGCAGAGAGGGAGGGACAAGATGTTATGGGCATTCAGAGGAGGGGGAGCATACTTCTGGCTGGAAGAATCTGGAGAAACTTCCTGGAGGAGTGGGTATTGGACGTGGGCCTTGAAGGGTGGGGAGAATCTAGCAGGCAGAGCCTGGGCAGTCAGCAGAGAGAGTGAGGCGGTGTGGTGAACGTGGGCCTGGGCTCAGATCTCCCTGGCAGCCGTGTAGGGCAGTGCTTCCTACACCTGGCAGTGCTTCAGTTGCCTAGAACACCTTTTACAAATACAGATTCCTGGGATCCACCCCCAGTAAGTCTAAGCAAGTTGGGGTCAGGCCTGGGAACACCCATTTTTCAAAGCACCTGGGTGAGTCTGCCCCTGGGACAGGGGTTTGGGAAGCATTATTGTGGGACGTAATGTGGAACCATAATGTAGGATGGTAACGCGAGGCAGGGTGTGGCCAGATTCTGCATGGCCTGGGCTCCAGGCTTCGAAGTTTGCTTTATAAAATGGGAGTCGGCTGAGAAGACTCATCAACGAAGCCAGGCCCCAGGAAGGTCAGTCTGGTCCAGAATGCTAGACTCCTCAAGAGCCTGAAGGCGAGAGGACTAGTTAGGGGCTAGTTAATTGTCCATGCAAGAGGTGCATGGCCTGGGGTAGTGGCAGTGGGTGTGACATGAGAGCCCAAATGAGTCATGGGGACAGAGTCAGCAGGACATGGTACCCAGATGGATGGGGAGGGGATGGAGAGCTTCTGAGCAGTGCCATTTCAGGACCACATCCAGACCAGGGCCCCAGCCCGACACAGTGGTCTCTAGTGAAGTTTCTGCTCCACAAGGGGACATGAGGGAAGGGTTGGCTGGCCAGAGGCCTGGCCTCCTCGTGGGACAGGTATCTGGCCTAAAGTCTTCTCTCTTCACTCTGTCTCTAAGGATTCTCCCTGGAAGAGGCTTTCCAAATATCTTAGAAACTCAGTAACATTTACAAATCCTTCAGGCTGAAAAGACAGGTTCTTTAGTTTATAGAATAAGAAAGAAAGGTGTATGCAGGGATGATGATGACGTCAAGACCAAGGCTGAGGAAAGACCTACTATTTGAGTGATTTGTTTTGGCTCAGAAATAGAACAGTTTCGGGCTTCCCTGGTGGCGCAGTGGTTGAGAATCCGCCTGCTGATGCAAGGGACACGGGTTCGTGCCCCGGTCTGGGCCCGTGAGCCACGGCCGCTGAGCCTGCGCATCCGGAGCCTGTGCTCCGCAACGGGAGAGGCCACAACAGTGAGAGGCCTGCGTACCGCAAAAAAAAAAAAAAAGAAAAAAGAAATACAGCAGTTTCAGCCAAGTAACAGTAGTATCAACAATCATTAACAGTAGCAGCCATTGAGCAGTAACTCAGGGAAAACCACTGTGTTAGAAGCTTCATCTGCATTGCTTAACTCGTGCCATGGCCCTGAGAAATGCTAACTGGGGCCTTCTTAGCTCCAGTTATCAGATAAAGAAACTGAGGCTCAGATAAAACCTGCTCAAGGTCCCACAGCACCTGAACGGCAGGGCCAGGATGCTGTGTAAGTGCTCTTCGGGGTATGCTGCCTGCAGAGAGGGATGTGAGGATAAGGTAGAGAGGAAAGAGTACTGGGCTTGGAGCCAGAACACCCAGGGCCGAATCCCAGCTCTGGTCACTCCCAGAGCTCCTCAAAACAAGCTCAGTTCTCACCCAGCCACACGGGGTGGTTGTAAGGCTCAAACAAAACAGAGAAGGCATCGGGAATGCAGGATGTCCTGCTATACCGCTTCCTCTGCAGAAAGAAGCCACCAAGCTATCAGTTATGAATTTAAAGGGCAAAGTCTCAATGGAGGGTGGAAAAGACAGGTACGCTCAGCTGCATTCTGCTCAGCAGTCTCTGAGGGCCAGCCCTGGGCTTGGAATTGTGCCTGGTAGGCATCAAAAGATCCTTGGTGATTGGTCCTCATTTGAAGGGGCAGGGGAAGTACATGAAATATGAAAGGCAACACTTCTCCCCTGCAACGCGAGGAACAGTGGGAATGAACCGTACAGTGGAGACGTCCTTTTCCATGAACTTGAAAACCTGGGAGATGGCTGGATCAATAGACCGTCATTTTGAAAAGAACTAAATGGCAGGGATATGATGATAATCAGCAGGGTGCTTGGGTTTGCCAGATACAAATCATATTAACACCGAAACAATTTCTTTCTAGCTGAGGATAGCTGACTTTGGCTTGGGACCAACAGAAAGTGGATTTAGAGGAATATTGAGGCTCAATGAAGAAATAACTCTTACTTTAGCTTCCTCTGAATCCTAACTTGGGGAACCAGCCCATACACTAGTTCATCTAAACTAGAGGGGGGACACAAAATGAGAAGAAAAACTGTATCTCAGTTGGAATTTGCTGGAGAACATGGCTGAGTTGACTTCCTTTCCACTGAAGGTGAAATTCTTCCATTGAGGCAAGGTTGTCCTGGGGCTGCTAAGCTGTGGAGAAGAATGTTTATTGATTGAGTTCATACATTTTACAAGGGCAGAAATGCCCTGGATTGCTCCGAATCTGTTTTAATGTGTAACTGTTTCTTACAGGTAAGTATTTTGTTTTTAAGCATCAGCTCCACATAGCTTGGTGGTCTTCAATTGCCTCAGGCACGTATTTTGTTTTTCTGAACGAGAAACTGAGAAAATTAAGGGGAGATGTGTAACACTCTTCCTCTGCAGGCTCCCTTCCCCCAGCCCCGTGCTGATCCAGGGGTGAAAGCTCTCTCGCCCAGCCTCTTACTGTCAGATACAGCATGGCCTTGGGGTCACTGGAGTGTTTGACAGGGCTGCTTATTTAATTGTGCACCATCTGGCTGGTATATGAGTAGGGGGACCTGTCAGATGGGGTTTATCTCGCCTCACCAATAAATGCAATAATGCCTCTGCATGTTGTGGTTTGCAGTGCTTGAGGTTGATAATATGTCCACGAGCCTGTAGGATCTGATCTGCCCACCTTGTACTTACACGATTATTTACAGTTTTGGTGTGAGTCTTGTCCCTCACTCTTCATCCAACATTTATTGAGCACCTACTATGTGCCAGGCACTGTGCTAGAAGCTGCTGATTTAAAAATAATTAAAGACACCCCAGCTCTTAAAAGCCCAGAGTCTGGAGGGGAAGACTGACACATAAACACGCAGTTGTGGTACAAAGTATGCAGAGGTGGAGGTGAGGATGTCACAGGAGAAAGTGGACACCTACTTCTGAGGGTCAAGAGAGGCTTTCTAGAAGAGGAAGGAGATCGTTTCTCTGAGTTTTAAAGGACCCAGAAGGCGCTTCTCGGGTGGTCTAGGTTGGAGAGCCCCCCCCCATGGCAGGGGAACCACATGGACTGAGTGAGGGGGCCCTTGAGGGAAATCAGGGTGCTGTGATAGAAGACAGGGACCTGCAAGCCAGGCAGGCAAAACCGGGAGCAGAGTTTTATGTCTTGAGTTCTCAACAAGACGTGAGTTCCTTGAGCTGGAAACCTGAACCATGGATTTGTCTTGATTCCATGGCAAGTGGGGCTCACCATAAACACTTGCTGCGGAATCAGCCCAGCTCTTCAGCTGCAGTGTGGAGGCACCTGGGAAACAGCTATCAATATGGGCTTGCCTGAGAAGAAGCTGGGGAATTGTCCCTGAAGTCCAACTTGCTTTGTCTCTCACTGCCTCTCCCTTTGTGCCCCAGGGACAGGAAGCACCTTGTACCTTTCTACCAGGGGGCGCCCACACCGTCCTGCTGATGGGGCAGCTGTTGCTGGGGGCTTAGCCTGGTCCACATCCTGATCAATCCCTGATCCTCACGACCTCCTCCAGCCAGACAGGGCCATGCACGGCTGCATAGCATTTCCCCTTACTTAGAGCTAAAACGTCTTCCAACATATGGCAATTGCTGCTATAGGGAGCTTCAGACACATACTTGTCATTAATTAAAGTGACGGGAAGCTACTCAGCCCTCAGCTCAAAGTTGTCTCTAACAGATGATTAGGGTATTCAGGGTTTTCACACTTCATGTCTCAAGGCAGACAGGGAAGGCAAGGGAGCAGAGACAACGGCTCAGATCAGGGAGGCCTTTGGAAGCAACCTTTCAGGCTGGGATGGGCCAAGGTCAGATCCAATATCACGGATGACCCAGGTTCTTTGGTATCTCTTCCAATGGTTCCTTGGCTAAGGGAGAGAGCCTGCAGCTAAGGGGAAAGAGCACCAGACCAGGGACCAGGAAACTGGAAGTCTGGGCCCAGCTCTGCCTTGAGTTGGCTGAGTCACTTGGGACCAGTCGCTGTCTGTGTCTCAGTTTCCTCATCTGTGAAATGGGGGCTGGCAGACCCATGAGGAGTGTTGTGAGGGTCACATAGGATTTTAGGTGCTCTGGGCTTCATCTGTTTCCTCATCTGTAAATGAGAGAACTGGGTTCAGTCTCTAGGACTTTTCTAGCCCCCAAATCCAATAGCTATTTCAAAAAATGAAAAATTATTATACAAATACTTGGCATCATTATTGTTGTTGTTATTCCAGTTGGTCAGCTAAAGATATTACTAAGGTTCTAAACACCCTGCTATTCTCCATTGGCCAGTGCTTAGCCAGAGGGAGCAAGGCAGCTCAGAACTAACCACCGGCCAGGTGTTTCTCTGTGGAACAATGCCAAGAAGCCTGCATGGAAAGGAGACTTCCACAGCAAAGCAAATCGTAAAGGAAATCGCCAACATCTCCCCCTGACAAATTATTGCAACTCGTTTTAACAGCAAAAAGAATACTTTTGGTAAAGAATGGGTATTATAGTAAAAAAAAAATTAATTTGGCTTTTGGCTAGATCAATTAAAAAATACATCCTCTAAGTGTGGACTCATGCAGGGTTACAGCGCGGAGCAAGACAAGATCCCTTGCACCCCTGCTGGGGAAGCAGGACATCTGAGCACGAAACATGTAATAAAAGCGAGTTAAATGAGAATATAATGAAAAGCCCATGGGACTTGCAGGGCATTCCATGGCTAGTTGGTGAATGGCTGGCAGAGAGTGGTCTGTGAGGGTGGGAACAGAGCTGTTGCTGGGAGCCAAGTTCATGAAGCTTGATGTTTAAGAACAGACAGCAAGGGCTTCCCTGGTGGCGCAGTGGTTGAGAGTCCGCCTGCCAGTGCAGGGGACATGGGTTCATGCCCCGGTCCGGGAGCATCCCACATACCGCGGAGCGGCTGGGCCCATGAGCCATGGCCGCTGAGCCTGCGCGTCCGGAGCCTGTGCTCCGCAACGGGAGAGGCCGCAACAGTTAGAGGCCCGCGTACCGCAAACAAACAAACAAACAAACAAAAAAACAGACAGCAAGCAGCTGAGACGGCAACCTTGCTGGGTCCCCCAGATCCAGAGGTCCAGGTGGCTGATGAGGTAGGGAGGTCGCATGGGCTTTGTTAAACCCAGAGGACTCATTGCCCCTGTAACACTGATGCCCCCTTGTAACTTCTACTTCACAGAATTCACTCTGGGACTTGGCAGATTTTGAGATCTTCTACTAAGTCTTTCAAGAAAGAGGGCCTCTTGTTTAGGAAATTGTTTGTCAATTATGGGAAAATCGCCTATTTGGATCTTCCAGGCTTTCTCCTGGAATGGATAAGAAGTGTTGTGAAAAGAACACTGAATTCAGAGGTCTGACGGCTCAACGTTCAAATCTCGGACAAATTACTAAACTCTCAGGGTCTCAGTTTTCTTATTTGCAAAATGGGTTAATTCTTGCCGTCAGTGTGAGCATCTGAAGTCAAAAGGAAATATTCTATATGGAAGAGCTTTGTCAACTCTAAAGTTGTTCTTGAAAACTGGGAAATGCTGTCTGACATAGCTCTCCCCTGACTAGTTCTCTGATCCCTGTTTCCTCGTCTGTAACACCGAGATAATAACAGTGCCTGCGTGCAACGTCATTCTGGGGATGAAGCTGTGCGTGGAGTGTCTGATATGGGGCTGGCTCTTGGCGCGAGTGGAATCCATGTTTGTTCTTCCTCTTCTAGCGGTGCAAAGCTCGGTCATCAGGAAAGTTTGCAGCCTTGTTAGCAAAAGATTCCGTTATAAACACTCTGGTGACTGTCACCTCTGGAGAGGATCTAAGAATTAAAATAGCCTTAGGTCACCTGTCCAGTCCAGCCATTCACAAGCAGATAGATATCCTTAAAGAGGTGGCTCAAGCTCTCTAGCAAACTGTCATGCAGACAGCAGCCTACTCTGACCTTCTCCTCCTCCTTTTTGGGCTTTCGGCCAGGGCAAGTGAGGAGCACATGACAAATGGTGTGAGGTCAGCAGAAAGGACTTTCAGGTACCTGCCTCCCCTAAGGGTCTCTGCCCACCTGTGCAAGCTTAGGTGGCCCCTCTGTGGCAGAGCAGTTGCATCACTGGGACTGGAGGTGATGCCAAGTAGCCCTGCCAGCAAAGAGCCCCATGGTGACTGGAGTAAGTGCTGCCGGTTCTGTGCACAGCAGGCCATCAATCCTGGTTTGTTAGGATAGCCTCTGCATCGGGTAGTGCTTTGCAATGGCTCAGGAGCCCTCAAAATAGCCAACGTCGAAGCTTAATTTGCTTCTTTTGGGCAGTTGCTTGGAGTCTTTGAGATTTTCTTTGCCTTTTGGCAGATACTCTTGATTCTACCCTCCTGGTCCCATTTCCTTCTCCATCATTCAGCTGTGTGGGCTGAAATCCTTTCTCTTATCTCCTCGTGGTCCATGAGCAATCCCACCCACTGTCCTGGCTCCACCACCCCATCATGCTGATGATACTTAATTTTCTATCTCCAGTCCTCACCTCTCTCCTGAGCTACCTGCCCATATCTCCAATTGCCTACTAGACAGGTTCACTTGCATGTCCCACATGAACATCATACCCCAAACATCTCAGACCTAACTCATTGTTTCGTCTACATTTGTGAGCCAGATTGCGTGCTTCATGGGATGGCATTTCATCCAAGTCTATAAAATGACTCAGGTGACTAGAGCTTAGTGTGTGGGCATGGTACATATTCCTGGAGATTCTATTTTTACTGGAAGGCAAGTAAAATACCATAGAATAGAATACAAAATCTATATTAAAAATTAAGGTGGAATTTAAGACTAAAGAAAATGTGTCTGCAGAAGCTGACTTAGACTATGCCCCCAGTTATCAATGGGGTACAGATGTGTTCTTTCCATAAAGGACTTGAGTTACCTTGGATTAGAGCATAGACATGCAAAGTCATCTGTAGGAGAGAGAATGAAGAGTTCCCAACCAGCAGGCCTTGGCTGTAATTGACTGAATGTGTTAGCTGGGGTTGGCTAGCAGTGGAGCCCCAGGAAAAGGAGTGTACTCCCATGCACTAACCACAGAAGGGGAAGTTTTGGTCGGTAGATTTCTAGACCCGTTGACAAAAGCATGTGTAATGTGAAGACTGGGTGCAGGAGGCATACCCAGCCCACTGTGAGCATCCCCACACCATTGACAAGCATATAATATTAAGTTGTAGGCTGCAGGGGAAATTAAAAATTTTTCCTCCTAGTATCTGCTCATCTCATTTTCATTGATAGTGTTTGTTTCTCAATTAGTGTTTGAGATTCACCTCATTCTAAGGCCACATATTTTGGGCAGGGTCCTACCCCCAAGTCAGGCCATAGAGTATGGGATGAGCCTATGCTGGTCAGCATGCTTCATTTCCCTGATTACAGTGTTTGGGTCTCAGGACTTTGGCAGAATTCCTAGAAAACCTAGAAAAGAGGCTGTGTCCTTACCTAGTTTTGGAGTTGTGCATGTGAGGCTGGAGCCAAATGCAGCCACTTTGCCACCATGTGGAAAGCATTTGTCTGAGAAACGAGTCACCCAAGAGGAAGGAGGGACAAGAGATGTAGAGAGAGAAACTGAATCCCTTTGAGCTCTTGCATTAAGTCCTGCCTGAGGTCAGCTCTCCTTCTGGATTTTGCAGTTGTATGAACCATTAGATCCTCTTTTCGCTTAAGCCAGTTGGGTTGGTTTTTCTGTCAGTTGCAGCCATAAGAATTCTAATGGCCACTTGTACATCAAATCTTCTAAGCTTGATGGCAATTACACATTTGTTTCTTCTCACTTTCCTTGATTTAATTTCATTATTACTAAGCTGCCTTCTGATTATCGTTGATTTTTTTAAGAGGGTCTTTCCAGGGGGAGCGTATGTTCTGACTACATATGTTCATAGACTTTTATCATCTAAATAACAGTTTTCTTAAAATTGTAAGGAAGTAAATGTGTTTTTCTGCTTTTATAATTTGGTCACCCTGAGCCTGATTCCTTAGAGAAGGTGCAAGTTGAGTTTCTGACTTAAAAGATTGAGGGTCAGATTCTGTATTGTGGAAAATTGACCAGAGTAGTAAATACAGCCTCTGGGCCTTTTCCCTTGGAGAACAACCTGACTTAATGTGTAGCTGTGTGAGTATCAAAACACTTTTACCTCTTCAGTCTTCAAGAACCATATGCAATGTCTTCTCCTCCTCTTTTCTCATTCATTCAATGATAATTTACCAAGCACTTGGGTACACATAGTGAAAAAACTGATAAAAACCCTTGCTCTTCTTGGGCTTCCATTCTAATAGGAGAGACAGACAATAAACAAGACAAATACTTAATATAGATAGTAGTAACTGTGTGGGGAGACTGGGAGGTTTTAGATAGCATGATCAGAGCAGCACTTCTGAACACAGACCTAAAGAGAGTGAGGGAAGTCGCTGAGCAGTCATCTGAGAAGACAGCCCAGAAAAGGAAGCAGCCCATGCCAAGGGTCAAGGCTGTAGCTGACCTGGCAGGTGGGTGAGGGCTGAGCAACAGGAGATGAAGTTAAAGAGAAGGAAGCCCAGGGCACGTGGGCATGTGGGAGTCAGGGTGAGGGTGTGTGAGGTGGGAGCACTCGAAGGCTCTGAGCAGAGCAGTGACAGGATCCGACTCATACTTGGGTGGGATCCCTCTGGCTGCCACGCTGAGGATGGGTTACAGAGGCTGTGGCAGAAGCAGGGGACCAGTTGGGGGCTGATGGTGGCCTGGATAAGAATACAGGCTGACAAGACAGGATTTGATTATATACTGGATCCCAAGTGAAAACTGAAGGATAGCACTGAGGTTTCGTTTCTTTATTTCTTTGTTTATTAATTTATTCTAAGTACTCATGTGTCAACTTTGTTTATGCTACAGTGGACACTTATTTTGTACCATTGTCTGTTGTGTAAGTGTCTCTTCCTTCCACTGGACTGTGGGCTTCGCTAGTGTCCAGTGCTTTTATTTTTTCATCTTTGTCTCCATAAAATCTCTGTAGGAGACACTCCTGCAAGAAGAATGTGTGACAAAACTGAAAGAACCATATGACTGGGAGTCCAAGAAACTCTTTTTTGGGAACCCCTCTGCAAGTGCAGAGGAAGGAAACAGGGGCGTTTTTTTCCTTACTGGCTGGGGACACAGGCAAGCCGTGCAGTTGTGAGGGTAAAACTCAGGACCAGTGCCTGGTGGGGTGGACTCTGAAGGTGTTTGAAGGTCAAAGGAGATCTGGACTTTGGGGTGAGTAGACTGGGCATAGTGTGAGGAGCATCAGTGGTCTTGAATGTGGCAGGTCATCTGCAATAACACAGAACAGAGCAGAGACAATTGGCAGTGGCCATGGACTTGAAGAATATCCAGGTCGGCAGCCTGGTAGATTGAGGTGCACCAGGCATATGTCACTAATTAGGTCAACAGAGTGACAGTGGCCAGTGGAGTGGAGGAGTGGACATAGGCTAGAACAGGGAAGAGAGGCAGCTTATAAATGCAAATATCCCTTCTAAAGGTCCTCCATCCCTTTGGAGATTCTTAAGGAGATACAAAAAGGCAGAGGACTGAGATCATGCAACTTGGTAGGTGGCTGATATTGATCTAGAGGACAAACTACAAACTATTAAAGCGACCTTGCCGAGGGTAGGACCTAGAGGGTATTTTTGGCTTATAAGTGTTGTCCCTTTATGGCAGTTTTGTTGATAACTGCTAATCTCCCCTGTTCTCTAGGTTTATTAACAATGTTCAGGTGGTTTTGTTCTGGGTCCAAACATCTTCTTCATTTGCCTTCTCTTTAGCTCTGTGGTTTGTGAATGTCCCATACTCACCCGTGTCCCTTGCTGGCCCCTGCTGGTCAACACTATGCTGGTTGCTCCCCTGCATCAGAGCCTGTAGAAGGCTTGCTGTGTACTCTGTCTCTCTGTCCACAACTGTTTATAAAAATCAGGCTTTAATAAACACAGACTTCTGCCTCAATTGTATAGCCCTAATCAATTTGGCTTTCTTTATTTCTTTTTTATGAGATCGATTGTCTTCTGATTACAAAAGAAATACATGCCCATTGTAGAACTCAATTGATTTTCTAGAGCCTTTATTGTAAATTTGCATTCCCTGTGAATGCCCATCTGGCCAATTTGGGAGATGCTGGAGGGGCAGTTCTCTTTGAATGCAAATTCATTCTGTGCAGGCTTTGCTGGTGAAAGGACTTCTGGGGAAACAAGTATTCACAGCTGAGTGCTGCCTGGACAACCCTTCTCATTGTGCAAACATCCTTCCCCTATAGTTGTTTTTTTGTCCCTCCCTTTCAAACGTGCTTTTAGTAACAACAGCTGGAATTAAAAGGCATTCACTTACCAGAAAATGTGGTCTTGAAGGGGCTCTGAGGCTTACTTGTTTTGTGCTCTCCACTTGGACAGTTCACATGTGATTTGAAGGGCTACCTCATTTGTGTAAAATTTTGTAGTTCCTTTGTGTGCTGATTTTATTGGGCACACTCTCTGGTTTCTGAGTATGCACTTACATTCATTTGGTAGTAGGAAAAATTAGGTACTTAAGAAAACCCAGTTACTATTGCATGCTACACGTTTTCTCCTACATCTTTCCTCCCCCCGAACTCATTAAGTGCTATGGGTCATATATGTGAAAATCACCTGTTCTCATAAATGCCAGGGAGAAAAGAATAACATTTATGAAGCATCCAGTCTGTGTCACTCATGCATCTTCCATGATTCATAATCCACCATGACTCTTTGAGAAAAGTATTGTCCTCATTTTATAGATGTCCCTGGTAGATGGATGAAGAAACTGGGACTCAGAGAGGTTAAGGATCGGCCCAAGAATTTCAAATTCGATCACCAAAGTTGCTGTAAATTTGGGTAAATTCTTAAATACTATTTCAGGTCTAGGGTCAGAAAAATTGCAACTTGGGGAGAACAAATTAAATTGTTTAATTGTTAAATTGCAAAGATCAAAAACGTTGATTTTCTGTCCAGATTATTTTTTTCAACTCTTTCTCAAGTCTACTTTCTCCTCTTAAACAACCCAGCCAGCCAGTTGCCCAGGCATTAACATACAGCTGGGAGCAGATTTATGTGCCCACGGACAGGAGGGCCCAGAGAAAGCCTACTGGCCTGGCTGGTGCGGGTGACAGCTTGGTAATGGACCTCTGAGAGTGTGTGTGTGAATTAGCACCTTTCATTTCCTTTGCTGCAAAAACATCAGTTAAGCTTGAATAATCCTTGGGTTTTCCCCATTTTCAGACAGAAGAAAATCGGCACAAATTGGCTGGTGTGTTTTTTCCTCTAGGCTTTGATCATTAATCATCTTCAGCTCTTTCCTGCCCTCCTGCCACCCTTCAGAAGAAAACACCCCCATGCACTGCCATTTCTGGCACCACTGAGAACATTCACTAGGCAATTTGTTCAGTCTTGAGTGTAATGAAGGTATGCATTCAGCACTTTGGAGGCTGGTTCTATGGAAAAGGTGCCAGGCTCTTCTGCTCAAGGTTGGAAGAAGGCTTATTCAGGGCCCTTTGTGCAGGTTGGCCAAGCTGATTGGCTTTGATATCAGTCTGGTCCCTGTACTTGAGCCAAACAGATGTGTCTCTGCAGGCCTCTCCATCTGACACCAGCCAGAGAAAGCTTCATTTGTCTTTGCAGGGCCTCCCTCAATCCACACTCTTTTTGGAAAAGATGCTGGAAATTCTGTGCTCCACGAGTTGATACTGGCAAGTGTTCTGCTGGTTTGGGTAACTCCGGGCCCACATGATAGAATCCTGGCTCCCTGGGATTAGGACACCTCAAGGGGTCATCTAGCGACTCCTTTGCTTCTAGGGAGGGACACACCCAAACCTTCCAGCAAAATGTCTCTCCTTTCCATAAGCGCAGCGCTTCACTGAGTGAGGAACCAGCAGCCCTTTACGCATGCGCGCTCCCTCAGGCTGCACCACGGCTCTACTGGATAAAGCTGGATGCAACCTGTGACACCGCTGATACGCAACTGCTTTTGTCCTGAAAAAGAGACAATTTCATAAGGTTCAACCTAATAAGTATTATTAACCTAATTTTCCAGATGAAGAAAATGAGACTCAGAGAGGTTTACAATTTTTTTCTAGTAAGTGGAGGAGTCAGAGTTTTTACTCAGAGTTGAGTGGTTCCAAATCTCACTGGTTTTTAGCTTTTTCAAGTTGTGAAACATTTTAATCATACACAGAAGCATATATATGTAGACATCATATTTAATATGTAATTGGAAAAGAGGCAGAACAGTGTTATTATTTTAAACAGAAGGCTGTAGTATTATGCTATTTTGTTTTTACTGCTGCTTGATTAAATTTGGCATTTAAATAGTGGTGGAAATATCTTGTATAATTTTCTCTTTTTTTTTTGGCGGGGGGTAGGAGTTTATTAATTAATTAATTTATTTGTGCTGTGTTGGGTCTTCGTTTCTGTGCGAGGGCTTTCTCTAGTTGTGGCAAGCGGGGGCCACTCTTCATCGCGGTGCGTGGGCCTCTCACTATCGCTGCCTCTCTTGTTGCGGAGCACAGGCTCCGGACGCACAGGCTCAGTAGTTGTGGCTCACAGGCCCAGCTGCTCCGCGGCATGTGGGATCCTCCCAGACCAGGGTTCGAACCCGTGTCCCCTGCATCAGCAGGCAGATTCTCAACCACTGCGCCACCAGGGAAGCCCTATAATTTTCATTTTTTGCTAGTGCAAGGAGAAAAAACAATTTCCTTCTCTTTCTCCCGCAGAAAGGTACATCATCCTGACTGGTATACAATACACGCCATGTGTGACTTAAACACTCCACATCAGTGTTTCCATGAACATGTGATTGCACTGTTTTGCATTTTTAAGTTTTATTTCATTGATATCAGACTGTGATTTGCTTTTCTTTTTTCCTTTTGTGCCTTGGTTTTTACTCAATTTCCATGTCTTATCTATTTATGTTGCCATAAGTAGTTATAGTTCATTTATTGTAACTGTTGAATAGTATTTTATTATTTGATAAGCCACAACTTACATATCCATTTTCTGGTTGATGTGCATTCTGGTTATTTCCAGTTTTCCAGTATTACAAACAGTGCTGCAGTGAACATCCTCACCTGTGTCTCTGTGTATACATTTGAGAATTTCTCTAGGAGTGAACTTCTAGGTCATAGTGCATGAACCTCTTCAGTTTCATTGCTTGTTTCTGAATTCCATGCTAAAATGGCTGCATCAATCCACACTCCTATTAGCCACATGTGAGAATTTTCTTTTCTCCACATGTTCATCAATGCACGGTATCATCAGACTTTTACATTTTGCTGATATGATGATGTAAAAGGGTATCTCATTGTTTTCCTCCTTCCCTTTCCCCCTTTCTTTAATAACCTCAGAGGAAGAGAGGCTACACCTGCAGAGACGATCTCTCTGTGTGCTGGTTTGTTCTCTTAGGAGTGAGAAGGAGTAGTATTGGGCATGTGTTATATTAAACCGGCCATGTGGTTTTTTGCTCTGTACATGGACACTTGAGACACATAGCACCCAGCACTGCTGATCACCCTTCTATGCTTGAAGAGTTTCCCATTTTATGGGTCCCACCTCCCTAGGTTGAAACCATAAGCACACGTCACTACCCTCCCAAGGAAACAGATTTTAGACAAAGCTATGATCTGTCGATCAGACATATCCACATGAGACAAATTTGGAATGTAAGGAAGGAGGTGCTGTGTGGAATCTAGTCTGGTGAAAGGGTAGAGAGACATCCTGCTTTTGGAGGCCACAGGGTTGATGGTAGGTAGCGTCCTACTGCCAAGGGCAACCAGGAGAGCCGCTGAGATAGGGTTTCCACTGGAGCAGTCTAGGTGCAATTGTGCACTGTTCCAGAATGCAAGCTTAATTCTCTGGCCCTCTTACATATTTTCTGAGCTGTCTTTTATTAAACTCCTTGTCTGCTTAAACTCACTGGAGTGGATTATGTTGTTTGTGACCAAGAACCCCATCATCACTCTCATGTTTTGCTATGTGGCTGGTGCTTCACATTACTGAGCCCTATTCCTCTCACAAGCACTCTGCAAAGCAGGCATTAGCCCTGGTTGAGCAAGGAGGAGTAACTTGCCAGAGGCCATGATGCTAGTAAGTGGTGGAACTGGGGTTTGACCCCACCGTTGAGTGACTGCAGAGCCCACCAGAAGGAGCTCGCCTTCACCTCCAGGGGCTCTGCTGCACATCACTCTGCTTTCATAGCACTTACCACAAGCTGGAATTATCTCCTTTATATGTGTACTTATATTCTGTTTCTTCCAACTGACATATCAGTTACAAAAGCGCAGAGGCCAGTCCTTGTTTGCCATTGCGTGTCCAGCCCCGAAACCACACTTAGCAAGTAGGCACCCGTACATAGTTGTGGGATGAATAAACAAACTGAACCAACCTCCCATGGATCTCTTTGGGGGAAATAATGGTACTTTGCATTTATACCAAGCTCAGAATACTTATCAATACTTTCTTGGTTTCGTTCTTTCATTCAGTAGTAACAGATCATGATGCCTCATGCCTCTTAGGACCTGAAGCTGTATCTAATGCCTACTTTTCCTTTCTTCCTAGATATTTCAAGTTCTACCAATGTCTACTCAAATGTGTCAGAATGCCTGTCCCTGGGCCTGTCTCCCCATGGTCAGGATGGTTCCAGGGTCTGTGGGACCAGATGGCAACCCTGTGGCAGAGAGAATAGACTGGGGAGTAGCTGCAGTTGGTAGGTGATCTGCCCTCACTAATTGCAACTCTTTCAAGTCCCCACTATGAACCAGTCCTCAGAGCCTGCGTTTGAAGTGAGTTAATGGGGCCAGGATATCATCGGCTTTTCACCTGTGAGAGACTCTGGGCCTCATGGCCTCAGCGAATCCTTCTTTGTCTTGACAGCCATTCTATCTCCAATCCATTCGTCTCAGCTTGAGCCTCTTCCCCTCCTCATTCTTTTCCATAAATTCACCGTTCCATGCTGTTTGGGGCTAGTGTTTCATGACACTGGTCTACGAATAAATATGACCAAGCGTAATTGCCCTGTGCCCAATCTCTCCTCCAACCAATTCTTTGAATGTGGTCATTCTGTGTCATCTCTTCTATTTCTCCCTTGTCATCTCGCACTCACTCTTGAGGTCCAGAGTAGAGAATTAGGCTTGTTTACTGGCTCCAGAGTAACCAGGATTGTAAGACTCAGCTCTGCTTTCCTCCTCTTAAAGCCACTCACACGATCAATCCTGATACTGGAACAAATTTAATGGGTAGAAAGAACTTTGGGGCAAAGGAACCACAAAAGGCAAGGAAATACTGATGAAATCCATTGATGATTTAATTTCCCCTGAACTGTTATATGATATACTACCTGAGATCATGACAAGAGTGTGTGCTTTTGGACTTAGCCAGGCCTATCTGGATCCCAGTTACTCCACTTACTGGCTGTGTGACCTTGGGCAAGTTACCTACCCTTAACCTCTCCGACACTCAACTGTCTTCATTTGTAAACAACTCTTGTGGAGGCCTTGTGCGGTTTAGAGATAATGTATGTAAATACATTATCGGACACTACTCTGACCAAGGCCAGGTCAGGGCCTGACTTAGAGCACTTTCCATTCCTGGCGGTCTGCCTTACCCAACACACAGACACACAGAAACACAGACACACCCTCTCCACGCACATACGCTCCTCCCACACTACACCTACATCTACCCACACTGTACAGGCCACATACACGCAACACACACACACACCATATACACCACACACACACAACACAACACACATACATACCCACACCACAAACAAAACACACCGAAAACATACATACATCTCTCATACTCCACGTACACACATACATATGCCCCTCCCCATGTCATTCACCCCTCCAACACACACACACACACACATACACATACACAAACCACATTTTGTAGGTGGTTTCCTATTCACTCAGCTGACCTGGTAAAATGGAGAAAATCTCTGCTGAATTTGAGCGTGTTGATGGCCATTTTGATTTTGCTGAGAGAAAGGGATGCCATTTCACCACTCTACCTGAGAGGTTCAAGGAAGTAAATGGAGGGAAAGAGCAAAGTCACAATTCAGAGAAGAGGTTCAAAAAAGCTAATAAAAAACCCATCACATTTTCTATTTGGTAGTAGTTCTGGCAAAAACGTCTTGGGGAACAGCACGTCGAAAAATGGCCTAAAATAGTAAGGGTTTGGGGTGATGATTGCCTCCTTTCACAAGTAAGTGAAATTGGCTCCTTGTTTTACTCAGATGATTTCCCAGAAGAAATACGAACCACAACAGTGACATCACCTTAAAATTGTGGAGAGCATTATATTCTCCAGAATGCCTTGAATGTTGTTATGTGATTATGGAACAGCTCTGGGGACGTGTCACGACTGACAGCCATCTGCTCTTGTCAAGCCCTGTGAGGTTTGGCAAAATAGCAACGTGTCTAGATTCACATTGAATTATGTTTTGGGGCAGCAGTCACTAACCCAGCAATGTGAAAGATATACACACTCAGTGTACAGGCGTACTTTGGGTTACATAGTATGATCTTTGGGGGACGGGATGAGCAGGAGTGCCCCCGCGCCCTTTCCAAGGAGGGAATGTAGTTTCTCGAGCACTACCCAGCTCAGCCCTGACATGTATTCTCTTTCCACATCCATACGACGTGGGTGCTGTTATTCTCCCCATTTTACAGATGACAAAACTGAGTCAAGTAACCTGCTCACTCAGGTAACACTAGTAATCAGTGGTAGGGTCAGGATTCATACCAGGCAACTCAGCTCCAGAACCTGTGTTATACAAGATGCTGTCCAGTGCCATGATGCTGGGGATTACTGCCAGTGGGGACAAGGTGAAAGGCATGCATGCTGTCAGGAGGAATAAGCCTTCCTCATATGAGACTAGACTGTGTTTTCATAAGAAAAATGAATATTCAACAGAAGTTCATGTTGGACAAACACACTTGCTTGTCGGGCAAACCAGTGAGAAAGTCAGCTTTGACTCCCATTGGTGGGAACAGCCTGGGGTCTGGCCCTCGTCTCAAGTGCTTGAGTGATTCTTATTGGGATTATTGGCATTTGAGATGCTCCATCTCAAATGACCATGATCAAATGACCACTGCTAGATGGTTAGCATCCCTGGCCTGGAGGCACTAAATGCAGCGAGTTTGCCCAGTCTTTGTGACTGACCCAAATGCCCCTCCCACCCCCAGTTCCCCCACCTCTAATGAGAGGGCATCTTGCTGGAGGCTGAGGTGTACAGTCTGAAGGGCACGGGAAGGATCTGGGGGAACAGCTCCTCCCCTTGTGGGGAGGCTGGAGTCTCCACTGTGAAGAGGAGGAGGAGGAGACTGGACTGGGGACCCCAAAGGAAAGGGCTGCACGAATGGGATGGGGATGGAGAAGGGAAGAGAGACCCGGGTCTGGGGAAAGGGGCCTTCGTGAAGTATCAAGTTTGTGGAGGTTCTCCTCTGTAAGTTCAAGTACCCACCTCTGCTCTCCCATGGCCTGCTGCTCTTGTGAGACTGCTGTCTGCTCTGGCCTTGACCCAGAGAAGGTTGAGTAGGTGGGACGTGTCTGGGAAGGGACCACGGGTGCTTCTGCACCATCTCGCAGTGGCTCCAGCCAAGGAGGAATGGAGCCGACCCCCTTCACCTCATGGCGGGATCACCTCGGCACAGAGGACCCCTCTGAGAGTGGGATGTTGTAGGTGCAGCTGTAACATTAGCATGAGGATTTTAGGAAGTCACCCCATTTGGTAGGGCATTCAGATGGAAAGTCACATTTACCATTGAATTATATGTGTCTTTCAGGCTAATCTCAATGCAGAGCAATCCTATTAAAATATTATATATATCAGATTACATCACTCCTCTGCTCAAAACCCTGCAATGTTTCCTTATTTCATGCAAAGTAAAAAGCAAAGTCCTCACAATGGCATCAAATGCCCTTTTGGAGATGATTACTTCTCTGACCTCACCTCCTTATACCTACCCCTCATTCACTTTGGTCCAGCCACATTTCTGTCCCTGGAACATACTGCTGCTGCCTCAGGACCTTTGCACTGGCTGTCTGCCTGGAATGTCTTGTCTTCCTCTACATACCTGCAAGGCTCTCTCCCTCACCTTTTTAGAATATTTGCTGAAATGTCACCTTTTTAGTGAGGCTCCCCTGACTACTCTTTCAAACTGCAAACAGTTCTTCCCTGATTCCCAATACTTCTTATCCTCCTTACCTTACTTTATTTTTTTCCATAACAGCTGCCACCAGCATCTAACCTACTAGATCATGTATTTATTTCATATATTTAGATTCTTTCCCCTCATAAGGACATAAGCTTGTAAGAGCAGAGATTTTTGTCAGACTTGTTCACCGATCCCTAGTGCCTAGAACTGTGCCAGTAGGAGCTTAATAAATACTGTTGAATGAAATATTTCCCTTACGTTGGAACTCGTCTGGAGAAAGGGGCTCTAAGGATCGGATTGAAATGCTTTCCAGTGCTTCTCATGTTTGTACCTGCTAGTCCTCCTTTCAGGAAGGGAGGATGTGCTGATGCTTTCAATTGATTCCTTGTATAGGCACAGCGCCTGAGAATCTAGAGGCCCTCTGCGCAACCTTGCTGGCTTTCTCTGCTTCCCAGATTGGGTTGCACTGACCCAGAGAGCTGCCTTTGGAGCTCACCTTGGCCAGCTTACACCCTTGTTCTGGGGAACCATGGAATGGTCTCTCCCAGCCTGTGTTCTCTGAGCTTCCTGGTCTCCCGCCCAAGTCTCGACCTGATAGTCCATGAAACAGAACCCTTCTCATCCCTGAGCCAGACTCCTGGATGCACATTCCGAACTTTCCTATAGTCTCCGTTTTTTTTTCCCCCTTGAGCCAGAAGTTTCGGAACTGAGAGACACAGATGAGAAGCAGGGCGTGCTTTCATCCACTCTCAGACAAGAGAGTTAAAGGATTTCTTCCAGGCTGGGGATGACAATTGCTTTGCGTTAACTTAATGAAAATGACACAGAGGAGCCAGAGTTAAGCCAAAAAAATAATTCAGAAATTCTAAAAGTTAGAATTGATTAGCAAGTTAAGAATTCTTTAAAATTCTAATGAGCTTTCAGCATTTGTGCTGTTTGCTGGGCTTAAAGAAACACAAGAAAACAAAGAACAAAAATTGCCCTTTAGGTTGGATGATAATGTCTAATGCATCTATTTCCCTTGCTACTTTCAGTTTCCATTTCATTCCAAGATATTACTAAACTCAGGAGGTTGCCTTTAGGTTTTCAGCACTGCAGGGGATGATCTAAATCTAAATAATAATAAAAAGCCACTGCTTTTATTGGGATTCTATTTTATAAGTCGATGGAAATATTTCATATACACATTAGGTTTTGTAACCCAATCTTCATACTAGCTGAGTCCCGGAGGGGCTGTTTCACTACTTGGGAGTTCCCTGATATTTGCATTATTCCTCCAAGACAAAAGGAGAAAATGCTTTCAGTGAAGGCAGAATAGTGTTTTTATTTGAAAAAAATCACATTTGAGTGGGACACACACGTTCTTAGGTACACACACACACACACACATACACATACGCTCTCTCTTTCTTAAACAAGCTATGTCATAAAATTATAGAGTTTTAGAATTGAAAGGATCTTAGAGGTCATCTGTGCTAACACTGGTATGTTACATATGAGGAAGCTTCTGCCCAGACGGGTTAAGTACCTTATCCAAGGTCACCGGCATCTACAATTTAGGTTCCCTGACTCAAGTCTAATTTTCTTTCTGCTACACCATATTGCCTCCCAAATAAGATAATGTATATGAAATCATTTTGAAAACTGGAATGCATTATGCAAGTATTGGGTGGGGAGTGGAATGAGGAGAGGGAGCGTGATAATGAGATTTCTTTCTTCTGAGACAAGCCTGACTTGCTCGGGCCTCTTTCCAAGTAAAGTAAATTCGTGTTACATGAATCACACATCACATTTCTAATTAGGTTCATGGATAAGGCCTCCAGGAAATGAGCACCAAAGGGGTCAAACTCTTCATTCGAGTACAACATCTTTATATCCCGTCTTTTTCCTTCCTTCTTACCCTCTCTGTCTACCTCCCTCTAGTGTCCGCCTTTAGTTATTGCATGTATGCCAACAGATTGCTATACTTTACATTTATGTGTTATTTATTAACATTATCTGGCCTATTTTTTTGATATCATCAGCTGTTATCAAGAGAAAACTGAAATGTTTTTCATATCAACAGGAATAACCAGTTAATATAAAGACTTGGATATTGTTAAGAAAAGTATTTACTATAGTTTTGGGATTAGAATAAGAACATATTTAAAGTCTGATTATTAAATGGTTTTTAATAGACTTGAATCACAAAAAAATTCTTGTAACTAATTGGAATGTTTAAATTACAAGGAGATATAAAAATTTTAAGACCAATTAAAGTTAACTAACATGATTCAGCAAAAGAATTAATAACTACTTTACTTGGAATACTGACAATTACTAAATATTATTGTAAATGACTTGAGGAATTGAAATTTGATTTTGGTACTATTAATATATTAATTCACTAAATCATATAGTAATTATAAATAATTTTTGTGTTGCCCTCTCTGACATATATATATTTCAGCCCTCATCCATCATGATTTCTGTGTTCCCTTGAAAGAAGCATGTACAGTGTTTCAGTATTCTAGCCAGCAAGATCACCCACAACTCATTGGAAGGAGATTATCTGGTAGGTTTTGGGCCCCCGCTTCCTGACGTTATAAAATCCATCTAAAATATGAGTGATATTTACAAATAAGAGCCTTCCACCATGTTCCCAGCTCTTCTCACTGTGTGACAAATAGGTCAACGTACACAGAGAGGAGAAGCGGTTTTGTGTGCCTTTCTCCTGCTGCCTGCCTTGATCTGCCAGCACTTCACTGTCTTTCCACATCCCTCCTCATCTGGGAACACACACGGCACCAGGCACCCACGTGCACTCATGGGCACACCAGCATTCTGAAAGCTGAAAGGCAGGAAATCATCCAGGTGGGTGGGCGGAGCCAGGTCTTAGAGTAGAGGTGTGCCCGGGCTGTAGATCACCATGCTTGCTGGTTTCCCGTGTGGCTCAGCAATAGACAGACATCTGGAGACACACTCTCATTTCCTCGTCTCCTCTGTAAGAGAAACTGTCAAATAACAGAGAGAAGAAAATTCACCTGCAAATGAACATTTTTATGGCTTTAAAGCACAGAGTAAACCCTACTTTACCACTCAAGTGTGGTCCAGAAAGTTCCGTCACATAAATGGTAGGGGTGCTTTATTGCCAGGTTAATGAAATGACCCATTTGAGCCCGCAGTGCAGGGCCGAGCCAACTGCCAGGTGCGGGGTATCTGAGTGGGATTTATCAGGGGTCCTCCTGCAGGAGGACGTCAAGGTGGCTTTGTTTTCACTGCCTCTTCCTTTCCTGTACCTTCTTCTAGTGACAGACCTCCTCTCTGCCTGTGGCGGGGGTAAGCCTGTGATCCAGGACAGACCCATCACAGCCCCTCATCCCCAGCTGCCAGGACAGGTCCAGGGACACACAGGACAGGACAATCAGAGTCCTTCCCTGAGACTGTTCTCTCTTCATGGGGCTGTGAGGGCCGAAGTTCGAAAGTGGGGTGGCCACAGAATCTGCCTTGTGGGGATTTGCAGGGATGGCATCCAAGAAAGAATGTCCCAGTGCTGTTGTCCCCCAGGCCAGTTGTACCCAAATCCTTTCTTTCTTTTTTTGGTCTCATTTACGATTGTATTATTTTTTAACCATTTAAAATTGAAGTAGAATTAATTTACAATATTGTACTAGTTTCAGATGTAAAGGGATTCAGTTATATATATAATATACCTATATATTCTTTTTCAGACTCTTTTCCATTATAGGTTATTCTAAGATATTGACTATAGTTCCCTGTGCTATACAGTAGGTCCTTGTTGGTTGTCTATTCCCAAATCCTTTCCAGGCATTTACTATTTTCCTCCCTTTTTGGCATAAATTAACTTGTAACTGAAGGACCTTTGAATAATACAGAAACGACTCCAGGGTCTGAAGACACATTAGCGAGGTAGCGGTTGTGAGTGATGACATTCCCTCTTCAGATAGCTTCAGCGTAAAAGCAATGTATTGGCTCATGGAACCAGCGTGCCCAGGAAAGGCTCCTGTTTTAGATGCTCAAATGGCATCTTCAGGATCCCACTTTTCCTCCAACCCTCTGCTCTGCCTTGCTCAGTCCAAGTTTTATTCTCACTGCGGCTCTCTGCGGGGTGGCAAATCTCCCCCACCTCACACCCTGCCCCACTTAGGAGCCTTAGACTTGCAAGGAAGGTCTTTAGTTCTCAAGATGCAGAAGGAGAAGGACCCTCCTTCTCCCAACACCCAGATTATCCCTGAAGTGAACCAATCACTGCGTCCAGAGGAACAGGCCCTCTAACTGGTCAGAGCTGATCTCTGTCTGACCCAGAGGCAGGGAGTAGGTGGCCCGGACCACCTGCTACCGGCACAGACAGGGTCATTACCATAGAACTGGGGGAGGGATGGTCCCCTTCTCCCTGTGGTAGACCAAATGCTATGACTTACAGATGTGGTGGGAATATGGCTGTAACAAATTGGGACCAGAATACAAGGAACAGCAAATGCAGATGAGCAACTATGATGTGGAGCAGATGTGACCGGGAGATAACATTCAGGCACCCGACCAGGTGGAGGAGAAGTCCTCCCGCTCCACCTGGTAAGGCTGGCCCCCGAGGGCCCGTTGTGAACTCGCAGAGACACCTAAGCAATGCATGGCTCAGGTGATGAGCAGTCTCCTGGAGGGAGCCAGGCCAACTGGGCAGCCTGGCCAAGCAGTGCTCACCAAGCAGGGCCGTCTGCGACGAGGCAAAGGGGAGGACAGTGCAAGAGCATCAGCCAGCGACCCTGCACACACAGGGCTCAGCCTGGGGCATCCAGTGGACAGATGGGAAACCTGCCCGTGGGTACTTTCCTCCCTCACCTGGTTTTCTCTCTTTTTTGTTCAATTGACAGCTTCTGTCTCCCTTTGGCTTGAGCAGCGTGAGAAGGGAGGAGGGTTTTATTAGCTATAGAAAGCAGACACCTTTGCTGGGAGCCTGGGGTCCTTTTAAAAAGACACGGCTGTGTGGTGGCTTCAAGGTGTCACCTGGAATTTATTGCCATGAATGGATCAGGTGTAAAAAATGGCTGTGAATGAATGCTGATGATCTGGGAATATACTGGGTGAGCCCTGAGCTATTCAGCATGAGAGATGCTAGTCAGTTCCAGGACATCAAATTACTGAAATCCCTGGTCAGCCGGTGTCTTCCCTGGTTGCATGTGAAGTGCCCTAAAAACATCTTTGGGAGCCTGGGTGTCCTTTTAGCCTCGCCTTCCCCTCCCCTCAGCACTTGGAGTTCAGAGAAAGGGTTTGGCAAGAAATTCCCAGCTGAGAACTGAGCCAAAGGGAAAGGGGATGCCTGGCTTCATAAGAGAGTGCTGAGCTGGGGGCAAAGTAGGTAACCTCACCTCCTTCACATGAAGGCACGGGCCCCTGGGGGAACCAAAAGCGGAAAGAGATTCAGAGGTGTGTCGAGTTTCTCATGCAAGTTCTTGGCAGAGCCATAAATCCATCCCAGCCGAGAAAAGTGTTTACTTCTAGCACCAAACCAAGCAAGTCAGATCTTAATAGTCTAAAGCTGGTTGGCTGCTTCCATTCTTGAATTTGGTTCTGTTCACAAAATATTGATTTAAGGCACTTTTGATTTCCCAGACCCCTCTCAAACCTGGATGAGGAGGTGGTGTAACGTTGGCCTAAGTAGAAAAGGCAAAGGGAATGCGGGGGGCAGGCAAAGAGGATTTAGCTGCAGGCCCCAGACACCATCTTCTTGGGGTGGGGGAGGGCACAGTGTATGTGGGTGTCTGGGGGCTTTAGAGATGGAGACATGCGTTTAAACTTGTATCAGCTGGAGGGCGTGGTCTTGCCCGGCGGCAGCATATGGTCAAGTAACAAATCACAAGCAAGCCCCATCAAAAATATCTAGCAACGTTCCTATTAATTGGCATAAAAGAAACTATAAATAATGCAATCCAGACAGTCCAGAGAAGGACTCAGGGTGGGAAGAGGAGCTGCAGAGAAGAGAAGAGGGGCTCATCGTGGGGGAGCCTCTGGAGGGTGAGGGAGGAGCTTGTCTTAGGTTTTAAAGATGGAGAGAGAGGGCTTCCCTGGTGGTGCAGTGGTTGAGAGTCTGCCTGCCAATGCAGGAGACACAGGTTCGTGCCCCGGTCTGGGAAGATCCCACAGGCCGTGGAGCGGCTGGGCCCGTGAGCCATGGCTGCTGAGCCTGCGTGTCCGGAGCCTGTGCTCCACACCGGGAGAGGCCACAGCAGTGAGGGGCCCACGTACCACAAAAAAAAAAAAAAAAAAAGATGGAGAGAGAAAAATTGGTTAATTCATCACTCACAATACCCACTGAGAACCCAGTCTGGGTGGGACTCAGCAGGAAGGATGAGAGAAAGGAGTTAAAGCCAAAATGCTTCCCTGTCCCTATGATTCCAGCACTGCTCCAGCTGCCTCCCCCCAGGCCCAGTGGAGGCCCACCTGAGTGGGCAACAAGGAGCGGGGAGGGAAGGCAGAGGGTTCAAGAAGGTAGAGTCTGATTTTCACTTGCTGCCTAGGACTGGGAAATAAATTAGGACATGGAGCTGGTCCTGTGTCACTGCGGGACAGGACATGTTGGCTGTTCTCAGGTCTCCACCGGGGGCAGTGAAGTTAAATATCACATCTCTCCTAGTTTCTCCACCACATTTGGGGATAAGGGCCGTCACACCACGTGATTTGTTCTGAAGAAAATGGAATCTGCCTCTGAGCTCCCACTTATAAGTGGTAAGAAGTCAAGATGGAAAAAAAAAAAAAAAAAAGAAGTCAAGATGGGTTAAGGGTTAGCCCCGCCCCTCCCTTGGAGTCTTGTGGGAACCTTAGGAGATTCAGGCAGAGCATGATCTTCTGGGGCAGGGTCTCTGGTCACCACGGTCTTAGGGTCACTGCTGAGGAAAGGATGGAGTGGCCCACTGCTTCTGGGCCAAGTAGGCTCTTGACTGAGGCCCCCAAGTTGCCAGGCCTAATGGCCATCTCCTGGGCATCCACATAATGGCACCTCTTCAGAGAGAGATCCCCCCGTCTCTGGGTGCTGTGCGTGTGGAGGGGCTCCAGTCTCCACCTCTTGTGGTATTGTCGTCCTTTCCTACACTTCAGCTTTGAAGAAACCACCCATTTCTCTTTCTGGAAAAGGCTGTTCCCGGTATTTCATCTCCTTCACCAGCCACGCTTAATCGTCCCAGTCTTCCCAACCAAGTGCTTCTGCGTGGGGGTGTTTTGTAGACGGGGGAAGGTAGGAAATGTGCACGTGCGCATGCGTGGCTGTCTCCTGGGCAGTTACAACTGCTGGCCACAGTGCTCAGTGGCAAATGCCAGGGAAACTCCCTCGAGACTAGGGAGCCCAGCTGTTCAACACAAAGGCCTCGGACGGGAGAGGGGAAAATGTCCCTCATTTTTGACTCCCACTGAAGCAAACCAACGCCGATTAATCTCTCAGTAGGTTATTCAGCACATACCCATTTGTATTTGATGCTTGGTAGAACTGCCTCTGTCTGCATCTACCTGGTTATATAGGGGCGGAGATGCTTGGGAAAGAAGAGATCAGGGTCCTGAGAGATACCTTGTTGTTCTTGCCCCCTTACCATCATCACAATCACCACTAACACACACACACACACACACACACACACACACACACATATGGAAGCGCAATGATAGAAAGCCAGGTCTGACAGTTTTCTTCAACCAGGAAATGACCACAGGCCCCTTAGAGGAAATCCACTGAGGGAGCGGGTGGTGCCTCTCCTGGCTGGGTCTTTGAACTGTGGACTGTGCTACGGTAGGTTTATCAGGTGGCCCAAAATATATGTTAACTAGCCTGTGGTGAAGGGAAATCCTGTCCACATCTGACAGATTGGAGTGGGTTCTTTCAGTGACCAGGGTGTGTACCAGGTAACATGGCTGCTGAGGCATGAGTAGAAAGAGCAGTGCCCTGATGGGAACTCACCCTGAGCCTTGAGTAGTGTCTTGAGCAGCCCACGGTGCAGTGGGTGAATCGTGTCTGAGTGAGCGCTGATCTTCAACACGGTTTCTGTCTCCGCTAGCCGTGCTGGACAGGGGGGGCGCCTGAGGCACTGAATACCTCGGGGTGGGGGCTGGCGGGGCAGTGCTATAGGGGGTGCAGCCTCCAGGGGCCCCTCTGGGGTCTTGGCTCCCCAGCAGGCTGTAATAAGCTGAGGGACCCTCAGAAACCAGACAAAGACTGGCTCCTTCTAGGAAATTGGGTGGAGGTCAGGGTTACTGAGCTTCGAGGCGCTCAGACTGCTTCTTATTTGCAACACTTACCACCAAATACCACATAGATCAGGTTCATCTCATTTTCAGTGGCACTGTGTTACCCACAGGTCCTCACAACCCTGGAGAAGGCACCAGGGAACTGTGGCATGTCCTAAAGATCTTGATGATTATATCTCCAGAGGATTTCCTCCAAAATTATAGGCTGCCATCTGAAATATGTGCCACATTTGGTAATGGGCTTAGTGGGTGATCCAAATTATGTGTTAATTGAGCCCTTGGAGAAAAAGAAAATAGATCAAATAAAAATCATGGAGGAAAGTTTGTGAACCTGAAATTCCCGAGCATTAACTGCTCATAGGTGGTTCCCTTCTATCAAATCGTTCAGCTGGTTGCAATAATTTATTTAAAAAATAAACTTCTCTAATTTGTATTGTCTGTTTTTGCTATTGTTGTTGTCACCACCGTTATCACAGCTGTCAGTCACTTCAGAAAGCCCAGATGTAAGTAACTGTTGAGGGCATTTCTTATCTCTCTCTAGAGGACAATTGCTCCTTCCAACATGTTCTGCCAGGCTTTGCTAGGACTAGTTTTAAAAGCATCCTGGAATGAAGTCCTGCCACTTCCCCTGGGAGAGAGGATCCCATGGTTAGATCTTATCGCAAAGACAACTTTCCCTTTGTTATTCTTTCCCAGCTTTCTGTTCTAAATGTCATCCTGGCAATCATTAATCACAATGAATAGGAACTTATAATTAATAGAGGCCCAAATCATTCAAGTGGAAGATTACTCTTTTGAATTCTTGTATTTTTCTTGGAAGATGTCCTTGAGTTAATTATTTAGTTGTTTCTTTCTTTTCTTTTTTTTTTTTTACAGTCTTGTTTCCAAAAAGAACAAATTGGTCACAGTGATGTGGGGCATGAAGGGATTATGTATAATGTATGCAAGAGCCAGATGTCAAAAATAAAACTAAAACAAGGCCCCAGGGCTTTGCTGCTCCCCCTGCTGGCTTTTAAGAAAGGAAAGAGGGAAGCTGCCTCTGCTCAGAGCTTTGCAAATCCTAAGGATGCTGTTAGGGTACCAGTGAAATACAAAACCAAGAGAAGTTCGCCGTTTGTCGGGTTCCCTTAGGCGCCAGGCTGGGCACAGTGGGTGAGGAGGAGGCATCTCCCAAACATGAGGGGCTGTGGTTGGCTGCAGGCTCCCTGGGCCTGCCTTTTAGTGTGGCGTCCCCAAGCTTTTGGGCACCAGTGACTGGTTTGGTGGAAGACAATTTTTCTACGGGCCCGTGGCGGAGGACGGCGGGGAGTGACGGTGCAGGCGGTGATGCGAGCGATGGGGAGCCGCAGAGGAAGCTTTGCTGGCTCGCTGCTCAGCTCCTGCTGTGCGGCCGGGTTCCTAACAGGCCGCGGACTGGTACTGGTCTGGACTGGTTCTGGTCTGAGAGGTCCTATCTTTTAGATGGGGCCTCCCTGAACTCCCAAGATCAACAACCTACATCCACGTGGGGAACAGGGGCCAATTTACGTCCCAGTCTGGAATATGGAGACAACCATTCAACAGTGAGACACGGAAGAGGGCTGAGTAGTATTCCATATGTACCACATCTTCTTTATCCACTCCTCTGTCGATGGACGTTTAGGTTGCTTCCATGTCCTGCCTATTGTAAATAGTGCTGCAATGCACATTGGGGTGCATGTGTCTTTTTGAATTATGGTTTTCTCCAGGTATACAAAATAGTGCCATTTGCAGAGACGTGGATAGACCTAGAGATCTTCATACAGAGTGAAGTAAGTCAGAAAGAGAAAAACAACTATCGTATAATATCGCTTATATGTGGAATCTAAGATAATGGTACAGATGAACTTATTTGCAAAGCAGAAATAGAGATACAGATGTAGAGAACAAACTTATTGACACCAAGGGGGGAAAAAAGCAGGTGGGGGGATGAATTGGGAGATTGGGATTGACATATATACACTAATATGTATAAAATAGGTAACTAATGAGAACCTGCAGTATAGCAAAGGGAACTCTATGCAATGCTCTGCGGTGACCTAAACGGGAAGGAAATCAAAAAAGGGGGATATATGTATACATATAACTGATTCCTTTGCTGTACAGCAGAAACTGACGCAACACTGTAAAGCAATTATACTCCAATAAAAATTAATTAAAAAAAAAAAAAAGAAACCACAGAGCTGTGGAGTCTGTGATTCCGTGGCTCAGGGCGAGAGGCAGAGAGTGCAGAAAGCTCTACGGTGCCCCCCCAGGCCTCCCTGTTCCCTACCTGCTGGCAACTCGGACAACTTCTCCCCTGGGGCAGGCATTAGCATAGTGTTCCCAGGGACAAATCATATTTATGTTCTACGTTCCCTTTTTGGCCTCACTGGTGCCACTTGTTTTTTAAAAAGGACACCATTGTGTGCTCATTCTCCAGGCTCAGCAACTTCTGGGGCTGCTGAGCCCCAGGGAGGAGTCCTGAAGCTGCAAACTCTGAGTGGTTTGAGGCATCTCCCTGGCATTGGGTTACGATGCCTGGACCGCATTCCTGCTGACCTGACTTCACCCTGCTGGCCTTGGGAAAACCCTGAGTCATGAATCATGGAACCTTCCGGTGATGGGATTCCTGGAGGGAGGAGCGGAGCTCTGGCCAAGTGGGACTGGAATCCTGTACTATGCAAGGGCGGGGATGCAGGGGAGGGGGTGCTTAATGCACGTCTGAGGGACTAAATTTCATTCGTTCATTCTCTCCTTCACTCACTCACTCATCAGGCATTAACCTAATTAGAAATTTGTTCTAATAATGGTAATGTATTGCAAAGTGAGTGTATATGGCTTTTAAGGAAAATTGTTTCACAACATTGACTCTTCCCACGTTGTGGTAAATTGTCGGCAAATATGACCCCAATTCTCCCCCTCCTTACATCCATATATAGTTTTAAATGTAGCTTTGCATCTTTCTCCTTGAATAGAAGGAATCTATTCTTTCCTACCCTTGAATCTGGACTGGTCCTGCAACTTCCTTTGACTGGTAGAATGTGGCAGAAATGATAATGCCAGTTCAGAGCCTGGCCTCAAGAATCCCTGGATGATTCTGCTCTCTCTTTCAGAACCCTGCCACCTTGGAGACCAGCCCAGGATGGTGCTATTCTCTGACAGAAGAATAGAGGCCCCATGGAGGAGTCAAGTGCCATTTGTCCCGGCTTGAGGACATCATAGATCACCTTTCAACCTGCTGACCCCCAGACACATGTGAAAATCCAGCCAAGATAAGGAGTGCTGCCTACCTCTCCTTGAGGGGACTGTCGGTGCATGAGCGAGCCCAGCCGAGCCCAGGAGACTTCCCTGCCGACCCGTAGGCTTGTAACCAATAATCAATGCGTACTGTTTTGAGCCATGAGGTTTCAGGATGGTTCGTTACACAGCAGTCGTGCCAAATGCATTCTTAGCAGTGAGTAGTCAAGGCAGAATCTGTCCACTAACCCTGGAGGAATTTACTGTTACTAGGAATTTCAAGGATGTCCATCAGCCAGGGACATGGGATGGAAAGGAAGTTGTGGTATGACTCCTCCTGAGAAACCAGTCCACTTTGGATAGCTTAAAACGGGGCTGGTTCCAACTCTGGCCAGACTATTAGAAGGGGTAGGGAGTTGCTATGACAACTGACACACCTGTATTATGCTGCCTAATACTCTTTGCTGGCCAGGTGTCCATCAGACATGCCCTCAGTCCTGTTGGCAGCCTCCTCACCCCATCCCCTCACTGTCCATCTCTGTGGTCTGCAGACCTGGGCCTGGCAGCCACCTAGAAGGAGGGCTCATAGATGCTGGTGGAGAGGAGCTTGGGTCTCCAGTGCTTCAGGACCAGGAGGACGGCCAAAAGGACCCGGAGCTACAGGTGTGGTGGCTCCTGCTTTTGCACAGGAACTTATCATGGCTCCTGATTGGTAAAGGGGCTCAGGAAAGCACCACAGGGAGCACCACGTGGCCCTCACTGAGGGGGGTGGTGCTTATTCCTGCTGCTGAGACTAATGCTCCAACACAGGCCTAGGCAGAAAGGAGTCAGAGCCCTCGACAATTTGGGATGTAAGGTGAGCCCTAGGGTTTCTGCTTTCTCAAAATCCTGCCAAAGCCCTAATCTTCTCTCCCCGAAGCCTGGACTTCTCACCGTTAGAGTCATAAGTCGGCCTTTCAGAATGATCATCATGCATGCATTAACTCATTTGTATTTTCCCCACATGTGTGACACAGGTGCTAACGTTCCCACTTTTGCAGCAAGTCATGCTGTTCCTAAGTGCCAGAGCTGGGATTTGAACCCACTTTGCCTGGTTCAAAGGCAAACCAGGAGGGAGTGGAAGCCCAGAGTTGTACAAAGGGCTTTAAGTCAGTGTCACTTGGAAGGAGAGGAGATGGGGCCCAGGACCCCTCAGTTGTCCAGGACTGGGGGTGGGCGCACAGGGTGATTTTGACCCATGTGATCCCTCAGCTTGCACGACGCAGTGCATACCTCCTTCCACCAGATGGTCCACTGCAACCCCATTGGTGACTGTCTTGCCTCCTGTGACTCCCTTGTGAGCTTCTTGAGATGGGGGCTTATGGAATATTTGTTGCTCACAGTGGGGAGGACCGCGACTGCAGGTCCACAGCAGGCCTGGGTCAGGGTGAGGCATGGCGGAGGGGCTGGGCACATCAGGCAAAATAGGCCTGGTTTTGCCTAAAGTGGATCTCCACGTGGCTGAATTCTCACCATTATTAAGGGTAATGCAAAGTCTCTAAAAAGAAGACAGGTCATTCTCAAGAAGTTCAGACAAGGAGAGACCTTACAGAGAGAAGGCCATAGAGGTGGAGCATTGATCTGGGCTTCAAGACAGAGGAGGAAGAGCCATTTATCCTTTGTAATCTTATCCTCACCACCTTGGTGGTCTTGACGCCTGCGGGCTGGTAGTTGTTGACGGGAGTGAGAGAGACTTGCTGCTGGTCCGTGTTTTTCTTCCTTTAGGCAAGGGAATTCTTGTACATTTCAGAACAGAAGACTCTCCGTGTAGTTCTGGGTGTCAAAAACCAAGACATCGTAGCCGTTTCTGCGGATCGTGGTGGGTCAGCTAGGAAGGCTACTCTCTGTGCTGAAGCAGGGGGAGGGGGCACTTGGGGACATCCCTAAAGGCTCACAATGCTGGTAGGGGGCAACCCCAAAGCTGAACCCAAGTCTGTAAAGGCAGGGAAGCCCCCTCCCCCATGTGCATTAGGTTTCCGTGGAGGGCTTGTTAGATTAAATTCCTGGATCCCCAAAGCTGACTACCTCAGAGTGAGGGGGCCTGGGCCTGGAGATCTACTTGTTTAGCAATGTATCCTGGTGAGACCCCGTCTAGAAGAGACCCTCCCCAGCCCTGCTGGACCAGGATGCACCTCATACACAGGCTCCAAGGCCAGGTGGGCAAGTGTGGTGCTCCCTCAGTCTTTACAAGGACCCTGTTTTCTACACATTCCCCCCCCTCCATGGCTTCCAAACATATCTGCACATCAGAATTGCCTGGGAAGATTTTTCCAAAATATGTATTTCAAACTCTCATCCTGGACCAAGCTAAATCAGAAACTCATAGGACTCATAGGATGGGACCCAGTAATCTCCATGTATTTTTAGTAAAAAAGATCTCCCCAGTGGATTTTGATGCTCAATCAGTTTAGGGGACCACTGGGCTTTACCCACTCTGGGTCCCACACAGGTGACACCAAACAGGTGACCCATTCTTAAATCAGGGCTCAAGGATCACTATCCACCACTGTCTTTTTAGTGTACTTAGGGTATGTATTTTTTTACTTTTAATTTGGGGGCGCTCTGAGTCAACTAATTTTTGAGGCTTTGAAAACCAGAGGGAGAACAATGAACGTGAACTTGCAGGGGGTAAACTGAACAGCAGGCTATCTGCATACATTCCCCAAATGGCATCACGCTGCCAAGACACTCTCCAAGCCTTCGCCGTCTGCCTCAGTAGAACACGGGCCCCGGAGAGGTTCAATTATCTTCCACACATGTGCTCTTAGGGAGGCTGGCAAGAGAAAGGACTGGAATGTTCAGTAATAAAGTTCCCAGGGCTTTGAATAAAGGAAAGGGCAGGTGAGTCAGAACTCAGCTTGCATCTCTGTTATAGCTTTGATTGCTAATAATTAGCCCATGAGTCAACTGTGATACTTGCATTATTAACCTAATTGAAAAATAACTGGTGGACAGCATCCTTATTAGAGACACATATTGCATGTGAATATCCATTCATCCAACTGACAAATATTTGTCTATCACGTGCAAAATACTGGACAAGCCATATGACTCCTACTGTCAAGCTGCTTATAGAAAGGAAGGTGTGACATCAGAGAGGAGCTAAAGATTGAAGAGTTTAAGGGAGATATTGTTCAGGGGAAAATAAGGATGTTTTTAGGGAGGAGATGGGATTTGAGTAGGGCCTTGAGAAATAGGTTGGATTTACAGAAGTGTAGTTTAATGGCGACAGGGAGGAGGAATGACAGTGTGAATAAAGCACAGGAGTAGGTGGCTAGACAGTAGGTTTGGGGAACAGTGCTGTGTCCTGTTTTTGTTTGTTTGTTTGTTTGTTTTAGTAAGAGATTGGAGAGCTCTAACGTTAAAAACACGATGGTGGGCCAAAGGATGGGAGGCCTAGAAGTGGGGTGGCCCTTAGAAGGCATGGGTGTCCCATTGCCCGATTCCAGTGCTCATGAAAGACATGACCTGGGCATCTTTTCCATGAACTCTGGATACAGCCTTCGGGCCCTTTTCCACTCTGTGCTCCACTCAGCCAGCCCTGATCAATTGGAGTTGGCTCATGAGGAAAAACTCATTCCACACCCTTCTTTGTCTTTTTGAAGGTCAAGGAATTAGCATTTCATTCTGGAGAAGATGACTGGAGGACACAGTCTTTCCTCCCCTCCTCTCTCCCCGCTCCCAGTTGAAGGGGTGATATAAAGAAACACGATGTTTTGGATGATTAATCCGACAACAGAGTCTGGAAAGGACTGGGGTGGAGGCGAGGAGAGCTGAGGCTGGGAGACCAGTGAGAAGGCTGTTGCAGTAGTTTAGTAAGAAGAAGTGAAAGCCACAGTTAGGGAAGTGGCAGCGATGAGGGAGCAGAAAGGAGAGGACAGAGACAGGAGAGTAGAACTGGCAGGATTTGGAAGCTCATCGAATATCAGGGGCTGGGGAGGGAGAGACCAGAGGACTCCAGGTTCACAGCTCAGAGTACGATAGAGACAGCGTGTGAGGAAGGCATCTCAGAAGGGGCAGCAGGCTTCAGAGGCGCAGAAGGTGAATGTGGTTCTGGGTTATTGAGTTTGAGAAGCTGGTAGCCCATCAGGAGACGTTCAGGAGCACGGAACCGAGGTCAGGGGAAAAGAGGAGCTAGACTGTGCATTTGGCATCATGTGTCTGCAGGTGATGGTTGCAGGTACAGGAGCTGATGGGATCATCAAGGGAATGAACAGAGAGGAAACCGAAGGAGGAGAGGAGCCAAGGGGAGAAGGCAGAAGACAATAGCAGCCTGCGTGTTGAAGCTGCTACAGAACAAACTGTGCTTGTATTTATCTCCCTAAGTCTGTTTCCAGCCTATTTGAAAAGATCCACTTTCACGTACTAAAAGCCCCTTGGTAGATGAATACAGCCTCCCCACACCATTCCCAATCAGTCAGGTTCAGGAAAAGACCTAAAATCCAGACACCAGTTGATAGATGTCAATGGCTTGTCCCTGCGGACAAGGGGTTTTGTGGCTATGCAGACACCAGACACGTAAACCTATATACGGAGAGGTGTTAAGGGAACCCTCCTATTTTCAGGAGCCCGGTGATTTTTGCCTTAAAATGCCACCTAGCTGGTCCTGCGGTCTGGATGAAGAGCAGGGAGGGTGTCCCTGGGCCAGCCCAGCCCCACTTCAAGGTCACAGCCTCTGCGTTCAGTAAGGAAGCGGTTGACTGCGGTCCCTGCCAGATGACCAGGTGGCTTGGAGGGATCAGAGGAGAGGGTCTAGGATGAACTTTGACACCAGGGGCTTGCTGACCTACCTTAGGAGAGCATCCCCTTTGGCTTGAAGACGGAAAAGGAGGGACCCAGCCAGGCCCAACCCTGAAACCTGAGGGCTCCCCAAGCCTCAGATGCAGAATGCTGCATGTGCTCAGGGACCCCTTAACCCCCACCCAGTGTTTAACCAGTTTAAACACTTCAATGGATCCCAAACCAGGCTGCTGAAGCAGATACCAAGAAACAGCTCTGCAGAGATGTCTGCTGGGAAACAAAACAAAACAAACAAACAAACAAAAACCCATGCTTTAATAAGTGAGGTAACTCCCTAGAAATTCACGGACATAGGTAAACTCTCATATCGATTGCCTGAATTTTCTTTGGAGCTCATTTGCTTGGCCATCTTTGTTGGACCCCTCACCACCCAGACCCCTCCTGTCCTCTGTCCTATGGGAAGCTTTCCCAGTGGGAGATCTCGTCTCTGTTGCTCCTGCTGCAGCTGCAGCTCCCTGCTCACTGCCCACCCTCCCCCGAGTCGCTGTCATACCTTTCCTCCTCCTCGTTCTCCTCTTCACAGGCTCTGTGTTGGCTTTCCTCATGTTCATCATCTCCTTGGCTGCCTCCCCTTCTGCTGGGTGGGACTTCTGCTCTGCCTGGATTGGCTGTGGGGTGGCCATGGCTTGGCTGGAGCCCCTGTTTTCTTGGCAGGTGACATTCCTGCCCTCGTGTGGAGGGTCACAGCTGCTTTCTTGCCGGAGGTGTTAACCACACTTATTTTGGCTGATGAAGGCATTGGCTTTGTCTTTGAATCAGCCACGGGATTTGCCCTTCTTGTGAGAGGCAACATCTTCACTTCTCCCTGATGTCAACCTAAAAAATTAACAATGACTATCATTTTTGTGATAATCGTAGTAGTCAGAACTTACACAGACGGTGCTTACTGTGTGCTTGGTACTCTTCTGAGATCTTTACAAGGAGAACTCATTTAATCCTTAAAGTAACCCTATAAAGTTGAGGTAGGCATTATAACTATCCCCATTTCACAGATGGGGAAACTGAGGTTCAGAGAGGCTGAATCACAAGCTCAAAGTCCCCTAAAGCCTGAAACATGGGAAGCTCTATAATAAGCACTAGCGGCCATATTATTTCTGTTATTATTTCACGTCTGTCCTCTGACTGTTGTGATCTGGGGAAATGTACCTCGTCTCTCTAAGTCTTAGTTTCCTCATCTATAAAATACACATCAGCTATAATCTCCCTTCCAATTGTAATCTTTATGCTTTTGGCTCATCTCATCCCTGCTTTTCTGTAAATGAGTCCTGTTTTCCCAGGGAGTGTATCTCTCTAGCTTTTCCTGGATTTTACAAAGAAATAATTGCTTGACTGCTCTGGAAACTTCAAGAAAACAACTTGGAATAAAGCGCAGGGGGGATTTTTTCAACTCCCCTTCCTATCAGAAGTCGCAACTACCTCGATTGTCTTCAAGAGCCTTCATTAAGCCAGCTTTGTGATACTAAACCAAAGCTTTCCAACCTGAATTTCCTTTGGGAGAGGTGAGGGAAGAGACTTGAGAGGCTGGGGCAGTCCTCAATCACACTTCTCCTCTGGTTAGATCTTGTGTCCCCACTGAATTAAGCAGACAGTGCTCCACCACCCTGGGATTTGGCCAGAACAGAGGTTAGAATCAAGGGCTCCCCATTGGTCACCAAAGGTTTCCTTTTTTTGGAAGAATCGCAGAGACAGAGGGTGCACTTGTTCTGAGAGACAGGCAAACCCACAGGTTGGTGATGTGGGCGGAAGACCACGGTGCAGGCCGGGTGTCCTCTGATCCCATCTGGTGAAGTCTAGTAAAACAGTGTCACGGGGGACCCTGGAATCTCTGGCCAGGGTGCTGAAGGATAGATTGTTAAGAGGGGAAAACTGTCTTTGAATCGTGTGAAGCACAGGGCAGTGTCCTCGCCAAAGCAACACGGTAGAAGCATGCTGGGTATTAGTAGCAACAGGTAACATTTATGGAGCACTTACAGTGTGCCAGCTGCTGTGCTAAGCACCGTTTAATCCTCACGGTGACCCTCTGAAGAAGGTCTTATTATTATTAACACTGCCAACACTTAGATGAGGAAAATGACACTAAGAGAGGCTGAACTCCTTGCCCCAGTTACACAGCAGTACCAGAGGTTCTGATGTCAAAGCTCACACCCCTATCCTCTGCTCTCTCCAGAGTCCTCGGTGCTAAGGACCCCCCAGTGCAGATAAGGGGACCCGAGGGCAGCAGCTGGGAGGCTGCTCTGGGCCCACCCTCAGGCTGGGTTTGTATCTCAGGGGGACCTTCAGTCCCAGGTCTGGGTCTCGGCGCTGTGGATTCAGAAAGTCTGTTATCAGTTATTTGCAGGGCTTGGGGGGGTGGGCCTGGGGCAAAGAATTCCTACTGATCTCAAAGAAAAATCAGGACACTGGAAACCAGATGTTAGTATCCAGGGTGACCCATACCTGCCATTTGTATGGTGATCCCTCCCAGCGGACAGTCTGCCCAGAGACCACCCAGCAGATCCGAGCATTGCTCAAGGGACATTTCCACCAGTGAATAATTCTTCTCTTTTCTGGGGGTCTTCCTGCCTGGTGCATTGGTTCTAGTCTTTGGAAGTCAGAGTGCCTTCATTCTTGATCTTTATTGGTGATGTTTCGCTACATTCTTTCTCTAAACTTTCTTTTCCGATATTCCTCCTTAGGCCCCCGAAACATCTGTTATCACAACACTGCTTTAAGAAAGTCATGATAGCATTTCTGAGGTTTAGGTTTATTTTACACCAAGATCTGAACATTTCTGCCTTCCAGAGAACTGGAAAGAGAAATGGATTAGGAGGCAGGAAGCTGGATGCCAGGCTCAGCTCAGCTCCCTGCTAGCTGTGTGGTCCCGGGCGAGTCAGCCCACTGCATAAGTGGACTAGAGATGGTTTAGCCCATACATTGTACTTCTCGGTCTGGAAGAAGCTTAGCATGTACCCCTGCCTGAGGCTGGGATGGAGAGACAATTAAGACTCCTGGCTGGAGTGTATAGGAGAAAGGAGGGGTCAGGATAATGACCAGGAAGGGAGATTAGACAGTCCTGCACAACCAAGGGGCACACTTTCTGGGCCACTTTGAGTGAAGAACTCCCCACAGCTGAGTGTTCAAGCATCATGCTCTAAGGGAGTCGAGGCAATTTTTTCCAACCTTCCTATTGCTGATAGGTTGATAATATAAATTACCTTCCAGAAAAGTGATTGCCGACCTAGAGATCTGGATTCCCAGGCCTCATTAGAGATATTTGAACTATTTTCAATATTTCATAAAGTCTTCAGGAAATTGTACATTTATACAGATAATAATGTGTATGCTAACAAAATGTTCAATTCCTTTGCCTTTTGGCTAGAATTAGATTATTAGCTTGGCCCGGTAACACTGGTTATCTCATGCTAATAGGAAAAGTTGATCGGCAGACATTTATATTATGAATAAATAATGAGCAGGGAAAAATAATTACACTCGCTTCTTTGTCATTTCCACCTTGTCCTGTTACACAGCAGATTGGAGGGAGATGAATGACTGCTTGAATTTTTAAAATTATAAACTATCTTTCATAACATTGGGCCTGCATAGGAAAAATCTAGTGAAAGTCATGTGAGAAAATGAAGGGGTGAGGGCTCTCTGTTGGCCTTGTCTCTTATCTCAAAGGTAGGTGGTGGCTGAGAATCAGTAGAGTACACCTAGAGGCCCCCCAGCAAGGGGGATACTTGGGTTCAGCTTCACAGACACCCTCCGACTTGGGGGTGTGGATGACTTTTTTCTACTCTCTGATAAAGTCATCTGTGTGGTTTATGATCACCTGGGTTCTTGAACTGCCCAGTTATTTGAATTCTCGAGGACTGACTTAACTCTTAACCTCTCTCTAAAACTGTATCCTGTAGACCAGAGTCATCACTTGCTTCTCTGAATGATGAAGGCTTTCTTCTGCACCCCGTTTAGCAGGTAATTAGGCACTGCCTTGGTGTCTTCGCTAAACGTTCCCCTGTTATACATCTCTCCTGAGGCCGTGCAGCCTCCTCTCAAATCTTCAGTAGCAGAAGATTTGATACAGTGCCATAAGGACCTTATCATTTTATAACCTTTACTATTTCAAAATGCTTTAGTGGTCATCACCACACATGATCTTCATCACGTCAGTCAGGTGAAGTAAGTGGGGAGACGTTAACGTCCTCAGTCTACAGATGAAGAAACAGAGGCTCAGGGAGGTTAAGGTGACCCAAGGTCACCCCATGGGCAAGTGGAGGATCTGGAACATGAGCCACTGAAAATGTCTCATTTTCATTCCACCATACTATATGCCTTCTTTCTAGATATTCAATTCCAAGTGCAGTGGCTTATAAATTATATCACCTTACTGGACACTATTGCAAGAAGTATTCCTCAGAGGATTTGAGTGAGTTCCTAGAACCCCTGTTGAGTGGATTTGGGGCTAACCTTGGTAGCAGTAAACGTTGTGCTGTAGGTTTCTTTGCTTAGCCGATTTCTTTATTTTTCCATCTGATACTGGACCAGTCAAGGACTGGGAAGCCCAATGACCCACCATTCCTGTTCTGTCAAGAGGACTGAAAAAATTTCTAACCACCTGGGTAAGTGATGCTGCCCGGTAAACAAGGAGAACTGAAGATCCTCAAATAGAAGCAGTCTTCTTTTGTCTCATCCATCCCAGCTGCTTTTCCTAGTTTGTTGGTTTGTGTCATTTATTTTCTAGGCTTTTTGTTCCCCGCATGCTCACCTTAGGCTCTAATTCTGGGTTCACTAAGGTGGTCAGCTTCACCCCAAAGCCTCACTTCCCTTCTCAGTCAGGACACAGGGCTGACCTGGAAGGTGGGGTTTGACTCGTGTCCTCTGAAGCCTGCAAGTTCAAGCTCTGCCACCCCCAGGGCTGAAGCCCACCTCACCAGCTGAGAGGAGGATTTTAGCTGTTCCTTTACGTTGGCTGCCAAGTCTCAATCCCAGGCCCCCGACATACTACCCCATCCTGGGAGGCTGAGAAAGGAATTGCTTCATTTTGAGGCAGGCAAGTGGAGAGATGGTGGGAAGCATCTGCTCTGGAAATGCATTTCTCACAGCAGATAACATTTGCATGATTGCGCCTGCAAATATCACCATGGCATTTGCTAAGTTAAACACATGCTTTTGCTTTCCTGACCTTCACCTTGTTCCAGCCCCAAGATGTTCCTGGGTCTGGGAGCTCCACACTGGGGAGGGACTCTCTCCTCAGCTCTGTCCTCTGAGGTTGAGACATTTCCTTCTTGACCTGGGAGCATATGTCTCTTGTACACACAGAATCCAAATATTAAGCTAATTCTGATCCAAGTGGTCCATGACATGGTGGCAATGACAGTGAGTGCTTACACTTTCTATTTTTTGCCTCTCATAAGCCTACAGCATATGAGATGATAGACCTTTTCTATCTATTTTTCATTGTACCGTACCACTCTTTTGTCTTGATATTTTCGTTTATGTGCATTGTCTCCCCCAAAGATGATAAGCTCCTGGTGGAGGGAGACTGTATCTTTTACTGCGCTGAGACATCCATGCCTGGCGATGGGCTATGTTTAGGTGTATGTCTAAATATAGATCTTATATGTCTGTATAAAATCATATGGGCATAAAGTGGCATATGGAGAGGTACTTATTAAGTTGTTAACATGGATTATCTGGGTGAGGGGTGGCTGATATGGATGGAAAAAAAGAAGAATGGGAGGGGTGGTTAAACAAAAAAAAGGACAAAAAAAGACTCCACTTAAAAAAAGAAGGCATTCCTCGTACATCAGTTCAACTTTGGGAAAAAAAAAAAAACAACCAGAAAGCAAAGATGATGAACGAGCCAACCACATTTATGCACTTATGTAAAAATTTACATATATATATGTCAAGAAATTAACATAGAGTACAAGTAAGGAAGATAAAAGAAGTACTGTGCACATACAGACGTTCAACAAATATCTGGTGAATGAATGAATGCTGGATAGTATGTTGGATGTGATAATTTTAGAGATTTGGACTTTCAAGGAGCAATTTATTTACTAATATTACTATGACCCTGCAGTGCTTGCAATGTGCTGTTATGATCAGAATCACTAATGCTCTCTGGTTCAGGGGGTGGGACAGCCTGCCTGGGAGAGTCCCAGTTTACTCTGTGGTCGCCCTGTCCACTGACCAGCTGGAGGGATTGATACAAGTGGAAATGACAGGCTCCAGCCCTGGGATACGGAAGTAGCATCGGTGGGGTGAGAGTGGGACTTGGGAATCTGCATTATTATGCTCATTACAGCTTCACAACTGTTGCTCTAGGCATTGCTAGCTGTCAAAGTGATGTACTGCTTTTATAATTAACTATTCTTCAAACAAAATAAAACAAAGATTTATTATTTGCTACATATAAAAAAAATCATGCCTCATTGTCTGACCTTCCTTTGCTTTATTGCCAGTATTTAAAGGATCTAATTCATGTGAACTTTCTAATGTATACATAGAACTTGGAATGAAGCTGTAATTCCCTAAACTGAAAACGCCTTAGTACCTTCTCTTGCCCCAGCTTTGTGCAATGCTGACTTGCCCCAGCAAAGGAATCTTAGGTCTTTCATCATCCTAAAACAAGTTTTTGAAAACAAAATGCAATATATCAAATATTAAAAATAGATTGGAGGATAACCCTCCAGGCTCTTACCTCTCAGCTTCACCCAGTCATAAATTTTGCTGTGCTTTCTTCAAATATATATTTTCATAAATAAAACATTCCAGAAAAAAATTGTGTCGACTTTTCTGACCCACCCTTCTTTCCCCTTTCCCAAAGGTAACCACGGTACTGAATTTAGTGATTTTATTCCTATAAATGTATATTACTGTATAATGTATTCATACACAATTTGGTTTGACATATTTTAAACTTTATATAAATGGTATTGTATGGTATGCATTTCTCTGCAAATAGATTTATTTTGCTCAATGATTTACCATGTTGACATATGTGACTCCAGCTCATTTAACGCTCATGTAGTGTGGCGCAGTGTGATAGAGCATTGTGTCGTAGCGAATGGTAGTATAGTATTACTAGTAGAGCATTAATACGATGCTAATGTAGCCCCAGTTTTATCTTTTTTTTTCTGATGGACATTTAAGTTTTTTTCATTTTTTAAACTATTACAGACAATGTTGAGGTGAACTTTTTTTTGGTGAATTTCTTCTGCTGTGTGAGGATTTTATACATCTAGCAATCGCCTCGTGGGTTAAAGCATGTGTGCATCTGCAGCTTTGACGGATCTTGCAAAATTATTCTGCAAAGAAATTGCACCAATTTCCATAACAATTCTTGAATATTCCAGCAAGTTTTCCCTTCTGTGGCCTCAAATTTAAGAGCAAAAAGCAGAAATATAAGCCAAAGTAAGAAAATTGCTGTAAGAATGCATTTAATTATCGGTGGAACTTACCTCAGACTTCTTTTTCCAACCAGGGTCATTTCTCCCATGTGATCACCTCACTTCAAAATACAATCAGTGCATATTGGTTAAGCTCTGGTTACTAGCACTTGGGAGAAGGGATTCAAAGGTATACATGCAAGGAGACATTTTCTGAGAGTTTAAAGACTAACTGGGAAGCTAAGACAAACTGTAGATAAAAGTTTATTATTTAAATAAAAATTTAACAGTAAGAGAGAAAAGATATCACTGGGTAATGCTGATTCATCATTGAATGAATTGTGCCTACATTAATTCTCCAGGAGTTCCCAAGACAGGGAAGTCAGAGCTTATGTGATTCGAGTTTGATTTCCTAGCAACCATCACTAGACGAGAATCAGCTAACTCTGCTTTTTTGAAGCAGACTTTGCTCCTTTAGAAAAAATGAGTTAGATAAATACCAGCTTAAGGTAAAATTTCACTACATAAAACTATATTGGAAACATATGACTTCTGAACAAAGATCTAAAGTGATTTCCTTTCCCAGAACCTAATAAAGGTGGATGTGTAGAAACGCAAGTGGCACCAGATTTTAGGGACTTGAGCATCTGACTTTTCCTAGGAGTTGTGGTTGGACAGTGATGAGTGAACAGACAAAAGACAGATTCAGGGAGAGAGAGAGGGGCAATGGAACACACACTTGAGAGCAATTTCCCAGCCACACCTGGCCCAGGAAGTTTTACAGTTCTTATAGCTCAGAAGTGGAGAGATGAGTCATCAGGGCATTGACCCTTGAGACTTGCTTCACTTCGCTATATTCTACTTTGTCCCGGAGATTATCTCCCAGAGACTTGCACCTATATTTCCTGATGTAGGAAAAAGAGCATTAGCCTGATAGTTCATTTCCATTTCTTTTACCACTTCTTCCTACCTCACAAGATGACTGTCTGGTTGCAAGAGGGAAAAGCTTTCGGGTGTTCCCAGGGAGAAGGTCCGCCAGGGGCTTGTTGATATATCTTGAGCTCACTATGCACTTGTTACCACAGCCCCCAGCAGAACTCGCTGGAGAAAATCCAGTCATCGCTGAAGGACAGGGTCTCCAAAGTAAACTCATTCATCTAGGACCCCATCAAAAGGACATTTCTAGGGCCTTTAAATAGAAATGGAGACTCACAGAATTCTGGAGCTGGAAGAAACATTCCTAGATCAAAAATATAGAACAGTTATAGAAGAGTGTTAACCAAAATTTCAGAAAAGAAGACCTGATTGAAATAAAAGGGTGTTTATTTGGGGTTTGTTAAGACTGCAGCCCTGGAGACACAGATTCAAGAAGCACCTGAGCTGTGGTCTGCTCAACTACAAAATGGGGGAGGCTTATAAAGGTAAAAACTGCAAGGTTACAGTTAGTTACATGAGTTGTTTATCAAGAATTATAATTGGAGCTGGCAAGAAAGTAAGGGTGCTTATTAAGTCAGGATTGGCTGGGATCCAGAATGGTTGCATAGTTACAAGGGGAGACCTTGAAACAATAAGTTTGCAGCTGGAACGTGTTCTGAAGATGGCTGGTGGTGTCCTTGGGTCTGGTACAGTTCAAAGAAAGTTCAAGTTCATGCAGAGACATGTCTGAGACCAGGTCCTTAGTGGCCGCCCAACTCCAATTTTGTATGCCTGAACTGTGATCACTCCATTATAATTCCAATTAGTCATCAGTATAAAGGCATGGACAATTCTGCTTTGTTGTTTAGAGTTTTACTTGTACCTGACTTCTGGAGGGGAAAATGCCTCTTTACCTTTCCCGTTTGTACAAAAGCAAATAATATCAGGGACTCTCAGAGACATCTATAAGAAAAGGCCTAGTTTAAAAAAAAAAAACTTGATAAGATTGAGAATAAAATACAAATTAAGAGATTCTGAAAGAATTCTTATTTTTCTTAAAATCTCCTAAGCTTTTAAGATAAATTTAGAGTTAATGATAGATCTCTTTAGTGCAATTTTCAACACTGTAATTTCTTTTTTTAATATGTAAATATTCTTTTTCATATTCTTTTCCATTATGGTTTATCACAGGATATTGAATATAGTTCCCTATGCTATACAGTAGGACCTTGTTCATTCATTCTCTAGTTTGCATCTGCTAATCCCAAACTCCCAATCTTTCCCTCCCCAACACTCCCTCCCACTTGGCAAACACAAGTCTGTTCTCTATGTCTGTGAGTCTGTCTCTGTTTCGTAGATATGTTCATTTGTGTTGTATTTTAGATACCACATATAAGTGGTACGGTATTTGTCTTTCTCTTTCTGACTACTTTGCTTAGTATATCTCTAGGTCCATCCATGTTGCTGCAAGTGGCATTATTTCATTTTTTTTATGGCTGAGTAGTATTCCATTGTATATATATACCACATCTTCTTTATCCATTCATCAATGGACATTTAGGTTGTTTCCATGTCTTGGCTACTGTAAATAGCTCAGCCCTGTAATTTCTATTACATATTAAATGTCATTAAAAGCCTTTAGAAATCAATGCTATGCCAATCTGAGAACTTTACTGACAAATATTTTTTCAAGGTGGTGGACTAAGTCATACACTTTAGGTATTCCTTAACATCATTTTTTTATATACCAATTTTTATTAAAAGTAAGTTTTAAATGTAATCACGATACTAGATATACAAAAATGTAAGATTCCAGCCCCCACCAATGCTGGTGGGTCTTCTGGTTTCTGTCCCCTGAATCCAGCCTGTTCTGGAGGACACAGTGGTATGCTGGGGCAGGTTCTCTACCCAGCTTCACGTTCAGTGATACACTGGTGCCTTGGAATCAGCCGTAGGGAGAGGGTTTTCATCACTAAAAGCGGCAAACACTAAAGACCAGGGCTTTTACTGTAGAGCCAGTTGTTATTACCAGCACACCCCTGGGCAGATGTTACCTCTGTCATCACAGTGAACCATGAATCCTAAGCCAACCTTCCTTCCACTGCCATGTGTCACCCAGCTTATGTGTGGCTTATGTCACCTGGGGCATAGAATTCATTTTCCTAGTCATCCAAGCAAAATACAATCAGAAAGGTAGTCTATAACCACTTTTTCAAAAATTAAAAAATTAAAAACAAAAAAACCCCAAAGCCTCATAGAATCCATTCCATAATTAAGTGTTAGCTATAATATTTTGTTTTGTGGGATTACCCACATCGCTAGAAACCTCCATTCCCATAGGTAATGGAGACATCTCTGGAAAGCCAAGTCAATCTTCTCGAATATTCCTCATTTACCTTTCACAATGGGCCCAGCCTAATGACCGTTCTGCCTGTTGGGGGGCTCCCTTCTGCAGCCGTTTTAATGCAACACCCCTTCACTGATCCCCAGAGGACCAGAGAGTCTGAAGTGCCTTTGATTCATGCTTTTTATTAGCAGCTTAGCTCCTTTAGTGCTAAGCATACTCCCTCCTGCTGGTTAAATCCCTTGGTTTTTTCCTCTTGTTTGCACTAGATCATCGCTAAATATTCATCACATATGGGCAGCGGGCTAGGTACTGGTCTGACAGGAAAATAGGAGGTGTCTTATTTATTTATTCATTTATTTGTTTATCACTAAAGCTCAGAGCCAATCCAGCATGATAGGGATTTAATGAGAGGTTAGAAGGAGCCCAGGAGTCAGGAGATCTCTCCAGGAGGAGAGGTCTGTCCCCAGTCCCATTGGAAGGCCAGAATTAGCTGGTACTGAGAGGCCTGTACAATGCCCAGTGTTCTTGGCACATTTTTGATGATGCTGATACAGTCTAAAAAAAATAGCAATGAAAAAAGTACCATCACTTGGGCTTTGAGAGTAAGTCTCTTTAGGCAGACTAGATATCTATCCATCCATCCACCCCATGATAATTTATTAAACATTACAAAAACCTAGGATCTAGTCTGTGTAGGCTCTGTGGGAACAACTTGCCTATGGGTGGACAGGGATTGGGGGATAGGAGTTGCAGAAGAGGGTGGAGACCCACTTACTCTCAGCTTGCTTCCTTTTGCGTGCTGGCTGTTGTGAGTAATACCAGGGAACAAGAGGTCTTTCCCTGTGAGGAGTTTATTACAGCAGAGCAGCTCGTCATCTGAACTGTTGGCCAACATGTCATCTGCAGTGACAGGGGTGAAGACATAGATTTCATACCTCCTGCATACTCTACTCTCTCTAGTCTCTAAACAAGGTGGCTTAAAAGAGAAAATATATTCAGAAGGTATAAAAGGAACCACTGATAGCAATCTGTAAGCCCTTCTAGGCTCTGACCTCATCTCCCAGCTTCATCCTGAGTCAGGCTTCCCTGTTTCTCAGGAGGGAAAACAGGCCATAGCAGAACCACAGTCCCCTGCATGGCTCCAAGAATGGGGTTGCCCCTCATACCTGCTGACCTACCACATTTTGGGGGCACAGGGCTATCCCAGCCTCTCCACCGTTCTGCTGCCGTATCAGAAATCTTGTACTATGTTTACAGACTCAGAGAAAAACCCAAGCAGCAATAATAATTTGGTGGAAGATCACGTTACGTAAGTTGAATCTCAAGCTGTGCTGGTCCCATAGATGCAATTAGTTACCAACAGCAGAAAGCTTGTTCTGATGTTGGCATGTACTTTGGCACATTACCCATGAAACAGATGGCTCCTGGTTCCACAAATTAGATTTCCAGATGATTGCATAATAGTATGTCAACCAGCCACTTCTGCCTGGCTCTTCCTGCCTCTCTGGTAAATTGGAGTGAGTCTATGTAAATGCACTGATCTCCCGCCAATTAACCATTCCTCTGGGTGAGAAAACAGTTGAGACAGGGTCTGAGGGAGACCAAGGAAGTCTGTTCTTTAAAGACATTTAATTAATCTGCAAATGTGCATGTCTTCTTGCCCTTTTCCTCTAGTCCCCATTCCAGCTTTCCCAGATGTTCTACGTACTCACTGACCTGAAGTCACTTGGTCTCGCTTCAATCTGCTTTGATGACCAGGTTGGGAGGGATTCCCCTGCTCCAGGTCTACCCTTCTGGTTCAGATTGATGTGACGCAAATAAGAATCTTTTCTCATCACTAAGGAAGTAAATAGGGGGTCTTCTGCAGCAGAATTGTTCATCAGTCCTCTCCTGCCTCTACAACCCCTTCTTAAAGGAATACATGACCCCCACCCAGCCAAGTCCTTCTACTGTGTATCCTCCCTCCTGCCCTGATGGCAGTTGACTAAGAAGCTTGGTCAGTTCAGTGTTCATAGCAGCACTATTCACAACAGCCAAGACATGGAAGCAACATAAATGGCCATTGACAGATGAATGGATAAAGAAGATGTGGTACATACATACAATGGAATATTACTCAGCCATAAAAAAGAATGAAATAATGTCATCTGCAGCAACATGGATGGACCTAGAGATTGTCACATTAAGTGAAGTAAATCAGACAGAAAAAGACAAATATCATATAATATCACTTATATGTGGAATCTAAAAATAACAGCACAAATAAACTTATTTTAAAAACAGAAATAGACTCACAGATGTAGAAAACAAACGTATGGTTACCAAAGGGGAAAGAAGGGGAGAGGGATAAATTAGGATTTTGGGATTAAAGTATACACACTACTATATATAAAATAGATAAACAACAAGGACCCAGTGTATAGCGCAGGGAACTCTACTCAATATCTTGTAATAACTTATAACTGAAAAGAATCTGAAAAAGACTATATATATATAACTGACTCACTTTGTTGTACACCGGAAACATTGTAAATCAACTATACTTCAATAAAAAAAAAGGTTGGTCAGAAGCCAATGAGATTCCCTTTCTTGGAAAATGAAGAGGGAGGGCTCAGGGAGCAGAATGGTGTCAATGGACAGGCACTGAGGTGAAGGTCTAGGCACTCCTGCAGATGCCCTCAGAATGGTCCTGGCTCCAGTGTCTAGTTGATCACCTTCTTTTGGATTCCACTTAATCTGAATCTTTTGAGTAAATATCCCTTTATTTAAATTTGCACAAATGGTTTCTATGCAGCCAAATGATTCTTCTCTGGTCCATTCCCTTACACCATTTCCTTCCCCAAAGGAAAATCACAGAAACCATGTCACTGTCTTGACTATGACTGTCCCCCAAACCCTGAAATGTCAGATGACCACCACTCTACCAGGCAGAATGTTTCTGAGCTAGAACCACAATCAAATTCAACAGGAACAAAGTGGGACTTCATCTGAAGGCCTTTCACCTGAGCTCTACCCACTAGGGCAGCTTACATTGCTGGTGTCTTGAAACCTTGAGACCAATGTTCCTTCCTCTGTCTTGGGTTTGCTCACTCAGTGGTGTTTGGATCATCATCCTAATTGGATTGGGTACTAACTGTACCCCTTGATTTTCTTGCTTTTACCAGGAGGCGGTTTAGAGTAAAGAGAAGTGACACATTTCATGACAGAGGTGGGTTGGGACATGGACAGTCCTCCAGCAAAGACTGGGCTCAGGCGCAGGGCCAGGCTTTGGTGAAGGAGAGTACTACCTGGACGCAGGCCTAGGGAATGCCCAGTCAGCTGGAAAAGAGGTCTGTCCTTTCGGTTTTGCTTATTTGGTTTGATTTCTTTTGCCTGTTTGTTTTCTCATACTTTTAACAAATCTGTCTACCAGGGTGTGTGCCAGGAGCCCATTGGACCCAGTCTTCATTAAGGGGATGGTTGGCACTGTGAATCTGATGAAAGTGACCTTCCAAATTCCCTGCGTATGACGGGGAGGAAGAACAGAAATATCACTCACATCCTTGTTCCAAGCTCTAGACTTGGGATCCTTGAGGTCAAGCCCTGGTCGACTCAACCAATGACCACTATCTGTTAACTGTGCAGAGATAGTCCTGATACGGACCACTGGGGAGCTGCTAGCAAGCCTTAAGAGGGACTCGGGGTGAGGCAATATCTCTGTTGTCATACTGTATTTGGCCAAAGGCACACTAAGAGATAGTGACTGTGGGTGATGACTCTATCTCTCCCTCTAGCATGTTCCTTGTGTGTTTGAGGTATGTTTATATGCTTGGTGACCAGTTAACAGCAAGTCATGTCATCCTAAATTGTCCCCTTTGGCCAGAAATGTGTGAATTTGTGGCTTGCATAAGACAAGACAGTGAGGTCTCGCCATTGGGAAGAGGCCAAGCAAACTGCAAAATGATCATTTCCAGATGTGTCCAATTTCGGTATAGAGCCAGCTACCTCATGCAATCAGGCTGGTGTCCCCATGACATAAGGCTAGCTGAGTCTTCAGTGGGAATTGGCTCTTATTCCCCTGACCTATGTTCATTTATCTTCTTTAACTTCAAGCTGACCTGCTGTTTTCTTCCTTGAAATCTCTAGGAGTTTATAACCAGATAATTATGAAATTTAAATAAGCAGACACTTGGAAAATGGGGGGAAAATACCAAGACTCAGACCTCAGGCAATGACCAGGTTGTAGGCTGCCACAGATCAAAAGCAGCCTTCTCTGTACTTTGTGGGATCATCTCTGATTGGGGGCAAATGGCTTACCCTGCTCTGTTTCTCCGGTGAGCAACGACACTTGACCTTTTCTTGCACAGGAGCAATTTTGGGCCTCAAACCCACGACCGGAATGCTAGCAATTTAGAAAAGTTTTTTTTTTCAGCTTACTACCTGAATGAGTAACAAAATCCTAATGGCATGATTTAAAAAAAAAACAGTCAAGGTAGAAAAAAGGATGAATAAATCACAGGCTCTGCAATAAGTGCAGGGAGAGATGGTTTTATAGGAAAGAGTCCAAACCCCAGCCCCTCTTAACAGTTCTTTTCATGCAGTGCCATGCAATTCAGGACTGACACCATGCCAATATCTCCAAAGCCACATTAGACCATTTGGTTAGGAAATGTCTATTGGGTGTTTGCTTTATGAAAGGCATAGGATTAAGAGCTGAGTGGGGAGAGAAAGAAAGAAATCTGAAGACCTGGTTCTTGAATTCACAGAGTTTGCAACCTCATTTGGTGATAAGCTGCAGATCAAGCAGTTGAAAGGCAGTTCTCTGAAATCATAAACTACAAAGTACCAACAGCATAAGGGACACCAAGGAGGGGAGGGACTGAGACAGTGAAACTCCATCCATCTTCTCTGGGACATTTCATAAACGCATTGTGTGTTAAGATACACCCAGTTAAGTCCAGGATCTAGCCACATGGATGTAAGTATCACACAAGGGTCTCTGATCTGCTTAGCTGCTCAAATACCAATGGTGGTTTGATAGATGTTCCATCAACATCACTTGGGGACTTTCACCAATGAGATTGTTAACCAAGAGCTCAACGTTAGTCACCATCTTCTTTTCTTTTCGAAGCCTGATGTGGTGAGATCCTATTCCTTGCCTTACTGTGATTGGATGGTATTATTACACACCATTAAATTGTCACCCTTTTACCAGGAAGGTATGTGAGGTTAGTGTACTTGTTGGGTAAAAGGACAATCATATATCTGGATATATGTATATGTGAAAGGATAAATGACCCCAGTAGACTGTAAATGTTTTGATTTTCCACACCAGTCCTCATGTGACTGTTCATCTGTTCTTTGTTCTTGGCTGGCAATTCAAGGTACCTGGCACCACATGGGACTTGGTCCATCGAGTCTGGCCTTGGAAGCCAAGTAGCCAGGCTCCCAGGAGGTTCTGCTTATTTAACCAAAGTGAATAACATGTTTTGCCTCTTGTTTTTTTAAGTACCCTTTCATTAAAACAGTGACTCCCATGCATTTTCTAAAACTTTATTGCCAACTTTTAAAGATGGCTGAATTTTGGAGCAGTGATTAAGGAAACAATCCTTAATCCAGGGGCCACGTGGTGGACCTGTGTAACAAACCTTGACATGTTGGTAGGGGATACCCCATGAAACTTAAAAGGCAAAGCTAAATCAAGAAAAAGGATGTATATATCCCACATTTGGCATGTGGAGTTTGGTATCCAGAGGAGATAGGCAGAAGATAAAAAGAACTTAAAATTTTAAGATTGGTTCTTGGGTTAAAGATTGATAGACGGATACTGAGGAAGATGAAGATTGGACATATAGGACTGTAATGTTTCTAAATAAGAAAGTTGCAGAGATTTCTGTACATTTTTTATCAAGTCAAAGCTTGTACTGCTCACCACACGACAGGCCAATAAATCAAGAGACAAGTTGTTGGGGAAAGGAATAGGGACTTTATACGTAAAGTCAGCAGAGAAGATGGTGGACTTGTGTCCTAAAGAACCATCTTGCCTGAGTTAGAATTCAGGCTTCTTTTATACTAAAAGGGGAGGGAGTAAAGTCAAACATTTCCTGCCTTTGATCAGCCTCCGGAGGGGATGTGTTAATTTCTTCCTACCTGCATTCATTCACACTTGGGCCTGGTCAGGATGCTTCCTCTGAGTTAAACAAAGGTATTTTAGCTTAACGCTCACTACCTGATTCCCAGAGATGGGCCATTATGCATAATTTAAGCTTATAGGCAACATGCCTTTAGTGATTAACTTGTAATAGAATACAAAGTTTCTTCCCTGTTACACATTTCCTCCCCCAGAAAAAAAATTCCTTTGAATCAAGTTGGGGAAAGAATGATGGACTGATCTAATTCCACATCGAAGGCCCTTTGTATGGGTTGACAGCAACTCTCCTCATCAGGGTGCTGTGTAATATGATGGATGATAAGAAACTTCACATCAGGGGAGGGGCTCTCATTGAGCTCACTGCCAACTCCATGAGGACCAACAGTGTGCCAGGTCTTAAACTGCATTAAGAGAAGCCTGGAGACTAGAGTGAGGGAGAAGACAGTCCCATCACATCCTCTTCTAAACAGATCACTTCTGGAATGATCTCTTTCTGGAACGCAACTTGGGGTGCCAACGATGACCAACTTGGAGAAATAATGCCTAAACATTTCTGTATATTTCGTCTATGTGCTAGAGTTCTCCAAGTAGCTCCGTTTATTATCTCACTGTGCCTCAAAATAAGTCTATGGGGCTTCCCTGGTGGCGCAGTGGTTGAGAATCTGCCTGCCCATGCAAGGGACACGGGTTCGAGCCCTGGTCTGGGAAGATCCCACATGCCGTGGAGCAACTAAGCCCGTGAGGCACAACTACTGAGTCTGCGCGTCTAGAGCCTGTGCTCCGTAACAAGAGAAGCCACGACAATGAGAAGCCCACGCACCGCGATGAAGAGTAGCCCCCGCTCGCCACAACTAGAGAAAAAGCCCTCACACAGAAACGAAAACCCAACACAGCCAAAAATAAATAAATTATTTTTTTAAAAAAATGTCTATGATTTAACATTATCCTCATATTGCAGATGGGAAAACTGAGCCCCAGAGGGGGTAATAGGCTAGCCAGGAGACGGGGGTTCCAGAACTTAAATACAAGCTCTTTGGCTGTAGGACTGGTGTTTTTCCTGCCATACCATGAACTGAACTGCAAGAAGCCCAGAGGCAGGGGCCAGGACTGAGGATTCTGGAAGCCACATTCCAGAAGGTGCTTTTGAAGAAACTGGAAATGCCTGGCCTCAAAGAGAGATGCTTTTAGAGGGCCTGTGAGAGCTGTTGCCAACTATGCAAAACCTGTCACATGAAGGAAGGAGGAGACTTGATGGCTCCAGAGTGCAGTAGTAGGAATAATTGATTGAAATTATGCATGAAGCCAGAGGGTGGTGGCAAAGCTGTCTGAAAGAGTGACAAATGCAGAATTGTATCCAGATAGGGCAACAAAACAGTGACCCCAGAGCAGCAGAACCAGCCTGCTAGCCTAAGAAGGAGGGAGGGAGGGTCATGGGCATAAATGTCTGCAGATAGATTTTTACCTGCTTTTGTGGGCAGGCAGTCTAAGGCACCATCCTAATCAGTTTCAATTCCACTCTCAGCAATTTCCTTGATGTGGGATCTCATCCTAAAAGAGAGCCCTGGCTAGTCAGCTTGGAAAGGTCATAGTTCAGAGCTGGCTGCAGATCCCTCGTGCTCCGCACCGCCCCCCCAGTTGGATTGGACAAAGCCCACCCCCCCCAGCACCGGCTGTTCTCCATAGGCCCACAAGTGGTCCCACCTGTCAGCTATGTGGGGTTTTCCTGTTCTAGGCCCGCAGATGCCTCGTGGCTTCCCTCTGCTTTCCCACAGGTGCCGAGAGCACCCGGGGCTTGCTACTGTTGGGGTTTATCCCAACTTGCTTGCATTTGGGGTTTATGGGGATAGCTTGTCAGCTAGTTTTGTCATAAATGTTGTTCATGGCCAGGTTTCTTGGTTTTGCTACTTAGTGGCTCTGTTTGTTTTTCTGTGGGGATTCAAGAAGGTCCCAAACCTGTGCTGCCACATCACCACTATCTTGCCAGAATTCTCCGACCTGCTACTGTTAACTTCAGGCTCCTCTTTCTCTCTGATAATTAAATCATCTCCAACTGTCTCTTAGAAACAAACTATCATCAATGTATAATAAATCACAACACTTCTGTGAAGGGGTTTAGAGTTACAAAATAAGTTAGTTAAGCCTTGCTAGAATACAACTTAAACTCAGGAAGATTTAAAAACAGATAGAGAGGATTTTTTCACAATGAGTTATGGTCCTGGGCTGGGTAAGAGATGCCATATATCCACATTTTGCATTCTCTGCCCCAGAAGAGAACAATTCTCACAGTTGGATGTCCGACTCAGGAATCTGGCGTTTTTGCCTGACTAAAGTCACATCACTGATTGATGCCAGATCTTGCTCAATTAAAGGTTTGTTTTCCTTTGGCTGTTGGCAAAGGCAACACTGATGATGGGTTATTAGCATCTGCTCCCTTGGATTTCGAATGTTCTGGGAGCTTTTGTGGGCACACCAACTACAGCAGCAGTGCAGGGCTCTGAAACACCTTCCTTGTCCTGGGCCCAAGGACACCGCCGGTGTGTGAATGTGGGAGGGGACAGCTCAGTTAGGCCCTTTCTAGGGAGATGAGAAGGAAAAAGGACCTTCCCCCGGTCTCTGTCTCATTCCAGCCCCACACCCCCAGGCTAAGAAAAACAGCGATATTTTGTGATAACAGTTAGGTTGTTTTTGTCTAGTTGTTCATTTGTTTGTTTATTCATTCAGTAAGTATTTTGGAGAACTGGCTTGTGGGGCAAATGAAGAAAGTACAGAGACTCTAGAAAGAGGAGACCGTCTCATAAGCCACGTATGCAAGCTGTCTCTGCTTTATTGCAGGAGCTCGCGAGCAGGATGTGGAAACTCTGACCAGCTGCTGCAGGCACAGCCTCATGTTGGGCCCTTCCTCTGAGGTTTTCTGTGGGGAGAGAAGGCCGCAGTCAAAGGACTTTCAGTTCTCACGTACCATCTTCCATCTGGGGATGGCCCCCAGGCCCTCAATCTGCTCTGGCCTTGAGCTTGTGCCTCCATTGACATCAAGACTTCATGGGAATGAAGAGTAGCTGCTCTTCCCCGCAGGCTGAGGCCTTCCCAAGGTGCCCTCTGCCGGATGGAACGATGCCCGGGACTGCCCCCTGCCGAGGTCCCTCTGTGTTCCTCTTCTGATCGGGCCCACATCTCCACCCACCATTACCCAGTGCATTTGTTTCCTAGGGCTGCTGGAACAAATCACCACCAGCTTAAAATAAAATGAATGGATTATCTTACAATTCTGGAGGGCAGAAGTCTCACTGGTCTAAAAATCATGGTGTCTGCAGGGCTGGGTTCTGGGTTCCTGCTGGAGTCCCAGGGGAGAATCTGTTTCCTTGCTTTTTCCAGCTGCCAGAGGCCCCCTGACCCTTCAGGGCTCCTGACCCTCTTCCTCCATCTGCGAAGCCGGCATTAGAGAGTTTTTTCTCCTCTCTGACCTCTGCTTTTGTCATCACATCTCCTTCTCTGACTCCGACCCTCCTGCCTCTCTCTTATAAGGACCCCTGTGCCTGGATTCACCTGGGTAGTCTGGGGTAACCCCCCCTCCAGGTTCTTAACAAAATCACTACTGTGAAATCCCTTTTATTATGTAAAGTAACATTCACAGGTTCTGGGGATCAGGATGATGACATTTTAGGGGAACCATGATCCTATCTGTCATACCCAGTTCCTTTAAAAAAATTTTTTTGTTTGTTTTCATTCTTTTCACTTATTTTTTTTATTGTGTAAAATACACATACATAAAATTGACTGTCTTAACCATTTTCAAGTATACAGTTCAGTGGTATTAAATACACTCATATTGGGGCTTCCCTGGTGGCGCAGTGGTTGAGAGTCCCCCTGCCGATGCAGGGGACACGGGTTCATGCCCCGGTCCGGGAGGATCCCACATGCCACGGAGCGGCTGGGCCCGTGAGCCATGGCCGCTGAACCTGCGCGTCCGGTTGCTCCGCAACGGGAGAGGCCACAACAGTGAGAGGCCCGCGTACCGCAAAAACAAAACAAAACAAAACATTCATATTGTTGTCCAACCATCACCACCATCCATCTTAACTCTTTTCATCTTGTAAAACTGAAAGTCTGTATCCAGCATCTTTTATCCTGACCAAGACAGGATTCCTCCTCAGCACAGCGCTGCTATGGCATTTGTAAAAATGATAATCATGAGAGCTAACATTTCATGAGGGCTTGCCCCAAAAGATAGATAGAAAATGGTTAGATGGTTGAGGAAACTGAGGCATGAGAGGTTAAAATGTATCCAAACCAGGAAGCGAGGGAAGCAAGCAGCCTGACTCCAGCTGCAGACTCCTTCCCTGGAAAAGAAGGTTTACTAGGACCCCAGGAGGGCAGACAGGTAAAGAGCTTAAGGCAGAAGATAAAGCTTCTCAGATGCCTTTGTGGCCAGTGTCAATTAAACAGCATCACTCTACGAGGTTCTTAATCAGACATTTCTATCTAAAAAAATAATGCTGCTGAAGTAAGCAGGGCTTCTCTACAAGTTACAGAATAACTGTCAAGCACGTTAGCGGAAATTCCCCTCCCCACCCCCCCATATGGTTTGCTGCTGCAAAAACGCCTTGGAGTGCTTTTTCTCGCCAAGGTCTCTAGACAGGTCTCTCTTCTCGTTGTTTGCTATTAGCAGTGTTGTTCCTGTGGGTCTTCAGGAGTCCAATTTTCTTTTTGGAGGAGAACTAGCAAATCTTCACAAGAACTCTGCAACTCTATAACCCAGCTGACTGCTGTGTGAAAGGTCAGCCTGGAGATCAGAGTTTAGGGGAATGAAGAGGGCTCACAGCCACTCACCCTGAAGAACGTGAGCCCATGGAGAATCCAGGAAATGAAAATAAAATGCCCAGTTTGGATACAAGGCCAACGAGACAAATCTTGTCCATAATTCAGTATTAAATGATGCCCTTAATCCCCAGCTCTCAGGACCTGGTATCTCCGTTGAGCTTTGATCAGCCTTAGCATTCTCTGCAACAACATTCAGGGCTGTTTGCAGGCACAGTAAAAATTTGTCCTGTCAAACGGCATTTGGCTGCTCACATGTCTTTTTTACGAGATAAATGTCAGGGGTTCCTTTCTCTCTCGGTCCGTTTGGTGTGGACTGAAAGGAGATATATATGCATCAATATCATTCCTACTTTCCTAACAACTGTGAGGTTGCAGATAAAGATGAATACCTTCAGAGTTTCATATCCTGATTGGGTTTGTGTCAAGTCAAAGTGAAGCCCCGCCGCCTCAGTAATATACGTGCCATCGACAGCACAGCCTGCACCAGACCAGAAGCAATTTCTGTCCTGACATGCCTCTGTTATTAAAAAGTAAAGGAAAGGAGAGAAGGGAATACAAAGATTGGATCTTTCAAAGACAGAACTATGAAGTTAATCATACTGAACCATCTGTTTGGAGAAGAGAGGAAATCCACAATGACTTTAGCCAGGAGGAGACACTGGAAATCCACAGGAAGGGTCAACCACAGGGAGGAAAAAGAAATAAAAGAAGAAAAAGAAAAGAACACTTCTGCCTTATAGATATTATGTCAAGATTACAGGGATAAAAGATAGTAATCGCTTAGCGGGGAGCAAGTATTGGGGTCATGTAAGACCATTCCCTTTGCCATTGCTGCGAATTAAAAGAGCATAATTGAAAATGATGGCTTCACATTTTCATAACTGCCTATTCATAAATGGCAAATAATTTATGGGAAACAGTCAAGGGGTCTTTTTGTGTGTGGGTTTGTAGATAACCGGGGCAATGATTCTGACTGGTATTTGGGAATTTTCTCAGGCTGAGGAAGGGGTGTGGTGAGAAGCAGCAAGAGATTTTCCTGATTTTGGAGTGGGAAGGTGTGTGCTTGCAATAGGTAAAATCAGCAGTACTTGTCGATAGATTCGATATAAAGGGCAGGAAAGAAAGAGGAGTTGTGGATGACTCCTGATTAATTTTGGCAGGTGCAGCTGGTTAGATGATGCTACCACTTCTGAGCTTGAGACTACCAGATCAGGACCCATCTAGACGCTAGGCTGAGAAGTCAGTTGCCTTGAGACATCCGAGGGAGTCTTCAAAGTATGAAATGTTACTCAGAGCTTAAATGAGGTGAGGATTGAAAACCACCCACTGAATTTAACAATTGGAGATCATTGGCAGCCTTTGTGTGAGTTGTTTGGCGGGGGAGCAGAGAGCCAGATTGTGGTGGTGAGCAGTGAGTGAGAGGTGAACAGATGCAGCCAATGAGAGTAGACAGCTCTTCTGAGAAGCTTGGCTGTGATGGCGGGGGTGGGGGGACAGAGGTGGGGTGTTAACTGGAGGAGGAAGGTGGGGTTGAGTGGGAGTTTGCTTTTTTATTTTTTAAACATTTTTATTGGTGAGTATAGTTGATTTACAATATTATGTTAGTTTCAGGTGTACAGCAAAGTGAATCAGGAATAATACACGTATGTCCACTTTTTTTTAGCTTCTTTCCCCATATAGGCCATTACAGAGTGTTGAGTAGAGTTCCCTAGGAGAGTTTGCTTTTTAATGGGAGAGCACTTATGGGGGAAAAACCAATTGAAATATAGAGACTGCATGTACAAAAAAGAGAAGGGTCACTGAGAGTAAAGATTTCTGCGAAGGAGGGAGATGATGGCATCTGAAGAATAGTGGAAGACCTTGACTTAAATTGGAGGAGGAGCTCCTTTGTTAAAGCAGAGGGAAAGGCAAAGAAGATGCATGCAGATGTGTGTGGGTTGTAACTTTAAATGTGTGATGCTGAAGGAACTTTCCAAACGATATTGTCTACATGAAGTAGGAGACTTCATAAGAAAGTAACCTGCTGAGAGTGAACCGTGAGTGTGAGTGTGTATGCGTGTGTGAGCTCATATGCTCATCAGCATTTCGAGGAAATCCTAGAAGATTTGAAATAACCTAGTATTAAATAAAAATTTCTAATTGACAGGAGTTTTGTCTTCTGCACCAGAAGGAGCCTAGTCCTGGTCCATTGCCAGGGTTGTGGATGGGACTTCAGTACCCACTGAAGAGAATCAAGGAGGCTGGGTCTTCTTGAGTGTGCTTTTCATCTTTCCCTTTGTATCACATTTGGTCCTCAGTGATGATAGATGAGGAGAGAAAAGCTAAGGGTGTACTTCAAACATGGCTGTGATGTTTACAGGATTGCAGATGAAAATAGAAAGTCTGGATGTGGTTTAAGTTTGGGGAAGAGAAATTGATCACTCAGGAATCCTTGGCTGGGAGCACTGGGCTTTTCTGAAAGCTGATCTGTGAAGACTTCCCTTGCTAAGATGTTAGTTTATAGGTGAGTGATGGAAATGTTTCAGGACCACAAGTTGAAAGGTTAGGGTTTGGATTAGGAAAGTCCACACTTTAGTACCATGTATGGTTGTCAGAAGAACTTAACTCCCCATCCTCATGCTTCCTTAAGGAAACAACCCTGAGGAACAATTCCTGCCTCTGCTGAACCTCAGGTAAAATGTTATGAAGCCCATTTGGCTGCAGGTGTAATGGCTGCAAAGCTAATGTTTCTGTTTTGTTTTGTTTTTTTGCGACACGCGGGCTTCTCACTATTGTGACCTCTCCCGCTGCAGAGCACAGGCTCCGGGCGCACAGGCTCAGCGGCCATGGCTCACGGGCCCAGCCGCTCCGCGGCATGTGGGATCCTCCCGGACCGGGGCACGAACCCGTGTCCCCTGCATCGGCAGGTGGACTCTCAACCGCTGTGCCACCAGGGAAGCCCAAAGCTAATGTTTTGATCTCCATTTTTCTGACATCTGTTTCTAGATCTCAGTTGGCTCAGATCATGGAGGGGAGAGTGGGTGATTTATTGCCCTCCCTCAGACTAACCCAGCTGCCACTTAGTGCCTGGAGTTTCCATACATTATTTCATTTCATATCAAAACACTCTGGGAATCCAGTGTGTTTAATCTCCATTTACTTACCTCATTTAATCCCTACAACAACCTTATGGGATGTTTATAATTACCCTTAATTTAGAGATGAAGAAACAGGTTTAGAGATCTTAAGTAAATTAAGTCACTCTGCTGGGCAAGAACAGAGCTAGGTGTGAACCCCGTTCTACTGACAGCAAACAAAGCCCAGGCGCCTCCTCCAGGACACGCTGCAGCTGCGGTCTGGTTGTGATAGGTCGTCCTGCTCTGTACCTGTGAGATGGCAGCTCTCTATCTCCCCAGCTCTCCCTGCACAGCCTCAAACTCTTTTCAGACGCAATTATTAAGTATAGCAAGGCCAGCTCGATGATACCCCTGGTCAGGATCCCACTCCCTCAGCAGTGAGTGAAAGGTCCTTTCCCACCTTAGGAGGTCAGCACTAACCCAGAGCTGCCCTGGATGCAGACACAGCAACTAAGACCAAAGGGACGGACGAAAGCAACCGAAGTCAGTTGAGCTTTATTTCAGGACATGGCTACACTAGAGACAGGATCATTCTTTCACAAACACAAGCCCCTTACAGTTTCACTGCATTTGCTGACAAATAACTTCTTCAGGAACAGAGACTGGGACCCAGACTGGAGTTTGGGGCTTGATGTAGGTCCGGCCCCCATGCCCTGTGATCTCCGCTCCTGCCTCATTTCAGTTACTGCTGAGCCTGGGGAAGTATTCCCGCTCAGCACAGGCTGGAGTTAAGGCTCATTTTGGAGCCTGCTTGGCTCAGGGCCTCTGGGATTGAGAACCATTGAGGCTGGACTCCTCCTGCTTCCTTCTGTAATCTTCATTGTAACTTTCCAATTTGAATTTGTTTAAATTGTCACTAGATTGTACAGCTTTGCTTCAAAAGACTCGTTCCATTGTGGAATAAAAGAGTTTTCTTAATATGTAAATACTTATGCAAATTCTATCTTCCCACCACCAATTCCTCCTTCCCAGTGCTGTCACCACTCTGATTGCTGCGGTTCAGAGGATGCCTGATCCACTGAGGAGGAGAAATCGGGAAGATGTTGCCATGACTACCACTTATTGAGCACTTACTCTGTGCCAGGAACTGTGTCAAGACCACTGTATGCATTATCTCATTTTCCTTCACAACAACTCTTAGGGTTAGATATTATTAATATTCTTATTTTAACAGAGACATTGAGTAACTTGCTTAAGAGTACACAGCTTCAGGCAGGGCCAGGGTTGTCCCTTGTTTGCAGAACTGAAATCCAATGCCCAGCAGCACTGTGCTTTCCAGGAAGATGTCTCCTTAGCCAAGTTCAAGGATATGGGGCTCAGGGGTAGATGAACCAAAAGGGGAAGCTTTGAATCACCTTGACCGGATTCCTTCAGGAGAGTAAGCAGAAGACCCAGCACCATACCCTGGGATTTAGAAAAGGCATGGACTTTGAAATCAGAGACCCAGGTTCAGTATTGCCCTTGGTGCTTAGAACTGTGCAACTGCAGGCAAGTTATTCACCCTCAGCCCGTTCCTTACCTATCAAGTGGAAATATTAATAATAATAATAACCATTATTATTATTATTTATTTTATTATTATTATCATTATTTCCAACAACTCTCCCTGCCTAGTTCGTTTCTCATGTTGTATTCCCTATTTCTTGGATAGGTATGAGTATATGACACATGAGAAGTGCCACCAAAATGGTAGATATTATTGCAATTCACTCATTTATTCATTCAACAAATATTCATTGAGTGACTACACAATCATTTTATTGATTTTTACCCCATAAGCACAGTGCTTAGGGCTTAAGAGCTTTTCAAATGTCTACAAGAATACTTAACACCTAAAATAATAAAATTATTAGCTCCAAGATAGGAAGTAACTTCCTGTAGATTCAAAATTAATAAATGCCTAATTAAGTGTCTACTAAACTAACAGTCAACTGTTAACAATTCAACTCTTTTATAGCTATGTATAAATAATAAATTTAATAGAGTTTACACCACAAGAACAACAGGAAGAATTTAACATGTTAAAGGATAATTTTTTTAAAGATAAAATCGTGACTATCATATAAATATACAAAGTGAATATGCATCAAGTATTTTATTTAACTTATTAATTAATGAGGAAATCAGTAAGATGCTATAACTGGTTCAATGGAGAATTCAAAGAGCAGAGACATAAGTGGGTCATGAAATGAACTTACAAATAAATGCAAAACTGGCTTTTTCCATAATGGAGGAAAGGAAGGGATCAGTTGTTCCTCTCACAGACAGAATTAATTTGCATGTTTACAGACAATAATTATTTGCATTGCTATCATTTTTTAAAATAACTTACAAAATTGTAAAATAGCTCAAAGACAATGAAAGTTTTAAATCCCATAGAATCAGATAAGCCAAAATGATGTGCTCTAGATAACATATAAATTGCCTACGAGTACATGCAATCATTTTGGGGGTACTTTTTGGTACATTTCGAAGTCTTTCACAATTTTTTCTGACAGTCTCTCTCCCTTCCCTTGTGATCATAGAATTTTAAAGAAAGATTATTCTTGATCACAAAATAAGGCTGACCTTAATTAGGTTTGACCTGATTGTTTACATAAATGCAGCAAGCGTGGTCATTTAACATATAGGCTTCCTTAAGTCTGCTTTGCAAATCTTGAGCCATACAGTCTTGAACAAATGCCACAAAATTAATTACTCTCTGGGAGTTTTCATGAGGAATCTCAGACAGATTTAAAAGCGTTTATTATTTACTATCTTGAGACTAGGAAACCAATCCTAAGAAACTCCACCAGAGTTTACCCACAGGTCCTAAGAATTTAAGTGAATTCCTCTCTTCTTAAGGCCCCCAAATATTCTACAGTTCTTGATCTGCTAGGAGGTAACCTTACTAATCACCTGAAAGGCCGGGACCCTGTCAGCCAGGAACCGAACCAGCTTCCCTGGGAGGGTTTTGTATTAGTTCTATGAATACAGCCAACATTTGTTTCCTAAAAAAAAAGTGGCGGTCATGTCTGATTAAATGAACACCATTCTCCAATACAGCACTTCAGATAAGGCCTTTATTGCACAATCAATTTGTCCGATTATGTTCTGGTAAAAAGGAGGACCGATTCTTATGGAAACTGTGAAATAACTATATTGCTATGAAAAGTGAGGAGACTAAGAGTTTCTGCGTTCTGCAGACCCAGTGAGAATCAGATATCATTTAAAATATGTTTCATTTCAGTTTACAAAGGCAGAGTTTACTAAATTGTTGTGGGTTACAGAGGTGTAAGAAGAAAGAGAAATGGCTTTCTTATAGATCCAGAAAATGGAACAATGAAAAAAAATCAACAATATTCCAGATAGCCAATAAATTTTCCCTTATCAGTTTATTCAGTACTATAATTAATTCTTGTTCTGCTGGATCTTGGGTTAGCAGTTGCATGAAGCTGTCTGCTTCTCAACTGGAAAAGAGTTGTGGAAATCTTGGCCCACTAGAACCATCTGAGAGTTGTCTAAGGGATGTCACCTCAGAAGACTGCACCCGAGAGTCTATTCTTTGAAATGTCAGTAGTTTGAAGTACCTGGTAAAGTCCTTTTCAATGAGATTCTGAGATTGTCCTTCTTTACTCGATGTATGAATTTTGGCCTGCATCCTATAGCATCACTTCAGGGAAGCAAAAGAGTGAAATGAAAACCATCTGTAGATAACAAAGACTGAGAATGGTTGTCTTTAATTTTTTACTGATAATTTTGAAACTTAAAATGTCTGAAGACATACAAAACAAGGATAATTAAGTAACTTTAAAAATTTAGACAAAGCATCACTAAGGATATTGATTAAACTTATCTCCAAAGAAGTCAGTAAATGCTACTTTTGGTTTATAGAAATGTATGAATATGATTTCTATAAAGAAAAAAATCTTGAGATATAACATATAATTAACACTTCTGAGACATATACACAGTATACCAAGCATATCAAGTAAAGAGAGTAAATAAGTCTGGATTTAAAAAAATTTTTATAAAATATATAAACGGGTATTTATATTCCCATTTATACACCCATATTCCGTGGGTAAGTCTGATGTATATTTTTGACTGAGAACCATTGTCCTAGAAACCTCTAGATTCAAATTAAAGAAATAAGGTTTTGGCTAAGTATTTCAAGTAATAACTGAATTTATGACTGATAATACCATACTGCTGTGGCTTAATATGATCAGGTAAAGCATCTCCGGGACAGTAATAAAATATAGGAAGACTTGAAAGGAACCATTTCTTAAGAGTTTTAATCAGTGTTTCCCCTAAGGTGAAAGCATATTATAGAAAGCACGAATACTGACAAATTTCCAGGGACTTCCCATAAAGTATACACTTTCTCAAGTGTATTATATTAATACCATTTCACTTAACACAAATTTAACCTGGGGCAGGCTATATCTCTGCTGACAGTGCTTCCCATGAAACTCTTACAATAGTCACACATCAAACAAACCTAATTATTTCTAGTATTTCTCTTTTTATAAAGTAAAAGAAAAAATAACTTGGTGAGTTTTTCCAGGGGCTCTCTGGGAAACTTAAAGACGGTTTTAGGTATAAAAAAATATCCTGAGAGTTTTGGGGTTTTTTCCCAGTCTGGGAGGGAACAATTAAAATAAGTTTTCAAGGTTTTCAACCTATCGTTAAGATAGGCTCATGGATGCCTGAGAAACAATATTTGATTACCTAGTTAATCAAAATGATAATAAAATATTTAAAAATACACATCAACAGCAATGCAACTGGAAAGAACCTTACTTCTTTTATAAATGAGGAACTTTTGTTCTTTTTTTTCTTTAAATAATCAAGGACATAATCAAGTCCAAATAAAACACAGAAAATTATTCTGGTAAGACACAGAATCTTTTCTCTCTAAGCAATTTACACAAAAAGAAAAGAATCATCATTTATATTGTAAACAAAGACACTCAGCAGTAAACCAGGGAAGCAAACCCATCAAAATAGACTGAACTTTGCTGAGATTTTAACACATTTCGTAACTTCTTTTTCAGACTCAGTTTTTATCAACAAAGGCAAATAGAATTCATATTCTGAGTTTTTTCTTTTATCATCCTCTTTCATATTCTGAAACAAACTGACACTTTGCATTACAACAGATCTCAGAGGGTCCACAAAATTAAAACAAATTTTCTTATAATTCTGAGATGCTACTTATGTAAACATGCAATTTGTTTATTACTGCTATCCTCAAATTTAATAATAGATCAGTATTTTTAAAATTCTCAGTTTTAATTTCTAATATGATATTGATAGTTATAAGCTACATGCACAGAAGCCCTTTGAGGTCCTGAACAAGTCCCAAGTGTAAAATGATCTGGAGACCAACAAAATTGAGGACTACTGCTTTAGGATAAAACCACTCTTTTTCTTTGAAAATATCAAAACATACATGTAGTTGGGTTTCTCTGTTATTATTGCTCCTAAGGGTAATTGCAAACACTTATATTAACTATAACCTTTAATCAAAACAACTAACTTCTTATTCATAGAGAAAAGTAGGTGGGGGGTGGGTAATTGAGAACTTTACCATTCACCAGCATTACAGCAGACTAGAGAAGCTCGTGAATACACTTTTCTATAACCATGCATAGAAGCCTCCTCTCTTATATGTTCTTGTAGTAGCAAAAATGAACATATTCATTAACATGATCCATAGACATATCCCCTCCAGAGCATATTAATTGTGTTTCAATATTCTATCTTAGAAATTATCTAGATATTCAATGAATATCTATTAATTAACTCAATCTAATGCCAGTTCAAAGTTTTAAGCCACCTAGGAATCCTGGAAATTATCTTTAAGCTGGCATGCTACAAACATAATTATTCTTGAATTGAAGTTATGACAATCTTGAACACCCACTTACATTATGTAAGAGTAATATTAGTTTATTTGATCGGTAACTTGTATAACTATAGGAAAAAGTAAACCTAAGTAAAATAAAATGTATGTTTCTATTATACTCAACTCTGCTATATCAGAGAAGACATAACTGTTCTATTAGACCAAACATATCAAACCAGTCATATTTGCCAAAGATTTATCGTTGGGTGGGATAGGGAGGGTGGGAGGGAGACGCAAAAGGGAGGGGATATGGGAACATATGTATATGTGTAACTGATTAAATTTGTTATAAAGCAAAAAAAAAAATTAAAAAAAATTAAAAAAAAGAACATATATATATATATATATATATATATATATATATATATATATATATACACACTAACCCTTTTGGAGGGAAATTTGGCAATACCTAATGAAACAATATAAGCACGTATTTTGGGGTCAGCAATCCTACTTCTAGGAACCTCCCCTGAAGATATACCTCCAATGATACAAAAATGCTTATGTACAAATTTATTTATTGCAGCATTGTTTATAGTTACAAAATATTGGAAACAACTAAGTGCCTATAAAGAGAAGAGTGGTTGAATAAATTACGGCACGTCTACAACCTCTCACCAGTAGACAATCTAGTAATTTGAGGGAAGTAATATGGCAGCAAAACAACCAGAATTAACCAATTGCATTTCTTTTCCATGAGACCAGTGGCTATAAAACAGGATTGGCAAACTACAGCTCATGGCTAAAGCCGACTCATGGCCAAATCCATCTCAAGGTCAAATCTAGCTCACTCTCTTTTTGTAAATAAAGTCTTATTGAAACAGCCTCATCTATTTATTTGTATATTGTCTATGGCTGCTTTCATGCTAAAATAGCACAGTTGAATAGTTGCGAAAGCCTGAAATATTTATTCTCTGTCCTTTTATGAAAAGTTTGCTGATCCCTATTATAAACTCACACAGAGTCTAACATGCCATCTGGAGACATGTCCAGAACTAAGCTTGGCTTAGTAAGGACTGGGAGACAGGAGAAATTTAGGGCCACGTAGTCTGGTGGTCTAGGACCTAACCTTGACATACTTCAGCATGCATTTTTTAGGCAAGCTCAGGCTTATAGCAGTACACACCAGCAGCATGATGGGGTTCGGCAGTGAGTAAGGCAGAGTGGGTTCTGTGCGCATCTGCTTTTCTTGGCAATTAGATAGTGGTGAACGTGGGAGAGGATGGATAAATGTCATGGGTTTATACCCGTGGGTACAGCAGCTAGAAGCACTGGATTTGATGAACACCTAGCTACACGAATGGATCATAAAAACATACTGTGTGAAAAAAAGTGAATGGAATGAGATCTATAATGCCAAACTGTTTATGTCAATTAAAATATATGCCTACAAATCCACAATTTACATCTTGTTATACCCCTTATAATCAAGAAGAAATGCATTAAACATATCATAATTGCCTTGTGGGGGAGGACAAAGAGGTTGACTTTGGGAATAAGTCTGGATCCATCAATAAACTAGACAATGGACAATAAAATGGACAAATAACGAAAATGTGCCTTGAAGGGAGGCACGTGAGGTTCAAGGACAACAAAATAACCATCAAAAAGAAGGAAGCAAAGCGGGAGGGAGAGAGGAAGGAACAAGACCAAAGGTATCTGGACAAATATCTTCTGGTATAGCTCTGGCAACTAAGTGGATTTGTGACCTGGTGACAAGCTGTCGGGAGTCAGCTTCCAAATAAGACAGTCTGAATGGCGGAGGCAGTGATGGTGGTGATTGTGTATGTGTGTGTGCGTGCTTGTGTGTGTGTGTGAGGTAGAGAAGGGTCAGAGCCAGGAAACTCCAAGCCGAATGGTGTGCAGTTCAGTCCTCAGGGAAGGGGGCCAGTCTAGGGTAGGTAGGCAGCAAGCGTCCCAGGGAAGGTGGGGTTCAAGTCCCAGTTGGGATCCAGCCCAGTGGAGAACATGGTGATGGGTGGTTTTTGATGTGTGTCAGGGAGAAGGCACCAGCTCCTTGGACATGCACCTCAGGCATATTGGGTCTTAAACTGAGTCCTTTCTGGGGAGCGGGCTCTGAACATAATATTAGGTTCTGATTGGCCTGGGAACTGAGCAGAAGCCTTCGGCAACAACAGGCTCAATGTCTTCAGAGGCAATCTTTGTATTCTTTGGGCAAATGTCATCATCCTTCTGACTTAATTTCCACAATTTGGGATTATAATACCTGTTCTGGCTACCTCATTGGATTGATGATCTTGATGATCAGAAGACATATATAGAAGAACTCTGGAAAAATAAAGTACCCACTCCATAGTTATTAAAATATTTAAGCAACTTATTAGAAAGTAATTCCTTCTTCCCCACCAGAGAAGTTTTCTTTTCAAACAGCCAATTTACTCTGAAAGGTTTGAGAGAAAACATAATAGCTTTTGTTTTTTTAGTAACTTTCTTCCAAAGGAATGTGTTTTACTACACATAATTTTATCTTTCAATTAAAAAAAATTAAATCAATTCTTTCTCATAGTTTTCAAACATTTCTGAGGTGTGTCTCAGGACAGCCTATTTACAACCAACTCCCAGCAGGCTGTCCTAGCTGCTGACACTGGAACTTTATCTGGTCATAATTTATCAGCCTTGGAAAACAAGGAAAATGGAGATTTAAATTTTTATTTATTTTTTTTTTAAAAAATATTTATTTATTCATTTATTTTGGCTGCACTGGGTCTTAGTTGCGGCACTCGGGATCTTTTAGCTGTGGCATGCAGACTCTTAGTTGCAGCATGCATGCAGGATGTAGTTCCCCAACCAGGGATCAAACCCAGACCCCTGCATTGGGAGCATGGAGTCTAACCCACTGGACCACCAGGGAAGTCCCTAGGGATGTTTTTAAAGTTCACAACTCAGTGGACTTTATGCATAAGGAAAGAAATGGAAAGCTGACTGTGACAATTGTTCTTGCTAACTCAACTAAGATCATATTTTTAAAGAATATGATAAATATGCTAGTATCATTTTCTATAATCAGGTAATTTAGATACACTTCTAAAACAACCTTTTTCTCATTTAAAAAATAATTTTGAAATTACAGTAGAGCCTAACAAGAGAGTAAAATCCACCAAACATTTGGGAGATGCACACACTCACATGTATATTATATTCATTTCTTGCAACATCAGGTTCAAGCCACATATACATATACAGTTCTGTGTTCTGCTGCTTTTTAAATATATTATTACATCATGAGCACCTTTTTATGTTACTAAATTTTCCTCAATAACATGACTTTTAAGGACCAAATAATATTCCAACATATGAAGGTGCCATGGTTTATTTGACCTTTTCTTTATTTAGGCTACTTATAACATTTTTTTACTATTATAAGTAAATTTTCATGAACATTCTTTTACATAAAACGTTAATAACATTGCTGATTGTTTCTTAGGATAGATTCATGAAATTGGAATCACTGGGACAAAGTATGTTAACATTTTTAAGTCTCTTGATATATAGTTCCAAATTGTTTATCAGAACCACTGTGAGATTATACGCCAGTCAGTACATATCCTACTATATCCTCAACAACATTGTCTCATCTTTAAAACAATCCTTTCCTGTTGAAAAGTGAACACATTGTTTTGTTCTTCCCAACATCCTTTTGGGGAGCAGTTCTTCTCCTATTTCATAATCATTCAGATCAGACCCTAGAAGCATAAAGTCTGCAATCATGGCATGCAGAGTGTATGCCTCCATGTGACCACACCATGTATTTTATTGCTTAAATTGGCTTTGCACTACCGCAAAGGATAGCTCCCATAATCCATCTTGATTATTTTCAAAAAATGTTTTATGCAAACAGCATCTTGCATACATATTACTATTCCAGAGGAATCCAGGCTTCACTGGGTCAGGGCTTCCCTTTCAGTGATGAAAAGCTCTCCAAGGTATATTTTCTTTTTGGATTTTTGACTCTGCAGAGTGTTAGCCCAGATGTAGCCTATGCAAATGATGGTATTTATAGTCTGGTGTGCAATACTCTGTGGAAGGAAAGCTTGTAGAAAGCATAGGCTGGACACGCACCATAGGGGAAGATGTGGTGAAAAACACGTGTGATCCCACCAAAATATGCTGGAGACAGAAATAAAAAAAGAAAAGAATACATGGAATGAAGCAAAGAACAAGCAGCAAGAGAACTGTGTTTTTCAGGGCTTGAGATATAGTTTACTTTTAAACAAAAGCAGGACCTGATATAAAAGACACATTGATTTTCACTGTTGAGTTTGACTGAGGAAAGGGGCAGGGATAAACTAGCAAAAAAAAACAGAAACATTTTGGAGAATGGGATGAAGAATCTACATGCGCAAAAACCTGCACTCAGGGATTCAGGTTTCAAGAAACCTCTACATAAGACTTGTATTCATACAGGAAGAGGGCAAGCTCAATCTAAGAAGCGCCTGGAATTTACCTGTTCACACATTTCGCCTGTTCTAAGAGTCCTAAATGGAAGAATCAAATAGTATTTTTTGTTAGTGCGTACAGAAGTTAAATACATGGTTGTTTTACTAAAGAGTTATGATGTTGTAGGAAAAAACAAACAAACAAAAAACAACTTCAGTGCGGAGGAGAGTGCTTAAATCTCTCTGTTAGCTGTTCCTGAGAAAGAGTTTATTCATAACTCAAGGCTCCACGTCTTTCCTTTGGCAGCTCCTGGAATTTGCGTCAAGTCTGAATGGAAACAGCCAATCTCTGTAGGGTTTGTCTGGCAAACATTACAGAATAGTTCGTTCTGAGTCACCACTGGGAAGAGATGTGAGGGGAAATGCAAAGGCATAAGCTAACAATTATAGGCTAAGAGAAATACCCCAATTAACTTCTTGTTTTAGCAAATGTTAAAAGTTTGCATTCCCTAACCACCGTTATCATGAGCTGTTCCAGCTATTAAGCTACTGTCTCTCACTCCTAACCCACCCTTCTGTATATTATTTCCTGGAGCTGGGACTCTGCAAAGAATATTTCTGCTTTGCCAGATGGCTCTCCAATAGGGGGTGCTATAGGGAGACTGCAATGCTGGATGAGGCAGAAGGGACGTGCTTCTTACACACTTCCTGCTGGTTTCTCGCTCCTATCAAGGTCATTCCTGCCAGTGAGGCACCTGGGCTGTGGTGGGTTTGGGGTGGGGTGCTCTCTGCAGTGGCTACCTCATTGAATTCTCTCGTTCTTTCAGATGCCTAGATAACAATTTTCTGCCTAGTTAACAACTCCCTATATTAAATTTATTCTGAATAAATAATTTCTGTTAATAAACAGTTGGTGGGTTCTAACCTCTAACTGAATCATGAGCCTACATAGGTCTTTACACACAATCAGACAAGGGGCTGGGAAAGTATCTCCTCTGATAGGGTGTTTTGGCTTCTCTGTCGATCAGTAAATATTTTCTTGCTCTTACTGTGTGCCCAACGTGGAACTAGACTGTGGGGACACAAGAAGACATGATCACTGCCCTCGTGGAGTAACCATTTAGTAGCTGATGAAAGGTGTTGCCCATGACAGGAAATACAGCAAGGGTGGTAGGCTGTGCATGAGTTTCTTACTGGATGTTGAATTTCCGACTCTGTAACAATGGAGTTTAAAGTCAATCATCTCTCTCTCTGGCTCTCTCTCTCTCTCTCTCTTTCTCACATCTAGCTATCTTGTATCTATCTTTCCCACCAGCATGGTAGAGTGGGTGGTTAAGAACCCAGGCTCCGGAGTGTCAGGTTTCCAGTGTTTCTGCCTCACTAGTTATATGTCTAAGGACACATTGTTACCTACCCTAAGTTTTGGTTTCCTCTTCTATAAAATGGGGATAACATAGGATCTATGCCCACCTATTAAGGTTTTAAGGACTGGATGAGATAATGCACATCAAGTACTTAGCCTGGTCTTTCATTCCCAGTAAGTACACAGTCAACTTTGCCTCTCCTTTCTTCAGGCATCTGTTGGACAGAATAAGACAGGAGTGCCACAATCAGAGACGCTGCTGGCGGGAGGCCAGAGCCCAGCAGGGTGAGGAGTTGCGAGCTGCGATGTGCCTGTTGGTTGTGTTGTGCTCTAAAGAAGGTGAAATTAGAAGCCTTGGGGTGTGAACCCCGCCAGCAGCTGGGAAAAGAGGCCAGTTCCAAAAGAAGAACAGACTTCTTTTCAGTCCATTATTGGAAAACGTAAAAAGGTTTTTTGTTTGTGTGTTTGTTTTGCGGTACGCGGACCTCTTACCGTCGTGGCCTCTCTCGTTGCGGAGCACAGGCTCCGGACGCACAGGCTCAGCGGCCGTGGTTCACGGGCCCAGAGCGGCATGTGGGATCTTCCCGGACCGGGGCACAAACCCGTGTCCTCTGCATCGGCAGGCGGACTCTCAACCACTGTGCCACCAGGGAAGCCTGTAAAAAGGTTTTTAAAAGATGTCTTGAAATATATATTGCTAATGCCTCAGAGCAGAAGTATGCAATCCTTGTTCCCAGATAGCTGTAAAGGTCAACTGTTGCACCTTACACGTTTGTCAGGAGGGATTTTATGAGCCTATTTCCTCACTCGGTGCACAGTCTTCGATCAGGTTCTTTCACATTCGGTTCGCTGCCATTCTTAGTGCCATCCTTCATCAGACGCCCTCCAGGGCGCTTGGCAAACTCTGGATGGTCAATTCTTATGGCGTTCTGTGATGTTGAATTACCTTCATTTCCCAAACAGTCAATGGAGGGTAAGTGGCTCCCCCAGTAAGTGACCTATTATATAGGAAATAGGTCTCAGGAAGTGCCATAGCTCTGGGGTTCTCTGCAGATTACTTGGCCTCGGTGGACATCAAGAAGAGTCCCAGGAATCCTACATACATGGAACTGTGTGTTGGTGAGGGAAGATGTGGCTGGATAGCAAAAGGCCGAGAGAAAGAGAGAATATTTGACTCTCATATTTTAACAATGGGTTGGATAAGGAGGAAGCATGTTTGCCTTAGTCCAGTGGTCTTAGAGAGTGGTCTCAACAACAGCAAGCACCTGGGGACTTGTTAGAAATACACATTCCTGGGCCCCACCCCAGACCTACTAATTCCGAGACTCTGCAGGTGGGGCTCAGCAGCCTGTGTTTTCACAAACTTTCCAGGGGCTTCTGATCTACGATGAAGTTTGAGAACCATGTGTCAGCGCAGGCACAGCCTTTACAATCGAACTTACAAAGTAGCTGAAAGGGACTGTTATGTGTACTAGCCTTAAAATGAAGATGTGAGGGAAAATATCAAGCCTGCCTTCCAGGGTAAGATAAAAGGGAGAAGTAGGAAACACTTCCTCATTTTCCTTGAAACAAAAGCATAAAATTGTGGAAAGTAAAGGTGGAGAGAACTTCATAGTTATGGAATTCAACCCCCTCATTTTTCTTCATGACGAAGTTGAGGTCAAGATGATGAAGGGACCTGCCCAAGAGGGGGCCTGAGTCAAGACTCAAAACTAGAACTATCGACGCCTCCCCTGGCACTCTTTCCCAGCACCACCTGCAGGGCTTATAGAAGGTCACTCAGTCTCCTGTTCCCTTTCCAGTCCAGGCCCTAGTCACCTCCACCTGGATTATTTCCACATCCTCCTGGGGCTGCCCTTTTCTTCAAGCTTCCCCTTGCTTTACATTTTCCTAATATCACTCCCTTCAAGGCTAAGGTCTTCTGAATGTCCTGTAGTGGCTCATTTATTTCTCTCTTTTGTGCCAGGCTTTCTCAGCCTCCATAATCTGACCCCCCTCTTTCTCTTCCATTTTATATCCTCTGCAACATTTACTAATGCCCTTTCCCCAGCAGGCATGCTTCCCCATCCCCTGCTTTTTTTCTTCTAAATCAGTGGTCACTAAAGTTTTTCTATAAAGGACTAGATAGTAAATATTTTAGGCTTTGTGGGTCATATGGTTTCTGTCACAACTGCTCAACTCTATTACTAACAGGGCAAAAGCAGCCAAAGAAAATATATAAGTGAATGAATATGACTGTGTTCCAAAAAAACCTTATTTATGAAAACAGGCGGTGGGGATAAAAATGCCCAACAAACTAGGAGCAGAAGGAAACTTCCTTAATCTGATAAAGGGCATCTTCAAAATACCCACAGCTAATATCATACTTAATGGTGAAAGACAGAATGCCTTCCCCTTAAGATCAGGAATAAGAGTAGGATATCTGCACTGACCATCTATTCAGTATCATACTGTAGTGTTTAACCAGGACAGTTAAGCAAGAAAAATTACATAAAAGACACCCAGATTGAAAAGGAAGAAGTAAAACTAGCTCTATTTGCAAGTGATATATTATAAACAGACATATGATATTTGCATATAGACTATCTTAAAAATCCATTAAAAGCTATTAGAGGGGCTTCCCTGGTGACGCAGTGGTTGAGGGTCCGCCTGCCGATGCAGGGGACACGGGTTCATGCCCCCGTCTGGGAGGATCCCACATGCTGTGGAGCGGCTGTGCCTGTGAGACATGGCCACTGAGCCTGCAGGTCCGGAGCCTGTGCTCCGCAATGGGAGAGGCCGCAACAGTGAGAGGCCCACGTACCGCAAAAAAAAAAAAAAGCTATTAGAATTAATAAATGAATACTGTAGGCTAAAAGATCAATATACAAAAATAAATTGTATTTATATACACTAGCAATGATATTTTGAAAGCAATTTCATTTGCAGCAACATCAAAAAATACTTAGGAATACACTTAATAAAGAAGTGTAAGTCTTGTATGCTGAAAATTACAAAATATTGTTAGAAATTTTTAAGAAGATCTAAATAAAAAGACATTCCATATTCATGAACTGAAAGACTAAATATTATTAAGATGGTTATACTCCTCAAACTGATCTACAGATTCAATGCAATCTATCAAAACCCAGCTGGCCTTTTTTTTTTCAGAAATTGACAGGCAGACCTTAAAATTCATATGAAAATGCAAGGGAACCAGAAGAGTCAAAACAATCTTGAGGAAAAAGAACTAAGTTGGAGAAGTAGACCCACACTTTCTGATTTAAAAACTTACCACAAAGCTACAATAATCAAGACAGAGTTCTGCTGGCATAAGTATAGACAAATAGATCAATGGAATAGAATTGAGGGGCAACTGATTTTCTACAAAGGTGCCAAGGCCATCCAATGGGGAAAGAAGTGTCTTAAACAAATGATGCTGGGACAACTGGATAGCTACCTGCAAAAGGGGGAAGCTGTACCCTTACCTCATACCATATATAAAAATTAACTCAAAATGGGTCAAAGCCTAAATGTAAGAGCTAAAACTACAAAGCTCTTAGAAGAAAATATAAGGGTAAATCTATGACCTCAGATTTGGCAATAGATTCTTAGATATGACACTAAAAGCAAGAGCAACAAAAGAAAAAATAGATAAATTAGACCTTATCGAAATTAAAAGCTTCATGCTTCAAAGGATACTATCAAGAATCTGAAAAGAAAACCCACCGAATGGGAGAACATATTTGCAAATCACATAACTGATAAGGGACTTGTATCTGGGATATACACTTGACCCTTGAACAGTGCGGGGATTAAGGGTAACGACCCTCCTCACAGTCGAAAATCCACGTATAACTTTAGTTAGTCCTCGTTTCCACAGTACTGTATCTGTGGATTCAACCAACCACAGGTTGTATAGTACCACGGTATGTATTTAGTGAAAAACTATCCGTGTATAAGTGGACCTGCGCAGTTCAAACTCATGTTGTTCAAGGGTCAACTGTATAAAGATCTCTTCCAACTCAACAACAAAAAGAGAGTAATCCAATTAAAACATGGGCAAAGGATTTGATAAACATTTCTCCAAAGAAGTTATACAAATAGCCAATAAGCTTGTGAAAAGATGATCAGCATCATTAGGCATTAGGAAAATGCAGATCAAAAGCACAATGACATACCACGTCATATCCAATAAGAGGGCTAGAATCAAAAGTCAGATAATAACAAGAAATGATGAGGATGTGGAGAAATTGTAATCCTCATCCACTGCTGGTAAAAAAGTAAAATAAGGTAGCCACTTTGGAAGAGTCTGTCAGTATCCAAAATAATTAAACATGTAGTTACACATGACCCAGCAATTTCACTTTTAGGTATACACCCAAAAGGAATAAAATCATATATCCCACAAACACTTGTACACAAATATTCAGAGCGGCATTATTCTTAATAGTCAAGAGGTGGAAAACCCAAATATCCTTCAATTGAATGAATAAACAAAATGTGACATATCTATACAATGGAATATTATTTGGCCATATAAAGGAATGAAATACTGATAAATGCTATACTATGGATGGATATTCGAAACACATTAAGTGAAAGAAGCTAGGTGTAAAAAGCTATAAATTGTAGATTCCAGTTACATGAAATGTCCAGAATAGGCAAATTAGAAAGTAGATTAGTGGTTGCTTAGGCTGGGCTGGGGGCGGGGGTGGAGAAGGGACGGGAAAGGGGATTGGCAGATAATGAAATTTCTTTCATGCAGGATGAAAATGTTCTAAAATTAAATTGTGGTGATGGTTGCATAACCTTGTGACTATACTAGAAAGCATTGCATCATACACTTGAAATAGGTGCATTGTATAGTATGTGAATTATACCATCAAAATAACTGTTAAAAAATCCAGGTGGTGAGCCAGATTTGCCTTATAGGCCATAGCTTGCTGATCCCTACTCTAAATTTATCCACATTCTATCCATCAATGAAGACATACAAATGTTTTAAAAACCAGTCTCTTGAGGCCTATGATTTCTAATACTCAGTTATGGGTTCTTAACTGTTCTATAAATATTTATTGAAACCGATCATATGTTAGAAACTGCACTAAGTATCTGGAATATAAAGAGTAATTGGACACAGTTCTCATGCTGAAGAAGATTATGATCTGGTAACAAAAACCCATGTAACCAAATACCCAGTGCAAAGTGACATGGCTTATAGATGGTGCATGTTCTCGCTATAAAGAAGGGATATTACCAAAACTTTTCTGTGATGGCTGGTTGTTTAGAGAGTGCTGATCAGAGAAAGTGGCAGAGTGGTGGGTCTTCAAAGGATGTGTAGGAGTTCTCCAGGCAGACAGAGGAAAGGGGCGTTGCAGACCTGGAGTGTGAGCAAAGCTTAGAGCTGTGAATCAGCACCAGTGTCTGGGAACCTGAGTGATTCCAAAGGCAGAAGAGGGGGAGAGGAAGGGTGGCAAGGGGAGGAGAGCTGGGTTCAAATATGGGCTCCCTATTTTTTATCTCGACAATTCTGCTTCTCTTTTCTCTCCAGCTACTCCTTCCCCTTTGCCCCTGGCTCCAGTGTAAGTTTTTTTGGTCCTCAGTGGTCTCCTTTGCCCACCACACATCCTCCTTTTCTTCTTCATATCTTCCACTTATTTCTCCCCCATGATGGTTTCAATAAAAACATTGTCTATTTACTAGTCTTCTGCAAATCTCTTGTTACCCTCTGTTAAGTCTTTCCCACTGTTATCTCCAGTTTTGCAAAGAATGTTCTGTCTCATCTCTTTGACCTGTTAGCTTTTTTAAACTTTTTTTTTTTTGTATTTTTTTAATATTTTTTTTTGCAGTACGCGGGCCTCTCACTGTTGTGGCCTCTCCCATTGCGGAGCACAGGCTCTGGACGCGCAGGCTCAGCGGCCATGTCTCACGGGCCCAGCCGCTCTGCAGCATGTGGGATCCTCCCAGACCAGGGCACAAACCCGCTTCCCCCACATCGGCAGGCGGACCCTCAACCACTGCGCCACCAGGGAAGCCCTTTTTAAACTTTTTGGTAGCTGAAACTCCAGAAGTCAGCATTTTGCTAAGTTCTGCTTTCTGCACTTGGCCAAGGACAAGCACTTATTAGTGCTCAAAAATGATACAGTCTGTATTTTCCTCCTTAATGTTTTACTCTAACCAACAGGGCAGAGCAAGGGCATCCTCTGACTGGGGCATCCATGAGACGTGACTATCATCTTGTGGTTCCTAGAATCTCCAGGGTCAAGTGCCTTTTACTTGGACACCGAATTTGTCAAATGAATAATGTGCCCAAAGCACTTTTTAGATTCGACCCATAATAACGTTGGCGCTTCATCATTTTAGACACAAGAAACCACGTGCTTTGGCTCTGGGATTGTGAAACAAACTCATCAGGCCATGATGTTCTCTCTGCCAAGGTATAATCTCATCCAGGTAGTGGCCAAAATAAGAACAGTTTAAGGAGTTAGGGGAGAGTAAGAAGAGAAGCGACAGGTGGCTGAGAAGGGAAAGAGACAGTCAAGGTGATCTGGAGAAAAAAGGTGGTGGTAGGAGTGGTCATGAAGGGATCAGATGCAGAGTAGTTTAGTCTACGCCAAGAATGAAATAGATGTAGCAGGGAAAAGTTTACTATTGCCTTTAATGCTCCACTCATTCTAAAGCCAGTCATAGAAATTCTTGGAATATTAAGAAAAATGAGGTTGATGTCTTTGGGGAACTATACTGGGATGGGACATGGGTACCAGTGTCAGCTGATGTGACAGTTCAGTAGATCCCAGGAATGGAAAGCTGGTAGAGTTTCCCGTACTCAGCCCTGACGCCCACTTGAGTGATGGAGCCGGAAGCTGCTGGTCACGGATGTGTAACAGTCTCTCTTAAAAGGTGCCATTTGAGGGACTTGCATTTAATAGCTTTGCCAGGATTTTCTTTTAATTGTATTTTCAATAAATATTCATATCACAATCATTATCAAAGATTAGTCGTAGACATTAAAGTTTCTTTTTTAGCTGGGTCTCCAATGTACTTTGTCAGCATTATGAAAATAAGTGTTTTGGAAGATGGATTTTGAGAGGGCAGTGTGAGTCATCTGCGGGGGGCGGTGGAGGCATTACTCCTGGCCTGTGGGTGGGTGAGAGCCCGGCTTTCCTTCAGCCCTGCAGCTGTACCACAAGGCCCTCTCTGGCTGTCCCTGCTCTCCTTATTTTATTTTTCTTGCAAAAGAAAAAAAATGACTCTGATAATCTCAAGTGTCCCTTGGTCTGCGAAGTTTGCACTATGTTCTAAGTACAAAGACTCAGGAGGAATGGGTATCAAGCTTTCCCTTCTGCTTCCTTTTCCTTTAATCTCCTGACCCCCAACTCCTCCCTTTTTCTAGGAACAACAACGACAACAAAGCCCTCAACTCCCAGACAAGCACGAAATTAACTCTGACAGCTACCTGAGCTGGGGCACTGTCCAGTCAGCAGGGTCTTGGACCCCCAATTCAACCAGTCAAATACGCCGCTGTATTTACCATCTCCGGTTTTACTTGGCCTCTGTTTCACCATGAAATAAACCACGCGGTGACACACCTGGGTGGGCCCCAAGTATGGCATCAACGCAGGCATTAATTCCTCTCACCGCTGGGCTGAAGGAGAAGACTGAGGCCCAGTGTCTCGCCAAGGCCAGGCCTCTTTCCTAGGGAGCTGTTGAAACAAGATTTCTTCAATTATCCTGTAAGGGCTGCAGCCCCGTGTGGCTGGCTAGGAAGGTGAAAATCCTATTCTTGCATTTCTAATGAATGAATATTCCTTCTCAGCTTCTAGGGCTCTTCCTCTGGGATGCACCATCAGGTTCTGGTTAGAGTCCAGCTGACCTCGCTGTGCAAACACCACCCTGAAATGTTGTGATCCCAGAACTGACTTTGCTGATGACTGAGTTTGGTGATGAGCTGAAATAGTCAGGAAGCTTCCCTGCTCACCTGCAGAGGAAACTGAGGAAGCCATCAGGAATCACTGAAAGGAAACAAAGACCAATGGGGATGCTGGGTTTATAGACTCCCCCTTTGCAGGGGTTCTGGTGATGCCTGTGATTAAGCTCCTGGCCCTGCCTACCCGCCCAGCATAGAGGATTCACTGGGCAGCTGTGGTTCTATGAGTCTTTCTTGCCTGAACCTCATTAAACTTCAGATTCCTCAGGATAAACAGCAAATGAGGGAAGAGAATTGCCTGCCTGGAAGATGCTGTGGTTATACCCTGAGCTGTAAAGCCATCCAATGATTTCAAACTTCTCTTTGCTGTCTCTTTGGCTTTCACTGGAGACTTCTTTGTGCCCAGTGCTAACGGGCCCCAGTGTGGGCCATGGGGATTCGGGGTGGGCAGTGTGTTTGTGTGTGTGTGTGTGTGTGTGTGTGTGTGTATGTGTTCCCGGGAGGGCATGCAGGCTGGGAGAGGTTGGCAGGTCCCGGCTGCTCTTTATTACAAGCCCAGGACCCTCTGAAGCATGTCATGAGGAAGCATTGGCAGACAAAGCTGCCCCCTACGTACTTCAGTGCCTCTCAGTCACAGGGTCTCAAGGTTTGCCTACAGGTAACAGGTCAAAAGGGACAGAGCAACACTGCTAAGCTGTGGGCTGGATGTGAGGCTGACTTTCACCAGCATCATCAGCTTTGCAGGATAAGGGCTGGAGTATCTTATCCTGAATCTGAAGCTGCTTCCCCATGTCTTTGGCAGTGATTCATGGAGACAGAAAGACCCACAACTGTGAAGGAGTATGGCAAGAAATCGCTTACTTATAATACTTAAAGGAAATTTGCTGATTGTTTCCTTTAAAAAAATTAAATGTTTCCATGTTATTTTTAGAATATTGTCCCTGACATATACCTGTATTTGGATATGCTTTCCTGCATGGGAGCGAGCATGGTTGAGTTATAACCACTATACTAAGTATATGATGATGCATGTGAGTGTAATCCATTGGGGCGCGGGAGAGAGCACTGAATCCTAACCACTAGACCACCAGAGAGCGTGGAGTGTAATCCACTGGGTGTTTCACCATTTACCACGTAGGAGACTGAAAATGAGAAACAGCAAAAACAACAATAAAAAAAATGCAACCAGATGGGCAAAGGCTGAAACAGTATGTGGGATTCTATCTCTTACGCCATTTTTGACTTGGAGGCTGTGTGTAGAGGGGATTTGGGGCTGTGTCTGATGTCTGCTCTGGGGGGGCTGGGTGTTAGTGGTGGTCACCCTCGCCTATTCGACATGCGCAAACTATGGATGGACTTTCATAACCAGCTCTATTTATACTTTCTCTACTCACTTCTCTAAACCTCTCACCCAGGAAGAGATTGCTGGCTTAGATTAAGCAGGGAGAATCAGAAATGGTTTAATGGCCATGATGGTCAACTTGGGAACTCAACTTCAGTATATTCTTACTACATGCTAGTACCTGGGAGTCACTGAGTTTTCTATGTGCCCCATGATAATGACCATGAGCATCTTAACCATCCATCTTACATCCATGTGGCACAAGTGTCCATCTCTGTTCCCACCAGCCCAGGAGGAAGAATTTCCATACAGTTTTGTCCCTTCAGCGCTTTGGCAAGTATGGCAAGTACCCCCCAGGCCACTGAGTAAATCCTTGGTATTTCTCCCGTCCCACCTCCCTTGCACCTCTTGTGGGCATGAAGTATTACTTTTATTGTGGTTAAAGCTTGGAAGCGTTGTATCTCCTGTTGAATTCCAAAAAGCCTATGTCACTTGAATCCTGAAGAAATTTCAGAAGTGACACTGGTAACAGTTGTATACCAAGCTTGGAAAAGACATTTTGGTTTTTATTTACATCACACACAAAATATATGTCCATATTTTAGCTCCAGACTTTCTTCACTAAATTCCCAGAGAGAGAAGTAAAAGGACAGGGAGTGATAGATTGCTTCAAATATTTGAGCACCTCCAAATCCCTCACTAGATGAAAAGCAAAGTAAGGATCCTTGACAGGTTAAAATCAAGTATTGGGGGTTTCTCCACTGTTGAGAATGAGTTTCCAGTTTAATAGCTCTCTCAGAATTCCCCCTGCTACTCTATACTGTGATCCTTTCAACTACTGAGCTTATTTCTGGTGTGTGTCATGAGTTTTAAATAGGACACTGGCTTTTAATTAAATCCTCGTTTATCATTTAGTTAATGGGCTAAGGCTAACAATGAAAGGTAAAACAGGCTTTCAGTGATTTTCTCATCCATCATGGGATATTTTAGAAAAATAATAAAGTGATTTACTCAAAGGTGAGTTCATATAAATGCCATTTCCCTATTTGTCTTCTATGTGATTTCTGGAATGTTTTGGGACAACCAGTCACTCTGCTTGAGTACATCAAGAAATGACTATAAATCTGTCCGGGAGAGCTTAGTGACTTCCAACATCGCCTTTTAGCCAAGAGCCGCTGCAAGGTCTAGGCACGCCACCATCTGCAGTGTGACTTTTCAAATTTGAGATGACAAATCTTCAGGGTCACCTTTCTCTCTTTTCTCCCTTTCAAGTGTTTACTCTGGGAACTTGGAGCACGTTCTTGTAAAACGCACACCAGCTGGCCTGATTTACCTGGCCTCATTTCCCGTGTGTCTGCCTTCTCCACCTCACCCCCTCGAATTTCTAAATAGTGAATAGCATTTTGAAAGTTGGGAGTCCTGCAGTGAAACTGTGTGATCAGTCACTCAATCATTTTGAATCTCATTTCTTCCATTTATAAAGCAGAGATATTAATATTATTCTCTGAACTATCAAAATGAGATTGTAAGAATCAGTTATGGAAGTGAAGGCTTAAAATGAAAATAAAAGAAGAAACCATGAGCCTCTGACTATTTGAGGATATACTTGGACATACTTCCCTGAGCCATGGGCAGGAAGATGCCACATGGATATAAGATGGATGGTTGGGATGCTCAAGGTCATTTTCATGGAGCACATAGAAAACTCTGACTCCCAGGTACTAGTATGTAGTAAGAACATACTGAAGTTGAGCTCCCAAGTTGACCATCATGGCCACTAAAATGTTTCTGATTCTCCCTGCTTAATCCAAGCCAGCAATCTCAGATTTCCTCCCTGATCTTATAGGAGGGAGGTTAGGGATATGATGCAGTGCATCCTACAGGTGGACTATGTGCCTACATTGGAAAGGAGGATCCAGTCTGAGGATTTTGAATTCCCACACTGATAAGTCCTAAGTGTGTGGTCCCAGAGAATTCATGGATAGAATTCAAAGATTCTGTGTACTGAGATGGAAAAGAATTAATTTTTGTTTTCGCTAATCTTTAAAGTTATTTTCTTCAATTATAAATGTGAGCAACAAACCCTCAATGGCATAAGCAGTATCTGTGTCATTACTGTCAGAAATCAAAGATATTTTCATCCGATATCACTGTTGTTGCACATACTTTAAAATATCACTTATACCAATTACTGCTTTGAAATTGTAAAAGTTATTAGACCAGCTACTAGAACTGCTTAATAAAGAAGCACATGTATAACACTGTATTGCACACATGATTAAAACCATTTTTCTATTTCAATAAAATTGGTTTCCTTTGAAACCTCGTGTATTTGATTTTATGTATTTTAAAACATTATTCTGTGAAGTGGTCATTATTATTCTGTGAAGGTTGACCGCCTACCCCAGAGTCTCTCTGACGCATACTGGGCCTGAGGCACAGCTTTGAGCAGGGGCAGAGCTGGGACCTACCAGTCAGAAGGGCTGGAGCCTAGGCCTGAGTTCACCTCTGTCTAGCTGTGGGGTCACTTAGCTTCTCTGAGCTTCCATTTTCCCCCTGTAACAAAGGAAATGATAATAATTTCTCATGTTTCATGGGGAGATCAAAGAAATAATGAATGTCAGGATGTTTTATAAACTGTAAAGTGCAATGCAAATGCTGGGTATTAATATTCAGTGGTGCCAGAAACTTCTTTTACTTAACATCAAACCAGTGATGAAGGGGAAATGAAAGAAAACAATCAGGGGGCCAGATGTTTTGTGTGCAAGAAACAGGAGAAAAGCACATTTGTGGCTTGAATTATGGAACATTTATGCATATGGTTGAGAATATGCTGGAAACAGATAGATCTGAGTAAAAATCTCTGCTCTGCCACATACTAGCTGAGTGTCTTTGGCAAATTTTTCAAACTCTCCAGGCCTCAGTTTGCTCATCTGAAAAATAGAAATAGTAGCTACCTCATAGGGTTGCTGGTAAAGATTAAATAATGCTACCTCCTGTGCCAGGCTGTAGGGCTCAAGATCCATGTTTGCATAATTTCCCAGACCCACTGTTTCTTAGCAGTCCAAGATGGACCAATGAGAGAAACAGAGAGGGACACAAGAATTGTCTGTAGAATTTCCTTATGAGTTGAGCTTTCCTCCAGAAACTTTATTTTCCAACCATGTGTTTTAGATGAGTTTTACCAAGAATATTTGCAGTTCCCGTTGATGGGCTTGGCCTTCCTCCTTGTGAGCCATAGTTCCACTGGTACCCTCACAACACCTTAATCCACATTGCTGTCCAGTATGGTAGCCACTAGCCACATGTGGTGATTTAATCTTAAATTAACTAAAATTAAGCAAAATAAAAAATGTCATTCCTTAGTTGCATTAGTCACATTTCAAGTGTTCAGTAGTCATATGTAGCTAGTGGCTACCATACTGGACAGAATTATAGAACATTGCCATCATTGTGCAAACTCTACTGGGCAGTGCTGTGACTGGCTGTGAGGGGCACAGCAGAGATAATGTATGTAAAATATGCCAACAAACAGCCTGGCATGTACCCTCCCAACTCACTACTCCCACCCCATCTGAATCTCAGCAGATATAGGGATGGAAGGTACCCACTAAAGACTCGTTTGCACAGAGAGTTGAGCGTCCAGTGCCCCTGGACCTCGTGATCCCTCAAGGGATGGTTTGTGCAAGAGAAAGAAGCATTCTTTCTGTCCACCTCTTTTCTTCCTTTTTGATTCCTCTCACCCCATTTCTTTACAACGTCTCTGATGAGTCTTCTGGCGGCGTGGAGCTGAGGCTTCATTCTCTGTTATCTCACCTACGCTGGAATTTATCTAATTAACATGTAAATTGGGAAAGGATTGTGGGGAAAGTGGTGATTCCAGTGTGAGCTTTCTCTTTGTGTGATCACAGAGGAGGAGAGCCTTGTACCCACCTCCTTTGATATGGTAATATCACTAGTCTTATTTGCAAAAGCTCATTCACCAGTGGAATGGGAGTCACAAAACCAGCAGCGTTGATTTGATGGATTTCTCAGCAAAGTTAAGCATTCACTTTCTCCTTTATAACATGGGAATGTCACGTCCCACCACTCACCACCCTCCAGGTATACTGGAAGCATCATAAAGAAATGGTTTATAAAATCATTCTTTTTTTTAAAAAATATTTATTTATTTATTTATGGCTGTGTTGGGTCTTCGTTGCACGCGGGCTTTCTCTAGTTGTGGTGAGCTAGGGCTACTCTTTGCCGCGGTGCGTGGGCTTCTCATTGTGGTGGCTTCTCTTGTTGCGGAGCACGTGCTCAGTACTTGTGGCTTGCAGGCTCTACAGCACAGGTTCAGTAGTTGTGGCTCGTGGGCTCTAGAGCACAGGCTCAGTAGTTGTGGTGCACAGGCTTAGTTGCTCCACGGCATGTGGGATCTTCCTGGACCAAGTCTTGAACCTGTGTCCCCTGCCTTGGCAGGCAGATTCTTAACCACTGCTCCACCGGGGAAGCCCTATAGAATCACTCTTATTTACCAACTAAGAAGCTTAAAATCTCTTTCAAGATTCTTTTTACCTGCCTTCCTTTTCTCAGCATATTCTTGGAAGGAATAACCTTCTCTTTCAGTATCTTGTCTGTTTTCCAAAACCAGTGAACTAATTTCTATTCACTAAGAAAGTATCCTTTTGGATTCACAATATGGGTCATTGGAAGGGAGGAGGAAACTGTAACCAAGGAAAATCTGTCACTGTCACCTCATAAATATGAAGATGCATTATTTAAGTTACAGCTAGCTACTGTAAAAGACAGACCCCAAAATATCAGTGGTTTAATGAAATGGAAGTTATTTCTTGCTCAGATTTCATAAGAAGCTTTCCATGGTGAGTTTTGCAGACCCAGAAACACCTATAGTGTCTCTACCTTTTTAAATTAATTAATTAATTTATTTTTGGCTGCATTGGGTCTTCGTTGCGGCACGGGCTTTCTCTAGCTGCCACGAGTGGGGACTACTCTTCGTTGCGGTGAGCGGGCTTCTCATAGCGGTGGCTTCCCTTGTTGCGGAGCACAGGCTCTAGGCGCGTGGGCTTCAGTAGTTGTGGCTTGCGGGCTCTAGAGCACAGGCTCAGTAGTTGTGGCGCACGGGCTTATTTGCACCGCGGCATGTGGGATCTTCCCGGACCAGGGCTCGAACCCATGTCCCCTGCATTGGCAGGCGGATTCTTAACCACTGTACCACCAGGGGTTCTCTGTTCACTGTGCATTTTTTTTTTTGAAGCGTCTGGAAAGACAAAAGACATGCATTTGTCAGTACAAAGACAGCTGCTCATTTGTTTGTGGAGTTTGCAATTAAATACCCAGCTTCTGCTGCCCAGTGTGATCTATTTTGGAGGGCAGGAAAGAAAAGAAGAATTTTAACTCAAAGTATTGAGCAGAGGGAAGTCAAACCCTGTACAGGCACTGAATTCTGTTTGAATAGGAATGTTGGTGCAAAACACCTAGGATCTAAATTGTCTCCGGGGTGGGGCTGTTTTTGCTTAATGTAATCTCGGCGCCTTCACATTCCCCTGGAGAAGCCAACAGATCAAGATGGATGAGCTTTTCCGGTTGCCTAAATATTTAAAGCCATAAGCAGGCCCCTGCCCCTTCCTGAGGCTGTGGTTTGACTCCTCGCTGGGCTGCAGCTGGGTACACTGTTGTATAAGCCCCCAGGCCCATTGTTTCCGCAGGTGACAGCCAGTGAAATGACAAGCCTTGGTCACCAGAGCACAGGGGACTTGCACGCCACATCGCTCTTGCGGATGGCAGGAAGCTCTTTAGTATGCTCTACTTAGCTCGCAGTTCCGCGGAGAAGGTCGCTCTGTTCCCAAGAAGCCATTCAGTCATAATAGATATGGTGAGAAGGATAGCCCAGAGGCTGTGGGTTAGGAAAACACATTTATTAGAACCGGCCCAAGACCGCAATAATTAAGTGATGCAAATGAACGCAAGTAAATGAAATCTCAACCGATTGTATGTGCTCCCTGCCCTCCCCCTTCATCTCTGTGCAGCAGCCCAAGCTGGAGAAAGCAGGGTCAGGAGAGGAGGAGTTCTAGAAGGTGGGCCACCCCCCGCAAAAAAAAAAACTCTCCTACAAAGTTAGTTCTGAAGAGGGAGAAGGCAGCAAGGACCTGGATCTGTTGCATTCTGTCCCCAGACTCAGCTGGCAGTTTTTGTGTAACTATGGACCAGCCTCTCTGTACTTCAGTTTCAAGGTTTGCCGGGTCCAGATTCCTTATCCTAGTGTATTTTGAAGAGCATAAAATAATTCTTTAAAAAAGCATTTAAACAAAAATAAAAAGCACAAAGATGACTGCAATGATACACTTACACAGTTTTATCGTCCATTCATTCCCTTAACAAAAATTTGTTGGGTGCTACCACATGTCAGGTGCTGACTATAGCCGTAAATGATCATAATGATGAGCATGATGATAACATCAGAAACAATAATAATAACCAATTCTTGTGCTAACTGTTTTCCAGGCACTGTTTTAAGTGTATCAGTGCATTAATCCATTCATCCTTGCAGGAACCCGGGACTATACAAGACAGCCCAAGGCACAGGCCTAGCCCAGAAAGAGCATGTAGGAGGTGAGGCAAGACCTCTGCTGGGAGAGATCCAGGGGCTGAGGGCACGTGGAGGGCATGACCAGCCCCCCGAGGCTAGGGAAGGCATTGGAAGCAGCTCTGTCTGGGCCCATCACCAGCCACTGAGGCAGGAGGACGAGGTGGCCTGGAGCCAAGAAGAATGCACTGTGAGGGGACCACAAGATCAATAGTTCTGCTGGCTGGAGTCTGAGGTTGTGGTGAGAGATGTCGGGGGTGGAGGGGAGGGTAAGAAGACTTCCTAAATGAGGAAACGAGGGATGTCCCCCGGAGACCTGAAGGTCGAGTGGGAGCTGGTTAGGCAGGCATGGGGGCTGGGGGGACCTGGCTAAGGTCCTGGGAGGTCTGAGGAGAAGCTGGACCATAAGGTGTTCAGACACAGGCACCTGTGGGTGGATGGGGACCAGGCCATCACGGCTGTATGCGGGAGGCTGTATTCAGGAGGCGGCGTGTTATTCTGAGGGCACAATCAGATTTTCCCTTGAGGAAGAGCATGCCGGCTGCAGTGTGGGGCGTAAAGAAAAGAGGACAGGGTGCTGGAGGGCGGCAGGGAGACCCTAGGAGTCTGGTAGAGCGATGGCGGCGAGTGATGAGGGCTGTGGCGTGGTTCAGAGGCACGAAGGAGATGGACTTGAGAGGTAACCAGGAAGTAGGGCGGGAGAGAGCGAGCGATCCAGGGTGATTCTTGGGAACCCCCCATCTGTACAGAGCAGTGACAGCAGTGGGGCTGAGGAGGGAGGCTCGGTAAGGTCTGCTCCTGTGACTGCTCACGTTTGCTCCGTCACCCCCTCTCCTGCCCTCCTGGGGTCACAGAAGAAGGTTTTTCCACCAAAGGGGGTTGGATGCCATGTCCTGCTCAGCCCTTTCCCTGTTGTCCCCTCCTTCCTGTCTACAGCCCACTGCCCACCTTGGTCCTCAGGGCCCTGTACACACCGTTGGTTTAAGTGTTCACGTAACTCTGTATCCATAGAGGGGATCACTTTTTTTTTTTTTTTGCGGTACGCGGGCCTCTCACTGTCGTGGCCTCTCCCGTTGCGGAGCACAGGCTCTGGATGCGCAGGCCCAGCGGCCATGGCCCACGGGCCCAGCCGCTCCGCGGCACGTGGGATCCTCCCGGACCGGGGCACGAACCCATGTCCCCTGCATCGGCAGGCGGACTCTCAACCACTGCGCCACCAGGGAAGCCCGAGGGGATCACTTTTGAATGCAAACTTCATGGCAGGGCCTGGCAGCTCCCCAGAGGGCTTCCTCAGAAATCTGGTGCCTGACTCAGCATCTGACCCTGATGCATTTGTTTCCAGATCTTTCCTGACATCAGCTCTGTCAGTCTGCAGGCTTTTCTTTCTCCTACAAGAGATTCTTAATCTGGGGTCAGACTGCCTCAGGATCCATGGATGGGCTTCAAGGGGTCCAGGGTCACTCTGGAATTCTACGTAGAGTTTTATTGCCGGTGAGGTTTTTCTGGGAAGAGCACACCTAGCTTTCAGAGTCTCTGAGGGGTTTATGATCCCCAAAAGCTTAAGGCTTGTGGGTCTGGGCTTTGATTTCAAGGTTAAAATTTTTCTGGCCAATTTTCCCTCTCCTTATCACCATCACGTCCAGTGCTAAAGTCTTTGGACAGAGTCCACCTCATCTCTTCACAGGATTGCTAGGAATTAAAAATAAGCATTTGCCTGTTAACTCTTGTTCCCGTCTTGCCCTGAAAAGCCACTGCTACCCTGCAGTAGATAATTCAAAATCCTAACCTCACATATTTATATTCTGTGGTAGGAAAAAATCATTAACAGAGGTCCTTCATCCCACGGGTCCCATCACTTTTGAAGAGGGATAAGCTTGCTGCGTACTTGCCTTATTTTAGGTCTTCTGATTTGGCAAAAGCATATTAATGGGAGCAGCTGACTTTTGTTGGTACTTATATGTCAGGCACTGTGGTAAGCACTTTACTGGTATTCTCTCATTTAAGACACTAGAATTATCTCAATTTTAAAATGAGGAAACTGAGGCATAGAGTAAATAGGCAGTAGGAAGCAGCAGACCCAAGTGGTAGAATTCCAGAGGCTTTGTCTTAACATCCCGTTAAGTCCTATCTTCCCTTTATCTGTTCCCTTGTGACACCCCCATCCATCCCCTCCCATCCAGGAGGTCACTGCTCCAACTTGCTTCCTAGCTTGGAGTCAGTACCATCTGGAGTCAGGTTCTAACCCTTCTCACTGAAGTCCCTTTTGGAAACAACGGACAAGAGCTATTGCACAGGGGAAACAGTAGCTTTTTAATGATAGGAACAGCCAGAATCAGTATCTCTCACCAAGGGGTGATTTGAAAGGTCAAGAAATTTCCTGCTATCCTCACATATTTCCTAACCTACAATTCCAATGTCCAAAATCCCAACATTAGAGATTCATTGCTTTGGATTGGTTTTTCCCCACTCCACTTTAGCCTCTTAAAAAAATAGGAGTAAACTTTGGGATATGAACTGGGGAGTTCCATGAACTATAGGGATAGCCGTGAAAGGTGTGAGGGCAGAGGATGTTCAAAGAGGGACGAGAGTACATAAAAGGACACTCCTTGAAAGTATTGCCAAGGACCAGCCCTGCATATGACCCCTATCCTCTCACCATGTTGGAAGGAGTTTTGTGGACTAACTCATCACTGGATCTCCAATATCAGACTCTCCAGTGTCCTGGCTAGTGTTTCCATAGCTGGTAGAGTCTGCAGAAGGACAGTCCAGCCCTGTTCAAAACTCTTGAGGGTTCCCTTGCATTTCCCCTTTGGGAGGTTGGGGAGCAAGTGATCTGTCACCTCTGGGAAGTCAGCCAATGGCCTGATACTACCTGATATTAGAGGGACCAACCTTGGTATCTGGGAAAGGTGGTCCTACAGTTATATCACAGGGACAACATTATCCCTAGGGGGCCAGTAGGCAAGTGGTTAGCTAATGGCTTGAGAACAGCCCCCAAGAGCCGTCCCCTCGGTCCCAGTGTCAGACATCACGCTTTCCTTTTTTCTGTGGAGGCCACTGGACTATTATCAGGAAGAAGCTCTGTTATGAGTTGAGTTGTGTCCCCAAAATTCATATGTGAAGCCCTAACCCCAGTGCCTCAGAATGTGGCTGTATTTGGAGCTAGGACCTTTAAACAGGTGACTAAGCTAAAATGAGGCTTTTAGGGTGGGGCCTAAGCCAGTCTGACTGGCATCATCCTTATAAAAAGAGGGAATTTGGACACACAGAAAGGCAGCAGGGATGTGCGTGCACAGAGGGCCCACCATGTGAAGAGGCAGCAAGAAGGCAGCCATCTGCAGGCCAAGGAGAGTGGCCTCAGAGGAAACCACCTGCTGACACCTTGACCTTGGACTTTCAGCCATCAAAACTGTGAGAAAACAAATTTCTGTTGATTAAGCCAACAAGTCTTGGTATATTACTAGGGCAGCCCTAGCAAACCAATACAGACTCTGTGACATTTAGAGCAAAAGTCTCCAAAATGGTATGTACCTAGATGATCCTTTGAGATGAAGGAAGAAAATATTATAACAGCTATGTCTATTGATTTCTATCTGATTCTATGTTAATTTCAATTTCTTCTGTATATTATAAAATGTACATAACAAATGAGTATGGTAGGGCATGCATATCACATATATAACATATTGGGGATGTAGGCTTAAACATTTTTATAGGTAGGATGAATAATCAAAAAGATTGGAGACGACAGAGCCAAGATGGTGGCTGTCTGTGTATCTCTAAATCCTAAAGACAAATAAGAATAATTTCTCTTCTCACAATTACAAGTGCCCTAAAGAGTTCATCATTTGTTCCCTACTCTTTCCCCAGCTTACTTAAGGTGTTTCGGGAGCTACGCCTTTCCTCTATCAGGGAGGTTTATGTTGTCATGGCTATAATTGTTCTCTAGGAGTACTTGTGTGTAATGGTTCATAGAAATGTATTCTGTTGAAGGGACTGGAAGCAGCAGAAAATCAATCCATTAAAAACCATGCTTTCCTTAAACCTCTCAGTTTGGTTTCCCTCCATTTTTCCTTTCTGCTCTTGAGGAAGAGACTCAGCATTTTAGGATCCTGAAGCTGCCAAAATTACAAAGCACTGATAATATTAGGGAAAGGTGCTTGGCAGATCTCTGCAACTCTCTCTTCCAGTCCCACCCAGTTGCATTCAGCCCCGATTCTGGTCTCAGATCAGACTTCAAAGAGCCTTGCCAGACTGAGGGATGTGGGTCTCATCAACCCCTACCTCCAACCCTTGGGACTCTGCTCATAACTCCTTCAAAACCTGTCAATAAACTGGGTTAGTGTACATGCCCCCAAATTTCAAAAAAGTAATTGTGGATCTGAGACTCTGGAACTCAAAAGGAAAGCCAGCCTGGCCTCATGCTCCTCTTGGAGAGGGGGCAGTGATGGCCCACCTCAGACCTGACTGCATCTTGGCCAAGTTCACTCTTTGCTCTGTGGTTAGGCAGGAAACACTTATCTCCATTTAAAGGGGGGGAAGATCTCCTAGCTGATTCCAAAGTGGGCCACTTTGGCCTGGCTCTGCTAGGCTCAAACTCACTCAATGGTCTTGCTATGAGACTGACTTCCCCTGGCGGACCAGCGGAAGGGTGAGAACTTTTCTGGTGTACTTTGCGGCCCTGCAGCAAATTACGCCAGCAGAATGTTTGAAGTGGAAAAAGTCAATGCTACGGTGACGTTAAAAATGTCTCTGACTGAGTGGTTAATCTCCTTTCATTGTTTAAATGTGCCTACAGGGCCCAGGAGAGTCACAAATCTACATGAAGGGAAAGCGGCTCTTAGAATTAGCTGGCAGATATATTGCTTTCCTGACTGCTCTGAGGTGGCCGGGCAGCCTGCGCTTTACCCCTACCATCAGGTCTGGGAGTCACTGTGACCCATGTCCTAAATAAGTGCCCCTCTGACAGGAGCATCAGCAGAACTGGCCTCCCAGGGCAAGGGCCTTTGAGACTGATCAGACCATCTCTAATTTGGCATCTCCACGGAGTCATTTCGGGACAATGTTGGTTGCATTTGGAGCCATATATAAGGTCTTATAGCTCTGCTCAGATCACACCTGGTCAGGTTTGGTTCTCAGTTTTCTGGAATAAATGGAATGTGACATTATAGTGGAAAAGGGAGGGGCTCTGCAGGCAGGCAGATCTGGTGTGTGGTGCCAACTCTTCGTTTAATGGGTGTGAGATCTTGGGAGAAGAATAGAATTTCTCTGGCTCTCAGTGATCTCGTCTCTAAAATGGGGGTAATAAGACCTACTCTATGGGTGTTACTGTGATGAGGGCTAAATACCATGATGTATGCAGAGCACACAGTGGACACGCAATTGTGTGAGCTCCCTCCGTTTCCTTCTTGGCTGGCAGAGAGATGGCGCAGTCGGCCACTATATTGTCTCTATTTGCAGTCATCAGTCATAGCTGCGCTTCCCTTTATGTCCAGCTCAGCATGACTAAGGCTTGCTTCGTTTTTTTTCTCTCAGTGGTATTAATTCATTTTTTTATTCCGTCATTCAGCACACATGCATTTTCCTGGTGCTATGCAGGTGCTGGGGACAAATGATTGAGCAAGTTAGACACCGTGCCTGACCTCAGAGAACGTCTGGCTCACAGCCAAGGTAGACAAAGACCCCTTGGCCTGTCTTAGCAGGTGAGGGAGGAGGGCTCCTCCAGGAAGTGATGTTTGAGTGATACCTGAAAGAAATGCCCTAATATGGCCACATTCCCTCCTTCTGCTGACTCATGATCAAGGATGGACATTCATAAACTGGCTGAAAAGAGTACTCCAGTCTCATTAGGCAGAGAACACACCCACAGCCCTGGCTTTGTTTATTCCATTCTTTAATCAACAGAGCTGGCCAGGCATGTCCTTGGTCTCAAGTTTGAAGTGGAACTAGAAACTGGGACTCAGCGAAGCACAGAGTTTGGCAATTAGATGACACACAAGTTTAGCATTGGTATTTTGCATGCTGTTTGACTCAGAGATTCCACTTCTGGAAATTTATACTAAAGAACGAATAACTTATTTATCCAAAGATTTGACCACAAGGATGTTATTTGCCAAATTGTCTTAGCACAAAATTAAAAACAATCCAGACCCTCCAAAATAGTGGATTGGGTAAATAAATCCTGGTAAAAGAATGCAGGGGAATAATATGCAGCCATTAAAAATGATATTATAGAAAATAATAGGTATTAACATGGAATAAAGTTCACAATGTATGTTAAATGAAAAAAGATAAATTAGAAAATGGTACATATGGAATGATTTTTAAAATAGTTTTTCTTAGGAAAAAATCTGAAAAGAATATACTTAAAAGTATTATTAATAATTATTTCTGAGTTCTAAAATTAAGGATGATTTTTGTTGCCTTTTTGGTTTATTTTTTAGTTTTTCCTTAGTTACTATACATTCTTTGTGCATTAAAGAGGAAGTTAGCATATTAAATAGAGCTTTCACATGAAAAGATGGTCAACATCATTAGTCATTAGGGAAATGCATATCAAAACCACGATGAAATACCACTTCACACCCACTATGATGGCTATTATCAAAAAGATGGACAATTACAAACGTCTACAATGATATGGTAGAATTGGAAGACTTATACATCGCTCCTGCAGCCACTTTGGAAAACAGTTTGGCAGTTCCTCAGAAAGTTAAACATAGAATTAGCATATATGCAACAATTCTACTCCTAGGAATATATCCAAGAGAAATGAAAATATACATCCATATACAAACTTGTACATGAATGTTCATAGCAGTATTATTCAAAATAACAAAAAAGTAAAAACAACCCAATGTCCTTCAGTTGATTAATGGAGAAACAAAATGTGGTATATCGTACAACAGAATATCATTAGGAATATCTCAAAAAGGAATGAAGTACTGACACATGCTCTAATGTGGATGAACCTTGAAAACATTATGCGAAGTGAAAGAAACCAGGCACAAAACAATCATACATTGGGCTTCCCTGGTGGCGTAGTGGTTGACAGTCCTCCTGCCGATGCAGGGCACGCGGGTTCGAGCCCCGGTCCGGGAAGATCCCACATGCTGCGGAGCGGCTGGGCCCGTGAGCCATGGCTGCTGAGCCTGCGTGTCCGGAGCCTGTGCTCCGCAACGGGAGAGACCATAGTGGTGAGAGGCCCGCGTACCACAAAAAAAAAAAAAAAAAAAATCATATATTGTGTGATTCCATTTACACAAAATGTCCAAAATAGGCAAACTCATAGAGACAGAATGTAGATCAGTGGTTGCCAGGTGCTGGGGTGGGGAGGGAGAGTGTGGAGTGACTACTAACGGGTAAGGTGTTTCTTTTGGGGGGTGATGAAAATATTCTTGAATTAGATATTGGTGATGGTTACACAAATTGTGGATATACTAAAAACTACTGAATTGTACTCTTACAAAAAAATAAACAAAAAAGTAGCATTTTCCCCTCTGTCATTAACCTTTTTGGACAATGAAGAATTATTGTCAAGTTCCCCCCAACATACATGAGACAAATACCCCTGTAGCCCTTCCTCTGCCTTTCATAATTTCAGGATGTACAACTCTACATGCATGTATTATATTACTGTGTTTTTTATTTTTCTTATATTTTGGTGTTTGGACATCTTGGGGTCTTGCTGACCCAGGAGGGACTGTCCCTCCCAGGACTAGCCAGTTCCTAGAGTTAGTGAACAACTCACCTGTGAGTGCACCTTTCATATGAACACCAATCAATCCAGAGCCCATACCCTGAACCACCATCTTTGTTCAGCTCTCACACTCAGGGCCACTATTGTCCTGCCCTAATCACCCCAGGGCCAGGTACCAACGAACTAGAGACAGCCTCAACACCCCAAAGCCTAGAGAAATTATTCAGACTAGACAACCCTAAGCCTGCTTACTCTGCCTCACCCATTCCTTCTAGAGGAACCACAACAGAGGCTCTTGCCATGTTTTTCCCTTGCTCCTCCTGACCAACCCTGGTGCTTTCCCATGTGGCCCCCTTGCATGGCATACCACACTTCCCACTTCTAGGGATCTGTGAGTAAAAAGAACTTCTTCCTCCGTGACAGTCATTTCCATGTTTGTGTGTCTCCCTACACCTGATTAAAGCAAATCCTGGGTACTCTTAAAACAATTCACACCTGGAAGACTATCAACCCTGGCTTGATACTTTGCCAGACATCACAAGATAATCAAAGAAATCAGTGCTTCTATGATTCTGTGAGTCTTTCCTCCAGGACTCCTGGATCCCGCAGTTATGGATGGATTTTTCAAAACCACTTTGCCCTCTCGTAGCCACAACCCATTTCTATGCCATTATGAGTTACCTATCGATACCTAGGCCTTAACGTTCCTGGTGTCTCATATGCCATACAAACACACACACACACACACACACACACAAATGTGTGTATTGCATTTTTGGCTCATCAGTCATAGAGGTCCCAGGTAGTAGGAACTGGGTGATTTGGGTTTACTCTGCATTACAATGCCTAGCTTGACAAAAATTAAAGCAATCCATCTTTCATCCTCTTCCTTCTCAAAGTCTGATTGGCCATCTCAGACATAAAATGGGGTCAACTCTTGAGGGATAAGAGACAATTCCATGACACAGGTGCTAGTACCCCACACATGCAGCAGACAACCACAGAGAAGACCTCATCTTCCCTTCCCTCAGATAACACAAGAATTTGAATTTTTATTAAATATGTAGATAAAAAACAAACTACTGAAACTGTTGAGAATAGAAGTTGAGCAGAAAGTCTTGAGTAGGTAAGTGCAGAATCGTGCACACCAGGAGAGAGGGAAGAGGAGAAAATAAGCTCTGATCCAGAAGGCAAGGCCAAACTGGACAAGAGAAGGCCATTTGGGGCCATTTTTGTTGTTTGATTTCAACTGATGACCCTTTATAGGTTTGCCTGTTGCCCACTTTTCCATTGCCCTTGGGGAATTATTCTGGCCTGACCAGATCCACTGAATAGGAACCCAACCCAATGCAACACTAGAATTGGACAAGCCATTACTTTCCATGACTGAGACCTTTCTTCTCTTCAGGCTTACCAAATGGCTCAGAGTTGATGGAACCAGAAATAATAACCAAGAGTCTTAAAGACTATTTGGCTTTAGGCCAGTATCTGCCTTTGGAAAATGAGATTCCTTATCTGTAAAATAGGGGTAATAATAACTATTTCATAGAGGTGTTGTGAATAGTAATAATTAATGCATATAGAAACTGGCCTGTACTCAAGGAAAGAAAGATAACGTCCCAAGCTCATGGGACCTTGTTAGAAAATTAGATTCTATTTCATTTATGTTCCTTTAAAAAAATAAAGGAAGAAGAACGTACAATCTATGTCAAAGGATTAGTCTAGTCACATCACTTTCCTTCTAAATAACATTTCTCCTTCTGACTGTATTTTGGATCCACTGCTAATGTGCATTAGTTTCCAATTTCCCTCCAGCCACTCTCCAGAAGTGCAATACTGGTTCTTTGTCTTAGGGATATTTCATTTCCTCAACCATGTTAAATCAAACAAACCCTCCCATACCAGCAAACAGAAAGGAGCAGCTCTGGGCCTCTGAACTAATTTGCACTGGCAAAACTGATCAGGCCTTCCTCCAGTGTCTTAATTAGGAGTCTTAATCCCTTTTATTTAAAACCAGAAGAAATAAAGGACATGGTAGGAAACTCTGAGCATATTTATTTAATACAGACAAAAGAGGGTTTAGAAAGTTCACTTAATATACAGTGTCAACAGAAATATATGTCCCTTTCTTTCTAATAATTCTTCCAGGATAAAGTATTGCTTCGTGCTCAGATTGGAACCATCAGCTTTCAACGTTCTCTTTCATTTAAAGAGACAGTTATTCCCAACCCAGTCTATGTTTCCAGAGACTTTTGACAGGTTTGCTTTAATTTCTCATGTGACATAAGGAGAGAGTGAGTCAGAGAAGATATTCAATATTGTTCACATTGAATTTTTTAAAATGTGATGAATGGGTGGTGGTGGACGGAGGTTGAACGTGAGAAAATGAAAACACAGTACGGATGATTATGAATGATCTCTGCAGACTCAGAAGAGGTCTTCCTGCACAGAGGCTGGAATGTCTCTGGGATTTGGTATAAGGCAGGTTCTTCCTGAACCCCATTCAAGGTGCTTCAGTTCTTGAGGAAACAAACGATGATGTCAAGGTGCACTGATGTGGCTCTTCCAAGGGTTGGTGAAGTGTATATTCAGTACTTAGCAGGGGGCTCAGATCAGCATGCAGGGACGTCACCCATGGGTAGGATCAGTTTAGGTTCCTGGCAGCTTAATTTTGTATGGGACCACAAGCATTTATTAAAAACCAGGTAAGGGTGTTGATAACTGAGGTGAACCCCAGACACTCAAAAGGATTTGAAAGAGATTCCATGGCTTAATGGGCCCAGGGCCCTGCTCAGTCTTCAGGCCATTTTCTCCTACAGAAAAATGACTGGATCCTCAGAAAGCTCAGCCTCCTAAGAGGCACACCCATTATTTTGGATGCTTCTCAGCACTGAACCCAATGGGAAGTCATGCATGACATCACTCTTAGGATGTTCTAGAAGAGTCTCAGTGCCTTTGGTCTAAGGTAGTGTCTTATAACACTTAATAATCAGTCTAACTGGTGAGAGCTACCTAGGCTTGGGTTCACATAGAGACCACTGGTTTTATGTTCCCTTTCATGTAAAAGGACTGTCTTTTTAGATGTAACTGTTCATGAGTTGGAATACAGCCAAATCTAATCTGTATTGTCTTAAAAGAATTGATTTGATCACTTTTAAGAACATGGAGTAAGCCTAAATAGTCAAAACATTAAAAAAGAAAGTAACCTCAGTATTTAAAATACTCTTTTTAATGTGTGAAATAATTAACTGACCATAGCATTTTTTATACTTAAAAGTCATTGTCATATCTTTTATTTCATTTATTTTTATGGTACCCATGTGAAGTTAAGTCATATTTCTACTTTACAGAAAAACAAAACAAAACAAAAACAACTAAGAAACAAAGCTAAGTAAACTGTCTAGAGAAATACAGGGTTGGAGTTTAGTGTCTCAACTAGTGGACTCCAGAAGGATTTGGAATGAATAAATCGGCTACTTGCATGTGACTGCACACTTTTAAAAGACAGGTGATGTTGAAAAGAATTAATCCTCTGAAATATCTTAAATATCGACCCCCTGCAGTTTTGTTTACATTTTCCTTTAGGAAAAGATCTGCTTGAGCATTAATCAACATCCCATCCAAATTATCAGTAATTCTGAAATTAGTGAAATCTAATAACGTTTGTTTATATTACTGTCCCTGGGCACATAACCATTATCCACAATCTAAAGCCTGATACTACATGATTATCCTATAAAGTGGGAGTATTTTTGGTCTCCCAAAAGTTCTGCTTGGCTTTGCATCAGGTAGGTAACAACAAGAAAACAAAAAGGCCCACCTGACTCCTAAAGACATGGAGAGGCCTGAAAGGGTTCAGATGCGGGCAAGTCCATCCTCCAGTTTCCCCAAAGATGCTTTCCATTAATCTGCTGCAGACCCCAATCATGGGAAGAGAAAACTGCAAAATCATATGAAACAATTACAGATCAGCACACCCAGCCGGCTGTCAGCAGAGAAAACTGCAAGCACCACTGAATAATTATGGTTTGAGCTATTGATTGGGACCACAAAAGAGTTTCATCCAAATGCTTTTAATTTGCCAAACAGAGGGAAGTGTGCTGCAGAGAGGTTGCTTCCATTAAGCATTTCTCCCTCTGCTAATTAAGGGGAGAGTTTAACAAGGTGAAGGGGATTGTTTTTAAATCTTGCCAAGTAAAATCTATGGCTATTTGAGAGGTGAAGGGCTTGTCTTAAGAAATGGCCTAAAACAATTGGTCTGGGATGGGCTTGGGTCCTGTGGGAAATCGTAGTCTGGTCAAGCACCCTAGATTCTCGCTTGCCTGAGGGTTCATGCCCTGGTCCTCTGAGAGATGCTGGGTCCAAGGCTGAAATAACAGTTGGAGGCCAAGCAGGGCTGAGGCCTCCTCTGTGGGTTCACGCACATTTGCTAACCACCTGTGACCTCAGAATCTCTCTTTATCTCAACTTTTGGGGCCCACCCTTGATGAGGAATGACAATATTACCTAACTGGAACTGAGGAGTGATTTAGAAAAAGAACATTATTGTTAACTGAAGTCCATAGTTTATTCAGATTGCCTTAGTTATTACCCAATGTCTTTTTCTCTTCTAGGATCTATCCAGGATGCCATGTTACATTTAGTTATCATGTCTCCTAGGCTCCTCTTGACTGGTAGTTTCTCAGACCTTCTTTGTTTTTGACAGCCTTGATAGTTTTGAGGAGTAGTGGTCAGATATATTGTAGGATGCTCCTTTATTGGAATTTGTCTGATGTTTTTCTCATGATTAGACAAATAAGAAGCACAGGATAAAGTTGGCCTAATGAAGGTGAGGAGGAGAAATTAACCATAACAGGGAATTCCCTGGTGATCCAGTGGTTGGAACTCTGTGCTCTCACTGCCGAGGACCTGGGTTCGGTCCCTGGTCAGGGAACAAGGATCTCGCAGGCTGCAGAGCATGGTCAAAAAAAAATTAACCGTAACAAATATATGCAATAATTCCCCCTTCCCCAAACATAACATAAACACACACACACGCACACGCACACACACATATATACTTTGTGTCTTCCGAAGTGCCTAGCTCCAGTCTCCAACACAGTGATAATCTGACATCTGGATGAATGAACAGAGTGACGGATAGATAAAATTTTTTCTCCAATGCCACCATCTCTACTATCGTCATGTAACTCTATGTTAATGTCATTTTAAGTCTTTCAGAGGACATTCAACCACGTCTTACCATGACACGATAAAATTCACAATATGTGTCTTCACTCTTGTTTTAAGTGCCTCTCATGTCCCTACCAGCTTAAACTGGCTACAATTATTGTAAGACCCCAGTACTAGTGGGATCTCAAGATAAAACTCTGCTCAGAGGTTACAATACACTAAGCCCTTAAAACAACTCCATCTCTTTGTAGCCATCAACAACAGCTCTTGATCTTCAAAAACTGTCAAATACTCTGTAAGATGAAGTGCCCATTATAAAAGGAATAAAAATTTAAATAAATTGGAGTTTAACCCAGAGAGGAAAAGGTCATGGATGACCTAATTACAATCTTCTAGGATTGTAGAAGAGAGGAAAGGGTCACACAGACTTGAGTTCCAGTGCTGGCTCGGCCACAGACTAGCTGTGTGACCATGGGAGTTACTGGACCTCTCTGTGCTTCAGTGTCTCACCTGTAAAATGAGAAAAATAATGCTTACCTGGCAGAATAGTGGTCGCTTTGCAGGGAGATAATGTGCTTATGCACATTATACATGTGTATGTACAATGTGCTTATACATGTAATGTGCTTAGCACTGTTCCTGACACAGACTGGTTATTCAGTAAAATTTAACTTCCACCTCACCTGCTATGTGATCTTACATACGATAAAAGTAAAACCACTTCCTATTTTTATGGGTCTTCACAGCTTAGAAAGCATCTTCTCATGATTTAGGCTGATGAACCATTGTTGTCCTATCCCTTCAAAGCCCAAGTAAAAGAAAATGAACTTTAATTCAAGTAACAGTGATTTGGGTTGGCCATTGAGATAATAAAACCCAGGACAAGTTATCTGGGGCACTGTGGACTCTGTCCTTGGGGGAGTTTCAAAAAGGAGTGGGCAGCTCAGGCTACCCAGGGTTGACTTCACCACTGCCCAACAGCCATCAAAATCTTGGCTGATTGGAATAAGATGGAGGGGTGCTGGAAGGCATGGGAGGCAAAGGAATTGCTGTTAGCCTTCAGGATACTCCGAATCCACCTCTGCCCCTGGGCATCTTCCCAGGCTCTGCCTCCAGACCTTGTAGCTTCCTGGAGCTAAACTTTGGTGGAGACAGAGCCTTAGTGTATAACCCAGGGTGCCAGAAATAGCTTGTTTCTGTGCTCTTTAAAACATCAGCTTAAATCCAACTCTGATCATCCTTTCACCTGAGCTTGTGAGAAACTCAGTTCCAGTCGTTTAGGGGCTGTTCCCCAGGGCTGGGCCAAGGCTCTGGGGGCTTGTCTGGTGCCTTGCCAAGGCTCTTTGGTCCTGCTGAGACCTCCTAGCCGTGTTAGGGACTCCCTCCTCTTACCACAGTCACAGCCCTGACACCCACATTGCAGTTTTCCCACTAGGGGTCTGTCTCCCCTTCTAAAGAGTCATCAGCTTGAGGGCAGAGCCTGAGTCTTTATTGTGCTGTCTCTAGAACTGGTGCAAGGGCATGAGACGTATGTGTTAACGCATTAACAAATGTTTCCTTTATAGCAGGAAGTACATTAGATGATTTTTTTTTCTTCACTATGTCTGTGAGCCCCCTGGGGGAAAAGCCGGTGCTTTTACCTCTGTTTCCTCAATGCCTGTAACTCCCCAACAAATGTTCCTTGAGTAAATGTTTGGATGGTGCTTGCTTTGTTGTGCATTGCTTTGCATGGCTCTGTCTTTGTACCTGTGCAGTCCCGTGAGCAGGGCTCTGAATTGGTCATTGTCAAAGAGACTGTCACATCTGTTTCCTCCTGCAGAGAGCCTCCAAATTTTAGCTGAGCACGTGGCTGCCCCTGATAAAGCAAGGTTTTCCAGTCTTTTTTTGAAGGATCACATGACTAAATTCTGGCCAAAGGGATACCCATACCATGATGGGCACAGCCGTACTTCCCAGCCCTGCATCCCACTGGCCACGAGGGAAGTCCTCTTTGGCCAGGAGGGTGAGTGCAGCACCCTAGGAATAGTGGAGCAATAGGAGAGGGGAGGCTGGGTCCCCCAGACGGTGGAGCCTCCACACCGGCCCCAGACTCTTAGGGGCAAGAGAAATACTTCTCCCTTGCTTAAACCACTGTACTTGGTGTCTCTGTGGGAGCAGTCAAAATTTTATCCCAACCGACACCCTCATCTCAGTCCGCTTGCTGCCTGAGTGTTTTCATCCCACCTCGTGGAGCTCCCAGGGGAGGTCACGCAGAGGAGAGAGGCAGCCCTCCTTCGAAGCGCCAGCCTGAGTCAGCAGCAGTTTTCAGTTTAATGAGATGACACTAACGATTTGCCTCCCTGGGATGAGTGGGCCTGTCCTCCCTGGAGACCTATGGAGGGTCCTGGCATTTCCATCATTGCTGAGCTTGGTGGTCAAGGGGAAGACAGGAGTCTCAGAAAGGAGCAGGGAGGTCATGGACCTATAGAAGAGGCATTCGCTGCCCTAGAACCAAGCCCGAACTTCAGAAAAAGGGAAGAGAACAGTACCTGGGCCTGCTTCACCCTGGCAGGTGCCCCTGAAAGTGCCTTCCTACCTCTCCTGGGTTTGCCAGGACATGCTTCACAAGCAGGACACCTTTCACACCCGAAAAGTGCCGTTTGCTTAGCCCTAAATGACGCTCACCCGCTTTGTCAGGTGTGCAGTGGTCCTTCGGCGCCTGGCCCTCCTACAGCCTTGGCAGCCCTGATGCGTTGAGGGGCACAAACTGCAGCTGATTCTACACTCTCCTGTGTGCTGGGTTCCCCTGGGAAGCTATGAACCTACCCCTTGGGCCCCTGCCTACCCCTCAGCCGCCCTGTGTCAGCTCAAACCATGGCCTCCCCTTGGAGCTCTGGTTCCCTTTTGTGAACTCAGGTGGTCAGGTCAGAGAAAGGCGCCATTATTCTGAACATTTTTAGTTTGTATTTTGGGGTGTTACGTGTGGTAAGTATCCATTTCTCACTCATGAAGGGCAGTAGGGCTGTGGGAGCTGAAGTTGTTGTTTTATCTAACATGTGTGAGCGCTCTGCTAAGCACTTACATGTAAATTAGCTCAGTGATTCTCTCAGCAATCTTATTACCATCCCCATTTTACAAACAAAGAAGCCAAGGTTGTAAATCAACTATACTTCAAAAAAAAAAAAAAAAAAAAAAAGCCAAGGCTTGGGGAGGCTCAGGAACGCACCATGGTAATCTGGCTCACAGCGGAGCCAGGATTTACAGGGCGGCTGGCCAGATGCCTGCTCTCCCAGGTGTCTGAGGTGTATTCCTTGCCTTCTAAAAGCATATGGTGTGGGACACAAATGCAAAGTATCTTCAGTGAGCGGAGAAAAGGCCAGGACCAGATGTGCGGTATCAAAGGTCAGATATACAGGACAAAGCAGAGCCAGATACAGAGTGTGAGGTCAGAGGTCCGGTTCCAGGACGACCAGGAACAGGACTGCAGGACAGCTGGGGAAGAATGGTTCAGGGTGTGGGCTGAGAATGAGGCAGAGGGCCAGGAGCTTCCTACTACCGGGCATTGGCCACCTGGGTTAGGGAGAGGCCATCTGTTTGCAGGTGCTGGTAGGGCTCTGGGTTGGAACGGGGCTGGGGGTAAGTCGGGTGTTAGCATCTCTCCCTTACACTGAAATTAGCTGCTTCCTAGGGCTCTTCTCCCTGCACCCCTGTCTTGCAGATTCCAGGAAGAACCAGGAGAAGGTCCCCGGGTGTGTAATCTGAGCAGCCCCTCCAGCGAGGAGGGAGGGGAATGAGGGTGTGGCCATGCCTCCTCCCACCCTTGACTTTCCACAGTGCCCTCCCAGCTGCAGGGCCCTACAGTGACAACGGAACTCGGAACCTGTGAGGACCAGTCCTTGCCAAACCAGGCTTCCTCTGTCCCAGCCCCACTCCATTTACTTTCAGGTTTTATGTGTTTTAAAATAGCCTTGCTGATAGGTGCCCAAAGCCAGCAGACCTGAAAAATGCTTAGCAGGATGAAAAGACTGAAGGGCACTGGCCTGCCAACCTGACTAGGTGCAGCCCCGCCTTCTCTCATTCCCGTCCATCTCCTAGAGCCCATCTCTAGGCACAGAGACCCCAGAACTTTCCCCAAGGATACAAATTCCTGTGAAAACTCCATAAAAAGCTGATAGAGGGCTTCCCTGGTGGCGCAGTGGTTGAGAGTCCGCCTGCCGATGCAGGGGACACGGGTTCGTGCCCTGGTCCGGGAAGATCCCACATGCTGCGGAGGGGCTGGGCCCGTGAGCCATGGCCGCTGAGCCTGAGCGTCCAGAGCCTGTGCTCCGCAACGGGAGAGGCCACAACAGTGAGAGACCCGCGTACCATTAAAAAAAAAAAAAAAAAAGCTGATAGAAAGGATGAGTCCTAACGGCCCGGCAAGAAAAAAAACTCTATTCTCATCACCCAGATGCCGAAATGAGCCAGGCGCTCCTGGGTTGGATTCACGATGAATTTGGATTCACACTGCGGTTTGGAGACGGGGGAGACGAGAATCAGGGGAAGGCAGGAGGACAGCCTATCATCCATTTTCACGGTCTCTCTGCTCCGTTTCTTTTCTCCACTGGCCCCTAAGAAGATTCGATGCCCAGGACAGGCTCCCTAAGGGTGTTCACACCTGGGGAGGTCTCACCGCACGTGATGTGGCAGACGGGACTGGCTGCTTCGATATTCACGTAACCAACAAGCAGTACAGAGGCCCCAGGTACTGTGCTGTGCCTTGAGCATACAGAGTTACAGAAAATAAATACAGCATGGTCTCTGCCTTGGAGGAGAGTCAAGAAAACACAAGGGACTGTAGATGCACATAGTAGGGGCACCTCATACCTTTGGCAGTGAAGGAAGGCTCTCTGGAGGAGGTGACCTTGAGGCTGAAACTGTGAGGAAGAAAAGGAGCCAGCAGCCAAGTGGCGGGATGATGGGTGGGGAAAGGATGTCCCATGCAGGGGAAGGGCATGCAGAGAGGCCTGGAGGTGAGAAGGAGCCAGCTGTGTCTGTGAGACCATAGGTGGTTCGGTGAGACGGAGGTGGGAAATGCCGGGGGGCGGGGTGGGCACAATAAGGCGGGCCCTGATGCTGGCAGACCTCTTAGGCGGCACTAGAAGGGGCTGGACTTCATGAGGGCAGGCTTTGTTTTGCTGACTGCTGCATCCCCCTGCAGCACAGAGTGGATGCTCAGTTCGTTTTGGGGGTTGAATAAGTGGTAAGCACAGAAAGACTGTAAGCAGAGACAGGACCTGTTGAGTTCTCCATTTTAGAATCACCACCCGGACCGCACTGCAGAGGATGGATTTCTGGGCAGCGGTGCTGGGGGTGGGAGGCAGGGAACTGACGGGGGCCCTGACCGCAGATGGCAGTGGGGGTGGGGACAGGAGGTGGTAGGACCCACAGGACCTGGTGACCGGTGGACGGAGGTCGTGGGGCGGAGGAGTCCAGAGGAGAGGGATAGGCGTCACTTCCTCTGCAAGCTCCGGGCAAGGTGCCCCCTCAGGACATCCTAGTCCACTCACCCGGGGGTCCAGGCTCACTTGTGATGCTCAGTTTCCTCATCTGCAAAAAAGGAGCTACTACTGCTCACAGGGACAGAGGGTAGAGATTATGTAAAGCACACGGCGCAGGGCCTGGCCCGCAGTGACCCTCAGGGTAAGGCCCCCCTGCATTATTTGAGCGAAAAGCACACCCCCTCCAGCAGCAGGAGATGGGTCAGGGGATATTCCTAGAGGAAGGAATGGAAGGGGCAAAAACTGTCTTTGCAGGAAAGCATGAGGAATGCGAGTCATTCAGCTTGATGGAGAAGCAGGCAGCGGTGCGAGAGCCATGGGGGTCGCCGCGGCAGGTTAGAGAATACGGAGGATCTCAGACACCATCGGCTACCCCTGCGCTTCCTGAGTGTGGCCTCCAACAACTCACCAGGGCCCTCACCTTCGCCTGCCTCCAGCCTGGCGCCTTGCGATCCCTTTTCCATGTTGCAGCAGGGGTTTGCACGCAGCTTGGAAATGACCCAGCAGCCACGAGGAGCCCCAGAAAGTTCTGGGCAGGGGAATGAGCAGTAGGTGGGCACTGTGCGTTAGCTGTGCTGCCCAGATGCACGGCTGCAGAGTAAGGGTCATGGTGCAGCCTCAGCAGTATATCCATCCCTTCCAGGCAGGCTGCCGGGGGCTCTCCACTACCTATGAGGACGGCCCAAACCTCTTGCGTGTTCTGTGAAGCTCTCAGCGACGCACCCTGCTGTCCTCCGCCATCCCCCCTCACACCGCATCCCAGCCCCCGCTTGTGTGTACCCCAGGCTTCCCCTCCTTCACTCCAGTGTACCCTGAACGACAGATGAGAGAGACCAAGACCTCAGGATCTGCATCTGTAGCAGAAGAGAGAACCTCACACACAATATTTCTTGGAGGGCTAATGCTTCATCTTAAAAATTGATGCCAATTTTACCTTCTATTGCATAATATTCATTTAAAAATGACTTTAATCTCTTCTTATATATCTTAATCTACCCAATACTTAAGCAAAATAAACATCTTTGGCAGATGCACCATGCTTATTCTGGGGCTTTGAGTGTGCCTTGACCTACAGCAGTAGGTGCCCGAGCATGTGGGCATCCCATATGGGAGGCACTGCCTTATACTTTAGCTGTGTCCTTTTGCTCAGGTTTTCTCCTGCTTGGGGTGCCATCCCTTCTTGAGCTGGAGAACTCCTACCTATACTTCAAGACCCAGCTCAAATGTTACCTCTTAATTTGAAATTAATCAAGTTATTAATTCAACAAATAAAGAGTTCATGAGAGGCTTTCCCTGCTGCCCTGCCCAGCCCTCCTTCTCCCAGTCGGATGAACACAGCCTGCATTTGTATTCTGTACAAATATGTATTTTCCATATACCTTGCAATACCTCCATTAATGTGCTTACCCCATCATGTTAGAATGTGGTTTTGATGTGTCTGTTTGTCTGCCCCACGAGTTCTGTGAAGGCAAAAGCAAGAGAGGATCTTTTTTTTTTTTTTTTTGCGGTACACGGGCCTCTCACTGTTGTGGCCTCTCCCGCTGCGGAGAACAGGCTCTGGACGCGCAGGCTCAGAGGCCATGGCTCACGGGCCCAGCCACACTGCAGCATGTGGGATCCTCCCGGACCGGGGCACGAACCCATGTCTCCTGCATCGGCAGGTGGACTCTCAACCACTGCGCCACCAGGGAAGCCCAACAAGAGAGGATCTTAATCATGTTTGTGCCCTGGATCCTATCACAGTGCCCAGCACACAGCAGGGACTCTAGTCAACAGGGAGGGAGAAGCTGCTCGAATTCTGACAGCGAGGGGACTCCCTAGGACCCCTGTGGCTCCCTTCTTCAGAATCCTGGTGGCTGGAGTGGGGAGTCCCAGCCCCGCTTCCACTTGCTGCCGGAGAGCAGCAGGGACCCATCCCATGAGGCAGCAGGGCCCTTCCTCCAATGCTAATCGAACATGCCTTTGCTGCCAAATATACATCCAAGCCAGAAGCCCGGGGGAAGAAATATCTTTAAAACACATGAAGAGCAATACGTGATTGAGATGCTGTCCCCATTCCAGGGGCAGCCTGGGCCTCTCTGGCAGGTTCACTAGCCTCTGAGAGGGGATTTACTCACAGCCTCCAGACCAGTCCTGCTTGGAGGAAGCAGAGAAGTCAGCTGCACTCCTCCATAATCAGCCCAAGGGACCCCCTCAGCTCCGCCCTCCTTTTCCCTTTTCTCACAGGAGTTTCCCCAAACTGGGATCTCAAGCCCCAAGAAAGCACTCTCCTGACCTCCCACACTAAGGAGCCCTACCATTTGCAGTTGCAGATAAAGGCCATTTGATTCTGCCACAGCTTCAAGGTCTGGGTTTTGACCTTGATGTATTAACTCAGGTTATCCAAACAAGGATTTCTAAAGACTGCAGGGGCGGAGTCGTTTTTCTGAGTGCGATGTTCCTGCTCCTGCCTCGGACTATTTATAAAGCCCCAGCTCCGGTTTCTGATGGCTCCCAACTTGCCGGTGGGTGTGGTAGTTTATTCTGTACCTCCTATTTACCTGTCTTTGCAGCTGCAGAAGACTAACATATTATCTTCCCACAAACAGGCTACTGAGGCTTGGGAGCACAAAAAGGGTTGTTTTAGCCAGAGCTGTTAAACTAGAGGAATCTTTGCCCAGAAAAGAGGAAATAAATCAATGTTTGCTTAAAGAATAGAGACCAAACTTCTCCAGAAAAACAAAATGTGATTTTGAAATGATCAGAACTGGCTTTAGTAATCACAGAAGGAACAAAACTCTTTGAAGCTTTTAACTGGATGCTTTGCTAGGTTAAATCCCCCGCCCCGGTTAATTACTGATGTCTGCATTCCTCTCTTCCCCTTGGCTACATCCTCTTCCCATCTGACCCCAGCCACTTGCCTCCATCCTTTCCTGGCAGTTGCATCTGCCACTATATTATTATCATCTACATGCAGATAAGGCGGAGAGAATGGGAGGAAGCAATGAAGCTTCGTTTTCAACACACATATTATTTCTTGCTTGAACCTAACCTACCTCCCTGGCTCCTAACCTACCTCCCTGGCTCCTAACCTACCTCCCTGGCTCCTAACCTACCTCTCTGGCTCTACTTCTGTCCCTCTTCACCTCCACACAGCTGCTGCTCCAGATACCTGTCTAAGATGTAAACTTGACAGTGCCTGATGCTGGCAGCTCCTATGCAGCGTCCCATGCAAGGCCTCCAGGATTTAACCCTGCCTCTCGCTCCTATGATTCAATCTACGACCAAAGAGTGCAGGGTGACCCGGTCTTCCTCCATGGACCCAGGTTCCTAACACCATGCCCGTCTGAAAAATTGCCTCTCACCAGCTCTCCCTAAAGAGCTAAAATCTAAATTGAAAAGTAAATAAAGGAGAAAGAAAAAGAGACAACCTACCAAGAAAGGCTGTGCAATGGGACATAACAGAGGGAAAGATCAATTCTCTGCACTACGTTGGATGACAGCAGCCGCAGAAGAAGCAGAATTAGGAATGCTGGTGAAGTGTGCTCCTTTTTTCCTTTAGTTTTTTCTTCTTTGGCTTAAACATGCTTTTATGGAAGTATAACAGATATTCAGAATCATGCATAAATCATAAGTGTACAGCTCACAGAGTGTTCACAAACTGAACACGCTCATGTCAGTGGCACCCAGAAGGAGAAACAGAACCTGACCAGCGCCCCTGGAGCCCTCCTCACAGGTACTACCCTTGCCAGGCTGACCAGACTGGCCATGAACACTCTAGAGCACTTTTGCCCATTTTTGAACTTTATGTAAATGTAAGCCTTCAGAATGCACCTTTTGGTGTCCAGCTTTGTTTGCTAAACACTGTGTTGATAAGATTCAACCATGTCCTTATAGTTGGTTCCTTCTCCTTGCTGTATAATATTCAATTATGCAAATACACCGTTCTTCATCTGGTCCACTGCTGATGGGTATTTGGGTAATTTCTAGTTTGGGGCTATTATAAAAATGCTGTTATGAGCATTCTGGTTCACATCTTTTGGTGAACACATGTGTATGACATTCTGCTGATTAGCATCCACCCTGGGCCATGGGAGCTGGATATGTTCAGCTTTGGAAGGTGCTGTAAAATGGTTTTCCAACATGCATGAATTAAGCCAGTTAATAGAGTGTGAGACTCCTGGTGACCCCACATGCTCTGGTGTGGTCAGTCCCCTTCATGTTAGCCACTCCAATAGGCCTGTGGTGGCAGCTCAGGGGGTTTTAATTAGCATTTCCCTGATACTACCATGTTGAGCGCCTATTCATAGGCTTACTGGTCATTTAGATATTCGTTTTGTGAAGTGCCTGTTCAGTTATTTTGCCTGTTTTCCATGAGTTGTCTGTCTGTTCCTTATGCGTTTGTAGGAGAAGCTGTGTCTTTCTGAGTAAGCGCATTCCCCGCTTTGTCCCTTTTAAATCCATTCAGAGGAATTCAATTTCGCCATAATGAGTGCCGTCAGTATGACTATGTCAGGTGCAGGCGATACACAGAAGAGTGAGGTCCAAGCTCACTCTTTGCCCTCAAGAGTGAATACTTGTCTTGGAGGCTATTGGAATCTAGACCTCAGGCCCCTGTGCCGGCCAGAATTCTTAGCCGGGCCTTAGCCTCTTCCTCATTCTCCCATCCTGTCTACACCAAAGCTTGGCCCCGTGAGGCTTGAGCCAGGTTGACTTTCTGAAGTTCACTGGTTAACTCTTCTGCAGGTTTCCATAAAAAAAACAGGGAGGGGGCTTCCTTGGTGGAGCAGTGGTTAAGAATCCGCCTGCCAATGCAGGGGACATGGGTACAATCCCTGGTCCAGGAAGATCCCACGTGCTGCGGAGCAACTAAGCCTGTGTGCCACAATACTGAAGCCCACGAGCCACAACTACTGAAGCCCGCGCGCCTAGAGCCCGTGCTCCACAATGAGAAGCCACCACAATGAGACGCCCACGCACCGCAACGAAGAGTAGCCCCCGCTTGCCGCAACTAGAGAGAGCCCGCGTGCAGCAACGAAGACCCAACGCAGCCAAAAATAAATTAAATAAATAAATAAATTTATTTTAAAAAGGAAAAGAAAGAAACAGGGAGATGGAGCAAATGATTAGAAGCGGATGAGGCATTATTGACTCCGTGCCACTTCACAAGCAACGAGGGAGCCGCACTGCGGAGCAGCCTGGAGTCTCAGGAATGGATGGCAACAGCCGGGAGCAGCCAATTGATATTGACGCTGCCTTACTTCATGCCTTCCAGGAATAGTCATGTGATGTGAGCTTTCCATATGACACCTATTTTAGAATTCTATTGCCATGTCTTAACTGATGACTTCTATTTCTGCAGACTCGTAACGTTGCGGGACACAGACATGCAGCAGCCACAGGAGTCTGCTAACTGTTGGACAGAAAATTTTTTCTGGATTCACTGAGGCTTTGTATAGATCTCATTTTGCAACCTGATATTGTTCTGAAAGACACTGTCCTACAGTGATCAATGAACCATACTCAGGAGACCTGGGTCCTGACCACCACCTGGCCTGGTTGCTGTGTGATCTTAGGCAAGTTGCTTAATTTCTCTGAGCCTTTCTCCCCCTGTTCATCTGCCAAATGGGAATATTAGTCCCTGCCATGCCTATTCTGGAAAATTCAAATAAGGTGATATATATGAAAAAGCGTTTTGAAAAATGTAAAGTGCTAAATAAAGGTAAAGTCCTACCACACACCAAATTTTGTTCCAATATAGCAATCAGAGCCCAGGTCTTCTTTTAATCATCCATTTCCATTTTACTTGTATTAGCTGGTGCTCAGCCCCGTTAGTGACCCTTGGCTTGGAATTCTTTGATGTAAAGGGTACTTCTTTGGTCTAGATAAACTCTTGTACGTTGGCATTTCAACACATGGCTACTTCCTCTGCGACATTTTCCTTCCTTTCTTTCTTTCCAGGGTCTAGCAGACCTTTTGTCACCTGGACGGGATCCATGCAGGCAGCCTCCAAGCCACATCAAGGGATTTTAATTTCCTCATGACTTTGTTAGCATTTCACATTTTTACAGGTCAAAACATAAGGTTATTAACTAGGAATGAGAAATGTCACTAATATGAACTGTGGAAACCTCATGGTTTCCCTTCAGGGATTCCGAACAACGCATGGCGCCCCTCACCCTGGTGACTTAGCACAGACACTGACTTCCCCAGTCTCCTGGGCCCAGTGTGTTTGACCAAGGTCTGATGGGTGGACAAACACCCCAGGCTGGGAAATGCCAACGCATGTTGGATTTGTTCAGAGAGCCTCTTCCTTCACTGGCTGCCATTGCATTAAGGAAAATTCTGGAAGGTTCAAAATCTATTTCCTAATCATAAGGGAGGGGGATGACAATATTTGTTCACTCATTTAAAGTCACCCATTCATCTTTTTACTCACTCCTTCAATGGTGAGCACCTACTGTGCAAATACTAATGGGAGTGACTGTATATAGTTGTTTATGTATGTGTTTCATCTGCTTCATCTTTCTATCATCATAAATGTAGCGAAGAGATGAGGTAAGAGAGGACATGATAAGGAGGGGGCCCCACAAGTGCTAAAGGAGAAAGGATGCTTTTGGTAATTGTCAGAAAGAGAACTTCTTGTAACTTGCCTTCGTTTGGCTTCTATGACCCCACCCTCTTTTTGTTTCTCTCCTTTGCTGTCTATCTTCCTCCAAACATTGAAATGCCTCAGAGATCTGTCCCAGGCCCCTTTCTCTTTTTACCAAGAATGTCCCAGCTATTCTCTTGGCTATAAATGCCTTCCATGGGCTGCCGACCAACCCCTTCCATTTCTAGCCTGACCTCTCTTCTGAGCTGCAGACAAGTATATCTACCTTCTCACTTGATTTGTCCACCTGGAAGGATCAAAAGCATCCCCGACTTTGTATGCCAACGATGGTGATGTCCATCTTCTTCCCACTCCTGCATCTCCTCCACTTTTCCTCATCTCGGCAAAACCAGAAATCCAGGAGGAGACAGTCTTGACAATCCCCTCTCTCCTCCCTTCCCCATCCACCACCTGCACGAGCTTCTCAAAGCTGTGCAATTCTCACCATCCCCTTTCCAGAACCACTGCAGCCCCAAGCTAAGCCTCCCCATCTTCCTCTTGCCCTCATCCTCTCTGCAGGAAGAAACAGCAAGAGTGAGCTCTTAAAAATGAGGATTGGCTCAGAGTCCCTCCCTGTTGAAAGCCTGCGGGGGCTTCCTGCTACACTGTAAGTAAATGCAAGCTGCGCACAGGACCCTGGAAGCAAAGCCTGCTCCCTCCAGCCCCACTCCTCCCACTCTCCACACCTCACTCCTCTGGCCTCTCTCAGGTACCAACTCAGGGTCTCCACTCTGGCACCCCACTTCTCCCCCTTTATACCTCAGACCCAACGTCACTCCTCAGACGGGCCCTGCTTTGCCTCCCAATTTATTTATCTCCCTTGTTATCCTCATTTCCATAGCCCTTCCAATTTGTAATTATCCATTTATTTATATGTGAATTGGTATGATGTCTGTTTCCTGTATGAGCCCCATGAAGGCAGGGATTAGGCTTTCCCCTCAGTGCCTAGCATAGAGCAGGAACTCAATAAACACTTGTTTAAAAATTAAATGTCCAGGGCTCCCCTGGTGGCACAGTGGTTGAGAGTCTGCTTGCCGATGCAGGAGACACGGGTTCATGCCCCGGTCCGGGAAGATGCCACATGCCGTGGAGCAGCTGGGCCCGTGATCCATGGCTGCTGAGCCTGTGCATCCAGAGCCTGTGATCCTCAATGGCAGAGGCCACAACAGTGAGAGGCCCACGTACCACAAAAAAAAAAAAAAAAAAAAAAATTAAACATCCAAACTATACAAAATCAGCTATTTAAATTGCAAAATATACACATTCTATCTATTCTTTGAGAGCATAAAAATTGTCACTTAAGAAACCAGTACTTCCCACCCAGGAAAGAATGGCCTGGGACCTGTGCTTTAAAGGCTACAGTCTGGCCCCCTCTAGCTGTGGCCCTCCCTGTGGGGTAAGGAGTCCCTGGGCCCAATGGGACAGTCTTGCCCAGAGCTCCTGTCCCAGCTAGGGTGGCCAGATTTAGCAAATAAAAATATATGATTCACAGTTAAATTTGAATTTCAGATAAACATCTACTCATTTTTTTAGTATAAATATGTCCCATGCAATATTTGGGACATGCACTAAAAAAAAATCACTCATTGTTTATCTGGAATTCATGTTTGACTGGAGGTCCTGTTTTTTTTTTTTTTAACATCTTTATTGGAGTATAATTGCTTTTCAATGGTGTGCTAGTTTCTGCTGTATCACAAAGTGAAGCAGCTATACGTATACATATATCCCCATATCCCCTCCCTCTTGCGTCTCCCTCCCACCCTCCCTACCCCACCCCTCTAGGTGGTCACAAAGCACCGAGCTGATCTCTCTGTGCTATGCGGTTGCTTCCCACTAGCTATTTATTTTACATTTGGTAGTGTATATATGTCCATGCCACTCCCTCACTTCTTCCCAGCTTACCCTTCCCCCTCCCCATGTCCTCAGGTCCATTCTCTATGTCTGCATCTTTATTCCTGTCCTGCCCCTAGGTTCTTCATAACCACTTTATTTTTTAGATTCCATATATATGTGTTAGCATACAATATTTGTTTTCCTCTTTCTGACTTACTTCACTCTGTATGACAGTCTCTAGGTCTGTCTACCTCATTACAAATAAATCAGTTTCGTTTCTTTTTATGGCTGAGTAATATTCCATTGTATATATGTACCACATCTTCTTTATTCATTCATCTGTCGATGAACACTTAGGTTGCTTCCATATCCTGGCTATTGTAAACAGAGCTGCAATGAACATTTTGGTACATGATGTCCTGTGTTTTATTTGGCCATCCAGGCTCCAGCTTCCAGACCAGGGGTCTTTAAACTATGCCTTGTGGACAAATTCAACTTGCTACCTATTTTTGTCAATTAAGTTTTATTGGCACAGAACCACACCCATTCGTTTTTGCATTGTCTACACCTGCTTTCGTGATACAGTGGCAAAGTTGAACAGTTGTGACAGAGACTGTATGGCCCACAAAGCCTAAAATATTTACTAAGTGACCCTTTACGGGCAAGTCAGCTGACCTCTGTTCCAGACAGGCTGTGAGTCCCCAGGGCCTCGTAAGTGTATTCCCAAAAATTCTGAGCTTCTTTCCAGAGCTGACAGAGGCCTCTCCTCCGGTCTGGCCTCTGAGGGTGGGGGGCACAGCGGTATGGATGAGTGTGCAGGGTCTTCAAGTGCAGGATGGAGCTGAGGGAGGGAGGCTGGATGCCCACCTTCCCTGAACCATGCTGTTTCTACCCAGAACTTGGAGGATCTCAGAATTCTAAATTTGCACTTGGCCTTCCATTTCATTGGGAAGATATGTTTTTAAAAATAGGAAACATTTTATTTACTTTGGGTATTAGATTGATTAACTTTTAAATAATTAAAACATGTGGCATGTGGGCTTCCTTTATACTCTTGACCTGGGCCCCTCAAATGTCCTCCGTATTAAGGCCAAGAACTGTCATCAATAGTGCCATCTTGTGGTGAGATCTACTATTACCACTTGCAAGCTGTCCTGAGAGTCTTCTGTGCTCAGGAGTTTAGGAATTCTGCCTATGACTATAACAAGCAAAATTCAAAATTATATCACTGAACCATCGAGAGGTTCTAAAATGTTTTATGAGACATTAAAGAGATATTAAATGATATTCAGTATAATTTTCTTCAAAATTGCTAGTTTACAGGTGGCCCATTATAATAATTTCTCATATTTGTAGTGTTTTACAGTTTACAAATCATGTTCACATATGACTTCATAGCTGAACCTCACAACCATACTGTGGGTTCCACTGTAAGTGTAGACCCTTTTTTTTTTTTAAGTGAAAGAAGTTTTGTTCAGGGAGAAACACACTCCACAGACAGAGTGTGGGTCATCTTGGAAGGCGAGAGGCACCAGGGTATGGGGTTGTCCGTTTTTATAGGGGAAGGTTATTCCAACTAGAAAATCAGTGAGAGGCTAATGAGTGGGAGGATTATTCCAACTAGAAAATGGAGACTCAATGTCCATGACTTGCCCCAGCCTGTCCAGCAGGTCAAGAGCTCTTATCATCATATTAGAGGCATCTTGCTATTAATCGGAATGGGGTTTGAGCAGAAAATCAATTTCCTTAACCTTGAAGAGAATAGAGAGGTTGCATTTCAGCACACTGTAACCTTGATAATGACTTTCTCTTAGGGTTCCCAGGCCAAGATAAGAGAGAGAAGTTTTCTGAAAGAGTATTATCATCCTTCAATACCAGAGATTTGAGATGGTTTCTTTTTATCCACAACAAAGAGCATTTAGCAAGAGTTGATGCTGCTCTGCCATTTCCATTATTCCTCAAACAACTGTGGAAACCCCCTTCTCTGCTCTGCAGACAGCAGCCCACAGGAGATGCCCCAAGCCTTGGCCTTGAGTCAGGGCTTGGGGTGAACCTTCATGATACCTCTACTCCAGCCAACCCAGGGAGGTCTGAGCTGCTTGGACAACCTTTAATTCCAATCTGTCAGAGATTGACATCTTGTCCAGAAAGAACTGTGAAGACAGCTTTCTCTAACCAACCCAGTGGTGAGCTAGGGAGTTACAATCACTGGGGCTGAGCACACAGTTGAGTTTCACATCACAGCTGGAAATACGTGGAGGGAATTCAGGGAATGAGACAAGGAGCTGGAAGCAGCATTTTTCTTAAAATTATACTTTTCTTTTTTTTTTTTTAAATTATACTTTTCTAAAGATCAATAGATGCTTCAAAGCAGTCCACCGAGTGGTGCTTGTGTGGCTCTGATGAAAACAGTTGTGCTTCTTGCCTCTGGGAGAACCCCTATGAACCACCTGAGCGATGCTTTTCCAACTTTTTGATTGTGCATGATGCGATTTGTGGGAAAATATGTTTACTTTGCTTTTCATTGTGGACTTCTGGGTTCTGCAATGAGCTGGGGGACCAACTTTATCAGATCTAGGCTTGCCTGCCGAACTCTAGATTCATTCATTTATTCAAGCATGCACTCAATAAAGTGTATTGAGTCCCATCTGTGCCTCAGACACTCTGCTCAGTATCAAATTAATGAGACTTGACTATGCCCATATGACATTCACAGGCTCGTGCTGCTGGGGACTCACGTTGCAGGGGCCAGGAAAGGCTTTCCAGGGAAGAAACTTGAGTTGGGTATTGAAGGATCAGTGCCAGTTGGCCAGACAGAGGGGGTCAAAGGAAGGGAATGCAGGTTGGCTGACACCAAAGCCCACACTCCAAGCTGCAGGCTATATGGCCTCCAGAGACCTGTATTGACAGGGAACATCTCAAGAGGGGACTCACCAAGAGAAGCTCTGTTCCCAGAGCCCCCATCCCCTTGAACAGTACTAAGACTGCTCTTATGCAAATGGCCAGGGGAGGGGGGCGGCAGGCAAAACAGACACAGCTACTAGTGGAGAAACCAAAGCAACCCCAGGAAAGCCTGGCATGCCCTGCTGATGCTGGCCAGCAGGGGGCAGTGCAGGGCTCTTTGAGGCATTGTTAGACTGTATCCTTCCTGTGGGAAGGTCCCTAAAGGTGAAGGGGGTCAAGCCCCCTTCCTAGGAAGGTTACACCCTTTTTTTTATTGTCTTCACAGTGCTTATTACTTTCTGAAATGTCATTGTTCATTTGTTTACGTTCTCATTTATTATCTTTCTCTCCCTCTCTAGGACATAAGCTCCATGAGCAAAAGCCTTACTTGTCTTCTTCTCTGCTGTATTCCTAATGTCTACATTAGTGCCTGGCATGCGCTGATTTCTCATTAGTATTTTAAAAAATAAGTTAATGAGTGTGTGAATGTATGGGACATTGAGAGATGGGCACAGTAGGAAAACTCAGACCTGTGTGTTGCCTTTTGCTCCTGAAAGTGTATCTTGACATATGGTCTCATTCCACATTTGTAAAATGGGAAGCCAGGAGCGTGGGAGCCACAGGAGAGCCTCTCTGTTGGCAAAACAGTCACCCTGTGTGTACTCTGGGCTGAGTGTTGCTGGGCCAAGGGAAGCTGTTACTGCCTGGCCAGAAGGCCAACGTCAAGGACCAGTGGGTAGGAGGAATGGCAATGTCTGAGCCTAGTCCTGCAGCAGCAGAGGGGGTGAAGGAGCAGTGGTAATGTGAGATGCCTGGTCCAAGGAGGCCATGCCGAGACCAGCTGCAGGGCAGTCTGAGGTCTGCAACACAGCAGAGTGAGGAACGAGAAGATGTGGAAGCCAGACCTGGGCTGTGGGAAGTGTGGGCCAACTTCCTGGGGACATGGCTGTCTGTGCCTGAGGAACTTTTGAAGGCCAGACCCTCCCTTTGCAGGCATGTGCGTCTGACTCCAGGGGAAGTGTTCTGATTACAACTCCTACCATTATTCTGGGACTTGCTTTTAGCTTTAACCTTATAGCCTCTCTCACTTAGTGGTACCCCTTTTTTAACTAGATATGTTATGTTGTTGTTTTTGGGGTTTTTTTTGCAGTACGCAAGCCTCTCACTGTTGTGGCCTCTCCCGTTGCGGAGCACAGGCTCCGGACGCACAGGCTCAGTGGCCATGGCTCACGGGCCCAGCCGCTCTGTGGCATGTGGGATCTTCCCGGACTGGGGCACGACCCTGTGTCCCCTGCATCGTCAGGCGGACTCTCAACCACTGCACCACCAGGGAAGCCCTAGATATGTTATGAAAATCTAAGTAAAGAATGAAAAAGCTAGGTAGATATGCCATAAAAAATACTGGTCCAACCAGTTGGCAATATATATTGGCCACCCAATATGTACTTGGAGTGTGCTGGGAGCTTGATGTGTTGAGAACAAAATGTTTTTGCTTTTTGTTTTAATTTAAAAAAATTTTCTGGCCATGCCCCATAGCATGTGGGATCTTAATTCCCCAACCAGGGATCAAACCCACGGCCCCTGCACTGGAAGGGTGGAGTCTTAACCATTGGACCACCAGGGAAGTCCTGAGAACAAAATGTCAATGGTGGTTTTGTTTTGTTTGTTTGTTTGTTTGTTTTTTGCAGTACGCGGGCCTCTCACTGTTGTGGCCTCTCCCGTTGCGGGGCACAGGCTCCGGACGCGCAGGCTCAGAGGCCATGGCTCACGGGCCTAGCTGCTCCATGGCATGTGGGATCTTCCCGGACCGGGGCACGAACCTGCATCCCCTGCATCGGCAGGCGGACTCTCAACCACTGCGCCACCAGGGAAGCCCTGTCGATGGCCTTTTAATGGGACTTCAGAGAAGTAGGAAGAGTGACATTCACCACAGGTGCTGCCCTTCAAGATTGAGAAGTCTGGTCACACCCATGGCATGCTGCGGGGTCTGCCTCCTGGGACTGCAGCTGCAGAGTCAAAGTGGCAGTTTTCACATTTTAAATCTACTCGGCCCCAAAGTGATACCAGAGTTTATTTCAGGCCCTTCCCCCACCTGCTCTACATGATTAAAGCCCATGTTATATCTACTGAGGGTGACCAACCATCCTGGTTTTCCTAGGAATGAGGTTGTTCCAGGGATATGAGACGTTTAGTTTTAAAACTGGGAAAGTGCCAGGCAAACCAGGATGAGTTAGTCACCCAGTTACCTACACTGCCAGTGGCAGTTTGTCTCTCCTTCACTCCCTTGGTGATATTAATGATCTTTAATTATTCCCTGATCCTTCAGTCTCCTTTTCTCCTTCCCTTGCTTTCAGACCACTGTTCCTGGGACTGCCCGGTCTCTCCAGGTATTTCAGGCACCATAGTTTGACACCATCTGTTGGCTGCTTTGCTATTGCTGAGGATCTTGCCCCTAAATTAGGTTGGAGACCGTCAACACCATTGTCAGCTCAGATGTGGCAAGAAAAGGCTATTTCATAACCCTCTTCCCTATTGTGTGAGGTGAGGCAGGGGCAGGGAATGGAGACTTTGTGTGGTGCTTAAGTCCAAACCATCATTCCCTGTCAGGGTTCTGGAAAAGCAGGTTGTTAACTGCTGCATAAGCAGGGCCAGGCAAATGGAGGTTCCACAGAGACGCTCAAATTCTGCCAGATGTAACCCATGGGCTTGTGCTACCCATGTGCTGACTAAGCAAATTAATGAAGTGACAGCTGTCACATCTGTCTGGGTAAATCTTTCTCATTGAGATAAGCACGCATTTAGAAAAGTCATTCAAGGTGCAATTTGCCAGAAAACATTGCTAGCCTTGTGCCGCAAATTTTATACCCTAGAGGGGATGAAATCTATTTTACTCTACCCACCCTGGATGACAGAATCTCTTCCAGTAAAGCCTTTGACCTTGCCCTTCAGGTCAAGGGGAGTAATGGGTGATCTTCTACTTACATGTCACAGATAAGAGGGAGGGAGGTGTATGGAGACGAAGTTGGGCAGATCCAGCTGTGACTGTGAGTTTGTTCTGGCAAGTTCAGGTTGAAGGTGTTACTTCCATCAATGAATCTTCTATGACCTCTTAATGACAATGGAAAAGCTACAAAATGGAATTCAGCCAGGTGCGAGTGGAGGGAGGGATTTTGAAATCCACTTTAGGTCTTTATGTAACAAATGACTCATGCTCAGAATACCCCATAGTTCTAAAAGTATCTGAATGCCACAAGCCACATTTCTGGGCCATCTAAGGGTCCCTTCCTCCAAATTTCTGACTTAATTTCATGAATGAAAAGGAGTTGAGGAGTTTCATAAATTATAGTCTTGCTATAAATCTTGGTTGAATATATATGTGTCCATTCCTAGCCTTCAAGAAACTCCTAATTTAATGGCTTCTAAATCAAAGCCATCATGTTCAGTTGATCAGGTTCGGCAGATGGAAATAGTAGTTTAAAATGATCTAGGTTCTTCCCTTTAATAACAGAAACTTAATTGTTTATAGAAAATTGTATAAAAAGAGAAATAATGTAGGGGACATCTGCTCTTTGTGTCTGTCCTGTATCTCCATAAGATTCTGGAAAGACTATGTGTCAGTCACGTGGCCCTGCCTGCACACCTCAGGAGTGGTCTGAATCTCCCATTGTCTTAACAGTGATTGGTCCAGGGTTGAGCACCTGATACAAGCGGAGCCAATCAGATGCTGGGGGTGGGTGGAGACGTCTCCCTTTTTCTGGGATTATTGGGGTTTCCTCCAGTTATATTGCTACTGCTTGGGAGCCTGAATGCAAATAAAGAAAACAATCAAATGGAGCTTAGAGATTGTGCTGGTTGAATAGTAAAATTCATGTCCACCTGGAATAGTCTTATTTGGAAATAGAGTCACTGTAGACATAATTAGTTAAGACAAGGTCACGCTGGATTAGTGTGGGTCCCAGTGACTGGTGTTCCTTTTTCTTTTTAAGAGATAAGAAGATGCCATGTGACAATAGAAACAGAGATAGAAGTGATGCATCTACAAGGCAAGGAAGGCCAGGGACTGCTGGTAACCACCAGAAGCTGGAAGAGGCAGGGTAGCATCCTCCCCTAAAGCCTTAAGACAGAGCATGGCTCTGCTGGCAATTCAATTTTTGTTGTTGTTTTTGTTTGTTTATTTTTAACCATCTGCTTCCTGCTGGGACCCTGGGTGATACTGAGGCCCCGATCACGCTGTCAAGTTTTGCAGACTTCCCCTTTTCTATCACTTAGGGAGCTCTCATTGTGTCCTGGTCATTTCAATTCATCATGACTTAGTCCAGTCTGGTTAGAGATTTAATCTCGTCTCTCTCTGACTTAATTCTCGTCTCTTCTCTTCCCCTCAAGGGTAGCAACCTGAGGAGGCATGGTATACTCATTCCCTTCTTGCTCCCTCTATCAAGCATCTCCTGTGTGCTGGTGGTACCTTGATTTTGAACTTCTAGCCTCTAGAACTGTGACAGCATAAACTTCTGAGTTTTTAAATTTTGTTTGTTTTTAACTGTGGTAAAATATGCATAACACAAAATTTGTTATTCTAACCATTTAAAAATAACATTAAATACATTCACATTGTTGTGCAAAAATTTCTGTTGTTTTAAGCCACCAAGTTTGTGGTACTTTATTAGAGCAGCCCTCGGAAACTAATACAGAGATATACATACAGAGAAAGAGTCCTGATGATATTGTTTAAATACCTGGATCCAGCCATGCCTGAATTCCCTTGGACTCACTGATATGAGGCAATAAATGTTATTTATCTGCTTCAATTATTTTTTGAGTGAGTTTCTGTCACTTCAGTTAAAGAACTCCTGACTAATACAGATGGGACAGGTTGCTGGCAAGTGTTTTTATCATTCTAACAATGAAGGTGCAAGAAGAACAGCCTCGTTCAGAGTCATTCCACCCCTTTACTCCTCCACTTCTCTCATGATTCCAATTCTCTCACTATGTTAGTACCTGTGTCCGGTTGGGTATCAGCAAATAATGAAATATTTTGGAATAAGAGCCAACTCCAAAGACAGAAATTAAGGAACAGCTTGCAAAACTACAGCTCGATTAGAAGAAGCCTCATTAAAATGCTAGGTAGGGGGATGTAGAAGTGAGATGAGAATTAGGGAGTAAGGGGGGAGAATGTGGTGTGTCTCAGAGAACTACCTAGAAAACTTCTCCACCCACGCACACAGCTGTTCCAAGGCAGCTCTAGGTCTTACTCCTAGGGGATGAAATTGATGATGCATAGCAAACAGTTAATTTCTGTTAAATACCAGCTAGTTAATAAAAAATATTTTCAAGTCCAGGACAATCCCAAGAAGAATGTACTTATAAATGGAACTGCTATTTAGCTAACCAAGCATGTCTTTTGCAACATTTGAATTTAATGGGACTGGTTGCTTTATATTAATTAATTGAAGATTGCTTGCTACCTATATTTGTTGAGATTCATACAGGTGATTATTCAATAATAGGAGAGTTATTAGAACTCGTGCCATGATTCCTTGAAGAGCTACATGATTTTACACAGAAAATGAACAGCTATTCTAAAGAACAGTCGAATAGAGTAAAGAAAATGAGGTTTGGATATGTGGAGAGGCACGGTGAGGTCACTTCCTGCAGTTAAGTCACAGCCTTGGTAGATGGTGAGTGGCCAAAATGGGTTATATCGTGTCTTCATGGACACCGTAGGCTCTCAGATCTGGGTGGGACAGAAATAAGGTAATGGCTAATTCCTGGGCCACCACTCAATAAGGCTGTCACTCAGCCTGGGAACCAAGAGGAATAAGTAGTTCCAGCTTTCCACACAGATTGAAAGGAACATGGTGAGGATTCAGCCAAAGTCATAGACTCAAGATGGGCTATGAAGGAAGGGGTAGGTCCAAGACCAGGCTCCACAGCTGAAAGTCTGGGTGACCTTGGGCAAGCCTCTCACCTTCATTATCCCCCAGCTGTAAAGTAGGGGCTAATAATGGGTTTTCATAAGGCAGGGATACTTCAGTATATATGAAAAGCTTTGTGAATTCTAAAGCCCTAAGCCTTCGAAGACTGTTCAGTCCTAAGGGCCGGGTGGGATTGCTCTGAGCCTGTGCCTCCTGCAGGGCTGAGGGCTGCTCACTGCCTTTAAGACACCATTAGAGGGAAAGTTCCTGCAGCTGGTCAACAGCAATTTGTAAGATTTGTCAAAGCTCCTCTAGCCTGAAGTCCCCTGTGTGATCTGGCCCCCCTGCTCATTACCAACTTGGCTTCGTTCATACAGTTTGGTTCTGTCCTTCTCTGGCTCCAAGCTAGGCCCTTCTGGTATCTGATCTACTCTGCCCCAGACTTCGGGTTTCTGGCTCTCTCCTCAGAATGGCTGACACGCAGCCCAGCTCAACTCTGTCCCTTGGATGAGGACCAAGTCCAGTGTCCAATCTCCCCCTGATAACCCAGAATGGCCCTGGACTCTTGTTTCTGCCAAGTCCCATCCCATAGATGGACAGACCGGAGCATGTGGAAAGCTTGGCCTGAATTCCTCTCTGCGGCTGGAGAAGTGGCTCCATGTTCACCTCCTGCTGATAATCAGCAGCTCCATCTTCTGACGTATTCGCCAGAGCATCCCACACATTTAATAATGATCCCAAAAGACACCAAAGGGAGGCGATGGGACCCAGTGGTGGTAGGAAAGGGGGCTGCAACATGGCAGGGGGTGGGGGCACAAGTGGGAGACCCCCAAATCCTGGAGAGCCACACGACCACTTTGTACCTCCAGATCTGAGTTACCAGCAGGACTGCAAATGTGGGAGGGTAACCCACATTTCTTGACCCAGATTCTGTAACCAAGAGTGTCTGTTCACTTAGCCAATTAAAGCCTCAGAAAATGACATCTATCTTCCCGCAGTGGCAGGTGCATATCTGAATCCCTTGTCCAACTCCTCACCTTCCCGATTCAGGTCCCATTGCCTGTTTCCTCGTCTCCTCCTCCAACCCCGGGGAAATGTGAATTTTCATCAGACAGGAAGGCTTGAATCGTCAACTGTCAAAATTGCTCCCTAAACACCTCCAATGCCTAGTCATACGCAGTATTTAATTTACTTTTATTTTTTAACATCTTTATTGGAGTATAATTGCTTTACAATGGTATGTTAGTTTCTGCTTTATAACTAATTTACTTTTAATATTACAGATTTTTTAAGTGCCACAAAGCTAAAGCTCGGCTAAAGATGAGTTTATGTCAACACTTGTTTAGAATGGATTTTTGAAAAATTACCTTGAGCAGTTCCTCTCCAGACAGCTGCAGGCTCCCTTGTTTGATGCTGAGCAGTTTGCTATAAATTAATGCAGCATTATAGTCTGCTGTTAGGTGATTCTCTAGTTATTTGATGTTTGTATTTGCATGAGGATTTTAAGGTCCCTGCAAGGAAGAGGAAGAGAATCTCCTTCTGAACACCTGTGAGCTGGGTGAGGCCCTTCATTAATCCTAATCACAACCCACAGTGGGGGTTCTACTGTCCCCATTTTACGGATAAGTAACTGAGGCTCAAAAAGATTAAGGAACTTACCCCTGGTTACAAAGGGGGACCTAGAATCAATCCAGGGTTGTTTGACTCTTTATTTATTCGTTCATTCATTCATTCATTCGCCACGCAGAATATGGGATCTCAGTTCTGCAACCAGGGATGGAACCTGTGCCCCCTTCAGTGAAAGCATGGAGTCTTAACCACTGGACCTCCAGGGAAGTCCCCATTATTTCTTTGATTTGCATCTTCGTGCCTAAAACGCATTGTTGGTCAATAAATGTTGGTTAAATGAATAACTGCAAGATTTACCAGTTTACTGCAGATGTACTGGTTCATTCCAACACCCAGTACACACCCGCATCACCCAGTACACACCCCCATCACAGAGGTTTCAGTTGCAGGATTCTCTAGGGGGTGCAGCTTTGCCACACCCTCCCACAAAACATTGAAAACTGGATTCTTAATGGGGGCCCTGGGGTGGGCAGGATCCCAAAGTGCTTCCTAAATCCTCAAAGAGTCAATGATTTTCAGTTCGACTTGCCATCTTTGAAATCTCTGGCGATTATGAATCCTGTGTAATATATTAGGGAATTCTCTTCTCACTGAATTTAAAAAAGGAAAAACACTGTGGTCGTTAGCCATGTGTGATCAGTGAACCTGACTGTTGCCTGTTTCTTACTCTGAAGGTTCACGGAGCTGTTAGTCGGGTAGAGGGGAGCCAGAAGCCTACTCTGAATCTTAAAGAAATTAACTAAACCCACTCTGGGCAGCAGGATTGTGTCAGGGCCAAGGTGAGGCTCAGGCCCCAGTCTAGGCTGTACTCTGTGTCCTGTTTTCATGCCATGTCATCTGTTAGACTAGAATTGTTAATACTGTGTAGTTTTAATTAATGTTTGTGTTTATACAACATGTCAGCAGTGAGCTTGACACTGATCCTCCCCACAAAAGTGTATATTCTAGGCAAAATATATGGATTAATCAACACATCTGAATTCATGAATCCTCATTGGTTTGGACACATGCAGAGAGCACTGTGCTAGGGTGGGAGAGTGGTACAGAGATGTATAAGATGTAGCATTTACCCTCAAGTGGCTAAGAGTGTTAGCAGGAGATAAGACACACTGGAAGGGTCTCCACTAATAAACAGCAGACTTGCAAATGTCTGTGTCTACACCCCAGTATGGACACCCTCACATCACTGGACCCCATGGTCCACTGTCCTTTCTTTTGGAAAATATGGAAGCACAGAAGTAGAGGAAAAGGCAATTGAAGTAAACAGAAAAACTCAGAGAAGCTGGGGCTGTCTCGTGTCCACTCTTCTCTATTCCTCACCTGGGCTATGCAGCGGCCTTCTGCCTGGCCCTCGCCTCTGTGAAGCCTTCATGCCTACCACCAGAGTAAGTATGGCCATATTTGCCATACTGTGCTGTCATCATTAATTTGTTGTCTTGGATCATAAGCTTCTTGAAGACAAAGCCTACTCTCTGTTTTATGTCAGTGCCTATCCCAGAGCCCTGCCCAGAGCAAGTGTTCAATAAATGTTTGTTGAGTTGAATTTGATGGTTCAAAAATAAGATTTGTGGACTAGCTTATGCAGTGACATTTATAATATTTTTTCTGTGAACAGAGAATATTCCAATGAATTTTTAGAACTCATTTAAAAGTTGTAAAAATGAAAAAATACATAAATAGGACAGATCATGCCCTGAGACTTCAGAGAAAAGACAAACTGCCATGACCTAAGGTTCTCAGAAATGGCTTTGTAAGACAATGGAACAGAATTCACTTACCATTTATTGAGTGCCTATTGTGTACCATATTTTATGCCAGGTGTTTTGTTTAAAAGATAAATAAAAGATGATTCCTAAAGAAGACTCCACAGTCTTGTGGAGGAAGGTAGCAAGGAGACAGGTAATTAAAATGCAATGTGATAAGTGCTCTAATAGTCAATATTTATATTTGGAGAGTTGACATAAAATGTGGAAAAACCATTGGAATTGGGGAGTTGTAATGTACTTCTTGCTTAGGACAAATTCAACCTACTTGGGTTAAAATTTCTTTCCTTTGGTTCTTTAGGATCAATGGTCATTTCAGTCCCTGGATGACATTCATTAACTGGGGCCACGTGATTGCTTGTAACTGATATGTAGGCTCCGTGTCATTTTGATATTCATCTGATCTGTGAGTGCTGACGTGAAAGAGAATCCGGCCAGCCTCAGTGCTGGGACATCTAGTACAGCTCAGGTCCCTGCAGGCTCTCAGGGGCAGGTGCATAAGCTCAGAGGATGCCAAGAGCTCACCAGGAGAGGACAGAAAAAGAAAGAAGGTCACTGAGCCCATCTGTCTCATTTGGTGTTGTTTCTTCCCCAACCACTCCCTGCAACAAACCTGTGCAATGAAGTCACTCCCCCACCCCCGCCTTCCTTATCTACTTGCGAATTTGTACTTAAGTTTCAAGATCCAGGGTTAAAGAATTCAAACTTTACCTTGTCAGTGTGGAAAGTCCCAGAAAGTTTTTTTTTTTTTTTTTTTTTTTTGCGGTACGCGGGCCTCTCACTGTTGTGGCCTCTCCCGTTGCGGAGCACAGGCTGCGGACGCGCAGGCTCAGCGGCCATGGCTCACGGGCCCAGCCGCTCCGCGGCATGTGGGATGTTCCCGGACCGGGGCACGAACCCGCGTCCCCTGCATCGGCAGGCGGACTCTCAACCACTGCGCTACCAGGGAAGCCCCCCCTAGAAAGTTTTTGAGTAGGGATGCGACTTGATAAAAGTGGTTTTCTGGAAAGAGGAATCTGCTATTTGTGCAGAGTTGGGAGACCCTTATAAGAGTCTAGGCACAAAGTGGTGAGAAACTAGACTACAGCAATGGCAGCAGGGGTAGAAATGAGATCCGTTTTTGGTCCTTATTAAATCCCTGACTAGTAATCCATGGACTGCTTTTTGAACATTATTAATTAGGCTGAGCTCTCTTTAAGTTATATCATCTCTCCTCCTATTACAATTGCTCATTTATTTGTCTCTACCATTAGAATGTAAGTCTAGGTGCTCAGTACGTATTTCTTGATGGACCACTGACTACACAGCAATGTTAAGAGACTCCTGGAAAACGTCTCATTTGGAAATCATATCTAAGCTGAAAGAGAGACCTCATTTTAGAGATGCTCTAAGCCCATCATGACCCCATCCTCATCACCGAACTTCAAGCCAGGCTTTCATTAAACCAAAGTGAAGGCTGAGTTGGAAAAATTTGGCTTTTGCTATTTTAATGTTCTCTGCAGTGATTTTAGCCTCTTGGTCATTTGTAGATCACAAAGTTTGATAATTTGTATCCCTGCCTATTTTGGATGTTAATTATATCTTTGTTTCTAATGACATTACAATTCCCATGGGAGCATTGGCAGGGTCTGGCAAAGGGTCCAAGGAGCAGGCTGGCAATCAGTGTGATCACCATAATTTATTTCCTGCTCAGACTCTCAGAAAGTTCACCAGTTTCCCGAATATACAAAGTCTCCTTACTAGAAAAAATGAAAGGGGGGGAAAAGTAAAAGAAACCATTTGACCCACATTGATGTCATAGCCAAGTCCTTTCAGAAATCTAAGAAACCAGAAATTTCTAATACTAGTTTCATCAATTAATATTTATTAAGATTGCACACAAGACTTGTTATTCTGAGGCTCAGGAAGCAAATGTCAGAAGAATCATGTACTGCATGATAATCACAGTCAACACTTATGGGTTCCTTATTATGTGCCTGCTGATTTGCAAACATCAACCCATTTAATCATCAAAACAACACCAGGAGTTAGATACTATTATTACCCCCATTTCACAGTTGAGGAAACCGAGGCTTGAAAAGGTGAAGTAATTTGTCTACAGTGTCCCAGCTTGTAAGAGGTGACTCTAGGATTTGAATTTAGATAGATGACGCCACAAAACCCCTCCCTCTCTTATATTTGGGAGTCTCGCCAGGACCACATATTAGCTGGACAAAATGTGCAGACTTCTGTGGCTGAGGTTCACTCCCACCTAATTAACTGCTGGAAACCTCCACGCTGAGAAAAACTCTCATGTGTTATAAACATAGGCAGTAAGGGCTCTCTCACATATCTCCTGACTAGGGCTGCTTGGCATCCTCTAAAATGACCTTGGTGGGAGGTCAAAGCCTCTACTCTACAACAGTAAGTGCCCCAAAGGGTAGGCTCACAGGTGTGGGCCTCAATTATACCACCACGTACTTAGAAACTAAGATTTTAGCTGTTAAGGCCCAGCTTCAATCTGCTAGGCACTCTGCTTTATCCTGTGGATTTGACCGGTCACGGCCCTTCACAATGCCCTACTGCCTATGAAAATGCCCATATTCTTTTTCTCTAATGCCATAGAACACACACACTAGAAATTCATGAGACACATGCTCAGGTTATAAAATAATTACAAGGCAACCATCTGTGTCAATCCCCATCACTATCCCCCACATGGAGCCGCTGTGTCTAGGTGACGATTGTTAGCATCTGCTGACATCACAGGAAGAGCTCATCAGGCTTTATGACCCTCCTGATGGAAGTGCCCAGCCTGACTTAAAAAGAAGTCTTGCCAAAAACATTGAACCCAAGTCAGATGAAGCTCTAGATTGAACTGCCAATGTATACAACGTACAAGGGGCAGAAGAATATTAAATGCCATCAGCAAAATCCAGACTTTGGGCAATTCTGTAGGACAAATGATCTAGCTTCTTCAGCAACAACACCCAATTGCAAGAAAAAAAGAGAGAACAGGGCTTCCCTGGTGGCGCAGTGGTTGAGAGTCCGCCTGCCGATGCAGGGGACACGGGTTCGTGCCCCGGTCCGAGAAGATCCCACATGCCATGGAGCGGCTGGGCCCGTGAGCCATGGCCTCTGAGCCTGTGCGTCCGGAGCCTGTGCTCCGGAACGGGAGAGGCCACAACAGTGAGAGGCCCACGTACCACAAAAAACAACAAAAAAAGAGAGCGAACACTTTAGAGACCTATCAAACTAGCATGTATCCTGATTTGAACAAACCAACTATAAAAAATATTTATGAGACAATTGGTTACTGATTGAATATTTGATGATATTAAGGAAATTGTTTTGAATATAATAATTGTATTGGGCTTGTATTAAAATAAAGAGTCTTTATTGATGTACATTCCTATGAAATAATACACTTTCTGGGATCTGAATGGAAATGATCCAGTGGGAGCTGTACTGGGAAGTGGGTGGGGTCCTACGTGAAAGCATGTTCGTGGTTTGAGGCAGGGTGATGTGCCCATGGGAATCCATTATACTTTTCTCTCTGCTTTCGTGTATGTTTGAAAACATCTATAATAAAAAAAGAAGTTCTGCTTTAAGGTGCAATTTAAATGCCACCTCAGTCGAATCAAAGCTAACCTTTTTCTCCTGTTACCGCACAGCTTTCTTTGTTCCAGACTCACAACAGAGTCCTCCTTCTTTGTGTTTCTCTGTGCTCTTACCTTCCACTCCCTCCTTCCCTACAATCTGTCAGTGCCTTGGGATGAAACTTTGTTTTTGGGTCCCCCCTGGTGCCTTGCAAAGTGCCTGGCTGGTGTTCAGTAAACATTTACTGAATTAAAGGGAAAGAGACACCAGAAGACATCAAAAATATCTTTCACAAAAGCCACCAGTGGCCCACACGCCCAGCCACCCATGGAGGAGAAACTTGTGGGGCAGGGGCAGTCTTCTCCTTTTCACACGTGGGGAGACTGAGGCCTGGAGAGGGGCCGGGGCAGGCTGAGTCTTGGGCGTGGGCTTCCTTGACCACCACAGTTAACGCACTCAAGTCCACCCCACATAAAGCCGGCCACGAGCCCTGGAAGCCCCTTCAGGGGTGGCTTCCGCTGCAGAGGTCTCCTTCGTGTGGACAGCAGAGCCCTCAGTGAGGTTTCCACCCACTCTCATCCACTCTGGCTTTTCTCTCTGCATCTGAGACCAGCAAGAAAGTCCTAAGTGTTTGAATAAGATCAGGATGTGTTAATGCTTAACAATAAGCATTAACACCACAGGAGATTAGAGATAATTGTGACCAAACATATTGTCACAGGATGATGCTGAGTGCTGGCAATTGCCTAAAACCATCTAAAGCTTCGTGGGACTAGAGCATTCAGGCTGAGGGGCTGCTCTGCAGGCATTCAGGCGTACCAGGAATCCCACTCACTGCCACAAATGCTAGGTCATCTTCATTCCTTTTTCATTTTCATTATGATCATCCCAATCATTGTTGTCTGCTATTTCTCAGCATCATTAGATGTGATGATACGTATCGTACTGTATGGTGCTCAGCGCATATGTAAATGAGCTGAGCACCATACAATAAAAACAGGCATTTCTGGGGAGAATCACAATGAGCAGCAACTGAATTAAGTTAGAAATTGTTGTTACTTAAAAGCAAACATGCAGTTTGGGGGCAGGGTAACAGAAAACACACCTATGGGAGGGGCCACTACCTTGAATCTTGGATCACTGTATTTTGAAAAGAAAGTGCAACAATTGAACATGGTGCTGAAGAGACATGAAAAATAAGAGAACAGCTTCTAACCCTAAAGTTAAGGGTGTTTTCTCCTGGAGAAAGAGGAGACCCCATTAGGAAGTCTGGTTTCTAACCATGGGCAGGACTTTGCCATCAACACTGAAGATTAAAGAAGAAGAAATGGGCCTCGTTGAGTGAGATTTCAATTAGAAGAAAACTGTGCCCATGACCAAAAGCCAGAACAGGCTCTCAAAAGAGGTCACTGAGCCTCTACTGGCTCATATCTTTGAAAACAGAATGATTCCCAGTCTCCCCTACATGATCTAAGAACAGGTGAGCTTAGGGACATTGGGCTAAAATGGGCGACTTCCGGCTCTAATGCCCACCACTCTTAAATGCTGTCCCTTGTCCAGAACTTACAGGTAGTGCACTGGGGCACCTTCAGCCCCCTCCCCACAGAAATGCCCATGGGGTTATTTGTACCCGAGCAGGTGTGATTTAGCAGCCACTTGCTCGGCTTGCAGACATCAGCCCAAACCTGAGGTTTATGGCTGTGGCTCTGGCCATGGGGCAGAGGAATTGACTCACAGGGTCCGGGGCTTGTGGCATTATTCTTTCACCATCTGATCTATCATGAACAACTTCACTTTTCACACTGAGTGCCACTAAACCCAGGGTTCTTTGAGGCAGGTCCACTGCCTTTCTCCTCTCCCATTTTTCATAAAGAATTTTGGGTTGAAAATGGCCTGACAAATCTTTGAGTCTGACCCTTTCATTGTGGAGATAAACAAACGGGCTTGGGGAACTGACCTGCCCAAGGCCAAGACGCTGGCAGTTTCCTGCTGCTGCCTAAGCTACTCCCTGCCTCCTATTTCAATAGCTAAGGCAAGTCTTAGGCAGAATGGAAATCAGCTTGACTCCAACCACAGGCAAAAGATGAAAGAGTTTTGCAGATGGGTAGGATTATTCTTTTTTTCCATACTTCTCCCTGGCTTGAAAGAGTAAAAGGGATAGAATGCCTCTATTGGAGCAAAAGACAGAGGTCTGAACTTCTGGAAAAACCCAAGGCAAATTTCTCCTTCCTTGTCATGGAGATGGACTAAACTGGCAAAGGAGTTGGTGCAAATCTACATCCGTGCCTCATTAATTCTTTCATTTAACATTCACATAGAAGGACCCCCTACATGCTGGGCACTCTGCTCAGTGCTGCAATAGATAAAGATAAATAAGTCTCTGACCTTAAGTAGCTTTCGGACAGGAGGGACAAAGAGCTGCACCATGCAAGCATGGACACACCTAGGGAACTAAGTAAGACATCGAGCAGCCTCAGCTCTGTGCCTGGGACACTGGCAAGTCTTAGCTAGAACCAATAACCTGGGCACAGCTCACTCTAGGATTAGAGCAGTCGAGTGCAACCGTTCTGGATCATGAATACTACATCTGTTCCTACCCCTTTCTTTAGTTCTTTTACTCTTTCTCAGAATCGCAGGTCTGGAATGAGCCTTAGAGATCTTTGAGCCCATCTATCTTCAATACGTGGGTGAGTAAACCAAAAGAGGGTGCTGAGCGAGTGCCCCGGGTCGGGGGTGCGGCCTGGGCTGAAACACTCCCCACAGTGAGCAGCCCAGCTCCCCTGGGCTCAGAGCAAGAGCATAGCTGCTTCCCTCCCATCCTTCCTGTGTCAATGTCAAGAGCCAAGACCCAGTGCAAAGCTGGTTTTTAAGCAGAAACCTGCTAAATGTGGACACACTGAATTATTCATATTTGGGGTCATAAATAATGTATTGGGTGTTAATATCAGATTTATAAATGCATTCATAACCATAGGGGTAATTAGTCACTGCTATATGATGCCCAGGGGTAACAGATTACATGGCCCTAGTGTCCTTGACTAGATCCTGTTCTTGGGGGTAGGTCCCTTGCAGAGAACTATGACCTTCCTATCTCTGTTAGTCTGATGCTAAACAGCAGCTGTTTGGGCTAGGAAACAGTACTACAGAGCCACTACTTTCAGTCACCAGCTCTTGACCCCAGATGCTTTACTAAGCCCTCAGGAGAGCTGTGTGAGGCCTCCAGTGTACACCCCATGGTTTTGACACTAAGACTAAATGTCATGTAATAGGGCACCCTGGGTCCACAGGCCCCTTACTTCTCTCCTCCTCGCAATTTTAGAGAATCTACCTAGATGGCCTCATTCTGAGTTGACAATATATAGCAAAAGCATTCTCTCCAGCCATTTTTTGGTACTCATTTTACCGCTGTGTAAAGATAATCAGGGAAAGGGTAAGGCATTATTTGAAGGTCAGGCACTGAATTGCATTAGGAGACAATTTGGGGGAATGGTAACAGATGGTCCTGGGACTAGCTTCCTTCTGGAAGGGGAAGGACTAGAATGAAAGGTACTGGTCCAAGAGATGGCAAAAGTAATAGTTTTCGACTTATTCTAAGCCAGGAGAGGGGAAGTGGGCCAAGAGGTGGGGCAAGAATCGGCTACTCACCGTCTCTAAGGTGAAAAGATACCGAGAAAGAGAGGACGAGGCATGCCTGCCCTTGAGGTCCCTAAGAGAGGACCTCTGGGTCTATGCATGGAGGTTAAGGCCACCGAGGTCACCCCAAAGAACACTTTTGCAATACACAAAGCTTTTGCAAGTCCCTGGAGCCCAGACCAAACACAGTACAAGGGTCCTTCTTTTACCTCTATGCTCCAAGTCCAATCTCGATCCTCAGTCTTATCGCTAGCGGCTAGAAGCGGCCTTGCCCTCTCCATTGGAAAGGGAGTGAGGGAGCCGCTGAGCACCCCCTGGGGGCCGGAATGAGCCTTAACAGTGTGGAGGAGACCCCGGGCTTGTTACCTAGCATCCTGCCCACCACTGGAGTTTTGTCCCTGACTCAGAGAAGGGCAAGGGATGAGGTCTAAACTCCTAGTGCCTGGTCATAGGGACAGGAGCACCCACAGTACTGTTCCTGCCCACTGGAGAGGGCCCTTGGGGGCAGAACAGCCTCTCCACCCAGGTATCCCGCTGAGTGAGGCCCTTGAGCCCTCCAAGGGGTTCAGCCAGCGAACTGGTGTGCATGCGTGGCAGCTTCTGCAGCACGCCCTCCTCTCAGTGGTGTGAAAACAATAACATTATGCCCTTATTACAAGGGGGCACTGACATGTTGATGCAAATACTCATTTCCGACAAGACTGAGAAAACGAAATGGCTCAGAAGGGAATGGGGAGGTGTCCAGGGAGTAATAACTGTTATGCTGTCAAAGAGCTTTGACAATGAATGACTCTGCTGTGATTTCGACAGCCAAAAACCAACGAACTCCCGTGGAGCTATCTACTGCACGGAGCTGGGTAGTGGGAAGTGCCTCCCGTGATCTCCAACGCTTTCCTTCCACCAGCTCAGTACTGGAGCTGGGATGATGCCAAGGGAGAAATGACCACGAATGGGCATTTCATGGGGCCACACACTCTTATAGGCCATAACCCTGCAGTCGTCCAGTACCCAAGAGTAGGTGCCCTCACAAGGACCGAGGTTGGTCAGGAGTCAGCCAGACTGTCTGGTATCACCCAGTTTGGGTAATAGAAGAAGAAGCAAGAGTGTTTTGGACAGACAGATCCCAGGATACCTCCTAGGGATACTGCTCTTCCACAGCCCCTACTGCTCAGAGGATCTGCTTTTTACCAAGTGACTCTGTTCTCTTCTCTCTTAGGAGGAAATCAACAGGCCTGAAAGAGGGCATTGACCTAAGCATAACCACTCCATGAGGCTTCCCAGACTGGCCTGGCAGGAAAAGGTGACCGGAGCCCATCAGATTCCCTCTCATGTTACCTCAAACTAGAGGATGACTGATCCCGGGCTGTAGGCAGGTACAGTGAGTCATGAGGTTGAAAGGGCCATGATGGGCCAGTGCAGGGCAGAGTGGAGAAGGGGCAGAAGCCGTGAGCACCCAGATGGGGTAGCAGCAGTGGGGGTGGGGGGAGAGAGGGAGAGAGAGAGGAAAGAGGAGAGACACCGGGAGGAATCAGGTGACCTTGGAGGGAGGCTGAGAGAGCAGCCTGGATCTCATCTCCCTCGGATCCTACCAGTCCTTGCAGATACACATCTAGCCTCTCTCTGTGTGTGAGAAGCTTTGCAGTGACCACTCCACCCTGTATTTTCTCCAGGTGATGTGAATAAGCCTCTGTTTCTTGCAACCCAGAATGCCTCCATGGAAGAATGTGGCATGTTCTCCATGAAAGAACCACGTTTCAAAGAAAGTCAGAAAAAATACATTCAAAGCATGAAGGCGAAGCCCCTGGTCTCAAGCGTGGAGAAGTTGGATCTGATGGGAACAGGGTCCAGAATAGGCAAGAAAGGTCGAAGACAGAACTTCCCAAGTCATGAGGGGTGATGGCCCCCTTTTTTCCCCTCCAACCCACTGCAAACTGATTTTCCAATCTGTAAAATGCAATAAAAATGTTGTGGTAATGTCAGATTGCTATAAAAACTTCTAGCCTCTTAACTCAGGGGCTTCACTGCAGACTGGTAACGTGTGCACAGATTGGGGTAACACTGGTCTAAGAGATTGTCATAGAGGAGCTGGGAGGGTCAAAGCCTTATGGTTTTTGGTTGCCAGCTGAATGCTGGTGGCTGAATAGAGTTGGCTCAAGTGGTGGGTCTCAACTGGGGGTGATATTGCACACCCAGCCCTGCCAGAGAGACACAGTAAGGAACTGTCCTGCCACAAAGCCAGAAGCCACCCCTGTTGGGAAACAGTGGTTTGGAGCTTTAAGATCTGGGAGACCCCGTCCTCTGCAAGAGGCTCTTCAGCAACCCCGCTGACAGATGGACTCTTTAGCCAGCGTCTCTGCCTGAGAACAAAGAGGATGCAGGGGCCCAAGACAGGGCAGACGAAAGGGTATTGGAGAGGGAGTGCCGGGCGCAGAGCCAAGCAGAGCCTGAAGCGCCCAGGGATGGGGAGATAATGTAACCTTTGACAAACTGCAGTGGCTTAAGGGTTGTCAGCTCAGACAGAATTGCCTACATCCATTTAATTAGATTTTAATTTCTCTTTACACATTTGGTTTTCAAAGATTCTAAGACGTAATTATTTTCAGTATCAATTGACTAGGAGGAAGAATCCCCAACTTAGAATAAGTAGCTTAAGGAGGTCTGTCTCATCCCTGTTCAACACGGGCGCCTTCCAGATGCTGCTGGGCTGCTTCACAGTCGTGCTGAGGCCTGGGAGCTGGCAGAGAGGTAGGTACCCGGGTGGGGAGGCGGCAGGAGGAGGTGCGGGGGAGGAAGAGAAGAGCTCTCCCGCCTCTGTCACCTGAGTCTACGGACATTGAAAGAGAGAAAAGAAACTTGAAGCCATTCAAGGAGCGACACTGCTGGACCCAATGGGTGTAGAAATATAAGTGACAGCGCCTGACTTGTCATTTGGTGTTCGACAGAAACTGTCTGTGCTTGGAGAAAAAGTGAGATGCCCCCTCCCTCTGAAGTACCTTTTGGAAGAGAGTCAGTCACCTTGTAATGGAACCCTTACAAAATGTTTCACATCAGACCACACAGTCATCGGTTACCTTATTTTGAAATGAAAACACTGAGAAATTGCCCAACTAACATCGTAGAGGTCACCTCTGATCAGCTAAGAAAAAGAAACAAAAAATATAATGGTGTTTAAGCTTTAAATTGCTGAGCATGTAATCTCACAATTTTAGCTCCATTATTATTGAGCTAATATTTATAAGTCTAAGTTCCATTTATTATTGCTGAGTGTATAACCTCACAACTGCAAGTGTGGGTGTCCTTTTAAATAAGCCTTTCTAAGACTCACTTTCAGGGACAATATGGCAAGGGGTTGGTAGGTTGTAAAAATCAGGCAGCAGTAATATTTGAAATATCTAATAATTGTTCAGAGCCAGGTACAGATCAGTCAGAATGGAGTGAGGGGGAAGCCTTGTCGACCAGCTGACTACCAGCCTTACCCACAACACATATGCTCAACCTCATGCCCTGATGTTGTGCTAAAGCATTTTTTGGTGGCATGAGGTAAAGTTTCCAGCGACCATGTGATACCTGTATTGAAAAATTGGTATATTACAATCAGCAAACAGCCATGCAGGTGATGTGTACCAGAAACCTGTACAAATGCCACCAAATGTGACTTCAGAGATGTGAAGACAAAAATGCTGTAGATGCATGTAAGAAGTTCAACTAAAATTGTTTTGTGGGATATGAGAATGGAAAAAGCAAGGTTTCTAAATTAATTTCCTACTCTGTGAAATGCATCATTTTAAATGTACATATATATGTGTGTGACTAAATTCATAAGTTAAATATAAATGGATGTTTTAATTATATTATCTATATGTCTAAAAGCTCATGTGTCCAAGCTGGTCAAAATTTGGCAGGATTCCTTTCAGCTGTATGCTTGGAGGTTTTCTTATATGTTGGCATGTATAACATTTGATGACTAGATGGTGGAAATAAAGAATGAATGCATTTTACATGGATGCTGAAGCCTCCCCAAATCAAAAGCATTAGAAGCCAGTGGGGGATCTATAAAAAAATATTGGTTTTCAGAAACAACACTGGAACAAAGAGATCAGAATTTCTGCGGGATGGTGCTCAGCCCCTGGTATTTTGGAAAGCTCCTTAACTGATTCTATGAGGCCGTCCACAACCACATCCCTTTTTTTTTTTTTTTTTTCTATTTTTGGTTGTGGGGTATGAGGCATTCAGTGAAGGTTAGTGGTTAAGGAAAAGGTCTCTGGATGAATTGAAACCCTGGGTCTTCCAGTAACTGGCTGTGTGACCTCGTAAAAATGACCATACCTTCCTGTGACCTAGGCTTCTCATAAGTAAAATGAGAAAAAAAATGAACAGTAATTATGAAGATTAATAAGTTAATACATAAAAAGTCTGTAGAATAGTGCCTGGCACAAAATGGGAGCTCAACCCACACTAGCCTGTGTGATTCCAGCAGGGAGTAGACCAGGCCTGCTTCCTACTGCCAAACTGCCTGCCTAGCCTTGGCATCTGTACACTCTGCCCTCCCATCAGTCATCTTCTAGCATGGACCTTCTAAGGAGAGGAGACAACAGGTGGGGAACCAGAGTCGGTGCCGGGCCAGAGATCTAGGTGTATGGCTTCAGCACAATGTCACATCCCAGCACTCATCGTGCCCCCAGAGTTGGGGCTGGGAAGGGGAAGGCCAGGTGGTATTGGGGGAGATAGAGCCAGCTAAAGCAGCCACCTTAACTTCAAGACGTGGAGCATATTTCTTCAGAACATAAGCCCCACACCCTTCACACACTTCCTGAATGGCCATTCCTACTGTCATCCATTCTCTGGTCAGAGACTGTGGCACAATTTCAAGGTTTAGAGAGACCTATGCAGAAGCCCCATGCATGGGGAGAGACTCTCCAGGGTTGCTGGGTGTGATATATGGCTCCCAGGAGACTCCAGGGACACTAGTTTACATTCAGGGGTGTATCAATATAGCACATCAAGCATGCACTGGGAAGCCAGTCTGCTTGGGTTCAACTCTATCACTAATTAGCTGTGAGCTTGGGGAAGATGCTTACCCTTTTTGTGCTTAGTTTCCTCATCAATAAAATAGGTTTAAACTCTGGTCTGAAGTGCAGGGGACGAGGCCTCTGAATGTGGCCCCCTATGAGCAAGTGGAACTTGACTGAGAACAGAGGAAAAGAAAAAATGGTGTGGTAAGGAAGGCTCATCTCTTCTTCACTTGGGGCAGGCTGACTGAGATTAGATGGCTCAATCATACAGCTGTTTGGAGAATCTTGAAGTCGTAAACCTGGGGCCCAGATGTAAACCTGGGTGGAAGCTGCAACCTGGGCCTCAGATGCCAGCGAAACCCCCTGACGCTGTGCTCTGGAGCAGAGAAGATGAACGCCGAGTGCCCCACATGACTCAGACCCAATGCCCGGCCCTCAGGGGACTGCACCTGACCGGGAAGCCCCTGAAAGGAGGCTGCACCTCAGGTGTCTCTGGGACCCAAGGAGAGGAGTCCCCGACAGGATGCCCAACCCTCAGGTGACTTCATACAGGATGGCTGCCTGAGCGTGTGGCTGACAGGGTTCTGATGCTCCAGCCTTGTGTTAGGCCTGACCCTCTGAGGTGGGAAAGCAGAGTTCAGGACATTGGACCACCAGAGACCTCCTGGACCCATGAAATATCAATCAGCGAGAGCTCTCCCAGAGATCTCTGTCTCAATGCTAAGATCCAGCTCCACCCAACGGCCAGCAAGCTCCAGTGCTGGATGCCCCATGCCAAACAACTAGCAAGACAGGAAGACAACCGCACCCATTAGCAGAGAGGCTACCTAAAATCATACTAAAAGTTCACAGACACTCCAAAACACACCACCAGACACAGCCCTGCCCATGAGAAAGACAAGATCCATCCCCACCCACCATAACACAGGCACCAGTCTCCTCCACCAGGAAGCCTATACAGCCCACTGAACCAACCTTACCCACTGGGGGCAGACACCAAAAACAACGGGAACTACTAACCTGCAGCCTGCAAAATGGAGACCCCAAACACAGTAAGATAAGCAAAATGAGAAGACAGAGAAATACACAGCAGATGAAGGAGCAAGGTAAAAACCCACCAGACCAAACAAACGAAGAGGAAATAGGCAGTCTACCTGAAAAAGAATTCAGAGTAATGATAGTAAAGATGATCCAAAATCTTGGAAATAGAATGGAGAAAATACAATAAATGTTTAACAAGGACCTAGAAGAACTAAAGAGCAAACAAACAGTGATGAACAACACAATATATGAAATTAAAAATTCTCTAGAAGGAATCAATAGCAGAATAACTGAGGCAGAAGAACGCATAAGTGACCTGGAAGATAAAATAGTGGAAATAACTACTGCAGAGCAGAATAAAGAAAAAAGAATGAAAAGAATTGAGGACAGTCTCAGAGACCTCTGGGGCAACATTAAATGCACCAACATTCAAATTATAGGGGTCCCAGAAGAAGAAGAGAAAAAGAAAGGGACTGAGAAAATATTTGAAGAGATTGCAGTTGAAAACTTCCCTAAAATGGGAAAGGAAATAGTCAAGTCCAGAAAGCGCAGAGAGTCCCACACAGGATAAATCCAAGGAGAAACACGCCAGGACACATATTAATCAAACTATCAAAACTTAAATACAAAGAAAAAATATTAAAAGCAGCAAGGGAAAAACAACAAATAACATACAAGGGAATCCCCATAAGGTTAACAGCTGATCTTTCAGCAGAAACTCTGCAAGTCAGAAGGGAGTGGCAGGAATATTTAAAGTGATGAAAGGGAAAAACCTACAACCAAGATTACTCTACCCAGCAAGGATCTCATTCAGATTCAACGGAGAAACTAAAATCTATACAGACAAGCAAAAGTTAAGAGAATTCAGCACCACCAAATGAGCTTTACAACAAATGCTAAAGGAACTTCTCTAGGCAGGAAACACAAGTGAAGGAAAAGACCTACAAAAACTAACCCAAAACAATTAAGAAAATGGTAATAGGAACATACATATCAATAACTACCTTAATGTAAATGGATTAAATGCTCCAACCAAAAGACACAGACTGGCTGAATGGATACCAAAACAAGACCCATATATATGCTGTCTACAAGAGACCCACTTCAGACCTAGGGACACATACAGACTAAAAGTGAGGGGATGGAAAAAGATATTCCATGCAAATGGAAATCAAAAGAAAGCTGGAGTAGCAATTCTCATTTCAGACAAAATAGACTTTAAAATAAAGACTATTACAAGAGACAAAAAGAACACTACATAATGATCAAGGGATCAATCCAAGAAGATACAACAATTGTAAACATTTATGCACCCAACATAGGAGCACCTCAATACATAAGGCAAGTGCTAACAGCCATAAAAGGGGAAACTGACAGTAACACAATCATAGTAGGGGAGTTTAACACCCCACTTTCATCAATGGACAGATCATCCAAAATGAAAATAAATAAGGAAACACAAGCTTTAAATGACACATTAAACAAGATGGACTTAATTGATATTTATAGGACATTCCATCTAAAAATAACAGAATACACTTTCTTCTCAAGTGCTCAGGGAATATTCTCCAGGATAGATCAAGCCTTGGTAAATTTAATAAAGTTGAAATCACATCAAGTATCTTTTCCAACGACAATGCTATGAGACTAGGTATCAATTACAAGAAAAAAACTGTAAAAAAATACAAACACATGGGGGCTGAACAATATGCTACTAAATAACCAAGAGATCACTGATGAAATCAAGGAGGAAATTTAAAAATGCCTAGAAACAAATGACAATGAAAACACGATGATGCAAAACCTATGGGATGCAGAAAAAGCAGTTCTAAGAAGGAAGTTTATAGCAATACAATCCTACCTCAAGAAACAGGAAACATCTCAAATAAACAACCTAACCTTACACCTAAAGCAATTAGAGAAAGAAGAACAAGAAACCCCAAAGTTAGCAGAAGGAAAGAAATCAAAAAGATCAGATCAGAAATAAAGGAAAAGGAAATGAAGGAAACGATAGCAAAGATCAATAAAACTAAAAGCTGGTTCTTTGAGAAGATAAACAAAATTGATAAACCACTAGCCAGACTCATCAAGAAAAAAAAGGGAGAGGACTCAAATCAATAGAATTAGAAATGAAAAAGGAGAAGTAATAACTGACTCTGCAGAAATACAAAGAATCATAGGGATTACTACAAGCAACTCTATGCCAATAAAATGGACAACCTGGAAGAAATGGACAAATTCCTAGAAAAGCACAACCTTCTGAGACTGAACCAGGAAGAAATAGGAAATATAAACAGACCAATCACAAGCACTGAAACTGAAACTGTGATTAAAAATCTTCCAACAAACAAAAGCCCAGGACCAAATGGCTTCACAGGCGAATTCTATCAAACATTTAGAGAAGAGATAACACCTATCCTTCTCAAACTCTTCCAAAATATAGCAGAGGCAGAAGCACTCCCAAACTCATTCTACAAGGCCACCATCACCCTGATACCAAAACCAGACAAGCATGTCATGAAAAAACAAAACTACAGACCAATATCACTGATGAACATAGATGCAAATATCCTCAACAAAATACTAGCAAACAGAATCCAACAACACATTAAAAGGATCATACACCATGATCAAGTGGGGTTTACCCCAGGAATGCAAGGATTCTTCAATATATGCAAATCAATCAATGTGATACGCCATATTAACAAACTGAAGAAGAAAAACCATATGGTCATCTCAATAGATGCAGAAAAATATTTTGACAAAATTCAACACCCATTTACGATAAAAACTCTCCAGAAAGTGGGCATAGAGGGAACTTATCTCAACATAATAAAGGCCATATATGAAAAACCTACAGCAGACATCATTCTCAATGGTGAAGAAGTGAAAGCATTTCCTCTAAGATCAGGAAGAAGACAAGGATGTCCACTCTCACCACTATTATTCAACATAGTTTTGGAAGTCCTAACCACGTCAATCAGAGAAGAAAAAGAAATAAAAGAAATACAAATTGGAAAAGAAGAAGTAAAACTGTCACTGTTTGCAGATGACATGATACTATACATAGAGAATCCTAAAGATGCCACCAGAAAACTACTAGAGCTAATCAATGAATTTGGTAAAGTTGCAGGATACAAAATTAATGCACAGAAATCTCCGCATTCCTATATATTAATGATGAAAAATCTGAAAGAGAAATTAAGGAAACATTCCAACTTACCATTGCAACAAAAAGAATAGAATACCTAGGAATAAACCTACCTAGGGAGACAAAAGACCTGTGTGTAGAAAACTATAAGACACTGATAAAAGTAATTAAAGATGATACAAACAGATGGAGAGATACACCATGTTCTTGGATTGAAGGAATCAACATTGTGAAAGTGACTATACTAGCCAAAGCAATCTACAGACTCAATGCAATCCCTATCAAACTACCAATGGCATTTTTCACAGAACTAGAACAAAAAATTTCACAATTTGTATGGAAACAAAAAAGACCCTGAATAGCCAAAGCAATCTTGAGAAAGAAAAACAGAGCTGGAGGAATCAGTCTCCCTGACTTCAGACTATATACTACAAAGCTACAGTAATCAAGACAGTATGGTATTGGCACAAAAACAGAAATACAGATCAATGGAACAGGATAGAAAGCCCAGAGATAAACCCATGCACATATAGTCACCTTATCTTTGATAAAGGAGGCAAGAATATACAATGGAGGAAAGAGAGCCTCTTCAATAAGTGGTGCTGGGAAAACAGGACAGCTACATGTAAAAGAATGAAATTAGAACACTTCTTAACACCATACACAAAGATAAACTCAAAATGAATTAAAGACCTAAAAGTAAGGCCAGACACTATAAAACTCGTAGAGGGAAACGTAGGAAAAACACTCTTTGACATAAATCACAGCAAGATCCTTTTTGACCCACCTCCTAGAGAAATGGAAATAAAAGCAAAAATAAACAAATTGGACCTAATGAAACTTAAAAGCTTTTGCACAGCAAAGGAAAACATAAACAAGATGAAAAGCAACCCTCAATGGAAGAAAATATTTGCAAATGAAGCAACTGACAAAGGATTAATCTCCAAAATATACAAGCAGCTCATGCAGCTCAATATCAAAAAAAGAAACAACCCAATCCAAAAGTCGGCAGAAGATCTAAATAGACATTTCTCCAAAGAAGATATACAGATTTCCAAGAAACACATGAAAGGATGCTCAACATCACTAATCATTAGAGAAATGCAAATCAAAACTACAATGAGGTATCACCTCACACTAGTCAGAATGGCCATCATAAAAAAATCTACAAACAGTAATTGCTGGAGAGGGTGTGGAGAAAAGGGAACCGTCTTGCACTGTTGGTGGGAATGTAAATTGATACAGCCACTATGGAGAACAGTATGGAGGTTCCTTAAAAAAAAAAAAATTGGACTACCATACGACCCAGCAATCCCACTACTGGGCATATACCCTGAGAAAAACATAATTCAAAGAGTCATGTACCAAAATGTTCATTGCAGCTCTACTTACAATAACCAGGACATGGAAGCAAGCTAAGTGCCCATCGACAGATGAATGGATAAAGAAGACGTGGCACATATATACAATGGAATATTACTCAGTCATAAAAAGAAATGAAATTGAGTTTTTTGTAGTGAGGTGGATGGACCTAGAGTCTGTCATACAGAGTGAAGTAAGTCAGAAAGAGAAAAACAAATACCATATGCTAACACATATATATGGAATCTAAAAAAAAAAAAAAGGTTTGAAGAACCTAGGAGCAGGACAGGAATAAAGATGCAGACATAGAGAATGGACTTGAGGACATGGGGAGGGGGAAGAGTATGCTGGGAAGAAGTGAGAGAGTGGCATGGACATATATACACTACCAAATGTAAAATAGATAGCTAGTGGGAAGCAGCCACACAGCACAGGGAGATCAGCTCGGTGCTTTATGACCACCTAGAGAGGTGGGATAGGGAGGGTGGGAGGGAGACACAAGAGGGAGGGGATATGGGGATATATGTATACATAGAGCTGATTCACTTTGTTATACAGCAGAAAATAACACAAGAATGTAAAGCAAGTATACTCCAATAAAGATGTTTAAAAAAATAAAATAAAGTAAAATAGGTTTTGTGATGATTAAATGAATACACATATGCAGAATGTTTGGAACAGTGTCTGACTCATAGTAAGCAATATGTAAATATTGGCTATTATTTTTAGGATTTTATGTTGTGAAGATGTCAGTCTCCTATGGGACACGTGTTTTTTTTTTTAAATTTCATTTCCCTTTCCTTTCATATTCCACTAAATCTCAAAGGACAGGTCACTATGGCAACTCAGATCCATGTCAAGTCCTTTTCCATGTTTTAATGAAGATATTTTAGGGATATCATTGTGTCCCAGGGTGTTATCACTCCTAGAGTGTCACCAATTCAATAAACTCATACTGTCCATTCCTGGTACATTCTCCATGTATCTGAGGACTGTATCTATCATGGTGGGTAGGACAGAGTCCAGCTGTGGGGACAAGGCAAAGATGCAAGTGATTCAACCATCAAACTCAAGAGAGGTACAAACCATGGGTAACAGGGAGTCAGAGAGGGTAAGGATCCCACCTGGTGGCAGGGCCATGTGAAGGTGGTGATGTTCAAGGTAGCCCTTTGAAGGATGATGGATAAGATTTCATCAGGCAGGGCTAGAGACATGGGGGAAAAAGCTTTCTAGAACTTTTAGGTAGAGGGAATAACGTGAGCAGAAAAATGAAAATGGAAATGTACCAGGAGTGATCTAATTTGATTGATGTGTAAGGTACAGTAGGGAAGAGTTGGGGGTTAAGGTAGATCAGGGCTTTGCCATAAAAGACTTTAGAAGCAAGGGTGAGCAATCTGTACTTAGTCTGTAAGTGGGGAGCCATTGAGGGTTTGGTAAAAGGATGTCTAATCACGGCTGTGCTTGAGGAAGAGTAATTATTCTCATAAGATGACTCAGAAAGGAGAGAGATGGGTAGGGAGACTGGAGAGGAAGTTGCCAGACTATTCTAGATGAGGATTAATGTGGGTTTAAACAAGGGTGGATATGGGGGGACAGGGTAATGGCAGAATCTAGGGGACATGATAATTGATTGATTGTTGTGGGAAAAGGAGCAAAGATGAAGCCGAGGTCACCAGCCTGGGGAACTAGAAGACTGATGGAGTAATTAACCAAAATAGTAAACCAAGTGCAGGAAGAGTTTGGGGAGGCTGAATCAGGGTTGAGGTGCTAGATAGAGATGTAGGTAATATGGAGCTAGAGGACAGGAAATTAAGACTATTTCACTAGTCCTATAGCTGTGTTATTTTCTTCTGTATCTGTAATATCTAACTCTATACTTAACACACAGGAGGTTCTCAATAAATGAATGATCTCAATTGGAGAGTGATCTCCGTGAGTGTGATAGCTGAAACCTAAGGGGAGGCTTCTCACAAAAAGAACAGAGCTTGCGGGCAGAACTACAAGGAACCTGAATGCACATTTAGGGATGAGACATCTAGGGACATGAGCCAGCGAGAAGAAAAGAGCAGAGCAATAGAGAAGGAAGGAAATGCTGGGTGAACAAGGTCAAGACAAAGGAGAGTTTTGAGATAGAGGAGTGGTAAATAGAACAGGTTGAAGATGCAAGAGGAGGATTGTAGCAGCTGCCATAGCAAAGTGCCACGAGCTGGGTGGCCTAAAAAAGAAATTTACCCTCTCACAGTTCTGAAATTAGAAGTCCGAGATCAAAATGTGGGCAGAGCCATGCTCCCTCTGAAGCCTCTAGGAGAGGATCCTTCCTTGTCTCTTCCAGCTCCTGGTGGCCCAGGTATTCCTTGGACATCTCTGTCTCTGCCCCCATCATCACACAAGAGATGGGAGTCTTCTCCCTGTATGTCTCTGTGTCTTCATGTTGTTCTCTTATAAAGACACCAGTCATATTGGATTAAGGGCCACCCTACTCCAGTATGACCTCATCTTAACTAATTATATCTGCAGATCAGGTCACATGCTGAGGTATTAGAGATTAGGGCTTCAACGTATATTTTGGGTGGACATAATTCAACCCCAAACAAGGATCAAACACAGACTGTTGGGTTTAGCAGTTAGGAGGTGGCTGGTAAGGTTTGCGAGAAGGTTATTTAGCTCAAAAAGTGAGGATGGAGTCCTCCAGATGTCAGGAGGATAATGAGTGAAGGGTAGAGAGAAAACAAAACGTGTGGCAATGAGTAGAAGGTGAGGGGGAGTTGTGAGGGGCATCTGTTCAGATGTCTCTTCTATGTGTGATTTTTCCTTTTCTGCAGGTACAGGGGATGGCCGTGTGTTCTGAGGAAGGTTTTGGTTTCACGCCACCAACTTTCATTCCGTGACTCAGTGGTCCTTCCCCAGCAATGTGTGCTGCCTGGCAGGGCTGTAAGTCTTGACATCACAGCCTCTTTACTCAGGATCTTAGTGGCCAAAAATTGGTTCCCATTTTGCTTCAAACAACTTTTCTTGTCAAACCAGATCACCTGGGTGTTTACACAAGTATTTGTAGTTGAGATTCCTTTATCTCTGGAGCCAGCCCCTGAAATGGGGACAAGACCACCTGTCTGACTTGGTCCCACTTTCAGGTGGAAAAAGAACTGGGTGATAAGAAGGCATTGGAGAAGAACATACTGATAACCAGAATGCACTACTGCATGAGTTAAACCAAATGATTAACAAATATGAGACTGCAGATTTCTTAATTAATTCAAGATCAGCACTTGAAAATTATGACCCACTCAAGACAACAATGAGGCCATACTGATAACTCAGACTTCCCCCAAATTTCAGGAGCCCAGCTCCCTGCTTATCCACAGGCACAGTCTGAGTTTTGTCCATGTTCCTGAGTGTGTGTGGCAGCAGCCAGACTCCTGGTGGTCTCCTGGACTAAAGTCCTCAGGAAACTCCATAAATTGCTCATTTTAGTTCAAAAATATCCACCTTTGACTTTTTGACAATTTTTAATTGCATTCATGATATGTTATTAAGAATTAGCTCATATTCATATACAAAAATGCACCTGGTATAGTGACTGACACATAACTTGGTCATCAAATGGTTCCTAACCATATTATCAGACTGACGTGAGTTCAAGAGGGCTGGTTGGGAAATAAAATCATGCAGTCAGCTCTAAGATAAAGCCAGAGCCTCAGCCACTAAGGTTTTCCTACAGGATTAAGCTAGTTGTTCCTGTCTCTTTTGTTCCCTAGAATGGATGATCTCCTAGGACACTTCTTAATAGACTTAATAAGCCCACTCCATGAGTTAGACATGACTTAACCTCAGGCTTTGGACCCAGCTGAGTCTTCCCACCCCAGCTATGCTTTTAATGGATTGGGGAACCTTCTGAACAATGGAGATAGGGATAGGGCAGGGGGATGTGGGGAAAGGAGAGCACAGGAGTCTCCTGCCTCAGTGAATGCCATTCAATGGCCCAGCATCTGAGAATTTCTCCCCTGCTTTATTAAAGTGGCTTCCCCAAGAGCAGCTACACATGGAGTCATCTAGATTAGTTGAGTGTTGCCTAGTGAGACAGCTATTTTTCTAGATAGCCATTTAGTAAAGCAAAGGGAAGGCTACAATTTGAAAACATTCCCCAGTGGATCTTTTGGAAGTTGCAGAGATGGCTGAACTCTCAGCCTAAAGAAAACCAGAACTGCTACCTGTAAGGCCACTCCATTTTTCTTCCTTTCCTCTCCATATCTCCTGGGTCCTTTAATGCCTTGTGGAGCCAAATTTGTTCAGATTATAAAGGCAGCAAACAGCAAGATTTATTCTGGGACTTGGAGGGAGGACTGCTTTGTAATCTATGACCCAGCTGCGGTAGCCCCAGACTGCAGGTGAATCTGCTCCAACCCTCTTTTTCTTCTCCTGCAAACTGGACTCGTTCTGCAAGGAGGGGGGGCAAAGAAATTCACCAGGGTTGCACAGTGCACCCAGGATCTGTGGAAGATATCTGAGAAGCTTGGATTCTGAAGTTATCTCAATAGCTCTCTGTTCTCACTAGCCAGCTATCCAGTCCTGATATATGTTTGTGAGTGTGTGTGTGTGTGTGTGTGTGTGTGTTTGTAGAGTTACTGTTTACCTAAAATCCTAATGTGTGGTAGCAAAAGTCAAATTCTGGATGAAATCTGAGGGGGAATACCAGCTCAAGTCACACTACCATATCCAAAACAAGTAATCAAATCATGAGCACATAAAATAAAAATTGGAGGCAGAGAGAGAACCAGATGGAGACTGAAAACTCAGAGAGGACAAAGAGGGTCAGAACACATAAGATAAATGTAGGTTTGGAGTTGTCCTAGAACCATAGCAATGCAACCAGCTCATGTTTTATGTGCTTGTAGGATGTGATTTTGTAGACAGCTCAGATGTGTGGAAGTGGCCCAGCTGACAGACTCTGTTGAACAAGCTGAAATTAAAAATACTCAAACCCACTGCATCTCTATCCCCTGTAAGCTATATCAACCTCTGGCCTTGCCCTTCTCCGTGTCAACTTGGACCAGCTTTTCTGAAGCTGGTTTTTTTTGGGTTTTTTTGGTAATAATTTTACCTGACTATATCAGTACCGGATATCACCATGGATGATGAGAGTACATTATTTCCTAGATCTTTTCTTCTCTGGTTACCTGCAGAAGCATATGGACGACCACCCAAAATTTGGTCAGATGTGGAGACTGACAATGGCCTCACGTACCAAGAGGAATGAGAAGGTTTGGGTTACACAACTGAGGTCTCTGAGGGGATCAGGGCAGGCCACCCAGGAAGGTCTGAAATAGCTGACAGCAAGGAAAGGAGATGGCTCAGAGTTTTTGTTGTGGTCGGGAGGTAGGGCTAGGATGAGTGTTCCCGGGCAGGCACAGCTGGCTGGGCTTGAATCTCCACCCTCGCCAAAGGAGGGAGTACCCAGGTTTTCTTATCAGCTGCTGTGGGCATGAGGGGAAGAGGGATGGGTAAGGCTTAAAAGCTATCAGCAGCCAAACATCAAAAATTGGGGTCAGACTCCTCATTACACATTCCTTTGCCATGACAATGGCCTCTCCACTGGTATGAGACGGCAGCCCAGCTTTCTGCCTTTAAAGTGTTGACTCATGTTTCTTGACTTCCCACCCTAGTGCCCCACTGCTCCCCAGCAAGTCATTCCCCCATGTGTGGTCTTCTCCCCAAGTTCAGCTCCACCCTTATGCTTCCCTTCCTCCCAGCCTGGGTCCTGCCCCATCCCTCCTCCTAATGCACGACCAGCATGGTGCCCATACTGACTCCACTTTAGAGACAGTAGTTAACTGGGGGAGAGCCCTTCCCACTGATCACAAAGGGTCCATGATTAGGAGGAAGTAAAAGGATTTTATTTGTTGAGGATTAAAAAAAAAGGAAACAGAAAAGTAGAAAAGGAGTGAGGAGTGCCCAGGGGAAAGTAGATGCCTCTATGAATGGAGACAGAACTAGACTGTGTCCTCTGTTCTCATTGCCCTGAATGATCAAAGGGCTCTGCTGCCCCAGGAGAGTTCTGCTTCCCGTGGGCCATTCTACCCGACGCCCCCATGATGAAGCCTGGAGGAACAGGGTGGAGGACAAGCCAGGGCTGTTAAATTCCAACCCCTGACTCTTCAGGTCTCATGCCTAGCACTCTGATTTGGTTCTTTGTCTAAAGGAAGCTGGTCGATGGCCAGGTTTTGTCTTTTTTTTCTCCCTGACAGAAACAAGCTTAGAAAACTCTCCCCCTACTGAGAGCTTTAATTGGCATTCTGTTTTGTGTACATGCGTGAAGACATTCTTCTGCCTTCTTTGTAAATACTTTCCTTTTCTCTAGAGTAGAGATGGCCTCAAGCTTTAGAATAGATTTTACATGCAGAGAAGGGAATGAAAATGATTTTGTCAGACTCTTCTCTGTTGGATTGCGACACAAAGACATGGTCTCCTCAGCCTGAGCATCTCACCGGCTAATATTGGCTGCTTCATTAAATGAGGTGAAAGAAGTAGGGGGAGACGCTAAAGTCATCAAGTCCCTAGCTGATTTTCTCATTTTAAGACTTTCTCTTTTCTTTGTACTTGTCCTTTTCCTGTCACCATTTATACTTCTGTGGGGTTTCACTTTTTCCTTCATGTCTTTTTCGGTTTCCCTATTTTTATGTCCAGAATAGCTGAGCTGAGTTCACCTGTTTTCAGATCTTATGTCCCCTAGTGGATTCTGATAAACTGGTGAGGAAGGTTTAGGAAATAAGCCCTCTGTTGGCATAATTACAACATGTCATGGTGCTCTTAAAAGACATACCACACACACACACACACACACACACACACACACACACACACACACACAAAATTATCTAAAACTTGACTCTGGCTAAAAATATCTCTCTGGCATCAGGTGATAGTCACAAGGACAACAGGCATGAGTGAGATAGGTAATCTTAGAGGTCAGAGAGAGGTTTGGTATTAAAGTGGTGCTGAAGATGGAGTTTTGGCCAGAGGACCCAGGAATACTTGAAGCCTGCCCACGTTAATTACTCCTCCCTGCGGGTGAGGTCTGCAAGGGAAATATATGAACAGGACAATGGCTGGCCAAGCAGATACTTCATGACAGCTCGGGCTGTTATTCTAGGACCGCAGACTGAACTTAAGGGAGCTGGATTAGGTCCTGGGGTACCTCCTTTGTCCCAGGCTAGAGAATTAAATGACCTCATTATCCTCCAAACCATACCCAACAGCAACAGAGAATATGAAACCAGAGAAAGAGCAAGAAACAGCCAAATCAATGCCCTGGACCCTGGCCAACCAGACCCATGTGCTTCTCGGCAGGGAGTAAAGAGGAGGAGTTGAAAGTGGTCCTATATACCTTCCAGCTGAAGACCATAAGAAGCATCTTGAAAGCTTAGTGTCCCTTTCTTTTTTTAATTTTTAAAATTTATTTTTGGCTGTGTTGGGTCTTCATTGCCGCATGCGGGCTTTTCTCTAGTTGCGGCCAGTGGGGGCTGCTCTTCGTTGCGGTGCGGTGGCTTCTCTTGTTGCAGAGCATGGGCTTTAGGCACACGGGTTTCAGTAGTTGTGGCACGCGGGCTCAGCAGTTGTGGCTCTCGGGCTCTAGAGCACAGGCTCAGTAGTTGTGGCACACGGGCTTAGTTGCTCTGTGGCATGTGCGATCTTCCTGGACCAGGGCTCGAACCCATGTCCCCTGCATTGGCAGGCGGACCCTCAACCACTGCACCACAAGAGAAGTCCCAAGGCTTGGTGCCCCTTAAGGGAAAAAACTTGTCACTCTTTTCATTGGAGCCCTCAGCCACTTCTTGTCCCCCTCTGTCCCATCTCTCAATCTAACTCTAAATTTGGGCTTCAAATCTAACATTTAACCCAAGCCCTCTCACTATAATAATTGCTTCTGGACCTACCACTATGCTCCCCTGTCCTGCTATGTCTTCCCTTCATTTCAGAGAGAGTGTTTTCTCTAAGAAACCTCCCCAGATCTACCAGGAGGTATCTGTCCTCTCCTTGTCCTGACAATTATATATCCCTTCAGGATCTACATATGTTGAGCCACATTCACTCCTGGGCACACTCACATTCTGTTTTGTACTATAACCCCCCACCCCCATGTGGGGAAGAGTGGCATCTTTTCTGTGTTCTGCAGCCCTCCCTCCATTGCTCATATATTAGTCAGTTGTCACCACGTTATGCTGTGGTAACAAATATCCCCAATATCTCAATGTCATATAACAACCAATGCTTATTTTTCACTCTTGTACATGCAAGCTGCAAGTTTATGTTTTTCTTCATTCTGGGAGCCAGGATGAAGGAGCATCCCCTAATAGAGTCTTATGGCAGATGGAAAGGAACTATGTGATGGTTCTTGAAACTTCTGCTTGGAAGTGGTGTGTGGCACGTTGCAAATGCTCACACTCTATTGGCCAAAAACTCATTTGGCCAATCATTATGTCAATGGAGTGAGAAACTATATCCTTGTATAGGGAGAGGAGAGTGAATAATTGGGAACAATCATAGTCTATATCAGCTCACAACTAGGGTTGAGCAGTCAGGTGCCTTTTGAGTGACAACCTACTGGTAAGCCCAGTAATTGACATCAATAAGACATTCGTTATTTCTCATTGGAAGATTTGTCTAAAGTTCACCTCTAACAATTGAAGACATATTTTTCTTCCCAGGTTCTCCAAAATACATGAATCATTTCCTGGTCCTCCTAAAGGAATGCTCCTATACACAATGTAACTTTTTCTCAGAGATTTGGGGTCATAGTTACGACCATCAATTTGGGCTTTGTTACAATGTAATAATACTCCTAGGAACTACTAGTAAATATAAGTATAGGGACTACTAATAAGTAATATAATAATACTCATAGGGACTACTAATAAGTTGTGTGCCTCTGTTTTAAGCAATCCCAGGCCACTCTGCATTTGGAGCCCAAGACTCTATCTTGTCTTTTCCCATCAAATTAGGCTCTCAGCTTGATAATGAGAGCAAATCTTCTAGCCCTTGTTACTCAGTAGCATCAGCATCACCTGGGAACTACTAGTGATTCAGAATCAGGCCCCACCCCAGGCCTTCTCCATTGGGTTCTGCATTTTAGTAAGTTCCCCAGGTGCTAAACCTGCACATTAACATTGGAGAAGCAGCCCAGCGATTCTTAACTTTAGCTTGCACGTTGGTGTTATCTGGGGAGCACTAAAATATTGATGCTGGGCCCCCAGCCCCAGCTCTTTGACGTGATTGGTCTGGGGTGTGGTGAGGCCACTGGGGGTTTAAGAACTCCCCAGGTGATTCTCATATGCAGCCAGGGCTGAGAATGTTGCCATCTGGCTACTTTTCCTAGTTGCTTGAACGTGCTGGTTGGGTGGTCAGGGATGCAAACTTATTCACAGTTGTGCAGCTGTGTTACTGACCATTAGAATGAACAAGGGCTGGAGGAGGCCGACCTTACTGAAATAGTAATAGTCCTGGTTATAAGGAGCTTCAATGGGTTGGGAACATTATCTCTAATCCTTACCACATCCTTTTACCAAGATTTAAATTTAAGAAATTGAGCCTCAAAGAAGGTGAGCAACTTATCCAAGATCACACAGCTACCTGGTAGAAATCGGATTTAAATTCACCTCTGCCTTCAAAGCAGGGACTTTTTCTTCCAAACGCTGGGAACTTTTGCTCCCAACCTGTGTGAGCTGTGATGATTGGACCTTGGAACACTACTATAGCTGCTAATAGGCCCTTGTCACTGTCTTCTAGAGCAGCTGGGTTTGGGGTCTTGTTGGGCAAGGTTATCAGGTAAGAAATCACACCCCCACATAAGTGATTGTATATAATGCCTGACAGCTCCTCAAAGTGTGCCATTTCACAGAGGGGTCAATTGGATCAGCAGGAGGACAGTTACATGGTGCAAACAAATAACATGGTAGAAACCGATCAGTACAGAGAAACTGCATGACTCCCCAGGAGAGGAAAGGACCATGCCTGGACCAAAGAATGCTTCCCCCGTGTCAACTTCTTAATTGTGAGGACATTACAGGGCCACGCACACTGGGAGCATTCTCTCCTGTGATCTTCACCACATCTTATTGAATCTGATATTAATTTTGCCCATTTTATACACGTAGAAATGGAGGCTGAGAAATAAATTTGCCTAATACTAGACTGTTAATTAAAAGTAGAGCTAGCATGGCAATCTCTGGTCAAAGCCTGTGCAATATCATCCACATTTTATGACTTCTTAATTTCTTAAGTGCACCATCCTGCCAATTAGGTGCCATCTGGTTCACTACCTGTTGTGCAACAAGTTTGGGACAAATTACTCAGCATCTTGACATGGGGTAAGGGATAGCTTTTGTTTGTTTGTTTTTGCAGTACGCGGGCCTCTCACTGTTGTGGCCTCTCCCGTTGCGGAGCACGGGCTCCGGATGCACAGGCTCAGGGGCCATGGCTCACGGGCCCAGCCACTCCGCAGCATGTGGGATCTTCCCAGACCGGGGCACGAACCCGTGTCCCCTGCATCGGCAGGCGAACTCTCAACCACTGCACCACCAGGGAAGCCCAAGGGATAGCTTTTTTGTAGAAAAGGAAAGAGCTTCAGGCAAACAGGAGAAGAGAAAAAAAACAAGCTTCCATCAACCATTAATCCACCTGAGATCTGCTGTTACCAGGGGACCCTGCTCCTCTGCTGTTTCTGCCTTTTCATATATCACAAATGAGAAATGACCTTGTTAATTGGAGAACAAACAGGCAGTGCAGCACCAGGGAGTCTGGGTTTGGATTTGTTTACAGAAGTTGTCTAGGAATCCAACTGCCCCAAACCTGAAAACCTGGGGCTCTTGGGATGTCACAGACCCCCTTCTGGTGCAAGGAAGCCCCTTGGTGTCCTGGGAAGCTGCACTTAGGGTCAGGTGCTCCACTGGGGAGAAGCAACACCCATCCCAGCATGGTTAGTTCATTTTCTGGGTCAATTTTGGAGAGGACACTCATGGGAATAATGAAATTTGAGTCATAAATAGCAATGTGGGTAGGCAGCGCTGGATAAGCCCTGTAATCCGCAGAGATAACTGACTGTGAGGAAAGAAGGGGAGGGAAAGGACACAGCTCGGAGGTGCGGAGAGCTCTGTCTCCTTCTTACTTTGGGCCTCCTGCTTCAATCATCTATTCTGCCTGGGTGGTGGGGTTGGCAAGAGGCAAGTCAGGCAAAAAATAAGCTGATCTCAGACAGGAGAAGAGCAGGGCCCACCCCCGGGGTAGAGGTGGTTCTGCACATCTGTCTGCCCATTTGCAGCCAAACCTAAATATGAACCACGCTGCCAAGGAGGAGGCTGGAAACCGTTCAAGCGGAATCAGATCCAGAGACAACAGAATAGAGACAGAAGAAAGAGACATCAGTTTCAGACCCAGAGTCCCCAAGGAGACCTTGCGTGGAGGCTGTTCCTAATATTTTCCACACAGGTGGAGAAGAGAAGGCCATTATAGGGAGGAGTTGTGAGGTCACTGCAGGATATGACCAGAGATGGGCCAGGGGGCGTCGTCGGGGGCAGGGGCAGAGGGAACACACAGTGGCCAGATGCCACCCCAAGCACAGAAGATGTAGTGCAGGGGACAGGCAAGAGATGTTTCGGGTTGGGTTGGATTGAATGGCTGGGGAGCAGGTTGTAATTATTAATGATGTCAGGACTCTGCTTTTCAGCAGTTGTTACTCTGGGTTGCTGAGGTAACTTCAAATGAACCCAAGTTTTAGGAGGAATCTTGTGGAATCTTAGGTGGGATCTGTGAAGGGAATGGTGCCTGTCATACCAAAGGAAGGAGGTTATGGGAGTTTCCCACCTCTCTCCAGGGAGGACATTCTGTGAACGAGGTTTATGGTAGAAGAGGCGAAGTTCCTCCAGTTCAGCTGCTTCCAGATACATTCCCCATGTGGTGTGGCAGGGAAGGGGGTCCTTACCAGGAAAGATGGAGGGAGTCAGCCTGCTGTTGAGACCCTCATTCTGTTCTCAGAGATGTCTGCTAACAAGGTCCCCTGGTGAGTTTATGGCCATCTTCAAACAAACGTGGAAGAATCTGGGCTTTTCCAGATAACATGGTTTGTGGGTTCTTCTCCAACATCCAGTACTGTTGGGTCAGCTCATTAGTACCTTGGTTTCTGAAGACTCTGAGTATCACCTAGGGGAAAGATAAATGTTCTACCACTAGCAATGTGCAGCTTATCACTGGTAATTAAGAGATATGCTAGTTCAAGAGATGAGGTCATTCAAGATGTCAAGGGTCACATTGTTTAATTCTCCTGAATGCTTAAGTGGAGGGTCCAGAATCCCCTCCTCTCAGCATAATGCCTTTGAGATCATCCATGTTGTTGATGAATCAGTAGTTTCTCTCTTTTTGTTACAGAATATATTATTGTATGAATAATCTACAGTTTGTTTGTCCATTCTCCTGTTGATGGACATTTGGGTTGCCAATTTGGAGCTGTTGTGAATAAAGTTGTATGGACATTCTTATACAAATCTTTTTGTAGACATATGTTTTAATTTTTCTCGGGTAAATACATAGTAGAATTTCTGTGTCATAGGATAGGTGTATAATTGGAAACTATGAAACAGTTTTCCAAGTGATTGAACCATTTTGAACTCCCATCAATGATGTTTGAGAGTTCAGTTGCTGCAAATCTTCACCATCATTTTGAGTGGTCAGTCTTTTTAATTTTAGCCATTCTGGTGGAAATCTCATTGGGTTTTTCATTTGTATTGCCTTGATGACTAAGAATGTTGAACACTTTTTCATGTTGCTGTTGGATACTTTTCTTTGTGACATGTCCATTTATGTCTTTTGTTCTTTTTTTTTTTTTTAACTGGGCAGTTCTTCTGTTAGAATTGCCTGGCAACTCCATAAGTCTAAATCCCCCCTTATTCACACATCTGGGTTATTGGCCAAACCTTGTTCTCCCTATGGTCATTTACCACTTAATAGTCCAGTCTGGGTTTTGTACATGGTGGCAGAAGTGTTCCAAGAAGATGAAGGTGGAAGCCATTAGACCTCTTGAGGCTGAGCCTTTACAAATATGGAGTTGGCCAAAATGTTCGTTCAGTTTTCTCCATATGGTGACTCGCGTAGCGCTTAGTTGTCTTTAACTTTATTCAAAACAATTTTGTTAGACTGTATTGTGACAGCTGTCATATCAGCATGCATTTAAAAAAAACATTAAAATGGGCGAATTTTTGTGTAGTCATTTTAATATGGAAGATGGAAGAAAAAAAGCAACATTTTTGACATATTATACTCTATTATTTCAAGAAAGGTAAAAATGCAACTGAAACGCAAAAAAAAAAGATTTGTGCAGTGTAGGGAGAAGGTGCTGTGACTGATTGAAGGTGTTAAAAGTGGTTTGCAAAGTTTCATGCTGGAGATTTCTCACTGGATGATGCTCCATGGTCAGGTAGACCAGTTGAAGTTGATAGCGATCAGATCAAGACATTAATTGAGAACAGTCAACATTATACCACGCGGGAGATAGACGACATACTCAAAATATCCAAATCAAGCATTGAAAATCATTTGCACCAGTTTGGTTATGTGAATCACTTTGATGTTTGTGTTCCACATAAGTTAAGCAAAAAAAACCTCCTTGACGATATTTCTGCATGCGATTCTCTACTGAAACGTAATGAAAGCATTCCGTTTTTAAAACAAATTGTCACGGGTGATGAAAAGTGGATACTGTCGTGGGGCAAGTGAAATGAACCATCACCAACCACATCAAAGCCAGTCTTCATCCAAAGAAGGTGATGTTGTGTACATGGTGGGATTGGAAGGGAGTCCTCTATTATGAGCTCCTTCCAAAAACCAAATGATTAATTCCAACAAGTACTGCTCTCAATTAGACCAACTGAAAGCAGCACTCAGTGAAAAGTGTCCAGAATTAGTCAACAGAAAACACATGACCTTCCATCAGGATAATGCAAGACCACATGTTTCTTTGATGACCAGGCAAAAACTGTTACAGCTTGGCTGGGAAGTTCTGATTCATCAGTCGTATTCATCAGACATTGCACCTTCAGTTTTCCATTGATTTTGGTCTTTACAAAATTCTCTTAAAGGAAAAAATTTCAGTTCCCTGGAAGACTGTAAAAGGCACCTGGAACAGTTCTTTTCTCAAAATGATAAAAAATTTTGGGAAGAGGGAATTATGAAATTGCCTGAAAAATGGCAGAAGGTAGTGGAACAAAACAGTGAATACGTTGTTCAATAAAGTTCTTGGTGAAAATGAAAAATGTGTCTTTTATTTTTACGTAAAAATTGAAGGAACTTTTTGGCCAACCCAATACCACATCACTTCTGCTACACCCTGGGGTCAAAGTGAGTCACAAGGCCAGTCCAGGTTTCAAAGAGGGGAAAAGATACTCCAACTCTTGAAGAGAAGATCAGCAAAACTTGTCCTCTTATTTTTCAATTTCTCACAACTTCCTATTGCACTTTGCATAACATTCAAATTACCTGTTTATGGCCTTGCATAATCTAGGTCTTGCCTCTCTCTCTGAAATAACCTATCGCCAATTTCTCTTTGGCTCACTACAAACAGTTGCTCTCACTTTAGGGCTTATTTGCCATTCCCTGTTTCTAGAACACTCTTGGGTCAGATCTTTGCAAGACTGAATTCCATTTTGTCTTTATGCTCAAATGTCAGCTCCTCAAAGAGGCATTCCCTGAGCACTTCTCCCAGTCACTCCTGACCACATTCCTCTGTTTTATTTTCATACGGTACTTAGCAATGTCAAAAATTATCTTATTAATTCACTTACTATCTATCTTTTCACCAGAATTTAAAGACCATGAGAGCATAGCCATTAGTTCTCTATTTCACCTCTGTATCCCCAGTGCCTAGAATGGTGCTAATACCAAGTAGATGTTCAATAATGATTTGTTGGAGCAATTAACCTTTATAGCTTTGAAAATGCATATCACCTTAGGAGACAGGGCAAAAGTGGGTGGAAAAGTGAATCTCATAGTTAAAATTTTTTTTAAAAATCTGTAGGCTCTTTTCCTGTAATTAGGGTACATTGTCACCAAGTGGCAGTAAGTGCTTTAATCATTTTGTCAATCTACTGGGCAAGTGCTTTTCCTTAGATTCAAATTGTGTTTGCCCAAGTCCAAAGTAACAGATTTATAGTCACTTATTATCTGCTTTATGATTATTCATTATTTAGAATACTTTTTAAAAGTTGCTGACTTGAAACAATAATAAACAGTAAAGCTGTTCATTCTCAGAGAAACACTTTTTTCTCTGTGTATATATTCGTTGTCATTAAATCCATTCTTTTCCCATAGCTATATTCTGATTTAAATTTTTTTTTTTCAACTTCAACATGAATTCCACCATAGAGTCACTGTGCCTCAAGGCTGACCTGTGGAGCTGGGCCTTCAGGTGAGATTTACATTGCAAAGTTTTGTGGCTTCTCTCAGCTGCTAGCTCTACCCTCATTTAAAGTCTGCTGTTGACTTAGTTCCCTATGTGTTTCAACTCCCCTTTTCTCAACAATAGCTCTTTTATTTCTCTTCCCTGTATCAGAATTAGGAAGAGAGAGAAAATAACACCTATTCCTTTATCTTGGACACATGATTCTGCCCCAGATTCTTTCCAATACAAAGAAAGTAATTGTCCTTAAACAAGAGTCAAATATCTCCCTTCATTCAGTTTTCTCATTGGGAGTTCTTTAAACTAGTGATTATGTGCAATAGGACGTATCTTAGTGAAGCCAGAGCAATGATCCTGCAAGGGGCAGTTTATATAAAATGTTTTTGTGATAAGAGTTCTTTAGAAACTCTTTTTCTAAAGAAAGAGATAGAGCTCTTAAGCAGAAAAATGAAGCAACATTTTGACAAATTTCCTGACTGGGCATTTAAGATTTTCTGCACAGATCCTCTGAAGGGTGCCAGACCCAAAGGCTGGACCTCGTGAGTCAGCTGCAGGGATCCCACTGTGAGTCACATCTTATAAAATCTCTAGGACCACATCCTCTCCTTGGTTCACATTTCTTCACCAGGCATGCTAGGGATGTAATAAATGCTTACTGAATATTCTCCAGGGATGATCCAGACTCAGGGCATCCACATAACAGATGCTTAATCCAACGTAAAGGATAACATTTTTCTTCTTTCTATGGAAATGACCCATTCATATTTTTGCATATTGCGAACAAAATCTGATCACTCTAAGGTTAAATGTCTTTTAGAATATATATAAAATCAGAACTCATTAAGACAATGTTTATGTGTAAGGAATGTTCATTGAATGAATGAAGGAAAATGAACATTCTGAGTTCATAGTCTATAAATATGTTAATTTACATCAGTGTTCTCTGACACTTTTGGATTTCATATCCCATTAGTTAAAAAAAATAAACAACTCTCAAAATGTATATTATTTAAAGTTATTCAAATGTACTACTGTACCAATGCTTTATGTACATGAAAATATACACAAAATTATAAACTCTTAAAAGGGTAAGATAAAAAAGAAACAAAGCTTTTAAGTAATTATTTTATTTATTATTGGTAAAAATTTCATTCTCACCAAAATATTTTACACATTACTAATATTCTTAGTGAGAACAATGCAATTGAATATGTTCTAGGTTTTAAAATTTTGGTTTAGGACTTTGTGATGTAATCATTCAATGGTCTAGTTCTAAGTTTGATTTGTTTTCTTACTTGGTTTTAATTGCTGTCAGAAGATAAGAAAGCTACTTCATTGATCCAAGTAGAAGGTTTGTAACATTGGTCTCTCTTACTGAATCACAGTATTCATTATTCAATCATATTCACCAAATATGTAAAGGTTTCTGTGGAAATTCAGCTTATACCTTTTTGTATTCTCTGATATCAACCTCATTTTCTTACAAATGTATCAGAAGAGGCATTGGTGGAATATGGCTATGTTCTTATATTTTTATAAAATATGTTCAAAACTGACTATGTGAATGATTTTTAAATGCTAGAAAATTCAGTTTCTTAGTGTGAAAAGATGGAAGTTTTTATAGGTGGTACAATGCCATTTTCAACAATAAAATCAAATAGTGATGAAAACAGTGCTCTCTCCATAGCACAAGTTTCTTTTGAGGAGTGGTTACTCTCTCACTCATTGGTAAATTGACACTTTCACCCTAAGGGGCAGATTAGGTGTATGCATGTATGTATGTGTGTATGTATGTATGTATGTATGCATTTAATACCTGTTAGGTAGAATTCTGTTAATAGCTATTTTCATTGTTTGTTTATTTATTTGAAGTATAGTTGCTTTACAATGTTGTGTTAGTTTCTGGTGTACAGCAAAGTGATTCAGTTATACATATGTACACATATTCTTTTCATATTCTTTTCCATTATAGTTTATTAGAAGATACTGAATATAGTTCCCTGTGCTATAGAGTAGGACCTTGTTGTTTATTTTATATGTAGTAGTTTGTATCTGCTAACCCTAAACTCCTAATTTATCCCTCCTCACCTGCCTTTCCTCTTTGGTAACCACAATTTTGTTTCCTATGTCTTTGAGGCTGTTTCTGTCTTGTAAATAAATTCATTTGTATCATTTTTTAGATTCCACATATAAGCGATATCATATATTTGTCTTTGTCTGACTTACTTCACTTAGTGTGATATTCTCTAGGTCTGTTCATGTTGCTGCAAATGGCTCTATTTTATTTTTTTTATGGCTGGGTAATATTCCATTGCACATATACTACCACATCTTCTTTATCCATTCATCTGTCAATGGACATTTGGGTTGCTTCCATGTCTTGGTTATTGTAAACAGTGCTGCAATGAACATTGGGGTGTATGTACCTTTCTGAATTAGAGGTTTTTCTGGATATATACCCAGGAGTGGGACTGCTGGATCACATGGTAACTCTATTTTTAGTTTTTTTAAGGAACCTCCATACTGTTTTCCATAATGGCTGCACTAATTTACATTCTCACAAACAGTGTAGGAGAGTTCCCTTTTCTCCAGACCCTCTCCAGCATTTATCATTTGTAGACTTTTTGATGATGGCCATTCTGACTGGTTGAGGCGATACCTCATTGCAGTTTTGATTTGCATTTCTTGAATAATTAGCGATGTTGAGTATCTTTACATGTACCTATTGGCCATTTGTATGTATTCTTCGGAGAAATGTCCGTTGAGGTCTTCTGCCCATTTTTTGATTGGGTTGTTTGTTTTCTTGTTATTGAGTTGTATGAGTTCTTTGTATATTTTGGAAATTAAGCCCTTGTTGGTCACATCGTTTGCAAATATCTTCTCCCAGTCTGTAGGTTGCCTTTTGTCTTGTTTATGGTTTCCTTTGTTGTGCAAAAGCTTATAAGTTTGATTAGGTCCCATTTGTTTATTTTTGCTTTTATTTCTATTGCCTTGGGAGACTAACCTAAGAAAAAAATTGCTACGATTTATGTCAGAGAATGTTTTGCCTATGTTCTCTTCTAGGAGTTTTATGGTGTCATGTCTTATATTTACGTCTTTAAGCCATTTTGAGCTTAGTTTCGTGTATGGTATGAGGGAGTGTTCTAACTTCATTGATTTACATGTGGCTGTCCAATTTTCCCTAACGCTACTTGCTGAAGGGATTGTCTTTTCTCCATTGTATATTCTTTCCTCCTTTGTCAAAGATTAATTGACTCTACGTGTGTGGGTATTTGGCATTATTTAAAAGGTCAGAAATTTGCAGTTTTGCAAACGCACAATCAGCAGCACATCCTCATGTATGACAACTCTTAAGGACTTTGCCACAAGATAACCAGCAAACCTCACCGTGGTACAAATGATTTGCATGATCACTCCACATGTCATCACAACGTAATCTAAAGCTTCCCCTATATTGTAAATGATCCTATTTTTATAAATTAATACCACCTCTAACATTTTCTGTTTCTTTATGGTCTCACAACTCAAAGAGTGGTTCACTGACCAGCAGCACCAGCATCGGCTGGGAGCTTTTAGAAATGAAGACTCTCGGGACAGGACAGACCTACTGAATCAGAATCTGCATTTTAACAAGACCCCAGGTGACTCTCACGCACACTTTCAGCCTTGAGAGCACTGCCCTGTGAAATTCTGGCTTCTACTTTTTTGCTTCAGTAGCTTGTTTAGGAAAAATGAATCGAATGAATTTCACACATGGGGCAAGTCTGTGACCTGACTTCCAAATTCTTTTTTTTCCCCAATCAAACCACCTGCTCCTTTGGTGGTGGCATTCACTCAGTTTTCAAGAAGTCATTTCTGGGCTTCCCTGGTGGCGCAGTGGTTGAGAGTCCGCCTGCTGATGCAGGGGACACGGGTTCGTGCCTCGGTCCGGGAAGATCCCACATGCCGCGGAGCGGCTGGGCCCGTGAGCTATGGCTGCTGAGCCTGCGCGTCCGGAGCCTGTGCTCCACAACGGGAGAGGCCACAACAGTGAGAGGCCCGCGTACTGCAAAAAAAAAAGTCATTTCTGTGGGGAATGCATTTTCTTTAGTGTCTCTTCCCCTTAGTGACTCACAAAAAAATACTGTAGTTCTCTACACAGTTATTTAAAAAAGGACCTTAGTCATACCATTAACTTAGACAATATCTGTATTTTCACCCTGAAGCATAACAGACCTCCTGATTGGTGTGATTTGTTCCATACTCATTTCTTATAACCTTCAACAATGTCTTCTATGCATCTTTTATTTGCTGATAAAGGAATCCATTTCAGTTTGCTCCATGTTCTTTTCCACGTCTGTTTCAACCATTTTTACCACAGAAGGAAGAACATAGAAAGAAGATGTGTGGTCTTTTGCTTCTTCTAAGAAACCCTTAAAGATGCTTCTTTATTGCATGTAACATTTTAAAAAGTATTGGATTGGGTATCACCTGACCTAAAATATTGATAAGGCTATTGGAGAGGTTGTATTATGTTCTGAATGCTTAACTTTTGGATATCCTACTACTCACGATGCCTTCCTACTCACATTCCGTATAACGTCAGGTAAAAAAACACACCAGGGGCAAATTAATGATAGTTAATGATAGTGGATGTAAATATGTATTATAAATAATCTTCATCATTTCCATTTTTAAAATTTGACTGGCTTTTCACCAGAAGAAATCAGATCACCACTTTTCACCTCGCAGTGTGACTGACTCAGAGCTCATCTTTGTGATGGGCTAATGGTCAGCTCGGCCATTTCTGCATTCTCTGTCTGTGCAAATCTTTCTACTGCTATTTCTTTGCAGTAAACTTTTAAAGCCCTGTGTCTGTTTTCTGAGAATTAGTTTAGTTAAAATTAGATACTCTATTTCCTCGATGCACCTACCAGAGAATACTTCACACTACACTGAAATGAAAGAAGAGGGGCTGCCACATGTAGACCCCTGGTTTATGGAAGTGCGAGCTCCATGGGTGATAACCGTGTATGCCTCGGCCAGCTGTTCATAAAACTCACAGCAGCGTGCTTCAGTCCTACTTCTGAAGTAGAGGGAGGTGTTTGTAGAATGGTTCTGACTGCAAGTAGAGAGGAGGAGGAAGACAGGTGATGATTACCTTGGGGACATTTCAAGCAGATCGCAAGCGCGCCCCCTATCGCAGACTCGCTTTCCTGCTCCCTGGACACCCCCTGTCAGTGCGGCCCTGGGAAGCCAGACTTCGTCCATCCAGGCGCTCCTGTCTTGCCTGTCTAGGTGTAATATGGACGTATCCCACAGCTGTCTTGCCCTCCCTTTCGCAAACATTCCTGTCTCCCCATACACACTCTGAAATTAAACTCCTTCACAGCCCAATATGCTTCTCTTATAAAAAAGATTTAGAGAGAATATTTTTTCTTTCACCCAGGAGCAGATTCTACCTGCTCTGTTGATCTCGTGAAGGGCGTTTCTCTCTACCAAAGCAACAAAGCTGACTTTGCTGTCATTAAGTTTTATAAGGTGATGCTGACCCTGTCATGAAGTGTTCTCCTCCAGACTGCTTAACTCATTAACCACAGTCGAGTGTTAACCTTTCCAGACATAAATAATACAGCAGCACCTTGGCCTGAATGGAAGAGAGGAAATGGCCAGGGCTTTACTTTGTTCTTCTCCCTTGGATACTTGCAAACTTCTTTTTCTTCTTGTGTTTGACAAAATGCCAAAACCGTATTTCTCTTTATCTGTGCTGAGAAATTCTTCACCCTGCCCTGAACCCATGCCCTCTGCCATTCAACTTTGCCACATGGGTGGGGTGACTTGACACTGGGCTCAGACATGGGGCACGCTTTGGCCAGAGGAATATTAGCAGGCCTGACAGATAGAGGCTGCAAAGGGGTGTGGGCATCAGAGCTTGCTCCCTTGCATCTCTGCTTTCACCAGGAGAAAGGCAAGCTGAGGCTAGCCCACAGGTCCCAGGAGGAGGCCGAGTGTCACGTGGAGCAGACCCCAGTCACCTCAGTCACCACAGACTCATCCAGATAATCTGATAGCCCTGGAGTCTCAGATAGGTGAGTCCAACCAAGGTTGGGGGAGCCACTTAGCTGACCCCCAGTTGATTTCCAAAGTGGGAGCATAAACAGTGGTATATGTGCCTGGGTTTTCATGGTTGTTTGCTAACCAGCACTAGGTCCGTCCTCTCTAAGGCCTGTCCCTCCCTCTGCGCTCTGGACCCGGGCATGCCCCCTTGTCAGGGACCTCTCTAATGATCACCTCCTCTGGCACCTATTTCTTGAATGTTTTCTTCCTCATTGGTTGTTTCTCATCAGCATTTGAATCCTCTCAAGTCCCTCCTATCACTGGGTTCCTAAGTAATTGCATTTTGTCCTATTACTCTCTCATCCACTTATCACCTCATTTCCCCTTTCCCTTCACAGGTAGCATCTTGAAAGAGAAGGGTTATGCCTATTCCTGGTTTCCACTTTTCCACCCCCCATTTCACTCTCAACCCACTCTCCCATCACAACACTGAAACTGCTCTTACCCAGGCCACCAATGACCTGCTGGTTATTGAATCTAATGTATACTTTCCCTCCTCCTCTTCACCTACATCCTTATCCACATCCTCATCCTTCTGCTCTCACAGTCCCTCTAGCACCATGCTCTCCTACGTCTCCTACTTCACTGCTCACCCTCACGCTGCCTCTGGGCTTTTCATGCTCATTCCTTCCCTTTGACATTGGTTGGTTCCCTTGGGCTCTAGTCTAGGATATCTTCACCCTTCACCTGGGATCATTTCATCCATATCTCATTGTCTCTATTGCCAACAATAGTCTGATAACTCCCAGATTTCTAAGTCTTCCAAGCTCCTTGTACTGAGCTCCAGATACATACATCTAAGAGTCTATTGGATAGCCCATAGGCAAACATGAAATGTCCAAAATTTAACTCAGTGCTGCCCTCTCTAAACTCCCTCTTTCCCCAGTATTCACTGTCTTGGTGAATAGCACCGTCTCTCCCACCTGGTAACAAATGCCAGAGTCCTCGGCACTGTCCTTAGTTTCTCTCTTTCTTCCTTCTTCCACATTCAACTCATTCTCAAGTATGGTTAATCCTATCTTCCTAATATACCTTCAGTCTGTTTACTTGTCTCTATCCCACGTCAGCTACCTTAGTTAAGGTCACGGTTATCCTTTGACTGATTACTTTACCAGGCTCTTAACTTACCTCCTCTCCTCACCTCTCCCAGCTCTGAGCCATTTTCCATACTGCTACCAACACCATCTTTCTAAAATGGAAATTTGGTAGCATCATTCCCCTTCTTATAAACTTTTAATGGTTCCCATTGCCAGAAATCACAGAAGGCTCTTTCTGATCTGGATCCCAGCTTACCTCTCCAGCTTTACCTCTTAACATACTCTTTCTTGAACAAGTGGAAGCCATAAAGAGCTACCTGCGGTTGCTCAAAGACATCCTATTTTCTCTCTCTTTGCCACTTTTGTTCCTCTAGCTTCACTTGCCTAGAACAGCTGACACCCCAGCCTTGCCCTGGCAGGTGGGGTAGGAAGCAAGCCCGTGTCCCCCACGCACTGGCAGTCACCCCTGTCTTTACCACTCAGCCCGTCTCCTTGCACGCCGAGGCCTCTTTCCTAAGCTACCATCCATATGTAAGGGCCTTGTGGCAGGGATTGTGTCCTGTTCAACACGCCATCCCCAGAACCCAACACATTTGGGAACCCAGGAGATGCTCAATTAATGTTGGTTGACTGTGCAACTGAGAAAATAAACTAATATGCACATGAATCATAGACGTCTTACCTGAAAGTTTCTCCACCTTGTGAAGACCTTTTAGTTCCTCAAAGATTTCCTCCTCTCGTCCTACCATCCACAAATGCCTTTTGTCCTTATTTTATTGTCCACTATTTTTAAAATAAATTTATTTAATTAATTAATTTATTTTTGGCTGTGTTGGGTCTTCGTTGCTGCGCACGGGCTTTCTCTAGTTGCGCACGGGCTTTCTCTAGTTGCGGCGAGTGGGGGCCATTCTTTCTTGCAGTGCGTGGGCTTCTCATTGAGGTGGCTTCTCTTGTTGCGGCGCACGGGCTCTAGCCGCGTGGGCTTCAGTAGTTGTGGCTCACGGGCTCCAGAGTGCAGGCTCAGTAGTTGTGGCATGTGGGTTCAGTAGTTGTGGCTCACAGGCTCTAGAGCGCAGGCTCAGTAGTTGTGGCGCATGGGCTTAGTTGCTCCGCGGCCTGTGGGATCTTCCTGGACCAGGGCTCGAACCCGTGTCCCCTGCATTGGCAGGCAGATCCTTAACCACTGCACCACCAGGGAAGCCCTATTGGCACTATCTTTAGGTCCCATAAAAATGTCTTCAATTTCTTTTACTAGCTGTCTCAGAGCAATAATCTTCTCCAGTTTCCCCTGTCTCTAATGACTGCCATATGGGGACATGATACGCTAATGCTTGCTTCAATAAGCTGGAGTTGTTAAAACAAACTGAACTTCCTCCAGCTCACCTCTCATTTTAAAGGGCCCACTAAAATTGATTCTGTGAAATAGGCTTTTAAAAAATATCTTTCTCAAGGAGAAAATATAAACCAGGGAGGGCTGTTAGTTTGGAAAACACAGGCTTATTTGGAGACCCAGTTTGTTTCACTTGACCGCACAGGAGGTAATAATGCCTGTTGGCACAGAGCAGTCTAAACCTGTTTCCATCCACACTAATGGAACCAGAGTTCTCAAAGATTCTGAGAAACAATGACACCAGCTTCAGCTTTGAATGACTTGGGGAGTGACCCAGTTATGACATGTGCACAATTTGTGTGTCTGTGTGATGGCGGTGATGGTGTGTTACACAGCATTATAACACAAACGTTCTTGTTCGTTTGTGCCATGGTTCCTCCAAATTAGTAAACCAGAGTATCACAATTCTGTGTCTAAAAACTTTCCTATGACTGTATGAAATCTGTGGATTATACCAATTTATACACACACATTTTATAATATTTATCATCTAAGCCTTCTATATCTTCTATGACTGTAAACAGTAAATAGCCCCAGACTGAGCACTTTCCTGCGACAGGACTCATGTGGGGTCATGTTGTGAATTGAGGGTCCTGGAATCATCATCAGAAAAGTACTTCAAGGCTGGAACCCAGTTTCAAAATGGGGAAGAAAGGTCTGACTCTCTAACTCCTGTTTGTAGCCTACAAATGACCTTGCTTGTGTCCTTGTGAAACAGAATTTTTTCCTCCTCTCTCCTTTCACTGAGGGGGTTGCATGTAGGGGGTCATTCAGCCAGGTGGTTTCCTTGAACCCTGATCACTTGTGTCCACTGCCAGGACGAAATGTGTTCTCAGAGGCCTGAGAACATAACACAGACAAAGAAAGCAGACAGACAGGCAGAGGAACACGCAGCATGGGGAGCTGGAAGCGCAGTGGGAGCTCAGTGCAGACACAGCCCCTGGCAAGGTACTTGGAGGAGAGCTCACAGTGGTGATCTGGGGCTATAAAATGTCAATTGGTTTTTTAGGTGGTGAGATATATATATATATTTTTTATGTCAGTTCTATTTCTTTTCTTTAAACAGAGAAACTAAACTTTTGTGGTGTCCATAGGGTGATTCAAAAACTGTGGAAAATCATGTTATGCAGTAGAGAGAACTGCTGAAATGAGAAAATATGGACTATAGCAGAAGAGCAGAAATGAGACTTAGTAATGGGTCCATTCGACAGTCAGCCACAGGCTTCCAGCCGTGGGCCTAGCAAGCACATTACCTCTCCCAGTGCCCTGGGATACCCGGTCTGTTTTCCTAACCTCTGCCAGACCTTTTGTTTTTGGTCTGAAGAAGTAGAGTTCAAATGTGTGCAAAGCTCTGGATGTTTTCTATCCAGCTATAAAAGTCCTAAGAATGCAGACAATGGCTTCCCATGGCTTTAAAAATGTAGTGGAGTCTCCAAACTCTCATGATTACACACCCCTCTCAGTTTAAAAATGTGTATATATTTATTAATACATTGTAAGCATGTGCTCATCTACTAATATAATGTGCACATGGTAAAGCATATACAAAACATGGAAGCTAAGCAATGTATGAGATAAATGTACAAGCAGAAGTTCTAACATAGTATTTTCTTCCCACACTATAGATTGCCTCTCTGCCTCCTGTGTGGTGAGCGTGTGTCCCAGCCAAGAGGAAAGATCACTTCAACTACTCACACGCAGGCCTACAGAGAACAGAAGGAGGATCAAGAGACGGAGAAGCTGGTAAGTTCTTCAGAGACGGGATTTATGAATACGGAGATGTGGACTTCCATTTCTGGAGATACACTGGACTAGAAATCCTGAAATCCTCTCCACTCCCAAATAAACAAACACATAGCAACAAAGTAAAAGGCTGAATAAAATGTTTCAAAAATTCAGAACCTTTAGGGCAGTGGTGAAAGACTCACAATGTAAAAATAAAGTGGCCATGGAAGACAGCAGCTGCCCTCAAGGGTTTTGACCCCCATCATCCATTCTAGTGCCTCAAGTTTCCTGGCCATATTGGGGAGGTGGAGAGTCAGAAGGGCAGGGACCCCCTACATGCTACACCCTCAGCAAAAGGATACAGGAGGAAAAAATTCTGCTTCACAAGGGCACAAACTTGTCTGTCTCTGCCTTGGCCCTTGGAAAAAGAAAAACCTCTCTCGGGCTTCCCTGGTGGCGCAGTGGTTGAGAGTCCGCCTGCCGATGCAGGGGAAACGGGTTCGTGCCCCGGTCTGGGAAGATCCCACATGCCGCGGAGCGGCTGGGCCCGTGAGCCATGGCCGCTGGGCCTGTGCGTCCGGAGCCTGTGCTCCGCAACGGGAGAGGCCACAACAGTGAGAGGCCCACATACCACAAAAAAAAAAAAAAAAAAAAAAGAAAAACCTCTCCCAAATATGTGCATCCACTGGCCTGTTTCCATGCAGGTTTGCAGCTGGAATTCACACTATCCGTAAATACTGAAAAGTGCTGAGATTGATTAATGAGAAATTAGTTCAAAGCGGTCCAGTGTTGAAAGCACCGCTGGCAGATGGCAGAAGCAAGTACAAATGTTCTCTAGAGGAATATACGTCAACCCCAGGCTCCTAGGATTTTCATAGATAAGGGCCTGAGAACAGGAGGGTGTGGAGGAGAGAGAAGGCCAAATACAGATTTAAGAGGGGCTCCTGGGCCTCCCTGGTGGCGCAGTGGTTGAGAGTCCGCCTGCCAATGCAGGGGACACGGGTTTGTGCCCCGGTCCGGGAAGATCCCACATGCCGCGGAGTGGATAGGCCTGTGAGCCATGGCTGCTGAGCCTGCGCGTCCGGAGCCTGTGCTCCGCAACGGGAGAGGCCACAGCAGTGAGAGGCCCGCGTACCGCAAAAAAAAAAAAAAAAAAAAAAAAAAAGAGGAGCTCCTGAGAGAGAGAACACAGAAAATGGGATGAGGCAATATTTGAAGAATAAAGTCTGAGGATTTTCCAGATTTGGAATTGCAACAAACCCCAAGCAGGATAATAAAAAGAAATCCACATATTGACACACCGCTGTAGTGAAACTGCTTTTAAACCAAAGGCAAAGAGCAGGTATTAAAAACAGCCAGAGAGGAAACTCAGGTCATAGGAACAACAGCTGATGGACATTTTAGCCCCTCAGTAGCAACAGCAGGATCCAGAAAGAGGAGGGATGCTAGCTCCAAAAGGCGGAGAATCGAGAACAGTCTACCCTGTGAAAACATCTTTTGAGAATACAGGAAAAGAAAAACTTGCAGACAAATGTCAGGAGAGATCACCACCAACAGAACCTTCTTAAAGAATCTTCTCTTGTCTCTGAGAGATCCCTCCTCATTCTCAGAGAACAGTTCTACGTCACGACACTGGTCCTGAGAAGCATCAGGAGTGATTTCTACAGAAGATGGTCTCCTCACCTCACCCAACCCCTCTCCTGCTGGTTCCCATGTGCTCAGAGCTACCTGGACCGGTTGGGTGCATTTCTTCTCTCCCTTCTCTTCTCACATTGCTGAACTCACACTGGGAGCTCCTGACAAGTGGTTCTTTGCCTTTCCCGAATGGGCTCTCTGCACCAGATGTTAGAAATTAGGTTTCGTCCAGACATCAGCAAATCTCAGATCCGAGGCACTGCCTGGGCTCCCAACAAGGCAAGGGCAGAAAGTCCTGCTCAGCTGACACAAGAAAGACTAATGACCTTTGTTTTCCAACCAGCCCGATATTCATCCCCATTCACAGTAGTTAAATTTACTCATCACCATTTGGTATTTGGGCGACCCTAAAAGCACTGACAGGTAAAGAGAAAGGGAAGCAGTAGGGGAAACGCTAGGAGGCGTAATGAAAACGGAGTGTTAATACCTCTGCCCATCAAAGCCCCGTTCACTGTGGCTCTGAGTGCAGCTCATGAAGCAGAGCTGCCGGCTGGAAAGGAGCAGGCAGAACATGTGCCAGGGCGGGCTTGTGCTCGTCCTCGAGGTCGTGAGCACAGGTGCCACTCCCTGCCCTCCTCACGGCCCAGCTGCCTGGGCAGCCCATGGACCAGCCTCGCCTGGGTTAAGTGCCTCATGAAGCCAGAACTCTGGCTGGTCCTCGGCACATCTCCCCCGAGAGGAGTGGTGGTGCTGAAGGGACCTCACTTCTGGATGGAATCCCTCGGGCTGTGCAGAGGACTGGCTTTTCTCAGGGGCTTTGACCATCCATGAAGGCAACGCTGACCTCAGGAGATGGAACAAGGGTGCTGACGGAGGCTCATGCAGAAGCCAATAAGGCAAGCAAACCTGAAGCATCTGAGTGATTTTATGATTTCCCCATAATACCACCATTCCATTGTCCTACGCAGAGAATAGAAGCTCAGGCGTGATGCCCAGCTCATTTTATTCTTAGAACTAACTTGGTGAGGCAGAGATTATCAGCATCCTTTCTTTATAAATGGAGGATGCTGAGGGGAGAAGTCAAGGGACCAAGGCCCTGTGGCTGGTAAGCTCAGGGCTCTAGTCCTTTGTATGCAAAGTCAGAGCTTTATCTGACAAAGATGGTGCTCCTAGCCTGAGATGCTATGCCAGTGCCTATACAGTAGCATTAGTCAGTGTTACCTGAGCTCTTCCTGTGAGCTAGGAACAGCTCTAAGGGTTTACATGTGTTAACCCATCTAATTCTCACAGTTGCCCCAGGGAGTAGGTACTATTTTTATTCCTATTCTACAAAATTAGAACACTATAGGCCCAGAGAGGTTTTTTCTTGCCCAAGGTCATAGGGCTGGTAGAGTCGCTGGGATCAAACCCTCCAGAGCCTTTGTTCCTAATCCCCTTTATACAGACCATATTTTTTCACTCCCTCTTCCTTTCTCCTCCATCCCTCCGCTCTCTTTCCTTCTGTCTCTAAATAAGGGCCCAGTAAGTCCTGAAATGATAAATCAATACAAAGAAAACGTTAATGGCTTTTCCTTTAATACCTACTGCTGTTTCTTCATCTAGAAGGGGTCTTTGGCTGGTTTTTCTGAGGAGGGAAGGATCAGCATTAAGGCATCTGCATCTTGAAGCCAACAGCACGAGGCATTGCAGGCTGGCCGGGACTTAACCCAGGGCTTGGCAGTGTCAGCCAGGGACGGAGCTAATGAACCACAGCTCCATCTCTGTGACCCAACCCAGGGCACCATGTCCTGGGCTGGCATCCACAAATATGCCCAGATGCAGAGCCCCTGCTGTCTTCTCTGCAGCCTAAACCAGGTTATGTTCTGGAAAGGCTAGCAGAGCAGGCCTGCCCTTGCTCTCCTCACCACACCTCCCCAGAAAGCAGGTGTGCAAGTTGGCCAGCCAGCAGAAGAGGTGACTGCCCTGCAGCTGTCACACATGAGGTGTATTAAACTGCAGAGCACCAGAGCTTTGCTTGTGACTGGTTGGTCCCCAGCAGCCTGCCTTTGTCATCCGTGTCACTGTTTCGCTGCCACAGCTTTATTAGGATGCAGTGACACCTTGTAATTGCTCCTTTGTGGAGGCCCATTGACTGGACCATATGTCTTAGGAGTCTCTGTCAGTAGATCTATTGTATATTAATTACCTCTGCTTTGGATTCTGCAAACACTGCCAGGCCAGTCATGGGTAGAAAATGTATCTTCTGTGACAAAGATACAGAGGAAGGGACAGGTCCAGGCTTGTGGGCCTTAAAGTTTATACAATATGAGGGCCTTCTTTAAGAAAAAGAACACAACATTATGAATATGAAATGTCTAGGCCCTCATGGGGGACCTATGTGTGTTGGAAGGTGGGTACTGATGATTAAATTTTATTAGTTTCATGGTAAGAGTATATCTTATAGCAGGTGACTGACAGATGTATGGAAGCAAGGGTTGCCTTTTGAGTAGTCTTCTGCCATGGCTTGTTTGGGGGCCTATTCATGGAAATTGGTCTTCCTCTTTACCACTCAGCAAAGGAGAAGAATGTCGGAGAAAGAAGGAGAGGCAACTCTCAATTCCACTTCACTAAAGAGAAAAGTCAAGTCATCCATAGATTTTTCCAGCCAACAGGGCACAAGGCACAGGTGCAGAGAGAGTGAAGAAAACAGAAATGTCCTGAGAGTGACACATAGGATCTTGCTCCTAAAACTCATCAAGAAAGGAATCAACACTATTTTGGAGATGGCAGTGGGAGGGCTAAAGTAATGAACTAAAATACCTTTCACTCACCCCACTAACCAGTCTCACTGCTGTCAATAGGTAGGGTCATTCCTATGTTGGCTATTTTCTATTTGTTCCCACCCAGCCCCCCAACATTGCCCACTCTCTGCCCATCTCTACCCTGTTGTTTGCCCAAAGGCTACCCCTCAGGCTGCATCACCCAGGTTCCCTTGCCCTCTGGCCTACAGTTGGTCTTGGTCAATGGGAAGCACCAGCAGGAGATCAGAAGGTGAGAGGAGAGAGAGAGACTGGAGTATTTCTTCCCTGTTCTCTCCCTGCATCAGTACCATAGTTCTGGCAGGGGCCAAGCAGTCATGCCTCCATGACCACAGCTCTCTGGGCTCTGGTCACAGGCCTAGAGCTGGCAATGGCTTCCCACTGTTAGTGGTTTCTGGGAGCCTCAACACGCAAGGACTGTCCCACAAGGCCTCTTATGAAAAGAAGGCATGAAGAAAGGAGGAAAGAGAAAGGGACACAGAAACAGGGAAACAGGCAGAGAGCAAGACAGAGAAAGAGAGAAACATACTTGAAATGATTAAATGAGAAACTCTTTTCCTTTGCTAAACCCAGGCTGCCCTTTCCAGTCAGGATTTCTGAAAGATCTTTGAAACAGAACCTAATGTAAAAGGTTGACGATTTGTAAAAGCAGCAGCGATTTCCATGGGGAGATAAAGGGGAAGGAGAGCACCACATGGTCTTGAAAGGAAGCCTGTTATTTTGAAGTTGGAAGTGATGCTAAGGATGGCCCTTAGACAGGAACATTTCTCTCAAGTCTTTAGAAACTGATGAAGAGTGAATCATAAAGCAAAGGATCCACCTCCCTTTGGCTGCTGGTGGGTCAGAACAATCTGGGCCAGAAGAGAGTGCTGGAGGCCTGAGATCTTGACCACCCTAACCCCAGTTAGTCATGGATCTTGAAGAAATTCCTGAACTCCCAGCGACTCCATTTCCTTTCCTGTGAGACGGGATAGATGATGTCTACACCACCCAGGGATGCAGCATGCATGAAAGATTCAACAAACGTCACATCGAGTAAGTGCAAAGCACCATACCAGAGCTAGGTTTGTTCGTTTGTTTGTTTAAATAAGTTAGTATATGGTATACCATGTATGGTATATGGTCCAAGAATAGGTGTTATTATAATTTTACCAGCATGTTGGAGAGTATAGCAACGACAGTCTCAGCAAGAAACAGAATTCAATGAGGACATGCTGATAAAGAGCCTTCTTAAAGGTATGGACAGGGTCAAGGGAAACAGCAGGCACGCTGAGGAACCCAGAAGCCGTTACTACCTCTAGGCTTGCCATGGACAAAGGGTCACTTGGGGTCACTCTGAACAAGGAACTCAGCTCTACTTCAAAAAAACCCAAGGGGGTAGGAGGCGGAAAATGCCATTGCACATACCTTTTGGTTGTTTTCCCTTAAACCCTCTTTTGGAAGTAGGTGAATGTAACTCTTATAAATCAACTAACCTAACAGATAAAGATATTTACCAACAAAACAAAATTTGGTAAATTTTATCCCAGAATAATTTGTCCAGGCTTCTGTAAATAACAAACATTTTGGCTTATTAAAGAATATAAACTCAATTAAAGAGGGTTGTGTCTTTTTTTGTTTGTTTTTGAAACTTAAATCAATGGTTAGATAAATATATCTTAAGAGAAGCCCTGCTTCCCTGGTGGCGCAGTGGTTGAGAGTCCGCCTGCCGATGCAGGGGACATGGGTTCGTGCTCCGGTCTGGGAAGATCCCACATACCACGGAGCGGCTAGGCCCGTGAGCCATGGCCACTGAGCCTGCGCGTCCGGAGCCTGTGCTCTTCAACAGGAGAGGCCACAACAGTGAGAGGCCCATGTACCGCAAAAAAAAAAAAATTCCATATGACAATCAAAAAAAAAGAGAAGCCCTGGCCTGCAGCTCTCCCACTGATCAATAGCTCTTGCCTTTAGTGATGGGTCCATTTGCCCACTGACCACTACCCCATTATCTGTTCCCCATCCTAGCTCTTATTCAGCCTTTAAGAAAGGAGGCCCAGTGATCCAACTGGAGTTTCAGGTTGCTGATTGAGTTAAAGGTGGGATAGAAGCTCTGACTCACTTTTTTATAAACTTTCTTTTATCCACTTCATAATCTTTCTCTCACTACACATGCCCTTGCCACTGCCTAGAGAAAGACTCAACAACTGTATTTCGCCTAGGAATTTTATGCAGAACAAAGCCCTTCTCGTTGGCCCGTTTGTGCATCAAGCTTTTTCCATAATATGAAATTGATTCCCAAGAACTGCGCCTAAAACATAACTTGCTATTGATTATCTTCCTGCATTAGAGAAGAGCCAAAAGATGTCAAAATCTTATGACCAAGAGAAGTAAAATGAGCAGATGCTCCTTGCTCTGGGTCATTACTTTCTTCACCCTGCTTGGGGATTCTGTAAACCACCAAAAATAAGCAGTGTAAAAACAAAGTAACGGTGAGGCAGCAAAGCTAACCATAAAAGGGCCACTCAACTCTGCATACCCCAATCTGTCAGTCTCTTCACAATTCCATGCCTTGAGCAGAACACCTGACCAAAAATCTTTCTCCAGGCTAAAATTCTATACCTGCTGGGAAGTCAGATGATGAAAACAAAAGGGAAGATAATTGGGTGAGAGCTCTATTTGAGTTACAAAATATCGGAGATGGGCTGTCTCAGCCTAACTCAGTATAAAGAATACAACTTTATTATGCAGCATCTTTCACTCTATATCCAAAAATGCCTTTCAGGGCAAAATTATTTGTGATTTGGACAACTGAAGAATTTCATCCAGAGAAGACACTAAAGTCTTTAGTTGAGACTTGAAATGAACTAGAGGTTCAATGAGGCACAGATATAATCCTCTTGAAGAGGATCTAAACAAATCCTGCTGCCCCAGCCTCAGGACATCGTGCATGGGAACCCACCTTGCCTAACCAGTTGGTTTCCCATCTTCTGCTATGGCTCGGACTATCTTCCCTCTAGCTCTTGCTACACTCATCTGAACTGCCCTCTGGTCTCACAGTTCAGGTCATTCGGACTCCAGGAAACTTTAGGATAGTTTAGGAACTGCCCTACTGATGTTCTTCTCAGGAAACAGAAAGCCAAGACATCTGCTACAAATGAGGGGATGGAAACTAGGAATAGTGATGGGGTAGAGCGATTGAAGAGAGTGGTGATATTTAAATGAGTCATTTTGGAACCAGACCAAAAAGTTTCAGGCACTAAGGGGTTGGTGTCTTTAACTCATAAGGATGACACCACGTTGGGCTTTCATGGGCACCACTAAGCAGCAGGACTTGAAGAAGTGGGTGGTTGGATTTACCCAGAGTTGGGATTGTCAGGGTGCTGATTCTCAGTGGAGGGGTGACAGCTCAGGAGGCAGCGGAGGGGATTGGGAAGAGCCTTAGTGAAGTGACTACCAGTGAAAAACATAATGGTAGCAAAGGAGGGAAAGCCAGAAAGCACTGATGGACTGGGATGCCCCGAAGAGTCAGGAACTGGAGATCTTGAAGGATGGAAGAGCATGTCTGGTGGGACTGGTGATATGTGGGAGAAGTAGAGAAATGGCCAAGAGTGGAAATCCCAAGTTTAAGGCAGGATGAAGGGAGAGGGAGGGGTGTGGCCTGGTTCAGGGTGTGGCCATGGCAGTTATTGGACAAGGTAGAGGGGAAGAGAGGAGTGAGGGGTCTGGACTGGGCTGTTCGATGACCTGTCCTTGTGGACTTTGAGGTCAATTAGCCTAATGTCAGGAAACAGATTTTGCCAGAGAACATGGAGCTGCTAAAGCAGTGCTGTAATCAGAGCCCAGGCCTGTGGACTACCATTTTTTTGTGTATTCTCCATTAATAAGCACTGCCCACCCCTCCTGGTAACCACCATGCTGGAAACATCTCACAACGAAGAAAGCTTCACGAAGCCTCACTTAGATCTCTAATTCCAGGTGTCAGGATGACAGCCCCTTCCCTGCTAAGGAAAACCCTGGGATTGAGAATCCTGGCTCCCAATCAACCTCCTCATACTGGCATAAGTCCTTAAAAGTACCTATCTAGAGGTTAGATGGAAAAAAAGATGAAATGGACAAAATTACAAAAAAAGGTGAGGGTCTCAATTATTTTCTCCTGATTTAGGTCTTGGCTCCTCTACAACGCTGTGTCTGAGCTGGAGATGTCGTAAGTGCCAGCCCTCGGGTAGATCAACTCTTCTCTCTTTTCACCTCCCGGTCTTCTCTGTCTAGGGAGGGTTCTGGGAAGGGAAGAGCTATTACTTGATGAATCAAAACTAATATTCTTATGTAACTGTTTCTCTTGTTCTTGCCTGGCCTCTGAACGATTCTATGTGAAAATGTGCTTTTTGCATCCTTGCCATACTATCCCCAAGCAACATGGGATCAGAAACTAAGCACCCAATTTAGTTCCAAGTTAGAACTTTTGGTGTCCAATCATGGTGAAAGGTTTTGGTACATATTCAAAAGTCAATTACACACCAGAAATACAGCTACACTTGGAACAACTCCTACAGAACACCTACTGAACGCTGGCAGAAGACCCCAGACCTCCCAAAAGGCAAGAAACTCCCCACATACCTGGGTAGGGCAAAGCGGAGAGATTCCCGCACAGAGGATCGGTGCCGAGCGGCACTCACCAGCCCGAGAGGCTTGTCTGCTCGCCCGCCGGGGCGGGCGGCGCTGGAAGCTGAGGCTCGGGCTTCGGTCAGAGCGCAGGGAGAGGACTGGGGCTGGCGGCGAGAACTCAGCCTGAAGGGGGCTAATGTGCCACAGCTAGCCAGGAGGGAGTCCGGGAAAACTCTGGAGCTGCCGAAGAGGCAAGAGACTTTTTCTTCCCTCTTGGTTTCCTGGTGCGCGAGGAGAGGGGATTAAGAGCGCTGCTTAAAGGGGCTCCACAGACGGGCGCGAGTCGCGACTGAAAGCGCGGAGCCCAGTGACGGGCGTGGGACGCTGGGGCTGCTGCTGCTGCCGCCGCCAAGAAGCCTGTGTGCGAGCGCAGGTCACTGTCCACACCGCCCTTCCGGGAGCCTGTGCAGCCCGCCACTGCCGGGGTCCCGGGATCCAGGGGCGGCTTCCCTGGGAGAACGCACGGCGCGCCTCGGGCTGGTGCAACGTCACGCCGGCCTCTGCCGCCGCAGGCTCGCCCCGCACTCCGTTCCCCTCCCTCCCCCCCGGCCTGAGTGAGCCAGAGTCCCCGAAGAGGCTGCTCCTTTAACCCTGTCCTGTCTGAGCGAAGAACAGACGCCCTCCGGCGACCTACACGCAGAGGCAGGGCCAAATCCAAAGCTGAGACCCAGGAGCTGTGAGAACAAAGAAGAGAAAGGGAAACCTCTCCCAGCAGCCTCAGAAGCAGCGGATTAAAGCTCCACAATCAACTAGATGTACCCTGCATCTGTGGAATACATGAATAGACAACAAATCATCCCAAATTGAGGAGCCAGGAGTCAGTGCTGTGCCTCTGAGGTGGGAGAGCCAACTTCAGGACACTGGTCCACAAGAGACCTCCCAGCTCCACATAATATCAAACGGCGAAAATCTTCCAGAGATCTCCATCTCAACACCAGCACCCAGCTTCACTCAACGACCAGCAAGCTACAGTGCTGGACACCCTATGCCAAACAACTAGCAAGACAGGAACACAACGCCACCCATTAGCAGAGAGGCTGCCTAAAATCATAAAAAGTCCGCAGACACCCCAAAACACACCACCAGACGTGGACCTGCCCACCAGAAAGACAAGATCCAGCCTCATCCACCAGAACACAGGCACGAGTCCCCTCCACCAGGAAGCCTACACAACCCACTAAACCAACCTTAGCCACTGGGGACAGACACCAAAAACAACGGGAACTACGAACCTGCAGCCTGCAACAAGGAGACCCCAAACACAGTAACATAAGCAAAATGAGAAGACAGAAAAACACACAGCAGGAGAAGGAGCAAGATAAAAACCCACCAGACCTAACAAATGAAGAGGTAATAGGCAGTCTACCTAAAAAGAATTCAGAATAATGATGGTAAAGATGACCCAAGATTCTATTTCCAATATCCAAAATCTTGGAAATAGAATAGACAAAATGCAAGAAACAGTTAACAAGGACCTAGAAGAACTAAAGATGAATCAAGCATCGATTAAAAACACAATAAATGAAATAAAAAATACTCTAGGTGGGATCAATAGCAGAATAACTGAGGCAGAAGAACGGATAAGTAAGGTGGAAGATAAAATAGTGGAAATAACTGCTGCAGAGCAAAATAAAGAAAAAAGAATGAAAAGAACAGAGGACAGTCTCAGAGACCTCTGGGACAACATTAAACGCACCAACATTCGAATTATAGGGGTTCCAGAAGAAGAAGAGAAAAAGAAAGGGACTGAGAAAATATTTGAAGAGATTATAGTTGAAAACTTCCCTAATATGGGAAAGGAAATAGTTAATCAAGTCCAGGAGGCACAGAGAGTCCCATACAGAATAAATCCAAGGAGAAATACGCCAAGACACATATTAATCAAACTGTCAAAAATTAAACACAAAGAAATCATATTAAAAGCAGCAAGGGAAAAACAACAAATAACACACAAGGGAATCCCCATCAGGTTAACAGCTGATCTCTCAGCAGAAACTCTACAAGCCAGAAGGGAGTGGCAGGACATAATTAAAGTGATGAAGGAGAGAAACCTGCAACCAAAATTACTCTACCCAGCAAGGATCTCATTCAGATTTGATGGAGAAATTAAAACGTTTACAGACAAGCAAAAGCTGAGAGAGTTCAGCACCACCAAACCAGCTTTACAACAAATGCTAAAGGAACTTCTCTAGGCAAGAAACACAACAGAAGGAATATACCTACAATAACGAACCCAAAGCAATTAAGGAAATGGGAATAGGAACATACATATCAATAATTACCTTAAATGTAAATGGATTAAATGCTCCCACCAAAAGACACAGAGTGGCTGAATGGATACAAAAACAAGCCCCATATATATGCTGTCTACAAGAGACCCACTTCAGACCTAGAGACACATACAGATTGAAAGTAGGAGGATGGAAAAAGATATTCCATGCAAATGGAAATCAAAAGAAAGCTGGAGTAGCAATTCTTATATCAGACAAAATAGACTTTAAAATAAAGACTATTAGAAGAGACAAAGAAGGACACTACATAACAATAAAGGGATCGATCCAAGAAGAAGATATAGCAATTGTAAATATTTATGCACCCAACATAGGAGCACCTCAATACATAAGGCAAATACTAACAGCCACAAAAGGGGAAATCGACAGTAACACAATCATAGTAGGGGACTTTAACACCCCACTTTCACCAATGGACAGATCATCCAAAATGAAAATAAATAAGGAAACACAAGCTTTAAATGATACATTAAACAAGATGGACTTAGTTGATATTTATAGGACATTCCATCCAAAAACAACAGAATACACATTTTTCTCAAGTGCCCATGGAACATTCTCCAGGATAGATCATATCTTGGGTCACAAATCAAGCCTTGGTAAATTTAAGAAAATTGAAATTGTATCAAGTATCTTTTCTGACCACAATGCTATGAGACTAGATATCAATTACAGGAAAAGAGCTGTAAAAAATACAAACACATGGAGGCTAAACAATACACTACTTAATAACGAAGGGATCACTGAAGAAATCAAAGAGGAAATTAAAAAATACCTAGAAACAAATGACAATGGAGACACGACGACCCAAAACCTATGGGATGCAGCAAAAGCAGTTCTAAGAGGGAAGTTTATAGCAATACAATCCCACCTTAAGAAACAGGAAACATCTCAAATAAACAACCTAACCTTGCACGTAAAGCAATTAGAGAAAGAAGAACAAAAACATCCCAAAGTTAGCAGAAGGAAAGAAATCATAAAAATCAGATCAGAAATAAATGAAAAAGAAATGAAGGAAACGATAGCAAAGATCAATAAAACTAAAAGCTGGTTCTTTGAGAAGATAAACAAAATTGATAAACCATTAGCCAGACTCATCAAGAAAAAAAGGGAGAAGACTCAAATCAATAGAATTAGAAATGAAAAAGGAGAAGTAACAACTGACACTGCAGAAATACAAAAGATCATGAGAGGTTACTACAAGCAACCCTATGCCAATAAAATGGACAACCTGGAAGAAATGGACAAATTCTTAGAAATGCACAACCTGCCAAGACTGAATCAGGAAGAAATAGAAAATATGAGCAGACCAATCGCAAGCACTGAAATTGAAACTGCGATAAAAAATCTTCCAACAAACAAAAGCCCAGGACCAGATGGCTTCACAGGCGAATTCTATCAAGCATTTAGAGAAGAGCTAACACCTATCCTTCTCAAACTCTTCCAAAATATAGCACAGGGAGGAACACTCCCAAACTCATTCTACGAGGCCACCATCACCTTGATACCAAAACCAGACAAGGATGACACAAAGAAAGAAAACTACAGGCCAATATCACTGATGAACATGGATGCAAAAATCCTCAACAAAATACTAGCAAACAGAATCCAACAGCACATTAAAAGGATCATACACCATGATCAAGTGGAGTTTATTCCAGGAATGCAAGGATTCTTCAATATACGCAAATCAATCAATGTGAAACACCATATTAACAAATTGAAGGAGAAAAACCATATGATCATCTCAATAGATGCAGAAAAAGCTTTCGACAAAATTCAACACCCATTTATGATTAAAACCCTGCAGAAAGTAGGCATAGAGGGAACTTTCCTCAACATAATAAAGGCCATATATGACAAACCCACAGCCAGCATCGTCCTCAATGGTGAAAAACTGAAACCATTTCCACTAAGATCAGGAACAAGACAAGGTTGCCCACTCCCACCACTCTTATTCAACATAGTTTTGGAAGTTTTAGCCACAGCAATCAGAGAAGAAAAGGAAATAAAAGGAATCCAAATTGGAAAAGAAGAAGTAAAGCTGTCACTGTTTGCAGATGACATGATACTATACATAGAGAATCCTAAAGATGCTACCAGAAAACTACTAGAGCTAATCAATGAATTTGGTAAAGTGGCAGGATACAAAATTAATGCACAGAAATCTCTGGCATTCCTATATACTAATGATGAAAAATCTGAAAGCGAAATCAAGGAAACACTCCCATTTACCATTGCAACAAAAAGAATAAAATATCTAGGAATAAACCTACCTAAGGAGACAAAAGACCTGTATGGAGAAAATTATAAGACACTGATGAAAGAAATAAAGATGATACAAATAGATGGAGAGATGTACCATGTTCTTGGATTGGAAGAATCAACATTGTGAAAATGACTCTACTACCCAAAGCAATCTACAGATTCAATGCAATCCCTATCAAACTACCACTGGCATTTTTCACAGAACTAGAACAAAAAATTTCACAATTTGTATGGAAACACAAAAGACCCCGAATAGCCAAAGCAATCTTGAGAAAGAAAAATGGAGCTGGAGGAATCAGGCTCCCTGACTTCAGACTATACTACAAAGCTACAGTAATCAAGACAGTATGGTACAAAAACAGAAATATAGATCAATGGAACAGGATAGAAAGCCCAGAGATAAACCCACGCACATATGGTCACCTTATCTTTGATAAAGGAGGCAGGAATGTACAGTGGAGAAAGGACAGTCTTTTCAATAAGTGGTGCTGGGAAAACTGGATAGGGACATGTAAAAGTATGAGATTAGATCACTCCCTAACACCATACACAAAAATAAGCTCAAAATGGATTAAAGACCTAAATGTAAGGCCAGACACTATCAAACTCTTAGAGGAAAACATAGGCAGAACACTCTATGACATAAATCACAGCAAGATCCTTTTTGACCCACCTCCTAGAGTAATGGAAATAAAGACAAAAATAAACACATGGGACCTAATGAAACTTAAAAGCTTTTGCACAGCAAAGGAAACCATAAACAAGACCAAAAGACAACCCTCAGAATGGGAGAAAATATTTGCAAATGAAGCAACTGACAAAGGATTAATCTCCAAAATTTATAAGCAGCTCATGCAGCTCAATAACAAAAAACAAACAACCCAATCCAAAAATGGGCAGAAGACCTAAATAGGCATTTCTCCACAGAAGATATACAGACTGCCAACAAACACATGAAAGGATGCTCAACATCTTTACTCATTAGAGAAATGCAAATCAAAACTACAATGAGATATCATCTCACACCAGTCAGAATGGCCATCATCAAAAAATCTAGAAACAATAAATGCTGGAGAGGGTGTGGAAAAAAGGGAACACTCTTGCACTGCTGGTGGGAATGTGAATTGGTACAGCCACTATGGAGAACGGTATGGAGGTTCCTTAAAAACTACAAATAGAACTACCATATGACCCAGCAATCCCACTACTGGGCATATACCCTGAGAAAACCATAATTCAAAAAGAGACATGTACCAAAATGTTCATAGCAGCCCTATTTACAATAGCCCGGAGATGGAAACAACCTAGGTGTCCATCATCGGATGAATGGGTAAAGAAGATGTGGCACATATATACAATGGAATATTACTCAGCCATAAAAAGAAATGAAATTGAGCTAATTGTAATGAGGTGGATGGACCTAGAGTCTGTCATACAGAGTGAAGTAAGTCAGAAAGAGAAAGACAAATACTGTATGCCGACACATATATATGGAATTTAAGAAAAAAAAATGTCATGAAGAACATAAGGGTAAGACAGGAATAAAGACACAGACCTACTAGAGAATGGACTGGAGGATATGGGGAGGGGGAAGGGTAAGCTGTGACAAAGTGAAAGAGCGGCATGGACATATATACCCTACCAAACATAAGGTAGATAGCTAGTGGGAAGCAGCCGCATAGCACAGGGTGATCAGCTCGGTGCTTTGTGACTGCCTGGAGGGGTGGGATAGGGAGGGTGGGAGGGAGACGCAAAAGGGAGGGGATATGGGAACATATGTATATGTATAACTGATTAAATTTGTTATAAAGCAAAAAAAAAAAAAAAGTCAATTACCACCATCACACACACACACACACACACACACACACACACACAATGGAAAGAATTAGAACAGTGTTTCTTTTAAAAATGAAAATTTCCTAAATATCCTCTTAAAATGAAAATTTAGCTACCAAGACACACCTAAAAGCCAAAACAAAGGGACACTGTGAGTCACACTACCTCCCTGGGCTTTCATTTTCTCATCTGTTTAAATAACTAACTAGCTTTTATGGACCCCAAAGAACTTTGTTCACAGGGAAATAGAAAAGGTCTGGTTTAGCTTGATTTTTTTCCTTAGAGACACTGATAGAAATCCTGCACCAGTGTTGTTCCTCTTCACCTCATCTTTTTTTTTTTTTTTCTTTCCTTGCATCTCACATCTTAGCAGAGAGCTTATCTTTACTATTTCTCAAATCTTCCATATTATCCTCATGATGGTTTTGTAACTCTATTCACTGCATTGAAGTTTGGAATACGTTTTCTTGAAAGATAACACCCAAAGCCAAATTCTTATAAAAGACTGTCGCTTCGGTTTGAAGAGTAGAAATGAGTTGGCAGCAAAGATAAGGCCTTCCCTTCACATTAAAACCGAAGAGCTCTGAAATCTTTAAGAAGCCCAATTATTAACTGCATACTTCACTGACAATGCCAAAATATATATGTTATACTTTACAGTAAAGAAATATCACCTTTAGCAAAAGGCAGGGACAAAAATTCCATTTAATCATCATTTATACGAGAACTTGGAGTCCCAGCATGACTTACCCCTTATCGCTTCAAACATTATGTCATTTATTCCCAGCTTGGTTCAATTCCCTTGTTCTGAATGCCTTCCTTTACTGAAATTGATCTTTGTTAATACCAGGCACAATGTGTTCTCCATCTCTTAAAGGAAACCAATGGATTCCTACCATGACAGGAGATAACTGGGAATCTATATACTCCGGACACCAATTCCCCATCAATATACTGAAATGTCTTTTCTTTAAAAATAACAGCCCTGCATGAATTTGATCACTTTCCCAAATTAGTGTAATTGATGCACCCTGAGGCCTTAATGATTCAGAAAGTGCATACTCAGGGGATATTTAAATAGCCATCTTGTAGGGAGATAAAATATGGGCCAATTCACTAAATACACATTCCCTGAGTTTAGGTAATGCTCAGAGCTTGGCGGAGGGCTGGCCAATGTGTCAGGAAGGCTGCTTTTAAATAACACAGAGGGCAAATGTCTTCGTACGCACATGATCTTGTCCTTTTTTGGGCCTTCAGTGAAAGATGCAAAAGACTGTATATTTGAGGACATAACCATTATTACAGTAGAAATTATTAAACCAGTTGCCTCCAAAACTGAGATGAACCTCAGTTTTCTAGGCTGCAAAATTGGGATGATAATAATAATTTCTACTTTCCAGGGGTTATTTGCTGATGTTGAATCTAAATGAGGAGCCAAGGCATCCTTGAGCTTGCAAAATAGCTCTGAGAGTCTCTGGAACTTCTTCCTACACATATCCTCACTTTCTCCAGTGCGGGAGTGCTGCTCATGGTGGCTATTATGGGAATGCTGAATAAATGAATACATGAATGAGTAAAATCCTCCACCAACATCTCATAGGCATGCTCCAGCTGCATATTAGCTAGGAGAAATTGGCTGCATTACTGTCAGCTAAAAGGTAGCAAGTATACTTCTACTCATCATTTCTAAGCCCTTGGCAGACATAAATAATCAATCATAGCATTCTTCCCAAATATGACCTTCGAAATATTTCTCAAGACGATGTTCCAGGCAGCCACTACCAATTGTTCAGGGTTAACGCCAGAGATAAAATCCATTTGAAATCTCCAAAGCTATCCACACCATTGCCAGGGCATAAAGGCTCCCCCTGAACTGACGTTTGAATCATTGATTCATCACAGCTGCCATCATGGATAGTCAGGACTGCCCTCAGCACTACCAGTTTACACTGTGGGTGGAAAAGGCTGGGAAAGCAAAGTCTACTTAAGGGCAGACCATGCTTTCTGCCAAAGGGCCCTGCAGAGGGACTTCTTATTTGGTTTGCCTCTGCCTGGCAGTCCTTGACCCCGCCCACCCCACTTTCCTTCTCAAGCAAAGAAGCCCTGCAGTCTCTAGCCTTCCTGGTCTTGGTCCAGAGCCCACCCCCACTCCTCCAGAAGTTAAGCAGGTTAATAACAAACCCCACTCTTGTTCTTCACTTGTGTCAATAACTCATTCTCTGTGTAGCTTCTGACTTCATTTGGCCTCTGAGACCTTGCTCCTTGCTGCTCAGAATCTTGCCTGAATCCCTAACCCTCTGATGCCTGCTTGTCTGTTCCCAGTCACCTGGATATTTTGCCTGTAGTTCTGATGACCTCTGGAAGCATCAGGCACATCATGCTGGATGCTTCTCAAGGTTGTCAGCCTTTACTGGGGAAAGAGCCAACATTTATTGCCTGCTTTTTTGGTGCCAGCTTCTTCAAATCCATTACCAAATTTAATTTTCAAAACAAAGCCAGGAGGTTGATATAGCATCCTTGTAACCTGTATGGGGGTGTGTGGGAGGGGACTGGAGATTTAGAAACATTAAATAACGTGCCTGAGGTCACAGAGCTGGTAGATGGCAGAGCTGGGGTTCAAGATTTGACCCTAGAATCTGGACACTGCCCATTCACAACACTGCCTCCTGAATTGATGTGTACACGGCTGGGCTTTTGGGGGTTGCACATTATAGGGAAGGTAACTCTTTCCTACTCTCCCTTCCCCATCACCTCTAGCCCCAGCTCTACTCGTCAATACAGGCTCATGTGACTCATGTGAGGAGAGGGAGAAATAGCAGACTTCTTTGGATACAGGAAACCCAACGCAGCGATTTGTGGCATGGGGACTGATAATTAACTAAATAGGATCCTTTTCAATGAGACAATCTCACTTGTTTTTATTGCCACATTAAAATGTGAATCTTAATCAAAATGAGAACATAATTCTTACTGGAGGATTCTGAAGTTTAAAACAATATATTTAAAGAGAAGTCTTTATTGAAGGCCATAAACATTTTTGCATGCCAGAGGGGAAATATTACCATTAAGCTAGCTCTAGTTTAGTGATTTGGTAAATGAATAGATGGGTCCCAGCAGGATTCTTGGGGGGCAGTCATTAAGACCCCCATATCCATGAGCAACATCCTATATGTTTCTCCCTCAGGGTGCTCCTGACATTTGGGGCAAGATATCTTCATTTTAGAGGACTGTTTTGTGCATTGCAGGACATTTATATCTCTGGGAACAGATCTCTTCTCTTTGCCCAAAATACTTCAATGCATTTTCTAAAGAACTCATAGAGGAGGTACTCCTTCCTACATGGAGCACCAGAACAGGAGTCGGGAAACCAAAGGTAAGTCTTCTTTTCTCCAAGCTCCAGTTGTTCCCTCTGTACACAGAGGGGAGTGCCAGCTACTTCTGTCTTACCTGTGATTTTTCAGAACAAGAGAACAAGAGAGAGTTGTCAGAGGAAGAAGAATACAGGGATGAAGTTTTCCAAAGGATATTTCTTTATAAAATGACCCTTATACAAATATAAAATGAATATATGTCATTATTAATGATGAAACGAGTAAGATGTTACAACTGTTCAGAGGAGGACTCCAAAAAGCACATTTATAGACCATCAAGAATGCTGAAATATAACTGAATCACTTTACTGTACACTTGAAACTAACATAACATTGTAAATCAACTATATTTCAATAAAAAGAAAAAAGGAATGCTGAAATAAATACAGAAAGATACAAACTGGTCAATATCTACAGGGCAGCAATCAACTGCCTCTCTGTTGGACAGAGTTTGCATTTCTGTGGGCAAGAATCACTTGCATTACTTATTACCAGTATTCCACATCTTGACAGAGTTGTAAAATAGCTTTAGACAAAGAAAGATGAATCAGAAGGGTGGTATAAACAGGACACCCAGCAATCAATTTTGTCTATTTCCAAAGTCTTCCACAGTTTTTCCTGACAAGATGGTTAGATGTGATGGATGTCCCTAAGTGGGAACTCTGTGTCCCGCCCCTACTCCCAACTAAGCCAAGGTTGGGGCAGCATAAACACCAGAAGATTTGGGGACCTGGGGGGTCAACAGCATATGTGCCAGGATTCCCTCTGGTTCTCTGGAAGGAGACAAGGTCCACCAACATTTTCTCATAGGCCACAGTTGGAGAGATGCAGAGATGGTATAGAAATGGCTTCACAGGATCTCTTTACACTTAGAAAAAAATGTCAACTCCTTATCATAGCCTATCTGATCTGGTCACGCCCACCTCTCTCCTGTGACTCTCTCCCATCTCTCTTCCTTCAGCCTCTTTCAGTCCACCACAAAGGCCAAACTCATCCCTATTTTGGAGACTTTGTGCTTTTGTTTCTTCCTATCGAAAATCCATTCCTCCAAAATTTTGCATGGTTGCTTCCTTCTCATCATTCTGTTCCAACTCAAATTCCATGCCTTAGAAAGATCTTCCCCACCTCTGGCTCCCTCCACAGTACCCCACATCGCCCCTTTTCATTTATTTTGTTTTCATATCTATGACCTGGCTCCCCTTTCTAGAATATAATCTCTCAAGGCAGGACTGTCAGACTTGGGCACTGCCCTCTCAGTACCTGGGTTATGTTGATGCTCCATGGATATTTTCACATCACCAAGGTGCTCAGGCAGCCGAGCTGAGGCAGCCTGTTTTTCTCTCTTTTGGCTAAGAGTAGCACAGGTGTGATACTTGGATCTGGCCTCTTAACTGGGACAAGATGTCCTTGATAGATTTAGTATGAATTGTAATTGCTGAGAACCAAGAAAGAAGGTGGGCATTTTAGGAAATAACAGCTTGGCTGGGCACCTCCACAGTGAAGCTCCTGATGCCTCAAAATTCTGTTAGCCCCCTAGGCATAGAGCCCATGCCAAGGAAAGTGGGGGAAGGAAATAACCCTGAAGTAACTGAGTTGATCCTGAATTGGTGAGATTGTGTTTTCTGATGCCATGTAGAATGGAACTCAAGAGAGTTAAAGAGAAATTTTAAAATTATGCTTTGGACATCTGAGATGTATGGCCTAAAATTATTTTACCTGCGGCATAAACAATTCTCTAGGCTAATCATCAAAACGTTGTTAGGTCATGAATGTTGCATATTAATGTGAATAAAAGGCCACAAGTGTCAGAGGAGAAAGTTGACATTTTGCTTTCACTAACCTAGCCAGTTGTTCTCCGCCATCTTGAGCTGGATATTCTGTGTCTTACCATGTTTATTTACTTTGCCAGTATAGAGAGGGCCATGGAGGGAAGGAGGTGGGTGATGGGGAGAAAAAAGTGTGTCCCTAAGGATTACCAAAGGAACTCTGAGGACATCCACTCATGCTTTCAACACATATTGTTTAAATGCTTGCCTGTGTCAAGCACTATTCTAGATGCTTGAGACATAGCAGAGAACAAAATAGGCAATCAGCTCTGCCCTTGTGAATCTTATATTCTAGCAGAGGAAGAGGATAATAAGTGATAAGTAAATAATAAACAAGTAAATTACGTTACAGGTTAGAAAGACATGAGTGCTTAGAAAAAGAAGAAAGCCGATCAGGATACAGAGGATCAGGAGTGGGAGGTGAAAGGCAGAGCAGGTAGAGGTATTAAATGATGTGGTCTGGAGAGACCTCACCTGAGTAAAGACTGAAGGAAGTGAGGAAGGTTCCCAAGCATCAGGTTGAGGGAATAACTAGATGGATGGCCTTGGGTGCTGGGGTGGTGCTGTGTTTGTTTAAACACAAGGACAGGGAGAAGGCCAATGTGCCCAGAGCCGGTAAGGGTGGGGACAGTGGGGGGAGTGGAGTCAGGAAGTTAATAGGGGCTGGATTGTGAAGGATTTTATAGGCTTTCATTCTGAAAGAGATGGGGGATGTATTCATCTCCTGTGGCTGCAGTATAGCAAATTACCACAAACTTGATAACTGAAAACACCAGAAATTTATTTGCTCATGGTTCCGGGGATCAGAAGTAAAAATTCAGTTTGCCAGGCTGAAGTCAAGGCGTCAGCATAGCTGTGCTCCACAGAGCTCTAGGGGATCATGTGTTCCTTGCCTCTTCCAGCCCCAGGTGCTGCATCACTCCAATCTCTACCTTGTGGCCACATTGCCTTCCTTTTTGTTTGTTGGCAAATCTCCTTATGCCTCCCCTGAATCACACATGTGATTGTATTTAGGGCCCACCCAAATAACCCAGGATGTTCTCTCCACCTCAAGATCCTTAATTATATCAACAAAGGCCCACGTTTTTTGGCCATATAAGGCGACTCTCACAGGTTCCAGAGATTAGGACATGGATATTCTTTGGGGGACCACAGGGACCATTGTGGGGTTTTGAGCAAACCTCATCTGATTTACCTTTTACAAAGATGAAAGGATCCCTTTGGTAGTGGGGGACAGTATAGAAGCAGGAAGAATATAACAGCAGGGAGGCTGTTAGAGTCCAGGTGGGATGATAGTGGCTTAGTTCAGGGTGTTAGCAGTGGAGATGGTAAGAAATGATCAGTTTGTGACTCTATTTTGAAAGTAGAACCAAGAGAATCCACTAAAAAATTAGACATGGGGTGTAAAAGAAAGACAGGAGTCAAAGGTGACTTCAGAGTTTGGGGCCTGAGTAACTAGAAAAACGGAGTTGCCATTGACTGAGAAGTTTAGGGCTGTCAGAGGAGCAGGTTCGAAGGAGAAGAATGATAGTACATTTTGGACAAGTAGAGATGAGGTAGAGATGAGGTAGAGATGCCAAGTAGGCAGTTGTATATGCTAGTCTGGAGTTCAGGAGTGAGGTCTGGGTTGGAGATCTATAGATGGTATTTAAAGCCAAAAGACATGATGAGATCATCAAGGAAATGAAGTCAGAGAGAAAAGAGAAGAGGCTGGAGCTCCAGGGCATCTAGCCCTGAAAAGGTAGGGAGAAGAGGATGAATCAGAAGAGACTGAGAAGGGTTCATTGAGACAGGAAGAAAATCAAGAGGGCACGAGGTCCTGGAAGCTTAGTGAAGAGAACATATCAAGGAGAGAAAGGGTTCACTCACGTCAAATGATGCTCATAGGTCAAGTAAAGTGAGGACTCTGGTTTTTCTTTGGATTTAGCCAGTTGGAGGTCGTTTGTGATCTTGATAAGAAGAGTGTGATGGAGTGAGTTTAGGAGAGATGGGAGGAGAGGAATTGAAGACAGCTAGTACCTACTTCTCTCCAAGGAATTTTGCAGCAGAGAAATGGGATGGTAGCTGGTGGGGGAAAGAAGAGTCAAGAAAAAGGTGAGGTTTTCTTTGTGTTTGTTTTTTACTTTTTATATGGGAGCAATAACTGCATGGCTATCTACTCATGGGAATGACTCAGTAGAGAGGGAACATTGATGATGTAGGAGAGAGAAAGATAGATTGCTAGAAGGGTGTCCTTGGAAAGACAAAAGGAGATAGATGGATATTCATCTGAGCTAATGTACATAGAGGCAGAGTATGTGTGAGATGCTGGTGGGGGCAGATGCAGTAGTGGGGATCTGTGGAAATTCTCTTCTGATTACTTCACTTTCTCAGAGACATCATCTGTTGAGAGCAAGGAGGGGGAAGGAGGTGTAGGGAGTTTGAGAGTCATTTAGGAGAATAAGGAGTGTATGCGGTGGGGGTGGCCCCACTCCTAGTGGGTGTGCTCTGTATGGATCTTTGTTAATGGATTTGGGGTCTGGAGAACCCTAATATTACCAAATCCTGCAGCCACATCTTCGTTGAGGATGATGGAACATGAGGCCTTAGGGGAAGGCACAGTTTTAAGCCATTAATTAGACTTGGTATGGCCTATTTTACAAGTCTTTTTTTTTTTTTGACTTTTTTGTTTGTTTGTTTGTTTTAATAGTTACTATTTATTTACTTATTTGGCTGCACCGGGTCTTAGTTGTGGCATGTGGGATCTTCGTTGCCATGTGTGGGATCTTCATTGCAGCATGCAGTATCTTTTTTTTTTTTTTCGGTACGCAGGCCTCTCACTGTTGTGGCCTCCTGTTGTGGAGCACAGGCTCCGGACGCGCAGGCTCAGCAGCCATGGCTCACAGGCCCAGCCGCTCCGCGGCATGGGGGATCCTCCCAGACCGGGGCACAAACCCGTGTCCCCTGCATCGGCAGGCGGACTCTCAACAACTGCGCCACCAGGGAAGCCCCCTGCAGTATCTTTTAGTTGCAGCATGTGGGATCTAGTTCCCTGACCAAGGATCAAACCTGGGCCCGCTGCCTTGGGAGTGCAGAGACAACCACTGGACCATCAGGGAAGTCCCTACAAATCCTTTTTTGCATGAAGCTTTAAAGTCTGGTGGGAAATACTGTGAAGAGAGCTTGGGGCTAGAATGGCATCTGGAGCCTTTAAACAAAGGGCTGCTCTGATCTCAGAAGTTGGGGGTGTGAGCAGAAAAGGAGCAGCCCTAAAAAGAAATGAGGCCACAGACTCACCCGAGGTCAAAGAGAGCACATGCTGTGGCCTTCCTGGGCAGATGACTTAGGGTATAGACCAGGATGGCTGCTTAGCCTCAAATGCCCTCTGACCCAGCACTGGGGGCTTCCTTCTAAATCACCTGACAGAAAGGACCATGAACCGAAAGGGCCAAGCCAACATCTGGGAGCTCGAAAGGGCTGTGACCATTTAGGGGCTGGGATGAATATTCAGAGCCGTAGTCTCCCCCGTGGAGGACAGCAAGAGCAGTGAGCAGTGCAGTGGAACAGAGACAACGGCAGTGAGTCACATGACTCGCCTGGGTTGCGGCTGCCCCACAGCTGGGTCACTAGCCTTCTGACCAGAAGGGAATTAGCCCAGCTCCCAGACCTCATCTCGTAACTTGTTCTTCAGAGAACAGACACTCTGCCAAGTGGTCTAGCCTCGTGCAAGTTGGCCAGCCCTACTGGGGGTTTGTCTAACCCTTCCCAGAACCGAGAGGAAATGAGGGAGACTGAAGAATGTGGATTAATCACCTCCAGCTGCTGACATGCTGCTGACAGTGGCAGATAAGAACGGATGAGTGGCATATGCTGAATGCAAGCTCCGATAGCGCTCTACTCGACTGCATTCAGATGGCTGGTGTTCAGGGTAATTGAAATTATTTATTTAGATCCATCAGCCCTGTTTGGGAAGCCTGACTAGTGTCAGCAGACACATGTGAGGAGCCACAGGGCAGATGTGTCAGGGCTCACACTTGCCCAGCCTATGCGCTGCCTCCCCGCCCCACGCAGTTCTGAATGTACTTCCTCCTCCTCTTCTTAATTGTGGAAGAGTGAAAGGGGCCTGGGTCTTAGTGATTCAGGCAACTCTTGGACTATCCAAAGTTTGTGTGTTATTAATTCCTGTACCTCCCAAGTGAGGAAAATATATAATTCTTTATGAGTATCTAAAATGGAGCAAAGGACTGTAGCAACCTCATGTAACAGGGCCTCACTGAGTAGGGGAAGTAGTCATGATGTGGGGAGTGGGCCACTAGCCCTAGGATCTTGGGCAGGACCTGTTACCTCTCTGAGCCTCATGTTCTCATGTGTAAAGTAAGAGAATTAGATCAGACTAAATCAGTGCCTTTTCTTTTTTCTTTTCCTTTCCTTTCTTTTCTTCTCTCTTCTCTTCTATTCCCCTTCCTTCCTTCCTTTTGCCTTCCTTCCTTTCAATATGGAACTATTTTCTCAAAAAAAGAAAATAATTTCACTGGCCTTACACTTTTCCTTGGTTCTTGTTCCTGGCTTTTTAGGGTGAAACTATCATTCACATGGTAATTTATGGATAATCTGTGGTATAGTCCAGGGTTCGGTGAACTTTTCCTGTAAAGGGCTAGATAATTTAGACTTTGTGGGCCATTTGGTCAAGTGAAAAAGCAAGAGTAGACAATAGGTAAACCAATGGGCATGACTGAGCTCCAATAAAACTTTATTTACAAGAACAGGTAGCAGGCCAGATTTGGCCCATGGGCTGTAGTTTGCTCACCCCTGGGATAGCTCTGTCAGTAATCTCTTCCACTCTTGAGCCCTGTATGAGAACTCCAAAGTTAAACTGAGTGAGGGAAAAACTGAGACAAGGACCTGGATTACTTCATTTCCCTACCCCTAACCCCCAAAGCATTCACCTCACATCCCAGCCTAATAACAGAAGTTCACAAATATATGCTCTATAGAGAATATTTTCTATTTAGAAATAAATTACTGTACATTCATGAAGGGAAAAGAGGAGAAAGACCAAACACCAAATTGTTGTTGACTCACCTGGTGAACAAATTGGTAACCATTCACCTCTGTCCCATAGGGCCAATGGTGAGTCCAGAGCTGGGTCCTGGAATCTAAAGGGTCCTGCCATCTTCTCCTACCACCGCAGAAGCCCACACAATGCCCCTGTCTGCTTGCAAAGTACTTATTGTATAATAGCTTCCCAAAAGTCCCCATGTCAGGTTGTTAATTATATAATGAATCTGCCTATGTAAGGGTAGAAATTCTAATAAAAACCCTCGTGTACAATATTTTACAGTAACAGGGAACACGTACAGGGCTATTTGGTCAGTCCTCTTCTTCTGAGTACTATTCCTCCCCACTTCTAGGAATCACTTCCTGTGTGATAGAGGCTCAAGGAGGGCCCAAAGCCGCCCCTTTCCTGCCTCAGGACATTTGCACATGGGCCCCAAACATTTGCTGTTTCCTGGACCTAGATCACTCTTCCTCCAGCTCTTTCCCTTATTCATTCTTATTTATCTCTCATATTTCAGTTTACATATCATTTCCTAAGAGGTACCTTCCTGCACCCTCCAGTGTAAATTAGTCCCCTCTCTTATCCTCCCTTAGTAGTCTATCCTTCTCCTTCATCATATTTATCATAAGTGTTGTTATATTTTTATTTGTTGTCTTTTGGTTTAATGTCTGTCTTCCCCAGAAGAATTTAGGGGAAGAACATGAAGACCATATCTATTTTGTACAACATTGTATCCCCAACATCACAAACTGTGCAGTGAGTTGGCACTTAGTTAACATTCGTTGAATGAATGGCCATCATTTGTTGCTACTCGTAAAAGAAAAGCCTGACATCTTTGCAGTGGGTCAGAGTCCAAGCGCACTCTCCACTCTGCAACTTGGACTGAGGTTCTGTTATGGACTGAATGTTTGTGTTCCTTCAAAATTCATTTGTTGAAATCCTAACCCCAAAGGCAATAGTATGAGGAGGTGGGCCTTTGGGAAATAATTAAGTCATGACAGTGGAGCCCTCATGAATGGGATTTGTGCCCTCATAAAGGAAACTCCAGAGATCCCCCTCACTCCTTATTGCCCGGTGAGGACACAGTGAGAAGACGTCAGTCTGCAACCCAGAAGAGGGCCCTCACCAGAATCCAACCTAGCAGGCACTCTGATCCCCAACTTCCAGCCTCCAGAACTGTAAGAAATGAACTTTGTTGTTATATAAGCTACCTTGTTTGTGATATTTTGTTATAGCAGCCTGAGCTGACTAAGACAAGTTTTTAGTAACTACACAAAGGACTACTCACAGGATATAAGTGATAATACTCTGGGCACTGCACTGACAAGGAAAAAAAAAGAGGTGGGAAGGGGGAAGCAGGATGAAAAGTCCACAGAGTACAACGTCTTGATTTCCAAAGTGTTAAAGGAAGCTTTAGAACTCCAGCCAATGTGGACTTGGGCGGTGTCTTTCATCTCATGAAGGTTTTCTTCTCCCTTAATGAGAACTACCTACTCCTTGACACTTCCTAAATTTATGGTAACCCTACTGCTGTCTCCACTCCACACCCACACCCCAACACACCCAGTTACTTGGTCCACACTTGACTGTGACCAAATAAAGTCCCTTCCCTGAGACACCCAATGCAAACCGAGAGATTCAGTCTCTCCATGATCTGTGGATCAGAAAAGCAGAAAAGATTTGTCTGCAGATAAAGAAGAATCAAACAGATGTGATGGGAGGGTCTGAGGGGAGGTGGAGAGAGAGCGTTAATTGTTCCAGTTCTTGATTATAGCCCTTTTATGAAGTCCAGCTGCAAACTCACCCTCAGGTGATTTGAGAAATCTACCTTTTTGATTAGGCAAGTTACCTACTGAAAAATGAACTCTAGGTAAATATAATGATTTCACATAGTCCATTCTGTTTAACCCTCATAACAGTACAGTGGGGGAAGTACTGTTATCCCCATTTTACAGATGCTTTTTGGCTATAAGAAATTATCCTTCATTGAATGCTAGTGAGACTTGAATTCTAGGCTTAATTCTACCATGACTGCATCGTCTGAAGCAAATGAACTTCTTTCAGCCTTTCTCAAGAAGCAATTTTAGACTGATGGAAAGGGTCAAGAATCCTGCTTGTAATTTATGAAACCAATGATCGTGACCTAGAAGATTTTGAATGGACAGGAAGCTGTCAATAAGCTTGGCTTTAGTCTCCTCATTTCAAAGTGCATGAATTGGATTATATGGTATCCAAGATGCCTTCTATGTCTAACACTCAACAGATTATTTTCTGGCTTCAATTACCAAGAGGTTTACTCTCAGTTATGAAGGAGCTGGAAATGGCTAATAAATTTGGTGAGATATTTGGACAACACAGTTATAGACCCACTTGTATCTGCAATAATTCTTTCTGGCTCTGAAAAACCTTTGAAAATTTTCCCTTTTATTATGACTACATGGATCATTACTTGGCAAAGAAATTCCCCCTAATACTGATCTATGAACACAAAGAATGATGTGCCAGGATAAAAGGATATAAAAATAAAATCTTTTAAATTATTGACAATAAAAGTCAGGGCTGAATTTTCCTGAAAATGAACCAACAAAAGCTACCAGCAAAACTGGATGAGCTGAGAAAATACAAGCTTAATTGACTTACACTGAGTAAGTGGTTTTCAAATGAATGTTTCCCAGTTCTGGGCATCCAAGACTTTCTTGAAATTGTTTAATAGAGAAAATTGATCCCCAAATTTCCTTGATTTGGGAGAGCTCACTGAGAGCTTTGACCTTGATTGCCATCTTCACCATGCTGTTCAGACACCCCCTCTTCACACGTTAACATTCCTCGAATGAATGAAATTCCAGAAAACCAAGATCATATAACCTCACTGCATTAATGGGGAAACATAAACAGAGCCTACTAGCCTGGATCTCACTGAGTTTCTAAACTGAAAACCCATTAAAGGATGGGTTGATAGTCTACCAATGTCATTGGCAAGCACTTTCCAAAACTGTCACAAAATTTGTAGTCAAGTGAAATTAGGAAACTACTTACATTTTTCAAACATTCAAGATGGAGAAAAAACAGATCTATTCATAGAATAATTCCTGGCAAATATCAGGTGTCCAATAAGTGATTCTTAATGAGTAAATTAGCTTTACATTTTTATACAGCTATCAAAGTTTTTAAGTGCATACACATAATATGTTTACATTTCATTACACATAAAAAGACAAAATATTTTCTTATTTTGTATTATTTGTCTGTTAATTCTTCACCTCAGTTTGAATGTACACACTTGCTCAGCCGTTCCAAAGTATATTCTTCCATATTGCTTTTTGAGTCTCATCTTCTGACCTTTAATGACCTCATCACCTGAAGCTTGAATGAGAATGGGGGAAACTCCATTCCCGGACCACTTAAGAAGAGTCCTTTTCCTGTCAAGGCAACTAAATATTATTTTGCTTCCCTTGCCACACGGATATATATAGATAGATACAGATACAGATATAGAGACATAGAGATATAGAGGTAGCTATAGGTAAATAGATATAAGCAGAAATGGAGATATATATTTCATTTTTACCTGACTTTGTCCTGAGCAGTAAAAATCCTGAATTTACCTCTTCCTGCTCCAAGCAGGTGATGCAGTGGTGTCCTTAACCTGTAACAGAACCCTTCATCTTCATTAGATCTCCAGGTCACTGGCCTTCATTAGCCTGCTGCAGCCTCTCGTTTGATTTGCATTGCAGGTTCCCTATTTAGGTAATGATTCTAATTTTGAAAATCTCCAGAGGTTACGGCAAAGAAGCTGGGCCAGAAAGAAAGATGGACGGAAAGGACAGAAGCGGTGCTGCCTCCCCTCACCCCTGCCCCGCCCTGCAACCTCTAGAGAGAGACAGGTTGCAGGCTGGTTGGCATCATGGGGCTTGGGGGTCTGAGACTTGTTCTATACTGTCTTTTCTTTGGTAAATGAGCATTCATAGTTAGTGCCTCAGAAAGCTTGACAAAAGGAAACCAAAACTTTAGACTGAAACCATTAAAGGCATTTAAAAGGCACCAGCTCCTCTTGTGCCCCGCTCTCTTTTATATACTACACAACTGCCACAGCAGCTTGCCCCCTGCCTTCTTGCCTCAGGGCCTTTGCACATGGTGCTCTTTGAGCCTGGATCTCTCTTCCCTGATAAATTCCTACTTATCTCTTGGGTCTCGGTTTATATATCATTTCCTAAGATACACCTCTCGTGGCCCCCTGATCTAAATCAGTTCCCTCTTTTATTCTCTTTTTTAGTATCCTAGTAGCCTCCTTTACCACACTTATCATAAGTGACACTATATATTTATTTGTTGTCTTTTGGTTTAATACCTATCTTCCCCAGAGGAATTTAGGGGGATACTGTGGACTGAATGTTTGTGTCCCCCCTCAAATTCTTATGTTGAAGCCTGAATCCCCAATGTGATGGCATTTGGAAGTGGGATCTTTGGGAGGTAATTAGTTTTGGGTGAGGTCATGGGGATGGAGCCCTATATTCATGATGGAATAGGGACACCATGGTGGAATTGGTGTCCCTATAAGGAATGAAGAGACCAGGGCTTTCCCTCTGCTGCATAAGGACACAGAGAAAAGGTAGTTGTATACAAGTCAGGAACAGGGTCCTCACCAGAACCTGACCATGCCAGCACCCTGATCTTGGACTTCCAGCCTCCAGAACTGTGAGAAATAAATGTTTGCCATTAGTCTACGGGGCCGTATCTATTTTGTACAGCACGGTATCCCCAGCATCTCACATCATGCAGTGAATTGGCACTTAATTCATGTTTGCTGAATGAATGACCAATTTTTTGCTGCTGTTGATAAAAGGAAAGGCTACGTCTTTCCAGCGGGCCAGAGCCTGATCACATGCTCCACCCTGCAACCTGGGCTGAGGGTCTTACTAACAGCAGGACTGCTCACAGGATGTAAGTGATACACTCTGCTCTTTGCCACAAGCATTAGCAAGAAAAAAAGAGTTGGGAGAGGGAAGCTCAATGAAAAGTCAACAGAATACAAAGTCCTTGTTCCCAAAGTGTTAAACAAGAAGTTAGAACTCCAAGCCAGTGTGGGCTTGTGCTGCGTCTTTCATCTCATGGGGGTTTTCTTCTCCCCTGAGGAGAACTATGTACTCGTGACACTCCCCAAACTAGGACTGCTCCAAAGCCCCCCTGGCTTTGGCGAGTTCATGATTTATAGTTTGCTCCTTCAAGCAGGCAGCACCCAGACACTTGTCTGAACTAGGGGTGCTTTTGCAGTCAATAAGGTCAACTAGTTGTTTTCATCTCCTATGGATACTGTAACAAAGTACCCCAAATTAAATAGAAATTTATTACCTTACACCTCTGGAGGTCAGACATCTAAAATGAGTCTCACTGAGCTAAAAGCAAAGTGTTGGCAGAGCTGTATTTCTTTCCGGAAGCTCTACGGGCGAATCCCTTTCCTTGCCTTTTCCCCTTTTTAGAGGCTGTCTGCATCCCTGGGTTCATGCCTCCTTCCTTCATCTTCAAAGCCAGCAACATTGCATCTCTCGGCCAATTCTTCCACGATCACCTATCCCTCTCATGCTCTTCTTCTGTTTCCCCCTTTTACTTTTAAGGACCCTTGGGATCATATTGGACGCACCCATATAACCAGGATAATCTCCCTATTGCAGGTCCTTAAATTAATCACATCTGTAAAGTCACTTTTACCACGTAAAGAAAAATCATCATAAGTTCTGAGGATTAGAACGTGGACAGCTTAGGAAAGATTCTCCCTACTATACTGGTAAATTATTCCCAGTCTCAAGAAACAGATAAAGAGTTTGTAGCTCCACCCTGCCAGTTCCTTTGAAGAGGCAGGGAATATAATAAGAAAGAACTGAGGCTTGGAACACTGATTAAAAAACAAAAGGAGTGGGCTTCCCTGGTGGCGCAGTGGTTGAGAGTCCGCCTGCCGATGCAAGGGACACGGGTTTGAGCCCCGGACCAGGAGGATCCCACATGCCGCAGAGCGGCTGGGCCCATGAGCCATGGCTGCTGAGCCTGCGCGTCCGGAGCCTGTCCTCCACAACGGGAGAGGCCACAACAGTGATAGGCCCGTGTACCACAAAAACAAACAAACAAAAACAAAAGGAGTGGCAGAATCCTAATGGCAATGAATCCCATTCTTCAACATGTCAGCCACCACAGTCAATAAAAGCCACCTGTGAAGACACTTCAGGCCCGGAGAAAGCTATGTTAAATACCAGATTGGAGTAATGTGAAGTCTCTGATATTTGCTAACAACAAATTTGGGGTACTTAGAGGTACAGTTCAAAGCCATTTGTGTTAGGAATTGTTTCAGCTGCAAATAACAGAATAACCACATACCAGTGGCTTAAGCAATAAAGACATTTAATTATTTCATGTAACAGAAAGCTTAGAGGTAGGTGGGTCCAACATGGGGCCAGCAACTGAGGGTCAGCAAGGACCTAGGGTCTGTCCATCTTTCTGCTCTGCCTTTCTTAATAGATTAGTAATGTCTCCCCTCATGGTGGTAAGATGGCTGCCACATTCCAATAATCGTGTCTTCCCAAAATGTCATCCCAAGCACAAAGGGCAAGCATGTGGAGGAGGACTGTTTCTCCTCTTGCTACTCTCTCTTTTATCAGACAGGAAACCTTTCCCAGGACTTCATTGGCCATTCAGGTCACTGGGATTCCCTGGCAAAGAGGAATGGGATTCTATGATTAGCATAGGTCAATCAGAAGTTGTCCTCTGTGTGTGTGTGTGTGTGTGTGTGTGTGTGTGTGTGTGAACATTGACACTCCAGGTAGAGTTGGGGCTCTGCTAAAAGAGAAGAAGGGGAATGGCTATCGGGTAGGCAATCAACAGTGTCTGCCATATAAACATTAAGTGTTGTTATCTATTTTTTAAAATAGATGTTTACTGGAGTATAACTGCTTCACAATACTGTGTTAGTTTCTGTTGTACCACAAAGTGAATCAGCCATATGCATACATATGTCCCCATATCCCCTCCCTCTTGAGCCTCCCTCCCATACTCCTTATCCCACCTCTCTAGTTCATCTCAAAGCACTGAGCTGATCTCCCTGTGCTATGCTGCTGCTTCCCACTAGCTATTTTACATTCAGTAGTGTATATATGTCGATGTTACTCTCACTTCGCCCCAGCTTCCCCCTCCCACCCCGTGTCCTCAAGTCCATTCTCTATGTCTACATCTTTATTCCTGCCCTGCAGGAATGGTTCATCAGTACAATTTCTTTTCAGATTCCATATATATGTGTTAGCATACGGTATTTGTTTTTCTCTTTCTGACTTACTTCACTCTGTATGACAGACTCTAGGTTCATCCACCTCAGTACAAATAACTCAATTTCATTTCTTTTTATGGCTGAGTAATATTCCATTGTATATATGTGCCACATCTTCTTTATCCATTCATCTGTCGATGGACATTTAGGTTGGTTCCATGTCCGGGCCATCATAAATAGTGCTGCAGTGAACATTGTGGTACATGTCTCTTATTGAATTATGGTTTTCTCAGGGTATATGCCCAGTAGTGGGATTGCTGAGTCATATGGTAGTTCTATTTTTATTTTTTTAAGGAACCTCCATATTGTTTTCCACAGTGGTTGTATTTTTAACATGTTAATGTATAAATAGATCGATCTCCATTCAAAATATGGCAAGCTTTATGCCCAGATCTGAGATATTTATCAGACTAATCCTCTCATCAACTGGATCAGAACAATTTTGGTTCAAATATACAGAGTTACTCTAAATTTATCTGATTTTATGTTAAAAGGGGGGCATTAAACTTTGTATTCATGGACAAATTCCCATGGAGTAATCATCCATTAAAAAGTTATTAGTTGAGTACCTACCATATCCCCGGCACAGTGGCTAAGCACCAAAGACTAAGATATAGTTCCTCTTCTCAGGTGATTATAATTAGGATGGTTAAGTGTTATTACAGGTACAAGTACATGAGACCAGGGAATGTGTCTAGGGAGAGCCCTATCTTGGCATTAGGGAGAGTTTTGGAAGATGTGACATTTAAAGAGATCTGAAGGACAAATGGAGTAGCCAGATGATGCATGGGATGGGGACTAGGCTATGGGGTGAGAAGAGGATGAGGGAGTGCTCCAGGCAAAGGAACCAGCTGTGCAAAGACTTGGAGGTAAGGGCACTCAGGAAAATTCTGAAAAAAAATATAATTCACTGTGGCAGGAGCAGAGTGTGATTGGTGGTGTGAGAAGAGAGATAGGCTGGGGTCACATCATGAACTTAGACTCTATCTCAAGGACAATGGGGAGTAACATAATCAGATTTGCATGTTAGAAATCCAGGTACTAGGTGGAAAATGGATTAGAGAGGATCAGTGGTAGTTTGCGTTATTGGCCCCAGTGCTCACTTCCTCCTGCATCCACACCCTTGCCATGGCCTCCCAGTGAACTGAGTGTGCTTCTCCACCTCTTGACTTTGGGCCAGGCCATATGATCTGTTTTGACCAGTAGCAGGTGGTAGAAGTAACCATGTGCCATTTCTAAGCCTAGGCATTAAGAAGCCTTGGGTGTTTCCACTTGCCCTCTTGTACCTCTGTCTTTGTCCAGGCCCATGGGGCCCAGGAGGAAGATGGGAGACAAATAAGCACAGCCAGCCCAGCTGCCCCACAAACTCATGAGAGAAATAACTGTCTTTGTTTTACAAGATGTTGAAGTTTTCAGTATGCAGTATTATTGTGACTATTGCTGAGAGAGTCACACTAGAAGCAGAGTGATGTATTAGGAGACTATTGTAGCTGTCAGGTGAAGGCTTATGGTCACCTGAGCCAAGATGATGAGGGAGGAGATGGAGAAGGACAGAGAAATTCAAAAGAGACTTAGAAAACAGAATGCCATGACACAGTAGCTTATAGAGAGGAATTAGTTTAGAATGTCTCCTGTGGTTCTTCCTTGGGTAACTATTCACTGAGATGGGAATATAGGGGGAAGATGATGTGCTTAGTTACACTGAATTTGAGGCACCTGTGAGATGTCCAAGGGCAGTGGTCCAGTAAACATGGGGTCTAGAACTTGAGCGAGGTCTCAGCTGGGCCATAATGCACACATACGTGGGTCTGGATAGGGACCCTCGGGGGAGGGTATAGAGCAAGAAGAATGTGAAGGGTAGAACTTCGAAGGGGCCAGCATTTGAGGACAAATGAACAAAAGTCCTCAGAGAAGAGCAGCCAAGAGAAGGAGAAACGTCCAGGGAGGGTAGTGTCCTGCGAGCAAAGAATGAGAGGGCTCTACAAAGGAGGGTGTGGTCAATTGTGCAGAAAACTGGTGAGGAAAGAGGCAAAGAGTTTATAAGGAACCATAAAGATTTGCCTAATTTACAAACAAAGAAAGGAAAGAGATTTTTGCCCAAGAAATTTCAGACAGTCCCACAGTAGATGAGTCAATAAAGCCCTAACCACAAGAACAGATGCTGAGATTCACTGAGATGTTCAGAAAACGAGCAAAAGCACCATCCAGGGCCTTTTGAGTCATTGTTTTTCCCGGTCCCTCTGGGTGAGTGGGTGCCTTTGAGCAGAACCTTGCCTTACCTGCAGCAGATTACTGTGTCATCCAGGCCACTCCACCCACAGGCCCTGGCAACCCTGACAAGTCCATGAGAAGCAGCGTCTGGCAGTGCCAGGGCTGGCCAAGTCCCTGACTCATTTCCCATTGACCCAGGTGAACTTTCTGAGTTCCCTGGAGGCCTCTGATGGATCCAGCCTGGCTTCTGCTGGGATCCAGGATGGCTCCTGCTTTCAACAGCACAGCTGGCTCTCTTCCCTTGTGTTTTGAGTTCCGTAGACCAGCTGCTGGCTGAAATATCGATACCCCTTCCACAGTGTTCCAGGAGAGGCGCTGGAGAGGGGGTGAGACGTGAGCCTGTAGAGGAATGGGATGCTAGCACAAATGCACGCGGCCACCCAGCCCAGCACAGGACTTGCAAGCTCTAGAGGAGCAATTACCACATGTACGGCCTCGGCAATTGCTCACGTTGGGGAATGCCAGCTACTTGAAGTTTGTTTTCCTGTTCAATTGAAACTGACATTTCCCCAAGACTGGATTACTTTGAAACCCAGAAATTGCAGCTCAGATAGTCCATAAATTTATTTCTGTTCCACCTTGTAGCAGTTATTACAAAGACTGATCAGCCGAAGAATACGGGCTTTCTGCTTTTTATTTCCTGTTTTATTGCAGTCACCTTTTAAGATAGGGTGGTGTGGTCAGCAGGGTGCAGGTGGCTCACAGGCAGCGAGAAAGGGTGGAACTAAGTAGAGAGAGGCGTCCTCTCACTCTCATGGACTCCATCTGCTGCCTACTCTACCCAGCCCCCTGGAGGAAGGGTCTGGAGAGAGATACCAAGGGTCCTGGGAGGAAGGTGCAGAAGGGGATGAGTTAGGAGGGACCAGAAACCCCCCACCACGCTGGAGGTAAACCCAGAAGAATTCCAGTGGGGCAGCTATTCTCTCCACCTCTGCCCCCTGCAGCCACCTTTTTTTTTTTTTTTAAATAAATTTATTTATTTATTTTTGGCTGTGTTGGGTCTTCGTTTCTGTGCGAGGGCTTTCTCTAGTTGCGGCGAGCGGGGGCCACTCTTCATCACGGTGCGCGGGCCTCTCACTGTCTCAGCCTCTCTTGTTGCGGAGCACAGGCTCCAGACGTGCAGGCTCAGCAGTTGTGGCTCATGGGCCCAGTTGCTCCGCAGCATGTGGGATCCTCCCAGACCAGGGCTCGAACCTGTGTCCCCTGCACTGGCAGGCACACTCTCAACCACTGTGCCACCAGGGAAGTCCCCGCCTGCAGCCACCTTTGGGGCAGGTATAGAGAGGGTCTTTGGTCAGAGGGAAGAGATTATAACCCCAGACTTCTGGAGAGGTCTTCTGGGACTTCAGGTGACTGATAGTCATCAGTCATCAGGATGATAGTCATCATCCTTGTGTGAGTGCGTTGGGTGTGTGGATGAGACAGAAAGAGAGATTTGTTATATAAACATTTTCCTACTAGAGGTAGACCCTAGGTAGGGGCCTAGGAGCTCACCAATAAATTGTCCCTGTCCTCCAGAAGCTCCTAGTCCTGTGGGGTCACTGAGCTGAGAGCCAGGATGGGTGGGCCCAGGTGTGGGGGAGTGCTATGGAGAGCTTCCTGGAGGAAGCGGAGGCTTCTGCTTGGAAGGCCCTTTGATGCGAGATAATTGCCTTCTAAGTGGTTAGACCCGGGCTCCTGAAACAAGAAAGGAGGCAGGTTGCGGGGCAGAAGCCCACTCCAAGAGTGACAACTGTGCTTTTGACCGTTTAGCAGGGCGTGAAGAGTCCTCCCACTTGATATCCTGGCTCTGTCATTTGCCAGCTCTCTGGCCTTGATCTTTTTGTGTCTCTGTTTCTTTATTTGTAAAAAGGGGCAAAAATGGCTTCCCTCATAAGCTTGCTGAGAGGATACAATGAGAAAATCCATGGATCATTTGAAGATGGTGCCTGCACACTGGAGCTTAGTGCAGCTCTGTTAATGGGGCAGGCCCTGACTTTGTGAATTTCAGAGGGGACAAGGAGGGTGAGGAACAGCCAGGGCCTGTACCTTTGTTCCTCGGGCCCTGTTCATGCAGAATAGAGGGCTGACCCAGTCATAATCAGCCTGAGAGTTAACTGACAACTTATTTTAAATGAGCAAAGGAGAGCAAAGTTTTTCTTCATCTATCACATGTCTTATTATCATCCTCACTTATTCCCTTGTGAAATAAATGGCTAGGAGCACAGTCTACCTTTCCTAACTGGGAGGATGAAATCTCAATGTGCTTAAATAACTTGTCTGAAATCCCACATTGAGATTATTAAAGAGTAGGGGTCTGAACTCTGATCTTCTAAACTACAGGTGCAGGCCTCCTAATCAGTCACATTGCTCCCTGTCATCTGGTACCCAGCAAAACCTGCTCACACAGGTGGAATGATTTCATCAAGTAAGCCATGCATAGAAACAGAAAATGTCACCTTAGGTGTTTTCTTGGATGCTTGATTTTAATATCAAAGCTAGTTCTGACCATAATGAGCAAATACCAAGTGATTGATTCTCTTAGGTTTCTCTGACAGCAAAGAATGGAGACTGAGAAGCAAGGAAGGGTCAGCAGAAGGGGACAGGGAGCACCAAGTGACTATTACTGGTTTGAGTAGGGACTTGACTTTGCACTGTAACTCTGTTTGACTATTCATCCAAAGGAAAATTGTGGCTTATAATTACAGAAAACCAGTACCTGGAATTATTAATAATAGCAAAAAAGTTGTTTGCACAGCAAGTAATGTGTGATAATGTTTGGTAATTGATAGTCATTTCTATTATTTAAGCACTAATTAATTCTTGTACTAAGCAATGTATTGACTTTACTTAGGGTGTTATGGCAGCCCTCCTAGCTTGAAATAATCCCTTACTGTTTTCTTTAGATAATTAAAATGCACTGCTTATTTGTTCTATTTGTGGTTATTGATAGGACTGAACCTTCTGGGAGGGCTTTATGGGCAGTTTAGGCAAAAGCGACCACATATAAGATCTGGTCCTTCTAAGGAGCCAGCCTGATACTTTTATTACCAGGAGAATTCACAGAACATCCCTTAGTAATCTGTCCACACAGTCCCCCTGTTTTTGGCTTTACTTGACCCATCTGTGAAAGGAGAAGAGTCAAACCTGTGAATGCAGCTGCCATTCTGCAGCAATGACCCAGCAGGTCTGGCTCTGACAAGTTGCAGGGGAAAGTCCCTCCATCTCTCCAGGCCTGTGGGCTTCCTCTCTAGGCCTGTAAAACGAGGGAGAGGGAAGTAGTCATCCTTACAAGTTCTCAGGGCTCTAAATTGAATGAGTTAACAGAATCAGTGAATATGCTTTCTTGCAGGTGCAGTGAAGGTTCTGATTGCTGGAAAGTGAAAAAAACACAAAAAGATTAATGGACCAGTGTCACTCAAGGATTCACAGCCAACAAACATGAGCTGTCTGTTCCTGTTTAGTATCTCTGCATCTTCCTGAAGGCTGAGTTTTACTATTTGACTCCTTCTATCCCTTTAAACAGCAGGCTGCACATAAAATAAAATCTACTGAACCTTAGCTGAGGCTCTAGGCTGATGTCTTATATGAGATATTCCAGAGTATTTTTCCAAGTATATTTATAAGATGGGAGTCTTTACATTCCATTTATTGGGCATATTAATTTTGTTTTTGTTTTCTTCTTAGCAAGAGAGACAAAAGCTCTCTTATAAGCTGTCAGTTCTCACCTCACAAGGTCAGAGCTGAAAGCCCCATGTAGGAAAAAATCAACTCCAGAATGCAAATATGTTGTATTGCTACTGCCAGCTTGTGGTTGTGCAGGTCAGTTGGTTTCAGCAACCTTGAGAGATCAAGATCATGGATTAGCATTTCTTATAATTCCATGAACTTTGTTCCATTCCATGGCTTCATATCACAGTCTTGGCTCTACCCAGCTATATGCAAATATTTGTTGCTGGTTGTAAGAAGCGTTTGCTCTGAACTGAAGCTTAGTGCTGGATTCTTGTTACCTGTGGCTGCCCCCTCTTCTCCATCTTGGACCAACCAATGCTGAGCCCTTTCCTGAATCACGGCTGGAAAGGTTAAGTTTCTTGGCACAGGATGTCTTGTCTGCTTGGTTGAATTTTGACTTTCAGATGGTATTCTCCAGCTCAATGGCTGCCCCATCATCCTACTGAACAGGTCTAATGTCAGGCCTATGCCTTCCCCCAAATTCATTTGACCCGCCTTGAATAAGGTGTCATGAGCCTTGTTAACCTGTCCTGAGATACAATCACAGACAACACCTCTTGGGATATTACACAACATTTGGAAGAGGTCAAACAAGGAAACATGGCTACTTTTTAATAAGAAACTTATCAGAGAACCAAAGGGCTACCCCCAACATTGACTTTGGACTTTCCCTCCGCTGGAATTCATTAAGAAAAAATATGGATGAAAACAGCTAAACTATTTTTTTAATAAAAAAATAGTGAGGAGGGACATGCCCTAGACATTAAAATATAATATTAATCTGAAATAAATAAGCATTTGGTATGATCACAGAAATAACATATCAAGAAGAAATAACTTAGATATAGAGCTTGATATTTACAATTGAGCTCTAATAAAGGAAGAATTACAAATTCAATAAATGGATTTGGAGGAGAAAAATAATTAACTTAGATATTCCTCCCATAGCATTTTACAAAATAATTTTCAAATAGATGATATGGGTAAGACAGGTATATATACAAAATGAAACTTAAAATCTCATAAGAAGGGCTTCCCTGGTGGCACAGTGATTGAGAGTCCGCCTGCCGATGAAGGGGACGCGGGTTCGTGCCCCGGTCCGGGAAGATCCCACATGCCGCGGAGCGGCTTGGCCCGTGAGCCATGGCTGCTGAGCCTGCGCGTCCGGAGCCTGTGCTCCGCAACGGGAGAGGCCACAACAGTGAGAGGCCCGCGTACCACAAAAAAAAAAAAAATCTCATAAGACATTGTAAAGATATTTTTATTTAACATCTACATGGCGAAGGACTTTTTAAGCGTTAAAAACAGTGGGTGGAGATCAAACAGATTTGACTAAATAAAAATTGAAAACATCTGTATATTTAAAGTGTTCATATTCAAAGACAAATTATGGGAAAATGTTTACCAGGGAGGGATTCTGGGAAGATAACAGTGACAGCAGCATGGTTTTAAAATCTCCCAGAATTTCCACATAAAAATAGAGTAGCTAGATAGCAAAAAATTAAAAATCCATTGACAACATTTACAACAAGGTTAAGTGAAGAGGTATCCTCCAAATCCCAACACAGAAGCAGGTGGGTCAGACCACCAATAGCTTCAGGATCTTCAAAGTACCAGCATGTGTAGCCGAGGAAGCTGGGGAGGGGGGGCGATCTGACAGAGTGTGGCAGGCTGACTCGAGGACAGCAGATAAACCTAGGAGGGGTTTTGCCCCATCCAATAGTGGCGAATGAATACAAGAAGCTCTGTGAGGAGGTCTTAAGGGGCCCCAGAGCAGTCTTTATCCTGCCATCCAGAGTTCCCCTATGGGAGAGTTCTCAGTAATTTTACAGGTTGTGGTAGTTTTTGTACTGTTATTCTGTTTTGTGTATAAGGTGGAATGAAGCAAAGAAGTAATTATGGAATATTCTATCATCTCCTAATTCCTTGAGAACCAGGATTTTTGGCATGAAAGAAAGGAGTATAGATATACTATAGATGAGGTTAAGTGAGTATAAGTGAGTAAAAACCTTATAGTCTTGCAATTGAATTGGAAGTACCAGTATGAATACCTGAGGTGGGTGCATGTATGTGTTCAGTTCTGCTACAGTATGACATATGTGTTCCTAAAAATCGCCACAATGGGCAATAAACACCACAGGGCTTATGGTAAAAATGGTGGTAAGGGCATAACACTCAAAAATTTCATTAGTGACAAATTTTTTAAAAGGATAGAAATTTAGCAAAAATGGTAGCTCAGTTCTATACAGGTCAAATGAGTCAGAAATACATAATATAAATATTACTATAAATACGGCACTTTGCCTTGAAAAAGACCTGAAGTTTGCTTGTGGAAGTGGGTGTTGAAAGGCTTGTTAGTTACTGTGAAGTGGTGGAAGGAGGCTTACCTGAAATTGGATGGTAGTTGTATCAGACGTGGGTGGCTGGCTCATTGTCCTCTGTTGGGCATTGGTGCTGAACACCTGAGTTACAGCCTTTTGCAGCCTTAAATCCTGGGTCATGTTTTTCTGTCTTTGAGATGGAGGCCCTTTAAGGCACGCATTTATAATACACAGCTATTTCATCACAACTGAAAATATTGGATTGGCCAAAAAGTTCATTTGGTTTTAAGTAAAAATGAAAGACACAGTTTTCATTTTCACCAAGAACTTTATTGAACAACGTATTCACTAACAGAACAAACTTTCTGGCCAACCCAATATTATCCAATGTACAGCTTTCTTCTCCGGTTAACTTCTGTGTCACTGCTGGAAATTCTTTTGCTTCTTTCTCATCTGCAGTTGCAGCCTGCTTGACAGCTGAGAACTCTGGAAATTGTAGTGATGTTTGAAACCACCAAACCAGCCTCCCATAGCAATAAAAGGTGCCACTTCTGCAGGATTTAGTGATTTCTGTTTAGTCTCTGTATACAGATTGTGTTTTCTCTCTGATTGTGGAAAAGATTATTCCTGATCTTTTTTTTTCTTTGCTGTTTCATGTATTCTTATACAGCTTGGTTCAGCTGGGTGAAGTTTTCTGCCTTCACCTAATATTTCTTCTGTATAAAATCACCCACAGCCAAATGCAAAAATTTGTGTTAGATTCACATTGTTCCTTAATATACCAATCGTATTTGAACAAATCTGCATTTTCAAAATAAGCATTATAGCAGAATTAACTGTATATAAATTTCCCCCCCATTAATTCCTCAACTCTGTCCACTCAAAGGACTAAAACAATGATAATGTTGTAGTAAAGTAGCAATGAGCATCTCTAAAAGATGACACTAAAAGAAGTCAAGGATGCTTGGATGAATGACTGATTTCAGGTCTGGGGCAGGAGATATATAAGGTGAGCCTGGAATATCTTGTCATAGCAGATAGCAGGGAATGGTATCAAGGGTACCACTAGGGTCATGCCAGCAGAACTCAGAACAAATTGAGGAAGCTCCCACTGCCCAAGATGGAACAATTTGTATTTCAATAAGGATAATAATTGTACAAATACATTTAAGTTCGTCAAATACGTTTAAATCTATGGATTTCTAATGCTATTTGAAAAAACTAATTGGTCACTATTAGAGGAGAAAAGGCACCTATTTGTGATCTTGAAGACAAATAAGATAAATAAGACAAAGAATCAAGCATCCGTCCTGCCTTTCCTTCAGGAACTATACCACTGGGTAACCAAATCGTAGACGTGAGGAAACATCTCTTTATGGAAGTATCCCAACTAATAAATGAAAAAAGAAATGTTAGAATGAGAACATCACCATTTGCAACCCCCAGTGAATTAACAGAGCCAGGCATTGAACGTCAACAGCTGCTCACATCACAAAAAGGGAGACGTGCAGACATTATGTGCCTCCTGATGAAAAACATGCCACTATCTATAGTCTTGCCAAAGGGATCAAACTTAAGTCTAATCAAGCCTTTGGATCCAGCTATCAATTTGCAGGAAATACAGAGCTCAGAGGAACACACTGAACCGTTCCTTGAATATGCAATCAGCAAGATCCAGACTGTGGGAAACATTACAGGGTAAAAGGCTCAGGTTCTTAAAAAGAAAATTTATAAAATTAAGCGGGAGTCTAGGTGGAATTTATACCTTAAAAATGATTTAAAAGACATCCCAAATTTTTAAAAATTGACAAGGCTAAATTATGATGTTTTAAGGAATGTACTTTTTAGTGATAAAGCTACAAAGAAACACAAGGCAGTGGCTGCTCTGAGTCAGGGTAGCCGGGGATTAAGTTAAACCAGAGAACATAACCGCAACTGTGTTGCCTGTGCAACTGTGTGTGAGGACTGAGAGTCATCCCCACCACGTGCCTTTATGGCCCTGCTTTTCCTAACCTGCCCTGTCTGGGGTTATACATAGGCTTGCCTCCAGCCAGATTTGTATCCCCTGCGGTAGCAGTAGTGGCCCTGAGGACTCGCACCCCCCAGGGCTTGGATGGTTTTCTCCAGGCTGACTCTTGCCATCCTCCTGTGGCTGAGGCAGTCCCCTGGGAGGAGCAGAGCGGCTCTTTTACTCCCAGATCTCCTAAGATTGTAAATTCCCTGTTCGTTTGTTTCCTCCGTCCATTCAGGAAAACAAAACCCAAAAAGAAATGCTGGGCCTGTCTGAGTCATTTTCCTCGCCATCCGTACAAGAGCCCAGGAGTCCTATTTGGCTGCTTCGTGACAAGCCAATTAGATAAAGATTGTTAATCGGAGTAATGGAGGGAGAAGGGACCAGAGGAAAGGGAAGGAGGGAAGGAATGTGGCCGAGGCAGTAATGGAAGATAGAGAGTACTGCCCCTCCCTTCCTGCTCCGATGTTTTATTCAGGCTATTTGCAAATGAGCCAGTGGAAACAGAATTAACAATAAATGAGATGCATTAGACTGTGGAGAGCCAGGGAGGGAGATCTGAGTGCTGTTCCTTGCCAGCCAGGCTCACAGGCTCCTTATCAAACAAGGTGAGCCCTTCTCAGTTGGCTTTACCTGCTCTCCCACCTGTACTCAGGCCTTCTGAAGAGGTTCAGATTTCACTTAGCAAGTAATATGAAGAAGTTCAGAGATTTTTTAGCACACGAGAGCCAGCCTAAAAGGCAAAGCCAATAGGTCAAAACCCAAGGGCTAGAAACTTGCACTCTCAGCCTCAGCACTGAAGTTGTCACAACCCAAAGGGTCTGTTAGGCAGTCACTCCACTTTATTAAAGTAGCTAATACTCAATTTATCCTTTACTCTTAACCAAGCACTTTCATATGCATTGTCAAACGTTTCTCATAATAACCCTGTAAAGTAGTGGTAGTGACCAATTTTATAAGCAGAAGAAGATGAACAAAATTACCCAAGACCTGAAAGTCCTCACATTCAAGAATGCAGGTGTTTCCATTATTCTTTTCCTTTGGACAATTTGCATAACCTCAAGTCCTCCCATCTAGTAATTTACCTAGACATGTATAATTACTTCCTTCCGTTCAGCAAATAGGTGCTTCGTGGGCCAGGCACTGAACAAGGTGGAGAATAGGAAATCTCAGTGGCCAAACAACCTACTGTTTTATATTATAGGCTATCAAGCTGCCCATCTTCTGCTTGATATGGATTCTGATTCGACTAGAATTAATACTTCCCATTAAAAAAATAACAATAGCTGTAATTCATTAAGCACTCATTTAATGCCAAGCACTGTGGCAACCAGTTTATGAATGCTATTTTATTTGAAGCTTTGGGTCCACATCTAAGCCCAGAGCTCATGTTTTCACAATAATATGCTATAACACACAGTTCTGTTATAAAGGGGAAAAGCTTTATTTTTCCACATTGACTCCCCACCCTTTTACAGCCTCAGTGAGACCCAACTCCCAGTAGAGATGCACTTTCCACCTGTGTGACGTGGCAGCATAATTCTGTGAGTGTATTTCTTCCACTGTATTTCCTCTTCACACCTATCAGCAAAGGGGGATAAAGCAAGGCCATGTTTCCTTCAAAAGCTGCCTCCAGCATATAGATGTTGGATTCCTGTTGGCCAGGCCAATGACACTGAAAACTTAGCTTAGAGTGATACTCCCTGGCACCTACCTCTTTCTAAGGTCATCCAAAATATCCCCTGATATCCCAGGAAGGCATAAAGGAAGGAAGAGCCTTCTATCAAAGAGGACCAGGGCTCAAGAAGGCAATGGCTTATTTCTGAGCATGTGGTCCTCACTGCAGCAGAATGGGCACCAAGCTCCACTCCAACGTACTCAATCAGAGTCTGTGCTTCAGTAAGATCCCAGATGACTGGAATACATGTTAAAGTTTGAGTACATGGGGAAGGAGTACAGTACAGCCCAGTGGTTCTCCAAGTGTGGTTCCCAGAAACCAGCAGCATCAGCATAGTTTGGGAACTTGTTAGTAATGAGAATTCTTGGGCCATACCCTAGACCAACTGAATCAGGAACTCTGGGGGTGGGGCCCAGCCAACTGGGTTTAATAACCCTTCCAAGTGATCCTGATGCATGCTAAGTTTGAGGACCACTGGTACAGATGATTACCTCTCCAGGCCCTGGGTCCCTTACTTCTGATACATCAGTTAGGATGCAATCTTGGCTGACACTTGGGAAAACAGAAGGAAGGTCTCTTGTGCTCAGCTTTCCCCTTTCCATTTTATCACCCTGGGGATGGTTCTGAAAACTCAAGCTTCCGAACAAAACCTCCCTTGCTTGTAAGTTAATCCTTCATTCACATTGTCAATAATAGCAGGAAGAAAGGAGTTCCAAGAGACCTACTGGCTTTTAAGCGCTTTATTGTATCTGCTCAGAAGCATGCCTGGGAATGGAAGGCCCAGATTTCCCAGCATAAGAATAAACAGGGCCACCAGCCACCAGGAAGAGGGACTCTGGTGGTCACAGGCTGGGGGTAGGGATAGGCATGGGGAAAACAACCCTGGTACAAGACAGATGCAGATTGGGAGTGTCTACACAGACAGAATAAGGATATGAATATTCTCCAAATCCAAGAGTCACTGGCTGGCTGTCAGAAAGCAATCTAGCCCATCCCCCAACTCTGGTCAGTATCGTACCTACATCTCTCCAGACTCAGGACCTCCATTTATTCAGTATGGGGAGGTGCCAACACCAGTCACTGATATTAAAAGAAAAAGCATGATAGTGTCCATTCATGTCTTCAGTAAGTCTTTTTTGAGATTGTCTTATATGCCAGACACAACGCCATGAGCACAGGGACAGATGCTACTTCCAACCTCACAGGGTGTATATGCTAGTGGAAGAGACAGGCATCAGACTCTCAACTAAGTGTTTTCTTACAGCCTGTGAACATGGCAGGGGAGACTGTAACAGGGAACCAGGCCTAGTCTCAGGCCAAGGAAGGCTCCCCTGGGGAAGGTGGTTGTTTGAGTCTGGATCTTAAGGAGTTAACTAGGCAAAGGCAGGTATTGATGGTGGTGAGAACACTACAGCAAAGGGAAAGGACCTGAGTCATGAGATAGAGGTTGGCAAGTTTAAGGATCAGAAAGAAGAACCAAGGAAGGGACCCAGACCATGGCAGACGGAGGTGTGGCATCAGATGACACGGGAGTGGAGGGCAAAAACCACGCCATGCAGGTTGATAAAGCTTTTTTGGGTCTTCATCCTAAAAGCAATGGGAAGCCTTCGAAGGGTTTTCAGCCGAAGGGTATCGGGACAGGTTCACATGTTGTAAAGCTCACTCTGGCTGCATTATGGACAGGGAAGTGCAGACGGCAGAAGGATAAGCCAGCTGTGAAGCTAGGTGAGTGGTCCAGGGGATTCTGACCAAGTGCTAGTAGTGGAGGTGGGGAAAAGAACGCAGACTAGAGTGAGAGAGACTTAGATGAAGTCCACAGATCTCAGGTATGGATTGGATATGTCGGCCAAGAGGAGAACAGGCACCAAAGGCATCTCTTAGGTCACTGGACAAGGGCTGAAAAGGGGGCAAGGGTTGGATTGAGAAAAAGAAAGAGTAGATTATTTACAAGTATAGAAGAGGTGTACTCAGAAAGGACAAGTGATGAAACTAGGACAGTCTTCAGTGAATAAGACTCACTCAGTGTTTAATTAAACTTGGTGTCCAAACAGCTCTCAGTCATTCATGGTGATCTAACATGTTGATTTGAGTCCCGTTGCTCTTGTTGCAATCTCTGTGCTTTGTTCATTCTTGCCTTTGACAGCAGGTAGAAGAAGGGAAAGTGTCTGGGTTGGTGGGGAGGGACCAGGTCACTTAGTCATGTACATCTGGTGGGGAGATGAAACCCAAATGGCCTCACCTACTTGGAGTGCCAGCTCATCGTGACTATTTAGCTTAGGACAGCAATCCTCTCCCTGAAGGGGAGGGCTGCATATAAATGCAATTTACATCTCCAGCAACATTCTACAACCCTCCCTTAATGAATGAGTCAAACCATCAAGGCAACCAAATTGGTTACTGAGATCCTTTCATCTTCCAGGTTGTTTGCCTTTAAAGTCTGGAATAGAATTGAAGGGTATTAATAGCAATGGGATGTTTTTGTGAGCCTGGGGGGAGGGGTCTGTGATAAATAAACCCTAGAGAACTGCAGAAAATGAACCGGCCAGTGGGCTCTTTTAGGCAGGTTTACAATGACTGGTTGCTCTGTCTCTTGGGAAGTCATGCAGGCAGCAACCACCACTGGGCTTGGAGATTATTTGTATGGAAAAGGGAGTCCAAAACTACAATAAAATTTTAATTGTATACTTTCTCTCTTTCAGGATGAAGAATCCAGATGGATTCAGGTTTCTGTATTAGGATCAGGACAGGGATCAAACAGTACACTCAGAAGAGATAATTGAAGATAAATTAATGAAGAGACTATTTCCAAGGGTGTGAGCAGGGTTAAAGGAAGCTGATATGGGATAGTGAAGTATCCAGGCTACCCAGAAATCTCTAACCTCCCAAGGCATGAAAGGGGAAGAAGAGAGAGTGGTTAGTTATTCCCGTAGCTGTAGGATGACCTGGAATCTGCAGAGGAATGAAGCCACTGCCAACTACAGCCCAGCAGGGACAGAGCCTGGGGAAGAAATACTCAGCCCTTTCTTCTTGCACGTACTTCTCATGTGTCCATCCAAGCCAGAAACCAATGAGCAAGGGAGCACGTGGCCTCAGTTCACACAGGCAGCCTCCCTGGCACAAAGCAGGGTGGAAAAAGTTGGAGGATCAATGAGTAGGGACAAGCCGAGAGAACCCAGCGCAGGAGCTGAGACTGATTCAGATGTGCAAACATATGTGGATCAATATATGTATGTGGCTCTGTGGATTTCACTGCCAGTGCTCTTCTGGTTTCATAATGATATTGTTAATCCCACATGGATGGTATTACACAAAGCAACAATGGAAAACAGACCTGCTAGCCTAGGATGTGTCTGGGGTGAGGTGGGGAGAGAACTGTACCCAACAGCACTGTCATTTCCTCGGTTTCCCCTCTGAAGTCAGCTGTGCCTCTGGCCACTGGATTTCTTTCTTTCTTTCTTTTTTCTTTTTTTTTTCCCCAAAAGGAGACAGGTCTTGAATTATTGATGAAATCAAAAGGATAAGTTTGGGGATTGCATGTTTCCATCCTGCCTGCTGTTTGCCCAGTAAATAACATTTCCTTTGTAAAACTTGAGTTTTCATCTCAAGCATGTGGACCATACTTAAGCAGACATCGAAGCTTCCTTTGGAGAAAACCCTCTGTGATCCCGGATAAGTTTGATCTGTTCTCTCCTGCTATGCAGTCATAACATACAGAGTCTATCAGGACACTTTCCCCTTGGCCCTGGTTTATTTCCCACTGGGCAGCCCACTCTGCAGCAGACTTTGCTCCTGCTCTTTCCTTTCACTGGACTTATTCTCCCCTCACTGGAATTTGCTAATTTCAGAGCAGTTTAAAGATTCCCTTTGGTGAGGCAGGGAACCCCTGAGGGCCCCAACAGAGGCAGACCCGCTCTGACACTGCCCTCTACTGGAAACTGTTGGTACTGCTCAAGTCTTCAGTGACGGCCGTGCACCAGTGCTGAGCAGTGAGTGCCTCACCCTTACTAGGCTGCAGATACACAGCAATGGAGATAAGGCATTACTTACTTAGAAAACCTCTCATTAACAACCCAGATGTGAAAAAACATTAGAATATGATGCAGGAAGATTTTTTTCATGAGTTTATATAGAAACTTGTTTCTAAACAAGGCACAAAAACCAAAACTTATAAAAGACTGATACATTTGACTGCTTCAGAAACAACTTCTGTATGAAAGAAGACACCATAAACAAAGTTAAAGGGCAAAAGGAGAAAATACTTGCAACAAAGGATCAATATACAGAATATATAAAGAACTTCTACAATCAAAAATAAAGTGAAAAACAGTTCAATAGAAAAATATTCTAAAGGTATAAAATGCTGATTCACAGAAATATAAAATATAAATGCAAAAAATTTTATAAAGCAAAAAATGTGAGATATAAATAAAAAGAAAATATAAATGGCCCCCAAAATGCATGACAAAAACCTCAGTTTTACTAGTAATCAGGAAAATGGAAATTCAAACATGAGGCAGGTTTTTGTTCCTAATAAATTAGAAAAAATTAAAAAGGATATAGGAGAAAAGGTATTTCCATACACTACAGATAAGATTGTAAACTGGTATGATCACACTTTGCAGAATAATTTGGCAATATCTATTACAGTGTAAAATGTTCATACACTATGATCCAATGATTCTATTTATCCATATCTCCCCCAGAGAAACACTTACTCACGTGCTCAGAAGGCAGGTCCAAGGATGTTTGCGGCAGCTTTGTTTGCAATAGCAACAAGTCAGAAATAATTTAAATGACCATCAAAGTGGGATTGGCTATGTTCATTGCAGCTCTATTCACAATAGCCCGGAGCTGGAAACAACCTAAGTGTCCATCATCGGATGAATGGATAAAGAAGATGTGGCACATATATACAATGGAATATTACTCAGCCATAAAAAGAAACGAAATTGAGTTATTTGTAGTGAGGTGGATGGACCTAGAGTCTGTCATACAGAGTGAAGTAAGTCAGAAAGAGAAAAACAAATACTGTATGTTAACACATATATATGGAATCTAAACAAAAAAAAAAGGTTCCGAATAACCTAGGAGCAGAACAGGAATAAAGATGCAGATGTAGAGAATGGACTTGAGGGTGCGGGGAGGGGGAAGGGTAAGCTGGGACAAAGTGAGAGAGTGGCATGGACATATATACACTACCAAATGTAAAATAGATAGCTAGTGGGAAGCAGCCACATAGCACAGGGAGATCAGCTCAGTGCTTTGTGACCACCTAGAGGGGTGGGATAGGGAGGGTGGGAGGGAGACGCAAGAGGGAGGAGATATGGGGATATATGTATATGTATAGCTGATTCACTTTGTTATACAGCAGAAACTAACACACCATTGTAAAGCAATTATACTCCAGTAAAGATGTTTAAAAAAAAATGGGATTGGCTAAATAACATGTGGTTCATCCATACCACACATACACATATACATAACAGCAGATTTTTTTTAAAAGTACTATATGTACTGACATGGAAAACTCTTCAAGACCTATTGTTAAGTGAAAAACAATCAAGCTGCAGAATGACATGCAGTATGATAACATGTATGAAAACACCTGGGCACATTATCCAATATAATTTTTTCTCTATGGGTCTAGATACTATGGGTTTTTTAATGCATGGTAAATGTGTAGAAGAAGACACATCAAACTGATGGTGAGAGTTACCTCTGGGGTGGAGATGACGACTGGAGGTGGTGGTCAAAGAAGACCTTATCTGTAATGTTTAATTTTTTATAAAGAGAATGTATTCATGTATTACTTATATAATTAAAGCTAATAAAAACTATTCTTATTTAAAAGGAATGAAACTAATCTTAATCTTTATTTATAAAGCACCTGGAAGGCCAGGGAATCATTGAACTGTAAGCAAAATGGGTGATTTATCAGGGGACATGTGAAGTAGAGGGCACTGTGGTTGTCATGGAGATGGCTGCTTTCAACACAAACTATCCTGTGCATCCATCTACATGTCAGACTATCTCCCATTCAGTGTCATGCTTTTAAATCTTGGTTCACAAACTCAGTAGTAATAATACAATCCTTAACATTTATGGAAGGTATTGGATGTTACAATGTAACATCTTATTTAATCTTTTATTCTCTCCCTCTCTGTCTCTTTGTCTGAGCGCCCGTCCCCCTCATCTCTCTCCCTCTCTCTGGATGAGGTTGCTTAGCTTTAGAGATATTATATAACCTGTCCAAAGTCAGTTAACCAACATGTGGTAGAGTTTGTCCTAACCCCAGCAGCCATACTTTCAACCATTTAAACTGTATTACAAAATCATAAACATCTTGGTATGTTTGTTAACTTCAGAATATCAACTTCTGGGACTTCCCTGGTGGTCCAGTGGTAAAGAATCCACCTTCCAATTCAGGGGACGTGGGTTTGATTCCTGGTGGGGGGAAGGCGGGGTTGTGACTAAGATCCCACATGCCACAGGGCAACTAAGCCCGTGTGCAACAACTCCTGAGCTCGTGCGCCTCAGTGAGAGAGTATGTGTGCCGCAAACTACAGAGCCCATGCACTCTGGAGCCCACGTGCCACAACCAGCGAGAGAAAAACCTGCACGCCTCAACAACAAGCCCACATGCCTCAACAAAGATCCTGCGTGCCGCAACTAAGACCCAACACAGCCAAATAAATAAATAAACAAATATTAAAAAAAAAAAAAAGAATATCAACTTCCTGTCAGGAGCTTTCCTAGGTTTCTCTGCCACTCAGGCCATACCCATTTGCCACATTGCTCTGAATCAGAATGGCAGCTGGTTCATTCTGGGAGAAAAATATACCATAGGATGAGGTGCTACTCAAGCCAGTACAACTAAGAAGCATGAAGACAAATACACACTAAAGAAGCAATTAAGAGATTAGGAATCATCCTCAACCCAGAAGACTACTTCCAAGTATATTCAAAGTTAATTTTAGGAACAAAACTAATCAATAATAGGAAAGGTTAAAGTCTGAGAATAATGCAAGCCTTGTAAGACTCTCATAGGACACAATGTGCTTCATTTTCCAAATTCTAGAAATTTCTTATATCGATATTAAATGCCTCCCACTGATGCAGGCCTGCTCTCACTGCTGAATCATTCCTTCCAGGCACAGAGAACACAACTGAGCACCATCAGGGACTACAGAGATATGTCTCCAGGCAGAGGCCCCCGAGAGGGCCCTTAGGGTCCCCTTTGGAGAGGAGGCAGGTCTCCTCCTGCTGCGGAGAAGAGGGCTTTTGAGGGAGGTTTCCAGAATAACTTATGAGTAGAGGGGGCAGCAAGTTTACAAATCAGAGCTGTGATTCCTTCTCTTCCAATTTAAAAAAAAATGAGTTACTTTCTTTTGGTTTCTTATTTGAGAACAGGTGTGTCTATGAATAATACATAGATGGGCAGGCCACACATGGATCTGAAGGCCCAGAAGTCTGAAAGCAAATGAGACCCAGAGTGTGAAGATTACACAGTGGGTTTTAAGTAGCATCACATAGGCAAGGAAAAACCTGGAAGAGCACAATAAAACAATCTGCAAATAATAAGCACATCCAAGCCCCTGGCTATGTACACAAACACATCTCCTCTCAGATAATGGCAATTGAAAGTCACTAGGTTCCCATTGGGGGAGGGAGGAGATAAATTAAGAAACACAATCTAAAGAAAGATTAGAACATTAGTGTTTTAATGAACAATGTTTCAGGGCAGGGAATTAAGGACATTTAAATCTTTCTTTCTGGGTTGGAACTCCAACTTCTCAAACTCAGGAGGGACTGAAACAAGAGGGACAATGGTTAGGGCAGCAGATAAGGGGTGGGGCGGGAGGCTGCTGAACTCCTGGGTCCATTCCGGGATTCCACTCCTGACTCCCAACAGCTGAACTCTGGTCTGCCCACTGAGGCCAAAATAGGTTTTTCCATTTGTTAAACATGAGATAACACCACAGCATTATATAGACTAGGGAGATTAAATGTCAGCAAAAGCCTTGTGATGTAGGATTATTAACAACAGGGTCTTATCCTAGAGCTCTTTGGGGGAAACAGGAAGATGTTGAAAAATGTGCCCCCCGACCGGCCTCAAGAGCACGGGAAAGATCTCCTACTACCTGATTTGGTCCTTTGAAGACCTGTGGTGTCCCCAGATAAAAAGGAAGCCGCAAGCATCACTGAGACTACTTATCTTTCCAGCAAGGAAGTACTGCTGCCCCAAGGAGGATAGCTTGAGATCTCTACAGCTTTAGCATGCAGGCATGCAGGCAGGCATGTGCTCAAGCACACACACAAATACATATGCTTCTTATCAGCTCTGTCGAGCAAAGAATTTTCAAGGGTAAAGGATTTGGATTTTTATCTTGTCCAAATCCCTTCAAGGTATTGTCTCGAGATAGGACAAGTCCCATTAACGTTGCCCCATTTGAAAATGTAACAAGTGAAATATTACCTTCCTGCCACTCTCCACCCCTCAAGTAAAATGGCCCACATTTTGGAGCAGAAGGTATTTGGAGCTGTGGCAGGAAGCAGATTAATATGTGAACCGAAAACAGACAGACCCTTTAAAAGTCTGCCCACATTGCAGAATTGGAAATAGATGAGCCTCTTTCCCATTACAGCAACAATACCACAAGGTGGGATTTCTTTGCAAGAGAAGAAATTGGCAAACAGGCTGGGACTAGAAGGTGGCTCTCCCCTCACTGGCCTGAGCAGGGCTGAAGAGGAAATCCCAGGCGGGGGCAGGCTCCCAGGGGAGGCAGGGCAAGGGGCTGCCCAGAACGCCCCCATCCCAATATCTCTCTCCTGGTGGCTGGAGTCACTCATGGATGGAACCCGGTAGGGTGCGGTTGGGTCAGCAGGTAGCTTGCCCTTTGTCCTCACCATGATGAGACCATTCCTCGTGGTGGCAGAGGCATTGTAGTGGAGAGACAAAGAGCACAGACTCTGCCATCTGCCACCCAACTTTGCATTCTGGTTCCACTGTGTATGAACTCTGTGACCTTAGACAAGGTGGAATAAGACATGCCCAGCAGTTGTACTGGAGTAGGTGAGAGGTAGGATGGAGGCCTGGCAAGAGCCTCGGAGCCTTATAAACCAGCAATAGGGGTGGCACCTTTATTCTGGGGCATATACCATGGGTGCTTACTCAGAAACCACCACTCTGTCTCCCTCACCCCAGCCTGCGGGTCTCTGTTCCCTGTGGCTGTGAGTCTCATTCTAACACCTCTCCTGATATTGCTCCAGCCCCTCCCACACACCCATTTAGCACCGCCTGAAGCATGCCACCCAGTCACACAGACCTTTAATAGCAAGTGAAACAGTAGCAGGTGTCAGAGCTGAGGGAGGGAAAAAATTCTTAATCCCCACCAGAAGGCGAAGATCATTTTCTGTATTTCGATTTAAAGGGAGAAGTGAAAAGCATGAAATCACATGCCAACCAGGAGAAACAGTTTAAACCAGAATAACCTTGACAGGAGCACTCACCAGCAGCTTCCAGGTCACGGGTCCCCAAACTGAACTCCTGGGGAGAAATGGACACACGAGCAGGGACACACAGGAAGAAGCCCCCTAGCCTTCTACCCTGAGTGCCACCCCACCCTATGGCCTACATGACCTTTAAACTTGGACATGCCTCAGGCTCTCAGGCTCTCCTGCTCCAAACTCAGCTTGTCATCTTTCTTCCAAATCGGCTCCTCTTCTAGGTCCCTTCCCACATAATGACTCCTACCCAAGCCAGAGATCTGGCAGCTCCCAGGACTGTTCTCTCTTCCTAATACCCACACCCTACTGCACCAGCCACAGCTACCCAGCATCTTAGCCCAGTCCATTCTGTCCCTGCTTCTTCCATCACCACTGACAATGGCCTTCGTCTGGCTCCATCGTCTCTTGCATGGACTGTTGCAGTAGCCTCCTGGCCAACCTCCCCTGAAACCCTCTCTCTAATCCAGCTTCTATTTTGCTCCAAGTATGATCCCCCCCCCTCCAAATGCAAATCTGATGATGGAAATTCCCTTCTTAAAATCCTTGAGTATTTTCTGGTGTCAGGAGAAATTCCAAACTCGGGCTGTCGAACAAGGCAGTCCAAGCCTTGCCCCCAGCTGTCCAACTTGATCTGCTTACCTACTCACCAACACCCACACCTCCCTGCCTGCCCCATTTTCCACTCTTTCCCTCAAGACTTCAGGCTTTTACACACTCACGACTTTGAAAAGCCTGTCTCCTTGCTTGGTCTTCCTGATGAACTCTGATGAACTCGTCCCTCCAGACCCAGCTCACACATCTCCCATTCAGCCCTCCATCTGTCGCCTCACGCATCTCCTCCATCACATCGGTGTTGCACATGCTCGGTCACCCTCTGCCTCCTCCACCAGCTCCTTGAGAGCAGGGACTCTGCTTTGTTCATCTTTGGCTACTCAGAAACAGGACAGAACCTGATACAAAAGTCTGAACAAATGTCCAAGGAACGGTCCTCTCTGGGGCCAGGAGAGGCTGTGGAGAGAGACTGGACAGCTCGGGGAACGTGGTGGTGTGAGAGAGGAAAGATGCTTCTCCCCCTCAGGGACCTGGAACCCTGCCTGGGACAAGTCCTGGGCTTCCCAGTCAAGGGGGCAAATGGCACACAGACACTGAAATCCATTAGAATAGCAGATACAATATAAAAATATAAATATTTTAAAAAATATCATGAGAGAGAAGTCACTGCCTGCTCCTGAGATTAGAGATCTTCATTTTGTCCTCTCCTGGAGGAGTGTTCTAAACTGGACCAAGGCCAACCAGGCTTCAGGGTCTACAAGTGCCAGGATATAAGGACATCAGAAACATCACTCTACAAGAAAACCAATTTTTTTATAATTATGTATGGTGATGGATGTTAAGTAGACTTATCGTGGTGATCATTTTGCATTATATAAAAATATCAAATCAGTATGTTGTGTACCTAAAACTAACATAATGTTACACCTCAATAAAAAAAAAAGAAACATCAGTGCTTCACCAGGAAGTTGAAAGCTGACTTCACTCACTTTTTTTTTAATTGAGGTAAAATTCATATAATGAGGAATTCACCATTCTAACCATTTTTAAAGTGTACAACTTAGTGGCTTTTAGTGCATTCACAATGTTTTATAACCATCACCACTATCTAATTCCGGAAACTGTTCATTGCCCCAAAGGAAGCTGTGTACCCACTAAGCAGTCACTCCCATCCCTCCCTTCTCCCAACCACTGGCAGCCACTAATATCTACTTACTGTCTATGGATTTGCCTGTTCTATTTCATATAAATGGAATCACATAATATATCTTTTGCATCTGGCTTCATTCACTTAGTGTGACGTTTTCAAGGTTCATCCACATTCTAGGATATGTCAGTTCTGCATTACTTTTTTAGCTGAATAATATTCCATGGCATGGACATATCACACGTGGTTTATCCATTCATCAGTTGATGAACATTTAGATTGTTTCCCCTTTTTATCTATTATGAATATTTGGCTGCCATGAACATTTGTGTACAAGTGCTTGTGTGAACATATGTTTTCATCTCTCTTGGGTATACAGTTGGGAGTGAAATTGATTTGTCAAATGTTTATGTTTAACATTTTTTGAGGAACTGCCAATATGCTTTCCTCAGCAGATGTACCATTTTACATTCCCACCAGCAATGTATAAGGCTTCCAATTCACTCACTTTTTAAAGATCTCAGATGTTGAATTCCTAATACCGGGGCCTTTCCTGTAGACCCTGCAAGAATACAACCAATTGGATAGTGACCGTCGGAACCTAAAATCTGAAATGGGGAAACAGCTTCAGGCTGGATCTGAGCTGATCACTGATGCCTCCACTCACGCATCTCCCAAGACTGGCTCCCTGCAGCCGTCACTCGAGTTCTGTGCAGCTCAGAATCACAAAGATGTCATATGACCTGTCTCCTAGACCTATTAGGTAAGTCATCTCCACTGTCCTCCCACTTGCAAATAGGATGAGGAGAAGAGGTGAGTCTAGATCTCACTGGCAAGTAGGAAGGAGAGGAAACAGGCCAAATCCAGGGAACCATTCAACAGAAATTAGTTTTTTTCCCGTGGAAGCCAGAACACCGGGGCATCCTCTGCGGTGGGATGGGTGGACCAGCAACAGGGCTCAGAATGGTTGGCTGCCAGGCAGGCACAGAGCAGCTTTGGCTACACAGAATTCTAGGCAGGTGGGAGGTCTGAAAGCACCAGTCACAGCACAGCCTCAAGGCATGAGTGTGAGGGGCAGATGGTGCCTGTGGGCGACAGGTGAGAACAAGGCAGGGTGCTGGCAGGCCCCGGAGGTGGGTCCACCTCCTAGTGCACCACTGCCCCTCCCCAGACCACATCTCAGCAATAAAAGCAACACTCACTGCTAGGTCCCTGAACACAGTCTGCACCCTCAACTTACCCCCATCATGTGCACACGTTTTCAGCTCCCTGAAGATTCCCATCTCTAGACAACTCCGACTTATTCTTCAGTTCTCAGTTCAAGCAGATTGCTTCTAGGAATCATTCCCCCTCAGATGCTGTCGGAGGGCCTGGGGAGAGCAAGGCATCGTTTTAAATCAGGGTTTCTCAGCCATATCACTATTGACATCTGGGGCTGGATAATCTTTTGTTGTGGGTCTATCCTGTGCATTGTAGGATGTTTAGCAGCTTCCCTGACCTCTACCCATGAGATAAACACCAAGAGCACTCCTCTTCTAGTTGTGACAACCAAAAACATCTCCAGACATTGCTCTTAGGGGACAAAAGTGTCCCCAGTTGAGAACTGCTATTCTAAATGTTTTACAAATAAACTCACAAAAACTCTATGAAATAGGTCCTGTTATTATCTTCATTTTAGAGATAAGTAATCTGTGGCACAGAAAGGCTAAGTAACTTCTCCAGGGTCACACAGCTGGTGAGTGATAGAGTGGGATTTGAACCCATTCAGTCTAGGTCCTATATCCCTGCTCTTACTACTGTTAATTTTAGCAAGTCTCAGAAACCGCTGAGCTGACCCCACACAGAGAACTGGAGAGGAATCCCCCTTTTGCTCTGTAGGATAGAATCAGAATTGAGGGTCTCCTTGCTTGACCACAGGGAGTACCAGCAAGATAAAACAGAGACTGGGAGAGGGAAAAGCACTAGAAAAAAAGGAATGGAGACAAGGCCAGGGGAACACAAAACTCCTAGGCATCCATGGAGGCTGACTCTGTGTGGCCTGATGGGAAAAGAGACAAGTCCTATTCTGTACCACCCTCTGCACTATGGGTGCTCATGACCAGCTGGTAGAAACGCCTCTCCGGTCTCCCTCCTCCCTTCCTCCCTCCTTCCTCTGTTCTTCCCTTCCTTCCTCTTTCCCTCCCTCTCTCTCTTCTTCCCCACTTCCTTACTTCCTCTTCCTTTCTTTCTTGTTGGTAATGGGCTATGCAGCTGCCTTACCAGATATTGTGGAACATAAGAAATAAGAGTAAATAAGTAAACTGAGGCTCTGAGCTTAATGAGGTCTATCGTACACACCCCTCAACCGAGGGAACTACTAGTAAAGCTGGGATTTTGTATCAGTTATGATTGCTTTTGGCTGCAGATAACAGAAACTAGACTTAGAGTGGCTTCACTAAAAAGGGGATGTTTTCCCTGAAGGGTCAGATGTAGGCACTCCAGGACTGCTGGGTGGTTTCACAATGCTATCCACACCCTAGGCTCCCTCTGTCTTTCTTCTTGGAATGTGGCTTTCCTCCTTTTGCTCACAAGAAGGCTCCTGAAATTCCAGGCATCACAACTGTGACCAGGAAGCAAATGGGGGAGGGGAAAAGATGGGAAGGTGAGTGCCAGCTAAGTCTGTCCCACTGCCTTACATCTCAGTGGCCAGAACTGTATCACATGTCTACCCTACCTGCAAGAGAGTCTGGAACGGTGTTTATTTTTAATTGGGCTATCACCACTCTGCAAAAAATATTGGGGTTCAATAAGTAAGAAAAAGGAGACAATGGATATTGAGGAGGCATTTAGCAGTGCCTGCTATAGATTCCAAAGGCAGCCTTCATTTCACTAGGAAACACTATTTCCTGAGAACCAGCCCTGGAATGGAGATCTAAGCTCTGGAGATGGATGCCTAACCTTGAATCCTGTCCTTCCCCTTACTATCTGTTGTGACCTTGAGCCAATTGCTTTATCTTTTCATGCCTCATTTTCCTCATCTATAAAACTGAGGAAAAAATAATATCCTATTCACGGTGTTGTCATAGGGATAAAATCAGTTAGCATATGTAAAATACCTAGACTAGTGCCTGGTGCGTAAAAAGTCCTCAATAAATATTAGCCATTTTTAGCTGTTATTGTTTACTGAATATCTACTCTATGCCAAATGCTCTACATTATCTTCTCCAATCCTCACAACAAATGATAAATGAGTTCAGGAGGGGTGCCCAGCCCCACTCCCTGTCATTTCACCGTTTCCTCAGAGTCTTCTAATCCTAAAGAGTTTCTTTAATGAAAATACCTCTAAGAAAGGTCTCTACGCCCTTTTCAGCAAGCAGCTTAGCAGTTGGTAGGGGTCAGAGATTAGTAGCATCAGCACACCGGGGTGTCAGACATAGCCTCTCCCTGGCACTTTCTAGTAGGCCTTGCCCTGGGTTTAGTTCCAAGTTTTTTTTTTTTTTTTTTTTTTTTTTTTGCGGTACGCGGGCCTCTCACTGTTGTGGCCTCTCCCGTTGCGGAGCACAGGCTCCGGACGCACAGGCTCAGCGGCCATGGCTCACGGGCCCAGCCGCTCCGCGGCATGTGGGATCTTCCCTGACCGGGGCACGAACCTGTGTCCCCTGCATCGGCAGGCAGACTCTCAACCACTGTGCCACCAGGGAAGCCCCTAGTTCCAAGTTCTGAGTAAAGATTTAATCTAATTTCTCTTCTCTCTTGCTTGATCTGCAAATTGGCTCGCCCATCCCAGATACTTAGAGAAATGTGTTAATGGCACTCTGGGGATAAAGCAGGGGCTGACACACTCAGGGCTTCCAGTGCTCAGTTAGGACCGGGTGGTGGAATGGATAGAAATGCTGGGGTAGAGGAATGTGTGGGAGAGGGGAGACCACAGCCTACAAGAGAGTTCAGTAGTTAGCTCCTGGGGAAGGCCAGACCAGGCTAGAGGACAGTCAAGTTCAATGCCCCAGACCCAGGTGCTGACTGAAGGGCAGTGATGTCCGAGGCAGCCAGCAGGAGGGAAGGCATTGTTTCTACTGCGAAGGTGAAAACAGATCCGAGTCCCCACTGCAGTCCCTCTGTGCTCACCAAGCCCCCAAATAAACCATCAGATTGGGCAGGGTTGACTCCTGGAAGTTCAGTCTAAACGACATTATATATTCCTAGAAGAGCTTTGAAGAATTTAAAGATTCCTGTCCCCATAGGATAAATTGCACTTGTAGGAATATTTCCTACAGAGGTAATGGGCAGAAGGATTTTGCATTATAACATTGTTTGTAACAGTGACCAATTTGGAAACAACCAAAGCATTCATGAATAAGGGGCTAGTAATTTATGGAATACATACATTTAAAAACAAAGTTGCACATCAGAATTTACTAGCATGAAAAGATGTTGCTGACATGTAAGCAAAAAGCACATTATGAAGCAACATGTAAAATATGTACTACTTATGTGAAAATACATATACACACACATACACACACACACATATATATAGTAATACACACACACACATATATAGCAGAAAGGCAAGAACATGGACAGAGACAAAGACAGAGATGTCTGAAAATTTTTCACCAAAATGTTAGCCTTGATTTCTCTGCATAAAAATTTCCTGCAGAGCCGGGTATCTCACTGTTGGAGTGGGAATTTACAGATAAGTAAGGGGAGGAAGCTAAAGTAATCCATAAGGTAATGGATTAGAGTTTGCAGCATCAGTATGAACTCATGTTTAGCTTAATATAGATATAGATGGTTACATATAAAAATATTTATACTTATGTATATACACACATATGTATTTCTGTCAACTAAGAGGATCTAGAAGAAATGACATGCCAGTAGCAAGGAGCACATATAGTGTCTAGATGTTTACTTCTAATACTAGTCTCCAATAAAAGGAACCAGGGATTCTTGAAGAAATGACTGATTCGAGGACTAGGGCAAGAAATATACACAATGAGCTGAAGCATCTTGTAGTGCCAGCAAGTAATAAAGTAAAATAAAATAAAATCACCTACATTGATGGGTATGTCAAAGGAGCACAGGAGCCAACTGATAGAACTCCCAAATGGCTAATACTGGAACAATTTAAGCAAAATATAAAATAAAATAAGTATTATTAGATTATAATCCAAATATAAAATAAATATCTATGAGTCCATACTAATACAAATAAGTTATTGAATAAATTAATAAATGGGGGAAGGAGACAAGATAAATCTCTCATGCAGAAGAATTCTAAATAATTTATGTAGATATTCTGCCCTCAAAGAGGAGAAGCATAACTCTCCACTCCTGAAGTGTGGCTATGCACAGTGACTTCCTCCCAAAGAGGACAGTGTGGAAAGAGAGGGAAAAAAAGAGCAGCTTCATAGTGGATAAACCTGACAAACTTGTCTCAGTCCTGTGATCAAGGTCAACATCAACAGTCATAAATCATGTTGATAGTATGTAACCCTGATATGATGTGAAAAAAAAAATGACACTTTGCCTCTATGATCTTCCTCCTCAAAATCCACAACCCCAGTCTCATCTTGAGAAAAACATCAGACAAATTCCAATAGAGGGGCATCCTACAAACTATTACATATAGGACGGATGAACAACAAGGTCCCACTGTACAGCACAGGGAACTATATTCAGTACCTTGTGATAAGCCATAATGGAAAAGAATATATTAAAAAAGAATGTCTCTATGTGTAGAACTGAGTCACTATGCTGTACAGCAGAGATTGCCACAGCATTGTAAATCAACTAGACTTCAATTAAAAAAAATTAAATTGAAAAAAAGGTAGACATAAAAAAAAAAAAGCCTGGCCAGTGCTTCTCAAAAATGCCACAGTCACCAAAAAACAAGGAGAGGCTATCAAACTGTCACAGCCAAGATGAACCTAAGAGACAGGTAAATCTAAAACTGTTCTTTAAAAAAGGGTGTTTTTTTAAGTTCCCACAGAACAATTTTTCCCTAAACAAGAATCAAAGTGAATTTTGATCTCAACCTTCTCAATACAGAAAAGCAGTAAAAGACTTACAATTAAAAAGCTTTTAAGCTTTTCCTTAAAAGTTTTCCAATATCCTGGATCAAATTCTTACATGGGGTTTAAGGTCAAAGTTCTTGGGCTTTCTCTAGGAAACAGAACAATTTTCCTAAAAATATTAGAGGCAGACACAGCCCTGACTGAAGGGAGGGGCTCAAGAAGGTTGAGGCTTCCTTTTCTGGGATGTTGATGTTTTCCTTAATACACATACTTGTAGGTTAAGTGTGTGCGTCTCAGCACAGCCTTTGTGAGATGGCAAAGCCAACTGTGTCCAGGTACACTTGCAACATTTTCATCAGGCCCTGGTCCATCTCAGTAGTTCACTTCTCAGGCCACTGTCTGCCCTTGGAACAGACCCATTGGAGCTTTTCAGAGAGGCCATGGAGTCTCCATACAGAAGCACACAGGCAGTTGCCAAATATTGGTGGTCACTACCTTTAGGCCCCTGATTCACTGGGATGGTTAGATGCTTCGCCATGATGATATCCAGTCTGTCATAGACTGGTTGATGAGACAGTCCAAAGATTCCCCTGGACGCCAATTTAAGTCAAAAAAGAAGGATCTTGAAAGGCTGCACTTCTATGAATCAAGAAGCTAAAGGGGGCAAACCATGGAATTGTTTTATTCCTTCTTACTGATTTTGTATGTATGCAACTTGACGAAGTAGAATTATAGCAAGTTGGTGTTCCTGATGACCCAGGAAATGCACTACAAAATAATTCTTCTGACTAGTCAGAGAGGTCCCTAAAGTTAGCACTAGGATTCAGAAACAAGTCAGAAAATGACATCTTTGAAAGCTAGAAATGGCAAAAATCAATATGCAATGAATGGAATTAGTCCCCCAGGTATTCAACTCCTGTAAGTCATTCACTCTCAGAGATGTTCGGAAAACATATTACAGATAAGACTGGAGTGTCTCCCAAATCCCGTCAAGGGCCCCAGGACTCTTCTGTATTTCCACGGGAAACTACTAAATTCAAATGGACTTTAGCTTATTGAGATAAGCTACAGTTTGGAAAATTGTGACATGCTAATGAAAAATGCAATGGAAAGCTCTACATGGAATCTAGAGACAAGAGAGAAATAGAAAAGTTCTGGTCAGTGTTTTAAAAATAGGTCTAACCAGTAGTCTGACCAATTTGTGGTTTCTGGTTGCTAGAAAAGTATCTTTTCCTGGGACAACTAGGGCAACTTCTCAGGTTCTACCAGGGCTAGTCCTGTGAGAGTAGGTAACCCTTTCTCTGATTGTGAGTCCTCCAAGGAAACTTAGGATCTCCAGGGAATACACTGGGAAGGAGGTGATCCAGATAAGCAGATGTAAGAAGTATCCGATTACTAGAAGTCCTGCATTAATATGTTTATAAACCAGTGTCTTATAATTTTGGAAAATGTCCCTCCATACTCTGGAACTAGAGCCCCTGCATATACTGACACAAGTGGGTTCCCAAACCCCAAGGCTGGGGACTCAGATGCTGGACTAAGCTGTCCTCACTAGGGGCTACTCCATGAAGCCTGCTTGGGGAGCTAGCTGGCTTCATTAATGCTTCCTCACACTAATCTGGATCTTGATTTTTTAAAATAACATCTTACATCTTTAACTCTACAAGGCTATCTATTTACTTAAGATGCCTCTTAGATTCATCTCCTTTTGGGATTGGCTAATGTTACAGTCAGTGAAGATGGATTCATCTGACTTACCAAGATCTTTCTCTAATTATGTTTGATTTTTCAAATTCATCTAAGAGCAGTAGGGTTGGATTCTTTCTTATATGCATTGAACCACTTGGTAACCCCTACCCAGAGGTTGGGTATCAGTGAAAGAACCGTGACAAGATGTGTTTAGAGCACAAAGCCCAAAGCCCAAATCCTTTACTTATGCTGCACACACAGACTTTATATCCATTTGTATGGAAATAACCTTCTATGACCTGAAAACAGCACTACTTAATGGACTGCAAATTTTTTCACTTACAATTTAAAAAGTAACACTCATAAGAGACAAACCTGTGGTAGTCACCCATGTGCAGTGAGCAGGCCCCAGTTTCCCTGAAGAAGTTTCATCCATGGGATAAAGACCTTGTGTTTTAAAATATGGTTTATATATGAGTAAAAACAACCTTATTTCTCAGTATATGCTCTTTAACAAGTTATTTGTACTCTTTTCTGCCTTCTTAGACAACAACTATCACTTCTTCCCCACTTTGCCCTCTCCTCTCTGTCAAATGTTTTCTATCACAAAGAAATTGCAAAGCTTCTGGTCATATTCAGCATTCTCCTTGGTTTCTGCAGGGCTTCTTGGTGAACACACGCCCTGTTATGATTAAAAACATTTGCCAGCTATAAAATGTCTTCTCTAAGCCTCTCTATAGAAGAATATTAAAATCAAAGCTCATGCTGTTATGAGTTTCTGGAACAATAGTCCTGGAGGCAACAGCTGTTCTTTCTTATTGTTATAACAGCAACTCTCTTGGCAGCACTGAGATGGGCTCTTATAACTTCCCTGGATGGAGCCCACTAAAGTTCAAAGCAGATTCCCACCAATCCCTGACCTCTGAGTGATGCAGAAGAGCCCTGTGCAGGATGGGGCTCATGAGCCCCTCCTTCTATGAACCACACAAGAAGGAAATGACAAGGAGAGAAAGAGAGCTCTCGGAGACCTTGGACAAATTTTCTCTTTATCTAATGGCCCCACTCAGAGGCAGCTGCCCAGGCTAGACATTCAGCTGCTTCCTTCAGGCATGACTTCCCACCTGGAGTATCAGGAAGGCCTTTGGTCAGGTGTCAGCACTTTGCACCAAAGATACCCATGGGTTTAACTTCCAAAGGAACAAGGCAAGGATCCTCCTTGCTGAACAAACTCCAAAGGAGAACAAAAATGGAGCTTTTTAGCAAGAAGCCTGACTTGACAGGTCTCTGGTTTGCTAAGGAGACAGCAGCATCACTGACAGGTAAGAACACAGAGGGTAAGATGACTCCTGCAGCTTGAATGGTTCAGACATGAAAACTAAATCAGAGGGCTTCCCTGGTGGCACAGTGGTTGAGAGTCCGCCTGCCGATGCAGGGGGTACGGGTTCGTGCCCCGGTCCGGGAAGATCCCACATGCCGCGGAGCGGCTAGGCCCATGAGCCATAGCCGCTGAGCCTGAGTGTCCGGAGCCTGTGTTCCGCAACGGGAGAGGCCACAACAGTGAGAGGCCCGCGTACCGCATAAAAAAAAAAAAAAAAACTAACTCAGAGTATTTGTGGAAGTGCAGCATCAGGTCCATGCTTTCTGCTCAGTTCTAAGTGGCGAGATAATCATAGCCCAGCTTTTGAATGAGCACAGACTATTTTTTTTCCTACTATCTGCTTCTGTCATCCTTGGAAGCCCAATAGATAAACCATTTTAATAGGCTATAGTAATAATATTAAGTACCATTTATGTTTTACATACATTATAATATTAAATCCTCACAATGAACCAATGAAATATTATTATATCCATTTTATATGTGAATAACTTGACAATGTTAAGGGATAAATAACTTACTCAAGAATATGCAGCAAGCAAATGGCTGAGGGGGGTTTTGAACCCAGATTGTCCTGGCTCCAAAGCACATGCTCTTCATCATGTTATCTTCCTTCTCTACTTCCTACTCCCTCCTTGCCCAGAGTGGCTGCACCTCTAGAAGAACATATGTCAAACCCTCAGAAGAAAATGACCCCTACAACACACTTTGAGATCTATTGCCTGAATATTTTAGACACTATTTGCTGCTGTGAAAGCCTGCATTGGGCTATATCACATGAATAGAGGGCCTTTTAAAATACCAGCGTCTCAGGGTTGCAGGGGTCCAAAAGAGGCACCTAATCTTCATATACATCTCAGGAATTCTTAAAGTTACAGTGTCAGCCCAAATCCATTTTGCATGAGGATCAGATGAATGGGTTCAGAAACTGGCACAAAACATTTTGAGGACTTCCCGTAAAGCCTGGAAATGAAAAGCATGTATTTACCTTTGCTTCCCAACATCTCTAAAATGACAGTACAGAAATTTAAAGGAATAAACCATATGGATACCGAGAATGGGAGAGGAGACAACAGAAGGCAAGATGATGGAAAGTGAATGGATGAGTGATCATTGCAAACCAGAGAAAGTTGAAACCGAACTGCCTTCAGAGAGATGGCCTGTGAGAAGTAAGCTGATTTGCACTGTGCAGCCCCTAAAAGGCTTTGGGTTTGAAGGTAGGGATGAGGAGTCTGGCTGGAAACAACGTGATGGACAGAAGTCTTCATGAGAAGCATTTATCCCACAGCTCCGTCCTTTCCCATACCCTACTCCATCAGATGGTCAGCCCTCCTCTACCTACTACAGGAGACAAGAGGTATATCCCTTGGAGGAACTGAACCAAAAAGTTCTCAGGTTTGGGGAGACAAGGTTCAACAGAAGGCAAAGTACTAAATGAAAATGGGTAATTCATGAAAGTCTATATACTGAATAATGAGACTCCAAGCCCTGTCTCCATCCCCTCCCAGGCTTACAGACAGATGCTTTGGACAATATGAACAACATCAGAGAAAAACTTACCTATGATGACATTTCAGGGCAGCTTAACAGAAAGGCACCGCTTCTGACTTAATTATTTTGTTAAAAAAATTTAAGCTTCTCATTTTGAAATAATTTGGCTTACCAAAAAAGTTGCAAATATAGTATGTAGATTTACCACAGACTCTTCATCCATCTTTCCCAATGTTAAAATTTTACATAACTGTAGCACACTTATGAAAAACAGGAAATTTACATTGATACCATACTATTAATATATAGACCTTATTTAAACTTAACCAAATTTTTCTCCTCTGATCTAGGACCTAATCCAAGACCACACACTACACTTAGTTGTCGTGTCTCTTTAGACTCCTGCAATTTAGGACAGGTGCTCGTTACTTTTTTGTCTTGAATGACTTTCACGCTTTTAAAGAGCACCGGTCAGCTACCTTGTAGAATATTTCTTCTCAGCACATCATATCAGGAAGCATACGATGTCAATATGACTTGTTACTGGTGATGTTAACTTTGACCATTTGGTTAAGGTGGTATCTGCCGGGCTTCTCCACTCTAATGTTAATCTGTGTGATTAATAACTATATTGTGTGGAACAAAGTATTCTGTCTCCCAACACATTTTGACCCACCAAGTTCAGCATCCATTGATGCTTTTCCTTGTAACAGTTATAACTGTGGTGTTTTTGCCACATGATGATTTCTAAAAATGTCCATCCTTCCTTCTATATTTTTAATTGAAATTCTAGTCAGAGCTTTCTCTTCTCCAATTATTTATTTATTTATAAAAGTATTTAGTTACATCAGTATGGACCCATGGATATTTATCTTATTCATCTTATTCTATTCTATCTTATCTATCTTGTTCTACTCTCATTATTTATTTTGTTGTTCTAATTGGCCACTGAAAACTTTTGAAAGCTGTCTCCTCTGTCCTTTTAACGTGTCTTTTTTGAGTACTTTCTTACTTTCTGGTGGTGTAAGATATTCCAGGGTCATCCTGTACTTTTTCTTACCTAGCCCAGAAAGAGTCATTTCTCCAGAGAGGATTGGCTGCTTTTACTAGAGAATGATATTTAAAAACTAGGATTGGTGAGGCTTACCTGGTGGCACTTCCCTGGTGGCGCAGTGGTTGAGAGTCTGCCTGCCGATGCAGGGGACATGGGTTCGTGCCCCGGTCCGGGAGGATCCCACATGCCGCGGAGCGGCTGGGCCCGTGAGCCATGGCTGCTGAGCCTGCGACTCCAGAGCCTGTGCTCCACAACGGGAGAGGCCACAACAGTGAGAGGCCCACATACTGCAAAAACAAAACAAAACAAAACAAAACAAAACTAGGATTGGCACTAGGCATGCTTACTGCTGTTGGAGTACATTCCGCCTAGACCCTCTCAGGGACAAAGCTAGAAAATAAACGTATGGACACACATATGCATACACACATCTGTATCCTATGGTTGTTTCAAAAATAGCAACCCAAATTTTAGATTAAGATTGATGTTTACTAAAATCTGCTTAAAAGAGGAAGAGCTGGAGAAGCCTAATACAACAACGGCTCAACTCCTCAGTCCCCTCAATTCCATGAAGTTATAAAACTCTTTGATATACTTTTACAGGGAACAAATATGTGAAAATAGATTAGTAACTTGAGCAAGTTGTCCAGGGTTTCTTCTTAATAGCCATCTGTCTTCATGGCTTCTATTCATACTATTTACATAGCTTATGGGATATCTACATAGGTTCAAAATTCCTACCCATAAAATATTTACTAATTACAAAGGCAAAAAAGTAAAACTTTACACAGAAGAAGCCTGGCAGATACCTTCTTAATCAAATGATCACAGAGAACATTGTCAGTATTAGGACAAGTCAAAGTCATGCACTCTTGATAGGATACAATGAGAAGCACACAGCAGCCCTTCTGTGATAGTCCTACCAAGGATGCATGACCTGAACCTAATCAAGGGGAAACATCAGACAAACCCAAGTTCAGGGAAAGTCCACAAAATAACTGACGTGTATTCTTCCGAAGTATCAAGATCACAAAGGAAAGACTGAGAAATTATCCTAGATTGAAGGAGACTAAAGAGAAATCACTAAAGGCAACACGTGATTCTGAACTGGATCTTTTGCTATAAAGGACTTTATTAAGGAAAACGTAAAAACTTGATTGGGGTCTGAGAATTAGAAGATAGTAATATATCAATGTGAATTTTCTGATTTTGATGGCTATATTGTAGTTATGTAGGAGGATGCCCTTGTTTCTGGGAAACATACACTAAAGCATTTGGTTATTATGGCATTTTCATGTCCAAAACTTGCTTTCAAATAGTTTAGGGAAAAAAGTTCTTACTATATCTGCAAACCTTCTCTAAGTTTGGATTTGCTTTAGGATTTGAAATAGCTAATTAATTAACCAAAAGAGAGAAATCATGAGAGAAAAGTTTTTTTTTTTAATACAAAGAACCCCTGGAAAGGGGAAAAAAAAAAAAGTCACATACTCTTTACGAGGCAATTTTTGACTGAAGAGGAGATCATTTGTCTTTGCCCAGCCTCAAATCAATAACATTCATTTTTATAAGACAGTGACTGAAATGTTCAGAGTTAGAAAAGACACACATCAGTCAAAAGGAGTTTTTTCAACAAAGTCCTGCCATTTCTACTCAAGATAATGTTAAATTATAATCAGAAAATGCTCAAACTAGTTTCTCAGACTTTTTCTTTAATGAGATTGTTTCTTGAATGGTGTCAAATGTCAGAGCAGAGATTTGAGACCCACCTGCCACTTGTCCTGGGAAGGCTGCATGAAAGAGGATAAGAATAAGGCTATCCGTATATCTTTACATAGGATATAAGAGATATAAAGGATAAAGGTCCAAGGATAAGGTGTGTGGACACCAGCTACTCACTGCTGCTCTTCTGGAGGTGACCTGCCTCTTTCATTTATACTCAAAGATGTTTAACAGGGATGCCATCCAATTATAACTTTTTCTTTGTAATGTGGGGCTCCAAGAGGTGGATGACTTCTATTTTCTAACAGAGATTCTACAATGTATTGATCACACAAAAGCTGTCATGACATAATGTACAACAGGAAAAATAAAGTCCCCCACTCATCCCTGTTCGATTCTATCCCTCATTTGCCTAGGCTTTCTCCAGGAATGGAACAACATAAGCCTTGCTGTCCTAGAGTGTCCTAGAATCAATTCCCCAAATCCATACATTCCCAGATAAAGGAAGCTACTGAGAGTCTCTGCCACACACACAAAGGAAGAGAATCAGAATCAACCTAATGACACGTACTGGATTCCAGTCCCCAGTTTTTGCTCCCTCAGCCCAGTACCTTTATGCCTCCAATGTAAAAAATGCCAAACATACATGGTAGCCCTTGGCATTTAGCCTAACCTGCTCCTCAGCTGGTGAGCTGGGCTGGAAGCAGGTCAAGTGGCCCTGCTGACTTCTTCCCCAAGACTTACAACCTGCCTGAGGCCTTGAATTCTGGCTGCTCTGTTGGTGAGAAGCAGCACAAAGAGACACAGGAAAAGAGGGCGTTTCTCCCTTGAGCCTTGAACAGCTGGTCCAAACCTGTCCCTCCATGTTTTCCTCTTCCTCTGTTCCATTTTCATCCTTGCTTGCAATACACGAGCAGGGTGGCCTCCTTCCAAGCAAGAGGCTGCCCAGACCCATCTTAGCACAGCTTATCACAGCCTGGGGTTTGGGGCTGGCAGTGGAGACTTTGCCCTCCCTAGAGACTGGAATGTGACCCTCACATCTGTCCAGAGCTGAGCTGTGCATGGGTGGCTGCAGGAGAACTTGAATGGTGCCAAGTAGAACTCAGATGCCACCAGAGGCTATGCCAGGGAAGAGAGAAACTTGGGTCTTAGCAGTTCCACTGTCTGAGAACTCACTGTCAAATGTGGTTTCTGTTATCCTTCTAATTGTTACCCTTTTGAATGTGCTTCTTAAAGTTAGCGTGGCCTGAGGAAGCACAGGTTACGATGGAGAAGGCTCTAGCCACATCAGTTCCACCCAGGTGGAAATCCTCTGAGTCACGCCCCAGCAGCTCCCCAGGGCCATGGGAAGTACAGGAGATTTGTCAACAAGGTGTCACTCCCTTTGGACAGCTCCAGGGCTTCTCCTCATTAATGTGATTCAGAAGATCATCCATTAAAGTTATCTGTACACGAAGAAAATTTAAACAGCATTCATGATGCCTCTGCTCTATCTGCCCTCAAACAATCAGTATCATTGAAAGGAAAGAGAAATCCTTTCCAATTCCAGCAAGCGGATTTTTAAAATCTCCATCCTTCCTCAGTTATTTTGCCCTGTGACCTGACCGAGAGCAGCCTTGAGGCTCACACTCCCACACACGCCACCAGCCATCAGGGATATATATTAAAGTTTGTCTTGACCTAATTCCATTCCAAATTTGAGAGCCTTTTGGTACCTTAGGAAGTCCTGAGTCACCTATCAAAAGTCTCAAGGTTAGATTCCCATTGTAGAGAAATTATTCCTTCCTTAGTTATGATAAAACTCTTCCAATTGGACCAGTGTCTAATTAGGCACTAACTAGAGTGACTTCTCAGCTACCAAATGTAGGAATCAATCAGATCTCCTTCCTTCCCTATGCCTATGAGCAATGGAGCCAGACTGCTTGTTCAGATCTTGACTCTGTTACTTATTAGCTGTCACCTTGGACAAACCTCTCTATGCCTCAGTTTCCATATCTGTAAGATAGAAATAATAATGGTTCATAATTCACGGGATTATTGTGAGGAGCAAATGAGTTAACATATGCAAAATGCTTAGCACAGTACACCATTTAGTACTCAGTACTTCATGAGCTATTATGGGTTATTATTATTATATAATAATATAATATGGGCTATTATTATTATTACATGGGCTATTATTACTAATAATAAAAATATGGGCTATGGGGCTTCCCTGGTGGCGCAGTGGTTGAGAGTCTGCCTGCCGATGCAGGGGACACGGGTTCGTGCCCCGGTCCGGGAAGATCCCACATGCCGCAAAGCAGCTAGGCCCATGAGCCATGGCCGCTGAGCATGCACGTCCGGAGCCTGTGCTCCGCAACGGGAGAGGCCACAACAGTGAAAGGCCCGCATACCGAGAAAAAAAAAAAGGGGGGGGGCTATTATTATTATTACATAACCGTGGCCCAATTTAGTAAAAGGTCTTCATATCTCAAAGTGCTGTAAGAGTGCTTGTATCATCCTTAAAAGGCAATAAAAAATCACATTCCCCCTGCACACCAAATAATGGCTTCCCTTCCAGTACTGATACTTGTAGGCAAGTTATTTCAGTAAACTATTTTCCCAGAGGTTGTTGGTCTTTATGAGCCCAGTGAAGCTTCTTGAGGTAACAGTAACATTCAGAAATAAAGAAGATTTATCTTTTCTCTGGACCTGCTTCTCCAATTCTGTTCCCTCTCTGACATCTTCATCTGAGTTTAGCCTCCAGGGAAACAAGCTTAGTCTGACCTGGCCAAGAGTCCACAGCTAGAAATAGCCCTCATGTGTGGGAAGAATCAAGTGGGGTTTCAGTCCTGGATCATGGTGTGTCCCTCCCTAGGATGCCAAGTCCAATCCCATCTAAGTTCCCCTTGGTACTGCTGGCTGTTTGCAGTTTTTGAAAAGAGACAGTTGGCCACGAAGGAGGTTCTGACTAAGTATAAGGCTCCTTGTAGCCTTGGCTTCCAGGAGTTTGGGGGCATGTGATGAGAAGCTGGGCTGGGCTTTATTCTCAAATAAAGGATCAACTTCAGATCCAGCTTTAGCACTAGTTCTAGACAGGGCTGGCCTCCCTGTCCTGCCAAACTAGGAAGAAACGAGATGAAGAAAATAGTGCTTTAGGAGAGCAAAAATGCCATTTGTGTGTAAGGTAGAAAGACTGGATCTGAAGACAGGGAGATGGTCCAGAAGGGAGAAAAATGGGCCTGGACCAGGTGGTGCCAACAGTAAAAATGAAAAGAAAGGATAGATATGTCTTAATCCACTCAGTCTGCTATAACAAAATACCACAGACTGGGTGGTTTATGAACATTGATTGCTTACTGTTCTGGAGGCTGGAAACATGAGATCATGGTGACAGCATGGTTGGATTCTAATGAGGGGGTGTCTTCCAGGTCTCAGCCTTCTCATTGCATCCTCACATGGCAGAAGGGGTTTGGAAGCTCTGTGGGATCTCTTTTGTAAGAACATAAATCCCATTACTGAGGATCCCACCCTCATGACCTAATCACCTCCCAAAGGCCCCCATCTACTAATACCACCACCTTTGGGGGTTAGGATTTTAACATATGAATTTTGTGGGGACACAAACATTCAGACCATAGCAAGATTTAAGAAGGTCCCAAGGAAAAGCAATCTGGAATACTGGTTGGCCAGCTGGATGTGAAGCAGCGGGAGAAGGAAGGTTTAAGAAAGCCCAAGGTTTAAATTTTGGGTGGTTAAAAGAATCTGTGATTAGGAGGAAGGCCCAGTGATAAAGTTGAATGATAAGCTGCTGGGTTTGATGACATCCTCCTGTAAAGATCCAGTCAGCAGCAAACTTGGGGTGAAGAAAACAGTCAGAGCTGAGAACTCATATTCTGCAGTAACTCACATACTTTGTGAAGTTCTGAGAATGGGTGTGTTCTCTGAGGGAAAGAACATAAAGAGAAAAGAATGAGAAATTGCCATCCAACATTGAAGAAACCTCTAGTCAGGGCAGAAGGAGGAATGAGGACTAGAAGGAGACAGAGAAGGAAAAGTCTAAGAAGGAAGAAGTATTAGGGTTTTTCAGAGAAACAGAACCAACAGGAGAGAGATTCATTTTAAGGAAATGACTCAACCTATATATAGAGAGATTCATTTTAAGGAAATGGCTCACATGACTATGAAGGCTGGCAAATCTAAAATCTGCAGAGTAAGCTGCAGGCTAGAGACCTAGGGAAGAGCCAATGCTGCAGTTCAAGTTCAAAGGCCATCTGATGGCAGAATTCCTTCTTGCTCAGGGACCTCACTTTGTTCTCTTAAGGCCTTTAACTGATTGGATGAGGCCCACCCGTATTATGGAGGGCAATCTGCTTTACTCAATGTCCACAAACTTAAATGTTAATCTAATTTTTAAAACACCCTAAAAAAAAAAACCTTATAGAAACATCCAGAATAATGTTTGACCAAATGTATGGGCCCAGCCAAGTTGACACATAAAATTAATGATTATAGAAGATGAAGCCATGTCTTTAAAGAGACTGAGGATAGCATTCTAAGATAGATAATGATGATCAAACATGAGCACTATCTGAGAGTCTGGGGATTATGAAGGAAAAGTCCAGTGCATTCTGCATCTGGGGATCATTGCTAAGCAACTTTCTCCTCCTATTAAGTGTAAGGTACTGGTTAAGAGCATAGGCTTGCAGCTAAAAAAATTTTGGGAGCCCACAATGACTCAACCATTACTTGCTATGACCCTGTACAAATCACTCTCCCTCTTTGGGGCTCAGTTTTCCAACGTCTAAAATAGGGATAATTGTACCTATTTCTTAAGATTACTTTGAGCATTAAATGAAATAATACTCTTGAGGGTCTAGTACATACTAAGTACTTGATAAAGAGTAGCTCATACTCTTTAATTAAATTAAATCAATTAATTAGATTATTAATAGATTAATATTGTCATCATCTTGATCATTATTATCTTCATCTATCCCAAATTCTGAGGACACAATTTAGAGTAGAAAGACTAAATGGATTAAAGGGAATAGATTAAAGACTAAAGGAGTCGTTGAAGAGAAAATGACAAGTAAGGAAAAATGTGTGCCTGCACTGGATTGCAGACCCAGCATTCTACACTGCAACCCAGTCCTGAGACCTGAACCCTTTTGATTCATTCCCTCTCCTTCATAAGCAAGGAAACATTTTCAGTATTAATGCACTGACTTCTCCCAACCCTTAGGTTAGTAACAGTCAGAACTAGAGAACAGACCTTTTCCTCTACTTTATGCCTATGTCATCAGATCAACATGTTCCCAACTCCTATGACTTAGCCCTTGATTTTGATGCATTTCCTAGAAAACTGAGAATGAGGGTCATAGCGGACCACATCTTCCCCTCCCCAGAGCAGTGCTGAGGCAAATGAGGAGGAAGCAGGTATGGAACTTAACACTGCACAAGGCAGGCATGGATCCTGACTCTTACATTTAGCTCAGCGTTCCCTGACAGTCAGACTGCCTTTCCTTTCTTCTTTCAGCCCAGTGGAACATGGGTTAATGACTTTGTCCAAAGAAACAAAAGACTCAAAAAAAGATCTCAGAAACAAGTCAGGCATAAATAGTGTTCCAGAAACTCTACAATTGAATTTTTTTCATTGACAAATGATCCTGCCATCATTGTAGACAGGGTAACATATCTAATTCCTATAATTCTGTATCTTTAACTGAAGCCTTCAGGAGATTCTTTGATGGAAAGAAAGATCAATGGGACTGAAAGGAATATATTCCACTTCATTCCCTCTCTCTGAACTCAATTTCTCACCAGGTACTCTGATAGCTTCCCTCTTCCACCCCTGCCTGAAGCCAATTCGCATTTATTCAACCCTAATGAAGAACACGAATCCAATGGATTCACCAAACACTTAACCTAGTAAAGACCTCAACTCCCTTCCCCAAGCAAAACTCTTCCTCTTGGTAATTTTGTTTGATGTTCTTCATCCAGAAGAGAAAAAAATAAACTGGAAAAAGACCAGAAAGAGAAGAGGTGGAGAGAAGATTGAAAGGCCCTGAGAATTCACAAACAAGAGAACCTGCTTCAGTGTTATAAAGTGCTAACCACACTTGGTTTATACTCAAATTAGGCTTCATTTGGCTCTTCTAAGCAAGTACCAGCATTCAAATCATTCAATTAGTGGCATATCCATGGCCTGCTATATATTGCATAATGCTACATGTTGCCACTATGAAGACAAGACATCATCTTGGAACTAACGTTACTTGCTATGTGATCTTGGACAAGTTATTTAATCTCCCTGTGCCTCGATTGTTTCATCTGTAAATGGGTATAGTAATAGAGTCTACCTCAAAGGCTGTGATGAGAATTAAATGAGTTATTATGTACAAAGCAATTCAGTGCTATTGTAGAGATAGTATTAAAAGAGCATAGGATACCGGAGAATAATTCCACCAGGACCTTCATGAAGGATACGGTACTTGGACTGAGCCTTTAAAAAATTGAGTAAGGGTTTAAGGAGAATGGAAAAGCATTGGAAAGGCCATCCTAGAGGCGAGGCCTACATAACAATGGCACAGAAGTGAAAATACGCACAAGTCACTGGCTGGTGAGGGGCTGGAGCAGGAGAGAACAGGAAGGGGTAAGCTGATGGAACCTCGGGGCTCCTATCTCAGGCTCTGCTGGGCCGGTGCCTGCAGGGGGAAGGCTGTCCAGATGATGTATGGTGCTCCTGCTACAGGGAGGAAGCAGACCATGACTGAGTACAGGAAGAGCAGCCCTGGAAGAGGAGCGGGGAGCATCTCCCATCGGCTCCCATCAATTCCCTCAGCATCTGTTCCCATGACTTTCCCATGGGTGGGGCAGGAAGGACGGAAATGGTGTTCAGCCTAGGATGGGATGCTCTTCCAGTTCAATTCAAACAGTACTAAACCTTGGAAAGTTTCTAAGTGGAGCCTTCTGTTTTAGAAGTTTTCCTCCTTCTGGGCACCACCTTCATAAGCAGCCCCTACCCACAGGCTTCTCTCTGCCCCTCACTTTTCAGAGACCCCCAGCACTCCGAGGAAGGAGCAGCCCAGGTGAGGCAAAGCTGGGGAGACCATGAGGGTACAGAAGTGACCTCAGCAGACATAGCATCTGTCCTCTCACAGGGAGACCAGACTGTCCAGGGACAGAGAGAGGCAGAGGTCAGGGAGAAAGACAGAGATGGACATAGAGAAGGAGGAAGAGAAATGGAAGGAGACAGAGAATCAAAACCACAGAGGGAGAGAGAGTCTGAGTGTACCCAACAACTTTTGTGCTGCATCTCACAGTGCCTTGGTGCTCAGCTTTGCAAAGGTGTAACCTGGGTGGAGGTGAAATAGTTCCCTCGCCACCATCACTCTCAGTGGTCCGCTGTGGGATTTGTGCTCCTGTCTCATGACCTTAGGCTCTGTTAGATTAAAGGCCCCAAGTCCCAAGGTGGGAAAATAGTTGGAGTTCTACTAGAAGCCATGACTGCCATCTGTGCATTATAGATTTCTCATGCCAATTCATGAGCAGGCAAGAAAAGACGTTATGACATTGGCAGGCAGGGGTGAGGGCGTTGGGGTGGGGGGCAGGCAGCTGGTGGCCCTGACAACCACGAGGAACTGGGCTGCTGCTCTACAGTGGGAGGCAGGAAGAAGTGTGTCTGGGACCCAGGGGATCTCCTGGGATATCTCTCAGGGCTTCCTGTGCCCAATGATCACTGTTAATGGGGCCATTTGTACAACCATGGAAAGGCTCAGAGCCCTTAGAAAGGAAGATCTGGGCCATCCCAACAATCTAGCTGCCTTGACCCACCAAAGTGTTTGCTGAGATGAAGGAAATATAGAAGATGTGGTGGGGAAAGTGGATAATGAATCTTCATCGAGGCTTGGGACCAGTTGTAAGATCACAAACCATGGCATGTTCCACTAACCTCCTGTCCTAAGGCTTTTGCAGAGATGGCAGTTGGCCAACACCTTGCAGTCTCTGTGACAAGTTGCACTTAACGGAGACATCACTAGATCTGCACAGTGCACGGGAGGACTGGGTCTTGCATCTTGCCTCACTCCTTCCTGGCCCACTTTCCATCCTGCTGTTGCCGTGGTGACCACCTTTGCACAGGGGTAAGCTGAGAGCATCCGGCCTCAGTTGCACATGCCTCAGGGTTTCTTGGCTACAACAGCATGGAGCCAGCTGGATCTCCAAGAAAGTGCAGTCCTGAAGCTACTTGATGTATCTCTTTCCCTTCTGTCACTTAGGTGGATATTTCTGAGCACATTCTGTGTGACTCCTCAGAGCATCCCAGTGGGGTTGAGCCCCAGTGGCCTGCCAGAGTGACTCACTCAAGAACACCCACTGTAGTGGCCTCTGGCCTTGCCTGTCACATGCTTTCCAGTCCCCACTCCTGTTCCCCAGGAATCACTTCCCCAAGCCAGCTGCCCGCACCCACGCTCTTTGCTCAGCTCTCCTCTGAGGAAAACCCAGACTAAGACACACACTTGGTAGGGGAGGACGAGACAGAGAAGAGAGCCACAAAGGGAGATGTAGAGGTAAATAGAGCCAGCAAAAACCATAAAGGAGAAAGGTCAGAGAAGAGGAGAGATGCTCCATATTCCCAGACTAATCAAATTCCCAGGTCAGTTTCTGGGTCAGAGAGGCAACATCGAGTTTAAAGTGGGAAGGAGAGGCCAGTGAGGGATGTGAGTGGGGAGGGAAAACTGTTACGATTATAGGGAACACGCTACAATCCAGACCTCTCACCACCTCGTCACCCAGCTGCCCAGATTCCACAGCCAAGTCTCAGAGCAGCTCTGCTGCAGAAGGGACTGCTCGGAGAAGCAGGGCCAAGGACACCTCCGGGGAAAGGCATCCTCTTGGAAGGTGGTCTGAAAAGCCAGGACATAGATGTAGATGGGCTGAGCCACCTCCTTCAGGGAGAAATAAAAGTCAAGCTAGGGAGACCAGGCCAGTTTCCGGGGGTGGGAGCTGAGTCATAAACAGGAGACTGAGTCAGGGATTAGGAGCCAGGCTGAAACAGGAGCAGAATGGGAACTGGAGGCACACTCCTGAGCACAGGCAGGGATAACTGTCCCTCTCTGTGGCTTCCCTCTGCCTGTGTGAGGGCTCCCACAAGGGTACAGAGGAGGGTGGCTCAGGGTCAGTGACACAAGGAAAAAGCAGTCACTCCTGCCAACAGCTCAGTGCACTAGTCCAAAGATATTAATGTAGTGTTCTTTGAAGAGTATTTATCCAATAAATATTTATTAAGCACCTACCAGGTGCTGGGCTCTGTTCTAAGCACAGCAGGGAACAGATCCCCTGCCTTAATAGAGTACACAGTCTTGTAGGGGAGGCATGATGTCTTAGTGTAAATGATTCTGAGAAAATTCCCCATAGTGAGTCTTACCTCTGCTGACTCAACTCCTTTCCCTACACCATGAGTCTCTACCCATAGCAGGCTTGTGTGGGAGGGAACGCAGAGTAGGTACAGCCTCGGGGTCCCCTCAGGATCCCTCTGAGGCTCCAAGCCCAATCTCTCCCTGGGGCAGGTCAGTCCCTGCCTCCCCTGGGTCGGCTCAGCTCTGGCACTGACCCCAGCCTTGCAGATTTAGCCCCGTTGCTCCTATGTCACACAGTGCACAGGCTCCATGGGGTGCTGCATGCCTACCCTGCTCTTGGTGCTGGATTCACTTGCTGCCCTGAGCCTGTGGCTCGGGGATGAGTTCCACGTGCCCCTGAGCTGCGGCCTCTGTAGTCTGGGCTTGTTCCTAGTTGCTCTGCTGGAACCAGAGCCCTGCCCTGAGCCCCAGCTCCCTTAGCTGCATGGGGAAACCATACCTGTCCCCTGCTCTTCAGTACCCCCAGCTGCCACCTGGTGTCATGCTCCAAAGAGAGGAACCTCTTAGAACCACAAGGCTGCCACTGCAGACTCCAAGTACCATCCCAGGTACCTGACTACTCCTGATGCCACACCTCACCCCTCAGAGTCATGCTGAGTGGCAAGGCTGCTTCAGATGGTCTCATTTCAGGGACTTTTTCCTCGCTTTTCCCTCCATCTGCCCCACTGACTCCCAGCCTGACTCATGGCTGAGCATGCATGGATTTGGAGAGCAGCAACACTTCTGACCAGGAAGTGAATATATATATGTGTATATATTACAAGATATAGATAGAGATAAGTGAAACCTTTTTCTAATATAAAGATCCAAGTCTTTGTAATGGTTTTAAATTACCCCATTTTCTATAGCAAAGTTACACATACAGACATGCCATATCTTAAACCTAAGTTGACAGGGTGTGAAACTGCCTGTGGTTTACTATATAATGAAACACTTTAATGATACTCTCAGAAACAATGCCTTTGCTCTGAACCACTTTTCTTTTTAGTATTTAATGTACATTATTACCACAATTTTCATCTGTTTTTCAGAAATACTCTTCAAAATCCATTTTCCTTGTGAAACTAAACCCAAAGAGTAGGGATCCCTGTATACGTTGTTAACAAGTATTTTGAGATTCCTTTAGAGATGTATAACTCCACAGAATTGAGCATACAGGCCTATGAGATGCTGAAAATGTGTCACATCTATAAGGATACCTCTGGGTATAAGTTGAAATGAACACTAGAGGGTGGGGGGCAGGGTTCTACTCTTAGAAGCGTTTGTTGGTTGTCTGAGACAAAAACACTCACAAAGGTGAAGCCAATAATAAAGCAAATGACCCCAAAAAATTTTATATCAATTGAAACTAGTTTTTCAACTGAAGTGAGAAAAACACAACTCAGTCACAAAAATGTGTGGAGAGCGGACAGTGGAGTGAGTTTCAACATACCCAAGTCCAGGAACTCAAAGGGAAGCTATCATATCTCTCTCCCTCTCCGCTCTGTTTTTTGCAGTGTGGTAGCCCCAATCTCTCTGACTGAAGAAAGATCTTGGTTGCAGAAAATTCTAATCATCCCAGCAGATCCTTCCAGAGAAGGACACTGATTGGTCCTGTTTCAGTCACATGCTCACACATGTCCAATCACTGGGACCTGAAGGATGGGGCACTACGATTGGCCAGATTCTGGCCACATGCCCATAGCTGTGGCTTAGTGGACCGGAGCACCATAAGTAGCAGACCCACCAGAGCCACATAGTATAGAAAAATGGACATTTCCCTAAGGAAAGGGAGTACCAGAAAGAGGGTGGAAGGGAAACCAGGCAGATAAAATAATACATACCTACCTCAAAATTCAACACATTGGTTTTCCTCAACTTACACTTAACCTCTTAACAGTTTCTTCTGACCTCATAAAAGTGGAAAAGAGGATTTGCCTATATTCATATATAACACAGACAGAAGAATGAAGAGAGACCCAGAGAATGCTCCAAAATCTATCAGTCAGCATTCTGCTTCCAGAGAAGGAGCCAAGTTCAAGTCAGAGGTGATGAATGTAAGCAGGAAAGCTCACTTCCTCCAGGAACATTCAGGTCAAGTGGAGGAAAGGTTGGTCAACACTGTGAAATCATAGCAGAGTCAGGCAGGGCTCAGGATGAAAGCTGCTGTCACCGTCCCACCCCAACCGATCCAATGCGAACACGTACCTCTTGCAGCCCAGCTTGACTACATCTACCTGGGTGGTCCCACCAGCTCCACTGAGCACTCTGACTCCAGCACAGACTGTAGCTCTCTTGTCCTATCCTTCTTCCCATCACCTATTAACCAGGACTTAACTACCCCTTTGCATTCTGCTTTTGGCTTCTGCTTCACCAGGCTGTGGGAACTTAGATTTCATAATTTGGCTGAGACTTGTAAAAAGAGTTTTAAGGAAACTTATTCCCACACTACTAAAACAGTTACATGATTCTGGCTCCCCAAATTCCCAAAGTCTTAATCCTTGTTCTGAAAACTCTGATCTCAATCACTCTCTCTGGTTTTATCTCCACTACTTTTCTTCATAAATACTTCCTTCAAAACACTATAGGGGGAGGGCTTCCCTGGTGGCGCAGTGGTTGAGAGTCCGCCTGCAGATGCAGGGGACATGGGTTCATGCCCGGGTCCGGGAGGATCCCACATGCCGCGGAGCGGCTAGGCCCGTGAGCCATGGCCGCTGAGCCTGTGCGTCCGGAGCCTGCGCTCCGCAAGGGGAGAGGCCACAACAGTGAGAAGCCCGCGTAACGCAAAAAAAAAAAACAAAACACTATAGGGGGGCTTCCCTGGTGGCGCAGTGGTTGAGAGTCTGCCTGCCAATGCAGGGGACATGGGTTCGAGCCCTGGTCTGGGAGGATCCCATATGCCGCAGAGCAACTAGCCCCATGAGCCACACTTACTGAGCCTGCGCGTCTGGAGCCTGTGCTCCACAGCGAGAGGCCGCGATAGTGAGAGGCCCACGCACCACGATGAGGAGTGGCCCCCACTTGCTGCAACTAGAGATAGCCCTCGCACAGAAACGAAGAGCCAACACATCCATAAATAAATAAATAAAATTAAAAGAAAAAAAAAAACAAAAAAATCACTATAGGGCTTCCTTGGTGGCGCAGCGGTTGACAGTCCGCCTGCTGATGCAGGGGACATGGGTTCGTGACCCGGTCCGGGAGGATCCCACATGCTGCAGAGCGGCTGGGCCCGTGAGCCATGACCGCTGAGCCTGCACGTCCGGAGCCTGTGCTCCGCAACGGGAGAGGCCACAACAGTGAGACGCCCGCGTACCGCAAAAAAAAAAACAACCCCCCCCCCCAAATCCCACTATAAAATAATGTCCTTCAACTAGTTTTTTACATTGCAGCCACTGGGCTTTTCCCATCACTATTCCCATGTTCCCACCATTTGGGTTGTTCTTTCTCCCATCAAAATTACAGTGATTCTTCAAATGTCACCTCAAAAACAACTTTCCTATTGGAGACTCCTATGGCCACCACAGTGGGAAATGATTGCCATCATTGGTATTAGAATTTAGTGTTGGAATCAAGCTGATTTAACTAGCTTTCAAGAATGAAATTTCTCTACTTGTCTCTATGATATTCTCCACCACTTCTAGAAAATGATTTCACCCAACACCAGCCAGAAAAATTAACACATGCTCTGGGTCTAAAGAAAGTATTGCTTTTTGGATTGTTATAAGAATTTAGGATTGAAAGAAAACTGTGATTGTGCTATACAAAATAGTATGAGCCTTACTCTCATGAACTCAGGGAAGCAAATTTATATGAATCTGTGAATCTCAGAACAACATATAAAATATGTGAGGATCTGATAATACAAGGGATACTCATTTGAAATTTGGAAATTTTGCTGCCCTACCTCCATAAACCATAGTAGCGACTGACAAACACATTCATTGAATGTTTAGCCCACAAAAATTTACAAATAAATTCCCAGAAATTTTACTAATGTGTGGTAGAGCACTCCAGTGGTTAGAGCTTATGAAACATACAAACCGCTTCTAAGATAGTCTTTCCCTTTATAAAATTGCCCTAACTTAATATAGGTTAATTTTTGAAATTGTCTACCTGAGAGTTTCCTACTTGTTAGTATTCTGTTCTCCATCACAGCAAGCTATTCCAGAGATTTCCCTGTTGGGAACCTTGGATTTACAGATATCTTTTAAGAATATGTTTCAAAAAACAGTAATTTCTCCTTACAATCAGACTTTTAAAACGTGTTCTTGCCCTGTCTCACCTTGTCACCCACTGCAGTGTGGCCACGGATCTCACCACCTAACTCTCTCACCAAGATTATAACCACCATCTGCTGACAAATCTAACAAGAATCTTTTGGGCCTCATGTCACAACTTATCTGTGGTATTGACACTGGGGGCTACTTTCTTGTTTTTGAAATGTGTCCCTGGAGCTCAATCTTTGCATCTCCTTCCTCTATGTTCTCCTGAGCAATCTGGCTCCACCAGTGGATTCAACTCCCACCTGTCCCACTGAGCATCTTCACCTTGACACCCACCTCACTCATCTTCACACACAAAACATGCTCCTCCTCTCACGTCCCCATCTCAGGAAGGACATCACTCCCACCTACCTTGTTGTTGGGAGTCTTTCAAGATTCCTTCTCTCTCAACCCTCACATCTGATTGGGACTAGTTCTTATTAGTTCTGACTTCTAAAATTCTCACATAATCTGGAGAAAACTCTAATTCGAAAAGATACATGCACCCCAATTTTCATTGCAACACTATTTACAACAGCCAAGACATGGAAGCAACCTAAATGTCCATCGACAGAGGAGTGGATAAAGAAGATGTGGTACATATATACAATGGAATATTACTTAGCCATAAAAAAGAATGAAATAATGCCATTTGCAGCAATATGGATGGAACTAGAGATTATCATATTAAGTAAGACAGAAAAAGATAAACATCATATGATATCACTTATATATGGAATCTAAAAAAAAAGATACAAATGAACTCACTTATAAAACAGAAATAGACTCACAGACATAGAAAACAAACTTATGGTTACCAAAGGGGAAAGGGTGGGGGGTAGAGGGATAAATTAGGAGTTTGGGGTTAACATATACACATTACTTTATGTAAAACAGATAACAAGGACCTACTGTTTAGCACAGGGAACTATATTCAATATCTTGTGGTAACCTATAATGGAAAAGGATCTGAAAAAGAATATATATATAAAATAACTGAATCACTTTGCTGTACACCTGAAACTAACATAACATTGTAAATTAACTATACTACAATAATGAAATAAATTAAAATCAAATCAAATCCCCCATATAGGTTGTCTCCCTCCTTGCCTTTGCCAATGCCTTAGTGCACTCATTGTTTCTTGCCAGTGCCTTGTAGCCTCCTAGCTTCCATTTCTATTCTCCCCATCTATCCTCCCACTGCTGCCAGGGTGATCTTAACATGGCATCATGTCTCACACAATCAGAATCAATCAATGACTTGAATCCCCTACAGAACGTATCCTAAATTCCTCTTCACAGCGTATGAATTCATCCCTACTTACCTGCCCTATCTCTTCTCTGGCCTCTCCCCAACTGTACTCTGTGACCAAGGACATCTTTACCCTTTATCTCTGTCTTCTTCACTCTTGCCCTTCAGAAAAGCCTAAAGCACACCAGAAATGAGGCCACTGGGGCGTGTTCCTTTCTCTTCCCTATAGGGTTTTCAAGGTGACTACAACCTCGAAGGTTGTCTAAGCCTATGAAATCATATGACTGAATGGTTACACACTCAGGCTCCTGAGCTAGACTGCCTGGCTACAAATCTCAGTGCCACCACTTACTAATTCCAGCTGTGAGCAAGCTGTTTAGCTCCCCAATGCCTCAGTTCCCACATCTGTAAAGTAAATATAGTCGTAGTACATACCTCATAGGGCAGTTGAAGGATTCAATCAGGAAATAAATATGAAATGCTTAGAAAACTGCACATGGTAAGTGTTCAATAAATTCTTACTTTTATGATTATCAATAATAATAATGAGGTTTTAATTATCCAAAGACCTATATTTACTGGGTCCCTATAGAGTATACAGCCATGTGTAAAGTGTTGTGGGGAGATACAAAAATAATTGAAGTCTTGACTTTTGTTCCCACAAGAGTTCATGAACAAAAAGAAGACAAAACATAAAAGCAAGAAGTCTCCCAAGGCTATAGAAGCAAACAACACTTCTGCCAAGACGAAAATTCTTGTCTTTCAGTAGATTAGTGCATGCTTAGAATACAACTCTCTTCAAAGAAACTCAGAAAGTAAGACATTTCTCACTCGCCTTTGACAAAGTCATATTTGGGTTTATTGCAGTGTTTCTCAACTTTGGCACTATTGACATTTTGGCCAGGTAATTCTTTGTTGTGGATGCTGTCCTGTGCATCGTAGGATGTTTAGCTGCATCCTGTGTCTCCACCCACTAGATGCCAGGAATACTTCACCCTGCAGTTCTGACAACCATAAATATCTCTGGGTGTTGCCAAATGGGGGGCAAAATCACCCCAGTTGAGAACCACTAGTCCATCAGCATTTCAGGAACAACACCCAACGAGAGCTCACTATAATGGAAAGAATAAAAGAACATGACATTTTTAAATGGCTTCTCTCCATAAAACCTGGGACAAGGCCCCATTTCACTACCCTAAACAGGAGACCTTGGTCCTATCTCTTCCCCTTGCCCAGGCTATCTTTCCTTGTTGGTAGAATCAGGTTATCGTGGGCAGCCTCTCATGATTGTGGTGGGGATTAATGGAGTTGTGTTAGTGAACCTTCTTTAACTGTAAACCACCATTACCATGTAAAGAGGTATCATTTTAAACACCCAGAGGACTATTTCACCATTGTGATTGTGCCTTTGTGTGGACAAGTAAATCTGAATTGAAACATCATCACACTAGAGTCTAAGATTTTGAACCCGGATGATTCTGAACTTAGTTAATAAATATTCACAGAGGAGAAGACCCCCTTCATGTTAGGCACCAGGCTGTGCCCTCTAGAGACATAGGGATGGATCAGGGGCAGCCTCTACCTCAAGGCCCTATGGTTGTCAGGTGTGGTCTTTGCTCCATCATCACCCATGCCCAGGACTGGACAAATTAGCCCTTCATGTTCACAATTCCCAGGAAAGACAAAAACTGAGTTGCAAGGTCCCATCTGGGTATATTGCCATGTGTGGTTATTTTACATTAGAATTTCACAGGGACTATAAACTTAGCCTTTAAAATCTCTCAGAGGACAGGAAATAAACATTTGTTGAGTCTGTACCACGTGCCAGATTCTGCTCAGGTTCATTCAGGACTGTGAGGAAGGTATCATTATCTCGTTTTTACTGATGAGGACATTAAAGCTCATTGAGAATAAAGTAATCATCCCAGTGCCACAGGGTAAACGGCAAAACTGGGATTTGCATCCACATTGGTTTAATCCAAAGCCTTTTGCTACCACACCATGCAAATGGAGGTGTATTTGGAAATGATGGTCCTACTATGGATAGCAGGAAGTTGTGTGCACTACTCAGACCATCTAGCCCAGGGATGTGGATGTCAGAGGAAGACATCTCCTGTGTGAATCTCACGTTTGGGTAATGCTAGGTAAATGGCTGTCACAGTGACCTGCAATCCCTCTGCTGAAGAGGTGCTATCTAGGCTGAGCCAGTAGAATCTGGACACAAAGTACAAAGGAGGGGGACTCCTGACCAAAAGAAGCAATTACAATTGATGTTCCAGTCTGTGGCTTCTTGGAACCGAGCTGCCCCAACAACCCAAACAGAGATAGAGCATCTCTGTGAAGCTAGCCTCTCCAGGAGTCAACCGGGTTAGAACAACTTAACAAACCAGCAGAACCAAAACAGAGGCATGGGGCTGAAGATGTGTTGCCTGTAAGGCCAGATCCATAAGAATTATGCTCAAGGTCATCCTTGACAAATAACAACAGTGCTATGATTTTGCAACCCTGTAATTTCACTTATAATATATGAATATGCTTGGGGCCAGAGAAAGGGAGATTGATAACTTCATTTAGAGCAAATCAATTGGATTTCACTGATAGACTCATGAACCATCCAAGAGACAGACAGGGGTGTCAAGGAACACTGAGTCCTCTCCCCTGTTGATTTTTACAAGCCTCATCAATTTCTGTCTAACTGAACACTTCCATTTGGGTTATTAACATAAAGCTTCTAGAATTCAAGAAGTTAAATCCTTTCTAAAATTCTGGCACCTTAGCCAACACAATTTTGTCATCATGCCTTTGATTTAATTACCATGAATAAAGAAAATGTATGCCCATCCAAATGTTGGCTGGTCAACCATGACACTTAGAAAAAAAGTCATAATGGCAACCATTGGCAATGTCCCCAAAAGCAGTGTCCTGGAAAGAGGGAGACTTAAATAGTCCAGATGCCCTTGTCAAAAGACTGTTAGAGCCATCTTAGCCTCACACCATTACACACAGTAAAACGTTTCTTGTTCTGATCCTATATGTATCGACTGAGTTGGAGGAGTTGCTTTACGCCACAACCTCCCCTGATATATCCATGTACTCCATGACTGACATAAAGATTAAGAAGTCACTGGGATGAAGTCTCATATCCTGGGGTTCAGTTATAAAAAACACAGGTAGTGGACTTAGCAGAAGATGGGGCTTGGTACAGGAGGAGGGTATAAGATGCCCATGGATACCTCCATATTGTTTTACATATTGGTTGGACTAATTAATATTCCACAATAGAGCTACCATATGATCCAACAATTCCACTTCTGGGTATGTACCCAAAGGAAATGAAAACAGTATTTTGAAGAGATATATGCACTCCCTTGTTTATTGTAGCATTATTCACAACAGCCAAGATATGAAAACAATGTAAATGTCCATCAATGGATGAATGGATAAAAAAGATGTGGTATATATACAAAATGGAATATTATTCTGCCAAGGAAAAGGAGGGTATCCTGCCATTTGTGACAACATGAATGGACTTTGAGCACATTATGCTATGTGAGATGTCAGAGAAAGACAAGTACTATATGATATCACTTACACGTGGAATCTAAAGAAGTCAAACTCATAAAAAACAGAGAGTAAAATGGTGGTTACCAGGGCACGGGGCTGGGAGGATAAGGCTGAGGCTGTTTAAGGATACAAACTTGCAACAAGTAGTAAATAAGACATAGCAATCTACTGAACAATATAATGAATATAGACACTATTGTACTGTAATTATGTAATGTGATAAATATTGCTACAGTGGTAATCATCTTATAATATATAATTCTATCAAAGTAACACATAAACCTTAAATTTACACAATGTTATATGTCAAATTTATTCAATTAAAATAAGTAAATAAATAGAGCCTTTTCCACCTGTGGCCAAAAGAAAAAAAAAAAGATGCTAAGGACAATGTAATGTGCTTGTGCCCTCCCTCCCTATTATCTGCTGCCACATCGCTGAAGTTTGCTGTTAGTGAGTTGCTGGTGCCCACATAGGCTGGTGCCTGGAGACAAAGGTCTTCCCCTGCCCCTTGCTATTTCTTTGCCATTTGGTGGGGAGCAGGGGAACTAGTAAAACCCACTTAAAGGAGGCAATCATGGGGATGTTGAGAGCTAACTGACCATAAGGGAAAAAGCCTTGAGCTATGAATAGGGCTTGATGTCAGAAGGGGTTAGTGTGGTTCATGGTGGTGTGCAGCAATTGACACTAGAATCTGTCCTGAATCGTGTGCATGCCTTATGAGGGAGAGGTTGCACAAGCAGCCTTGTTCTGGAGACTTTGCATAACTAAGAAGAAATATTTCTTCAAAGAGGGATAAAGGATCTTTGGCCTTGGGTCCTGTAGAACTGTCAGAGTTTGAGTGTGTGATATTACGTTCATCTAGCTGGGATAGCTATTAATAAACAGGACTTGTGTGTGTACAAATATAAAAAGCACCTCTGGGTTTCTAAATCTATTTGGGGAAAATAAATTTAGAAAAGGCTGAGATTCCAGCAGCAAACAGAAAAGCTCAGAGCCATGAAGATTCGGATCTTTTTTTAAAAAAAGTATTGAATTTATTTTTAATTTAATTTAATTTTTATTTTTTATTTTTTGGCTGCATCAGGTCTTAGTTGCGGCATGCTGGATCTTCATTGAGGCAGGCGGGATCTTTCACTGCAGCGCAAGGGCTCTTTGTTGCATCGTGCTGGCTTCTCTCTATAGTTGTGTTGTGCGGGCTTCTCTCTAGTTGTGGCGTGCGAGTTTTTTTTTTTTCTCCTCTCTCTAGTTGTGGTGTGTGAGCTCCAGGGCACATGGGCTCTGTAATTGTGGCAGGTAGGCTCCAGGGCACATGGGCTCTGTAGTTTGAGGCATGCAGGCTCTCTCATTGAGGCGCACGAGCTCAGTAGTTGTGGCATACGTGGGCTTAGTTGCTCTGTAGCATGTGGGATATTAGTTCCCTGACCAGGGATCGAACCCGCATCCCTTGCATTGGAAGGTGGATTCTTTACCATTGGACCACCAGGGAAGTCCCGAAGATTTGGATCTTATGGAGATTACATCTTTATTCTCAAGCTCACAAAGCCAGAGATACCTAGGATATATATGCTGACCAATCTTACCCACCACAAATATTTTCATTCTGTAAGGCATTAATTTCTTTTGTCTTTGTTGATTTCTTTTCCCCTTTTAAAGCCAATCCCTCTACATGTGACTACTTGTGACTAGATTCCAATCCTTTCACTAACCCAAAGATTTCGCTCCAGCAATTCTCTTCCTTCTCTTACATCAGCAGTTTTTCTGTTCCTATTGGGCCATTATCATGAGCATATGTGCATGCCACTATTTCTCCATCATTAAAACAAACAAACAAACATTCTTCTAGCCCTACTTTCCCCCCTAGCTTAAACCCCATCTCTTTGCTCTCTTTTCTATGAAACTCCTCAAAAGTGTTATGTATACTAGTCAATCACTTTCCTCCCATTCTCTCTTAAACACTCCAATCAGCTTCTTGTTCCCCAAATTGCTCTTATAAAGGTTACCAGTTACCCACATATTCCTAAGTCTAACGATTTTTAGTTCCTGTCTAACGTGATCTACCAGCTGCATTTGGCATGATTTGCCATGCTTTCCTGCTGGATTCACTGCCCACTGGCTTCCTGGGAAATACCCTCTCTGCTTCTCTTCTCACCTCTGTGGTTCCATTTTTAACTTTCTCTGTTCTTCTTTCTTTTTTCCCCAACCTGTTAAGTTAGAGTGGATCTTTAATCTATCTACACTCACTCCCTTGATGATTTGATCCACTCTCATCATTGTTTTAAATCCCATCTATTCTCTGGTGACTCTCGAACTTAATCTTCAGCACAGACCTTTCTTCTCAACTCTAGACCCATATTATATGCAACTGCCCATGGGAAATCTTTACATTTTCACTTAATATGTACAAAACTTAATTCCTGAGCTGTGCCCGAAACCTATTTCATGCACATTCTTTCCCATCTCAGTTGATTGCAACTCTATTTTTCCAGTTGCCCCACCCAAAATCCTTGAATTAATTATTGACTCCAGTGTTTTTCTTATACTCTCCACATATAATATGTCTGGAAATCCTATATTTCGAAGTATATCTGGAATCTGACCACTCCTTACTACCTTCCACTGCTACCACACTGGTCTGAACTGACATCCCCTCTCTCCTGAAAGATTGTAACAATGCCTTAACAGCTCTCCTTGCTTCCACCTTGCTTCCAAACTATTTTCAACATAATAGAGTAATCTTTTTTTTTTAAAGAAAGAAAATAAGAGTAATCCTTTTTTAAAAGGGAGAAACTGGTTTAATATTTGAAATTCCACCAGTGTAATTCATTGGTTTAACAGAATGAGAAAAATCACATAACCTTTTCAATAAATGCCAAAAATCATTTTATAAAATTCAAAACCAATTCCTGATTTAAAAAAAATTCCCACTAAACGAGGAGTAGGAAGGAGTGTTCTTAAAATATCTACAAGACAAAGAGTATCTTCAAAAACAAAAAACCCCCCCAAAACTGCAACTTCATACTCAGTGGTGATACACTGAAATATTTCTCCCCCAAGGCCAGGAATAAGATAAGGATGTCCATCAACACCATTTCTTTTCAACATAGTACTGAAGATCCTAGCCAGTGCAGTGAGGCAAGAATAAGAAACACAAGGCTTAAAGATTGGAAAGGAATAAGTAAAACTCTCCTATTCACAGATGACACGATAGTATATATTGAAATTCTTAAAGAATATTCAAATTATTAGAATTAATAAGTGAATTGAACAAGGTCACTACATATAAAGTGAACATACCAAAAAATTAACATATCAAAAAATTAACAGTATTACTGGCAAAAAACAGTTGGAAAGCTAAATGAAAAATACCATCTACAATGGCATCCAAAATAATCAAATACCTAATAAAAATCTAACAAAAGATGTGTAAAACCTCTACACTAAAACCTACAAAATATTGAGAGAAATTAAAGAAGATTCAAATAAGGGGATAAATATTACATGTGCATTAAATGGAAGGTTAAATATTAAGATGCCAATTTTTGCCAAATCGATCTATAGGTTTGATTCATTCCCAATCAAAATCACAGCAAGATCATTTATTTTTTTATTATTATTATTTTTTTGCGGTACGTGGGCTTCTTACTGTTGTGGCCTCTCCCGTTGCGGAGCACAGGCTCCAGACGCGCAGGCTCAGCGGCCATGGCTCAAGGGCCCAGCTGCTCCACAGCATGTGGGATCTTCCCAGACCGGGGCATGAACCCGTGTCCCCTGCATCGGCAGGTGGACTCTCAACCACTGCGCCACCAGGGAAGCCCAAGATCATTTAAATTGACAAGGTGATTCTAAAATTTATGAAAATGCAAAGAACACAGAATAACCAAGACAATGTTGAAGAAGAGTAACCAAGTTGGAAGACTGCACACTATCAGATTTCAAGACTTATAAAGCTACAGCAGTTATGGCAGTGTGGTATCGGTGTAATGCAGACAAATAAATCAATGGAAAGAATAGAGAGATCAGAACAGACCCACACATGTGTGATCACTTGATTTACAAAAAGCCACTGTAATTCAGTGGAGAAAGAATTGTCTTTCCAAAAAAATGATGCTGAAGTAACCAGATACCCTATGAAAAAAATTAACCTTGACTTCTACCCCACACTATACACATATAATAATTCAAGGTAGATTATATGCCTAAATGTAAAAGCTAGACCCTAAGCATAAAAGAAAAAACATAATAAATTATATTTTACTAAAATTAAGAATGTCTATTGGTCAAATCATATAATTAAGAAAGTTAATTGGCAAGTTACAGACTGGAAGGAGATATTGACAATACAAATATCTGACAAAGATCTTATACCCAAAATATATAAAGAACTTCTACAAAATAATGAGAAAATAAGCAAACCATTTTTTTAAATGAGCAAAATGCTCAAACAGGCACCTTATAAAAGATGAACTCAAATGGCCAATAAGCATATGGAAAGGGGCTCAGTAATATTACTCACTGGGAAAGTGCAAATTCCCACACCCACCAGAATGGTTAAAATTTAAAAACTGACAATACAAGTTTTGGTGAGGATGTGGAGAAATTGGAACTCTCATACATTACAGGAAGGAGTGAAATCAGGTCACCATACTGGAAATATCTATTAAAGCTAAATATACCTGCCTATTCCATGCCTTAGTGATTACATTCCTGTATGAAATACTCCTGGGTATATATCCAAGAGAAATTAGTGCATATGTCCACTTAAAACATGCACAAGAATGTTCATAGTAGCCAAAAATTGGAAACAACTCAAATGTCAACAGGAGAATTGAGTGCTTCCCTGGTGGCGCAGTGGTTAAGGATCTGCCTGCCAATGCAGGGGACGCGGGTTCAAGCCCTGGTCCGGGAAGATCCCACATGCTGCAGAGCAACTAAGCCCATGCACCACAACTACTGAGCCTGCACTCTAGAACCCATGAGCCACAAGTATTGAGCCTGCATGCCACAACTACTGAAGCCCGTGCGCCTAGCGCCCATGCTCCGCAACAAGACAAGCCACTGCGATGAGGAGCCCACACGCTGTAACAAAGACCAACACAGCCAAAAATAAATAAATGAATAAATAAATTTAAAAAATTATATATAAAAAAACACAAGAATTGATAAATTGTGGTGTATCCAAACAATGAAATACTTTACATCAATTAAGGAATTTTGCAAACAAAATGGTGAGCTAAAATAGCCAAACATGAAAGACTATATTTTGTGTGATTTCTTTTATAAAAAATTCAAGAACAGGCAAAATAAATCTGTGATGATAGAAGTCAGAATAGTGGTTACCTTGGTTGGTGGTGGGGTTATGGATTAGAAATTGACAAGGGAATCTGGGGTGCTGGAAATATTTTATAAATTCATCTGGATGGTGGTCACAATGGTATATATATATATATATATATATATATATATATATATATATATATATATATATACTCGTGAAGCTGTACTTTACTATATATTATACCTCAAAAAGACATTATATAACTGAAATGTCTACTGGTTAAAGGATATTATATTATATCTGGAATTCAGAGAGGAGGAAAAGTGAATGGGGGTATAGATATAAAAGATTGACAACGAGTCAGTAATTGTAATTGTATTCTATCCGCTTTAAAATTTCCATAATAAAAAGTTTAAAACAAACAAAGATTAATTAAAAAAAAAAGTCAGATCATCATTCCTGGGTTTACATTCTTGCCTTGCTTTCCATCTTATTCAGAGTAAAATGTTAAGTCTATACAATGGCTACAAGGCTCCACATGCTGTGTTCTTATGGCCTGTTACTGCTCTCTGTCCTCACTCATGCATTCCAGTGACATTGGCATTCCCCCTCCTTACAGTCTTTGCTTAGACTCTTCTCTCTGCCTAGAATGCTCGTCTTCCACTTACCTATACACCTCCTTCAATCTTTGCTGGAATGTCATCTTCTCAATTGAACCATACTGACCACCATATTTAAAGCTGTAGTCCATTTCCCTGGTGTTCCAGATCCCTTTTACCCTGACATATTTCCCCCTTTTCCCCCATGGAACTAATAACTTTCTAATGTACTACATACTTCATTTACTTATTATGTTTATTGCTTATTGTCTGTGTTCCTCTTACTTCTGCCTTAAAATGCAAGCTCCTCAAAAACAAGTATCTTTGTCTGTTTTGTTTACCAAAGTATCCGAAGCACATAAAACAGTACCAAGTTCCCCAAAAAAGTACCTGGAACATAATATGTGCTCAATAAATACTTGTTTAATAAATCAACAAATGAACAATAACGCAGTAGAAAGACTGATCCTGACTTGACCTCCCAAGCATCTTGACTATGGGAAGAGAATGTGCTGGTCATGCTACCATAATTGCTTCTGGCCATATAAGAGTCATTTTTTTGTTGTTGTTAAAATGGCATATGTCAATCTTTGATGGTATAACAAACATGTTAGGCAATGTGCCTGTTATTCTCACCTTCCTGTATATCTTAATGGAGAAGATCTTCAGGGCCCTGAAAGGGGGAGATCTAGGAGCTTGTCTTAGTTCATGCTGCTATAACAAAATACCACAGGCTGGGTGGCTTATAAACAATTTATTTTTCATAGTTCTGGAGGCTGAAAATCCAAGATCAGGGTAGCAGCATGGTTGGTGAGGGCCCTCTGGGTCGCAGCCTTCTTGTTGTGTCCTCACATGGCAGAAGAAGCCAGGGAGCTCTCTTGAGTCTCTTTTATGAGGGTACTAATCCCATTTATGAGGGCTCCACCCTCATGACCTAATCACCTCCCAAAGCCCCACCTCCTAATACCATCTCCTTGGGGGTAAGATTTCAACATATGGATTTGGGGGGATATATTCTGACCAGAACAGAGCCTGACTGATCTGGCTTCCTCAGCTACACTCAGTTTGATGGAGAGTAAACCCAGGACACAGGCCAGTGACAAATCTGACCAATCACCTTTCATCTCTCAAGAATTTAGACCACGAAACACAGAAACCAGTCAGCATGGTGAATGCCGTACCTGAATAGGTTGGGTCCTGCACTAACAGGGAGTGAAGTACATGTAGCAGTCAGGCAAGGAGAAGTGAAGGAGGAGGGCCTTGGCCTTTGAGGAACAAGAGGGTGACCTCTGTCCTGACTCTATTCCCCTTTACACTCCCTGTCCCCAGATGGCCCAGCAGGACTCTTTCTCCTGGCCTTGGATGCCCTGTTGGATCCTTAAAATAGACCCTCTTTACTGAAGCTTCAGTGACTCTGTGTTCATTGAAAAGGCATCCTCATATTGGGGCACACAAGCCCTAATATGCCTGAACCTTGGGGAATTCCAATGGAGGCAGATCCAGTCAGCACATCAGTGCTTCCCAGAACACTGGTCCAACCTAATCAGTACACACCCTTGGGCTGAATTCTCAGAAATATAGATTTACATGGAAATAGTAGGAGATAGGGCCTGAGAATATGTGTTTTTAACATCTCCCTAGAATATTCTAATTTGCAAATCAGTTTGGGAAATCACTATAGGCTACTATTTCCAGATACAGACTCTTAACTAGTTCCTACTGTGTAATTGCAGTTCTTTCTATAATTTGGGACAGAATTTGCCTTGCAAATACAATAAGTCACATGCTATGATACATACCTATACCATCTCCCACCCCCACTTAAGTGATATACTAAAGGTGCAAAAAGCAACCTCTGTAACACTTAGCCTTCCCTGAGAAAGGAACTCTCTTTTCTGACAGCATTACCTTGGTCTGTATATGCAAGTTCACGGAAATGAAAAAGAACAAAGCTCCTTACTTTGTAAGCAGCCAGCCCTGTTTCCATTCCCTGGAGGTCACCAAGTCCTACAGCTGGGTCACACTGACTAGGGGTGGACAGGGTGGGACTCAGTAATTTTATGACCTGTTGTAACAGTCCAAGTGATGCAACGGAGATAAAAGTGCTAATCAAATTTCATGCTTCAAGGCGTGAGCTGATTACTGCTGGGCTGAGGGTGGATTTATTTTTGGTGGTTCAGACAGGCACAGGGCGCCAGGTGCTCTCTGTGCAGCTTCACACACACTGACCACTTCCAAAAAGGAGGATCCGTGAGTCAGCTCCCTGACACCCACTGGCTGGGCTTCTGTGGTTTCTCAGATCAGACAAAGAGGGATGCCATAAGAGAAGGTTCACAGGCAAAAGATTTGCAGAGAAAGAATGACAGGGGCTATGTGGAGTGTACCTGGAGAAGCCCTAGAGAACTTGTATGCCAGGTTCTGGTCCAGTCAAGAGAGGAAGGAGTATCCTGATAACCTCTGCTTCTTTCTCTTTGGTGTCTTAACTTCTGTAAGAATCAGTTTCACAATCTGTGAAATTGAGATAATAACAGTGCCTGCTTCTTGAGGTGGTTGTGAAGACAAAAGTGGGCAAGATTGGATTATGGGCTAGGATTACAGGTAGTGCCCCCCAAACAACCTGGGAGACATCAGAGCACAGGCCTTGGCTGCAAGGCAGCAATTCTCATGCTTAATATCTTTGTATAGCTAAGGTCTCTGGCTCTGGATCAGAGGCATATAGGTAGACCAAAAGTCTAAAATGTTTTTAAGGTAACTATAAAGCCAAAGAAACTGTAAACCTAGCAATTATTCAAACCCTAAGGCAATTCTCAGGTCCCAGAACTTGCACCAACAGGAAATGGGCTACCAACACTGACACCAAAAACATCGTTTTCCCAGTGCTCACCTAGAGTATGGCCACGGAGAACAACAAACTAGAAAGATCCTTCCAGAAGCAGACCTGGGCAGTGTGCAGTAACCCAACCATGGGGATAAGAGTCATAAATCTATCCTACCCCCAGAACTTCTCCAGCCTTGGAGAGCCTCTTGGTTAGAATTCAGGTGAAACTAAGCTATACCTCCAAGTGCACCAGGATGCTGGAGTTCAAGCCAGCTCCCCCTGCAGGTAGGCTGGTCCCTCTTTCCTCTTTCTAACTCATACTACTCATTCTTTAGATCTTAGATAAAAATCAGTCCACCTCTATCCAGATTCTCTAACCATTCCAAGCCACAGTACACTTTCCTTCCTCAGAATTCCTTGTAACCCTTTTTACTAATTATCAGTATTGTACATGGCTATAATCTCTATCCTGATTAAAATCAACAAATATAAAGGAAGTATAGTTCAGAGGAGAGCTCTGGCTTTGAGACAGGCCCTGGCACCACCACTTGTTAACTGAGTGAACTATGGAAAGTTCTGTGTTTTAGACAGGGTTCTCATCTGTTAAATGCAAATAATAAAATTTTTTAGGGTAATTTTGAAAAGTGAAATAAAACATGTAAATCACCTGGCACACAGTAGGCATTTAATACACTGAAGTTATTAACACTTGCATCATTTAATTTTTCATACGCTCTGGTTTTATATATCTAACTAAAGTTTAAGCTATTTAAGAATAGAATTAAGCCTTGTATATTTTCATATTCTTCATAGGTTAATGCCCACAATTAGTGTCAAGAAATATTTGTAACTAAGGACTAAAGTAACATTTGGGGTAAGGCCATTTTTCTTCCCTTTGGTACTTCCAAAATACTAGCCTGAGGAGATCAAGCCTAAGTTTGTGTCCATAGCAAATGCAGTGTCATTTTCCTAATAGTTCTGGAAGCAGATGATCAGTAAAAATGAGAAGAGAGTGGGCAAAAGATCCCAAAAAGGAATCAGGACAATATGTTCAATAATCAGAGACCAGTGGTAAGAAAGAGTTTATAACGGAATCAGGTCTTTTGACTCAGGCTCCATTTTTATGTGGTAGCTGTAGAGACAGGCATCAATTCTGGTCTGATCCCCAGGTGAAGCAGGAACGTGGAGGCACCTGACTAAAGAGTACGTCCAAAGATCACCCCAGGCAGATACTGACATATGTTCTCTCTTAAAAACTAAACGAGAAAAAAAACCTTCAAGGCATATAATCTGATTTATTTTCAGTCTTCTCCAAGAGAAGCCATGTTCTCTTTCTATATTTCTAAAAAAAAAGGCAGAGAAAAGTATTGAGCTTCCAAAACATAAACATAGAAGCAAGGGGCAACTGCTGTTGGGTGGTATCTAGAAATCCAGTCAACTTGGTCATTCCACACTTGCATCCCAGAAAAAAAATACAACTATCTTCCATTCATCCATCAACTTCCAAGTGATCCTTGGGCCATTCCCTTCTTGCTCTCAGTGGTTTAATGATATTTCTTGAAAGACTTCTGTGTGTACCAGGGGAAAACATGTCTTCCCAGGCCAAGCCCTGCTCTCCCATGTCTGGGGTGGTCTCCCAGATTTACCACTAGAGTGCCTCACATTTCCCTACCTTGACTTCTTCTGCCATCAGGCATTGCATCACCATCAGCCTTGGAAAAGCCTCATAACTCAGGATGACAATATTGAGACCATTAAGCCTACATACATCAGCAAAACTGCCTCACTGATGTCTCCACTCCAGGTTATAAAGATATGTCACAGCGCACAAAGGCCCCTCAAGCCCTGGATTTGACGGGTTGTACTCAGAAAGCCACTTCTAAGACCAAAGTCATTTTCCACTCAAGAACTCTGTCAATGGGGGCCTCAAAATACTGCACAGTAATGCTGATGGTGATAGCCATGGGGTACCACCCAGGCATGGCGCATAGCTCAGATGTCAAAACTGGTGATCAGATATAGTTTGGCATACTTCAAAACACATACTCATTCATACATGTACACTGAAACATGAATATCAATTTTTCCTTACTCATGACTGGGGAAAATCCACAGTCTACAGTATAAGAATTCACTCTCTTGGCTTATGGATAAACTGATAAGAGCGTATAAAGTCAAGATCCCCAAATCAAGTCTAATAATCCTCCAAATTCCCATATAAGAAGAAAAATTTCTGGAGCCTGTGGGGAAGACTTTTTTCCTGGAGCCCATAAAATTTGATCTCTATTTAAACTACCAAATTTCAATGGCTCTTGGCCTACAGGCTGCCTTCTGAGCCCCCTCAGCTTCCTCTCGTCAGCCCCGCATCCCAACTTCCACCTCCAGCCAGATTAGCAAAAGCTGATGGATGACAGCGTCAAAAACACAGCGATGACTTAAAAGCAAGTGGCAAAATCGATAGTATACACATCAAAACCTGCAAATGTACATGACATTTGCCTAGAAATCTGTCCATTTTCAGTGTCACTGTATCCAAAGGCTACATGAGGATACAATTCCATCTCTTGTCCCTCTTTAGGGCCTGATGATGACATCTTAATTGTGAAATGTTGTGTAGCCTGTACAAACAAAACTTCAAGCTTTTAGTTTAATATACACTGGCATTTATTTTGAATTAGGGCTCTTCTTCATTTTCATATCTTATCCCTACCAGTTTAAACTTCCATGGCAATGTCCTTCCAAATCATCATTGTCCAGTACAACTTTTGCAGTGATGGAAATGTTTTGTCCAATAAAGAAGCCATTTAAAATGTAGCTAGTGCAACGGAGGAACTACATTTTATTTACTTTTAATGAATTTAAATTTAGCCACATGAGAGTAGGAACTACTGTATTGGACAGCACAAATTCTATATGCTCATGACATGGGACTATGTTCGCTTCCTCAGCATTTAGCAAGCCCTAGAATGATAACCCAGTCCAGAATGGTGACACATGGATGACGAAGAGGAATTTAAATAGAACTCAGACATATCAAATACCAAAATGAATCTGGGACTGCCTCCCCAGATTCAGAGTTTTTACAAAGGAAATGATTAATTGAACTGGTTCAATGATTTTTGCACCCCCTCAGCAAGATGAAGCCTATAAAAAGGAATCAAAGTATGAAGAGGGGAGAGGGTGTGATGAACAGAGTCTTTGGAGAAATTCGCTCTGACTGCTACCTTGTGATCTGTCTGAAATCCTTTTAGTTTGGTAGGACAAAATATGATAAGGATTACCTATAGACACAGGAGAGAGCTGGACTAGAGCTGATTAAATCCTACTCAAGAAGGCTGCCTGGGCTTCCCTGGTGGTGCAGTGGTTGAGAGTCCGCCTGCCGATGCAGGGGACACGGGTTCGTGCCCCGGTCCGGGAGGATCCCACATGCCGTGGAGCGGCTGGGCCCGTGAGCCATGGCCACTGAGCCTGCGCGTCCGGAGCCTGTGCTCCGCGACGGGAGAGGCCACAACAGTGAGAGGCCCGCGTACCGCAAAAAAAAAAAAAAAAAAGAAGAAGACTGCCTGGGAGAGAGTAAAGGAACTCCAGTAGCAGGGGCCCGGGTTAGATGGACCCAGTGGTGTGCTGATAAATGTTTAAGGTCCAACTCTCTAGGGAAAAGAACAATAAGCTCTGATTTTTTTTTTTTTTTTTTTTTTTTTTGCATTTTCCCAATTTCCTGAGTCGGGAATGGATGTGCACAATCAGCTTTCGTGAGGCCATGTAAGCCAGCTCCAGCACACCACTGCGTGGACCACAAGTGAGCCAGGGCCTACCAGCAAGCATCTTGCCGAGGGAATGGGCATCTCCGCAGTGCAAGACTTGCACATGAGAGGTTCCCAGTGATGAGTGTGTCTGCAGAACCCAGGAGAAAGAATGAGTTTGATTACCTTCCAGGCAGAGAGCATAAGTCACTGAGTTGAGTCAGACCTTTCCTTTCCCCTTATCTGTTCCCTCCTTTCTGCCCCTTCATCCCTTGTAGGATATAAAATAGCAGTTTGGGAGTCTGTGAGAAGGGTAGTGGGAGAAAGAGCAGAAGCCAATCACAGCCCCTTCCTTAAAATCAGGCAGCTGCCAAGGAAAGATGAGGGGATGCCTTACCTCTGAATGAAGATGATGGAGGCACTGATTAATATCATGAACTGGATTTATTCTAGTTACTGAATTGAGAGGGTGTTGGGAGTCAAAATGACCATAGGACCATCTATTATCTGCCAATTTTTTTCTTCTGGGAGCAGGGGGTGAATTTAGAGGGACAATGGGAGCCAAAACTTAATAATGATAAGTTTGAGCTTCTATTACATCTTAAGTTGTACATGTACAGCATGAAAAAACAGAATCAGGGGACTTCCCTGGTGGTGCAGTGGTTAAGAATCTGTCTGCCAATGCAGGGGACATGGGTTCGAGACCTGGTCCAGGAAGATCCCACATGCCACGGATCAACTAAGCCTGTGCGCCATGACTACTGAGCCTGTGTGCCACAGCTACTGAAGCCGGCGCACATAGAGCCTGTGCTCTGCAACAAGAGAAGCCATCGCAATGAGAAGTCCACGCACCCCAACGAAGAGTAGCCCCGGCTCTCTGCAACTAGAGATAGCCCGCTTGCAGCAACGAAGACCCAATGCAGCCAAAAATAAATAAATAAATAAATAAATAAATACATTTTAAAAAAAAGAACCAGGTCTGAGTGTCCCTTCTTCTCATATTTTCATCCTCACAGCATAAGAAATCAACACTACCAATGATAATTTGAATTATGTTTTTTATTGAGAGACAAGGTCTACTATTTGGAGCAGGATAGCAGCAAACAGGCCACATAGTCTAAAGTCCCTGACCTTAACAATGTATGCATTTGGACGGTGGGGTGGAATTTAAATAAAAGATGGGCCAAGATGGGAATGTGCATGACCCCCTGATACGTAGGACACTTAACCCGTGAAATCTTCAGCTAGTCATGTCGGATAGTTTTATTTTTCTTTTAAAAATAACTCTTAAAAAGTATTAGTGGAAAAGAAAATAGCAGTTATTTCATGAAGTATTCCAAAGCTCTCAAACTCAAAGGAGTGTTTGTTCTCTTTCAGTCTCCGAGTAAGCACCCACCCCCCTACACTTCAGGGGGCAAGGTGAAGGTGGTGACCTCATAGGCGGTAGTAGACAGTCATGGTGGACTGGTCATGGGAGCTGAAGTCCCTGGCCAGCTGCTGGGCTCCACTCTGGCTGCCACACCAACAAACCACAGATTCTCAGACAACACAAAAGGATGAGCCTATAGGTTGCAAAGGACCTTATAGTTAGGCTAGAGCTACAGGAGCTTGTTCTGTAAGGACCATTTTTCTATTTATGGCTTAAATTTAAAGCTGAATGATATGTGTTAGCCCTAAAGTGACTGTTTCATTGCTATCAAAATCCAGCCTGTTGACCAGGGGAGAGTTTCATAACTCTCATATCAAAGTCAACAGCTGTCCAGATGGTAAACCTCTTCTTAAAATTCAATGTCTTTGCATGAAGCTTTTCCTCCCAGATCTCCTATGGTGAAACAACTAAGGGAAAGAAGAATGGAGGCATTTCCTGCTATGACACAAGATAAACATAAATACATATCCATTCTTTTCATCTGGTCCAGTTGCTTACTCTGGACATTCTTCTTTGTCTGCTGGCTAGGTACTTTTAGGGCATGGATGTTGTCTAAATTCCTGGAGAAGCCAAGGATCAAGCTGAGGGCTCAGGAAAAACAGGAAGAATCGCTAATGTTTGGTAACCACCCGAAGGTGTCAATCTGGAGAGAATGGCAGAGTTTGGTCTGAGAAAAACAGCCTTTTTCTCCCTACCTGAGGTGCAGAGGTGATGGGCAATGTCACACAAAGTACTGCTGCTTCCTCTTCTACTCATGACAAGTGCTACCCCTGGACCCTCCATCTTCTCCTTCTAGCTTTCTGATTTTAAGCAGAAATTCAAATGATTCTTAACTCTTTCTGGGTCTTGGAATTGGGAACTGCCAAAAGTGCTGAGATCCCCAGAATAATATATATATGCTCATATTCAGATGTTTCCCAAATCCTGCATATAATTTTAAGGGAAGTTCACAGACAACACTCACCTCTACCCAGAGTCTGTGGACCCAGGTTCTGGGGAATCAAGATTCAGAAGCCCTGTTTCCAGGCAGGTGCTCTGGTGCTAATGCCCTCTGAGGGCACTACCCTGGAAGATCACCCCCCCCCAACTCCTTCCCACCTTCTCCAGCTGGCTAGGTTTCAGCACAAGATTGCTTGCCAGTTGAACTGGCACCATGGACCACTCAGTAGTTGTTTCCTAGGTATAGGGGAAACAGCCAAATTCCTTTAAGCAAAACATGTCTTAGTTATTCATTTTTCTACTTGAAGTTTTGAGAATCCCTGATTAAATCATAAATTGCTGCATCAGTCATCTGTCTGCTGCTTCAGTCTCTTGAATGAAACGTCAATCTCTTTGGGGCACTTCAATTCCAATGCAGCAACTTCTGGATCTACATACGTCAATCTTTCACTCATTTCAGCACTAACATTTATTGAGCATCTATTAAGTGCCAGGCACTATTCTGAGCATCAAGGATATAGCAATGAACAAAAGAGACCTCATCTTAATTTATTCTCTTCCAAAATAGCAGTTCTAACTACTGTTGCTTTTTTAGAAATGATAGTAATTATTATAATAACTACCTAAGTTACAGGCTCTGTTTTAAATATTTTATATGCATTATCTCATTATTTCTCAGAAGACTTAGTGAGGTAGGTATTATTATCATCCCCATTTTACAAACGTAAAAACTGAACCAAAAAAATCTACTTAAGTAATTTACCTAAGCTACAGAGGGGCTAAGACCAAATGTATTATCAGGCAGTTTGACTAAACACCTTCAGATTCAATATCCCAGGTTGTAGTTACAAAGCAAAGTTGGAAAATGCAGCACCACTGAAATGTGAACAGATGTCCTACAAAAAATTAGTCTGGCAATGTGCACATACTTAGGCAGGCCCAGGGGTTACCTGTGGTTCCCAAGAGGCTCACAGTCAGCATGAATATAATCAGGAAGCACTGACAACTTTGTTAACCAGAGATGGTTTGGTGATCCTGGAAAAAAGTAAGATGTGTACGGCTAAGGATTACTGGAGTTGAACTGGCAGTCAAAGGACAGATAAGTCAAAAGTTATTTAAATATTTAAAATATTTAATATTATATTTAAAATTACATGTATTTTAAAAACCATAATGGATAGCAGAGATGATTATAATCTTAAGGCAATAACTGGAGAAAGCACAGAGTAGGTACTAAAATGACAGACCAGTCTGAAGAAAATATTTTAAAATACCAGTTTCCTATATCCATGGCTTCCAAAGGTCCCAGTTAGTTCTAACAGACACTCAGATGAAATCTGGGGCTGGGATAACTGAAAGTGATAGCTCCTAGAAGGGGTGAGTCCATATTTTGCAGGCTCTGAAGGTTATACAATTTGGGTGTCCCTCCATAAAAAAATTTGCTCATACCAAATTAGGTCCAGGGCTTTGGAAGGGGCCCTGAAGCTTCAGCTACATTAGCCTCACAGCAAATCCATCTCTGCCCAAGTGGATATCAGACCCAGAGGGGAGGTTGCTAAGAAACACACCTCCTTAGCATTAGAATCACAGTGGCTGAGACAAGACTGAAAGCCCAGTTTGGAAAACTTTGTGATCCAGAGAACAATTATTTGAAGGCACTTTGATAAGAAGATGTGAACAAATAGTGGGGGTGGTTTGAAAGGAGCCTTTCGGCAATCCAAACCACTGAAAGAGACATTTAATGTAAATTCGAATAAGATATCAATTTATCAATTAAAATAATCAGACTGTTTAGTCAACCCCCACCTAGCACACAGAGCACCTATGTAGGATTTACAAAAAGACACCTATGTAGTCAGACAAGGTGAAAGGACAAATCCCCTCTGAGCAGGTAGAGCCTCTGTAGGTAAATCGTAGAGCAATCAGGTGGAGCTTTGGGGCAAGGTAAAAAGCATTTCTTTCTCTCTGTGTGGTCCCCCACTTGCAGGGTGCAAGGCTGGGCAAGGGAAATGCAGACTGGATTTCAGCCCCAACTCATCCTCTCATCTAGGCACCTTTGTGCAGTATTCAAACTGCACAACCAAACATGGTGGTCCTAGTGTAAGGTATAGTGATTTTAATAGCACACCTAAAGGGACTTTAAAATGTGCAGTTCTCTGGCCCAGAAAATTCTGTTCTTGTAATCTATCTTAAGAAAATTATCAGTAAACGGACAAAGACTTTTGTAAAGTAAAGCACACAGATGTAGTATTTATATAGTGACAAATTGAAAACAACCTGTATGTCCAATAATAGAAAACTGGTTAATTAACTTGTGACTCAGCCTTACAATAGAATAGTAACCATCCACCATCCATTAAAAGACTTTTCAATGACAGGAGGAAGTGTTCATGACATGTTTCTAAATTAAAAAGTAAGAAAGGAAATTTTGCAGAATTTAAAAATGTGTATGTCTGTTAACAGACTAGAATATTTCCAAAACATTAAAAGTAGTTATGTATGGGTAGAGGGATTAAAGGGGATTTATATTTTTTCTTCACACTTTTCCATATTAAAATTTTTTTGTTTTTACTTTGTAAATGTCATACTAATATCCTCACTGCAAATAAACATTTTTAAATGATATCAAGACTGCAGGGCAGAGACAAAGTGGGAGCAGAGAGCAAACATTGCCTTGACCTCACAGGCATATTGTTTGCACCTCATTGATTTCCACTTCTCATCAAGCTCCCAGCCTCTGGTTGCCTGGCTGCACTTTGCTTCATTGCTCTCTCTGACCTAAGTGATGGATGGTTATTAAAGGAACATGACATCTCCCTATGATTGTCACTATGTTTCAAAGCCCTAGGAGGTCTCTGTGTGCTGTGTGTGTGCTTGAGCATTATGACAAGACAGCTTCAGGTCACTAAAGACACTCACCCAGGAGCCACCATAGAAGGTGAAGGTAATGTGAGATAGGCTAGAGCAGCTAATTGACTTAGCTACTTACTTGCATATTTATAGGACACCACTGCTGAGTAAATTTACTGGGCTATTTCCACAAGACATTAACTTTACGTAATCCTCACTGAACATACATTGAGAGCTGGGTTTGGGTTTTGTTTTGCTGTTTTTTCATTTTGGAATCAGTAATTAAAGATTATTCTGTTATGATAATGTGTTTCATTTAGGAATGGTCTTTGTAGCTGAAGCCTGATGAACACGAGGCAGCTTGGGTGATAATAAGGATTTTAGAAACTCTCCTGTAAAATTCCAACTGGAGGAGACGTGCTCTCTCATTTTTCTATGGCTAGTTGTTCTCCAAACTTCATTCCAGACCATCTTCAATTGAGGGCAGATTTTCTCCCCAGGGTTAGAGATGGACAGAGTCAGGCAGCATGTGTTTGTCTTGGAGCCCAGTTATACCTATGGCCCCTGGGGAATCACCCTTGGTACATTGTGGGTGTTAATGGGAAAGGGCTTCAGGTATAATAATCATGGTTAAATGGTGGCATTAAATGGTCAGAGAGAATAGCCCAGGATCCCAGGCCCACAAACCCCCAAGGGATGAAGGAAGAGGGCACGCTTGGGCCACCCTGGCAGGTAGGGCTACGCAGCCTGGACTGGCCTCTTCTCTCCGAAACTGCTCTTGCCTCAGGCTTCCCCAGCAAATATTCATTGACTGCTAGATGCTGATGCCCGTAACACCCCTGGTGAACATGTTATCAGCACTCCTTCTGGTGAGCACTTAGTGGCCACTGGAGCAGAAGGCAAATCCAGGTACAAACAACTGACAGGTAGCAAAATTACAGGAACCAGATCTCTCTCATTCTAAGCTCTCTCTTGGGGGATCGGGTTGCTGCATCACACAGCAGAGGGAACACAGGCTTCTAAATAAGGCTAGGTTTTAAGTCTTCCTATCTTGGGCAAGTTTGGAAAGAAATACAATTTAATTTTTTTTTTTTTTTTTTTTGTGGTACACAGGCCTCTCACTGCTGTGGCCTCTCCCCTTGCGGAGCACAGGCTCTGGACGTGCAGGCTCAGTGGCCATGGCTCACGGGCCCAGCCGCTCCGCAGCATGTGGGATCTTCCCGGACCGGGGCACGAACCCGTGTCCCCTGCATCGGCAGGTGGACTCTCAACCACTGCGCCACCAGGGAAGCCCCTTGGGCAAGTTTGTTTTGGTAAACCTCAGTTTTCTCATCTGTAAAGTAGGGATGATACTATGTAACTCCTGGAGAATATTGTGAAGTCAGCAAGGTACCGGATGTAAGTGTGTGGCACAGTTACTGATACATAGTATCTGTTGCCTTCCACAGCTCCCAGGTAGCTCCCAGACTCCTCCATTCATTCAGTCCTTGATACCAGTGGCTACACTTTAGAATCACCTGGGAAACTTGTAAAAAATACAGCTTCTTCAGCCCTGTATTACTTATCTATGCTGTGTAACAAATCATGCCCCAGCTTAGTGGCTTAAAAAACACACATTTATTATCTCACAGTTTTCTTGGGCCAGGAATCTAGAAGCAGCTTAGCCAGATGGTTCTGATTTAGAGTTTCTCATGATGCTGCAGTCAAGGGGTAAGCTGGGGCTGCAGTCACCTGAAGCTTGCCTTGGGTGGGAAGATATACCTCCAAGCTCACTCACATGGCTATCAGCCAGAGTTCCTCATCAGGTGGGCCTTTCCATGAGGCTGCTGATGGCATGACGTTTGGCCTTCCCCAAAGCAAGTGACCTGAGAGAGTCAAGCAATGCCACAACACTTTTATGACCTTATCTACAAGTCACATACTTTCACTTCCACCTTATTCTATTCATTAGAAGCAAGACACTAAGTCCTGCCCATACTCAATGGGAGGGAATTATAAAAGGGTGTGAATACCCAGGGGAAAGATCACTGGGGGCCACCCTGGAGGGTCCCCTCCACAGGCCCCATCCCAACGAGTTCAATTTAACTGATTTGGGGCCCAAGCATTTTTTTTTCTTAGCTTTCTAGGTAACTCCAATGGGCCACCAATGTCAAAGACCACACTCTATTCAGTTTCTCCTAAGTTGCTTTCTCTTCAGCCCAATGTTGTCAATTTAATCCCTTCCCTCAGCATGTCTTTAACTGGCTCATCATCTCTTGGCTCCTAAGCAGTCAGTCCAGAAGCAGGGGCAGCAGGTCGCAAGGGAGTAGGACCCTTCAGAGTGCAGGGATAGGAGTGGCAGTGTGGAGCTGAAGGCCAGATATGCACCCAGCATCTGAACTCAAGATGATATAAACACTGGAAGGCCCTGGAGCTCCTGGAGCATGTGGTTAGGCAAAGGCCAGGCAAACTCAGACATTAGCAATGCCGGAGGGGCTGCCCATGTGTGGCCAGGAGGCCCGGAAACAGTGACACGTGACCAAGAGTAAGGAGTACCCAGTGCGGAGGCAGTCTGCTGGCTCAGCCCCAGCTGCCCACTGCTCTTTACCCTCGTGAGATCCATCGTAAAACACCTCCTTAAAGGGCTGCAGGTGATGCCAGCCAAAAACAGCCTGAAGTGAGCTTTCCTGGTGGCGCAGTGGTTGAGAGTCCTCCTGCCGATGCAGGGGACACGGGTTTGTGCCCCGGTCCAGGAAGATCCCACATGCCACGGGGCGGCTGGGCCCTTGAGCCATGGCCGCTGAACGTGTGCGTCCGGAGCCTGTGCTCCACAAAGGAAGAGGCCACAGCAGTGAGAGGCCCGCATACCTCAAAAACAAAAACAAAAACAAAACAGTCTGAAGTGTGAATTCAGAGAAGGAGGACAGCCCCAGCTTCCTGGCAGAGGCAGTTCCCCTAACACAAGGTGCCTTTAAGCCTTCTTCCAGTAAGCAAGCTTTCCTGGCTCATTATAATGTTGGCATTGCCATCCACAAGATGAAAGTTGCCTACCACAAAAATAAACATGAAATGATTATGAAATACACATTACTTGGGAGTGAGGTGTCTATCATCACAGACGGCTTATTCATCTTTGTATAATGAAACCCAAACTGTAATTGTATGTAGTTCCAGCCTGTTGTGTCTCTCTGCTCACTAAAGACGTGTCTGGCTTTGTCCGTCTGATCAATTGCTGTCTGCTCTGGCCCTCTAGTCCTTTGGCCTTTTGTAGCACAGAATCTAGAGAAGAGGGAGGAATAGAAGGACCAGAGCAAGGGCTCAGGGAGGGCTAAGCAGGGGCAAATCTGAAGAGAGGTGGGGAACATTTATAGTATGTGAGAAAACTGGATGGAAGATAAAGGGTTGTAAAAAGAGGAATGTTTCATAGGACCATGAGTCCCTTTAAAATGTTCAAGAATGCAATTTTTTAAAAACTTAGATATTTGGAAATTTCTTTTTAGTTGATGGACTATGTTTTTTGATCATGATCATGTAATGAGAGTGGATCATGGGGGCCCCCGCTTTACTGAGGTTACATGAGTATCCATATGGGTGTCCACATAGAGGCTTAAACCTTACAGAGAGTTCATGGCACTCCAAATAGGCACCATGAGTGAACTGGTGGTTAGACAGGAAGCCACATCATAAACATTTATGCCTTTGAATTGTATCCTGTCAACAGTGGGGAGCCAGTGAAGAATTTCAAACAAAGGAGTCACAGGATTCAATCTGGGAGCTGGGGGGATGGGAAGTTAGAACAGGAGGCCGGGAAACCACTTAGTCGGTGTTAGTCCTGGTGAGAGATGATAAGGAATGTGCTAAGGCAGTAGCGGGTGGAAACAAAGAAAGGAACTAGGGGGCTTCCCTGGTGGCGCAGTGGTTGGAAGTCCACCTGCCGATGCAGGGGACACGGGTTCGTGCCCTGGTCCGGGAAGATCCCACATGCCGTGGAGCGGCTGGGCCCGTGAGCCATGGCCGCTGAGCCTGAGCATCCAGAGCCTGTGCTCCGCAACAGGAGAGGCTACAATAGTGAGAGGCCCGTGTGCTGCAAAAAAAAAAAAAAAAAAAGAAAGGAACTAGGTATGAGGAACATTTAGCTGATAAAGTCAATAGGACTTAGTGATTTACTAAATCTTTGATGGGACAGGGGCCAGAGGTACTCTGAAGAACAGGGAGGGAGGAGTGGAGGCTGACTCTAGGGGTCCAGCTTTGGTGTCTGGGGTAGTAGGTCATGACAGACTTCATGGATATAAGGAATTCAGAAGGGGAGAAAGTACTGAACTCTGGTTATAGGCAAGATAGATTAGAAAGCACTTGATCACACACAATGATGATGCATGGTCCTTATGATTCTCATTACCATGATATTTCAGCATTTACAACAGGTTCCTCCGAGCTTTATAAAGATGTAGTATTTGTCTAGCAATTTTTTTTCAACAATGACTAGGCTCTGCCATTCTAGGCACTGTGAATACCCACATCACCCACAGCTCCCAGATCGAGTCCTGTGACTCCTTTGTTTGCAATTCTTCACTGGCTCCCCACGGCTGACAGGATAGAGTACAAAGGCATAAAATGTTTACAGTGTGGTTTCCTGTCTAACCACCAGTTCACTCATGGTGCCTATTTGGAGTGCCATGAACTCTCTGTACTTTTGCATCTCTGTGCCTTTACTCAGGCTCTTCCTCCCACTGCACTGCCATTCCAGCACCACTGCCAGCACCTCAAACCCCTACCTAGAAGGGAACCTACTGTGTGTGTACTGCACCAGTGCAATTATCACCCATCCTAGATACAATTAATTCCCTCTTTATTTTCCCCACTGCACCACCATAGATAATTCTACCCCTGTATTTATAACCATGCTGCACCTATTATTTTGAATCTGTCTGACCCCATGAGGTTGAAACCTTCTTAAGGGCAGGACCTTATCATGACAGTATATAATAATTATAGCTTTATTGTTATGAACACTGTTCATGGCCATTTGTTGGACACCTAGTTTGTGGAAGAGCCAACCATCTTTCCAAAACCATGCTGCCTTTTTGCCTTTTTTATTCCCTAGGCCTAGCAGAGTCTGACATATAGCAGAAGCTCAATAAGCATTTTTAAACAAAAGTGTAGGTATCTGTTTGTTGAGGAACAGTAATAGGGAGTTTGAATTTAACTCTTGTTACTTCTCTTCTCTGGTAGACATGAGGCCTATAAACTGATATCCTACTTCTGACCCTCAAAAGTGGGTTTTTAGGAATAAATAAAGCAAATGTAACAAAATCTTTTTGAATATACATATATATGCTTGTTTTTATATGAAAATTTCTGGAACAATAACAGATGATTGGGGAATACTTTTAACTGTATTTCAGTGAAAGGAAGGAAATACAAATGTGAAAATGAACTTTCAGTTAAGTATAATTCATAGTATAAGACATACAACCTAGTAATTATATCTTCATTTTTTGTGATTTGATCCCTGAGGTTTGGGGTATTATTGTAAGTTTTTCATGGTGCAATACCTTCATAATTGTTGAATTTGACTTATGGGTACATGAAGCTTTATTTTACTATTTTCTCTACTTTTTTTTTTTTTTTTTTTTTTTTTGCGGTACGCAGGCCTCTCACTGCTGTGGCCTCTCCCATCGCAGAGCACAGGCTCTGGACGCACAGGCCCAGTGGCCATGGCTCACGGGCCCAGCCGCTCCGCGGCATGTGGGACCCTCCCGGACCGGGGCACGAACCAGTGTCCCCTGCATCGGCAGGCGGGCTCCCAACCACTGAGCCACCAGGGAAGCCCTATTTTCTCTACTTTTTAGTGTATTTGAAAGTTATCATAAAGAGATGAGAACTTTTTAATGCATCATTGTGTAAGGATCTCTCCTTAGAGTAGACTTGATGGTAACTGCCTAGTGGTTCCCTGACGCCTCTCCCAAGCCCTTCCTTTTTTCTAATGAGCAACCAGACCACTTTCAGTGAGGTCACTCTGGTGAGTGCTAGGTCAACTGTGACACTTTCTGTATTTTATCTGGTGAAATCACTCTTCAGCATGAGCAATGAATTCCTTCTTGGCTTGATCTGATTTGCCTGGGTGATGTATGCAACAGTGACTCAGGCCTAAGCAGTCACCTGGAGAGGCAATCCTTCTTCAGGGCACAGCCCTGGGTATATGAGATGTGGTCGGTGACAGGCATGATGACAGCAAGATTTATCTGCCAGATGGGGACATGGTTGGTGATCTTTTTAGCTCTAGGACAGGCCCCAGACTCAGCAGCAAAGCTGCTCAAAGTCTGCAGCCTGAAGCAAAGAAAATTTTCCTTAGTCTCTGAAAACCCTCAGCCAGACCTCAGAGACCAGAAGAGTTGCAGCTTGAAGCCCAGCAAGGCATTTAGCACTCCTGGGGGCAGAAGCTGTAATGAGAGGAACAGATGTACACATAAATTTGATAAATCATCAAACTTTCCAAATTCTGGAGGGGGAAAATTGGGTTCAGATTATTTTGCTGAGTTTTAGAGCAAAGGTAGAAAACCAACATGGAAAGAAAAGTTTTAGAGTCAGTCAGATATAGTCTGATACCAGAAAAGCCACTACCAATTTGTGACCTTGGACACTATTTTAGCAGCCCGAGTCTCCACTGTCTCAGGTTAAAGATGGTGACAACCTTTTAGAAATAATATATATAAAGAACCAGCACAATGCCTGGAACACAGTAAGTTCTCAATGAATGATAGGTGTACTGTTCTAGAAGATTTTGACAAAGTTTGTGTTGTTCCAAGAGGCACACCAGAGAGAGAATAAATGTTGGCTTTTTAGAGTAGATAGAATACACTGAGGAGGGCAGGGAAATCATCAATTATGTAAAGATAGGTGAAAAAGAGATCAGAGAAATTAACAGGTGCCAACAGGAAGAGAGGAAAATACAGACAGCTAAGTTTCACTTATGTAGAGTTCAGTTTTTCAGGACTTGCTCCTGGTTTTACAAGACGTTAAATTATTAAAGTTGAGCCAAAGTCTTTTGAACATTCAAAATCTCATGCATGTGTCTGAAAGCTTTTAGCACTGACATGTGTTAAGCCCTACGGAGATGTACAAGTGCTGGAACAGCATTTGCCTGAATGTTGACCTCAACACCCACTGTACATAAAAAGAAGCAGAACAGACAGTAGCTTAAGAGTTGCTAAACCAAGCCATTTTCCTAAGTTATACTTCTTCCATTTCCCACATCTCTGTAAAAACTTTACAGTTCATTAATTTTGTTGGATTTCGGGATCCCGAGTCTGTAATTCTTGGTTAGTGCTGTCCCATATGCTCTGGCAGGGAAGACGAGCATAAACAGTTCCCAGCCACACATCAGTGCCAGCCCAGAGACTCTGGGCTCAGTCCTAGAGATGCAGCTTCAACTAGAATGTTTAACATCTGCCTGATTTATGACCTCCTTGATTTATTAGGAGAGCTGGTGAAAGCTGTTGGGGAGCATTTTGATGACACTTGTGCTCATTTTCATCAATAAATTGTAATGGTGTTGCAAAAGCAAATGTATCAGACAGTCAGAGTCTATTATGGTGTAAGGCCAGTAGCATCCTGGGAAAATCACACTATATATGGGATGCGAAAAGCTACCTTCAAGTATCATTTAGGGCATATTTTCAAATACACGGGAAGTTAGGAATATAGATATTAATGTTCCCATAGACACACTAATTGGGCCACAAGATTATCTAATCATCAGGTTGTGTATGGCATCGAGCAAGGCGAATGACTATCACAATTAGACCCTAAAGTCAATCAACCATCTGCAGTGTGGAATTGTCAGCGCTAATGGTCTGATTACACTTTGTATTTGTGTATGACATTTTACATGGCTTATGCATTAGCTCCCAACTTGTTAAATAGTGTCATAGTCACATGTCTCCTTTCCCTAGGTCCTCCCTGGTTCAAGAATCTTCATTGCTTTTTACCCCAAAGATTCACACAGTTCTCCCTGGCACCAGTCAATCCCCCAATCAACTCTCTTACAACTGAAAGCCAAATTAATCTTTCTAAAGTAGTTCTCTATTCACATCAACCACTGCTCAAAAACCACCAACAAACTTTCACATCTCTTCAAATACAGTCACAACACATTTAATGCCTAATCTTCTGTATAGACCTGGTCTTCTGGGAGACCTTCCCTAGCCCCCTAATTGTAGTCAATTTTTGTGTCTTTCACATTTGACATTAAACTCTCCAATAGCAGAGATGGTGCCTGCATATAATAGGTGCTCATTAAATATTTGCTGAACGACTAAATGAATGAACCTGCTCATATACAGTGGCTGGCAATATAAACTATTAAAAATTCTTCTGGATAGCAATTTTCAAATATCAATATTCATTAAAATATTCATAATCTTTGACCTTAAAATAACATTTCTGAGAATATATTCTAATGCAATCATTCAATGGGGAAATGATGTTTATAAAGTATTGGCTGTAATAATGAAATGTTAGAATGAATTTAAAGCAATAATAAGAGAATGGTTAAGTAAATTAAGGTATATCCACTCAAATGACGATAAAGTCAATAATTATAAAAACTTGTTAGTTACAGGGAACATTCTTGTGACCTATTTCTTTTTAAAAAGTATTGAAAATTAAAACTATATCTTGTTTTATTCACTTTGCTAGCAGGATGGTTAAAAAATACTTAAAAGTGGGGTTTCCCTGGTGGCGCAGTGGTTGAGAGTCCGCCTGCTGATGCAGGGGACACGGGTTCGTACCCCGGTCCAGGAAGATCCCACATGCCGCAGAACGGCTGGGCCCGTGAGCCATGGCTGCTGAGCCTGCGCGTCCAGAGCCTGTGCTCCACAATGGGAGAGGCCACAACAGTGAGAGGCCCGTGTATCACAAAAAAACAAACAAACAAACAAACAAACAAAAACTTAAAAGTAAAAATGGTAGTATTTTAGAAAATTTTTCCTTTTATTTGGATATCTGTATTATAGTGCAAGTGAAAAGATCACCTTTCTACCTAACAAATGAGCACTTCACTGGCTCCCTATCCTATGGAATAAAATCCAGATCCAGCCTAGCATTCCAGACACTGAACAATTACTTTTAAACCTGTATTTCTAGGCTTACTTCTTTTTTCTTTATGGTTGTGAACAATAATATATATAGGAAGCACAGAAATTGCTGTGTGGCTCAATGATTTCCCCCAAAGTGAAGTCTATGTGACTGCCACCTAAATTAAGAGAAACTTCAGAATCCCCTCCCAGTCCCTTTCCCTTCCCTCCACAAAGGAAACCACCATCTTGACTATTTTGTAATCATTCCTTTTGTTTATGTATAGTTTTGTCACAAAAACATTATCTCTGAATATCACAGTTACAGTTTGCTTTGAGCTAACTTAGATGGAAACATATACAATCGTCCAAGGGTATACCATGAGGGATTGGTTCCAGGAGCCCCTGCAGATAACAAAATCTGTGGATGCTCAAGTCCCTTATAGAAAATGGTGGGGTACGTATATTTATTGAAAAAACCTGCATATAAATCGACCTACCTAGTTCAAACCCATATTGTTCAAGGGTCAACTGTATTGACTTTTTTTCACTCAACATTATGTTGTTTCCATTCATCCACGTTGGTGTGTGGGTCTATATTTCATTCATTTTCTTGATTGTTTAGCATTCTATCACATGAATATACATCATTTATTTATCCATTCTACTGTTGATGGATAATAGTTAGAGTTCTTGCCGATTTGAGGTTATCATAAATAATGCTGCTCTGAACACTCTTATACACATTTTCTTGGTGCACATGTGTATGTAATTCTGTTGGATATATAGCTAGGAGTGAAATTGCTGACCATATGGTATGTGTACTTTTAACCTTAGTAGATAATGTCTAATTATTTTCTAAAGTGTTTGTGCTAATTTCCATTCCCAGCAATGTATGAGAATTCGGATTGCTCCATATCCTTGCCAAAACTTGGTATTATCAGTCTCAGGTTTTAGCCTGTTCTAGTGAATATGAGGCTTTTTATCTCATTGTGGTTTTAATTTGTACTTCCCATGACTTATTAAACTTTTATATGTTTATTGCTTATTTTAATATTCTCTTTTCTGAAGTACCTATTCAAATCTCTTGCCCATTTTTCCATGGTGTTGTCTCTCATTTTCTTAATGGTTTATAGAAGTCATTTATATATTCTGGATGCAGGGTTTTTTTTGTTATATGTTGCAAATATCTTCTCTCACTGTATTGCCTGCCTTTTAACTCTTTTAACGACCTCTCTTGATGAACAGTTTTTAATTCTAATGAAGTACAATTTGTCACTTTTCCTTTGATTACATTTTTACTGTCCTGTTTTAAAAGCCTTTTCCTATCCAGAGGTCCTATATTATCTTGTAGAAGTTTTATTTTTTGCTACTGACATTTAGATCTACAGCCTACAGCCTGGAATTTATTTGGGGACTGGGTGTGTGATAGGGCTGTTTCTTTTTTCTTTTTTCCTTTTTTGCCCCATAATGCTCTTCTCCCCCCTTTCAGTTCCCTACATGGAGCCTTTTCTTTCATTCTGCACACTTGTGTTCACACCTTCCTCCCCAACTTTGCCTGCCTTTCCTATCGCCAGCTCTTTAGGCTCTATCCATCCATCAAGATCTAGCTTATATGCAATTCCAACCCCAGTGCCCAGTCCCCAGAATTAATTTTTATGCTCACCTCCCCTCTCCACCATATACTCCAAAAGCATAGTTTCCAGTATGTCTCATTTATCATTTAACACATTTGTATACTGAAGACGTGTAAAAATGATTATTATTAATACATCTAATCAAACTTACTAAACAATAAGTTCCCTGTGGAAAGTATTGAAACTGAGCAGGACCCTGTGGTGCTCCTGACCATGGAAGCCTTTTCGTGTCCCCCATTTCTTGTTTCTGGGAACAGACTCCAGCCTCCATGACCTTCCCTGAGTTCTAAAGGGCAGATTCTAATAGTTGTTAATCAAGGAAGGGAGGGGATGCAGAAACAAGGGAGGAGCAGCCAAGAAACAATAGTGCAGACTTGGGACAGGGTCCTGGTTCTGCCTCAAGGGATACACATAACAATATCTTTAAGCTTTTTACAGAACTAAAACCCTCAACAAATGGAAGATGTCAGCATTCTTCATTCCAGAGAAGACTACTTGAGGCCAGATTAAAGGAACCAGAGAAGCTCATCAAGAGATTACCTGTGATTAGATTAAAGAAGTACAGGCCCTGCACACATCCTAATCTTATCAGCAACCCCACCCTTGAACTATTGCTACAAAACTCCTCACCAAGTCCTCCCAGGTTGGGACACACAGTTTTTCAGGACAGGAGCCCGCTGTGTCCCCCTTTGCCTGGCAAAGCAATAAAGCTATTCTGTTCTACTTCACCCAAAACTCTGTCTCTGAGATTTGATTCAGCACTGATGCACAGAGGCTGAGTTTTTGGCATCAGTGTCTGTTTCATTTTTGAATTATCTGTAAACAATAAAGACATGATATTTCCTACCAGCTAGGAACGTGAAGTCTCAAAACAGATTGAAGTTGATCAGGGAAAATAAAGGAATGCGACATTTCATCAGAGTTGTGGGGTTAGAGCCACACTCCCTTATCTGTCTCATTTTATCCTTAAAACATTTCAAGGGTCCACCAAAGACTGAAAGTTCCTCAAACACAAGATTCAGCATAGCCCAGGGGATGCCCAGAACACAGTGGGGTTTATAAAAGGTGTTCAGATACCTGCTGACTGATAACCAATAAACTTCTAGAAAGGTATTTTTAAGACACAGAGAACTAGTTAGTTACTTAAGATAGCCAATCTGGATTGTTGAGGAGGAGAAGTATCATTCATTAATTTACATTTATTCAACAAGTATTCATTGAGCACCTACTGTGCTCTAGTCACAATTCTAGGTGTTGTATGTATGGCAGTAAATAAAACAGATAAAGTCCCAGTCAGCATATAGCTGACAATCTCATAAAGAGAAACAAATAATAAACTAACCAAATACAGGCATCCATAAGTGCTATGAGGAAAACTGAGCAGGGAGAGGAAGGAGAGAGTAAGGGCAGAATGGGGTGGTGGGGCACAGACTGGGGAGCCAGATACTTAGGTGACATTGACTGAATGGCTGAAGTGAGAGAGAGGGTGTGGTGGGCAGAAATTTGGTCCCTGTTACCTTCATTTCCTGGTGTCACTCTTATGAATACGTTATTATGTTCCATTACATGACAACAGGTACAAATTAAGGTTGCTAATCAGTTGACCTTAAAATAGGAATATAATCCAGGAATATGGACTCATCACATGAATCCTTCAAAGCAGAAAGCTGGAGCAGAAAAGGAAGTGTGAGGACTCGACATACACTGTTGCTGGCTTGGAGATGGAGGGGTCACATGAGGACTGTGGGCTGCCTCTAGGAACTAAGAGGCAAAGAAAAGGGAACCTCAGTCCCACAACCACAAGCAACTGAATTCTGCCATCAACCTGACTAAGCATGGAAGCAGATTCTTTCCCAGGGTCTCCTAATAAGATCCTGGCAGCTGACACCTTGATTTCAACTTTGGGAGACCCTGAACAGAGAACCCAGCCACACCACACAAGACTTCTGACCTATAGAACTGAGATAATGAGCAAAGGCTATTCTAGGCTGCTAAATTTGTAGTAATTTGTTACTGCTGCAGCAATAGAGAACTATTACAATGGGCCATCTACTCTCTGGGAGAAGGGGGTCCAGCACAGAGAACAGTAGGGTAACAGTCCTGAGCTGGAAGCACACTCAAAATATTCTAAGAACAGCAAATTGGCCAGTGGGGTAGGAGCAGGGTGACGGAGGTGGAGAGTGGTCAGAGATGAGGTCAAAGATGCAGGTAGAGGTCTACTGTGTGGGACCTTAAAATTCTACAGGAAGTTATTGGAGAGTTTTGAGCAGGAAAATGATGTCATAAGTTTTAAACTTTAGAAGGATTATAAAAGGGTACCTCTTGCTGCAAGTGTAGATGCAGGAACAGTTAGGAATCTGCTGCAGTAGACAAGGAGAGAGATCATTACGGCTGGGACCAGTTGGTAAAGGCAGGTGAGGAAAAGTTGAATATTGAATATGTTTTGAAGATACAACCAACAGGATTTGCTGATGGAGTGGATGAGGAGTAAGAGAAGATGAGATGTAGAGATTTGAGTAGGTGGTTAGATGCACAAGTTTGGAAACTTATACAAGGAACTGACGGCAGATAGATGCTATTTAAAGCTGCAAGACTGGAGGAGGTTTCCTGGGGAGTGAATGTAATTAGAAACAAGGACTTCACTCTGCAGCAGGCAATATTTAGAGATCTGAAAGAGGCAGAGCGAGTGAATAAGGTATTAGGAAAAACAGAAGGGTCGTGTCCCAGAGCCAAAGGTTGCAAGGAGCAGGGGGTGGACCAGGAGACTAGGACTGAGAGTGAGTCACTGGATTTGCAGCAGGGAGGGCACTGGTGGCCTTCATAAGACTGCTTTTGTGGAGTGGTTGGGTGATCTCAAGAGGATTGGAAGAAGTGGAGACAGTGAGTACAGATACCTCTTGTTGAATCATTTGACTGCAAAGAGAAGCAGAGAAACGAGGCTACAGCAGGAGAGAAATGCAGGGTCAAGAGAGAAGGTAATTTTTCCTAAGCTGGGAGCTATTACAGCATGTGTTTGATGTTAATGGGAATGACCTAGCAGACAGTGGGGATTCCTGCAGGAGGGAAACGCCAGAACAGGGATCCAGGGCCCGGGGAAGGAGGCAGAATGAACAAGGGCAGAGGTCAGCAGGTTGGAACACACATCAGGAGGGTGTGGATGTGTCCGTGAAAAAACTGTAACCACTGGAACACGTACACAGCCCCAGACACTTTACAGAGATGCTGCTTTGTTGCCTCACGGGAGTCTCAGTCGTGTTTCACAGGCAAAGACAGAGGTTAAGTAACTTGTGTCTGGTCATCCATCAGTAGGGTCAGAGTCAGATGGCAGGTCGTTGAGACCAACTTCAGAGAGAGAACTATCTGGAGGCTTTGATGAATTGGTTTTCTCGGTCCAGAGGGTGATTCCTGCTTAGAATGATTGGAAACTGCCTGGAGAAAGTCAGGCCTGCATGGTGGATAGAGCTGAGAAAAATCAGGAAGAAAAACATCTTGTAGCTTTGTGAACAGACGAGTTAAGAGTCAACATATATTAACTAGGATAAGGTATGTAAAAAATAAATAAATAAGTAAAATAAAGCTAGAAACAAAAAGCTAGAAAATTCTAATAGAGACAAGATATTATACCTGAACATACTTTATAAGGTTTCTGCTCAGAAAACTCACCCACTATAACAAAGCCTCTTGGTGTCTGTGCTCCAAATGTGACCTGGATCACATCACAATGGTTCCAAGGCCTCACTCGTACTGAAACTTGGCTACCATCACTATTTTTACTACGGAATACACACAGTTGCCCACAGAGCAGCCTGTCAGCTTCAGAATCCCTGGCTTATGCCTTGTTTTTTTCGGGTTCCTATGCCCCCTTGTTCATAGCCACAACTAAGCCGTGTTTCTCCCCACAGCCTCTGCTGCCTGTGTTCATCACAGGATGCCCTGTCTGGGCCAATGACTGACTTCTCTGCCCGGCCTTGGGTAGTCAGTTGGTGTAGGGTCCTGTGCAGAGTCAGGCAGAACATCTTACTTCCCAACCTGGGACACATCTGGTTTCCAGATATGGGGGCCAGAGCGTCAGTGTTTCCTGAATCCTTCTGTGAGGCCCTGCCCCAGTCTGTCACAGTGTTGTCCATTTTCAACCTCAGGGGAGTCAAGCCCAGTTCAAAGGGATGGGCAAGGAGTGGACACTGCACCATTTCCACCACTTCTCCCTCTTCCTTTCTCATACCTGCTCCCAGTCCAAAGCTCTCCTTTCTCTCCATTTAAATCAAGGTTGCCAACAGCTGGGGAAGAAGTTGAGGTGCTCTGCGTGACAAAAATGTCTGTGCCCCAGAGCAGCCACAAACGGCTTAGTCCATCCTCTCCCAGCTATCCAAGGGTGAATTGGCTGCAGGTACCTGATAGGGGTGAGAAAATGAAAAGAAGAAAACGGGAAAAGACGATGGCTGGTGAAGAACATCTCACCACCCTCTTTAAGCTGTGTGAGGAGCTGAGGTCTCCCTGGGTCCGTTTGCTTAGAGCTAGTGAGCAAAGGAAAACAGCCTCCGACTGGGTTCTCTGAACCTTACAAGGGAGAAGATGCTGACACTGACTTCCTTTTAATCCGTAAGCTCCTAAGGGCAAGGACCGTGTTTTTGCTTGACCCAAGCAGACAGACGTGAACACTCAATTAAACCGTATGTGACTTGAGGGCAAAGGATGTGTCTGATACTTTTCTTGTTATTTCCACAGGGTCTTAAGGGGTTCATATTAAAGGCTTATCATACGCCTAGTTGTCATTGGGAAGCAGCTGGGATATCAGGCCAAGAGCACAGGAGTGTGAAATGGAAGAGTTGGCTTCCAGTCCCAGCTCTGTTCTGTGACCATGAGCAAGTCCCTCCACCTCTCTGAGCCCCATTTTCACATTTGTAAATAAGGACACCACCACTCCCCAGGGCTGTGAGGTCAGATGAAACAATGTGCATGAAATTTCTGGATACAGTAAACTTGAAGCACTGGACAAAGGAAAGGTATTTCTACTCTGCCTTTCCCTCTCTCCCACCACAGGACACAAGAGGCATATTTTAGAAAACATTGGAATTGGTGAGCCAGCACCTTCCAACCAGAGGGGATAGGCCTACAATTTCAAGGCTGTTAGCACGACCACAAAGAGAAACACAAAAAGAGGAAGCTACATCCATGCACTCTGGAAGACAGACAGGAGGGCACTAAAGAGAAACCCAGGATCCCAGACAGAAAACTTATCCCCAAGTCTAGGTAGCGCAGTTGCTTCTGCAGAGGCCCTGAGTCAGAATTAAGTGGGTAGCAAGTTAGGGGAAACAAGAGGCTTTAAGGAGACACTGGCATTTTTTACTTTTCCTGCAACCAGATATGTTAGAAATAAAGCCTCATCTGGGGTCTCCCTAAAGTTAATGAGACTGAGCTGACAGTTCATTGACTTGCTTTGCAGAATTTATTTTATGTGTCTCTAATCCACATGGCTCCTCTTCACTTTGGGACTCAACCAAGGGAAACTCCCAAAATCCCACTGGCTTATTTACACTTACCACATCGCCTCAGACACAGTGTGTGCTCAATCAACATATTATTATTCCATTCTGAGAGAAAAAACACTATTTTAGAGATGACTTTAATCCACATGAGCAAACACATGCATGTATGCAATACACATTTGTGCGTGTGTCTGAATGCTCAAGTTACAGTTATAAATTTCCTACAGGTATTGGGCTTCCTGTTCAGTCTGTCATCTAGATGAATTTTACAGGGGAAGGCTATCCCCAATTACAAATCAAAGATTTCCCCACTGGTCCAGGAGAGGAAGAGAAAGACCTTTGACCTCTGCTCTTTTCTAAGACAATGTCTCCAGGCAAGGGCCAGACCTCAGAGGGGACATCTATCTGCATGCCACACTCAGCAAAAGAGTCCCTGTTCCTGGCTTTCCAGCCACAGTGAAGATTCTGATGCCCCAGTATGCTGTGGGAGGTGGGGAAGATGGGACTGAAGGGACCATGGAGATCTCAGAATTGGCTGATCATGTGCAGAGATGACCAGTGCCATCCCCGACACTCTACCCTACTTGGGACAGAGAACTTCAAGAATGACAGGTTAAACTTCCTCCCAGCTCAGTGAAATGGGAACTCAGGGTCAAAGTAGGTAAGTTAGAGATTATAAAAGTAAGATTTAAGCACTCTGAGTTTATGGATAAGATTCATATCTATTCCAATGGGAAAATGATTTATTACCAAATGAATACAGTTGGTTTGCTAAATTAAATCTTTTCAAAATTCAGTGTCCATGGAGAAAACTCCAAGTGGTTGGGGTATGGGGGTTTCTTGGCGGTGAAGACATTGAAAATCAAGTCTCTGCCGTAACCCTCAAGCACACGGCACTTTCTCCTCACTGCCCTCCCCTGCTGGTTCCTGCACCCCCAGGAGAGAGCCAGCCGCGGTGCTCTGCTCTTAGGCTCTCGAGGGAAAGGCTGACGTGCTTTGCTTCAGGCCATCTTTTCACTGTCTCAGTTACTTCGTCACTCCCCCCCGGAAAGCTATCTCAAAAGAGCGTGTCCAACGAGTAAGGCAGTATAAATGGGTTGGCATGTTTAGCCAGGATCTTTGGGCTGCAAGAACAGAGACCCATTCAGGTTAGTTCACATTATGGGAGTCTGTCATAAGGATATGCATGAAAACAAGGGGTGCCATAAAGCCCAGAAACAGCTGCATACCAGCTGGAGGGAATAAAGAAGCCTAGTTCAGATGTTTTCTTTCCTGAAGAATTTCATCAGTCTTCATGCAGAACTCCTCCATTAACACTAATGCAGGTCCTCTCCATCTCTGTTTCTACTTCTCCATGAACCAAGTCAGCCTCTACTCTAGTGACTCTTAGCTACCTCCTAACTTGCATGCTCATGGTTATTACATGGCTATTATCCCGGACTCTTCTCTAGCATGATATCTGTATCCTACCTTCTCTCAGTGTGCTGTCCCATTTCTGTTCCTCCTACAAACTAATCAACTCTTTCTAATTCTAGTTCAAATTTCTAAGGAAGACTCATGATGTCCTTGCTTAGAAGAGCTTTCATGCCATGTGACATCATAGGCTGCCATTTGCCAGCCTACGGATTTCCAATCTATACATCAGATACTTGCTACCAGTCTAATCGGTTCAAGCTGTGGCAGTGAGGTTCCCCTATATAGAGAACTTAGCCACTACTTCCATAATTAGAAAGCTTCCCATGCACATAATTAGAAAGTGCATGGGAATCCCTTCGCATGAGGCTGTGGTCATAGCAGACTTTTAGCCTATTTGGAACAATCAGGAAGTGAGAGATCATTTGTCAATTAGCTGAGCATACTTTTGCATATCTCTTGCATTGTGTTTAATAAATAATTTTTAAACCCCTATTTTACAGGATCTCATCCTCTCCATTTTAAGAAAGAAGATAACCATAGATATTTGATCCAATTTCCACTTTAAAGTGGAAGATATCACTGAGCAGAAAAGTGGCCTTAGATGCTTGGCAAGAGTCCCAGTTTAAGAAGCCTCCTACAGCGAGTTTCTCAATGCCAGCAGGAGGGCACAGCAATGCTCCTGAGTGGGGAAATACCTTTTTCTCCATAACCAAAGGCTCGTGTTTCTAGGACAGTTCAGAAGAAAACCTGCCTAAGAAGGACCATCCTTCCCACTCATTTAGTTCCACTGTCTCCTCAGTCAGCAAACAGACCACTGACCTGGGTCTGAAGCTGTCGTGTGCCATGTACAAGACCCGTGCCCCAAGCAAACATCCTCTGGCATCGGAATCTAAGGTGATGGCCCAGCAGAGAAAGTCAGTTTGGTCACCAGAGGCCTACATGGTGCCTCTGTGGCCTCCTGGGGTCTGGGGATGGGAGCTGATGACTCTAACCCTCTGTCCCCACCAAGTGCCACTTGAGTTGAGCACGGAGAGGTTGCTGCAATCAAACGGGCTGGCAGAATGAGCACACTTGTGCTCAGTGGTGCATCTGGAAATTGGCCTTCTTTGGCTTTTAACAGGACATTTCCCCAGCAGTTTTATGATTACCAAAGACAATCAGGGCAGTTGGAAACCTGGAATATTTGTACCCTTTCCTCTGTTTGGGCCTCAAGCACCAAAAACATTAAGTCAGTGTTCTAGAGGGTCCCTCCCCTTTAGAGAAAATGTTTAGTAATTAAAAAGCACTGTATTTCTGTACTCATTAATTTTAAAATATTCCCCAGTCACTATTCTTAGCAATTAACATGATTATTTACTGCTTAGTGATAAGCCGAAGCTATAACAACAGTCTTTCTTCTACCACCTTCTGTTTTCTATCAGGAATAAATAATAGCACTCAACTATTCACAATATCTATTGTAGCCAGTGTGATTTTAAATTATAGACATAAACATCTATGTTTTTTGTTCCATCAATTTTTGGTAGTATTTCTTGATCACCACCTATCACTATAAGGTGAGGAATAGTAAGGACTACTCCTAACTTACTGTCCCTATCTCTCTTCTATTCTTATCCATATTTCTGTTGTATATTTTCTTTTACATAATTAATGAAAATAACATTTAAATACTATTCCATAACCTTAATTATGTCTTCCACCCTTTGTTTACAGGTTGAGTCTAAAAACTAACAAGCCAATAAATACCTTTTTTGTTATAATTACTATGCAAATATTATTCACCACAGAGGCAAATGGTATCATATAATTACTTTTCCTTCTCTACAGGAAAAATATCATAACCCCTGGGACATCTGAAGAAAAACATCATTAGTGTCAAGGTCAAATAAATTATCTGTCCTGACACTCAACCAATGCACCAATCATCTCACAATATATTAAACTTTCTATGTGACCCATGACTTTGTTATAAAATAATTTGGTTTTTCCCAGGATTTCTAATTGGGCTTTTTCCACTCAGTTGTAGGAGGGCATGGAATCCCCATTTTACCAAGGGACCACCTTCAAGGACCTTCCCTCCTGGTGGACCAATCATTCTCTAGGCCTGATGCACCACTTGCTATGCTGGGACTTTCCTTCACCACATTATTGGGTTAGAACCACTTTTCCCTTAATCATGGCTTTCTTTCCCCCTGTTTTTGCTAGAATAACTCTCTTATTTTGCCAAGTAAATATTCTGAATTCCTGTAATGTCTAAAAATATATTTTACCCTCCCACTTGATTGGCAGTTTGGCAGGATATAGAATTCTAGATCAAACTAGATCCAGTTGATCAAACTAGATCCAGTTCAAAATAATTTTCCCTAAGAACTTTGTGGCACTGCTCCATGACTTCTATCATCCAGTGTTGCTGATGCCAGCTGATTTTTGTTACAATGCAGGCTACTTGATTTGTCAGTTTGTTTTACTCTGAAAGCTTTTAGGGTCTTCTCTTTATTCTGATCTTTCTAAGTATGAGGAGATGACTCTTATGTGTGGATCTTTTTATTTTTTCACACTGCTCTACACTTAAAGAGCTGTGTCAATTGAAGACTTGTACCTTTCATCAACTCTTGTAAATTTACTCACAATTTAAAAAATCAACCCTATATTATATAGTCTAAATTCTGGAACTACCATTACTCATATGTTGAACCTGGATTGATCATTCTTTCATGTTCTTTTTCTCTCATGTTTTCCATCTATATTTTGCTTTATAGCTAGGAAGATGGCTTTGACTTTACTATCAAAATCTGCTATTGATTTAAAACTTTTTAACAATTTTATTTTTACAAAAGTTAATTCTTTGACTATTTGATTATTATATCATTCTGTTCTTGTCTTGAATACGATGTCTTCTCAATTTTCTGTGAGGACATATTCAGCTTTTTAAAGTTATCTTTTGTTTCCTGAAATAGCTTCTCCAGGATCAATTATATTTGTTTTGCTCCTTCTTTTACATACTGCTCTTCTTCCTCATATATTGTTCATTCATATTCAAGAGAAATGGACAAGGCTGATTATTCCAGGTAGATACTTTACCTAGAAGATTCCCTTCTGCTACTTTATAGGACTGTATGATTACTCCCCTAACAGACCTCTGCCCTAAATTGTAAGACTGATTGTAACTTTTGCATATCTGGATGGGATATATTTAATGGCAGGCTTTGTTTTAGGGTGATCAGTGAGAAACAAACTGCTCAAATTTCAGAATAAAAAATGCTTTATTCTGGGACAGCAATACTCACTAAGAGTCTCAGCTCTCTACAGATTGCTTGTTCTTTTTCTAGAGAACATATTTCAGTTTGGGTTTGTTTTGCTTTTGGCTTTTACTTATTTGTTTTTTAGTCCTGGAGTAAATTCAAGCTACTAATTGTTTTACAAAGGGAGGCCAAGGAGAAGGGGAGTATGGGGCTGACTTCTGCAGCTCTTATCTTCAATCAATCCTTTTCTTTTCAGTTGCCTCTCACTACTACTCTCAACACCTATTGACTCAGAGTCCAAAACCTCTTAACGGTTGCACAGGTAAGATCAGCTTCCACCTCTCCTGCAAGCCCCACTTGCCCTGTGGCTTCCTCTGCTTTGCTCACTAATCAACACATTTTCATTTTCCCTCTTCTGAAAATTTCCTAAAATCACTTACTCACCAATGATCTCTCTTTCCAAACTTTTTGCCATTACATGCTTATTCCGTTTTGTGTTTCTCTAAGTCCTGAAATTTCAACTGGGGATTTCAGGGGGTAAAGGGAGTCAATGAGTGAACAGGTTTTGAATCTTGAATTAGCAGCCCCCCAACACATGTTTTGGGGTGTTTAGACAAGAGGAGAGCAGTATTTCCCCTCCCCCAGGGCCAGAGAGAGGACATCAATCGTGGTGGCCTGTGGAAGACAGTTGTGCCCAGCAGGATGGCTGCCTCATAAGAGTCATGAGCCACAAAGGCTGTGTGACAGCAGAGCAAAGAAGCCCAAGTAGAAGACCTTGAGAAACGATTGTGAGTCAACTGTATGAGTCAGTCATTTGTCTGCAGAGTTCTCATAAGTAACTGGGGGCCACTTTAAAGAGGGTAGAAAAGAGGGGGTTAATTTCTAAAAGTAGTTAAGCAAAAGCTCATTTCAACATACACTGGGATAAGAAAAGAAGTGTAATCTTATATTCTTTTTGTCCTTTAAAAAATTTCTTCCATAGAAGTGTTAGTACAGTTCAAATGAATATCAAACTTTAAAACATAGAAGGCCACCTCCAGGGACGAACTTTTGTTTGGTACAAGACATCTTGCATGTTACGTAATGTCTAACTCAAGGTGAGGGAAGGAGGGTGTGGAGGAAACCCATACTTACTACGATTCTACTACATGTTAGGAATTTGAGATATCTTATTTTGATTCATCCTCACAAGAACTCCATGAGATTTATTCATTAATTCCATCAACCCACTAAATTTAATGAATATCCTATGTATACCTGGAACTGTGCTAGGCATGGGGAGAACAATGGTGTATGAAAACAAACACTCATTGTGTTTACAAACTAGTGTAGGAAAACAGACAATTAAATGATCACATGAATGAGTGTAAAGTTAAAATTACAAGTTCTACAATGTGCTATATGATGCCGCAAAAATGAGGAAATCTGAGCTAGTATAAGGGGAGGATGAGGGAAGGCAAGAAAATGATATTTGATCTGAGATCTAAAGAAATAATGAGAGTTAACCAGCTGAAAAGGAAGCGGAGGAGTATTCCAAGTAAAAGACATATCTGTGCAAAGGCCCTGGGTAGAGAAAGCACTATAGTTTTAAAATATTTATTTATTTATTTGGTTGCACCAGGTCTTAGTTGTGGCACGCGGGATCTTCGCTGCTGCTTGAGGGCTCTTAGTTGTGGTATGCAGGATCTAGTTCCCTGACCAGGGATCGAACCCAGGCCCCCTGCATTGGGAGTGCGGAGTCTTAACTACTGGGCCACCAGGGAAGCCCCAGCACTACAATTTTAAATATGTGAAAGAATCACCATTTGGCAACCACCATAGTATAATTATTTTAGGCAAGAATCATCAATGAATTCTAATATCTGAAGATGAAAGTTTGATAAGGAACAAGACTCTAGATAGTCTCAGAGTATTTCCCCACAAGATATTTTTTAATTATAAAGGGAAGTATCACAATGGCTAAACCTGACAGACATCACTTTAACTAAGTGATCAAAGTTAACATCATATCAACAGTAATGGGATAGTTGATATCACGTTCCTCCTGCTATGATGCACTAAGAAGAATACAAAATTGCTTCCGTGATATTCCTGCCCAAAATGTATAACCTGTATCTAATCATGACAAAACATCAGACAACCCAAAATGAGAGACATTCCACAAAATAACTGGCAGGATTCTTCAAAAATGTCAGTGTCATAAAAGACAAAGAAACACTGAGGGACTATTCCAGATTAGGGAGTTGAAAGAGACATGGAAACTAAGTGGAATGTGTGATCCTGGATCCTGAAGCAGAAAACATTTTTTTCTTTTGCTATAAAAGACATTAATGGGATAATTAGTGAAATTTGAGAAAGGTCCATAAATTAGAAAACAGTACTACTTTCATATTAATTTCTTTATTTTGATGGTCTCAAAAAATTCAGAAAAATATGGTGAATGATACATGCAGTAAAATTTAACATTTGAGGAATATGAGTGAAGTGTAGACAAGAATTCTTTGTACTATTTTTGCAATCTTTGTATAAGTCTAAAATTATTTCAAGACAAAAGGTTAAAACAACAAAAATACATGAAAGATGACTCCTGTGAGTGGAAATCAATAAACAAAGGAAAGTGGGAGGCAGGATGAAGCTGAACTCCTAGAGAAAGGCCAAATCATGCTGTCCTTGAAAATCATGTTGAGATGTTGGTCTTTATCCGAAAGCAATGGGAAGCCACTGAAAGGCATGGACAGGAAATGGCATAACCAGATAAGCATTTTGAAAGGCTCACTCTGGTTGCAGGACAGAAGAGAGACTGTAGAGGATCCAGAATAACTAGATAGGAAGCTGTCATGTAAAGTGCAGCAGAGTGGTGGCAGTGGATGGATTTAAGAGCCACTCGGGTGTTAATATTTACAGTGCTTGGAATAGAGTGGAAATGGTAGAGGAGGGTGACGAGTGGGAATGGGAGGAATTACACTGGACTCCCAGGTTTCTGGTTTGCACAACTGGGTAGATAGTGAAGACCTTCTGTCAGATAGGGAAGACAGAAAGAAGACCAAGTTGGGGGGGAATCAAGAGTTTGATTTTGGATGTGTTGTGTTTAAGTTCCCTTTGAGACATCTAGGGAGAGCTGTCAAGTAAGCAGCTGCATCTGAACAGCGGTGGGAATGAAAGGTGGGGACGTGGCTGAGCTCGCCCAGAGAGCAGGGCCTAGGAGAGAGCCTCAAAGACCTCTGGTCTGTCTGCGTATCTCAGTTCTTACCCTCATTTCATAGATGAAAACAGAAGGCAATAAGTGACAGAGCAGAAATTGAAATGGAGGTCCTCCTGGCTTCAAACCTCTGCCTTTCCCAGTAAGCTCTCAAAAAAGTACAAGATGCTTTTGGTCCTTTTCCAATTTTATGCAAAATCAGCCTGAAGGAATCAAAATGTATTAAGAAAGAAGTGACATGGTAGAAGAGGTTTTTAGGTCTTCCTTTCTCTAGATGCCCAGTTAACAAGATTTTTAGGAAAACCAAAAAGCCATACTTTTCTTTTATAGGTTTCAAAATTTGCTTGCAGTTTATCTCCAGAAGCATATTGGAAAGACACTTTTCTTTTTAATATAAACAAATCCTTTGGTAATGGTGTGGAGAGTCAGAAAAATCTATCCCTGCTTTGGGTATAAATTTCCATGGTCAGGCTTTGCTGAGTTGGTTCTTCCCTGAACTTTAACATTCATCTCCTGTTAACATGTAAGAAATGAGAGAATTGGAGCTTGCAGTGGCCATTTTAGCAGAGACTCCAACATAAAACTGCAGTAATACTGCTTCCCGCCCTACCTCCTCATCTCAGGTTATGGCCGTATATGTGGAGTGAAGAATTTCATGTGTTGTTTAGAGATTTCACCTGTTACCTAGAACTTTCATGTCTGTGATTCCATTAACCTTTTCTGAGTTAAGAGAAACAAACTCACAGCTATCCTTTGCACGTCTCATAAAGAAGCTTGTAATAACTTCTGGCTTATGAGGTTGGCTGCTGACAAATCCCTAGAGCACTATGGTGGAATATGAGAGGCCAGCCACAGAGCCCAGCTAACAGAAGTGCTTAGAGTGACGAGCTAAAAATGAGAGGTTCAAAGATGTGAGATTCTGGGATAACTCAGAAGCCCACCTGTTTTCTTAGACAGTCTTTAACGTTTGTAAGAACATTCACATTTATTTGATCTCCTACTGTGCTTTGCCAACACCAAGTACCCCCCACATCCATATGCTAGTGTAGCTCTGACCCCAGCTCTAGGGTATCTTCCCTAACCTCACAGTTATCTTTTGAAGAAGCAGTGTATTTTTCAGACAAGCAAATAAATACAGGAGCGTCCAGCCCTGTGCCCAAACTATGTTAATTTGAGTTAACATTCAGCTGTGGTCTTGAGCCCTTTTGCTATGGTGCTGACCATCCTTTGAGCAGGCTTAGACCAAAAATCTCGAGCAGAAATAGCATCTCTTATTCTCATTGCATCACCAAGACCCCTCTACTGAAAGAAGCATCCCCCAAGTACTATTACTAAACTTAGTCTGACCCAGGACAGAACCCTCATCAAATCTCTCAGGTCCAATGCGTTAACCTGGAGTGGTAGTGTGGCTGGTTATGTTGTACCCAAACTCCTCTTTATGACATCTGTCCTCTATTTCCTGTCCATGTCACAGAAACACAACTAAATGATAATCTGAAAACGTGTCAGAACATAAGCACAATGAAAATAATAATAGCTAATATTTACTGAGTACTTACTGAGTGTCAGGCACCATGTTGAGCCCTTCACATACACTATTTTATTGGTTCTTCCCAACAACTCTATAAGGCAATTACTATTGTCCCCATCTTGCTGATAAGGAAATAAGACTTGGCAAGACTAAGTAACAGCAGTCAGTGGTGCTTGGCCAAGGGGACAGAGTAAAACACAACTCTAAGTAAGCCACTAAATCTCAAGATGGGAACCCCCAAAACATAATTTCATCCAGTTTCAAAATAGTTTCATGACCAACAATCAGCCAGGGAAACATTGGACATAGTCTCATAAAATGAAATTTAGCTTGTAAGCGCACTTCACGGGGTGTCAGCAATGTGATCCTATGCCAGAGCAAGCATTGTTTCATAAATGATTGTAAGTATTTATAACAAAACAATTTACATCCTTGTAATAATTATTCTTTGTGCAAGAATTCCCATTGAGGACTTCCCTGGTGGCACAGTGGTTAAGAATCTGCCTGCCAATGCAGGGGACAGGGGTTCGAGCCCTAGTCCAGGAAGATCCACATGCCGCAGAACAACTAAGCCCGTGTGCTGCAACTACTGAGCCTGCGCTCTAGAGCCCACGAACCATAACTACTGAGCCCATGTGCCACAACTACTGAAGCCCGTGCGCCTAGAGCCTGTGCTCCACAACAAGAGAAGCCACTGCCACGAGAAGCCCACGCACCGCAACGAAGAGTAGCCCCTGCTCGCCGCAACTAGAGAAAGCCCATGCACATCGACGAAGACCCAATGCAGCCAAAAATAAATAAATTAATTAAAGAATTCTCATTGAATTTTTTCAACGTTTTTGTGCACATTCACACAGAAAGTGAACAAAACCTAACTGTACAACTCTATGTATTTGTATAAAGTAAACACACATCTAACAACCATCACTGATTAGGAAACTGAATATTATTAACACACAAATATCCCCCTTTCCCCCCCAATATATCAAATGGTAAACTATTCTCCTAACTTCTATCACCATAGATAATTTTGCTTGTTTTTTAACTTCATATAAGTGGAGTCATGCATTAAACATTCTTTTGTGTCCAGCATCTTTTGCTCAACACTGCGAGATTCATTGTGCATGGTTGTAGTTCATTCATTTTCACTGCCTCATGGCATTTCATCGTATGAATATACCATGATATATCTATACTTACCCAGTCTACTCTTGATAGACATTGAAATTGTTTCTAATTTTTGATTATTATAAATAATGTTGTTGTGATGATTCTCATACATGTATTTTGGTACCCATATTATGAATTTCTGTTGAGTATATATCTAAGAACAGAAACAGTGGGTCACAGAGTATGTACAGCTTCAATTTTAGTGGATGGTGCCAAGTTGTTTTCCAAAATAGTTATACCAATTTGTACACCCACCAGCAGTATCTGCAGGATATGAACATTCTCATTGTTCCATATTCTTATAAATACTTGGTATTTTCAATCATTTTTATTCTAGCCATTCTGGAAGTTGTAGAATCTTGTTATGATTTTTATTTGTATTCTAATGAGGTTAGCATTGTTTTAAAAGCAACTGAGAGTTGGTTTAATCAGGTAAGATACATAAACAAGAAATGAGAGTCATGAAAAAAGAAGTTTCTATGCTCACAGCTCCCTAGAAATGGCAGGCATGGCATGGTATGCCACATAGGGAGGCCACACAGGGAGGCACCAGGGTTGCTCAGGTGGCAGAGGGAACTGGGGAGAACATAAGCAAGAGCTTCTATGGTGGTTTTGTCAGTTGTTCCCAGGCCCTGGGATGGTTAGGGCACAGGTATGGTGACCTCAAATGTGAGACACTGATAATGGTGGCTGGGAGTGTGGCCTCTGGATTGGTTGGTTTGTTTACTATTTCTAGGAATTAGCTAACCTTTAGAAGGGCAGATCCTCCAGAGTCAGCAAGGTCCCAAGATGTCAAAACACCAGAATACAGAAAATAAAATGACATGGTTAATGCAAGGACTTTTTCATATGATTAATGGGCATTTGGAGATACTCTTTTGTAGCCATTCAAGTCTTTTGCCCATCTTTCTACTGAATTGTCTTTCTCTTTTTTTTCTTGCTTTTTATTTTAAAATTTTTATTGGAGCATAGTTGATTTACAATACTGTATTGGTTGTCTTCCTCTTATTGATTTACAGGAATTCTTCCTATGTTCTGGATGTGAGAACTTTGTCAGCTATGTGTATTACAAATATCTTTTCCCATTCTATTTCCTTTTCACTACCTTAGTGCTGTCTTGTGATGAATAGAAGTTCTTAATTCTTATGTAGTTCAATTTATCAATCTTTTTCTTCATGGTTAATACTTTTGCTTAAAAAATATTTGCCTACTCCAAGGTCGTGAAGATATTATCCTCCATTATCTTCCAGAAGCCTTGTTGTTTTACTTTACCTATTGAAAACTACAATCCATCTGGAATTTACCTGTATGGTGTTGATATGGGGAAAAAATTTTTTTTCCACATAAATATCCAATTTGACTAGTATCACTTATTGAAAAGCAATCCTTTCCCCACTATTTTCAGTAACAATTTGCTATAAATTAGGTGAACATTTATGTGTGTGGGTTTTTTTTTAAGACTTACTATTATGTTCAATTGGTCACTTGTTTAGAAGATTTTGCCAACAACATACTATCTTAGTTACTGATAGTATAAGAACTCTGGCTTTGTTCTTCTTTTTCAGGAATGTCTTCACAATTTTGGGGCCTTTGAATTTTTATATGAATTCTAGAAGCAATTTGTCAACTTCCACAAAAAATAGTACCCATTGGGACGTCTCGAATCTATAGATCAGTGATGTCAAGTTGATATCATTACAATATTGAACCTTCCAATCTATGAACATTGTATGTCCTTCCATTTATTTAAGTCTTCTCTAATTTCTTTCAATTTCGTTGTATAGTTTTCTTTGTACAGGTCTTACACATCTTTCATTATATTTATTCCTAGTTATATGATGTGTTTTAATGCCTGTGGCCATCATTGAGCTATACCGCTTGGGTCTCCCTTTAGAAAAGAACTTGCTATTGAGCTGCAAGAAGTTCTGATAGCTGACAGTCTCCAGCTGTTAGCACCTTTAGGATATGCTTCATCTTTAGAGGTTAAGAACAGGCTATTCCTGAGAAATCCCCAGACAATGACAATACAGTAAGGATACTTGGCTCTGGCCATATCTGCCCAATATGGGACCCCTTTAACAGACAATTTTTGCTTCAGTGCTCCACACTGTTCTGGTCAAGACTTTGTGAGATCAATATCATGGTCTGAGGCTATCCTTTCCCAATTGTGCTTCCTCCCTCTTTTATCTTTCATGGATGTGACCCCACAACAAACATCTTGCACTCCTCAATCTGTCTCACTGTCTACTTCCCAGAGGATCCAACTGATAATGCTATTATTAAGGGCTTTTTAAAAAAATAGTATATTATTCCATGTGCGGTACTCTTTATTTTAAATATTTATTTATTTTGGCTGCGCCGTGCCTTAGCTGAGGCATGCGGGCTTCTTAGTTGCAGCATGCAGACTCTCAGTTGTGCACGAAGACTCTTAGTTGCAGCATGCAAACTCAGTTGCAGCATGCGTGCCGGATCTAGTTCCCTGACCAGGGACTGAACCTGGGCCCCTTGTATTGGGAGTACAGAGTCTTACCCACTGGACCACCAGGGAAATCCCAAGGGTATTGGTTTTATTTTCTTTTTTTAAAAAAATAAATTTATTTATTTATTTTTGGCTGTGTTGGGTCTTTGTTTCTGTGCAGGCTTTCTCTAGTTGTGACGAGCAGGGGCTACTCCTCATTGCGGTGTGCGGGCTTCTCACTGCGGTGACCTCCCCCGCTGCGGAGCACGGGCTCTAGGTGAGCGGGCTTCAGTAGTTGTGGCTCGCAGGCTCTAGAACGCAAGCTCAGTAGCTGTGGCGCACGGGCCCAGCCTCTCCGCGGCATGTGGGAGCCTCCCGGACCAGGGCTCTAACCCGTGTCCCCTGCATTGGCAGGCGGACGCTCAACCACTGCGCCACCAGGGAAGTCCTTGGTATTGTTTATTAAACTTCAGTTTCTACTTGTTTGTTGCTGGTACATGAAAACACAATTGATTTTTACGTGTGACTTTGTATCAGCAACATTACTAAATTCATTATTAATCATGATTCTTCTGCATTTTCTAGTACAAACTACAGAATCCTTATATCTTTAATGTTTTTCTCCTGCTTTGTTGCACTAAGACCTATTATAGAATATTATAAATATCATAAGACAATGGTATTATTTTTTATTTAAATAGTTCTTTGTATTTTAAAATAAAAATCATCTTCTATATTTACTTAAATACTAACTATTCCAAATGTTCTTCATTTCTTTCTAAAGATCCAAGTTTCCACATGGTATAATTTACTTTCAATCTGAAGAAATTCCTACAGCATTTGTAGAGCAAGTTTTCTAACAGTAATTTCTCTTAGTTTTCTTTTATCAGAAAATGTTCTTATTTTACATTTGTTCCTTTATAAAATTTTTTTTAATAATTTCTTTTTTATATTAATTAATTTATTTATGGCTGCGTTGGGTCTCTGTTGCTGTGCACAGGCTTTCTCTAGTTGCTGCGAGCGGGGGCTACTCTTTGTTGTGGTGCATGGGCTTCTCATTGTGGTGGCTTCTCTTGTTGTGGAGCACAGGCTCTAGGCACGTGGGCTTCAGTAGTTGTGGCACGTAGGATCAGTAGTTATGGCTCAAGGGAATCTAGAGTGCAGGCTCTGTAGTTGTGGTGCTCGGGCTTAGTTGCCCTGTGGCATGTGGAATGGTCCCAGACCAGGGCTCGAGCCCATGTCCCCTGCATTGGCAGGCGAATTCTTAACCACTGTGCCACCAGGGAAGTTCCCTAAAAATGGTTTTATTGATATATAATTCATATACCACATAATTCACAATTCATTAAAAGTGTATAACTTAATGGTTTTTAATATATTCACAGAGTTGTGCAACCATTGCCACAATCAATTTTAGAACATTTTCATCACTCTCCCGCAACAAACCTCAAAGGAGCAGTCACTCCTCCTTTCTCCTCCACTATCTTCTTCCAGCCCTAGGAAATCACTAATCTACTTTCTTTCTCTATGTATTTGCCTATTTCGTAAAAATGGAATTACATAATATATGGTCTTTAGCGACTGACTTCTTTCACCAAGCACAATGTTTTCAAGGTTTATCCATGTTGTAGCATGCAGCAGTATTTTATTTCTTTTTATGGCCAAATAATATTCCATTGTATGAATGTGCCATATCTTATTTATCCATTCACCAGGTGACAGATATTCAACCATTTTCACTTTTGGATATTATGAGTAACGCTGTTATAAACATTTGTGTACATGTTTTTATGTGGACATATGTTTTCATTTCTCTTGAGTATATACCTAGAAGAGGAATTTCTGGGTCTTATGGTTATTCTATGTTTAACTTTTTGAGAAACTTCTAGACTGTTTTTCAAAGCATCTATTTGCATCATTTTACATTCTCACCAACAATGTATGAGGCTTCCAAATTCTCCACAGTCTTGTCAACATTTGTTATTAGCTGTCTTTTTTTAAATCATAGCTATCTTAGTGGGTATATAGTGTTATCTCATTGTGGCTTTGATTTGAATATCCTTAATGGCTAATAATGTTGAACATCTTTTCATGTGTATATCTTCTTTGAAGAAATATCCTTTGCCCATTTTTAATTGGGTTATCTTTTTATTATTGGTTTGTACACCTTTGTTCTATTTTCACTGGGTATAAAATTCTGGTCAAAAGATTGGTTTTTTTTGTTTGTTTGTTTGTTTGTTTTTTTGTTTGTTTAAGCACTTAAAGATATTATTCCAGAAATCACCATTAGGCAAAAACCACCGTAAAAATTTTCACAGACAAGATCCACAGACAGATACTAGTGAAAGACTGAAGTGAAACAGGATAGCTGCATGGTCTCAAAACACTTCCTACAAGACATTTTTAATTACAAAGGGAAAAATAATAACTTTCCAGTGAAGAAACCATGACGTTACCCAACTGATCAAAATTAACATCACCAGGAATGAGACATTTGCCATCATGAACTCCCTGATATGATGCACTGAGAAGATTACAACATCACTTCTGTGATACTCTTACCCAAAATACTAATTCTAATCACCAGAAAGCTTCAGACAACCCCAAACTAAGAGACATTCCACAAAATCTGACAAATAACCTTCAAAAGTATGCAGGTAATAAAAGACAAGGAGAGACCAAAGAATTGTCACAGACGTTGGAGAGGAAACATAACAAATAAATACAATATGGGATTCTCAGTTGGATCCTGCAACAGAAAAAAAAGGACATTAGTAGAAAAACTGGTGAAATTTTAGTAAGGTCTGTAATTTAGTTAATAGAATTGTACCAATGTTAATTTCTAGGCTTTGATAATTATCAGTGCTTATGTACACTGATAACATTAGGGGAAGCTGGGTGAAAGGTGGACAGAAATTCTCTGTACTATTTTTGTGACTTTTCTGTATTTTCTAAAGTTCCTTTAAAATAAAAAGCTTTTAAAAAGATATTATTCCACTATCTTTTGGCCTCTAACATTTCTGATGAGAACTGAACGATAATTCAAATCATTTTTCTTCTGATGTAATATGTCATTTTTCTCTGGCTGCTTTCAATATTTTCTCTTTAGCTTTGGTGTCAGCGATTTCCCTTTGATGCACATATGCAAAGCTTTTTGGTGTTTATTTTGTGTGGTGTTCACTGAGATTCTTGAGTCTCTCAATTTATGTCTTTCAATAAATTTGGGAAATATTCAGCCATTCTATCTTTAAATACTTTTTATGCATAAGTCTCTTCTCTCTTTGGGATTCTACTCATTTAGACGCTACCATTTTTGTTATTGTCCTTTAGTTGTCTGTGATTCTGTTTATATTTTTCAAACTTTTTTCTCTCTCTTCTTCATACTGAATAACTTCTATTGATATATCCTCACATTCACTGACTCTTTTCTCTCTCATTTCCATGTTTTCAGTGAAGCCCATTCAGTGAATTTTTAACTTCAGATACTGTACTTTTCAATTCTAGAATTTTGTAGTTTATTTTCTATAGTATTTCTCTGTTGAGATTCCTCTCTTTTAATTTATTACAAGCTTATTTTCCTTCACTGAGCATACTCATAATGTCTATCTTTAAATCTTGTGAGCTAATTCCATGGGTTGATCCTAAATTTCTCAGTGTTGGTCTAAGTTTACTGTCTTTTCTCTTAAGGCTGGGGCACATTTTCTTGGTTTTCATATGTCAAGTTGAATTGAATCGTGGACCTTATCAATGCTGTGTTGTAGAGACCAGATTTATTTACATCCCTCCAAAGAATGGTGATGCTTTGTTTTAGTGGTCAGTTAATTTGACTTGCTCAAATTGTAAACTCTGTCTCTTGCACAACAGCTCAAATCTCACTTCTGATCTTCTGGCCTTCCTCAAGGTACTTGGAGTATATCCCAGGCATGTATGGTTCAGGGGTCAGCCAGAAACTTGGGCAGAGTTTATACAGAGAATTTGGGGCTCTGACTCTCTCCTTTCCAGGATTATAATTTCACTTTCCAGTCACTGTGGTAATTTGTTCTCTGATTCTTTAGGACAGAAAGACAGGTCTTAAAGGTCTTTTACCAGAGTTTTTGTCACCTCAGATAGTACCAGTACTTTGGCCTGCCCTCAGACTAAGTCATAAAAATGGGGATCTCCCCCTTATTGGTCCCTTCTTTCAGGTTTTATCTCCCCTCCAGACTTGCCCTCCTAAAAGACTGCTGTTGTTATCTGTGGGATGGTGAGATCCAGTTGGAGCCCATTTAGTCTTGCCCTTGGCTGCTGTTTCCTGATTTGCTTCTTTCTGGGCCAGTGCCACTTACTACTTTGCAAACACATCAAAGAGAAGCAACTCAGACTGTTAGGCTCATGTCTCTGCACTTCCCTTTGCAGTAGCACCTTCAAGTCCAAGCTTACTCGGTAGTCTTGAAGGCCAATTATCATCTCCTAAGCACCATAGCACTGCTGAAAACTCTGCTCAGTTTCTTTCCTTCTTAGCAGGTGTCTTTTCTCTTACTTTCTGCCCCTCTTCCCAGGCCACTTATAAATTGGCAAATGTCTCATTTGGAAAATAGCACAGCTTGTCGGGCCTTCCTCAAAGAGTTTCCCTTCTCTCCAGGATTGTGGCCCTCCTGTCCTAGCTGCTTTGAAGCTCTCCAATGCTTCTGAAACCAAGTTTTGTTTTGTTTTTAATCCATGGTTTCTGTGCCACAAGCTAGTTTGCCATCACTGGAAGTTGAACATTGTCATCTAACTTTTTAAAATTAATTTAGGAGATTCACTTAAGCATATAGCAACAAGAAGGCAATTTTGATTAAATATTTATATTTATGTAAGATGAAAATAAGTTATGAAAATCAGAGTTTTAAAGGTTTAATTCAAGTCGGTGAACTCCCTGTATCATAGTGGATAATAGCATTCACTTTCGAGTAGCCAGATATGACCTCGAATACTACTCTGCTGCCTCCTAGGCAAATAACTTTGGGCAAATCACTTCAGTTTTCTCACCTGTAAAAGGGAGATAGATGATAGTATCTACAACCTCAAGTTATTATGAGAGAACTAAATAAATTATTATTTGTAAAGGCCTAAGGATAAATATCTCTAAGGTATAGGTAACACACACACACACACACACACACACACACACACACACATATATATATATATATATATATATATATATATGCCTTCACCACAATCAGCTAAGGACTTGAGGCCTCTTCCTTCATATGGTAAATACATTGGGCATGGTAACCTAACCATTATAACCATGTATCCCCAAATCAGAGTGGATTAACACAATAAATGCTATTTCTCCCTCATGTCACAGTCCAATGCAGGTTGGCAGGAAGTATGGGGGAGCCCTATGTTTCACACAGTCATTCAGGGATCCAGGCCCTTTCCATCTTGAGGCTCCATATTCCTCTGGCTCTGTGGTATTCTCTCTATTCAGACGATAAATGCAGAAAGAGAGAGAAGGCTCGCACATGGGAGGGCTTCATCGACCTAGAAGGCCTAGAAGTGGCATATGTCACATCTGCTCACATCTGACTAGTCAAACTCCAGTCACTTGGCCACATCTAATTACAAGGGAGTCTGAGAAAAGAGTTGCCAGGAAAAAATAAAAATACTTGCTGAACAAGTAGTCAGCAACAAATATCATATTAAGTTGTAAAATAGAGCATATCATATGATGATATTGATGACATAAAAATTGTATATCATCTATATTCTTAGCTAGATTTTGACACCTTTTAGGACAAGGATTTTGTATCATTTTTTCTAGAACAGTATCTAACACTTACTGTAGTTGCCCAATAAATGTTTGAAGAATGGGTTGTACAATACTGAAGCTAAAAGAGTCCTTGGAGATCTTCTAATCTAAATCCTTCATTTTAAATGTGAAGAATCAGAAATCTAGAGATGCTAAGCCCTTTGCCCATGTTTACTGGCAAGGCTGGGACCCATTTATCTCATATTCCAAATCAAATGAGACAATCTTTTTTTTTTTTTGAGACAATCTTTTTTAAACCAACTTATCACGCTTCCCAGACCAAATGAGATTCTCCTTTTAACCAACTTATCAGAACTCACACATAACAAGAATTATTTGTTCCAAAGAAGTCTTCTTAGAGTTTCTATACTAGTCAGATACTACTGCCATTTTAAAAATTCACGGAGCTTCATTTTAGGAATTGTTTTCATAGCCGATGGCATTTTCTTTAGAATTCCATTAATAGTGGCTGATAAATATTCATCCCCTTTATGGGTTTGATTTTGAGAAACAGAAGTTGTTTGGAATCCAATTTGATAGATAAAGGTGAGTGGAGGTGACCTAGCTATGCAATACTGGTTTTTATTTTTGTAAAAAAGGTGAGACTGTGTGTTATATGATTTGCCAGCCTGTTTGGGGGACAATTCCAGAAAAGGGGATGTGTGGACATTTTGAGCAATGGCATCACTGTTGGAATAAGTTTGTGGAGTCCTAAAGTTACTGGTTTAAAGAAAAATAAGTAACAGTCATCTGAACTGTATACATTCTAGTTTAACCCACATGTCAGAAATGCCAGTGTTGTCAAACGCCCATGTCAAGTTCTAATGCCTAAGATTCTAGTAAGAAACTTAGACGATTTTTAGGCCCATACTAGCTCCTTTTTCAAAGCAACCACAGGATGAGAGAAAGAATTGCTATTAGAAGAATGGGGGAAATGTTTCTGGATAAAATAGCCGAAAGTTGGTAACCCTATCCACCCTTTTCTTGGGAAATACTTAGGAAAATACAAGAACAAAAAACTGCAAAATTTAGTTAGGAAATTTTGTACCCCAACTAACCCTTCAGTTCAGGAGCTGAGAGGATTCTAAAAGCAACCACATGCTCAGTGAGAGGATCCAAGAAGAAAACTTGTCCTCTCCATCAACAAGCCTCAGATGAGGAGAGATCTCTCCTCCTTAGATGATCAACAAATAAACAAGAAGCAATGGGGACCCTTGATGAGAGTCTGCAACACAGAACAGAAAGAACAATGCTCTAGCAACAGGTGTCCAGGGTTCTGCCTTAATTACCCTAAACTAAACTGGAGAAGATGGAAGTCAGAGTTCAGAATCTTGCTTTTGTTTTGTACACCTTTATAGAAATGTAAACATCAGTCTCATTAACTTACACTCACACCTGGCCTGTTTTGAAACGCTCCATGGCATTTCCCTGACAACTGCATTTAAAGACTTTTCAATTGCATAATTACACTCATTTGGTAAATTACCATCTTGAGCAAAGATCCATGTGGAAAGGAAAGGACTGTTGGGCAAGTGCTTCCTGCCTGGGAAAGTGCTGTTGTACTGTAATAGGAATCTTTTTGGAAGTAAACATTTATTTTAGAAAATAGAAACATGTGAACATGTGGCCACAAAATAATTACCCAAGAATTCAACAAAGACCCCAGCCTAGAAAGCCTTTAGCTGGCCTACTCTGCCCTCACAGCTACACATAACGAAAACAATTCATTCCACCGGGCCCAAGCCACCCTTTTCTCAGGCCGAGCTCTAATGCCTCTTGGATGTGGCATTTCCAAGAAAGTGGGAGATATGCAAATACACAGGTGGATGAATTGTCCAACCTCAACAAGCCAGTCATCTGCCTCACCTCAACAGCTGAGCTTCTTAAAACTCTTTTCCCCTGGGGCTTTTCGATCACACTTAACTGAGGAAGTGCTGAACCCTGATGTGTACTCCTGAAAGGGCAGTTATTCACAGGAACCAACATCAGGGGGTTTCAAATTTCATCTCCCCGCAATTGCCTCCAGATTAAATTGTCCTCAGTTAACAGTCAAAAGCGGCCTCTATCTGCCAGTCCTAAATGCTCCACCTGGGATGAGGGACCCAGCTGCACTCTTTTCTGCCTCTCACATCTTCAAAAGTAATAAAGCCTCAGCAATTGGAATTTAGCTGTCAATTTTGCTGATGAGGCAGCAGGAAAATTAGAAACCATTTCCTAGCCTATAGCGGTGCTGGACCCAACAAATGCTAACCAGAGCAAAAAGTTGTGGCTGCACATTTAAGTCAGCAGCCAGGAAGGGCAAGGCTTGGAGAGCCTTGACTGAGAAAGGGGCATTTAAAAATAGCTATCTTGCTTCCCAGAACTCCTATTTTAAAGGGGGCATCTCTGTTAATTGAAGGTTGTTTAAAATCTGATCTTCTCCGTTAAAAACAAAACAAACAACTTAGAAATGCATCAAGCAGATTCCCTAGAGACCAACATAACCCAGAAAATGTAATAACTTGCAAAGCCTAAGCAGCTGAGTTTTTATTTGTGCCTAGCTTCAGAAAGCCAAACCCCTAAGGGGTCTGAACCTAGGGTTCATTTATTCTTAATAAGCTCAGTTCCAGGGGTGCTGTCAGCCTCCAGCTAATGACAACACTGCCAGCAGCTGGGGTAGCTGGATTGCAAAGAAGAGTGAGGATCTGAGATAAGAAATATAAGTGTTGATTCATGTCAGCATTTATTAATGTCCAGACCCCACGTCTTATGTTTCTAACAGTTCATTCAGTATGGATTCGCTAATCCCCCTAAAAGAGAGCACTTCTTGGTGCCAATCAAGATGGCACTGGAAACAGAGGCAGTGATAGGCACTTCCATGAAGCTTCCCCTTCACCAACCACAGATCCAGTGTTACAGCCACTCAAATGAGCTGGTCCTGGCCCACAGGATACACAGGGGGACTGCCCAATGTCACACTGCAAAATGGCTGTCTCCTGGTCACGAGAGACATCAACCCAGATGATAAGTCATGAACTCATATTTTACTCTCTTCCCAGAGATGTGGTTTCCTGAGGAATCCAAGGCTACCACACCCATGTGAAGTAAAGGATCTGGGTCAGCAACTTAGCTGCAAGTCTGGTCAGCTTGGTCTTGTAATGCAGCCACCCTATCACAGGCCTCGCTCAAATCACCTTCCCTGGGCTCCCAGACTGAGTAATTCAGGTGGTCCTCCCTATTCTCTTGGTCAGCCCCATCTATAGCAAAAGTGAAGCATTTCCAAAATGATGTGAGCAGTGAAGATGATGATAAAGGAACAGAGTGAAGTTAATGGCCCAAGGGATTGGTTCTCTCTAGATGGGCCTGGGTTGCTTCCCTAACGGAACATGAAGAGGGGTTTTCTGGCTGAGGGTACATCAAAAGCAGACAAGGGGACATTCTTGGTAGAAATAGCAGGGTAGACACACTACGTGTAGGAGGCTTTTCTGATTTCTGGGTCCTATCTGTCTCCAGTCCAATCTAAGTACAGAGCCTTATACTCTAGGAAGTACTAGGGTCTCACTTTCCACTAAACCCAGGATTCTGTAGCCTGACTCACAGAATCAAATCTCCAGTTTGGACCTCTCCTTGGTCTTGCATCTGCAGAACCATTGTCTACTCAACATCTACACTTAAACATTTCAAATGATTATTGAATTCAACCCACCAAAACCGAAGCTTATGATATTCTTTCCAAACCTGGTTCTCTTCCTATGAAATCTCCATGGATGTGCCAGTCACTTTAGCCAGAAACTAGGAGTTGTCTTTGACATATTACTCTCCCTCACTCCTGATATCCAATTGATCATGGGATCCTGTAGATGTTATCTCCCAAATGTCTTTCAAATATACCCTCCTCGCCATCTCTACAGACACTCTCTCTAGTCCGTGCAGTCGTTATCTGGATCCCAAGCTACTGCCATTGACTCCTCTTTGGTCTTCCTATTTTCACCCTAGCTTCTCTGCATTCAATTCTCCAGAGTAGCCAGAGTGACCTCTCTGTAGTACAGATCTGATAGATCACTCCCATATTTATGCCCTTCAATTGCTTCCCATGGCTCTCAGGACAAAAGCCAAATCCTTGGCTTGGTGTATGAGGTGGTCCATAGACTGGCTCCTACCTACCTCTCCAGGCCCACCTGCTCCTCTCCAGACACATCAACTTCCCTAGGCTCCTCACAGGTGCTATGCTTAGCTCCCACCACAGGAAGTTTACATACCCAGCTCCCTTTCCCTGAAGTGCTCTCCTCTCTCGGCTTCACAGTCACTACTTCAGGGGCTCCTCTCTGACCTCCTGACCAGGCAAGTTGCCCTGTTACATGCTCTCATAAAGATCATGTGTCTCCCTTTCAGAGTCCTTACCACAGTTAGTTTCTGTTTGTTTGTATGATTATTTGATTAGTGTCTCTCTCTTCCAGTTTGCTGTAAGCTCCATGAAGTCCATTTTTGCTCATTAAAGTGTCTCCTGTATAATGATGCATAGTTGGCATTCAAAAATTGTTGAAGAAATTTTTTGAATTAAGTGCTAGAGGCAATAAAACAAGGTCTACAGAATCTTGAAGGAAAAATGTTATGATCCAAGAGATTGCTTTAAGTTTTAATTTTACTTGGAATGCTTCACACTGTCCTTGCTTAGAAAAATTAAAATCCTACAGTTGACATTAACAGAGTCTTTGACCACTACCCACCCCCAACACCACACACACATACACACACACAAACACACACGAACAAGCACACACACACACATGCACACACACTCAAAATACCTATTCCTTACTTAAGAGATAACTACTGTTGAAAATGTGGTATGTAGTCTTTCAGAATTTTCTCTCTACTTTTACATATATACACATGTACCCAGAAAAATACTTAATACTAGTTTATGAGAATGAGGGTAAGGTCCTCAAGAATTTTCAACTTGGATAGGATGTCTTTTACTTGGCAAGACAACGGAAAGACATTTCCAGATACACAAGCACTAAAAAAATATACCACCCATGTATCCTTTAAAAAAAACTTTTGAAAAATTATTTCATCCAAGGGAAGATAAAAAGTGTGATAACAAAGGATTCATCTTCACACAGTTTAGACTAAAGAGTTGTACTGTATGTTTTCAGATGAGGTCTATGGTCAGAGGACAGCTTTCTTTACCATTTTTCTCATTATTTTTCCCTTTTTGTTTCCACACCTTCTAGTTTCAGGAAATTGGGTATTGAGCCATATTCCTCACTCCCCAGCGATTGCTAATTTTGTCTAATAACATCATAAAATAATAATAATGCTGTTTCAGCCCTTGCTAATAATGATCAAACTCCATGTGGATAGGATGCTGCCCCAGGAGAACTGCTAGAAAAATCTCTTTTCTCTTTTCTCCACAAAAGCTTAGCTATAGGAAGAACATATTGTTCACTTCATTACCAAGGAAATTGAGATAAGATTAGCTGCTTTAAAACTCATACAGCTTTTTTAAGTGGTAAAGAATAACAAGCCAGATGCTGTCTGTCATTACACTTGTTCTTTTATCATTTTTCATCTAGTATCTATGAAGGTATCTGTGTAATTGACACTTAAAACCAATATACAAGTGAATGATATTTTAAATATATATATATATATATAAATACCCCAAAATGTTAACAATTACTATATGTCAATTTAATTTTTCATTTAAACAAATACTATTATATGAGAAGAATGGAGCAATGGGTAAGACAGGCAAGAAAGGGTGGTAGAATTTTGGCTGCTTTATCTCTATTTTATACTTTATAATAATTTACAATTTCTATGAATTTGAACATTTCTCATACTTTTGGGTTCACTGCCATTAAGCTATTTGTAATATTCCTTTGTAATATTCTTAAATTTGCCTGCATCAGTAGTTTTCTCCTCTGCTTCATTCTTGACGTTATTTCTTTGTGGCTTCTGCCTTTTTTTCCCTTAAGTAATTCTGCCAGAGATTTGTCGGTTTCCTAATGCTTTAAAAAAAAAAAAAAAAAAACCTTTTAGTTTTGATACCTTTACTGTAACTTTTTTCCCTAGTCATTAATTTTTGTCTCTTGTTGATTATTTTCTTTCTTCTATGTTTTTGGAAGTTTATTCTATTCTTTTTAACTTCATAATTTGGATGCTAAGCTTATTTATTTTCAGTGTTCTTTTCTAATACAAGCATAATAAGCTATAAATTTCCCTTTAAGTACCACATACATTCTAGACTATAAATTTCCCTCTGAGTACCACTAACTACCACACGTATTAATACGTAGTATTTATTTCTTTGTTGTTCAGTTCTAAGTGCAAAACAGTCCCGTAAGCAATACCTACAATCTGTATATTGTTAGCAGTTTACAACAAACACACTCTGTCACAGTCTATTCCTGATCTAAATTTTCCAGTAATTCCCAAACAAGAAGCCATGCAGTACTAAATAGCACTAATAGTATTATATATAAGTACTAATCTGAGTATAAACTCTGTCTTTAAGATCTAAATACAAAGACTGGCCAAACAGGCTAAGACCACACACCCTGTGAAGGTGCCAATCCACTAATTTGGTAAATAACCTAATTACTTTCTCCCATCATGAATAAAAGTCTTTCCTACATATCCTTGGGAAGTTATTTTCCTGATTGTATCTCAGGTATACATCTGTACATCTGTTCATGTATGCAAGTCTTTAATAACAATTTGGCTAGTGCTCAATATAGTTACTGCTTTTTGCTTTAGCACATATTTTTCAATACCCATTATTTCTGACATTTGGATTATTTAGAAATAAGTGTTACAGTATACAAACGTGAGTTTTCTTAAGTTATCTTTTTGGCGTTTAATTTCTGAACTTGTTAGCTTTGCAGTCATTAAATATGATCTGAATAATACCCAATCATTAAATTTGTAAAGACTTGCTTGCTTAACTACCTAGAATCAATTTTTATAAATGTTCCATGAGAATTTAATACAAATATATATTTGCTGTTTGTTGGATGAAGTGCTTTATGTGCCCATTAGAATAGGCTTGCTGTTTGTATTGTTCAAATCCTCTGTGTTTATATTGATTTCTTTTTTTATCTGCTTGATCAAATATTGAGAGGTGTATTAAAATCTTGTACTTTGATTACAGCTCTGTCTATTTCTCCTTAGTGTTTTATCACCAATCTGTAATTAGGTGCATTCCAGATTAAAATAGTTTTATCTTCCTCTTAAACTTTAACTAATACTTAGACACTTCTTCATCTCTAGTAAAGCCCTTTTGCCTTAAAGCTTATTTTATCTGACAATAATATGCATAGCTATGCAAATTTTCTTTTGGTGACTATCTGTCTGCCTACATTTCTTTCTCATGCCTTTACTATCAACCATTCTGTGTTCTTATGTTTTAGGTGTGTTTCACGTAAACAGTTGTTGGGTGGATTTTTTTTTTTTTTAATTCAGTGCGACAAGCTTTGTTTTTTGAATAAAGAGTTCAATTTATGGAAGTTTATTGTATTAATATACTCTCTAATGTTGTCCCTCCTCCTATCATTCTTTCATATCTATCTATGGAGGGGTTTCAAACTAAATTCCTATCTTCCTTCTGGGGCTCTGATTAAACATATATTGGAGCTTCTCTTTCTATTATCCATGTCCCTTAATTTTCTTATATTTGCCATCTTCATGTCTCCCTACCAGAAATTCTAGGAAATTTATTTAAATCTATCTTCCAACTTGCTAAATCTCTCCTCAACTGTATCAAATCTGCTATTTAATCAATCCATTAGTTTTCTAATTTTCATCATTATATTTTTTATTTCTAGAAATTCTGTTTGTTTCTTTTACAGATCTGAGAATATATTGCTCCTTCATATACTTTCAATGACCTCTCTTTAATTTCTTTAAACATTGAACATACTTTTAAAAAATATTCTATCACTGATAATCTTAACATACGCAACATTTGATGGTCTAATTTGATGGTTGTTGGTTTCTGCTGACTCTCCTTCGCATCTTGTTTTGTCATGGGTTCAGTGATTTATACCTGTAAGCTCATATTCCTTGGAACTTTATCTGTGGAATTCATTGAGGTCTGAGTGTAAAGCAAGTCTTGTCTAAGATAATTTACATTTGCTCCTGCCAAGTATGTGAGGACACAACTAATCCAGAACCACTTTAAGTTAAACTTTCAAATTGGGGTTTTGTAGGCCAAACAATAGCATGAATTCCAGCCCCAAATCTTTTCAAGTATAAGCTATGGCTTAGGAATTCATAGGGAGAGTTTTTTCTTTGCCCTTCAACCTGGCCCACCAACAGCGCAGGTTTTTTCCTAGCTTTGCCTCTACCGAGGTATACTGCCTTCCAGGAAGTCTCAGCTTTATTGAGAGGGAGTGTTCTTTGACCTTCCATCTGTTCAAACCCCCCTCTTGTCTCTGCACTGGTAAGGGTTTCTCTGAACATCTACTCTGCCACGTTGCCAGAATCTGAAACTTTTAATATTTTTTTGTATTTTCAATTTTTCTACAAAGAACATGTTTTACCTTTATGATTTTAAAATCAGATATTTTCCCCAAAGAGGTATATACCATTTTGGATATGACATATGATCATAGCAACACTGAAGAAAATACGTCCAAAAAAGATTAAAAGAAAATATGCCAGGGACTTCCCTGGTGGCACAGTGGTTAAGAATCCACCTGCCAATGCAGGGGACATGGGTTCAAGCCCTGGTCCAGGAAGATCCCACATGCTGTGGAGCAACTAAGCCTGTGCACCACAACTACTGAGCCTGCACTCTAGAGCCCGTGAGCCATAACTACTGAAGCCTGCGCACCTAGAGCCAGTGCTCTGCAACAAGAGAAGCCACCACAATAAGAAGCCCACACACCGCAACAAAGAGTAGCCCCCACTCGCTACAACTAGACAAAGCCTGCATGCAGCAACGAAGACCCAATGCAGCCAAAAATAAAATAAATAAATAAACAAACAAACAATAAAAGGAATGAGCATCTTGTAATATTTTTTAAAAAAGGAAATATGCCAAGATATATTCTAGGTATAAGAATTATAGAGAATTTTTCTTTGTATTTTTCTGTATTTTCCAATTTTTTTATATAGAACAAATATTTATATTAGAGCAGGAAAAAGACAAAATTTTTTTAAGAGAAAGAATGAGATTAAGTGACAGAAAATGGTATTGTATCAAGAAACCATTCATGTACCCCTCTAGAAAATTATTAAGCTATATTTTAGCTAGAAAAAAACATTTCTAACAATATTAACTCAAAAAGCTACTTCAATTTGACCTTGGTTATGGTCTCAGCATATCTTCCCACTAGGTCCACATCATCCTGAAATCAGAAAAGTTCTTTCCTAATGTATTTATAATGACACACACTGAAACCAAGGAACATCTACTGCATGAGGAAGATGTCAGTGCAGATAAATAGCCCAAAACTTTAATTCTCTACAGAAATACTATGCTTATATCATAGAATAAGCATAGTCTCCTTTCCTTTTGATTCCACAGCTCTGGGAAATCCTAATAGTCAAACTAACAAGGTTCTGAACTGGCATCGATCACACTGAGCCCTGTTTTTGTATTCTCCTGGAATGCAAGTTTCAGCCTTCAATTTATACAAAGGGAGAGTATGTAGAAAGTAAACAACACACTCCTGAACAATTAAATCAGAAGGGAAATTTAAAAAATATATATCTTCAGAAAAATGGAAACAGAGTATACCAAAACTTAATGGGAAGCAGCAAAAGCAGTTCTAAGAGGGAAGTTTATAGTGATAAATATCTACATTAAAAAAAGAAATATCTCAAATTATGTCTCAAGAAACTAGAAAAAGAAGAACAAACTAAGCTCAAATTAGCAGAAGGAAGAAAATAAAGATTCGAGCAGAAATAAATGAAATAGAGAATATGAAAACAATAGAATAGATTAACAAAACTAAAAGTTGGTTATTTGAAAAGATAAACAAAATTGAAAATCCTTTAGCTGGACTAACCAAAAAAAGGAGAGAGGACTCCAGTAAATAAAATTATAAATGGAAGAGGAGCTATTACAACAGATAAGACAGAAATACAAAGAATCACAAATGACTACTATAAACAATCATAGGCCAACAAATTGGACAACTTAGAAAAAAAAAAAGGATAAATTCCTAATACATACAACCTACCAAGACTAAATTCTGAAGAAATAGAAAATCAGAACAGATAATAACAAGTACGGAGATTGAATCAGTAATTAAAAATCTCCCAACAAAGAAAAGCCCAGGACCAGATGGTTTCACTGATGAATTCTACCAAACATTAAAAAAAAAAAAAAAAGGGCTTCCCTGGTGGCGCAGTGGTTGAGAGTCCGCCTGCCGATGCGGGGGACACGGGTTCGTGCCCCGATCCCGGAGGATCCCGCATGCCGCGGAGCGGCTGGGCCCGCGAGCCATGGCCGCGGAGCCTGTGTGTGTCCGGAGCCTGTGCTCCGCAACGGGAGAGGCCACGGCAGTGAGAGGCCCACGTACAGAAAAAAAAAAAAAAAAAAAAAAAAAAAAAAAAAAAAAAAAAAAAAAAAATTAATGCCAATCCTTCTCAAACTCTTCCAAAAAATTAAAGAGAAGGGAGTACACCCAAACTTATTTTATGAAGCCACCATTACCAAAGCCAGATGACACTATAAGAAAACTACAGGCCAATATCCCTGGTGAATATAGATGCAAAAATTCTCAACAAAATACTCGCAAACCAAATTCAACAGTTCACTAAAATAATCATGCACCATCAAGTGGAAGTTTTCCCTGGAGTACAAGGATGGTTCAACACATTCAAATCAACAAATGTAAGATATCACATTAATAGAAAGAAAAATAAAAATTACACAATCATCTCAATAGATGCAGAAAAAGAATTTGATAAAAACCAACAACTATTCCTGATTAAAAAAAAAAAGAAAAACCTCTCAACACCACAACATACTAAAAGTCATACATGACAAGCCCACAGCTAACATCATATTCAAGGGTGAAATGTTGGAAGCTTTTCCTCTAGGATCGGGAATAAGACAAAGGTGCTGACTCTGACCATTCCTGTTCAACATAGGGCTAGAGTCCTAGCCAGAGCAATCAGGCAAGAAAAAAAAAAAAATAATAAAAAACATCCAAATTGTCTGTTTGCAGATGATATATTATCTATAGAAAACCCTAACGACTCCACCAAAAAACTGTTCAAACTAACAAACAAATTCAGTAGAGTTTCAGGATACAAAATCAACATCCAAAAATCAGTTGTGCTTCCATATACTAAAAATTAACCATCTGAAAAAGAAATAAAGAAAATGATCCCATTCACAATAGCACCAAAAACAATAAAATACTTAGAAATAAATTTAACTGAGGGGAAAGAGCTATCCACTAAAAACTATAAGACACTGATAAAAAAAATTGAAGACAGTATAAATGAATGAAAACATATCCCATGATCATGGATCAGAAAAATTAATATTGTTAACATGTCTGTACTACACAAAGCCACCTAAAGATCCAATGCAATCCCCACCAAAATTTCAATAGCATTTTTTACATAAATAGAAAAAACAGTAATAAAATTTTTATGGACCCACAAAAGACTGCAAATAACCAAAGCAATCTTGAGAAAGAAGAACAAAGCTGGAGGCATCACACTCATTGATTTCAAACTATACTACAAAGCTATAGTAATCAAAATAGTATAAATGGCATTTTAAAAAAGAGCCCTGAAATAAACTCACACATATACATTTGACTAATATTTGACAATGGAGCCAAGACTACTCAATGGGGAAAATACAGTCTCTTCAATAAGTAGTATTGAGAAAATTGAATATCCACATGCAAAAAAATGAAACTAGACCTCTGTCTTACATCACTCACAAAAATTAACTTAAAATAGATTAAAGACTAATATGTAAAACCTGAAACTGTAAAACTCCTAGAAGAAAACAAGGGGGTGACCTTGACACTGGTCTTGGCAATGATATTTTTGGGTACAACACCAAAGGCACAAGCAATAAAAGCAAAAATAAACAAAAGGGCTACATCAAACTAAAAATCTTCTGCACAGCAAATGAAATGATTAGCAAAATGAAAAGGCAACCTACAGAATGGGAGAAAATATCTGCAAACCATATATCTGATAAGGGATTAATATCCAAAATATGTAATGAACTCATTCAACTCAAGCAAAAAATATATATATAAATAACCCAATTCAAAATGGGCAATGGACCCAAATAGACAATTTCCAAAGAAGATATACAAATGGCCAGCAAGTACATGAAAAGGTGCTCAACATTACTAATCATTGGGGAAATGCAAATCAAAACCACAGTGAGATATCAACTGACATCTGTTAGAATGGCTATTATCAAAAAGACAAGAGATAAGTGCTGGTGAAAAAGGAACACTTGTGCACTGTTGGTGGAAATGTAAATTGGTACAGCCACTATGGAAAATAGTAAGGAGGTTCCTCAAAAAATTAAAAATAGAACTACATATGATCCAGCAATCCCACCTTTGGGTATATATCCAAAGGAAATGAAATCATTATCTCAGAGATATAGCTGTACTTCCATGTTCTTTGCAGCATTACAATAGTCAGGACATGGAAACAACTTAACCGTTTGTCACAGGTGAATGGATAAAGAAGTTGTGAGATATAAATACACACACACACACAATGGAATATTATTCAACCATAAAAATTAAGGAAATTCCGCCACTTGCAGCAACATGGATAAACTCTGAATGCGCTATGCTAAATGAAATAAGTCGTATGGAGAAAGGCAAATACTGTATGATCTCACTTACATATGGAATCTAAAAAAGCAAAATTCATAGACACAGAGAGTTGATTGGTGTTTATAGGAGAAGGGTGGGGGATGAGTGAAGGTGGTCAAAGACTATAAATTAAGAGTATAAACTTAAGAGGAATAAGTTTGGGGGTCTAATGTACAGCATGATGACTATAGTTAACAATACAGTATTGTATACTTGAAAGTTGCTAAGAGAGTTAATTTAAAAAGTTACTTTATACACACACACGCACACACACAAAAGAGTAACCATATAAGGTGATGGATGTGTTAACTAGCCTTATTGTAGTAATCATTTTGCAATATATATGTATATCCTATCATCATGTACACCTTAAACTTACATAATGTTATATGACATTTATATCTCAATAAAACTGGGGCAAAGTTTTCTGTGTTATTCCATATTGATATAGGGCTGGCAGTAGCTTTATTATTTTTCCTGAACCATTCTACCATATAGTAATATATTTCTGGGCATTGGAAGGGTCTGATTCATATATAGTTAACTACTATCTATATTTCTCTTTCTGTGACTCCCTCCTCACTTGTTCTCCTGCTCTCACTTGCTATTGGCTGGTTCCCTTTTGGTCTCTTCCTTAGACACCCCTAGCCCACCCCACTCCAGACTCGGCACTGAGCATCCTTATCTTCATCTTAAATTCCCAGGGTCTAACACAGTGCCTAAACTGAAGAAGGCCTTCAATAAATGTCTGGTGGAAGGTAGAGGGTAATCTCATGGTTATATGAACTTCAGTGGCAGCTGGAAGATTGTTTTCCCCTTAACATACATACAAATAATTCCCCAGTGCAGCTATCCTCAAACTCCACCATCACAGAAACATGCGTTTTTTAATGGCCTGTTGTTTGAGATCTTTATTAATAATAAAATGCAAGAAGGCCAGTAGCCATGACAGAAGCAACAAAGCAGCGTGGTTTCACTCATGGCTGCCTTACCTTTAATGAATTAAACTAGGCAGACAACTGGGAGAGAACTATGAGGCTGGATTCAATTCACAATAGTCCAAACAAATGCTTGAGATTGTGTTTTCTGGGCACCAGGAATGTAGGAATAGGCCAGCTGAAGTCTAGAGGCAGGTCCAAGTAGAATAACAGGCAGGAGGGAGCAGTCTCAATGTGGGGAGTGGGGTCTGCCTAGAAAGTCGTTAGAGCTTCCAGTGACACTAAGTATGCAAAAGGCTTGGTGAACTAAAAAGCCTTAAGCAAATCTTGGGGGTTATTATTGTTGTAGAAAGAAAATGTTTGTGAACTTCTGGAGAAATTGTCACCCCATCCAGGATTCAGGTGGGGCTGGCCCCGATCAGCTATGGCTGGAGGGAAAGCAAGGACCCCAGGTTGTCTTTGAGAGGCTTTAGACTTTGTGCTCATCTAAGCTGCCACCTGCCTGGCAGAAACAGATTTCATGTATAATTCACATCATGGAGAGTGATCACAACAAATGCCACAAGTGCTCTCAGGGATCGTGAGTCAATTAGGTTGTGCTCCCTTAGCCCTGGTTAGCTTCCCCTCAGAAACCTGAGCACTAAGCAGGTGAATCTTCCACAGTCCACCCCCCACCTCCCCTTTCTTTTTAAAGACAACTGAAAGAGAAATGAGCCAGAAATCAGTCCTTCAGGGCCCAAGGAGTGCTCTTCTTTCAAATGCTTAACCAGCACACCAGGGTGATGAGGAAACAGAAAGCGTAAAACTGCTTCCCCAAGCAGAGCTGCTCTGGGAATTCTCTCAGCTCCACAGCTCCCTCCCTCACAGCTCTTAGCTAGTTTTTTAAAGACAAAGACTAAACAGACAGACGATTCCTTAACACCCAATGCTTTATTTGTTCAACATGAATATGGGAGTTTAGCATAGACAGAGGGAATTAAAGAGGTTTGCATTTGTAGTCTTCCAGTGGATGGATCCAATTTGAGTTCAAAAACAGTGAGGGAGAAAGACCGCGAAAGAACATAGGAGAGGTCCAACCCTCCAATAATTGGTCTTTGCCCAGATATGTGCTCAAGATGTTCTCAACAGGAATTTTAAATATTGGATACTGACAATTTAGTAAAGATCCTTTACTCCTTGCCTACAAAAATCCCATCCACATTGCCACAGCCTCTCCCTAAAGGACCACTAAAGACCACGCACATCTTAGTGGAAGAAGGGACCACCCAAAGAAAGAGGTTAAAAAGACTTGTTTGGAGATAAAAGATGACAAACAGTTTGTTTGTTGGATGACAGCCAAGGTCCCTTCCTCACACTGTATATTCTTCTATAAGCTTGTCCTTGTCCTCTCACTGTATCCCTCTATCACTGATGTGGTCATCTGACCAAAGAAAGCCCAAGCACCTTTGTTTGGTTTTCAAGTGCCTCCTTGGGCAGATCCTGCACTGACTTTTCTAGCCTTTTCTCACATGGACTGTGGAACCACACTGCCTGGTGCAAAATCTTGAGTCTGCTACTTACTAGTGGTGACCTTGGAAAGTTAGTGGGGTTTCTGTGCCTCAGGATAATATAATATTTCACAAGTGCTGTCTTGACTGAGTTTTGAGATCATGGCTAAAAAAGCTCTCAATCCCCTTTTGCAGCATTTTGCTAAACCCACACTCCAACTGTCTCCCTTATGGGGCTCTAACATTCCTAGGCTATAACATACATACCACAACTGCCAGAGGCCTGACACCAAACTTCAAAGGACGGCCCCTTCTTCCTTGCACTTGCAGAATCATGAAAAAATATCCAATCCACAAGAAGCCTGCGAAACCTAGCTAACCCCCCCTGCTTGTCATACACATTAGCCATCTCCTATGGTTCCAGCTGTCACTCTTTCCCCTGGAGTAACCCCTTGTTGCTCCTGTGGCTCTGTGTGGCAGCCTCTTCTCTTTGAGAGCTGTGAGTAACAAAACGTTCTGCCTTCCATCTGTTCGCGGATCACGGTCTTGTATCCTGCCATTATCTGAACCTAACAAATGTTAAAATAAGAAAACTCAGTTTCCTCACCTGTAAAATGAGGATAATTTTTATTATTGGTTGTAACTACCTCACAGCAATGTCACAAGAATTAAAGGGGTTCTTATTGATAAAGCCCTTAGAAGCTATACTAGTATGTTATATAAAGAAAAGAAAAGAAGTCATCAAATCTAACTACGGGAGGCTGCTTGGACTTAGTATGCATATTCCATCTCTGCTGCTTCCTCCAAGATTACTGTTTTTCCTATCCATGCTTTTTTCTGTCCAAATCCTTCCTATTCCCTAAGTTCCAGTTTAAATGCCATATCTTTAGGTCAACTGGGTTGTATTTCTTTTGCTCTGATTAGTTCCTTCTCAGAAACCTGAGCTCCAGGCTGGTGAGTCTCCAGCAATCCTCCCTTAACTTCTTTTTAAAGATATTTTAAGGAGTAATTGCGCCAACAACGATGATCCTTGATTTCGACAACAGAAGTCACCTGTCCCTCCATTTAACTCTCATAGCACCTAATTCTTGGTTACATAAAATCATGGACCTTTGAAGCTGAAAGAAAGCCAAAGGTCAGCGCATTCAAGTGGAAGCCTATCTACAACATCCCAGGGCGTGGCCCGCCAGCCTCTGCTCAAGAACTAGACATTCAATCCACCCTTGTAGTTCTGACCTTGGAAGAAGGCTGGTGCTGCAGAAAGTCGCCCAGTGCCACTAAAGCTTTAAAAGGTCTAATGCTTTTCTCTTCTCCTTACCCAAATCCTGGTTCTACCTTCACTCAATAAAATTCTAGAGTAGAGACTGCAAAATGGCAGCGTACAGGGCCAAATCTGTGTTTTGTTTATCCTTTGTAGTGATTTTCCTCTACATAGTGTTTTTTTAATTTGTAAAATTAACTGCGAACATAAAAAAATCGAGAGGTTTCATGTAAATTTCTGTATTTCTGATTCCTCTTTAAAAACTGAAGGATATGATTACGTTGAACCTGTAATTTCAGGAGACAATTATCACCTGGGGTGGAGTAGGGGCTGCCCCTAAGAAGGGCCGTGTGCCCTCCACAGTTCTCACCCATCCCTATAGCTTCCCTGACCCAGGGTACTTCTGCTCGGCTATGTCACCTAGTTGTTTCTTATGAACACTTGAGTTTGAAACGTTTGCCCGTGAGAGTCTGGCTAGTACATACCACATCTACTTGCACACTCAAATCCAAAACATAACTCATGGAATACATGTGAGAGGAGCATGTTTCTTCCTCCTTTGTTGCTAAAAAAATTTCCATTCAAAATGGAGAAAACCACAGAGACACTGTTGAAACCCTCAATTTATAGGAACTGGGGAGAATATTTTGATGGAGCCATAAACAACAACCCAGGAATACCCACATCCTGCCCAGACAATCATCTTAGACCTTCATCCTACCCTGTCCTGCCCCTCCTAAGGGAGCTCTGCACAGCCACACAGTGTTAAGCAGAAAACTAGGACAATGGGATTAGAGATGTAGGCTGGATGGGAATTGTATCAAAAATCTCATCCTCATGTTGTTTTCTATCTGGGTTACAATTAAACAAATATAATAAATTTTCTGCTTTAGCCAGAAACACTTCCAGATTTAGCTTTCTGGAACAGACACTAACTGCATTAGAAAGATGGGAATGTAATTTGGAGAGGGAAAGAAAAAAAGATTTGAACTCAAAGGGAAAAAAATAAACTATTCACAAACTTAAAATGGGGGTTGGGAGAAACCAGTGACTTCACAAAGGCACCTAGAAGCTACCTCCAGTGGCAAAGTGCCCCTCACAGAACCCCAGTGCATTTCCTTGGAACCCCAGGGTTCTAGAAGAAACATTTGTGAAATGCTGCACTATCAGTTAAAACAGCAATGGCAGCAGTTGTGCTGAGTGAGGCCAAAGCATCTGACAAGAATTAGACACCCAAGCAAAGCAGCTGAGAGCAGTTGAGGAGAATAACCCTGCTGGATCAGACACACGCTTCCAATATTCCATTGCTACAAATGCCACCTACAGACCTGAATGCAAATACAGATGCCTTGACTTATTCAATGGAGCAAATAACTTCTCTGAGCCTTGGTTTCCTCATTTATAATAATATTACCTACCTGAGAGGTCAACTGTGAAGGTCAAATGAGGAAAGCGCTTAAATGTTCTCTCTGGCCACCAGCTCTCAATAACTCTTGGCTAGTAATTATAATTATTATTGCTAGTGTTAGCAGGAACTGTAGCATGTTTGGATTAAAGAGAGTAACTTGTTGCCTATCTTGTGGTTTAAAGCCATATTTTCGTCTATTCTCTGCTTTAACAATCCACAATCATAATGTCAGGGTCTCTCTCTTTTTGTCCCCTGACCTTTCCCTAAACTGACCGACAATGTGGAAGTGTCTACTCTGGATGGCTCATGATTTTTGTTTCAGCCACGAGTTTTCTATCTGAGAGATGAGCTTCTGCTTTTAAATTTGGGGGTGGGGTGAGGAATAAAAGGTAGGAGATGAAGCCCCTTATACTGCCTTATGTCTTTTGAAGTTTCTTTTCTGAAGTCATTTAAACTCTTTGACTCTATCTCTCCAAGGACACATGAGAAACAATATGGGATATTCTAGTCTGGCTTAACAATAAAGGACTTTTTTGAGGCCAGCTACAAGCACTGCTGCTCCTTAATGTGAGGCTTGCACTGCATTTTCAATGCCTGTCCTGTTAAACAAAACTTCTGAGCACTAGTCTTAAAAAGCATATCCTTGCTCTTCAGTGGGGCTCTGTTGTTAGAGTTCACTTAGAACAGAAACCCGTAGGATATTATAGAATCATATTTGGGGATCTGGAAACGATCTGGGAGACTGCAGATTTAATAGTTTTCAAAAAGTAAGGCCCAGAAAGATCATAGAAAATAAGATCGTATGTCTTATCAGAGGCAAAGCCAAGACTAGAACCAAATCTCCTTAGTTTGGGTTCAGGGCTCTTTCCATGACCCCCATTCAGATAGAGAATGGTCAGGATTTCCTATTTTCCCCAAACACGCATTTACTCCCAGTTTGCTCCTGGGCACCTCGGAGGCAACCCTTGGCCATCACTGTCCGCCCCAGCTCTGTGGCGCTGAGAGCTGCCCAGCGACTTCCTGCAGCTCCTATTTTCCCATCGCTACACTGGTGCTGACATTTTCCAGAGAGCCACAGTTCTCTAGCCCCACATTATTTGTCCAAATGGAAATGGAAATTTGTATTTTTGACTCCTAAAAGAAAGGTTAAAAGCCCTGAGGTTTATTTTCCCTGGTCTCTTCAGGGTGCTAATCAGCAGACAGCCTTTGAACTGCAGCGTTTGGATCCCTGCAGGCCTCTGCCACCTGCTGTGGCTATAGATATTTTGAAGTAAAGAAAAAAGCTACCTGGTTTTGCATCTAAAAGGCTGGAATTCCCAGAAATGGGGAGTCTGTTTCCTGAGGAGACTGTCCTCCTGATCGCATTCTGTGAGGAAATGAAGAGGCTCTCTCACTGAGAGCAAGAGGAAGGACCAGGAAAGGGAGAGGGGCTAAAACACAAAACAAAACAAAACAAAGCTGAGAAATTGATACTAAGACAAGAAAAGGCACAGGAGAAAAAAGACGAGGAAAACAGCCATATAAAAACAGGAAGAGGGCTCCCCTGGTGGCGCAGTGGTTGAGACTCCGCCTGCCGATGCAGGGGACGTGGGTTTGTGCCCCGGTCCAGGAAGGTCCCACGTGCTGTGGAGCGGCTGGGCCCGTGAGCCATGGCCGCTGAGCCTGCGTGTCCAGAGCCTGTGCTCCGCAACGGGAGAGGCCACAGCAGTGAGAGGCCCGCGTACCGCAAAAAAAAAAAAAAAAAAAAAACAGGAAGAAATGAGAAAGCTTAAAAGTAAATGTGGGAGCTGGTGAGGCTCACATAGCAGAAAGAGCATCAAGGACAAAGATGACGGCTCTAACATAGGAGAGACCATTGGTCTCTAACACAATGGGTCTGAAGTATAGCAGAATATGCCACCCCTAAATATGCCACCTCGGCATAGGGATCATCTTGAGTGAAGGCAGTTGAGAAGAAGCAGATACAAGAAAAGCTCTCTGTCCTCCCCCTATTTGTCTAAAAGCAAGACATGAATTTGTAAAGGTGCCCCCCCACCCCGTCCCAGCCGGGAGGGACAAAAGTTAATCACCAGAGACAATATACACACAATCTACACACAATCACCAGAGGAATCTACACACAAACCATGCTAATACTAGCCCTTATCTTCCATTAGTTTCTCCACATATTTGCCTTCCCACAATTTGCCACCCTACAAACTCAAAGTCCTTTTCCTTTGCCTTGTCACTTTACTATAAATTTACTGTTCTTTTGTTAAGATACTATATAAGCCCAAGTTCTAATGACCCCTTTGAGTTTACTCATTGCTAAGTGTTCACTTGTATTCAATGAATTCAGATGCTAGTAAACTACTGTTTGTTTTCTCTTGTTAATCAGTCTTTTGTCAGTCTAATTTATAAGGCCCCAGTCAATGACCCTAACATGGTGCTATAGACAATGTTTGTGTCCCCACAAAATTCATATGTTGAAATCTAGCCCCCATTGTGATGGTATTAGAAGATGGGGCCTTGGGGAGGTGATTAGAACATGAGAATAGAGCCCTCATGAATGGGGTTAATGCCCTGATAAAAGAGACCCTAGAAAGATTCCCCCACCTCTTCTGCCAAGTGAGGACACAGCAAAAAGATGACCATCACCAGACACTGAATCTTCTGGTGCCCCAATCTTGGACTTCCCAGCTTCTAGAACCGTGAGAAATAAATTTCTGTTGTTTATAATCCACCCAGTCTATGGTATTCTGTTATAGCAGTCTGAATGAACTGAGACAGATGGATAGAGAGAAAAAGAATTTTTCTTCTCCTATAGGTCACACCAGCCAGGGATGGTGGTCCAGCCTTAAAGACAGAAAGGAGCTGCACATCTAGACTTCCATGGTTTGACAATTCTTATTACTTCCCCAAGTGAGGTGGGAATGGACGCTGCAAGACGTGGGGTTAGATATCTAGATATTGAAATAATAACACTCAGTAAATCATAGTTAAAATCCCATCTAAATGTCAAATGTCATTTGGGACATTTTGAGGACATTAGGCTAATGCTACTGAAACCAGTTCCCAAGGAGGATCTAACTCTCTGTACCCCTGACCCACTCATAGTTGGCAGAGGCAGGATTGTAGAATAGAAATTTGGATGTAGAAGGTTGCAGTGACACATGTCAATGGGATTGAGTTCTTATGTTCCCAAAGTGGAGGACAAAGTACTTCAGATGATAGGTAAGGCCTTCCAGAGCACTACCTACATGCCTCACACGTCTGAGTCTGTTTCCCTCTCGAAAAGAATAGAAAATCTAAGAGAAAGAGTGTAAAAGAATAACCCTCCTGGATCAAACACAACACTTCAAATATTCCATTGCCACGAATGCCACCTACATCACAAAAGCCTCTGTCAGATTTTCAAATTCCATGTTCACTCCTAAAGAAAATAAGAATGAAGGAAAAAAATTCCTTCCATGTATCAGCTCAAGTTCTTGGGCCTTTCTTTCTGAACAACTCTGCATGCTTGAGGAATCTTTTGAACTTGGAACTTTGGTTCATAATCCTCCCAGTAGCAGGGTGAGTTTTTATATTTAAGCTCAATGTTTTCTAGTCTTACTATTACATTTATACTTAGCTGCATATAACTAATTAAATGTCTTTAAAGTCTTAAGTAAAAGTTTATGTATAGTATTAAGTGAAGAAACTCTTTTTAGGATCCCCATTTGAAACTATGGATAAAGGATTAGGTATAGTACGGCAGATATAGACTGACTGCCCCCAAACCACTGGGTACCTCTTTTCCCTTGTTTTCCTCAGCTATAGAATGCAAAAGCCAGAGCACTTACCTCCCCAGTCTCCCTTACAGCTAGGGGTAGCCATATGATCCCTGAGGAGGTGTTCCCTTTCCAAATATGAAGAGAAAGTCTCAAAAGAAGAAGGATTAGGGCTCTTCCCCCTTCTTCCTGCCTGGAATTCAGAAAGAGCTTCCTGGAGGCATAGAATCCATCTTGAAACCACATGGATGAAACTAAGAATGGAAAGCAGGAGATAGAAGGAGACTGGTGTATTGCCCTTAAAAAACACTGCAGTAGCCTAGGGCTGCTTATCTCCAGGTTTCTTGGGACATGAGAAAAATAAAGGCCTTGCTGATTTAAGTCACTGTTGGGTAAAGGAAAAAGTCTGAAAGACTTTAAAATGGACCACTTGTCTTCAAAGGAAAGTTAGGCATTGACTAATGCACTCTTCCAAGTTGTCTGATTCTATGGGGTCTCTGCAGTTTTCAATGTTGTTGAACTATTTTACAACTCTGTAAATTATATGGAACTGACAGCAAAGCAAATGATTCTTGTCCATAAACATGCAAATGAATTTTGTCTGGCAGAGGTGCAACAGATCTCCCACAGTTTTGCTCTACTAAGCCAATTCAGTTTAGTATTCCTGATTGCTTATATATGTCTCTGTTCTCTGGATTACCCTTTGAATTGGTTGTAATATCTTACTGGTTCCCTCTTTAATTAATGAGTTAAATAAAATCATTGGCACGTGTTCATTCTATATTTGTATGGATATCATAACTTTACCTTTTTAAAAAAGATATATTCTTTAACAAGGGTCCTCTATTACTTGCAGTCTTACTAAAGTAATCTTAACTGACACATATACCCAGAATGACTACATATCCAAGTAAACTGGTACCCAGATGAGAGCTGAAGCCACCACCCAATACAGAAAAGGAGAGCAGGAAAAACAACTCATTCTAGCAGACTCTGATCAAACCAGTGTCATCCAGACTTACCACACATGGCCATCTTCCTAGTCAACATCCTCCACAGCAGAGAATGAGCAGGGACAGTCTCAAAAAGAGCTGACTTCGCTTACAAAGTCCTGAGATATTTTGGCTATAAGAAAGTCTGGAAGAGCCTGTGTGGGTTTTACTTCCCTTGTAAGTGCTGACAGTTGAAGGTTTGATTTTGAGATGAGCATGTGCACACTTAGAGAAAGGAAGCATCACTCCTGCTCTATCCACTCTCTTTCTCTACCCACAGCAAGAGACTCTGTAAAAGAGAAGAAATGTTAATCAGGGTTCAGTCTCTTTGTCTCTGACATAGGGAAACAAGTTCAAGTGCCCTTCTCCTTCTCCTCTGTATTATTTGTCTGACCCTCTATGGCCCCCCGAATGTGTCTTATCTTTCCTTGATGGAAATCCCTTGAGGGCTGGAGCAAATCTCTGTGATGGATCTCATAAAGCATCCAGCACACTGGGGGCATTTTATTTGAATTAAAGAGCATACTGGTAATTGAAATAAGATACTAGCTTTTTTTTTTTTTTTTCTCCCAGGGATATCTCTGCAACAGTTCCAGGAGATGGGCTAAGTTCTATCCTAATAAACATGGGGACATTTTGCATGAGACTATGAGACCTTGTCATATTCAACCTAACCCCCACCCTCATCTGACCTCCAGGAGGCTCTGTGAAGAATTGAATTCCATTGTCTGTGTTTGAAGATGTACTCTCTTGTGTATTATCATGTTAAAGGTTAACGCCAGCCCAAAAAGCACTTTCTAGAGACCTGGGTAAACAAGGGACCAGAGTTTGAAAGGGAATATCTTAACATTTGAAAGAGAATATTTTAACAGTAATGCTATTTAAGCCATACTTGATCTAAAGGATAACCAAAAAACTCCCCTGGGAGAAAGAATGCTTAAAAACTGTCCTTCCTTTACAGATGTGGATTCTGAAGTAATCCTCTACTGGCTGGACCTGAAGTACTTTTTTTGGAAAGTAAATTATGCTTTTAAGATGCTAGTATCACTAATATGTATAAAATGGATAACTAATAAGAACCTGCTGTATAAAAAAATAAATAAAATTAAATTTAAAAAAAAAGATGCTAGTATCTGCGAGTGATGGTAAATGGTCCAGGACAGGGCTGTGGAGTCAGATAGACCCAGGTTATTACATTAAATTAGATAACATGGGGAGCTTGACAGGATGCTTGGCACATAGCACCAATAAATGGTCATTATTGATAGAAGTCTATCTGGCTTATATGACCTTACCTTTGAGGGTTGGTGACCTGGAGTTAGCCAGTGAGGTTAATTAGATGAAAGACAACCTTTTAAAGAGAGGATAGTAAGACCAAAGGCACTGGAATCAGTTTGTGGGAAATAAAATGAGGGCACGGGACTTTGTCCTATTTACCCTGTGTCTCCAGACAGGGCCTGGCACATAGAAGGCATCAATAGATACTTGTTGAGCCCAGCAGGAGGTCCAACTCCCTCCTCAGTACTTCTGAGCTTCAAGGGGAGGTGGGTGCTTCGGTTTTCAAGGTGGTTGTCGTGAGCTCCCTTGGAGCTCCACTCCAGGCACATCCGCTCCTCTCTCTTGAGTCTTGTTCACCAGGTGTGGATGCATGAACCCTGGCCGCTTTCTCTTTCCTTCTCCCTAACATCTCTAATACAAGGCTGGTGTGTGAAGCTCACCTTTTCTCAACAGCACGTGAGGATCACAGCACAGTTCAGAAAAACATGCCCCTTGGAAGTTGGATGAACATTACTGTTCCTCGAGCCTCTGACCATTTCTGCCACAGGAGACCCATTTTAAACCAGCTCTCTCCCTCGCTCTCCTTACAAGGGCTCACTGCCCCCAAGGGCACAGAAGCCAATACTATGGCACCGGCTTTTGAGAAAAGAAGGAGCTTTATCTCCGGTCTACTGGCAAAGAGACAGGAGACAGGACTCAAATCTGTCTCTCTGATCTGGGGTTCGGTCAAACATTTATGACTTAGAGGAGGAGGGTTGGTGTGCAGAAGAACTGGCGGGGCAGACTTCCATTGGAGGGCTTGGAACGTGGCCATTTACGGTAAGATACGGTAAATGGGTCTTCAGCAAAAGATCTTCTGGGACGTCGGCCCCTGTGCTTCTGAAAGGGTTTGGCTTTCAGGTTCCGGTCGTGTCCTGGTCCTTTGGTCCTTTGGTTCCGTGTGGGGGGCAGGGTGAGAAACTTTGGTTCCGGTCGTTATTTGAGGTCAAAATTTTCTCCTCTGTGCATGCTTCGCCTGCGTGACTGTTCTGTCTCTAAAAAACAACTCAGTATCTTGTTAGAAACAGTATAGGGCCTGTTTGACCTGGTTCTACGGATACACGCTGGTGGACCATCAGGTGCTTGGGGCTGGTTCCCCCATCTCCTCTCTCCTCTCTCCTGCCGTTTTTTTTTTTTTGCGGTACGCGGGCCTCTCACTGTTGTGGCCTCTCCCGTTGCGGAGCACAGGCTCCGGACGCGCAGGCTCAGCGGCCATGGCTCACGGGCCCAGCCGCTCCGCGGCATGTGGGATCTTCCCAGACCGGGGCACGAACCCGTGTCCCCTGCATCGGCAGGCGGACTCTCAACCACTGCGCCACCAGGGAAGCCCGAAACTGCCGTTTTTATCTCCTACACTGACAGACTGAGGATGGCAGAGCGGATGGAGGGGCTCAATAATTCTGCTTCGGCATAGCAGGTAAACCCCTTTTGTCAGAACCTCCCTCTTTCAAACTACACCAAAACCTTGTCTTTCAGAACCAAAAAGGACATTAACCTGTTTCTAAACATAATCATCCTCACTTCTTCATCTCCCCTAATATACCCCACTTACCCTTATGCATCCCCTCACCCAAGTTCACTGGTAAACATTTCAACTCTTTTGCTTCCATTTGTTTTTTCTGGTTTTTACTTCCATATCTTTTAACATGATGCTTACACTGCTATTTCTTTTTTATCAATTTTAGACATTATTAATTGACTTCTGTACCAGTCAGACTCCATAAACCTATGCCAGATAATTTAATAGAGGGAAATTTAATATAGGATATTAGTTAGAAAGTGTTAGAATTGCTGAAAGAGCAAACAGAGATCAGTAACTCCAGCTCCTGCCTCCCCCAGGGCTGGAGGGACCAGGAGAAGGAGGTGTTCTGGGCTGCTTGACAGGAGGGGGAACTACTGGGGCCACCTGGCAGATTATGCTAATATTATTAACTGCTGAGTCAGTACTGTAATTACATTTTGTTTCTCATACAATTTTTTTTTGTTTTTCCTGAAATAATTTCATTTTTTGGTGATATGCTTAGTTTATTGAATAACTAGTGCCAAGTGTTCCCAAACAGTCTGTGAAAAATCTCTCAATGCTCTCCTCCATTTGGTCCAACACACAGATGGAGTGATTCAGAACGTGCCACCCCAGGATCTGCTGCTTTGGTATATTGATTATTTTGAGCTGAAGGTACTTGAGAAATAACAGAGGCAGGAAAGGGTTCTCTCAGCTCCCCCTTTCTACATAAAAGCAGGTCGTAAAAGTTCCCATGAGAAAGGTGCTCTTCCTATAGCAGGAAGAAAAGAACAAGCTCACCACCAGAATGGACCCATGCAAACAAAACTAGTAAAATAATCCGTATCTTTCATTAGTTCCTCCCCCTCACCCATATACCCCAGTCACTGTCCCACAACAGACCGTCCCAAGCCCAAGCCCCTCTGTCTTGTCACATCCCCACAATTTATCCTTCTTTGTATAAAGAAGTATATAAGGTTTATGGCCTATTGGCTTCTTTGGGTCTTCATTTTCCTTTTGAAGACTACCATGTACAAATAAAAATATTAAATAAATTTGTATGTTTTTCTCCTGTTAAACTGCCTTATGTCCGTTTCATTCTTAGGCCAGCCACAGAACCTAGAGGGCAGAAGGAAGTTTTCTCCCCCTACATAGATAAGCCATTGGTTCCCTGTACTTTCCCTGGAGATTCTCCCGCCACCGCTGCCCCCCTAGCCCCCAGCCTCCCTGCTCCTGCCTAGGCTGGCTGCTGTGGAGCGGGGAGCAGGGGGCTGGAATATAGCTGTCATGCCAGTATGTCCCATAAGGGAGGCCTCCATAGCTTTCTCTTCCTTGGTTTACTCCCTTACTGTGCTGAAGCACAAGCTCCACAGAAGACAAAAAGTACAATTTTTGAGTCATGGCTGTCTGAAAACACCTTATCCTATCCTTACACTGGATTGAATTCCAGATTGAAAGTTGTTTCTCTTGCAGTATCTTGAAGGCATCACTCCACCTTCTTGTAACCTTCACTGTTGCTTTTGAGAAATTCAATCCCATTCTGATTTCTGATCCTTTGTACGTGACCTTCTTTTCTCTCTGGAGTCTCTTAGGATTTTCTCTTTATCCCTGGTGTTCTGAAAATTCACAGTAATGTCCTTGATCTAGGTCTTTTTATATTCATTGTGTTGGCCAATGCAAGGATCTTTTCATCCAGACCAGGAATCAGCGAACTTTTTCTATAAAATATGAGATGGCAAATATTTTAGGCTTTGTGAGCCATAGAGTTTTTGTCACAACTTCTCAACTGTGTCATTGTAGCAAGCAGCTGTGGACAAATATGTAAATAAATGAGCATGGCTGTGTTCCAGTAAAACTCTATTTACAAAAAGGTAACAGCCTGAATTTGACCCACAGGCTGTTTGCCAGCCCCCGATCTAGACTCTAGATACTCAGGACCCTCAGTTCAGGGAGATTTTCTTGTGTTATTTCTTTGATAAAATCCTTCCCTCCATCTTCTCTTTTCTCCCTTTCTAGATCTTCTATTAGTCAGACGTAGGCTTTCTTAGATTAATTCTCTAATATCCTTGTCTTTTCTTATTGTCTGTCTTTTTGTTTTACTTTATGGGAGATTTTTCCCACTATTGAATATTTTTGTAATTCTATTTTTTAATTTCTTACATCTTTCTTGTTTTTGGATTCTTTTTTTAAACAGTAGCCCACTTCTGTTTTGCAGGTGAAATATTTTTGTCTTTCTACGGATATTACTGTGGAGGATTTATTTTTACATTTTGTTCTGCTCTGGGTGGTATCTCTGTTTCCTCTGAGCAACCCCTTCCCAACCTTTCCTCCATTTTTTTGGTTTCATTTTGTTTCTCCATCTTTTATGCTGGATGCTTTCTTCAAACTTCTGCTGATCCTTAGCTGTTAACTCATATTTAAAAGTAAGGTGGAGAAAAGTGATGGCAGAATAAAAATTACCAAATAGTAATAACTACCAAAATGTACTTCCTATCAGCTCTTATCAGACCAACCCTCCTCCAGAAAACCACTGTAAACCCTGAACAAAATACAACAAACAATCACCTGAAGGCACTACCGAGTGACCAAAAGTAGCCAGATACTGGAGAAGAGTTGACATTAGGAAGCACTGGGTCATTTCTCATTCTGTACAGCTTCTAGCCTGAGAACAAGTCCCAGTCTGTACTACATGAAGGTCAAAATACTACGAGAAACCCACAGACTTGCTGGCTTGAATAATCAAACCCCTGGGTAACAACAGAGTGAGGGGCAATCGAAAAAGGAGAGAGTCAGAAAAAGGAAACCCCAAATTCTGTGTAGAAACTCCCACCCCATCTCTGGTTGCCCCCTGAACCACAGTGTATCAAGCAGACTTCAAGCAGCTCAGCTAAGGCTAAAGTCTGGAACAAAAATATCAGCTGCTGCCCACCACAGGGCCGTTTGCAGTTCAAGTTCAGACAAGTTAACTTCCTGGCAATTTTTTAAAATAAATAATTAATTTAAACTAAATAAAAATAGAAGTGATGAGACATTCTGAACGCCCAGGACAGGCTTACCAACTTGCAAGGTTTAAGGGGGGGTCCTCAAACCTCAGGATCTCTAAACATTTCCTGTTCCGTTTCCCCAGAGAAGAAGCCACCTCTCCTGCAGGGGTTTAGGCCCTGGCTGCCAGCATCTGCAGGGCAGGGCAGGGCAGGGTAGCTGGAGGAGAGACATGTAGTTGATCCCCATATTTTACCTGTGTGTTACCTCCACCATCTGTGGTTCATGATGTCCTCATAGCCCGAGCCTCTCCAGATTCAATTTCTAAAGAGAGAAGTTGGGAGTGTTAGAGGGGAGAAGTGTGGTTGTCCCCTCTCTGCAGGTGTCGGGAGGGACTTGGGGCTCTAACTGAACCCAGAGAGATTTTCAACCCATGGCCTGGCTCAGCCCATGTCCCAGGCCCCCTGCTGCACTTCTGGGGCCATCAGCTTGCTTCTCCTCGGTGCCCTTCTCTGTGGGCTCTGAGGCTGTAGCTTCCCCCTCTCTGGTAAATCAGTTGCCACTCTTTCATTTACTTTCCATCCTCCGAGAATGTGTTGACATCTTCCCTAGTGTCCCTCATTTCCTCTATCCTGTGGCTTTATCACATTTTATTTTTCCTTTGGCAGTCACTTTAGTGAGGTTTCAGGAGGAAGAAGAGCTGATTGCATGGGTTAAACTGCCATGTTTAACTGAAAGGAACTATGATTTGGGAATATGCCTGACAGTTAGCAGCAAACGGTCATGGCATCGGGCAGCCCAGGAGAGGATGTGCCTGGAGTGCTGACAAGCTCAGCTAGCGGCTGCCCTGGAAAGGCAGGTACAGACAGAGAGATTTAAAGACCACCTTCAGAGGTTCATAGTTGTCCTTTATTTCTTTTTTCTTTTTTTTTTTTTTTTGCGGTACGCGGGCCTCTCACTGTTGTGGCCTCTCCCATTGCGGAGCACAGGCTCCAGACGTGCAGGCTCAGCGGCCATGGCTCACGGGCCTAGCTGCTCCATGGCATGTGGGATCTTCCCGGACGGGGGCACGAACCCGTATCCCCTGCATCGGCAGGCAGATTCTCAACTACTGCGCCACCAGGGAAGCCCTGTCCTTTATTTCTGTTTGAAGAGGGTAGGTAGTATCAGGGCCTGGGGTTTTCAGCTTGAAAGTGTCTCATTTGGAGGCAAAGGAAAAGGAAACATAACCCAGTTCCCTGGCAGGTTGTCAATGGCTAAAAACCAGGAGTGTCCTAATGTTCTAGTTAAACCTGCTCTCCTTTCCTGGCATCCATGTGATTTGCGCTAGGGCCTCTCAGGTGACAGCTGCCCCTCTGTTCTCCTAGCAGAGTTTCTGGCTGCTTCCAGACTCCTTTTGAGGAAAGACAAAATAGTGTTTTTCACAGAACATGAAGGACCGCATTGGGTCCAAGTTTCTTTCCCAATTAAACTTCTAGTGAGGAAAGCCAGGCCGCCTCCCTCCCATCTGTACCTTTGGCTGTTCTCACATATCCAGAACAGGAACCAAACCTGCCTCACAGGTGTGTGAAGATGCAAAGATTCCCCAGGAGTTGAGCCTGACATTCCCTGGGCAGCAACCCCACACAGTGGTACTAGTGTTGGCTGGATTTTATAGCTGGGGGTGAACTGTCATGCTCACCGCTCACCCCTGGGGCCCAGCACAGTGTCTGGCACGTGCAGTAAGAGCTCAATAAAAAACTTTGTGAATATAAAAATGAATGAGGCGAGGTTAAGGACCCAACAAAGTCCACACAGCTAGTACCTGAGGGAAGGGGAATTGGAAGCCAGGGCTGTCTGACTCCCGTGCTGAGGTTGGAACCCCAGAGCTGTGTGGACTGGAACAAGGTCCAGTATGAAAGAGCCCTTTACCTGAGCTACTGAAGACCTGCAGGCCCCACCCACATCTGACCCCATCCCAACTTGAGTCTGCCTGGCTGAGCCTCCTCTCTGCTTCCTTAGCTAGCCAACGGTGCAGAGTTTTTCTACAACTTGAGCAGATTGACTGCAGCAAATCAATGTCTTGGATCAAGAGCTGCCACCTTCCATCTGCAGGAAGGCTGGCTTTCAACAGTAAAAGAAATCAATCTTTCCTGTAGTTACTTTAGCCAGTCTTCAGGGACAATAGCTAAGGCAGCATCCCCTGCCCAGACTCGGGTGCTTCACCCAGCAGGGCACAGCAAGGGCATCTGACCAGGGGCCTCATGCCAGCTCTCTGGGGCACTTTCTGGAAGAAATAGTGAAACTGGAGGCTGCTGAAGGATGGACAACACCTCCAGTAATGAGCTGTGCCCACTCCAGCCTCTATGCCCACAGCTTGGGCAAGTCTTCCCATACTGACCAATAAACCACTCCACTGGTTCATGCTTCCCCATCAGGGGTGTCTCTCATTCTGTCCTCACTCGGGAGCCAGAAAGAACCTTTCTTTCCCCAGTAACACCATCTTTGTTTTCCCTGACAACAAGCAGAAACCCAGCCAGTCCCAAACACCACAGCAGCCTTAGGAAGCTTCTGGAAGTGGGGAGAAAAGCATCAATCGACAGCATCCCTTTCAAAGGAAAGGGCTGGAAATCGGCTTCTCTTCAGCATCAAGAAAGATTTTCTGGTTTCTTTCCTTTTCTCCTGCTGACAGGCCATGGTCCACCTGCTCCAGGAAAAAGATTTCTTTTTTGCTAATCCCTTATGGCAGGGAGATTGTCCCTCTGTCATTCCAGGAGCCTGGAAGCCTGAACCTCATTTTGAAAAAGACCCTAATTCCCACGGAGCAAAGGGATCATGTGGTTCAGATATAAAATAGGATTTATAGGGGGGAAACATAAATAGCAAAGCGGCTGAGCACATGTAACCCCTGGGCCTCTCACCATCCCACAATTCAGGCCAAGTGTAGACAGTCTGCATGCTTTGTGGCAAGGTTCCCATCAAAGGGGCCCATCCCTGGACCTTTGTGTCCATTCTCATTTTACACGCACAACAGTTATTTAATACACACCTAGCAGGTACCAAATGGATGGGATCTGCACTCAGTGGATGGGAGATCCCAGCATAATATCATTTAAATGTCACACAAACGCCTGTTACCTGTGTATTCCAAATTATCCAGCTTTCCTGGGTCACCCGTTTCTTCAATTTGAAAAATAAAATGGATTGAGCATCACTCCCTCATTCCATTAAACTCCAAGATTTCTATGTGTTTTTGAAAGGACTCATGTCCTCATGGTCATCTCTCCACCTGGTTTCCCCTCCCCACCAAAGTCTCAAATAATCTTTGAGAGTTTCCTCCAGAAGCCCCTCTCTAAGTTAGTGTTCCTTCACTGCTCCACTCCCTCAAGGTTTTTGGCAATAGTTTCCCATTAGAACAAACTCCAAAAGATTGTCCACATTTTTATTTAGGACAAAGTCTCACCTCACTGAATACTACCAATATAAATAGGCCATTGGGAATCACTGGGATGTAGAGACTTTCATTACAGTGGTGTTTGCTATATGAGATTCCACCCATGTTTGAAATTTTCCACTGGCATCAAATTGAATTCCTTTCTCTGACCTTCTAGAAAGTGAGATGCAATTGCCCCCAAACATCATTACAATGTTTAACGATATGGAGCTATCTAACTCCTCCCCCTAAAAGAAACAACTTCCCTTAGAGTTCCAGGAAAATCTGATGAAGACAAATAGTCATACACAATATTAGGAAAATTCACTGACCTCATATGCACATTAGCATCTCAGATGTAGATAATACAATGTCTCCAAGCCTATCTCAAAGTAGTAAATTTTCTCCCCAAATATATATATGTTAGGTTCTTCTCCATATTATATTTTTCACCATGCCCACTCAGTTCAATATTCCCTGACTTTCAAAACAACATTCTATAAAAAGCAGTAGCTTTGTTATTTAAAAAATAAAGAAAGAAAAAAAAAGATGGAAGGACAAGTCTTCAGACGCAGTTTGTGCCTTGATTCAAAAGTGCTTGTCTTCAGCCGTAGTGTCTAATGCTATCTGAGGAGTTATTGGTCTCTTATGAGAATCTGTTGCCCACAGGAAAGGTCCTCAGACACTCATAAGCATTTCCAGTGTGTTGCATATCAAGGCCATTGCTATATGCCCTCCCAACACACACACACACACACACACACACACACACATACACACACACACCCTCCTCTCAAAAAAAAATTGTCCAGCAAACACCAAGTTCATATAAATCCTAAGAATTATAATTCAGACAACCTACTATATCCTAGTCACAAAATGAGTCTATAAAATGCTCTAAGTGACCTGCAGGACAATACAGGAAGTCACTGGGGCAGGGAACTGCTTACCCCAAAAGCATTTATGCAAAGGAAATAAAAGAAAAGAGCGTTACAGGCCAAAGCACATGTGAAATGTCTACTCAATGCAAGACCTGCCCCTCAAGCTTGGTACTTCGTATAATTTACCTCAATTAAGTATGAGCATCTCACCTTTTAAGACTCTACAACCTATGTCACCTAACTTTGAGACCACCAACTATCCCTGGGTTCAGTCATCATCAAAAACCTGCTCAAAATAATCCAGCTTGTACTGGCTGATGACATGTGAGCAACTGTCAGTGCACAAACTTGTGTGCAGGGGGAGCTTTCGAATCCATTTCAGTTGGGCAGCTGCTTATCAAGACTTTTCCCCAGAAGCCTATTTAGCTAATGATTGTGAGTAGCAATGACTTCTGCTTAACTAGTACAGTAATCAGTGCAAATTCCCCCTAAATACTAGAGACCCATTTGGCAGGTGCCAAGTGATGCTTAACCAGATGCTAAATAGGTGTGAAGGCCTCAGTTCTGGTCTTACCCAGCTAGTTGCCAAATACATAAAGATGAAATGGGGTTCTAAGTATGCCTGGATGGATGAATTGTTTAAAACGTCCCTCTAATTGCTGTGACAGCCCCTCCCTGCATTTCTTGCCTCAAAGAGTCCTTGTGAAGGCAGAGACAGCACCAGGGACAGAATAGGGCAAAAGTAAAGTCGATAGCACTTTGAAGTGTCTGCTCCCGATTCCCAGTTCCTCCTCTTTCCCAGCCCCCACTCAGCATTCCTTTCCTGGTCAAATATCCTAATTTCTGCCTTTGTACATAAAAGTGGAGCTGCCTTTCATGCACTAAACAAGGGCTACCATCCCAGCTTGTACACTGCCTTGTCATCCATTCTGATGGGAAGTAAGATTGTGCCCTGGGACCAAAGGAAGGACTGAAGATAAACATTGAAGAGAGAGGACATTCCATATACAGTCAGGTGTATATGTGTAATTGACCCAAATAATACTCTCTTCATTATTCAGAAAAATAACTAACTTTTACTGAGGGCAAATTGGGCTGGAAAATGCCCAGGGGTTATACAATTAAATCCTTCCTGACACCCAGTCCACCCCATGCTCAGCCGATCCATCCATGGCATTTCACTGCTGGCTATTGGTCCATGGGTGGGCATGTGTTCTAAGAGGGTCCAAATAGACGGAGGGAAAGTGCATGCATTCAACTCTTGGGGCAGAGGTTTTGCTCCCTCCTTCACTAAATGTGAGGGAGAAAGCATGTTACCCCAATTGCGGCTGCTGACCCTCTTGCAAATGCAAGGGGAGCCAAGCCTGACTACAAAGCTGAAAATCAGAAGAGGACACAGACAACAGAACTGGAGGAAACGTAACTTAAGGAAACATAACAGTTGCATTCTGCCTGGAGCTCTCTTTACCTCTGGACTTCTCCCTATGTGAGCAAATACATTTCCACATTGTTTAAGTCCATTTGGGTTGACCTTTCTGTTATTTGCTGCTGAAAGCATCCTAATTAAAACTATAGCACTCTGGGGAAGGAATTGTAATATCCTATTTCTAGCTGAAGGACCAGAAATGCAGTGGAGTTAAATTACTTGGCTGGGGAACTGGCTGAGACCAGGTTCAGACCCAGGATTGCCTGGTGTCTGGGTTGTACAAACTGTCTCCCGAGGAGTAAGAAGAGTCTGAGAATACCCTAAAAAGTGGCAGAACTTCATTCTTGTGATGACTGATTTTATGTGTCAACTTGACTGGGTCATGGAGTGCCAGATATTTGTATAAATTTCATGGTGTGTTTATGAAGATGTTTCCAGATGAGACCAGCATTTGAACTGGTGGACTCTGTAAAGCAGATTGCCCTCCCCAGTGTGGATGGACATCACCCAATCCACCCTGGGGACTAACTAGAACAAAAGGCAGAGGAGTGGAGAACCCATCTCTTTCTGCCTGACATCCATCATCTCCTGCCCTTGAACTGGGATTTACACCATCAGCTCCTCTGGTTCACAGGCCTTCAGACTCAGGCTAAATTACACTACTGGCTTTCCTGGGATATATTCCTAGAATATATGTATTCCATTGGTTCTGTTTCTCTGGAGAGCCCTGACTAATATAATCCCTTACAGTTACTTTTTTTAATCAAGTAAGTGATTTGGAACCAAGTTTGGAAAATCAGGTGGGTGGTCAGGCAGAGAAACGACATCTTGGCTAAACTTAGGAGACCTTCCCTTGTGGCTGAAGGCGGTCCTGAAGGAAGAGTTCTCAACAGTTTTTAGCAATGACAGCATTGTCAGAACAAGACCAAAGTCTCCCAAGGTAAGTACTTTAAAGGACCCTATTTTTCAGATGCACATATTCTAGTACATTTAAGAAGTCATGGAGTCTTGATTATCGTCGTTCTATCCCGCATTCCAATCCCAGACTAGAAACTCTGGACATGTCTCTGAGCCCTCCCTCAAACACAAAGTCCTGAACATACTCATTCCTTCATTGTGTCTTTGGAATTCATCTTTTCCCTTCCATTCACCTCAACTTTCACAACAAATGCCTTTCTCATTTTTCTCCTCACACTGCAGTCACCACTTCACTGTTTGGCCTATTATAATAGTTACCTATTATAATACTTACAGACACTTTCTCCTCCGACATCCTCACCTCCCCAAACAACTTCCGTTGTTCCCCCTCTAAAAAGACTCAGAAAACTGCAGTGTAGCATCATACAACAAAAAACGGGCTTTGTCAGGAGACCTGGAGCCAAATCTTTGTTCCGCTACTCATTAGCCATGTGATTTTGCATAAGTTCCTTTGTCCTATTAGGCCTCAGTTTTCTCATCTTTAAAATGGAAGTAATAACAAGTACCTTACTGGACTGTTGTAAGAATTATAGTGGACAATAAATACTTAGCGATTTAAAGAGTGATTAAATGAGAAATCACATCAAGTATCTACTACAGGACCAGGTAAATATTAGACATTTAATTCTGGCACCAATCATCATTACTATTGTATTTACCATATTTTGTTATCATATAGTATATGGTGGCTGTCTCCAGTGATCTAACTTCTTGGTTTGGCAGTTAAGCTTTACCTGGATTCCTAGGCTTATGCTTCTGCTGCCCTCTCTTACATTAGCATATCACTCCAGTCATACTCTTCTGTTCATTGTCTTCTAAATATGACTCATACATCCCCAGGTCAAAAGACTAGTTTCTTCTTTTTTTTTTTTTAATAAATTTATTTATTTATTTATTTATTTATTTATTTTTGGCTGCGTTGGGTCTTCGCTTCTGTGCTAGGGCCTTCTCTAGTTGCGGCGAGTGGGGGCCACTCTTCATCGCGGTGTGCGGGCCTCTCACTGTCGCGGCCCTCTCTTGTTGCGGAGCACAGGCTCCAGACGCGCAGGCTCAGTAGCTGTGGCGCACGGGCTTAGCTGCTCCACGGCATGTGGGATCCTCCCAGACCAGGGCCCAAACCCGTGTCCCCTGCATTGGCAGGCAGACCCTCAACCACTGTGCCACCAGGGAAGCCCAAGACTAGTTTCTTCTACTACCCCTGCCTGCAGCACTCTTCCCAAGCCCCTCCACTTATCTAAATTTTATCCTTCACTTAAGGTTTTTAAATCATCCTGTCTCCTAAGTCATCTCTGACTGTACCAGACCATCTACTAAGCTTTTTCTCCACACCAGGCATCTTCCACTCAGCCTAAGTGGGTTTTCCCAAATTGAGTATAAACTGCTTGAGGGCCTACACCTCTTGGACTCCACAGTACTTAGCAAACTTCCCAGCACATAGTAGGAACTCAGTAAGTCTTGACCATTATCATTATTATATTACAATTTAGTTAGGCCACAACAAATTTAAAAAAAATAATTATCTTACAATACCAAGGGTCTATTAAGCAAAAATCTTTTATCCCTGATTTTTGAGGTTCTGGGTATGAGTGTACATTTCCGAAGCTGAAAATACTATTCTACTATAACTTCATTCAAATAGACCTTAAGAGAATTGATAGCCATACAAGCTGTTTTAGGCTTTACTGACTCCAACCTCACATGTCTAAAGGTAGATATAGATACAGATAGATTTTTTTCCATGTAATCTGAGGCTTGGGTCATTCACAGGTGACAGCCCTGGAACCTTTGATTGCATCAGTGGTAGCAGAGCCAGCGTCTCCGTTTATTGATGATAAATCAATATGGAGCAAAACTGCTGAGTTTCCACTCCAAGGAAAGGACCAAGGGACGAATAGTTAATACAGGTGAAAATACTTCGTCAAGTATAAAAGATCAGTCTATGAATGAGTATTTCCATCGTCATCACCATTATTCCCCCTGATGATAATTAAATCACAAGGATTCTCTTAAGGACAGGGGATGGTCTTTACTTTTGGAATCACTCCTATCACCCAAACTGGGTTTATTCAAAGATAGCTCAGACTCTAGCACCTCTCTCTTTATAGTGACCAAGTAGAAAAAACTTTGAAAAGTTTTGCTTATTAATAACACTTCCACAGAGAAAGAATATGAGAGCTTAGGTGTGAATGAATAAATGTCTGTGTGTGTAATAAATGGCCCAGATTTCTCTAGAAATACCTGGAAAGGAACCTCATCTTCTGACAGTGTCATTAACAAGCTGTGTGCATTCATTGTCTCCATCCTAGATGCTCCCCACCGCGAGCTGGAATCTGTGATCTGGGACCAGCTGCTCCGCCAAGCACAGATTTTAATGAGAGACTCTGCAATGGGAAGCAATAGCCGCCATTGCTTTTTACACTACTAGGGGCTGCTGACTGGCACCAAGGAGGCTTGCTAAGGTCTTGGGGCATGTGGAAGGAGCAGTAAGCTGTGTACAGATAGAATTTTTACATGTTGTGGACAGCCAGTGAGAGCAAGCTATACAGACACAGCTCCTGGCCACATGAAGCTTGCAAAATTAAACTTATCTGGCTAGAAAATACAAAATTAAAACTTAATTTCATTCAGCTGAATGCCACTGCATTTTAGACAGAAAAGAGTTTGTTTTTTCATGTAAACCTGTCCTCCCTCAAACCAAAATTCTTCTCAATAAATTAAGCAGAGCCAAGATTTGAAGTCAGAAGCTCTGGATTTAAATCCCAACTCTGCACCTTACTTATTAGTTGTATGGGTCTGGACTTAAATTCTAGGGGTCTCAGTTTCTTCATCTATAAATGAGAATATTGAAAGTAAATTTTTAAAACTTTAATTCTCACAGAATGGCTGTGAGAATTCAATGAGATTATATTGTCCTAGATCAGATTTCCCAGAAGAAGAGCCTGAGATGAAGATTCGTGGGCAAGTGATTCAGTATGAAATGCTCCCAGGAGAAGCAGGTAAGGCAGTGGGAAAGCAGGACGGGAAGAGAAAGAAACTAAGCCAGGGTGCAATTTCAGGCAGAGCCTTATGGAGAGGTACTTCTGCCTGATCCCACAGAGCAACTTGGAAGCATAAATTAGGCCTGAGTTTGTTTCAACCCAAGCAAGGGAGCTGGTCTTTCATACTCCACACCTGTCAATCATTGGCTAAGGGCTGCCCCAGGGACCTGAACTCCAGGACCTGACAACTCTGTGTGGAGACAGAGGACTCTAGTGGCTGGGAGCAGTCTTAAGAGAAGAAAAGCAGGAGCAAGCTGATGGGAGCAAAAGTGCACCAAACCCAGGAGAGAAGTGAAGAGTTAGGGTAAAAAGGTGTCAAGAGGGTAAAAAGGTGTCAAGAGTAGACAGAGCCTGGCACACAGTAAGGGCTGGACCTGAATCTGCCAGTGGGCAAAAGGTGCATCATCTATTTTAGGTCACAAATGGAAAATTCTATGTAACTAAATATCTAGAAGCCTGAAGGATTTTCTAAACTATTAACCCTGCCCAAAAGCTGCATGTTCAATGCCCTGGAGAGATTCTTAAAGCAGCTTCTTGGGAAATGATCAATATTTTCTTCCTCATTGCTAGTTAGACTGTGAGTGAGAAATCAAGATGAGGTTGATGTTAAAATAATGAACAGGAAGCAATTCAAGGGAAATGAATTCAATTCTTCTTGAACATTTGGAGATTTCTGGCAAGAAGATGAAAAGGGGTCAGGAAATGGTTCCAGCCTTGTTAATAGACAAATCCCCAGAGTTGACTCCTGGGACAAATTTCACAAATCCTCAGTAAAGATGTCTCTAACCACACCTCTGAAGCTGAACCAGCTTTAACCATCAGGTACAAAGGGGTCATCAGGCAGCCCCCAGAGGACATCTCACTATACTGTCAGCAGCTTTGTGTGGGGCATTTAACCTTTAAGGTACAGGAGGAGCCAAGACTGCAAGACGAGAGAAGCTGAGACGTAACTTTGGATTTCATCAGCCTCTGAAATCAGGATGCCCCAATACCCCAGGATCTCTGCCCTCTATCTCTCATGAGACACTAAGCTGAAGGATTTAGTGGGTCAATGAAAATTTGTCTCCTACTGTGTGAACGAATGACTCTCCAAGCACATCAGTTTTCCTTCTTCCGGGTGGAGATGTGACAATGCCAAAAATACTCAGTCTTTCTGGAGAAGAATAAAGAAGAAACAGAGCTGAAGAAACAGAACCCTGAAGCTCCACTACAGCCGCACATTTTCATTCCAATGAACAGGTATTTATCTTGCCGTTACTGTATGCTAGGCTCTGCTATGTGCAGAGGGAACGGTGAGCGGTGCACCACATAGGTACCCTTCGGGGCAGCGGACTGACACTGGAGGCAAAGACAAGCATTTCAAGAAGGAGGGGCGGCCGTGAGGGGAAAGTCCCCGAGTGAAGGAGAAGAGGGGAGATGAAGAGAGTCAGAGGGATCTTGAGCAGGTGGAGAAGCCAAGAAGCAAGAGTGGGTGGCTGGCGAAGCAGCAGAAGCAGCAGCAAAGCTTGCTTATAGCAAAATGATTTCTCTCTCAGCATTCTTACCTTGACCCTCTTACTCAGAATTCCTACCGGAGAAGTACCTGCCTCTGGGGGAGCACCAGGGAAACGAGCTCCTGCCCTTCACTCCCTCTTTCCCAAGGCAGGAGGTAAGTCTTCCTAAGGGGCAAAAGCACAACCCAAGCCCCTAAAGGTTATCACAAAGAAGGTTCACAATGAATGTTGATGAGGGATTTTATTTCTAAACAGATGAAAAGGAGAGATTGAAAAAGAGACAAACAAGGGCTATCGAAGAATCAAGGTCTGAAGGCAGAAGAAATGGTGACGACCATATGTCCAACTTTTCCTATTGTCCTGGCTTCATTTTTATTTATTTATTTATTTTGCGGTACGCGGGCCTCTCACTGTTGTGGCCTCTCCCGTTGCGGAGCACAGACGCTAGACGCGCAGGCTCAGCGGCCGTGGCTCACGGGCCCAGCCGCTCCGCGACATGTGTGATCTTCCCGGATCGGGGCACGAACCCACGTCCCCTGCATCGGCCCGCGGACTCTCAACTACTGTGCCACCAGGGAAGCCCTGGCTTCATTATTAATAATGCCCCCTTTTACTCACAATAGTGTCCCAGTTTGGATAATAAATTATATGGTCATAATAAAGGAAATGTGATCAAGCATATAGGAGGGAGAGTAGCTAGTCTTGGTAGGAGAACATCTACTCCTCAGATGAAAGAATAAGGGAAAGATGAAGATTTATGAGTGAGAAGTCAATTCAAGTGGCCAAAAGAGTAGATTGTTATGCCAAGCCAAAAAGCTGGGATAGGTTATTTTCTAGGGCCTCTTCCAGCTCCTAAAACTCTATGTTCGCATGGTTTTTCCCAATAATAAGGTAAGAAAGTAATGCTGCGAGCTTAAATGGGTTGGTAGCTTGGCAAACAGTTACCAAGAGATAATTATCTTCTGATTCTATCTACCTAGTATCCCACCTGCAGGGCCTAACTCCCCACCTCCCCCCTAAGAGAACCCTAACTGGAGGAGTTTTAATCTCCAAGAAACAACTGGGAACCTAATTAATTGTACAGAAAGTTGGGTGTAAACAGAATGAGAGGAAGTGGTTTTTAAAGAGTCTACACAAACAGAGGCCAAACAACAAGAATTTGCTGTCACATTTTCAGCACTGCCTAGAGGATGACATGGCCTATTTATGGGCTTTTACTTAACAAACAACTTTTAAAATTATAACTTATGGATTTGCCTACAAAGAGAGAAGGCACAAACCAGCCAATTCAATATTTACACACACACACACAAATACACACTCACCCCTGCTCCATCCCCCAAATTTTATGTTCTCATTATAAATATCTGAGATTTTCCACTTATACATCAAGTTCACATGAGTTTGCTGAATGTGAGTCAGTTCCCTGAGTCTAACCTTCTCAGAAGAGACAATCTCATATTTCTAAAACCACAAAGCTTAAAAGCCGACCCCGAGTTGGGCAGGGTCCCACGAGGCCCTGACTGAGATGCCAGCCCACTTCTCTTTGGTAACTCTGTCTATTCATTCAGCATTAATACCCAGGAACTCTGAGCAGCTCTGGAGCCTCTGGGGTCCCCTTGCTGTGGGTAAAGACTGAGCAACACAAGGAGGATCTGTGGTAGGACTGGAGCTCTGATTCCTCCTCTCTACATCCTCCAAGCATCGCTGGACCCATCTTTCTGGAGTGCCCACCTGAGTCGTCTTAAGTCTCCACCTAATTCCTTTCTCTCTGGGACCAGCTTCCCAGAGTGCGTAGACTGGCAGTTCTTGCCCTCCCTGATGTTTTCTGACTTTAAGGAGCCTCCTCAGGCAAATAGAAGTTTTCAGTGAAACAGTGTGAATTTCTTTCTTAATTTCTTGTCTTTGCTAACCCCACCCGACTTAGCAAATGTTATTTCCTGCTGTTCTCCAAGTCAGGCAAACATGGCCAATGCCATGTTCCCACCATTACCCCAGTCCTTTCCCTGCAGTATTCTCTCTCTTCCTTCCAGGCCCAGCCTGAGCACCCCTGACTCCAGGCAGCCTTCTCCCTGAACTGGTTCCCTTTCTAACCTCCAAGAGTTCTCACTAATTGCCGAACCAAACATCTAGCACTTGCCCACACCCCAGCAGCAAGAGAGAAGCTAGAATAAGGAGGGTGAGCTTGTCAGGGAAGCCTGGAACCCAGGCTTAAATAGGAGTTATAGTAGGCTTGTACTAGTAGGAGCTGTGCCACTGGCTTAAGGTCACCCAGCCAGCCAATGGCCATTGTAGATTTTTAGGCATGCTGAAAGGAATGCTTTTTGAAGGAAAAGGACATTTTCAATAATACACTGGCACAGGATGCTGTTCATGCAGAAAGCAGGCAGGAAATGCCTACTTGTTTAGTATGCCTCTGAGTGGCTGCATCTTTCAAGCTTGATTAATACTTAATGTGATTGTCTTTAAAATCTGTCACTATTTGGCAGTCATCAAGATGAGTGCCAGTGACAGAAGCACAAGTATTTGTATTAGGGCTATGCCGTCTGCTAGGGTTATATGATTAATAAGTTTTGCCTGGTCACCCACAGAGATTTTGTTTTCTAATTTATCCAGTAGTAGTATTAACCAAAAATGCTGGAACCAGTGTGGAAAAAAAGGAGAGGAAGGGCAGGTTGTTAGTAGCTTTGGGGTTTTTCCTTTAATTATTGAAAGGGTAGCCCATTGCTTGAAGGGACTGGCTCACAAATTTAAAAGTCCTCAAAATCCTACTGGAACCAGAGCAGACAGTCTCGAAGCCTGCATTTCATCAAGGCAGACACAGTCTGAAGAGAGCAGAATATGCCAAAGAAATGCTTTAAAATTAAAAAGGGGGGAGGGTGGGCAGGGAGAGAGACAGAGATTTTGCTGCAGGGAGAACAACAACAATTTTCTTAACTTTCAGAGAAAATGCACACAAAATACCAGATGCCGTTACTTCAACAATTCAAATAGAGCCACACTAAATACTTCCAAGCAAGAAAGAACATTCTGAAAGGAGACAGAAAAGAGGGGTGCCAAGGCTGCTGCCACCCCAGGAACAGCCGTGAAGTGATTACAGAAGACTGCCTGCTCCAGGCAAATCCTTAAAGGTCCAACTCTGCCTTTAACTCTTCAGTGGTCACAAGGTGGTCACATGGGACACCATGTTCTAGTTTTTCCCATTTCAGGTGGGCAGAAGGGCCAACAGGTATCTCTCCAGGGCTTCCTGGCTATGTGTTCAAGCCAGCTACTCAGAATTGCTATGTCCTGGGGGCTTTCATTCACTCAAACCTAGGTTTGAATCCTAGCTCTATCACTTACTAAGTATGTGATCTTGGGCAAGTCACTTAACCTCTTTGGGCACCAGTTATCTCATCTGTAAAAATAGACAACACTTGGGTTATTTTAAGGATTAAATGACCTATAAAATGAAAAACAGTAGCCATTATTCCAAGAGACTCATTCCTTCAAATCTCTCATTTCTACCTCCTTTGCTTCCTCTCTCTCTCTTTCCCTCCCTCCTACCTTCTCATGCAGTATTAATTTCCAGCCATCCTACCAATACAAGCCCATCAGGTCTGCTAGCTTACCTGGATATTCATTTCCATGACATCCACAATCATCTTTCAAGTACTAATCCAAAGACATTGATCCAAACAAAGGAAGACAGCAACCCCTACAGGATACAATACTAACAGAAAGTGTCTAGTTCAATCATCAATATATTATTATCATCATCATCATTAATTAGGTGTCTGCTGTGTGCTAGTTTTATAAAAGATGTCCTATAAGATAAGGCCAATAAATTCCTAGCAAGGCCAGATTACTCTGTGACAAAAGCCAAATACTGTACAGGGTGGTGAGGGTGCAGAAAAAAGAAACCAACAGAGAAGAGGGGTTTGGGCTCAGTGAGTAACTCTGAAAGCTGACAATTGCATGAAAGGAGGCTAAGCAGTAATAAGGGGATAACTCCACAGATTTTTTTCCCCCAGCTTTATTGAAATATAATTGACATATAACATTGTATAAATTTAAGGGGTCCAACATGATGATTTGATACATGTATATACTGTGAAATGATTACCACAGTAAGGTTAGTCAACCTCATCACCCCACTTTCTGTTTTCTGGATGTGGAGAGAACTAAGATCTACTCTCTTAAAAATTTTCAAGTATGCAATATAGTACTGTTAACCATTATCACCATGTTTCACCTTAGATCCCTAGGACATATTCACTTTATAACTGGAAGGTTGTACATTTTAACCATCTTCACTCATCCCTGACCCTCCTATAACCTATAAATTGCTTTAGATTCCATATATAAGTGAGATCATACAGTATTTGTCTTTCTTTGTCTGACTTATTTTACTTTGCTTAATGCTCTTGAGTTTCATCTATATTGTTAACAATGGCAGAATTTTCTTCTTTTTTATGGCTGAATAATATTTCATTGAAAAAATTAAATATGCCACATTTTCTTTATTCATTCTTCAATCGACGGACACAAGTTGTTTCCATGTCTTGACTATTGCAAATAATGCTAAAATCAACATGGGGGTGCAGGTATCACTTCAAGATAGCGATTTCATTTCCTTAGGATATATGCCCAGAAGTGGGATTGCCAGATCATTCTGAAGCCTTGAAATAGCCAGTGACAGACCCACAAAGGAATCACACCCACAACCTAAATCTACATTCCAAAGAAAAATTTTGAGCATGACGCTTCAACATATATAAATGCAAATACAATTACACACACATGTAAATACATGTTTATACATGTAAGTGTGCTAATAATTGTATCTATTATAAAACATACTCAAACACAGTAATTTAAGTGAAGGGATAAAGAACAGTTATATCCTTAAATAGCAATTCTAATATTTCTTTTTTTCTCCATGGAATCATCTTGTGCAGCTTCTGAGATGTATGCACTCCACTCTGAAAATGGTTATTTTAGCCACCTGAGCCTTCAGCCTCTTCAGTAATGAAAGTCTGTTTTCAATCAGTTCTGCTAAATCGAGCAAATCCTAAATATAAGCATCTTCTATGAGACCCGCTAATAGTGCCGAAGGGTCAAAGACAAACAAATCAGACTCAGTCCTGGCCCTCAAGGTGCTCACAAGCTAGTGGGAGAGAGCCACAGGAAACAGACCTTGTCAGCAGAATGTTGGAAGTTTGCCCACGGGCACCTAGCCCAGCCTAGGAAGGAAGAGTGAGCAATGCTTCCAGGAGCACACCTGAACCTGGTGGTGGAGCATGAGAAGGAGTCAGGAGTTGAAGGATGGTGATCTGCTGGTTGACTGAAAAGTTGTGTTTCCATATAGCCTTCCAAAAAACACAACAGTGAAGAGGAGAGTGCCGGCTAATTCAATCATAGAATAAATTGAGGATTAAAACACAGAAAAGAATATAAGAAGGCATATGTAACATGTCTTGACCTCTGAATAATTAATTTGGAATTATATTAAGTCTAAGAGCCAAAATCTTGGCATACCATTCCTAGCCTGTTAGCCAAATCCCTGAGAAACAGGAAGTAAATGCATTTAAAACCTCTGGAACTCCATGACCCCATCTATAAAATGAGATGTCAACAAATCACTCACTAACCATAGAAAATACTTTAATCACTAAACATAACAGAAATCTCTTGTAAATGTATTTTGAAGCTTCTAAATCTAATCTAAGACCTTGTCTAAGTATCAATTAGCAGAGCTTTATGATGCCAATGAGATAGGACTAATTTTCAAAGAGGAAAACTGAATCACAAGAGTAGCAATAGCCTATCTACACTGGCACTGCTGGAGTCCAGGCTTATTGTCAAGTTCTCTACCATCCATACTCCTACAGTCCCTGTGGTTTCTGCCTTGGGCCCTCTTCTCTACTCTACCCTCTTCCTGGTGCCCTCACCACTCTCATAAATCTGCTGAGAGCTCCCACATCTCTACCTGTAGCCTGGACCTCTTTTATGATCTCCCTGCCCCTTTATCCAACTGCCTTCTGACCACTGCTCTAATGGATGTCCCAAATGAAACATCCAAACTGATATCATCATTTTCCCTCAACAAACCTGACCCTCTTCCTGGTTTCTTACTTGGGGAAATGGTAGCCCCATCTGCTAGATTCCCCCAGCCAGAACTGAGGAGTTATTATTCACTTCTTCCATTTCTCACCCATCAATCACCCAGGACAATGGACTTCCTCTTCTAACTAGCTCTCAAATCTCCCACACATCTCTATACCTGTGGCCACTACTACTGTCCCATTGGCCTTTGCTGAAATAGCCTTCTTCCTTTCCAATCCATTTTAAACTGTAAATGGTATCATGGCGTTCTCTTGCTTAAAACCCTTCAAGGTTTTCTACTGCCCTTAGTACAAAGTCCAAATGCCTTAACAGTACTCATATGGCCCTTTAGGACCTGGTCTCTCTACATGTCCAGAGTCATCTCTCACCTCTTCCCTCCTCAAACTCTATGTCCTAGCCATACTGAATTCTTTCTACTCCATGAATGCACTGTACTCTCACTACTGGGCTTTCACAGACATAGTTCCTCTGCTTGGAATACTCCTCCCTCTTCACTTGGCTAATTCCTACTTATTTTTCAGATCATCTTCCTCTAGAACTCTTCCCTCATCCACTGAGCTAGCTTGTAGCCATGTAATGTATTCCCAATTGCATCTGTACTAGTCAAGAAAGTATGGGCTGTGCTGTGGCAACAATAAACCCCAATGCCTTAGTGACTTAATAACATTTTAATTTTTTAAATTTAATTAGGAAATAATTTCAAATTTACAAAAAGTTGCAAACCTAAAAACAGTACAAGGAACATCCATACACCCTTTACCCAGATTTGCCTATTGTTAATATTTTACCCCCATTTGCTTTTGTATTTGAGGGTAAGTTATATAGATTATGGCCCTTTGCCCCTGAATTCTTCAGTGTGTATTTCTTAAGAATAGAGAGGTCTCTTACATAACCGTAGCACAACTGGCATCTTCACAGGTTGACAATACAATACTTTAAAAAATCAAATACAGGCCTTCCCTAGTGGCGCAGTGGTTGAGAATCTGCCTGCCAATGCAGGGGACACAGGTTCGAGCCCTGGTCTGGGAAGATCCCACATGCCACAGAGCAACTAGGCCCGTGAGCCACAACTACTGAGCCTGTGCGTCTGGAGCCTGTGCTCTGCGACAAGAGAGGCCACGATAGTGAGAGGCCCGCGCACCGTGATGAAGAGTGGCCCCCACTTGCCACAACTAGAGAAAGCCCTCACACAGAAACAAAGACCCAACACAGCCAAAAATAAAAATAAATAAATAATTTAAAAAAAAATAAAATAAAATAAAAATAAAAAATCAAATACAATACTTAAAAAAATCTAACCTAATATTCGCATTCCAATTTTGTCAGCTGATCCAATTATGTCCTTTGAAGCACTTTTCCCCTTTCTGTACATAATCCATTCTAGGGGTAGATATAGCATTTAGTTGTCTTCTTTAATCTGGAACATTATCACTGTCTTTCTTTGCCTTTTATGACATTGACATTAAAATTTTTTTTCTCGGGCTTCCCTGGTGGCACAGTGGTTGAGAGTCCGCCTGCCGATGCAGGGGACACGGGTTCATGCCCCGGTCCGGGAAGATCCCACATGCCGCGGAGCGGCTAGGCCCGTGAGCCATGGCCGCTGAGCCTGTGCGTCCGGAGCCTGTGCTCCACAACGGGAGAGACCACGACGGTGAGAGGCCTGCGTACCGCAAAAAAAAAAAAAAAAAAAGTTTTTTTCTCATTCACATCATAGTCTGAAGCAGCCTGGGCTGCCCTCCTCCATTTGTAACTATGCTCACTGGCATGTGTCTCCAAAGTCATCAAGTCTAGGTAAGAGTGAGTATGGAGAAAGGATGTCCTAGATGAAGGTGACACATGGCTTCCACTCACATGCCTTTGGTCAAAATTAATCACAACCCTACCAAATGCAAGGGGCTGAGAAATGTAGAAAAGCAGACAGATGAGTGAGTCTAACAGCCTCTGCCATTCTTCCTACATTTCCTGTATCTTGAAATCTATAATTTTCTATTGTAAATACTTATGAAACTAGTTGTCACACATGCAGATTTTTGACTGTGTCATAGCAGGGTTTCTTTAGTCACTGCCATCTCCCTAGCACCTACTGTAATGCCTAGAACATAGTCAAGCCTCATTAAATATTTGTCGAATGAATGAATGAGCAAGTTTGCTCAGTTTACGTATTATTTTAAGTATCATTCAGCTCAAGAACCCTAACAACATTAGAAGACTCAGAACAGAGTCTACACATTTAGTTTGGTCAAAGAAGTTTCCCTAAATTCCCAAAGAGACAATCAGTTCTAGAAACAAGATGTAAACCATACTAATGACCATAAGTAAAGCCAGGAAATAGTTAATAACTACCTAATTATGGTTTGAAAATTGTTTCTGGAATAGCCACAAATTCTAAGATGCCCACCGACTGCTGGGTAAGATATGTGAATTAAGAGGAAGCAAAGATTCCATTTAAGTCCTATAAATATCTCCAACCAGTCTCTCTGGAGCCTTTAACAATTTGTTAGAGAAGATTCTCTATCTCTTCCTTAAAATCCTTGGTTGCAACTTAACGCTTATGTGAAGGTTACTGAGAATCATAAATAAGACCTTAAAAACCTGCAGCCCACAGCTGTAGAGACACACCAATGTCACGAAACTGGCAAATTGTTCGTGATATCCTTCCCTTATACCTGGTAACCTGGTCAAGTTCCAGCTCTCTTGAGCTGTCACTGCCTCTGTTTAGCTGTTGCTATCTCAGCATCCAGATTCATTAATATGCCCCCATAGTGCTCTATCTTCAGGCTTAAGCTTAGAAATCTCTCATTGTATTTGAGATTGGCTACTTCCATGTCTTTTTCTCACACTAAGCTCTGGGAGATGGGTCCCTGTTTTCTTCACTTACATTTACCCCCAGTAGGCATGTTAACTGGCCAGAGTTGTTACAAATCTGATGGCATAAGCCCGAAGGGTTTTGCACTGTTCTATGGTTTCCTAGTCAGAAACCTCAGCTTTGAACTACCCCTGAAATTGGAGCTGGAACATCTAAGCAGATGTGACTTGGCAGGCAAAGGCTAAGAAAATATATATCATCCTAGCTCCTGTAATAGTGGCTTTCATCATATTTCTTCCCTTTAACACAGCACAGTTAGCTCTTTTGTGAAGACTTTACCTTGAACATCTCTTACTAATTAATCCCATTCCTTCCTGGCAGTCTCGGTACTGCAAATGAGATTCAGCACTGGCTGCTGTGTGATTTGCAGCCACAGGAGTTAGAAAGAGCAGGGCGCCCAGAGAGCACTCTGGAAGGGGTGGGAGAGGAGGAGGGGGGTGAGAGGAGTGATAAATTGTTTATTTGTTCCAAGTAAAGATTACATATCCCCTTCTGGACTTTCTCACTAAGCACTGAATTGTTTTATTACCAAGTCCTGAGAGAGCCAGAAAATGAGTATTAGACATGTGGAAAACATACTTTAAAGAAATAGTTCTTCTGGCAAATAATTTGAAACAGTGCTTTTTTTTCAAGCTGGCCTTTTCTTAATAACCAACATACATATGGTGAGCATTTTATGCCAGGCACTTGTTAAGTTCTTAATGTACACTAATTCTTTAAATCTTTGTATCAACCTTATGAAGTAGATGCCATTATTATGCCCATTTTACAGATGGGAAAACTGAGGTACTGGGAGACTGAGTATAGTCAGGTCTTACAATGTTAAGGGGCAGCGCTAGAATTTGAACTTGGCAGTTTGATTTCAGAGTCAATTCACTTAACCACTACGCCAAACTCTCACAGGAAAAAAGACAACTGTCACTAAATTTCCTTACTTAGTAAATGTTTTACTTTAAGCAAACTGGTTAACCTCAGTATCTGTCTCCTCACCTGGATGAGGCTAATAGTATCCACTTGGCACGTTGGGTAGAAGAATTAGTGGCAGTCTATAAAGTACCTATTACTGGAACCCACAGCATGGACTCCATAGTAGTTATTAATCTTTGTCATTCTTTATATATCAAGAGGGACTCCACAGCAACTTCTGTAAACAGAATCACCAAGATGTAATCATTTAAACCCAAGACCAGAGGCACTAAATAAATATTAATATTTACAGCTTCAGCATTGAAAACCTAACCTCAAGTAGACAAACATTATGGATCCAAACACCTAGGAGAAGTTGCCTAAAATCTTCACCTCTCTCGTCCTGTAGCTCACCAGGTTCTGGTCGGTTCCCAGGGCCAGCCTCACCTGATGGGGAAGGGGTGGCCGGGCTTGGGCAGGCAGGTCAAGTCCAGGCCCTCTGGGCCCATTCAAGATGGGTTTGAGTGTTGGTTCAAAGTCTCCCCAGAGTATACTTCATTCCACACATACCACAGAGCTCAGCCTGGAATCCTCCCCTAGCCTCCCAAGAGCTCTTCAGATTGGGTGTGGCCTGGGTTAACCACCTTGAGAAGATCTAGATTTGAAAGAGCTCTGCTGGGAAGGAGAGAAGAAACAAAGCATCATTCCAAGACCCTCAGAGTTTCCTGGCCCCAGGTTAAGCCTTGCACCAAGGAGGCTAGTCAAGCTCAAAAGTGGCTTTCAGCCTTCATGCAAACTTCTTTCAGGGAAGGAAAAAGCCATAAGACACACAGCTTCCAGCCAGGGCCTGTGACCACAACATTCAGGGCTTTTAGCCTGAGGATGGAAGCCCAGAGGAAATGCAGGCAGAGGGAATAGAGATTAAACAAAGTGGACACCCCTTGGAAGCCCAGCCACATGGAGGATATCCCTGAAGAAGAGCGAGGAGGGTCAGACAGGGTGTCTGTCCTGCCTGGGATCCGCTGAGGCAAAAGGAGGGCCTCAGAAGCTTCAGACAGCCTCATTCTTTCAACGTGGGAAAGTCAATGTGCGACACTGAAGCTGATGCTTTGAGGGTGAAATTGAAAGAGATAATCCTGAAGTGTGGTTTTGTCAGAATAGAATAAAAACTGTCACTAGAAAAAGAAAATTGCTCATGAAAGGGCATGAGCCTTTCCTGTTTACTCAGAAGAGTGAAAAAAAATGCATCTGCTCAGCTGCTGAACTTTGCTTGAAGAGCAAAGAAAAATCTATGAACCAGGAGAACTAGCAGTACCTCCATGCAGGGTAAGGATTCGTGGTCAAATTAAAACTTCATTTTGAAGAAATTGTTGTTAAAGTCCCTAGACATGAAATTATTATAATTAGGTAATAGCTCCTGAACTTAAATCTCTCATCAAACTGAGAGTGGGGAAAAGGTAGCTACCCTGGACCTCATTAAAACTAAATGAATAAATACCAGCTTCCAGAAGAATGCCAACGAGAAAAAAATGCCAAAGAGAAAAAAATGCAGTGAGTGTAAGCTCAGGAAGGGGCAGGGGCAAAACACTGGAGCAGAAGGAACTCTAAACTGGGTGCAGGAAACCTGGGTCTGTGTCCTGCTGGCAGCTGCCTGACTTTGGACAAATGGCTCAAGCCAGTGTTTCTTAAACTATAGCATAATTATTCAGAATCCTCTGGAGGGCTGGTTAAAATGCTGGACCCCACCCCAGAGTTAACATGCAGATTGCTGGGCCCCATGCCCAGAGTTTCAGGTTCCCTGGGTATACGGAGCCTGCAAATTTGCATTTCTAACAGGTTCCCAGGGGAGGCTGATGCTTCTGGTCCTAGGACCACACCTTTGGATCCGTGAGGCCTATCAATTTCCATATCAATAAAATGACAGTGGAAACCAGGTGATCTCTAAACTCTCCTCCTGTTCTAAAATTCTATGAGATGAACAACCTGGGAAAGCAAGAACAGTAGCAAAAGATTTACCCTACAATAGTAGGAACAGCTCTGCTTGCTGCCTGAACTTTCAGGGAGCTATCAAGAGGAATGTACTCTGATTCAGTTGATCTACTGAAGACCCAACAGCAGGACAGAACCCTAAGCAACACATCCTGTGTGGCAGCAGCAGTGCTGTGGCTCATCAGTCTTTCCCATTATATTTATTAATATATATTTATATTAATTTATTAATAAATATGTATCTCTTATAACCAGAATGTGTATGTAAAAGTATGTAAAACTGACATAGCTAAGGACTAATTGAGCAAACTTGATAGAAATATGTATTTTTATTCATATTTATAATTAGTTGAGTTTATTTATATGCATACATGTATGTATAATTAAACCTATATATATTTCTCAGAAAAACTTACATAACTTTACATGTAATACTCATATGCTAACTCTTCTATGATGTCTCCCCTGATCCCTCACAATCAGTTTCATGTAGTAAAAACTCTTGCTTTTAGATGAGAAACTTATCTAATATATATGTATATTTAATTACTCGTACAGTTAAAAAAATGACTTTAGGGTGAAGCTGCCCTAAGTTTGCATTTTGGCTCCACGTTTGGTAACTAAGAGATGTTGGGCAAGTTACTCAACCCCTCTGAACCTCAGTTTCCCTGCAGGGAAAATGGGGGCAAAAAATACTTACCTCATAGGGTCAATGTGAGAATTATATGAGTTAATGTATAATAAAGCACCACATTTATAAAATGGTAGCTATTATTATAAAACAGTGTGCTTCTTACTCTTTTCATTAAAATGTTAAATAAATTACGTATGGAGCTTTAATACATGTTAAATTAACATAATCAGTCTCTAACTTAAAAAATTAGGTCTCTATTTCCAAGGTTAATTTCAAAAATAATGTAGGGCCTGTCAGATGGCTCCCAGGAGGGGAAATGTTGATAAATGTGGTAACCTAACAAGCAATGACCATGACCTAAGGGAAACAGTATCATTTTATGAATTTGCTAGTTGGTCTTTCCTGTTAGATCTTTAGCCATGACTGAGAGACAATGATTCATGTTTGAAATAGTCTTTTTGGCCAATGTCTCTGAACTTAACTACTTTGGAGTCTCTCACCACCACTTTCCACTGCCTATTTGCTATTTCCACACACAGCCTCTTCCATATTATCACCTGGACATAAGTGCCTGCCATCATCCAGTCACATTAACAGATACCTCAATGCTTTGGATTCACCTACTGTGAGCAAACTATGCATAAAGATCCAGGCTTTGCCTTGAGCTGAAGTTTTTGCCTAAGGTCTTCAGTTTTACATTTGGTCTATAATTAATTATGTTTATTAAATTGTCAAGCATTTGGAGAACCGCTCATGGACAAAGCTCTGGGCTGAGCACTCAGGAGGGCTATGTTTGGGGAAAAACATAATCTTAGACTCTAACAGGAGAAATAGTATCTAGATGCACGTAACTATCGCAGGTAGAGAGTAGAATGTAATGAGTATCACAAAGGATCGCTCCAAACTACGACATGCAGTTCAGAAGACAAAATCTTTTCCTACCAGGAGAGGTCTAGGAAGGTAGGACAATGAGCAGTTTTAAAGTTTTGTATTTCTCTAAAACAGCATAAACTGAAAGAGGAAACTGCAGGATGAGGCAATGATATTTACAAAGATATTGACATATAAAGGTGGGATTTCTTTTGGCCACAAGTAACATAGGAAATGTAAAGGAATGGACAATAGTTAACATTGACTCACATTTGCTGAACGCCTGCCGTGTGCTTTATGTACTTTATGTACTCGTCCATTATTTTATCTGATCTTCATAACAACCTTATGGAGTAACTATTAACTGAAACCAACACACTTTCCCATCCCTGGAAACAATAATAGGAACAGGCAAAAATAGTTTAGCTATTTGTTCCTGAAATACTCCTGGAAGATAAGACTGTGAAGCACATAAAATAGCTCCCGTCAAGACTCTTGCCTCCTGGCACCCACCAATCCAAAGCTACTGTCATAAACTGCCCAATCCCAACATCTCCTGCCTTTTAAGACCTGCCTTAAAGTCATGCAGCCCAGGACCTAAAGCCCTATAAAAACCCACTCTTGACTTCCCCCTTCTGAGACACTATTCTTTGCCAAGTGATGATCTTTCCTTAACTGCAGTAAGTCTAATAAACTTAGCTGTGCTTGAGCAACAGATTTTTTTAGTTGTATTTTGAAGACAACTACTAATATTACCACTGATATTGAGGACATACTAATAATATTATATCCCCATTTTACAGATGAGGAAACTGAAGCACAGAAAGGTGAACTAACTTGTTCAGTGTTTCAACAGTCAGTGGCAGGGTTCGGATTGAAACCCAGATTTTCTGATCCTTAAGTCCAAGCTCTTAACCAGACAGTGGCAAGTTGGGGAGTCTGAATATTTTGGGTACTCAAAGGGATGTTCAAAGGCCCCTCCTCCCAAAGCCTTCTTGACTCCTGCCTTCTACAACAGGAGGAACTTCCTGAGGAACTCCCTCTACAACATCACTAGCAAGGGGCCAGGGGGTTTCTGTTTCAACATTTCTAGATACGGGTCCTTGCTGACTCAGAAGACAGCCCCTTGCATGATTCAACTGAACTAATCATTCTTTAGCTCTAGGCTTTTACAAAAGAAAAGAAGTCCACTTATTAGGAGCATGGACCCACCCCATATTCCCTCACCCCTGGCCCAAGAGTAAAAGATGATCCAGGGTCTTTCTCCTTGGAATGGTGTTGGCTTGTGGTGTCATGATTTTAAACCATCTAAACCATGGTTCAGCTTAGCAGGCCCCTTGATTTTCATCCTGGGATATCCAGGGAAACAGAGTTGGGCCTTCAGACATCCCTTGATGCTACCAACCACAGCACTTCCAGTTAGTTCCCAGGTCTCAGATGTTTATGCTGAATTTCCAGACTACTGTTCAGTAGAGTACAGCCAGCTTCTCAGTGATCCTTTTCCCCAAAGCTGTTACTTCAGAAGTAGGGAGCACCAGCTAAGGAGGCATGCAGGAGACAACTCACTGAGTTATAACTCAGTAATAACTGAGTTATTTCCTCCTGAAACTCAGGCAGAGGATGCAGGGTCTAATTTCTATTTGATTACTTCTGTTTTTTTATTTAATGAACAAGAACATCCTTCTGGCTGAGTCGTGCTCACTGGTACAAAGTTAACTTTGTGATCACTTCTGAGACAAAATATAATTAGAAATTCCTTGGCTTCTATCTTTTCCAAAGGGATATACATACACAGAAGAAAATGATCATACATAAGACAATATCTCATTTGTCTTTTTTCATTCTGACCTCAAGTTTAGAAAATTACCCATAGAATTTCAAGAAGAATTCACTACTAAAGTGATACTTTGTATCACTACAAAGATACTAATTTAGCTCTGAAATTCACATCAACCATAAACTTGAGCATCAAGTCTTCCACCAAAATCATTAATTTTTTTAAAAGAGGGTGAGAGCAATGACAGTTTCCTGGAACACATCTCGCTCAGCTCCCTGCAATGAAATTCACCCAGGCTCAGTGAGTTGAGCTCAGTTTCAGAAACTACACTCTTATTACCTCCTCCCGAGTCTTGTGCTTCAGTTTCCTTAATAATTCTTAACTAGAATTGCTTTTCCTTTCTGAGAAATTGATATCTCCCTCCTCCATACACATATAGCAATTTATTCGTACTTCTCTCCTAGCACTTACTCCTGTCCTGGGCCATAGTTCATTATAAGCAGCTTAAATGCAGGGACCATTTTTTGTGCCCTTTCAGTACCTATCACTGTGTGGATAGGAGCCCCAACACTGTTTGTTGAGTTGCTGAGTGGAGCTAATGAAAAAGACATTTTGAAAGAGTAGTTCAGGATGATTAATCTGGCTGTGGCACGAGGGAGACTTGGGAAAGTGTGCAGAATAGAAGTAAGAGCATCACTTAAAGAGTGATGATGATATCTTAGTGTGAGATTAGAAGGGCCTGAAATAGGCGGGTGGCAACGGGAATGGAAGTAAAGGACCAATATGAGAGAAAACTGGGGAAAGAAAAGGCATGGTTGACAAGTGATTGAATCCATGGGGTGAATGAGCATGCCCAAGATAACTAGCTGATGACCAAAAATTCATGCTTCCTTAGAATATCATCAAGACGTGACTGCCCCTGCAGGGACTACATTTCCCCATTCCCCTTGCACCTAGGTGGGGCCACACAACTAGCTTTTCCCATTGAAATGTGAAAGGAAGTAATGTGTGTCACTTCCAGATCAAAGTGGTTAAAAAGTGGGTGAGAGGGGGCGCTGGAGGGGGAGAGGGGGCTCCCTGGCCTGCGGTGGTCCTGGCACCCTCGCACCTGCCCCTGGAGCGGCCACCCTCCCTCTCCTCTCCCCAGCCCCCTCCATGGGCGCCCGCCCTTGCCTGGCGCCACAGGTCTGTTCAGCCCCCTGGGCCCCCTCTCCAGCCGCCGCCCCACATCTCCCAGGAGCCAGGCTGGTTTCAGAAATGCCCTTACAGCAGCAGCCATGTGGCTGACAGGGTCTTGGGGCTCTGGCTGCGTGACAGGCCTGTGCCTCTGAGGAGGGAGAGCCAACTTCAGGACACTGGTCCACCAGAGACGTCCCAGCTTCACATAATATCAAATGGCGAAAGTTCTCCCAGAGATCTCCATCTCAATGCTAAGACACAGCTCCACTCAATGACCAGCAAGCTACAGTGCTGGACACCCTATGCCAAACAACTAACAAGACAGGAACACAAGCCCACCCATTAGCAGAGAAGCTGCCTAAAATCATAATAAGGTCACAGACACCTCAAAACACACCACCGGGGCTTCCCTGGTGGCACAGTGGTTGGGAGTCTGCCTGCCGATGCAGGGGACGTGGGTTTGTGTCCTGGTCCAGGAAGATCGCACGTGCTGCGGAGCAGCTGGGCCCGTGAGCCATGGCCGCTGAGCCTGCTCGTCCGGAGCCTGTGCTCCGCAACGGGAGAGGCCACAACAGTGAGAGGCCCATGTACCGCTAAATAAATAAATAAATACATAAATAAAAAAAATACCACCGGACGCAGTCCTGCCCACCAGAAAGACAAGATCTAGCCTCATCCACCACACCACACAGGCACCAGTCCCCTCCACCAGGAAGCCTACACAACCCACTGAACCAACCTTACCCACTGGGGGCACGCACCAAAAACAAGGGGAACTACGAAACTGCAGCCTGCAAAAAGGAGACCCCAAGCACAGTAAGTTAAGTAAAATGAGAAGACAGAGAAATACACAGCAGATGAAGAAGCAAGGTAAAAACCCACCAGACCGAACAAATGAAGAGGAAATAGGCAGTCTACCTGAAAAAGAATTCAGAGTAATGATAGTAAAGATGATCCAAAATCTTGGAAATAGAATGGAGAAAATACAAGAAACATTTAACAAGGACCTAGAAGAACTAAAGAGCAAACAAACAATGATGAACAACACAATAAATGAAATTAAAAATTCTCTAGGAGGAATCAATAGGAGAATAACTGAGGCAAAAGAACGGATAAGTGACCTGGAAGATAAAATAGTGGAAATAACTACCAGAAAGCAGAATAAATAAAAAAGAATGAAAAGAATTGAGGGCACTCTCAGAGACCTCTGGGACAATATTAAACACACCAACAGGGCCTCCCTGGTGGCGCAGTGGTTGAGAGTCCGCCTGCCGATGCAGGGGATACGGGTTCGTGCCCCGGTCTGGGAGGATCCCATATGCCGCGGAGCGGCTGGGCCCGTGAGCCATGGCCGCTGAGCCTGCGCGTCCGGAGCCTGTGCTCCGCAGCGGGAGAGGCCACAACAGTGGGAGGCCCGCATACCGCAAAAAAAAAAAACAAAAAAAAAAAACAAAAAACACCAACATTCCAATTATAGCGGTGCCAGAAGAAGAAGAGAAAAAGAAAGGGACGGAGAAAATATCTGAAGAGATTATAGTTTAAAACTTCCCTAATATGGGAAAGGAAATAGCCAATCAAGTTCAGGAAGCACAGAGAATCCCATACAGGATAAATCCAAGAAGAAACATGTCAAGACACATATTAATGAAACTATCAAAAATTAAATACAAAGAAAAAATATTAAAAGCAGCAAGAGAAAAACAACAAATAACATACAAGGGAATCCCCAAAAGGTTAACAGTTGATCTTTCTGCAGAAACTCTGCAAGCCAGAAGGGAGTAGCAGGACATACTTAAAGTGATGAAAGGGAAAAACCTACAACCAAGATTAATCTACCCAGCAAGGATCTCATTCAGATTGAATGGAGAAATTAAAAACTTTACAGATGGGCTTACCTAGTGGCGCAGTGGTTGAGGGTCCGCCTGCCGATGCGGGGGATGTGGGTTCGTGCCCCGGTCCGGGAGGATCCCACATGCCGCGGAGTGGCTGGGCCCGTGAGCCACGGCCACTGGGCCTGCGCATCCAGAGCCTGTGCTCCGCAATGGGAGAGGCCACAGCAGTGACAGGCCCACGTACCGCAAAAAAAAAAACCAACAAACTTTACAGACAAGGAAAAGCTAAGAGAATTCAGCACCACCAAACCAGCTTTATAACAAACGCTAAAGGAACTTCTCTAGGCAGGAAACACAAGATAAGGAAAAGACCTACAATAACAAACCCAAAACAATTAAGACAATGTTAATAGGAACATACATATCAATAACTACCTTAAATGTAAATGGATTAAATGCTCCAACCAAAAGACATAAGCTGGCTGAATGGATACAAAAACAAGAGCCATATATATGCTGTCTACAACAGACCGACTTCAGACCGAGGGATATATACAGACTGAAAGTGAGGGGATGGAAAAAGATATTCCATGAAAATGGAAATCAAAAGAAAGCTGGGGTAGCAGTTCTCATATCAGACAAAATAGACTTTAAAATAAAGACGATTACAAGAGACAAAGGACACTACATAATGATCAAGGGATCAATCCAAGAAGAAGCTATAACAATTGTAAATATTTATGCACCCAACATAGGAGCACCTCAATACATAAGGCAAATGTTAACAGCCATTAAAAGGGAAATCAACAGTAACACAATCATAGTAGGGGACTTTAACACCCCACTTTCACCAATGGACAGATCATCCAAAATGAAAATAAATAAGGAAACACAAGCTTTAAATGATACATTAAACAAGATGGACTTAATTGATATTTATAGGACATTCCATCCAAAAACAACAGAATACACTTTCTTCTCAAGTGCTCATGGAACACTCTCCAGGATAGATCATATCCTGGGTCACAAATCAAGCCTTGGTAAATTTAAGAAAATTGAAATCATATCAAGTATCTTTTCCAGCTACAATGCTATGAGACTAGATATCAATTACAGGAAGAAATCTGTAAAAAATACAAACACATGGAGGCTAAACAATACTCTACTTAATAACAAAGAGATCACTGAAGAAATCAAAGAGGAAATCAAAAAATACCTAGAAACAAACGACAGTGAAAACACGATGACCCAAAACCTATGGATGCAGCAAAAGCAGTTCTAAGAGGGAAGTTTATAGCAATACAATCCTACCTCAAGAAACAAGAAACACCTCAAATAAACAACCTAAACTTACACCTAAAGCAATCAGAGAAAGACGAATAAAAAAACTCCACAAGTTAGCAAAAGGAAAGAAATAAAAAAGATCAGATCAGAAATAAATGAAAAAGAAATGAAGGAAACGAGAGCATAGATCAATAAAACTGAAAGCTGGTTCTTTGAGAAGATAAACAAAATTGATAAACCATTAGCCAGATTCATCAAGAAAAAACCGGAGAAGACTCAAGTCAATAGAATTAGAAATGAAAAAGAAGAAGTAATAACTGACTCTGCAGAAACACAAAGAATCATAAGGGATTACTACAAGCAACTATATGCCAATAAAATGGACAACCTGGAAGAAATGGAAAAATTCTTAGAAAAGCACAACCTTCTGAGACTGAATCAGGAAGAAATAGAAAATATAAACAGACCAATCACAAGCACTGAAATTGAGACTGTGATTAAAAACCTTCCAACAAACAAAAGCCCAGGACCAGATGGCTTCACAGGCAAATTATATCAAACGTTTAGAGAAGAGCTAACACCTATCCTTCTCAAACTCTTCCAAAATATAGCAGAGGGAGGAACACTCCTAAACTCATTCTACAAGGCCACCATCACCCTGATACCAAAACCAGACAAAGATGTTACAAAAAAGGAAAACTACAGGCCAATATCACTGATGAACATAGATGCAAAAATCCTCAAAAAAAATACTAGCAAACACAATCCAACAGCACGTTAAAAGGATCATACACCATGATCAAGTGGGGTTTATCCCAGGAATGCAAGGATTCTTCAATATATGCAAATCAATCAATGTGATACACCATATTAACAAGTTGAAGGAGAAAAACCGTATGATCATCTCAATAGATGCAGAAAAAGATTTCAACAAAATTCAATTCCAATTTATGATAAAAACCCTCCAGAAAGCAGGCATAGAGGGAACATAACTCAACATAATAAAGGCTATATATGACAAACCCACAGCCAACATCGTTGAGACAATGGTGAAAAACTGAAACCATTTCCACTAAGATCAGGAACAAGACAAGGTTGTCCACTCACACCACCACTATTCAACATAGTTTTGGAAGTCCTAGCCATGGCAATCAGAGAAGAAAAAGAAATAAAAGGAATCCAAATCAGAAAAGAAGAAGTAAAACTGTCACTGTTTGCAGATGACATGATACTATACATAGAGAGTCCTAAAGATGCTACCAGAAAACTACTAGAGCTAATCAATGAATTTGGTAAAGTAGCAGGATACAAACTTGATGCACAGAAATCTCTTGCATTCCTATACTCTAATGATGAAAAATCTGGAAAAGAAATTAAGGAAACACTCCCATTTACCACTGCAACTAAAAGAATAAAATACCTAGGAATAAACCTACCTAAGGAGACAAAAGAACTGTATGCAGAAAACTATAAGACACTGATGAAAGAAATTAAAGATGATACAAACAGATGGAGAGATATACCATGTTCTTGGATTGGAAGAATCAACATTGTGAAAATGACTATACTACCCAAAGCCATCTACAGATTCAATGTAATCCCTATCAAACTACCATGGCATTTTTCACAGAACTAGAACAAAAAGTTTCACAATTTGTGTGGAAACACAAAAGGCCCCGAATAGCCAAAGCAGTCTTGAGAAAGTAAAATGGAGCTGGAGGAATCAGGCTCCCTGACTTCAGACTATACTACAAAGCTACAGTAATCAAGACAGTATGGTATTGGCACAAAAGCAGAAATATAGTTCAATGGAACAGGATAGAAAGCCCAGATATAAACCCACGCACCTATGGTTACCTTATTTTTGATAAAGGAGGGAAGAATGTACGATGGAGAAAAGACAGCCTCTTCAATAAATGGTGCTGGGAAAACTGGACAGCTACATGTAAAAGAATGAAATTAGAACACTCCCTAACACCATATACAAAAATAAACTCAAAGTGGGTTAAAGACCTAAATGTACGGCCAGACACTACAAAACTCTTAGAGGAAAACATAGGCAGAACACTCTATGACATAAATCACAGCAAGATCCTTTTTGACTGACCTCCTATAGAAATGTAAATAAAAACAAAAATAAACAAATGGGACTTAATTACACTTAAAGACTTTTGCACAGCAAAGGAGAACATAAACAAGATGAAAAGACAACCCTCAGAATGGGAGAAAATATTTGCAAATGAAGCAACTAACAAAGGATTAATCTCCAACATTTACAAGCAGCTCTTGCAGCTCAATATCAAAAAACAAGCAACCCAATCTAAAAATGGGCAGAAGACCCAAATAGACATTTTTCCAAAGAAGATACACAGATTGCCAACAAACACATGAAAGCATGCTCAACATCACTAATCATTAGAGAAATGAAAATCAAAACTACAACGAGGTATCACCTCACACCAGTCAGAATGGTCATCATCAAAAAATCTACAAACAATAAATGCTGGAGAGGGTGTGGAGAAAAAGGAATCCTCCTGCACTCTTGGTGGGAATGTAAATTGATACAGCCACTATGGAGAACAGTATGGAGGTTCCTTAAAAAACTAAAAATAGAACTACCATACAACCCAGCAATCCCACTACTGGGCATATACCCTGAGAAAACCATAATTCAAAAAGAGTCATGTACCACAATGTTTATTGCAGCTCTATTTACAATAGCCAGGACATGGAAGCAACCTAAGTGTCCATCAACAGATAAATGGATAAAGAAGATGTGGCACATATATACAGTGGAATATTACTCAGCCATAAAAAGAAATTAAATTGAGTTATTTGTAATGAGGTGGATGGACCTAGAGTCTGTCATACAGAGTGAAGTAAGCCAGAAAGAGAAAAACAAATATTGTATGCTAACACATGTATATGGAATTTAAGAAACAAAAGAAAAATGGTCATGAAGAACCTAGGGGCAAGACAGGAATAAAGACGCAGACCTACTAGAGAATGGACTTGAGGACACGGGGAGGGGGAAGGGTAAGCTGGGACAAAGTGAGAGAGTGGCCTGGACATATATACACTACCAAATGTAAAATAGATAGCTAGTGGGAAGCAGCCGCATAGCACAGGGAGATCAGCTCGGTGCTTTGTGACCACCTAGAGAGGTGGGATAGGGAGGGTGGGAGGGAGGGAGACGCAAGAGGGAAGAGATATGGGGATATATGTATATGTATAACTGATTCACTTTGTTATAAAGCAGAAACTAACACACAATTGTAAAGCAGTTATACTCCAATAAAGATGTTAAAAAAAAAAGTGGGTGAAAAATCCCTATGATTTTTTGTCTCATCTGTCACCCAGAAGGAGAGAATTCCAAGGTCCTGGAGGAGCCTGGAGACAATTTGGAAGACGCCTGTGTCCTTGAGTGACCACACGGAAGGCTGCCTACTAACTGAGAACACTGATATTGTACTTTACATGAGTGAGATGTGAATTGCTATTGTGTTTAGTTTATCTGTTACAGCAGCTAGTGTTTTCTTAATTAAAATAGAAAGGGGCAGGAAAAGCCGTGGATGCTTTGGGTCCCTCGTGGCGTCCAGTACTTTGGAGAATGGTGGCACTGTCTTAATATAATGAGGGGTAACAAGAGGAGGACCATTAAAGAGGGGAATTTCAATACACAGCTGAATGATATAATGATGTGAGGAAGATGCCAGAAACTGGAAGTCAGAAGGCTCAGCCCAAGACTAAGTTGCTCTGCTTAAAAAATATGTCCTTAAACAAATTCCTTAACTTTTCAGCCTCAATTTCCTCATCCAGAGTGTAATATATGAAGGCAAGTCTTATAAACAATAAATAGCTATTCCAATGTAAAATGGTATTATTTTAATCTAATCACCCCCTTTTAAAATGACAGGGGAACTTACAGATCATCTGAGTGAGAAAAATGCTAAATCTCACATAGCAGTTACTATAAGTGGGCACTGTGTTAACTCATATCATCTTCATGACATAGATATTATTATTATTATCATCACTAATTTATAGGTGAAAAAATTGAAACACAGATGGGTTAAGTAATTTTCTCAAGGTCACACCACTAATAAGTGGAAAGTAGGGATCAAACCCAGGCAGTCTGCTTTCCAAATCTGTGCTCTTTACCACCACGAGAAGATATCGTCTCTAGGTACAGCTTCTTCATTTTAGATGTAGAAACGTAGGTCATGTAACACAGGTGGTTATGCACTAAATATAGACTACAGTGACAGAGAAGGCAATTTTCTCCCTGGGAAAATTCTAGTTTCTCATAAAAGGCTGGTTCTGCAGAAAATCACTGAGCTGAGAATGCATAAATTACTAAAGAAACCTAACCAGATATTTGAGCAGAATTTATGTTGATAGGAGAAAAAGCAAAATGAGCTTTACCCTTGCCATATCTTTCAAATATAAAACAGGAGGGATAAGCAGATGGATTTATTTAAATTTTTTCCAGGCAAACTTTTCCTGTGGTTCTAAGACAGATCAAGGTCCTGAGGGAAGTGAACTCCAGTCCCTTGAACCCTTTCCAATCTGGAGCAGAAAAATGGCCCCAGGGTGACCAAGAGGCCAGATCAAGCTCAACTCTACTTCTGAAAGCTTTTAGCCACGGTAAACCAAGTATAAGGAGCTGCTAGGAGAGCATACAACATGCCTCCTCCTTCTTGATTTCCTGAGATGCTCATCCCTGAGGAACCTGAATGTCCAAGCAGAGCCCCTGACAGGTGAGTGATGCCAACTGAAACTCTCTCTGGACAAAGCCACCTGTAAACAAGACTCTGTCCTCCAGATGCCATCTGAAGCCACCACATGAAAGAGTGGCCTCTCCTCATGTGAGACCCTTCACACTTGCTTACATTCAGGTCAGAGAATATCTCATGTATCTGTAAGCCCCAGGGCCAACATGGTTCTCCCCTGGAACCAATAGCATCCACATGGTTTTCTCATTCTTACTGACCCTGTTTGTGGAATGTCATCATTCTCTTACAACACAGGTGGAACATCTTAGATGAATTTCCAGATGGCTAGTCTGCCCCTTTCTATTTCCCACACTGAGAGAGACGCAGGTCTATTGATTGCAACAGACCTGCGCAGACACTTTTGAGTATGTTTGTCATCTTTATATGGACTGTTTATCTCTGACCATTCGTTGGCCTTGATTAATTCAAGAAGACTCAAAAATCAAAACACATTGACAAAGATCTCTATTATGAAATGTGAAATGATAAGATAAAATCAAGGAGAAAAAAATCATTCAGAAGAGAGTTAAGTAGGGACATTGGGAATCTATGATGAAGAGAAAGAGACCAATTACTGCACAGACTTTTTCCTCCTTTCCCAATGCCAGGGGTCTAGAGATACAGATAACACCTGCCCCTGCATCACAGGCTATTGCAGAAAGGAAGGGAGAACTGTTCTTTACCTTTGGACTACACCACTTACAAAGCCTCTCCTATATCTTACCTAATTGGTTCCCCCAACAACCCATTTTATAGAAAACTGGGGTCAAATTATTTAAGTGATTTGCTCTAAGTCACAGAGTTCTAAACAGAATGTGTCTACAGATTCCAACCCCAGGCTCTTTGTCCCACACCACACTCTCTCTTGCATCACCAAGTGAATGTGTGGGAAAAAAACACTGTTTCCACCATCAGCTATATGATCAAGGATGAATTACAACTTCTTTAGGGCCTCAGTGTCTTCACTTGGAAAATGAGGTTACACTAGAAATGGATGATCTACAGTTCTGAAAGTCCATGAATCCAGACGTCTGTCCTCCATCAAGTTTAACAAAACAGTATTTTTTAAATTGCCAGTTATAATTAGTGGATCATGACATTAATTTAGTGGGTAGCCACCATTACCTTTTTTTTTTAAGTGACAGAACAGAAAAGGTTTGAATAGAATAAGGAAGGGTAAGATAGGAAAAAATGTCAGCATGCATCCCATGAAGTCAGGGTGAACACTGTTTTGTAAAACTGGGTGTATGCACTGAGTCATAATATAAAATTTATTTCTTACTATAAGACACAGTCAAAAATGATTGAAACTCAGGTTTAAATTATAGAGTCATATGACACATTACAGCAGAGTTTTACTGTATTCCAAAAATACGTATACACTTGCTTGGGGTGGGGAGGGGTGTTGTTATTTTGTTTGTTTTTGTGATTCATCTGGCTCTGGTTTAACTTTCTCTTCCTTTTTTGTTATCTTTTCCCCCAACCAGGAGTTCTCATCCCCTCCTTCACTTTCTCATTTGCTTTGGGGAGGTTTCTGGCTGCTGCCAGAAAGGGGAGTTCTGAACGAAGAGAAGGCAATGGGGTGTTAAATGGCATTGCATGTTCTGCAAAGCTCATGACATCTGATTTCCTGAAAGGGGGAAGCACAAATGACAAAGAAAGTCTAGTTGGAAGGAGACTGAAGGCCCTAGAGATTCTGAACAATAGTGTTGTGGTCTAGGAGGGAGGGGGGCTATAATTTATATATCTTTGTCTCTTCCATCTTCTCCTTGTAGGAGGGTGATTAACATAAATGTGTTCCAACTCTTCAAATAAGGGTCTCTCATAAGGGGCCTATGTTGAGGGAAGTGGGGATTGTTTCTGCTTTCCCAAGGCCGGCAGCCTAAGAGAAAATTGTTTAAATTCATATAGGGAATGGAAGTTTGGGGAGGAAATTGAAGACTACGTCTTCTAGTCTGTTGCTCAAAACCACTCTCTTCCCCAAAACGATTGACCCCTCTAGCTCAAGTTTAAGCAGGTGAGGCAAGTAGTTCCATGGGACTGGATACTTCCATGACCCTGGAGCCTCCCACAAGAGATTTCCAATTGTTACCCTTTCCTGGATCCTCTTGGGTACAAAACCTCTGACTTCCTGTGTGATTTGAAGTCCCAGTCAGTGGCTAGAAAACAGAGTCTGAGATGAAGGTCGGTAAAAACATTTGACTGAGACCTTTTATTCTAAATCATCTGGCTGGAAACTCAAGATGTGGCATCCTAATTCTTCCTTTCAGCCTGGTCTCAGGACAGCTTGGCTTGGAATAATGTCCAGGAAATTATTAATAATGAGAAACTTTCATTCCCAGCAGGCCCAGTCTATTAATAGGGAGGTGAAATGTGTGATCTCATGGGTTCTGCATAAAAACTCTCTTTTGGCCTCTCAATGGCAAAAATACCAGTGTTTCCTTCAAGGGGCTGCAGGTGGAGGTGAGACAGGGCAGTCCCCTGGTTCTAACTGGCTCCCTGCGCTGAGGTCTGTGCATAGAGTCATAGTGTCCACTTCGGATCTGCCTGGCAACGATGCCTTGTCTAGTGCTACTGTGTTAAGCGGCCCCTGTGGCTTTATAAAACAGTTGACCTGCTATTGACCTGTTCTGCGTCCTTGCAGCTCAGGAGCAGTCTCTCTGGCTAATCTATCATGGGCCCCATGATAGATTATAATGAAGATTACAAAGGCACTCTTAAACCTAATGTCTCCCAACTGCCCCATAGTACAAGGAGCAGTTTCCTGTTAGAGGAGCATGGGTGAGCCCCTCCAGGGACATTAGGTCAATAGCAGTGACTCCAGAGCTGCTCAGTAACAACCCCCTCTTAGCTTCTATCCCTCCAAGGAAAGCCAATGGTCCATCAGGGTCAGCCCCACATTTTTTCAGAACACAAACCTTTCCTTCATTTATTCCCACATCCCAAAGTGGCTGCAACAAGTTTCTACAGGTAAAATCTTATCTGTAGCATTAAAAGTGAGTTACCAGGATTTATCCTTCTGTGCTTTCTACTGGGTGGGGATGTTTAGCATCATTCCTGCCCTGGCCATAGTCAAATAAGTTAAGCACTTGCAGATGAGAGAACCAAAGTACTAAAGAGTACTTTGAGTACTCGGATTAGATAAAATCAATGTTGACAATCAACTTCCTGTGTAAGACAAGAAGTTCACCAAAGGAGCTGGGTAGCTGCAATATGAACCTGGGTTTACTGAGAATTGAGTTTCCTGGGTATCAACACAGAGGGAGTTTAATGAGTTTCCCAGCTTTCTTCATTCAAGAGGAAGGAACTGTGCCATCTCCTCAGAGGAAGTAAAGCATGTCCTTAAATTTTTCCCTAAGATAAATTTCTCCCATGAAGCTTCATATTAGAGACACTGCATGGACGATGCCCTCAACAACATGAAGTGCAGTCACAATTTCAATAGGGCACTTGTCATTTCTCTTGGTGAACCAGCAGGGTAACAAAACACAGCTCAGTGAAAGCAGTCTGCTGGAGGCCAAGCAGGATGGCCTGAGCACATCTTTCCTATGGTCTGGCTTGATCAAAGAATGAAGAATAGAGTACCTGAAAAAATGAATGGGCCTTTCAACAGTCCTCTATAAAGAGTACTTTCTTTGTGGAAAATACTAGAGTGGTCAATCATGGCCTGCCCCGCTCTCCAAGTCTCCCTCCCCTAAGGAATCTACTCCATGTTAAAGCCACCATGACCTCACCTGCACTGGACACAGGTGGTTAGAGAAGGGTAGGCATTTCATCAGATGGCCAGATTCCTGAGGCCTGACTTGAAAGATGAACAGGGCTAAGCAGATTATTCCCCAGGAATTTGAATCCAAAGCCCCAGTTGGCATCAGGAATTGTTCTGAGATCAGAGGTGGGAAAAGCTGCAATGGCCAAGTACTGAGGTTGAGGAAGAGGGAAGAAGATGCCATATGATATTAGGAAAGACAGCTGGTAAAGAGTGAGAACAGAGCACATCTACACACAGAGACAGAAACAGGGCAAATCAGAGACCGTGCAGCTCTTGAGACTGTGATCATATACTCTCCCCCAAAGCTGCCTTGGATCCAAACCACCTCCCATTTCTAGACCTAGCTATGGTGATCCCTGGGGGAGCCCTAGATTCTTATAATAAACTCTCAGTTTCTCCAGTAAGGTTGAGTAGGTCTTTATTCCTTGCAAATAAAGAGCCTGACCAAAATGCAGGCTTTTAATAAGAGTTGAAAACAGACAGTATTATGCCCCAGTCTCTACATTGCAAGCATCGTGTTGTTGAGTGAGGGCAGATCCAATGAATGAGAGATCAAAAGCAGATGGTATGACACACAACAACATGGATGGATCTCAAAGGCATTATGTTGAGTGAAAGAAGCCAGTCTTAAGAGGTTACATACTGTATGACTCCATTTATATGTCATTCTTGAAAAAACACATAATAGTGATGGAGAACAGATCAATGGTTCCCAGGGGCAGGTGTGGGAAGAGAGTGTGACTATAACAGGACAGCACAAAGGGATTTGGGGGGATGGTGGTGCTAGTGGTGGTTACACAAATCTATACTTGTCTTTAAAGACATAGAACAGTAAAAAGAAAAGAAGGGAGGGAGGGAAGGAGAGGTGATCGCTCAAGTGAGAAGCGCTACTAAATGAGACCTTCAGACAGACCAGAAGTTGGGCCAACTCTAGGCAAAACTGTCTCAGCATATGCTCTTCTCGTTGCTCTTAGCCTTATCTTTTCATCCCTCAACTCCTCCTTCTTTTCTTTCTGGCTGACATGGCCTTCATAACAAAATCAAACCAAGGAAATGAGCAATGAAGGTGGAATTTCAGGTATCAGCCAAGAGGTGAGAGAGGTTTTGAGCTGGGATCAGGTCTTGCCATCTCTCCTAAAATCACACTGTAAGTCAGAAGTAGTTCACATGATTAGCTCCAGGTATAGGCTCTCCTGGGAAATTGAGTATCTGGCTTTCATTTTTTTTGTGCCCAACTGCCATCTTTTCCTGCCATTATCAAATTCACTTTTCCCTTCTTTTTTTATACCCAGCAGCATCTCTTTTTACCTATTCAGGAAGTCACGCTCTCAGCTTGCTAAAGAGATGCTTCATGATATTTTCCCTGAACATGGAACTCAGAGGAAAAGCTTGGACTTGTAGCTCTCAGTTGTCTTTCAATTTTCCTCTTTGCTGGAAGATATTGGTATATCCTGACCGACAGCAAAAGCTCGAGCAAAGTAACTCTGTGCAAAATAAAAGGAAGCCTGTGTTAATGTATAAAATAGTAGCAATCACATCTTGGAGGATCTAAACTATAACTTGAACAGGATCCTCAGATAAGTAGCACCAAAGGACTGTCACGATATTTTAGAGAGGGGTGCAGAGAAGGTAACTCTGCAAGTCAGACAGGACTCAGAAACAATTGCAAAGGAGAGTGAGAAGACCACATACACCAGGGCTGGCCACCTACTAGTCACCTGCCATCTTACATGGTCATTATCTTCCCAGCCACTGCAATGCATAGAAGGAAATGAGCAGAAGAGCAGTGGCCCTGGAGCCACACCCAGGCAACACCACATCCTAGAACAATGATCTTTGGCAAGTTCCTTGGGCAAGTCTCCTCAGCTTCCTCATCTATAAACAGAAAAAATAATAGTACCTACCTCATGGAGTTGTGAAGATTAAATGAACTATACATATAACATACTTTGTGTCTGGTTCAGTGTGCTGCACCCCCTCCAACACACACACACACACACACACACACACAATCACCATCACCACCACCACCACCACAACCACCACCACTGCAAAGTTATTCAAGGGGATCTTGGTGGAGCACCGACATTGTCCACTGCATAGAAGCTCTCAAAAATGCTAGTTCTCATGATGAACCTGACAATGAGCCACCCCTGCTCCTCACCAGGAGAGTCAAATGAAATGAATTAGGAGACATTCTCTGTGAGAAGATTTACACCAGTAAGACAGGGAGCAGTAAATAAAAGCAACAGATTAGTGCAATATTACTAAATCCCATCATTTAGGTTCCCGCCTGGCAGATTTAATAAATGAGATCTATCTCTTCTTGGTGGATGCAGTAGCATAAGTACCATCTAAATCAGGTCTGCAGAGAATCAAGTGACCTGATGGATATCTATCTCTTAGTTCAATAGCAGTAATGCATGGAGGATCCAGAGGGATTTGCGCCAGGAATTAGAGAATGCAACATTTGTCTTGAATTAACTAATTTTTATAATCAATGTACTGTGAGTGATATGCTCCTGCGAAGGTAGATTTGTGACCTGCCTGAAGTACCAATTATGTTCCAATTTATACAGTAAATCTATTTGGTAATATGAGGTGTTGTGGCGATTTTAACACATCGGTAAAGATAGAAATCAATTTCTTTTCCTTAGTAAGTTTTGTAAATAAAAAGAAAATATAGGGTTTCCGGGTCCAAGCCAGCCTTTTGCTTCAACTTTTTCTACTTCATGGCTGCTGACTGAGGACAGGGCTTGTCCCCCTAGAAATTCCACTCTGACACAAGACCAAGCTGGCACCCCTTGGGCGGCAAACCTCTTGAGTTTTGGGAAGAGTGGGATCTTCTTTGGGACAGGCCTGTTGCTGGGCTGATGGGCTGGAACTGAGCTTTAAAAGTGTGTCAGATACTGTCACACACATTATCTCACCTGGCAAAGGAGGCTGGGCAGATACTAGCATTCTTACTTTACAATAAGAGAAATGAGGCTCAAATTCAATAAGGGATTTACTGAGGATCAAGATGAGGCTCAAATGCTACATCTTCAGACTGTAAACCCTGATATTTGTCTATGAACCCACAAAGTAATTTAATGGTTTAATATCTGTGTAAATATGCCCCTGTCTTCTGAGCAGATGAGAACATGAGGTCGCTGAGACAAGTAGGAAGTTGCCAAGTGGAGGAAAGGGGAGGGAATCTCAGGTAGAGCAAACAACATGTGCAACAGCAGGAGGCTTACAAGTGCACGTGAGATGGAGAAAGTCAGAAAGAGCATCAGTCCTACACTTACAAAAAAACGATTTTACAAAGAAAACAGTACATTCAAAACTTTTCTTGAAACCACCAAAGAGTTGAGGTGGCAGGACAACTAATTAACACAAAATCTGAGGAAAGACAGGTACCTGCAAGGAGAAATGAAACATGTGCTCTTGATTACTTGGAATGGATGCTGTTAGGCATTGAAGAATTTAGCTAAAATTGTCAGCAAATTGGTAAAGGACAAGTAGAATGTTTGGAACCCCCGGGGGATTTCCCTGAGGGGGAATCAATAGCCACTTGTAATTTCTTCTTCATGGATCTCACTGGGCACTCACAGAAAAATCTGGCAAGACTTCTGAGAAAATGTCCCTTGTCCCACAGGCTTGTGGAAAGGAAACAGCTGCTGCTGCAGGAAACACGAGAAACCGCACCCAGATCCTGTTGCACTATATCCCCAACAGAACAAAAGCTTTCAACTGTCGGAAGAAGAACAACACACACTATCACTCTTAGGGCACAGAAGGTAACCTACTGCAGCCAAGGGAAGAAAACAAAAAAGAGCCCTCGACTCCTGGGGATGGGGCAGTAATACCTGCTGGACCAGAACTACCTCTTGGAGGGGGCAGAAGCACTGAGACCCAGGGACATAGCCCCTGTCTGACACCTTCTAATGAGAATGACAGAGAATGCCTTTCCACTGCCCAACACTTCCTATGACGAGGCTAACAAGCAGCAAGTAACAAATAATAATCGAATATTGCTGAGAGACTTACAAAAGTGTGGAGAGAAACTCTCCCTGAGGAAATCTCAACAAGAAGATGGAAACCTGAGGATGGAGAAGACATTAAGAAAAACCCTCTGCAAGCCAGCCCCTACCCTCAACACAAGGTAATGCCAGAGGAATTTTAAGTCTGCAATGGGCTGTGGCTAATCATGGCAACAACAAACCCCAAGCTCGGGTCATCAAAAGCCTAGCAAAAGGAAAGGTGTACTCATTTCTACGTACAAAAACTATTTACAGTCTCTACTATGCTATATAAGATGTCTAGATTTTTTTTAAATTATAAGGCATATTAAGAAGAAGAAGAAAACAATACTGTCAAGAGATAAAGCCAAAAAAACTAGGCATATCCTATCAAAAATGCTGAAAACAGAAGACAAGTATTTAAAAAATATTTAATAGAGCTGGGGAAAAGATACATTATATACATAGGAACAAAGATGAGAATTACAGAAGACTTCTTGTCAGAAACCAAGCAAGCTAGAAGACAATGGAGTGATGGGTTTAAAGTGCTAAAAGAAAAAGATTATTAACCAGTTCTATAACCAGCAAAAATAATTTTCAAAAATGAAGAAATACTTTCTCAAAAACAAACAAACAAACAAAAAACAGAGAGAATCCATTGCCGGCAGACCTGCACTATGAGAAATATTAAAGGAAATATATCAGGCAAAAGCAATATGATACCAAGCAGAAAACTTGGTATCAAATTTTCACACAAAGAAATGACAAGCCCTTAAAATGGAATAAATGAAAGTAAAAATTAAATTTTTTTTCTTATTTTTAATGGCTCCAAAAATAGGTGATTGTTTAAATAAAAATAGTAGCAACGTATTGTGTACTTATATCATATGTAAAAGTAAACTATATAACAACAATAGCACAAAGGATGAAAGGAAAAAATTGGCAATATACTGTTGTAAGGTCCTGACATTACACACAAGGAAGTATAATATTATTTGAAGATAGACTCTAATTAATTACAGATGTATAGAGTTGTACATTGCAAACCAATTGGCAATCACTAAAAAATTAAAAAGAAAGGGTAAAAATAATAAGCAAATGGCAGTAATAAAATGGAATCATATGTTTAACTAATTCAACAAGGGAAAGAAAGTGGAAAAAATTTTAAAATAGGTGGAAAAATAGAAAACAACTATCTAGATGGTCGATTTTAAGGAACTGTATCAATAGCCATACTAATTATAAATGGTCTAAACTCATCAATTAAAATGTAGAGATTGTTCAGTTGTATAAATAAAGCAAGACCAATGATAACACAAAAAATAGTCGAACTGAAAGGAGAAATAGACCAATCCACAATTATAATTGAAGGCTTCAACACTCCTCCATCAGCAATGATAGAACAGAAAGACAGAAGATCAGTAAGGAACAGCACTATCCACCAACTTAGGCTAATTGGCATTTACAGGATTCTTCACCCAACAAAAGCAGAAAACACATTGCTTTCAAATGAACATAGACCAGTCAGTATGACAGACCATGTTCTGGACTAGGAAACAAACCTTAACAAATTTAAAGAAATAGAAGTCACAAAAAGTATGTTCTCTAACCAGAACAAAATTAAACTAAATTTTATAAAAGAGGGACAGACGGTTTAACTAGAAACTTTAATGTCACCAGGTTGGGAAGGGAGCTAAATGGTCTTCTAGGACTATGCTGGTCTCAAAGCATGTGTTGCACATGCAGATAAAGACAGGCAAAAGCTTTATAATTTACTGTGAAATTAACACACATAGTAGGAAAACTATTTTTAGTTATCACATTCCTCCCCATCTAGCAGGAAATGCCTGTGATTTGCTTTGACTTGAGATGTATATAGAGTCAGCCCTTTGTAGCCACACATTCAACAAACTGCAGATCAAAAGTATTTTTTTAAAAACTTCCAGAGTTCCAAAAAGCAAAACTTGAATTTGTTGCACGCTGGCAACTATTTACATAGCATTTACATTGTATTTACAACTATTTACATAGCATTTACATTGTATTAGGTATTATAAGTAATCCAGAGATGACTTAAAGTATAAAGGAGGATGTATGTAGGTTATATGTAAATCTATGCCATTTTATGTTTGAGCATCTGAGGATTTCCATATCCACGGGGGTCCTGGTACCAATCCCCCACAGATACCAAGGGATAACTGGGCAGAGAAAGGCAGTGAAAAATAGATTGATATCTGGGGATCCAAATCCAGGGTATCCTGCTGATCATGCCCTGCTTTTTCCTTTGTTTGTCAGACCACACATTGCAAGCAATACAGTATGATGATTCAGCCCTCAGGCCTTAAAGACCTAGAGAGCAAAGCTCAATCTGTGCTCCCCTGCTCACCAGCTATGTGGTTATGGGTATATTATTTAACCTCTCTAAACTTCATTTGCTTGTCTGTCAAGTGGAGATAGCAACTGGATCTATCTCAGATTGGTTTTGTGAGAATTAAATGAAAATGATGTATGAAAGCACTTAGTACAGGGTGTATAGACCACAGTAAGCGCTCAGTAGAGATAGTTATCACCATTACCATCCATATTCCTAGGGAAGAAATTCCTAGGGAAGAAATTCTCCTGGGAAGCTCTCTATAAGGCTAAAACACTTGTGCTGTTTAAAGGCTATTTAAATTTGGAACCTGGCAAGAGGCATAAAATTTATAGGTAGGAAGAAATTAAATCTGCTGTGGCTTCCCATCTCCTCTCTGGGAACATCAGGGAGAATAAAATGGAGCCAAAATATTGGGCTGCCCTTAAACAGACTCTCTCACAGGAAGACCCTGTCCCATCCCATATTCCCCCAAAGCTGTTTTCCCCACCTGATTGTTGGTGCTTGAATTCCTTTCATTGGAACCAAACACTGTCATTCCACAACAGAAATATGACTTAAAATACATAGAGTGCTGGGATGGGTGGTACAGTGTATTATTATACATTCCTATTAAGATAAAAAAGCAGATTTTATATAAGTGGGGAGATGCTTTGCTTACATGAAGGGTGGGGAACTGGGAGGTCCTCACTAAAAGGGGAGACAATACATCCTAAAGACCACCTGAACCCAAAGAAAAAGGCACACGAGTAAAACTAGAAGGATCCTGGAGGGCAGGCAGATCAGAGTTCTCCAAACACCAGCCCTCAGACCAGTTTGTTAGAATCTTCTAAAGAGACTGTTAAACATACAGACTCCTAGGCTCCACCCTGGACCTACTGAATCTGAACCAGTTGGGGTGGGGTATAGGATTTTAACAAGTGGGATGAGACAGATGTGGGAATCCCATGTCAATACCAACTTTTCCCTTCATAGAGGATGAAAACTGAGCCCAGTATAATGAAGTAACTTTGTCCAGGGTCATTTCATAGCTGTCTTCAATACACTTGGCTCAGCTGTCATTGTGGGAGTGAGAAGAAGTGTGAGCCAGCAACTCTAGTCACTTTCCCACCCACCCCTAATGGTTCACTCGAGCATTTAACACATGGACAGTGTCACCTTCCTGCGATTCCAGTCTTTCTCTGCTACCCATGGCGACAACTCTCTCAGGATGGCTGAGCTAAGCCCAAACTCCTCTGTAAATTCAACTTCTCGTTTGCAATTTTTCTCCAAACAGAAAAGCTATCAGAGCTGGAAATGTCATATTTGGTCAGTAGCTGGCAGTCATGATTGGAGCAGCACACACTAACAAGAGGAAGTAGCAAGAAGCCAAAAACGAATCTAAAGGGAGCAAAGTGACCTCTAACCAACAAGAAAACACAAGCCAATCAACCAAGAAAATCAGTGAGGTGAAAATGGTCTGCTCAGGAAAATCAATAGGGTGTAAATTGGCTGCACTCAGCCCTGTGGCCTTGCACCTGGCTCCAAGCCCAAAGTTGAAGTGCATCATTCCTGCTTGTCAAAGACAGCGCCTCACTCCCACCTCAATCTCCTCCCCCTAGAATCTTCCTATTTACCACATTTTCTCCCTGAAATACCCTAAATCTTGTCGACACATGAAAATGTGCTTTCTCCATCCTCTCGTGGCCACCACTTTTACCCAGAACCTCATCATTTTATATCTAGATTATTTCCAGAAACAGCTCCTTCTGCCTCCATCCTGTCCCTGGTGTACCTGGCATGCAAACCTCAGCATAATGTCTCCTTTGTCTCCATTACTCCCTTATATGAACCCTCTGCCAACAAGGAAGGTCTCTTCTATATCCCTGCCTGAAACTCAAAGTTTTTATTCAAACCAGTCCCTAGGATGCCTTTTCTCTTCTCTCTTTGAATATTCAGATCTTCCACCCACTTTGGGTTGAGTTAAAGTGTCCCCTTCTTTACCAGGCCTTCCTGGAACACCAGCAGCCCCCCAAAATCCCCTCCTTCTCTCAGCACCTGTGGAACTTTTCAGCGGCATCCCTCATGTCTACATTAAGTAAATGCCTACATTCACTGTTACAATGCTGGGGGTTGGTGGATAAGGGTGTTATCTCTATAATATTCTAAACTCCTGGAGGAAGGCAGTATAGAATGCAAAGTACACTGGGATGAGAATTGGGAGCTCTTGGCCCAGCCCTCCTTTGCCTGTAATTACTGTGGGTTCTTGGGCAAGTGATTGAAGCTCTCAAGGCTTTTCTATAAAATGACATGGTTGTATGGGAGACCTCTAAGTTTCCTTCTCATTCAAACATTCTAGACTTTAAGACAAAAATTGTCTCTCCTTCATACCCCCTGTAACACTGACTAGCTCTTTCCCCTTAATTTTTTTTAACCTCTTAAGATTCTCTTTCCTAACTTATTAAATAGGATTGATAATAATACCTTTTTCATTAGAGTTTTTGAGAGGCCCAACTAAGATACTGCTTGTAAGATACTCAGCACAGTCCTAGACCAAAGTAAGGGCTTTATAAATTTTTGTTATTATTATTAAAGAAATAGAGAAGCATATTAAATATCTGTCAAATAAATGAATAAAAACAACTATGTTTGAGCCAAAAAAATCTGAAGTAATTTAATTGCTATTTAAACAATAAGGTATGTTACCTTTTCTTTAAAAACAGGATGTATTTTCCTTTCCTTTCTCTGACCTGGAAATTCCCATTTATAACTGCCCTTCTGTGTCCACATTGAAAGCAGAAGATCAGAGCTATTTCTGCAGGCCTATGTGCTGGACAGTGGGCTCCAGGAAGGCTAGGGAAAGATGTGCCCATCCCAGATGGCACTCCTGAATGTCAAAGCGGCCGCACATCCCAAATAGGAAGACCAAACATTCTATTTAGAGAAGCCACAGTCGCTTTGACCTGAGACATGAAGATGGTGTTTCCTTGAGAATAAAATGAGGAAAAGGCTGCAGTTAGAGGCCCCTGGTCCCTGGCTGGCAAGGTGTTAACCGTCAGCGAACTCACAGGGTGAGTCCTTTTCCTTCTCAAAGCAGATCCACTTGATGATGCTTCTCTCAGTTAGAAGATAGAGGAATCTCACCGAGTTGGTGCTCATTTACTCAGTCAAGTCCAAAGCAGAGGAAATGTGTCCTGAGGCAGGTCCCCAGGGATGAGACCACACCCTGAGCCAACCAGCTGGGAGGAAGAGTCCCAGCTCAACAGATTGTGGAGTTTCAGGAGGAACCATGACAAGGCCAGCTGCCCCTGTGACTAAAAGACAAGACAGTCATTCCAGAAAATAGTATTCATGGAAATGGAGTTAAGCTGCCTGGAGTAGATTAGGAAACCAGAATACATGGCACTCCAGAATTCAAATAACTCAGACTAGATTTAGGGAGAGTGGCAAGGCCCTCTTCAGAAATATAACAACTTAGTAAGTCCACAGAACAAAAAGCTTCGTACAATAAAAATAAATTCTTTACTAGTGCTTATAATTCCAAACTTTTAAAGTATTGCTTCAAGTGCCAACAAAAATAAATAAATAAATAAATAAATAACCAAACCCTTCCTATCCTTTGATGGAATTCCACTGGGGTTGGGAGGCAGGTATGAGTATAAAATATACAGCACGATTAAAAAAGAAATAAATATTTTCAAAAATGTATTACTCAGTAACTAGGTTATAGATGAACAATTGGTCAAAACCAATTTGTAAAGGAACGGCTACAGTCTCTCTATAATCTTACAAATGTTCCGTATGCATCCCTCTTTCCATAGGACACACATCAATCCTGAAGTCTAATCCATTCTGGACCCTTTGTAGGTTGATGGTTGAAATGACAGCAACAACGCCTTCCTTCATTGACTCACAGTCACTGGAAAGTAGAGCAAACACAAGGTTCTTTGAAGTCTCTCAAGCGGAAGTTGGATGGCATGATATCTGGGGATAAGGGTAACCACTGTTCAATTGTTTTTAATTACCTTGTGTTTATATAGGGTATGTGTATGATATCAAACATATAAAGCACATAGGGGAACTTGACCAAAGTTACTTGGTGACAAGGAAAGAAATGGTGAAAGTGTGTACAATGGGGACTTCCCTGGTGGCGCAGTGGTTAAGACCCCATGTTCTCAATGCATGGAGCCCGGGTTCAATCCCTGGTTGGGGAACTAGATCCCACATGCATGCCGCAACTAAGAGTTTGCATGCCACAACTAAGGAGCCCACCGGCTGCAACTAAGACCCGGTGCAACCAAATAAATAAATAAATGTGGTTTTTTTTAATGAAATTAGAACATTCTAAAAAAAAAAACAAGTGTGTACAGAGTACCATGGTGAAATCTCAGGAGAACAAGTGGGAAAGAGAAGAATTGTTATGGGGACGTCACAGAGCAGAGCAAGTATTAAAGGTAGGGCCCAAAGAATGGAAACATGTCATTGTTCTGCCTCTTACCAATTTTAGGACCTTGCATAAGTCCTTCATATTCTCTAAACCTCAGCTTCATCATTACAAAATGGAGAAAATAGTAACTGTCCTTTGTGAGAACAAAGTATTGCTTTTCTCATGCAGGATGTCAGGGAGCAAAGTATAAAGACAAATCAGTGATAGACCCAGAATTCTGATATTTAAAAGATTTCTTTATCTGTTTGGAAGATGTGTTGTTTGTGGTAGTAGTTTCTAGTCTCAGAGTGGCCTACATGTTCCTGGACATGAAATAAAATGTCAGCCCCTGAATCCCTGAGTCCCTGAGTCAGGAAGGCCCCACAATACCATGAGAACTTGCGTCATGGAAGCTGGGACTGAACAAGTGGGTACACACGTCTTTTCACCTGTTCTGGCTATTAAGGTACAAGGGCAAGAATTCATTTTTATTTGCATACAGAAAGCCTCTTAGGGTGGCCTTGTCTCCTGAATACTGATCATATACCCAAAGGAGGTAGATTAATAGGTTAGTTCTGTTTTTGTAACAGAGACACCCATGACTCTATTACGTTCTTGCACGATCTCTAAGGGCATGCACACATGAGTGTGTGTGTGTGCATGTGTGTGTGTGCGTGTGCATGTCAACCATGACAGACGTGCTCTGGGTGTAGAAGGCCACTGACTCTCTGAAGGAGAGGAAGCCAAAGTGGTAAGCTTAACCCAGGTGCCCGTGGGAATTCTACTCCAATAGTGACCATCTCTGAATCTTCCTCGAAAGCGGTTTCAGCAAGCCTGGGAGCCCTGCCCTCCCCTCAGAGTCCAGCCCCTCTGTTGTGCTGAGGCTGCCAGCCAAGGGACAAATTAGTGTCAACGATGATTCAACACTTGCCTGGTGAGTCCTGAGTTCAGCATATCTTCCTAATGAAGCTCTGGACTATTTAATTAGTAGCTGCTCTGACAATTCTGTCCTTGTCACATCAGCCATAGATTGGAACACAAGGGAGAAAATGTTCATTGAACCCATGCCATGGCATTTGCTCTTTAAATTGAGATGAGTGGGATGCATTCACCTTGCTAATGCATGGAAATTAGAGGTAATGCAGTTTCTCACCCTATTAGGTGGGAAGGTACAGAGACACAGCCACGCATAAAGCAAAGGACGTTTTTTTTCTCCCCATCCAAGCAGTTGTTTTGCTTACCACCTCTCCTTTTTGAGGCATACATGCACTGCCTTTTAGGGCATTGTCCTTACAGTCAGAGGGACCTGAGTTGTTTTTTTGTCTGTTTGTTTGTTTTTTTGCGGTACGCGGGCCTTTCCCATTGAGGAGCACAGGCTCTGGACGCGCAGGCTCAGCGGCCATGGCTCACGGGCCCAGCCGCTCCGCGCCATGTGGGATCTTCCCGGACCGGGGCACGAACCCGTGTCCCCTGCATCGGCAGGCGGACTCTCAACCACTGCGCCACCAGGGAAGCCCGAGGGACCTGAGTTTTAATTCTGCTTTGGCTTTTATTAACTGCCTGACTTTGGGCTAGATTCTTAACTTCTCTGAACCCCCGTTTTCTCATATGTTAAAAGAGAATAATAATGCCTGTCTCTGAGGTTGTTATGATTCAAACAAACAAATGAAGCACTAAGCATAAGTACTAAATATTTGAAAAAGAACTTTTCATATTACTGTTACATCTCAATGTCCTGAGATCTGAAATAAGAGATTAATTCCACACTGTGGTGAGTATATTACTGGCTTTATTCACCTCTCTTCTGTTTCCCACTCCACACCCTTTTTTTCCCAACCTAGTTTCTTCACCACTTCTTATACAACATAGGTTTCAGCCATCTCACCACCCCAATTGTCTTCCTCTATAAATTCCAGTTTGTAGGTAGTTTTCAAAAAGTGTGACTCCCAAGTTTAACCCCAAGCTCCCTTTCACTAAGTACAGTGGGACTTTTATTTCCCTTGAACTAGACAACTTGTTGACTAATTCAGTCTCAGATCCCATTAACTTTTCAGCAGCCATGCCATATAGGATGGGAAAGGGCCCTTCTATCCCAAGGGCCAAGAAAAGGTAATTTATTTGGAAGAAACCACCAAATTCCACCCATTTAAATTTTTATTAAAGAGAGAGAAAACGAGACCTTGAGTGATACAGTTCATTTGTGATTATTAGAATCTTCGAAAAAGTTAAGGTGTTTGCTACAAAATATAAAACAGTGATCTGAATCTTTACCACTTAAATTTCAGGAAGGAGATTTAGAAATTTTGGAAGGCAACCATCCATTAGAGTCTTAGGAGACAAACAGTATTAAGATGGAATCTGACAATCAAGGAAAATGAAGATAAACAATAAAATAGTTCCATAAATTTTAGAGGATGTGTCATTGTTTCAAGGCTTTCTATTTACTACTTTAAAAATCGAAGGAAGGAATAGGTTCCTGGTACCTTCTTGAGAGTCAGTATGCCACAGAGAATGCAAAAATACATGAAAATCCTTAGTATGTTTTTTATTATGATCATTCCTTTAGAGCCAGTTTTATTTCTAATTGTTAGTAGTTGTTTCATTTAGAATTCTGTTTTATAACAATGATCCACCTCTGTCATATTATTGATGTTTTTTACACCTTTAAAATAGATTTGTAATCAATAATACTTGTTAACGTTTGTCATAAAAAATTTAATGTAAATCTTATGCATTCAGTGGTCATTACTCTGTAATATGTAAAGACTTACCAGTTCTCTGTTCTGCTAATTAATTTGAGGACTTAGACTGTAAGTTCCATGAGGGCAGGCAGTTAGTAGTTTTCTCATTTTTGTAACCATTTCTATTGTGTGTCTGCATAGCATACATTTTGATATATCAGAAATGGTGTGTTTTAATTGGGTCTTCCTTATAGTAATAAAGGCTAAGAAAAAGGAAAAAAAACAGTTCCATAATTTTACTTGTTCCTCCCTTCCAGTTCAAAAGAAAACATAGGTCTTTTCAACAGATAAAATTGCCTTTAAAAAAATTAAGAAAGTAAGATGGATTTCTTTCTTTTTCTAAAGATGAACTTTTTAAACACTGCCCTTTTACCCTTGAAACCACCACTCCACCTCCCTGAAGGGGCCCAACCAGATCATGTTGCCTGTCAGCAAAAACCCATGTCTTCTCCAGAGAATCCTCTGTGCCTTGCAGTGCCTGGCACAAGTCCAATAGTCAATAACTAAATGGACAAGTATTTGTTGAATTAATGAATGAACAAACAAATGAACAAATGAGTTAATGAATAACAATCTTCTCTGGGGGCAGTTTAGTTATCATATAATCAGGGTTGAGTGTAGATAACAGAAAACTAGTCCAGATCATTCAAGCAGAGAGCTTCATATTGGGTAATAGGGGCTTACACAGACATTGGCAGAACTGGAGGAGCATCAATCAGTCAGAGAGCTGCCACTAGACCTACAGATTTCAAGGTCACTTCACCATGACAAGCCACAGATCAGGAAGCTGCTGCTTTGGCCCTGGCTACACCTACCCTTCATACCTACAAATCTGGTAACTACACAGGGATATACACATATATACCAAATATATATATATATATATATATATATATTCTTATTCTTTTCCATTATGGTTTATTACAGGATATTGAATATAGTTCCCTGTGCTATACAGTAGGACCTTGTTGTTTATCCATTCTATATATAATAGTTTGCATCTGATAGTCCCAAACTCCCAATCCAACCCTCCCCTTCCCCTTCTCCCCCTTGGCAACCATAAGTCTGTTCTCTATACGACATATAGTTTTTTTATAGCTTCCTAGCATATCAAACTAGAAAGAGGGTGGAGTGAAGTTTGAAGGAGCCAATCCCTGTCAGGAAGTTCTTTCCATTTAATGAGAAAAAAGATTTAGTCATGAGAGAGGACGAAACAAGAGAAGAAACAGGAAGGGCTAAGAGATACACCTAATGACTCTATGGCCTTGATTTTCTACTTTGCTCCAGTTCAACTATTCGGGTCTATCATCAGACCTCATGCATCTTTTTGAGTTTGTAAAACTTGATGACATCAGATACAGAAGAAAAAAATTCACCCCATTCCCCAAATATCATTTCTTCTATGACTCCATCCATATAGAAGACAGCCAGTATTCTAAAAAGAAATTACAGTAATTAAGACTAGGGTCTATCCTGCCAAATGTTTCCTTGGAATCTTGAAAACCTTCCCATCTGTTGCATAGAGGAGGCTGGTTTTCCAAACCAACTTCTGAATGAATCACAAGCTGTGATGGTCATGACAATGGGCCTCACAAACTTCCATCTGCAGGAAGTGTAACTGCTCAAGGGCCCCAAGCTGCCGCTGGCTCTGACACCCATAGAAATTCATCACTGCTGTGGCACCAAGGCCACTCTTCCTAAAAGCTGCTCCCAGGCAATGACTAAGCACAGCAAGGAGTCTAAGGCAGGCTCTTTCCTGGGAGAAATGGGACTCCTTTAATGGGTGACTTTGGCTCAAGGACTCCCCCAGAGCCTTGCCAAACTTTCCTTAGAACTTTCCATAGCCTGCTCAGCATCTAGGGTGCTCCCATGCAACATTTCTTTCCTCTGTCCTTCACTCAAGGTCAGATTTGCTCTGATGGCTCTTCCAGTCTCTCTCAGCTCCCTCCTATTTTCCCAGGCATTTCCCTTAATAAAATCCTGTCTTGACAACTGCTTTCTGGAGGACCAGGACTATCACATGAGTCATGCTGGGAGAAGCCTTACAGCTGATCTTTAATATCCCAAGCCCAAGTATGTCCATAGGATGGGGAGGGAGATATGGAGAAGGTGGGGATAAGAGATCATTATGAGACCATGCAGAGTAAGCTTCTTACATAGGCAATGGAACCATGGTTTACATATACATATATCTAATGAGAGAACAGCTTTCAGTCATGGACAGGAGGAAGTCAGAGAACAAACAGTAAGAGCTAAGAGATATGCATGGCTACTCTATGACTGAGAGTTTCCAAGATTGTTCTAATTCAAATATTCCGGTCTATCACTAGACTTCATGTACCTTTCTGAGCTTATAAAACAAGCTCATACCAGGTACAAAAGAACAAAATTTATCCCAATCCCTGAATATCATGTATAAATATATATACACATCTGTGTGTGTGTGTTTATATAGAAGCAACTATTAAAAGGAGGACATTTTATATTGTTAATCCTTGTCAAGAAAGATAATCTCCATTCTTGAATAGGTAAAATAATGAAAATGTTTTAAAGTTTTTTTCTCCTGCTTGTATTCAGGCAAAATTTTCTTTCCTTTTAATGAGTTTTTATTGTTAGAAGTTCAGTACTTTTGCTTAAACTGTCACTAAATCAGAGTTTCCCTTGATTATTTTATTTCTGAGTATACTCCTTGTTAGCATAAGTTAAGTAGGAAGATAGATAGATAGATAGATAGATAGATAGATAAGTATAGATAGGCAGATAGACAGACAGGTCTATCTCACTATTTTAGAAATCTAGTCTGCAAACTCCATGCCAGTCCAGTGCAACACTGTCACCTCAGTTCTTAGCACTATGCTGGGCATACAGTCAGCACTTAAAAAAAATTAAGTCTCAACCTTGATCCTTACAAAAGCTGACTTGACTCAAAACGACTCACAGAAGATTCTCTTTGTATTTATCTTCTATTATTTGCTAACCCCCTAAACAAGAACACATCTAGAAGGAACTAAATTCGGAGCTGACTTTCATGGCCCAGATCATGTAAAGCAGAGAAAGGGATTGCCAGATGGAACTTCAGTGTTACCAACTAACTCTAAACAGTCTGTCCAAATGCAGTGACTCAAACCCCTGTTCAGCCACTCTTGGAGATCATTACAATGTGAAATGTTCAGGGATACCCAGCACCCTCTGAGCAGTCTAAGAGGGGCAGGAATTGCTTCTATACCATTGTTTCAGTTCTGTAAGATAAACCTGGAAGCAGAAACTGCTTCCTGCCCAACATAGAGTCAGATTCACTGAGCCCACATACCCAGGGTCTGACCAAGACAGTCCCATGACCTAATTATTAGCATCTTTATAGGGTAAATTGGATTATATAGGCCAGGAATGCCATTTTTTAGTGGCCTAGAACTTGAAAAAGGAGAACGAAGATTTTTGAATGACAAAGGTAAGACTATTGGTGTGATGAGTTTGTGTCTTCTGTTGTGATTTTTTTTCTTTATCCTTCCTCCCATTTTTTCTACCACTCTGGATCCTGCCCCTACTCAGCGAGGCACACTTATGAAGTAGGAAAATCCTGACCCTTAGAAATTCATTCAAAAATTATTTATTGAGCACATACTACATTCCAGGCCTGAAGTTAGGTTCTGTGGAGACCATGATGAGCCAAACTTACACACTTTCTACCATCATTAGAGCTTTAAGTTTGGGAGGGAGATCATCAGTAATAAAGTAATCCCACAAATCAATATCCAGTTATACATTAAGAAATGTGCTATGAAGAGCAGGATGCTATGTATCATCCCAGAGGAAGTAGTAGATTGAACTAAGCTGTGAAACATGAGGAACAGTTAACTCAGAGAAGCCAGGTAGATAAGAACAGGTGGGGCAGGGAACGTGGCTCCAGGCAGGCAGATCAGCATGTGGAAAGCAGGAAGGTTTAAACACAGAGCATTTCAAGAACTGGAAGAAGGCCACGATAGCTGACCCCAAGCATGAGAGGGAGTGCGGTGAGATAAGACCACAGAAGAGGCCACAGCCAGATCAGCAGGCCCTTGTACACATGCCAGAGCCCTGAGAATTTTCTCTCCTTTGGTTTTTCTTTATCTCCTCACCCCAGAGCCCAGTGTCCTCAGAGTTCCCCCAAGCTTGCAACTGACTGCACACTTTCCTCAAGCATTTCAAAATTCTCTTAGCCTCCTTCCTCCCCCATGAAAACACACAGGCTTGCATCCTGGGCTAGAGCCCCTGGCCCTTTCTGCTATTACCTCTCCCTCTTTGGCCTTGCTGCTTTTTCAGTGCCAAGTGTCTTGTTTTTTTCTTTTTCTCCCTCTTAGCTCAGATTTATTCTCAGATCCTCCCTTTGTTGATGTATAAATTCCAGGCTAGCACCTGCTGTGTAATCCTTCCCAAGGATAGTGGACATTAAAAGGGAAAGCAGGGCCTCTCTGCTTTAACCCACAACAAGGAATCCCCAGACTCCAGGGAGTTTATCTTTCAGGGAGGAGAAACATTTGTGGGCACCACATTCCTGGTGCTCCTTAAATCTGCTGTGTAAGCAAGTGCCATTTTCCCCAAACTACACTTGTTTATATCCTAGTAGAAATATATGAGAGAAGATTATCCCCAGCTGCATTTAATAAACCAGTGATTCTTAACTGGGGGGGGGGGGTGATTTTGGCCCCCAGGGAATTTATGACAATGTCTGGGGACATTGTTGTTTGTCACGCTGGAGTTGGGTGGTGATGCTACTGGCATCTAGTAAATAGAAACCGGGAATGCTGCTAACATCTTAAACATCTCACAATGCACAAGACAGCTCGCACAACAAAGAATTATTTGGCCCAAAATATTAATGATCACGAGATTGGAAAACCCTACAATAAACTCCTCCAACTTTGAAGTGACAGTTCAAGGTTTATATCCCTCATCCCTGATTAATATCAGTAATTTATCATAATTAATATCACTCCATGGCTAACCACCTCCACAATGCATTCACATAATTACTGCCTATATTTTTATGTATTTTTATTGATTACACTTTCACCCTTTTTATCTCTTTAACTTGGATATTTAAGGTCTTCAAGGAGATGATGCTTCATATACACTTAGTAACCCAGTAAGACCTGGTTGAGCAGTTGACATCCAGTAGTTTTACCCTATGTTGAGAGAGATGATTAGATTTCTGAGAGGTACTAGGTCTCCCTTCTGCTTTGCATATTCTCTTTATACAGGACATGGGACTGCTGCAGTGGACCCCAGGGCTGCCCTGTGCAGAGGGAGACAAAGATGTTTAATAGTCAGGACAGAATTGAGCATGTTGTAGTGACAACAATCTCAACATCTTGGTTGCTTTAATACTTCAAGAGTTTATTGCTCACTCACACTGCATATCCAACACAGGCCAGCTGGGGGTTCTTCTTCCCTGTGTCATCCAGGGGTCAAGGCTGATGGACACTCTGCTATCTCAAGATGGGGCTTCAGGGCTTCCCTGGTGGCACAGTGGTTGAGGGCCCGCCTGCCGATGCAGGGGACACGGGTTTGTGCCCCAGTCCGGGAGGATCCCACATGCCAAAGATGGGGCTTCAAGGTTCACTTCAGGAGGGAAAGAGATGCTAGAGAATCATACTTGAGCCCAGAATTGAAACAAGTCACTTCTGCTCATGACTCAGAAATAGTCATATAGTCCTATCCAGACTAGAAATAACAGCAAGAGAACTAGGAAATGTAGGGGAACTAATAGAATATTAGCTGAGTTTGAATTCCAGCTTTATCACCTGTAAGCTGGGGTAAGTTATATAACTTCTCTAAGCCTCAGTTTCTTCTCTTGTAAAGTGGCAATTATAATAAATATTTACTTCATAGAGTGGTTGTGAGGATTAAATGAGATGCTTTACATATGACCCACAGCATACAATAGTGGCTCAATAAATGAAAATTGCTATTGTTATTACAGTGATGACAATAATGATAATATTGTTTTGGTTCTTTGGACCACAGGCATGTATAGGTTCAACAGATCATAATATAAAGCAGACCCAAGAGGAGGTTACACCCTGACTGGCATTTTTCTTTTTTTTTTTTTGCGGTACGTGGGCCCCTCACTGTTGTGGCCTCTCCCGTTGAGGAGCACAGGCTCCAGACGCACGGACTCAGCGGCCATGGCTCACGGGCCCAGCCGCTCTGCGGCATGTGGGATCTTCCTAGACCAGGGCACGAACCCAACCCGTGTCCCCTGCATCGGCAGGTGGACTCTCAACCACTGCACCACCAGGGAAGCCCCTGACTGGCTTTTTTCACTGGGATAACATGGTGATTTGTCCAATTTTCTTTTGTATTCCTAAGAATAAATAGATTTACTCTTTGTTCATTCATCCAAGATCATTTTTGAATACCTACTATATTCCAAGCATAATGCAGATAGTGCCAATAGAAAAATGAATAAGACCTCAGTCCTGTCTTCAAGGGTTCACAGTCTGGAGGGGAGGCAGCTGAGGTCTATGGAAGTTCTGTGATAGCATCCCACAGACCAGGGAGGCAAGAGTCAGGTCACAAAAAGCAAATGGAAGTTATCAGGGAAGGAGATGGACTGGACAAGGGAGAACAACCCAGCCAAGGAAAGAATATGGCAAAGGTACAGAGAAAGCTTGGTATATTCCATCACTTAGCAAGTCCAGAGCACTGAGGAGGGCAAGGGGCAGACGCAGAGGGGTCTTCTACACAAAGCAGAGTTCAAACAGGACAGTGACGTGATCAAGTTTGTTTCTGAAAGAATCTATTGAAGTGGTTACATTAGTCTGCTCAGGCTACCATAACAAAATACCACAGACTGGGTGGCTTAAACGACAGAAATTTATTTTCTCACAGTTCTGTGGGCTGGAACCCAAGATCAAGGTGGTGGCAGGTTTGGTTTCTCCTGAGGCCTCTCTCCTTGTCGTGCAGATGGCCACTTACCTGCTGTGTCCTCACGTGGTGTTTTCTCTGTGGTCTGTATATCGCTAGTGTCCTTTCCTCTTCTTATGAGGACACAAGGTATATTAGATTAGGACCCCTCCCTTATGACCTCGTTTAACCTTAAATACCTCCTTAAAGGCCCTATCTCCAAATATAGGCACGTTTGGGGGGTGTTAGGGCCTCAACATATGTATCGGGGGGGTGGATATAATTCAGTCCATAGCAGTGGGCAAGCTTGGTTGCAGGCAAGCTAGAGAGATGAAAGCAGCAGCAGCAGCTCAAGCAAAACCCTGCATTGAGTGAATGGGAGTAGGGATGAAGAAAAAGGGAAGGATCTGAAAAATAAAAAGTTGGTAGGACTGATGAGACATGATACTCATACATTGTGGTATGACTTAGGCAACTGAGTAGGGATTAATCATACCAGGTACTGAGATGGAGGGTGTGAAAATGTATTAAGGAAACCTAACTCAAAATTGGAATCGAGAAGCCATGAAGTGCAGGCTCTCATGCACGTGCCCCTGCGCAGCTTGCTTAGTGCAGTAGGAAGAAGGAAGCTTTCCTCTCTCAGCCGCAACAGTAAACTGTCATCTCCTGCAGGCAACGAGAAGCTGCTACCACTTGGAACTCTCATTTTCCTCCAATGAACTTTTGTTAAAAACAACCCTGCCAACTTCCTCCTTTCCTCTGTGAAAGAATGCTCTCCTTGTTTGTTCTCCAGGCTTGCCTATGGTTCACATAGTTTGTACCAAATTGCAATTCCTCTGCTATTCCCAAATAAATTCATCTTTTTTTTTTTTTTTTTTTGCTTAAATAAAATTGCTCTTTGCTCTGTTTAAGGTTGTCAAGGGAAAACAGTAGGTAGGGGACAGATGAAGAGTTCATGTTTTAACTGTTGGTTTTGAGGTTCCTGGGGGACATACGAGTGGAGAAATTAAACATGTAGTAAGTATGTGGTCTGCCTCCAGAAAGAAATCTAGGCTGGAAATACAGATTTGGGAATTGTCAGCATAGATAGGGGCTGATTAAGGACATAAGAGTGGATGAAATCACCCAAGGAAAGTAAGCAGAGTAAAAAGAAGAGATGGCCAATGGCCAAAAGCCAAACCTCAGAAAACAGAAAAGAAAAAAAAAACATTTAAAGAGTAGGTGGAATAAGATTTGCTTGTGAAGGTGCCTGAGAAGAAGAACCAGGTAGGTAATTGAGAAATCAAGAGCATTTGAGGTCATGAAAGCCAGGGGAGGAAAGGGTTTTGGGAAAGGCCTGGTCAGCAGGGTCAAAAATGCCACCAAAACATTAACAGTGTGGACCTTAAAATGGACTGAGCTCGAAGAGATCACAAATGACCCCCATCGGAACAGTTCTAGCACAGAATGTGAGGCAGAAGCGACCCTGGGAGGTTTTGACCAAGGCGGGTGAGGAAGGGGGGATGCTCAGTAAACCAATCCTTTCAATTTGCTTGTGTGAAGGAAATGACAAGGAAAGAATGGAAACTAAAGGGAAACTTAAGAGCAAATGAAGGATTTGGTTTTGTTTAGGTAAAAGACTTAAGCACATTTATATGCTGAAGGGATGTGCCAGTAAACAAGTAGACTGAAAATATAACCCAGTGAAAGAAACCGATAGCATAAAACCCCAGGGAAGCAAGGGGATGCAATCCAGGGTCCAGGTGGAAGGAATGGCATCAGGCATAAGAATCTTTCACGTGGACAGATTATGTCCCTGAAATCGGAACAGAGAATCAGCATGCCAGGCTCTAACCTCTCCTCCCCACCGTCTGCTCAGACATCTCCCTCTTTCTCAGGAAACACCCATTTTTCCAGGTTGCGCTATGGTTAGCTAGACATCTGGGACTTAGCACAGTCCCTAACACTGCTTAGGTTTCATAAATATTTGCTGAATAAATGAATCTAGGAGAGGAACCTTAGCCTTTTCAGTGCAGACCTCGTACCTTCCCATGATCACCAAAGAGTGGATCCTATAGTGGTCAGATGAAAAGAAAAGGTGGGCACACTTGCAAGGAAGGTCTCTTGGAAAGATTCATTATTCATTCCACAAACCTCTACTTGGTGTATGGCACTGCCTTCAGCCATAGAACAGATGGCCCAAGGCAACAGATTCACAAAGACTCTTTCAAACTGGAGGGTTCCCTGCTCCCTGCAAATGACAAATCGGTGGCTTCTATACACACCCATCTGCCGTGATCTGGAGACCAGATATTCTCTCTGAATCCCCAGCACTGGGAAGTGAATCACTACCAATTTTTCTTTCTGTCAACAGGAGCTGAGGAAAAATTATGCCCCATTGACACAGGCAGCTCCAATTGCCTTCAGAATTTGGCCTGAAGCCCAATTATATTTCTCTAGCTTGTGCCACAGTACATGAACAGTACAATTTGTCTCACTTCTTTCTCTTGCTTTTTAGAATATTCAAAAAATTTTGGCTCAGTGAAACCAACCAAGCATGTTCTTTAAGAATAATTTTGAGCACGATCCATAAGCCAATTTAATATGATACATATTCTGAGAGAAATTCAGTTGAAAGCATCTAGATATATTATTTTAAAATTATATGCACATGAGTAAAGTATACTGCACACAAATAATTTTAAAATGCTGTTGCTAAGTTGAATATAAATCAAGGTTGTAAATATGTACTTGCACACACACACGGTCCCAAATTTACCAATGAGCTGTTTTGTAAAAATTATTTCCTAAGCTGGTTGTTTGAAATTTAGACTGTATGTTTACGGAAATAATGTTATGAATGGTGAGCAGATTCCCAGAGTTATCTCCAAAAACCTTTCACCTATATAACGCAGATGCATTGGTGGGACTGATCTGGTTCCTGGGAAGCATGGACTCTGTGTTCAGAAGGGAAGAAAAAGAGGATAGGAGAGCATAGAATTGAAAAAAAAAAAAAAAATCAGCTCCCAGCTAAAAACTGTTAGAGGGTGGTGGTCTGTGCACCCTCCCCTTCCCAAGACCACCATGTTGCCCTAATTCTCAGGTTCTGGAATCCCTTCTCCAAGCTCAGACCTCCACTTGATACCAAAGGCATCATGCACCAACTGTGCTTATCCCTGCCCATGACCAAAAACCACGTTCCCCCGGAAGCACAAATCTTACCCTATGAACAGAGCAGCACTGCCCATGGGCTTGTCCTCAGGACACGTACCAGTCTGGAACTGCCTGGTGAGACCCACACCAAGGGAGGGTTTGTTTGGCTCGTTCAATATAGGCTTGTTCAGGGAATTCCCTGGCAGTCCAGTGGTTAGGATTCCACAGTTCTACTGCCAGGGGGCCTGGGTTCGATCCTGGTTGGGGAACTAAGATCCCATAAGCCGCCTGGCGCAGCCAAGTAAAGAAAAGAAAAAAAAAAAAAGAACGAAGCCTTGTTCAGTCTCGTTTCCTTTCCTTTTCTTTTTATTTTCTTCCAAACTGTATAGTTGCTAACACTAAAAATCAGGAGTAGAGGGTAGATATTACTAATGCTCACCAACCTCCACTTAGGCTTTTCTGAACATACTTCCTAGTCCCTTAGTAGTAGGTGGGGCCACATGACTGCTTCTGACCAATGACCTGTGAGCAGAAATGATGTGTGTCTTTGAGGCAAAGTCAGGGAAAAGTTCCTGTGTGTGTTCTCCACTCTTTCTGCTTCTCAGTATATTGTTTTCCCGGGGCTGCTGTGACAAACTGAGTGGCTTAAACAACAGAAATTATTCATAGTCCTGGAGACTAGAAGCTTGAGATCAAGGTGTTGGCAGGGCCACACTCCCTCTGAAGGTGCAGGGAAGGATCTGTTCCAGGCCTCTCCCCTCCTTTCTGGTAGTTCCTCGGCTTGTGGCAGCATAACCGCAAATCTTCACATGGCATTCTCCCTGTGTGCATGTCCCAGTGTCCAAAATTTCCCCTTTTTAGAAAGATACCAGTCATACTGATATAGGGCCCACCTAATGACCTCATTTTAAAGTGATTACCTCTGTAAAGACCCTATCTCTAAATAAGGTCGCATTCTCAGGTACTGGGGATTAAGCCTCCAACATACCTTTCTGGGCAGATGCAATTCAACCCATAACACTTGGCCACTGGTTATATGGAAACCTAGTGTTGAGCCAGTACAGATGGCTTGATGGGTTGATGAATGGAGGGAAGATGCCTTGGAGACTTGCCCAGGCTCCCAGAGAACTTCACATGAAGGAGGAAAAATGTTTGTTAAGCTACTAGGACTTGGGGGCTCTTTGTTATCACAGCATAGGCTAGCATAACCAACTATTGATATAAGACCATCTCATATAAAAATCCAGATTTCTTCCTCGGAAGATCTAGCTTGCTGGGCTTGCATCTCATGCTGGCAGATGAAGACTAGCAATTTCCTTAGACTGAACTAAATACTGCTCCCTGGTCTCCAATTCACTACAATCCCCACTGCTCCCTATCACTGCCCCCAACCATTTTATCCTTTACAATTTTCCATTACATGTCTGTTACTATTTTTCTTAATCTTACCCTGCTTTCTTTGTTTATATTACCTGCCTGGCCTCTTTAAGCTTGTGAATCTGCCAACTCTGCTTTAAACTGGTCCTATTATTCATAGCTGCCTCCTTACTTCCCTTTCTGAAAGTTTAAATTATAATTTTTGTGTGTGTTCTCAATAGCTCCCTAGGCAGCTGCAGGCTATAATGGAGAAGTAGATCCCTTCTAGCTCAGAGTTCATAATTATCTGTTTTTCCTGTTCTCTTTTAATGGAGAAGCATAAACACATTTCAAATATATGTTGAAAAACCATCATAATATCACAAAGAGAACTTTATACCTATTTTCAAAGCATTGTTATACTCATAACAATTCTAACAAGTTAGACATAGAAGTAGTATTATCATTTTTTTTTTCAATGAAGAAACAAGAGTAATGAAATCAGGTGATATAACCACAGTCACAGACCCAGTGATTGGTGAAGACGGGATGAAGTCTGAAGCTCTTAGGACTCAAAGTTCTCTTAACTTCTGGGTCTCCATTTCCTCACAGAAAAATGAAGTTATTAGACAAGAAGTACGAGTTTCCAATAACGTTTAGTTGTGTAAGTTTTATTCTGGTCAAAGCTCACTTGGAACAGCTGAAAGTATTAGACATAAGTGGCTCTGGCTGAAGTAGAGGTGAACTCCAGAGTCAGAAAGGTGACATTTTGATATTGGCAGATGTTTTGACCAAGGAACATTTTGACTCAGGAGAAAATACAATCAATTAAACTTTCAACTTAAAAAAATTACTGGGCTTCCCTGGTGGCACAGTGGTTGAGAGTCCGCCTGCTGATGCAGGGGGCACGGGTTCGTGCCCCAGTCCGGGAAGATCCCACATGCCACGGAGCAGCTGGGCCCGTGAGCCATGGCCACTGAGCCTGCGCGTCCAGAGCCTGTGCTCCGCAACGGGAGAGGACACAACAGTGAGAGGCCGCGTACCGCAAAAAAAAAAAAAAAAAAAAAAAAATTTACTTATACCTTGGCTGGTCCATGTCTCAAATTCTCTCATTCAACCATCAGAGTTAAAGACACTGTGCATACTGATATTTAGCCCCTTATTCTCAGCTCCAGACTGCACAGGAAATTGCCAATTATATTTCTAGCAGTCCTCTCAGAACTTGTGATAATATATGTTTTCATTTCATAATATTCCTATGTAACTCTGGTTTGGGGAGATAAGCCTGATGCTCCTAAGAACATATCCCAGTTTAATCAGACTTTTAAGAAATACCTTTAATATTTTTTTCTGAGTAAAAGTAATAAATATGAATAAAAATTCAAACAACGGATAAGTGAGTAAAATAGAAAATGAAAATCACCACAACAGGGGTTGGGTTTGGGGTAGAGTAAGAATCAAGGCTAGCCAGGCACACTTTATTGATGATAAGGACCCGGGGTTTTATGATTTTACAGGATCATTTTGTGCAGCCATGCCATGCCACAATATCTGTATCAAAATGATTGAGCCAAGATGAATTTTGCATCATGATAAGCATGTCAAAATGCCCTGCTTCACACATAGAACTGTACACTGTCTGACCTTCCAATAACCAGACAGTCCCTTAAGAGATTTCCAGAAACCCCTAAGAGATCTTTGGGCCACAGTTTGCAAAATGCTGGGTGAGACGTCCTTCAAGTGCCTCTCAGCTATAACTTTCAATAAATGTGTGTAGATGTAAATGAGTTTAATAGACAGTGGTAAAACAACACAATACAGCAGAAAGCTATTGGAACAGATACCCATAAACCAGTTAATGCCTGTCAGCAATCAGAAAACTAGTAGCTTCTGCCTCTATTGATACTTGCGATTACAACTTAATGATGTTTTTACTTAACTGATGGCAGTTGTCTCCACGAGAAGCTGTTAGCACATTAGGTCTTTATTAAGACTGGCAAAGTAATAAATAATGTTTGTGACTTCTCTTTTGTTCACAAGGTAAATTGTTGCTTAAGAGTATTCTTGTGATGTATTAAGAGCTTCCAAGAAATTATATATGCAAACCATTAGACTAAAAACAGAAGTCTCAACAATCTACTAATTTACAAGTTGTTGATGGACCCAAGTTGTACCTGGCAGTAAGATACTAGCAGTAAGATATTGGGTATTACCCAGGATTTTGCATTCATTCTGATTTTTTCATTTAATTTAACAGATATTTATTTAGCAAAACACTAAGTTAGGAACTCTGGGAGGTACAAAGGTATATACCACCAACGCTCTCCAACGTTGTTGAGGAGAAAAATATACATGTGTTAAGTGAATTATTGAATGAGCTGTATTCAGAGGATGCAAAGAGAAAACTACTCCAGCTTGGTTATAATATAAAATCTTTGGACTTCCCTGGTGGCGCAGTGGTTGGGAGTCCGCCTGCCAATGCAGGGGACACAGGTTCAATCCCTGGTCTGGGAAGATCCCACATGCCGTGGAGCAACTAGGCCCCGTGAGCCACAACTACTGAGCCCGCACACCTGGAGCCTGTGCTCCACAACAAGAGAAGCCGCCCCAGTGAGAAGCTCACATGCTGCGGCGGGCAGGGGGGGTGGCCCCTGCTTGTTGCAGCGGGAGAGAGCCCGTGCAGCAGCTGATGTCCCACGCAGCCAAAAATAAAATAATTAATTAATTAATTTAAAAATATATATATAAAATCTTTTTTCCACGTAGCTGAATATGGTTTGCTAAAATTTGTTTAGAAGTTTTTTTTTAAGTCTACGCCATTTGTCTAAGTCACTGTTAATTGGTTACTTTGCTACTTGCTGCCAAATACACCCTAACTTACTTAGGTGTGGTCCATTAGACACCACTCACCTTGGAGTGGGACTGGACCTAAGAGATCATTAATTTCTATCTCTCTGTCCTACCAAAGAGGAGGGTGGATCCCAGACAGAGATGAAAGGATTGGTCCAAATCATGTAGCAGCAGCAAAGCCTGGACCAACCAGGGTTCAGGTCACTAAATTCCTTATTTCCTTGAGGCCTTTAGAAGATGGATTCAGTTGTGCTAATACTGCCCTTTATAGTTTGTCCAGTTTGGACACAATACCTCAAATTCCATTAGATGAATTAGACACACAGGCAGAAAAGAAAAAAAGATGATGATGGTCATAGTGATGATGATGGGGGTGGCGGTGATGAAGAAGGAGAAGAGGAGAATGAGAAGAAGTAGAAAATAGCTCTATTTAGTGAGAATTTACAATAGACCAGGTGCTTTACAAACACATCTATTATAATCTTGATAGCATCTCTCTGAGGTAGATACTAAAATTATTCTAACTTTACAAATAAGGACACAGTGTCATTGAATGCTGAGGTTGCACAGTAAGTGGCTGCCAGTAAATGTGAAATCCCAGACTGGTCTGACTTCAGAGCCTGGATTCTAAACACATATAACACTACGGGCTATACAATTTCTGAAAAACCCTGCCCCCACTACCAGTCTGAGAGGGACAAGACAGGGACACAGGACAGTCCCTGCTGGTGTCTGAGAAAGCCCTAAGAAAGACTCAGATTGTGCCAGCAGACCCAAATGGTATTTCTGATGTTCTCACTCTCTATGGTACTTTCAGTTACCAAGACAATCATCTCCAACAGGAATTCCAATGAAGCTCAGAGCAAATTAATTAGCCTTGCTGCAGACACAATAAAACTCTGCAAGCAGTTACCATAGTAGGTAACCTTGCATGTTTTACAAAGTATGGCATTTTTACTTCATCTCATGTTGAATAATGAATAATTTTCCCTGCCCCCTGCTAAACAGTGAATGATGAGAAGCCCTTTGGTAATTCAGTGATGTTGAATTAAATCTATGGTAGAATATCCACATTTTTTCCTAGGCTTCCATCCCCTTATTTTAGCTCCCTCTCCCTTTTCCTCTCTCTCTCCCTCATAAATTCCATCACAGACATTGAAAGGAGATGGTGCTACATTCCTGGCTACAGAGGGAGCATCTGTTGGCAACATCCAGCTGGAGTCAGGCTCCTGTGGGAAGCTGGAGGTCACTGGGCACTCCAGGGAACCTAGATGTGGTAGTACTGCCCAGAGACCTCAGCACCCACTCTGAACCCACACAGCATCACCTCTGAGGAAGTCAATTCCAACATCCTCTGTTGCTATCTAGCCCCTGCCCTGCTTTATTTGTCTTTAGAGAAGTTATATATTTATTTGATTTTATTTTTCTCCACTGGATATAAATATCATGACAGCAGGGACTTTGTTTTGTTCACTGCTCTGCTGGGGAGAAAGCACCTAAAGCAGTGCCTAACACAAGGAAGGAATGCAGTAATATTTGCTGAATGAATGAATGACTGCCAAAAACATTGGCCAGTAATGGCAGTTTTACTGAGGATTTCCTGGGGGAGGTGGAGGAGAAAATGAAATCACATTCCATGTAGCAAGACTTCACCCAGTCCCCCACTGGACCTCTTCCTCTGATGTAACTCCTCTCCTTTTCCCCCCCAACCTCCACAAATGCACTTCAACTGTCCCAAAAATCTAGGAAATAAAAGATCAAAACAAAAGCCTAGAGTCTCTGCACATGTACCCCAGCCCAAAAACCACCTTAGAAATCATTTCAACCAAAGATAAAACATCTCAAACATCAATAGGGAACTGACTAGATAAATTATGGTACACTCATAAAATGGAATATTATGCATCCATTACAAAGAATTTGGCCAATGACAGATAGATAGATAGATGGATAGATATTGGATGGACCAAAAAGTGCCTTCAGTTTTTTAAGTAAAAATAAAAGACACATTTTTCATTTCACCAAGAATTTTATTTTGAACAACATATTCACCCTTTTGTTCCACTACCTGCTGCCATTTTTCAGGTAACTTCTTAATTCCATCTTCCCAAAACTTTTTATCTTTTTGAGCAAAGAACTGTTCCAGGTGCCTTTTACAGTCTTCCAGGGAATTGAAATTTTTCCCATTAAGAGAATTTTGTAAAGACTGAAATAAATGGAAATCCAAAGGTGCAATGTCTGGTGAATATAGTGGATGAATCAGAACTTCCCAGCAAAGCTGTAACAGTTTTTGCCTGGTCATCAAAGAAACATGTGATCTTGTGTCATCCTGATGGAAGATTATGCGTTTTCTGCTGACTAATTCTGGACACTTTTCATCGAGTGCAGCTTTCAGTTGGTCTAATTGGGAGCAGTACTTGCTGGAATTAATCGTTTGGTTTTCTGGAAGGAGCTCATAATAGAGGACTCCCTTCCAATCCCATCATATACACAACATCACCTTCTTTGGATGAAGACTGGCCTTTGGTGTGGTTGGTGGTGGTTGATTTCGCTTGCCCCACGATCTCTTCCATTCCACACTGTTGTACAGTATCCACTTTTCATTGCCAGTCACAATTTGTTTTAAAAACGAATGTTTTCATTACATTTCAGTAGAGAATTACATGCGGAAATATGGTCAAGAAGGTTTTTTCCGCTTAACTTATGTGGAACCCAAACATCGAAGTAATTCACGGAGCCAAGCTGGTACAAATGATTTTTAGCATTTGATTTGGATATTTTGAGTATGTCCGGTATCTCCCCCGTAGTATAACGTTGATTGTTCTCAATTATTGTTTCAATTTGATCGCTATCAACTTCAACTGGTCTACCCGCCACAAACAACTTTTGACACATTCGATCAGTCACAGCACCTTCTCCATACACTGCACAAATCTTTATGTGCATTTCAGTTGCATTTTTACCTTTCTTGAAATAATAAAGCATAATATGCCAAAAATGTTGTTTTTCTTACATCTTCAATATTAAAATGGCTACACAAAAATTCACCAATTTTGATAAGTCTTTTTTTAAATGCAAGCTGATATGACAGCTGTCACATACGATCTAACAAAATTGTTTCGAATGAAGTTAGACAACTAAGTGCTACTACAGCCACCTTACAGAAAAAAACAAATGAAACTTTTGGCCCACTCAATAGATAGATAGATAGAAAGAAAGAACAATAGCCAAGATATATTGTTTAATGAAAAAAGCAAGGTGTAGTTCCACATATATAGTATGATTATATAGGTGAAAGAGAGAGAGCAATATACGTATATTAATATTTACTTAGTAGATCTTTGGAAAGACACATAAGAAACTGCTAATGGTAGCTGCCTATAGGGAACAGAACTAGGAAACTGTGTGTCAAGGGTGGAAAGAGACTCTACTTTTTAGGGAGTTTTTGGTAATGTTTGAAGTTTTACTTTTTGGGGGGTGTTTCTTGTTTTTTGAGTGTTTGAATATTTTATATACATCAAATAAATGTAAATAATTAGAAACTAAAGGATAGAAAGTGTGGGTGACAGGCAGTCAAGCAAGCCATAGATCAATTCCACCTTCCCCTCAAAGCTTCATCCAACCAAACAGGAATATCATGCCTTGGGAGTGTCTGCTAAAAAAATTAGACTTGAATCTTCACCCTTCTATTCTCTGCCAAAGTGAAGCCTCAGAGCACACAATGGCACCCACTGGATCCCAAGGCCAAACAAACTCAGTGAGCCGGCAATTAACTTAATGCATTTGCTCCATCCAGAAAAGCTATTTAAATGTAATTATGAGGTTGGTCTCCCCAGAACTTTTAGTTTCCCCAGCCATTCTTTTCATAGAAAATAATGCTTAAAATCAGAGTAACGTAGCTTTTGTGATAACAATATAATGTAATGAGTGTTTGGAAATGTTCTATTTATCTAAGAAATCTCCAGTCACATCAGCTTGCTTTTCTGGAATGTACATCTTACCAAAGTATTGATTATCTGCTGGTTCTGTTGCCTGTATACTCCACTTGCTAATATGTCCTCTAAAGTTGTCAGGTCAATTGCTGAAGTAAGAGAGAGAGCAAGAGCAGGGATTTTCTGGGTTTGTGTCAACCCCCTGAGAGGAATCCTGCCTGTCCCTTGGAAGGGTATTGTGAACTCTCCCGAGGGGTGAGGGTGTTGACTCTGCCAGAGAGACCCCATGGTGGCCGACGACCACCTTCAGTGGCTGACCAAGCCATGCTCCAAAGCCACTGAGGGACAGCAGGGAGTTAAGTCAGGATCCAAGAAATGTTCATTCCAGGCCATCCTCATCTCCCACAGATTCTGCCAGGCCCCTCACCTATGTCTATACCTACACCCACACCTAACATGTACGAAGATATCTATACCCTTTCTCTTGCCTGAGGTGGACAAAAAACTGAGGGAGATTGAGCAGAGACAAGGGAAAGAGAAGGCTGGTGAAATTCACGCTTGAAAGAAGTAGGGGAAGCCCTTCTTTTAAAGTGATTCTGCACTATTTGGCACCATCAAGGAAACCATGGTGGAAAGAGCAGTTCCTGTCTGATTGCCAAGGAACAAACACGATTGGATTTTACACTTTCAAGCCAGCTGAAAAGAGAGGGGGCTGTGATAAAACTGAAGAGAAAGTCCTGTGCTATCAAATTCTGGATAAGTCAGGTGAGACTGTCAGCAAAATATAGATGATTTAAATATGGTCAACAAGTGTAGGGTCATATCTTCATAACTTTCTATTTTGCATCTTCCTAGAATTAAAGAAAAATTGCTAATGTAATCAGCAAATTCCTAGATCACTGACAATTCTAGAGGATAAATGAACACTGGCATTTTAATTTAGGAGCTGATTAGCTAGTAAAAGAGGTTCCATTTAGAGCTGAATGATCCTGTATTTCTAGCCTTAGAGCTTCATTCCTCTAATTTAAGTTCTTGACAATCACTTACAAATCGCTCAAGACAGAGCTCACTTTAAACACTTATCAGTCAATCACATCTAAATGTGAATTAATATGTTTTAGATCTCCCCTTAAGAATAGTTTTGTACAGGAGGAAGAGGGACGGAACATGGTTCTGCATGTTTGAGGGAGTTGGAAAGGAGGTGCCCCCATAGACTGCAGTAACTGGGAAGAAAAGATGGGAAGCATAGAATGGGCACCAAACACAAATTTCACTACTTTTCTTGGGGAACAGGGCTCTCAGGCAGCAGAGAGCTTTGTCCACCTCACGTGCCTCTGTATTCTGTCCAGTGGCAGAGAACATGGTGGTTTCCTGACATCTCCTGATTCATATCTATATCTTTAGATCTTTATGTATAGAGGAACCTTGTCCAAAGGTATCTTCCATCTCCCCAAGCTGTAGCGGTCCTTGGTCCGTCCCCCTAACTAGCAGCAGAATAGCATCACCTCACTCTGAAGTTTCATTCTCTGCTGCAGGGTATCACCTCCACCTAGCCACTCCCTCTCCTTCTTAACCACAGTAACATGACCTTGAACATCCTTATTATACAATAAACCTAGAACTGATAATGGTTTATGAATACATCTGCATGGTCTATTATTGGCAACCTCTTGAAGAATCAACCCTAATGTTAAACATGACTTCATTAAGAAAGCTTTTACACTAAAATCAAGCTGGCTTCTATAGCCAGAGACCTAACACTTAGGGAAAACTGAACCTCACATTATGAGTTAAATTGTGTCCCCCAAATTCATATGCTGAAGTCCTAACCCCTAGTACTTCAGAATGTGACCATATTTGGAAATAGAGTTTTTGCAAATGATGAAGTTAAAATGAAGTCATTAGGGTAGTCCCTAATCCGATATAACTGTGTCCTTATAAAAAGGGGAAATTTGGACACAGGGATACACACATGCACACAGAAAGAATGCCATGTGAACATGAAGGCAGAGATCAGGATGATGTGTCTACAAGCCAAGAAACAACAAAAATTGCCAGCAAACCACCAGAAGCTAGGGAAGAGGTATGGAACAGTTTCTCTCAAAGCCCTCAGAAGAAAGCAACCCTGCTGACACCTTGAGTTCAAACTTCTAACCTCCAGAACTGTGAGACAATCAATTAAGCCAAACTGTTCTTGGTATTTTGTTACAGCAGGCCAAGCATATTAATACACTAAACTTCAAAGCCCTGGTTCAAGATCCATTGGCTTAAACTCTAAAATCTAAAATTGTTCCTTTCTCTACTTTGCCCAACCATTCCAGGAATCAGTCTTCAGCTAAATAGCTCCAAACTGAGATGGGTCTTGAGTTTCCAACTAAGGAAAGATAAAATTGGATTTTAGTCCTGGTTGACTCTTTGGGTGAACTTGAACAAGTTATTTCATCAATTTCCTGATTGTTAAATGAGGAGGTTGAATAAAATTCTGGTTGGCAAATAGATTGTGTCTCTTGTGCCTATTCTAGCTGAGTTGTGGCAGCTACCTAGAGCACAATCTTGAGCACTCTATGAGGACCGTATTCCTACATCTCTGAGCCTGACCCTCTGGATCTGCTCATCTCATTACATGACTTCCAAATAATTTAATGAGTTATATCCATCCCTTTCACACACTGTTCCAATAGGCTCTAGGTGACACTCTTCATATTCCCACAGAGTAAGTGCTTCAGCTTTGGGATCACTCTGCCTTGCCACTCAGGTGCCTTGGCTGAATAGAAAGAATACAATGATTGATCAACAATGTCTGCTGTGGACACAAGATGGGAAGTCTGCCCCAAATGACCTATGTACTTGCCATCCCTGGACTGAATTGAAAAACCTTACAATTTCTTTCTCCACTGATCCAGAGCTTCTTATTATTGCCCTTATTATCACTTTCAACCATTGCTGCTGCTTTATGCTATTCTCTCCCAAACTATCTGCTCTTTCTTTTTCTTTTTTTTTTTTTTCTGTCACCTCTTCTCCAACTGTGATGGTTAATTTAATGTGTCAACTTGACTGGGCTACGGGATGCCTGGATAGCCCATTGTTTCTGGGTGTATCTCTGAGGGTGTTTCCAGAAGAGATTAGCATTTGAATAGGTAAACTGAGTAAAGTGGATTGCTCTCACCAGTGCAGGTGGGCATCATCCCACTGGGTCCCTGAACAGAACCAAAAGACAGAGGAGGAATAAATTTGCTCTCTGGTTGAACTGGGACATCCATTTCCCCTTCCCTTGGACGTTGGTGTTCATGGTTCTTGGGCCTTTGGATTCCACTCAGGGCTTACACCATTGGCTTCCTTGGTTCTCAGCTTTTTGGATTCAAATTGAATTACACCACAAGCTTTCTTGGTTCTCCAGCTTACAGATGGCCTCTTGGCCTCCATAATCATGTAAGCCAATTCCTATAATAAATAAATAAATCTGTCTAATTTTCTATTAGAATACATGTATATATCCTATTGGTTTTGTTTCTCTGGAGAACTCTTCTACACCAGCCTTTTCCTACTCTCACTCTTCTATGCTTTATGGCTTTGGTGCTGCCAGAATTGTCTATTATAGCTATCACCAGCCAATGAAAATACACTTTTCCTTCTGGGCTGGTAAAATGGTCAATTACAGGACATTATCTATGACTTTTTTGGCTTAAGCTCTTGGCAATTTTCTTCAGTGTTTATAGTAGTCTTTTTTGTTAAGTCTCCTAAGGGTTCATGGTAGTCCTAGGTGGTTATGCGTGCTGGACGCTGATACACTGGGGCAGTGTTGTGATACCACAAAGAGCCTTCCTAACACTCAGTGATTGAAAGGAGGTAAAGCCACATTTACAATTTCTGAAATGGAGGTGATTACATTACAGCAAACAAAGTTCTATCTTTATCTAGAGCTTTCCATACATTATCCTGTTTGATCTTCACAACCTTGTGATATAGGCAGGACAAGTATTTTGTTATTCTCACATTACATTTAGGGATCATAATCAGAAAGACTAAGTGACTCAGTTACGCAGAATTAAAAGATTTCAGGTTGTGTCATCTTACCAATCACTCAGCAAATCATTTAATTTCATTCACTGATATATTATCATATGAGTAAACCCTCTTTAACAGCCATCAAGACCCAACAAATGAGTAGCGGTAGACAGTTTGACCAGGATTGCATTGATTAAAGACCACATTTAACGGAGCCTTAAACTGTGTCCAACTGTGTCCTGCTTTTCCCCAAAGCAGCAGGATGGCTTCTCTCTGAAGTACTCACTCTTTTAGTGAAGGAGTTTGGTGTAATTTCATGCCGGACTCATAGGCTCTGCTTGCCTCATCAGGTGTGAATCAGATAAAGAAATAACTAAATTCACTTTTCCCATGGTTCCAAGTCAATACACTCAGGGCTTGTATTTTACTCCACACTTATCCCACAAGGGTAATGGGTTTTGGGGTCAGTATTTTCCTTGCTAAACAGTTGTCCTTTACACTATGGTCTAGAAACCATCAGTGTATCTGGTAATCAAACTCAGCATAAGTATACAAACACATTGCCACGTGCTTCCAGGGGAAGCAACCAATCTTTAATGTTTCCTAGGACTATAAGGAGGCCATAATGAGGTTTATGCTGTATATAACTCTCATTTTTCTGAAATATCGGCAAAGAGAAATAACAGGTTTTCCTTTGGCCTAAATTTTCCTCTGGACCAATAACTAAAGAAAGTTACCCTGAGAGCTCAAATAGTACCAGCTTGCTGTGAAAAAGCACACATCTCTAGGATGAGAAATAAGCCTTTTCTTGCCTCCTGGCTCTGGGGAGACATCCAGCGTCAGAGGGAGTTCTGCAGGATGAGCAAGGCAAGCTCGCCTCAGGAGGTGCAGCTGTGTTCTGGCTGAGAACAAGAACCTCAGGTTTGCTCCCCAAAGAGCTGGCGAGTATTAGGAGGAGGCATGAATACTGCCATCCTTTTTTGCTCTTGACAGGTTTTACCCAAGCTATTTGCCAAAAGGACAGAGCACAGGTTTCAAATAAATCTTTCAAGCTAAGATAGCACAGAGCTCATGATCAGATTAGAGACTGAAAGCCACCAGGGTGACGGCTGCCGGGCGGGCTTCCCACAGCCCTGCATCACTCTTTTTGAGGCTGTCCGCCCACTCTTCTTCCCAAGTACGGCCATCCATCAAATGTCTCTGGTATATTTGTGAGGCTCAAATGCCCAGAAACTTTTTAGGTCTTATTTTGTCAGACGTTTCATCAGATAAATCATATTTGATCATACTCTACTTCTTTAAATTCTCCTTTTTCTCTGCATCTATGACATTATACTCTCACAGGTATTTTTCTACCCCTTTGACAACTTTTTCCCAGTATTTCACTCATACCTCCTCCTCCAACTAACTTTCAAATGCTGGAGTTCCTAAAAGCACATTCCCAGACCCTATTCTTTTCTCTATCTAGACTTTCTCCTAGGTGATCTCATTCATTTTATCTTTCTAAGTGTTATCTGTATACTGGTGTGCCAAAAAAATTTCTCCATGGAGATTCTTCTTCCTGAGGTCTAGATTTGTTTATCCAATCACTTTTCCGTTATCTCACCTGAGATGTCTCAAAAGCTCCTCAAATTTAACAAAAGCAAAACTGAAGTCTTGACCCCCCAAAAATATCTGAGACTTCCCTCACGGATTTTGATCAAGAAGGACAGACAGCCACCTATTCCAGGAGAATCACTTCTGGTAATGGGGGACTAGATAAATCAGACCAACTCTTTCACTGAGAACAGCTACAAAAGCCAGGGAAAACAGTTCTATATATGTTTGAGGGCCTCAGAGAACTATCAATAACACAGCAGTGAATAATCATGAGGCCAAGATCCAACAAAAGAAAGAAACCCAGAGAAATGAGCCTAGCTTTGGGGACTACTTTTTCCCTGGGGAGATCTTCCAATTACATAGAGATGGCTGAGAGGCAGAGAAACTGAGCAAAGTATTCAACAAACTGATAAGGCAAGGGGACAAAAATGACAGTTTGGGGCCTGCCAAGGAAGGGAACCCTCTTAAAGTTCCCAAGCTTTGGGGCTTGATGTGGGACCCTGCATTATTCAGGAGTTCTCTAGAGACACAGAACCAATAAGATGGAGAGAGAGAGAGAAAGAGAGAGATTTTAAGGAATTGGGACATGCAAGTATGGGGGCTGGCAAGTCTGAAATCTGCAGGGCAGGCCAGCAGGCAGGAGACACAGGGAAGAGCTGATGCTGCAGCATGAGTCAGAAGGCAGTCTGGAGGCAGAATCCCCTCTTCCTCAGGGAACCTCAGTCTTTTCTCTTCAGGCCTTCAACTGATTGGACAAGGCCCACCCACACTGTGGAAGATAATCTGCTATACTTAAAGTCTACTGATTGAAATGTAAATTTATCTTTAAAATACCTTTACAGTAACAGCTAGACTGGTGTTTGACCAAATATCTAGGTGCAGAGACCTCTCCAGGTTGACATACAAAATCAACCATCGCAGATCACAGACCACTGCTGATTTAAGAACCACACTTTGAGTAGAACTAGTCTAAGATCGTTGCATTACTTTTGAGCATTGCACAATGTGGGTTTGAACTGGAGGGCCCACTAATATGCAGACTTTTTTCAGTAAATACGTACAACAATACTACATGATCAGCAGTTGGTTGAATCCACAGATGTGGAACTACACATATGGAGGGCTGACTATAAGTTATACTTGAATTGTTTGCTGCTAACTCCTGTGTTGTTCAAGGGTTAATTGTATTTGGTATTAGGAAAAAGTATTCATTATATTAGGCTTTGATAAGTCAAGGATATATAATATAATCTCTAGGATAACCAAGAGAATAGTAAATTAATGTTTAGCTTGGGATAATAGAAAATAATCTAAATACAAAGGAAAGATAAAAAAATATATAAAATAGGTGAAACAAATAAAAAGCAAATACTAAGATGGTAGATTTAGGCCCAAATATGTCAGTGATTACTTTCAATGTAAATGAACTAAATACTTCAATTAAAAGAGGAAGATTATCAGGATGTATTTAAATATATATATGTACATACATACACACACACACTGCTTAAGGATACACATTTAAATATAATATAGACAGGTCGAAAGCATGAGGATAAAAATGGTATACCATGAAAATACTAACCAAAAGAAACTACAATAGCTATACTGTTATTGGATAACTAAGACTTTAGAACAAGAAACATTATTAGAGCTAAAGAAGAACATTGCATAATAATAAAGAGGTCAATACACCAGGAAGATACAACAGTCCTACATTTGCTTGTTCCTTGGAACATAGCTTCAAAACATATTAAAAAATACAGAAAGAGAAGTCTGCAAATCCACAATTACACTGGAAGAGTTTAACACACCTATCTCATAGGTAGAGCAAGCAGTCAAAAAATTCAGTAGGAACACCAAAGATCTAAACAATACAATCAAACTTTTCCTGGTGGACATACTTATAGAACAGTGTACCTAATGACTACAGAATATACATTCTGTTTAAGGACACACAGAACATTTGCCAAAATTGCCATATTCAGAGCCATAAAGTAAGTCTCAATATATTTCAAAATCAAAATCATATCAGAATATGTTCTTTGGTTTCAGTGGAATTAAGTAGGAAATCCCTCAATTTGGAAATTAAGAAGTAAATTTCTAAATGCCTATGGGCAAAAGAAGAAATCACAAAGGAAATTATATAACAAATATTAACCCAAAGATTTCTTTTAAAATACATATTCAAATCACACTTACATGAAAATTTATAGCCCTACAGACATACAACAGAAAAGAAGAAAGCCTGAACATCAGTGCACTAAGTATCCACGTCAAAAAGCTAGAAAAAGAGCAGAAAATTCAGCCCAAAGAAATGAGAAAGAAGAAAATGATAAAGATAAGAACATACATTAATGAAAAAGAAAATAGAATAGTAGAGGAGATGATCCAAGAAAACAGTAGTTTTGCTGAAAAAACTAATAAGGTAATACTCCTTCAAAAAAAGGCACAAATACAGACCTACTTGAGAATGGACTTGAGGATATGGGGAGGGGGAAGGGTAAGCTGTGACAAAGCGAAAGAGAGGCATGGACATATATACACTACCAAACGTAAGGTAGATAGATAGTGGGAAGCAGCCGCAGAGCACAGGGAGATCAGCTCGGTGCTTTGTGACTGCCTGGAGGGGTGGGATGGGGAGGGTGGAAGAGAGGGAGATGCATGAGGGAAGGGATGTGGGAACAGATGTATATGTATGACTGATTCACTTTGTTATAAAGCAGAAACTAATATAAATAAATAAATAAATAAATAAAGGCACAAATAATTCATGTCAGGAATGAAAAGGGGATACCACTGCATATCCTACAAACAATGAAAGAATAATAATAAGATATTTTTTTAACTACATGCCAATATTTGAAAATTTAGATGAATTAGATGGTATATTCCATAAAACACACACACAACTTAGCAAAACCAAAAGTAATTTAAAAAGTAATTCACTGCTTAAAAACCTGCCCAGAGAAACCTATAGGCCTAGATGGCTTTGCTGTGAATTCTACAATATATGTCAAGAAGAAACAATGCCAATTTTTCCACATATTCTTCCAGAAAAGAGAAAAGAAAAGATCACTCTTCAGTTCACTTTTTAAAAATTTTATTAGAGTATAGTTGCTTTACAATATTGTGTTAGTTTATACTGTACAGCAAAGTAAATCAGCTATACATATACATATATCCCCTTTTTTGGATTTCCTTCTCATTTAGGTCACCACAGAGCACTGAGTAGAGTTCCCTGGGCTATGCAGTAGGTTCTTGTTAGTTATCTATTTCATACATAGTATCAATAGTGTATATATGTCAATCCATATCTCCCAATTCTTCCCACCCTCCCCCTTTCCCCCTTGGTATCCACACGTTTGTTCTCTACATCTGCGTCGCTATTTCTACTTTGTAAATAAGATTGTCTATATCAAATTTTTTCATATTCCACATATATGCATTAATATACAATATTTGTTTTTCTCTTTCTGACTTACTTCACTCTGTATGACAGTCTCTAGGTCCATCCATGTCTCCACAAATGACCCAATTTCATTCTTTTTTATGGCTGAGTAATATTCCATTGTATATATGTACCACATCTTCTTTATCCATTCCTCTGTTGATGGACATTTAGGTTGCTTCTGTGTCCTGGCTATTGTATATAATGCTGCAATGAACATTGGGGTGCATGTGTCTTTTTGAATTATGATTTTCTCTGGGTATATGCCTAGGAGTGGGTTTGCTGGGTCATATGGTAGTTCTATTTTTAGTTTTTAAGGAATCTCCATACTGTTCTCCATAGTGGTTGTATCAATTTACACTCCCACGAACAATACATGAGGGTTCCCTTTTCTCTACACCCTCTCCAGCATTTATTGTTTGTAGTTTTTTTTTTGTTTTTTTTTTTGCTGTACGCAGACCTCTCACTGTTGTGGCCTCTCCCGTTGCGGAGCACAGGCTCCGGACGTGCAGGCTCAGCAGCCACGGCCCATGGGCCCAGCCGCTCCGCGGCATGTCAGATCCTCCCGGACTGGGGCACAAACCCATGTCCCCTGCATCGGCAGGCTGACTCTCAACCACTGCGCCACCAGGGAAGCCCCTGTAGATTGTTTTTATCATGGCCATTCTGACCCATGTGAGGTGATACCTCATTGTAGTTTTGATTTGCATTTCTCTAATGATTAGTGATGTTGAGCATTTTTCATGTGCTGGTTGGCCATCTGTATGTCTTCTTTGGAGAAATGTCTATTTAGGTCTTCTACCCATTTTGTGATGGGGTTGTTTGTTTTTTTGATATTGAGCTGCATGAGCTGTTTGTATATTTTGGAGATTAATCCTTTGTCAGTTGCTTTGTTTGCAAACATTTTCTCCCATTCTGAGGGTTGTCTTTTCTTCTTGTTTATGGTTTCCTTTGCTTTGCAAAAGCTTTTAAGTTTCATCAGATCCCATTTGTTTATTTCTGTTTTTATTCTCATTACTCTGGGAGGTGGGTGGAAAAAGATCTTGCTGCAATTTATGTCAGAGTGTTCTGCCTATGTTTTCCTCTAAGAGTCAACCTTCAGCCAGACTTACCCATAAATTTAGTTCATTTTTTTTTTTTTTTTTTTTTTTTTTTTTGCGGTATGTGGGCCTCTCACTGTTGTGGCCTCTCCCGTTGCGGACGCGCAGGCTCAGCGGCCATGGCTCACGGGCCCAGCAGCTCCGCGGCATGTGGGATCCTCCCAGGCCGGGGCACGAACCCGTGTCCTCTGCATCGGCAGGCGGACTCTCAACCACTGCGCCACCAGGGAAGCCCTTAGTTCATTTTTTTAAGGCCAGAATAATCATGATGCAACAACTGGCCAAAGCCATTTCAAGAAAGGAACATTAGAGGCCCAGCTCACTTATGACATTGATTTTTTTTTTTTTTTAAATCTAGACAAAGTCTAGCAAATCAAATATGGCAATGTGTGAAAAATATTATATCAATACATCACAACCAAGCTGGAAATGCAAGAACTGCAAAGTTGGTTTAACATTCAAAAATCATTCAATGCAATCTGCTCCATTAATAAAATAAAGGAGATGAATCCTGTGACCATCTCAGTAGATGCAGAAAAAAGCAGTTCATAAAATTCAATACACATGATTAAAAAACTGGTAGCAAACTAGTAAAAGAAATGAACATCCTTCATCTGATAAAGAGTATCTACAAAAACCTAAAATAACACTTAGGTCCTTAATCATCTGCTCCAGAGCCACTCTTCTTCAAATCTTCTCCATCTCAGTAAAATGACATCTCCATCCAACCAGTTGCTAAAGCCAAATATCTGAAAGTTATTATTTAGGGTTCAGTCTCTCTGTCTCCTACCAGCCTCATACCCAATCCCTTATCAGTCTATTGATTCTACTTCCAAATATTTCCAGAGTTTTCCATCTCTTTCATTACCACTGTTTTCCATCTCCTTCATTACCACTCTGGGCTACTACCATCTCTCACTGGGATTACCACCATAGACTTACAACTGGTCTCCCTGTTTTTATTCTTGCCCCCTCCAAACCATTATCCAAATCCACATAGCAAACAGAGTGATATTCTTAAAGCACCAATCAGATTACATCACTGCCTGTTTAACAACTCCCTAAGGTTGTTGGGAAAAAAATCCAAAATCCTTACCAAGGTCTGCATGCCTCCGTGCCTCATCCTAGCATCACTGTCCCCCTCACCCACTGTGTCACGCTGGCCTCTTTCAGTTCTTTGCATTTGCCAAGCTAGTCTCCGCTTCAGCATTGCTCCCCCTACTTGCAGTGTTTGCTTCCTCACTTCTCACTGGGCAACCTGACCACCCTATGGTTTCCTGTCTTAGAACCCTATACTTTCCCTTCAGAATTCTTATCATAATTCGCAAGTCTATATTATTCTTTTACTTCCTAAATTTCTATCTTCTTCACTATACTATAAACCACAAAGGCAAGAATCATGACTGTTTTGTTCTCTTCTGTTTCATCTCTATCCTAGTGCCTAGTGCATAATAAGCATTCGATGACTCATTGTTGAAAATGAATGAATGAATAAGTGAATGAATGAATTCTTCTTATATTCCAAGTATATTAAAAGTGTGTGTAGCTTTTTCAGGAAATTCCTTCCAGCATGCAGAGTTTGAGCCACCATTGTTAATAACTGACTGTAAGCAGTTTCAGGCATATAACCTTGAGCTTCCAGACAAACCTTGAAGCAAATGAACACTGTGTCTCACTTAGACCTCTGAAATTAATTCTAACTTCTAAAAAACCTTATCTACTGGCACTAGGGCTTGCTTTGCATGGATCTTACGGGAAGTTATTGCAAACAGGCATAAAAGCAACCAAAGGCAACATATCAAGAGTTAAAAGCTTTTATTCAGCCACAAATACAGTTTTATAGCTGAGCAGACTTCAAAGCCTTCATTTTCATGGTAAGCGAATAATGTTCCTAAAATAAAATATGTGCAGCCAGTGATATTTATTTACAAATGCCCTATGACTACCTTCTAAGAAATGCTATATGATGGTAAAACTTCAAAAGACATCAGTGCAACCAACACCATCTTTCTGTTAAAAAATATTTTCATCTTTATGTGATAACCCCAGGAATACAATCTTTATAATCGCGTAACTAATCACTAACTCCAGAGTGATGTAAAATTAATTTGGTTATGCCTTAGTACCTCATTTTTTTCTACCTGCAAAAGGTGGCAGCTAATGTTATGTGAAAATAGAATCTATAGAGACCCCGTGTTCCTAACACACTTTAATGATGGGGTCAACTCCCTCAGTATCCCAGAAAGAGAGGAAATAAAATTTTCATTTTTCTTCATAGGTTGAAAGACATGGCCAGAATTTGTACCATGACTGGAACCAGTTCTTTCTAGGATTAAGCCAAAATCAAAATCATCAGGTTGATCATATGTTCCACAAAGGTAGTTAACTCAGTCTCATAGGGGAAAAGGAAAGGCATCTACCATTTGTATCCTTACTCGAAGGAAACAAGAAGAGTCCAAATCATCAAGCTGCAGATTTAAGGTCACTTAAGGGCTCTAGAAGCCACAGCAACTGGTGAGGGTAACAAGGGCTTTATATTCTCATGGTGATAAGTTCAAACTCCAGCTCCTTCACATGCAAATTGTATGTCCCTAGGCAAGTTACCAAACCTTCCTCAGCTTCAATTTCTTCATCTATAGAAAAAGGATAACAATGTTGTCTCATACAGAAAGTACATGGCACACAGTAGGAGTTCAAAAAATGGTAGTTATTCAGTGGAATAGATATTGGCCGTTCTTTCTATTCCTCCTTTGTCAAAAATAAATGAAGGAAAGGAGAATGGGAACTAGCAAAGGTATTCTTAAATACTAACATTCCTCCTGGGGATGTTCAATACTGCCAGAAAACCTAAAACCCCTCAAAAAAGGAATGTGAATTAGATATAAAATATAGCTGGTCCCCATGACTTTGTTATCTCACATCCCCAAATTAACATTATCTAAGAAACCAAATGACATCAAATCTGTATTACATTGAGAATAAATTTCAGAACCCCATGGGTAAGAGACAGAAAGGAAGGGAGGAGGAGGCTGAGATGGAAATAAAATGGAGGGGAAGGGAAGACATAAAAGAAAGAGAAGAAAGAGAGAAACCAACCAGTTCCATCTGGCTTAAAGTTCACTTATAATCAGAACAATAATGGGATTGTCTTCTCCTTTCTGCTGTGTTCCCTATGAAAGTCAAGACCATAGCTGCTTTGTTCACTTCTGTATGCCCAGTAGCTAACACACTGCCTGGAACATAATAGGTATTTAATAAATAATTGTCGGATATACAAAAACATGAATAAATGAGTGCTGTGTATGTCTCCGGAGTCGTAAATATTCACCCTGCATCCAAGAACTTGAAAACACAAAGGACTGATTTTATGCATTGACTCTGGGTATTTGGGACTGGAATTCCAGATATGAGTGTCCCCAGGTTTGCACCATCTCTCTAGCCCTGTAAAATGGCCTTTTCAAATAAAGATCTGAAGGCCCTGTGGGGTGGCCTCAATTTCAGCTCTCGCTCTGCCAGTGTTCTCAGTTGCCTTATAATACAGTGTCTGGTGCTAGATATTAAAATGCAGAAAGAACTTTTTAGAGACTCTGAGTTGTATACAAAAAAAAACACATCAAAGATAGAGCTGAGCAGTTAGAAATCCGTCAATACAGTGTCTTGCTCTCATTATTGAGAGATGCTTAATCTCATTTTTCAGTTTTGGGAGAGAACAGGAGGCACGTAGTGAAATTCAATAGAGACATAATATATAGCTTCGAGTTATCAACAGATAGTGTAATGTTGAAATTACCAATTTCAAAATAAGTTTAACTGTCAATAATTGTAACTATTTAATCAAAACACTGTAAAAATATTTTTTGGTATATTGCATATTAAAATTTTTTAATCTATTAAACACAGGTCAAATGCCCCATCAAGTATAGAAAGGCTACAGAAATTTCACCTGGTTGATATAAACCACTTCATTTACATTTGGGGACTTTTTCTAGAACAATTCTTATAAATCCACTACTACCAAAACACAGCTATGAGGATTAAATTTAATTGTGTATGGAGAAGTGTTTTGCAACATTATGTCTTTTTTTTTTTTCTCGGAAAGATATAAGACATTTTTGTTTCTTTCTCAGCCAGTTTGCATGTAACATGTAATGAAATCACCTTCCATTTTTACCTGCCTCCCTATTAGAGGCAAGATTTTTTTTCTTTCCTTCTTAAACTAATGAGATTGTGAAAAAGGCAATCTCATCCCATCAGAAGCCACCATATTTCAGAAATGAAGTGATTTATGGGCAGTAATTACATTACGAAAAGTTTATACATCATTTGGGTATTATTCAGGGGAAAAGGTATAGTGTGTTGTTGTTGTTATTAAACCCCAAAGACCCATTGATCAAGAATATAAAGATCAAGCACTTGTTTTGTTAAGTAATTAACTTAACTCTTCCCCATAGCTCCCATTCAGGCTTAGAACAATCCTATTTCTCATTGGAATGAGAGTCCCAAGCAATGTAGTGAAAAGGGTTACTAAAAGGTGATGCCAATTAATTGCCAAAAGTAATTGTCATTTTGTAATCACATTATTATCTAATTTGCTGCCACTAGATCATTAAAGTACCAATTATGCATCTCTGCTCTAATGCATTAATTTAAAAAAGCAATCATGCATTTATTGCCTTTATAATTCCTGAGATAATTATACAACAGGCTGAAGGTATATTTCTTCTGTGATGCAGCAAACTTAGCAACCACATGGAGACTCCAATGGTTAGGAAATTAGTATTCCAGAACTGATTATTAGAGCTAAAACCAAATATCCTCAGCTTCTTTATTCAAGGTGCCGTAGGGACATTCTATAGAATGGAATTGTGAGGAAGTAATAGTTTGCCTCTGTAAAACAGTCCATTCCCTCTTCCTCCATTCTTTGCCAGGGGGGGAGTCACATAGAAAGAAAACCTTGTTCAGGAATAAGAAAATGGTTTCCAGATTGGTTTATAGATTATGAGTTCTTGAATGGACATGTGGTCCAGGAGAGGCTGTACTTCTCGGCTGTCCAATGAACCACTCTCATCTTGAGTGAGTCCCATCCTGCCTGAGGAGAGGTTAAAGCATCCCTACAGCATGGAGAAGGAAGCCGGGGTGGGGGGATGTGGGGGGCAGAGGGGCATGTGAAGTGGCAGTCTGGAGACATTTTCAAGTTTGGCTTCATTATTGTTCTTAAAATTCCGTGAATTCCCAGGTCATAAGTCTCTTCCTTAACATAGATATAAAATCCATTCTGGAGATAAATAGAAATAAGTTATGGAGTCTCTGTTTTGGATTATCTGTTCTCTCTATTTTTAATATAAATGGGTTTCAATCCAACTGAAGTGTCCTTTCACTTCAAAAAAAAAAGTTATGGTATTGCATGTTTTTTGTCTACTCTTCTCCATATTTACCACATTTAAGACTGAAGCGGTCGTATTAAGTGCTCCCTGTAGCTACACATATGGCAGAAGGATTCCCCAGGATACCGCAGTGGCCATCTTCTTCTCTCAAAAAGGATTCTGTGCAAGCTGCTTCTCCAGCTGTCACAGTCCCACTGATACTCCTTTATTCATTCCCAACATTGTTCTAGCGCAGAGGTCAACAAACTACAGCCCAAAGACCAATCCAGCCCACCTCTTATTTTTGTAAATAAAGCTTTATAGGAATACAGCCAGGCCCACTGGTCTACATGTTGTCTTTACCTGCTTCACTCTACAACAGCAGAGGTGAGTAGTGACAACAGAGACTGCATGGCCCACAAAGCCTAAAATATTTGCTATCTGGCCCTTTACAGAAAAAGTTTGCCAATCCCTATTCTAGTGGGATTTTTTCATCTTACTATTACAGACTCTCCTTCCTCTGAAATAAAGACCTTTATTCTTACATTGCTTAATGTTTTTCTTTTCTTCTCTCTGGACAATTCTTTCTAAATTACAGCATCTTCTTTAACTTCTGAAATTTAAATCTCTGTAACATTTCATCCACACACTCCCTGGCAGCTTTGAGAACACTTCCCCCAAGCATGCTCACAAAGGCGCTTGATAATGTCTACTTTTGATCTGTAGCCTAATAAGGAATCGCTCTCTGAGTGGATCTAAAAATTTCATCCATTCCATCAAGAATAGACATTTGATGAAGGTCTTTGTTATGTGCCAGGCACTGATGCTAGATGCAAAGTTCCATAAGACACAGTCTCTCCCTACCTAGAAACTCACAATCTGGCAGAGAAGGCCTCATACACATCAGGGTATTATTGTTCTTGCAACTGTTGTTTGTTTTAACACTTTCTTAGTTACATGCCAAGAACTGTGTTGAGAGCTTAACATATATTAACTCATTTAATCCTCATAACAATCCTGTGAGGAAGGTGCTATTATTATCTTCATTTTACAGATAAAAAAATTTAGGTATGAATAAGAGAACTTCATGTGAGGTAGAATTATAGCAAAGGTTTAGTAATTTGCCCAAGGTCACACATTTATTAAGTAGCAGAGCTGGGATTTGAACCCAGGCAGTTTGGCTCCAGAGTCCAAACTCCTAACTACTTCGTCAGTATTAACTTTTGTTTCCTCTGCCCTGTTCCCGAGAGGAGACACCCCACATGGGACACCCCTGAATTCCCCATCACATAACATGCAGAGGATCTGAGGTATGCCGTTGTTGACCGAAAGAAAAAATGCACAACGTGAGAGCTGTGACTTTCAGTTTTATTTGAGGACCTTACTGAGGACTATAGCCCAGGAGACAGCCTCTCAGATAGCTCTGAGGACCTGCTCCAAAGGGTTAGGGGAGAAGCCAGGATGTATATGAGTTTTTCTGGGGCTTCCCTGGTGGCGCAGTGGTTGAGAATCTGCCTGCCAATGCAGGGGACACGGGTTCGAGCCCTGGTCTGGGAAGATCCCACATGCCGCAGAGCGACTGGGCCTGTGAGCCACAACTACTGAGCCTGCGCGTCTGGAGCCCGTGCTCCGCAACAGGAGAGGCCGTGACAGTGAGAGGCCCGCGCAGTGCGATGAAGAGTGGCCCCCGCTCACCGCAACTAGAGAAAGCCCTCGCACAGAAACAAAGACCCAACACAGCCAAATAAATAAAATAAATTTAAACTGTCTACTCATTATATGAGTTTTTCTGGCTGGGAATTACATGTATTCAAGGATACATCCTGGTAAAAGATTACTGTTAATCACAAAAAAACCCCAGATATTTCAAGTTCATGATTTTAGTGCTTATCTATATATGGGAAGATGCAAGAATCTGGGGTCATTGAAATTCTTCCTTAGATATGCATCTTAACTAGCTAGGAGCTCATATACCCAAAACATGGAATGCTTCATCCTGTTTTTGTCCTGAATTCCTTTCAGGGTGTACTGAAGGTCAGCGACTACAGTGGCTAATGACTTGATCCTGTAGAACTGGGTGGCAGGCACTTTCTTTGTTCTACACCCTGCAGATTCACATCACTTGCCAGCATCATCCTGCTTCGCTTGAGCACTGACACCTTCAGACTCCCAGTGTAAGACCTGGCGATCTGAGTATATTCTGATTTCCCAGAAAATGGTTCTTTTATCAAACTAGAGCCTCTCAAAAAAGAAAAAGCTGGTTTTAACTTCTCTGTAGTGGGAGGGGGAGGACTACTATCCATTAGCAAAACTGATGGTAGCTACTTCTGATTTCTATGGGAGAAGCAAAATTCCTCTGCAGAGACACAATTCTTTAGTTTAGAAAAATACTCTGATGCATCTTAATGGGGTGTTTTTATTTGGGGCCTGGTTTTGGTTCATTTAAAAAATGTTTTGCTGTTACTGTAGGCACCTGAGTGTAAATGGATAGGAGTGTGTGAGACAATGAGAGTTGAACTGCTCTGCGTAGTAAGATGAAGAAAATTTTGAGGGCACCCAAGAGAGAGAAGATAAGGGACTTGACTGAAAATGGAAGAGGTATGAAGGCAACCAGAAGACAGAAAGAGGCTCAAGAAGAGGCCCAGGCATTGGGGCCATCAGAAGAGAAAACTGGCCAGGGAGAAATCCCCCATAGGGAGATGGTCAATGGTCTTTAGGACAGTGATGCCTGATACCAAGTTTAAAGTTGTTTGCTGTGTTATGTGATCCTGAGAGAGGTCTACAGCTCCAGAGGAGACAGGAGCAGTGACTGGGGAGGGGAGGATAGTAGGAGCAAGACTGTTTATAAAAACAGCCTCCTAATAAAAGGCATAATCAAGATCGGAAAGGAAGAAGTAAATCTCTCTCTATTCACAGACAACATGCTCCGAAACATAGAAAATCCTAAGGAATCCACAATAAAACTATCAGAACTAATAAAAAAAATTCTACAAGGTTGCAAAATATAAGATCAATATATAAAAATCAATTGCATTTCTATGCAGTAGCAATGAACAATCCAAAAATGAAATCAAGGAAACAGTTCCATTTACGATAACATCAAAAGAAATAAAATACTTGGGAATAAATTTAACAAAAAAGTGCAAGACCTATATACACATTACATTGTATATAAACACATCATCACTGAAAAAAATTAAAGAAGACTTAAATGGAAAGACATCCTATGTGCATGGATGGGAAGACATTATTATTAAGATGACAATTTCTCCCAAACTGATCTACAGATTCAATGTAATCACTATAGAAATTCCTGCCTTGTTCACAGAAATTGACAAGCTGATCCTAAAATTCACATAGAAATGACAGGGACCCACAATAGCCAAAACGATTTTAAAAAAGAACGAAGTTGGAGGGGACTAGTAATTCCTGATTTCAAAACTTACTACAAAGCTTCAGTAATAGAGACAGTGTGCTACTGACATAAGGATAGACATATAGAGCAAGAGAATAGAGTTAAGAGGCCAGAAATAATCTCATATGCCTACAGTCAATTGATTTTCAATAAGGGGAGAGAATTCAGTGGAGAAGAATAATCTTTTCAACAAATGGTACTAGGACATGCAACAGAATGAATTTGGATCCTATCTCACACCATACACAAAAGTTAAATCAAAATGGTATAAAGACCTACATTTAATAGCCAAAACTATAAAGCTCTTTGAAGAAAACATACACATAAATATTCGTGATTTGGGGTAAGGCAATGGTTTCTTAGACATGACACCCAAAGAACAAGCAACAAAAGGAAAAATAGATAAACTGGATTTCATGAAAATTTAAAACTTTCATGTTTCAAATGACAGTATCAAGAAAGTGAAAGACAAGCCCACAGAATGGGAGAAGAATTTTGCAAATCAGGTATCTGACAAGGGACTTGTATAGAGAATAAAGAACTCATAACTCAGCAACAAAAATCCAACCCAATTGAAAAATGGTCAAATCATTTTGCTATTTCTCCAAAGAAGATATAAAAATGACCGACACGCACATGAAAAGATGCCCAATATCATCAGTCATTAGGGGAATGAAAATCAAAACCATGATGATATAATTCTCATCTACTAGGATAGCTATAATCCAAAAGATGAACAAGTGCTAGGGAGGATGTAGAGAAGTTGAAACTCCCATATTGCTGGTGGGAATATAAAATTATGCAGCCCCTTTGGAAAACAGTATGACAGTTCCTCAAAAAGTTAAACACAAAGTACAATATGATCTTGGAATTTCACTCCTGGATAGATATCCGAGAGAACTGAAAACATACATCCACACAAAAATGTGTACACGAATGTTCACAGCATTATTGCTTTTGGCCAAAAAGCAGAAACAACTCAGATGCTCATCAGCTAATGAGTGGATAAGCAAAATGTGGTATATCCAAACAATGGAATATTATTCATCAATGAGAAAGAATAAAATACTGATACATGTTACAATATGGATGAACCTTAAAAATATTAAAGAAGCCAGACACAAAAGGCCACATATTGTGTGATTCCGTTTATATGAAATGTCCAGAATAGGCAAACCCACAGAAACAGAAAGTAGAATGTGGTTGCCAGGAGCTGGGGGGAGGGAATAATGAAGAGAGGCCTCTGATGGGTATGAGGTTTCTTTTTAGAATGATGAAAATGTTCTGGAATTAGACTGCAGTGATGGTTGCACAACTTTGAAATATACTGAAAACCACTAAATGGTACAACTTGAAAAGCATGAATTATATATGAATTACACCTCGATTTAATAATATTTTTTAAAAGGCTCCTTTTCACCAAGTATAACCAAAAGAAGGTGAACCTGCTGAAAAGGTATGGAAACAGTTGGTAGGGGAGGAAATCACCTCATTCCTAGAGAAAGGCCCTAAAAAAAGAGTATTCTTTTTTTTAACTCAAAAGAATTAAAGGTGGCTTCTAAGGCATTCACACTTGAAGTACTGCACCAGATAGCAATTTCATCTAAGGTAGAAAGTGGTTTAAGACAGTTCTGATGGAAAAGAAAGGGAAAAGAGACTTCCAAAACGATGTGTTGTGGGCAGATGTTTTTGGCTTTTCAGAGTGGCAGGAGTTCAAAGGAGGTGTGTGTAGGATTCTCTGGCTGCAGAAAAGCCTTTATCTCATAAGACTAGGAGTGTTCTCAGAAAGAGCAGGCTGAAAGTGTACTTGGGGCCTGAGAGCCAGCCCCAGCTAGGAGTCACCCAGCAAAGTGGGAGGGGGCACAGCCCTGGGCAGGCCCAAGGTCTGGGAAGAGGAGTTACCTGGACAAAGCTGGCCCTCCCACCCCCGCCCCACTGCCCTCAATGGACCTGTGCTGGGACTTGCGGTCGGTTCACAGTGCTGCCGACCACACGGGTACCTCGATGAGACTGTGGCAGAGTCCGTTTCTGTGACCTGTGACATGGTTCGTCCGTAACTTGAGCAACTGGGGAAAATGAGCGTCCCTTCCAGTTCAGTCCCTCAGTTCCCCAGTTTACAGTTCTCTTTTCACTAGAACTTATTTTCCAGAATGCTGTGTTAAGAATGTTTACAATTTAGGGAACACCAAGTTTAGCACAATGCATTTTCCCTGGTTTCTGTGTCAACATCAAGGCCAGGCAACCTGACCCATCCTCCTCTCGCCCTCCTGATAAAGTAAATAAAATCCCCACTGAGATGGTCTTTGCCAGTAAGGGAGGGACTGTGTACATGATGACTCCCTGGCAGAGAAAAGAATGAAGAGCCAGCAAGTAGTTAGATGTGTCTGAAAGCAGGCTTAAGAATAGCTCCCACATACTTTCTACCAGGAAGAAATTCACTTTTTCCACAGGTACTGAACGAGGGCCATGGCTACTGGCTATCCTCACCTCTGTGTCAGTTGTTTTCATCTGATCAGCCACCGATTGAACAGTCTCTGGGTTTGGGGCTGAGAAGGCAGAAAGAGAAGGAAAAGACCACACAGGAAGAAATGAGCACCTACTTGGGTCAAAATTTGCTACTAACCTTGTGAGACCAGTTAGGGCTCGATGGGGCTTGAGACTTCATTCTTCCTGAAGGGAAGTGTGGACACTGAAGGAGGGAAGAGTTAAAGGGAGAGGGCAGCAGAAACCAAGGTCAGCGGGGTGAGGGTAGAAGATGCGGAACACCCTCAGAACACCTGGGAAACATCCACAGGAACCCCAACACCACACACGCGCACGCGCACACCCTTTATTCCTACCCTCCTCCCAGGCTGGAGGCCTCTTTCTCACGCAAGAAAAAGTAACAGGTAGCTAGATCAAGGGCGCCACACCAGAACACCAGCCTCTGAAAACTGAACCATAGAAAAAAGGTATCGCCTACTCCTGCCTCTTCACCAGGGAGTGGCAACACTCACCAGGGACAGCCAGCAGCACGGTCTCTTATCTGAAGCTCAGCCAGAGAAATCAGCGAGGTCCATGTCTCCAGCTTTCTCCTCCTCAGAGGACACCCCTCACTGGTAGGAAACTGTTGACCGAAACTGCCCGCCTTGGCCAGGCAAGAGAAGAGCCGCTTGCTTGAGTTACCTCACAATAGGAGGTCCCAATAAGGAACAAGGGACTGACAGCTGCCGCCAAAACCAACCAGAAGAATTCGGGAGGGGCCAAAAGGAAGCAGGAGACGCCAGCCCTTGATATGTCCTGCCAACCTCCCAGAAACGCTCGCGCTGGAAACCATCTTGACTGAGAGTTGCGCGTGCCACCAAGAAGGGCCCTGGCGAGACCAAACATGGGCACGAGCAAGATGATGGACCAGAGACAACCCGGAAGGCTAACCCCACCACCATAAAACCTGAGGCTGCGAGCCAGGAGGCAGAGCAATTCTCCGGGGTTCCCTCACGCCTCTGCTCTCCCCTCCAGCGCCCTTTTACAATAAGGTCTTTTGCTCTGTCTGTACGTGTCTCCTTGGACCATTCATTTCTGAGTGTTAGACAAGAGCCCACTCTCAGGCCCTGGGAAGGCCCCCCCCACCCTGAAGCACCACCACTATAGGACAGAAGGAGAAGGGGTCAACTGCCTAGGTTCCAGCCCCTTACCTTTGGGCACTTCAAAACCACCGCCTGTTAATGTTGCAGGCTTCTAGCTCCAGTTCTGAAATCGAATAGTCCCAAGTTCAAACCTCAGCTCCTCTTCTAACAAGCTAAATAACTTTGGGAAGTTACCTTCTCAAAAACATCTAAGGGGAGGTGTCAGGTAAGCAAACGGATGCACGGGTTTGGACCTGAGGGCACTAGACCAAAGATATAAACTTGAAAGTCAGCTGTTGTTGGAGGCGACTGAAGCCAGGGCTTAGGTAAGATTGCCCAGAAAGAACACAGAATGATTAGAGAGCTCAGGAGCGTTGGGGAAAATCATCAAAACCTCAAAAATGGGCCACAGAGACTACTGAGCTCTGGGCATTGTCCAGTGGACCCTCTGGGGATTATCTGATTCTGTAGAGCTGTGCACTTTTGATTGTCTTCCTATTGGCCAGGCTATTTTACAACTTCCTAGGGATAGAGGTTAATTTGTAGAAAACTGATAGTAATGCAAATGATTGTTGTCCATAGCATGGTGAATAAATGTTGTCCCAATAGAGATACAATTGATTTTTACCCTGTAGAAAAGATGCCCCCAAGAATTACGTTTTACTGCTCTATATTAACCATTTTGCATCTATTAGCAAATTCATTTCAGCATTCCTGAGTATATATGTCTGTTTTTCAAATTCTCCGTGAACCTGATTTTAATACCTTCCTGGTTTCTTTTTTTTTTTTTTTTTCTGCGGTACGCGGACCTCTCACTGTTGTGGCCTCTCCCTTTGCGGAGCACAGGCTCCGGACACGCAGCCTCAGCGGCCATGGCTCACGGGCCCAGCCGCTCCTGGGATCTTCCCGGACCGGGGCACAAACCCGTGTACCCTGCATCGGCAGGCGGACTCTCAACCACTGAGCCACCAGGGAAGCCCTTCCTGGTTTCTTCATTCATTAATGGGTTACATAAAATCTTTGATGTGCTCCTTTCCCATTTATGTGAGACTTGATTTTACCTTTTTGAAAATGCTTTAGCAGGACCAAGCCCTTGAGGAAGACCAGCAGATGGTGGAGGAGCATGATCTTACAAGGGAGGGAAGGAAAAAGCAGCCAGTGAAGCAGGCGAAAGAAGCAGGAGAGTCTGGGCACAAAAGTCAAGGTAAGACGAGCATTTTGAAAACAGGGAGTGGGCAACTAAATCCAAAGAGTATTTAATTAATTTTCATCTGACTTGACCACACAACTGCACGTAGCACACAGTCCTCCTGCTGCTGTTCTGCGCCAACGATTCCTCCCACCAGATGTGAGGCAAACTTTTCTAAACCATTCAAAGCACTGGATGTCTTGTTACTCCCTTCTCCTGGGACCGGAGGCCTACTTGTCTGACATTTACATAACCAAGGGAACCTACTCAAGCATCCTTTGTAGAACAAGGAACATTTACTTCAAGGTGGTTTTCTGTTCCCAATTTGAATCAGGTGGCACTATTTAAAAAAAAAAAAAAAAGGAAAAGCCCTGATATGTCATCTGTCAGCGCACCGCTTTAAATAGAGTATATATTTAAGTGCTACTCTAACACCCTTAGAGGTTGTCCCACCACCTTAACATCATGGGAAGACAATCAGTTGGCAAATTTGATCATTCCTTCATTTCCAACTCACAGATGAGAAAACTGAAAAGAATTATGCAGCTCATGTACAAGTTACTCATCTCCTCAACCTTGCTCTTACTTCTTATGTGAACTTGGGATCTCAGTAAGCCCAATTTCCCCGTTTTTTTTCCATGCTCTGACCTTCTGATAGATTGCATATATTATAGCAACAATCTTCCCCTATCATTTTCCAACTCCTACAACCTGCAGAAAGCAGGAGCAGATTGTGATAAAAATCACTGAAATCCAACCAATAGGTTTTTTTTTTTTTTTAAGCAAACCCTTTCAGGTGTTCTTTAACCCTTAAAACCATAAGCCACAGGGAACGATTAAAGATGCTCTCCTTTTTTTTTCATCCCCATTGTCCAGGTTGAAGGGAAATCCGCCAGCCACCAGCAGGCATCATGACTTTTCATGTGTTGAGCCAATACACAGATCAACCTCGTGAACTGGGTGCTCTACTGCATCACCTGCTATGATCTTTCCAGGTGCACCCACAAATGACACTTTAGCTAACAAGCCTGAAGTTTGTCTGCTCATCAGAAGGGCGCTTTAAGAAATTACCCATTTGTCTAGAACTGGAGGCGGCTGCAGTCACTGGCATTCCAGATGGTCCCACTCTTCAGCATTACAGATTCTAGGGGAGGAACCTGACAGCACAGTATACCTCCCTCTCCAGCATCCACCTTCTCGTCTGCTTCCTAAAGACAAAGATGCGCTGGCAGTCCTTTTCAAGCTTTAGAGTTCTTGGTATTATTACAGAATAACCACAGCCCAAATTCAGATGGCACTTGTGAGTACATGCTAGTAACACCTCTGGTATATTCCAACTGTTGCCATGTTTAAACTTAACAAAATGTTGGTTAATTCTACTGAGTAGCCACTAGATGGCAGACTTCAACCTCCTAAATCGGAGGTTTAAGGATCTCCGACGCTTCCAGTCTGCTGCCTGCAGGGCTGGGGGACACTGAAATGACAAGCTGTGGGCAGAGGCATCTCTTCCTTTTATTAATATTCCCAGGTACAGCTTGAGCAGCTCTCACTTCACTTTAGGAAGCTGATCTAGCTGGGCATTCACTTGGTTTAAGAAGAAAAATTCCCTAATCACTTCTCAGGTGACACAATTTTATGCTTTAGCTCCTGCCTTTATAGAAAAACAAAAATGTCTACCCAAAAGATTCATGCTGGCCCCACGTAATATCAAACGTCAAAAGCTCTCCCAGAGATCTCCATCTCAACGTTAAGACCCAGCTCCACTCAACAACCAGCAAGCTACAGTGCTGGACACCCCATGCCAAACAACTAGCAAGACAGGAACACAACCCCACCCATTAGCACAGACGTTGCCTAAAATCATAATAAGGTCACAGACACGCCAAAACACACCACCGGACGCAGTCCTGCCCACCAGAAAGACAAGATCCAGCCTAATCCACCAGAACACAGGCACCAGTCCCCTCCACCAGGAAGCCTACACAACCCACTGAACCAATCTTACCAATGGGGGCAGACACCAAAAACAAAGGGAACTACGAACCTGCAGCCTGTGAAAAAGAGACCCCAAACACAGTAAGTTAAGCAAAATGAGAAGACAGAGAAATACACAGCAGATGAAGGAGCAAGGTAAAAACCCACGAGACCAAACAAATGAAGAGGAAGTAGGCAGTCTACCTGAAAAAGAATTCAGAGTAATGATAGCAAAGATGACCCAAAATCTTGGAAATAGAATGGAGAAAATACAAGAAACGTTTAACAAGGACCTAGAAGAACTAAAGAGCAAACAAACAATGATGAACAACACCATATATGAAATTAAAAATTCTCTAGAAGGAATCAATAGCAGGATAACTAAGGCAGAAGAACAGATAAGTAACCTGGAAGATAAAATAGTGGAAGTAACTACCACAGAGCAGAATAAAGAATAAAGAATGAAAGAACTGAGTACATTCTCAGAGACCTCTGGGACAACATTAAACACACCAACATTCAAATTATAGGGGTCCCAGAAGAGGAGAAAAAGAAAGGGTCTGAGAAAATATTTGAAGAGATTATAGTTGAAAACTTCCTTAATACGGGAAAGGAAATAGTAAATCAAGTCCAGGAAGCGCAGAGAGTCCCATACAGGATAAATCCAAGGAGAAACATGCCAAGACACATATTAATGAAACTATCAAAAATTAAATACAAAGAAAAAATATTAAAAGCAGCAACAGAAAATCAACAAATAACATAAAAGGGAATCCCATACGGTTAACAGTTGATATTTCTGCAGAAACTCCACAAGCCAGAAGGGAGTGGCAGGACATATTTAAAGTGATGAAAGGGAAAAACCTACAACCAAGATTAATCTACCCAGCAAGGATCTCATTCAGATTCCACGGAGAAATTAAAACCTTTACAGACAAGCAAAAACTAAAAGAATTCAGCACCACCAAAGCAGCTTTACAACAAATGCTAAAGGAACTTCTCTAGGCAGGAAACACAAGAGAAGGAAAAGACCTACAATAACAAACCCAAAACAATTAAGAAAATGGTAATAGGAACACACATATCGATAACTACCTTAATGTAAATGGATTAAATGCTCCAACCAAAAGACACAGACTGGCTGAATGGATACAAAAACAAGACCAGTACATATGCTGTCTACAAGAGACCCACTTCAGACCTAGGGCCACATACAGACTGAAAGTGAGGGGATGGAAAAAGATGTTCCATGCAAATGGAAATCCAAAGAAAGCTGGAGTAGCAATTCACATGTCAGACAAAATAGACTTTAAAATAAAGACTATTACAAGACACAAAGAAGGACACTACATAATGATCCAAGAAGAAGATATAACAATTGTAAATATTTATGCACCCAACATAGGAGCACCTCAATACATAAGGCAAATGTTAACAGCCATAAAAGGGGAAATCAACAGTAACACAATAACAGTAGGGGACTTTAACACCCCACTTTCACCAGTGGACAGATCATCCAAAATGAAAATAAATAAGGAAACACAAGCTTTAAATGATACATTAAACAAGATGAACTTAATTGCTATTTATAGGACATTCCATCCAAAACCAACAGAATATACTTTCTTCTCAGGTGTTCATGGAACAATCTCCAGGACAGATTATATCCTGGGTCACAAATCAAGCCTTGGTAAATTTAAGAAAATTGAAATCGTATCAAGTATCTTTTCTGACCATAATGCTATGAGACTAGATATCAATTACAGGAAGAAATCTGTAAAAAATACAAACACGGGCTTCCCTGGTGGCGCAGTGGTTGAGAGTCTGCCTGCCGATGCAGGGGACACGGGTTCGTGCCCCGGTCCGGGAGGATCCCACGTGCCGCGGAGTGGCTGGGCCCGTGAGCCATGGCCGCTGAGCTTGCGCGTCCGGAACCTGTGCTCCGCAGCGGAAGGGGCCACAACTGTGAGAGGCCCACGTACCGCAAAAAAAAAAAAAAAAAAAAAATACAAACACATGGAGGCTAAAAATACACTACTAAATAACCAAGAGATCACTGAAGAAATCAAAGAGGAAATCAAAAAATACCTAGAAACAAACGACAATGAAAACACAATGACCCAAAAGCTATGGGAGGCAGCAAAAGCAGTTCTAAGAGGGAAGTTTATAGCAATACAATCCTACCTCAAGAAACAAGAAACAACTCAAATAAACAACCTAACCTTACACCTAAAGCAATTAGAGAAAGAAGAACATAAAAAACCCAAAGTTACCAGAAGGAAAGAAATAATAAAGATCAGGTCAGAAATAAATTAACAAGAAATGAAGGAAATGATAACAAGGATAAATAAAACTAAAAGCTGGTTCTTTGAGAAGATAAACAAAATTGATAAACCATTAGCCAGATTCATCAAGAAAAAAAGGGAGAACACTCAAATCAACAGAATTAGACATGAAAAAGAAGTAACAACTGACACTGCAGAAATACAAAGGATCATGAGAGATTACTATAAGCAACTCTATGCCAATAAAATGGACAACCTGGAAGAGATTGACAATCTCTTAGAAAAGCACAACCTTCCGAGACTGAACCAGGGAGAAACAGAAAATATAAACAGACCAATTACAAGTAATGAAATTGAAACTATGACTAAAAATCTTCCAACAAACAAAAGGCCCAGGACCAGATGGCTTCACAGGCGAATTCTATCAAACATTTAGAGAAGAGCTAACACCTATCCTTCTCAAACTCTTCCAAAATATAGCAGAAGGAGGAACACTCCCAAACTCATTCTACAAGGCCACCATCACCCTGATACCAAAACCAGACAAAGATGTCACAAAATAGGAAAACTACAGGCCAATATCACTGATGAACATAGATGCAAAAATCCTCAACAAAATACTAGCAAACAGAATCCAACAGCACATTAAAAGGATCATACACCATGATCAAGTGGGGTTTATCCCAGGAATGCAAGGATTCTTCAATATATGCAAAGCAATCAATGTGATACACCATATTAACAAACTGAAGGATAAAAACCATATGATCATCTCAATAGATGCAGAAAACACTTTCAACAAAATTCAACACCCATTTATGATAAAACCCTCCAGAAAGCAGGCATAGAGGGAACTTACCTCAACATAATAAAGGCCATATATGGCAAACCCACAGCCAACATCATTCTCAATGGTGAAAAATTGAAACCATTTCCACTAAGATCAGGAAAAAGACAAGGTTGCCCACTCTCACCACTCTTATTCAACATAGTTTTGGAAATTTTAGCCACAGCAATCAGAGAAGAAAAAGAAATAAAAGGAATCCAAATCAGAAAAGAAGAAGTAAAACTGTCACTGTTTGCAGATGACATGATATTATACATAGAGAATCCTAAAGATGCTACCAGAAAACTACTAGAGCTAATCAGTGAATCTGGCAAAGTAGCAGGATACAAAATTAATGCACAGAAATCTCTTTCATTCCTATACATTAATGATGAAAAATCTGAAGGAGAAATTAAGGAAACACTCCCATTTATCATTGCAACAAAAAGAATAAAATACCTAGGAATAAACCTAGCTAAGGAGACAAAAGACCTGTATGCAGAAAAGTATAAGACGCTGATGAAAGAAATTAAAGATGATACAAACAGATGGAGAGATATACCATGTTCTTGGATTGGAAGAATCAACATTGTGAAAATGACTATACTACCCAAAGCTATCTACAGATTCAATGCAATCCCTATCAAACTACCATGGCATTTTTCACAGAACTAGAACAAAAAACTTCACAATTTGTATGGAAACACAAAAGACCCCGAATAACCAAAGCAATCTTGAGAACGAAAAATGGAGCTGGAGGAATCAGGCTCACTGACTTCAGACTATACTACAAAGCTACAGTAATCAAGACAGTATGGTACTGGCACAAAAACAGAAATATACATCAATGGAACAGGATAGAAAGCCCAGAGATAAACCCACATACATATGGTCACCTTATCTTTGATAAAGGAGGCAAGAATACACGATGGAGAAAAGACAGTCTCTTCAGTAAGTGGTGCTGGGAAAACTGGACAGGTACATGTGAAAGAATTAAATTAGAGTACTCCCTAACACTATACACAAAAATAAGCTTAAAATGGATTAAAGACCTAAATGTAAGGCCAGACACTATAAAACTCTTAGAGGAAAACATAGGCAGAACACTCTATGACATAAATCACAACAAGATCCTTTTTGACTCACCTCCTAGATAAATGGAAATAAAAACAAAAATAAACAAATGGGACCTAATAAAACTTAAAAGCTTTTGCACAGCAAAGGGAACAATAAGCAAGACGAAAAGACAATCCTCAGAATGGGAGAAAATAGTTACAAACGAAGCAACTGACAAAGGATTAATCTCCAAAATATAGAAACAGCTCATGCAGCTCAATATCAAAAAAACAAACAACCCAATCCAAAAATGGGCAGAAGACCTAAATAGACATTTCTCTAAAGAAGATATACAGATTGCCAAGAAACACATGAAAGGATGCTCAACATCACTAATCATTAGAGAAATGCAAATCAAAACTACAATGAGGTATCACCTCACACCTGTCAGAATGGCCACCATCAAAATATCTACAAACAATAAATGCTGGAGAGGGTGTGGAGAAAAGGGAACCCTCTTGCACTGTTGGTGGGAATGTAAATTGATACAGCCACTATGGAGAACAGTATGAGGTTCCTTAAAAACACTAAAAATAGAACTACTATACGACCCAGCAATCCTACTACTGGGCATATACCCGGAGAAAAGCATAATTCAAAAAGAGTCATGTACCACAATGTTCATTGCAACTCTATTTACAATAGCCAGGACATGGAAGCAACCTAAGTGTCCATCGACAGATGAATGGACCTAGAGACTGTCATACAGAGTGAAGTAAGTCAGGAAGAGAAAAACAAATACTGTATGTTAACACATATATATGGAATCTAAAAAAAAAAAATGGTTCTGAAGAACGTAGGGCAGGACAGGAATAAAGATGCAGACGTAGAGAATGGACTTGAGGACACAGGGAGGGGGAAGGGTAAGCTGGGACAAAGTGAGAGAGTGTCATGGACATATATACACTACCAAATGTAAAATAGATAGCTAGTGGGAAGCAGCCACATAGCACAGGGAGATCAGCTTGGTGCTTTGTGTCCACCTAAAGGGGTGGGATAGGGAGGGTGGGAGGGAGACGCAAGAGGGAGGAGATATGGGGATACATGTATACATATAGCTGATTCACTTTGTTATCCAGCAGCAACTAACACAACACTGTAAAGCAATTATACTCCAATAAAGATGTGAAAAAAAAAAAGATTCATGGCAAGGGGATGTGTATGTGTGCAGAATAGTCACCTGTGTGTTAACAGAGAAATGTTTTCCAGGGGTTCAAGGGAGTATAGAATTTACCCACTGGCAAAATAAATGGAAATATATATTACTGTAACACACACATACAAACCAGAAAAAAAAATATTAACAATAGCTTGCAAATACTGTTTCAAGTTCCAACCATAAATATAAGTTTCACCATGAACCCTTATTCTTTCTGACTTCTGACGACTCAGTCACCTACTCAAAAAGGAGAAAATAAAGGTGCAAGAACCTTTATTTAAAGTGTCCAGTCACGTCTTCAAAAAGCAGAAAACAAAATCTCATCCAATTTGTTTGGAAAGAGAGAATTATGTACTTGTGCCCATATAGGATCTACCAGTTGGGGAGAGGGCTGATGAGGAGGGGACGCAGGGTACACATGAGGACAGGGATCTACACTGGGGACAGTGGTTCCACAGACAGAAATAATCTAGGTTCTCTTGGACAAAGTGAGGAGGTAATTTAGTTGCTGCTGGATCAAGGTTGCAGAGCAATAAGAATCAGGTAAGGCAACAGCGAGAGTTAATAGAGGACCGTTTAGACTCACAATAAAGATATAATTTCCTTAGGGCCTTCAAAATAACAATAACTTCCAGAATGTAGTTAGCATGCAGATTTGGAGATTACTTCAGCTCATCCTGTTCATCAAGACACACACATGGGTCCACCCACAAGAACCAGTAATTAGATTCCACCACTGCCTGTCCCAAGCGGTCTTGGACAGTGACCATTAACCCTCTGCCCCAAAGGCGGGAGAAGTGATCTGGGAATGCCGTGTGCACAGGCCAGGATTCATCACGACAGCAGCAATCACCCTCCCTCCAAGTCTGTGTCTGCCTCGGGGGGACCAGGGCACTTGGCACATTAAAGAGCATTTATAAACAGTAGGTTAGAAGAGCTCAAGGGAAGATGAACCATGTAATGAGTGATGGTTATTAATGATCATTATTATCCTTGTCCTGACCCAAGAACCACTCCTCTGAGAATGTTTACTTAGTATGCAGGCAGGACTGGAGCTGAGTCAAACATGAGGAGCTCTGTTTTTAATTCTGCTATTAACCCACCAGTTTTACAAGGAAAGGAAATAGCACCATGAAGTGAAGTTCTCTTCTTAAAAATTAATATATATAAATGAAAATTTTAGAGCTCCTGTGTTCCACATGAACAGAAACAGATCGATTCTCAGTGTGGCAAGTCACATAATGGAGAGCATAAGGGCAGGTCTAACATGAATAAGATATTGATTTCCCCTTGTTACTTGATTCAACTTTATTCCTTTTGGATTGCCAAAGGCCTCTGTGAGAACACAGGCTGTGGTCTAGAGGGCAATTTGGAGCTGTATTCTCTGGTCCTTCATTTATTCATTGAAGTTTTGTGCTAACAACATCTGAGTGAAAGAGAGGTTCAGTTAAGCCAACAAGTATGCCTGAGCCTTTTCAGACTGAAGAAAGAGTGAACAGTTTAATTATCAAGAAAAGGACAGGTAGACCATTCTCAGTACGGTTTATGGTATTTTGGAGGGGTTTGGCTAATTTTTTTTACTTGTCAAAATTTCATAATTCATTACTACTGTTCTGTTAATATTTCATATCATACAAACAGACTCTGAGGAAAAAGTGAACATACCCTTTCACATACCTGCTCCCCTCTCCTAATTCATATGTCTCCTCTGGGTAATGCTCTTAACACTTAGATATGTGTCCATCCAGGATTTTCTATGCCTTTGCATCCATATTCATGTATATAGATTTGTTTTCACAAAAATGGAGCCATGGGCTTCCCTGGTGGCGCAGTGGTTGAGGGTCCGCCTGCCGATGCAGGGGACACGGGTTCGTGCCCCGGTCCGGGAAGATCCCACATGCCGCAGAGCGGCTGGGCCCGTGAGCCATGGCCACTGAGCCTGCGCGTCCGGAGCCTGTGTTCCGCAATGGGAAAGGCCACAACAGTGAGAGGCCCGTGTACCGCAAAAAAAAAAAAAAAAAAAAAAAAAAAAATGGAGCCATACCATCATATTGTTCTAGAACATAATATGTCTTGGAGGTCTTTCCATGTCAGGATAAAGAGAGATCCCTCACACTTTTTAACAGCTGCACAGTATTCCACAATATGAATACTCTTCACTTATTTAATCCTTCTCCCACTGATGGGATTTCAGAATGTTTCCAGTTATTACAGCAATGATACCACTGAGATCACACATCTCAGCCTCACAGAAGGTCCCTTGACACATGGGTGGACAGAGGAGAGGCAAAGTGGTGGTAGGATAGGTCTGGGATGGCAGAGGTATGTCCTGGGACCACCATTTCCTGTCCTGGTAGCCTGTGGCCCCAGAGACAGGTTCAGGACAACATCTGAAAGGTTCCCCTGCCCCCGGCTGAGCCCATCCTGTCCCTACTTGGCTCAAGACAGTGCAGATGAGGCTGAGAATGAGCTGGTGGCCCTGTCTAAACCTCACAGTTAAGATGAGGGTGTTGAAGTTGAATAAACTGGTTGGATCCAGTGACCTGATACAGGGGCAGCATGCAGAGTGGATACATCAGTAACAGACACGGAGCATTTAGAGCCAATGTAACAAAGAAAAAAAGAGACATGTCAGCAGAATCCAGAGGACAGATACCTCCCTGTAGGGCCGCAGCCTGGTGAGAAAGGAAGGAGGGAAGAGAAGAAGAGGAAAATAGGAATTGCTTGAGTATTTATTCAAAAGAGACTGAATTCACCTGAAGACTCCCAAATTTGCTTTGAATTGGCAAGATCAAGTTTATCACCATCATTGAAAAAGATTTGAGTGTCGTATTGGTTTGCTGGGTCTGCCATAACAAAGCACAACAAACTGGGCGGCTTAAACAGCAGAAATGTATTCTCTCACAATTCTCTTAATTCTGGAGACAAGAAGTCCAGGATCAAGGTATCAACATGGTAGCTTCCTTCTGAATGCCAAGAGAGAAACTGTTCCATGCCTCTGCCCTAGCTTCTGCTGGTTTCCTGGTAAACTTTAGCGTTCCTTAGCTTTAGAAGCACCACTTTGATCTCTGCCTTCTTTGGCATGTGGTGTTTTCCCTGAGTGCTTGTCAGTGTCCAATTTTCCCCTTGAGGTAAGGACATGGATCATATTGGATTAGGACTCATCCTAATGACCTCATTTCAACTTGATTCCCTCTGTAAAGACCCTGTCTTCAAATAAGGTCATATTCTGAGGTACTGGGGGATTAGAACTCCAACATATCTTTTTGGAAGGACAAAATTCAACCCACAACAAGTGTTAAGTTCAGTTAAAGAGAAAAAAATTTCTAATTTTGCACACCTGAATTATGTAGGCTGAAATTTGAATCTCCAAAACTATTTCACTTGCATTAAAAAACAGGAAAACTAATGTAAGGTTCTGTTCTTGAAAATGTTTGACCTGTAGCCTAGAATACATCTCACACTAGATTGTCTCTAAGTTTAGCAGAATTTGCAAATAGTCCTCTGAAAACCCACTGCCTCACCTCTACAGGGGTATGACCCTCAAGGTTCCCAAGGAAGACCCCACTGGCCACCGAGTTCACCAGAGAATCAGTCCTAGGAGGCAGCACAATAAGTTACCATGTGCTGAGTCTTGCACTGAAGAGGTGCCAGAGGAGATACCTAAGACCAGCAAAGGGGGCCGCCCAGGGTGTCTATGCACAACAGAGATGCCTAAGAGCAGGGAGTAGGATAGAAACCAGGAAGCTTGTGTGAAGCATCCATTTGACATGCAGCCTTCCTAGGACTCTTCTCATGATTCACTTTCCTGTTCATCCTAGCAGGTGGGTTCCAGGCACCAGCTCCAAGGGGCAGTCCAGGTGCCCACGCCAACACGTTGAATGGTCAAGTAGAAAGCAGGCAGGATGCATCCCAAACTCAGAGAGGAAGAAACTTGTCAGAAGCCAATTCACTCTCAACTAGTCAATGTCTGAAATGAAGGCAGCAATTCGGCAGCAGCAGTCATTTTGTGGAGCTTCTCAAGGACTGTAATACCTTCCATTCTGTCTTGACAGTTTCTATGAGACCTCATCCAGTTAGGGAGTTGGTTATGGAGCTTTGTACAAGACTGTCATTTCCTCGTATGTGTCAGAGGTTGACAGTTCTTGGAGGAAGCGTTGTCAGCACAACAAGTGATTGAACTGTTGGAGGCTGCCGCAGTACATTCCAGCCAAGAGTGGAGCTTAGACAGCCTCTTGTGACAAAGGCAACAAAAAACACAGAGACAAACCACCGACAGTTGGTGAGAGGCTCACACCTATCTGCTAGATGGGTTTTCTCCAAAAAGCACAAATTGTGTATCATGTGCATGCTACATGTAGTGCTAGAAAGACAGCCTCAAAGGATGACCAATGGAATGTGGTAAATAAACGCCCAGCTCCCTCACTCTAACTGGGAGAACTCCAGGCATCTTTTGTACACTGGCTGTAGAGTTCCCCAGGGGCATAAACTCTAGTTGCCCAAGTGGACACTTGATAACACCCCTTTACTGGCTGCCTCCCCTCCCTGTCTCACTTTCCCCTTCCTCTACTGGTGTTTCCTGGAATCAATTTCCAAATAAACTCCAGGCACCCAAATCCTTGTCTCAGGGAAGACCCAACCTAGGACAATCACCTGCTGAATTGGATTGTTCCTATTTCACCAAGATGTAAACCCAGGTCTTAACATGGATTTGCTGAGAAACCTACTCTGTGTTCAGTACTGTGTGGTCTGGGGAAACACAAGCTAAGCTGAAGATAAGCTCCAGGACAGTCGGTGAGAACAGTGATTGAAGGTACAGAGAGAAGTAGGTTTCACTGAGAAAGAAACAAAATGGATGTAGAGGAGCCATCTTCTCCTCCTAGTCCTGAACCAGATCTTAGAATAAGAATTTGTGCCCTCTCCCCGCCAGCTTCTCCATTCCCTTTAAGTCCCATCTTCCAATAGAGGGAGGTGTCCTAAGCATGTGAGTAGCTGTCATTGGCTCTCTTTTGGATCCAGCCTGCCACAGGCCTCAGGTAGTCTCCACACTCCAGACTTTTCCATGCCTTAAAAGTCTACATTTTACTCCTGTGGAATCTAGCCACCCTGCTGGTGAAGGGGTCCTAAGTTCAATTCAGATGGGGAAGACTGTTCTCCTTGGATTGGAATAAGGCAGGTGCTTTGAGCCCTTTTGGACTCCTGTGCCTAGTCTTTAACTGGTCCAGGATCCAGGCAGCAGATGACATGAATAGTTGGCTCCTTCAAACACCTACAGACACCAGATATGCTACTTTCACGATGGAACAGTGGGAGGAGAACACTTTCACTTACTATGTTGGCAGGAAGAGTGTTTCACTGCTTCATTTTGTGGGCAGAAGATCAGATGGTCAACTCAGGAACAAATTAGCAGCACCAGGTGGCAGCAGTCACATAGCCCAACTCCAGCTGCCAACATCTGGCTTCACTCCGACTCATTTAATGAAGATTGGTTCTCCTCACCTCCTCAAATCAGCTCCGCTAGAAAGCAGGTCCACCTGATGGGTGACACAGGAAAGAGAACTACCCATGTGTCCTTAGCCAAGCCACTTCATCTCAGGGCTGCAGGGAACTCCCTCTCTTCCCCTGCCTTCTTGCCCAGTTCCTAATTGCTAGGTCTCCATGAACAAATGTGTTTTCCTCTGCGAACTTCTCCATTGACCCTGTGCTGCAGCCAGACCCTGAAGTGTCTCACAGCAAAGCCATCTCCTGTGACACAGGTAATCCTAGCCCCCTTCCAGCTTTAGGACTCTATGGTTCTGTGTGCCCAGAATCCCTCATACATAGCACTTCTTAACACTTCAATTCCCCCAGCCGGGGAGTCACTGCCCATCCTCCACCTGGCAGTTGTATAACTATAACTAACTCCCTGAAAATCCACTGCAGAGGCACAACCCTCAAGGCTCCAGGGAAGTCCCCACTGGCCACCAAGTTTACCAGAGAGGCCCTGGGAAGCAGCAAGATAAGTTACTACATGGTGCATCGTGTACTGCAAAGGACCAAGAGCCCTGTGCTGTGTCACCCAGGCCTGGAACAGAGAGACAGAGGTAGAGGCAGGGGCAGGCCATGACCCCAGGTAGACTCGACTCCCTCTGGACTATCAGAAATTCATTTCTATGAGAAAGATACAGGGAGGGAGGAATGTTCCATCACAGTGAGATCATGTGAAACAAATATTTCTAAGCCCCAGGTATTGGCCTACGTAACTCAAGTGGGGTTGACTTGTATTAACACCAAGGGAGTTGGCCCAGGCATGGGGAGTTCACTGTCATGGAATTTGACCAGAAGTATGTTCTCCCCCCTCCTAGGTACTCTTATTCTCCATAACCTGACATTCCAGGAAAGCCACCAAGCTTTCCACTGGGGAGACCATGAAGGAGGGCCTCAACCGGAGAAGAAAGATCAGAATAACAGGATCAATTCTGAGCTAGAAGAAATGACACCAACCAATTGTCCTTCCTCTGTGAAACAGGCGCAGTTGGAATTTAATACAGCAGATATTTTACCTCCAAGGTAGACATCTGAAGGGTCATTTATGCTCTCCAACCCAAATGCCCTTTGGCAGTGTGGGCAGAAATGATGTCCCCTTGGCCTAGGGCCTTTGACTGCTTCTACCACACTTACCATCACGTTGGACATTGAGGCCTAGTGTGAGACTTAGAATACCATTCTCTGCCTCCACTGTAGTTATTCATGTTCGTATCTTATCTTTAGCCCAGTGGTGACGACCCTGAACTGGGAGTTAGAAATCCTGGGTTTGATCCTGGCTCAGCACTGAAAAGCTAGAGATCAAAGGGAAATCTTTGACCTGTTCTAAATTCCACTTCCCTACTTCAAGAAATAAATGGATAAACCAGGAAATCTCTAAGGTTTCTTCCATCTCCTAAAATATCTCTACTTTCATTCAATTTAAAGACACACAATGGTTTAATTGCTTGCATAGGCCATATTCAGTAACAGGGGTAAGAGGCAGATGGTTGAGAATAATACCTTTTCAAGACACCAATAAAAAGTAATTTATATTTCAAGATTCCCATTCTGTCTTCTTGGAAAGCCTGAAAGAAATTTCTTCTTTTATCCGGTTGCCAGACAACCTTTCTATTGAGAATTTCATTTCCCTTGTTTTAAAAGGAATATAAATCTGGCTTTGGATACCTGGTTAGGGGGTGAAAGCTGACTTCAGGTGTCCCTCAGCAAGAATGTGAATTATGCTTGCCCACCAGGAGTTTGACTGAAATTGAAAGAATTTAAGGAGAATGCTTTAAGGCAGCTGATGAAACTAAAAATGGCTAGTAGATGCTGGAGGCTAGAAAAAGCTATGGAGAGGATTGATAATTAAATGGTGCATTGTATTTAGTGATCCTCTATGTTGCAAAAATATCTTCCCAAATTGTATTCATCCTCGTATTAGCGTTTTGAGTAGGAAGGACAGAGTCTCTTTTTAACTGATGAACAAATTACACCCAAAAGGATAAATGACTTGCCTTAATTTTCATTTCTAAATAATGGCAGAGCCTCTCCAGTTTGGTGCCTGATTTTTGGGTGAGTGTCTACAGAAGACAAAGAAAGGTTATTTTCATCAATCAGCTTCCCTCAGACAAGCAGCCCAAGAAGGGCCAGGACACAGAAAGATGAGAAGCACCCAGGCAGATTAGGCAATGTACCTCTAGGCCGGAAAATCCAGTGTTACTTTTTCAGGGGACAAGAAGAACCACATTTCCCTTGTCTCAAGTCCCTGCCCAGCCCCTGGGAGAATATTCCCTCCTAGGCAACCAGGGCACCTCCACTTGTCAGGACTCAGCATGATGTTTTAAGAGGAAACAGAAAGAAGTTCATCTGTTGGCAAAGCCAAATTCAGCAAATTGTTCCATTTCAGTTCCCCAGCACCACACTGCCAGTCTATAGAAAAAGAACCACTTGTTGCACTGTGATATATTTGTTTATATGTCTATCTTCCTATTAGACTGTAATCCCATTGAAAGCCAAAGACTGATGAGGCATACAGGTAGGTTTAAACTGGCAGGGAGAAACCACTTTTGCTTAATCTGTAAGGTTACGTGCCTCATTTCTTTGGCCAAGAACGCCAGAAGTGGTAGGGCAGCCACCCAGAGCAGAAGCAGATGAAGCTGTTTTTAGCAGCTTCCCTTGGTGCCCAAAGCACCTGAGGGGCTGGGGGTCATGATGCAGCCCAAGTCTAATCTTTTTATACCTGGGACTTGCATCACTATTCAAGAATGTATGCAAATAATTCATACCTTCGATAGGAAATATTTCCAGATACCATCATCCTTTTGTTTCTTGAGTCAAACCCAGCATCAGCAAGGCCATATCCAGAGGTAGAAATGGGGTGAAATGGGAGGGAAGAAAATAAAGGCAAGTATCCAGGCTTTTCCTGGACAATATTCTTACTTCCAGGTGCCCAGCAGGCTGGAAAGTCCATTTCCCTGCCATTTCTTATTCTTCCTGTTCCCCAGTGTCTATATAGTGTCTGGTCCATGGTTTGTACTTCACATGCATTATTTTTTTTTATTTTTATTTTTTTTGCAGTACGCAGGCCTCTCACTGTTGTGGCCTCTCCCGTTGCGGAGCACAGGCTACAGACGCACAGGCTCAGCGGCCATGGCTCACAGGCCCAGCCGCTCTGTGGCATGTGGGATCTTCCCGGACCAGGGCACGAACCCATGTCCCCTGCATCAGCAGGCGGACTCTCAACCACTGCGCCACCAGGGAAGCCCCACATGCATTTCTGAATTGACTACTGTAGTTGTGTCTTAGCTGGATTTCCATCTAAATGCCTTTTTGCTCCCATCCTAACTATACAAACATGAGCTTTGGAGACATTAAATGATTTGAATGATGACCCAGCTAGTTAGTAGCATAATCCAGATCTACAAGCATTAATTCCATCATTTTTTTCTACTCTACCACACAGCTCCTCTCCTCCTAAAAACCCACAGTAGTTCCCTGTGGGTTCTAAAAACCTACAGGGGTACCCCATGGTCACTACATCAAATTTCGATGTTTCTGCTCTCAGTCTTCTCTCCCAAATGCCACCCATCTCTCCATTTTTTCCAGGTTAAAAAAGACTCCCTTTGCTAGTCAAGCATACCTGCTGGTCATCTCCTCATTCTTGCATTCTTACAAGCCCTTAATTGGGCAATAAAATGTTCCCCTGCCTCTTTCTATGAATTCATGTCCCTTTTCCTTTTTTGGAAAGTTAGGTCAGACTGCATTCCTCCAGGAAGCCCATCCAAACTAGTACCACCTCCCTCTGCCCTAATCTGACCACTCCCCTGTCAGCATCAAGTACTTATATTCTCTTCATGGTTCATACTGGCTGACACATAGCACAGACTGAATAAATTTGTTGAGTGAAGGAATAAATAGATGCTGTTGATTCTATTTCTGAGCCATCTCTCAAATGTGTCCCTTCCTGCCTGTTCCCACTGTCAGAGCCCCAGGTAAGCCTGTCATCATTGTTCCCATGGACCATCCAAATAGTCTCCAAAGAGCTTCCCTTCCATCTTCCCTCTATCCAGACTCCACAAGTGCCACCTGAGTGAACTTTCTGAAAGAAATTTGATCATGTCTCCTAATTTCATGGTTCCCCAATGCCTTTGGGATAAAGTCAAAAGTTCTTAGCATGACTTTTAAAGCTCTTCACAATCAAGTCTCAAACAATTCTTCTGTCTCTATTACTTTTCGCTAACCCTTCAAGCACAGAGTGTATGTCTTTGGTTTGTTTTTTTTTTTTTTTTTTTTTTTTTTTTTTTTTTTTTTTGGCTGCGTTGGGTCTTTGCTGCTATGCGCAGGCTTTTCTCTAGTTGCAGGGAGCATCGTTGTGGTGCGTGGGCTTCTCATCGCGGTGGCTTCTCTTGTTGCAGAGCACGGACTTTAGGCACGTGGGCTTCAGTAGTTGTGGCACATCAGCTCAGTAGTCGTGGCTAACGGGCTTAGTTGTTCCGCGGCATGTGGGATCTTCCCGGACCAGGTCTTGAACCTGTGTCCCCTGCATTGGCAGGTGGGCTCTTAACCACTGTGCCACCAGGGAAGTCCCAGGGTGTATGTCTTGTCAATGCTACTCTGTTTGCCAGAGGCATCCTCCCTTCTTTTCTACCTGCCAAACTTCCACTTATGTTTTGGGGTCTATCACACATCTTACCGCCACAGCCTGGATGGTTGCCCCACCTAACCCCAGAGATAAACCTGCCCTCCTCTGAACTCCCAGTGATTTGGGGCACACTGAGTACAGTTCATTTGAAGTTCTAGCTGGTCAGTCTTGCTCTTGCTTTGTGAGCCTCTTGAAAGCAGGACCAAATGTTCCTGTCTTTTATATCCACGGCCCCATTAGAGTACTTAGCTCCTAGGATGCTCTCAGTGAATAAGTGAACGAAGCAGTTTGTTCACACCATGTTAATTTTCATTCACTTGAAACCATACACTTTTAAGCTGAAAAAGATATTAGAAAATATATTTTCTAAACTGTTCATTTTTCACATGAAGAAACTTCAGCCTACAGGGCTTTAAGAGACTTGCCCAAGGTCATAAAGAGGCAGCAAGGGGCATTGGCCCTGGTCACCTGACTCATAACACCTTCTACTTTATTGTACATAAAAAGTTGTGATACCAAAAGCCAGAGTAAGCACCTCAAGCAAAAAAAATGAGTATCTTCTTTCTTTTGCATTTTTCTATACAGGGGGCTATATACCCTCATTTGAATTCAACAAATGTGACTGAATTAATGACATTTACAGACCTGCATCTCTGCTTTGCAGTTGTGCAGTTGCCCCTTGATATCATTTTGAAGTGCATTTTAATGAGTCAATTCAGCTGACTTACATTTTTAAAAAATTCTTCAGATATATTGAAATTCTGCAAAACTCCTCTTCGGATGATGTATATTAAAGTATTTAAGTTAAAGTGTTGGCGAGGATGTGGAGAAGAGGGAACCCTTGTAGACCGTTGCTGGGAATGTAAATTGGTACAGCTACTGTGGAAAACATATAGAGGTTACTCAAAAAATTAAAAATATAACTACCATATGATTCAGCAATTCCACTTCTGGGTATTTATCTGAAAAAAAAATGAAAACACTAACTGGAAAATATATATGCACCCTCATGTTCATTACAACATTATTTAAAATAGCCAAGTTATGGAAACAACCTAAGTGTCCATCAATAGATGATCAGATAAAGAAGATGTAGTATATATATACAATGGAATATTACTCAGCCATAAAAAGAAGGAAAGCTTGCCATTTGCAACAACATGCATGGACCTTCAGAGCCTTATGCTAAGTGAAATAAGTCAGACAGAGAAAGACACCACATGATCTCACTTATAAGTGGAATCTAAAAACAAAACAAGCAAACACGAAATCAAGCACATGGATACAGAGAAGAGATTGGTGGTTACCAGAGGTGGGGGCTTGGGGATGCAAAATGAGTGAAGGGGGTTAAAAAGTACAAACTTCCAGCTATAAAATCAATGTCATGGGGATGTAATGTACAGCATGGGGGCTATAGTAAATAATACTGTATTATATATTTGAAATTGCTAAGCGAGTAAATCTTAACAGTTTTCATCACAAGAAAAAAAGTGTTGTAACTATGTGTGGCGATGGATGTTAACTAGACTCATTGTAGTGACCCTTTCACAGTATATACAAATAATTGAATCATTAGGTTGTACAGCTGAAACTAATATAATGTTATATGTCAATTGTATCTAAATTTTTTAAAAAAGAAGAATGGTAAAGCAAGCAATATCTGAACCTGAATTTTCCCATAAATTTCCTTTGGCCCTCCTTTATACTTTACTGTTTACAGCTGAAAAACTATGTATTTACAGATAATTCCTTCAAATGTCCTGTTAATGCTTGAAAGGTATTTGCTTTCTACGTAAACTGCACCTCTACAATACAGAAGTCAAGCTTAATTTTGATTCCATATCGCTTAGATGTGATACTTATTTTTAAGTCCTTGTTTTATGTAAAATTAAATAGAAATTAAATGGCCAAAACACTGGCAAAAAATTAAAAAGTTTACCTTAGACAGTTATGGACACTGACTTCTTCTAATACCCAAGATCAAAGTTCCCAATTTATGCCATTAATGTAGACAAACACTAATGTCTAGCTATTCCATTCAGACTTTTTTTTTAACTTATTTATTTTATTTTATTCATTTTTTGGCTGTATTGGGTCTTCTTTGCTGCGCACGGGCTTTCTCTAACTGCGGCAAGCAGGGGCTACTCCTTGTTGCGGTGCGCAGGCTTCTCATTGCGGTGGCTTCTCTCGTTGCGGAGCACGGGCTCTAGGCACACAGGCTTCAGTAGTTGCAGCACATGGGCTCAGTAGATGTGGCTCACGGGCTCTAGAGTGCAGGCTCAGTAGTTGTGGTGCCCGGGCTTAGCCACTCCACGGCATGTGGGATCTTCCCAGACCAAGGCTCAATCCCGTGGCCCCTGCATTGGCAGGTAGACTCCCAACCACTGCACCTCCATTCAGACTTCTGTCTCACAGTATGATGCTGAGGATAATTTGCTCTTCTCAGATGAGAAAAGTCAAAGAAAGATGATCCTAGTGATAATTGTGGTAATAACAGACAAGTGGAGAAGCAGAGGAACTGACACTGTCCATCAGTGGGGATATGGGGCACTCAGATTCTTCTATTTTTTCAATCTTCTACAAAACTCGAACACAAAGAGAAACACTTCTTTACAGGAAAAAAAATTAAATGAATTCATACTTTACTCTTTTGAGCAATGCAAGGCTACGTGCCCTCAGGGTTCATCACTGCTTCCTGCTTGTTGACCCCGTCAGTCACGAGTTTGCATTCTTCTCACAACAGAAGGCAAGTGTCTTAAAAGATTCTAAGAATTTTGTTCAAGTAAATACACAACAAAGATTTTTCAGTCATTTGCCATAGAAAGGGAAATGGCCACCTTAGAGAGATTTAATAGCCCTTAACATCACATCCGTGCACTAATGTGTGCACAGCCTGTAAGCGAGGAGGTGATCTTTTACGCTCCTGCTAATACACTCCATTTCCCCCTTTGTCCTGCTTATAGTTCAAACAGGCTTCAGTAGTCACATCGCTGTCATTTGGTGCTACCTCAAAGTTAAATCATAATGAGCTTCGAGATTGTTGTTTGTTTCTCTCTTGTTTCTGCAGAAATGCAGGCTCCTTTTCCATTTTGGAGGATCTGAGCCTCCAGGTTTCTATGACTGCCTCTCACGCCTTCTTTCTCCTTTTATTCTCTCCTCTTCTTTGGCTCAGAAAGCAAACTCATTACCAAACCAAATATATAAGCCTCCCACACAGAATCTGGAGGAGAAAGTCATCCCATTTAATTTAGAGGAGCTGTTTCAGAGGGCCTCCACCGTCCTCAGCTTCACCGGCCTGCAGGCCACGCCACGTGTCACCTGACTAAATACAGGACTATCTCTTCAGAGCCTGCTCTGTTGGCTGAACAAAGTCACTGACGTGGAAAAGTAACTAATTTTCTACGGAATACACTTACTCCCAAACAATTTACAATCTCAAAATTAAAATTAGTAGAATAATAATTACAACAATAATAACAACAAACACATAAGCACTTTGTGCCAGGCACTCATCAGAGCACTTCACATGTATCATTTCATTTAATCCTCACAACAACCCTATGAGGTAGATTCCCTCATTATCCTTATTTTATAGATAAGTGAAGTGAGGCTCAGAAAGTTTTCTAACTTGCCCAAGATCACATAGCAGCGAGTGGCAAATGCAGCCTAAATTTCATACACTCTGGTGTCAAGTTCATTCTCTTTACCACTATGCTGTGCTGTCTCAAATTAAAGGACAAATATATCCTTTTATAATAGAGATAATAATAAAAATAGTAAGAACAAACATATATTGAGGGCTTACTATGTGCCAGATACATAACTTATAACAACTTTCTGGTGTTATTATTATCCTCATTTTCCAAATGAAGAGACTTAGGTTAAGTAGCCAGCCAAAAATCGCGCAGCTAGTAATTGTCAGAATTAGGAAGTGAATTCATGCACCCTGACTCCTAAGTCATCTTGGTATATTTCTTCTCCATCTTACTTCCGTAAACATGAGGAAAATGAGGCCCAAAGGTGTTTAGTATTTATATAACAATAACCTGATCTAATTATTTTCAAGGTAGTTTTTCAAAAACTCAGACCAAATTCCAGGTCTTCTGAGTCTCAATTATGTGCTTTTCTCATTGTAGCTGCCCTCCCTATGTTCCTTATCGGTGAATGCTGCCCCCTCCAGTCACCTAGGAGCCCATGTTAGACACCTGAAATCATTCCTAGTTCCTCTGTAATGCTCAGCAGCCTATAGCCAATTTGTCATTATGTTCCATTGAATCTACCACCATACACTTCTCGAATCTAAATCTTTTGCCTTTGGGATAATGTCCAAACTCCTTAATGTAGCAACTTAAGGTCCTTCACAATCTTATCTCAACTTTGTTTGCAAGTCTCTCATTACCACAAGGGACCCCACCCCATACACATAAACATAAACACACACACACACACACACACACACACACTGTACATTGCACAGTAGTCATGCTAAGCTACATGAAACCCATGTTTCTTTATACCCATGCTTTTGCAAACACTATTCTCTTTGTAGGCAATACTCTTTCCCAAACTCTCCATTTTGTAAACTCCTATACAATCCTTAAAGCCTTCTTTTGCTTACCCAGGCAGATCCAGTCTCTGCTTCCTTGATACTCCCATGTCACTTTTGTAGTATTTATCACACTGTGTTAGCATTTCTTATCAGACTGTAAATTCTAGTAGGGCAAGAATTTTGTTTTAAATTCCTTTGCATCTCTATCACCTAACACCATGCCTGCATCATACTAAAGGTTTAATAACTGAGAGTTCAGTTAAATTGAACTTCTCTTACACAACAGCTGCCTTTATTGGTCTAGCTCCTTGCTACTCAAAGTGGGATCTAAGAGTAAGGCCCTATGGGACTAGTATTTGAATCTCCCTTGTACTTAGTTATAACTTGAAATACTCGGGAATGTATTTTCCTTTCTTACCCAACTACTATAACTGAGATAATTTTTATTAATACCAGTACTCCAAAATTTGTGGGAGTTCACAGATATGCAAAATTTTGCAATCAGATATTATTTCTTTAGGCTTGGCCAACAATGGAGATACTATATTAGGGTAACTTTCCCTTCTCAGTAAAAAACAAAACCATTCATGAAAAATCAGAGTTATATTGAGGAGGATAAATAAAAAATTATAAGTTTCAACAATTACAATAGAAATATAAATACTCCAAGTTGAAAATTTAAATTGGCCTTGGAATTCCAGCTAAATTAATACATACATAAAAATACACAGAGTATATTTCCTTATTAGTTTTTAAGCACAGAAGATGAGCAGCAGAAGGAGTTGATAGTGTTTCACAGTTAGAACTGCTAAGGACCTAAAAATGTTTTTTTAATTAGTTTTTCTTCCCAATTCTGGGTGGCAGGACCATATGGCTGCCCATTCATTTTAAAGATGAAGAGAATAAAGCACAGAGAGTTAAATGATTTGCTGAAATTACCCAAACTACCACCTTCTGGTAGTAAAATAGTAGTAATCACTTATTAGGGCTTACTCTGTGACTGACAGAGTGCTAAGAATTTGTATGAATTATCTTAGTCCTCACATGAATACCATGAGGTAGGTGCTAGCCTACCTCCTCAATTGTAATATCCTTTTATTAAAAAACATTTTAACATCTCTAAAATAGGTGAATTTTACAATCAATGTTGTGTCATAGTTTGATTGGCAGTCATTTTTCTTCATTAGTTGTATAAAAAGTAACATTAGCATCCTAGCTCTAAGAAAATACAGTATCAGCCCAATTTTTGCAGGTGAAGAAATGTGACCTTGGAGAAATAAAGTCAGCTTGTCCAAAGTCAAACAGCTAGTAAGTGGCAGAGTCAGGATTTGAACCCAGGAATTTGACTGTAAGCCCACATGCTCAACCATCTATGGTACCACCTTCGATAGTTAATTCACACTCACAGCATCTGAAGTTGCCGGTGTAGTAAAGAATGCTCTCCATTGGCTCTAGAAGACAGTTGTCTCTGGTTGCCAGGGTCATTGAGAAGAGTGATAACTGATGAATGAATGAAAAATTGAGTTTCCCTTAGCAGGTGGCCTTTGACTTCTTGGGGGTTCCTGCAGTGATAGAAAGCATCTATTAGTAGGAAAGGGCTGTGGGAAGTGCATGTTCTTCCCAGAGGCTACAGTGGGTTGCAACACCTTCCAGCAGGTGCCATGGGGTCACACCCCTCGCTTTCATCCCCCAGCTCTCCATCTCCCTCTTGCAAAGGTAGCCAAGTATGGACCAAGCTCTGATTAGATCATCATCCTCTATGAACTCATTCTACTTCCTAGCGTAAAGCCTGACTCTTCTCTAAACTGCGAAAAGCCTTCTAAGACCATAGTTAAGTTTCCATTATTGGTTATGTTTTAGAAAACAAATTTGGCAAGATTTAAACTTGGTAATAACAAAAGAGATATGTATTTTCCATTAAAGAGCGTTAGAATGCAGTTGTCTGCAGGAATTGGAATATGTCAGCTGCTCAGAGAGAGACACACAGTTGATATGGGTAGCAGTGTGACTAATTAGGTTTTCTTTTGTGAAGGAATTGGTTTGCATTGATTCATTTATGTCTGATGTAACTCAGCAGTCCTCCCCCTGCCCAGGGAAGCCTGCCTGGACTGGTAAGTGATAAGAAGACTGGCTCACTGGGGCTATGTCCACCTCACTGCTAAATCCGGTTTTCAGGGCCATGGTGACCAGATCACCCTTACTGGTGTCCATTCCCTGCTTAGACACAGGCCAATCCTATGAGCTATCCCTGCTGGCTGGATATGGAAGGCCTAATACCAGGGCTTCCTTGAAAAGTCACTGGAGAATGCTCAGATTCTGAGCTGCAGAGAGTTTGTGCTTTCCTGATTCAATAAACTAAACCAAAAGGGACCCATCCTATGTCTTATGTTAGGAAAAGCTCACTCCCTCTCTAGATGCAGACCACTACCGTCACTCCCATCACAGGTAGAAGAATCTCTCCAGTAACAGAACTCAGCATTAGAGTTAATATATCAAAAAAACTATGCAGGGCTTCCCTGGTGGCGCATTGGTTGAAAGTCCGCCTACCGATGCAGGGGACACGGGTTCGTGCCCCAGTCCGGGAAGATCCCACATGCCGCGGAGCGGCTGGGCCCATGAGCCATGGCCACTGAGCCTGCATGTCCAGAGCCTGTGCTCCGCAACAGGAGAAGCCACAGCAGTGAGAGGCCCGCGTACCCTAAAATAAAAAAACAACTATGCAGACAAAGCATTCAGGGCAACTTTTAGCATCAATAGTGCTTTTCAAAGAGATTAGGAGGGGTGGATCTCAGATATGGTTTTGTAACTAATTAGCTGAATGTCCTTGATCAATTGACTGAACTTTTCTGTGTGTCTTTTATTTGTAACATTTCATATTAAAGATGACACCAGTAAATTTATCATCTCTAGAGCCCATGCAGAGTCATTTCTCCCAAGAGACTAGTGGTTTTGCACTGAGTTATCCACACTCTTTTGCCCAGAAACCGTTGTCTTCAATACACACCACTACTGAGTCACTAAGAGCAGTCTGAAGTTCTGCAACCATGAACAGCATTTATTTCTGTAAAAACAGGCTCAGAGAGATTAGGTAAAGTCACCCATAAGTAGTGAGAGTGAGATGCTAACCCACGTCTGTCTCAATCCCAGAGTCACTCCTTTGTTACTACTCTACTGGCAGTAGGCTATGGACCCGGGAGGGAGGAGTTCCTGAAACAGCGAATCTCCAAGAAAGGAGAATGGAAACCCCACTTGGACATGCCACGGAGTTTTTTTGTTTTTTTTTAATTTATTTATTTTAATTTATTTATTTTTGGCTGCTTTGGGTCTTTGTTGCTGCGTGCGGGCTTTCTCTAGTTGCGGCGAGCAGGGGCTACCCTTCATTGCAGTGCACAGGCGTCTCATTGAGGTGGCTTCTCTTTGTTGCGGAGCACGGGCTCTAGGTGCACAGGCTTCAGAAGTTGTGGTGCACGGGCTCAGTAGCTGTGGCTCACGGGCTGAGTTGCTCCACAGCATGTGGGATCTTCCCGGACCAGGGCGTGAACCCGCGTCCCCTGCATTGGCAGGTGGATCCTTAACCACTGTACCTCCAGGGAAGCCCTGCCATGGAGTTTATAGAGAAACTAGAAGACTTTTAGAGAAACTACCAGAGACAGAAAGCATAAACTGCTTACTACTAAAACAGTTGGTAGAGGGAGGGTGGGAGGGAGGGAGACGCAAGAGGGAAGGGATGTGGAAACAGATGTATATGTATGACTGATTCACTTTGTTATAAAGCAGAAACTAATAAAAAAATAAATAAATAAAAATAAGAAAAAATCAAAAAAAAAATAAAAATAAAACAGGTGGTAGAACAGAAGCAGCTTCCTGGGAATGGAAATGTCCAAAGAAGACCAAGCCGGGTCAAAGTAACCAGCATGGCAGAGCATAGGAAATGCTGCCCGGTCAGGTTTAAGTGAGCACAGAGAGAACAGTTTCATCCCTACACTCTGTGAGCAATCTTAGGACCCACGCAGAAAGGGCTTTGTCATCTTACTGACCGTCACGCTGCCCTTGGCAGTTGTGATTTCAAATAAGTAAGGATCTGTATTGATTAAGTTTTTTTGGTTGCAAACAACAGGAACTGACTCTAGCTAATTTGAACAACAAATTAAAAAGAAACCTTGGGAAGTACATGGGGCAGTTCACAAAAATTAAAGGAAAGCTAAACCTTAGATTTTAGAGCAGTCCAAAATAAGGGCAGCTTAGACAATCTCAATAGCAGGACTATTGGACAGTCACTTCAGGTCACTCTTCCAAAAACAATCCATCCTTCGGTCAATCTGTTTAAGATTTAAATTCCAGAAGAGAGTATCTGATTGGGCTGGCTTTTCATGTGGGGTGTGTGTGTGTGTGTGTGTGTGTGTGTGTGTGTGCTAGGTCTTAAAAGATTACAGTAATAATGTATTTAAAGTATTCATCAGCTTCTAGGTTATATAAACAATTTTAACGCAAACATTCCTTAGGGCATCTTTCCCATTGCTCCCAAGATATCATCTCTTTCTGTTGCTATAGGCATAGATAGCTTCACTCCATTCTGTCTTCTCTGGACCATGACAGAATTCCAGAATTTCTCACATTTCTTGTACTTGGAAAAGTGAAACACCTTTCCCTGTCATAATTATTTTCATCCAAACATCTGCAGAATCATCAGATTCTGACAAGCGCACGTGCACACACTAAGAAAGGACATGCTTCAGGCGGACATCTCATCAAGAGTTGCTTGCAGTGTGGGAAGGGTGGTTTTACCACCAGGAGGGAAGGAAGGGCTGGCAGAAACAGTGGACATCCACTGCAGGGTCCCAGACCAGCAGTTCTACAACAGAACAAAGAGGGCGGATTGTGTGCCTTTCCAGGGACTATACCTGGAAAGTTCCTGGGAACCAGAGGCTATGCCAAGTTGAAATAAAATCCACGCATGCAAGTAAGTGCTGGGGCATAGGAGGAACTCGGGAATCGGATATTCAGAGCAGAACTGGTGGACAGAAAGCCTGGACAGTGTGACCAAATTTCACCCCAGCCAGAATCATCTTAAATATGTCTTGCTACAGTTGGGTCCATATAGAACCTGGGTTAGCCGAGAGAGAGAGAGAGACAGACAGAGAGAGAGAGACAGAGAGAGACAGAGACAGAGAGACAGAGAGAGACAGAGACAGAGAGAGAGACAGAGAGAGAGACAGAGAGAGAGAGAGAGAGAGAGATGTGAGCTGTTTAGGAGTTGGGTAACGGAAAATAATACTAAGTCTTGCCAATGACAAGATAGAGAAAGCTGAAACAATTAGTTCTGCCCCTGGAGAGCAGGTAGACTCGAGTCAAACAGGGCAGGAATTATCTCTGGGAGCCCCCAGTTGTGCCCCAATACACACTAACAGACACAGACACACACACCACCACCACCACCACCCTGGGGTAAAGCCAGGGAATAGATGCTATTGTCTTCAGTTTCTCCCTATCATTCTTCAAGAACTTAGATTAGTGTCCTTGACTTTCAAACTCTTGTCCCCCATGTTTTTTTTTATATTTGCAAACTCATTTACAACATGTTATGCTTTTGCACTTTAAAACATTATCTTTTATTCCTACTATGGAATAAAATATTTTATTGCTAAAACGTAGTGGAAAGAGCGTTTTATTTGGTGTCAGAGGACTTGGGTTGATGAATCTAGGCTGGACACTCATCGTCAGGCTGTCCTCCCCTTGGTTCTCCATCACTGCAGGGTGAAGGGCAAGACAAGGCACTGTGTTCACTCATCTTTCTCTCTCCTTGGCCACTCCGCTCCTCGAGGTCTAACCTTCATTCTAAGCTGCTCTACCTTGTAACTAAATCATGTCCAGCCCAAGTGAAGACAGTGTGGCATAGAGGAAAGGATCCAATTGCCCCAGTTCAAACCCTAAGTCTACCACTGATGAACTGGAAAGCTTTAGACAAATTACCTCGCTAAGGCTCTGTTTCACAATCTGTAAAATCCTCTCTTTCAAGAAGTCCATGAAATAGTTTATAAAGAAAGAAATGCCCACCGTAGCACCTGATGGCTATTATCATTACCTATCACACAAAGCCTTCCCTGACCAACCCTTTCCACTGATCTCTCCTTTCTCATCATACCTTTAGATGAACTCTCTGTATCATTTAGATAGTCATCCAATGCTCTGGGCTGCTAAAATATTACCTTTCTTCTAACACCAACATCAAAAATTTCCCCAATGTTTTGTTTTAAAAACCTATTTGACAATGATCTGGTATGTTCTTTTTCCAGGAAATATCCTTTTAATTAAACTCTCCCATCAGCATAAAGTCCTACGACTTAGCAGCATGAGTAAGATGTTTAAAAAAGACCATTTTGAGTAAGAGGTTTATAACTATATGCTAAAATACCTAAGTCTGCTCCATTTCCTTTTAAATTTAACCCAGAAAGGCTCTTCATGTACATATACTCAATTTCTGAACCTTGGGATAAGCATATATTTCCTGACTACCCAGAGTTAGTTGCTTCTCTTTTCCTGCTATTAATCCTAGTCACACCATCCACAGCCTGGCAGTCCTGTGTCCTAGTTGTGCACATCACCCTCTGTGTTTCAGCTGTGCTCAGCATTGGGATTTGTTAACCTAGGAAAAATGCAGAAGTGGGTGGAAATAAGAGCCAGGCTTTGTTCGAAACCTTGCCTACTCCTCCCCTTTTACACCTCCCCAGGCACCACAGCCCTCTAAGGAGTTATTGAATTTGAGTCTCTTTTCATCAATTTCATCAAAAGTCCAGCAACAGCTGTTGCATTTGAGAAAAAAGGCAACGAATGAGGAAGTTTAGAGCTCTAATATCAATTCAGCAAGTTCAAGTCAGAGACACAATTTGGCTTTCGTGAAAGAGATGAAAGGGCATGGCGGATGGCTTCCCTGGGTAGGAGGGAAATGAAGTCTGAAGGCTGTTTCTGCTGAGTGTGCTTATTGTCAGGTGTCTGGAAACAGATGCCTAAAAATTGAGCAAGATCAAAGGACTCATCAAAGAACTATTCAGCAAAGCTGGAATTCCATGCAGTCTGTATTAGAAACCATGTCCTCTCTCCAGACCCAGGAGAATCTGCACAGGTAGAGACAGTCTTCACTTCTGCTTATTGGTGTAAATCAACGATACTCAAAACGCGGAGGGGGGAAAAAGATAAATACCAGGAAAATCAAGGTCTCTGAGAGCTTCATGGCCTTTTGAAATTCTTAAGAAAATCTCTACCTCCTTCTTTCCTTTCCTAGGAAGGCTCTCGCTAGCACCAAAAATAGGTTTATAGTTCTTACTATTTGTAAAAGGTAACACACTGAATGCCAGCAATGATATCACACAGTGTACAGTTAGATCCGATCTCTATCCTGTGGGCTCACATTCCCACTGAGATACAAATGAGAGAAAGGAAACAAAGGCCCTCAGGAGCAAGTACATGCATAGTATTTACACGTTCTCTTGCTTTCTCCACCAAGCTGCAGGAGAGTGGTGAGCTCTGCATCCAAAACAGCCCCTTGTCTCTAGAAGGTACTCCAAGAATTGGAAGAAGAGAAGTTGCACTTTGTTTTAGCTACTTTTGAATTCTAGATGAAAACTGAGGGGGTTTGCCATGGTCACAGATGGTAGACAGATAGGCAGAAAGGAAATGCCAGAGTCTACATCTATCTGTGATGAAGGACAAAGCCATGATTGGCAGACAAACTTCCCACCACACTTTTAAAAATATTTATTTATTTTTTTATTCAGCTGCGCCGGGTCTTAGTTGCGGCACGTGGGATCTTCATTGCGGCATGCAGGATCTTTTAGTCGCAGCATGCAGGCTCTTAGTTGCAGCATGTGGGATCTAGTTCCCTGACCAGGCATCGAACCCGGGCCCCCTGCATTGGGAGGGTGGAGTCTTAACAGCTGGACCACCAGGGGATTCCCCCCACCACATTTTCTTGAGAAGCAGAATGCATGCTATGAAGGATTGGGTTGGGTACAGATTCATAATAGACTTGATACTGCAATTAAAGTTCATGACTTTCTCCACATGATCTCTAAGCCCAAGACCAAGTGAAAAACAACAATGGATGAAATGTTTCTCCCTAAAAGATCTTGGTGAGACAATGGTTGATGATTCAAGGTTATGGATTAAAGGTTATGAGCCCAGATGTATTTTCCAATAAGGACAGAAAAATAGGAGTCAGTTTTGGACATTGCCAAACACTGTGATGTCTTTGCCAGACAAATCTTGTCTTAACTTTAAAAGCATTTGAGAAATGGGATGCTTCTCTACAGTATAGCTTCCTGTAGTTTTCATAGAAGAAAACCAAATGTTGCAGAATTTGAAGGGAACAAAAATCATCCAGTCCAATTAAGTTTTCAAGTGAGAACTGAGTTCTCTCAAATGAGGTCTTTTCAAGAGGAAACTGGATCCACATTTCCTACAATATTTGGCGTATGGCTACAAGTAGACTTCTCTTCCTTATGGTCTCTGACCCTCTTCCAGGAAGTAACAGCTAAATGCAAAATCAGGATGAAGTCTTACTGGGAGGGCAGTCTCAACAGGAAGACTGTTCCAGGGAGTAGTCCTTCCGGGAAATAAATCCCCACACTTCAGTGACAACTGTGGGAAATGCTCTCAACAGACTTGCTACAGAGCAGCCACTGAGAGTGGGGTGGAGGATGTCACTGCCTGTCAGACACACAGCTTTTACTTATGTTTCTTAGGAAAATAGTACATGTCCTTTCTGTTTCCCACAGAGAGTGAATTACTCTTGCCTGCGCTCAAGCAGAGAGAGGCTGACGGGGCTGGGAGCACTCAGCTACAGCCTATTTAACTGAAGTTGCCTTTAAAGTTGGTTAACAACGAGAAAAACTCTGTGCTCCCATCTTTGTATATATCCAAGCTCAGATAAAGGAGAAAAAAGCTGGTGCAGAGGGACTTCTCTGGTGGTCCAGTGGTAAAGAATCCGCCTTCCAATGCAGGGGACGTGGGTTCGATCCCTGGCCAGGAAACTAAGATCCTACATGCCACGGGGCAACTAAGCCCACACACCACGCCCGTGCCCCTCAACAAGAGAGCCCACGTGCCCTGGAGCCCCATGCACCATAACTAGAGGGAGAAAACTCCATGCACCACAATTAGAGAGAAACCTGCGCAGACCACGGCCGAAACGAAAAGATCCCTCATGCCTCAACAAAGATCCCGTGTGCCACAACTAAGACCCGATGCAGCCAATGAATAAATTCCTTTCTTAAAAAAAGTTGGTGCACAAAAATGCCTTCATTTGACAAATTTAAATGTTACTGACTTGATACCTAAAAACTCTTAAAGTTGTTGATATAAAAGTTAAAATGCAACCTGAAAATGATTAAATCTATATTCTCTGATAGTTCAAATGTCTGGCTCACTTGCTCACACACCCACAAACAAAGTGACTTTCCTGGAGGTCAAACTGTACACAGCCTAGTTCAGCAAAGGGAACAGCAAACCTTTCCTCCCATTCTGTATCATTCTCGTTGGTGTTTAGCATTTACACAGCACTGCACTTTTGGCTGTTCTTTATAAGCATTCCTATCAGCTGGCCCTGAGCAGTAACCTTCTTTTAGAGGTCAGGTCAGAGAATGCCAGTTTGCAAGAGTCACATGGAGGCCAAGTTTTGAGCAGAATCTTAAATCAAGAAACAATATTTGAGTACATATCTTTGAAACAAGAACTAAAAATAAGGTAGATAACCGTCATACTCCCAAACCCGGTTGTTAATCGTTTAGGTTGTTTCTTTTAGAAAAATTTTCAGACCAAATCCGTAGCAGTTTATTACTCAATTCCTAGTATCTTTGTCTTTATTCACTATTACAATCAGCTCTAGACACGTCTAAGATGAATTTCTGTTATGAAATAACATTAATATAAAAAGCCTACATACTTGGAATTATCCTTCCATCAGTCTCACAAAGCCTGGTTTTATTTTACTATTCAAAAGCCATATTTGTATCTTAATTGTCCAAATCAATTGACCTAATTATTGCTGACATATTTTAACCATTGTTCAATTAGTTTAGATAAGTAAGAGTTGGTAACTGTGTATGTCCTTGTCACAATTTTAAAAGACAAAAGAGCAATTTCAACATTCAATGATTTAGTATTAGCTTTCAATGGAAAGCAGAAACAGTAAAGAAAAAGAAAAGCAAACTCAGCATCACATACCATGATTTGTCAACTGTAAAACACAATACAAATGTTTGTTGGTGTTGATGATGGTGAATGGAATGATGATGAGGAGGAGACAGTTGTCATTTCCACAGAGAAGTACCAAGTGTCATTTCTGGTCCTTAGTTTCAATGACGTAGACAATCAGCCTTGACTAATCTTAAACTGGTTTTGAAAAGTTCTGGTGGTACAACAGGGCTGGTGGCCTGGCCTGGAAATCTAAGCTTCTGATTGCAGATAAGTTGACCATATAACATAGATATTTTGCTGGAGTGACAGGATCTCAATCATTTATCTAGTCTTTGACCTTGGAACTTCCCAAATGGCAGAAAGACTCAGAATGTCATAAAATGTAGCTGGAAATAACCTGGGACTAACTTGTTTTTTTTGGAAGCAAAGGACACTGAAAACAGCTGGCTCTTTTTCAGAATCAGAACATCCAATAACTTGCAGTGATTTTAGCCAGGTACAAAATGTGAACATTTTGAACTCAGACTGTAACCCATTAAAGCTTTCCTATCTGAAATTCTGCAGCAACCATGAAAACAAGCACTAACTTGTGTACTTTGGGCCTAAAGAAAATTAGACAATAAGCTGCAAATAGCTAACTCCGGTTTCTTTCTTTGTGCTAGTCCCATGAATATCTGTACAGATAGCCTATAAACATCATGCAAAAAAGCACCACCATCCCATTCAAATGCCCTCTTTTCTGGTACAACATCCATTCCCATCATTACCTCCAAGTATTTATTTTCTTAACTTATGCTGCTGCTTCCCCACCTACACACCACCCCCACTCTACCACCAATCCTAATTATCTATCTCAGGTCATTGACCCTGAATAACTGGATAACTGTCTGATCATCCAGCCACTGCTGAGACATGGATAGTAAGGCTGTGTCATGTTGTGAAAGGGCCACAGACACTGGAGTCAGACTGCCTGGGTCCAAATCTCAGCTTTGCCAGTTTCTCGCTACTTGACCTTGGGCAAGTTACTGAACCTCTCTGTGTCTCAGCTTCCTCCTCTGTAAATTGGGCATGAGAAAATTGCTTCCCCCGTAGGCTGTCATAAGGATTGAATGAGTGAATACATGTAAAGTGTGTGGAGTAGAACCTAGAATATAGTAACCATTCTACAAGTCCAAGATATTTTTCATCATTAAGGGCAAATGTTGAACAACCTTGTTGATGTCCTATTTCTGAAAAATACACTGCCTCTCTCTGGACAGGCAGGCAGCTCTCTGAACAACTTTTGGCCCCTGACACTCCCTGGCCCTCCTTACATGCTGCAGATGGGACCACAGCCACCAAGCTCTCTGGTGCAAGCAACCCCGGACTCTATTCATCCAGCTGTCACTCATATACCTCCTAACCTATTCTTCTGGCCACCACTACTCACAAATGTCTCTAGAATGGGTACAGATTCAAGTAAAATTTTGGGGGGCAATGAAGGAATAAGATTGCTAATATTAGTAAGAGAACTAAAGCAAGGTTTCTTGTCTGTCTCCGGTCTGAATACTCCAGAGGGTAAATACCTTAGAACTGTAACAGGTCATTGCCAAGAAGCGCTTTCCTTTCAGCATCATTCATCATATGATCTGCATAAACATTCTGCCCCTCTCCTTCTCCTTGGCAGAAACATCCATTCAGTTCTCCTCTAGCCAAACCCCTGTTGCTTACTTAGAGGCTGGATCTCAACTATCCCTATTAAGGCTTTTTTACCCTCTCTGAAAAGCCCTAAATAGGCCCACTTCTCCCCAACATTTCCTGCAGGTAGAAATTTAAAACCATGCAAGAGGAAGGAGAACCAGAGGCCAGTGGAGAAATGAGCTGGGACGAGCTAGATTCTCATTTCACCTTTCATTTCTGACCAGCCAGTTTCTGAGGGTGCTCATATCACATTTGCTACTTGTGCTGTTTCCTGAGAAGGAGCCAGAGGAAGATAGTGACCAGGAATGGTAAACATGGCAGGTCCAGTTTGAAAACTGACTTTGGAATGAATTTTTTTTTCTAACAGCAAAGATTGGAGTGTGGATACCAACATGCAAAGTGCTGGTCATTTTCCACTTATAAAAAATTGAATAACAGGCTGTAAAGCAACCTATCCTATAATAAAGAATGTATTATGTTCTACCATGAGAAGGAAATAGTAAATAAGTATTTTTGAAAATAAGATCTTAGGATCCTCCAGGATCCACAAGGTACTTCATTATAATTTTCTTTTAATTTTGTGACTTTATGGCAATTATGTCTTTAAAGAATAATGTAAGCATTGCTATAGGCCGAATGTCTGTATCCACCAAAATTCATGGGTTGAAATCTAATCACCAGTGTAAAGGTGTTTGTAGGGGGGACCTTTGGGAGATGATTAAGCCATGAGTGTGGAGCCCTCACAAATGGGATTGGTGCCCTTATAAAAGAGGCCCCAGAGAGAGTCTCTGCCCCTTCTGCCATGTGAGGATATAGCACCAAGAAGCCAGCCCCTCACCAGACATCAAATCTATTGGTGCCTTGATCTTGGACTTCCCAGCTTCCAGAAGTGTCAGAAATAAATGTCTGTTGTTTTTAAACCATTTAGTCTATTTTTGTTATAGCAGCCCAAACAGACTAAGACAAACATATTCTGGATCTCAGGCTTCCAAAGTCTCAAAAGCCACCAAAGATTGAGAAATGCATAAAACAGTTCACTCTTGAACAGTGGAAAAAATGTATAAAACTCTAATCTAACAGATGCAGATAAGAAAAATGACAGCCAAAATAAAAGTATCTTTGAATTTGTTCTTTCAATCTTTTTATGAAAATTCTCAATTTTACTTCAGATAGTGTCACTTTTGCATGCTCTGTCCATAATTTTTATAGGAAAGACATTTTTCCTGACTCACAGTCAACTCAGGTGATTCTAACAACAGTTTCCAAGCCTTACCTCTTGTCTGATTGGGCTGAGCAGAAGCTGATAACCAGGTTCCAGGAGTAGTTCCACCTCTACTTTACCTTGTAAACTCTCTGAGATTCAGTTTCCCACTTGTGAAATGGAGATGATGATTTGAAACAGAAGCTCTTTGTAAACTCTAAGTAATGCTTGTATTCTAAGACAATGTATCATTCCAAGGGGCATGTATACTTTCTGAAAAGGCTACAAGGGCAAATACTCTAACTGTTTTACTTACCTTTGGTTTGATGTTTCCCCCTCCTTGATCCTCTAAATTAGTTTAGTGAAAGATGCATTCCTCCTTTCTTTTTGAATCCTTGTAAATAATGGAAGGTTTTTTACTGATTATTAGGGGAGGAGAACAGCTATCCCCACACAAACATTTTACAGAACTGAAAAGGTAGGCCAACAAAAAGAGAGACTGCTAGGTTATAAACTGAATTAAGATACAGAACAAAAGGAAAGATAGTAATTTCTTTCATCACAACCTCCGTAATAAATCTCTTCTCTTCCATTTATTAATTGGCTCAGTCATTTGTTCAACAAATATTGATGGCAATTATGACCACAGGCACTATTCTTGGCCCCAGATATCCAGGATTGACAAAACCAAGGCCCTGCTCTCATCAAGTTCACATTCTTGTTGTAGGAGCTGGTGGAAATAGACAAGAAATAAACATGCAGGGGGGGGGACGCTAAGTAATAGGAAGGAAAATCAAGCAGGCTTAGGGAGCAGAGTATGATGGAGTGAGGGGGTGTTATGCAGGGTGGTTATTATGCCTTTCTCATTAGGCAAGACTGCAGCTGAGGCTTAAAGAGAGCAAGGCAGCAAGTCACTCAAATATGTGGGGACAAATATGTGGGGAGAAGGAACGGTATGAAATCCTGGAAGCTAGAGGGTGTTTGGCATGTTCTAGAAAGAGTCAAGAGGTCACTGTGCCTGGAGCAGTGACAGCAAGGGGACAGGGATGACCCATGAGGTCAGGGAGATGGCAGAGGGACAGGGGGTGTGCAGTCTTGAAACTCATGGTAAGGATTTTGCATTCTATTCAGAGTGATAAGAGAAGATTTATAGGTTTTAGTGCAGAGGAGTGACGTGGTCTGATTTATATTTTTAAAAGATTCCTCTGTGGAATATATGCAGGGAGTGGGGGAGAGAGGAGCACAGGTAGAAGCAGAGAGAACAATTTGGAGGCTGCTGCAACAGTCCAAATGAGAGATGATGATGGCTGAGATTAGCATGGTAGCAGTGGAGGTGGTGGAAGTGAGAATTCTGATTTTATTGTGACGATTCCATCTCTGGGGGGTGCTAATGGACTAGGTGTGCAGCAGGTGAGAAAGAGGGGTCAACTGGGAGAATGGTGATGCCATTACTCAAGAGGGGGGAAGCCTACAGGAGGAATAAAAGTGGTGAGAGGAAAGAGAATCAACATTTGTTATGGACATGACAAGTTTGAGCTCCTGTTAGAAATCCAAGTGGAGATGCTGAGGCTATAAAATATGCAAGGTTTTTCTCCCATCTGTAAAATATTCAGGAGAGCGATTTAGGCTGGAGGTAGAAATTTAGGAGTCATCAGGGAAAGGACTGGATGGGCAAGGTTGCCAGATTTAGAAAATAAAAGCACAGGACTAGAAAATTATTGGTGGACTATCTGAAATTCAAATTTAACTGGGAATCCAGTATTTTATGTCAGCCCTGTGGGTAAGGTTGGCTGAGATCACATAGGGAGTTAATGTGGACAGAGGAAAGAGAATGGCCCAAGGACTGAGCCCTGAGGCATTGCAATGTAAACAGATGAGAAAGGGGAGGGGAGCCAGCGAAGAGTCTAGAAGGAAACCCAGTAAAGAAAGAGTTCTACGAAGGAAGGAGTGATCGACTGTGTCAGTTGCAACTAATGGTACAGGGGGAAGAAAATCTGACTGGAGTGAATTGAAGAAAAAAAATGGGAAAAGAGAACAAGAACGTAGGCAATACCTTTTGAGTTTTACTATAATGGGGAATATATAAGTGGGCAGTAGCTGGAGTGTGATTTGTGGTCAAAGGAAGTGTTTTTATAAGATGAAATAGTGGCCAGCAGCCAGAACAGGGGACTGAATTGGCATCCTGACCCCACAGTGGCCATGCACTTGACACAGAGAAGCTGGTACTCTCCTGTACACAAACTCAGAGCTTTGGCAGCCAGGTTGGAGTGGAAGAACCACAGTGGGTCCCAGACCAGGAGTGTCTAAAATGTGCACAGTGTAACAGCAAGTTTAACTTAATCCCCAGAATGTACCACTGTCACTGGGGTGAGAAGTGCTTCTGCATATAAATCCCTAGCCCTAGGAGTTTCAGGTTTGGGTGGACGCTGTGTGGCTGAGTATCTAGGGTGCTACTACCTCTGACTGCAGGAAAATCAGAGAGATCTGAAACAATGGTTTGTCATCTTTTCAGCAGAGATCTTGTTTCTGAATAGAAACAGGCATTATGGAACTGAAAATACATATATTTCTACTGCTCAGATGCTTAGGGCTTTGAAGAGGCAGCACAAGATCTCAGGCATGTCCTTGCAGCATTCAGGTGCTGGAACAGAGGATGTGACTCAGATGAAGGGTGCAGCTGGGGGAGATTCGCGGTCCAATAGGAGACAGTCATCTGGGGGGCTGGCAGCCATTTACAAGGCAGCCAGGTGTCTCCATGGCTCATGGGACCACAGATGAGAGGCACCAATGCGTCCAGTGACTTGGCTGACAGCAATCTGGCACCATACACCTTCCCTCTGTATCCTCACAGGTGATGAATCTTAACAGTGCTAAGCAATACAATTAACGAATTTAGAGAAACAAATATGTTCACATTTCTTCACATTTAAGAATGTGCATATTATCTTTCTGGTACTTTCTTGGGAGTGGGAGAGTCTAAGCTATACCACTTCTAAACTTATTCTAACATTATCTGTATCAAAGTTATATGATTTCCTAAGCTTACTAGAAGTTTATGGCCCATCATTGTGGATTTTATTTAATTCTTCCACAGAAACCTGGTAATAATGCCTGTTTCTGTTTAATACTGGAGTCTACCCAGCTTTAAATATAACAATTAAGGTTTGCTTTAGCATATTTTATAGATTGTCTACTTATTGTGTCACTAATTTTGAGCTTTGAAAAAATGTTTTACGCTTCACTCAGGGAGAGGAGGCAGCTTCATGTTTTGTACTTTTTCACATAATATTTTCCCGTATTAAAATGACTGTACAGAAATTTGTTTATCTAGCTTATAGTTAACACCAATACAGAAATTTTTTTAAAAGGTGAGTTATTGCAGCATGCATGGAGATGATCGACTAAGGAGGAGGATCATGCAGGAGGGAGTGTAAAATTGCAGAAATGTCCTTGAGTAAGCAGGGTTGGGGGATGTGCAGAATCTAGCCCGAAAGTGGAAGGACTGCCCTATATAGGTGCAGGAATAGCTCACCCACTGCAGCAACAGCAAGAGCAGGTTTGTGGGTACAGATGCAGCTAGGTTATGAGTTTGGGTGGTGAGAACATGTGGAATTTCTCTTCTGAGTGCATGTATCCTCTCACTGAAATAAGAACTTAGGTCATGAGCTGAGAACGAGGAGTAGGGAGGGACATTGGAGGCTGGAGGAGAGAAGGTATGAGGTGATGTTCTAGCAGGGATGGAGGGAATTGACTAGGGAAATGCTGCAAGACTGGTTGGCTACACGATCCACGTGAGGCTGTGGTAATTAATTCAGAGTAGAGCAATGGAGAAATAAGGGGGCAAGGGAATTGAAGATACATGCAAGGAAATTTGGAGGGGGGCAGTAAAGACTTGAGGGGAGATAATGATCAGTGCAAAGGGGACAGAGTCGAAGGACTGGAGGTGAGGCAGAAGAGCTATTGGAGTCCAACTACTGGAGGGAATGAGCCTGACAGATAGTAGATGGTGGTAGGATATCAAAACATTTGAAATTGAGATTATGAAGGGAATGCATTTCCATCAACATTCTCATTGCCTGCCGTTATTTCTAAGGTTCAATAAAAGTCTGTTTGAGGGCTTCCCTGGTGGCGCAGTGGTTGAGAATCTGCCTGCCAATGCAGGGGACACGGGTTCGAGCCCTGGTCTGGGAAGATCCCACATTGCCGCGGAGCAACTGGGCCCGTGAGCCACAACTACTGAGCCTGCGCGTCTGGAGCCTGTGCTCCGCAACAAGAGAGACTGCGATAGTGAGAGGCCCGCGCACCGCGATGAAGAGTGGCCCCCGCTCGCCACAACTAGAGAAAGCCCTCGCACAGAAACGAAGACCCAACACAGCAAAAATAAATAAATAAATAAAAATTTTTAAAAAGTCAGTTTGATATTGCCTAAGAAGACTGCACAACTGCCAAGGAACGTGGTTCAGAAAAATCTCCCCTTCCCACTCCCCTTCTTACTGCTTCTTCCCATCCCCTTTCCTCCCTCCCTTTACCCACCCCCCTCATAAATCTGAAATGGAATAAAACTGCTCAAATTTGAATTTAACTGAAACAGACTAAAACCAACCCCTGATGAAAGAGCATCCTTCTGTTGCTCTGAAGATGTAGAGAAAACATAAAAAGAGCATGTTGTTGATAGAAGCTGAGAGGAAAAACACAAGAAATGGTTGTCTCTGGCATCTAAGCAAGCCTGATGCTGGGTGTTTTTAGATTTATATGACTGATAAATAATACAAGATTCCCTGTAGAGGACAAATCCAAGTGAAAAATAACCAATTGAGAAGAGAGGTATGTGGTTAGTGATCTCAACAAGAAAGGATGAGCTATTCTGAAATCCAAGATATCAAATGATGATTTCTCATTTGTAAAATTATACCCTTGGCAATTATTCAGCTGCCTTTCTCTCTCTCTCTCCCTCTCCCTCTCTCTCTCCCTCTCTCTCTCCCCCCTCCCTCCCTCCCTAATGGATTTACATCTCTATCCAAGTAAACTGAGGTCCCATCTGTATTAGCAGGAATTAATCCTGGAATGTTATTTTATTTGGAAAAGTCTTTGTCTTTTTTTTAAACGTTTCTATTTTTCTTCTCATTCAAACATTTCAGCAAAATTCTTCTCCACGTCTGGCATTTTCAACCAGTGGAGTAGTGGGGTCGGGGATTACTGTGCTTTTCCTTGGGAGTGATCTGATTTCAAAAGTGAAAAAAAAAAATCCATCCACTTTTTTACACTAAGCATTAAACGCTTGGGCATTCATATTTAGCAGAAGAAATGCAAATGGTTAATAAATATATAAAAGGATGTTCAGTATCACTGGAATGCATTTATTTAACTCATATAGTGCATATTACATCAGGCACTGCTCTAAGCAGTGTTTAGGCACCATTCTAAACCTTTACAAACAGTAACATAATTAATCCTAATAATAATATTATTTTGCAGATACTATGATTTTTCCCATTTTCAATGGGAAAAATGAAACTGAGTCACAGAGAAGCTATGTAACTTGCTAGGGTCACACAGCTAGTAAGCAGCACAGCCAGCCAGGTGGGCTGTGGGTCCACGCTTTTACACACTATACTATGCAGTCTTGCCAAGGAAATGTAAATTCAAATAAGATACCATTTTCTATCCAACAGATTGGCAAAAAATTTTTAAATATTGGTAACATCAAGTGCTGGTAAGGATGCAAGCAAAGGAACACTCAAATACTGTTACACCCTGTTTAGAAGGCAATCTGGCAGTATTCACTAAAACCTGTAGTACACAAAACCCTCTAAGTAACATTCTACTTTGAGGACTGTGGCCTACAGAAATAAAAGCATAAGTCCATAAGGCTGTACATGAAATTGCACCAGTGTCTGTGGTGATCACAAAACTGGAAATAGTACAAATGTCTATCACAGGAGCTATGGATGAATAAATTACGTTACATCCATACTATGAAACATTATGCAGCTATTTTATTTTATTTATTTATTTTTTTTGTGGTAAGCAGGCCTCTCACTGTTGTGGCCTCTCCCGTTGCGGAGCACAGGCTCTGGACGCGCAGGCTCAGCGGCCATGGCTCACGGGCCCAGCCGCTCCGTGGCATGTGGGATCTTCCCGGACCGGGGCACGAACCCGTGTCCCCTGCATTGGCAGGCGGACTCTCAACCACTGAGCCACCAGGGAAGCCCATGAAGCTATTTTTAAAGACTTCGATCTAAATCTTTTGATCCAGAGAAAGTTTCAATAATGTGTACAGTACAATCCCACTTTGGGGGCTATTTTTCTGAGCATATTTGACAGTTACCTCAGGAAGTAGGATGGGCAGAGCAGATTATTAACTTTCTCCATATATATTTCTGAATTGTTCGACTTTTTATATAAGCTTGTATTGCCTCTTCAATTTAAAAATCTAAGTTAAAATAATTATAAACATAAATGTAATAATCAGCATAGAAAATTTGTTTTAGATCTTCAGTTCCACATAGAAAATTATATAAATAATATAGCTTTTCAGATCAAATGTGAAAGACTCAGATTTATATTTATGGAGATCTCTTATGTACAGGCATTGTAATTTATAGTTCTCAGCAATTACAGAAGAAACATTAATTTTCTTTAAAGGGCATTTCTGGCAATAGAGAAGGGATAATTTGCTCATTCTTTGCTTAGCAGTATAACTAGCTAGTGAAGGGTAATGTTTTAAAAATCAGTGTATAATCTACAATCTCCTTTTCTATTCCTTCAGTTTCACCCTCAAGTAGAGAGAAAATCCACATTTAGGAGGGAAATGGAGGGGCTGGTGGTGTTGAAAGGTTTAAAAATTCCTTTCTTCTTTGATAAAGAGGATTAGACAGACATTTTGGGGGCTTCACTTCCTTCTTTCTATACTCTACTCTGTGTAGGGCTCAAAGAGGTAAAGTGGAAATCTGAAATAGTGGCTGGAAATGTTGGGGGCACAGGGAAAACAGTAAGGAGATTGCCAGCGTCATTTGATCTCTGGTTGTGTTAACCATAGGCCCTTCCTGGGCTGGTGAAATTTAAAGTGCTGCTGCCATCTTCAGGAGTTCACCACTGTCATATTTGAGTAAGGTTATAAGTAAGTTGGATACAGCCTTATAACCCTGTCCAGGAGTTCTGAATTGCAGCTACAAAACAGACACCCCAGGTTACTGCTAAAATAAGGCTCGTTCCTCCTAAAAGCTTAAGACAGTTACCTCGCAAGGCAGCTTTGGTGTATATGTTTAATGTTATGAAGTGGTAAATTTCTCCCTTTGAGAGGCAATACTAATTAAATTAAGACTTAGGGTCCAAAAAAAAAAAATCCTCAATGTGACTGAGAAGTAAGCCAAGGCTTTAAAAAAAATGGGAAGGGGGTTAGGTTAGAGCAATTTGGATGCACCTAGTGGCTCTGAAGGCAATCTAGTCAGTCTCCTGGAGGACCATGTGATCAATTTCCACAGCCAACATTAAGTTTAGAGAACATGTGATAAAAAATGAATCTGTGGCTTTCCACTTTTACTTCATTTCTTGAGTGGTTTGTTCATTAACTCTAAGCCTGTCTCTCTTCTCTGAATTCTTGAGTTATGGCTAATGGATATAAAAGTCCAAATTATCTAACAGTACTCTCAACAAAGTTCCACTTCTTTCCCAGAAATAATTTTACTTCACTACATTGTGAAGAAAAATTAATTAAGCCCTAAAGTGAAAATAGGTTCATTACACTATCTTTCTTCATGATAGTTAGAGGTGTCCACAAACGGTACAGGAAGTCCATGAGAACATGAATACCCCTGGTGGCTCCCAGCGGGGCAGCGGTCCAATCTTCAGGTCATGATATCATAATATTCTCTCCAAATACTCTTTTGAGACACTGAAGTTTTCATAGAGCTCACTTCACACTGTTTATTTTTTGTTTATTCATCATTTTAAGCAATCTTAAGTTCTCATGGCAAGTTGGAATGTACCTTATAGAGTCCTTTTTTGCTCTTGCTTTACATTATTAAAAGCAGAGAGAAAATCCCTTTCAATTCACCTTTAGAAAAATTTCACAACATTTTAGATATCCAAGTTCCCTTTCACCTTAAATCTGGCAGTTAAAAAAATGTATACTGAAAGAAAGGATTATAATACATAGCTAGCGCCACACTGGGTATGTCATCAGCATGACACTTCTGAAACTTTGCTGTATTTGGAAGACTGTCTATGTCTTCTGAAATCTTGCCTTGGAGTTATTCATTTCCTTGGCAAATACTTTCTAAAGGCGTATTAATATGCTAGGTATCCTGCTAGGTACTTTTTATATGTTTTCTGTTCATTCTTCACAATGATTCTGTGAAGATCATACACTCCCCTTTAGCAGATGAGGAAACTGGGATACAGATAGTTTAAGCAACTTGCCTCTGGTGACTTAGAGAACCCAAATGTGCCTTACTCTTATGCCTACACTGCTTGCAAAATAGAATTGCCAAAGCCGGCAACATTCTGAGCACTTCACTGCCTACTACAATTATGAAACAAGTCATTCAATGAACAGTTGACTCTTTGCTACATTCAAGGCATTGTGAATTTTATTAATATAGCAGTAGGAGAGGAAAAAATAAGTCAGGCCTAAAATTAAACTATAAAACAAGCAAAAGTGATAAAAATGGAAAGTCTGACTCAAAGCATATTGGGCTACCTGTGCTCACTACCACTGGGGGCATTGCTGACTCACAAGTGGAAGGAGAACCAAGTGAACAGATTACACACCAGAGAAATCCCATACCCTTAAGATAATTTTGAACCCGTCCACAATGCCACATAGAAAGAAAATGTTTAGGTAAAAGCCTAAGACATACTGAAATGCACCTCACCACAATTTGGCATCTGGGCCGAGGTATAGATTACAATTTTTATTTCTACTTTACTTCCTATCCCTATGACACCTGACCACTTGAAATGGGAAAACAAATGCTCCTTTGCAAAATTTACCCCATCTTGTTTTATGTATGATGCTGTTACTATTTCTGGATCTCAGAGCCTATAGCCTTAATTCACTGTTAGGGCAAATCTGGCCGTGTTCAATTTCACCGCACTCACTGTTCTTTCTACAGAGCTCTAAATGGTCCCAGATGCAGAAGTTAAACAGTGAAGCCACCATCTCAGCCCAGTGCCCTAAGAAGCCTCTGGTGCCACTACACAGCTGCTTACAGCTTAATGAACCACTTCTTAGTGTGCTGCTAAATGAGGTTGCAAAGAGCAAACCATTTCTAATGGCATCAGCCTTTCACTCGAGAAAAGGAGTTCTCATCACTTACCCGATTTCACCTGAAGGACAAAAGTCGCCCCCCCAGCCCCCTGCCCCGAAGACATTTGCATTTGGGGAAACTGGAAACTCTGTAAGGAGCAGATCTGACTCTGCCCGCTGATCTGACTTTTTGCTCTAGCACCCATTATTAGTGTTAATGCTAAATTGGAAGAAGCATCGGGGTCCTCAGGCAGAAAGTCAGCACAAAAGGCTGAATGTGAATTAGCCAGGATGGATGGGCCATACTTAATGCTGATAATGATGAAAACTTTATATTGCTCAAGTGCTTCTTGAGGAGCGCAGACAAATGCTACCCTGATTCATCCTAAAAGCAGTGAAATCACTAGTCTTGTAATGACATTACATATATAAAAATGTAAAGTTGAGGAAATCATTTGGATATCTGTCTAGAGATGTACTTCGTGTTCAAGGAGACCCTCTACCCTAGAACTGCCAGGGCCACTTATCTGAGCCCCTTAATGGAAACTGCCTCAGACATTAGGAGTGTTCATTTATGCCTATCACCGCAAACTCAGTAGGTCTAGAATATTATCTGCAGTATCCCCAGCCTCCTCCTAAGCTCACTTGGTACCTCAACTATCCCAATGTCTCCAGCCTCAACAGCGGGCTCTCCCCCACCCTCTGCCTCGGCCCCAGCACTCAATGTCATCAAGTCTTCCTCAGGTCCATTTCAGCATCCTTCCATCTGCCTTCCCCTTGTCCAGATTCTCATCATTGAAGTTCTGATTCTACACTGACTTGACCCTGAAGGTAGCAGAACATGCCACCCCAAAATAGGCTACTTTGGTAAATTAATTATTTTGAACTGTAGGCATTTGAAAAACAGCAAATGCAGGGAGAGGCTTCCTCTGAACTCCCTTATCTGCCCGAAGTCAGATCCTCCAAAAGGATCTCACTTGTCATAAATCCCCTCCCCAGAAGTTTCATCAACCAGGCAAGATTGACTCTTATCACAGGAGAGAAGCCTAGAAGTCGACACCACACTCAGACATACATTGTCACAAACTATCACACCTCCCCTCTGTTCTTCTAAAGTCCATTCATCTTTCCTAAAAACCATTTACTCTCCCCTTAAGGGGCCTATGTACCCCTCCTCTTTCTCTGTTAGGATGGTATTTAACCCTGAATTCTAAGCCACCTCAGAGAGTTACTCATTCTTCCCTGGGTAGCTCCCATGTATACATGAGGGCTACATGTTAATAAATTTCCATTTGTTTTCTCTTGTTAATCTGTCTTTTACTAAAGAGATCTCAGCTAAGAACTCAGAAGGTAAGAGGGAAAATTATTTTCCTCCCCTGCGACGCATAATCAGTCTCCTGGCCTTGAAGCATCCTTCACAGATTAAGTTTCCTAATGTGCCACACTCCCCCATTCAAACCCCCTCCGTGGCTTCCAAGTCTTCAGTCAAGTTCTGACTCCTCAGCATGGTAGTCAAGGCCCCCATGAGCATCCCAACATAGGGCTTCAACTACTTCTCTAAGCTCACACGGCCCCAGACAGACCAGCCTCTCTTCCTGCCCCTGTAACAGGCCCCATCCCATCATTTCCATCCCCTATTATTCAGGCCATTCTGCCTGCCTCTTCTCTCATAAAAATCCTACTTCTTTTCAAAGACTGAGCTTACAAGAGTCACCACCAGTAAGCCTCCCCAGTTCACCCATCTATGTTCTTTTCTTCTCAACACGACTTCTTTATTTATAACACTGTTTCCCAGAAGGATTTACCGCTAACTCCTGCAGAGATTGCTGACTAAGCCACTCGCCACTCGTTTACCACTTTCCATTATAATAGTAGTGAACACGTATAGTGCTTACTAATGCCTGTCTCTATATAGTGCTTTACATATATTAACCTATTTAAAACTCACAACAAACCTAGGAGGCAGGTACTATTATTTCTCCCTTTTATAGATCAGACACTGAAACCTCTCACAACCTGCCCAAGGTTGCCCAGCTAAACAACTGCAGAGCCAGGATTTTGACCCAGGCAGTCAAACTCCAAAACTATGTTCTAATAGTTAATCTTTTATTATTCATTAACTTTTTATCCCTGCTCCTACCTTTCCACATAGCAGTCACTATGTCTCATGCCTCATCTTACCCCTTCCCATAACTAGTACAGAGGTTTGCACATAATTAGTTCTTTACAGTTGCTGATCTTATCTGCCTTAGATTAGTCTTAAATTCTTCCTGGGGAAAAAAAAAAGGTGGATATAAGCAAATAAATTATGAAGTCTTTTACATGCCAGTCTCCCTGAAAATCTAGGACCAGACCTTATAAAGACTTTTATCATCTCCTTTGAATCACGAACGCGAATCACATAGTCTGAAAAATCTGACTTTCTAGAATGTATGAATTCTAGTAACAAGGCATGTAAAGTGAAACCATTCCCCACCTCCCCCATACACACACCAATTTCCAATATAATGTTAAAAAGTATTTTCACAGCGAAAACAATTCCCAAGAAAATAATTCTCAAATGCATTAAATAAAAAATCATTTTTGAAGAAGGTTTGGGGAGGGTAGTCAATCTCTTGCAATATTATCCTAAAAGAAGTTTTTGCAGCATTTAGAATTTATTATTCGCAATATATAATCACCTATGAGGTCAGGAACCTTGTCTGATATCACATTTATATTGTCCAAGCACCTAGCATAGTGATAGACACATATTAGTTCTTTAAAAATTCTCTGAATTGATTTCTCCAACTTTGGGGTTTTCTTGCCACCACTGATTTCTTTTCCTATCTTTCCCTGGAATATGTTAATTTCTCCCTAGCCTATGGATTTCCCTCCTCAACCTTTCCAGCTCCTGCAGCTTTGTTCTCTTTGCTCATCTTTTTCTGGGCCATTCCATTGCCTACTAGAGTTAGCCTGTAATATCATATTTGCCAGCAGGTGCTGCCATTTGCCATAGGATTTGCTAATTTTCAAAATTCCCTAAATCTGAGACTCCAGATTTTGTAAAATAGTACAGTGCCTAATTTATCAACTTGGCAGGTTTGAAATGCTATAAAATCAGTAACCTAAAATGAGTGAAACTTGCAATGTGCTGCACAGTTTTAATGAGCAGAGCTCCACTGCTCCATTAAGACAACAGGAGACAACATTGAGAAAACAAGCAGCAAGAGTGTTGGTTAAGAGAATAGCAGGAAAACCTGCTTCTTGCCCACAAGATCCCAGCGGGGACAATGTGTTCAACAATTGACTTTCTCCGTGACAACTAAAAAAGACTCATCTTAATGTCTTTCATATCTGTCCTTCCTCTCCATTTCCATACAAGGTCAGCTCTTTATTACCTCCTATAAAAACTACTCCAGGGCTTCCCTGGTGGTGCAGTGATTGAGAGTCCGCCTGCCGATACAGGAGACACGGGTTCGTACCCCAGTCCGGGAAGATCCCACATGCCGCGGAGCGGCTAGCCCCGTGAGCCATGGCCGCTGAGCCTGCGCGTTCGGAGCCTGTGCTCCGCAACGGGAGAGGCCACAACAGTGAGAAGCCCGCGTACCGCAAAAAAATAAAAAATAAATTACTCCAGTAGCCTTATGTCTTTGCTCCCTGCCCCCACGTTCTTCCCACTCCAAACCATCCTGTGCATTGCTGGAATATTTTTCCTAAAATGAGGCTTGCTTAAAAACCTTCAGTGATGCCCACAATCAAGGCAGCCCTCTTCAATGTGACACTCCAGACCCTATAATGCAGTCTCAGGTTACCTGTTCAATCTTACTTTCTATTATTCCCAGATTCTCCACTTTGACAAGGCAGGGGATTTTATTCTTCGCCACAGGTTAAGCTCATTCCCGTCTTAGTACCTTTGTGCCTGCTAATCCACACACCTGAAATGCCTTCCTTCTCTTAACTCCTTAGTCAATGCTATGGCTATCGTAATTTCCCAGGAGTAATTAAATGCATGGAATATTGCTGGTTAACATTATTCCTTCTCCCAGCATCCCTGGGAACATCTGAAATGTAGGACAAGTACTCTCTGACAAAACAATATTAATGAAATACAATACTGTGTAACACTTATACAGAGCACTGAGTGAGCAGACAACACACAGATAATTCCTGAGGGACCTCAGTCAGCACATGCCCTTCTACTTGCCCATGGTTGCATTCCCAGGTGAAATATGATTTTGAAGGAGCCTCCCCACCTTCTCAGGACTTACCTTCACTGCATGAGTGGAATCGTAGAGGTTAACAGGAAGAGCCCTCTGCTCCATTTAAGCTCCATCTTTCCTCTCCGCCGGCCCAACCCACATTTTCTTACTCTCCTGACTTCCTGAGAGTCACAGGCCACACCATGTTGTTGCCTACCCCACTACCCTGGACTTAAGACACAAATCATGACATCCACTGGGATCACCAGAAGGAGGGCCAGCTCCATAACGTTCCCCTTTTCAATATGTTCATAGGCTGACCAGTCACTTCCCAGCTCTAGTTAGTCCTCCAAGAGCCTCTCTACCCACCCAGTCAGCCTCCTCTATGATACATCCTTGATTTATTGTTTTTGGATGAAATATAGTCTATTTGGAATCAGAAATCAAAAGGTTATGGGCTTCCCTGGGGGCGCAGTGGTGGAGAGTCCGCCTGCTGATGCAGGGGATGCGGGTTCGTACCCCGGTCTGGGAAGATCCCACATGCCGCGGAGCGGCTAGGCCCGTGAGCCATGGCCGCTGAGCCTGCGCGTCCGGAGCCTGTGCTCCGCAACGGGAGAGGCCACAGCAGAAAGAGGCCCGCGTACTGCAAAAAAAAAAGAAAAAAAGAAATCAAAAGGTTTAAATTCAAGTTCTAGCCCTGCTACTATCTAACTGATGTATATGAACCTCTGTACCCTCAGAGGTAAAATGGAAATTATTAACTCCAAAAATTCAAGAAATGAGCTCATAGGGGATAATGTATATGAAGCACACTGAAAACTAAAGCACCACACACAAATACAATGTCAAGTATTTCTTCATTCACTTGGTAGCACTCACAAACATACAGTTCACCCCATGAAGAAGAGACAGTATGAACAAAGCTAAGGCCCTGGCAGGAAGGAGGAGCTCCCTAGTTATTTTTTTCTTAGCACCATTATGCTATAGAAACAAGAATTTGTCCACCAGTTCCAACTGAATGCCATCTGGGCACAAATTTCTTATGAGAATGGAAGTACAGCAAATACAAGTGAGGGCTCCTAAAGTATGACCCTCTGTCAGTATTATTAATGCACAATATAAGTCTCAGCCTTAGCAGAAGACAAATTAGTGGCCACCTATGAGGTACAATATAAAAAATTCTGGATAAGGTCCTGTTTCTTAGGGATTCTCCCCCCATTCTCCCATACCCCCCAAATTTCATCATTAGAGCTTCATTTATTCAACTTTTGGAGGGTTTTTAGTCTTCAAAAGTCCTTTATTAAAATTAGAAGATCTGTGAGTCCTTAAATCTCTTCTATCTCACACCTGAGTAGAGTTTAGCTGAAGGAAAAGAAAAGCAAAGTCATACAGGAATAGAAATCAGGTGGGGGAGGGAAGACTGGAGGGCCTTGGAGGGTCACGAGAGGGTCAAAGAGGAGACCAGGAGGACCAACGACAAAGTCCATACTCACCCTAGTTTTGCTTTAGCCAGACCTTGTTAATATATGTTGTTTGCCTGATTTTCATTCTTTTTGTACCCAGCAGCTTACAATTAGCCTTGATGGCTGATGAAGCCCATACTCAAGCAAAAGTGAAAAGAATGTGTATTTTTTTTTGAGTTTTAAATGTATTTCTGGAGCTATCTCGGCACACACAGAGGCCAAAGAGGAGCAGGGGGGCTGTAGGCAAAAGGGGGACCTGCCTTGTGATTTGAGTCCAAAACCGATGGGGCTTCCCACCAGCAGCCCTAGTTTGGCAGCGTGGCACTGGAGGCATGCCTCTTGGGAAATGTATTGGAGCCCTGCTTAGCTGTGTCTGCTCCTCCTCAACATGCTTCCTTTTCTATCTACAGCATTTAGAAAGATGAGAGACAACGCTACGAAGAACACAAAGGCTTTTGCAAACTGTCTCTGGCTTCACATTCAAAGCTGTTGCTATCAGGGTTGGATTTAGCAACTTGGCATTCACTTCATAGGACCACCCCTATTGGCGGCCATCTGGAGTCTTTTGGAGAATTTTTAAAGAGACACTGCTCGGAGAGCATTTTGCAGTGGAGGAAGTACTAGTGTTCAATCCAGGAAACCTGGTCTGAGGCCACCATCAGTAGCTAAGTGGCCTTGGGCAGTCCACTGCACTTCCTTGAACCTCTGTTTCTCCGTCAGTTCAGTGACTTGTCAATTCCTTGCAAGATTTAATAGTCTAGGGCCAAGGTCCCCAAAGTGTGGTCCCTGGAGGAGCAGCATCAGTACCACCTAGGAACTTAGCAGAAATACGCATTCTCAGCCCCCACCAAGGCCTCCTGAATCAGAAACTCTGGGAGGAGGGCCTAGCAATCTGTGTTTAAGAAACCCTCCAGGGAATTCTGACACCCAGTCAGATTGGGGAACCACTGCTGTAGAGTTCCTTGTTGTCCTTCTGCTTTTCCCAGTGTGCCTGGGCAACACTGATTTGCAGTTGGTTGAAAGTGTGCTGACTGCTGGCCACAGGAGGCACTCACCTGCAAAAGCTGGCTGACCAGGCAGCTGGAGAGGTCCAAATCAGAGTGTCAGGGATCCTGCAGAAGACCATTCTGTCACTTCCCCAGCCTCTCCCGTGGCCAAAGTTCCAGAAAACGCCAAGACTGTCTACAGAACAGATGTATCTTCTGGGCCATGTTCTCACAGCACATTTTTACAACATCAAAAGAAACAAGAGCAAAAGTGGTTTTAATGATGCTAACTTCTCTTCCAACTATTTTCGTCTCTAGTCCCCATAGATACATGTCATTTAGTGCTGGGCAGGGAAAACTACTTCCTTCGTTTTAGCTTTTTGTTTTTCCCCCTCCTTTTTCTGACAGCTCTTGGCTTCCTCTAAGTTATCAGGGACAACTTGCAAGTGTTGTGCTGGGTGCCACCAGGGAACTGTGATTTCCTAGCAACAGCCAGGGCCTCCTGGGCCATTCTGAGTCACCAGCTCCAGGCAGCTCCTGATAAGCAGTGCGGCTTGCAGAGGAACCCTCTGTGGACCCCACACTGGAGCCTGCCTCATAGAGTGATGGGATCTATAGAGAACAGACCATCGCTAGGACCTAAAGAGAGACATAAATAGAGCGCTCTTTATTCTAAACTAAATGGATCCTGCTTCCTGATTATTCCATGATGTGTTGAAGAAGGAAAAGGGAGGAGGGAGGAAGTAAGGGCAAAGGGAGAAAGAAAGGAAGGGAGGGAGGAAAGAAGAAATGTTTTCAACAAATAGCCCCTGAACATCTGCAGTGTATACTTTAGCTACATACTGGAGATGCAAAATCAAATAAAGTGTAGTCCTTGACCTCAGGAAGCTTGTAGTCTAATAGGGAAAACAGTTCAGTAAACTCAGTTTGCATTCCATCCTAATAGATGTCATACTCCAATTTCCATGACAGACTTTAACTGCAGGGCTTCATGAGCCATAATAAGGCCTCTTTTAATTCTGTAATATTTTTATTTCCCTATAAAATCATCATTACCATTGAGATTTTTAAATGTCTGAGGATTAAGTCATATACAATATTGCTCTTACAAGGTATTTAATCTCTGTATCTGTGGTTATATAACCTTTCTTATTCTTAATGCTGTGTATTTGGGTCCTTTCTCACTTTTTTGTGATAAGGTTTTCCAAGAGTTCGTCTCTTTTATTGATCTTTTTGAAAAAGGCTCTTGGTAAATTTATCAATCTCACATTTCTTTCAAATGTATTGATTTCTATTTTTGTTTTTATTGATTACTTTCTCTTGCTTTCCTAAAGTTATGTTTGTTTTTTGTCTTCTTGAGTTGGAGCCATAATTGAATCCATTTTTCTTGTGTATTAAAAAAAGCACTTAAAGCTGTGACTATCTCTGATTTCAGGTTTGGCTGCTGCCATATGTCTTATTATGAGCTCTTGTTGAATGTCCTTATTTACTTTTGTCTGCTTGATCTAGCACAGGGATTAAAGTCCCCCTCTATGATTATGGTTCTTGTGCATTTCTCATATTTCTAAGAAGCTTTGATATATACATTTGATGTACACGATTTAGCACTTAAAGTTTCAATGATTCCTTCATCTTTGTTATGGATTGCACCTATTAGCAATGGAAAAAGGAAGAAAGAAATAGAAAAATGCTCCTTCATCTCATTTAATGGCCCAGGCCTTGAATTCAGCATCATCTGATATTAATATTGTCACCCCTGATTTACTTTTATTGTCCATACTATTCTCTACTTTAACACAGAGGTGTGTCTTGTATTTTGACCAAGTGTACTTGGTCCTGGATCTGTTTTCCCTCCAATTTCTTCCTTGTGCTTCTCTTACTTAGCTCTGCATCATAGTGGGGTCCCTACAGACTCTCAGCTGGCTTCCCACTGGGCTTGGCCAATAGAAGAAATCTGTGAGAGAAAAAAATAAGCAGGGGTATTCCTCTCCCCCCACCTCTTATGTGTTGTTTCTTCAATAGCTGCAGCTCCGCTCTGGCTCCAGCCCCTCCTGAATGAGCCTTTTCTGCCTTCTCCCTTGTCTTTCTAACATTGAGTGGGTAATAGTTTCCTGAGGTTGCTAATCTCTGGACTGCCTCACTGTCCCCCGTTTAGCTTCTGTACTCTTCAATCCCCTGTGTAACTGACTTCCTACATTAAACTCCCTTTGTGGTAAATATTCAGAGTGGTTTTTGTTTTCCTGAGTGAACCTTGATATACCCACCCTTTTTATTTTAATACGAAGATTTAACCTATTCATTTTTACAGCAAATACTGTGGGTTGACTTACTTAACATCAATCCCAAACCCCGTTTTCCTTGACTTCTCTAGTACAAAAGCTGCAAAACCAGAAACTAAACTCTCTTTCAGCAAGCAAGGCCATGTGGTACAATGACACATATATAGAAGTCTGTCAGGAATTTTTGGAAAAGTCTTGCTTTCCAAATACAGATATCACCCTTTCTTTCCCTAGGCCTTCTTCTTCCTGTCTGGACACTGGATTTGATGGCTAGAGCTTCAGCAGCCATTGTGAGACTACGAGGAAAAGGAAACTAGAAACGCAGTGAACTGAGCCCTGAAACCCTTGAGCCACTCTTGAACCTACACCAGCAACCTCCAGACTTCCTGTTACATAAGGAAAAGAAAATGATTATTTGTTTAAACTACTAATAGTAGGATTTTCTGTTATCCTCAGCAGAATGCAATTTCTAACTCAATATTTCCCAAAAGGACATAATTGGCATTGGGGGCTAGTCAATTCTTTTTCTATAGGAGCAGTCCTACAAATTGCATTCCTGGCCCCAGGTATTAAATGCCAGTAACACCATTTAAGTATTATGCAAATCAAAATCTCCCCCCATATGGGGATATACGTATGCATATAGTTGATTCACTTTATTATACAGCAGAAACTAAAACAACACTGTAAGGCAATTATACTCCAATAAAGATGTTTAAAAAAAAATCACCCCCCATACATTTCCAAATGCCTTTGGAAGTGATAGGGTTGTGCCCTTCCAAAAACACAATGTGTATACACAGCAAACACAGGAAGTTTTGTTTTTTTTAATATCATGTCAGAGTTACATGGACCCACGACTTCCCTAAGAACTCATCAATCTCCTAAAAAAATTATTGTGGTAAGGACATAAGTTTAGATATTTATTACACTTTTGGGGGAGTATGAAAGTTTTTAAAAATAAAGAAAAGTACAAGAATAATATAACAAACACCCATGTATCCACTGTTCAGAATTAACAAATGTTAACATTCTGTCACTTTGCTTCAGATTTTTTTGAATAAAAGAAGCAAAATATTATAAAGTTGAAGTCCTTTATTTCAAACCACAGTCTCAAAACTCTCCTACCCTTCTTCCCCAGGGGTAATCACTATCATGAGTTTGGTATGTTTCCACTTAGTTCTTGTTTCTTACTCTTAATCGCTGTCTTTGTAGGCAATTCGTAGTAAAGTGGGTATGGCTTTGAGTGCTTCTTAAATGTGCATGAGTCCTAGCATAGTATTCATACCATTCTGGAATTTGCTCATTTTTCTTTTTAACTAACTTTATGTTTTTGATAGTTAGTTAAAACACAAATGTAGTTCACTAATTTTAACTAATGTATATTATTCAATTGTGTGAATTAATCAAGTTCATTTATCTATTCCCCTTGTGATGGACATTTAGATTGTTTCCACTTCTTCGCTATTACAAACAAGGACATCATTGGAGGAGTTCATGGGGAAGCACATTTACAAGAGTTTCTTTAAAGTGTATACTTAGAAATCAAGTAGCTGAGTACACACACCTTCAGTTTTGCTTCATATTGCCAAATTCTCCAAAGCATTAGTACTAATTTAAAGTCCACCAAAGGGCTTCCCTGGTGGCGCAGTGGTTGGGAGTCTGCCTGCCGATGCAGGGGACACGGGTTCGTGCCCCGGTCCGGGAAAAGCCCACATGCCGCGGAGCGGCTGGGCCCGTGGGCCGCTGAGCCTGCGCGTCCGGAGCCTGTGCTCCGCAACGGGAGAGACCACAGTGGTGAGAGGTCCGCGTACCGAAGGGGGAAAAAAAAAAAGTCCACCAAAAGATTAAGAGAGTTTCTGTTTCCCCATATGGTCACCAACATGTGGTATTGTCAGACATATTAATCTTTGGCAATCACATCGATGGATAAGAATTAATCTGTCTTTGTTAAATAAAATTTGCATTTTCCTGATTACTAGTTAGATTGAGTATCTTTTGGGGGGAGGGAGGGGGCATTCGGCTTTTATTTTCTTCAAATTGCTGTAAATTGAATTTTTCCTTAATCTTTCTATCAGTCTTTTTATTATTGTTTCATGGGAGTTTTAAATTATAATTGATTATAGAGATTTGGCAGACTTTTTATTCATTCATTAAACACCTGCAATATGCCAGGAACTATTCTAAGACTGGGGATAAAATAGTAAACAAATCAGACAAAACTTATATACTCACAGAGCCTCTATTTCTCCCTCTTTCCTCCACACTCTCAGGTTTTTATCTGAATAATCTACCTTTTTAGATCATATTATTATTTAGATCATATTATTATCATTTTTCATATTTTTGCTATACTTTATAATGTTAACAGCAATCATTTATACACTAATACTAAATTTTATTGGTTTCATTTTTTGCAATAACTTCTGTGATGCTCTGGCTTCCTCCAGTTTGAATTATTTATTTTGATTTCTTTCTTGAATTGCTATAGGACTTCTTCAAGGAATTTTTCTCAGGAAAAGGAATATTTTATTAGTTCTTGAATGTGTGAGAATAGATTTCTCTATGCCCTCTCACATAAACCAAATAAAAAATTCTTGGGCAATAGTGTTTCCTTCAAAATTCTATGTATGTTTTTCCCTGTCGTCCAACAATTAGTATGGTGGGAAAGTAGTATGCTGATGCTCTTTTTTCCCTTTTCCAGATAATCTGTTTTGCTTTGTTGTTTTTCCCTGAGTGCAGGAAGGGACCTGCATTGGGCTCTTAGTGTAGGAGTCTATACACTAAGTTTACCTGATTCCTAGTAGGTCCTTTCAGTCTGAAGATGCAAATGTTTTATAAGTTTAGTTTTTTTGTATTATTTCTTTATTGTTACCATTTCTGTAGCTGCTCTCTCCTTTTGGTGTTTTTATTATACCTAAGTTGGATCTGTTGGATTTATTCCCTGTACATATTTCCTTTATATATGCATTATGGTTAAGTTTGTATTTTTTCCTCTGTGATCTAGGAGGATTTCTCAACTTAATCATCTAATTCATCAATTCAGTTTACTGCAGGGTTTGATTTTCTCTATGCTGCCTTTATTGAGAATTTTAAAGATTATATTGCAGATTTTATGGCAATATTTCCTAGCCTCAGATTGTTCCATTTTCATAAATACAGTGTCCTCTCTAATCTCGTATTGAAATATTGAAAGGAATTGGTGATTCACCTAAGTTTTTTCTTCTTCTGATTTCTTGGAATAAGGCTGTTTCCTTGTATTGCTCTGACTGGCCTCTCTTCTTCTACCCATGTTTTCTTTTGTTTTGCCTTCAGATCTTTGTATATGATGCAAAACCTCTGAATGAAGCTCTCATTCTAGCATAATGCCTGGCACATAGTAAGTGCTCAACAAAAATTTGTTAACAAATGAATGTCTACATTTTTCCTGTTTGGGGATTTGAAAAGTGGCTTATCAGAAACTGTGCAGGTCTCTATTCAAACTGTTTCATTTCAGACAAAGAAGAAGGAAAATTTCATATTTTCATGGCTTTATTTTTATACGATTGGCAGTCTAGTTTGTACCCAGAAGTTAGGAAAAAGCGTGTGCAAGAAAGTTTGCCTGCTTAGCCCACTGAACTTAGGGGATGCTTTTCCATGTTTGTTGTGGTCCCCCAAGCCAGCCCCTTCTCTGAATGGCACAGCTTTCCTTAGTACCAAACTGCTGTGATGATGCCTCCATTTTACTTGACATGGCAGTTCATGGCAAGGATGGAGTCAAGGTCCAACTTCCCAAGGTAATTTGTAGGATTCAGATGTGTCCCACATTTACTTGAGCCCCCGTTATCTGAGCCTGGAGATTATCTGAGGCTCTGCTAAGGGAATCTACCCACTTATTGTTCAGGTGTCTTTCCTTCATATACATTGGAGTCAGTACTCCTCTAAATCCATTTTTTAAAGTCTTCAGTCAGGTTTGCATTAGTTTCCTAAGGCCGTCATAACAAATTGCCACAACCTGGGTGACTTAAAATGGTAGAAATCTATTCTCTTACAGTTCTGGAGGCTGGAAGTCCAAAATTAAGATTTTGGTAGGGCCATGCTCCCTCACAAGGCTCTAGGGAAGAATCCTTCCTTGCCTCTCTCTAGCTTCTGGTGGTTGCCAGCAGTCCTTGGCATTCCTTGGCTTACAACTGCACCATTCCAGTCTCTGCCTTGCTTGTTACATGGCCTTCATTCCTGTGTATCTGTTCCAAATATCTCTCTTCTTATAAGTGCACCAATCATTGGATTAGAGCCCACCCTAATCCAGCATGACTCCATCTCGGTTTGATTACATCTATAAAGATCCTATTTTCAAATAAGGTCACATCACAGGAGCTGGGAGTTAAGACTTGAACATATTATTTTGGGGGACATAACCCACAAACAAAGCTTTTAAAAATAATTCATAAAGTAAGAATTTTTCATTACTAAAAAGTAAGACCCTAAATCAAGTTTTATATGAACTATATCTTATAGAAATATCTCTAAAGTTTCCTGCCTTCAGTTGAATCGTTTTCTGTTTTCTAGCTCTACTGCAGATGTTTGCTAATATTTCTTGAGCCATTTCAAATGGAAATGGGGTGAAAAGAAGAAGAGTTAAATGTGTGGATTCAAATCACTATCTTAAGTGAAATAATGTTATTTCACAAACTTTATCAATATTCACTTAATGATAAATATTAAATGGGATTAACAACAAGCACTAGGAGAGAAAAGCAGTGCCATGGCTTTCAGCCATTAAAGAAATACAAATAAAATGATCGATGATGTCAAAAATCTCTGCCCTGAGATTTTACTGAACAACAGCTCAAGGCACACTGCTTTCCTCCGCTGAAAAAGTTTTCCCCCAGAGAACTTGCTTAGGTGCCTAGCTTAGAAAATATCTAAGGGTGTTTCTCAAAATTTTTCTAATGTCAGTAAAAATGGAAAGATAATATGGAGAGACATTTTCTCATTCTTCCTGCTGAAGGGAGGAGGGAGGCCCCAAGCACAGGTTGAACTTTGGGAGCAGTGTAGAGGGGGCAGCATGGATGAGGCAGGTAGCTGGAGGTGAGGAGAGACCAGGCACCTTGTCTGTTCCCACAACTGACCAGGCACTCTTCTTGGACTAATTCCTTTAATCCTCACATAAGCCTGCAAGACAAATGGTATTAGTTCTGTTTTTACAGATGAGGGACCCAGGCTCAAAGGGATTAATTTCCCAGCATGGTCATATAACAGTTAAGAGACAGAAGCAGGGGGGAAGGGGTGGGTTGTTAAGAAAGAAGTAAGCGCGAGGCTTAACAGTGAGGCAGACACTTATCTTCTCTGAGCCTTAGTCAACTCATCTGCAAAATGGGACTAACACCCACCTTGATGGGGCTAAATGAGACAAAATATTTGATACCTGTTTCAGAAGAACATTAGTTCTCTTCTCCTACTTTTCCCAACCTAGAAGGGGAAATATCCCTAAGGGGATCCCGACCTGCCTAGCTTTGTTGTATGAATAATACTTTTTCCTTTCATCCTCAAAGTACTTCCACATGCATTATCCTAGTCAATTCTGGTTAGGAAAGTCTAACCCCCACTCCACTGCTCTGGCAGATGAAGAAACAGTCTCAGAAGCATTGAGAAATCATCCTAAGGTCATAAGCTCCAGTTGGAGCTGGGCTCCAGATCACCTGACTTCTGGTTACAGCTACACCTAATGGAGCAGTCCTGAAGCACCGCATGTGCTGAATTACAAAGTGCTGTAGCTGTACATCAAAGCCAAAAGCTATAACAAGCTGCTGTGACAGCAATTTTGTGTTGAGTTTCTATTGACCTGTTAGCTGTCCACCCTTACTGAGGCATCAGCTATCTCGCCTATTCTGCGTACAGTGTGGGGCTTCAATAGAGAGCTAGGTGGGGACCATCCATCAGTGTCACCTGCTGTGTCTGGAGGCTCTCGAGGAGACAGGAGTGCCGGGGGAGCAGCACTGCCCACAGTCTGTGACCTGGGAAGCAGGCTCACGTAACATTTGAATTGCCACTCCACGGGGACTCAGCCACCTAACGCCACCTCTCAGATAGAGCCTTATCTAGGAGATAGAAATGAAGACCCTTGTCCCCTTAACCCCACAAGTAAAACAAAGAATAATCATAAATTATTATAAATAATGTGGAGTAAATCAATCATTATCTATCTAGCATTATTTAACTTCCACTCTCAGATTTCTGCAACCACTTAATCTCTCTCTTTCACACACACATACACACACACACACACACATGAGTCTAAATCAGGTTCAAGTTTGCTGGTGTACATATATCTTGACTTTCACAGAAAACAAGGCAAATGTTAAATCCTTCTTCCCATTTGGATCCAAATCAATAATTTTTGGGAGCCTTAATACTTAATCCTTGGAGACAAGCTCCAGAGTAATGCTCAGTTAAAATGCTGCACAAGCGGCCTCATTTCCATCGCAGGATCTTAAGCTCCTGATTGTTAAACCTTCTGTGATGGGAATCCTTTGCTTACTATTCCCGTCATGTGCAGGCTGCATGATGAGCTGCTCAAACGGGAGCCGTGCTTTATGCCAAGGTGATCTCGGGCTACTGCACACATTACACAGACTTTGCATATCGGGGGAATAAATCTCAACGACCCTAAAATCTTTCCCTCATAATCAGTTTTCTTTCCTATAACTGCATCTCTCTAAGGGCTGTCTGGAGCTTTACGGCAACAAATAAGTTAATATAGGAGAGGAAGCAGATGGGCTTGACTGCATTCTGGGATTTTTATAAAGCAACTCATTTTGGAAAGTGTAAGTAAGGTTTTGTCTACAAATTCCCCAAAGGCATGAATAAAGAATGGGAATATGGGTCCCAAAATAATAAGAAAGGACTATAATTATGGTATCAACACACAAGTGGCCTGAGAATTCCATCAGTAGCACTGAGGTTCCAAATGCGAATTCCAGATAGTCACTAACTCACTTTATGATCTTACACAAGTCAGTTAAAGCTCTACATTGAGTTGGAGTTTTCATTTGCAACACAGGTTTGATATTACAAATGTCTATTCAAAGTGAACATACTATTTTTTACTAGCCACTAGAGATTTTTTGCCTTGTCTTAAAGAAAAGTTTGAGGCTCAGTTTAATTTAAAAATAACAAATTGTCATCAACAGACCACTTCCATGACTCAGGACTATCAATCATAAAGGTGGTATGCTGAGGGTGAGGTGAGGGCTAGATAGGAAGGGAGAAATTCCAGAAATACCCAGACCACTCCTTCTTTTCTGAGAACTGCTCCGTGGTGGGCCTCTGCATGACTGTGACCATTCTACTCCCACACACCACTGCCCACCCCCATCCTGAGCCATGTTGAGCAGAGTAGCTATCTAAAGGGAACCCATCCTGAGACCGAAATGGAGTAACCGGATTCTATCTCCTAGAAATTTGGAATTAAAAGACAATGGGCCTCATCATACTTTGCTGGTGGGAATGCAAAATGACGCACCCACAATGGAAAACAGTATGGCAGTTCCTCAAAAAGTTAACATGGAATTATCATATGACCTAGCCATTCTCCTCCTAGGTAGAGAATTGTAAATATGTTCCTGTAAAAACTTGTACACAAATGTTCATAGCAGCATTATTGATAATAGCTAAAAAGTGGAAACAACTCAAATGTCCATCAGCTGATGGATAGATAAACAAAATTTGGTATTTCTGTATACTAGAATATTATTTAGCCATACAGAGTAATGAAGTATTCTTACATGCTACAACATGGATGAACCTTAAAAACATTATGCTAAGTGAAAGAAGCCAGACACAAAAGTCATATGTTATATGGTTTCATTTACATGAAATGTCCAGAATAGGCAAAGCCAAAGAGACAGAAAGTAAATTAGTGGTTGCCAGAGAATGGGGAAGAGGGGATAGTTGGGACTAGATGCTAAGAGATACAGTGTTTCTTTTGGGGTGAAGGAAATGTTCAGGAATTAGGTAGTGGTGACGGCTGGACAACATAATGAATATACTGAAGACCACAGAAGTGAACACTTTAAATGGTGAATCTTACATTATGTGAAGTGTACCTCAATTTCTTAAAAATACTACATTAAAAGTAAGCATTGAGATTAAGTCAAATAGGAATGGGCTGTGGACTGGAAACTTCCTATAACTCAGAGACTGAGGGTATCATTCATGGGCATCCATAATGAGCCAAACACAAGCTCAGCAGAGAAAGCTGGTCTGCAAGGGAAACACAGGAGGAGCAGACATTCCAACAGCAGCAGAAACAAGGTGACTGGCAGTCCCTGGAGTGCGAAGCTCTCTGAGTAGTGTGGATCCTTGTGAGACCCAACTGAACATCCTGCCCTTGGGAGATATACCCCTGTATCTACTTAATAGGTTCCCCACTTTTGCTCAAGCTTGTTTGAGAGGATTTCTGTTACTTGGAACCAAACAATCCCTGTCCAAGACCAGTACCAAGTAAATGACAATACAGTTAAAGCATTCATTCCCCTTCCCACCCCACCGAGATGTGAAAAGCACTTTCCAGGTTTCTCAGACACCCATATGAAAATAGAAATACCATCAAGTACAAAATACCCGATTCTACTTGAAGAAAGGAAAGCTCACTTTCGCTTGGTCAGCACACTTTCACACCACAGCTTCTGAGCCTGCGCTCTAGAGCCCGCGAGCCACAACCACTGAAGCCCGCGCACCTAGAGCCCGTGCTCCGCAGCAAGAGAAGCCACCGCAATGAGAAGCCCGTTCACCGCAACGAAGAGTAGCCCCTGCTCGCCGCAATTAGAGAAAGCCCACGTGCAGCAACAAAGACCCAACGCAGCCAAAAATAAATAAAAATAAAATAAATAAATGTTTTTGAAAAGGCTCAGAGGCCCAAACATAGCAGGAGCTTAGAGAAACATATGTCTAACTCAAGGGCCAGAAGGCATGAAAGACACAGCAAATACTGGTCTCACCTGACTCCTCAATCAGGGCTTGAAGGAAGTCCACCTTCAAGGTAGCTGCAAACTTCTCAGAGGACCCCTCTCAAGTTTTCTCCCTCCACCCTACCTACCCTGAGGGTATCCTTATTTCCCACTGAAGGGCTAAATGGTAAATGTCAGGGAGGACACTCACTTAAGTATAGTAGAGAGGGTTGGGCCATTCCCATGTCTGTCTTTTTTTTTTTTTTTAATCACCTATATAAGATCTTAGCTTTTCTCCCAAAGTATAAAATAACGTGATCTAGGAGACAGGATTGTTGAACACCCTTCCTAATAGCATCCATGAAAATTAACTTTCATTGATTTGCTATTAAAATTCTACATCCATAACTACTTTGTATAATGATTTACTCAGTAAGGCTGATTTTGAGTCATGAGCTGGCAGGTGCATAGGTGCATTTATAGCAGAAAATTCAATTCTTTTAAGGGTGCCAGGAAATGCCTAAACTCAGCCTCACTATTCACCCCCAAGGTTCCTGAAGATTGGAATCTCAACATCTTCCAGAGATGCAGCTTACAGAAACTAGGCTGGCAAAATCAGGATGTTGCCTGTGAGGTCATTGGACCTTGGCCTAAATCTAATTTGAATAATTACATTTCATTCCATCCTGAGCCCGTAGAGGCCCCTGATTAATAATCAGCATTTGCTACATGCCAGTGAAGGTTTGCTGCTATAAATAGACAGAGTTAACAATCTCATTAACTATAGGAACTGGCAAGATGAACACTTCATTCAGGGAGAAATATAGACGACAATATTTTTAAGGTCTGTGAGCACTGAGCTGTCCCTGACCCTAATCCATTAGCAGTTATTGTCAAAGATCACTCTGTTAACCCTCAGTTTTAAAACCTCCTTCCAAAAGCTGTCACCTTTTCTTCCTGAGGGCAGGCATTTCAGTAATAAATATTCTGTAATGATACCGTAGAACCTTGAGATGCCTAAGGATAAAATGTGACTGGAGAAGCATATGTCACTGTCATTCTAACACTTCTAACTCTGATAGTTCACAACCCTTAGACTTGCTGTCCTCAGTGACCAAGGCCCAACCTCTGGTGACCAGGCCGGGACAATTCTGCCACTGCCTTTTTCACATCAGTGCTTGGCTCTCATGGAGTTTCTTTGATGCTTTCTTCTACTCAGTTGCAATGAAATAAAATCCAGTATAGGGCAAGCCTCCTGGGCCAAGAGTGTGTTCTATTAAGTGATTTATAATCTTAAGTTCACAATCCAACTTCCATCTGAGCGTATCTGAATTTGGTCTACTATATAATTAAAATGAACATTTTGCCAACAGTAGGATCCCCGTCCTTTTGTTTTTTCTCTTTTTATTTCATTTGCAAAAATGTGTCTCCTTCCCTTGTCTTGCTCCCAAAAAAAGGATGCCTGAGGGCTTCCCTAGTGGCGCAGTGGTTGAGAGTCCTCCTGCCGATGCAGGGGACACGGGTTCGTGCCCCGGTCCGGGAAGATCCCACATGCCGCGGAGAGGCTGGGCCTGTGAGCCATGGCCACTAGCCTGCGCATCCGGAGCCTGTGCTCCGCAACGGGAGAGGCCACAACAGTGAGAGGCCCGCATACCGCAAAAAAAAAAAAAAAAAAAAAGGTTGCCTGAGTCCTAGAGTACCAAGCCAGATAAGCTGTGGCCTCACCATTAATCTCTGGCCTTTATAGAATTTTCTAAAGACAGGATCTTGGTTTTTCACACATTAACTAAATGCATATATCACCCCAGTGGCTGTGAGCCCAGGGCCTGGGGTCCATCTTCACATTTGGCCGTAGACTATATTTCTCTCCTCTTATTATCAAACCTCTCTACTGAGTGGCGCATTAACTGTTGCATTGGTCCTCTGCCTTCACTGCTGTGTCAAATGCCACCAGTGGTGTCCTAATGACGAAACCTCATTTCCATGGCTCTGTGGAAGTATCTACCACCACTGAGCACCTTTTGCATTCTTGTGCTTCTCTCCTCCCTTGGTTCAACTAACATTCTTCTGATTTTCATTAACTTTGGTGATAGGGTTGCCAGATTTAGCAAACTACAGGATACCTAGTTAACTTTGATTTCAGATAAATATGCATGGGATGTATTTATACTAAACTGTTATTTGTTGGTTAACTACAACTTGAATTTAACTGTGTCCTGTATTTTACCTGGCAACTCTACTTGGTGATGATATTTCTCTGCCTTTTTCCATCCAGGCTTTAGTCTTTGTTCCTATCATTTCCTTTATGTTCGCTTGCCCCTCTATGAATGTATCTATTCTATCAGGCTCAACCATCACATCCCTTCTAGATCACCTCTCTCCTTCCTCTGAACTCCTTACACATATCTGGCAATTGAATATGCTTCCCTGTCACATACATCTCTTCTGTTGTCTTCAACTATTATTTGAATCTTTCATGTGCTCATTATTTATTGCTTACATGATTTTAGATTCCTAGAGGTCAGAATTCTTCTATGTGTACCAAGGCCTGCAGCTTGGCTTCCACTGATGAGCTTGTCAACAAATGTATAAAATCCCATCCTTTGGCTTCTATTCAAAAAATAACCCCTTATCTTTTTATATTTACAATGCTGCCTGGAAATCCTACCACTATGTTTCCTCAGTCCTTTCACTCTCCCACCCTTCTGAGTGTTGCGCCTCTTCATAATTCCAGCTCCTCCCCCCTCCTTGCTCTTAGCTGATTGTCTTTCTTCCTGCCTTGCTGGGATAATAGAGGCATTCAGAGAATACTTGCACAGGCTCTCACTTGTGTGACAAGCAACCTAGCAGTGTCTGTACCCATATATTATGCCTTCCCCCCTGTGACAATGACTCTGCTCCGTGCTCCCTTCCAAAGCTAACCTTTCCCTTGTTCAGTGGATCTCACCTCCCCCACTGACTCAAGGACATCTCTGCAGCAATTCTCCTTTCTTTCCCTTGTACATTCAATGTTCTCCTTTCTAAGGGTTGTTACCATTAACTTGCACAAGTATTTCCCCTCTTAATAAGCAAACAGACGAACCAACCTCCCACTCCCTTGACAGCAGATTACTCTCCAGCTACCACACTATTTTTCTGCCCCTTATACAGCAAAATTCCTCTAAAGGGCCTCTATTTTCTGTCTCTACTTCCTCTCCTACTATTTTCTTCTGAATCCACTGCAAGCAGGATTTGGTCCCACCTACACCTAAACTGCTTTTGTCAAGGTTGCCTACTAATCACTTCCAAGTTGTCATAATAGGTGGAAACAACTTAGTCTCACCTAACTCAGGTGGTCAGCATTATGTGAGTTGAGTTCATTGTTTTAGCAATTGTCCCTCTCTCTTCTGTGTGATAAGTTTCCAAACATTCTTGAAACAGCACCTTCCCTCAGCTTCTATATCACTCCCTTTTGGTTTTCCTCCTTCCTCACTGGCTGTTTCTTCTCAATCTCTTCTGCCTATTATTTCTCATATTCCCGACCCCTATAAGGAGGAATGCCCCAGGACATATAAGCTCTGAACGTATTCTTTGTCTATATTCAATCCCTTAGGTGATCTCATCCAACCTCATAGATTTAAATACTTTCTATATGCTAACAATTCCCAAGGTTTTGTCTCTAAGGAGGACCTTTTCCCTGAGCTTCAGACTCATGTATCCTTTTGTGTACACAACAGCTCTACTTGTAAGTCTACAATGAATCTCAAGTTAAAATGTCCAAAATTAAATTGGTCTCCCCACTCTTACCCCAAACCTACTTCTCTCATAGAATTCACCATCTTAATAACTTTTAAATCCATTCTTCCAGTCACTCAAATCAAAACCTTGGAGTCATCCTTGACACATCATTTTCTTCCACACCCCACGTCCAGTCAATCATAAAATCCTGTCATGTCTACCCTCAGAATGTATTCAGAATCTGACCACTCTCACTACCTCCACAAACTCTTGCCATTGATCTATGACAGTTACGTAATCCAGCCTCCCATAACATTCTGACCTCCAATCCACTCTTCTTCTAACTGGATTCCTTGCTGTTTTTTTTTAAAGATCCCAAAAAAACTCCTTGGAATCGCTTTTTATTTGCTATTTCCTTGGCCTGAAATAGCCTTACCTAGATACCCATCACTTCCTTCACAGATCTGCTCCAAAGTCACCTTATCAGAGAGCCCTTCCTGACTACTTTATGTAAAATAACATCCTTCCTCCCCTCTCCCCAACCCCATAAGCCCTATCTCCACTATTCTGCTTAATTTTCTCTCTAAAAATGTCATGTCAAGATAGGAGTCTGTTTACTGTCTATCTCCCCCACTAGAGTGTAAGCTCTACCCGAATAGGGACTTGGTCTATTTTGTCACTGCTGTATGTTTAGCACCTAGACCCATGCCTAGCACTTAGTAAACATTCCACAAATAATTTTGTGTACATGAATGAATTTTATATACTCTATACTTTAATATAAGACCTTAAAAAAAGTTATTTTACCAGCAAAATGAGTTTATTTGAGAATAGTAGAGAATTGCAATTCAGGACAAGCAAACTATGGCAAACCATAGGCAAGTCCGGAGAACAGAGGAGAGGGGAAAGGAAAGGAGGAAATTGAAGAGGGCTGTGATGGTGTTTCATTGGCTGCAGGCGGTGGGCAGCTTGTAGTTGATGGGTGGGAAGGAAATCGTTCTTCTTGCTGGCGTCTGTAAGTTGTGGTGAGTGATACGTATGTGAGAGCTCCGCCTTCAGGGCTTCCTGACTGCAATTTAAATGAGGTTTCCTTTATTCATTTTCACAAATGTATTAGCCTTCTCTCAGCTGAAATGTTTTAAAGATTCACATGTTTTAGTGTCAGATAACAAAGGCTCATCCATTCCTTTATTCATTCAACAGATACATATTGAGCATTTACTATGGACCAAGTGTTTTCCTAAACACAAGACAGTGGAGCATATGGAGTGGAGACCAAAGTCCTGTCCCTAGGATTTACCAGGTGCGTTGCCTTTGACAAGTAAACAGCTTCTCTAAATTCTGCATTGATCAGCAACATTAGATCAAGAAAACTATCCACTTTGTAGGCTGACTGGGAAAAATAAAGAAGGTAATGTTTTCACCTGAATGTGCTTTGCAAACATTTTAGGGCCATGTAAATCATTACTGATCCTCATCACAACTTTATGAAGCAAACTGGGCAGTACTTTTACAATAGTCCCATTTTTAAACGAATTTTTAAAAAACTCATAAAGGTTAAGTGATTTGCCCCTAAATCACAGAGCTAGTAAGTAGCAGAGTTAGAGCTACATCTCTGGTCTTCAGGCCTGTGTCCTAACTCTATTTCCATGGAACTCTTCCTTCCACACAGTTCAAATTATGTTGTATGGATTAATGGAATTATGTTTATGAAGTCCTTCAAATGTCTTTGGCAAAAGATCTAGAGAAGTATCTGTATTATTTTCCTAGGGCTGTGTGTGGTTAGGCCATTCAAGATGGCTGTTCTCTTGCCCTCTGTACATCTCCTGCACAACCAGTCCCTGCTTTACTCACATGACTATCCAATCCTCTTAATTATAGACCTTAATTAGCCCCTGGTAACTAATAAGCCCATATAACATCGATTCCCCCCTATAAAAGGTAGCCTCATTCTCCCTCATTCGAGTAGCAAATACAGTTGCTGTGTCCTGCTTGCCATCTCCTGCACACAGTGGGATGTCACTCCAGGACCTTGCTTCAGGTATGTAAGATTCCCCCGGTCCGATAAGTCACAGATGTCTCTGTCACTGACTCCTGGCTCTTTCTTTCATCTTGAGGCTGGGCAATTGCAAGGTTTGCAGGCCTGCGGGGTGCAGCCCAACAGGCTGCCACAAGTAAATATCACAAATTAGGTGACTTAAAACAACAGAAACGTATTCTATCACAGTTCTGGAGGCTAGAAGTCTGAAATCAAGGTGTTAGCAGGGCCATGCTCTCTCTGAAGGCCCTAGGTAAGACTCTTTCCTTGCCTTCTGCTAGCTTCTGGAGTTTGCTCACAATCCTTAGCATTCCTTGGCTTGTAGAGACATCACTTCAATCTCTGCCTTCATCATCACGTGGCATTCTCCCTATGTGTCTGAATGTTTAAATTCCCTCTTCTTATAAGGACACAAGTCATTGGATTAGGGCCCACTCTATCCTACAATGACCTCATCATAACTTGATTACATCTGCAAAGACCCTGTATCCAAATTAGACCACTTTGGCAGGTACCAAGGGTTAAGACTTGAACATCTTTTGGGGGGACACAATTCAACCCACAAAAGTACTTAAAGGGCCTAGAAACATCTTTCAAAGAGCATGCCAGGCAGGAAGTTAACATCGTTGGAAAGTATGCATGTCCAAAGACAGTCCAGGTATGCATGGCTCAGACACAAGACAGAGTTTCTCTTGCAACTGACAAACACAAAACCTAAAGGCATGAAACTGTCACCCTGGTGGAGAAGGGTTTGGCAAAATGCCCTTGTTTCTCTGAGAGGCAGATTGATTCCTAAAGTAATCTACCTTAATCAATGTTATATAATCCCACAAAAGGACGTGCCATGAAAGCAATGATGCAAGCAGGGCAGAGCTCAGAGAGGAATCTTGCCCTACATTGTTATGCAGTGTCACTGCGCAGCTGGCACACCTTTCATCTTGCTCTGCCTCTAGCACCTCAACTGGCAACTAACCCAGTTTAGTCAGACCTTCCAATGTTAAGGGAGCTCTATATTTAGACAGTGTTCCCTGCCTGAGGATGAACTATACTGGCTGCAGTGTCACACCTTACCACAGCTCTGTGTCAGCCCTTTGTGTTTGTTGGGGGAACCAACAGCCTTCCCTGGCATGTGGAGTTAAGGTATTTTTAGAGCTAGAGAGACCCCCCAGAAGCTCATCTAATTCAACTCTTCCTTTTAACAGCATCCACGTGCAGACTTTGGATTTGAATCAGAGTCCCAACAATTCCTAGCTACGTGCCTTTGCCTCAGTTCCTTAACCTCTCTGTGCCTCATTTTTCTAACCTGTAAAATGCAGACAATAGTAGTAGTATTTACCAGAAAGGGTTATCGGAATAAATAGATCCATGTAGAGTACTTAAAGTAGTGCCTGGCACATAGTAAATACAAAAGAAATTTTAACCATTACTATTTTCATCATTTCAGATGAGCACAATCAGACCCGGAAATATGATGTGAGTTGCCCAGTTTAACCGGCAATCTAGCGCACAGTCAGACTTGGAATTGGTCTGTGGGGGCAATACTCTCTCATTTGGTCCACAGTTAGCACACTTAAAGTAGCTCCTTTGAGATGGATAAGAAAGGTAGGAGCCATGTCTCACCAGCTCTACTGTTCTGTCTTTAATTTGTTTCCTAGGTTACCTGATTGTGAAAGTCGGGAGATGGGCCTAAGGGGATGAGATAATAATAAAAACAGCAAGTTAGATTGGAGGGGTGTGAGATTAAAGGCAAGGGAACCACTTAGTAGCCATTACAGTAGGCCAGCTGGTAAAAATTAGATGGGCAGGGAAGAAAGAATGGGGAAATAGTTTATTAAAAAAATCATAATAGGGCTTCCCTGGTGGTGCAGTGGTTGAGAGTCCGCCTGCCGATGCAGGGGACACGGGTTCGTGCCCCGGTCTGGGAAGATCCCACATGCCGCGGAGCGGCTGGGCCCGTTAGCCATGGCCGCTGAGCCTGCGCGTCCGGAGCCTGTGCTTCGGAACGGGAGAGGCCACAACAGTGAGAGGCCCGCGTACAGCACAAAAAAAAAAAAAAAAAAATCATAATAAACTAAGGTGGTTTATTACCAGCAAAAGCACAAGGCAAGCAGTGAAAGTATAAGTGTCTTCCTGGATAAGATCATGAAGGAGGACTCCAGGCAGGTAAAACTGGTTTGGTAAAAGTATGTGATCACTTCAGCTTGTTAGATGTAAAGTTAACTGCTGAGGTACCCAGGTGGGATCTTCTCAGGTTTCAGCAGCTATTTAAATCATATGAGGAACGAAAGAAGAGAAGCTGTAGGAGGATTTATGCCTTCCCTCTAAATCTAAACAACTGAGGGTTGACAGGCCCGAGAAAACACCCTGACCTTCATAGCATAAGAGAACCTTGTGTGGCACTGAAAAGCAGGGTATCTTGAGTAAAGGTACAAATGAACTTTTCTCAGGAAAAGAAAAACTAGTACGTTAAAAATATCTCTGAGCTCCAGGCATGTCAATTCATCTCATCAAATTCTTGGGCCCTGCATGAGACCGCAAATGATAAACAGGTTAAGGAAGTGTGTCCCCACTTTACAGAGAGGAAGAGGTGTTGATAGAACCTGGTAAATTATTGGATGTGGGGATAAAGGGAAATGAGGCCTTGAGGATGACACCCAGATGGAGGGCACTTTCCTGAGTTTGGAATTAACAAAGCGCTTCCACATCCACTTCTCATTTCTCCAAAGTACCTTAAAAGACAGGTAATCACAATAACAATAATTTGTTTTTCATACCCACTTTCTTTAATCCTCAAAAGATCTCTACTAGGTAGACTGATCTTTATTTTACAGATGAAAGAATCAAGATTCAAAGAGGTCACAGAACTGTGGTTTTCTGATACCACTTTGCTGACTCAAGTCTGTCAGCATGATGGCAATGAGTCTTGTAAGGAAGGAGAACCAAATATGGCAGTAACTGAGAAAGCCGCACTCAGAAGCTTTGGCTTTGAAATGTCACATCTAACTGTCAGGGCCAAGAGAACATTCTAGCTTTACACTCAGAAGGTGGGCCTCTGGAAAATCATGACACAAATTTACTTATTCATTTGTACATTCAGAGATACTTCTTGAGTGCCTGCTATTTGCCAGGCTGGTACTGTTCTAAATGCTGAAGATACAGCCAAGGACAATACAGACAAAGGCCCAGTGCTTTGTCTCCTAAATGGGGAAACAGATAATAAACAAGTAAACAAATAAGATCTTCAGACAGTGCTGCAAAGAAAGTAAATCTGAGGCAACTGGTACGGGGGCTCTGAGAGGGTATTTAGCATGTGAGGTGAGTGGGTCAGTGAACACATCCCCATCTACATAGCACCAGAAATTCTTGTGCAGGAAAGGAGTCAGACTGGCTGAGATATGAGTAAAACACTTTTCAGGCAAAGAGAAGGACAGATACAAGGCCTGAGGCTCAGCCAAGTCAGAGCTAAGGGACAGTAGCAGATGAAGCTGGAGAGGTGGGCAGGGGCCAGTGTACGTAGGTTTTGGCATGCTCAGAAGTTTAGATTTTTTTTCCAAATTAAAAAGAAAACTAGTGGAGAATTTCAGGTGAAAGAGTGATGTTATCTGATTTGTTTTTAAAAGATTCCTCTAGTTGCCATATGGAGAATGGATTGTAGGGCAGCATGAATGACAGATGGGAGACGAGTTAGGGTATTCTATAGCCTAAAATGAGAGATGGTGTGGCTTGGATTAGGGTGAAAGCAGTGAAAATGGAAAGAAGTGGATGGATATGGTATATCCCTTCTTTGAGCACAGAGCTAATGGACTAGATGTGGAGAGTAGAAGAAAAAAGGGACTCAAGTAAGGATAATTCACAGAGCTAAGTTAATTCACAGAGCTAAGTCCTTGCTGTCTGCTGTGGTGAAAGAGAACACCGTTACGCCTAGGCAATGGAGGCAATAAATAGATGCAACCAAGGCAGTATAGAGGATTAGGAAGGACTCAGGCTTTGGCTGCAAATCTAAACTCAAGTTCTGGTTCCATCACAAATAACTAACTTTGGACAAATTTTCCTTCATCCCTGAGCATAGCCTTCCCTCATGTATAAAATGGTAATGATAGTGCCTTTTCTCCTAGGATTATTGCTAGATAATTCATGGAAGATACTTAAAACAGTAGTGGCATATAGTAAGTGCTCACTAAATGCTAGATTACCATTCTTTTTCATTAAGAATTACTTATAGGGAAGCAGGGTGTCACCTCTTTGTGCTTAGCTTCCAGATCTCTTGTTTCTTATCACATACTTAATCACATCAACCTCTTGGATCTGAAAGCAGCATCTCTTTGAGTTGGGTCCACAAAAGAAAGGCAATTGATCACCTGCTCTGTGGGTGTTCACCTTATGGCAACAGGTACAAGGTTTCTGGGTCTACCCCAGGCATCCTTGCCGGGGATACCTGGCAGGTAGGACATTTTCACAGGCCACTCCTGGCCAACTCTGCTCAAGCCAACTAGGATTTCCTTGACTATACTTGGCATACTCAGAAGCACTACTCAAGTGTTTATGCTATATAATACATAATAAAGCTTGGTTATTCATGAATGGAGTCATATTGTGATATAGTTGCACTAGTCATCTGCTAGATCAGCATCTTTGAAAAAATTTTAACCATGACCTAGTAAGAAATACATCATAACCCAGTAAACAGTGTGTAATGGAACAAACCGTCGTGGAACAGCATTTATTATTAATACACATGGTGCACTCTGAATATTTTCTGTTCCTGTTCCCACCACCACCTTTTGTTTCAACTTCTGGTCACAACCCATTAAACTGATTTCATAATCTATTAATGGGTCATGACTCACAGTTTGAAAAGCTATGCTGGAGGGCTGCAGCAAATTGTTCTATAGCTGAGTATATATTTATTTCTCTAAACCTCCTTTTTCAGAAAGTTTCTCGAGCCTCACCCTGTGTGGTTTGCTGATTTTCATGTATTTGAACTCTCTACATCATAAAAGTCATTCATTGCTTGTAATTTTTCAAAGGATGCTTCTAACTCAAATGTTAACCCATCTGTTAAGACCTATTTATTGCTCTTTAAAAGAAAAAAATTAAAAGCAAATTAGGAATTCCAGGCTTACATTAACCAGGATTTTTTTTTCCCTTTTGTAAAAGCCTTCCATCTGCCTGCCCTCTTGCACATAACTCAAATAGGAGCACGCATCTCATCAAATCAAATATGGGCTCTGTCAAAAAGCTGCCAAAATATCATGCTAGTTGCTTTATTTTTTTAAGAAGAATTCAAATCAGATTTAACATAATGACTTGTTTGTTTTGTTGCTTTTCTTTCCATCCATTATAGAAACATGGACTTCAATTTACTGTAAGTATATGCACTAGCCTTCCAGAGGCAGTCCCAAGGTACACTAAGATAAATCGGGATTACACAGCTCTGCCGGGGCAAAGATTAGTGGTGGAGAAACAAACCACTGTAGGAGCTGGGGTAGATCAAGAGCTTGGAGCTCTGAGCCCCATTAGACTAGGAACACCAGAGTGGGGCAAATTATCCCATCTGACTTGTTTTACTCTCTCCCACAGAGTCTGACCCAGAGGAACTCAATACCCTCCCATTCCATTCCCCTGGCAAGTCATTTAATCTTTGACTAGTTCTCTTTCTTGACCTAACCTTGAGATTTAAAATAATAGCTGTCTATCTATTCCCCCAAAGAGCTTCTAAGAATAATCAGGAATTAAAGAGTACAGTATAAGTAGATTGAGGGACCAAGAAGTTACTGCCCAGTTATCAGATGAAAGAGCCTGAAGCCTCTTGGAGAGATCTCCCTCTCTTCCTCCCCACGATTGGTGGTCTCAGGACTACTACCCTATCACCCACAAGGATGCCACACCTGGAGGGGAGGCTGGTGATATGTGATAGTTAAGAGCAATGACTCTGAAGTCAAGCAGATCCTTCCATTCAAATTCTGACCCTACCATTTAGATCTGTATGACCTTGAAAACAAATCACATAATCTCTCTAAACGTGTTTCCTCCTTTTTGTGGGATTAAATGAGAATAAATCATGTAGAGCACTTAACATTCTAGAGAAAAAGAAGTCCACAAATAGCAGATGCTATTATTTTTGTTATTGTTACTGCTATGAAAGGAAGAAACTTAAGTATCTTGTAGGTAAAGAGCAATTGAAATGTAGAGAAATCTGTAAAAAAAAAAAAAAAAAAAAAGAGAGAGAGAGAGAGAGAAAGCATGCTTATGATGAATACGTTGATAAAGCCAAATGCTTAGATTTGAAAAGCAATGACATAATACAAAATAAGAGATTGATGAAGCTGAAAAAGTAAAGCTGGAAAATTATTTTAAATGGAGTATTTAGGAAGAATTGCTTCCCTGAATCAGCCTAATTAATGTCTTGGTGGTTGGGCCTTATTTAATCGTGCATATATCTTGTTACCTAATCATAGGGGTTTATTAAAGCAGAAGCTTATTTTTCAATTTCCCTTCACATCATTTTCATCTCTTTGTGTCACATTCTCATACTGAAGAGCCCTTCACAAAAAAGCTAATTTTTGTTTACTCAAAATATGCCCTATCACATCTTATCCACTAATGCTTTATTATTCTGGGATGTTAAATCTCCTTCTGTGGCTCTAATCAATGTACCTCTTGAGTAGTACTTGGGTATCCCATGCATATATCTGAAATAGAAGTAATTAAAGGGAAGTGGGGCAGGGGATCTTTAAGTTTGAAGACTCTGATAGAGTAAAAATAACTATGACAACATTTTCGGTCAGATTTTAGCAGCATTTCTTTACTTGTAGAATTTAGTATAACCTATTTATCTGGTCTTTCCATTTCATAAATAAGAATCTTGTCTCCGGTTTTCAGATCAGTTCAGTGACTCTCCTAATGACAGCTGACAGGGTTCTTTTCAATGTAGTCTTCTAAAATACGTCTCCTAACTACCTAGGCAAGAATACATTTCCAGCCCAAATCAATCCACTTCTAGGATACATGTATTTATGGAAAATGGAACATATTAAGTTGTATTTTCCTGTGATTTATTTTATTATTCCAGAAATTCTGTATCCTCATTTCTTATTGATCAGCATTTGGCCATGGCTCCCTAGACTCTGCATCAAGTAACTAATGATCAATAAACAAAATGTGCCAAGGAAACTCTAATTTAAAGAAATCTTGCAATTTAAGAATATTTGTCAGATACACCAGAAATACAGCTATACGTGGAACAACTCCTACAGAACACCTACTGAACGCTGGCAGAAGACCCCAGACCTCCCAAAAGGCAAGAAACTCCCTGGGTAGGGCAAAGCGGAGAGATTCCCGCACAGAGGATCGGTGCCGACCGGCACTCACCAGCCCGAGAGGCTTGTCTGCTCGCCCGCCGGGGCGGGCGGCGCTGGAAGCTGAGGCTCGGGCTTCGGTCGGAGTGCAGGGAGAGGACTGGGGCTGGCGGCGAGAACTCAGCCTGAAGGGCGCTAATGCGCCACAGCTAGCCGGGAGGGAGTCCGGGAAAACTCTGGAGCTGCCGAAGAGGCAAGAGAGTTTTTCTTCCCTCTTGGTTTCCTGGTGCGCGAGGAGAGGGGATTAAGAGCGCTGCTTAAAGGAGATCCACAGACGGGCGCGAGCTGCGGCTGAAAGCGCGGAGCCCAGAGACAGGCGTGGGACACTGGGGCTGCTGCTGCCGCCGCCAAGAAGCCTGTGTGCGAGCGCAGGTCACTGTCCACGCCCCCTTTCCGGGGAGCCTGTGCAGCCCGTCACTGACAGGGTCCCGGGATCCAGGGATGGCTTCCCTGTGAGAACGCACGGCGCGCCTCAGGGTGGTGCAATGTCATGCCGGCCTCTGCCGCTGCAGGCTCGCCCCGCACTCCGTGCCCCTCCCTCCCACCCCCACCCCCCCCCCCCCCGGCCTGAGTGAGCCAGAGTCCCCGAAGCGGCTGCTCCATTAACCCTGTCCTGTCTGAGCGAAGAACAGACGCCCTCCGGCGACCTACACGCAGAGGCGGGGCCAAATCCAAAGCTGAGACCCGGGAGCTGTGAGAACAAAGAAGAGAAAGGGAAACCTCTCCCAGCAGCCTCAGAAGCAGCGGATTAAAGCTCCACAATCAACTTCATGTACCCTGCATCTGTGGAATACCTGAATAGACAACAAATCATCCCAAATTGAGGAGCCAGGAGTCAGTGCTGTGCCTCTGAGGTGGGAGAGCCAACTTCAGGACACTGGTCCACAAGAGACCTCCCAGCTCCACATAATATCAAACGGCGAAAATCTTCCAGAGATCTCCTTCTCAACACCAGCACCCAGCTTCACTCAACGACCAGCAAGCTACAGTGCTGGACACCCTATGCCAAACAACTAGCAAGACAGGAACACAACGCCACCCATTAGCAGAGAGGCTGCCTAAAATCATAAAAAGTCCGCAGACACCCCAAAACACACCACCAGACGTGGACCTGCCCACCAGAAAGACAAGATCCAGCCTCATCCACCAGAACACAGGCACTAGTCCCCTCCACCAGGAAGCCTACACAACCCACTAAACCAACCTTAGCCACTGGGGACAGACACTAAAAACAACGGGAACTACGAACCTGCAGCCTGCAAAAAGGAGACCCCAAACACAGTAACATAAGCAAAATGAGAAGACAGAAAAACACACAGCAGGAGAAGGAGCAAGATAAAAACCCACCAGACCTAACAAATGAAGAGGTAATAGGCAGTCTACCTGAAAAAGAATTCAGAATAATGATAGTAAAGATGATCCAAGATTCTATTTCCAAGATCCAAAATCTTGGAAATAGAATAGACAAAATGCAAGAAACAGTAACAAGGACCTAGAAGAACTAAAGATGAATCAAGCATCAATTAAAAACACAATAAATGAAATGAAAAATACTCTAGATGGGATCAATAGCAGAATAACTGAGGCAGAAGAACGGATAAGTGAGGTGGAAGATAAAATAGTGGAAATAACTGATTCAGAGAAAAATAAAGAAAAAAGAATGAAAAGAACAGAGGACAGTCTCAGAGACCTCTGGGACAACATTAAATGCATCAACATTCGAATTATAGGGGTTCCAGAAGAAGAAGAGAAAAAGAAAGGGACTGAGAAAATATTTGAAGAGATTATAGTTGAAAACTTCCCTAATATGGGAAAGGAAATAGTTAATCAAGTCCAGGAGGCACAGAGAGTCCCATACAGAATAAATCCAAGGAGAAATACACCAAGACACATATTAATCAAACTGTCAAAAATTAAACACAAAGAAATCATATTAAAAGCAGCAAGGGAAAAACAACAAACAACACACAAGGGAATCCCCATCAGGATAACAGCTGATCTCTCAGCAGAAACCCTACAAACCAGAAGGGAGTGGCAGGACATAATTAAAGTGAAGAAAGACAAAAACCTGCAACCAAGATTACTCTACAGAGCAAGGATCTCATTCAGATTTGATGGAGAAATTAAAACGTTTACAGACAAGCAAAAGCTGAGAGAGTTCAGCACCACCAAACCAGCTTTACAACAAATGCTAAAGGAACTTCTCTAGGCAAGAAACACAACAGAAGGAAAAGACCTACAATAACGAACCCAAAACAATTAAGAAAATGGGAATAGGAACATACATATCGATAATTGCCTTAAATGTAAATGGACTAAATGCTCCCACCAAAAGACACAGATTGGCTGAATGGATACAAAAACAAGACCCATATATATGCTATCTACAAGAGACCCACTTCAGACCTAGAGACACATACAGACTGAAAGTAAGGGGATGGAAAAAGATATTCCATGCAAATGGAAACCAAAAGAAAGCTGGAGTAGCAATTCTCATATCAGACAAAATAGACTTTAAAATAAAGACTACTAGAAGAGACAAAGAAGGACACTACATAATGATCAAGGGATCGATCCAAGAAGAAGATATAACAATTGTAAATATTTATGCACCCAACATAGGAGCACCTCAATACATAAGGCAAACACTAACAGCCATAAAAGGAGAAATCAACAGTAACACAATCATAGTAGGGGACTTTAACACCCCACTTTCACCAATGGACAGATCATCCAAAATGAAAATAAATAAGGAAACACAAGCTTTAAATGATACATTAAACAAGATGGACTTAATTGATATTTATAGGACATTCCATCCAAAAACAACAGAATACACATTTTTCTCAAGTGCTCATGGAACATTCTCCAGGATAGATCATATCTTGGGTCACAAATCAAGCCTTGGTAAATTTAAGAAAATTGAAATTGTATCAAGTATCTTTTCTGACCACAATGCTATGAGACTAGATATCAATTACAGGAAGAGAGATGTAAAAAATACAAACACATGGAGGCTAAACAATACACTACTTAATAACGAAGTGATCACTGAAGAAATCAGAAAGGAAATTTAAAAATACCTAGAAACAAATGACAATGGAGACACGACGACCCAAAACCTATGGGATGCAGCAAAAGCAGTTCTAAGAGGGAAGTTTATAGCAATACAATCCTACCTTAAGAAACAGGAAACATCTTAAATAAACAACCTAACCTTGCACCTAAAGCACTTAGAGAAAGAAGAACAAAAACATCCCAAAGTTAGCAGAAGGAAAGAAATCATAAAAATCAGATCAGAAATAAATGAAAAAGAAACAAAGGAAACGATAGCAAAGATCAATAAAACTAAAAGCTGGTTCTTTGAGAAGATAAACAAAATTGATAAACCATTAGCCAGACTCATCAAGAAAAAAAGGGAGAAGACTCAAATCAATAGAATTAGAAATGGAAAAGGAGAAGTAACAACTGACACTGCAGAAATAGAAAAGATCATGGGAGATTACTACAAGCAACTCCATGCCAATAAAATGGACAACCTGGAAGAAATGGACAAATTCTTAGAAATGCACAACCTGCCAAGACTGAATCAGGAAGAAATAGAAAATATGAACAGACCAATCACAAGCACTGAAATTGAAACTGTGATAAAAAATCTTCCAACTGACAAAAGCCCAGGACCAGATGGCTTCACAGGCGAATTCTATCAAACATTTAGAGAAGAGCTAACACCTATCCTTCTCAAACTCTTCCAAAATATAGCAGAGGGAGGAACACTCCCAAACTCATTCTACGAGGCCACCATCACCTTGATACCAAAACCAGACAAGGATGTCACAAAGAAAGAAAACTACAGGCCGGGGCTTCCTTGGTGGCGCAGTGGTTGAGAGTCCGCCTGCCGATGCAGGAGACACGGGTTCGTGCCCCGGACCAGGAAGATCCCATATGCCGCGGAGCGGCTGGGCCCGTTAGCCATGGCCGCTGAGCCTGCGCGTCCGGAGCCTGTGCTCCGCAGCGGGAGAGGCCACAACAGTGAGAGGCCCGCGTACCACAAAAAAAAAAAAAAAAAAAAAAGCTACAGGCCAATATCACTGATGAACATAGATGCAAAAATCCTCAACAAAATACTAGCAAACAGAATCCAACAGCACATTAAAAGGATCATACACCATATTCAAGTGGGGTTTATTCCAGGAATGCAAGGATTCTTCAATATACGCAAATCAATCAACGTGATACACCATATTAACAAATTGAAGGAGAAAAACCGTATGATAATTTCAATAGATGCAGAGAAAGCTTTCGACAAAATTCAACACCCATTTATGATAAAAACCCTGCAGAAAGTAGGCATAGAGGGAACTTTCCTCAACATAATAAAGGCCATATATGACAAACCCACAGCCAGCATCAACCTCAATGGTGAAAAACTGAAACCATTTCCACTAAAATCAGGAACAAGACAAGGTTGCCCACTCTCACCACTCTTATTCAACATAGTTTTGGAAATTTTAGCCACAGCAATCAGAGAAGAAAAGGAAATAAAAGGAATCCAAATCGGAAAAGAAGAAGTAAAGCTGTCACTGTTTGCAGATGACATGATACTATACATAGAGAATCCTAAAGATGCTACCAGACAACTACTAGAGCTAATCAATGAATTTGGTAAAGTTGCAGGATACAAAATTAATGCACAGAAATCTCTGGCATTCCTATATACGAATGATGAAAAATCTGAAAGTGAAATCAAGGAAACACTCCCATTTACCAGTGCAACAAAAAGAATACAATATCTAGGAAGAAACCTACCTAAGGAGACAAAAGACCTGTATGGAGAAAATTATAAGACACTGATGAAAGAAATTAAAGATGATACACATAGATGGAGAGATGTACCATGTTCTTGGATTGGAAGAATCAACATTGTGAAAATGACTCTACTACCCAAAGCAATCTACAGATTCAATGCAATCCCTATCAAACTACCACTGGCATTTTTCAAAGAACTAGAACAAAAAATTTCACAATTTGTGTGGAAACACAAAAGACCCCGAATAGCCAAAGCAATCTTGAGAACGAAAAATGGAGCTGGAGGAATCAGGCTCCCTGACTTCAGACTATACTACAAAGCTACAGTAATCAAGACAGTATGGTACTGGCACAAAAACAGAAAGATAGATCAATGGAACAGGATAGAAAGCCCAGAGATAAACCCACGCACATATGGTCACCTTATCTTTGATAAAGGAGGCAGGACTGTACAGTGGAGAAAGGACAGTCTCTTCAATAAGTGGTGCTGGGAAAACTGGATAGGGACATGTAAAAGTATGAGATTAGATCACTCCCTAACACCATACACAAAAATAAGCTCAAAATGGATTAAAGACCTAAATGTAAGGCCAGAAACTGTCAAACTCTTAGAGGAAAACATAGGCAGAACACTCTATGACATAAATCACAGCAAGATCCTTTTGGACCCACCTCCTAGAGAAATGGAAATAAAGATAAAAAGAAACACATGGGACCTAATGAAACTTAAAAGCTTTTGCACAGCAAAGGAAACCATAAACAAGACCAAAAGACAACCCTCAGAATGGGAGAAAATATTTGCAAATGAAGCAACTGACAAAGGATTAATCTCCAAAATTTATAAACAGCTCATGTAGCTCAATAACAAAAAAACAAACAACCCAATCCAAAAATGGGCAGAAGACCTAAATAGACATTTCTCCACAGAAGATATACAGACTGCCAACAAACACATGAAAGGATGCTCAACATCTTTACTCATTAGAGAAATGCAAATCAAAACTACAATGAGATATCATCTCACACCAGTCAGAATGGCCATCATCAAAAAATCTAGAAACAATAAATGCTGGAGAGGGTGTGGAAAAAAGGGAACACTCTTGCACTGCTGGTGGGAATGTGAATTGGTACAGCCACTATGGAGAACGGTATGGAGGTTCCTTAAAAAACTACAAATAGAACGTACCATATGACCCAGCAATCCCACTACTGGGCATATACCCTGAGAAAACCATAATTCAAAAAGAGTCATGTACCAAAATGTTCATAGCAGCCCTATTTACAATAGCCCGGAGATGGAAACAACCTAAGTGTCCATCAACGGATGAATGGATAAAGAAGATGTGGCACATATATACAATGGAATATTACTCAGCCATAAAAAGAAACGAAATTGAGCTATTTGTAATGAGGTGGATGGACCTAGAGTCTGTCATACAGAGTGAAGTAAGTCAAAAAGAGAAAGACAAATACTGTATGCTGACAGATATATATGGAATTTAAGGAAAAAAATGTCCTGAAGAACATAGTGGTAAGACAGGAATAAAGACACAGACCTACTAGAGAATGGACTTGAGGATATGGGGAGGGGGAAGGGTAAGCTGTGACAAAGCGAAAGAGTGGCATGGACATATATACACTACCAAACGTAAGGTAGATAGCTAGTGGGAAGCAGCCGCATAGCACAGGGAGATCAGCTCGGTGCTTTGTGACCGCCTGGAGGGGTGGGATAGGGAGGGTGGGAGGGAGACGCAAAAGGGAGGGGATATGGGAACATATGTATATGTATAACTGATTAAATTTGTTATAAAGCAGAAAAAAAGAATATTTGTCTATAAAATAAGTATTACTTTATAATGTAGATACATTTTTTGTGTTTAGACTTCTGTAGAGCACTTTTGTTAAAGGGGAGCCTCAAGGCTACACCATAAAGGAAAAACATGCCCATATTTAAATCCCAGTTAATGTCTCTTGTGTGTAGTCTTGGGCAAGGTATTTAGCTTATCAGAACCTCAGTTTCATATCTGTTAATGGCAATGATATTGTGTACCTTGACTGTTGTAAGGATTAAAACTGATGACTAACAACATTGTAAAACATCTATACTTCAATTTTCAAAGTGAGATAATGTTCCTGGCAAATATTAGCCACTTAATAAAGGCTAGCTATTTTCTATTAGAAACTCTGTTTATAATAATGAGACTGATAGAGCTGAAGAATAAGTCAAGCAGGAAAATTATTTTTAAGTGAAATATTCAGGAAGAACTACTTTCATGAATCAACCACATGTCTCTGTGGTGCCAAGTCATTCAGACTAAGCAAACAACCACTATGTATCCACTGGTGTGGCCCTTTGGGGGAAACTCTGAAAGCTTAGACTTCTGTCTCATTGGATAACTTTGCCGCCATGCTGATTTCCTTCTGTGTCATTTAGTAACCAACCTTCTTTGATTTACCCAAGTATTATCTGGGTCTGATTTGTTATTGGAGGCTAGTACTGACATTTGTTAATGTGATGGTTAAACAGAATTAAATGAGATAATGCAAAGCTGGAATCTTAAGTGCTCACTTAATATTATTACTTCCTAGCAGGTAAAAATAGTTGGATAAGATGACCCCTGAATTCTCTTCTGTTTTTTTTAATATTTCATGAGTTCAACCCAAAAGACACTAGCAAAACTCGCTGAAAACTGCGTAGTCTTTTATCTACAATTACAAAACACAAAGTGCTCTTAAAACTGAAAGATTTTCATAATTCATCTGTCGGCAAACTTGACCTGAATGGCTGGGAAGCTATTCATAGTCCTCACACATTTCACTTCAGAAATATTCATGCATTTGATTGCAGGGTACTTGACCCAGACCATGCTGGCTGTGTTATATAATATACACAGATTGTGTCATTCCTTTACAGTGGCCTGTAAACACTATAATCCAAGATCATATCTGGAAATCCTGAGAGTCACCCGTCACCAGCTCTTTTCCTACAGAGCTCAGCACAGTGCCTCGCCTAAGGCAACTTTCCCATTCAACTGATTAGATTCTTGTGAAGTATGTTCCTGCCTTGCAATTCTCCCTGCAACCCAGGTTTTAGCCACTTGACTCAACAAAGTAAACACAGGAAAGAGAAAGGAACCAAAATTAAATCAGTTAAGTATGTCTAATTATTAGGAAAAAACATTTTTTTAAAAACTTGAAATTATTGGTAAAAAATGAGACAGGCATTATATGGAGCCTTCACACAAACACCCTTCTAAGACACTAACACCACTATCACCAGACATTTCGCTAAGTTCTTTCCAAAGAACTTCTACATAATATTTTCCCCAAAGTGTATATAGTATTTATAGAAAACATAACAATTTTTATAAACAAAAAAAACCTAGACCCAGCACAGTTTTCTAATTACCACCGTTAACATCAACAGCAACAAAAATGTCTTTGTGTAGAAGAGTACAGGTTATTGGCAGACTATGACGTATGGTGATTTACTGTCTACCACAAAGTTCTGAGAAAACTGGGAGGAGCTGTTCATCCTCCTCCTGCGCTCTTTCCGTCATGATTTCCTTCTACTCTTTTCCTACTTCGAAAGAGAGCCATATCACTTTTGAGCAAGTAGTTAGTGTATAAAATACAAGGGGAGGTCATTACAAAAACTACTTTCAGATACCACATGTACACAAACTTCATATTTAAACATTATACTCTGCTAGGTAAGAAGCACAGAACAAGTTTGGAGAAAGAATTTACTACTAATAGGCAGACTTTGTTTTTGTTGTTGTTTTCTTCAAGCTTATCTCTATATGTTCATTCTTTTATAACAGTTATGCCTTATTTATGCTTTACAAAATCATCCTGTCACCGTATGATCCAGCAATTCCACTCCTAGGTATATAGTCAAAGGAATTGAAAGGTATTCCTTTCAAGACTCAAAAAGGTATTTGTACACCAGTGTTCATTATAGCATTATTCACAATTAACAGATAAATGAATAAACAGTACATGGTATGTACATACAATGGAATATTATTTAGCCATAAAAAGGAATTAAGTTCTGGTACATGCTACACCATAGATAAACCATGACGACATTATGCTAAGTGAAATAAGCCAAAGACAAAAGGATAAATATTGTATGATTTCACTTGTATAAAATATCTAGAGAAGGCAAATTCATAGAGACAGAAAGTAGACTGATAGTTACTAGGAGTTGCAGGGAGAGGGAATGAGGATTTATTGCTTAATGTTTAGAGAGTTTCTGATTGGGGTGATAAAGTTTTGGAAATAAATAATGGTGATGGTTGCACACTACTGTGAATGTAATTAATGCCACTGAATTGCTCATTTTAAAATGGTAGATTTTATATTACATATATTTTACCACAGAAATACCCCAAAAAACTCATCTCTAAAGACTGAAAAAAGTGAATTAGGAAAAATTAGGCAAAGTATTGAAGTCTATGGTTAATGCATTAATAGACTATTAAACAAGTTTGGTGTGCTAAACCCAGAATTATACCTGATGATATATGAAATACACTTTTCTCTTGTGCCTTCGAAATATCTCCCCTTTCTATATACAGGTCTCTACTCAAAGCTTAAACATTTTGAAACATAGTCAGATTTCTTATACATTCCTTATTAAAAATATGTATTTAGGCATTGTGTGTGAGGCTAGCTGTTTAAAATACTGGAGGACAGGCAGCTTTTCAACTCAAACTAAGTAACAAATTATGTACTTAAGAACAACAATCTTCAGAAATAGAAGTCACCCCCAGAACTCGAGGTTCCTCAGAGATGTAATATACCAAGAATAGACCTTGTCCAGGCATCATCCTCTAAAGCTCCATAACCCCTGAATCTTGTTTTCAATTGTTCATTCATACAGTGTCTCTTCTAAATCACCCCTGGGGGATTCTTTTTGCATATAGATATTCAATTTTTCTAAGACATTTGCTGTAAAGATTATATTTTCTAATTGAATTACTTTGGCACTTTTGTCAAGAATCAGTTGATCAAATATATTAAGATATATTTTAGACCTTCTATTCTGTTCTGTTGATCTATTTTTCTATCTTTATGACAAAATCACACTATTTTGATCATTTTAGCTTTACAGTAAATATTAAAATCAGATACTGTAAGTCCTACAACTTTGTTCTTTATTTCCAAAATTGTTTGTCTATACTAGGTCTTTTGTGTTTCTATATAAATTTTAGAATCAGCATGTCACTTTCTACCAAAAAACCAAACCTTGCTAGGATTTTTATATCCACAATATTGAGTCACTCAATTCATGAACAAGGTATACTTCTCTGTTTATTTAGGTCTTTAATTTCTCATAATTAAATAGTGTATATTTTTCAGTATACAGGTCTGGTACATGTTTTATTAAATTTAACCCTAAGTATTACATAGTTTTTGATGCTATTGTAAATGGTATTTTTTTAGTTTAAATTTTCAATTTTTCCTTTTGGGTACTGTTGATTCTCATTTTTGCAGTAGTTATGCTCTATGAAGTCATCACAAACACTGAAGTAATGCATACTGAACCTTTGCTCCTAGGGAAAATACAGAATTAGGTTGCTGTGCATGTCTATTCACAACATTTTCAACTGATCAGTAGATAATCTTGTTTTACATCTATTTCTGTTTAAAGACAACCTAATATATATTGTCTCATTTGTGTTGAACTCACAGCCAACAGCACTATAACTCATGCCTGAATTAAGCTTATCCAAACCAAGTAAGGCATATCACAGCTTTCTCACAGTTAGGAACACTATACAGCACTTTAACACTATTCTTGGTGTCATTTTAAACAGCAAACTCATCATCAAAAAGCAAAAAATATGAAAAATGTGACATTGGAGCCCCCAAAAGAAACTTGTTTATAATATGGGAGCTGAAACAAGAAAGTAAAACATCACCTTATTCAACTTCATCTGGGAATGTGAGTGCTGGGTGACTTGAATTTTTCACTGCTCTGTGCATGTCTACAAATGATCACAAAAACACTACTAAGTATTGATTTGGCAGTTACAAGTAAGTAAATTTTAGTGAGTAAGCAAATTTGCAAATACAGAATCCAAGAATAATGAGGATCAATTGTATTTATTTATTTATTTTAAATTTTTATTGGAGTATAGTTGATTTACAGTGTTGTGTTACTTTCTGCAGTACAGCAGAGTGAATCAGTTATACATATACGTATATCCATTCTTTTTTAGATTCTTTTCCTATATAGGTCATTACAGAGTATTGAGTAGAGTTCCCTGTGCTATACAGTAGGTCCTTATTAGTTATCTATTTTATATACAGTAGTGTGTATATGTCAATCCCTCCCCCACTTCTCCCCCCTGGTAACCATAAGATTGTTTTCTATATCTGTGACTCTATTTCCATTTTGTAAATAAGTTCATTTGTTTAGATTCCACATATAAGTGATATCGTATGGTATTTGTCCTTCTCTGTCTGACTTACTTCACTCAGTATGACAATCTCTAGGTCCATCCATTTTGCTGCAAATGGCATTATTTTGTTCTTTTTTCTAGCTTAGTAATATTCCACTGTATATATGTACCACATCTTCTTTATCCATTCCTCTGTTGATGGACATTTAGGTTGATTCCATGTCCTGGGTGTTGTAAATAGTGTTGCAATGAATATTGGGGTGCATGTATCTTTTCAAATTATGGTTTTCTCCAGGTATATGCCCAGGAGTAGGATTGCTGGATCATATGGTAACTCTATTTTTAGTTTTTTAAGGAACCTCCATACTATTCTCCACAGTGGCTGTACCAATTTACATTCCCACAAAAAGTGTAGAAAGGTTCCCTTTTCTCCACACCCTCTCCAGCATTTATTGTTTGTAGATTTTTTTGACAATGGCCATTCTGACCGGTGTGAGGTGATACCTCATTGTAGTTTTGATTTGCATTTCTCTAATAATTAGTGATGTTAAGCACCTTTTCATGCGCTTTTTGGCCATCTGTATGTTTTCTTTGGGTTTTTTTTGTTTGTTTGTTTATTTTTTGGCTGTGTTGGATCTTCATTGCTGCACACAGGCTTTCTCTAGTTGTGGGGAGCGGGGACTACTCTTCGTTGCAGTGCATGGGTTTCTCATTGCGGTGGCTTCTCTTGTTGCAGAGCATAGGCTCTAGGTGAGTGGGCTTCAGTAGTTGCAGCATGTGGGCTCGGTAGTTGCAGCACATGAGCCCTAGAGCATGCAGGCTTCAGTAGTTGCGGTGCGTGGGCTCAGTAGTTGTGGCTCGCAGGCTCTAGGGCACAGGCTCAGTAGTTGTGGTGCACGGGCTTAGTTGCTCCATGGCATGTGGGATCTTCCTGGGCTAGGGATTGAACTCACATCCCCTGCATTGGCAGGCGGATTCTTAACAACTATACCAGCAGGGAAATCCTGTATGTCTTCTTTGGAGAAATGTCTATTTAGATCTTCCACCCACTTTTTGACTGGGTTGTTTGTTTTTTTGTTATTGAGCTGCATGAGCTTTTGTATATTTTGGAGATGAATCCCTTGTCAGTCGCTTCATTTGCAAATATCTTCGATTCTGTGAGTTGTCTTTTAGTTTGGTTTATGGTTTCCTTTCCTGTGCAAAAGGAGGACAATTACAATTAGTTTTTCAAGTTGTATACACAATGGACATTTACCTTCAATCCTGTGACCTTACTAAACCTAATTTATAAGGTCTAGCAGTTTTTTGGAGATTCCTTAGGGTTTTCCACATTGATAATAATGTAGTCTTCAAAGTGTTATATCCTTACTGATATTCTGTCGTCTACTGCTATCAGTTCTGAGAGAGGAATATTAATCTCTGACTATAATTATCAATTTCTATTTCTATTTCTCCTTTCATTTCTATACATTTTGGCATCATGTATTTTGAATCTTACTATACATCAGCATACTTAGGATTGTTATGCTCTCTTGATGAATCAACCATTTATCATTATCCATGATAATATTCCTTGTTCTGAAATTTACTTTATCTGATATTAATAATAATCACTTCAGCTTTCTTTAAATTAGTATTTGCATGATGTCGTTATCCTTTTATTTTTAATTTATCTGTATCTTTAGAGTTTAGACACTTTTAGATAGCATATCATTGGGACTTTATTTTTAATCCAATCTGATAACCTCTGCCTTTTAGTTGGATTGTTTAGAATAGCATTTACATTTAATACTATTAATGATTATTGATTTGGTTGGCTTTATATCTACCATCCTGCTATTTGTTTTCTATTTGTCCCATCTGTTCTTTGTTCCTTTTTTCTCTTTGCCTGTCTTCTTTTGGAATAATTGAATATATTTTATGATTCCATTTTATCTTCATTTTTGGCTTATTAGCTATACTTCTTTATTTGACAGGTTGCTCTAGGTTTGTCAAGGAAAGATGAGACCACCACTCAATACCTGAAATAAAAGGACGATAGAAAGGGAGAGCTGTGTTGATCAGGCACAGTATCTCAGTGCAAAGCAGATTAATTTTATATTTAGTTTGGGGAAGTGTGGCATTCAGGGACGGGTGGACTTTGAGAGGTGAAAGTTGAAGTGTGATTACTCAGGTGAAGTTATTGTTGATTGGTTGGAACTCAGTGTCATGTTTATGGAAGTGAGTTCATCCTGGATTAACCCATTTCAGTAGTGAGGGGCTGACACTGATTAGTTGGCTTATGAAAGAATGTTTACTGAGGTGAGTTGTTGATTGACTAAACAGATTTAAAGCCAATTCTTTTTTTTAAATATTCTAATTTTATTAGAGTATAGTTGATTTACAATGTTGTATTAGTTTCAGGTGTACAGCAAAATGATTCAGTTATACCTATACATATATTCATTCTTTTTAGGTTCTTTTCTCATATAGGTTATCACAGAATATTGGGTAGATTTCCCTGTGCTATACAGTAGGTCCCCACTGATCATCTATCTTATATATAGTAGTGTGTGTGTTCATCCCAAGCTCCTGATTTATCCCTCACCCCTGCATCTCCCTTTTGGTAACCATAAGTTTGTTTTCGATATCTATAAGTCTGCTTCTGTTTTGTAAATAAGTTCATTTGTATCTTTTTTAAAATTAGATTCCACATATGAGTGATATCATATGATAGTTGTCTTTCTCTGTCTGACTTACTTCATTTAGTATAATATGATAATTTCTAGGTCCATCCATGTTGTTGCAAATGGCATTATTTCATTCTTTTTTATGGCTAAGTAATATTCCATTGTATATATGTACCATATCTTCTTTATCCATTCCTCTGTCAATGGCATTTAGGTTGCTTCAATGTCTTGGCTATTATAAATAGTGCTGCAGTGAATATTGGGGTGCATGTATCATTTTGAATTATGGTTTTTCTCTAGATATATGGCCAGGAGTGGGATTGCTGGATCATATGGTAGTCCTATTTTAGTTTTTTAAGGAACCTCCATACTGTTCTCCATAGTGATTATACCAATTTACATTCCCACCAACAGCTTAGGAGGGTTCCCTTTACTCCACACTCGCTCCAGCATTTATTGTTTATAGACTTTTTGGTGATGGTCACTGACTGGTGTGAGGTGATATCTCATTGTAGTTTTGACTTGCACTTCTCTAATAGTTAGTGATGTTGAGTATCTTTTCATATGTCTCCTGGCCTTCTTTATGTCTTCTTTGGGGAAATGTCTATTTAGGATTTCTGCCCTTTTTTTATTGGGTTATTTGTACTTTTCATAATGACCAAAGACTTTTTATAAGTTTGTAGGAACTCTTTTATTCTCAAATTTAAAACATATACTGTAATTTACCACACTCTATAATACTTTCAAATAATATTATACCTCTTCAGGTATATTATAAGAATCTTACCACAATATACTTCCATATCTCCCCTTTCATCCATTGTGCTAATGTGGTTCTGTATTTTATTTCTACAAAATTATTAATCCCAAAATACATTGTTATTATTTTAAATAATCATCTCATAGAGTTGTTTTTTTTTGAAATTGGAACTCTTTTTTAAAATTTTTATTTATTTATGGCTGTGTTGGGTCTTCGTTTCTGTGCGAGGGCTTTCTCTAGTTGTGGCAAGTGGGGGTCACTCTTCATCGCGGTGCACATGAAGGCCTCTCACTATCGCAGCCTCTCTTGTTGCGGAGCACAGGCTCCAGATGCTCAGGCTCAGTAATTGTGGCTCACGGGCCCAGTTGCTCCATGGCATGTGGGATCTTCCCAGACCAGGGCTTGAACCCGTGTCCCCTGCATTAGCAGGCAGATTCTCAACCACTGCGCCACCAGGGAAGCCCCTCATAGAGTTTTTAATGAGAAAAAAGCTTTTCTATATTTACTCATATATTTGCTGTTTCCAGTCTTTTTACTTCTTTGTGTAGATCCAAATTTCCATTTTCCTTCTGTCTGAAGAAATTCCTTTTACATTTCTTGCAGTGTAGACTGCTGGTGATGAATGTGTTCTGTTTTTGTTTTTATGAAAATGGGGTTTTTTGCCTTTATTTTTTGAAAAATATATTTTTCTGGGTATAAAATCTTAGGTTAGATTATTTTCCTTCTGTACTATAAAGATATTCCATTGTTTTTTGACTTGCGTGGTTTTTAACAGCTCTGTTATCATTTCTCTCTCCCTCTTTGTTAATGGCTTTTATCTCTAGTTGCTTTAAGATTTTGTCTTCATCACTGAATTTCAGCAATTTGATTATGATATGTCTTGTGGTTTTCTTCTGTTTCTGCTACTTGAGGTACATTGAACTTCTTAGATCTGTGGGATTTTGGGGTTCATTAAATTTGGAAATTTTTCCCTTCTTGTTTTCTCCTTCTGGGGTTCCAATTACATGTACGTTAGAACATTTGATAGTGTCCCTGAAATTGCTGATTTCTTGTTACTGATTTTTTTTTCTCTGTATGCTTAATTTTGGATGGTTTACACTGTGATATCTTCAAATTCACTGATCTTTTTTGCTGCAGGGTTCTAATTATCAATTCCATTCAATATGTTTTTTATTTCTGATATTGTATTTTTCATTTCTAGAATTTCAACTGAGATGTAATTAATCTTTCTTTTCTCTCATCATTTTCATGCTTTCCCTACTCAAACATATGGAGATGGGCGTTTTTAATGTCTTTGTCAGATAATTCCATCATCTCTATCATTTCTGGATATGCTTCTATTGATTTTTCTCCTAATTATGGATACTACTTACCGCTTCTTTGGATGTCTGGCAATTTTTTTCTTGGATGTAGGCCCTTTGTATTAGAAATTCTTACCACTCTGGCTAGTGAGAACACCAGCTATTCCGAGACCTATGAAATCTACCTACTCTTTTCCAGGGTTCTTTCCATGACCTCAGGTAATTTTCTCAGATGCAGTAGATAATTACTCAGCCAAAGACTCAAGGAACTCCTTCTACAGATATGTAAAGATTTCTTTCTGTGAATTTCTCACCTCTCCCACGTTTTTCCCTGAATATTCTGGCCACCTTGGTCTGCCTAAACTTCAAACTCTGTCTTCTCATCTCAGCAGGACTGCTACTCCCTGTTTGGCTTCCCCTTCCTGTGCTGCAGTCTGGAAACTCTCTCCAGGTAATAATCTGTTATATTTGTAGGACTCCCCTCATTTGTTTCCCTGGTTTCAGGGATCACTGCCCTGTGCCACCTGTTGTCCCATGTCTGAAACCCATTGATTCATTTTGTCCAGTTTTATAGTTGTTTGAGGAAGGTGAGTGAATATGGTCTTTGTTACTCAGTCATGGCCAAAGGTTTCCTGAGGGGTTCTTTTAAATGTGAGACATTTTAGAGGTCTCACATTAAAAATATTAATTGAAAATAATTGAACTGCTTTTTGAAGATAGGTATTTTGTTTTGTTGGTTTAATAAACAATTAGCTAGGACATAAGTTAAAGTTTAATCATGTATAACAGTTTAGTGCATGGACTCTGGAATCAGATTGTCTCAATCTTGGTGCTCCCATTTATAAGCTGAATGAGACTGATCCATGTTCTCATTCTCTCTTTCCCTCTGCTTCCCCACCTGTAAAGTGAGAGTGATAAGGCTACCTATTTTATAGGGTTGTGGTGAACCTTAAGTGAGCCATATGTGCATAAGATACTATAGCCATAATCTATTGCTGAGTAACAAACTTGTATAACAGAATACTCTAAAACTTAGTGACTTAAAAGAATAACCTACTTAGCCCACAATTTGATAGGTCACAATTTTTTAAAATTTATTTTATTTAAGTATAACTGATTTACAATGTATTAGTTTCTGCTGTACAGCAAAGTGATTCAGATATATATCTATATATATATTCTTTTCCATTATGGTTTATCACAGAATATTGAATATAGTTCCCTGTGCTATACAGTAGGGCCTTGTTGTTTATCCATTCTATATATAATAGTTTACATCTGCTAATCCCAAACTCCCAATCCAGCCCTCCCCCATCCCCCTCCCCTTTGGCAACCACAAGTCTGTTCTCTGTCTGTGAGTCTGTTTCTCTTTTGTATATAAGTTCATTTGTATCATTTTTTTTAAGATTCCACATATAAGTGATATCATACAGTATTTGTCTTTCTCTTTATGATTTCCTTCACTTAGTATGATAATCTAAGTCCATCCATGTTGCTGCAAATGACATTATTTCATTCTTTTTTATGGCTGAGTAATATTCATATATATATACACATATATATGTGTGTATATATATACATATCTCACATCTTCTTTATCCATTCATCTGTCAGTGGACATTTAAGTTGTTTCCATGTCTTGGCTATTGTGAATAGCGCTGCTATGAACATAAGGGTACATGTATCTTTCTGAATTATAGTTTTTTGGGGTGTTTTTTTTTTTTGGCTGCATTGGGTCTGCATTGCTGTGTGTGGCCTTTCTCTAGTCGTGGCGAGCAGGGGCTACTCTTCATTGCGGTGTGCGGGCTTCACTTGTTGCAGAGCACGGGCTCTAGGCACTCAGGCTTCAGTAGTTGTGGCTCGCAGGCCCAGTAGTTGTGGCATGCAGGCTGTAGAGCGCAGGCTCAGTAGCTGTGGTGCACGGGCTTAGTTGTTCTGCAGCATGTGGAATTTTCCCAGACCAGGGCTCAAACCTGTGTCCCCTGCATTGGCAGGCAGATTCTTAAACAGTGCACCACCAGGGAAGCCCCTGAATTATAGTTTTGTCTGGATATATGCCCAGGAATGGGATTGCTGAATCATATTGGCAACTTTAATTTTAGTTTTTTGAGGAACCTCCATGCTGTTTCCCATAGTGGCGGTACCAATTTACATTCCCACCAACAGTGTAGGAGGGTTTCCTTTTCTCCACACCCTCTCCACATTTGTTATTTGTAGACTTTTGAATGATGGCCATTATGATTGGTGTGAGGTTGTACCTCATTGTACTTTTGACTTGCATTTCTCTAATAATTAGCAATGTTGAACATCTTTTCATGTGCCTGTTGGCCATCTGTACAACTTCTTTGGAGAAATGTCTATTTAGGTCTTCTGCCCATTTTTCAATTGGGTTGTTTTGTTGTTGTTGTTATTGAGTTGTATGAACTGTTTGTATATTTTGGAGATTAAGACCTTTATGGTCGCATCATTTGCAAATATTTTCTCCCAGTCTGTAGGTTGTCTTTTTGCTTTGTTTATGGTTTCCTTTGCTGTACAAAAGCTTGTAAGTTTGATTAGGTCCCATCTGTTTTTTGTTGTTTTTTTTTGCTTTTGTTTCTATTGGGTAGGTCACAGTATTGATTGCACTTCTGGACGTTGCTGTCTCAATGTGGCTTACTCATTCGTCTACAGTTAGTTGCCAATGAACTAGTTGACTCTGCTTCTGGGGTTCAGCTCCTTGTTAGCTCTGATGATGGGGGTAAATGCACCACATGTCCCTCATCCTCCCACATGGTAGCCTGAGCTTGTTCATATAACTGTTCAGGGTTCCAAGAGCAACAGCAGTGCAAGCTCCATTGCTCAAGTACTTCTCAATTCTCTGCCTCAGTCAAATTTTCTACTTTCCCATTTACCAATACAAGTCATATGGTGTAGCCCAGAGTCAATGAAGGAAGGTACCATCAGAGGTGTGAATACAGAAAAGGGACAAATTTGTGGCCACTTTTGCTATCTACTATAAACTCTTAGCAAAATTATAACTGTTTAATATATGTTAGTTATTTTATTGTAATATATTACAAATACAGCAAGCATGTAGTGGTTATTATTTACAAATGATAGACAGTACTAAGAATCAGGTAGCTGTGGTATCAGTTGTTAACTCTATCTCATCAGTATATAGTTATAGCTAAAATAAATGTGTTTGTCTTGGCTCAACTGATCTTTTCACTCTGCTTCTGTGCAATCATTACAACTTCAGGGGACATCTCTTGCCTCCAATTCCACAATCACGTTCTGCTGCAAAATTCCTTCTCTCTGCACTCTTCAGTGGGAACAGTAGTATAAATCACTCAGAATATTGACAAGAAAAGAGCAACTTCTGAGCTGAGTGCTTTTTGAAAAAAAATCGTTCCTGCTTACCCAGAAGTCATTTACATATGTTAATTCCTGGGAGTTGAAATCCACAGCACCCCTTTTGCTGTAGCAACTGTGGGAGAAACTTTTTTTTTTTTTTGCAACATCACAGAGGGTTTACTGCTTAAGCATTTTATGCACACATATGTGGGTACTCCTGACAACAGAAATACTATGTATTTTTCCTGCACATTTAGGATTAAATAGCTCTCCTTCCCTGGTTGTGTTACTCTCCTGACACCAAATGCCACAATTACTGTCCCAATGAACTATTGCCTGAATCTCCCAGGATCAAGCACTTATCTGCAAATCATTGCTCAGTCATTCTCTGGTCCTACATTCCCAAACTTGATTCAATCATCAATAGGCTGTGCATATCCCACAAGTCTTCACTGAACCTCAGTAACTTACAAGTCACCTTCTTTGTGGCAGGATGATTCACTGAAATATTAATTTTACCTTGTTCCTGCTGTAATAGGAGAATACAAAGAATGAAAGGGAAATTTTCCTCATCCTACCTCCCTTCCAAAAATAATCATGCCCCTGTGACCAGCCTCCCTTGCTTTGTGAGAATTATTTTAGTAGCTTTTTTGTGGTTCAGAAGAGACCTTAAAAGCAACACCCCTCTCACACCCAGATCTCTGAGAAGAAGCTGATACTTGGAAAACAGGGATTAATGGCCTGACTTCTGGAGAAAGAGAAGGATTCCTTCAGAGTGGGAGGTTCTTGGAGGGGGGAGAGAGGTATTGTGTGTTTCAGGTGTAGATGGAAGACTTGGCCTTTACTCCCATGCAGTGGCCAGACCTCTGCTGTGGCAACACATGGATACCAGGTATCGTGGTCTTTGGAGCCATGACAAAGTTTGGTACAAGGGAGTGTTCATATTCAAAAGGACCAGATAGGCTTGGACAATGAACATCTTAGCAGCAACTATGATAGAATAAAGACTGAGGGCCTTTCTCCAAGTTTCCTACACTGTGTAGGAAATCCTTGAGGAGAACAGCCTGTCCCCCACTCCCCTGCCCCATGTGCTTGCAATTAGATTTCCTGCTAGCCCTAACGTGACCAAGCCAGTAAACAAAGCATGAATTACCTTTCTTACATCTTAGTCAAAGTGCGAATTTACAGTAATATGCTCATGAAAATAAAATCTTCATCACAAGTTCCTAGGAGCTGGTGCCCTAAGGTATTTTCCCTTGTACTTTTTGGTTTCAAGCTAGTCATCAGAGGGCTTCCCTGGTGGCGTAGTGGACACGGGTTCGTGCCCCAGTCCGGGAAGATCCCACATGCCGCGGAGCGGCTAGGCCCATGAGCCATGGTCGCTGAGCCTTGCGCATCCGGAGCCTGTGCTCTGCAACGGGAGAGGCCGCAACAGTGAGAGGCCCACATACCGAAAAAGAAACAAACAAACAAACAAACAAACAAACAAACAAAGCTAGTCATCAGAAATCCCCAGGATAATATGATACAGGAGTTGGTAGGAGTCTAGTATGTCAGTGCTAAAACTTCCTCTGGATCTGGTGCACAATAACTAGCTAACTGGCACCAATAGGCCTGTTAGCAGGTGCGAGATAAAAAGGGTTCAGATCCTACCATGCCCGCAGAAGAAATTACATAGAAATGTTGCTGTAGGACTTAACATTAGAAACTCTCCATCAGTTCTAGTTGTCTCTATCTACTAGTTCAAAGGCAATTTCCTTCCAAACTTTTAGCATTACAGATTCCCTCTTTCCCCTTGAACCTGAAAATCCAGCTGTGTTCTCTCGCCTCTGACATCAGCATTATTGGCTTTGATACAGCCAACCATCTGGTTGATGAGGCATGAGGCAGAATGGAACCTAGCTCACTGTTCCCTGCTGTTTCCACATGAACACTACCAAATCAGCTGGCATCAATATGGATGGTGAGCTGTGATTCAGACTCACAAAGAATGAACGTGTTATATGATCTGGCCCATAATTTCCAGTGACCATCATTGACATTTTCAGGTTGAGAATGAGGCATCTCTTCTTGTGATATCATGGAACTTTTGGAGGATGCTTTTGGTTAGGTGATCTCCCCAAGAAGTTTACCAGATGATGGGAAATCTTTAGTGCAGATGATAGTATAGAGATCTAGAAAATTGAGAAAAAAGAGTTAACATTTTTAGCTATTTTATTGTTTAAGTATGAAATGTATCTGTTCATTTACTGTTTGAATTCATACTCCTTCTAAAGCTGCTCTTTATTTTTTCCTACTCCTTTTCAATACCTTATCTGTAAGTAGGAAAGTTCTACCCATCAGCATTAACCATTTTCTTCACCTCCCACCCACAATAACTCACTCCCCCAGCTTTCCTGTCATTTATAACTTGGGGAATTATAAGGGAAAAGAGACAACAAAAACTACAAAAAAGGTATAAGAGTAAGAAGAGGCAGTATGATGGTGGAAACAGATTTTTAAATCAGAGAACCTGGATTTAGTTTTCATTCTGCTACTTACTAAATGATTGTATATCTTTGTGTAACACCATTTGAACTCTCTTCACCTCAAATTCCTAATCTGTAAATTAGGGAATAGTAAATGAGGTCAGGTGTGGTCTGTGCAAGCCCTTATTGATATTATTTATTAAAGGAAAATTGAGAAAAGGGTTTTGAACTTTCTATTAGACCAAAAATAGAGGCAATAAAATGAAAGTTGCTGAAGAAAACTAGTTTCTCCTTCTCCTTTTCCCCATGAGCACTGAGGTAGGGACAATACTTGTTTGGTTTAGTACTTTCATTATGGAGATGAATTCTCTGAATAGATTTTCCCTGGTAGGGTGAGACTTTCTCTCTCTCTTCAGGGAATAGAAATTTAGGATTTAGGAAACAACACCAGACCCTCTACTTATTTATCTGCCTGTGTCCCTGGACTGTCCATTTGCCCTTCTCCAGCTCTCCTTTGAAACTGAAATATAAAAAGAAAAGGGCTATCCACATCCTTACTCAATGTGACTGTGCAAACCTATTTTGTTCTTACTTTGTATTCAAGACACACACGCTCCTTCTCCTGTAGTATTTGCTGATATACTTTGCACTCCAGCTGCTGCAATATTTAAATCAGTGATTCAGTACACAGACCACACGATGTGCCACTACACTCCAACAAGCAAGGTCTGTCTCTCCGTGGGGACAGAGGATCTAAGCATCTGTCATTCTCTTCCCGTCACTTATAATTAACCACACACCCCTTTACACACATAAATATTTATGTGCAAAAATAAAACTCCCTGGTGCTTTAAGCCAATCTCTCTTCTCCTCAGTGAGCTTTGAAAGTTGCCAAAATGAATGTTTTACTTAATTCAAGACTCTATAAGAAACTCTTTAGTGTGAAGAATTTATAACACGTAATTATAGTCCCAGAAAATAATTTTAAAACTTTGGAGTTAGAAGTAGAATACATGCAAATTTCTAGAATGTGAGCTTAATGAGGGAGTGATATTTGTTGTCTGTCTCATTGACCCACCCCAAGTGTTTAGAACAGTCCCTCGTATAAAGTATGAGCTCAATGAATATTTTTTGAAAGTTGAATGAATGAATGTACAGAAACCCCAAATATGAGGCATGATTCTGCTGTTTAGGATGAAGAATTTAAGACTAGAACATCTGGGAAAACATTGTAGAATCTGAAAATACTTTGATATTAAGTGAGAGTAAGCCAGAGTGAGAAATAATCACCCACTTATTTATTAATTGACTCAACAAATCATTTAACTATTGTCAAGCATCATTACATTAAGTCCTGAAACTTTTATAAAAAATAAATAATGGTCCTTACCCTCAAGGAACTCTTGGCTTGTGTGTGATTCTCAAAGGATGGTGCATGGATCTCCTACCTGTATTTGTTAAAAGTGCAGATTCCCAGGTCCCACCCCAAACCAACTGAATCAGAATCATTGAGGATGATCCTGGGAAACTGTATTTTCAACTTGAGAAGCTGGTCTAGTGGAACTTCTGTTATTTTACTGTTTCTCAGCAATTACCATTCAGGTAATATTTACATTGCCACAGCCAAACATCCCTTAGTGAATCAATAGAATGTAATAATATTAAGGTAACATGACCGTTTTAGATTAGTTGTTCAGTGTCTTATTGATTGGAGCCTACAAAATGGTCCTCTTTTTTTTTTCATCTTTATTTTTATTTATTTTTTTGCTTTATAACAAATTTAATCAGTTATACATATACATATGTTCCCATATCCCCTCCCTTTTGCGTCTCCCTCCCACCCTCCCTATCCCACCCCTCCAGGCGGTCACAAAGCACCGAGCTGATCTCCCTGTGCTATGCGGCTGCTTCCCACTAGCTATCTGCCTTACGTTTGGTAGTGTATATATGTCCATGCCGCTCTTTCACTTTGTCACAGCTTACCCTTCCCCCTCTCCATATCTTCAAGTCCATTCTCTAGTAGGTCTGTGTCTTTATTCCTGTCTTACCCCTATGTTCTTCATGACACAAAATGGTCCTCTTTAAAACCAACTTTACTGGGACTGTATTTTGAGATGAGTTAAAAAGACAAACATGTAGCGCATGTAGACTTTCAGAAGCAGGCCTAAACTGAATTTCCTGCATGTTCACTAAGTTCCTAAACTTCTGCAAATAGTGTTTGAAACTTGCCTCAGCCCTCACCAATTTCAAGTATTCCAGTGTCTCCATTAAACTGTCCCGCTCAGCACTAACTCCAGAATTGACTGACACCTGCACACCTTCTTGAAAAGACTAATTAGGTCTTCAGTGCCTAAGGTGTAATCAGAATCAACTACCACCTGTCTCAGGATGACACAGCCTTAACATTCTGAATGTTTAGCTTTAATTATGTGTTTGTGTAATTTAGTGCAATTTTTTATGACTACTGACATAGCACATCTTTAAACAACTTTGCTGGCCTCCTGTAGATTGTAAGATCCATTTCCCAGTTTTGCTTCCCCATTGGAATATCTTCTTGGACCTCACTTCAGCAGGCAGAGCCTTTCACATTTTTAATTGTCTAATGTCTTGTTCACTTCTACTCTTGGATATTTCCACATTGTTTAACTCTGTGATTTTTTTCTGGCTCATGAATCATGTCCTTTATAGATCCTGACATCTTTAATAACCACTCTCCCCATTTTGACATCCATGCCAATCTTTCTCCAATTCCTCAACAATTATTTTTGAAATGATTTGCAAAAGTTTAATATTTAATTATTTTCCTTGTTCTATGACTCAGAACTGTGTTGTTTACCATTTCACTAAATAGAGAGTACAAACTAAGAGTTGATCACATACTAGTGTTGGTTATTATTTATATAGTAGTATATTATAATCTTATCCTCTGTGGAAAAGGTATATTAAATTTAATGCCAGCCAGAAAAATGAAAATGGTTTGGGAATTGCAAACATTGGTCACTGAGCTAGATGCAAACACCTCCTCAACATTTTTTTAAAAACAGATTAATAATGATTTCAGATAGCACCATTTAATGTCTTAATGTTAAACTGTTCATATTTGCTGTTAATCAAAACAATTTTTTCAATTCAAAGTGATGGTACTTAATGTTCTGTTAATTATACAAGAAGCTAATCAATTTGTCCCTTAAATGGATGTTCAACTGATTAAGAGAAGCTAATCATCAGTTATGAAATCCATACGGCTCAGATGAGCCAGTGATAAAATGCTTCTGCTAACTTGGGGCCAGTAATTCTGTCTCCTTAAATTACCTCTTATTTCAGTTGGCAGAAGTTATTTTCTTTTCTTAAATATGTAAGTGTTATACTCTTACTTGTGGATTGGAAATTAAAGCCCAGCTTAGCCTATAGTTAAGGAATCAAACCAAGGACAATGTTATGGTAGTTCAATTTTGTGTGTAATCCCTAAAGGAAAATAACTAGGCACAGGAAATATAATTCAATACTAAGAATAGACTGCTATGAATGAAATAAGACTATTTATAAGTTTAACTCCCCTCAATGCTATAAACAGGGGTTAGGTATGTTAATTGTTCAGTACTCTAAAAAGATCATTTTTCTGATAATACCATCCATTCAACAAATTTTATTAAGCATCTGTTAAATATCCTGTACTGTGCTAGACACCAAAAATGTAAGTAAGGGCATATAAGGCACAGTTCCTGATCTTAAAAGGCTAACAAAGAATCAAAAACAACCACCATGGTAGAGCTTAAAAGTCCTATTCACAAGAAAAAATAAATTCTATCTATGTATAGTGACAAATGTTAACTGGATTATTATGGTGATCATTTCACGATATATGCAAATACCAAATCGTTATGTTGAACACCTGAAACTAATATAATGCTATACGTCAATTATACCTCAATTAAAAAAAATTTAAGCAACCAAAATGACAGATAATTAGATACATTTTTACCTATGAGTTACTCAAAAATAAACAAATAAAACAAAAAAGAAAGAGAAGCAGAGTCATATTGCAATGTGCTAAAGCTTATACATCAGAGATTAACAGGTGGATAAAAGCTACTCATGCCAGAAAAAAGCAAAGTTCAATGACTCCAAATTCAACTGACTGGCAGGCAGAATGCCTGGCCTCTAATTCTAGCTTTTAGCTGTCACTACCATCCTATTTGACTTTGAGAGTATTTAAATTCTCTCTGTATTTCAACTTTCTCATCTGTAAAAAAGAAAAAAAAAAAAGAAAAAAAAATGGCAGTGAATTTTCCAACGTACAGTAGAGGTCAATTTTAGATCACTTGGAGGAAAACCAGCACATCCTCAAGGGCTTCTGTACTAGGAATCCAAATGCAAAGTTCATTGGTCAATCAATCATTCAGTCAGTAAGTATCTATTGATTATCTACTGAGTGCTCTTCAAGAATGCCAGGCCCTGTGGGGAAAGAGGAAATAAAATGATTACTTTCTTAATTAGTTGCCAGCCTTGTTAGGAAGAAAACAATTAATATGCAACAATAATGAAGAAGGAAATAAATGAATATTTATTGGGTGACTATTATATGCCAGACACTGTTATGCTCTTTAGACTGCAAGGCGTTTTCACATCTTATATTATTTAAGAGTGAGCAAGTGTATATAATCAAATACTAAACTGTTTAGTCTATTAAGATCTGTATAAAGTTGGAGGAGAGAGATACCAGTTATGCTACATTCAGAGATAGCTCCACTGAAGTTAGAGGATTTGAACTAGGCCAAGATGTAGAACTCTTTGGAGCAAGTGAAGTTGGACAGAAAGCAACACATTCCAGAGTAAAGGGATCAAACCCCAAAGAGGCAAGGAGCAGAAGCTGATTATGGTGGGTTTATGGGCATATGCTTTTACTGAAACAGAGGTCATATAGACAGATGATGGGAAACTAGAAATGGATTTTGAATGCCTAATTTAAAATTTGCAGGAATGTTAATTTAAGAGAAAGTGTGTAGAAAGAAAGAAAATATTTGAAATTGGGATAGGATGAAATTTCTAGAGTTGGGAACTCATGTGATAAAAGAGGTTTAAGGGAGATTGATCTGGTAATGTCATATTGACTAGATTTTAGGGTTCAGCAACTAGACCATCAGGAGATTGGCTTTTTCTGATCCCATATTTCTGATTTCTGTAACACCCAAATCACAGATTTTGTTCTTATCTTTTGCAGAATAACATATCACTGAGAGATTTTAGATCTGCTATTTGATTTACTGAACCTGCAGTAACAGATGGCTCATGCAATATAAAGTGTTAATCCTACTTTTTCAATTTGAGAATTGTCATGCAAAGATTTTCTCAAAAAGAGGACAGTTGTTTATTTGCCCAACTTATATTTCTTCACGGTCTTCCTATCTATCTTTGTTTTAGCTCAACCCTGAACCAAAAGTCAGCAAAATAATGCCATTAATCCTTTTCTTCCTTCAATATCCAGGCACAGTGAGTGCCTGGCCGAGGTGAAATGGGGCCATGACTCCTGTGGGGTCCTCAAAGCTTTCTGTGGAATGAGAAGTTGGAGGTCAAAGAATCAAAATGAAAGTTGCCACAGCAACTGCTCTCTCTGCACGGTGACTGGAGAGAGCTTGAAAAGAAGAAGAAGGGAGGAGCAGTGAACAAGAAGGAGAAAAGTGGAGATAAAGTGGGTGTTCTTTTCAAGTCTAGAAGAGGAGCCATGGGGCCAGTTCAAGACACAAGCTCAGTTCTGCAATTGCCTAGAGCATCTTAGGAAACTCCTGGGCAACACCCTCAGCAGAAGCATTCACCTCTGTCTTTCCTCCTCTGTTTCCCCTCTCTCTATGTATCTCCAATCCACAACCCCCCTCCTTTGCCAGAAACCAGTGTTTTTTTATCCAGACCTACTATTCAAAGGGGAAAGAAGGAGAATTCTTTGGTAGCACACAGGAGCGGCTGACATTTGATTTTTATGGAGAGTACATTTTTACAAGTTATGCTTCATGACTGTGTACCTATCTATCTATCTATACATCTGTCATAAATATATCTTAACTTGATACCCTTTTGTAAGCAGGAACATAGGAATCTTGATTTTCAGGCCTATCTGGGATCCTCAAAAATATTCCTAACTACCATATTTTGTCCCTTATTTTTCCTATCCCTTCCTCCCTGGCTCTTCTCCCCTCACTGTCTTCTCCTCTTCTCCATTCATGGCAGAAAGCATACAAAGCAAAAGAAAATATGGGGACTTCCCTGAAGGAATACTGACTCTAATAGAGGAGGCTGACTTTCCGGAAAATGTAGACTGTACAGGGGGACACCCAAACAGCACACTCTTGTTTCTTCATCGTTTTTTTCAATGGCCAGAGGACTTCCCTCTTTCATACATCAGTGGGTCTGAAACTGGGTCACTTTAACCACGGCACTATTCATCAAGGTTTCAAGAATCATTGTGCTGCAGCCCTCGTGCTGCTTTCTTGCCTCTCACAGAACCCCGGTGGGGATAAGGTATTTTCATCTCTACCAGAATAGCTTTATCACTCAGGCATGCGCTCCTGGCCATTGAACACAACACAGAAATGCTGAGATATCCCTCTGTGCTGGAGAGTTAGAAGAGAAGATCATCTAGTCTAGAGCCTGCATGGAACTTACTGAACCCTTTTAATATTCAGTTTTTTTATTTCTGAAATCAGACATACTCCCATCATTTCTAGTTTTTTGGTCTCTTCCCTCCTGCTCCACACCCCCTCTCTTTTACACACACACACACACACTCACATACACTTCTCTTATTCTATTTTATAGCAAAGAGCTCCTATCTAGTTCCCTGTATTTTTCTCCATTTCAATTGCATGTAAAAACATCAGCAATGATTCTAAAGCCATAAATTTTATGATTTGGAAATACTATATTCTAACTAGCTAACAGTGCATGGAGCATCTGTACACTGTTTCAGACCAAGTTCTGACTACTATACTTCCATAGTGTCGTAAGCCCACTCTGTGATCAATTTTGTAATAGGAAATGGGTAAGTTTTAATAAATATTAGTCAAGTTCACCCACTCTGAACTGGTCTTCAGATTTCTTGTCAGTCCCTAGATTTCAATCACAGCTATTGCTGAAGTAATAATTCTCCATTGCTAATCAATAATAATTTCCATTAGCTAATCAATGAGCTTCCTCGTAAGAACTTTGACAGTTATCTGAGTATTAAAATAGAGGAATGGGATGGAGTAGAAAAACTAACATTGATTTTTTTTTAGTCAGACATAGTATCAGACATGTACAAGTTTTCATCTTAACCTCATTGTGATGATTTGAAAACAGAATAATAGGACTCTGATAGCCAAGGATTCAATGGCTTCAAAACATACTGGGGGGCTTCCCTGGTGGCGAGAGTGGTTGAGAGTGGTTGAGAGTCCGCCTGCTGATGCAGGGAACACGGGCTCATGCTACGGTCCGGGAAGATCCCACCTGCCGCGGAGCGGCTGAGCCCGTGAGCCATGGCCACTGAGCCTGCGCATCTGAAGCCTGTGCTCCACAACGGGAGAGGCCACAACAGTGAGAGGCCCGTGTACCGCGAAAAAAAAAAAAAAAAAAAAAAAAAAAAAAAATACTGGGTCTATTTGTCCTACAATTATGACAAAGAAATATTTTCACATTTTTTCTTCTAAAGCAGTAATCTGGTATCATACCTGTTATATTAAATAATATTCCATTTTAACCTATTTAAAATTCATTTTTAAAATTAAAAATACTTTTTTGACTCTTCTTAGAATGTTTCAGACACATACTGCTACATTAGACACATTTCACACCCACATTAATCAAAGCTCAGAGAAATCATTACTAAAGATGTGAGATTGAACACTGTCTTTTGAGACATCTAGAGCAGACACTATACTGCACAGAAGACAATATCTGCCCTCCTTCCACTTTTCAACAAATCTCTACTAAAAATTTTTATAATCCAAAGAAGCCACTACTCAAGAGAAATTGTTGAAATCTTTACAGCCAGATCTATTTTTTACTTTACTGGGTAAACAAACAAACAAAAGAATAATCAGTGGTAGATGTGGTTATATTATAGAAATCCTGCTCTTAGACTTGGAAAAGTTTAAGAGAATGGAAGTTATTTTTCTCCAGAAAACCATATTGCTCTCCATTAGTAGTGATATTGTAATTTACTTTTACAAAGCACATTGACATCAAGGGTCAGCAATGTTTTTCTTGAAAGTGCATTCATTCTTTATTCAAAAAATATGTGACATTTATTATGCACACAAATTCAACATACTGGGGTTACACCAAAGCAATCTTGAGAAAGAAAAACAGAGCTGGAGGTATCACACTCTGACTTCAGGCTATACTACAAAGCTACAGTAATCAAAACAGTATGGTACTGGCACAAAAATAGACATATAAATCAAAGAAACAGAAGAGAGAGCCCAGAAATAAACCCACACAACTATAGTCAATTAATCTACAACAGAGGAGGCAAGAATATACAATGGGAAAAGACAGTCTCTTCAATAAGTGGTGCTGGGAAAACTGGATAGCTACATATAAAAGAATGAACTCAGAACATTTTCTCACACCATAAACAAAAATAGACTCAGAAAGGGTTAAAGACCTAAGTATAAGACATGGCACCACAAAACTCCTAGAAGAAAGCACAGGCAGAACATTCTTTGACATAAACCATAGCAGTATTTTCTTGGATCTGTCTTAGCCTAAGGCAAAGGAAATAAAAATAAAAATAAACAAATGGAACCTAATTAAACTTAAAAGCTTTTGCACAGCAAAGGAAAGCATCAACAAAATGAAAAGACAACACGCTGAATGGGAGAAAATATTTGCAGATGTTATGACAGATAAGGGGTTAAAATCCAAAATATATAAACAGCTCATACAACTCAATATCAAAAAGCCAAACAACTTGGTTATAAAATGGGCAGAAAAAAATAAATAAGTGGGCAGAAGACCTGAATAGACATTTTTCCAAAGACGATATACAGATGGCCAACAGGCACATGAAAAGATGCTCAACACTGTAAATCAAAACCACAATGAGATATCACCTCACACCTGTCAGAATGGCTATCACCAAAAAGACTGCAAATAACAAATATTGGCAAGGATGTGTCTAAAAGAGAACTCTTGTTGATGGGCATGTAAATTGGTGCAGCCACTATAGAAAACAGTATGGAGGTTCCTCAATAAAATAAAAATAGAATTACCATATGATCCAGCAATTCCACTCCTGGATATATATCCAAAGAAAACAAAAACACTAATTTAAAAAGCTATATGTATACCAATGTTGTAAATAACAACAGCATTATTTACAATATCAAAGCTATATAAGCAACCTAAGCGTCCATCAACAGATGAATGGATAAAGAAGATGTGGTATACATATATACAATGGAATACTACTCAGTAATAAAAAGGATGAAATTTTGCCATTTACAATAACATAAATGGACCTGGAGGGTATTGTGCTTAGTGAAATAAGTGGGACAAGAAAGACAAATACTGTATGTTGTCACTTTTATGTGGAATCTGAAAAATAAAACAAATGAGTATAATAAAACAAAAGCAGACTCACGGATATAGAGAACAAACTAGTGGTTACCAGTGGGGAGGGAGAAGAAGAGAGAGGCAAGATAAGGATAGGGGATTAAGAAGCACAAACTACTGTGTATAAAATAATTAAGCTACAAGGATATATTGTACAATCAGGGAAAATAGCCAATATTTTATAATAACTTAAAATTGAGTATAATCTATAAAAATTTAGAATCACTATGTAGTACACTTGAAACTAATATAATATTGTAAATCAACTATACCTCAATAAAACTTTTTTTTAATTTAAGAAAAAGGAAAATTTGTTTAAAAAAAAAAGACTGGGGTTACAAGATTCCTCTTTTTCTGGGACTTATATTCTAGAGCAGTGTTATATAATAGAACTTTATGCAATGATGGAAATGTTCTATTATCTCTGCTGTCCAATATGGTAGCCACTAGCTACATGTGGCTACTGAGAACTTGAAATGTGACTAACACAGTTTGAAAACTGTATTTTGTATTTTATTTAATTTTAATTAAATTTATATTTATATAGCCATAAGTGGCCAGTGGCTATATATTAGTGTGGTTTAGTGCATGCACTAGTGAGGGTGGAGGGTGTAGTGAGGGGGTAGAAACGGACTCCATAAATACTTAACTGAATAAGAAACATCAAATTATACTAAGTGCAAAGAAGTAGGGTGATGTGATAGAGAGTGTTTGGGAGGCTACTTTAGAATGGGTGGTTGAGGAAGGAATCTGACAGAGTGACATTTAAGCTGCCATCTGAATGACAAGAAGGATCCATGAAAATATCAGAGGATGAGCATCACAAGGAGAGGGAACAGCTAGTGACAAGCCCTGAGGTGAGAACCAGTTTGGTGTTCCAACACCAAGGACAGAAGGGAGACCAGTGTGGCTGGACTGGAGGGCAGAGAGTAAGAGGAGGGCAATAGAGTTGAAGCTAGTGAGTTATAAATACACCTGTATTTGTTTCCTAAGGCTGCTGTAACAAAATACCACAAACTTCGTGGCTTAAACAGCATAAATTATATTCTCTCACAGTTCTGGAAGCCAAAAGCTGAAATTAGGGTGTCAGCAGGACCTACATCCTCTAAAGGCTCTAGGCTCTAGGGGAGAATCTTTCCTTGCCTCTTCCCAGCTTCCACCAGCTCTCAACAAGCGCTGGTGCTCCTTGTCTTATAGCTGTATTGCTCCAATCTCTGCCTTCGTCTTCATGTGGGCTTCTTCTCTATACCTCCTCTGTCTCTGTGTCCTCTCGTCTACTTATAAGGACACCAGTCATTGGATTTAGGGCCCACTCTACTCCAGTGTGACTTCATTTTAACTTAATTACATCTGCAAAGCCCTATTTCCAAGTAAGGTCACATTCTGAGGTTCCAAGTAGACATGAATTTTGGAGAGGACACTATTTAACCCCCTACAGCACCCATTTTGTAAGACTGTTTTTTTTTTTTTTTTTTGCGGTACGCGAGCCTCTCACTGTTGTGGCCTCTCCCGTTGCGGAGCACAGGCTCCGGAGGTGCAGGTTCAGCGGCCATGGCTCATGGGCCCGGGCGCTCCGCGGCATGTGGGATCTTCCTGGACCGGGGCACGAACCTGTGTCCCCTGCATCGGCAGGCGGACTCTCAACCACTGCACCACCAGGGAAGCCCTGTAAGACTTTGAAAGCCAGATTAAGGAGTTTGACTTTTATCTTAAATGTGATAAGAAATCTACTGGGAAATTCGGAGTAAGGGAGTGACTAATATGATTTATGCTTTTAAAAAATCATTTTGACAATAGGGAGGAGAAGCAAGGTGGAAGTATGGAGACCAGTAAAGAAACAATTACAGGAGCCCAGACATGAGAGGACAGTGGCTTGGATATGGCAGAGTTGGTGGAAATGGAAGAAGCAGGCATATTTGAAAGATGTTTGGGAGGTAAAGGGGATGGGATTAACTGAGAGATTAGGTATGGGAATGAGGGGAAAAGAAAAATCAAGGAAAACTCCTAGATTTGGGGTTTGAGCAAACAGTAAGTGGTGTTGCCACTTATAGGCCAGGGCAGAGTGTGACTGAAACAGGTTCTGTTGGTGATGTTAAGTTTGAGATGCTTTTTAGATAGTCAGGTAGAGATACTGCTAGGTAATTTCACATGCAACTATAGAGTTCTGAGTAGTCAAATCTGGAGATGTAGATTTGGAGATTCAGATGAAGAAACTAAGGCACAGAGAAGCTAGGGAAGTTTTCCCAGGTCACACAGCTAGTAAATAATGGCAGAGGTAGAGTTAGAACCTGAGAAGTCTGGCTCCAGAATCCATTCTTTAACCAATTTGCTGTACTACTCATTAGTACTTAAAAGGACCTGAGCTAACTGGAACATAATGTATCTAATGAGAATATACCCAATAAGAATTCAGCAATGTCCTGATCAAGTACAATCACACAAAAATAATTGTTTATTTACACCAACTATCAGAATTTAGTAATTAAACTGTAGCAACAGTTGATGCCATACCTTATAATTAACATAGATCAGTTTTTAAAATGGCATCCATGATTAGTGACAAATAGCAAAATACTTCAGTTTATAGTCACTGTATTTACTACCAAGAGAGAATGTGGCACTGGTAAAAAAAATTCAAACTTTTGAAAAAGAGAAAAGTAGGAGATTTTAGAAAGATGTAGTGTACACTGTAGACTCTTTTCTTTGGGGACTTTTGGGAGGCAAGAATTCACAGTGGTTAAAAGCACAGATGGCTCTGTGCCCTGCCATGTCCTCAATGTGGGACACTGGGAAAGTTTTTAACTTCTCTTGCTTCTATCCTCTAACTATCTCTTAGAGTTATGGTAGGAATAAAGTGAGATTATACACAGAAAATGCTTAGAACACTGCCTGGCACATAAGAAATACTCAAAAAATGTTAACCATTTTCAGACTTCCTCAGTCTGTCTGTCTTTCTGGCCTTAGTCTGAAATTATTGTCTAAATATGAGGTGGCAAATGTTAGACCCTCTTCAGAAGCTCCCCCCAGTATGAAAGGGTCCACTCTACTGCCTGTATCTCTTCCTTATCTCTGCTCTTGGGAGCTAAATGTTTTCTTCAGGAAATCATTCAAAATCCCAATTGTTAACCATGAAATTACACTTCTAGAATTTGCCAAATTTATTCTAAAAAAGAATTAAGAACTTATGCTCAGATTTAGCTGCAATGTTGTCATTAATAGTGAAGAAATGAATTCAGAAGAAGGTAATAACAGCAACAGAGGATTGTTTGGATGAATCGTGGAGCACAACACACACAATAGTCTCTTAAGCAATTCTAAAAAGAATGTACAAAAATATTGAGTGACGGGGAGTGAAGTTCATAACATATTTTTTTCATTTTTAAAAAGCATGCTACAATGCAGCATATGCTCTATGGTACTATTTTTTTTAATGTATAAGTTAATATAAGCACAGAAGGTGTCTTGAAGGTTTTCACCAAAATGTAGCACATCATCCACTCACCCCTTCCATTAACATTGCAGTGGTCTACTAGCTAGTCTAGAAAACCAGCCATTCTTGTGTAAACTCAGCCTAAACCTTCTCTTGCAAAGCAGAGACTGGGAGAAGAAAGGGGACACACTGGTTACAACTGGAAGGTAGGAGCAGCAGTCTGAACCTTCTAATTCTTCCCTGTATACCTCTTCGTGTTGAAGGACTTTCCGCTGGGGTTTCTCGTGTCAATGTCCACAAGTAGCTAAAGGAGTCGTAGATGACAACAGAAGCAAAAGTTACTGTATTTCCTGCGTAGGACTTTGCCCATGGTCACTGCTGTGGTTCTAGGGCCATTATCCTACCCCTGACCTAGGCCTTTCAAATGATTTTATGATTATTCAGGGATTTGAAATTGTTCAAATAGTGAATGATCAAAATTAATCTCCCTGGGCTTCCCTGGTGGCGCAGTGGTTGAGAGTCTGCCTGCCGATGCAGGGGACACGGGTTTGTGTCCCGGTCCGGGAAGATCCCACATGCCACGGAGAGGCTGGGCCCGTGAGCCGTGGCCGCTGAGCCTGCACCTCCGGAGCCTGTGCTCCGCAACGGGAGAGGCCACAACAGTGGGAGGCCCACATACCGCAAAAAAAAAAAAAAAAAAAAAATTAATCTCCCTGCTTTGTATCACTAATGGCAATATTTTTTAAAACAAATTATAGATTCAATTTATTACTATATTTTTAGTTATGAAATACATGCAATCCTTTTTAACCATAATAATTGAGAGTGCTTGTTTTAACTTCAGAAATGGAAGGGATTTCTATGTGTTAAAGTAATCCATATTTAAGGTCATTAAATCTTTTTATAATACATTCAGATGGTCATTCCACAGTCTCTGGTAAGAGATTTATGATTAACCATAAAAGTTCATAGTAAAATGTCAGCTTCACATATTTTAATGAAGATGCTATAATATTTGTTCTAATTTTTGAGATCACTTTCAGTCCCTGGCATTTGTAAGCAAAGAAGAACCCTTTTAATGAACATTAAAGTACATTTTCTCCAAGCTTCAATGTTTCCATCACTTGGAACTATAAGTATAAATTAGCTGGTAATTTGTAAACTAAGATCAAACAAATGAAATTGGCAGTTTTTGACCTACCCAAAACTGACAATTTCATATGGTTCATCCTAATATAATTAAATGTATATAAATGATTTTTTAAATAAAGCCCCCTAAAAATATTTTTAAACAATTATTTTTACACAGATATATTTGTTATATACAACAGAGTTTATTTGTTTGTTTGTTTTTAATCTGAGATTTAACAAAAGTTTTATAATCAGTATGTTCTAAGGGAAACAGGAACAGGGAGACATTAAGTATAAATTATGTAACTTGCTCTAGGAAGTAAACCGGTTAAATGGGCAACCAGGGAAAGGGCCTCAGAGCTAAAATAATTTTTTATCCATTCAACAGATATTTGTTGAACTTATATATGTGGCAGGCACTGTACCAAATGCTGAGAACACACCAGTGAACAATTCTCTCATGGAAACTGTGGTCCAACTTTTTTACTTAATTTTATGTAAATATTCTCACAAGTATATTTCTTGTTTCTAGGGAACATTTAGCTACTATTTATATGTTTTTCTCACACTAATAAAATATTTTTATTGTTTTATATATGACATCAAAAATATTATTTTTTGCAATGAGTTTATATTCTTACTCATGTACCACTGTCACCCCTGTTGCATTTTTTAAATTGTAGTAAAATACATTAAAAATTTACTGTTTTAACCATTCTGGCAATATGGTTTTTGTTATCAAGTGTGTAAGGAAAGTGTTCAAACTATGTTCATTTAATACTATAGATCTATGTGCATTGGACATTGTGGATCTGTCTAATGAAGTACCAAAAGTTCAAAAAGTAGGAAACTAAATCAAAAAGAGAGTGTAACCTTTGGGGAACTGGCAATCAGTGCATGGTAGCGACTTGGCAGCAAGTTCTAGGTCAGTGTTTCCCAAACATGTTTGATTATAATGTGGTGATGAAAAATCAACAGCTCATAAAATATAATAAGCATCTGGATTAAAGTAGACAGTAAAAAAAAATGGTCTCTGAGAAAATGTTACTGCTGTTAGACATAATTAAAATTTCATCCATAACACAAATGTGTGTGATACACGCTGAAGATCATGGGAAATTCGACATACGTTGCTGTTTAGATTAAGTTGGTAAAATGGTCAAATATGACTCTGCATTAATTAACAAATTGAACACCAGTCAATTATGCTTCAGGTGACATATGCAACTTCCTTTGCTCTTAGAATTGCCCACCATATCTTGAAGACAGACTTTTGCATACTAAGAGCAACAGAAATATGCTTAGTATTTTTCTCACATATATTTTGGAAACACACTTTTAAAGAAAATATTGCTCCCACCAGGTTTTGGGGGTTGTTTTTGTTTTTGCTGAACCTATTAATATCTTAGGACAGTTTGGGAACACTCTTTTACCTGCCATGGGAAGCTATAAAGGATTAATGAAAAAGGCTTTGGTCATGTGTGGCACCTCACCTTATATTTCAAAAGGTTTTATGAACACTGAGAATACCTTCCAACTTATGTGGCTATAAGTGATCTCCCCTACTTATTTACCAGGTTGGGACATTATAGAAAGCTAAGATGATCAGTTAATTAATTAAAGTGTTCCTTCTTTAGATTTTAAAGTCGGAGAGACAAGGAGAGAATCAGCTCCTGGTTTATATCCCTAATCAGCTCCTTATTTAAAGCATCTAGCATGTTACCTTTCAATGTCTGTGAAAAAGAGGCAGTATGGCCTAGTCAGACACACCTGAATTCAAATTCTAACTCAACCTCTTAATAGCTGAGCGACCATGGGCAAATTCGTTAATCTCAGGATTTGTTAATCCTGTATTATACGATGGTGACAACTCGTTCCACTATTGCTGTGAAAAGTAAGTGAGATAAATATAATGTGTCCAGTACAAAACTTGGGCACACAATAGAGACTCAACAAATGTAAGGTCCTTTCCCTTACTTATATATTCTTCATACCAGAGTCAATCCGGAAAAAAAATTATAAAGTGAAGCCCCCTTGCACTTTCCCTTTTAGTACCCAAAGACATTTTCACTTGTGGTGGGTTGATTAGGGCTAAGGTATAATTCCTGGATGTTCAAATTCCCTCTTTTGTCATTACAGTTAATTGGTTGAAAAAGTTGGTGACCTTTAAGGTTTCTTTCAGCGCAGGAATTCTTTCAGCTCATCATTCCCTCCTCTCCTCCCTACCAAATTTCTACCTAATCTGATAAACTAGGCATCAGGGAAAACCTACAGCATATTGCCCAAGGCCTCCAGAGGCAATTTTCTGGGCACAAGCAATTAGCTGTCCTCGGCAACATTGCACAGTAGGCAAAGCTTTCCTCCTCCCTCTCCTGCAGTACTCACCCCCATACCTGCAGGATTCCTCAGCTGCCTTCAGCCTGCCACAGCACTCACACCCACCTACAATTCTGACTTCTACCGGAACTGAGCCTCAAGCTCTAAACTTTCCCCCTCCATCCCCCTTTATAATCTTCTATTCTCTCTTTGGAGTTCATCTAAGCTAGGTTATACAAGGTAATCTGATTTAAACTTTTCTGATTGACACCTGCATTTTAAAGAAGAATGCGTTCATGGACATATATACACTACCAAATGTAAAATAGATAGCTAGTGGGAAGCAGCGGCACAGCACAGTGAGATCAGCTGGGTGCTTTGTGACCACCTAGAGGGGTGGGATAGGGAGGGTGGGAGGGAGGCACAAGAGGGAGGGGATATGGGGACATATGTAAATAAAGCTGAGTCACTTTGTTATACAGCAGAAACTAACACACCACTGTAAAGCAATTATACTCCAAAAAAGATGTTAAAAAAAATTTCTAAGATAAAAAAAAGAAGAATGTGTTGGCATAAATAGTGAAATGTTTATGGGAAATATTTCTGAACCTTTGAACCATTAAGATGCCCTTTGCACACTCTAGGCTACCAGATCTTGCTCTACAGTTTTATCTCATCAAAAGAATAGAAGCCATTTCTTATATCCTTGCTTATGAAATATTTCCAATTATTATGATGTTATTTCTTTTGTGTTATGATTCCTACTCATCTGGTGTGAAACTCATAGGATTTAATCTATATCAAGTAAATTCAAGATAGAGTCACAGTGGCCACAGTGAACTTCTGTATTAGTTGTTTTGAAACGTCTGGTATAGGACTGCAAGTATCTCTCTGTCTGATAAATAAAGAGAGCTACTTTAGATCAGGAATTTGTTTGTTAATGTCCAAGGGAAGATATCACTAGAACAGAAGGAGGAAATGATAGAGACAAGACTCCCTGGGGCGTAACAGTTACACCCTACTGGCAGACTCCTTAAAATGAGACCTCTGAGCCCAGTGACTCTTTGCTGGAGGACCTGACTGCATGCTGCTGAGAACTGATGCAGATGGAGACTGCCAGAGGCTTCTCCTTGGAATGGGTCATTTTCTCTTTTCACTACTTTGACTAACCTGTGTTGTGTGCTAATTGTGTGCAATAGACCAGTGATTAATAAATTGAATATTAGCTACGTTTCCTCCATCTCCAATCCCGTGATTCTTACCTGGCCTTACCACTGGGCCCTATGTCAAAACACCAATCCCTGTGATAAATTAACCAATGCCAGTAGAGCTCTTAGAAAACATGCAAGTCTCAGTGACTTCTTTTTCATATTGCCCTTCAGTCTGTAATGCCTCACTATCCTTCCTCCATCTATATAAAATCAGGGGTCTCAAGTTGGTGGCCTAGGGTTTCTGTAGGGCCCTGGATATGTTTTGTTTGGCTATTTCATAGGGCCTATAATAGGTAATGAAGCACATATTATTCTTACCCAGCAACATAAACAGCTCAACACCTATTGTGTTGTACCTAGTCTACTTCATATACTTATGTTAACTGCACAGGTACTTGAGTTTGTCAACCCCCTACTCATCCTTCAAGACCTCTCATCATAAAATCATCTTTTCCATGAACATTTGAGAATTAATCCTTTGCATATTTACAGCAAGTTAGTTGCTAGTTGCATTAAGTTAGACTGCCTAGTCTTATGCAGGGGCTCTGAATATAATAGTTGACTGCAAATGCAACCCAGTGGAGTAGGTGTCATGGTGGAGATTTCAGAATGTGGCATCCAGGAAGCAAGAGGTATTTTGAGGCTGATTGAGCTTTTCTGTGCCTTTAAATTGCCCAGTGTAGGATGCTAACTCCTTTACATCTAGGAATGTCTAGTACAGGCTCTAGTACCTTCTAGTGGCTCTGGAGGCAGTACTTACCCTTATATCCTATATACACCATGTTAATATTTATACAAATTTCATTTGCATTATGGAACATCACTTTTCCCTCCCTCTCATGCATAAACTGAACTATTTGGACTACAGCCAGGACCCACTCCTTTGTTACCTTTCTGCTCCTCCAAGCAAAATAAGCAAAAGCAGCACATCCTGCCCTCAATTCATTCCTTCCATTGTCATGACTCTCCTAAGAGGATAAACATAATAATAATGAAAGTAATCACCAATTTTTTTTTTAAAGGCCTAAATCTAGTGTCTTGGAGCTTTTCTATGGGCCTACCATATAAGAACAATTCTCCTGGTATTTTGGTAACTGAAGCTCCTTGGACTGGAGATTGAAAGGACATAATATTATTCTAAGCCTTATTCTTTTGCAAACAACCTAATGGCAAAATTCCAGCATAATAATACTGGACGTTTACATAATGCCCTTTTCACAGGCATTCATAGTGCTTTGCAAAATTTTTATGCCTTTTTTAATATTAGATAAGAGAAGAGGGGAAGATGATTGATTTTCGATGGGGAAAGAGGGATAGGTAAAGCCTGGGGGAAAAAAAGTGTGAAACAGAAATCTTAACAGTGGATTCCTGACTCTGAACCTAATGTTTGTTCTCTCCAATATCCTTCTAATAGCAAAGAATTTTTTTCTTTTATTGAGTCTGCTATTCAATAGCACCAAGTGAATATTGAAAAGCAAAAGAAGAACATTAAAGTGGCCCTTAGAATTGGACACAGACAAGAAACATATTTAGAAGACAAGGTTTATTAAAAACAGGTTCCAAATAACCTATTTTTATGAATTAAGAAGCCAATAACAAGTCAAAATTAGGAGAAAATATTAAATACCCACAAAAGAAGCTGTATCTTTGTGTACCCTAATGATGGAAGATATAGGAAATTGTTAGCTAAAAAAAAGACCAGACTATCCTTAAATAACTTAGAGATAAAGAATAATAAATTATAATCCATCTGATAAATTTCTCAAAACAAAACAATACATTCAGCTTGGACTCACTTGGGATTTTTCAGAATACTAGATTTAGAAGAGAAAAAACAGTACCTGAAATAGAAAAGTGGGGCGGAGGGGGGAGGCAAGGAGTATATAGAGTGATTAAATTCTGAGCCTGATTAAAAAAAAAAACAGTAAAAAGAACTAGTGATGTCATAATAGCCCTAAGGATTTAAGAAGTTTCCTCAAATATATCTGGGGGATAAGAAACACTGGAGAGAAAATAGGTCCATTAATAAATGACAAATGAGAGGAGAGGAAATGAGATTTTGAAATAGTTGGGCTACTGAACTGCTTTTTTATTTTTTTATATATAAATTTATTTATTTTATTTATTTATTTTTGGCTGCATTGGGTTGCTGCGCTCGGGCTTGCTCTAGTTGCAGCAAGTGGGGGCTACTCTTCGTTGCGGTGCACGTGCTTCTCATTGTGGTGGCTTCTCTTGTTGTGGAGCACTTGCCTTACCACTGAGTACACCCAAAATGTAACAGTAAATTTCATCAATCCATTTTCTACTTCCATAAGCAAAGCACACTTCCTTTACAGATGTATAAAAACACACACACTCAAAGACACACATAGATGAATAAAGCTAGAAAATATTTTGGTTCCAATGTATTGTATCCATATATATTTAAAGTATATACAAAAGAATAGTTTTTTGCTATTTGTTTACTGATTTATTTGTTTACAGATTTACTTCTGTAGAAAGGATCTGAGGTGATTTATTAAAATAATAAAAAAGGGGAAAAGCCATTTAAAAAATCAGGACCGGGCTTCCCTGGTGGCACAGTGGTTGAGAATCTGCCTGCCCATGCAGGGGACACGGGTTCGAGCCCTGGTCTGGGAAGATCCCACATGCCGCGGAGCAACTGGGCCTGTGAGCCACAACTACTGAGCCTGCGCGTCTGGAGCCTGTGCTCCACAACAAAAGAGGCCGCGACAGTGAGAGGCCCACGCACCATGATGAAGAGTGGCCCCCGCTTGCCACAACTAGAGAAAGCCCTCGCACAGAAACGAAGACCCAACACAGCCAAATATAAATAAATAAATAAATTTATTAAAAAAAAATTTTTTTAAATAAAAAATCAGAACCAAGAAAAATATTAATTACGTTAGAAGATCATAAGCAGGGGTTAGGACCCAAATGTCCAAAGTCACAAAATTATCTCTGAGATTCCTAGTAAACCAGAAGAAAAGAAAAGCAAAACCAGTTTACTGACTTATCCCTAAGGAAAACTACATACCAATAGTTCTCTGAAGAGGCAACACTTTCTTTAGTACCCAATTCTGAGTGAAATTTGTGATGTGTGGTCACCTGTGGGCAGCAGTGGTGGCTGGGGAGAATAGGTGAGAGAATGATGTCTTAGATAATCTTTACAAGTGCAGGAAGTCTTCATAAAATTTTCTCAAGACCTCCCAAGTGAAAGGTGAAGGTGTGACACAAAATATGACTCAGAGGAGGCAGGCAGTTCTACAGATGGCCCAGAAAAAATGGATTCAAGCAAGCAGCTTTCTGCTGATGCATTGTGATCTGAGAAGAAAACTTGAAGTGGTATTGCTCAAAGGCCAATTCACAGATGACATAACAAAATCACCAGAGACTGCTTGTTAAAACTGTACTTTCTCCAGATCTACAAAGTAGGGACCTTTGGGGGATGAGCCTGGAAATCTGCAGCTTTTACAAGTTTCCCAGGGGATTCTTAAATACAACAGAGTCAAGAACCACTGCCCTGGAGCAGTGGTCTTTAGACTTACTATTTTTTGCTTGTCTATTCTAAAAGAATTTTGCAACACTAGGAAACTAGGTATCATTTCACATGTTTTTAGATTGACATCTAAACTTTTTTAGTGTAAGTTTAAGTGGTTAAAAAAATACAATTTCTGATGTAATATTGATGTTTTCAAATAAATCTCTTATGTCACTTTAAAATGTATACAATTAATCTTAAAAACGCATATGCAATAAAATTTAAATACATGAAAAAGCTCTTTAGCAGTTAAAATTTTTACATTTTTGGGGCTTCCCTGGTGGCGCAGTGGTTAAGAATCCGCCTGCCAATACAGGGGACATGGGTTCGAGCCCTGGTCTGGGAAGACTCCACATACCGTGGTGTAACTAAGCCTGTGTGCCACAACTACTGAAGCCCCTGTGCCTAGAGCCCATGCTCTGCAACAAGAGAAACCACCGCAATGAGAAGCCTGCGCACTGCAACAAAGAGTAACCCCTGCTCGCCGCAACTAGAGAAAAGCCCACGTGCAGCAAGGAAGACCCAAAAACAGCCAATAAATAAATAAATAATAAATTCTTTAAAAAAAACAATTTTTTTTACATTTTCTCCTTTTTCTCCTTGAACTCAAATTTCCATCCCATTTCTCTCATAGAATTTTATTCAAATGCAATGTATTTTATGCTTGAAGTCTTTTTTTATCACCCTATCATTCTTCTCTGCAAAATATGCATGTACATTGAAATTTTATTTTTTTATTTCATGTGACCTTAAATTTCTAAGTGTTAAAATTTCTTCAGAATTGCATTAGCATTATAATTATTAGTAAGTAGTACACATTGACAAAAAATAGACATTTTCATAATAATTTTTAATTATAATAAATTATTTTAGAAATGCTTCTATTAATTTGATGGGTAGACTGTTTTCCCCCTTATTTAATTCTTGTATTAATTGGTGAATATTATTTATGGCTAGAATAAGACAGACTTCAGCATCAATTTTATTCATAGTTTTTGCTTTACATAAAATACACACTTAGAAAAATTGTTTACACAAAGTAAATAGGAGTGGAAGGTGTTTTGTTATAGCAGTGTCACTCAGATCTTTGAAATCCTTCTGAATTATAAGCCAAAACCCATATAGTAATTTATCATCAAAAATTTATATTTAATAAATTTAAGCTGACAATTTGATTAGGTCATTCTTCAGTTTTGTTGAAAGCAAAGAATTGGAAACCACATGACCTGCAAAAGAATTTGTAATCCAATCATTAATAATCATTCACTCTCTTTAACCCCCAACACCAACCTTGTGGTGAGTTTAATGCCCTAGAGGTTTTTACACACCCCCCAAAGCACACCACTGAAGTAAGATAAGTCACTGAAGTAAGATTTCAGGTGATTGAAAGGTATTCTATTTTAACAAGTGTAAAAGTGTGATTAGGAAAGGGGAGATAGGAAAAGCCACCAAGGGGCATTTTCAGGCAGATCCACTTCAGTAAAAGAGTACTTGTGGAAACTGAGGATCCAGCAAGATGCCCTGAAAACTACGCTTGTTTCCATATTTCTTTAAAAGTCTTTGTGAAAGTTCAAATACCTCAGTTTGAAGACCATTGTACTAAGTATCTGGACACATTGAGAGAATACTTTCAAAAAGTCCTCAACAATAACAGAGAATTTAAGAGTTCCAAAATTTAAGCTCCATCTTCTTAACTACCCAGATTCACTCCAAATGTAGGTGCACTCTAGCCTGGGAGAGCTATAGCACAGATTAAAGTGAAGCAGACCACAAAACGGTCATAACAGACAACACAGGGAGATGTGGGAGATATTCAAGAGCCTACAGTTTTTGCTATTATGATTTTGCCAGCACATCTCTCCTTATTTTAGTTAATGGAATTCTTAAAATCTCCTCAGGGGCTGAACTGGCTCTGGGTCAGAAAGGACCAGAAGGTCCTCATGTTTCTTTGCTGAGGAATTCTGTAATTTTATTGCTACAACCAAGGCTGAATGTGAGGAGGATAGGAAAACTTTTTTTTTTTTTTTTTTTGCTTTAATATGAAAATAATTGCCTCTACTCTTGGAGACCTGGCTTAATTAAACTAATCTGATTTTCTACTGGTAAAACTAACAAAAATGCTATTGCTCTGAGTTCTCTAATTATAGAACAATCACACTTTCTCTTAACAGATACTAAAATCAAATGCTATAACGTTGGATGAGGTCATTGTGAATAGCTTGTTATAAGGTCTATTTTGAGGTATCACATGAATTTCGGTGAATATTATGCAGCGACAGGAAGAAACAGAAAGCTTACTGCAGAAAAAAAATTATGAATTGCTACTAATATTTATCTAAACAGTGATGAGGTTCTACAAGTTATTTCATAAGAAGTATGTTTGCTAACCGTAACCTCCTGTTCTTCCATCCCAAACTCCTTAAATTCAACCCCTTCTCGATTTCCCCTCTTAGCTACCCCCTTCTTCATTTTTTTCCCTGCGTCGCCTGAATGAGATGATCAGCCTTTCGATGGATACTCTCACCAGTACTCTCAGTATCCTTACTCCCTTGAACTTGTGCACATCCATCCTGCCAAGTCGCAGCTCAGAATCAAACAACCATCTGCTCTCTCTACTACTGCTTCTAGTTTGCCAAGTACTGCTGGAGAAATTGCATGACTGCTGATTCATGCCATGGCAGATCAGCAATTCCCAAATTACCTTGACCCTTAGCACTACTTGGCAATCCTTTCACTCTTGTGTGGTTGGCTTCCTTTTCCACTGCTCAAGTGCTATTCCAAACCTCAAGTTATTACTCTTCCAAAGTTTCCTACCATGCTTCCTCAATCAACAGATGACCTAAACATCTACTTCAGGAAAAATTAGTGCTCAACTTCCTTCCTTTCCACTTCTAATGTTCATCTATATCTTCACCCTCCCTACCTCTGTCCCAGAGATAATGTAGTATGTCAATTATTCCCCTTTCAAAACTGGGGGGTTTGGGGTTTTTTTGGGGGGGGTTTAAGCTCTTAAAGTCTGTGTACATTATTACAAGGCAAATATTCTTCTTGGAAGTCATATTTCAAGTTGAAGAAAGAGGCATCAGAATGTTAGGAAATTAAAGGTGCTGATTGGCTATAGAAAAGAGCACATCAGAATAGCAAGTGTTCTACTTTCAGTCATTCCCAACCAAGGACAGAAAGGAAGGTGAGTTGGGATTCCGCATGTGCATTTAAAGTTTTAAAATTCTAACATAATTCTGCCAACCAAATGACACAACAAGAAATGTAAAGAGGTCATGTTTCAGTGATCGATGCCATTTTTGTCCTCTATTTGCTACCACCTGCCACGTCTGCAGTCTAAAAAGCCACAACTAATAATTAGTCCACCTTGTTCCTTCTTTTAACTGTGTGGAGTTCACTCACACTCTTTCAATCCAAACTTTTCATGGGAACTCCTAGGGCAACCAATGTGAATTACATTATGTTTCACCTGATATGTCTATTCTAATGTAATGCCATATTACACTAGCTATCATATAAAAATTACAAGTGACACATATATACTTTAGAAAAAGTATTTGTAGAGACTGCCTAAAGAGAAGTTTTGCTGTAGAAGATACTTTATATACCCTTAAAGTGTATATAATTTGGGGAGTTCTCTCTTTCCAAAAAAGAATACAAAATTATGAATACCAAATGAGGTCCAGGGCCCTTTGGAAGACATCTGTGATAATGAAGGGCTCTCTAGCTTAAGCTTCATTGGGATAATATAAATCAGCTTTTTTGTATTTGACCTCTTACTTAGGACATTAAACAATACCTAAACCCAAACCATCCAAAAATTCACTAAAATGTAAATACCTGACATGAGCCAAGAACTTCACATATTGTATTTCATTCTTACAACACAACTTTTAATTTACCATTCTCGTATTTATAAAAGTGGAAACTGGGACTTAGAGAATATAGTTTGCTCACAGTCAGCCCACTTCTCACAGCAAAGCTGAGATTCAAATGAAGATCCGACAAACTAAATCTTGTGTTATTTTCACTACAATACTTTGCCTTTAAGGTTTCCCAAAAGACAAAATGTTTAAGTCATTTTGGAGAATGCCCCTAGAAAATCCCTGAGAAGACTCAGTTAATACTTGAAATTAACATGACAATTCACATTTGAGAACATCATTAAAAATATTGCCCTAAAACTGTGTGTAAAGAGCATAAAAGGGAATCCCCTGCTGGTCCAGTGGTTAGGACTCCATCATGCTTTCACTGCATGGGTCCAAGTTTGATCCCTGGTCAGGGAACTAAGCTCCCACAATCCACACAGTGGCCAAAAAAAAAGAACATAAAGAAACAAATGTATAACTCTTACAGTTATCTTCTGATCACTAAGTGAGTAGATGAAGATGGGAGATTTTAGGGTCTAGGAGAAACGTGATTCTAATTAGGAGAGGAAAATGGAGGCAAAATCAGAATCTGGAGGTAAGTCTAGAATTACAGCCTCTCAGGAAGGAACTTGGTTATGGAATGACATACTGACAGTATGATCTTTCACAAATTATATCTTCTTGTTTCATGTCTGATATAATTCTACCTTGCCATTGTGATATATCACGTTTTAAAGATAGGAAAGTAGGGGCTTCCCTGGTGGCACAGTGGTTAAGAATCCACCTGCCAACGCAGGGGACTACAGGTTCAAGCCCTGGTCTGGGAAGATCCCACATGCTGTGGAGCAACTAAGCCCGTGGGCCACAACTACTGAAGCCCGCATGCTACAGCCCGTGCTCCACAACAAGAGAAGCCACCACAATGAGAAGCCCGCACACCACAACGAAGACTAGCCCCCACTTGTCACAACTGGAGAAGGCCCATGAACAGCAACGGAGACCAAACACAGCCAAAAATAAATAAATTAATTAATTAAAAAGAAAGATAGGAAAGTAATGACAATTGGCTCATGTATTATATTACTCAATATCATGCCCATACTTGTATTTACCAGTTTGGCCTCTATTTTTTTTAAATGTATCCCAGAGGTATCCCCTCCTCCTCCTAAGTCTCCCAGAGGTAGATGCTTTGTCTTTATCTTTTCCTTACTCACAGAATCCAGTGCTGTGCCCTACAGATAGTAGGTATTCCATGGAGGTCAATTGCCATGGAAGATGGTGTTGGTGAGTCATTTTTGACAAGCCATCATTTTCTAACACAATAGGAATTCCATAATATAGATGTGTTATGATTCTACCCTATTCAGTCAAAGACTTCAGAATAAAACTTTTGGCATTGGTTAAAGCTAAGGCAAGAACTCGTCAGATGTAGTTAGTAGTATTTTCAGTCAACAAGCTGTCACTGATGTTGGAGTTGCTTAAAAGACCTGTTAAATCTGTGGTCTTAGTGCCATTGTGACCTCAGCCTGTAGCTAAAAATCTGTCCAATGCAACAGGAGTTTCAAGAACAGCAGCACAAAAATGATGACTTAAATGAATGGAATAAGAAGGCACATATTTTCAAGAAGACCTTTTTTATTCTTAGAGTAGAAGTTTTCCTTCAAGATGACAAGTGCTTCAAACTCTCCAGGATCTTACTTATCTTCCAAAACAAGGTGAGTCTTTGATGGAGGATGCCAAGTGGTAACTATCCAGGAACGAAAAGAGGGTCTCTTTTATTAGCCAGAGCTGAAGGCAAATATAGTGTCTCTTCCCACAGAAGTTCAAAAACAGATGACAACTACTTGAAGGAGTTGAGTGAGGACTTAAAACTAAGGAAGCAGGAACTGCTAGAGATGCTAAAACCTCTAGAAGGTAAGATCAAGCTGTTATTCCAGAAGTTGACGTCTAACTTGGAGGAAAGACAAAGAAGGTAAGTGTTCCCTTCTCAGGATTTCCTAGAAGGGGAAAGGCAAGAGAACTTTAATCCATAGGATTTAGCAATAACTATTTACATTTTTAAAAAGGTTTAGACCTTCAGCTATAGTAAATTAAAAGAATGTAACCACAAAATCAGGGTGGCAAGGAATCCTTCTTCTTTTAGTAGAATTAAATATAACTCAGCTCATCTCACAGGGCGACAGGTATTACTTTTCTTCCCAAGAAACTGTTAAGAGACTTTACTATCCTCAATCCATCATGGTCACAAAGATAGCTCCTCATTCATGTTTGTGGAATCACTTTAGGATAGATGACTCTGTTCTTCCATTGCCAAGCAGTGAAATGGTAATCATTTCTGAGCATCAAAGTCCTCTGGATTAGGGTCTGGCCTTACTAAATGTACTAGGCAGTTGAGGTCTTAACTCTTTGCTAGGGCACTCACTGTTCTTGGGATCCACCAACTCTCTTTTTCCTTTCTAGTTTCAGAGAATCTCACCTTAACGTGTCTACCTTCATTCTCTACCCTACCATAAACATTTCAGGGAGCTCAGACTTTTGGAGAGCAAAAGCCAGGCAGAAAGTTGTGAGAACAAACGCCAGGCAGAAAGTTGTAGTCAAGCACCAGCTGTTTACAACCAAGAAACTCAGCCCTCTCAGAGCAAGAGAACACAAAGGCTTGCTTTTTTCCTTATAATTAGAGAGGGAAAAGCACAAAGAACATAAGCATAAGTTAATTAATACCTTTAAAGAATATCCTCTCTTACAGTCATAGATTTGATATTAATTCGGATTTTATCAGAAACTTCTTGATGGCTTGATTCTCTAGAGGCTACCATAAGCATATAAGTGGGTTCTCCAACTAACTCAAATGTTTTTATGTGGAGAAGCAAAGTAGGGGAGATGGACAGAGATGGGGGTAGGGAATAATTCTGAGATTTATCCTTAAGACAAGAGGTTCTTCAACCTCCTTCTTCACAGAGGCAAAAAAACGCCCCTTTCTACCCCAAAAGTCATACAACAAAACTTCCTTCTGAAGGGGTGGAGAGGAGTCTCACTAGCTGTTGGAGACCTAAGTTTTGAGCCTTACAGAGCACAGAATTCATTATAGAGCACATACCTAAGGCAAACGTCGATTAGGAATGAAATTGTCTTTTGGAGACCTTCTATGTCTAGAAGGACTTCCGTAAATCTTGTGATTTCAGCCCCTATCTCCCTCTCATGGTAGAGTAGTTTCTAACTGGTCATGGAATATTAATATTTCTTTTTAGGAAGTATTATGTTTTGTGATATCTCTGTCTGCAGATCATGAGGCAGATTATGGCAGGGAAGGGGAATGGTGAGTCCTCAGTCATTGAGCTCATCAAGGAAGCAGAAGAGGTGAAGCAGAATCTGGTAAGAGGTTGGTGGGCACTCCAGGGAATGGCCTTCTGAACAGGGCTCTCAATTCCATTGCTTTCAGACAGAGTGCTCATCTCTAGCATTGGTGCTCCAACACTCATAGGTCCTTGATCTAGAAAAGTTCTGGGTGAACCAAAGGGAGTCAGGTGAAATGTTGGGAAGAATAAGAACTAGCTAGCAAAAATTCTATTTTTTTGACTTTTGAAAAACTTTTCAACTAAAAGTTAATGAATACAAGCATATTAACCCCTCACATTTCAGAAGAAACAGAAAATAACCAAAGTAAAAGAAAGGAAAGAGTTTGGTCTGAGAGATTCTTTCAAAATTTTTGAAAATTAACAATATAGGACTTCCCTGGTGGCACAGTGGTTAAGAATCCGCCTGCCAGTGCAGAGGACACGGGTTCGAGCCTTGGTCTGGGAAGATCCCACATGCCGCGAAGCAACTAAGCCCGTGCGCCACAGCTACTGAACCTGTGCTCTAGAGCCCCCGAGCCACAACTACTGAAGCCCGCGCGCCTAGAGCCTGTGCTCCACAACAAAGAGTAGCCACCACAATGAGAAGCCCGTGCACAGCAATGAAGTGTAGCCCCTGCTCTCAGCAACTAGAGAAAGCTCTTGCGCAGCAACAAAGAACCAACACAGCCAAAAATAAATAAATAAAAATATAAATAAATTTATTTAAAAAATTAACAACACAAAGTATCTTAAAAATTAAAAATTAGTGGTCTAAGCCCCAAAGAAACTGCCATATGATAAGAACATCTTAAGTGGTTCAAGTGTGAGGAACTCACTACTATATTGATATACCACAATTACCATAATTAAAGTTACTATTCCAAATTGTTATTATTTTTTATCATCATCATCAATCTCATCTCTCATGTTCCTGGGTTTGGGGCTAGGCCAATTTACTGCCTTTCTCTGTGGTTTACTATGCCCCTACCCGTTAGTGCCCCTATTAGTAATTTTTTCCAACTTTAATGACTAGACAAACACATATTTCTATTTGTTTGCTTTTTCCTCTCCAACAGGAAAGGAAAAACAAGATGCTTTGGAAGGAAATGGAGATGCTATGGAACAAGGTATGTGTGCCTCTAGGGATCTCTTGAAATTATCTGTCTTACAAACCATAATGCAAAGAAGCTTCCCTTTTTTCTGGTCCACATCCTCATTTTTTCATGCCTCTGTTTCCACCCATGCCTCATTCCAATTCACTCTCTGATCTAATTTAAAACAATCAAGTAATGTCACTCTTCTTAGGAAAACCCTTTACAGCTGTTCCAGGCATAGTCTAGCTCTTGCCTACCTTTCTAGTCTCCTCTCATAGAAGTCCTCCCCTCCCACACTGGCCTCCACATGCCAAGACCTTTCCTTTCTAAAGACTTTTGCTTTTGCTTTATCCCTGGGCTGTAATGCTATTTTCTTATAGTTGGCTCATTCTCATCCTTCAGGTCTCCGCTTAAATGTCACCTCCTCAGGGAAGCCCTCCTTATTCACTCCACCTGAAAAAGGACATCACCCCCCCCCCACTTCCTATTATACAATTCTGTTCATGTCTTCCATAGCACTTTTTATAATATAAGCTCACTATTTTTTTTATTTTATTGTGTTATTATTATTTTATTTGTTTCTTATCTCCCTGCCCTGTTCTGGAATACATGCTTCTTCAGTATCTTGATTGCTTTGTTCATCTTGGAATCCCTAGCATGTAGCACAATGCTTGACACATAGTAGACAATCAATACATGTAAGTTGAATGAACAAATACCTGATTCTAATTCCCCTTTGACTTTGCAACAATCACAGCATTGTTTAATATAAAAATAGTATGGCCTTTTGCTGGGAAACCAAGCAGGGGTAGAAATTCCTTTGTGGACTAAGCCTTTGGGATCCAAGTGCTTTTTCACAAATTATGAGACCTGAATAGCAGATTGTCTTGTGATATAAACAGGTGTGAGTGTGACCTCTGACTGCTTTTTCCATCTCACCTTTCCACAGATAATTAGGATACTATCAAGCCCTGCATCTTGTACTGAGATCTGCTCCTAGTTCTCAGTGGCAGCTACAAATCAATTCTATGAGTTGTGAGAAGTTTTAGTTTCTGAGTTCTTGAGTCTTAGTGATAGGAAATATGCCAGCATCATTCCTCTATCAAAATCCAGTTTCTCCAGAGCTCCCAAAAGACTTTGTATAAGGGATGTCCATATACCTGAGCTTGTGATTGACTTTCCCTCCCCATACTTTTAGACAATGAGAAATAGAGAGATAAGATCGTATGCCTAGTGGTTAAGAAGACAGACTTCAGAGTTCAAGAGATCTGGTTCAAATTCCAGCTCTGTACTTTCCTACCTGAGTCACCCTAAACAAATGACTTAACCTCTCTAAGACTCAGTTTTCTTATCTATAAAATGGAAATAAAAATAGTCCTGTGAGGATTAAATGAGAACATTTGTAACGTAGTAGAGTAAATAAGTAATGTAGTAAGTAGATTACAGTAGTGATTGACATATAATAAAGGTTCAGTTAATAGTTTTTATTATTATAAGTTTCACTCAAAAGACCAGATGGAAGGGCTCATTCCATTCTGAACCTCCTTTGGTAGTACACTTTTCATATCAGGGCCTGAGAGTTTTCTGACTGGCAGGAACCAAAAGCCTTGACATTGGCTTTCCACTTCCCTCATGAAGTCCCAGTAATTTAAAGCTTTGCCAAAAGCTTTGCCAAAAGCTACAGACATTCAGCACAGAACTCAGTGATCAACAAAAAGCACTGCAGATAAAGAACAAAGCAGACTTACAGGACAGAAAGGCAAGTGGACTGCATGGTGCTTAGAATTTCAGAGTCTGTGATGCACACAGATGGCAACAGCCCATTGAGAATCAGGACTGATTAGGGTAGACAGATAGGAAGGATCTGGGCCTTAAGGGTATATTGGATTTACTGTCTGCTAAGACATTGCATTTCTTTCCTGGGACCTCCTTTTCCTTTAGCTCTCTTCTTTCTTCCCAGGCTCCCAAACCCCCCTCATCATCTAGGAAGACCAAGAATGAACTGGAGACATTGTGTGCATAGAAAGTGAAAGAAATAAGGAAGGTAGTATGATCTTTCTGAAAGTAGTGGCTTTTAGAGCTGATAGATTAGAAATCTTTAATGTAGCAATAATCTGCCTAAGTGTGCTCCTGAACTGATACAAAAGTTTATAGGAGATCTGGTTCCCTTGGGGTATTACATTTGAGTCAGAGTGACACGGCAAGTTTCTGGTAAATCATGATAGCTAGAGCAAAGTGGGAAAATCTGTACCAATAATGACAACTTCGAAATAGCTATGTGATGTCAAAACACTTGTTAATTTGTTTTTGAACATTTATTTAGAGATATTATGCTTGTATCTAATCTTCCTGCAGCCAACTCATTGATAGAAAACGATCCTGTTCATTTAGCTTTTAGCTTTCGGAGAGTGGGATGTACAGGTGATGCCAATTAAGAGGACTGCAGTTGAAACCAATATATTAGTGAATCTATGACACCATAATTTTGCTATAAAGTCTTTGCAGCATATTGAGAAAACTGATTTCTGATCTCAATTTACTTTGTCACCGGAGGCTCTTTCTTCCACCAGGAAAAGCAACAGAGAAAAATGGAATGGGTCAGGTATCAGGAACAAGCTAACTTCATTCAGGTACTAAGTCTTCCAAGGCTGGACACAGGGTACAATTTCATTCATGCAATATAGAGGCTTTTAGTTTCCTAATGGTAAACCTGATCCTCTCATCTGGATTACCAATTGTCATGCTAAAAGAAATGTTTTGTGGGAAGATGACTGAAGAGACCTATCTCCAGCTTCACCTTGAGTATAGCACTTTTTCCCTATGATCTTGATTTTGTCCTATTTGAAATGGGGGAAAAATCACACATAATTTCTGCCCACTTTTAAAGACTGAGCATGATAGGTTCATTTTTAAACTTCTGAGTAAAAAGGTTTCAGGTAATAGTGGATTTAGAGAAGTCAATACTATAGGAGTAGTTTTGAAAAATGTTCTCTTATAGAATGACTTTAATGGCAAAGTGATTGAGCTGAGAATTGAAGCCTTGAAGAACTACCAGAAGCCCAATGATCTGAAGTTATCACTGTACATACAGCAGAATTTTGAGCCAAAGCAAGCATTGTTGAATCTTCCTGGGTCGGTAGGTAGGTAGAGTGTCATAGGTACACAATTTGAGGTTTGTTTTGTTTTACATTGGAGATCCCATTATCTGTAAAGTGATAACACAATACCTGGCACACAGTAAGTTAGTTAGCAGTGTTATAATAAATGTTTTAACTATCATCATCATTATTATTACACTGAAACTCTTATATCAAGATAAGGATTCCTCTAGAGGAAATAAAATTTTCCTTTGTAAAGACTGAGTAATATATTGTGTGCTTAGCATATGTAGTTGATACATAGTTGACACCTGATAAAATATTAGTTTTCTCCTCACCTCGACCCCTTTCTTAGGAATTAGAGTAGTTTGATATCACAAATCTTATTGGAATAGACTCTGCTACTTCAGAATAGAAGGTCAAAGAGACATCCGACAATGGTTGTGAGTTTCACCAATCCAGATATTCCTCTGGGAGTTTCACCATTTCCCCACCCCAAAGAATTTATGGCATCATTAGAGGAAATCATATAGCTTATCATAAAAAAATAAAGGAATGGTTTTCTGAGGGACAGGAAGAAAGGGCTCTTAAATTTTCATGGATCTATGAATCTGAACTCTGTAATTTAAAAAAGAGACATGCAATAAGAAATGGCTAAGGGATGCCAATGTTTTATCAGTATTAATATGTATGTCTCTAATTTCTCCTCAATCATATTCCATAAGGGCTTGAATAACTTATAAAATCACACACAGCATGAAGATCAAATAAACAGATGACTAAATCAAGGCAAAGGGAAAATAAGTTGAAGCCAGGTAAATACATAAAAATGTGTAATGAAAGTACCATACAGTTGGTACAGGTAGGCTTCAGTCTTGGTTATGAATTTCCCCAAAAGAGAAACATGAATTTATGGTGTCCACAAAATAAAAATAAACCAAGTTCTCAGAAGAAACACAGCTTTTACTGGTACTGAAATGAGAGAGAAATTTCTCTTCCAGGTCCTCATCAGGGCAACAGGACACTCTATGTGTGTCATGGTAGCTAATGTCCTCAAAAATATTTCTAAAATAAATTCAGAATCTAAATTTCCTAGGCTGTTTCTTATCTGTTCCTTGGCACAATCTGATAAGAAATTATTGATGTGAACTTTTTTTAAAAGCGATGGATCAGCTCAAGATGATTTGGTCCAGGTCCATAGCACTCTGTTGGTCTGACTTGATCCATATTTAAAATTTAGAAAATCTGGATGATTGGAGGAACTACCTATCCTTCAGCCAGTGTTCCATTCATGTCTCTCTTTTAACTGTTGTTCTGATAAGAATTGGAAAGCAGAAAGCTTGAGGTTTGCTTCTCCAATAAGAACCTGGAATACAACCAGAAGCAGTATAAAGTCATTAAGATGCAAATTAAAAAGATAGAGGAGGGGAGGGTTATGAGGGCGAGAGATCCACGTCTTATTTCATTTAAAATTAGCTGTAAGTCATCTCAAGGGATCCATAGAGTAAGGAGCCAAAAATCTTTTCACTCTGGATTCAAATCAAGCCAAGAAAATAGTGAAAGATTCCATTCAGCGTGATCACCGCGGATTTTTTTTCCCTTGCTTGCAAAACACTGAATCCCTGAACTCTGAACTAGAACAGCCCACAGATCAACATCCTCTTTTCTCTTCTCTCCTCTAACGCTTCTGGAGTATTAAGCGATAGGACACTAAACTGTTCAGTTACCACAAGTACATGTAGCCACAGGCATGCGTGACTCATTGCTTGTGTGTTATTGACTGCACATGCATTGAGCACTGATTGTAGACCAGTTTCATTTTCTAATACACACATATACAAAATCTCTGAGTTTGTTTGAGCCCAAGTGGATATGAAATTTAAGTCTTAGATTTTGGTTTTATTGACCTATTTATAACCTAGTGTTTAATTATTGAAAAGAAAACAAAAGAAATATTAGTTTTCTTCATAGAGGGATTTTTAAAGTAGTTATATTAAGATATTATTACCAACAGTAATATGTGTTGTAAATGAAAAACAAATGTAGTTTTCTATAATAGAAAGTAAACATAATAAGTATACAGAGAACAAAATTTTAGTATTCTAACACAGTGCTGAACCCTAAGGCCTGTTTTATCTTTAATTAGGAAGTGAGATCAGCAAAATGTAGAGAGTTTTAAAGAAAACCATCACCAAACTGAAACTCTTCTCCTTGATGCCATCAAGGTGTCAAGTTTGAAAGAATCAAAAACGGAATAATTTTCTCACTGTGATTTACAGTATTTAATGCTGTGTTCCAGCACCTCCTAAATTTATTGCAGTTACCTCCTAAAATCATCTTACCATCAAATTTTGGCAAATAGCAATTTACTGGGAAAAACACTGGATTTAGAGTCAGATATATGAGTTGCAGGCCTTACTCTGAGGCTAACCATTTAGATGACCTGGACCAGTCATTTTGTTTCAGTGTTTTTCTTTATCTAAAGCAACCATAACATATTATAGAGCATGTTGAAAACATGGTTTTGTGTAACCCTCACAATGACTCTGTGGGTTAGGTATTATAGAACAAGAAACTAGTTCAGAGAAGCCCGGCTTCTGACTGCATATCCAAAGCTCACCTCCTAAAATATGCTATAAAGTGACAGTGTTCCAGTATGTGATTTCTTATGACTCTTCCACATCTAAAGGCTATGATTTGAATTCAAGCTTATCACTTTTTTAATGTATAATCCTCCCAATAAAGAATCATACCCCTAATATTAATTTGTTCAGTAACAAAAGAAATACTACTTCCAAAAGGGGTTGACAGATTTGTAATTCTGCATTTAGCCCAGTAGGTGGCATCAATCACATCCAGGCCTTTAGTTCATAAACAGTGGTAATTCAGGAACCTTCAGGGAGCCATCAGTCTTCTATTGCCCTTAGGACAAAATGTGCTACATTTATGTGTCAAATGAAAAAATTAAAAGATCTATTGGTGTTTTCTGCCATGCTTTGTGACACTGAGGTGTATTACTGGCAGCCTTGATTATCCCGTATTAAATTCAGCATTCTGCTGCAAAATCCGTACCTATTATTCCACTCCGTGAACTACAGTGTCCTCCATTCCAAAAACAGCCACTGTCCCGCCTCCACAATCCCTAATACTGTTTGTTTTTTTTCTACCACAGATAAATCAGGCGATCAGGGCAAGGAATTAAAAAATCAGGCAATTGTGCAAGGTGGGGACCTTTTGAAGTTTAAGTACTTAGTAGTGTTCCTGGATAATGTTCCTTTCCCTCTAGTTTCAAAAGAATTGAATTTCACAGCTCTGTCTTAAAGGATTGAATGTAATTTTAGACACACCTTCCAGCAAATCAGGGTACAGGCCCTTCTGTTACAGGCATTTCCAAGTAGAGGGAGGGTTATCGCACTGCTCCTCGCCAAGAGTTCCTCCTCCCACATCGATTGTCCTGTGTGCTGGTTGGCTGCATTGCAGTGGTGTGATCTGTTTGGTTAGCAAAATATAATCCTGTGTTAATACTGACTTTGTAACACTTCAAGCAATCCCTACGTGCAGATTCCCTTGAGGCCCAGGTTGTATGTATCATTAGCCAGGTCAGTCTCATCGGTTTAGTCTCATCTTCATCACCTAGTCTTATAGAAGAGAAAAATATTTTATATCCACGGCGAAGTCTCTCAAGAGATGGGTCACATTTGAAGGAATTTACTTCCAGACCAGTATAAAATTACAGTTTGCCCAGAGTGTACGGCAGCCCTTCCCAGAATTCTGTAGAGTCAAGAGAGCAGTTCTTGGCCTTTGGCAGTCACCTATCTTAGAGCGCACAGGCACGAAGCAATCTTTAAATTCAGCTGTTTCCCATCACACCTGCCAGTATTTAAAGAAGTGGTTTATCTTCCATAATAATAGAACTGGTGATAAGACACTTGATTCTGACAGCCTTGCTCTTCTCTCCTCCCCTATCCCACCCCCAAACGCCCACCCCAACTCTTGGCATTTCCTTGAGCTCTTTTAAGAAGCTGAAGGTTGCATGTGAATATTTTGCTACACTTATAAATTCAGATGAAAGCCCAGTGCAGTGGGAAATGAATACTCTTGAGACCTTATTTATTCTATAACTCCCTGTGTTCTGGAAGCAAGTCATTCTCCCCAGCTTCAACCTTTACTTCACTTTAATATTGCTCCTCCTGATGGCTGAATACACTCCAGCAGGTGCTGCTGAAAGGAAAATAGTAGTGTTAAGCTAAAATTCTGAAAGGCAGGGGTGGAAACCCACAGCTGGCTCCAATCTGAGTCCTTGATAAATAGCATTGCCCTCAAATACAGGCTTTTTCAAGTTTTGCAGCAACTTGAACCTTTTGAATGTCACCCTTCGGTTCATGGTATTAGTAGGTCATGAAGTTAACTTTTTAAAAAAATTTTTTATTTATTTATTTTTAGTTGCATTGGGTCTTCGTTGCTGCACGCAGACTTTCTCCAGTTTCAGGGAGCGGGGGCTACTCTTAGTTGCGGTGCGCGGGCTTCTCATTGCAGTGGCTTCTCTTGTTGTGGAGCACAGGCTCTAGGTGTGCGGGCTTCAGTAGCTGTGGCACACGGGCTCAGTGGTTGTGGCGCACGAGCATAGTTGCTCCACGGCATGTGGGATCTTCCCGGACCAGCGATCGAACCCGTGTCCCCTGCATTGGCAGGCAGATTCTTAACCACTACGCCACCAGGGAAGTCCGAAGTTAATTTCTAAACTAGCTCATTCTTTCACTTCCTATAAAACTCCACAGAGGTCCAGGGGAGAACAAAAGTCTTCTTTCCTGAATATAAATTTTGAAGGTTGAAAAAAAAGTAAACTGTACTTGTATTGATATTATGATTATTTCAGTGAGTGACAATATATTCTAAACTTTTTTGCATCACACAATCAGGAGAGCAGAAGCTTGTCTAGGATTAGGTTGTCATACTTAGCTAATAGAAAGAAGATCCCCAGTTAAGTTTGAATTGCAGATAAACAATAAATGTTAAGTTTAAATATGTCCGAACTATTGCATGGGACATACATATACTAAAAATTATTTGGTGTTTATTGAAATTCAAATTTAACCGGGTGTCCTATATTTTAGTCTGGCAGCCCTCACCTAGGACTGACTCACCACAGAGCCTATTTAGCACCCTACAATTCTCCCTCTTTCCCTTTTTATTCTCTCCCTTTCTCTCTCAGTCTGTGCCTGTTTTTCTCTCTGCCTCCTCTTTCTCATCCGACCCCCACCTTCATCTTTTGTTTGTTCTCCACTGTCCACAGTTAGCCATTTTTGTGGAATATTTGTCTGGGTTACCAGAGGGTGTGCAGATATGTGCATGATTTATCATCTCATTTCTTCATTTAAAAGTTGTATTGGAAGCACACTTTGTAGGCTCTCAAATAAAATTGATTTTACTTGAGGTAATCTTCAAACGATTTTTTTTTTCCCTGTGGGACATGAGCTCTCAACGGAAAAAAAAAGGTTTGTCACTTCAACTTTAAAAACATTGTTTGATGAAGTTATTTTCTAAAACAACAATTAGAAAATCCACATCAATGCTAATACCAGAGTCAGTCCTCCAATGATATGGTACTATGATGAATCCCAATAGCCGTGCAACTCAAAATAAAACTAGGTTTTTTTACTCAAAGAAAGCTCTCATTTTCCTAATTTTCCCCATCAGGTACCATGGACACTGCAACTATGAGCAGAGCAACTACTGGCAAAAGTGAATCTAATGTGAAAATTACTTTGGTTTTCGAAATCATTTCAAAGGCTTGAATAGATAGTGGGTGTAGAATTTTGGAATGCATTTGTTAATATTTTTAGTATTCTAATTTAATATTTTTAGAGGATTTTCAAAATGAGTGCCAGAACACTTGGTGCTTTAGCTGTCATTTTTTTCTGTTTTTTCCTGTCTTAGAGAATTCTGGGTGCAAAGACCTACACAGAACAACAAGGAGCTAAAGGAAGTCAGTTTGATGAAGGAAGAGGGAGGCTCTTTTTTCTGAGGTCAAGGCCAGATGAAGCGCTGAAGGATTAGAAGGCTTTCACTCCCTTTGCTTTGGACAGATTTAAAGACTAGGTACAGCCATTTGTGTTAATTAAAATCTCTCAAACCTTCGTTTTAGTGCTAGTTCCACTCTCTCTCCCCTCCACAATGGGTGGAAATGCTAGTTAGATGCTTGGCCTTAAGCATGTCAGGAATTTAGTCATTTATGGATTGTAAACAGCCTCTGATTATTTTGATAGCTTTTGATTTTTGAAATGACTAGATTCAAACCACATTGTATGTTGTTAACAAGTCCGTAAAAAGCTGTTCCTCTCCACCTCTGAAGTGTTTAGTTCTGGGCAGATCCTCCACTAGCAAATGAGCAAAAGTAGTTACAAAATAAGGAAATAATACTCCGTAGACTCCTCTTACTCTTTCACCCACCACACCCATCTGCCCTGTTGATATTGCCTCCTAGTTATCTATTCCTTGAATATCTTCTGCCTTCCCAGTGCCACAGTTTTAGTTCAGGCTCTCTTTCTTGCCTGGGTTACCACAGCCTCTTTAACTAGTTTCCCTGATTCCAGCCCCTCTAATCCATCTTCCACAGCACCACTGAACCTATCTTTTCTAAAAGAGAAATGAGATCATGTCACGTCCCTACTGATTTCCCCTTGACTTCAGTATAAAGTCCAAACTCCTTCACAAAACACATAAAGATCTGCCTCCTGCCTACATCTCCAATCTCATCTTTCACTGTAACCCCCTTCCCTCATACATCTACAGTGAGCTACACAGAACTAGTTGCAATTCCCCTGATGCACCATGAGTTCTGTTATATCCATGCCTTTGCACAAAGCTGTTCCTCTGTCTGAAAGATTCTTCTCTTCTTGTCTTCTTGACCATTGCCTATTTGACCTAAGGGCCAAGCTTGGTGCCCTTCTACTATCCCAGTAATTCTCAATCCTAGTTGTGTATCAGAATATCCTTGGGAACTTTTAAAAACACCAATTCACTAAGCCCCTCTCCAGATCATGTAAATTATGATCTCTGAGGGACTTCTCTGGTGGCGCAGTGGTTAAGAATCCACCTGCCAATGCAGGGGACACAGGTTCGATCCCTGGTCCGGGAAGATCCCACATGCCATGGAGCAACTAAGCCCGTGCACCACAACTACTGAGCCTGCACTCTAGGGCCTGCGAGCCACAACTACTGAAGCCCGCGTGTTGCAACTACTGAAGCCCAAGTGCCTAGAGCCTGTGCTCTGCAACAAGAGAGGCCACCCCAATGAGAAGCCCGCCCGCGCACCGCAGTGAAGAGTAGCCCCAGCTCGCCGCAACCATAGAAAGCCCGCTTGCAGCAATGAAGACCCAATGCAACCAAAAATAAATAAAATTAAAAAAAAATTATGATCTCTGAGAGAGAGGGCAAAAGCATCTGTATTTTTTAAAAAGGTCCCCAGGAAATTCTTATGTGCAGCCAGGTTTCAGAATCATTGTTCAGGCTACCTTACATCTACCATAGCACTTAGCGAACTGTCTTGCAATTGTTTATATACCCAGCTATTGATCTCCCTTACCAAATTGTGAGCTCTTTGAGGCCCAGGACTGTGTCTTCTTCATCCTTTCATTTTGATCACCTAACACAGTACCGGGGATTTGATAGAGCCTCAGGTATGGCATAAGGCCACAGAAAGTGAATTCCAAAGTCCCAGGTCTATTGACACCCTGTCTTGTGTCAGTATACCACTGGATCATACTGTAGTCCCTGAGATCTTCAGATCTTTTCTTTAATTAAGTTGTCATTAATTTCCTATCTCATGTCAATATGAGGAAAGTTGATTTGTTACAAAACACTGCATGACCTGTAGGAATCCCTTGTATGGTGTAATGAGTAAAGGAAGCCAACTAAGTAAAAATCGTCCCTCTCCCAAGGTCAATTTACATTTTTAAAGGTTGCTTTAAAGGCGGATTTCTTAAAATGTACTTTCAGACTGGAAAACTTTACATGAAATCATAGAATTTGGGCATTAGATGGACTTTAAACAAGTATAAATCTCCATCACTTTACAGAAGAGGACACTGACGTTCAGATATGTTGAAAGGGTGTCCAAAGTCCCACATGTTACTGTCCCACGGTAACAGTTAAGCTAATTGCCAGAGCCTGGTATTATTACTGCCAATTCATATTCCAATTTAACTCATATCTTTCCTCTCTTGACCACAAAAATAACAGGCTCTGCAGTCCTGAGACAATTAGTTTCATGTTCCACCAACTGAGCTAGCTGAGTGTGTAGTCTACATTCTGTTTCAAGAAAGCCACATCTGTTCTCATCTAGGCCCTCTGTGCTTTAGCAGTCCTGAAAGATTTTCCAAGTCAATTGGATTAGACAGAGCAATGAGAACAAAAATCAGGAATATAAAATCTGATTGTACCACTGACTATCTGGAATACATCATTTAATCACAAGGCCTTTGATTCCCATTTAAAAAATTGGATTAAAAGAACACCATTCAAATGTTTTAAAATCATGCTTTTTGTTTGCTTGTTTTTACTGTTGAAATGGGTTTAGATGAGTATCTGACCTTTTTTCCCATTTTTTTTTTGTTAACCAAAGCATGAAATAAACAATTCACTTGCTAGCAGAGATGTATAACTCCTTAAAAAGTGAATCATTTGCCATCTCTAAAGTACTGAAATTGTATGTTCATTATTATTAGGCTTATCACCTTTCCCACAAATGTTCCAAATCTTTCAATTTCTTCAAAGCACAAAACTGAAATATTATAGCCTTTTTTTATACTGTCTTTAAGACTTCACATTGGATTCCGACTTTCACCTATATGGCAGTGCAAAGTTATCAGTTAGATTGGCTGGCTATGCCTGGGAGTCTGCATTTTGATAAGTCCAGAATATGGATCTCAGCTTTGTAGGTACAAATTTATGCGGTCAACTTACCCAACAGATCAGAGACTCATTCGAGATACCCAAACTCCCAAGAGAATCACTGATAAATCCAATATTAGTTTAAATTACAGGAAGGGCTGTTCCTTCCAATATGGTTGGAATATGTCTATATTTAGGGCATTCCCATCTCAGAATCAAATTATTAGCAAAACTGAATTAGTAATCAGAAAATATTTATGGCACTGAAACATTACAATTTTATTTATACTCATAATATTCCAGTTATGTTTCTCTGAGAATAAAATCACTGATACTCTTGACTGTACTTGGGAGATACTTTTCAATTTTAAATTCAACTGAGGAAAACTCTATCCCGTCAGCAAAACATTTAATAACCATAATCTTGGGTAGTACTATTTTTGTGGCTTATCTCACTTATTTTACCTTGACATTCTAGCTATTTAAAGAATATTTGCTAACAATTTCACCCCCAAAATTTGCTTTTTTGCAATGACCACAAAGTGATTTGTAATGTTTGTCACACTTCTTTCCTAAATGAAACAAGGCCAACAAAACAGTCTGCTATTTTCATCTTTAAACTAGAATTGCAGTCATCAAAGGGGACAAGGGACAGTATGCAACATTTTGCCTTACTCTTTTAGATCCAGGCAGAAAAATCCAGCTTTAATATTGTTTATGTGAACTCTGGCCACGTTAGCTGGTGTCTCCTTTTATAGGAAGAGGCTTCTGCAAGCTGTTACATGCCAAGGCAAATTTCTAACAGCCCCTCTGGTACCTTGGCAGTAGCCTGCACTGCTAGCAATTTAAAGTCCCTATTGCCTTATATGTTTTGTATTTAGTCATCAAATATTAGGAAATGGGAAGAAAACAAGGTTCTGTGTTGGAAAGGGATACACGTTCTGCACCCAATCAATCCCACAGCAGGGGATACACAGGCAGATAAATATGAAATGTAATTATTACATGGTAAAATGAGATTTTTCAGCACAACTGAAAAATCCATCATCTCTGCTTCCTTCACCAATTCATTTATGCTTTCTAACATTTCAAACTTCTACTGAAGCTTCATTTTAAGCTAAACTACTGTATAAACATTCTTATCGACCACACTTCCTCCAATTATTAGTCAACCTGGGAGAAAATGAGGTTACTTAGGTTAACAAAATAATTTTTTGTTGCTTTTATAGAGACAAAACTATTTTTCTAGGGTAGTTGGGCTTTGATTATATGGAAACCAATAAATAATAATAATTTTTGATTTTTTAAAAAAGTTCACTTAAACTTAATCCATGTCAGTGGTTAAGTTTGGGACTATTTTTTCTTTTCTTTATTAAAAATATTTATTTATTTATTTATTTGGTTGGTTGCACTGGGTCTTAGTTGCGGCAGGTGGGCTTCTTAGTTGCGGCTCATGGGTTCCTTAGCTGTGGCACGTGGGCTCCTTAGTTGTGGCATGTGAACTCTTAGTTGTGGCATGCATGTAGGATCTAACTCCTGGACCAGGGATCGAAGCTGGCCCCCCTGCATTGGGAGCACGGAGTCTTAACCACTGTGCCACCAAGTAAGTCCCAGGGACTATTTTTTCTTTACTTGTGTATACTGAATCCTAAAAACTGAAGGCCTTGTAGACAGAGCCCTTTTAAGAAATTAAATAGTTTCTGGACACTTAATGTTACTTTTCCACTTAACAAATCTCATTCTCCTTTCCCTTATCTAATAATTCCTTCCTCTTCTAGCAAATACTGTCCTCCTGCTCTTTTGTCTACACTTTCTTTGAATTAAGGAGGGAGAAAAACCAGTGCTTTCTTTAGAAATAAAACTTTTTTGTTTCTGGTTTCCTTCTTTTATCAGATAAGCAGCCATATAAGTAAGTGGTGACCTTGTACATTTGTAAATTGTCAGGACACACAGGGAAGAGCTTCTCTATCTTCTGAATATTAACATGAAACAATGTGGGTGGTATCAAATGTATAAATTAAAGCCCTCAGAAAAGATTAAAATCTATAGTAATGGTAGAGAGAGATAGGAGATTTTGTGTGTGTGTGTGGAGGGGTGTTATGCATTTATTTTCCCAACTGCTATGCTACTTCAGATGCCTTAATGGAAGTATCCAGCTTTTCAACTTTTTATCACCAGAAACAATTTTAAGTTTCAGTTGACATTTCAGTTTAAACTCTTTCTGACTAACTACTAATCTATCAAGGCACTAGCCTTACATATGGTACCCAGATGCATCCTCCCTTGATCTTTGTCTATTTGGTAGGGGTTCATCTGATCCTGATCCTCTGGGTGAGCACATGACTGAGGCCAACCAATTAGAAAATGCTATTACCTTTGCCTTAGTGCTTTGGGATGGAGACATGACCTAAACTTATGGTTTCCAAGATTTTGGTCTCAGGACCCCTTTACACTCTTAAAAATTATTGAGGACTCCAAAGAGCTTTTGTTTAAGTAGGTTATACCTATTGGTATTTACTATATTAAAAATTTTTAAATATAAGAATATACAAACACACATTCCATTAGCTATCAGAGTGATGACATCACTACACATCATGTAGCCTCTGGAAAATTCTACTGTATCAAATGAGAAAATGAGAGGAGAAAGGCACATAATGGCTTAGTATTAGTATGAAAATACTTTTGACTTTGTAGACCCTCTGAAAAGATCTTGGAGTTTCCCGGTGTCCCTAGATGGACTCAAACATTACTCATCTAAATTATAGCTTACAGAAGCCAATACATGTCTGAACTTCCTAGCTGCATGAGCCAATGAATTCCTTTAGGCTTAAACTAGCGTCAGTCACTTACAACCAAAAATAGCCTCATTCATCTGGATTTCCAGTTGGGGACCTCAGAGGAAGAGAGTGTGAGGAAAAATACAAAGGACTGTGGCACAAAATTATTCAAGCAGCAATCTGTGCAGCAGAATATAATATCAAAAGTCCAAGGAAGGAAAAGTTCAATTAATTTTAATAAACATGGCAGACATCGGAAAACATTGTCCTAGTTGTTCCCAAATAAGTGTCATCAAACTCCATGAGAAATTGATGTGGCTCAGCTCCACTTTACTAAAAGATAACAAGGGCATCAGAACTAAAACCAAAATGTCAATTTCATTAGTAGGACTGACTAAATTTATCTTATTAGACTTTGGAAATTTCTAATTTAGAAAACTACTTCTGGGGGAAAAGCATTAGGCTAATTAGGTCAAAAATTTTAAATTTCCCCAGTATTCTCTATTCTATAGAGCTGTATTTTCTCTAAAAATGTGTCTAATTTCTAAATCTCAGCTTTCTATTTCTTTTAAAAAATTATTTATTTATTTTTGGCTGCGTTGGGTCTTCATTGCTGCGCGCGGGCTTTCTCTAGTTGCATTGAGCGGGGGTTGCTCTTTGTTGTGGTGTGCAGGCTTCTCATTGCGGTGGCTTCTCTTGTTGCGGAGCACGGGCTCTAGGCCTGTGGGCTTCAGTAGTTGTGGCTCGCAGGCTCTAGAGCGCAGGCTTAGTAGTTGTGGGGCACGGGCTTAGTTGCTCCGCGGCATGTGGGATCTTCCCAGACCAGGGATCGAACCCGTGTCCCCAACATTGGTAGGTGGATTCTTAACCAGTGCACCACCAGGGAAGTCCCTAAATCTAGCTTTTAGAGAAACTTCTGAACATTCTTTTCTAATAGGCTGAGTTTGTAATTTATATGTTTACACAGTAATGTAATCTATGACCACCTGTACTGGGTTGAATAGTGTCCCCTCAAATTTCACATCCACATAGAACCTTGGAATTTGGAAATAGGGTCTTTGGAGATGTGATTAGTTAAGATGAGGTCATACTGGATTAATATGGGCCCTAAATCCAATGACTGGTTTTCTTATAAGAAGGGCAAGTAAAAATACACACAGGGAAGAAGGCCATGTGAAGACAAAGGCAAAGACTGAGTGATGCAACTGTAAGTCAAGGAACGCCAAGGATTGCAGGTAACCACTGGAAGCTAGAAAGAGGCAAGGGAAGAACTCTTCTCTAGAGACTTTAGAGTGAGCATGGCTTTGCTGACACATTGATTTTAGATTTCTGGCCTCCAGAACCATGAGAGAATAAATTTCTGTTGTTTTAAGTCACTGAGTTAGTGGTACTTAGTTATGGCAGCCCTAGGAACTAATACATTGCCAGATTCAGTCAGTCAAAAGTTCATCTGAACTCTATCACCCTTCCTTTGGGGAAAATACTATGTTAAAATCAACCAGAGCTTCACCTTACATCCAGTTTTTAAAAAATTGTGCTAAAAACACCTAACAAAATTTACCATTTTAATCATTTTAAAGTGTACAGTTCAGTGGCATTAAGTATATTCAAAATGTTGCTTGCACCCATTTGTAATCCACTCAGTTGTGGCTATTAGCCAATCGGGAAAGAGGCAAGAGTAGAATAAGCCTTAGTGGAAGAATAATGCATTACCATATTTGTTCTTGCTTGCATCTAGTGCTAATGAGGAGAGTCTAACCCCAGAAAAGCCAGTAAACTTTTGCCTTATTTATATTGAAAGTGTGATTAACCACAGGAAAACTAAAGTACTGGGAGGACTAAATGTAAATACACCAGTACCAGAAAAACTCAACTGTCCTTCATTCAGCAATTCGCTTCTACTGATAAACTTTCATCTTTATAATGAAAGTCATTATGACAGCCAAGTGTTACCCATCTTTTATGTTCTCAGTTAGTGTAAACTCAATTTTCATTACTAAAATCTCAGGAATGGAGAGAATAAATCCCTGGGCACTTGTAATGCTTTATATACAAACTCCGAACTTTTCCACTTTCTACCCACCCCCAATATGTTCCTGAGACATTTATCAATCTTTGGAAATGCTACTCTCTTCCCACTTACCAGAAAGTTTCCTTTGTTGTAACACTTGATTCCCAGATGAATTCTGAAGAAATGTCACATGGTAACGGGAGTTAAAAAGCATGTGGATACTGCAATATTCATTCAATAACCAGCAGTAAAACAAAAAGTCCCACTAGACAGCAAGGTCACTACGCTTTTCCTGTGTAAATTTTCTTAGAGCTTCCTAAATTCAGCTGAGATGAATATACTTGGGGTAAATTGTTGAAAGACAAGCATCTATTATAATTGTCCAGTTTAATTCTGTTAACATTACTTCTTTTCAGCAATTTTAGCAGGTTTAACAAACTAACCTCCATATACTTTAAAAGGCTTAATTCATCTTCACCCTTCCCAATCAAAATTTTTAAAATAAATTTATTATTTATTTATTTATTTTTGGCTGCATTGGGTCTTCGTTGCTGCGCGCGGGCTTTCTCTAGTTGTGGTGAGTGGGGGCTACTCTTCGTTGTGGTGCGTGGGCTTCTCACTGTGGTGACTTCTCGTTGCGGAGCACAGGCTTCAGTAGTTGCAGCATGCGGGCTTCAATACTTGTGGCTCGCGGACTCTAGAGCACAGGCTCAGTAGTTGTGGTGCATGGACTTAGTTGCTCTGCAGCATGTGGGATCTTCCCGGACCAGGGCTCGAACCCGTGTCCCCTGCACTGGCAGGAGGATTCTTAACCACTGAACCACCAGGGAAGTCCCCCAATGAAAATTTTAATGAATTTCACCATTGCTGCTTTTATAGATACAGAAAGTCCCTTGTTTTCTGTTATTTGTGAAACAAAAGTGCCAGTTTCTTTCTATGAATAATAACGGAATATTCTAAATGGAAGGGGTGCGTATCTACCAGCTTATATAAAGGATAAAGACCCCAATTCATTTAAGGTTACAGAACCTATAGTGGGCAGGATTAGAATTTATCTCTCTGAAAATTCAAGACATTTTAAAATCATTTCAAATTTGGGGGAGCTAGAGGGAATAAAGGTAGAAAGGTAATGTAACCAACCATTTGCTCATCTTTAGTTTGAAATAAAGAAAACATACTTTCACATATATATCTCTCATTTGAAACTAGTTAAGAATCCATTGGCTCCCAGGCTCTATGGTGATAGATTATTATAGGAGGTGGGTTCATGATCTGGCTTCAATTTTAAATCCACTGTCAAAAATACTAGCAATACACATACTCAAAAGAAATTTTACTAATTAATTTTCTCCCACCTCAATTCCACCCATTATCCCCTTTGTACTCCCATTATTTAAAATGAAATACATAACAATGTGAATCTTCAGGTGTAAGTCCACGTTCTAGTTGGCACAATAAAACATAACCATCAAACTGAGATTTTAATTGTATACAAATGTTGATGATTATACTTTTTTTTGACATTTTGCTTTTCATTTTTATGCTTCCCGGTTTTACCAAAGCTGAGAAGAAAAAAAAAATACATATACATGTGTGTGTATATACTGTTTTTTATTCAGAAGTTGAAAGGGCTAGAAAGAAGGGAACTAAGAAACCCATGTGAAATAGCCACAGGTGATTCATATCACACTTTATGAAAGACACATGAAGATAAGTGGCAACAAAAGCTATTTTCATGGTAACCTCATATCCCACAAATACTGAAATGAAAATTGCCACCACCGGGGTTCTATTTCCAGGTTTGTGATTGTGGCTCAGGGGGGAGGAACATTCTCTAATCTCATTCTCTAAGATTGATGCTTTTCACCTAAAAGCAGAGCCTTTAGCGAAGAAGCCTGATGCCACAAAACCATGCGACAGCGGGAGAAAGAGAAGCCAGCTATCTCTCCTCAAGATGCTCTGCCGCAGGCTCCTAAGCCTCGCTAGTGAGGATCCTCCTGAAGGTACAGACTTGGAGTTGGGAAATCCTATGCTAGGGCGGCAAGCGGGAAGATAAGGCAGGATAGGATACCTCCTCCTTCGCCAACCGCGGGCTGTCACAGCAGCTGCGGTTCTGCCACCCACGCAGCTTTCTAAGGCACCTCCAGGGTCCCTGGCGCCTTTCCTCTTCCCCTCGGGAAAGCTGCTTTGCCGCCCCAACAGCCGCCCGGAGTAGCTGACAAACGCCGGGCTCGGCAGGAGATTGCTTCTGTCTGGAGCTCGGCAGAGGCAGCGTTCATGCCTCGCGCGTACCCGCGTTCTCCCAACCAATCCCGCGCTACTCGCGCGCCCAGGAGCGTTATCCGGTTCTGCTCGGGCTGTGGGGGCTCCTTCCCGTTCCCAGCACTCGGCCACCGAGCTCTCACTCCTCCCCTCACTCGCCACGAGTTCCACGATTCGCGGTGTAGCTCCGCCCCTGTCCCCGAGTCCGCCCCCGCGACCTCCCGAGCTTGTGCTCTCCTTTCCCCTCAGTCTCTTGCCGTCCAGCGGCCCTGGGTCTCGCGCTCCGCAAAGCGACAAGAGTCTCTCCCGCCTCGTTCCTACGCCTCCGCGCGCTCTCCCTCAGCAGCCACCGCGTAACCCACCCGCAGCTCGCTGTCTCGGACTCGGACTCGGGGTCGCGCGCCCTGACTCCGCCTACTTCCCCCCGCGGACTCGCGCCCTCCGGGCCCGGCCTCTCACTCGCGCAGGCCGCCGAGCGCTCGCCTCACGCTCGCCTCACGCTTCCCGGGCGCTCTCGCGCTTTCCGAGGCGAGCGCGCTCCCGGCCCGCGCGCTCCGGGCTCTGGCTTTTCCCGGCTCCCGTCAGTGCGGTGACTGCGCTGGGAAACATGGCGACCGAGGGAATGATCCTCACTAACCACGACCATCAAATCCGGGTCGGAGTCCTCACAGGTAACCGGGGGAAGGAGGTCCAGGACCGCCGCGGCTGCTGTCCCCGGCTTGCCTCAGGCTTCTCGCCTGTGGTGACCCTTCTCTGTGGCCTCGGGAGGAGGGAAGGCTGAGGAAGGGGACTGGGGGGGGGGGGGCGGACGTTTTACAACCGCTGAGAACTGCTGGAGGTTGGGGTGTTCCCGCGGGGTCGCCCGGGAGCTGGGGCCGACCCCGTGGGATGCCAGGTCCCAGTGCCGTCGCACCCTAAGTCCTGGGCCCCTGGGGACAGAGGGGCCGGTGCGGCGGCCGCTGCGGGGCTCCTTGCTGCCAGTGCAGGCGGCGGGATCCCGGTTCCGCAAGCTGGAGCACGCCGCTGTCGGCCGGCCCGCGCGCTTCCTCCGCTACTGCTGGTCCCAGAGAGGGGGGAATCCCATTTCCACCCCCTCCCTCCTTTCCCTTCCCCCGACCCGGGCGGCCCCGCTCTGCTCTAGCCGTGCTTTCGCGGGGCACCGGCCGGAGCCGACACGGGTGTTCGTTAGGCGAAACTCTGCTCCGCCTCCGGCTGCCCCTCGCGAGCCGGGAATCCCCTCAGCCACCCACGGGACACCCCTCGTCTCCCCCCGGAGGTGGGGGATCGGCTTGCACCCGGACCTCGGAAAGTGTTTGCATTCCGCCTTCCCAAGCAAAGGGCCCTCTGCCCGCCTCTTCGTTTTCTTAGAGGGACAGACTGTTATCTGCGGCCGGGGATCCAGCCCTTTTTACTTGAGAGGGAAGGATTCTCCCACTCGGGCTCCTCTGTTCCCCTCCCTTCTGGGACCACCCGCCCCCCGCCCGGATGGTCCCGAGGCTTGTGAGGAGCGCACTTTTCCCGGGTCGCATTTCCCTGCCTCGCAGAAGCCGTGTGTGCTCTGCATGTCTGATTCCGTTGCGCTGTATTTGGGTAACATCCCTCAGTTCGGCGACAGGCAGTTGCTGCAGGGCATGACTTCCGAGATGAATAGCAAGCCGATTTGTAGGGGTTTCTGCTGTGGTTCTGTAGTTGGTAAGGTTTCTGTGTAATTGAGTGGCGAGGTGGGGGTTAAAGAACTATATTTAGAACCTGAGGGCTTAGTTTGGAGTGAAGGAAATCCAGGACTTGCTGATTTCGGAAAAAGAAGCGAGGTAGACGGGAATCCTGGTGTTCTCCTCCCGCCTCCCGCCCCCCCAACACACACACACACACACACACACACACACGCACTTTTTAATTTTTTTCCCTTGTCAAATTCTGACAGGTTGAGACGGTGCTCGAGAAGGAACTAAATTGAATGAGACTTGCTTTTATTATTAGGTAGAAAAAAATCTCTCCTGGTAAGATAAATGCAAAGCTTAATTTGGCTGCTGAGTTTTATGAAAAAGATTTCCATGGTACCCCTTCCTGTCTTTTTAAGTAACTGGGTAGCCTTTCTCTGATATTGTTTCCAGATGTTAATGGTGATTTATTGAATTTTCCTAATTGAAAGCCCCTGGGATAGAGAAACTAGTCTAAACCAGTTGCAGGGAAGGGACCCTCCTCCGCCCCCCGCCCCCCCCATTAGAAGATGCGCTGTTCTCTTCTTTGGGTGCTGAAGTTCTTGCCTTGTATGAAGATTCAGTTGTAACTCAGAAGTCTTGGAGTTGACATTGCTGTTTTTCAAAGAATCTAATTGCGGGGTGTAAAAGTATATACCCTATATCAACCCTCAACTTGCACTTTAAATTCTAGCTGTGCTTTGAAAATTATTAGAGTAGTGAGAATGAAGCTTAATAGAAACCAAAGTATGTCAACTGTCCATGGAAATGAAAGGTCATAGATGTTTTAAAGTTAAACCATAGAGATTAAAAAATTTTCTTTTTTATTTAAGCTTTCTATAATAGTTTTATTTAGTGAATCATCTTACCTGAGTTAAGTGACATTGTAGATAGCTGTTGTACAGAATGCTTTGAAAGATGCAGCCCTTATCTGTGTCTCTGCAGTCCAATAGGGATGACATTGGTATGCAAACAACTAAAGAAACAGTGTATGTCATCACTGTGCTAAAATTGTCTAAATAAATTACTTGTGTGATTGAGAGCTAAATGTAAAAGGTATTCCATACTCAGATGGATTAGGAGCAAATGTGATTACCTGAAGGGATAATTTGGTACATTTAGCAGGGCTAAGAAGAAACTGACATTTTAAAGGGGAGTTGAAAGTCATTGGCAACCTTATAAATGAATATGTTGCTGAGGGTGAGGCTCTGGAGCAGAATAAAAATGTAATGCAAAGGCCCTGAAATGCCCAGGTAGGATAGGTAGGTGGCACGAGCAGAATGTCAATGAGAGAACTTTGGCAGTGGAATTAAAGACGATCTAGGGAAACTGTCTCATGAGAATGAGGTATAGTAGTTTAGGGGGAGAAGTCTAGGGTCAGGAATAAGGATATAGGTGAAGGAATGAAAAGGAAGTTGCACATTTGGGAGAAGTGGTAACAGAGGACAATAGAATTTGGTGATAAAATGGATATTTGAAGTCAGAAATAACTCTGAGAGATTTTTACGTAAAGTTAGTGATATAAGTATTGTCTGCTATGATAGAGCCTGGAAATGTGGAGAAGAATCAGAGGAAAGAGCACCAGTCCCCAGTCTGAATAGTGGATTTTACTACAAACAGCTTAATATTTATGGTCTTAACATTCCATGTGATTTTGTACACACAAAGAAAACCTACAGAAATAAAACCATGTTGCACAATTTTGTCCTGTAGAACTTCCAAATACTGCAGTTTTACTATGTAAAACTATTCTTTACTGAACTTAAGTACTATGATTTCATACTTAAGAAAATTGAATTGAGGCCACACTTAAAACCTTGATTTTGTGAGTTATAATTTGTGGCTTTATTAAAGGTGGAGGGCTTGTTTTATAAAATATCTTCTCCATGTTTCATAAGAGTGATTTTAAGTATTTTATCTAAGTCTGTTTTACAGAGGTTTTAGAGGAAAACTTAGAGGTTTTAGAGGTTTTACATATTTTAGAGGAAATGCACACATTTTACAATATGTTAGTATTTTGGTGAATTGTGTTGTCATTTCTAAAATCTTTGATTTCTTTGTGACATCTTTGATTATGTCTTGAAAGATCGTTTTTATACCACTTTGAAACTTTTCATCTTCTAGGTGTTTTTGTAATCTTTATCTTAGCTATGGATTTGGCAAATATGGTACGCAGTCTATTGAAACTTTGTATCAAATGAATTAACTGTTAGAATTTTGAAAGAATATGGTAGGAAAATATTTAGCAAAGGCATTTCTTTTTTGTATTACTATCTTGAATCATTCAGAACTTGGAAATCAGAGTATGATAGTTAATGTAACATGGATATTTTAGTTATATTATCTTTTTGTTCAGGAAAATGGAAACATTTACATAGGTTTTCATGGAAACATTTTATGTTGAAGATTATTGTCGATCTCTAAAAACAGTATCTTTGTTAGTAACTGTTTTATGTTGATTTGTTAGAAATGGAAGTTATATGGTCTTTATCACTAAAGACCATATACCAAAAAACCTTAAGCTCTAGGTTTTTTTTTTTTTTTTTTTAAGAAGATGTTGGGGGTAGGAGTTTATTTATTAATTTATTTATTTTTGCTGTGTTGCGTCTTCGTTTCTGTGTGAGGGCTTTCTCTAGTTGTGGCAGGCGGGGGCCACTCTTTTTTTTTTTTTTTTTAAGAAGATGTTGGGGGTAGGAGTTTATTAATTTATTTATTTATGGCTGTGTTGGGTCTTCGTTTCTGTGCGAGGGCTTTCTCTAGCTGTGGCAAGCGGGGGCCACTCTTCATCGCAGTGCGCGGGCCTTTCACTATCGCGGCCTCTCGTTGCGGAGCACAGGCTCCAGACGCGCAGGCTCAGTAGTTGTGGCTCACGGGCCTAGTTGCTCCGCGGCATGTGGGATCCTCCCAGCCCAGGGCTCGAACCCGTGTCCCCTGCATTAGCAGGCAGATTCTCAACCACTGCGCCACCAGGGAAGCCCTAAGCTCTAGTTTTTAATGCATCTGTATCTAACGTTCTTTACTTCTATTACTATATATATATATTTTTTTTTTTGCGGTACGCGGGCCTCTCACTGTTGTGCCTTCTCCCGTTGTGGAGCACAGGCTCCGGACGCGCAGGCTCAGCGGCCATGGCTCACGGGCCCAGCCGCTCTGCGGCATGTGGGATCTCCCGGACCGGGGCACGAACCCGTGTCCCCTGCATCAGCAGGCGGACTCTCAACCACTGCGCCACCAGGGAAGCCCTCTATTACTATTTTTAACAGACTGAAGACAATGTGATGATGAATAACATGAGGCAAATAAATATCTGTTGCTTTGAAACTAGAAAGAAGATGTGGGGCAGATGTAGGAATTTTTATTATTTTTTTACAACTTCAGTAGTAATTATACTTAAAGTCTTAACAAGTACACAGCAGGCTCACTATATCAAATGTGTCATTTTTCACCTATTTTTGTCTGTTTCTAAAGAAGCTGTTTATCAAGGGAGCACACTACTTCTACCACTGTAAGTTCCATGGAAACATCAGGAACATAATGAATACATATATGTTTGTGATATAGAGTGGGATAGATTATGTTTCATTGGTTATTAAATATCATATTAGCTAGCCACTGCTAATGTTTGTTATACCAAAGCACTTAGATAAAGGTGATAATCCATTACCTAAATATTCACTAACAGTGGCATGGATGAGAAAAAGATACAAATTTTTAGGAAAGGGCATTTTAAAATCATGTTTTTGCTCTAGTAATATACATTTTATTGCACTAAATTGTAGATTTGTAATCAGGAAGAGTTATTAGACATATATAAAACTAGATAATAAAGATTAGATAAAAGACTAATTGTAAGCTAGAAACCAAAAATATTAGTTACATGTAGGGAGTATTTCAGTCATTTATAAATAAAGTCATTCAAAATATTTAAAAAACAAGTTCTAAGCTAAGGAGGTAATAATCATTTGACTCCGGAATTGTTCAGTCGTTTATTTTATTTCATTCCTCATGCTTATCCTTGTGCATTATGTGTGTCAATATTATTTTCTGAAAAGCCCATTTATTGATAAAGATATATAAATATATCTTTTGAGAATAGATGTTGTCATTAAGTAAGGCAAATCACTATTGCAAACAAAACCTATATCCTGTGAAATGGAATTGTGTGTACTGGCAAACATACCAATATTGATCTGTATGACTGTTATTAAAAAGAAGCCTATTTCTCAAACTAGGTCATTCTTTCATGAATTTTTGGTTGGAAGCAATGTATTAGTGATTAAAATAAGAAATCATTACATTAACTTCTATTGAATACATTTAATACTATCACCACTGGCCAAAGACTTTATAAATTAGTAGTATGTAAACATAGTTAAGAGTTTTAACTATATTCAAGATACATATGACTGTTTGACTTTAAGGTATGTCATGGAGAATCAGCAGTATGTTATTGGGGAGGAAATGATGAATGAATCTGTTTTTCTCTTACTGGTGAGAGATTCCTGGTTAAGGTGAATGGGGTGCTTTTTTGATACAGTGAGTAAAATAGATAAAGTCTATACTTTGCACCTGTAAATAGGATTGAAGAACTAAGCATATTTGGAATTTGAGATGTTAAAAAAAAAATCCTAAAAAAAAAAATTTAAACCACAAGGGGTTTCTTCCTTCAACTCTGGGCAGAGAAGATGAATACCAAGGAAGAAGAAAAGATTATTTCACCTGTTTAAAAGTAGTTGGATCTCTCAGTGCTTTGTGACCACCTAGAGGGGTGGGATTGGGAGGGTGGGAGGGAGATGCAAGAGGGAGGAGTTATGGGGATATATGTATATGTATAGCTGATTCACTTTGTTATAAAGCAGAAACTAACAAACGATTGTAAAGCAATTATACTCCAATAAAGATGTTAAAAATAAAAAGTAATTGGATCTGTATTTAATATGAATAGCATGAAACCTTACTTAATTTTTGAGCGGCCTCCCTGAAAAGCAAATGTCTAATGAGGTATTGTGATGTAGAAGTTCCATCCAGGTTGTTTAATGAGTTCATAAGTGAGTTTGTACTTAATTGATTTAAACTAAGTAAGTAGAACTTCTTGACTATATTGTAATTAAAATAAACAACTCCAACAACTTTTACAATAGTTTTGCCAGTAAGTATACATTCTGAAAGAATGGAATTAAATTTACTATGCTTTAAAAAATTTCCTGATTTGACAAATAAAGGACCAAGCAAATGTGGTGGAAGGAACTTTACGCAATTTGTGCCCTGCTTCTCAAGTTGGGATACATGACATTGTGTTCAAGGGATACTCTAAGGATTCTAAGCCTTAGAATCTAAGCTATGGGAACAAACATAATAATTCTTGAAGTATCAATTTTACTTAGAGTATATAATTTAAACCACTTTAATATTACAGTAAGCATGAGTAAATTAGGCATGGATGTAGAATTTTAAAGGAGCTTTTAGACAAAATCACACTTGAAAGAAATTTCAAGTGAACCTATTGTATAACTCCAGACCTCATTGTTCTTCTGTTATTGGTACTTTGGTGAGAAAAAATTAAGGAGCACAGGGCCACAGAAGGAACTCTAGAAGACTCTATCTAATGCTAGTTTGGCCAGTAAAGTCCTGTAACTTTGAGCAGTATTATTTAACTCTCTCTCTCAGCTTTTCTCACCACTAACATGAAGGAGGCTCATATGGCAATATAGGTTTCTATCCTTTAGTATCTTGACCAGCCGGCGAGAGAAATATAGGATATGAGGCTTAGGTGGTTTTTTTTTTTTTGGCTTTATAATGGGAATGATTATGGGGGAGGGGTAGATTATACATTAAAAATGCAAGAGGATAAGAAATGGAAAAAAGGATGAAAAATTTCAGCGATTAGGTCCAGTCATTATAAACCGAAGGGAAAATATTTAGATTTTTTTTCATTTGGAAATTTTTTGGTATTAATCACAAAATTAACAGTAGTTTCAGTTTTACTTTTAATTTCCAACTCAGCTCACACTTCATTTCCGCAACAAAATCTTTCCTAGGAATTATTCTCTACAATGATGTCTTTCTTTCTTTTCCTTTAGTGTTTATAAATGTTGCTACACCCTGTAATCATGTACATGTGGGAGGCTGCAAGATGTAGTTTAAAGAAAAAAAAGAAAAAAGACTTTGGAGTCAGACTTGTATTTCAGATCTCAGATCCTGATATGCCCTTTATTTTGGAAAGTCATTTAACCTCTATGAATTTCAATTTCCTTCTCTAAAATGAAGATGGCAATGCTTACTTCACAATTGTTGAGAGCTGCGGGGACTTCCAGTGGTTAAGAATCTGCCTTCCAGTGCAGGGAACACAGGTTCGATCCCTGGTCGGGCAACTAAGATCCCACATGCCCTGCAGCTCTAGAGCCGGCACACCACAACTAGAGAGCCCACGCGCCGCAACTGAGACCTGACGCAGCCAAATAAATAAATATTAAAACAAAAAACAAACAAAAAACCCAACAACAACAAAAAAAACGGGACTTCCCTGGTGGTACAGTGGTTAAGACTCTGTGCTCCCAATGCAGAGGGCCCAGGTTCGATCCCTGATAGGGAACTAGATCTCACATGCATGCCACAGCTAAGAGTTCACATGCCACAACTAAGGAGCCCATGTGCCACAACTAAGGAGCTGGTGAGCTGCAACTGAGGAGCTGGCGAGTCGCAACTAAGGAGCCCACCTGCCACAACTAAGGAGCCCACCTGCCACAACTAAGGAGCCCACCTGCTGCAGCTAAGACCCGGTGCAACCAAATTAATTAATTAATTAATTAATTAAAAAAGAACTGAGATAATGTATGTGAAAATGCCTACCATGTATGTCTAACTTGGATTATACAGTTGACTCTTGAACAGTGGGGTGGGGGGGGGGGAGTAGGGGTGCCAACCCCCTGTCCCCCACACCCCACAGTCCAAAACCCGAGTTTAACTTTGTAATTGTTCCTCCATAGCTGTGATTCTCCCCTATCCAAGGTTCCTTATATGTTGATTCAGCCAACCTTGGATTGTGTAGTACTATAGTACTTACTGAAAAAAATCCTGGGTGAAAGTGGACCCGTACAGTTAAACTGCTCTGGTTCAAGGGTTAACTGTATACTCAGTAATCTTCGTTTCCTCTTCATATGCTGTTTTGGCATAATTTGCTAATAGCTTCATGTATAAACATCTTTAAAGTAGATTTTAAAGTTCTTGAAACAGGTGATGGTGTTCTTCACTTCTGTGCCCTTTTGTCATAGCACCTATTAATGAAGTATTTGCATAGAAGATGTTTAATTAAAAAAAATTGGATGGTGTGACACTTAGTAGTTTAGGAAGCAGCTACTGAGAAACATTTAGATAAACTAGAACTTCGGAATTATTACTAAAAAGACAGTTCAGGGTAGATGGAGTGGGGTTTAGTATTTTTCTATATATTTATTACTGGTAATAGGATGATATCAATGATGTCTATTTGAGATATTTTATACTATCAAATTTAATATTTTATATATTTTTATATTTCCCTTATGTATTTCTTTATGTATTTCCTTATCTATTTTCTAATTAATTTGTGTATGTATTCTTAGTTGATGGGCATAATCTGTATGAGGATTATTTTAGAGTAATTTTAGAGTAATTTTTTAAAGTATCTTAAAAAATGAAAAATTGAAATTATAGGTAAAAGATTCTGAAAATGCTGAAGGTTATTTTTGAGGTTAATTCTGAAGGTCAAAATAGCATAAAATAGGAGTCAAATGTTCTACATCTTCTACCACTTTCAAGACACTTAACCACATTTTACCTCAGTTTCCTTAGCGTTGAATGGAGGAAATTATGCTTACCTTACATAGTTAATGTGAGGGAGAAAGGAAATAATGTGTTCAATAATCAACACCTACTATGTGCCAGGCTCTGTGCTAAAGTGAGGGATACAATAGTGAATAAAACAGACACAGTCCTTATCCTCTTGGAGCTTGTATTTTAGCACTAACATGAACACACTATTTAGTCAAGTTAGATGTTGACACATCATGCTTCGTTTATGTTGCATTTCAAGGAGTAAAGTGCTTCTATATTTTATTTTTGTTGTAGATAAGTATAAGCACCAAAACTGTTTTCACGTCAAGCCATTTTTGACACAAATTTTTAAACCATTACACATTTCCAGCTTTCTAAGATAGACAATATTGAACATAATTTAATTATTTTATTCATTCAGGTTTAAATTATTAGAGCTAACATCTGTCGAGTTTATATATATACATACATATATATGGCATAAATGTGTTCTATTTGTGCTTAGCACTTTGCCCATGTTATTTTATCCTTACAACCTTTATAAGGTAATATATTATTCCGTTTACACCGCCTGAGAAATAGGTAGCTTGCTCAAGATTACACCAGTGGCCCTGCCAGAATTCGAGCACAGGTCTGACTGTACTCTGAGCAATTACATTTCTATATTCTATTCTGAATATCTTTTATTGTGGAGTGTGGTAGTATAGTTCTCTATAGTGTTTTCTTTTCAGTTGTGACTTTACACACTTGTTCCCTTCCCCACTTCTAGTTTCTAATCTACTGGAGATGCCTTTTTGTGGCAGTCAGTGGCAGACTACAGGCCGTAACTGACCAGTACACATGTTCGTTAGGCCCATACTGTGTCTTTACAAAAAAGTATGTTTCTAACATTAAAAAAATGACATTTTATATAAACCTGTACTTTTAAGCTTTTTAAGATTCAGCAACACTGCAACCTCTTTCCCACAGGACAGTAGTTGGTTAGAGTGGCTTGAGATAGGGCATGTATTCTCCAGTTTGCCACAATTCCCACTTAACCTATTTGTTATCTGCCTCACCTCATAGGTATTTAAGTTTATGATCTTTGCTCATACGTATTCTTCTTTTAACATCATATCTTGGGCAATTTTTCATATTAGTGAAAATGATAATACAGAGTTTATCAAGAGCTTACCAAGTGTGAAATAATTTTCTACAGCCTGCCATAGAACCTATTAATTTATTTAATCCTCATAATAATATCACCATTTTACATTTGAAGAAATTGTAGCAGAGAGAGATTAAGTAATTTGCTCAAATTACTGCAATAAGAAGCCAAGCTGATAAAAGGCCAAACTGTGAGTTGAACCCATGTAGTCTGTTCCTAGAGTGTAAGCTCTTAACCACTACATTATACTCCTTGGCATTTAATAATTAATTCATATAGATACACATCTTTCTTTTTAATGGTTCTATTGTATTGCATCATAAATTATGCTATATTTAGTCCGTCCTCAATTGATGTCCATAGAGGTTTCTTATTTTTCATGTGACAAATGTTGCAGATAATAACATTGTACATTTGTTACTGCATATTTGTGAGTTTTTTTAGAAATGTAAGTTAAATTAACTATAAATAGAATTTTGGGGTCAACAGTATCTGCGTTTAAAATTTTTATAGAAATTACACCCTTTTTGGAAGACAAGTTTGTACTAATTGTAATTAATATTCTCACTTTCATTTGGTATTATCTTTTTAATCTTTACGAGTTCTTTTGAGATACAACTCTTTCTTGAGTTATATACGTGGATTAGATTGCAGATGACAGATACTCAGCTCACAATTACCTTAAGTGAAAAGGGGAATTTATTAATTTACATAGAGTATAGAGGAGGAACTGACTTTAGATACTCAAGCATTGTGTCCAGGGGATTACTGTAATGATGGACACTTATTCTCCGTTTTAGTGCTTTGATTTTTCAGTATGTTGCATGCTGACTTCCTTCATGTAGCCAGAATTGGGGCAGGGAGGGTGCAGGTTAGGAGATTATAGTAACAGGCAATCAGGTTTTCCGTACCCAACTAGTGAATCCAGAGGAGAGATTTTCTTTTTCATGGCATTTGTATATAAAATTCCAGGTTGCTTCTTCACCTGGTTTGGCTCACAGGTCCATCTTTGGGCCAGTCATTGTGACTAGGAAAGTGAGGACTATGATTGGCCAGGTCTGTATTTCATGTCCGTTTTGGGATTGGGACGCTAAATAGGCAGCGTCACCATAATCACATGCACAAGGGGATAGGGAAGCCTTCAAAAGAAGATGGGTTTCTGCCACTAGAAGGGCAGAATTTAGAGGTTTTCTTAAGTATTTATTATGCCTTTTTGCTTTCTTACTTTCCCCCCTAAGAGTATAGTTTATCTGCCCTATTTCCTTTCTCCTGCTTCTTCCATGAAAGTGGTCCTCTGGCAGATAGTTCTAATTGGAACTGGAACAAGTTAATGTGTGAGAACTAGTGGGTTAAACTCAGGGCCCCCTAATATCAACAGTGGTTAATTTATCAGGAGCACTCACAATGACTGACTTCCACTTTTTCATACACTGCATAAGTGTGGTTGTCTAAAGAAATTTTAGAACAGTAGTATGCATGTAATAGAGAGTAAGATTTTACTAGTTTTTACAGTAGTTCTTTTATGTTGCTTTATTTAAATTTTTGATCAGCTATGAGTCTTTTTTTAACAAGTTAATTAATTAATTTTTATTTTTGGCTGCCCTGGGTCCTCGTTGCTGTGTGCGGGTCCTCTCTAGTTGCGGTGAGCGGGGGCCACTCTTTGCTGCGGTGGGCAGGCTTCTCATTGCAGTGGCCTCTCTTGCTGCAGAGCACAGGCTCTAGGCGTGTGGGCTTTAGTAGTCCTAGTGCAGGGGCCCAGTAGCTGTGGCTCACGGGCTCTAGAGCTCAGGGTCAGTAGTTGTGGTGCACGGGCTTAGTTGCTCCACGGGACGTGGGATCCTCCCAGACCAGGATTCGAACCCGTGTCCCCTGCATTGGCAGGCAGATTCCTAACCACTGCACCACCAGGGAAGTCCCTAGCTATGAGTCTTTAGTCTTTTTTTTTTTCCTACAAATGATCGCTCCCAGTATTTCCTAAGTTTTGTTCCTAAGTTCAGCACTTCTCAGGGAAATGTTATAATAGGTATGATGTTAAGAGATTTTTATGTGGTCAAATAAATTTGGAAAGTGGTATATAATGTACCTCTCCTTATGGAGATTAACAGTATACTAGAGCATATTAACATATTAAAGATGTGAATAGTGTTACAGTTGTGGAGCCTGTTGAACTTTATTTAGTCTAGTGTTTCCAAAACTTTTTGAGAATGGAGCAGTTTTTCAAGACATACCAGAATTGTGTTCAACACTTCTTTGGGAAATAGTGGTCTTTCCCCTGCAAATGATATTTTGGAAGTCTATATAACACCTTTATATTCTTTTAGCGTTTTTAAAAAAAATTAATTTATTTTATTTTTGGCTGTGTTGGGTCTTCGTTTCTTTTTCTTTTCTTTTTTTTTTTTTTTGCGGTATGCGGGCCTCTCATTTCTGTGGTCTCTCCCGCCGCGGAGCACAGGCCCAGCGGCCATGGCTCACGGGCCTAGCCGCTTTGCGGCATGTGGGATCTTCCCGGACCAGGGCACGAACCGGTGTCCCCATCGGCAGGTGGACTCTCAACCACTGCGCCACCAGGGAAGCCCGGGTCTTCGTTTCTGTGCGAGGACTTTCTCTAGTTGCGGCGAGCGGGGGCCACTCTTCATCGCGGTGCGCAGGCCTCTCACAATCGCAGCCTCTCTTGTTGCGGAGCACAAGCTCCAGACGCGCAGGCTCAGTAGTTGTGGCTCACGGGCCTATGCTCCGCAGCATGTGGGATCTTCCTAGACCAGGGCTCGAACCCGTGTCCCCTGCATTGGCAGGCAGATTCTCAACCACTGCGCCACCAGGGAAGCCTCTTTTAGCTTTTTGCTGTAGAAATAGTGGTTTCCTACAGTAATCTCTACTATGAAAATTAATTCTTTTTTTTCTGGATTTGCCTTTAAAGTATATATATGTATATTTTCCCCCCAGTTATCACCTCTGACTTTTTTTTCTTTTTCTTTCTACATTAAAAGATTGGCTGACTATATTATCTTATTCAGAAAATCTATGATAGCAAAGAACAGTCTTGATTCTGTTACTACTGTATGGGGAAAGAACCCTGGAATAAGTTGTATTTTGGATTTTTCCAGTGAGCATTTGGTATCATTATTTGTAAAATGTAAAGATGAAGAGATGCTTTCTAAAATCTCCTTCAGCTCTAAAATCTTAATAATCCAAATCTCAGGAACATACCTCATGTTTACCATTCTCTCATTGCTTGTATTCACGTTCTACAACCTGTTACTGACAGCAAAATTATTGATTTGAAAAGTCTTCCTTGCTTCAAACAGGAAAAACTGCTACAAGACACTGACATTCATACCAAGTGTAAATGGAAATAATAAATGTCTGTTACTTCCATTGCAAAATTGGTGCAGTTTTATTTCATTCACTATCACATGCTGCAGAGAGTTCAAATTGCAAAATATTTAAGATTTAGAATAAGAATTACACACATGTAAGTGTAATAACTGATTCACACAATCAAGCTTAGAAGAATAATAGAGATTTAAAGGTTTCAAGGTATTACCTTATTCTTTTTAAATTTAAATTGTAGTGATATACCAGAGACCTGGAAAGCAAAAATTAGTATTCTCCCCAAATACTATGATTATTTTGCTATTAAATATTTAAAATGAAGCTATTGTAAAAATAAGACATATACCTTCATGAACAATATTATGTTTTAGGTTCACACAGATATTCAGAATAGTAGGTAGGCTGTGGATTAGACCACCTGGGTTTATACCTGAGTTAAGTGTAGGTTTAGAGTTACTTAACTTCTCTAAGCTTCAATTTTCTCATCCACGAAATGGGGAAAAATCCATTGCCTGCTTTAGAGGGTTTTTTGTTTTTTTTTGTTTTTTTTTTTTTAGTGGTACGCGGGCCTCTCACTGCTGTGGCCTCTCCTGTTGCGGAGCGCAGGCTCAGCGGCCATGGCTCACGGGCCCAGCCGTTCCGCGGCACGTGGGATCTTCCCGGACCGGGGCACGAACCCGTGTCCTCTGCATCAGCAGGTGGACTCTCAACCACTGCGCCACCAGGGAAGCCCTAGAGGGTTGTTTTGATAAGTGAAATAATAAATGTAAATGTTGGGTGAGTGTGTCCACATAATAAATATTCATTAAGTGTTTGTTGTTATATATTGTAATAATTTGAATCTAATTACCTTTACAAAGATGATAACAGAAAGCAACCAATATAACTTTTAGATATCTGACCCAATCATGGTTTATTTCCATGCTGTTTTTCTCTTTTATTGTATCTTATTTTAGGAGCATCATTAAGGAACAATACTGTACTGGGGTTTTGCTTGATCTAAATTCTTATTTTCTAGCTTAATTCTGGTGTTGTTAGAGTCAGAAGATGCTGTTGTAGTGTAGTAACTAAGGACAAGAATTTGAGATTTTTGAGGCATAGGTTTAAAGTAAAGTATATGTGGGAAACTGCTTCTGATATTCTCTAGGGCTTGTTAAGATCTGTGGAGAAAACTGCCTCTACATACAGATATGTAGGTATTATAGTTATGGAATACTTTCCTATAGTTAAGAAAGAGGAGAAGTTTTGGGCTTCCCTGGTGGTGCAGTGGTTGAGAATCCGTCTGCCGATGCAGGAGACACGGGTTCGTGCCCCGGTCCGGGAAGATCCCACATGCCGCGGAGCAGCTAGGCCCGTGAGCCATGGCTGCTGAGCCTGTGCGTCCCGAGCCTGTGCTCCAAAACGGGAGAGGCCACAACAGTGAGAGGCCTGCGTACCGCAAAAAAAAAAAAAAAAAGAAAGTGTAAAAGTTTTAAGTGTTATACAAATGGTGCAGTAATACAGGGTGGTAAAGTGATAGCAAAATGAAACTATTTACATCGATAATTGTTGATTTGTCGAAAAGAGAGTTTTAATTGACATATGAGGAAAATAGTAAATCCCAGGGACAGTGAGCCAAGGCTTAGACCTTGTGTTTGGGTTGACTTGGGGCATAAGACAAATGAATATTATATATAAAAGGAGAGAGATACTTTATAAAATCAGGTACCAAAAGAAAATCTATAGAATTTAAAGCATTGCCAAAGATGATTTTAGGCAGTAAGGTTTGAGAATAATTGACTTAGGTCAGTATTGGACTTGGAATTTTCTGGTTTTCTTCTGCAGATGGGTCTATGAAGCATTATTAATTAAAAAAAATTGTCACTTATGCATCATAATGAAGCATTCATTACTTTCTGATTCTTAATGCAATTCAGAAGTGGGTCATGTCTAATAACATGAGAAACTTGAAATAGAGACCCCCCACCCCCATAAGTAGGAAATTTTAAACAGCTAAATAGGTATGGATCTGATTTTATTACTATTGTTTTCCTGGCCTGTCATTTCCTGTTGACTAATCTGTTAGTCTGACTATAGCCTGACTTGTTAACAGACAATGCAACACAGTTCAGTAACTGTCTCAGTCTACTTGGGTTGCTGTATTAAAGTACCATAGACTAAGGTGGCTTATAAACAACGGAAATTTACTTCTTACAGTTTTGGAGTCTGGGAAGTTCAAGATCAAGTTACCAACAAATTCAGTGTCCAGTGAGGGCCTACTTCCTGGTTCATAGACAGCCATTTTCTCTCTGTCTCCTCACATGGCAGAAAATGGGAGGGAACTCTCTGGGTCTCTTTTATAAGGGTACTGACCCCATTCATGAGGGCTGTGTGCTCATGACCTAATCGCCTCCCAAAGGCCCCACATCCAAACACCATTACACTAGGGGAATAGGTTTCAGCATGTGAATTTGGCGGGGCCTGACACAAATATTCAGCCTTTGGCAGGTATGTGCCATGTGATGTGCTTTGTGTTTTGTTAAGCTAATACTACTGAATGTTTATAGTGTCATCCTTTAGGTATGAGGAGTTGGTTGTAAAGTAGGTTTACAGGTTTAGTTATTTATATATTAAAGCACTTGCCAAGTCCTGCATGACAGGGTTTACTAAACTTTTTATGTAAAGGGCCAGATAGTAAATATTTTAGGCTTTGTGGGATGTATAATTTCTATCACAGCCACTCAGCTCTGCCCTTATAGCATAAAAGCAGCCGTAGACAATATGTAAATAAATGAGCATGACTGTGTTCCAACAAAACTTTATTTACAAAAACAGATGGTTGGCCAGAGTTGACCCCAGGGCCATAGTTTCTCAATCCATGCTCAGGGACACAGTCTGTGTTAGGAAAGTATAATTTTAAGTTACCTGCATGTGAATTAAACTTTTATATTAAAATTTGCATTGTAAACCACCACAAAACTTAGTGGCTTAAAACTACAATTTAATGTTTCTCACATTTCTATGAATTAACTCAGTCATTCTCCTTTATGTGGCATTGGTTGGGGTTCTGGTATAGCTGCAGACATCTGGAGGCTTGATTGGGACTGTTGTCCAGGGCCTTGGTTCTCCTGCATGTGGGTTTCTCCACATGGCTGATTCATTAGCCTCATGGTGCGATGGCTGGGTTCCAAGAAGTATTCCAAGAGCAAGCATTGTGACAGGGAGGAAACAGATCTGCCAGGATGGTTAAGGGGTAGGCCTGAAACTGGCATAGCCTCACTTCTGACATTATTCTATTGGTCAAAATACTCAGAGGCTCAGCCCAGAGTCATCTTGGGAAGAGACTAGGAATACTAGGAAGCATGATTAATTCGGGATCATCAAAGTGGCAGTCTATCACAGGATTGTTTTGGTTGCAAGTGACCATTCAAATTGGGCTAGCCTTAGTAAAGGGGACATTTATTGTAAGAATAATGGGGTGTCTATTTCACAGAACCTAAATATGGGACGAGGCCCTAGGAATATTGGACCCAAGGTTTGAAGGTCCTAAGGACTGTTTCTCATCTTGCTTCACTCTGTAAAGTAAGCTCTATTTACCACAGATCTGCCTTTTTCGCAGTGCTAAAACATTACCATTGACTGCTCCTGTATTTAGATCTTCCCATTTCACCCATTCAGAAAAGGACTGACTTTATTTTCGCAGTTTTGTTTCTAAAATACTTGAGGAAGAACTTTGTCCTGGACCAGTCATTTGTGATGAGAGGATAGAGGTTATGTTGTACCATGTGGACAGGAGCAGGAGGAGTTAACAGAAAAGGGTTGCTGAATATTTAACTCCCAAGTAGTTAGCTTGCTTTCTCCCTAACCATCTATTTCCTGACATAAACTAATTTGGTAATTATTTTAATAAATAATTTGTTTCCCCATTTCAGGCCTAGTTTACTTTTTTTCTTCAGCTGTCTGCCTTTGGCTGTTTCATTGTTCTGCTGGACGGTAGGCTAAAGTAAGGACTGGAATTAGTTCAGTATTAGAATATTCATTGTAATTTCTTCTTGCTTTGAGTAGGGTATAGCAGCATTTAGTATCTGTTATTTCACTTTGCCACCATTAACATAGACTCAGATATGAAGGTGATCCTACTATGCTGTTATTCATTGATTCCTAAGGTTGATTTGGGTGATCTGGTTGGCTGAGTGAGTATATCCTTTCTCTGGAAAGGGTCCACTTGCATACAAGAATGCAGGAACTATAATACAGAATGAAATAAGAGCTGTAATTGATACAAGCAACATACTGCGGGTGTACAGAGGAAGGAACAATTAATTTTGACTGAGTGGCTGTAGGAGGGATGGTATTTTAAAGGAGATGGTTTGAGCGGGCGTGGAAGAATGAATAACCCATCCTTAGAAAAACAAGGAAAGGTAATCTGGCTGACAGGTTTCTTTCGCTGTTGAAGGGGTGGCACCAGAATGTCTTGGCTAAAGTAGATGAGCTTAAATATAGGTATAGAGGATTCAGGATAAACAGCAGCATGTACGTCTTTTAACCGTTTTCGGTTAAAATTACAAGAGCTAATTTGGTTTTGCCACATTCAGGCCTTAGGTGACTATGTGGTAGTTTGAAATTTGATTTTTTAAATAAAAGAGTATATCTCAAAGACTCAGATTTTGGATATAGAAAGAACTTTAAGGGTTATCTGTACTAACCCACTCTAGTACATAAAGGAACTAAGACCGAGTTAAATGACTTATTTAAGTTTACACATCTCAATGATAGAGTTGGAGCTAAATCCAGGCTACCTTACTCCTAGTCTTGGGTATTAAAAAAATTATATGGTGTATCCTTTGTAGTAAGATTTGTCCCAAGTATCCCATTCAAATTATCTACTGTAGGAGTTTTAAAATTTAAAATATAACGTGTATACAGTAAAACGCAGAAACGTTAATTATACAGTATGGTGAATTTTTCATATGTATAGATCCTTGTAAGTACCACCCATGAACATTTCCAGCACTCCAGAATTTTCCTTTATGCCTTTTACTAGTCAATATCTAATTCCCCTGCCACCTCCAAGTAATCACTATTCTGATTTTTATCATAAAGGATTAACTTTGCCTGTTCTTAATTTTATATAAATTAATGACTTCTGTCACTCATTATTATGTCTGTGATATTATCCACGTTGTTGTGTGTAGCAGTTATTCGTTCTTTTTATTAATATGTGGTATTTACTCCACAGAACAAATTGAATTATTATTTTTCTGTTGGTGGACATTTGACTTGTTTCTAGTTTTTGACTATTTTTAATAAAGCTGTCATGGATATTCTCATATGGGTCTTTTGATAAATATATTGTCTCCATTCTAGGTGTAGAATTTCTGAGTTACTGTTTCCCCAAAAGGTTGTACTATTTTCTGGAGGAAAGTTTCAGTTGCTCTGCATTCTTGTCAAAATTTGCTATTGTCAGTCTTTTTAATTTTGACCATTCTGGTGAGCGTGTAGTGGCTTCTAATTTATATTTCCCAGATAAGTAATGATGTTGAGCACCTTTTAATGTATTAATTTTAAAAATATATATTTTTAATAGGACTGTCTTTGTCTTATGGATTTGTGGGAATTCTTTATAATTCTGAATATGGGAACTCTGTGTATATGTATGGCAAATATCTTCTTCCAGTCTGTGGCTAGGCTTTTCACTCTCTTAATAGTGTCTTTTAATAAATAAAAATTCTTAACTGTAATGAAGTTCAATTTATTAAGTTTTTTTTTTTATGATTAGTGGATTTCTTGTGTCTTGTTTAAACAGTCTTTGCCTGTTACAGGATCATTAAAATATTATCCAAAATTTTCTTGAAGCTTTATTGCTTTCCCTTTCACTTAAGGTTCTGTGATACATTTCAAATTAATTTGTATGCATGACGAAGTAGAGATCAAGAATTTCTTTTGAACATATGGATAGACAGTTGATCTGGCATCATTTTTTGAAAAAGCTGTCCTTTTCCCACTGGATTGTAGGGTACCTTTGATATAAATCAGGTGGATTTGTTTCTACAGTGTTTCTGTTCCACTGGTCTGTCTATCTTTGCACCAACATTACCTTTTCTTAATTACTATAGCTTTATACTAAGTCTAGATATCTTGTAGTATAAGTTCTCCAAAGTTTTTCTTCTTCTTCAACTCTTTTTTTGCTTTTTTTTTTGGGGGGGAGGGCTGTACTCCATCATTTGTATTGTCATATGCATTTAGAATCAGATTACAGTTTAAAAAATCTGTTGGTATTATGACTGGGATTGCATCGAAGCTGTAGATCAGTTTGGAGAGAATTGGCATGTTACAATATAGAGTTTTCCATTCTATGACTATGGATTATCTGTCTATTTCCTTGGGTCTTTAAGTTCTCTCAGCAGTGTTTTATGGTGTTCAATCTAGATGTCTTGCATAACTTTTGTTAAGTTTATGGCTAGGCATGTAATGTTTTAAAAATGTTGTAAATGGTATTGTTTATTTAAATTTCATTTTCCAGTTGTTTCATATTAATTCATAGAAATACCATTGATTTTTGTATTTTGGTCCAATGAACAGCAACCTTGCTAAATTAGCTTTTTTTATTGCTTTCTATTTTATTTATTTGAAAAATTATTTTAATTTTTAATTTTTTAAATTGAATTAAAGATTCTTTAAATTCTATAGTGCTTTACAGTTTTCAAAAGTTTTACAAACATGATTTCATATAATCCCATAATAAACCCCTTTTCCTCCTACTCCTTTATTGCCCTTCCCCCCTTCTCTCCCCTCTGGTAACCACTAGTTTGTTCTCTATATCTGTGAGTCTGCTTCATTTTTGTTTTATTCACTAGTTTGTTGTGTTTTTTTTAAATTAATTTTTATTGGAGTATGGTTGCTTTACAATGTTGTGTTAGTTTCTGCTGTACAGCAAAGTGAATCAGCTATATATATATATATATATATACACATATATTTCCTCTTTTTTGGATTCTCTTCCTGTCTACGTCACCACAGAGCACTGAGTAGAGTTGCCTGTGCTATACAGTAGGTTCTCATTAGTTATCTATTTACTGCATAGTAGTGTATACATGTCAATCCCAATCTCCCAATTCATCCCCCCCACCTTCGCCCCTTGGTATCCATATGTTTGTTCTCTACTTTTCTGTGTCTTTGTCTCTATTTCTGCTTTGCAAATAAGTTCATCTGTATCATTTTTTCTAGATTCCACATATAAGTGATATTATATGATATTTATTTTTCTCTTTCTCACTTATTTCACTTTGTATGACAGTCTCTAGGTCCACCACGTCTCTGCAAATGACACAATTTCGTTCCTTTTTATGGCTGAGTAATATTCCATTGTATATATGTACCACATCTTCTTTATCCATTCCTCTGTTGATGGACTTTTAGGTTGCTTCCATGTCCCGGCTATTGTAAATAGCGCTGCAGTGAACATTGGGATGCATGTATCTTTTTGAATTATGGTTTTCTCTGGGTATATGCCCAGGAGTGGGATTGCTGGGTCATACGATAGTTCTATTTTTAGCTTTTTAAGGAACCTCCATACTGTTCTCCATAGTGGCTGTATCAATTTATATTCCCACTGAGTTTGTTGTGTTTTAGATTCCACATAATAAATGTTACCGAGTCCAAGCTCATACTGCTTGCCACATAACATGGCAATAATTCGAGAGACAAGTTGTTGGGGCAAGGAATAGAGACTTTATTTGGAAAGCCAGCAGACTGAGAAGATGGTGGACTAGTGTCCTGAAGAACCATCTTGCCTAAGTTAGAATTTAGGCTTCTTTTATAGTAAAGGAGGAGGGAGTGTGGTTGGTTGTGCAAATTTCTTGGTGCTGTAATCCTTTGTTCTTGCAGCTGTCTGCTAGGTCTGGTCACAGTGTCCCTATAAACCTCCATCAAGACAAATGTTATTCTCTGTTCTGCAACTTTTTAATCTCTATATGAATAGAAAAGTTTTAAAGGTCAGAGCCTTGAGAATGGTCTATCCTGTATATTTCAGGTATAGGCAACATTCTTTTATTTATAACTTGTAGCAAAAGCAATAGAACACAAAGGTTAAAGTAAAAGAAAGAGATCCAATATGGAGTCAGATTTGTTCTTCCCTATTGCATAAGTGATATCATACAGTATTGGTCTTTCTCTGTCTGACTTATTTCACTTAGCATAATGCCCTCCAAGTCCATCCATGTTGCTGCAAATGGCAAATAAATTAGCTTATTTTTAATATTTAGTAGTTTGTAGATTCTTTTGTATTTCCTATTTACAACCATATCATCTGAGGATAATGATGATATTACTTACTCCTTTCTAGTCTTTATACTTTTTTCTTTGTTTTTCCTTATTGCAATGATCAAGACTTTCAGAACAATGTTTAGTAGAAGTAGTGATAGTTTTATTCCTGAACTTAGGGGCCGAAAATGTTCACTATTTCAACATTAATTATTTCGTTAGCTATAGGTTTTTGTAGGTACCCTTTGTCAGATTAAAGAAGTTTCCCATCTATTCCTAGTTTTCTAAATTATTAATGGCTAAATTTAATTTATATTTAATTTAAATATAAATTAATTATTAATGGTTAAATTTTATGAAATGGTTTTTCTGCTCTGAGATAAATCATATGATTTGTGCCCTTAATTCCGTAATATGGTGAATTACACTGATTTCAATGTTAAACTAACTTTGCACTCCTAGGATAAGTCCCACTTGGTCACAATGTATTGTATCACTGGATTTAATTTGTCAATATTTTGTATGGGATTTTTATGTCTATTCACTAGCCTGTAATTTTCCTTTCTTGCAAAAATTTTTGTCAGGTGTTGGTATCAAGTTTTGCTGGCCTCATAAAAACTAGTCTCTGTCTCTCTTTTTTATTCTTGAAGGAGTTTGTGTTAGATTGGTACATTTCATCTGCTAGAAAAGAATGTTCTGCAGTTTGTTGATGTTAGTGTTATGTGTCAACAAGGTCAAATTGTTTAATCATGTTGATCAAATCTTTTAATGATTTTTAATGATTTTCTTTCTGTTTTTGCCAGTAATGACAGAAGAATCTTAAAATTAACAACTATGACCATAGATTTTTCCTTTCAGTTCTTTCAACTTTTACTGTATGTATTCTGGAGCTCTTGTTAGATATATAAAAATTTAGGATTGTTATAATTTACAGTTGAACCATTATGTCATCATAAAATGTCTTTCTCTATCTCTAGTAGTATTCCTTGTCTTGAAGTCTACTTTAGAACTTCTGTTAATATGATTGCTCTTTCTTTTCATCACTATTTCTACAGTTTATTTTTTCCTTTTTATTTCAAGCTATCTGTATTCCTTTGTTTAAGGTATATCTTTTGGAAGTAACATATCATTGGGTCATGTTTATTTGATCCAGTTTGACAATCTTTGTGTATTTTTTTTTTAAGTTCTTAATTTTATTTATTTATTTATTATCTGTTTTTGGCTACGTTGGGTCTTCGTTGCTACGCGTGGGCTTTCTCTAGTTTCAGTGAGCAGGGGCTACTCTTTGTTGCGGCGCGTGGGCTTCTCACTGCGGTAACATGTCTTGTTGCGGAGCCGGGCTCTAGGTGCGCAGGCTTCAGTAGTTGTGACATGCGGGCTCAGTAGTTGTGGCTCATGGGCTCCAGAGTGCAGGCTCAGTAGTTGTGGCACACAGGCCTAGTTGCTCCGTGGCATGTGGGATCTTCCTGGACCAGGGATCGAACCTGTGTCCCCTGCATTGGCAGGTGAATTCCTAACCACTGCGCCACCAGGGAGGTCTCAATCTTTGTGTTCTAATTGGAATGTTTATTTACATTTAATGTGATTACTAAGATAGTTGGGTAGAATTCTGTCATCTCACCAACTCTTTTCTATCTATCCCATCTGTTCCTTGTGTTTTTTCCTTTCTTCCCTTCCTGCATTTTTTGATTTGTCAACTTTTATAAATTTCATTAATTAACTTTTCAGTTATACATTCGTCTATAATTATACTGTTTTAGTCATCCTAGAGATTTTCATAAACATCTTTGATTTATTGGTGTATCTTAAATTAATACTTTTTAAACAATATCTTTTTCTGTTTATCCATATATATACTCTTTGTAGTGCTCTTCATTCATTTTTGCAGTTCTCTGCTATCATCTGGGATAATTTTCTTTTAGTTTGAGGTAATTCCTTTAATATTTCTTATGTTGCTGATCTCTTGGAGGGAGATTTTCTTAGCTATGGTTTGTCTACAAACATCTTTAATTCACCTTTCTTTTTAAAGGAAAACTTTTCTGTTACAGAATTCTAGGTTGGTGTCTTTTATTCTTTCTACAGTACAAATATGTCATTCCTTTCCTGGCTGCCATAATTTCCTTTGAAAAGTCAGCCATCAGTCTTATTGTTGCTCTTTTAAAGGTAATGTGTGTTTCTTCGCTGCTTTTAAGAATTTCCTTTTGCTTTTAGTTTCTAAAAGTTTGTGTGGTATCTAAGCATGATTTTATTTGCATTTATCCTGTTTGGGGTTTGCTGGGTTGATGTTTTTCACTATTTTGGAAAAACTTTGGCTTTTATATCTTTGTTACTTCTACTCTAATCTCTCTCCTCTCTCCTCAACCTTGTTAGATGTTTGGCTATATCCCATATGTCTCTTGTGCTTGTCCTCTTTTACTCTTTTCTCTGTGTGGGTTAGTTGGGTATTTTCTATTGACTTGTTTTTTTTTTTAAATAAATTTATTTATTAATTTATTATTAATTTTTGGCTACGTTGGGTCTTCCTTGTTGCACACGGGCTTTCTCTAGTTGCAGCGAGCGGGGGCTGCTCTTCCTTGTAGTGCACAGGTTTCTCATTGCGGTGGCTTCTCTTGTTGCGGAGCATGGGCTGCAGGTGCGCAGGCTTTAGTAGTTGTGGCACACAGGCTTAGTTGGTCCACGGCATGTGGGATCTTCCCCAACCAGGGCTCGAACCCATGTCCCCTGCCTTGGCAGGCGGATTCTTAACCACTGTGCCACCAGGGAAGCCCTGACTTGTTTTTTAAGCTTACTGTTCTCTCTTGATGTGTCCAGCCTAATACTGAAATTACTTCAAATAGCTTATTTTTTCAGTTCTAGGAATTAAAAAACAATAGAGTCCCATTTTTAAAAGTCTTTTTAAATAGATTCCCATTTTTGTTGACTATCTCTATCCTTTCATAAACTTTTTCTATTTTTTTCTTTCATGAAAATATTGATAATTGCTGTTTTAAAGTCTTTGCTTATTACACTATCCGCATCATCTCTGACTCTGCTTCTATTTTCTAGTTTTTGTCTTGATTATAGGTCATATTTTCTTGTCTCTTTACATAAGTTGTGATGGAAGGAAAAAATATACCATGAAAATATTGATGAAAAGAGTGGTTATATTAATAGAAATTCATATTTTTTATTATATACTGAACGCTGTATATTGTAACTTAACTATATAGAGGCTGAAGAGGGTATCTTCCTCCAGAGGGTATCTTTCTTCCCTTTTTCAACTGTTAGGCCAATTGGGTGAGGTGCTGACACCTCAGTTTAATTAAGAATTGAGCTGGATTTAATCAGGGTCAGTCTGGAGTGCAGTTACAGTAATATTTTAGTAAGATTGAATTGTCTCTTACTTGTCAACCTTGCCCTACTAGATTTTTGATTGAGAGACTGTCAGGTTTCTTCTCCACAGCCCTGAAAGACTACAGGAGATTTAGTTCTGTTCTTTGGAGGTCTTGAGATTGGCCCTTTCATCTCTTGCTTCACACTGCTTCAAATTCAGGCAGTGTTGGAGACCTGTCATGTTTTGCTTGTGTGATTCTCCCTTTTCTAGCAAGTTTTCTCCTAAGTACCATGAAACTAAGGGAAATCTCACTCTGCAATTCTAGCTCATTCCCCCAGCCTCCTGCATCACTGTAGAACTCAGCAAATGTCCTTTTTAGCCTTGTATTTGGAGCTTTCTAGTTTTCAGTCCATCACACTTAAAAGCTGTGCTGCTTACTGTTTTCACCAGTCCTCCTGCCTGGGCCAGTCTCAATTCTCAGTCTATGCCCGGAATCTTTAAATGCTCCTAGGAAAGAAATAGCAGGTGATTATCACGTCACCTAAAGAGGGCTCTTTAGGTGGAATTTCAGTTTATCTACTTGTTAATTCTTAAGTTCTTTGATGTCTTAAAAATATCACATTTCCTTCATTTTTTTCCCCTAGTTGTTGTTGAAGTATTATACACCTACTGTCCTTAAAGATTGTAGCAGTGAAATCTATTTTTTCTGATTATAAAAGTAATACGTGCTGAATTAACTTTTGCTGAGTTATACTGCATGACAAATGACCCCCATATTTCACTAGCTTACAAAAACAAAGGTTTGTTTTTGCTCTTGCTACATGTTACCCGAAGGTTGGCAGTGGCTCTGCTCTTGCTCAATGAGTCTTCTAATTCTGAGATCCAGGCTGGAGAACAGCTCCTATTTGGGCCACTCTGTTCTCACAACAGGGGAAAAAAGAAAGATTTGGCAGAAATACGTTCTGGCTCTTAAATCTTCTGCTTGGATGTTTGTTTATACGTCATTGGCCAAAGCCAAAGTCAGTGGGGCAGAGATGTTTACTCCTATACAAGTACTATGTTACATAGGAACAAGTAGAGGTAGAGGTTTCTTCTCCTTTTGAAGAAAGGTAGAATGAATAATTGCAAATTGTAATAAAACTTACTAGCCATGCTAACTGAATATAAATGCAGAGATGTATAGTATTTATAGTAGAATTCTACCTTCTGCCCTCCAGGATCGTCAGTGGTGATACTTTGGTATATATTCAGGATTGAAGCCTTCTTATTGTCCTAACTTGATGGTTTCTTTAAAAATAATAGTCTTGACATAAATTATAAATAAGACCTTTGTCTTTTTAGCCATTTACTCATAATAACAGAAGAGACCTCTAACTGGCTACATTTAGTTCTTGCTTGCAGGTAGTTTCAGACTTACTGTAATATTCAATTTACATTTCTAAATATAAAATATCTTTTTATTTAAAAAAATTTTCTTGGGCTATAGTTGTTTTACAATGTTGTGTTAGTTCCTACTGTACAGTGAAGTGGAGTTCCCTGTGCTGTACAGAGGGTTCTCATTGGTTATCTGTTTTATACATATTAGTGTATATATGTCAATCCCAACTTTAACACAAGTTTGGGTCTGATTCATGGCTTGTAGTGTTATCACTTTCTCATTCTCTGAGAGAAGATAAAATTCTGTATTGTGGGATTTTATAAAGGATATATTTAAGAGAGAGAGTGCTGGAAATAAGAAAAGTCAATAAAAATTCTTATGCAGCTCAGTTATTTTACCTAATATGGTTCACAATCAAGTTTAAAGTGGGTTAACCAGGCTTCCTGTTAGAATGAGAATAGCCATGAAGAGGGTTTATTTAGTCATTTATATTTGTAGATATTGGGTTGGCCAAAAAGTTTGTTCAGGTTTTTTTCCTGTAAGATGTTAACAGAAAAACCCGAACAAACTTCAGTATTTTTACATTCAGAGTGATTCTTAGCGATTCAGATTTTCATGAAGGGGGTCCATTGGTAGGGAAAAATGAAAGTAATTTTGTATAAATCGGGGGAGGGCAAGACTCATTTGTGAGTTTGGACACTGAAGGGCTCTTAGCGTTTGAGACATGGAAACAGAGGGAGGTGAAGTAGCCTGGGAAAAAATTGTTTAACTTGTAATTTGCCTTAGGTCCAACCTGGCAGAGGGTGGCATGCCAGTGAAAATCAAATTTGCAAGACAGCCTGGCGCCGTTGGTACCATGGAAAGAATGACTTGAATGAAGCACATCTGAGTTCATATTCTGTTCCAGTTATGTAACTGAAAAGATGTGTGGAGCTTCCCTGGTGGCGCAGTGGTTGGAGTCCGCCTGTCGATGCAGGGGACGCGGGTTCGTGCCCCGGTCCGGGAAGATCCCACATGCCACGGAGCGGCTGGGCCTGTGAGCCATGGCTGCTGAGCCTGTGCATCCGGAGCCTGTGCTTCACAATGGGAGAGGCCACAACAGTGAGAGGCCCATGTACCTCGAAAAAAAAAAAAGTGTGATTTGGGCAACTTAAGTCTTATTTATAAAATAGAAATAATTGATTTATTGCTTCTACCATCTTTTAATTTGTTCCTCTGTCCCTTGAGTCACCACTTCCTCTTTTATCCAACTTTAATTTCATGGTCCTTCATTATCTGTAGCATGCATCCTCAACTCCCTGGCATATACCCTTAACTTTCTTGTCTCATTCTAATATGGTCACACTCACTGGGAAAAACTATAACCCAGATTAAATCTAATACTCATTTAAATCCAGTCTGTATCTGTGGAGCTGTATGTGTCTAGAGGAAAATGAAAAATCATGCTGACTAGTTTTACTTTAAATTCATCACAAATGTCAAGTGAATCCTTAATAAATAGTACCATATTTTCCTAGATCATTTATTTTTCTATTCTCTTAAATGACTGATTTCATGTTTTCTGTCATGATACCTTCCAACAATATCTCATCCCCTGTCTTGTCCTCAGCTGATGATTTTGCTTCCTACCTCACTGAAAAAAAATGAAGCAATCAGAAGAGAACTGATTGCATGGACTCCTTTTACCACATCTACCTACTACCAACATCTCTAATCCCTATAGTCTGTATTGTCACCTATTACTTTCTACCGTTCTAAAGCCAATTCCCTCCATTGTGTTTTAGATTCTATTTTTTTATGCCTAATTAAGGACATCAATTCTCCACTCTCACTATGTCATAAAGTTTTCTCAGTACTGTATCACTGCTGTAAGAAGACAAAAAAACCTACTGCTCTTTCTATCTTTAAAACATCTTTTTTTTTTCCCTACTTACTTACCAGGTAACACTTTATTTGCTCCCCATTTACTGCAGACTCCTTGAAAGAGTTGTCTGTGTTGTGTCCAATTCCCTTCTTTTTATTTCCTCTTAAATCAAGTACAGTCAAGCTTTTGCCATTACCACTGCATTGAAACTACTTTTGATAATGTTACCAATGACCTTCATATTGTTAAATCTCAAGTTAATTTCTCCATACTCATCTCCCTTGATTTAGCAGCAGCATTTGACACAACTGACCATTCCTTTTTACATATACCTTCTTCACTTGGCTTCCAGGACATTATAGTTTTCAAAAATCTTTCTTCCTATGTCACTTGTTTTCCTCCTCTTCTCAGTCTCTTAAATATTGGAGTATTTGTTTTGGGTTCTCTTCTATGTCTATACTCACCCCCTTGATGACCATGGCTCTAAACACCAACTATACCCTGAAAATTCCTATATCCTACATCCTGAAAATTCCTAAATTTGTATTTACAGCTGATCCTTGAACAACATGGCTTTGAACTGTGTGGGTTCACTTATACTTGGATTTTTTTCAATAGTAAATACTACAAGTACTACACGATCCATGGTTGGTTAAATCTGCAGATTCAGAACCAAGGATACAGAGAAACCTTGGCTAAGGAGGGTAAACTATAAGCTATACTTGGATTTTCCACTGTGTGGAGAGTCAGGTGTCCCTAAGCCCTGTGTTGTTCAAGGGTCAACTGTATATCCCCACTTAAGATCCCTCTCGAATTCCAGACTCATAGATACTGTATACAGATCCTGTACTTGACACTGCCATTTGGATTTCTGATTAACATCTTACAGTTAATATGTCTCAAACCAAATTACTCATTCCCTGCTCAAAACTTGCTCTTCCCACAATATTTTTTAGTTCAGTAAATGTTTACTACATTTTTCCAGTTGGAGCTGCCCTTGATTCTTCTTTCTTACTCCCATAACCAATTTGTAATCAAAATCTTGTCAAGCCCTACTTTCAAAATACAAAAATATATTTAAAATATGTCAATTTCTCACTACCTAAGCTGCTTTCACCCTGGTCCAAACCACTATTATCTCTCACCTGGATTACTGTAGTAATTTGTCTCTCAGTTGCCCTCTTATGTGCCCTCTAACAGTCTTTTCTCAATATAGTAGCTGAGTGATCCCTTCAAAAAGGGATTTTCCCTTTAGAAAAACTCTAAAGTTTAGAACTCTCCAGTGGCTCCCAGGAACCACACAACCAACTTCTTTAAATGTCACCGTCTCAAACCACTGTAATTAAAATCGCATCCTCATCTCTTTTTCACATACACTCCTCCCCTATATACCTCTGATCCCCCTTACCTGCTCTTTTTTTTTTCTGTAGCATTTTTTGCCATTTAACACATTTCTTAATTTACATATTGAATTCATTGTTTATTGTCTATCTGTTCTGTTAGAATAAGCTTCACCAGGGCAGAGATCTTCATTTATTAGTTTTGTTTACTGATATATTCTGAGTACTCCAAACAGTGCCTAGCACATAGTGCCCAGTAAATATTTGTTGAGTGAAAGAATTGCCTGCATCTCAAGATTGTGTAGATACTAAATGTGATAATGTACTTGTATGAACCTCATACAATAACTGGCAAGTTGTACATGCTTATTAATTTTGTTCTCTTTCATCCTCTGTTTCTTAGTTACTGATGCTTTATGTAGGTTATCTGGAGGTATTAGGAGTGCTGTAGACTTCTAGATACCATATTTTATCCCATTCTCCCTGGTGTAGCCTTTGCGCTTGAACCCAGCTTTTCCTAATTCTTCTTTTTGCCCGCTTCCTCTATCCAACAGAGGAGGGAAGGAGTTAGAATTAAAGGAGTAGAAAGAAAGAGGAGGAGAAAGAGGTGTCTAATCTTCTTGTGCATGGATAAAAAATTTATCAGACTTCTTTTAATGATCTCTGTCTCTCTCATTTTAATAGGTCTCTTTTTTTCTTTCTCTCCATATATTATTTTCTGGTTCATAGTTCCTGGCATGTAGTTGATGCTCAACAATTGTTGAATGACCGTATTTCCTCTGTTCAGTGGAATTGATCTTTCCAAGCACAGACGGTTTCTTCTATGGATCAAATGAAGCAGAAGATTCTGAGAACTAGGGGGTTAATTCAGAACAGTGAGGAAAAAGCTGATATAGTCCTATGCTACATGGGCCAGGGGGAGAAAATTTAGTTATGCAGTGAATCAGAGATAGACAGGTTTTGGCACAAACAAGGTGTTTGAAAAAAGTACAGCCCCTTAGATTTTATAAGTCATTTTTTGTTGTTTTTTTCTTACAAAACATTTGTTATCCCAGTGTTATAAATGGGGAAACAGGATCAGAGTTGTGATATATCCTGTACAAGGTCAAATAGTAAATATCGGAGTTGGTGCTCAAAATTAGGTCCTCTTGATAGCTAATTTCTTGCTCATTCTAGTAAGACAAGGAAACAATAAGGAATAACACAAAAATAACATTCTGAGGCATTTATCCTAAGTTTATGTCCTGGCTCTGCAGGTTATGGGTCAGATCACATTCTTTGTCTGAGCGTGATAACCTTTTACAGGGTGATGGTTGTGAAATTTAAATGAGAGGATGAATGTAAAAGTGCTATAAAAATGTTGTGTTTTTGGTGTTATTATTCTATCACAGGGTGGCAGACCATGACTGTACTGAGATTATAGGAAATGGTAAGACTGAGTAGAGGCAAGTAAGAATACAGTTGTATCAAGCTCCTAGGAAAATGTCACCAGAGGCGAATAAGAAAAAAAAAATGGGGCTGGTGAATCTGAAGAAAATTAGTAAATATTAAAATGAATGAAAATAAATGAGAAGTTAAGGGAGAAAGAAATAATTTCAGAATGAGCAGGGGAAAGAGATGATATAAGCTCCTAATTTAATGAGAAGAGAGAATGTGAATTTTCTCCAAAAGTGGAAATTCTCAAACTGAAAGAGACCTACCTTTGAGTCTCTCATTTTATAGGTAAGGAAATGGAGGCGTCTCAGAAGTCAAGCAAATTGCTAAAATCTGTAACAAGTGGTGAAATTAGAATTTAAGCCCCAATCCAGGGCTTTTTCTATGTAACAGGAGAAATACTCTAATAATCATAATTAACACATATCATTATGATTAGTATATATCAGGCTTTGTACTGAGCATTTTACATGTATTAACTAGGTTAAAAGTAATCATAACCTAAAATAATAAGGCCTATTATTCCATTTTTTCATGTGAGGAAAACAGGCACAGAGAAATGAAGTGGTATATCTAAGTCACATAGTTTACTGGTGGAGCTAGAATTTCAAGTTGGGTAGTTTGGGTTGTCCATTTTCTTTTTTTTTTTTTTTATTTTTTTTTTATTTTTTATTTTTTATTAGTTTCTGCTTTATAACAAAGTGAATCAGTCATACATATACATCTGTTCCCACATCCCCTCCCTCATGCATCTCCCTCCCTCCCACCCTCCCCATCCCACCCCTCCAGGCGGTCACAAAGCACCGAGCTGATCTCCCTGTGCTCTGCGGCTGCTTCCCACTATCTATCTACCTTACGTTTGGTAGTGTATATATGTCCATGCCTCTCTTTCCCTTTGTCACAGCTTCCCCTTCCCCTTCCCCATATCCTCAAGTCCATTCTCAAGTAGGTCTGTGTCTTTATTCCCGTTTTACCCCTAGGTTCTTCATGACATTTTTTTTTTTTTTAAATTCCATATATATGTGTTAGCATACGGTATTTTTCTTTCTCTTTCTGACTTACTTCACTCTGTATGACAGACTCTAGGTCTATCCACCTCACTACAAATAGCTCAGTTTCGTTTCTTTTTATGGCTGAGTAATATTCCATTGTATATATGTGCCACATCTTCTTTATCCATTCATCCGATGATGGACACTTAGGTTGTTTCCAGCTCCGGGCTATTGTGAATAGAGCTGCAATGAACATTTTGGTACATGTCTCTTTTTGAATTATGGTTTTCTCAGGGTATATGCCTAGTAGTGGGATTGCTGGGTCATATGGTAGTTCTATTTTTAGTTTTTTAAGGAACCTCCATACTGTTCTCCATAGTGGCTGGACCAATTCACATTCCCACCAGCAGTGCAAGAGTGTTCCCTTTTCTCCACACCCTCTCCAGCATTTATTGTTTCTAGATTTCTTGATGATGGCCATTCTGACTGGTGTGAGATGATATCTCATTGTAGTTTTGATTTGCATTTCTCTAATGATTAATGATGATGAGCATTCTTTCATGTGTTTGTTGGCAGTCTGTATATCTTCTTTGGAGAAATGCCTATTTAAGTCTTCTGCCCATTTTTGGATTGGGTTGTTTGTTTTTTTGCTATTGAGCTGCATGAGCTGTTTATAAATTTTGGAGATTAATCCTTTGTCAGTTGCTTCATTTGCAAATATTTTCTCCCATTCTGAGGGTTGTCTTTTGGTCTTGTTTATGGTTTCCTTTGCTGTGCAAAAGCTTTGAAGTTTCATTAGGTCCCATTTGTTTATCTTTGTTTTTATTTCCATTTCTCTAGGAGGTGGGTCCAAAAGGATCTTGCTGTGATTTATGTCATAGAGTGTTCTACCTATGTTTTCCTCTAAGAGTTTGACAGTTTCTGGCCTTACATTTAGGTCTTTAATCCATTTTGAGCTTATTTTTGTGTATGGTGTTAGGGAATGATCTAATCTCATACTTTTACATGTCCCTGTCCAGTTTTCCCAGCACCACTTATTGAAGAGGCTGTCCTTTCTCCACTGTACATTCCTACCTCCTTTATCAAAGATAAGTTGGCCATATGTGCGTGGGTTTATCTCTGGGCTTTCTATCCTGATCCACTGATCTATCTTTCTGTTTTTATGCCAGTACCACACTGTCTTAATTACTGTAGCTTTGTAGTATAGTCTGAAGTCAGGGAGCCTGATTCCTCCAGCTCCATTTTTCGTTCTCAAGATTGCTTTGGCTATTCGGGGTCTTTTGTTTTTCCAAACAAATTTTGAAATTTTTTGTTCTAGTTCTGTGAAAAATGCCAGTGGTAGTTTGATAGGGATTGCATTGAATCTGTAGATTGCTTTGGGTAGTAGAGTCATTTTCACAATATTGATTCTTCCAATCCAGGAGCATGGTATATCTCTCCATCTATTTATATCATCTTTAATTTCTTTCATCAGTGTCTTATAATTTTCTGCATACAGGTCTTTTGTCTCCTTAGGTAGGTTTATTCCTAGATATTTTATTCTTTTTGTTGCAATGGTAAATGGGAGTGTTTTCTTGATTTCATTTTCAGATTTTTCATCATTAGTGTACAGGAATGCCAGAGATTTCTGTGCATTAATTTTGTATCCTGCTACTTTACCAAATTCATTGATTAGCTCTAGTAGTTTTTCGGTAGCATCTTTAGGATTCTCTATGTATAGTATCATGTCATCTGCAAACAGTGACAGCTTTACTTCTTCTTTTCCAATTTGGATTCCTTTTATTTCCTTTTCTTCTCTGATTGCTGTGGCTAAAACTTCCAAAACTATGTTGAATAAGAGTGGTGAGAGTGGGCAGCCTTGTCTTGTTCCTGATCTTAGTGGAAATGGTTTCAGTTTTTCACCATTGAGGACAATGTTGGCTGTGGGTTTGTCATATATGGCCTTTATTATGTTGAGGAAAGTTCCCTCTATGCCTACTTTCTGCAGGGTTTTTATCATAAATGGGTGTTGAATTTTGTCGAAAGCTTTCTCTGCATCTATTGAGATGATCATATGGTTTTTCTCCTTCAACTTGTTAATATGGTGTATCACATTGATTGATTTGCGTATATTGAAGAATCCTTGCATTCCTGGAATAAACCCCACTTGATCATGGTGTATGATCCTTTTAATGTGCTGTTGGATTCTGTTTGCTAGTATTTTGTTGAGGATTTTTGCATCTATGTTCATCAGTGATATTGGCCTGTAGTTTTCTTTCTTTGTGGGGTTGTCCATTTTCTTAACCCCACTGCATTATATTACAACTTTATTTCATTGAGATAAATGAAATAATGTTAAAGATACCATAATTAGCTCTTTGAATGAAATTAGTATTTTTGAAAATGATTAAGTGATAAGCAATTTTGAATGTGTTGGTATAACTGAAATTAAACAGAAGATGGCATTGAAATACCTGCTTTTCCAGTGAACCTGGTAAAGTTACTCACCTGTCTTTTCTAAAACAAGTGTTATCAATTTGAATTAATACAGAAGAAATATCACTGAAATTTTATTTATACAAAATAATGCTAAAATAAGGTATTTCCAAGCATGCTAATATTAATAAGTCATCTGGTCTACATTGGTAGCATTTTGTGAAGTCCTTGAGTTATGTTAACATAGATAAAAAAAAGCCGGGTTTTATTTTTAAATGGCAGTTTAGGCCATTTAAAAATCCATTTAGGGTTTTTCATGGTGATTGTTTCAGTAGTAAGGATAGATGATATGCCATTTCCAAGGCCCTTTGTTTCTTCTAAAGAAATCCTCATCAAGTCTCAGCATCCAAGTTTCTTTGGTTGTTATTTGGTACCTAATTTACAGTTATTCTTTGGGTCCTGTCAACTTCACTTTATGTTCCAGTGACTGTCGACTTTGGCTTCATTGTTAGGTAAGCTGCCTCTTTTCTCTTCTGTATCTTTTCTTTATTAAACATGCAGTGATAAATTGCAAAAATGGCCACAATTTTTTGCATCTCCTCCCATTGTGAGGTAGGGCCTTTTGTCTCACCCCTTGAATCTGTGACTTGCTTTGACCAGTTGAATATGGCTAAGGATTATTTGTGCAAGTCTTGAACCTCGACCTCAAGAGGTCTTTTGCTGCTTTTTGGAACCTCTCCTCTCTCCTGCTGTGTATAAAAGCCTGGATTAGCTTTCAGCATGCTGAGATACACACATGACCCCTGTTGCCCTAGGTGACAGTCTACCTATTGACGGAGATGTCAGTGAGGCCATGATATATGTACCAATTGACAATACCACTTGATATATGAACAAGCCCAACAGAGATTTGCTGGTAACTTTTTTTTTTTTTTTTTTTTTTGCGGTACGCGGGCCTCTCACTGCTGTGGCCTCTCCCACCGCGGAGCACAGGCTCCGGACGCGCAGGCTCAGCGGCCATGGCTCACGGGCCCAGCCGCTCCGTGGCATGCGGGATCCCCCCGGACCGGGGCACGAACCCACGTCCCCTGCATCGGCAGGCGGACTCCCAACCACTGCGCCACCAGGGAAGCGTGTTGGTAACTTTTTTAACCTGTAGTCTTATGGGTAACTTTTCCTATAATTTTTACCTGAAATGCTCAGTTGATCCACAGAATTTTGAACTAATTAAGTGGTTAATTTTTAAGCTACTAAGTTTTAGAGTAGTTTGTTATACGTATAGCAAAAGGTAAGAGATACACATGCTTTCCTGTCTTGTCAAAACTCTCCCTTGATTCCATCCCCCATCTTTGACTAATTTTAAGGTTGTCTCTTTTTCTACCCACAGGTGAGTCACCAGCTTCCATGTCCTATCTGAGGGTCAGTGAACAATATTTTCTAGTTCTTCTTCATGAAAGGATAGCTTCTTTCTGACTTTTGGCTTTGTGCAAGAAGGCCAGTGCCAGCTATCCTTCAGCGGCCCTTCTTTTGGGAGTAAGCATTAAAACCGTAGTCTTTAAGATGCATATGTGGGACTTATACCTACAGGGACTGCTGAATGTGAGTCCTGTTTACTACTACGGGTTTGAGTTTCATTTTGGCTTCTAGAGCACCTAGAGATTTTCTTTTCATCCCTTCACATTCATCTACTTATCTTGATTTAAAGTCTCCACAGGCTTTGATCTGCTGATCAACCAATTCTTTAAAACTCCTTTATACTCTCTTTCAGTGAAACTACTCTTTCCTGTTTTATCACCTATCTTTATGGCTACTTCTCATTCTTTAAGGTGTTTTTCTTTCTTTGTATTAACTATCTGTGTTTATTGGAGCTCTATCCCTGGTTCTTAGCCCATGTTAGTTTAGATATTACTTTTGGATAACCTTTTCTACACTTACTACCTTAACTACCACTTTTATGTTCTTGCCTCCTGTCTAAGCCTTAAGCTAGAAAGTTGTTGACCTCCATATTCTTACATTACATTCCCTATTCTGTTTTCCACTTGATTATCGTCTAGGCACCTCTACATGCCCAAAACAAAACTCGAACCTTTACGCTTGAAAACTTCTTTAACCGTAGCCCCCAGTATGGTTAAGGGAGACTGACAGCACTGTAATACAGAAAACTTGAAGTCATCCTAGATAATTCTCTTTCATTCTTCTCAGTGTTTATTTACTCATTAATGCCTGCCTCAGTAGCATGTCTGGAAATTTATTTACTTTCCTTATTTCTTTCCATATAACTACCACCACAGGCAAGAGAAGAATATTTCCATCTTCCCAGAAAGTTCTCATATTTCATACCTCACACTTCCTACGCCACTCTGTCTCTTTCTCATTTTCCACCTGACCCACCCTGTTTCCTGGTTCTAATTTTCCAGTGTTAGACCTTACAACAATATACAGTTGTCCTTGATATCTGAGGAGGATTGGTTCCAGGACCACCCCCATACCAAAATCTGCAGTTGCTCAAGTTCCTAATATAATGGCATAGTGTTTGGGTGTATCCTGTGGACATCTTCCCATATACACTTTATTTATTTATTTATTTATTTATTTTGCGGTACGCGGGCCTCTCACTGTTGTGGCCTCTCCTGTTGCGGAGCACAGGCTCCGGACGCACCAACTCAGCGGCCATGGCTCACCGGCCCAGCCGCTCCGTGGAATCTTCCCGGACTGGGGCACGAACCCGTGTCCCCTGCATTGGCAGGCGGACTCTCAACCACTGCACCACCAGGGAAGCCCCCCTATACACTTTAAATCACCTCTAGATTATTTATAATAAGCTAATACAGTGTGAATGCTGTGTAAATAGTTGTAAATATAAGGTAAATGCTATGTAAATAGTTACCAGCACATGACAAATTCAAGTATTGATTTTTGGAACTTTCTGAAATTTTTCTTTAATATTTTTGATCTGCAAGTTGTTTGAATCCACAGATTCAAAACCCATGGGTACAGAGGGCTGGCTATAATTCCATCTTCTTGCCCCTTTTTGTGTGATTTTTCATCATATGTTTTACTTCTGTGTATGTTATGAACCCCACCTTACAGTGTTGCTATATTTTGCATTTAACAGTTATTTGACTTTTAAGTGATATAAGAAGAGAGAAAACATAGTCTTTATATTTACCCACTTATTTACCATTTCTGGTACTCTTTGTTCTTTCCTTTAGATCTAAGTATCCATTTTGTATCCTTTCTTTTTGACCTGAAGGTCAATCCTTTAGCATTTCTTATAGTGAAGATCACATGGCAAGTATTCATTCTCTCAGCTTTTGTTTAGCTGGAAGTGTCTTTTTTCACCCTCATGTCTGAAGGATATTTTTACTGAATATACAATTTTAGGTTGCTACTTCCCCACACCCACAGTACTTTAAAGAGTGCTTTCATTCTATTGTCTTCCGACGTCTGATGAGAAGTTGGTGGTCATTCTTATCCTTGTTTCGCTTGTGCGTGATGTGTCTTCCCTCCCCACTTTTTTTCTCCGTTTTTTGGCTGCACTCAAGATTTTTTTCTTTATCTTTGGTTTTTATCAGTTTGACTATGATATGCCTAGATGTAGTTCTCTTTATATTTATCCTGGTTGGGATTGGCTAAACTTCTTGAAATTGCTGTGTTTCATCATATTTGGGAAGTTTTCAGCCATTTATTTTTCAGATATTTCTTTTGCCCCAGTCTCAGTCTCACTGTCTTCCCCAATGGGACCACAGTTATACATATTTTTAGATCATTTGATAATGTCTGCAGGTCCCTGAAGCTTAATTCATTTTTCTTGAGTTTTTTTTTCTCTCTGCAAGGTTCGGTAATTTTAATAATTGGTCTTCAACTTCACTTTCTTATACCATCTCCAGTATATTGTTAAGCCCCTCCAATAAACTTTTAATTTCAATTCGAGTACTTTTAAGTTCTAGAATTTCCACTTGGTTCTTCTTTATGTTTTCCATTTAGTTAATTTCTCAGTTAATCTAAATTGTGGGTTTTTATATGGATAGTTCCCTGGCTTCTTGATCTTCCTTATGTTTAATTTCATCAAAAGCCCTTTTATTTAATTTCATCTTGATTATAAAATGGTACTAGATATAATTTAGTACAAATTAAAAATATTTGGCTAATTATCTAAAAGTTTACATTTTGGGATATTTTACTTTCCTGAACTTTCTGGGTTTTATTGTTTAAAAACCCCTTGGATTTACAATTTATGCAAGGATTGGTGCCTGTAATCAAGGGCAGGGATGGGGACAGAAATGAGATTAAGGTTACGTTGGGTAGAATGGCCAGTGCAACAAGTGGGGCTATGGCTTTAAAGACGTTTTAAATTAGGTGCAGATCCCAGTAAATGATTGGATTTTAACTGAGTTTTGCTCTTATACTGTCAGTTGTACAGTTAGGGAATCATAGACTTTTAGTACCTGGACAGACTTTAGAAGTGATCCTAATAACCTCATTTTCATTCTTTGAAAGTGGGTATGTAAGGATTTCCTTCACACCGAGTTGAACAGATATGTGAAAGATACTTCTAATGCAGATTGTTAAGCAAAAATACATAGTATAATACATACATGGTACGATATAAAGGCTTCAATAGTTTTCAGCCAATTTGTGGCAAATAATATTAATGTATAGATTTAAAATATTGGAACAAAGGTAGATTCAGAATTTGAAGGATAAACAAGTCACTAGTTTAAAAACAAAACAAAAACCAAAAGATGGTAGTAGCATAAGCACCTAATGTTTTTTTCATTACGTCACAAAACAAAATTTCTGTAGCAGATCATGAGCATGTGGTAGGTTATATAGAATAGTATATTACAAATATGGTAGATTATATCAAATATATTTATGCACATTTATTTATGTACACACATTTACCTAAGTTGTATTAAGTTCTATAATATTACCAAGTAATAATTTTCATCTTCTTTCCTATATTGATATGGGATTCATAGATGTTTATCAGTAAGAATGAAGTGACTGTTTTCAAATGTGTATATTGTTTATCACTCTTATCTCCTGAGCATCTATTGTAGTGTCTGGCGTATGGTAGATGCTTAGTAAGTATTTATTGCATGACTAAATGAATGCATACAATTTTTTTTTTTTTTTTGCGGTACGTGGGCCTCTCTCACTGTTGTGGCCTCTCCTGTTGCGGAGCACAGGCTCTGGACGCGCAGGTTCAGCAGCCATGGCCCACGGGCCTAGCTGCTCCGCGGCGTGTGGGATCTTCCCGGACCGGGGCACAAACCCATATCCCCTGCATCGGCAGGCGGACTCTCAACCACTGCGCCACCAGGGAAGCTCGAATGCATACAATTTTTAAAAGAATTATTTTGAAAGAGTGCATAGAGAGATGAATTTCATTTTTGTACTGACTGTACTACCAAATACATTATAAAGTTGAGGTGTAAGCCTATACAAAATCCTCAGAAATAGAACTGTTATCCTCAAAATTTGGGGTTTGTCTTAATATTTGGGATTTCTCCTTAGTCTGCTTCATGAACATTAACTTGTTTGTTAATAGACAGGTAATTGCTAAAGCATTTTTATGTGATGTGTACCTAAAATTATCATATGACCTTTTTTACCCTCAGTTTCAATGGTTTCCTTTCATTTTGGCATTTAATCACCTTCTATCTTGTATTTGTTATTTAAATGTTTCATGTATGTTAATGTTATTTAACTAGGTTGCATACTTCTTAAGTGTGGAGGCCCTCTTTTATACAATTATTTGCCACATAGTGTAATATTACTCATGTAGGTGATGGCCAATACATGTTGAATGATTTAAAAGGAGGTTGCAGAGCAGAAATATGTTTGAGACTTTGGTGGCCTTTAAGCCAAGACTCTAAAGAGATGTTGTTAAGTGCCTTTCTACCCATATCTTTGTAAGGGAAACAGCTTCTGTACTATTATAGCCCTTGCCAAAGTGGCATGTTGAGGCAGGTGTGCATTTTTTTGTTTGTTTGTTTTGTTTTGTTTTGCGGTACGCGGGCCTCTCACTGTTGTGGCCTCTCCCGCTGCGGAGCACAGGCTCCGGACGCGCAGGCTCAGTGTCCATGGTTCACGGGCCCAGCTGCTCCCGGCACGTGAGATCCTCCTGGACCGGGGAACGAACCCGCATCCCCTGCATCGGCAGGTGGACTCTCAACCACTGTGCCACCAGGGAAGCCCCAGGTGTGCATTTTGTATCTCTTGATACCATTCTTTCCAGCCATAGCCATTTGGACTTAAGAGGGGGCACCTGTTTCAAGAGATGCTCAATAAATAGACTGGCCTGTAATCTGTTTATTTTCTTGTGTCTAAAGATGATTTTATCTAATCTGATGGGAATTAAGAAAATGAATGATTTAGCAGGGCAGCTGAACTAATGAGATTTCATGAGGTTGAGTTAATTTATATTAAGTTGAATCTTGTACCGGCTGAAGTCATAGGAGGCAGAAAAGAGAAAGGATAGAAAGTAAAGTAGCTTGTTAGTAGAGAGATCAGAGCAATAGCTATGTGAATATTTAGATATGACACATAAACTGGCTTCACTTGAATCAGTATTTTAAATTATATACAATAAGGACTTAAGTTTTTGAAGTTTTATACTTAAAACAGGAATGACATTGCGATGTCAAATACTTATATGCCTGTTCTGTGACTCATCTTTTGTAATCTTATTGAGAATTAGTGTTAGTCTTTGTTAGGGCTGATCTATTTCACTTTTGCTCTTGTTCCATGTAGTCCTAAATCCAGGCCATTTTGAAGTCTCAACTTAAAGCCTAGGGTATTTTATCAAGGTCCTTTTAACTTTATATATATATGTGTGTGTGTGTGTGTGTGTGTGTGTGTGTGTGTGTGTGTGTGTGTGTGTGTTTATTTATTATATACTTATTTATTCATTCATTCAGGCTGCGCCATGTTTTAGTTGTGGCATGCACGATCTTAGTTGCAGCATGCAGACTTCTTAGTTGCGGCATGTGGTTAATGCTGTCTGCATGAGAGATCTAGTTCCCCGATCAGGGATCGAACCCTAGCCCCCTGCATTGGGAGCACAGAGTCTTACCCACTGGACCACCAGGGAAGTCCCAAGGTCTTTTTAACTTAAATTACAGTCTTACCAACATGTGTGACTACTGAAACCTCTGCCATTTTCTGCTGGCATTCTTGGAGTTTTGCTCTGTGCATGTAAAGTTTAGGAGTAAGTCAACAACTGGAGGGAATATCTTCACAGGTTTTTTGCCTCCTACTCTGCAATTCCTTTAAAGTCTCAGTCCCAGTAGTGGTTTAATAATAGTTTTATTTGTTTTCCCCCAGCCTTCTTTTCAGAAGCTAGGGTTGTGGTGGTGTGGGAGTAGTTTGAGGTATAAGTTCAAGCAGTGAGTTTAGCTGTGGTCTTTGCTAGAGCTAGAGAACTTTGGTTCCCATTTACCCTACAGGAACTGACTGATTATCTGCCACTGCTTTCTTCTGTACAGAGGAGCTCAATAGGTCTGTAGCTTTCACTCAGCTCACTTTACATTTTTATTTTATTTCCAGACCACAGGATGGGAGTGGGGTGAATATATAAACAGTAGGCCCTTGAACAATATGTGTTTGAACTGTGTGAGTCCACTTAATATGCAGAGTTTTTCCAATAGTAAATACTATAGTAGTACATTATCTGAGGTTGGTTGGATCCGTGGATGCGGAATTGTGAATACGTAGGAACTGAGGATACAGAGGGCCAACTATATGTTATACATGGACTTTCGATTGTGCGGAGGGTTGGAACCCCTAACCATACGTTGTTCAAGGGTCACCTGTATGTTTGTGTGTGTATATATGTATATACACACACACACATAAGTACGTATATATAAATATAAAATATAAGTATATAACTATATAAGTATTTTATGTACTATTTATATAAATATATTTTAAAATGAATGTTGAGTAAAATTGACTTTTTTGGTACACTTCTATGAATTTTAATACATATATGAATTCACGTAGACATGACCACTGTCAGGATATAGAACAATCTCATCCTACCAAAAACCTCCCTTGTGCTATGTCATTTTGGTCACCTTCTCCCTGACTATAACTTCTGGCAACTACTGATCTGTTCTTTGTCACTGTAGTTTTATCTTTTCAAGAATGTTATTTCAATGGAATCGTACAGTATTTAACCTTTTCTAGACTAGTTTCTTTCAGTCTGCATAATGGCTTCTGAGATTCATCCAAGTTGTTGCATTTATCAGTAGTTCATTTCTTTTTATTGTTGAGTTGTATTTCATTGTACAGATGTACCATGGTTTGTTTATCCATTCACCAGTTGAAGGACATTTGGTTTTTTTTTGTTGTTGTTTTTTTTTTTTTTTTTTTTTAACAGATCAGCTCTAAAAATTCACGTACAGGTTTTTGTGAACATACGTTTTCATTTCTCTAGGGTAAATACCTGGGAGTGGGATTGATGGGACCTATGGTAAGTGTATATTTAACTTTTTAAAAAAACTGCCAAACTGTTTTCCATGTGGCTGTACCATTTTTGTCCCCCCAACAATGTATGAGCATTCCAGTTGCTCTGCATCCTCACTAGTATTGTTCGTGTCAGTAGTTTTTATTTTAGTCATTCTTTTAGGAAGGTACTGGTATCTCATTGTGATTTGCATTTCTCTATTGGCTAATGATGTTGAACATCTTTAAAAATGTGCTTATTTGCCATCCCTATATACTATTTGGTGAAGTATCTGTTTAAGTTTTATAAGTCTTTTGCCCATTTTTCAATTGAGTTTTTTTTTTTTTTAAGCCTCGCTAAGTATCTTTTTTTTCCCCCTTCCCAGTTTTCTTTTCTCTTACTACCATGTGTTTGGAGCTGATGCGATGAGTCTGTATAAACTCACTATACCATTTTTTTTGGTGGCTGTACTGCGTGGTATGTGGGTCTTAGTTCCCCAACCAGGGATCGAACCCGCACCCCCTACATTGGAAGCGCAGAGTCTTAATCACAGAACCGCCAGGGAAGTCCCACTCACTATACCATTCTGATAGAAAGTTTAAGACAGAATATTTTCAAAGGCAGAATTTTTCATATGAAGGGATTGCAAGAAAACTATGGGAGTGGAAATGGAAGGACATAATCGGGAATATCTAAATAATCCCACTAAATATTCTTTTGCAGATATATATCCTGATCTAAAAAATGGAATGAAACTAGTTTTTATTCGGATCAATATAAGATTTTGAGAGATTAGTGTAAGCCTAACTTTTGGTTCCAAAAATTTAAATTTCTGCATTTAAAAAATAGTTTTAAAAGTCTGTTTATATAGTTTTATATTAAATATATTGAACATTTAACATTGACTTCATTGAAGAATAACAGAAGTACTGTTGTACTGTTATGTCAGATATGTCAGATTACATATATGTCATATTACATATGTCAGACTACATTGACATGTTTTATTTCATTACGATTTAAAATTGGTGTTCCTTCATGGCAACTGTCATAGTATCTTTGGGTGCTAGAATATACAAAGGCTTCTACTTCAAGTATTTTTACGTGTCTTAATTAAAAAAACAAATTGATAAAGTTTAATGAATACTAAGATATTAAAATGTTTTCCCAAGCTTTGTTGAGAATATAATGGCAAAACGATGGTTTAATGCAAAAACAACTTGTAATTACCACTTTAAAATAAAAGACAAGTCATCACTGATTTAAGTGAACAATGACTGAGATACTTGACACCTGTAAATAGAATGACTGCTTATGTAAATTATTTCATCTTTAGGAAAGTTGTATTGGCAGAATTATGATGATTTCTAAGGGAAATATTCTAAGGAAAAGAAGATACATTTTTTACATTAAATTATAAGATGGAACATGCTACATAGTTTTTGAAGGCATAGTTTTTTTTTGTTTTGGCTCTACGCGGGCCTCTCACTGCTGTGGCTTCTCCCGTTGCGGAGCACAGGCTCCGGACGCGCAGGCTCAGTGGCCATGGCTCACGGGGCCCAGCCGCTCCGCGGCATGTGGGATCCTCCCGGACCGTGGCACGAACCCGTGTCCCCTGTATCGGCAGGCGGACTCTCAACCACTGCACCACCAGGGAAGCCCCAGAAGGCATAGTTTTGAAGTTTTCAAAGCCTACATGTTTTCTTGCAAATAAAATCAAAGTATTAAATTACAAGAAAAGTAAGGTCTCACTGTCAGGTTATCTGTATGTTCCCTTCTGAATCCACTGGATTCTGTGATTTAAGTGTGTTTAAACAAGGCTGTCATCACAAATCATCTTGACTTTTAAAAGTGTATTCTACTTCAGAATTATGTGTGGAATAAACCCCTTAAAACTGAGTTATTTTCCAGTTATGTGAGTTAATGTATCTTATAGTTGTGGAATTCCAAATTATGATAATCCTCTTGCCCTTGATTCTCATTTTGGTTTGAGAATATTTCTTTGACCTGGCTGCGTACTAATTACTATCCACTGGAGACATTTAATAATAATCATTATTTTAGAAGCAGTTTAGTAATTTATTTGAAAAATTACTAAAAACCTTCACCTGAAAAAAATGACTCCCCCCCACCCCGCCCGCTAAATGAAATCTCTCAAACTAACGTGGGATAGGTTTCCAGTTGAAGAATTATGGTAATCTTTACTACTGTGTGCTAGCAAGTTTCACTATATAAAACTGAAGGTTTATTGATTCCTGAGGAACTATAGCATCATGGTAACATGTACTCCCACTCAGAATTTATTTTAAGAAATGACATAAATACCATGTTGTAATTGATCTCTTGTACAAAAAGTACTGAAATACAGTGAGGAGAATATTTGAAGAAGACAACATACAGTCTTGAAGATCAGAAACAATTTTTCAGTGAAATTCTCAGAATAATGAGAATTTGAATAATGAGGTGTGAGAGTGAAAAAAATAATCTGATTTTACTGTCTGAGATAATGATACTCATCAGACCCATATATTTTTTTATATGGCTTCTTTTCAAAAAAATCTTTAATGTTTGCTCAGCCCTGAAATTTGATCCTTCATTTTAAGTCATTCTTTTAATTGCTCATATCATTTAGTATGGAATTCATTGTTATAAATGGAATTAATTATGTAATGCTATTCTCATTAACATAATCTTAAATTAATAGCTATTTCTATATTCTGTTTAATCCTCAGGTTTCCGGAGTCTAGGATAGTATTGACTATAATTGCTATTTTGATTTATTTCATAACAATTGCTTATGGGTTTCATATTACTGATGAGGAAATTGGTGTCCCAGTGGTGAAGAAATGGTTTACCCAAGGTCACACAGATATTTAGCTCTCAGACTGTGGCTAGAATTCAGGTTATCTTATTTTTAGTCTAGTATTTTGCTTTATATATGTTTGTATGTGTATTATTTCTAAAAATAGGCTAAGTTAAAATAATTTATAAAACTGAAGTTACTTATAGAATGTATATTTTCAGATGGATCTCACTGGGCTAAAGCCAAGGTGTCAACAGGGCTGCATTCCATTCTGGAGGCTATAGGGGAGAATCTGATACCTTGCCTTTTCTAGCTTCTAGAGGCTGCCTGCCTTCCTTGGCTCATGGCCTCCTTCCATCCTTAAAGCCAACAATGATGGATTGTGTCCTTCTCATACTACCATCCATCCTGTTTTCTTTCTTTGAAAACAATTGAGAAGGGTACCCTCTTTTAAGGACTCAGGTGATTAGATTGGGTCAACCCAGATAAACCAGGATAATCTCCCCATCTCATGGTCCATAATTTTCATTACATTTGCAAAATTCCTTTTGCTATGTAAAATAACATTCCCAGATTCTAGGGATTAGGATGTTTACAGCTTTTAGTGGGGAGGCACATATAATTTTTTTTTCTTAAAGGATTTAATCGTAATCTATGAAGAGCTTCTTATTAAACAAAATGTAATGCTCTAGACCTCTCTAAGAATAACAAATTTTAATTATAAGACTTAATGAACTTAGTTTTTTGAATGCTAGAAACAGAATTTTAAAGAATAATATAGGGTGTAACATCTAGGATGGCTAATTTTGATCACATTAAATTAAGATGTAATTTAAGCCTGATACTAATATACAAGGTTTGGTATTTAGTGGGTTTATTATATACTTACCTAATTCTTTGTTGATGGTTTCACTTCTGTCCCAAAAGCAGGAATGAAGAATTCTTTCTTTATTATTTCTGAATACTAGGTTTCATTTAAATGACTTCACCCCTTTTCCTTTTAGCTCTCTAAAGTTTTCATCTGAGCCTGTTAAATGCTCATTTGAAAGTTAGGTCAGACCTTAATATAGCATCAACTTCTTTTTAGATAAAGGAAATGTAAACAATCCTAAGTTAGTAACTTACTTTACATCCGAGTTCTAATATTTTAGAATATTCTTATTTTACACCCCAGTTCTAGTTATATTCTTATTTTACATCCCAGTTCTAATATTTTTCTTTATGTATTATGACCAAACCCTTTTTTAGTACTTTGGTTCCAGTAATACATATCATGTCTTGATTCATCACCACCTCTTTGGCCAACTCATCTTGGTACTTTTGCTTGACTGCTTGCATTTTTTTCATTGGACACTTGTATGTCTCTTTCTAATCGCAAATGCTAGTAATTTCTAGTCTAGCTTTTCTTGCCCACTGACAAATCCTTGGTTCTGCTATTCAGAGTTTAAGGAGACCACAGCAACTTTTTATTATATTAATGTTTTACATTACTGTCAGCGTAGGTACACAGTAAGTACTTGATGAATAAATTAAGTACAGGTTCCATTTGAAGCATTCACAGGGCATGAACATATATTCTTAACAATTTCCTGACGATTTCTCAAGTTGCTATTCATCTTTGTACCTCTGGGGAAATAGATAGCTATCACTGTATAAGTGTGGTTCCTTATTAAAATACGGGGAGATTTAAACCTTTCATTGGACTCAAAACATACCTGTCTTTAGCATTTACTTTAGTGGTTTCTAAAATTTTGGATTTCATGTACTAGTAAAATGTATTAAAAAGTTTGGAGGATGGACAAAGAAGTGCCAACTTTTAATTTTTCTAAGAGCATAATAAAAACCCAACTGTTATCAGCTATCACCGTCATAAAGGAATGTTTGAACGTATAAAAAAGGACGAAGTCACTGAATAAAAAAGTCCTCTAAATTTAATAAAGTTAGCTTTATAGAAAAACTCAATACATTGTCATTTACTTTTCTGAGTTTACTGAGAATGACTTAAACTTAAAAAAAAAATTGGTCTTGGGTACCACTAATGTAGTCATTCCCTTTTATTTAAGTGGAGCTTCAGTCTCAGTGTATGTGGCTTTCTTAAATCTTAAAGCTAGCTACTGGTTGAAACAAAAGGCTAAGAGGAATTTAGAAGTACTTAGTAGTCTTTTTCTTAGGGTGACTTGCTTTGATCGCACATCTAACATTTTGATGTAGTAAATAACATTTTATCCTTTCTGCTTCCCTTACTGTCCATTTCCTACAGAAACATCACATTCTCCCACTATGTATTCAGTACTCTGTAATCCTCTGTATTTTCCAGACCCTTGAGCCTTAATTTTGTTGCTGTGGCTATCTGATGCTTTTTTCATGGTCTGCTTAGTACTTTCTGATTTATTTGTATTTAATATATACATATGTTCAGTATACAGAAATGTTTAAAATGAAAAAAATTTCAACCTCAATCCCTTGTCCTTTTCTTTAAAGGTAGTCACTGTAAATTTCTAGTATAACATTTAAAAAAACATTTTATACATATACCAGTAGCTGGATATATTTAAACATGTCTTCTAATATATACATCTGTTAAAACATACAGCAATGGGTTTACATTTATGGTACATTTTTAGCTTTATTCCTGGCTCCACTTTGGCCTCACCCTTGTTTTTCTGTTTTTAAGAGTTTATGTTTAATTTATGCTCTCATCACACATTTTTTAATACACTTATATTTAGATGCTTCTTCATACAAGTAAGGATGCAAACAAATAAATAGTACTTTGTTATATTTTTAGTATGCTACAATTAAATCTTTTTTTTTTTTTTTTTTTTTGCGGTACACGGGCCTCTCACTGTGTGGCTTCTCCCTTTGCAGAGCACAGGCTCCGGGCGCGCAGGCTCAACAGCCATGGCTCACGGGCCTAGCCGCTCCGCAGCATGTGGGGTCTTCCCGGACCGGGGCACGAACCCGTGTCCCCTGCATCGGCAGGCGGACTCTCAACCACTGCGCCACCAGGGAAGCCCTACAATTAAATCTTGATTGATAATTACTCCTTTACAAGTGCTAATGATTGTAAGCCAGGAATTTTTTTTTACCAGTTAAAAGTATTAGAAAACATTATTCCTTCGCATGTATATCATTAAATCTTTTCCTCAAATTTTATAACAAAGTATGTGTAAGAAGTAAAATTTGCTGTATCTGGCTAATTTTTGTGTTGGATGAGTCATCTATAAAGTGGGGAGGAAGAGGAGAAGGGTAAGTGTGTATGTCAGATTTTGTTTAATTTGGAAAGGTATTAAATTAGCAGAAGGAGAGGGTATATTATATGCCAACAACCATGTCCATTCATAAAAATGAGATTTATCATAGCAGTCATAGTATAAAGCATTTGGTTCTTTTTATTGTAAATGTATCGTCCATTCCTTTTGCTGATGTTCCGTAGCTAAGTGTTATGTACATTTTTGATTACATTTCTCTTTCCTACTGAGATATAACTAGTTTGAGCAAATCACTGAACTGTGGGCTGAGACTCCTCTTTGGTAACAGTGGACATCTTTCAGAGCACAGTGGTACTTTGATCATCATAGGTCTGTTTTACCTGGACTTGACAGGTTTCCTAGACAATGAATTTGGTGTATTGATGAAAGAAATCTGCTAAACTGGTGTAAGATGCATACATTTTTTGGCATACTGTTTCTTATTGTGTTAGTTTAACTTATTGAAAGTCACTTCTCAGACAGAAGCAACTAATATGAGATTTAATGCTGGGTGTTTGACATTTCAAAATTAAGTAATATTAGCTAGGTGAAAAAAATTTTTTTCTCTATTTATAAACTGGATAATCCTGAACGATTACACAGTCCAACCCAAATAATCTTAAATGAATTGGTTGCATGGTGTAGTTTACAAATTTGAAAAACTTGCTCTTATAGGCCTTGCCTGATGTACCTTATGTATAAATATAAATATACAAATTAAATATATTTGTTAAGGTTATCTAACTTGAATACTGCTCATCAGATTTCTTTTTCTTAAATTCTAGTTTGGCTCAAAATCAATGTTGTAATTATGATGATTATGACTATTGGTATGTTTAAAGGGACACATAGGTTAACTTTACAACATTCAGAGTTAGGCAGGGAATTTCTGCTTTGTAGGGTATGGGAAGCTGATGTTAATTTACTGTCAGGGAAGAGAACTTAAATGATGCTAGTTTTTTGTTTTTGAATCTAAACTTCTGGAAACAATTTTTTTTAATGAGCTAGCAAGTACAATTATTATATTCATCAGCTAAGAACTGAATAACTTTAGTTTCAGCCCTGACTCTGTCATTACTTAGTCATATGACCTTGGGAAAATCCCTATGGGCTTTAGGTTCTTCACTTTTTATTTTATTTAAAAAAAAATTTTATTGAAGTATAGTTGATTTACAGTATTGTGTAAGTTTCAGGTGTACACCAGCAATTCAGTTATATATATATATAACTGAATATATATATATATTATTTTTCAGATTCTTTTTCCTTATAGGTTATTACATAATATTGAGTAAAGTTCCCTGTGCTATAGAGTGGTCCTTTGTTGGTTATCTATTTTATACATAGTAGTGTGTATATGTTAATCCCTGCCTCCTGATTTATTCCTCCTCCCACCCTCCTTTCCCCTTTGGTAACCATAAGTTTTTTTTTCTGTGTCTGTGAGTCTCTTTCTGATTTGGAAATAAGTTCATTTATGTCTTTTTTTTTTCATTTAGATTCCACATATAAACAATGTCATATGATATTCACTTTTTAAATAGTGGAGTTGAACTCCTAGTTTATCTCTGAAATCCCAATCACTTCTAATATTTGGTGACATTTTAAGATTCTTCTCCCTCCCCCCAGGTCAAGATAGTTTTGAATTACATTTAAATTTACCTTTTATTTTTTTCTATATATAAATATGGTTTTAGGACTTTGAAATTGAGAGGGTACAAGTTCTAAACCAGAGAGAATCTTCTTAATAATCCCTTTGCTGACCACAATGTATGACCTAAGGAAGGAGTTAGGGGTTCTAGGCTAGTGTGAGATAGGAATAATATTTTATGTGTATGTATGTATTTGTTATGTATGTATTTAAAGGTATGTATGTGTGTATATATATATATATATATATGTATGCATGTAAGTGTATATAATTCACTCTCCTGCTATCAACTAATGTTATTGTTAAGTCCCAGTAGGCAGGCATTGCGTATATAGGGATTAAGGCCTTTACAAGTGTTCCTTTCCCTCTTCTAGTTGTAAGGCTGGAACTAGCATGTATTCCTGCTCCTTCAAGAGTAGAGCCATCCCTTCCCCCTATGCTTCCCTCTCCTAGCTACAGTGAGTTTCCACCAGGCTATTAGTTTTGATGTACTTCTCCCTATATATTAAGGATTTTGCTCCTTATGTTAGTGCAGGGTAGGTTCTTGTTTCGTCACAGAAAGAATTCAGAGATGAGACATGGAGGCCAAGTAAACAAAGTGGGGATTTATTGAGTGACAGTACAACTCTCCGAAGGGAAAGCTGGCAGGCTCAGGTGAGCCCCAGAGTTCCTTTTAGCAAGATGGTTATATGGAATGTGAAAATGATTGGGTGGAATATTCATCGAGGAGGGAGGAGTTTTGGGGGTAATTTCCTGGTTTTCATCCCAGCTCCACCTTCCTGAGGGGAGGGGAAGTTTTTGTCCTTATTTGGTCTTCTTGGATGTGTCATGGCATCAGGTGCATGATGGATACTGCTCTAATTGCAAGGCTAATTCTGTGGAAATGGGGGAATAATGAGCAAAAGGTTACTTTCAGATTCTGGAGGTTCCTGCCTTTCTTTCTTTGCCTCTAGAACCCCTGTTATCACAAGATGTATGGTTTCCTGTCACATGACCTGTGACATGCTCACTGAGAACTAGCTTCTCTGCTCACATCTGGCTAACTGCCTGGTCTAACACTTAGGGGAGATAATCCTGATGAGTGTGGTTAAAGTTTCCCACCTAGGTTAATTAGCAGTTTTATTCCAAGTTGTATTTGGACTAAATTATTTTTTTGACTTCTTAACTTGCTTTATTCTGTGGGCTAATGTTGAAACATATTTGTTCTAGAGACTGACAATTTTAGGGATGCTGGAACTGCCTTTCTCTGGACTGGATGTACTTTGATTCTTTTGATCACAATGAGATTTAAATTTCAGTACACTAGGAAACAGAAGCCTATGAAAAAGGATTTCTCCCACCCTTTATTTCCTATCCAAAGGAATGTAAACAATACCTCTACTTTTCTGTACCCACCTGAAGGTGGGAATTGTCCAAAAAGTCCTTGTACTGAGAACTAGCTTTGTTAGCTTAAAAATTGTAGGTTGACCAACAGGAGAGTTTTGTCTCTAATCTGTGTCCAGGCATCTGTAGATACTAGCAAATGACTGCTCCAGCAAAAGGAAGTGTTCTGACCTTTCTCTATGGCAGAAATTGTGGGGTCCAGTGACAACTTCTCTTTGCCTTGTTTAGAAAACTAGGAGATGGATTTGTCCTATAATCTATATAGGGGGACAAACATATCAAACATGAAAAAGAGAAATAAGAGATCTTTAAACATAGAAGTTGCAGAAGTTACTCATTTTATCTTAGGGAAAAAATATAATCCATCTTGTAGGAAAGGGTGCAGGGACTTTTTATACCTTGCCTAGGAATGACGGTTATTATTTGCTAGTCCCATTTGTTTCCACAGGGTCAAATTGTTACATGATGGTACCAGGAATCTTAGACCTCAAGTATTACTTCTTAATATAAAACTAGAGAGCTAAAATATTTTAAAAATAGAGAATACTTTTATCTAAATTCTTGAGATATGAATAAGAGGACCTAACAATTTGTTTTCTTTTGTGCATTTGGTGGTAAAAGAAAAATGATTAGGAATGGGGAGATGTTTCTCTCAAATTTTTAGTTAAAATCATATAACTGCTGATTAACATAAGATTTTGTCCCAAACTGTGAAGGCACTGAACACTGAGATGAGTTGTTAAACAATCTTATGACTAATATGTTAACAGTTTTACAGTTAAAACAAGAGTGTATTTTATGTTTCAAAGTATAAGGTAAAGTTTGCTTTACTATTGCAATGCTGCCATATTCTTAACTATAATTCATTGGTGTTTAATTGTAGAGAATTAGACTTTGTTCCTTTGAAATATATGACATTGGATATAAGAATCAAAGGATTTTTTGGTTTGTTTTTGGCTTTGTTTTTTTTTACCCTTTTTTGGTAGTACTAGTTTTTGATCTGTTCTAGTAGTTGCCAAAAGTTCACTCTAAATTTAAGTTAAATGCCACTAAGTAAGCATTTCCAATGTAAGAAAAATAGCATATCCTCTGGTATGCCATTTTTAGTACTGAGTGACAAAAGCAAAACAAGGGCTTGAACCACACACTATAGTCATAAAATGTTAGGACTGAGAAGGGCTTTAGAAATTATCCACTCTAACTTCTTCCCTTTTAAAATTATCATCTTTGGATAGATGAGTAACTGTTTTGAACCTTGATTTACTTTTATATAATTTAGCAACAGACTTGTTGAGCCTTATGTGACTGTTATGATCGAATATAAAAAGATGACAATTGTAAAATGTTAATGATTCTTATTGTTGTAACCAGTTATTACTACCCTAATTTTTTAAAATCAAGAAAAACAGTAGCAAAAGATATCACGCATAAAACTACAAAACACAAGTAACACTTGAACAGAAAATTCTGACTCCAAACCCTTGCTTTTGTGTGTGAACTAACAGATATTAACTTACATTTTTTATTCTTAATTTCATTTTAGTCATTTTACTATACATAAATAATCTGAGATTTAAAGTAAGGAAATACTGAAAACATGAAACTAAAACATAGCGCTAGATTTGAGAAATTCTTTCAAGACTTTCAGGAAAAAAGAAACAATATAAGAGAAAAATGAAAGAAAAAGCAAAAAGAAAATTCATTTTTCTACTTTCTATTTATTTTAGGATTTTCTATTTTTTAATACCATCAGTTTATCAATCCTAAAGATTCTTCTTTCTTCATTAGGAGTGATAATAATTTTAACACCTACTGAACTCATATCATCTCATGTCATTTTTTAAAAAAAAGTCTTCCTTCATTCCCCTACCTTTAAATTTTATATTACTGGGAATTTAGTTAATTCATCTTCTTGCCTTAAAGAACCTTAAAGTATTTTTGACATTTGAGTTATCTTTAGCCTACTTTTAAAAGTCTCTGGAGAAAGAGATTCCACTATTTCACTGAAATCCATTCAGGTATTTAATAGCACTCATTGAAGAGATATTTCCATTTAATCAAATAGGTGGGCATAAAAGAGACATAAATCCTTGTATCTTGGGTATTTTCTTAATTCTGCAACTGACTTTAGAAGATAGCTAGGCTGTTTTATGAGGGAATAAAAATAACTAAGGAATTGTATCGACTGTGTCTCTGACACATAGTATTTTTTTATTGTCTACTTTTTTCCCAGTCTAGGTTGTATGGGTTCCTAAACTATCCGTACTGTTAACTTAATGTAAACCTTTTGACCCCACTAGGCTGAGCTCCTTGAAGGAAGGAATTTCTTCTTCATCTGTAAGATCTTTAATCAGGCACAGCCCTGGGAGGTAGTCAGTCAGCTTTTGTTTGTTGGTTTGTTTTCTGAACTGGAGATATTTTGAGTTTTAGAGGCTTAAGAGTGTTTATAGACTCCTAAATATTTTGTAGAATAAAGCAGAGGACATCACATTTTGGGGCAATGACAACATTTCTCTTGGCAACACAGGGCTGTTGATAGTTAAGGAATGTGAGACTTAACAGAGACTTAGCCTCTCTGAAACTTTGTAGCATAGATTTGCCTGTAGATGCAGACTTTGGAAAGTAAATCCAATAGGTAAGAGAGTAACCAAAAGGTGTGGCAGGCTAGGTTGTCTTTAAAAGTGTTGTGAGCACTACATTTTTAAATGGAGCTAGCACCAATCAGGCAGGGCATTTCAGGAAATTCAATATAGGTAAACATCATGAAGGGATGTAATTATTACCTTGGAGCCAAATTTTGCCATTTAGCAGAGTCCTGGGATATGAATTTAGACCCCCAGATAAAGAACTAGTAAGAAAACAGAAGCAGGCACCAAAGCAGAATCCAACCCTGGAATCTTGTGCGTACTAGGTTAGAGAAAGCTGAGACTCCAGAGCAACATTAGAGCCTAGAGGTGGTATCTTATTTTAGATTTGTTTAGCAATCTAGGGGACTTGGGATGGTGGTGCAGCTTTGGCAGCAGTGGCTCTATGTCATTACTTGGTCTGGAAGGGTGACTAATGCTAAGCCCTAATGGATAAATATGTAAGGCTATTTAATACTGAATTGCTTTCATCTGGAATCTTCCAGGGGCCTGTTTTGTCCAGATATAGAGCAAGAAAATGAGAGAGGGTGGGATGCAGAGCTGATCAATCTAGGAGGGTTGCCTTGATTCCTGTTTAAATCCCTAGGGATTTGTTTGGATCTTGACAATACATTGTAGGTTCACAGAAAATATTTGTTGAATGACTGACTAAATGTAAATGGTCACTTCGATGCCCTAGGGCTATTCATACAACCTAGTTTAAGTTATGTGGATCATTTCCTTTATGTGATTATGGGAATAATAAACTCATCACTTGAGAACTTGAATATAAAATCTCTGAGTTACTGATCTGGGTAATAGGTTTTATTGGTATCACTTTTGTTGCTTTTGTTCATTGATGTATACCCTACTCAGTAAATAATTATTGAGTACATTTTGTTGCTGTATACTATGTTTAGTGATTAATTTTATTTCGTGTCTTTTTTCAGTAGGTGTTTTTTGAGAGTCACTGTGGGATCTATAAAGTGTAAGATGTACTCTGCCAATAAGGAGCTTAAGTGACAGTAGCTAACTCAGAGGAAGTTAGGGAACTGCAAGTCAGTAAGTGCAGTGAGTGATGTTTGAGAAGAAAATATTTGTAACTGTACATTCAAAACTTGATAATGGCAGCCTAGTTAGTATTTTGAAAACATTATTCTCTAATAAAGGCACTGTTAAAAGAAATAGAAAGTACTGTTATTTCACATTTTAATTAGAGGAAAGAGAACCAATTTATTTTTCAGTAGAGGTGTTATTAGATCACTCATAAATATTTCCAAAATAAAATTTATTGAATTCTAGTTAAGCTGCAGTCGGAAGGAAGTAAATGTTTTGTAAATAATCATTCACTGTATTTAAAATTTGATTGGTTCAATGCATTAATTAATACAGATGTTCAGGATACTGTTTTATATATTTGGGTGAAAGCACATTGGTGTTGGTTAAGTTTGTGTGCCCTGTTTTTTGTTATTAGATCCATTTTAATTTAATGAGAACAGTGCCATCTACTGAGTCACCAACATGATTTAACATCTGTTATTTACAAGGAAAAAAAGAGGGAAATATACTTCTATTCAGTTACTTTTCTTTCTTATTTTATTTTTAAATCTAATTGTTCCGTATCAAAAGAAGTTTTAATGAAAGAATATTAGTAAACAGGTGCTTTGATGCTAAAAAATTCCTTGGTTGGAAATAGCAATTGAATTTGAGCTTTAAATACATTCTTTTTCTAGTACATTAAACAGATTGAATACTATCAAAAGCCTCTTGAACTACTTGTAGAATATATCACTTTATCCATCATCATCCCCATGCTTTCTTACTTTTATACTCCATATATAAGCATATTTTTCTGCTTCTTAAAGTTTTTTAAATAATGGATTGAATTCTTATCTTTTCAATTCAGTGGGGTAATTAAGTGAATTGTGAAAATTATCCCAATATCCCATCATTATATAAATTCATAGCATGTTTATAAACATATGGTTACGTTTGGCCTTGAAAAGATATTCTAGGAAATCTCTATTTCCAAGAATAAAAAAGCATCTTGAAGAAAATATGTTGTGCTGTATATTGTAACTAAATTCAAATCATTCTAAGCACATGAAGTAGTATGTAATATATATATTTTTGATTTGTTATTCTTAATTTATTGGTACTGAATTATGGCTGTGTTTAAACACCTCTGTTGATAGTTACCCATGACTGATGAAAAAGTTACTCTTCCTCAAGAACTAAGCAAACCTATTTTCCCCTGCATGAATAAATCTATCGGTATGTTAAGGAATTGGTTGTACACAACTGAAAGGGAAAACTGTCACTGTCATTGTGAAATTGAATTAAAATGTGATCTTACTTTTCTCTGTTCCGTATACTTTTCTCATTTCTGTTAACAGACCCCCTTCCTGCCCCAACACACACCATTGTGCTTTTGTTGAGATTACCAAATATAATATTCTACCCTTGTTTATTGAGGTGGGGACTTAATCCAGATGTAGTCAATTATAATGCCCCATCCCACTGGCTATGGCAATATATCCAGGGGCAGACTGGAGTTCTAACCTACCAAAGGTCATGCTCACCCTTCCATCTCCCACACCATGTAGATAGATAACCTATGTTTAGCTGGAGAGAATGTGATCCACTCACAGAGTGAAGAGGCAGAGATAATCCTGACTGTATGGTCAACTTCCAGGTTCTAGTTCCTCTTGTCCCTGTAGTGGCCCTATATCTGGCCAGTTTCTGATACACTGAGATGTCTAGATATCCTGTAACAACCATACCCTACCTCTCTTTTTAAAACTTAAGTTATATCATTTGCAATCAAAATAAATCTTTATTTTTCATACTTAATGTTGCCAGTTCATTTTTAAAGTACATTTGCTGAGAAAGCTGACTCTGCTTTAGTCCTCAAATTTAAATCTTTTCCTATGGGCTAGAAAAGGCCTCCATTTTACCATTAAGTCAAGGGTTTAGAAACAAAGTTTTCGGCTCAAGGGATACTTGTGTTTTATATTTTTATTACCACTTTTCTTTCAGTCTTGGAACATGTATAATACTTCTAATTAGTTCAGGAATGAGGGTGGGGATTTGGGAGGAAACCAGTGAAGTCAACAGATGTTTGAGATTCCAGGCATGGGACAATTCTTGTAATGATAAAAGAAGTTTAGAAAATTCTCGCTAAGGAAGGTTCTGAACACAGCCACCTTCCTTGAGAGTATCCTCTGCCTCTCTACCCTTTAACCTGGGACAGTCTTAGCAATGTGGGTGGAATTCTGGGTGAGTATCTTTGCCAGCCTAAGATTTCTCCTTCTACTTCTTGTGGAATATTTTTTGGCAAGTTACCTTCTTAAATGTGTGTAGCCCTTGCCTGCTTCCTCCTTACCAATCTCTTGTCCTTCTGACCCTAAATAAAATGTCAAAAGGATTACTTTGCCTTAAGCCATTCATTTGACATCTGCCTGCACAGCTGTTAGATTGAGAACTAAGAAATTTCAGAGTCCCTAAAAACACTTCTGATTAGGCTAGTCACTTACTGTCTCAATACTTAACATTCACATCTTTAAATGAGTAAGTTAAACTAGTAGGTGATCTCATTAGTCTTTTCAGCTCTGAGAAATCAACAATTCTAAATAGATTGCTTGTTCTAATGACTTATCTTTTGGGTTCACTTAAACATATCATTAAGTGCCTACTGTGTACCAGTTACTGGACTATGTGCTCTGGGGAGTTAAATATAATATTCATATCCTGTCAATAGAATTTTAAGCTATTTAGGGGATTAACCAGAGAGACATATCAATTAAGAAACAACATGGTGTGGTGTAGTGTTTCTCAAAGTGTGTCACATTCATATACTTGGGATGATGATAGAGGTGTTCAGGACAGAGCATTAAATAACATCAAATTGCATAAAAACATTTTCCATTTTTCTCTTTCAATCCTTTTCCTTGTATTTATAAACATAAGCCCTTAGCACCTCTCGAATACATTCTCCCTTTTTAACAAAGAGGGGCTCAGGCTCAGAACATTCTGTTGGCAACATTCTCTAGTAGAATTTAATGATATTCTACTGTTATATTTACTGTTATATATATATATATTTAATTTTTTTTTTTTTTTTTTTTTTTGGCAGTATGTGGGCCTCTCACTGTTGTGGCCTCTCCCGTTGAGGAGCACAGGCTCCGGACACACAGGCCCAGCGGCCATGGCTCACGGGCCCAGCCGCTCCGCGGCATGTGGGATCTTCCCAGACCGGGGCACGAACCCGTTTCCCCTGCATCGGCAGGCGGACTCTCAACCACTGCGCCACCAGGGAAGCCCTATATTTAATTTTTATTGGAGTATAGTTGATTTACAATGTTGTGTTTCTGCTGTACAGCAAAGTGAATCAGTTATACATACACGTATACACTTACTCTTTTTTACATTCATTGATAAATTGGGAGATTGGGATTGACATATATACTGTTATCTTTTATTTATGGCAAGTCATACATTCTTTTCATTTGTGGTAATTTTATAAAGGTTTTGTTTGGAAGTTTTTGTTTTAAAAAGTGAGTTGATTAAAAATGGCTAACATTGGAAATTTTGTATACTGTTTTAAGAACTGCCAAAAGTAATGTCTTCCTTCTCTTGCCTGGATTGTTTTAATTTCTTTTAAATCACAACAAAGTAGAAATTTTAGGAGAGATGGTTCAAAGGTACTCATTCTTTCTTTATTCCTTATCAAATGTAATGTCTTAATAATTTATGTGCTCTACTTTCAGTCATCTGTCTGAAAGTGGGACTCTTCACTTGTCCAAAGGGTGTTGGTTCCAGATATCATGTTGTTCCTTCAATGGTTAAGGGCAGAGGAGTACAGAAGGATTGTGCATAACCTTTACTAGGATAGATATTTTGGGTCCCATGGTGAAATTTAGTCATAAGTTTATCCCTAGTGAAATCTCATCAGACTTCTCCTCAGGCAAAATTCCTTTAGTTTTTTTCTTTTGGTATATTTTGGTAATCAGATGGATAAGTCTCTCAGAAAGAGACTGGTCAAAACAGCAGGGAGTAGAATTTCTTAATTTCAGAAGGAGAATTTGCATGTGTTATTCATTTTCCCATAGTGTAGATGTGACTGATACAATTACGACTTTGATTGGCAAATCTTGCCATAATTTAATAATATGATAGGTTACTTGAAGAAGGAACGATTGTAACATGACACATTTGAAGGATTTCAGGTTCCCTATATAGATTTAATTGCCTTGTAATTACATATAAATAATTGAAGATTGAGAAGCACTGGTGTAGTGGAAAGTGCACGGAATCTGTTGTTAGGATAAGTTGGATTTTCTTTGGCTCTACTACTGGCTATAGTGATCTTGTTCAGGACCCTTAAGTTCTCTGTGTTTTTATTTTTAATTAATTAATTAATTATTGGCTGCGTTGGGTCTTCGTTGCTGCCCGCCTGCTGTCTTTAGTTGTGGCAAGAGGGGGCTATACTTTGTTGTGGTGCGCGGGCTTCTCATTGTGGTGGCCTCTCCTGATGCGGAGCACGGGCTCTAGGCATGCGGGCTTCAGTAGTTGTGGCACGTGGGCTCAGTAGTTGTGGCTCAAGGGCTCTAGAGCACAGGCTCAGTAGTTGTGGCACACGGGCTTAGTTGCTCCACGCCATGTGGGATCTTCCCAGACCAGGGCTTGAACCTGTGTTCAGGCAGATTCTTAACCACTGCTCCACCAGGGAAGCCTCTCTGTGTTTTTAGATGGATTATAAATTTTGTAAAGTCCTTTCCAGCTCTAAAGTTTTGTAATAACCTACTATATACCCTACTTTAAGTTCCTTGCTACTCTAAATGTAGTCTGTGGTCTAGTAACAGTGTCATCTGGGAGTTAATTAGGAGCCCAGAGTCTCAGGCCTCAATCCTAGACCTACTGAATCAGAATCTGCATTTTAACAAGATTCCTGGGTGGTTACATGGAAATGAAAGTTTGAGAAGCACTGCTATAAACTACTTATGTATTTTAGTTGTTACTTGAATGTTCAGTTGCTCATCCGAACACAGGTGAAAGTGTGTTAGAAGGCATAGGAATTGATTTGAGAAAAGGGAAATGTGGAGATTCATGTAGATTAGCATAACTGAAGAACAATTAAACTTGATAATACTGTTTCAAATTGTGAATTATTTAAATGGTTAGAATTCATTTTAGAGAAAAAAAGGGAATTAAAAAACAGTTCATCTCTTTAATACAGAAGAGAAAGATGATAGCCAGCGTTTATTAAGAATATACTAGTTTCAGGATTTCCCTGGTGGTCCTGTGGTTAGGACTCCGTGTTCTCACCGCCGAGGGGCTGGGTTCAATTCCTAGTCCTGGAATTAAGATCCCAGAAGCTGTGCGGCACGACCAGGTGGGAAAGAAAAGGAGTATACTAGTTTTAATTACATGATTGTATTATTCCGTTGGTAGCACCATGGGATTGACATGAGGGTATTTTAACTTTTCCTGTTATTTCCACCAAAAATTCCCACCCCCACCAAATCTTCCAAATAAACTTAGATTGCATATAGAAAGTATGCTTGCTTTGAAATTTTAAGTCTTTTAGCTTTATGCTCTTCCAGGCAGATTTCTATCCTGGAGTCCCTCTTACATAGATATCACTGGCATCATTATACACATTTTCAAGATAAGAAGACAGGTTGCAGAGAGGTTTAGTAAATTGACTAAGGTCTCTCAGCTAATAAATGACTGAGCCATGATTCATATCTCAGGCTGACTGAGTTTAGTTTTTCTACCATTATACCTTACTGTTTCTCTCTTGAAAAAAAAATTCAAATTTATTACAAAATATCTAAAGGTTGAACATTTACTTTATAAAAGAATTATGCTTCCTTTAAAAACCATCAGAAGGCTTTCACAGTCCTTGGTAAAATAAAAATAACTTGCAACTTTTAAATTTCTTTATAACTTTTTAGAGATACATGTAATGGAATAAGTGAAGTATGCTGGTATTCTCAGAGTTCAGTAAGGGAAGCAGAACCATCATGAGTGTTATGGAATCAAGGATGTATTACAGATATAAAACCTTGTATAATTGTGGGAGAAACTGTCAACTAAGAATCCTACAAGGGAAATTGGAAGTGCAGAGGAAAGTCACTAATCACCTATTGTAAGACATTGATGTTGGTGTATTAATTGGAGCTTGCAAGGGAATATGGGAAGCCAGGCATTTCAAACTACTAGAGTGGGATCACAAAGAATAGCTACTGGATAAGTCTGTGGAAGGCTGTTGCCTGTGCTTCTGTCTTTCATCACATCTAACCATGACGATCTTCAGAAACTAATGGCTACTGCTTCACCTCCGCCTTCCAGGTCTCATGGACATTTCTATGCATTAGCCCAGAACTAATCAGAGAAAAGGATTCTGGGAAACATAGTTTTGGCTTATCCAAGTGGATGTTATTAAATCACCACAATGTGTCTTAAGACCTAAAACTGAAAAAAGATGCTAAGCAATTGGTTGATGTTGTTATATACTATTAGCAAAGAGTATGTTGACAAACTCCTTTCATGAATAATTCAGTGTGAGATTTTGGGTGAAATAGCAGTACTTTGGGGACTTTAGATTCTAATCATATCTTAGATCTATGGCCTAGTTGCTTAATTGTAGTCATGTTCTCTTCTATAAAAAGAAAGAGCCAGCTTCATTTGATAAATATTAGTAAAATAAATAAATGGAAATCTCTCAACTTCCCCCTAATGTTTTATTCTAAAAATGTTCTAACATACAGCAAAGGTGAAAGAATTTTACATTGAATATCTGTATAGCACCATCTAGATTCTGCTACTAATGTTTTATTTTTCTTGTTTCATCATGTGTATCTAGCCATCTGTCTATCCCACATTCCGTCTGTTAGTCCATTTTATTTTTGGTGCATTCAAAGTAAATTGAAGGGCTTCCCTGGTGGCGCAGTGGTTAAGAATCTGCCTGCCAGTGCAGGGGACACGGGTTCGAGCCCTGGTCTGGGAAGATCACACATGCTGTGGAGCATCTAAGCCTGTGTGCCACAACTACTGAACCTGTGCTCTAGAGCCCACATGCCACAAGTACTGAAACCCGCGTGCCTAGAGCCCATGCTCTGCAACAAGAGAAGCCACCATAATGAGAAGCCCACACACTGTAATGAAGAGTGGCCTCCACTTGCCACAACTAGAGAAAGTCTGCGCACAGCAACGAAGACCCAATGCAGCCAAAAAAAAAAAAAAAAAAAAAAAGACAAAACCAAAGTAAATTGCAGACATCAGTATGGTTCTTCCTAAATACTTCAGCATGAATGTTATTAACTAGATTCAGCATTAATTTACAGGTTTCTTTTTTCTTTTTATGTAAAATTTACATACAGTGAAATAAACAAATCTCAAGTCTATTTTCCCTGGTTTTTTTTTTTTTTTGCGGTACACGGGCCTCTCACTGTTGTGGCCTCTCCCTTTGCGGAGCACAGGCTCTGGACGCGCAGACTCAGCAGCCATGGCTCATGGGCCTAGCCACTCTGTGGCATGTGGGATCTTCCCGGACTGGGGCACGAACCCGTGTCCCCTGCATCGGCAGGTGGACTGTCATCCACTGCGCCACCAGGGAAGCCCCTTCCCTAAGTTTTGACATGCGTATATCTGTGTAATCAAAATCCATATTGCTGTAGACTGTGTCCCACCCAAAATTCATAAAATGAAACCTAATCCCTAATGTGATGGTATTTCAAGGTGGGACCTTTGGGAAGTGCTTAGGTCATAAGGGTGGAACCCTCATGAATGGGATTAGTGCCCTTATAAAAGATTCCAGAGAGCTCCCTTATCTCTTCTTCCATGTGAAGACACAGCAAGAAAATGGCAGTCTGTGAACTAAGAAACAGGTCTTCGCCAGACACTGAAATCTGCCAGTGCCTTAATCGTGGATTTGTCAGCTGTGAGAAACATTTCTCTGCCCACAAGACAGAATATATGTTTTACTCTAAAACCATTATAGTTTTAGGCCTATTTATCTCAAATTAATTTTTGTGTATGATGTGAGGTAAACGAAACGTCTATACACTTGGATCAGTGAATGGAAATCACTATGGGTTATATTTTATCTAAACACACTAGATCTTATTTTTCCCCAAATATGGTAAAACGGATGCTGTGGATGTTATTTGTTTAATGTGTTCCTGGGTTAAAAAAAAATTGAGAGTGGAAATGATCACAAATCATATGACAGAGTCTTTCTAGCTGGCTCTGAGTTGACATTAGAAAATCAAGACCACGCTGGGAACAGAAATCTACATGTGGTAAATAATTTAGCTAGAGAAAGGGGCTGACTGTTATGGATGACCTAATGTAATTCTGGTATAAAAATACCGTAAATGAACTTTATTATGATTTAGTGTCAGAGGTGAAATGCCTGATTTTAAAGTTAAAGTGACCAATTATAATGTATGTGTTGAGACATACTTTCTTACATACTTTCAACAGGCAAAGAAAGCAAATGTGGACTTCCAAAAACTAAGAGTATTATCTGCTATTGTAATACCTTCTAGGTGATTCAGTTTGTTTACCTTTGGTGGTAAATTTGATAGCCAGCAAGCAGTCTCACTGTAGGACTACATAAAGAAATTGCTCTGTTATTGAAAAATTTATGTCAAGTTGTATAAGTTTCTTAATCTGGCTCTGATGTGCATTTTATCTTTCTTATACCAGGCACAAAAATATTAATTTTAGCAATCTTTAGATCACAGTGTTATTTACAAGTGACAGGAAAGAAATATAAATGTAAATGAATGAAAAATAGCACTAAAACTACTCATTTAAGTATAATATTTTTCCAGTGTTTGGGTCATAGAAGTTACAAATTTTTATGATTTGTAAAATCTTTTATATGTGTAAAAATTAAAGTTTATAGTAAAAATTCTTGGGTACATAGTAAATGCAACCATCATATTAGCAAAATTGTCATTTTTCAAATGTTCTCATAGAACACTGAGATGATTTCTGTGCGGTTTTTTTTCTGTGTTAGTTGATATGATCATATCAATTTTCTTCTATTGATATGGCACATTACATTGATTTTTTTTTTTTTTGAGTATTGAACAGTCTTGCGTACCTAGAATATATCCCATTTGGTCTTGGTGTGTAATTCTTTTTATATACTGTTATTCAATTTGTTAACATTTTACTGAAGAGTTTTTGCATCTAAGTTCATGAGAGAGATTGCTGTGTAATTTTCTTTGTACTATTTTTGTCTGTTTCTGGGTTCAGGGTAATATTAGCTTCATAAAATGAGCTAGGGAGTGTTCCCTTCTCTGTGTCAGAAGGGATTTTATAAAAATGTTCTTTAAATATGTGGTAGAATCCTCCAGTGAAAACATCTGGGCCTGGAGATTTGTTTTCTTTTTTTTTAAACTTTTAAAGTTATGAATTCAGTTTCTTTAATAAGAAGCTAATCAGATATGTAGACCTAATCAGATATTCAGGACTATTTCATCATGGTTGTATTTAGTAGTTTGTGGTTTTGGAGGAATTGGTTCATTTCTTACAGTTTGTTGGATTTGTGAGTGTAAAGTTATCTGTAGTATTCCTTTATTACCTTTTAATGGCTATGTGACCTTTACTACTGTTCTGCTTTATTCCTGATTTTAATGATTTGTATGTTCCCTATTTCTGTCTTTGTCAGTTTTGCTACAAGTTTTAAAATTTTATTAACCTTTTCAAAGAACCAGCTCTTTGTTTCATCGATTTCCTTTATTGTTTTCCAGATTTTAATTTTATTAATTTTTGGTTTTATAATTTTCTTCCTTTTGCTTGCTGTGGGTACATTTTACCTTTTTTTTTGTTTTTCTTTTTTTAGTTTCTTGAAGTAGTTGGAGCTTGGATTACTGATTTGAGGCCTATCCTGTTATCTGATATAAACATTTAGTGTTATGAATTTTCCTCTTGGTACTGCTTTAGTTGCATCCATAACTTGATAAGTTGTATTTTCATTTTTATTTAGTTCTATGTATTTTTAAATTCTTTTGAGAGTTCTTTCACCCCTAGGTTATTTAGGAGTATGTTCTTTAATTTCCAAGAGTTTGGAGATTTTCTTATTGTCATTACATTATTGATTTCTAGTTTGATTCAGTTATAGTCGGAAAGCATACTCTGTATGGTATCAATCATTTTAGTTTGTGAGGTTTATAATCTAGGGTATGGTCTATCTTGGTGATTGTTCCATGGGAACTCGAAAAAAGTGTTTATTCTGTTGTTATAGATGGAGTGGTCTATAAATGTCATTTAGATTCTATTGCTTGGTCATGTAGTACAGCTCAGTTCCTTCATATTTTTGCTGATTTTTCTGACTAGTAGTTCTTTCATATGCTGCAAGTGAGATGTTGAGGTCCCCAACTAAAATGTGGCTATGTCTATCTCTGCTTTTAGTTCTGTTTTTGTTTTATGTACTGGGAAGCTCTGTCATTTGATTCATACATATTTAGGATTCCTATGTCTTTTTGGTGGGTTGATCCTATTATCATAAGATAAGATTCTGCTTTGTCCCTAGTAATTTTTATTGCTCTGAAGTTTATCTGGTAATAATGTATCCATCTTTGCTTTTTTAAAAATTAATGTTTGCGGGCCTCCCTGGTGGCGCAGTGGTTGAGAGTCCGCCTGCCGATGCAGGGGATACGGGTTCGTGCCCCGGTCTGGGAGGATCCCATATGCCGCGGAGCGGCTGGGCCCGTGAGCCATGGCTGCTGAGCCTGCGCATCCGGAGCCTGTGCTCCGCAACGGGAGAGGCCACAACAGTGAGAGGCCCACGTACCCCAAAAAAAAAAAAAAAAAAAAAAAAAAAAAAAAAAATTAATGTTTGCATGACATCTCCTTATACATCCTTGTCTTTTAATCTATTTATGTTTGAAGTGAGTTTCTTGTAGACAGTGTATAGTTTAGTTGTGTTTTTTTTTTTTTTTTTGTGGTACGCAGGCCTCTCACCGCTGTGGCCTCTCCCACTGTGGAGCACAGGCTCCGGACACGCAGGCCCAGCGGCCATGGCTCACGGGCCCAGCCGCTCTGTGGCATGTGGGATCCTCCCGGACCGGGGCATGAACCCGTGTCCCCTGCATCGGCAGGCAGACTCTCAACCACTGCGCCACCAGGGAAGCCCTAGTTGTGTTTTTTAAATTCACTTTGGCAATTTCTGCCTTTGTGTGTGTGTGTGTGTGTGTGTGTTTGAACTGTTTACACTTAAAGTAATTATTTACATGTGAGGGCTCAAGTCTGCCATTTTATTATTTGTTTTCTGTTTGATCCCTTGTTTCTCATTGTTCTGTTTTCCTGGCTCCCATATGGATTACTTGAACACTTTTTAGAATTTTACTTTGATTATAATGTATATAATTATCCATATGATTCCTCCAAAACCCAAACTACTATACCCTTTGTATAGTTTTCTTAGTGGTTGTTATAGGTAGTATAATAAACGTACATAATTTATCATAGTCTACTGGTAGGTGTAACCATTTTACCATTTCAAGTGAAGTGTAGAAAACTTAATTTCATTTAGACCACTTTGCTCTTATATTTAAAATATAATTGTTATAACTATTTCCTTTACTTGTATTCAGCACATCAGATTGTGTTATAATTTTTGCTTTTGCCATCAAATATGATTTTATAAATTCATGAGGAGAAGGATAGTCTGTTATATTTATTACTGTCATTACCTATTCCACTGGACTTCTTTTCCTTCTGAACTTCCAAGACTTCTTTTCTGTTTAGAGAACTTACTTCAATTATTCTTTAAAGGTATGTGTGCTAACGATGAGTTTGTCTGAGATTGTCTTTGTTTCCCACTCATTTCTGAAGGATATTTTTGCTGAATATAGAATTTGTGGTTGATGCTTCTTTTCATTCAGCATTTGAAAAATGTTATGCCGGGCTTCCCTGGTGGCGCAGTGGTTGACAGTCCGCCTGCCGATGCAGAGGATGCGGGTTCGTGCCCCGGTCCGGGAAGATCCCACATGCCACAGAGCGGCTGGGCCCATGTGCCATGGCTGCTGAGCCTGCAGGTCCGGAGCCTGTGCTCCGCAACGGGAGAGGCCACAACAGTGAGAGGCCCGCGTACCGCAAAAAAAAAAGAAAAAAATGTTATGCCACTTCCTTCAGGCTTACATGATGTCAGGTTAGAAATCCACTGTCATTGGAATTGGTGCTCCTCTATACATTGTTTCTTTCTGATTTCTTTCTTTCTTTTTCGAAAAAAAATTTAAAAAATTGAAGTATATTTATTTTTGCTTTGTTTTGTTTTCCCAGCACTACTAATTGAAGAGACTGTCTTTTCTCCACTGTATATTCTTCTTTGTAACAGATTAAGTAACTATAGGTGCATGGGTTTATCTCTGGGCTTTCTATCTTATACTCTTCATCTATATTTCTTTTTTTGTGCCTACCATACTGTCTTTTTTTTTTTTAATACAGCAGGTTCTTATTAGTTATCTATTTTATGCATATTAGTGTATATATGTCAATCCCAATCTCCCAGTTCATACACCCCCACCCCCTGCTTTCCCCCTTGGTGTCCATACGTTTGTTCTCTACACCTGTGTCTCTATTTTTGCTTTGCAGACGGGTTCATCTGTACCATTTTTCTGTATTCCACATATATGCGTTAATATATGATATTTGTTTTTCTCTTTCTGACTTACTTCACTCTGTATGACAGTCTCTAGGTCCATCCATGACCCAATTTAGTTCCTTTATATGGCTGAGTAATATACCATTGTATATATGTACCACATCTTTATCCATTCATCTTTCAATGAGCATTTGGTTTGCTTCCATGACCTGGGTATTAAATAGTGCTGCACTGAACATTGGGGTGCATGTGTCTTTTTGAATTATGGTTTTCTTTGGGTATATGCCCAGTAGTGGGATTGCTGGGTCATATGGTAATTCTAATTTTAGTTTTTTAAGGAACTTCCATACTGTTCTCCATAGTGGCTGTATCAATTTACATTCCCACCAACTGTGCAGGAGGGTTCGCTTTTCTCCACACCCTGTCCAGCATTTGTTGTTTGTAGATTTTCTGATGGTGCCCATTCTAACTGGTGTGAGGTGATATCTCATTGTCGTTTTGATTTGCATTTCTCTAATAATTAGTGATGTTGAGCAGCTTTTCATGTGCCTCTTGGCCATCTGTATGTGTTCTCTGGAGAAATGTCTGTTTAGGTCTTCTGCCCATTTTTTGATTGCGTTTTTTTTTTTTTTAATATTGAGCTGCATGAGCTGTTTATATATTTTGGAGATTAATCCTTTGTCTGTTGTTTTGTTTGCAAATATTTTCTCCCGTTATGAGGGTTGTCTTTTCGTCTGTAATTTCCTTTGCTGTGCAAAAGCTGTTAAGTTTCATTAGGTCCCATTTGTTTATTTTTGTTTTTATTTCCATGACTCTAGAAGGTGGGTCAAAAAAGATCTTGCTGTGATTTATGGCACAGAGTGTTCTTCCTATGTTTTCCTTTAAGAGTTTTATGGTGTCTGGTCTTACATTTAGGCCTTTAATCCATTTTGAGTTTATTTTTGTGTATGGTGTTAGGGAGTGTTCTAATTTCATTCTTTTACATGCAGCTGTCCAGTTTTCCCAGCACCACTTATTGAAGAGACTGTCTTTCCCCCATTGTATATCCTTGTCTCCTCTGTCACAGATTAGTTGACCATAGGTGTGTGGGTTCACCTTTGGGCTTTCTATCCTGTTCCATTGATCTATATTTCTGTTTTTGTGCCAGTACCATATTGTCTTGATTACTGTAGCTTTGTAGTATAGTCTGAAGTTAGGGAGTCTGATTCCTCCAGCCCGTTTTTTTCCCCTCAAGATTGCTTTGGCTATTCGGGGTCTTTTGTGTTTCCATACAAATTTCAAGATTTTTGGTTCTAGTTCTGTAAAAATTGCCATTGGTAATTTGATAGGGATTGCGGTGAATTTGTAGACTGCTTTGGGTAGTATAGTCATTTTCACAGTATTGATTCTTCCAGTCCAGGAACATGGTATATCTCTCCATCTGTTTGTTATCATCTTTAATTTCTTTCACCAGTGTCTTATAGTTTTCTGCATACAGGTCTTTTGTCTCCCTAGGTAGGTTTATTCCTAGGTATTTTATTCTTTTTGTTGCAATGGTAAATGGGAGTGTTTCCTTAATTTCTCTTTCAGATTTTTCATCATTAGTGTATAGGGATGCAAGAGATTTCTGTGCATTAATTTTGTATCCTGCTACTTCGCCAAATTCACTGATTAGCCCTAGTAGTTTTCTGGTAGCATCTTTAGGATTCTCTAGGTATAGTATCATGTCATCTGCAAACAGTGACAGTTTTACTTCTTCTTTTCCAATTTGTATTCCTTTTATTTCTTTGGCATCTCTGATTGCCATGCCTAGGACTTCCAAAACTATGTTGAATAATAATGGCGAGAGTGGACATCCTTGTCTTGTTGCTGAATTTAGAGGAAATGCTTTCAGTTTTTCACCATTGAGAATGATGTTTGCTGTAGGTTTTTCATATATGGCCTTTATTATGTTGAGGTAGATTCCCTCTATGGCCGTTTTCTGGAGAGTTTGTATCATAAATGGGTGTTGAATTTTGTCAGAAGCTTTTTCTGCGTCTATTGAGATGGTCATATGGTTTTTCTTCTGCAGTTTGTTAATATGGTGTATCACATGGATTGATTTGCGTTTATTGAAGAATCTTTGCATCCCTGGGATCCCACTTGATCTTGGTGTATGATTCTTTTATGTGATGTTGGATTCTGTTTGCTAGTATTTTGTTGAGGACTTTTGCATCTATGTTCATCAGTGATATTGGTCTATAATTGTCTTTTTTTGTAGTATCTTTGACTGGTTTTGGTATCAGAGTGATGGTGGCTTTGTAGAATGAGTTTGGGAGTGTTCCTTCCTCTGCAAGTTTTTGGAAGAGTTTAAGGATGGGTGTTAGCTCTTCTCTAAATGTTTGATAGAATTCACCTGTGAAGCCATCTGGTCCTGGACTTTTGTTTGTTAGAAGATTTTTAATCACAGTTTCAATTTCATTACTTGTGATTGGTCTGTTCATATTTCCTATTTCTTCTGGCTCAGTCTTGGAAGGTTATACCTTTCTAAACATTTGTCCATTTCTTCCAGGTTGTCCATTTTATTGGCATAGAGTTGCTTGTAGTAGTCTCTTATGATGCTTTGTATTTTTCCGGTGTCCGTTGTAACTTCTCCTTTTTCATTTCTAATTTTTATCAATTTGAGCCCTCTCCCTCTTTTTCTGGATGAGTCTGGCTGAGGGTTTATCAGTTTTGTTTATCTTCTCATAAACCAACTTTTAGTTTTATTGATCTTTGCTCTTGTCTTCTTTGTTTCTATTTCATTTATTTTTGCTCTGTTCTTTATGATTTCTTTCCTTCTACTAACTTTGGGTTTTGTTTGTTCTTCTTTCTCTAGTTCTTTCAGGTGTAAGGTTAGATTGTTTATTTGATATTTTTCATGTTTCTTGAGGTAGGATTGTATTGCTACAAACTTCCCTCTTAGAACTCCTTTGATGCATCCCTTAGTCTTTGGATTGTTGTGTTTTCATTCTCATTTGTCTCTAGGTATTTTTTGATTTCCTCTTTGATTTCTTCAGTGATTTCTTGGTTATTTAGTAACGTATTGTTTAGCCTCTACATGTGTGTGTTTTTTACATTATTTTCCCTATAACTTATTTCTAATCTCGTAGCGTTGTGGTAGGAAAGGATGCTTTATACGATTTCTGTTTTCTTAAATTTAATGAGACTTGATGTGTGACCCAAGATGTGATCTATCCTGGAGAATGTTCTGTGTGCACTTGAGAAGAAAGTGTAATCTGCTGTTTTCAGATGGAATGTCCTATAAATATAAATGAAATCTATCTGGTCTGTTGTGTCACTTAAAGCTTGTGTTTCCTTATTAATATTCTGTCTGGATGATCTGTCCATTTGTGTAAGTGAGGTATTAAAGTCCCCCACTATTTTTGTGTTACTGTCGATTTCCTCTTTTATAGTTGTTAGCATTTGCCTTATATATTGAGGTGCTCCTATGTTGGGGGCATATATATTTATAAATGTTGTATCTTCATCTTGGATTGATCCCTTGATCATTATGTAGTGTCCTTCCTGGTCTCTTGTAACATTCTTTTTTTTAAAGTCTATTTTATCTGATATGAATATTGCTACTCCAGTTTTGTTTTGATTTCCATTTGCATGGAATATCTTTTTCCATCCCCTCACTTTCAGTCTGTATGTGTCCCTAGGTCTAAATGGGTCTTCTATAGACAGAATATAGGTGGGTCTTGTTTTCGTACCCATTCAGTGAACCTGTGTCTTTTGGTTGGAGCATTTAATCCATTCACATTTAAGGTAATTATTGATATGTATGTTCTTATTAACATTTTCTTAATTGTTTTGGGTTTGTTTTTGTAGGTCCTTTTCTTCTCTTTTGTTTCCCACTGAGAGAAGTTCCTTTAGCATTGTTGTACACATGGTTTGGTGGTGCTGAATTCTCTTAGCTTTTGCTTCTCTGTAAAGCTTTTGATTTCTCTGTTGAATCTGAACGAGATCCTGGCTGAGTTGAGTAATATTGGTTGTAGGTTCTTCCCTTTCATCACTTTAAATATATCATGCCACTCCTTTCTGGCTTGTAGAGTTTCTGGTGAGAAATCAGCTGTTAACTTTATGGGAGTTCCCTTGTATGTTATTTGTTGTTTTTACCTTGCTGCTTTTAATAATTTTTCTTTGTCTTTAATTTTAGTCTTTTTGATTACTATGTGTCTCATCGTTTTTCTCCTTGGGTCTTTCTGTGCTTCCTGGGCTTGGGTGGCTTGTTCCTTTCCCATGTTAGGGAAGTTTTCAAGTATAATCTCTTCAAATATTTTCTTGGGTCCTTTCTCTCTTCTCCTTCTGGGACTTCTATAATGTGAATGTTGATGTGTTTAATGTCCCAGAGGTCTTTTAGACTGTCTTCATTTCTTTTCATTTTTTTTTTCTTTATTCTGTTCCACGGCAGTGAATTCTACCATTTTGTCTTCCAGGTCACTTATCCCTTCTTCTCCCTCAGTTATTCTGCCATTGATTCCTTCTAGTGTATTTTTCATTTCATTTATTGTATTGTTCATCTCTGTTTGTTTGTTCTTTAATTCGTCTAGGTGTTTGTTAAACATTTCTTGCATCTTCTGTAGGCATCTTCTCTATCTTTGCCTCCATTCTTTTTCTGAGGTCCTGGATCGTCTTCACTATCATTATTCTGAATTCTTTTAATGGAAGGTTGCCTATCTCCACTTCATTTCATTGTTTTTCTGGGGTTTTATCTTGTCCCTTCATCTAGTACATAGCCCTCTGTCTTTTCATTTTGTCTGTCTTTCTGTGCATGTGGTTTTCATTCCACAGGCTGCAGGATTGTAGTTCTTTTTGCTTCTGCTGTCTGCCCTCTGCCCGATGAGGCTATGTAAGAGGCTTGTCGAATTATATGTGACTTATAACATTTCAGGTGTACAGGAAAGTGATTCAGTTATACATATATATGTATAACTGAGTATATATATATTCTTTTATATATATATATATTAGATTCTTTTCCCTTATGGTTTACTACAAGATACTGAATATAGTTCCTTGTGCTATACAGTAGGTCCTTGTTTATCTATTTGCAATATAGTAGTGTTTATATGTTAATCCCAAACTCCTAATTTCCCCCCTCTCCCCCCACCATCCCCTTTGGTATCACCTTCAGTTTTCTTTCTATGACTGCGAGTCTATTTCTGTTTTGTTAAAAAGTTCATTTGTATCATTTTTTTAAGATCCCACATATAAGCAATCTCATATAACAATTTGTCCTTCTCTGTCTGGCTTACTTCACTTAGTATGATAATCTCTAGGTCCATCCATGTTGCTGCAAATGGCATTATTTCATTCTTTTTTGTGGCTGAGTAATATTCCATTGTATATATACACCACATCTTCTTTATCCACTCATCTCTTGATGAACATTTAGGTTGCTTCCATGTCTCAGTTATTGTAAACAGTGCTGCTATGAACATTGTGGTGCACATTTCTTTTTGAATTACAGTGGTCATCTTTTCCAGATACGTGCCTAGGAGTGGGATTCCTAGATCATACGGCAGCTCTATTGTTAGTTTTCTGAAGAACCTTCATACTGTTCTCCATAGTGGCTGCATTAGTTTACATTTACACCAACAGTGTAGGAGGGTTCCCCACATCCTCTCCAGTAGTTATTATTTGTCTTTCTGATTTCAAGATTTTTTTTCCTTTGGCTTTTATTTCTAGAAGTTTAATAATGATATGGCTTGGAGTGGATTTTGGAGGGTTATCCTGATGTGGCTTGACATGGAATCTTTTGGGGGTTTTTGCCTATAGGCTTATGTCTTTTGTCAAATGGGAAATTTTCTCTCAGTATTTCTATAATTCTTCTCAGCCTGATCCTCTTTCTCTTTTGCTCCAGTGATATGAATTTAAGTCTTTTGATATTATCCCACAGGTTCCTCAGTTTCTGTGTATGTGTTTTTTTAAGTCTATTTTTGCTGTTTTGGTAGAATTTCAAAGAGTATTTGTAATTGTTTTTTTTTGTTTTTTTTTTTTTTTTTTTGCGGTATGTGGGCCTCTCACTGTCGTGGCCTCTCCTGTTGAGGAGCACAGGCTCCGGATGCGCAGGCTCAGCGGCCATGGCTCACGGGCCCAGCCGCTCTGCGGCATGTGGGATCTTCCTGGACCGGGGCACGAACCCGTGTCCCCTGCATCGGCAGGCGGACTCTCAACCACTGCGCCACCAGGGAAGCCCCTGTAATTGTTTTTGAAGCAATTTTTAAAAGTTTTTTTTTTTTTTTGATGTGGGCCATTTTAAAAGTCTTTATTGAATTTGTTACAATACTGCTTCTATTTTTTTTTTTTGTTTTGCGGTACGTGGGCTTCTCACTGTTATGGCCTCTCCTGTTGTGGAGCACAGGCTCCGGACGTGCAGGCTCAGTGGCCATGGCTCACGGGCCAGCCGCTCCGTGGCACATGGGATCTTCCCGGACCGGGGCATGAACCCGTGTCCCATGAATCGGCAGGTCGACTCTCAACCACTGCGCCACCAGGGAAGCCCCTACTTCTGTTTTATGTTTTAGTTTTTTGGCCACGAGGCATGTGGGATCTTAGCTCCCCAACCAGGGATTGAACCCACACCCCCTGCATTGGAAGGTGAAGTCTTTTTTTTTTTTTTTTTTTTTTGTGGTACGCAGGCCTCTCACTGCTGTGGCCTCTCCCGTTGCGGAGCACAGGCTCCAGACGCGCAGGCTCAGCGGCCATGGCTCACGGGCCTAGCCGCTCCGCGGCATGTGGGATCCTCCCAGACCGGGGCACGAACCCATGTCCCCTGCATCGGCAGGTAGACTCTCAACCACTGCGCCACCAGGGAAGCCCGGAAGGTGAAGTCTTAACCACTGGACTGCCAGGGAAGTCCCTTGAAGCATCTTTATGATGGCTACTTTAAAATCCTTGTCAGATAATTCCAGCATCTGATTCTTGATGGTGTTTGTTGATTTTTATTCTCATTGAAGCTTTGATTTTTCTTGATATTGGTATGAGGAGTATTTTTTGGTTGTGTCCTACAAATGTTGGATGTTGTTATTGATTCTATTTTAATCTTCTAATTTGGTAAGCATACACAGTGTGTCAGTTTAATGCATAGTCTCAGCTTACTTTTGGGAGCTGTGGTTCCAATGACAGTTTAGTGCTCAGAGCTTTTATAATGCTATTCTGGTCTCCTTCTATGCATCGTGTTTGGGCCCTAATGGTGCCATCCTCAGTTGTGGAATGAATGTCCCTGGTCTGGATCTGCTAGGTCAGAGGTAGATGTCAGGCCTTTGGACATGGAAAACTCTTTCCCTGGCTGCCTGCTGCTGACAGGACTCCCGCTCCATTACAGTAGGTGCTTTTTTTGGAAACAAAGATGTTTCTCAACCTGCCTGGGCTTCTTTTTACTGAGTGTTGGGTTGGGTAACATCAAGCCTGGGTTGCCTTTTTTAGTTAGGTGATAGATTGAGCAATGCTGAGCTGCTGTGTTATTCTTCAAGTTCTGGGGTCCCTAGCCAATTGCCTTCTTTTTTCCATCTTTCAGATTTCTCCTATGGCTGTCTAGTATACTATTTCCAGGTTTTTTAGTTGTTCTTTGCATGGAGAAGCATGGAGAGATGAGTCCATGATGTGCCCCAAACTGAAATCCTAATGCTTTTTTAAAATAATAATTTTAAAAGGTAGTAGTACTGTAAATGAGGATTTGAGAGGGTTTTTTTTGTGATGGATATATGTTTAGCAGTATTGGCCATTAGATTTATTTATTCTACTTTCTTAAATTTGCTTGGATTTTTTTCAGAAATAGAAAGTACTAAAAATTTTTTTAAATAGTAAGAAAACACAGTAATCAAAAACAAACCTAATTTTCATGTAGCACCATTTTAAACCATATTATATTGGAGAGTACCATTAAAGCACATTATTCTGAAACCAGATAAATATTTAGATGTTAATTCATTTTTACATTTTATATTCTGTATCCCTTCAGCCATCTGTGTATTTCTGTTGCAACTTATTATTATGGAACTGAAGTGTGTATGATACTGGATTAGCAAAAAACCCTGCAAAGTGGACCTAATAAAAGATATTGGTAATGTTATAATTAAAGAACAAAACCTTTTGTTAACACATTCACTGAGTGAGATACTGTTTGTTTCTGGGAAGCAACAAAAAATTTTTGATAACTAGGATTAGGATAAAAGTAATTTGATGACATGGTAACAAGCTGTCTTTTTAGTATGTTTGTTGATATTGTGGTTAGTGGGTTCTCTCTTCTTTGAATAAGTACAATTGAGTGGTATTCAGTATATTGACAAACTTGTACAACTACTACCACTCTCTACTTCCAGAACATTTTCATCACCCCGTAAGGAAATCTTGTACTTATTAGCCGTCACTCCCCATTTCCCCCTCACCTCACTTCCTGGCAACCACTAATCTACTTTCCATATAAATTTGACTATTCTGGACATTAAATGGAATCAATACAGTATGTGTTTTTTTTTTTTTTGTCTGGCCTTTTTCCCTTAGCATATGCTTTTAGGGTTTATCTACATTGTAGCATATATCAGTACTTCATTTAAGAGCCAAATAACATCCCATTTTATGAATATACCACATTTTGCTTATCCATGGATCAGTTGAGGGACATTTGGGTTGTTTCCACTCTGAGTATTATGAATTATGCTGGTATGAGCATTGATATACAAGTTTTTCTATGGACATGTTTTCATTTCTCATGAGTAAATACCTAGTAGTGGAATTGCTATGTCATACTGCAACTTTATGTTTTATTTTTTAAGGAGCTGCATCATTTGACATTCCCACCAGTAAATGTTTGAGGGTTCCAGTTTCTCTACATTCTTGTCAAGACTTGCTATATCTGTCTTTTTTACTTTATTCATCCTCTGATATCTCATTGTCATTTTGATTTGTATTTGCCTGAGGACTAACAGTGTTGAGCATCTTGTCATGTACTTATTGGCCATTTCAATATCTTTTTTTGAGAACTGTCTATTCAGGTCCTCTGCCTACTTTTTAAAAATAGACTTTATTTTTTTAGAGCAGTTTTAGGTTCACAGCAAAATTGAGGAGAAGGTACAGAGATTTCTCGTATTACTCCTGCCCCTGCATATATATATATATAGCATTCCCCACTATCTTAAAGTCCCACACCAGAGCAGTACATTTGTTACAATTGATGAATCTACATTTACACATCATTATCACCCAAAGTCATAGTTTACATTAGGGTTTACTCTTGGTGTTATATTTTGTATGGGTTTTGACAAATGTCTAATGACATGTATTTACCATTATAAAATCCTATGGAGTAGTTTCACTGTTCTAAAAATCCTCTACACTCTGCCTACTTGTTCCTCTCTCCCATAGTCTCTGGCAGCCATTGATCCTTTTACTGTCAGTACAGTTTTGCCTTTTCCAGAATGTCATGTAGTGGAATCATATGGTGTTTAGCCATTTCAGATTGTCTCCTTTCACTTAGTAATATGCATTTAAATTTCCTCCATGTTTTTTCATGGCTTGATGGCTCATTTATTTTTAGCATTAAGTAATATTCCGTTGTCTGGATGTACCACAGTTTGTCCATTCACTTATTCAAGGACATCTTGGTTGCATCCCAGTTTTGGCAGTTATGAATAAGGTGCTATAATCATTCATGTGCAGGTTTTTGTGAGGGAATACATTTTCAGCTTGTTTGGGTAAATACCAAGGAGTGCAATTACTGGATTGTATGGTAAGAGTATGTTTAATTTTGTAGGAAACTGCCAAACCGCCTTCCAAAGTGGCTGTACCATTTTCCATTCCCACAAGTAATGAATGAAAGTTCCTTTTGGTCCACATACTTGCCAGCATTTGGTAGGGTCACTGTTTTAGATTTGGCTGTTCTAATAGGTGTGTAGTGGGGTCTGTCTGTCATTTCATTTTGCATCTCCCTAATGACATATGATGTTGAGCATCTTTTCACATGCTTATTTGCCACTTGTATATTTTCTTTGGTTAGGTGTCCAGAAGGTCTTTAGCCCATATTTTAGTTGGATCGTTTGTTTTTTTATTTTTGAGTTTTAAGAGTTCTTCTCCTATGTATCTTCTAGGAGTTTTATATTTATAGTTTCACGTTGTATATTTAGATCTGTGATGTATTTTTAGTTAATCCTCTGCCCACTTTTAAATTGCTTTGTTGTTGTTGTTGCTGAATTGTAAGAGTTCCTATCCCTCCTCATATATATGATTTGTAAAATTTTTCTTTCATTCTGTAGGTTGTCTTTTCATTTTCTTGATGATATCCTTTGAAGCATAACATGTTAAAATTTTGATGATGTCCAATTTGTCTATTTTTTTCTTTTATAGCTTGTGCTTGTGGTGTCCTATTTAAGTAACTGTTGCCTGATACAAGTTCGTGAAGATTTACTCCTGTGTTTCCTTTTAACAGCTTTAAAGCTTTATCTCTTACAGTTTGGTCTATGATCCCTTTAGAGTTAATTTTTGAATATAATGTGAAGTAGGGGTCCAACTTCATTATTTTGCATGGGGATATCCAGTTGTAATAGCACCATTGTTGAAGATAGTATTCTTTCCGCATTGAATGGTTTGGCACTATTGTCAAAAACCACTTGCCCATAGATGTATAGTTTTATTTCTGAACTCTGAATTCTGTTCCATTGATCCTTATATTTATTCTTATGCCAATAACATACAATTTTGATTCCTGTAGCTTTGCAGTAAGTTTTGAAATCAGAAAGTGTGAATCCTCCAACTTTGTTCATCTGTTTCAAGATTGTTTTGACTATTCAGAGTTCCTTGCAATTTCTAGGAATTTTAGGATAAACTTTTACATTTTTCAGAAAAGGCCATTATGATTTTGATAGGGGTTGTATGGAATCTGTAGAACATTTGGATTATATTACTGTCTTAACAGTAGTGAGTCAGTTCATGATTGTGCAATGGCTTTCCACATAGTTACATCTTATTTAATTTCTTTAAAAAATGTTTTGTAGTTTTCAGTGCCCAAGTCTTGTACTTAAAAAAAACCCAAAACCCTAAGTTTTGATTAGGGTTTTTTTTCTTTTTGATGCTATTGTTAATAGAATTGTCTACTAAATTTCACTTTTGGATTATTCATTGCTAGTGTATAGAAATACTGTATATTTTGGTATATTGATCTTGTATCCTGAAATCTTGCTGAATTTATTAATTCTAATAATTTTATTGTGAATTCCTGTGTGTTTTCTGTGTACGTGATCATGTTTCCACAAATATAGATAGTATTTTAGTTCTTCCTTTTCAACTGGGATGCCTTTTATTTCTTTTTCTTGCCTAGTTGCTCTCACTAAAACTTCTAGGACAATGTTCAGTATAAGTCATGAAAGTAGGCTTTCTTTTTCTTGTTCCTGATTTTACAGGGAAAGCTTTAACTCTTTTACCATTGAGAATGATGTTAACTATGTTTCTCGTAAATGCTGTTTTCATGTTGTGTAAGTTCCTTGCTATACCTGGTTTGTTGAGTGTGTTTGTCATGAAAGGGTGTTGGATTTTGTCAGATGCTTTTTGTGCATCAATTGTGATGATCATGTTTTTTTCTTCATTACAGTGGCCTATTATATTAGATCTGATTTTGGCTACATTTCTTTATCCTTTTCAGTTTCAGTTTTCTGTAGTATTTCATTCTTTCTTTAAAATATCTTTTTTGAACATTTGTTAGCAAGCACTGTCCTAGACATGTATTCATTCATTTTTGACCAGTTTTAAAATTCTTTTATATATACTGTTGTTTTATTCTGTGTTTGTTTAGGTTTGCCTTTACATTAAACAAGTTTTTTAAAATAAATTTATTCATTTAATTTTATTTATTTTTGGCTGCATTGGGTCTTCATTGCTGCATGTGGGCTTTTCTCTAGTTGCGGCGAGTGGGAGCCACTCTTCACTGTGGTGCGCAGGCTTATTGCTGTGGCTTCTCTTGTAGCAGAGCACGGGCTCCAGGCTCACGGGCTTCAGTAGTTGTGGCACATGGGCTCAGTAGTTGTGGCGCATGGGCCCAGTTGCTCTGCAACACATGTGATCCTTCCGGACCAGGGCTCGAACCCATGTCCCCTGCACTGACAGGTGGATTCCCAACCACTGTGCCACCACAGAAGCCCACAAGTTTTTTCATCATCATTTTTATTCACTTCTTATAGCTTTCTTTTAAGGACATATTTCCTCTTCTTTGGCATGCTGTATTGAGAAATTCTTTTTTGAAAGCTTGACAAGCTCATTTATTATATATCTGAAAATGTCTTTCTTTTGGCCTTGCTCTTGGGGAAAGATTTTTTCCCCTCTTACCAAGGTATACCATTACCAGTTTAGGTTGGTAGTTATTTTCTCTTAACATTTTGAAGTTATTATTACATTTATCTTCTAGCTTCATTTGAGCTATTAAGAAATCTTTCATCAATCTAATTGTCATTCCTTTGTTAGTGATCTGTCCTTTTACTTGGGCTGTTTTAAAGATCTCTTTTTTTTTTTTGTATTACAGTTTCTGTATAATATATCTGGATTATATATAGTATGGATTTATACTTATCACCATTTGTTCTTCCTGTATGTGCAGGTTCAATCCTTGATCTGTTGTGGAAAACTCTTAGCCATATTCTTTTTAAGTGTTATTGCTTTTTTATTCTTTGTAGTCTCTCCTTATTGTGCTAAGTACTGTGGTAAGTAATTTGCTTGTATTGTCTCATTGAATCCCAACAACTGCCCTTTTTTGCATATAAGAATACTGAGACTCTGCCAAAGACATTAATTAACTTGCTCATTGTTATATGTCTAGTGAACCCAACAGTCTTACTTTGGATGAATGTTCTTAGCCAAAGGATACAGTGCTCCTTCTTCCCAATTTCCACCCCTAAAAGCCAAAAGCAAAATAAAGAAATGGAAAGAAACTCAGTGGTCATTTTATCCAACCCTGTAGTTTATGTGATCTTTAGCTAAACACTCTAATAGTTTGGGAGGGAAGGCCATTAGTATAGTTTTGTATATGTTGAGCTGAAGAAGCTTTTGAGGCATGAATCTTTGATAGTTGCCTTACTTTCAGGTATAACATTTCCTCAGCTCATTTTGTGCATTTTCTTTCCTTACTTCAGGAAACTCTTTTTAGTGGAAAGTAGTTTTAAGGAGTTAATCTGCTAGGGGTGTTCATTGCTTTTCTATAATAGTTATTTTTAAGTCTTTCATTGGATGGAAGTTTTTAAACTTTTTCTTCCTTACTCTGAGTTCACTTATTTCTCTGCTGTATATATGCCTTTGTATTTTATTTTATTATTTTCATTATAGGCAGAGTCTTCTCTTCATTTTTTTATCTAAGTAGTTTTTTGGGGGAAGGTATATGTGAAATTATTTACTTCCTATTTGTTAATTTTACATCTTATTTACTAATTCTCGTGATTTGTTATAGATTTCTGTTGATTATTTTTGCATTTTTATGATGTAATAAATTATACCATAAATATAGATTGCTCTAAATAGAGATTGCTTTACGTGCTTTTTTCCTTTTTTTTTTTTTTGCCTCTGATGTTTTCTCTTCTCTAATTGTATTGTTTAACACTACCGATAAATGTTAAATAATAGAGGTAATAATGGACATCCTTGTTCCTTATTTGAGTGAAAAAAGTGTCTAGCACTTTCCATTAAATAAGATGCTGGATCTTTAGACACACACACACACACACGCACATATTCAGGTTAAGAAAATATCTCTTCATTTCTATTTTAAACCTTTTTTTTTTTTTTTGTACATGAATCGTGTTGAATTTTGTTACTTGAGTTTTCAGCAGTTATAAGGATAGAAATTTAAAATTTCTGCTTATTTTTGTTAATATGATAGATTTTATGAGTGGATTTTTGAATATTGAAGTACACTTGAATCTCTGGAGTATACCCCACTTTTTTATGGTTTTTTTTTAGTGTTTTGGATTTTTTTGCCTAATATCTTAAGACTTTTACATTGTTTTTCGTATGTGTGATTGATCTGTAATATTCTTTCTGTAGTTTTTGTCAAGTTTTGGCATCAATGTCATACTTGTTTTATAAAAATAATTTGGAAATTTTTTTCTATCTGGTGCTTGCTTTGATTTTATTCAGGCAGTAACTCAGCAGAGGTTTGAGTACCTACTGTGTGCTAAATAACAATAAAGTATTAATGGTAATTAATAGATACTGAGTTCTCACTATGTATTTGTCAGTATTCTAAGATTCTCATTAACTTGCAGTAGTTTTATACTTTTATAAAGATGCCACATATACTGACTTAGTAGATACTGAACCATTGCTCCTGGAGGAATTACAGGGATAGGTTCCTGAAAGTCTCTGGTCACAACATTTTGGTCAACTGATCAATACATATAACCTCCATTTATGTGTGTTTCTGTTTAAAGACACCTTATTTAATATGTAATTGATTCATTCATGTTGAATTCATGTCCAACAGTATTATGACTCATGCCTGAATGAAGCTTATCTAACACACATATTTTTCTCCTTAAAGTGTATCACAACCTTCTTGCACTTTGGAACACTAAACAGCACTTCAGCACTATGCAAGGGGGCCATTCTGAATAATGAATCACCAACAGAAAGCACAAAAATATGGCACTAAATAGACCGTGTAAAGGATACTTGTTTACAGTATGTGGACTGAAACAAGAGTATCACCTTGTTCGACCTCAGCTGAGGTCATGTGATTCGACTCAAGTTTTTCTCAATTCTGCATATTTCTGCAAAATCGCAGAAGTACAGCAAGTATTGATGTTGGGCTTACAAATAAATTTTAGTGAGTAGGCGAATTCACAAATACTGAGTCTATGAATAATGAGGAGCGACTGTGCTTCTATGCATTTAATATGTATTCATTCATTTATTCATCACAGCAGTCCTGTGAGGTAGATTCCACTATGGTAGATGATGTACTCTGCAACAAAGAGGTTAAGTAGCTTTCTTAGTGTTACACAATCAGTGAGTGATGCACTTAGGACACTACTAAAACAATAGGACTGATACCATGACATAGTACCTGCCCTTAGGGGCCCTTTCTGTCTAAAAGGGTTAATAAGGTGTTTTGCTAAAGTAACTAAATTCAAAGTAATTTTTGTTAAGTAGCCTAAGGGTAATACCACCAAAATATAATAAATATTCAGAGGAAAGATTATTTCAGAGATCTTGGAAGGGTTTTATGTAGCTGATAGTATCTAAACTAAGCCTTTAAAAATCAATAAAATTGCACTAAATGGGCTTGTGAGGATGGAAGAGATTACTTAAATTCAGAATGTGCTCATTTGTTACATAATGGCTGGTTCTAGTATTACTGGAATAGGGAAGTGATAGTGGAGGGTCAGGCTCTTAATTTTCAGGATTCATGTTATCACTGTGACCCTTTTTCAATTACTATCTCTTTTTCTTCTGTTCTTGTAATGTCAGAAAATATGACAGTAATACCCTTAATTGGAAGAGGGACATGGCAGTGTGTTAACATAAATGCATGAGTTTCTTATTAATGGAAGATGGAGAAACATTAGCTAGACGGAGAAACATTGGCTGAAACCAGTCGGCATTTCCAAGTAGGACTGCAAAGAGTGAGTGTTTTGTGGCAGAGTAAAACAAACAAAAAAATTCAAGTAATTATTAAAAATTGCTAAAGTACAGAGGTTTTTTCCCCCCTCATATATTACTTTTTTAATACTAGACTCATTGTCTTCTTCAGCTACATGTATTAGACCATACCTTTTAAATTCATCATAAAATCCAGAAAATTAAGAGGAGAATTTTTAGGATCTCTTTTAAACCAAATGTTTTAATAGGCAAAATTGTGATTACCTTCTTAGAATTGGGTTCTTATAATTCAGTTGATTCATAGTAGGTGGAATACGTAGAAGTCTACTGGAGTATGAACTAGTTGAGGCAAGAATTGTGGCTTTTCATCTTCTACATTCCTAATGCCTAGCAAAGTTCTTATCACATAGAAAGCCCACAGGAAATGTTAATGATTAAATGAATACTTCCAAACCCTTTGTGACTAATATAATTAGAAGTGGCACATATAATTAGAAATGTGAATGTTATTATCGTTTGTGTTAAGGAATTCAATTTTACTTGTTACTTAAATCTTCATAAAATCTTAAGTTAGTGAAGGAACTTTAGAAGTTACTCCAATTCCATCTTAATACCTATAGTAATAAGCACTTAATGCTGATAAAACTATTTAATTTAGTTAACTAATAGGTAAAATTTAAGGTCAGAAAGACAAATTACTACCAAAATAAAGAAAATAGAACATTTTAATATGACTTGCAAGCTTCTTGGGCTCACATATTTTAGGGAGGATAGATGGAAGGTGAAGTTTAAGGATCACAAAGACTTCAATCTAAGGCCAATAAAATTGAACGTTTTGAAATAAGAGTTAATAGACTACTTAGTGTTTGTTCTTGGTCAAATTTTTTCCGTCCCCCAAGAAATTGTTTTTTGATCCAGTGTTCAGTTTGTTTCTGTTACAACAGGCTCATGAGGCTGAAATGGGGATCATTGAGCAGGTATTTCACCAAAGAAAATTGAAAAAATTGTTTCGAAAACATGGGATCCCGTTGTGAATCTCATAGGTTATGAAATCCTTGTAGGAAATTTATGTCGGTAAAAACTAAAAGAATAGGATTTCTAAAAATTCTAACTTTTAATTTATAAAATAATAAAATTTGAGAAATGCAAGATACATATAGAAGAAAATTAAAAATTCCTGTAACACCTCTATCCAGAAATAGTCATAACATTTTGATGTTTTTCCTTCCAGTTTTGTTTTCTCTGTATTTTGCAAACTTTGAATCAGACTCTAAGAACTGTTTTGTTCCTTGGTTTTTTCAGCTTTATGAACATTTCCCATGCTATTAAAAATTCAGCACAGAATCATTTAAATGGTTATATAACTTTCTGTTGAATACGAGTGTCATAATATAATCTTCAACAGTTGGACATTAATTATATCCAGTTTTCAGTAGTATGAGCAGTGCTATGCTGAGCATTATTATGCATAATTTTTATACACTATTACTATTTTTTAGGATGAATGGAATGGGATTTTAAATCATGTATTATGTCTTGCAGCTATGCTTCTATTTTATCTTAAATATTTTCCAATTATATCTTTAAATATCTATCTTGGTAGTATGTAGTCAACAAATATTTGATATAAATTAGGTCACTTTTGTCTAAGGTAAAATATTCTTTATTTTCATTTTTACCCATCAGTTGTAGATGTATGAAGGAATCTTATATTTTCTTAAATCTGAAACTTTTACATGTAAAGAAGGAAGCTTGTATTTCTTCACGTCTAACAAGTTGATTACACATCTTATCATTAATGTTAATATTCCCTGAGGAGAATATTCCACTGTCCTTTATGTACAGTCAACTGTACATTGTCCACTGTGATAAAATATGCCTCTGTGATATCCTCTGAATGCATTAGTTGTCAAAAACTTAAGGTATGAACACTTTGTTTCAATATTAGCCAATATGTGAGACTAAGCACTTTAATTGGATTATCTCATTTAATTCTCACAATATTACATGAAGCTAAGGTAGTATTTCATCCTATTTTATAGACGAATTCTGATTTTTAGAGATTTTGCCAGAGTTTATGCAAAGTATAAATGGTAGAATCACTATTAGAACGTAGGAACTCTGGCTCTAGCATCTATATTTGCAAACATATACAACAGGAATGTATGTCACTTAATACTGTTTTCTTCCTTCTACTCTCATTTCTGAAGCTTATGGTTAATCTTGTGGATTATCTCCATTAGCGCAAGTTTAAAAATTTACTGAATATAATATCTATGCATATATTTGTGTGTGTGTATCCAGGTGTAAATATACACCCACAAGCACAACTTAATGTTAAAGTTTTAATATTGAGAATATTAAAATTTACTTTGTAGACACTAGGTTATAGGATAATATCCATTAAATGAAGTCTTGTTTCTGGCTATAATTGGAGTATAATTAAAATATAATTTTAAATGTCTTTTTAAAAAATATTTCAGAAAAACAGATTTTACTGTTTGCTTCAGAAAATTATTCCAATTATGTGAATACGTTTGTACTCAGAAGTGCTTATGTCTAATTTAAAACTATTTGTTAATTGTAAGCTAATATTTTTTGTTGTCATTAGAATGGACAATAGTTATTTGTCCTTATAAAGCCCTTCAAATAATAAAAACAGATTTAATGGTTATGAATTTAACCTTGAACAGAAATTTTCCAGGTAGGGAACTAATAGAGTTCAGGGATATGCAGGGTGATTTTTTACTAGTGATTTGGTTATGTTTCCTTTTTTTTTTCCCTTAGAAGTTACATGAGGGCAGTGGTTATTTCTGTTGACTAAGGTTTATTCATTTGAATGTAAAGCATTATTTTTATGCTAAAGCCATTGGTGGTGGTGAAGAGGACTGTGATAAAGAACTTTATTGGATAAGATGCCTTTATCACCAATATAAATTCTTTTTGTTTTAACACCATCTCTGTAAAGGCAACAAAGCATAGAGTATACTCATTGCTATTTGGAGTACTTACTTTGTTGCCAATCTGGAATCCCTGCTTGTACTTTTATAGTAGTTCCATAACAAGGCTATTTTTAAAAACAACATACTAAACTGAAATTCCAACATTAATTTGGATTGATACTGCTAGTTGTGAATTAACACTTCCAGTTGTAAATCTTGAGGAAATTGGCATCAGACTTCAACATATTCTGTTTTCATTTGGTTAGTGTTCTCAATATTATATTGTGCTAAAGAGAAGAATCTCAGTGCTTAAACCTCTTTAAAGATGTATAACTTGATATTTGTTCTTTTGAAAATCTTAGCCATCAAATTACCAATTCAAATGCCTGTGTCCTTGGTTCCCTGTTCTCCCAGTCATTGCCCTGTTAGAGCATTATTGTCTCTCATAGGGACATAGTAATGCATGCATACTATTCTTCATATTACTGCTAGATTAAAGTTTCCAAAGTTTAGCTCTAATCATGTTGTTTCCAAACTTGAATGTGCAAAATGATTTTCTGTTGCCCCGTGTGTTTTCTGTGGCCCAACATTTTAGGCTGTTTTGATGATTTCATCTTCTATCTACTTTTTCAGGTGTCTCTCATTATTGTTTTCTCTTGACCTTATACTTAAGCCAAACTGTTCCCTAAATAGCCCAACACTAGTAGTACTTTTATGATTTTGTTTACACTGTTTTCAGTATTGTTTTCTCTTGACCTTATACTTAAGCCAAACTGTTCCCTAAATAGCCCAACACTAGTAGTACTTTTATGATTTTGTTTACACTGTTTTCAGTGTCCACTTCATGGACTTACCTGCCTTTGCCTGTCCAAAAAGATACACCAAATATGCCCAGTTCTAATGACTTTTCCACGAAGGCCTTCAAATCAAGTAATCACTTTAACTGTTTCACTTTTATAAATCTCATTTTCTCTCCTGTAATTTCTCTACATACTTGCTCCTTCTCCTATTATTTTTTAAACTTTTCATTTTGGAAAATATAGGGGATATACAAAAAACAGTATGATATACCCCTATGTACTTATCACCCAGATAGAGCAGTTAGCATTATGACATTCTTGTTTCATTTATATGTTCCTCCACTGTCCACCTTCCACTCAGTTATTGTTAATTATTTGAGATAATTTATATATATTGAAATTCACAAATGTTAGCTGTATAATGTTGACAATTATGTGCATACATGAAACTCTTCCCCTTGCATAATACAGAATGTTTCCATCTTTCCAGGAAGTTTCGCCTGCCACTTTTCAGTCAGTCCTCCCACACTGAAGCAAGCACTTTAATTTTTTCACCATATATTTATTGTACCTTTCTTATTCTTTCCACGTAAATGGAATTATACTCTTTGTGTAAGGCTTCTTTTGTTCAGCATAACTTTTCTGATATTTATTCCTTGTTATTCCATTTTATTGCTGAGTACTATTCCTTTGTATGACTATCCCACGATTTATTTATCTGTTTGGTTAATGGACATTTGGGTTAGGTTCAGTGTTTGGCTGTTGTGAGTACAGCTGCTATGGATATTTGCATATGTCTTTTTGTGGATATAGTTGATTCTCATTATTTGTGGTAGTTATGTTTTATAAAGTCACTGTGAACATTGAACTAGCTAATACTAAACCATTTCTTCTAGGGGAAGTACAGGGTTAGGTTCCTGTGAGCTTCTGATCACATTTTTGTCAACTGATCAATATAAAACCTTCTTTTATGTATGTTTTTGTTTAAAGACATGTTATTTAACATATTTCGTTGATTCATTAACACTGAATTCTACAGTAGAAACTAACACAACATTGTAAAACAACTATACCCCAATAAAAACAAGCAAAAAAACACTGAACTCATGTCCAGCAGCACTATAACTCATGCCTGAATGAAGCTTATATAATACCCGTACTTGCACCTTAAGGCACATCATAGCCTTCTTGCACTTAGGAATACTAGAGAACACTTCAGCACTATGATAGGGGGACATTCTGAACTGCAGCATCATCAACAAAAAGCAAAATAACGTGAAAAACATGGCACTAAAGAGACCACAAAAAGGATGCTCATTTACACTATGAGAGTTAAAACAAGGCAGAGTGTTGCCTTGTTCCACTTGAGCTGACAATGTTTGTGTCAGGCAATTCAAATTTTTCTCCATTCTGCACATGTCCACAAATTGTTATGAGAGTGCTATAAATGTTGTTTATTGGGTTAGAAATGAGTTTTAGTGAGTAGGTGAATTCACAAATATGGATCCTTTGAATAATGAAAATCGACTGTATATGTTTTCATTGGTCTTGGGTAAATATTTATAACTAGGATTACTGGGTCAAATAGTGTCTTCAACTTTATAAGATACTGCCAAACCTTTTTCCAAAGTAATTGTACCATTTAAAATTTCCACCAACAGTGCATAAGAGTTCTGTTGTTTCATATACTCACTAATATTTGGTATTATCAGTCCTTAATTTTAACCACTGTTGTGTTCATTTGGTTCTTACTTGCTGTAGTTATTTTTTCATATCTTATCTTTCCTTCCTCTCCCAGCTGGAAACTTTTTGATGGCGGTATATAATTCACCTTTGTATTAGCCAAACTAGTATTTTTCAGAGGTACTATATAGCCTTGTTGTTAAGTGCAAAAACTTTGGATCCAGATTGTTTAGATTCAAAGCTCACCTCTTCCACTTGCAAGTTTTGAGACAGTGGGCAATAAAAATAGTTTAGTATTAAATGAACTTTTCATAGTTAATTAATTGGCTCTCCCAACAAATAATTTTGGAGATCAAGCTTCTTTGAGGTTAAGTAACTTGTCCCAGAGCCAATGAGTGGGAAGTACTAGAACAAGATTTTAAACCCAGGCTTAACTGACTCCAAAGCCTATTCTCTTAATCACTATACAGCATATTGCTGTCACCTGATTCCCACTTTGAAACCTACTATATATCATTAAATTACTGTTTACTATCCTCAATTAAGATGTAAATGAATGAAGGTACATCTTTAGATGTTGAGTGTTCCAATCCATGAATTTGATGTATCCCTTCATTTACTTAGATATTTTAATTTTTTTGAATTAAATTGCATAATTTTCAGTGTGGACATTTTGCATACCTTTCATTATATGGTACCTAGTTATGTGACATTTTTGATGCCTTCGTAAGTGGTGTCATTTTAAAAATCATTATCTTTGTTATAATTAATTTTTTATATTGACCCTACATCCTTCAACCTTGCTAAATGTGCTTAGTAATTCTAATAGTTTTACTGTACGTTCTTTGCATTGTTTTGCCGTATTGTACTGTTTAGCACCACCAGTTCTTTTTTCTTTTTTGCGGTACGCAGGCCTCTCACTGTTGTGGCCTCTCCCATTGCGGAGCATAGGCTCCGGACCCCCAGGCTCAGCGGCCATGGCTCACGGGCCCAGCTGCTCCATGGCATGTGGGATCTTCCCGGACCGGGGCACGAACCCGTGTCCCCTGCATCGGCAGGTGGACTCTCAACCACTGCGCCACCAGGGAAGCCCCACCAGTTCATTTTTGAATAGAAGTGATAATAATGAATATTTTTGTCTCATTCCCAATTTGAAAGGGAAAGTTTTTAACATTTCATCATTAAGTTTAATGTTTTGCTTTTTGTAGATATCAGACAAGGATATAACTAGTTGTAGATATCAGACAGCTGTTCATAGTTGGCTCAGAGTTATTAACATGAATGGATGTTGAATTTTATTTAAACATTTATTTTTCAAGTACGAGATGGTCATACGTTTTTCTCCCTTAAAAGAGAAATATTGGTATAGTAAGTAACATTGATTGTTTAAAAATATTAAACCAACATTGCATTCCAGTAAACTTGGCTGAGGTGTATTTTGTAATTACTGGATTTAATATGCTAATATTTAGTATTTTTATAATATGATTATGAGAAAGGTTGTCTTTTTTTTTGCGGTACGCGGGCCTCTCACTGTTGCGGCCTCTCCCGTTGCGGAGCACAGGCTCAGCGGCCATGGCTCACGGGCCCAGCCGCTCCACGGCATGTGGGATCTTCCCGGACAGGGGCACGGACCCGCGTCCCCTGCATCGGCAGGCGGACTCTCAACCATTGTGCCACCAGGGAAGCCCTGTCTTATTTTTTGTCTGATTTTGATATCAGGGTTATATTGGAAGGGCTCACTTCTTTTCTGGAAGAGTTTTTATAATACTAATGCTATTTCTTTCTTTCTGAACTTTATTACTCTTGTTTGTCTTTTCTGTGTTATTAGAGTGTGTAGGATCTTCAGTACAATATTGAATAGAAGTGGTCAGAGTGAATATCCTTGCTTTGTTGCCAGTAATTAGAGGGAAAGCCTTCAGTACTTTAATATTATTAGCATTTTAAGCATTTGGTTTATTTATTGGATTTTATTAGATGCCCTATACTAGACTGAGGAAGCTTACTTTTATCCTTAGTTTAATGAGAGTTTCTTCTTTCAGTCATGAATTTGTGTTGAATTTTTTCATATGCTTTTTCGGTCGGTATCTATTGAGGTTATGTATTCATTGATCTGTGTAGAGGTTTTAAAATGTTAATCCAATTTTGTGTTTGTGGTATAAACCCAGTTGGTCATGATGTATCATCCTCTATATATATTTCTGGATTTCATTTTCTATTTTTAAAAAGGATGTTTGCATCTATACTCATCATGGGTACTGGTCTGTGTCTGGTTTTTGTTTTCTTGTGATGTCCTTGATCATTTTGTTGTCAGGATTATGCTGGCCTTATAAAATAAATTGGGAAGTTAAATATTTAATAGAATTTACCAATAAAGTCATCAGTGGCTGGAATCTGGGTTTGCAGATTTTGTATATGGTTTTTTTAGATGGGATGGGATAGGTGGAAATTTCTTAATTAAGGAGAGTACCATTCCAGTTTTCTATCTCTTCTTGTGTCAGTTTTGGTAAGATGTAGTTTTTCATGGAATTGATCCATTTAATCTAAGTTTTCAAGTATATTAGCAAGCAATAGTTCATAATATCCCCTTAATATTCTTTTAATGTCTGTATAATCTTTCATGATGTATGTCAAATCTTTTATTTATTTTTAAATAAATGTATGTATGTATGTATTTATTTATTTATGACTGTATTGGGTCTACATTGCTGTGCGTGGGCTTTCTCTAGTTGCGGCGAGTGGGGCCTACTCTTTGTTGTGGTGTGCGGGCTTCTCATTGCGGTGGCTTCTCTTGTTGTGGACCATGGGCTCTAGGCACACAGGCTTCAGTAGTTGTGGCACATGGGCTCAGTAGTTGTGCCTCGCAGGCTCTAGAGCACAGGCTCAGTAGTGGTGGCACAGGGCTTAGTTGCTCCACGGCATGTGGGATCTTCCTGGACTGGGGCCTGAACCCATGTCCCCTGCATTGGCAGGTGGATTCTTAACCACTGCACCACCAGGGAAGTCCCAAATCTTGTAATCTTAATATTGATTATGTGTGTGTTGTATTTTTCTCAGTCTTGGCACAGGTTATCAATTTTATTCATGCTTTCAAAGGCCCAATTGTTGATATAATTTTTCTCTATTGTTTGTCTATTTTCTATTTCAGTGATTTCTGTTCTTTTATTATTTCCTTTCTTCTATTTACTTTGGGATTAGTTTGCTCTTCCTCACTCCACCCCCTAGCTTCTTAAGGTAGAAACTTAGATCTTCGATTTTAAACTTTCTTCTTTTATAACATAGGCCTTTAAAACTATAAATTTTGCTATAAAGTGTTATAGATATCTCCTGAAATTTTTGATATGTTTATCATTTGTTTGAAATATTTTCTGTGTTCTCTTGTGATTTCTTCTATGGCGTTATTATTTAGAAATACATTCTTAAATTTCCCATTATTTGGGGAATTTTCTAGTTACATTATTATCATTGATTTTTTTAAAATATAATGCTCTTGAGGTCAGAGAACATACTTTGTATAATTGCAGTCCTTTGAAATTTATTGAGACTGTCCTTCATTGGTTAAATTGTTGAACAAACTTTGGTACTTTCAAAGAATGGAATAGTACTCAGCAATAAAAAGGAATGAACCATTGAAACATGAAAAAACCTGGATGGGCCTCAAGGACTTTAGGCTTAGTAAAGAAAGTCAATGTCAAGAGGTTATAACCTATATGATTCTATTTATATAACATTCTCCAGAAAAAATATCAATTGAGATGAAGAACAAACTAGTGGTTGCCACAGGAGCAGGGACAAGCATGGTGTGGGATGTAGGTGTTAATACAAAGAGATAATATGAGAAGTTATTTTGTAGTTTATGGTACTGTTCTGTATCTTGATTGTGGTAGTAATTAAGTCCATAAATTGTATAAAACTGCATGTAACTATATACACTAATGAATACATGTAAAAAAATGTTGAAAATAATAAGGTTTGTAGACTAGGTAGCAGTAACGTACAAATGTTAATTTTTCTAGCTTCGATGTTGTACTATATAACATATCACCATTGGGGGAAACTAGGTGAAGGGAACACAGGACTAGTATTTTTCCAACTTCCTGTGAGTCTGTGATTATTTCAGAATAAATAGTTACATTATGATAACATTCAATTTATCAGTTTGTTCTCTAATGGATTGTGTTTCGGTATTCTAAGAAATCTTTTGCTAAATCAGAGTCACAAATATTTTCTTAAGTTTATTTGTAGAATTTATACAATTTTAAGCTTTAGGTCTGTGATCCATTATGAAATGATTTTTATATATGATGTGAGGTTTGTATTGAAATTCTTTTTTTTCTGTATGTTTGTCCAATTTTCCAAGCATCATTTGATGAAAAGACTGACATTTCTCTACTAAATTTAGTTTTCACCTTTGTCTAGAAGCAAATTTCCACCTATATCAGGGTCTGTTTCTGGACTTTTTTCTCTTCCTTTGATCTATTTATCTGTTTTTACACCAATACCATGCTAGTTTGACAGCTGCATCTTTATGATAGTTCTTGAAATCAGATAATGTTAGCCTCCAAATTTGTTCTTTTTCCAAATTTTTTTGTGGCTATTCTAGATCTTTTGCATTTCCATATGAATTTCAAAAGCAGTTTATCAAATTCTACAACAAAATCTGCTTGGATTTTTGACTGGAATCTACATAGGTCAATTTTGAAACAATTGGCATGTTAACAATATTGAGTCTTTTATGCACAAACAAGGTATATGTCTTATTTATTTAGATCTTTAATTTTTCTCGGTAATGTTTTGTAGTTTCAGTATATAAGTCTTTCACATTTATTGTGAGGTTTATTCCTAAGCATTTCCATATTTTGGATGTTTTTGTAATTGGTACTTAAAAATTTTTCCCTTTGTTCATTGATAGTATATAGAAACAATTTTTTTTTGTACATTGACGTTGTATTCTGTAACCTTGCTAAACTGATTAGTTCTAGTAGTTTTTGTGTAGCTTTGATGAGAGATTCGGATGCTCATAGAGATGTGGCTTTAGGGAGGGAGGACAAATTCCCCCATTGGCTAGGTTAAGAAATGTGAGAAGATTCCCTGGGAACTGATAACCAATGCTTTACCTAAGTGTTGAGCATGAGGGCTGGGTGGGGAGGGAATTCTCCCATTGTCCTACCGATTGATGATGTTTAGAGGTTAAGCAGTGAGTTCCAGGATTCAAACAAGCTGCCCGAATGGTACTTTGATTGTTCACTCTCTTCTGTGTGGGAGGAAAAGGAAGGTTATCCTGAGAATGTGGTAGCAAGCCCTGTGGCCCTAGTCAGAGGCAATATTGCTTGGCTGCTGAATCAACAGGTCCCCCAAAGTGAAATAAATTGTGTCAGCAGTGAGGATATAGACCTTTGGGTGAAGAAACAATATTAGAAGTTGGTTTGGTTGAACGATGGGACTGGCTGCTCAAAACTGAAAGTAAATGCAAAGCCATGTTTATTGTTTTGTGCCACTTTCTCAGACTGCATCCTCTTATCCCACCTTCCCTGTGTACCTTGACCTCAGATGCTTCAAAGGAAAAACTAAGTGCTCTTGGGAACTCTGAAGGAGAGGAGGGACTCAAATTTTTATGGCTCTGTTGAATACAGGTGCTGAATTCACCATCCTTCCTGGTCCCATGTGAAGAGGAAAAGATGGCCACAGGTGTTGCCAAAAGTGCCAAAGCCTGAAGGGAAGAGCTGCAGTGATATGTAGGTCCCCTGAGCTGGGGTGCTTTCCATATATTGGAAGTTACATGAGGGAGGAAACAACCCCAGGGCTTGAACCCAACTGTGGAGAGAGAAGCTAAAGGAGAGAAAAAGCCTACCTACAGCTGTTGGTGTCCCCAGCATCCTTTTTCTCTCTTGCTACCTGCTCTTCTCTGCAGTTACACCTGGGAGTGTCGTAATCATTTGTGGCTATTACTGTAGCCCCTGATGTGTGCTTATTAGACATATTGGTCATCTTTTGGTAGGGGAAAAAGTACCTGAATTCAACTGGTAGATTTGAACAAAGTTTGCAGCTGGGAAATAATGTTAAATTGACCTTCTGGGTAAAGCCCTTAGGCTGATTACGTATACAGAGTTTACCTTAAATGTTTGGGCCTGGTTCACTGATGATTCAGCTAAGTGAAAAAACTGATGGTGTCCACTGGGTGGCAGCCACTCTCCAGCTCCAAGGACAACTCTGAAAGACCAATTGTCGTAAGGGCTGATTATGATTAGCACAATAGGCTAAATTAAAAGTTGTTTTCTTTGCCTTAGACCAGGAGTTGGCAAACTTCAGCCCATGTGCCAAATCAGGCTGCAGCCTGTGTTTGTGCTGCTTTGAGCCTGGGAATGTTTTTTACATTTTTTAAAGCAGTGCGAATAAAATGAATACACACCAGAGACTGTATGTGGCTTATAAAATCTAAAATATTTACTATTCACCCTTTACAAAAATAAAAAGTTAGCCAATCCCTGCTTTAGACAGTACTCCAATGGATCAAGTATGTTATATTTTTCCTGAGTGGTGGGCTATTGACAGTGGCCTCACTTGGGTAGGATTACAGAATAGCAGATTAAAGGCACATCCTCAATGAGACCACAGCTGTGGAAACAAATCACAGCTGCCATTTGGAAGGTCTTGGTCACTCATATTGATGCTTAGAGTAAGGGCCTGTTTTTTCATGAGAGTGACTAGAATCAAATTGCTGATCAAGCCTACACTGCCCAGGTCACCACCACGGCCACCTGGATCCATCATTGTACTGGGTGGCGCTAATGTATCCACCACCATAGACTGGGCCAAAGATACAGTACTATGTGCTTATGATGTACAAGCCATCACTGCCTGCCAAACTTGTCACCCCTGGCAGAAGTTGGCCTGTTTTTCTCATGGTGAAGGACCTTTGACTCCATCTTGGGTCTACTGGTGGTCCTTCACATAACTTTTTCAGGAATGGTTTTGTGGTCCAGTCAGATCAACTGACTGGCTATACTGTTATGACCCTTGAAACGAATGTGTCATGTTTTTGGCCCTCTGAACGACTTACATTCTGACATTGGTGTTCTTTTTGTCACAAAGGCCAAACTCGGTGGGGCAATAGTCAAATTGTTTGATGGAAGTTCTGTGTTTCGTACCATCCACAGGCATCTGGTATTGTTGAGTACTGAGTTGCCCTTCTCCAACATCAGCTTAAAAACATTTTTGACTGACTCTCTTTCACCACCTCCTCGTGCACGTACCTTGGTAAGGCAGTTTGACACTAAATGTGGCCATCCTCAGAAAGTGATCATCTCTTGACTGATTCCTTGCTAATAATGATCAGGGCTAAAAGGGCAGAAGATAATGTAGACCTGTTTTGAAAATTCAAGATTTTGCCTTAACTATTCCTGAGCATAATGCTTCTTTCTTTCCCGTAATAGTTATTAGGCTATAATGGTTGATATATCCTCAAGGTGTCAGCTTAGCCAAAATGGGGAGAGTTGGATGGCAGGTACAGACTTTATTTGTGGCTGGGTTTCCAGAGATTCTAACCATCATGCTAGCCCACACTTATCTTTAAATATTTGTTAAAATTTTTCTGGTTTCTTCTTGTCCTCATTTATGGTGACTTCCTCCTATTACAGCTGTTGTACCAAGGATGAAAGCAGCTCTTCTTCCATTTTCTGGGTTTTATTTCATTTAGGTTTCTTTGATAGAAGAAATCTCCCAGCTTTATTATTATTTTTTTAAATAATGATTTTTTTGGTTTATTCAACATGTTCTTATATTTAGGGTGAGAATGATGTTTTCTTGTGACTGTAACTTATGCAGAAGAAGAAGTCTCTAGGGAATAGCTTTTAAATGATATAAAGCATAGAAAGCATTTTGTGACACAAATAGGGAACACTCAATAAATGTTAGTTTTTATTTGTGTCATTGCTATTGTTGTTACTTATGCTATCCTTCTCTTAAAGGAATAGATTATGCAGTCAAATTTCTTTTATTATGATCCCCTCTGTGATCCAAACATTGTAGCTAGGCAGAATCAGGTAAATAAATATGGAACAATAGATATTTTAAATCAGATAGAGAAAATGAATATCATTTAAAAAAGAATATTTTTTCTTGTGTTTTTATCTTCAGAATCAAGGAACTGCATTGATATTAAGTGGAAATTTTTATCATGAAGATTCAAAAGCAAAAGGAAAACACTTTGTTACTTAAAAATGCATTGTAGCTATTGCTAGTAATGTGTGACAACTTTTTAGTATAGTGTCAGGTAACATGATAGGGTAGAAATCAGAGAGCACATTACCAAGCTGTTTGATACTACAAGAGGAAAGTCAGAGGCAGAAAAAACATGACTTTCTATAGAATGCCAGCATATTAAAGTTAATTTCCTAATATATCTAATATTATCTTTAGCAATATATCTAATCAGAACTTTGATAATTATATGATATTCACATGGGTTCTTTCCTGAGTTATATGATAGTTCATGCCAACCTATTTGGTTATTATCCATGTGGATATCAAACATTATACATAAAACCTTTTGGATCCCAAATTCATTAATCGCCTATGAAAAACTAGGCTTCATATGACATCTCAAGGGATTGTATTTTATCTAAAATCAACGTTTGTCACTTGAAGATTTTATATATAAAAGTAAGCAGTGCTCATCATATTTGTGTTTAGAAGGGTAACTCTGAGTCTATTGGAGGTTAAGTTATGGCCTCTTAGAAGAAAAGATTAAATGTAGGGGTTTAATGAGGGATTAGGGATGATATGGACTGGGGTAGGCATTGGTTTTTTTTTTTTTTTTTTTTTTTGCTGTCCGAGGGCCTCTCACTGTTGTGGCCTCTCCCGTTGTGGAGCACAGGCTCCGGACGCGCAAGCTCAGCGGCCATGGCTCACGGGCCCAGCCGCTCCGTGGCATGTGGGATCTTCCCAGACCGGGGCACGAACCCGCGTCCCCTGTATCGGCAGGCGGACTCTCAACCACTGCGCCACCAGGGAAGCCCCGGCATTGGTTTTAAAGAAGAGGAAATGCCTAGGTGGAATGGATCATATTATTTTGTTTATTCCTGAGTTGATGTGAGAGTGTGTGATAATCTTTTTTGGCACAAGAAGTGGTTTTAGAAGGCATCTGCAATAGTTGTTTTTCTAGGTCACATTAAAAATTAATATAAAATTGTATGACTTACTTTAAATATTTTTTACCCTTTGGAATTTTAAAAGTATACCGCTACCTTATTAAACTGTAAAATGTCAAAGGTGCTGCTAGAACTTGCTTATGGGGCAAAAATTATTCAGAGACTAAGTTTGACTTTGAACATCATTTTGGATTTAATATAGGCTTTCAAGTAAGTATTTGATGATGTAAAAGCTAAGTTTCGAAACTTTTTGAGTGCAGTGGAGTAGCTGGCAGCAAATTAACATTCTTACCTAGAAAAACAGGATAAAATATAGGCATTACATTACATTACGTTACTATAATATGAACAGCTGAGTTTATGTTGGGGGCATATTTTAAGTCTTAGTTGCATCTGTGATAAGTCTCAGTTTACCTGTTCTGTCCTAATCATACTGGCAATTACATTAAATATAAATAGACTAAAATTTCAATTGAAACACAAACTTGTCAGACTGTATAAAAGAAAACAAAACCCAATTACATGCTACATTCAAGAACCACATCTTAAATATAAAGATCAGGGGAGGTTGAAGTAAAAGGATAGATAAAGATCTGCCATGCAGACTCTTAAAGGAAATCTGGTGTGGCTACACTAACGTCAAAGTAAACTTTAAAATCAAGACTAGATATAAAAGATGTATGATTATAATGATAAAAGGGTCAGTGTTTTAGGAAGTTATCACAATCCTAAATCTACATGGACATGGTAAGATAGTTTTAAAATATATAATGCAAAAATTGGTAGAAACAAAAGGAGAACTGGACAAATCCTCAATCATAGTGGGAGAATTTATGATAGCTCTATCAATAGCTGATAGAAGTAGATGATCAAAAAATAAAGAGATAGAAGAGTAATCAATGACCTAGTTAATAACTCTACAACATGTCACTGGAAAATGATACAATACACATTCTTTTGAAGTTCATATGAAATGTTAACTAAAATTGACCACATAGGTCATATAGATTAATAGCTGTAAAGATTAGTGCAATTCTTATTAAAAGACACATAGATTTTTTTGTTTTTTAAAATTGATGATCTAGTCTAAAATTTCTTTGGAAATTCAAAGGGCCAAGTATAGCCAAGGGAATCTTAAGGAATAACAAAGTAATTGGAAGACTTTAGGATACCAGATACTGATCTTCTGTAACACTAGAGTTATTAAGACAGTGATATTGGTGCAAGGGTAAACTAATGGAACAGAATAGAGTGTTCATTATAGTCGAGAGAATAATGGCCTCCAAAGATGTCCAGCCCTAATCCTTGGAACCTGTAATATGTCACATTATGTAGCAAAAGGAACTTTGCAAATACAATTAGGGATGTTTAGATAGAGAGATGATCCTGGGTTATCTGGGTGTGCTCAGTCTAATCACATGAGCCCCTAAAAGCAGAAAACTTTCTCTGGCTGGAAGCAGCAGATAAATGCAGCAGAGGTGGGAGTTGGAGAGACTTCAAGTATTGGGAGGATTCTATGCACTATTATTGTTGGCTGTGATATTCAGGTGCCCATGTACAAGGGCTGGAAAGAGGCCTCTGGTTGCTAAGAGCAGTCCCCAGCTGACAGCCAGCAAGGACACAGAGACATGAGTCCTGAAACCAAAGGACTTGGATTCTGTGAACTTGAATGAGTTTGGAAGTGGATTCTTCCCAGAGCCTTCTAATAAAAGCCAAGCTGACAGACACCTTGATTTTGGTTTTGTGAAACCTGAAGCAGAAAAACCAGCCAAGCCAACCCAGACTTCTGACTTACAGAACTTTGGGATGGTAAATTTGTGTTGGTTTAAGCTACTAAGATTAAGTTAGTTGTGTTAACTTGTTACAGTAGCAGCAGAAAACTATTAAATCCGGGAAAGGATTTATACATACACTATCATCTGATTTACAACAAAGATAACATTGTAGTACTGTACAGAAGAGAATTTTTTCCCCATTGGATATCCTTATGGAAAAGATGACCATTGACCCCCACTTCACATCATACATAAAAATTCATTTCAGATATATCATAGGTCCAACTGAGAAAGATAAAAAAATTAATGCTTTTAAATGAAAACATGGGAAAATATCTTCATGATCTTGGGTTAGGCAAGGGTTTCTTAAACAGTAAACAGGAAAATTTGATAAACTGGATCACATTACAACTTAAGGAAAGACTGTAAAATTGGATCACATTAAGAACTTTAGGAAAGATACTATAAAATACTAAAATGCAAGCCATAGAATGAAAGAAGTTATTTGCAATACATATATACAGCAAAAGATTCATTTCTAACAACCCAATTTAAAAAATGATCAGAAGACTTGTAAGATACTTCGCAAACAGTATGTGATCAATATGAACATGAAAAGGTGCTCAACACTGATAATTATTAGAGAAATGCAAATTAAAATCACCACAAAATATATATCTCTATACTTTCACCACAGTGGCTGGATAAAAAGATGACATTTCCAAGTGTTAAGAAGTTATACAATTATCTCATACACAAATCGGTACTACCACTTTGGGAAGCTGAACAGTGTTTACTAAACCTGAACATACATGTTTTCTATGATCCAGGAATTTCACTCATAGGTATATATCTGACAGGAATATTTGCTTATGTTCACCAAAAGACATGTGCAAAATGTTTATAGCAGTGCTATTTGTAATAGCCTAGATTGAAAACAACCCAGCCGTCTGCCTATGGTAGAACAGATAAATAAATCATTGCATTTTCATGCCGTGGAATACTATACAATGAGAATGAACAGTGCACAATTAAATTTAAAAACATAGATGAATCTCATAAGCATAATGTTTACCAAAAGGCACTAGATAGAAGAAGACTGCCTGTAGTGTGATTTCATTTATATAAAGTTCAGAAACAGGAAAAACTAACGTATAGTTTCAGAAGTCAGATAGTAATTCCTACTGTTATGGGTGGAGTAGTGACTGGAAGTTTTGTTTTTTAAAAAAGTAAAGATTTACACCCTGCTTCCAACAACATCTATGGTTATATTAATATATGGTTTTATTATCCTCTACTGTGGTTATATTAGAGGAATTGGCCTTTTAATTCTTTAATTTCCTTTTCTATATAAGTGATTCTGTTTCACTTTCATCAGTTTAATGGTACTGATTATTTACACTTTTACTTGAGTCTTGTACCTGTGCCAGGCAGGTAGATAGGAAGGTATATGCATAGTCAAAGGTAACCAACTGAGATTTATTTGTAAGTGATGGCTTAATTCTAGTGAAATTTTAAATTACTACTTTTAATTAACCAGTTTTTTGGCCTTCATTGGAGTTTACCTTTAGAGCTGCCTGACTTTGTTGAAATTTGGATTTCTCTATTACTTAGATTTATGATTAGTTCTGTAAATGTCCAGTAAGCCTTGGGTTAAATTGTGAGTTTGGGAAGAAGTAATTACAAGTATATAGTAAGGTTCTCAAAAAATCTGTGTACTTCAGATACCATCCTTCTTAAATTTGTCTATATAAATTACAGTGTAATCTAGTGGTTCAGTATACTTTTTTAGGTATTCATGATGCTTTCTAAGATGGATTTTATTCTCTGCCCACATTAATCTTTTCTGATTGCCTTGTTAATTAGATAAACCTTTAACTGTGAAATGTGCCATCAAAAATGTTTCAGTTTTGCTTTTATCCTTTTAAGGGAATTTATCACAAAGCCAAAGCAGAGATAATAGTAATGATTATAATAATAGAAATAATAGCAGTAACATTTATAATGTGTCTGACAGTATTCCAATCACTTCATCTGTATTGACTTATTTACTGCTTGCAGCAACTCTGAGAGAGGTGCTATTATTGTTAGCCTCATTTTAAACATGAAAAAGTCAAGGAACAGAGAGGTTAACTTGCTGAAGGTCACACATTGATTAAATGGATGCTAAGAACAAATCCAGGTCATCTAGCTTTGGAGTCTGTGTTCTTAAACCACTATGCAAGTAAAAGAACGATAAGGAGATTTTAAAATTCAGTTGCTAAGTAAACAAGTCTGAAGTTTTTACAAAGTTTTCAAAGTTTTGAAGAGGTTAATTATTTAAATAGAAGTGATTAATTCTTACATAAAAATTTATAATTGCATATTTAAAATACTAATTTAAAATTTGCAGTAAGGCATGCAAATGTTTACTTATTTCATGCTTAGAAGTTTTGCTGTGTTTTTCTTTTCTTTGTTGAAAGAAGAAAGTAATTCATGGTCTATCCTATGGAAGAGTGGCAGGTTGTTCTATAGCTTCATGTGATGAAGTTGATATGGAATTCTTAAATTGCTCCTTGGAAATTCCTGAATATTTAGGGACTTCATAAGAGTATTCTGGAAGCAAGCATTAAATGGAGAACATGGTACTTAAAAATCTGTGAAGCAAATGAAAAACAGAAAAGAATTGGTATGAATGATAAGAATGACACTAATCTGAAAGATATTTATCTGGCTCCATTTATCCAGGTTTTTCTGATTTACTTATACATCCCAATCCTCAGTCTCTTTCCAGGTTGGTACATCTTTATTTTAAAATTTTCAAAGCTGTTTAAACTGATTTGGATGCAGCATTTATTTATATAACTTTATTTTATAGTTTTACAATTATCTCGTTTGATATTCAGGCTACCCCTATGAGATCGGATAAGGACATATAATTGTCCCTATTGTATAGATGAGAGGCATAATGCTTAAAAAGGTTAAAATGTATATACAAATTCACCTTACAAATAATGCAACATAACTGTGTTTTGAAGCACAGTGGGTTTTTTCTACTGTTATTGGTTACTTTCAATATGATTTTAAAAAACTTACATATGATTAAAATCACACTATTAAGAGTTATAATTTAGTTGCAAAAGATGAAAAGCAACTCAACAACGAAAATCAGATGATTGGATTAAAAATGGGCAAAAAACTTAAATGGACATTTCTCTAAAGAAGATGTACAGATGACCAACAAGCATATGAAAAGATGCTCAACATCACTAATCATTAGGATAATGCAAAATAAAACCACAATGACATATCACCTCACACCCGTTAAGATGGCTACTATCAAAAAATCCAGAAAATAACAAGTATTGGTGAGGGTTTGGAGAAACTGGTACCCCTTTGTGCTGCTGGTGTGAAAGTAAAATGGTGCAGCTGCTATGGAAAACAATATGGCAGTTCCTCAAAAAGTTAAAAATAGAATGATCATATGATACAGCAATTCCACTTCTGAGTATATATGCAAAAGAGCTGGAAGTAAGATCTTGAAGAAATATTTGTACACCTATGTTCAAAGCAGCATTATTCACATTGGCCAAAAGGTGGAAGCAACCCAAACGTCCATTGGCAGTTGAATGGATAAACAAAATGTAGTATATACGTAGAATGGAATATTGTTCAGCCTTAAAAAGGAAGGATATTCTAACTCAAGCTACAACATGGATGACCTTGAGATATTAGGCTAAGTGAAACAAGCCAGTCACAAAAAGAAAATACTGTATGATGCCACTTACATGAGATTCCTAGAGTAGTTAAAGGCATAGAAACAGAAAGTAGAACTATGGTTGCCAGAGGCTAAGGGTAAGAGAAAATGAGGAATTGTTGCTTAATGGGTACAGAGGTTCAGTTTTGCAAAGTGAAAAAAGTTCCTGAGATTGGTTGCACAGCAGTGTGAATATATACTTAAAAATGGTTAAGATGTGAATTTTATGTTGTGTATTTTACCATAATTAAAATTTTAAAAGTGAATTGCATAAAGTTTTAAAAAAATGTAAATCAGATTATGCCAACCCTCCAAAGCCTCCCAGTATACTTTAAATACAATTTAAATTTTTAAGAAAAAGATTAAAAACTGTACAAGAAATGTGTATGTGTTTCTTAGAGTTAGGTATGCTCCTTCCCTTGTATTAAAGATCTTTTAATTTTTACAAGAAACCAAATATCAGCAGGTCTTTTACTTTTGGATGAATAACAACTCAAAATATTTTATGAAGTATTTATGTGTGTTAAATGGGAAATAAAGGAAGATTTTAAAATATATTCAAATATCGTCTTAAACAAGTTGCTGCCTTGATTTAAAGATCAACTTGCAATGGCAATCAACTTGCAAATCCAAGGGAATTTGCTATTACCTGTGTGTTTTCAGTTTTACCACAATGGAGTTATTCATAATGTGACATCAGAAGGTTAAGAATCATGTGGTGGTATGTATGTAAATCAGCTGATTTGCAGCCAAATAATTTACCCGAATGTTATTGGTGTTCTGGGGATAAGTTTTATAATTGCAAATAGTTGGAAATGGTTGTGAATGATGTGGAGAGAAGGATTTTTAACTACGGACGCTTGGAGACTTTGCTGCAGTGGGTTTAACTCTGCATACTGACTACAAAATGAATGAGGGAAACAGAGCTCCAATGAAGACGATCTGGGATTTGCATGATTCAAAGTCCTTTACCTTAAAGGAATCCTTACTGATGGTTATTGCCATGTTAGAAGAGATATTTTTAATAAAAGACACATATTCAGAAATTTATAAAATAACATTTACTCTTGAAAATATTCAATAATGTCAGTCAAGGAACCTTGAATTTAATTATAAGCCTATTGTACATTTATCAGTCCTGTTGATCTCTTTGCATTAGTAATGTTAACCCTACATCTTATTTATATGGTATCTCACAGGTCTCAGTGCGCTTTAACATATTACCCATTTGCTCTTTTAAGCAATTCTGAACATTAGGTAGTACAGATATTCTTATTCCCATTGTGTATAGGTGAAGAGTCTGAAGGATATATACTTAGGCTCATGTAGCTAGTAATCGATAGAACCAGACTTGAGGTCGCTGTTCAGACTTTACTCTTACTGTTCTTTCTGTTGTACCATTGATTTAAAAACCTGACTATACCCCAAAATCTTAACTCACAATTGCTGAGACAGAAGGAGGTTCTGGTACTTAAAAAACAAAAAACAAAAAACAAAAATTCCCTGGATGTTTCTGATGCACGTTATGGTTTGAGAGGCATTGTCCTTTACTATGGTTAATTAAATTGATTGCAGCAAACATTACTCTTAAATTATTTTCTTAATACAATGTACAATTTGTTGGGCATCTTCCCAGGAGATCTGGTGACTACTCATTGTATTCCATAGCTAGTTATCTGATATTTGTCTTCTAGAAGAGAAGGAGGTAGAATTGCTGCTGAGCCTCCAGTTCCTTATAGAGAAAACTCCTGATTGCTTAATAGGTCTTACAAATCAGAATATTTTTGTCTTCAACAGAAGTCTCAGGACTGATTTCTAATTCCATGTGAACTGAGAGTAGATAGGACTTTTTATTTACTTATTACAAATTATGATCTAAACTTCCACAAGGTAGAAGCAGATACACACACACAGAGACCCACACAGGCACAGACACACCCACACACACGAATAGTAATTGTTAAACGCATCCAGTACACTTTACTGCAATAGAGTACTAGATTTGACTCTAAGTATCCCGGAAACCAAGACAAAATAGGAACCAAAAAAATACGTCCTATGGATATCGTTATCTGAAAAGAAGAATCATATCAGTTTTCCAGGAGAGTCAAACTTCTCTCTTAAAAAAAAGTTTGAGTAACATTCAGCATAAGCAATTTATAAAGCATAATGGATAAGGTATTCAATTATGGACTTATAAAAGATATATAAATGTTTTTCTATCACTTTTACTATTATGCTTTTGTAAGGAGGTGAGCATCAGAGGTTTTTCTTAAAAGGAAGAAGGCTTAACTATTTTAAATTACATGCAGACATATTTGGTTGTTCTAAAAAGAGATAATTTTTGGTAGCTTCTTTCACTTTTCTAACAGGATTTTTCACACAGCAGCAGTTTTTAATTTTGATGAAATACAGTTTTTATATATTTCTTTTTATGGATGGTACTTTTTGTTTTAAATCTAAGAATTCTTGCCTAGCCCATAAGACTTTCTCCTGTTTTTTTCTAAGAATTTAATATAATTTTACATTTCACATTTAACTCTATGATCTAGTTTGAGTGAATTTTTCTTTAAGGTGTGACACAGGTGGAGGTTAAACTTTTTTGCCTCTGGATGTCCACTTTTTCCAGCACCATTTGTTGACAAGATTGTCTTTCTTTCATTGAATTGCTTTTGTACTTTTGTCAAAAATGAGTTGGGCATATTTGTGTGGGTCTGTTCTGGGTTCTGTATTCTGATTTATTGATATGTGTGTTCATCCTTCTGCTAATACCACACATTCATGATTACTGTATCTGTATGTCTTGAAATCTAGAAGAGTGGTTCCTCACTCTTAGTTCTTTTTCAAAATTGTTTTAACTATTCTAGTTCCTTTGTCTTTCTATATGAATTTTAGAATGATATTGTCTAGGTATAAAAATATTCACCGAGATTTTGATAGGAAGCATGTTAAACTGGATATCAATTTGGGGAGAATATGTATTGTTACTGTGTACTGTGTTGAGTCTTCCAATCCATGAACACCATATGTCTCTCTTATTAGTTCTTTGATTTCCTTCACCAGCATTTTATAATTTTCAGTATAAAAGTGCTGTACAAGATTTGTTAGATGTACTTACGAGTATTTCATTTTCTTTTGAACAATTGTAAATGGTATTATATTTTAACTTTAAGATAATGTTTTCATGGCTAATGCATAGAAATACAATTGAGTTTTATATGTTGATCTTACATCCTAACATCTTGATGAACTCACTTATTAGTTCAAGGAGTTTTTGGTAGATTTTGTGTGTTGACGAGATGTTATATGTAATGAGGGATAGCTTACTTCTGTCTTTCTAATCTGTATGCCTTTTGTTTCCTTTTATTGCCTGTTGCACTGGTTAAATCTTCCATTACTTCATTCAGTAAGAGTGATGAGAGAAGACATCTTCATTTTGTTCCTGACCTTTAGGGGAAAGCATTCATTCTTTTTACCATTGAGAATGGTTTTAGCTGAAGATTTTTATAAATGCTGTTTATCAAGTTGATGAATTTCCCTTTTATTCCTATTTTTTTTGAGATTTTTTTTATTATTATGGAGGGATGCTGAATGTTGTGAAATGCTTTTTCTGCCTCAGTTGAATGATCATGTGATTGTACTTCTTTAACCTTTTACTATGTTGGATTACATTAATTGTTTTTCAAAGTTTGAAACAGCCTTGCATCCCTAGAATAAACCCCATTTGGTCTTGGTATGTAATTCGTTTTATATATTGCTGAATTCTGTTTGCTGACTTTTGGCTAAGGATCTTTGGAGTCTGTGTTCACATGGGAAATATTTGTGGGATTTTGTTTTTGTTTTTTGGTACTGTCTTTGGTTTCTGCATCAGGGTAATAGTAGATTCATAAAATCAATTTGGAAGTTTTCCCTCCACTTGTTTTCTGAAAGAGATGGTATAGAATTGGTATTAACTGTTCTATAGATATTTGGTAGGATTTTCCACTGAAGTCATCTCAGCCTGGAGATTTCCTTTTTGGGGAGTTTTTAAATTGCAAATTCAATTTCATTAATGGTTGTAGGATTATTCAAATTATTTATATCATATTGGGTGAATTGTGGTAATCTGTGTTTTTTGAGAAATTGGTCTGTTTTCTTTATGTTGCTAAATTTAACTCCTTTATAGTTGTTTGTAATATTCCTGTATTATTATTTTGATTTCTATGGAGTCTGTAGTCATATACATCCTGTTTTATTCCTGATATTGGTAATTTGTGTCATATATATATATTTTTTCTTTGTCAGTCTTGTTAGAGGTTTGTCAACTTAATTGATCTTTTCTCAGACCCAGCTCTTTAGGGTATGTGTGCTGGTGACAAATTTTCTTAGTTTTACTTCATTTGAAAAATGTCCTAATTTCTTCTCCACTTCTGAGGGATATTTTCACTATATATAGTATGTAGGTTCACAGTTCTTTTATTTGAGCACTTCTTTCTTCCCTGGTTTCTGATCTCCTGTCATTTGAATTGTTTTTCTGCTATTGGTAAGGTGTAATTTCTCTCTCACTGTTTTCAAGATTTTTTCTTTGTCTCTAGTTTTCAGAAATTTGGCCATGAGTTGTCTTGGTACAGATTTCATTACCTTTCTCCTGTTTGAGGTTTGCTCAGCTTCTTGCATCTGTATGTTTGTGTCTTTTGCCAAATTTGGGACGTTTTCAAGGCATTATTTCTTCAAATACTTTTTCAGCCCTGCACTTTTTCTCCTCTCCTTTAAGACTCAAATGATAGGAAAGTTAGGACTTTACTTATGGTCCCATAGGTCCTTGAGGCTTTGTTTATTTTTAATTTCTTTGGGTCTATTTTTCATTGATTAAACGTCTTTATCATTTCTGTATTGGTACCTATCAGTTGTCTTTTTTCATTCAGTTTGAGATCTTCCTGGTTCTTTTTATGACAGTTGACTTTTTATCTTTTTTTTTTTTATTGAAGTGTAGTTGATTTGCTATGTTGTGTTAGTTTCCGGTTTACAGCACAGTGATTCTGTTATATATATATATTCTTTTTCATATTCTTTTCCATTATGATTTATTACAGGATATTGACTATAGTTCCCTGTCAATACAGTAGAACCTTGTCATTTATATATTTTATTTATAGTAGTTTGTATCTGCTAATCCCAAACTCCTAATTTATCCCTCCCCAACCCCCTTTGGTAACCATAAGTTTGTTTTCTATGTGAGTCTGTTTCTGTTTTGTAAGTAAGTTCATTGTATAATATTTTAGATTCCACATATAAGTGATATCATATGGTATTTGTCTTTCTCTGATTCACCTCACTTAGTATGATAATCCCTAGGTCCATCCATGTTGCTGCAAATGGCATTATTTAATTCTTTTTTATGGCTGAGTAGTATTCCACTGTATATATGTATATATGACATCTTCATTATCCATTCATCTGTCGATGGACATTTACGTTGCCTATTGTAAATAGTGCAGCTATGAATATTTGGGTGCATGTATCTTTTCAGATTAGAGTTTATCTGGATATATGTTCACAAGTGGGATTCCTGGATCATATGGCAACTGTTTTTAGTTTTTTTTTTTGTTTTTTTTTTTGCGATACGCGGGCCTCTCACTGTTGTGGCCTCTCCCGTTGCGGAGCACAGGCTCCGGACGTGCAGGCTCAGCGGCCATAGCTCACAGGCCTAGCCGCTCCGCAGCATGTGGGATCTTCCCAGACCGGGGCATGAGCCCGCGTCCCCTGCATCGGCAGGCGGACTCTCAACCACTGCACCACCAGGGAAGCCCTGTTTTTAGTTTTTGTAAGGAACCTTCATACTGTTCTCCATAGTAGCTGCACCAATTTGCATTCTCACCAACAGTGTAGGAGGGTTCCCTTTTCTTTACACCATCTCCGGCATTTGTTTTATGTAGACTTTTTAATGATGGCCATTCTGACCAGTGTGAGGTGTAGTTTTGATTTGAATCTCTCTAATAATTAGCAGCGTTGAGCATCTTTTCATGTGCTTGTTGGCTATCTGTATGTCTTTTTTGGAGAAATGGCTGTTTAGGTCTTCTGCCCATTTTTTGATTGGGTTGTTTGTTTTTTGGATATTGAATTGCATGAGCTGTTTGTATGTTTTGAAAATTAAGCCCTTGTTGGTCGCATTATTTGCAAATATTTTCTCCCATTTCGTAGGTTTTCATTTTGTTTATGGTTTCGTTTGCTGTGCAAAAATGTATAAGTTTGATTAGGTCCCATTTGTTTATTTTTGCTTTTATTTCTGTTGCCTTGGGAGACTGACCTAAGAAAACATTGGTACAATTTATGTCAGAGAATGTTTTGCCTATGTTCTCTTCTAGGAGTTTTATGGTGTCATATCTTATATTTAAGTCTTTAAGCTATTTTGAGCTTATTTTTGTGTATAGTGTGAGGGAGTCTTCTAACTTCATTGATCTACATGAGGCTGTACAGCTTTTCCAGCATCAATTGCTGAAGAGACTGTCTTTTCTCCATTGTATATTCTTGCCTCCTTTGTCAAAGATTAATTGACCATAGGTGTAAGGGTTTTTTGGGGCTCTCTATTCTGTTCCATTGATCCATAATGACAGTTGATATTTTTGTTGAAACCTGGGCATTTTGGGTATTACATTATGAACTGGGATCTTATTTAAATCTTCTGTTTTTGCTGGCTCACTCACACGTTGCTCAGGCAGGTAGTCCTGAGCATTAATTATTAATTAATTATTTGGATAATAATTACACATTAATTATTTGGAATGTGGTTTTAGAATTCTATTAAGGGAGGTAGTCATTTCCTCTTTACTGCCAGGCTGGGGTAGAAGTCAAGTTCTCCATTTGACCTCCTTTGATAGTTGAGTTAGGCTCTCCATGGCACTGCTGGGTGAGAATGGTACTTCTGGACCCCCACTGAGTCTTCAGTGATCTCTCATTGTCTAGGATTGGTCGGTGAACATATATGAGGATGGATGAATATATTTGGAAGTTTTCCCAATAACTTGAGTTTTGATATGGGTTTTAGCCAGAGATATAAAAAATAGAGGAGAGTATAAATCGGTTCTGTAATTTATGCTCTTCTGTGCTTAGTCATGGAAATATGCTATACTAATGCATGTGCTAGGGATTAACATCAACTAGCTCTGTATGGTGCATGGTAATCCTCCTGTGTTCCCATAAACCAGAGATCAGTAAACTTTTTCCATGAGGGGTAGATAGTAAATATTCTAGGTTTTGTGGGCCAAGAGGCAAAATTGAAGATATTATGTATATACTACTATCACAAGAAAGAAAACATAGTTTTACAATTTTTAAAATTTATGAAATCCAAATATAATTATAATAATTAAGTGCCATATTTGTCATACACATTTACCAATTTAAAGAATGGAATTGGGTGGGGAATGATTAGAGTTTACAGTTAGTATTTCTTGTCGTCAAAATAAATTGTAAATGTTCATTTATTAATGCTTATTTGTATGGAGTGTTTTATTTTTGCATATGTCTTTCCACTCATTGAGAAGATAGTTATTGGTGAATACTGATATCAGTCCATGAACAGATAATTTTAATGGAGCACATTAATTATTTGGAATGTGGTTTTAGAATTCTATTAAGTTTTCTTGCCTTTTAACATGTACATTACATTGCAGAATAGTCACGTCCAATTGAAGATAAGGTGGAAGCTCCTTAGTTGCATAGTTATTAAGTGGATTTTAAAATATGAAAAAATTTCTTTCCACTTGCATCAGATCCAAAAAATGCTGCTCAAACTGTAGTTTGAACTCAGGAAACATATCTGTTGCAAATTTATTGGGAAAGGAGATTTCGCTTATTGTTTTAACTTTTCTCAGGGTGGGAATGTGTTACCTTTTGACAGCAAAGTGCACAACAGCTTGAAATTACTTAAAATTACTTAAGATTCAGACATCATTGGTAGTTGTGAAATGGTTATCATAGTATAGGTTTTACATATTAGCATTATTTTGGCTTGTAATTTTAGGTTGGATATATTAAGAAAATTACTAAATTTCCATCATGACAGTTTTTATCTTCACTTTGCTCAGTAATAGTTCTTTACTTAGTTTGCATCCTTTTTAAGGAGAATTCAGGGAACTTTTCTCATAGGAGGTAGAAAATGGTAGGACTTAAACATGGAAAAAAATATAAAGTGGCATATGAGGATAGGTAATTGGTAATAGTCAAATGCATCTTAAAATGAATCTACTTAAAATGGGAACAAAATTTGGTGTAAGAAATGGATTAGGATCCTAATATTCATATGGAATTGCAAGGGATGCTGAGTAACCATAAATATCTTGAAAAAGAAAAAGTTGAGGGACTCACAGTTCCCAATTTAAAAGCTTCTTACAAAGCTACAGTAATAGAAACAGTGCGATATTAGCATAAGGGTAGACATACAGATAAATGGTATAGAATTGAGTCTAGAAATCAGCTCATGTGTCTGTGAGTATTTGATTTTTCAGAAGAGTGCCAAGGCCATTCAATGGGGAAAGAACAGCCTCTTTAGTAAATGGTGCTGGAACAACTAGATACCCACATGTAAAAGAATGAAGCTAGACTCTTACTTTCACACCATGTACAAACATTAAGTCAAAATGAATAAAAGACCTAAATATAAGAGTTAAAATTTTGAAATTCTTACAAGAAAACATAGGGGAAGTTCTTCATGACCTTGGATTTGGCAATGGTTTCTTAAATATGATACCAAAAGCACAAACTACCAAAGAAAAAACAGACAAATTGAGCTTCCTCAAAATTAAAAACTGTTGTGCATTAAAAGACATCTAGAGAGCACAAAGACAACCTACAGAATGGGAGAAGATATTTGTAAATCATATGTCTGGGTCTAGTATCCAGAATATATAAAGACGTCTTACAACTCAACAACCTAATTAAAAAGTGTGCAAAGAACTTAAATAGACATTTCTCCAAAGAAAATATACAAATGGCCAACAAGCATATTAAAGAATGCTCAGTGTCATTTATCATTAGGGAAATATAATCAAAACCACAATGAGATAATACTTCACACCCTACTGTTACGACTAAATTTAAAAAGACAGACAATAATGTCTGTAGATGTGGGGAAATGGAATCCTTGTACATTGTTGGTGGAACGTAAAATAGTGCAGCTTCTTTGGAAAACAATTGGCAAAAAGTTAAACATGGAATTTCCGTATGATCCAGCAATTCCATTTCTGGGTAAATACCTCAAAGAGTTGAAAACAGGTACTCAAACAAATATTTGTACGTGCATGCTTACTTAGCCTGTTCACAATAACTGAATGGTGGAAACAGCTCAGACGGCCAACAAAGGGTGAGTAGATGAACAAAAGTAGTACATACATACAATGGAATATTATTCAGCAATAAAGAGGAATGATTTTTCTCTGTACATGGATGAACCTTGAAAACATTATGCTCAGTGAAAGAATCCAGACACAAAATGTCCTATATTGTATGCTTCCATTTGTATGAAATATCCAGAATTATTAAATCCATAGAGACTGAAAACAGACGTGGTTGCCAGGGATTGGGGGAAGGGAAGGGAGGATTAGGGACTTGCTGCTTAACGGGTACCAGGTCTTCTCTTGGGATGATGAAAATGTTTTGGAAATAGACCTGGAGGTGCACAACATTGTGAATGAACTAAATGTCACAGAATTGTGCACTTTAAAATGGTTAATTTTGTGTTATGTGATTTTCATCTGAATAACAAAAAATATAGAGATTTATCTTAAAAAAATGAAACCAAGAATTATTGAGTCAGTCTAATTTTTCTTATATCAGGTATTAATTGAACTATCTGATATATTTTCAAAATAAAAGGAATTAAGTGCTCATATTTTTTGGTATATTTTAAAATTACAGCATAATGACATTTTCCACTAAACCTTTAACTTTCACACTGTGATCATAGAAAGGGACATTTTTTGAAAAATATGTATGTTCCTAAGAACCAGCTCTTAATTTTGTGATATTAATCATTGGAACAAAGAGCATAGTAATTCCTTTTTTTGGCATATACTGTGGGGGAGAAAGAACAACAGAAAAATATGATGACCCAACTGATTGATTTTGGTGTGATTTACACATGAAAAAAGTATGTTCACTAGCTTCTTAAAATCGACCATGTTCTTATTTATAATTCAAAACCAATATTTGTTACATTGGTGAAATATATTTTATTTTATATTTTAAATATACTTAAATATTTTAAATATATTTTATTAAAAATAATAAATATATTAGGCAGATAAAGTTTCAGAATATTTGTTAAGAAACTATTGAATTTCTTTAGATTTCTTGCTCTGTTTTAAACTTAAACTTTGGATGGGATATGAACGTTAGAAAGTGCCTCCTTTAGCAAGATTCATTTTCACTAGCTGACTAATAAGCCTTTATAGGAGCAAAGGTTTATTCTATTCTAATTAAGCCTCCAAAACTTTCAGGCTCTTGAAGTTTTTAACTAAGCTCTCATATTTGCCAAATTGGGCAAGAAACTTTATGAGAACAAATTTTATGATATAATATATTATAATTTCAATATTAGTTCAACGCAACTGGAAACCAACTTTTCTTATAGTGTGGCAACATTTTATTTTTTTCCTTTTGGCCCTAATTAGGAAATGGTGTAATGAGCATTTGTGTTAAAATTATGAAGAGCAGAAAATTTGTCTCAAATCAACACGTTGAGATCAGTGTCTGTTAAATATGGAGAGAAAATTATATATTGATCAAAATTACCTCATTGTGAACAAAAAGTGGGGGATACCTTTTTGGAGTTAATAATAAAACTGCAAACTTGATTTCAACTTCAGATCCTTTAAATGCATCATTATATACATTTGTCATTTATATTAGAGGCAGATTCAGATTTAGGGAGCTTATAATTTTGAGCTGTAAGAAGAGGGAATTTAAAATATGAATAAAATATTAAGTAATGGATTTTTGAAAGGAACAAGGCAAGTGTTATATTCTTTTTGCTCCTTATGAAGATTGAAAATGGCTAAGAGATACATAATAAAACTGTTAAATTGAAATAGGAAATAATCACTTAATATTTATGCTAACAAATACAAAACTTTTATATGAGTAAAATTTTATCTCATCTTTAATTTTGGCATGGATATTTTATCAAGGTATGGACTTAGAGTCTAGATTTTCCCCCAGCATTTTAACTATATTGTTCCATTGTCTTCTGTATTCCAGAGTTTATGTTGGATGCTCAGCTGCAAGTTTTATTGTTTTTCCTTTGAAGGTGATGTGTCCTTTTTTTCCCATTGCTGTTTTTAAGATTTTCTTCTTATCTTTGATTTTCAGCAGTTTGCTGAGGGTGGTTTTCTTTCACATTTCCCAGTACAGGGTTGGCTATATTCCCAGAGTCAATGAGTAATGTATTATATCAGTTTTGGAATATTCTCAGCTGTTTTTTTCTGAAAATATTGCTTCTTCCCCATTCTCTCTCTTCTCAACTACAATGACATTAGCTGTTTGATTCCAACATGTCTCTTATGCTCTGTTCTTTTTTTTTTTTTTCTCTTTTTGCTTCAGTTTGGATGCTTTCTGCTGATCTCTTCAAGTTCACTAATCCTGTGTTCTGCTGTGTTGAGTTGGCTAAAAATCCACCCACAGATTTCTTAATTTCAGATACTGTATTTCTCAGTTCTAAAATTACTATTAGATTCTTTTTCACAGATTTAAATTCTCTATTGAAATGTGAGAATTTTCATCTACTGTGAACATTTTTTGTATATCTTCTTTAACTTATGATTTCCTTAAAGTCCTTGTCTTCTAATTCTGTATTATCTGTGGGTTGGCATATACATTATTTTTTCAACTGTTTATTCATCACATTTTGTCCCCCTCCTGTACTTTGTAATTATTATTGTATACCAAATACTGTCCATCATAGGATAGAAATTGATGTAAATGTTATTTTCTTTCAATATTATATTAGAAAGAAATGATTAAGTGTTAACCGTCTCAACTCAGCCACAAATTGAGCTGGGTGGTTTGAGTGACAGCTTTAGATATACTCACTGTGCCTCTGGTTTTAAATGTCTTAAGGGCCAGACCTATTGTGTTGCAGTTATTCCTCTGTGCTGTGGCTTTGTACTAATGTACTATGAAATCGTTGGAGATTTTACTCTACCATTTGGCTTCTGCCCCCTTTTACTCATCTCCCCTCTCAAGGTGGGATGCTTTTGATTGAGAGCAAATATCTTGAGGGGAGACCTATTGAAATTCTGCACTGAAAGTGGTAGGCTCCATCTGTTGTAGTGTGACTTTAACTCCTAATGACTTCTGCACTGCAGAAAACATTATTTGCCCTGTGTCGCATTCTCTTCTCCTTCCCCCAGAACTTCTTGTGCAGTCCTAGGTCTCAGCAAATCTCCCAGAAGAAAACTGTCTTGTGGGTCCCATGGGATTCCAGTCTGTCATTTCCCGCCCAAGAGCTATCACAAACTATGCTGGTTTCTCTTTCCCTGGTAGTGTCCCTCTGTCCGGTTCTTTCGTCTAGATGGTAAATCCTCCCAGTAATGAAACAATCAGGAGGCTCAGCTTACCCAAGAAGAGATAGCACTTTTCTCCTAATTTATCCTTTTTGTATCCAAAGTTCTCCATTGTCTTTAAAAATATGATTTTGGGGGATAGTTTATCTTTTTTTTTTTTTCCTAGTTGTTGTGGAAGCAGTGACTTGCCACTATGGACTGGTAAATTAGTCTTGTAAAAGTAAAATAAAATTTAGACCCATATGTTTATTCTTTTATATATTGTATTTATATAAAGTCTGTATGCTTAGATTACTGATGTTATTGAATGTTAATATTGCTTTTCAATCTACCAGGCCCAGAAATTGATCATTCTTGATGTTTAGAAAAACCCTATCCAGAGAACCAATTTTAATTTCAAAATTCCTTTTGGACAGTAATAATTTAAATGAAATGTAAACAAAAATTAATTTTCTTTTTCTTTCCCCTTTTCCTGTTTAGTGAGTGATAGTTGCTTCAGGAATCTTGCAGAAGATCGCAGTGGGATAAATCTCAAAGATCTTGTACAAGATCCTTCTTTGTAAGTATTTGGTTTTCAGTATTAAGTGTAAATTAAAACTTTATGATTTGTGTGACTTTTTCCAGAAGAGTTGTAACAGAACTGATTTAAGGTTGAGTAATTTCTTGTTTTCTAACAATTTGTGTTACATATAGTGAAGCACATAGAACAGTTTCAACAGAAGTGAAGTTATGGAACACTTTCTGTTTAGAAATTGAAGAGATTTTAGAAGAAGAGATAAAGTTGTGATTAATGATTGACTTTCAAAGAGTATCTACTAATGGTTGATGATATCTTACCAATGTGGCAGTAGATAGTAGGCAGGGAAGATGATTAGTAGTTGTTTTGCTTGGGAAAGCAAGATTGAATTTGTTTACATCAATTATAAGCTTTTTTGAATAATTAATAATCATTTGTAAGTATAATTACGAATGTAAAATGGTTATTTGTAATAACAATATACTTGACTGTATTGAATATATTTCTGATGTTTTACATTAGAACACTATGTATAGCACAAGATTTTTGAAGAGTTTTGTAGGTTTCAATTTTTAATATTCTTGCTCATGAGTCAGTTCCATTCTTTATCAGAACATATTTCATATCAGAATATAATGTCACTTTCTATTTCTATTTCATGAATCAATTTTTTTCAGTTTTATATTAAATGCAAATCATGCATACTATCTTCTGTAGGAAAATATCCTTCCAGTAAGATCACCTTTTATTAAAAAAATATTCAATACTAGTTAAGCCCTGGGCAGCAGGGAAAGAAAATTGAGTGTTGGCAGATGCTTTCTTTAATGATACTTAATGCATTCAGTAAAATATATTATGACAAAAAATTACTCTTCCACATCAGATGTAATCTATACTCATCCAAATTTTACTAGTAATTCATTTAAAATTGGGTGAGGAATAAAACACAGGAGTGTGTTGAACCTGAAGGTTATTGATTTCCTAATGATTTTCCAAGTCATTAAAAAAATATAGTTACAAGACAGAATGGTGAAAATGATTGAATATTGAAGTTATTGTAATGAACTCATTATTGTAATGAGTTTCAAAATGAGTTTCCAATCCCAATTCTCTAATTTTTTTTAATGTCTCTTTTCCTCATTCAAAAGGATTGTCAATATTCTTTCTCCATGATTTTTATTGAAATGAAGATTGATAAGTTGTCCTTTCAGTTCTATAAATATTTAATGAAGAATAGAATTGTTCTATGTGGATATAAATATTCCTAGTAAATGAATATTGAATAACATGTGCATGAGAATATGGGAAGAAACTTCACAATATCATTGAAAGATGTCACCCATTTGAATGGATAAAATAAATTATTCCATTGTATTATTTGTAAGGTATATTTTTGGTACGGTGGGATTATATATCTTTTTAATGCAGTCTTTTTGGAAAAAAATCAGCTTATATGGACTTCAATAATATAAAAGCTGTGGAGAATATACTTGAAAATTGGATTATAATAATGAGTTGTAGTGTTTTGAAACACTTTGATACTTCTTCCTAGAATGTAGAATAATATTCATAATGGCACCTATCACTAAAATAGGAATTTAATCTTAGAGAAAATTTCTAAGAGAAATTTATCTCAGATCACTACTGCATTGAGTGGACAAAATAATTCTAAGTCTCTGTTTTAAAGTAGCCAGATATCTTAATTTAACATCATTCTCTTAACTTGGCATTAGTCTCTTGGCATTAGTCTTGAATGTAAGAATTCAGTGAGCAAGAATTTGTCTTTGCCCTTGACACTTGGATTTGGAAAGAACTTTTTTCTTAATAAGAATTGTCAAAATGTACTATTAATGACTGTCATTCATTTTTTAAAGATAAATTTCTTACTTGCTGAAATTCTGTAGGGAAAGAAATGCCTGGTGTGGAAAACAAATGTGTTTTTTTCAGTTGTTATCATGGGAAATATTTTGTTCTGAGTTACTATTCTATAGCAACATTAACTTAGTACATACCTTAAGCCAGCTACCTCTTTTCTGGCGCAGACTCCCAGACTCTTGATGTAATTCTTTACTGTTTGTTCATCAGTTCATGTACACTACTTTTTGGTTCTATATGAATTGTTTATGTTGTAACATTAAGTAGAAAATATTTCGGAAATAACTTTTCTGCAAAAATCCCCTCAAAAAATAACTGGCATTTGATGAGTACTCCTGACTAGTGTAAGGGTTGCTAAAATTGTACAATATGTTAGTTTAATAAATGTTCCAAATAAAAAATATTATTAGAATAAGATAGGTGTATTGAATGAATGCTCTATGTTAATATACCTGGCAGATTTGTATTATGCTTCACCTACATGAGCTCCTGATGCTGAAAGGAGTTGATGTGTGAAGAAAAATTAAGTACTGTGTTTCAATCACTAATGCTGTTAGAAAGGAAGACAGAATAAAGAGAGAAGGAAAAAGTAGGTTGAGAAGAACCCAGGCTAATCTGATCAATATTGACACTCAGAATGGTGTGTAGAGTGTCTTAATCAGATAAATGAGCAGGTATGGAATATCTGTGGACAAAGTATAGTAATAAAACCGAGTTGTATGTGTGTATATGTATGAATGAATGAAGTTTGAGAGGTTAACTGCCTCAGAGGAGAGCAAAAGGGCAGAACCAAAAGTGACTAATTTATACTCTTATATCTATGGCAAGCTAATGGAATAATGTGATAGATCCTCTGTAGTTTATCTAAACTGTGTATAGTACACAACCCAAGATTTTTAGTAAAATCATTGTAGTAAAAGTAATTATTGGGCTTGAGTGAACTGAGTGAGTTGTATTGTGTGAACATGATGAAGGAGGGATGCCATGGGAGGAGAAAAAGAAATAAAGTTGTGAATCCCTAAGCAAGACTTTCTCATCTTGTTACTAACTTTTGATTTGTTGTAATAATGAGAGCAGAATCTGACTTGTGGCAAGGTTGTGGTGAGGGGAATACATGACAAGCTCTCTTCTTTGGGTAGTTACTCTAAGAATATTTGTTTCTGTCGTAGTGTTGTAGGTGTTACATACAAGACCAAGTAGAGGAACTTGACTTTCACTTTTTGCTAATAATGTGCCTAAAGGTTTGTTTGAATTAGTAATTTGCATGCGTGTTAAATTTTGAAATAAACAACTAACAGTTTTAATTACTTATCTTCTATTTATGATTATAAACATTTTAAGAATGATTTCCTCTGCTGTATGTATAATTTGTCAATTTGAGTTGTTTTATGAGACTTCTTGTATTAGTTGTGGTCTTCAATGGCACATTGAAAAGTGTCAAATTTAACTTGATGTTATATTAGAAACGTATCTAATGTGATAATTTTCATACATACAAGAAACTATTAACATGATATAATTAATTTTTGTTCTCTTTAAATGGAGGGTTATGTGCTATTTAAATCATAAAAATTTTTACTTTTTCTTGTTATCTATGCTGGAGAGATGACTATTATATGAAAAAGAGATACTGTATATAGCATACTTTAAGTTATATCAGTTGTGTTCTCTATAGTGATAATTCTCAAAAATGCTTTCAAATTTCCATTGTCTATTTGCTGAAGATGAAAGATAAAACATATTACCATATTTATGCTTTAGATTTGTTATTGCTTATTTATAAACTATTTAGCAGAGATAATTATTTGAACTCAGATTCATTTATAGAAATTATTAAAAGCTGTTTAAGAATCAAAAGAGGAAATGTAACAAGAATGAAAAGGACTAATTGAATACCTGTTTGTGCTACTCATTGTGTTGATGCTGATTGTGTGTGTGTGTATGGGGGGGTATAGATGGATATGTCTTGTTTGTTTAATTTGCAAAAGCTCTTAAAAATTTTGGTGCATCATAGATATGTGATACGTAAATCAGAGGAAGAATTGTTTAATTCATAGAAGAAATGTCCATCTCTGAATACTAGAAATATAATTCATAATGTAGGATATTAGTAATTTTCTTTATAGGGCAAATAGGGAAGGTTTATATTCCTTGAAAATTTTGCAAAACATGACAATTACGTCAGTCTTCGTTGTTTTTCTTTCTGTTACTCAGAATGTATTTTCAATTGCTTCAGTAATGTTAAGATTTTGAAAAAGATTTTACCATATTACGACCTCTTGTGATTTTTAAGAAAGGATGATTCAATAAAATAGAAGAAATCTTAATTATAAATTCTGAATAAATTGTATTATGGATGAGGAAATACTTCTTGTCAATATTCTTGGTGTTTTTTTTTTCATTGTGGTAAAATAAGAGTAACATAAAATTTACTGTTTTAACCAATTTTACCATTTATAAGTGTACAGTTCAGTAATGTTAAGTATATACACACTGTCACAGCCTATCCCTAGAGTTTTTCATCTTGGAGAACTGTAACTTTATACCGATCAAACAATAACTCCCTATTTTCCCCTCCCCCCAGCCTCTGGCAACTACCGTTCTTTCTGTTTCAGTAGCTTTGAAATACTCTAGGAATCTCATAAGTGGAATCATGCAATATTTGTCTTTTTGTGATTGGTTTATTTCAGTTAGCACAATTGCTTCAAGGGAGTTCCAGCATGTGTCAGAATTTCTTTCCTTATTAAGGCTGAATAATGTTCCATTATATATATATATATATATATATATATATATATATATATATATATATATATATATATCTCACAGTTTGTTTACTTATTCATCCATTGATGGGCACTGAGTTGCGTCTACCTTTTGGCTGTTGTGAATAATGCCGCTCTAAACATGGGTGTGCAAATATCTCTTTGAGACCCTGGTTTCAATTCTTTTGGATATATACCCAGAAGCAGAATTGCTGTATCATATGGTAATTCTGTTTTTAAGTTTTTGAAGAACTTCCATAGTGTTTTCCATAGTGATTGCACCATTTTATATTCCTGCCAACAGTGCATAAGTGTTCCAATTTCTCCACTTCCTCACCAGCACTCATTTTCTGTTGGTTTTTGTTTTTTAATATAGTAGCCATCCTAATGGGTGTGAGGTGATATGTTCTTGGTATTTTTAATTGAACTTCACTTCTTTTATCTTTAATAATTTTGAGGCAGCTCATCTAGAGAGTAAAGAAAAATAAAAGGTACTCTCTCTGATTATTATGATACTTCGGTACCTTGTGAAGTAAACTGTGTTACTCAGTAAAATAGAAATTATTTTCACTATCATTACAAAGATTATAAAGTACAAATACATCCAGGATAATTTCATAACAATATCATTTTAATCAATTAATCTTCCTTGTTATGTATTGTATTACTCGTCTTGTATTAATACTGCTCTTTGTTATACCTAATCTGTAAAGGATTGCTTTTGGGTAAAAAAATTTTCTTTTTTAGTTAGAAGGTGCCTGATTGGAAATGCAGCATACTAATTAAATAATAACAAAAACCTGCTAGTTGAAATGTATTTTGATAGTATAGATCATTAGTGTTTGATAATGGCATTTAATGTTTAAGAACAAAGATAAAATTGGACAAAATAGTTGTATCTGATTGTAAATTTCTTAGACATGAACACTTTATTTACCTTTATGTGCTTCTTTACAAATTTTACCACCTTTGGTGGAAGCTGTTCTTTTCATCGTCCTGAAACACAGCCTCATTCCCCTGAGTATGTATACTCGTCTTCACACTACAATCTGATTGAATGATATTTTGGTCCCTTGGATCATGACATTAAATATGAAGGAAAGGCAGGATTGCTGTCTGGAAAGCAATCATATCTAAATATAGCCTGTACTTATCTGCTGGTGTTAAGACAGGTTGCTGTGGTGAACTGAATTTCTTAAAAATGCCAGTCATCAGAAAATAAACTGGTTTTTGAAGTGGTTATTTTCCATAGAGCTGTACATTCTCATACTGCAGGTAGATGATTTTAGTTAATGTTTTTTACAGCTTATTGATTAAATTTCAATTTTAATGTTTGTTATGGCTTGCTTATTAAATTTCAATTTTAGAGTATCTTTGAGACCTTTAATATATTTAAAAATATATTTCTCTTTAGCTTTTTAAAAAAAATATTTTATTTTTGGCTGCATTGGGTCTTTGTTGCTGCATGCGGGTGTTCTCTAGTTGTGGCAAGCGAGAGCTACTCTTCATTGTGGTGCATGGGCTTCTCATTGCGGAGGCTCTCTTGTTGTGGAGCACTGGCTCTAGGCACGCAGGCTGCAGTAGTTGTGGCGCGCGGACTTATTAGTTGTAGCGTACGGGCTTAGTTGTTCTGTGGCATGTGGGATCTTCCTGGACCAGGGCTTGAACCCATGTCCCCTGCATTGGCAGGCGGATGATTAACCACTGCACCACCAGGGAAGTCCCAAGAGACTTTTAATTATTAAACAAAATATAAGAGTTTTTATATTGTTATCCTTTGTTTCTCCTAAGATAAATTTCATTTGATGTGGAAATGATTTTTCCAAGGACAGCATTTTAAACATTATTGATCACTCATTTTGCTCTGCTGCCAATAGTTCTGCTAAATCTAAGACAGATACCAAAGCTGACTTCTCTGTAGTAACATCTCTAACTGTAAGTTTTTATCATTTTTAATCAGCTTCCTTTTTGGATTATATGGTTATTAGACTGTAAAGTATATATTTGGACAGTACAGCTTAATCTAGGCTGGTGCTAAGGTATTATGGTACTGTGCTCTATGTCAGAACTGCAAATCAAAGGCTTTGGATTATACTTTACTTTTAGAAGACTTTCTCTCATTTCCATCATTCCGTACATTCCTGAGAATGTATGATGCAGTTTTTATGGGTTCATTTGTTTAAAAATTTATTTAATCAAAACACGAGTAGATGTTCATCTTACATCCTTCAGCAATTAGGTTTAATTGACATTGTTCTTGTAATTAAGGAACATATGATTGAAGATGGATAATATCTGAGTTGTCTGCCTGAGGCATATAGATGACCAATCCAGTATTAGAATTTTTTAATGAAATAAATAATGTATTGTTTTAATTAGTTGATTCTTTCATTTTCAGGGTGCAGACACCTAAGTCAAACTAGCTTAAAAAGCTAGTTTGTGATTTGATTGGCATATGTAACTAAAGAGTACTTCTCAAGGAATCAAGAAAGAGTTTCAGAAACCAGATCAAGGGTGGGAGGCTCAAAGAAGAGAATTAGAGAGTTTGTGCAACTGGGTTTGTTTCTCTCACTTTCCGTCGTCATCTCTTTTGGTTTTTCTTGGCTTTATTCTCACTTAACGGCAGTCAGGCTTTCTCCATGAAACGGGCAAAATGGCTGATAACTTACTCTAATTCCCTTCCTTCTAGCTTCATGATCTCTCTTCACTTCATCTCTAAAACATAAAATCTCATGGAATAATTCTGATTTTGTTAATCTGGTTGTGTGTCCAAACCTCAGCCAATCACTGTGGCCAGGGGTATAGGCTATCTTGACTTACCAGTCATGGGACAGATGCCTGTGGTCAGAATGGTGGAATACCCTAATTAAATGAGAGAGAAGATAGTCCCAGAAAAAGTGATAAAACTAAGAGATGTCTAGTGTATTCAGTCTCAGCTGTTAATTTAAGGACAAATGTATACATTGTCAAGAATTGTTATTATTTTAAAACAGAACATTTTGCTTGCCTTTGCATATCATCTCAATTAGATAGGTATTGGTAGTAATAGCTATAATAATTTTAAAGGACTGCATAGTTCAATTAATTGATAATAGTTGTTCCCTATTTCCTGATATTATTGACTGTTTATGTGGTACACACACACAAATGTGAAATGACTCAGATGAACTTATTACTTTAATTACAACTGGCTAGACAGCAGGTGGAATAATAACAGATTATTTCTGTCTTTCCATACTTCTTTCTTTTTATTTTATTTATTTAATTAATTTATTTATTTTTTACATCTTTATTGGAGTATAATTGCTTTACAATGGTGTGTTAGCTTCTGCTTTATAACAAAGTGAATCAGTTATACATATACATATGTTCCCATATCTCTTCACTCTTGCATGTCCCTGCCTCCCACCCTCCCTATCCCACCCCTTCAGGCGGTCACAAAGCACCTAGCTGATCTCCCTGTGCTGTGCAGCTGCTTCCCACTAGCTATCTACCTTACGTTTGGTAGTGTATATATGTCCATGCCTCTCTCGCTTTGTCACAGCTTACCCTTCCCCCTCCCCATATCCTCAAGTCCATTATCTAGTAGGTCTGTGTCTTTATTCCTGTCTTACCCCTAGGTTCTTCATGACATTTTTTTTTCTTAAATTCCATATATATGTGTCAGCATACAGTATTTGTCTTTCTGACTTACTTCACTCTGTATGACAGACTCTAGGTCTATCCACCTCATTACACATAGCTCAATTTCGTTTCTTTTTATGGCTGAGTAATATTCTGTTGTATATATGTGCCACATCTTCTTTATCCACTCATCCGATGATGGACACTTAGGTTGTTTCCTTCTCTGGGCTATTGTAAATAGAGCTGCAATGAACATTGTGGTACATGACTCTTTTTGAATCATAGTTTTCTCAGGGTATATGCCCAGTAGTGGGATTGCTAGGTCATATGGTAGTTCTATTTGTAGTTTTTTAAGGAACCTCCATACTGTTCTCCATAGTGGCTGTACCAATTCACATTCCCACCAGCAGTGCAAGAGTGTTCCCTTTTTTCCACACCCTCTCCAGCATTTATTGTTTCTAGATTTTTTTGATGATGGCCATTCTGACTGGTGTGAGATGATATCTCATTGTAGTTTTGATTTGCATTTCTCTAATGATTAATGATGTTGAGCATTCTTTCATGTGTTTGTTGACAGTCTGTATATCTTCTGTGGAGAAATGTCTATTTAGGTCTTCTGCCCATTTTTGGATTGGGTTGTATGTTTTTTTGTTATTGAGCTGCATGAGCTGCTTATAAATTTTGGAGATTAATCCTTTGTCGGTTGCTTCATTTGCAAATGTTTTCTCCCATTCTGAGGGTTGTCTTTTGATCTTGTTTATGGTTTCCTTTGCTGTGCAAAAGCTTTGAAGTTTCATTAGGTCCCATTTGTTTATTTTTGTTTTTATTTCCATTTATCTAGGAGATGGGTCAAAAAGGATCTTGCTGTGATTTATGTCATAGAGTGTTCTGCCTATGTTTTCCTCAAAGAGTTTGATAGTGTCCGGTCTTACATTTAGGTCTTTAATCCATTTTGAGCTTATTTTTGTGTATGGTGTTAGGGAGTGATCTAATCTCATACTTTTACATGTCCCTGTCCAGTTTTCCCAGCACCATTTATTGAAGAGGCTGTCCTCTCTCCACTGTACATTCCTGCCTCCTTTATCAAAGAAAAGGTGACCATATGTGCGTGGGTTTATCTCTGGGCTTTCTATCCCGTTCCATTGATCTATCTTTCTGTTTTTGTGCCAGTACCACACTGTCTTGATTACTGTCGCTTTGTAGTATAGTCTGAAGTCAGGGAGCCTGATTCCTCCAGCTCCGTTTTTTGTTCTCAAGATTGCTTTGGCTATTCAGGGTCTTTTGTGTATCCATACGAATTGTGAAATTTTTTGTTCTAGTTCTGTGAAAAATGCCAGTGGTAGTTTGATAGGGATTGCATTGAATCTGTAGATTGCTTTGGGTAGTAGAGTCATTTTCACAATGTTGATTCTTCCAAGAACATGGTATATATCTCCATCTATTTGTATCATCTTTAATTTCTTTCATCAGTGTCTTATAATTTTCTGCATACAGGTCTTTTGTCTCCTTAGGTAGGTTTCTTCCTAGATATTGTATTCTTTTTGTTGCAATGGTAAATAGGAGTGTTTTCTTGATTTCACTTTCAGATTTTTCATCGTTAGTGTATAGGAATGCCAGAGATTTCTGTGCATTAATTTTGTATCCTGCTACTTTTCCAAATTCATTGATTAGCTCTAGTAGTTTTCTGGTAGCATCTTTAGGATTTTCTATGTATAGTATCATGTCATCTGCAAACAGTGACAGCTTTACTTCTTCTTTTCCGATTTGGATTCCTTTTATTTCCTTTTCTTCTCTGATTGCTGTGGCTAAAACTTCCAAAACTATGTTGAATAAGAGTGGTGAGAGTGGGCAACCTTGTCTGTGTTCCTGATCTTAGTGGAAATGGTTTCAGTTCTTCACCATTGAGGACAATGTTGGCTGTGGGTTTGTCATATATGGCCTTTATTATGTTGAGGAAAGTTCCCTCTATGCCTACTTTCTGCATGGTTTTTATCATAAAAGGGTGTTGAATTTTGTCGAAAGCTTTCTCTGCATCTATTGAGATGATCATATGGTTTTTCTCCTTCAATTTGTTAATATGGTGTATCACATTGATTGTTTTGCATATATTGAAGAATCCTTGCATTCCTGGAATAAACCCCACTTGATCATGGTGTATGATCCTTTTAATGTGCTGTTGGATTCTGTTTGCTAGTATTTTGTTGAGGATTTTTGCATCTATGTTCATCAGTGATATTGGCCTGTAGTTTTCTTTCTTTGTGACATCCTTGTCTGGTTTTGGTATCAAGGTGATGGTGGCCTCGTAGAATGAGTTTGGGAGTGTTCCTGCCTCTGCTATATTTTGGAAGAGTTTGAGAAGGATAGGTGTTAGCTCTTCTCTAAATGTTTGATAGAATTCGCCTGTGAAGCCATCTGGTCCTGGGCTTTTGTTTGTTGGAAGATTTTTAATCACAGTTTCAATTTCAGTGCTTGTGATTGGTCTGTTCATATTTTCTATTTCTTCCTGATTCAGTCTTGGCAGGTTGTGCATTTCTAAGAATATGTCCATTTCTTCCAGGTTGTCCATTTTATTGGCATAGAGTTGCTTGTAGTAATCTCTCATGATCTTTTGTATTTCTGCAGTGTCAGTTGTTACTTCTCCTTTTTCATTTCCAATTCTATTGATTTGAGTCTTCTCCCTTTTTTTCTTGATGAGTCTGGCTAATGGTTTATCAATGTTTTTTATCTTCTCAAAGAACCAGCTTTTAGTTTTATTGATCTTTGCTATCGTTTCCTTCATTTCTTTTTCATTTATTTCTGATCTGATTTTTATGATTTGTTTCCTTTTGCTAACTTTGCGGTTTTTTTTTTTTCTTCTTTCTCTAATTGCTTTAGGTGCAAGGCTAGGTTGTTTATTCGAGATGTTTCCTGTTTCTTAAGGTAGGCTTGTATTGCTATAAACTTCCCTCTTAGAACTGCTTTTGCTGCATCCCATAGGTTTTGGGTCGTTGTGTCTCCATTGTCATTTGTTTCTAGGTATTTTTTTATTTCCTCTTTGATTTCTTCAGTGAACACTTCGTTATTAAGTAGTGTATTGTTTAGCCTCCATGTGTTTGTATTTTTTACAGATCTTTTCCTGTAATTGATATCGAGTCTCATAGTGTTGTGCTCGGAAAAGTTAGTGGATAACAATTTCAATTTTCTTAAATTTACGAAGGCTTGATTTGTGACCCAAGATATGATCTATCCTGGAGAATGTTCCATGAGCACTTGAGAAAAATATGTATTCTGTTGTTTTTGGATGGAATGTCCTATAAATATCAATTAAGTACATCTTGTTTAATGTATCATTTAAAGCTTGTGTTTCCTTATTTATTTTCATTTTGGTTGATCTGTCCATTGGTGAAAGTGGGGTGTTAAAGTCCCCTACTATGAATGTGTTACTGTCGATTTCCCCTTTTATGGCTGTTAGTATTTGCCTTATGTATTGAGGTGCTCCTATGTTGGGTGCATAAATATTTACAATTGTTATATCTTCTTCTTGGATTGACCCCTTGATCATTATGTAGTGTCCTTCTTTGTCTCTTCTAATAGTCTTATTTTAAAGTCTATTTTGTCTGATATGAGAATTGCTACTCCAGCTTTTGGTTTCCATTTGCATGGAATATCTTTTTCCATCCCCTTACTTTCAGTCTGTATGTGTCTCTAGGTCTGAAGTGGGTCTCTTGTAGACAGCATATATATGGGTCTTGTTTTTGTATCCATTCAGCCAGTCTGTGTCTTTTGGTGGGAGCATTTAATCCATTTATATTTAAGGTAATTATCGATATGTATGTTCCTATTCCCATTTTCTCAATTGTTTTGGGTTTGTTATTGTAGGTCTTTTCCTTCTTTTGTGTTTTTTGCCTAGAGAAGTTCCTTTAGCATTTGTTGTAAAGCTGGTTTGGTGGTGCTGAACTCTCTCAGCTTTTGCTTGTCTGTAAAGGTTTTAATTTTCCATCAAATCTGAATGAGATCCTTGCTGGGTAGAGTAATCTTGGTTGCAGGTTGTTCTCCTTCATCACTTTAAATATGTCCTGCCAGTCCCTTCTGGCTTGCAGAGTTTCTGCTGAAAGATCAGCTGTTAACCTGATGGGGATTCCCTTGTGTGTTATTTGTTGTTTTTCCCTTGCTGCTTTTAATATGTTTTCTTTGTATTTAATTTTTGACAGTTTGATTAATATGTGTCTTGGCGTGTTTCTCCTTGGATTTACCCTGTATGGGACTGTCTGTGCTTCCTGGACTTGATTAACTATTTCCTTTCCCATATTAGGGAAGTTTTCAACTATAATCTCTTCAAATATTTTCTCAGTCCCTTTCTTTTTCTCTTCTTCTTCTGGAACCCCTATAATTCGAATGTTGGTGCCTTTAATGTTGTCCCAGAGGTCTCTTAGACTGTCCTCAGTTCTTTTTATTCTTTTTTCTTTATTCTGCCCTGCAGTAGTTATTTCCACTATTTTATCTTCCAGGTCACTTATCCGTTCTTCTGCCTCAGTTATTCTGCTATTGATCCCATCTAGAGTATTTTTAATTTCATTTATTGTGTTCATTGTTGCTTGTTTCACCTCTAGTTCTTCTAGGTCCTTGTTAAATGTTTCTTGCATTTTGTCTATTCTATTTCCAAGATTTTGGATCATCTTTACTATCATTTTTCTGAAGTCTTTTTCAGGTAGACTGCCTATTTCCTCTTCATTTGTTAGGTCTGCTGAGTTTTTATCTTGCTCTTTCTCCTGCTGTGTGTTTTTCTGTCTTCTGATTTTGCTTATCTTACTGTGTTTGGGGTCTCCTTTTCGCAGGCTGCAGGTTTGTAGTTCCCGGTGTTTTTGGTGTCTGTCCCTAGTGGATAAGGTTCTTTCAGTGAGTTGTGTAGGCTTCCTGGTGGAGGGACTAGTGCCTTTGTTCTGGTGGATGAGGCTGGATCTTGTCTTTCTAGTGGGCAGGTCCACATCTGGCGGTGTGTTTTGGGGTGTCTGTGGACTTATTATGATTTTAGGCAGCCTCTCTGCTAATAGGTGGGCTTGTGTTCCTGTCTTGCTAGTTGTTTGGCATAGGGTGTCCGGCACTGTAGCTTGCTGGTTGTTGAGTGAAGCTGTGTGCTGGTGTTGAGATGGAGATCTCTGGGAGATTTTCACCGTTTGATATTATGTGGAGCTGGGAGGTCTCTTGTGGACCAGTGTCCTGAAGTTGGCTCTCCCACCTCAGAGGCACAGCACTGACTCCTGGCTGCAGCACCAAGAGCCTTTCATCCACACGGCTCAGCATAAAAGGCAGAAAAAGTAGAAAGAAAGAATTAGTAGAAGTTGAAAGAAAGAAACAAAGGAGGGGGGGAGGAAGGAAGCAAGGAAAAATAGAAGATAAAGTAAAATAAAGTAAGATAAAATAAAATAAAGTTATTAAAATAAAAAATAATTAAGGAAAAAAAAGAGGATGGATAGAACCCTAGGACAAATGGTGAAAGCAAAGCTATACAGACAAAATCTCACACAGAAGCATACACATACACACTCACAAAAAGAGGAAAAGGGGAAAAAACCATAAATCTTGCTCTCAAAGTCCACCTCCTCAATTTGGGATGATTGGTTGTCTATTCATGTATTCCACAGATGCAGGGTACATCAAGTTTATTGTGGAGCTTTAATCCGCTGCTTCTGAGGCTGGTGGGAGAGATTTCCCTTTCTCTGTTCACACAGCTCCCGGGGCTCAGCTTTGGATTTGGCCCCGCCTCTGCGTGTAGGTCACCGGAGGGCGTCTGTTCTTCGCTCAGACAGGAAGGGGTTAAAGGAGCAGCTGCTTCGGGGACTCTGACTCACTCAGGCCAGGGGGAGGGAGGGGTACGGAGTGCGGGGCGAGCCTGCAGAGGCAGAGGCCCACATGACTTTGCACCAGCCTGAGGCGCGCCATGCGTTTTCCCGGGGAAGTTGTCCCTGGATCCCGGGACCCTGGCAGTGGCGGGCCGAACAGGCTCCCGGAAGGGGTTGTAGATAGTGACCTGTGCTCACACACAGGCTTCTTGGTGGCGGTGGCAGCAGCCTTAGCATCTCATGCCTGTCTCTGGGGTCCACGCTTTTAGCCACGGCTCGCGCCCGTCTCTGGAGCTCCTTTAAGCAGCGCTCTGAATACCCTCTCCTCGCGCACCAGGAAACAAAGAGGGAAGAAAAAGTCTCTTGCCTCTTCGGCAGCTCCAGACTTTCCCCCGGACTCCCTCCTGGCTAGCCATGGTGTTCTAACCCCCTGCAGGCTGTGTTCACGCCGCCAGTCCTCTCCCTGCGCTCTGACCGAAGCCCGAGCCTCAGACAAGCCTCTTGGGCTGGTGAGTACTGGTCGGCCCCGATCCTCTGTGCGGCAATCTCTCCGCTTTGCCCTCTGCACCCCTGTTGCTGTGCTCTCCTCTGCGGCTCCGAAGCTTTCCCCCTCTGCTACCCGCAGTCTCCGCCCACGAAGGGCCTTCCTAGTGTGTGGAAACCTTTCCTCCTTCATAGCTCCCTCCCACTGGTGCAGGTCCCGTCCTTATCCTTTCATCTCTGTTTATTCTTTTTTCTTTTGCCCTACCCAGGTACGTGGGGAGTTTCTTGCCTTTTGGGAGGTCTGAGGTCTTCTGCCAGCGTTCAGTAGGTGTTCTGTAAGAGTTGTTCCACGTGTAGATGTATTTCTAGTGTATCTGTGGGGAGGAAGATGATCTCAGCATCTTACTCTGCCGCCATCTTCCCCTCGTCCCCCTCTTCTTTCTTGAAAAGAGAAACTTTACCGCTATCAGTCAGAAAGGGAAAAGGAGTTAAAGATTCTCATTCCCCTTTCCATTGTAATACCTTAACTGAGGAATATTATTATAGAGGCATATAAAAGTTGAATGGGAGCACCGACAAAGTATTTTTAAAAGAGGTGATCCTTGAAATGAAGCTTTTGTTAAGGAAAAAAAAAAGCAGGGAAGGAGGAAGGGAGGGAGGAAAGAAGGAATAACAGAGAGAGAGGGAGAGAATGATTGATGATGAGAATGAATAGAAACTCCAGGGGTATGTTACACTTTTTAGAAACTCAGTTTGGCTGAAGATCAATGAGAGTCTGTGAGATTAAAACTAGTGATTAAAACAAAGTTTTGATATCCATGTATTTCATTTATCAAGAACACATTGATACATCTGACACTGATGGTCAGAGTGAAAAAATGAATGATTGCATTGTCTACTTATATTAGTTTTATATTGCCATGTAACAGATTACCACAAACTTTCTTATAACAACACGTATTTATTATCTCACAGTCAGGATTTTGGGCACAGTTTAACTGGTTCCTTTGCTCAGTATCTCCCAAGATTGCAATCTGAGTGTTAGCTGGGGATTGCATTTTCATCTGGAGGCTTGACTAGGGAAGATTGCTCCAAACTAGTTCAGGTTGTTAGCAGAATTTGTATCCTTGTGTTGTATGACTGTATATCCTGCTTTTTGCTGGGAGTTGGCTAGTTTCCATCTGCACCTTCCATCATCTTATGGTCTATTGCCCACTACATTGAAATTTCCTTTTCTGCATGGGAATCATACTCAATTAGTTTAGTTCTGTCAATTTAGAGATGTGAAACCTAAAGCTCAGCTGAGTTGTGATTTATCTAAGGTCCTAAAACTACATGGTGATGGGCCTCCTGACAACCAGGCATTGTGTTCTTTCTACTCCTAGCCTTAGTTTTGACTTTCTTGGTTTTCTCACATTTAAAAAAATTTTTTTTCCAGTTTTATTGAGATATCATTGATATACAGCACTGTGTAAGTTTAAGATCTACAGCATAATGACTTCACATTTGGTTTTAGTTTGTATTGATGAGTTTATTAAAAATATGATGGAGTAAAATCTTAGCACTGGCCACCTAGGAACTGACATTAAAATGTTTGAAAATATTTTTTTCTATATGGCTTGTAGGTATATGACTTTTGATCATTTAATTGTTCTCTCACCATGAACTTTTATATATATATGTTTTTCTCAATTTTTATTAGGAGAAGGAGGAACAGAATTTTTGTTTCCTTTGGTTATGGTTTATGTTGGTATCTGCAGAGACTAAACGTGAGATTGAAAGTGAGATTTAACACCTGCAAAGGAAAAGCCTCAATCAAGTAATGACACTTGAGTCCTATATATGAACTCCTTTTGGATTTTTCAGTGGACGATGGTTGGTTGTTGGTTGGGAAGACAAACAGGCAGGTGAAGAAGCTTGCTAATCAAAAGTCTGCCTAAGTATGCTTCCCTAATGAGTTTCCTAAGAAACACCTGCTTGTGACTCAGCCCACATTAGGAAGAAAATGACAAAAGAAAAGCTAGGAGAGACCCATTTATTTCTTTTCTTGATGTTTTAAGAGTTTAAAGTTTTAAAATACTATTCTTTGAGAGTAAGGAGAATTAAATTACCTTTACCCAGCTGGGAAAATGTCCACAATACTAGATAATTGGGCAGCAGTTTAAAGGAGACTAGCCCTTGCTGCCCCTTCTTTCCACTCCTATCTGGTCACTGTGGTAAATGTTAACTACCCTAATCTTTTTTTACTCTCCGAGAGAAATTAAATGAACGTTAAGAAGGAAGCCTAAATTTTAAATTTAGGGTAATCCATTTAGGGAGGAAGGCTGGTTGAGCTGATTGAGCTTGCATTTTTTCCTTCCTGGAGTCCTCTGTGATCTCCCATGTGCTCCTCCTATATGTTGCCTAAACTTCTATCATAGCTTTTTACACTATATTATCGTTGTTTGTGTATGTACTGTCTGTATATCTCAATAGATTATAACTTCCTTAAGGGCAGAGACTGTTCATGTTTAATCTTACATCGCTACCACCTACCACAATAGATCCAACCAAACATATTCCTTAAATAGTTGAGTGAAGGAATGAATGTGTGATTTAGTGACTAAATGAAAGAATGGGTAATGGAAAGAGTAAGAGAGTAACAGACTGAATGTATAGTGAATATACATTGGCAAAACCTGCGTTTTCCCCATTCTTCAGGCAGTTCTAACATTCAGCCCTTTATTGGTGTTCAATACAAAAGTCTACTCTCTGGTGACCTAATAGCTGTATTTAAACTTTGATCAGCATTCGTTCCTTCTGCAGCCTCAGTATCTTTCTAAGTGTGTATGAGATAAATGAGAGACCTAACTCCATGAGCAAAAGGATATGATGACCTCACTAATCCCCATGGTTTTGATTTATAGGCACTTGCTGTTTAGAATACTGAGAATATACCGCCAACAAAGGATTCTATTTTTTCCTGATGAAATCGAAGAAGGTCCCTGAAAGCATTTTCAAAATTGAATCTGTTTCTGAACAGTTCACTTTGAAAATAACTCTCATAGCATAATTTTGTAGAGGAGAAAAAATAATTTGAGTAATTCAGTCTTACTTTAACTTATTTCTTAAAAGACAGTAATTTAAAAAGTAAGTTAAGATAATATTTTTCTTTTTGGTCTGTAAAGTTGTATCTTATCTTTCTCTCTTTTATAAATAACTAAGAGCATAGTCAGACTGGAAAAATATTTGAGTTGCACTTTGTGAGGTGAAGTGACATTTATATATTGGTCAGAGTTTCACTTAGCCACCTGGCATTGAGTGCAAACTTTTATAGTTCACTTAAATTGGAAGCAAAGTGATATTAAGTCTTGACATTTTTTAGCAGAAAAAGATGAAATGTAAATAGGGTACTTTTTAATACTTAGTTTAAAACATTCTTTTCTCCTCTATCATTAAGTCAAGAATTTAGAAGTGCTTAAAACACAACTAGTGAATATTTATTGAGTATATACTATGTGTCATTTAATATGGTAGGACCTGGAACATAATGGTAAATAAAGTAGGCATGGTCCTTGCCATAATTTGGGGGACAGTTTTTAATAAAATGGACTTCAGGTTACTCTTTCTGTTTCCAGAATACCTTTATAAAGGACAGTGGCTTGGGAATGTGTCAGATATTGCTAAAAAGATGTAATCCAAAGGTCAGTTGTGTGTCCTAATAAAGTATATTACATTCTCAAAAGGGTAGAATTAGATAATTTGTTATATATGTTATTTATAACTTTTAAATTTAGTTATTTCATTGATTTATTTAGACCAGTGATTTAGTCAGGATAATTAGATTTGAGAAAGCCATTCAGAACAAGCTGTAGTTTGTCAGTGCCTCCCTTAAAGTGTAATGGAAAAACTGAAGACAGTGTTTTAGATTTTTTTTTTTTTTGATGCAGAAAGGATATCTTTATTTCCAGGATATTCTCACGTAACAAAAACCACAACGCACAGCGAGGAGCGGGGTGGGGGTGGGTGCTGTGGGCGATCCCGGGCTGGCTGACGCCTGCTCATCGCCTGTCACTGGTGGCGCCCCACTCACGTGAGACTCGGCCCCACGGGGAGCACGGCACATGCCTCCGTCACGAGAGGTGCCCTTGGGGACGTGACGGGACCCAGGTTTCCCATCTCAGGGTCCCATTAGGGTCCCAGACCCGGGCGCTTTCTCGCGGCCGCCTTCGGGCACCACGGGGCGGTCAGCACGAGTAGCCAAGCAAGCAGGCGGGGGCGTGGGGGGAGGCCCAGCTGGTGCGACAGGAAGGGCGTCATGCCCCGAGGGCTGGGCGGCTAGGAGCCGAGGGGCAGCGTCCGGGGCGCCCGGGAGCCTGGACCGGGGCCCATGCACTCACACAGGTGCAGGCTGCTTGCCTAGGAAGGGGCTGGAAGGACCGGAGGGCAGAGCGAAGGGGCGGGTTCAGATTCCTAATAAGGCACAGACTTGTCACTCTCCTCTGTCCCCTCAGGGACTCCAACTCCTGGTCCCGCGGCCCCGGGAGGGCTGCGTGGATGGCAACCCACGAGCCTCGGGCCCAGCGCTCGCCCTGGGGCACGCGCTTTGCAGAGATGCGTCTGGTTTCCCGTCTGCTTCCGTCGGGGACAGACCGGCGGCTCCCCTTCCCCGCAGAGCGAGTTTGTCCCAGGTTTCAGATCTGACGAGGTCCTGCCTGAGGGTCCCAGCTCTAAGACCCCTCCGGGGGGGATGAGAGCGTCTCGGAATGAGCGTGGCCACGGGCTGGGGGACTGGAGGCAAGCTGCCAATGGACAGATGGACAGCCAGCCAGTCAGCCAGATGGGGTGAAGCTCAGATCGTGGCACTGAGGCGGCAAGTCCACAAGAGGGCAAACACATGGAGGATCCGGCTACTGTCAAGCCCCTCCGTCTCCCACTACGGACCGGAACCTGGTGCTGGGAAGGCCTCCCTCTTTCCCTCTTACTGGAAGCTGGGCCGAGGGCGACCACCCGGATGGAGGCCGGGAAGGGTGGACGCAGGGCCGGGGCCCTTCTCCGCGTCAGCAGCTCTGGAGAGGGGGCAGCCGGCCCACCCCTGACCTGCAAGGCCCGGGTCAGCCCCCCGAGACCCCGAGGGGAGAGGGTGTGGCTGCAGCACAGTGGATGTCACAGTGACTAAACACATTCAGGACCACAGCAGGTGTCCTTCTGCTGGACAGCGGCGGCCGGACAGCTTCTGGGCAGAGCTCGCAGGGAGCCCTGCTCTCGGGAGTGAGGTGAATGTGGGGGCGGGTCCCCGAGAGCCCCTGGGTCTGCTGTCCTGGCTGGCGGAGGGGCCTCACCAAACCCAGGGTGGCGGGAGTGGATGGCGAGGGGCAGGTGGGCCGGTGGAGGGCGGGCAGCGGGGCCGCCGGGCTCCCCCTAAGGCCACTGGCTGCCGCTGGCGGGGGCCGGGTAGCTGGGCACGGTGGGGTACTCAGGCAGGCTGTTCCCCGAGAAGTTGTACTGGGCCTCTCGGGACTGCGGATTCCGCCAGGCGCCTGTGTTCCACTCCGTCTCTGCCTTCTGGAAGCTCCCGCCAGCCCCGCGGTAGATGCTGTGCACCTTCATGATCATGATGGCCATCATGGCAGCTGACATGGAGAACATGATGGCCGGAAGCAGCATGACCATGGCGGCCCCGACACTGGTCTGGAAGAACCCAGTCGCGGCCAGCCAACCACACGCGCCCCATCCCAAGAGGCCTACAGCCTGGATGACGGTCAGGGTGAACTGGGCTCCGAAGATGAAGAAAAACACCATGAAATTGAAGGAGCTGTCAGATACAGCCACAGGCGGTAGATCCTCTTCACCAGGACCTGGTGCTCGATAGGGATCTCGTCAGAGAAGTTCTGGTAGAAGCAGGGCTTCAGGGGGATGAACCTGGGCAGCGGGGGGAAGTTGTTCTCCTTTCCTGACATTCCTGCTGTGAAGACAGGGCAGGGGCGGAAGCCTGCAGCCACCTGATGAGACGGGCGGAAGCGCTGCGCTTCACCAAGTCTTAGCAACCGGCCCGCCTTCCCCGCCTCTGCCCAGTGTTTTAGATTTGATCTGGCTATCACTGAAGAGATTAAGACTTGCTGAAATTGTTGCACTTCTAATTCTTTGTGAATTTACTTTAACTTTTTCTTTTGGAGGGAGTGGGGAGTAGGTAGGGAGCCTGAACAGAAGCATTATCCTCCTTTCCTAAGGATCTTTTTAATGTCTAGACAATTTTATTCTTTGTTGAGATCTAAATCATATACCATACAGTTCATCCATTTAAAGTGTACACTTTAATGGGTTGTTTTAAAATTTTTATTTTATATTGGAGCATAGTTGATTAACAATGTTGTGTTAGTTTCAGGTGTACAGCAAAGCTCTTCAGTTATACATTTACATGTATCTGTTCTTTTTCAAATTCTTTCCCCCTTTAGGTTATTACAGAATATTGAGCAGCATTCCCTGTGCTATGCAGTAGGTCCTTGTTGGTTATCTGTTCTGAATATAGCAGTGTGTACATGTCAATCCCAAGCTCCCAATCTGTCCCTCTCCTCCACCCTTCTCCCCTGGTAACCATAAGTTTGTCCTCTAAGTCTATAAATCTGTTTCTGTTTTGTAAGTAAGTTCATTTGTATCTTTTTTTTTTTTTTTTTTTTTTAAGATTCTGCATGTAAACGATATATTTGTCTGACTTACCTCACTTAGTATGGTAATCTCCAGATCCATCCATGTTGTTGAGGTTGGCATTATTTCATTCTTTTTAATAGCTGAGTAATATTCCATTGTATATATATAACACATCTTCCTTATCCATCCATCCGTCGATGTACATTTAGGTTGCATCCGTGTCTTGGCTATTGTAAACAGCGCTGCAGTGAACATTGAGGTGCATGTATCCTTTCAAACCATGTTTTTTTCTGGATATATGCCCAGGAGTGGGATTGCTAGATCATATGGTAGCTCTATTTTTGGTTTCTTAAGGAACCTCCATACTGTTCTCCATGGTGACTGTACCAATTTACATTCCCACCAACAGTGTAGGAGGGTTCCCTTTTCTCTGCACCCTCTCCAGCATTTATTGTTTGTAGACTTTTTGATGTTGGCCATTGTGACTGGTGTGAGGTGATATCTCATTGTAGTTTTGATTTGCATTTCTCTAATAATTAGCGATGTTGAGCAGCTTTTCATGTGCCTCTTGACCGTCTGTATGTCTTCTTTGGGGAAATGTCTATTTAGGTCTTCTGCCCATTTCTTGATTGGGTTATTTGGTTTTTTGATATTGAGCTGCATGAACTGTGTAAATTTTGGAGATTAATCCCTTGTGGGTCTCATTGTTTGCAAATATTTTCTCCCATTCTGTGGGTTGTCTTTACATTTTGTTTATGGTTTCCTTTGCTGTGCAAAAGCTTTTAAGTTTAATTAGGTCCCATTTGTTTATTTTTGTTTTTATTTCCATTACTCTAGGATATGGCTTGGAAAAGATATTGCTGCAGTTTATGTCAGAGAATTTATGTCAGAGAATTTTCTGCCTATGTTTTCCTCTAAGAGTTTTATAGTATATGGTCTTACATTCAGGTCTTTAATCCATTTTGAGCTTATTTTTGTGTATGGTGTTAAAGAATGTTGTAATTTCATTTTTTACACATAGCTGTCCGGTTTTCCCAGTACCATTTATTGAAGAGATTGTCTTTCCTACATTGTATATTCTTGTCTCCTTTGTCGTAGATTAATTGACCATAGGTGCATGGGTTTATTTCCGGGCTTTCTGTCCTGCTCCATTGATCTGTATTTGTTTTTGTGCCAGTTCCATACTGTTTTGATTACTGTAGCTTCGAAGTCAGGGAGCCTGTTTCCTCCAGCTCTGTTTTTCTTTCTCAAGATTGCTTTGGCTATCGGGGTCTTTTGTGTCTCCATACAAATTTTAAGATTTTTTGTTCTAGTTCTGTGAAAAATGCCATTGGTAACTTGATAGGGATTGCATTGAATCTATAGATCACCTTGGGTATTATACTCATTCTGACAATATTGATTTTTCCAATCCAAGAACACGGTATATCTTTTCATCTCTTTATGTCATCTTTAATTTCTTTCATCAGTGTTTTATAGTTTTTGGAGTACAGGTCTTTTGTCTCCTTAGGTAGGTTCATCCCTAGGTATGAATAAACCTAGGAATTACTCTTTTTGATGTGATTGTTTCTTTAATTTCTCTTTCTGATCTTTCGTTGTTAGTGTATGGAAATGCAACAGATTTCTGTGTATTAAGTTTGTATCCTGCAACTGTACCAAATTCATTGATGACCTCTACTAGTTTTCTGGTAGCATCTTTAAGATTTTCTATGAATAATATTGGGCTGGCCAAAAAGTTTGTTCATGTTTTTCCTTAAGATGTTACAGAAAAACCTGAATGAACTTTTTGGCCAACCCAATACTAAGTTATTTGCAGTGACAGTTTTACTTCTTCTTTTCCAATTTGGATTTCTTTTATTTCTTTTTCTTCTCTAATTGCTGTCACTAGGACTTCCAAAACTATGTTGAATAAAAGTGGCAAGAGTGGACATCCTTGTCTTGTTCCTGATCTTAGAGGAAGTGCTTTCAGCTTTTCACCTTTGAGTATGATGTTAGCTGTAGGTTTGTCAAGTATAGCCTTTATTATGTTGAAGTATATTCCCTCTGTGCCCACTTCTGGAGAGTTTTTTATCATAAATGGGTGTTGAATTTTGTCAAAAGCTTTTTCTGCATCTATTGAGATGATCATATGGTTTTTATTCTTCAATTTGTTGATGTGGTGTGTCATAATGACTGATTTGTGGATATTGAAAAATCCTTGAATCCCTGGGATAAATGCCACTTGATCATGGTGTATGATGCTTTTACTGTATTGTTGGATTTGGATTGCTGGTATTTTGTTGAGGATTTTTGCATCTATGTTCATCAGTGATATTGCCTGTAATTTTCTTTTTTTGTGGTATCTTTGTCTGGTTTTGGTATCAGGGTGATGGTTGCCTCATAGGATGAGTTTGGGAGTATTCCTTCCTCAGCAATTTTTTGGAATAGTTTCAGAAGGATAGGTGTTAACTCGTCTCAGAATGTTTGATAGAATTCGCCTGTGAAGCCATCTGGTCCTGGACTTTTGTTTGTTGGAAGATTTTTACTCACAGTTTCAATCTCAGTACTTGTGATTGGTCTGTTGATATTTTCTATTTCTTCTTGAATCAGTCTTGGGAGATTGTACCTTTCTACAAGTTTGTTCCCTTCTTCCAGGTTGTCCATTTTATTGGCATATAGTTGTTAATGATCCTTTGTATTTCTGTAGTGTCCATTGGAACTTCTCCCTTCTCATTTCTAATTTTATTGATTTGAATCCTCTCCCTTTTTTTCTTGATGAGTGTGGCTAAAGGTTTATCAATTCAGCTTATCTTTTTGAAGAACCAGCTTTTAGTTTCATTGATCTTTTCTGTTGTTTCCTTTGTTTCTGTTTCATTTATTTCTGCTCTCATGTTTATAATTTCTTTCCTTCTATTAATACTACCTTTGGGTTTTGTTTGCTCTTCTTTCTCTAGTTGCTTTAGGTGTAATTTTAGGTTGTTTATTTGAGATTTTTCTTGTTTCCTGAGGTAAGATTATATTGCTGTCAACTGCAGAAGACCTTCCAATACTGGCAGGTAAGCCTGGCCCACAGGTCACTGATTTTTTCCCCTGGGTCCTGGTGCGCACAGGACCTTGTATGCACCCTCCAAGAGTGGAGTTTCTGTTTCCCCCAGTCGTGTGGAATTCTTGCGATCAAACGCTGCTGACCTTCAAAGCCAGATTCTCTGGCAGCTACTCCCCCCGTTGCCAGACCCCCAGGCTGGAAAGCCTGACGTGGGGCTCAGGACTTTCACTTGTGTAGGAGAACTTCTGTGGTATAATTATTTTCCAGTTTGTGGGTTACCCACATGGTGAGTATGGGATTTGATTTTATCACAGTTGCACTCCTTCTACCATCTCGTGTGGCTTCTTTTTGTCTTTGGATGTAGGGTATCTTTTTTGGTAGGTTGCAGCATTTTTTTTTTTTTTTTTTTTTTTTTTTGGTCAATGGTTGTTCAGCAATTAGTTGTGATTTTGGTGTTTTTGTAAGAGGAGATGAGCTCACATCCTTCTACTCCGCCATCTTGCTGGCCAATTCCAATTCTTAATGGTTTTTATTGTATTCACAGAGTTGTGCTCTCATCACCACCATCAATTTTTTAGAATATTTTCATTGCCCCAGAAACGACTCCCCAACCTCCCCCTCCTAGACAACTGTTAGTCTACTCGTTGCCTCTATATATTTGCCTGTTAGGGGTAATTTGCATAAATAAATAAATATGTTCCTTTTCTGACTGGCTTCTTTCACTGAGCATAGTATTTACTAAGTCCATCCATGTTGTTTCATATGTCAATACTTCATTATTTTTATTGCCAAA